>NC_091252.1:12520000-15020000 GCF_042477335.2 Ovis canadensis
GGATGGCATCACCGACTCAATGGACATGGGTTTGGGTGGACTCCAGGAGTGATGGACAGGGAGGCCTAGCGTGCTGCAGTCCATGGGTTCACAAAGAGTGGGACACGACTGAGCGACTGAACTGAACTGAACTGACTGTATCATGAAGGCAGCCACAGACAATACATAATTGGGTGAGTGGGGCGTATTTGATCCCTAGTCCTTAGTTTGCCAACCCTGATTTAGACTGTGTGACAAATATGATTGATGGTTGCATTTAAACTGGGAGAAACTCACTCCCTACTCAGAAATTTTCCTATACAGAAATTTTTAAAAAATAATGATGGAAATAAGGGAGAAGGAAAAAATTAGGGAAAAAAATAATGTAGTAGCTATGCCATCTCCCTACCCATTCTCTTCCTCTCTTGCAGGCAAGTTGAGGAAGTACAGCTTAACCTGGTCTTTTCCTTTCCTTCCCTTCACGAAGTTTGAGGAAGCTAAGGAAGAAGAAACTGACAGGCTAAAATTTGAGAGTAGGATTCCCCCAGGCACTAGTCCTGTCATGGGACACAGAGAATGGAGACTTAGCAGCAAGTGTCTGCTAAGCAGATGATGGAGACTTAAAAGTGAAAGTGGCTCAGGCATGTCCAACTCTTTGTGATCCCATGGGCCATACAGTCCATGGGATTCTCCAGGCCAGAAGACTACGGTGGGCAGCCTTTCCCTTCTCCAGGGGATCTTCCCAACCCAGAGATCAAACCCAGGTCTCCTGCATTGCAGGCGGATTCTTTACCAGCTGAGCCACAAGTGAAGCTGAGGTTGTGAGTAAGGCTTCCCTGACACCTCAGTTGGTAAAGAATCCGCCTGCAGTGCAGGAGACCCCAGTTTGATTCCTGGGTCAGGAAGATCTGCTGGAGAAGGGATAGGTTACCCACTCCAGTATCCTTGGCTTCCCTGGTGGCTCAGCTGATGGAGACTGAGGCCCCCTAAGTGTGTGGAGGAGACAGAGAAGTGGAGATACATGTGCCCAGCAATGGTGGACACGAGAGCCAGGAGGGGCAGCCAGGGGAATAACAGAAGAGTCATGAGGCAGGGGTCTTCATGGCAGATCACTCAAACAGGATGAGAAGGAAGGCGCAGCTACCCTCAGGGAATCTGCAGCACCAGAGAGAGTCACAGAGAGACATGAAACAGCCCAGAAAGAGCTGCAGCCCGGCTGCGAGATGCCAGCCACGAGCACAGTGACTGGCTCCGCAGCTGTGTGACCTGTGTAGTTATACCAGTTTGATTTGACTTGTTGTTGTTGTTCGGTTGCTAACTCATGTCCAGCTCTTTGAGACCCCAGAGACTGCAGCACACCAGGATTCCCTGTCCTTCACCATCTCCCAGAGTTTGTTCAGATTCATGTCCATTGAGTTGCTGATGCTATCTAATCACCACATCCTCTGCTGCCCCCTTTTCCTGTTGCCCTCAATCTTTCCCAGCTTCAGGGTCTTTTCCAATAATTCGACTCTTTGCATCTGGTGGCCAAAGTACTGGAACTTCAGCTCCAGCATCAGTCCTTCCAATGAATGTTCAGGGTTCATTTCCTTTAGGATTGATTGGTTTGATCTCCTCACATTCCAAGGGACTCTCAACAGTCTTATCCAGCACCACAATTCTTCAGTGCTCAGCCTTCAGTATGGTCCAACTCTCACACTCATGCATGACTACTAGAAAAATCACAGCTTTGACTATATGGAATTTTGTCAGAAAAGTGCTGTCTTCACTTTTGAATACGCCTCCTAAGTTTGTCATAGCTTTTCTTCCAAGGAGCAAGAGTCTTTTCATTTCATAGCTGCAGGCAATGATTTTGGAGCCCAAGAAAATAAAATCTGTCACTGCTTCCACTTTTTCCTCATCTACTTGCCATGAAGTGATAGGACCAGATGCCATGATCTCTGTTTTTAGAATGCTGAGTTTTAAGCCAGCTTTTTCATTCTCCTCTTCCATACTCATCAACAGGCTCTTTAGTTCCTCTTCACTTTCTGCCATTAGAGTAGTATCATCTGCATGTCTGAGGTTCTTGATATTTCTCCCAGCAATCTTGATTTCAGCTTGTGATTCATCTACCTGGCATTTTTCTCAAGATGTACTCTGTGTATGAGTTAAACAAACAGGGTGAAAACAGCCTTGTCATAATCCTTTTCAATTTTGAACCAGTCAGTTGTGCCATGTCCAGTTCTGGACCTACATATAGGTTTCTTAGAAGACAGGTAAGGTGGTCTGGTACTCCCATCTCTTTAAAAATTTTCCACAGTTTGTCATGATTGACACAGTCTGAGGCTTTATCATAGTCAGTGAAGCAGAAAGAGATGTTTTTCTGGAATTCCTTTGCTTTCTCTATGATCTAATGAATGTTGGCAATTTGATCTCTAGTTCCTCTGTCTTTTCCAAATCCAGCTTGTACATTTCGAAGTTTTCAGTTCATGTACTCCTGAAGCCTGGCTTGAAGGATTTTGAGCATTACCTTGCTAGCATGTGAAATGAGCACAATTCTGTAGTAGTTTGAACATTCATTGGCATTACCCTTTTGGGGATTGGAATGAAAACTGACCTTTTCAAGTCCTGTGGCCACTGCTGAGTTTTCCAAATTTGCTGGCATATTGAGTACAGCACTTTAACAGCATAACCTTTTAGGATTTAAAATAGCGCAGCTAGAATTCCATCACCTCCACTAGCTTTGTTCATAGTAATGCTTCCTAAGGCCCACTTGACTTCACACTCCAGGATGTCAGGCTCTAGGTGAGTGACCACACCACTGTGGTTATCCGGGTCATTAAGACCTTTTTTGTACAGTTCTTCTGTGTACCCTTGCCACCTCTTTTTAATCTCATCTGCTTCTATTAGGTCCTTACTATTTCTGTCCTTTATTGTGCCCATCCTTGTGTGAAAAGTTCCCTTGGTGTCTCCAATTTTCTTGAAGGGATCTCTGATCTTTCTCATTCTACTGTTTTCCTCTACTTCTTTGCACTGTTCATTTAAGAAGGCCTTCTTATCTCTCCAGGCTTCCCGGGTGTCTCAGCTGGTAAAGAATCTGCTTGCAATGTGGGAGATGGGTTCGATCCCTCAGTTGGGAAGATTCCCTGGAGAAAGGAATGGCTACCCACTCCAGTATTCTGACCTGGAGAATTCTGACCTGGAGAATTCTGACCTGGAGAATTCCATGGGCTGTGTAGTCCATGTGGTCACAAGAGTTGGACACAACTGAGCGACTTTCACTTTCTTATCTCTCCTAGCTATCCTCTGGAATGCTGCATTCAGCTGGGTATACTTCTCCTTCTCCCTTGCCTTTCACTTCTCTTCTTTTCTCTGCTATGTGTAAAGCCTACTCAGACAACCACTTGGCCTTCGTGCATTTCTTTTTCTTGGGGATGGTTTTGGTCATCCTCTACTGTACAGTGTTATGAACCTCCATCCATAATTCTTCAGGCACTCTGTCTGCCAGATCTAACCCCCTGAATTTACTCATCACCTCCACTATATAATCATAAGGGATTTCATTTAGTTCATACCTGAATGGCCTGGTGGTTTTCCCTACTTTCTTGAATTTAAGCCTGAGTCTTGCAATAAGGAGCTGATGGTCTGAGCCATAGCCAGCTCCAGGTCTTATTTTTGTTGACTGTATAGAACTTCTCTACTTGGGTTTAATGTTCTGCTATTGCTGCCTTTAAATTCTTGTTTTTTAAACTTGAAGCCCCACATTTCCATTATGTCTTGGATCCCCTAAATTTTGTGTCCAGTCCTAACAGCAGCAGGGCCGTCCCTCTGGACCAGGCGTGAACGCCGGCAGATCCCCGCCACCCCGCAGCCCCACAGCCCCAGAAGCACAGTGTCTGTGGGACACCAGATATGAAGGAGGAACATTCAGCTGGAGGAAAGGAAAGATGGAAATGGAATTCTGATTCGTTCTAGGATTTAGCCATCATATTGAATTTACCAGAAAATAAATTCACCTGATAAAGTTGAATTTAGCAGGAAACAGCCAGGTTAAGATCTCTGCTTCAGGTGGGGATGGGAGGCAAGGACAATGAGAAGAGGGAACCAAAGAGCGAGGAAAGCTGAGATCAGTCACAATGAAATGAAGTATTAGAATTACGTCCTTGAGTTTTATGAGGTATGTTGGCTGTGAAATATAATGCTGGTTATAGTTTCATAAGCCATAAAGTACCAAAGGACTTTGGGGCAATATATGTAAAGGAATTTTCCTTTAAATCACGTTGCTATTGCTCCTGCTCTGGTTTTGAAAAAGAAAAGCAGGGAATAGACTCTTACAAGGGCAGGGGAGCCAGAGCTCAAGTCTTCCAGGAAAGAAGCGATCACACAGCACGGATGTAGAGAGGAGACAGGCAGGGAGCTCTGTCCTGAGGCCCCGCTGCCTTCCCTGCCCGCATTTCACTTTCCTCTCTAGGCACCTTTCCTGGTTTCCCAGTAGGCTCCTCCTTGTGCCTTTCATTGAAATTATAAAAATCAGACCCTACTGATCTTATTCTGATCCATAGGGGCCTTTCCCAGCCCAGACTTGCCTATGATGTTCCCCAATCCCAAACCTGACCCATCCATCAAACTCCAAGTCTTCTGGGTTCTAAGGACATAGTTAAGAAATCACCTGGCTGATGATCACATCACAGCATCAGTACCTAACTCTATATTTTTCAGTCTTTATTAACCCTAGTGAACATTCAAAATTAAGAGAAGTAGTCATTTTAAAAAGATTTGATTGAAGGTTTTGACAGTTTTTCTTTAAACCAAACCGCTAGGTGATTTTCCTCTATAAAATAAGTCATGGCAGAGGGAGGGTAAGAAGCACTTTGGGAACATATTTTTTTCTTCTCTCTTGTTGTTGTTGTTTAGTTGCTAACTTTTGTCTGATTCTTTTGACTCCATGGACTGTAGTCTCCCAGGCTCCTCTGACGGCTGGATTTCCCAGGCAAGAATACTAGAGTGGGTTGCCATTTCCTTCTCCAGGGTTTCTTCCCAGCCCTGGGATCGAACCCACGTCTCCTACATTGGCAGGTGGATTCTTTACCCCTGAATCACCAGGAACACACATAATTACCCAATTCCCCTTTCTCCACTACTAAATGCCAACATCCTCTTTGGTGTCCTAGGCCAATATTCTTTCTTTGGAGAGCCAAGATGAGCCCAACATTGACATAGCAGACAGGTCTTGGCTCCTAACACCTGGCGCTGAAGCTAGGGTGGGGGGTAGGGGGTGGGGGAGAGAGGGGTCGGGGGGAGGCGTGGAATCCAGGGTTGCACCAGCGGCCAGGGCTCCAGGAACACACCTTCAGTAGAAGAGCAAGTCCAGGGCAGCGATCCTCACACTTCAGAATCACCAGAAGTGTATATTAACGCACAGACTACTGGTCCCCATGTCCAGAGCTTCTGCTTCCACGGGTCTAGGATGGGCCTGAGAGCTTGCATTTCTACCACATCCCAGGCAATGCTGTTGCTGCTGGCCCCAGGACCACACATGGAGCACCCACACCCTAGGGCTAAGACGGGCCCAGAGCATTGCAAAGTGGCCTCAGAATATCTACCTACTTCAGCTAGAAATGCTCTGCTTTCCCATAACTAAACTAGAAATAGTTGACTTGGCTGGAAAAAAATGTTACTTGTAACTGTTTACATGACTGATTACATGGCTGATGATCATTTATCCTCCAACAGAGGCCCTGTCTGAGCATTTAGATTTGTGGGGCTACAAAGAGGCCAAAACCCTTTTGCAGATATAGGGTGTGTATGTTTAACATTTTTTATCAGAAGATTCACAAATAATCTACATTTTCAGATGTAACTGAAACAAATCAGAAGATCTGGCACTACTGAGCCTTCTTTTCACATATCAACGTTTAGCTGGGGTTGGGTGGTGGCTGACCCACTGAGATGAAGAATTTATTCACTAGGTCACACATGTCCTTACCACTTTCCATTACCTCTTGAACTCTGAGACCCAGGAGTCAATTGCTATATATTTATTACTGTAGTTGCACTCTTTTTCTTCTAGTACCAAAGGAAAAGAGAGTTACATCCAGAAAGTTCCATGTTTTAAGAAAACAAATATTTAGTACTGACTACTCTTATGGCTGAACGTGCCAACACTCTGCTAGCTTTACTTGTTTCTACCCACCTGTCTTCTGAATCCATCTGAGTCTGAGTCTAGCCTGGATAAGCCTGGATGGCAGGCAGAAATGCATGGGGAGGGACTAGAGACAAGAAGCAGACTCTTGGGAATTTCATGGTGGTCCAGGGGCTGAGACTCCATGTTCCAAATGTTAGGGGGCCTGGATTCAGTCCCTGGTCAGGGAACTAGATCCCACACGCCGCAACTAAAGATCCTGCCCACCACAACGAAGATCATGTGCTGGTACAGTCAAATAAATAAAATTTTTTAAAAAAAGCAAATATAGGTTAAATCAATCTAAAGTGCAGACACTCGGGTTATTGGTGGCGGGGTGGGGTGGGCAGGGAAGCAGACTCTTGAGTGGGATGGTCAAAAAAACTATCTAAAAAGGAATTATCCAAGAAGAAGAAGCTGCGACATCACAAGCTTGATGGAGGACAAGGTCACTTAGCCAGGGGAAAGAAAACGTTGCACATGGTGGGAATATGCCTCCACGATGCTGACACAGACATGCAGCCAAAGTCGTAGCTGATGGGGCTGCAGTGAAGGTATGCGTGGAAAAAAGACGTGAACCAGGAGAGGGTCTGTGAGGAGCTGGGGCCTTGCTTTGAGATCCAGCAAAGCAGGAGGCAGAGGGAGGATCTGGGGAACTTCTGCAGCACCACTGGTGGAACCAGCAGAGGTGGCAGAGGCATCAGCAGACAGTCAGGCTATCTCAGGGGCAGGACAGCAGGGGCCTGACAGTTCACCCCAGGGGACCGCCCCTGGAGTTAAGCTGAGCAGGGAGGAGGTTCAGAAACTGTGTGTGTATGCATGCTCAGCTGTGTCCAGCTGTTTATGACCCCATCAACTGTAGCCCACCAGGCGCCTCTATCCATGGGAATCTCCAGGCAAGAATATTGGAGTAAGTTGCCACTTCCTACTCTAGGGTATCTTCCTGACCCAGGGATCAAACCCACATCTCTTCACCACTGTGCCATCTGCAATTATTTAGGTAGAAACTGAGACAAGGAAATTCCATGCTGGTCTCATATATTCACTCCCTGGCGTTCTCAGCTTGAGAACTTTGGGCTCTATTTCATCCCACAGACTTTTTTGTGCACCACTATACCAAATAACAAGCTCACAAAAACCATGCTGGGTGCCAGGATACACATACACACACGCACACACACACACACACACAAAGAAAAACATGTTCCTTCCCTCAAGAATGTCATGGTCCAAAAGAGTGGTCTATATTTTTTTTAACAGTTCAATCCATTCTTTAAAAATATAATCACTTATCCTAACATTTGTATATTTATCTAAAAAGTATATCTCATGCTAATCTTCTAATGTATTAAGCATATTGTAAATTATATTCTGAAATAGAAAAAACCTAACTAAATAAACAACAAACATGATCAGTAAATATAACGGAAGCTCATACCCCAATGACTTCTCATGTAATAACTGATCTACCACACAGATATTTAAACAGATTTTAAAAATAAAAGGAACCTTAGGAAAGGCTTTAATAGCCATCTTAGATCTGAAGAGTGACTGATCTTTAATAAGTCCTTAGACTATGAAGAAACTGGAAACGTGCACAGATGAGACGGCTACCCAGGACAGAGGGACAGGCTATGAGGACCAACCACTGTTCAGATCACGGTGCTTGAGTGGGCCCAGGAGGGTGAGTCCACTCTTTTTGGGGAGGGGAAAGAGTATAAACAAAAGTCTGTAGCTGTTCAGTGGCCTGATGTGGACTTAGGAGGACTTCAAAATGGAGAGCAAATGCAGCACAATGCTAATTATGTGCGTCACAAAACGTAACGGATTAAGTCAAGCGAGTCCCATCTGATAATGACTACACTCTGTGTTGGCACGTTCAGCCTTCAGTTTGTCCTTCGCATGGCACTGTTATTCTTTCACATCAGAAAAAATAAAAGTGAACCTTGGTAACTAAGTAGTGGGAGTGAGGGCATTGGAAGGTCAAGGAATGTTCTATAGTTATGCATGAAGAAAGTACAAAACACAGGTTATTTTTAATTTTGGCTCTGTTCCTATGATTTTCATGTCTGAAAATTAAGATGTACATAAATAGTAAAGTCTGTTTCTCATGCAGTCATGAGAAAAAATACTTTCCCAGTAATTCAATACAACCTCCTTATTTTGTTGATGTTTCATTTTCACCAGCTGCCATTCAAGCCAACAAAAATGCCCAGAGTGAGTATTTTCCAAATTTGTAACCAGGGAGGGTGGAGGTGTCCTTCACCCTCCTCCCCTTGTTTTCTGTCCTCCTCTGTCCTTTGTACACTAGCATGACTCACCGTCCACAGGACACAGACTGGGAATTGCTTTTCTAGGAGTGGTGATGTGTTTGCTTTCAGTCACCCATATTCTCTCATCTAATGACACTTGTGGCCGAGGACACAGATGTGCCAGGCAGCTGACACACCAGAGTGGGGAGGTGACGTAGCTCGTGAACCCCGGGTTTTCCCCCACACACGGCCCAGCCAGCTGTCCCGGCAGAGAAGAACCTGGTGACTGGACTCCAGGGCCAACTGAGGGGAAGGGCCTGATGCTGCTCTGGCCTCTCCACACCTCTGCTCAAAGGAAATGTGCCCAAGGACTAGCAGGAACAGAAGAATAAATATAAAACAGAGAGAAAAAGAAACATCAAGACCTCAGAAGATAAGAGAAATTTTAAGAGATTTTACCTCTGAAAAATCTCTCACAATACTTTATGCAAAAGATGGTAACAGACTGAATTGTGTGAAAATAGTTTCTCTTCAAAGGATTACAAATAGTTGGATTTTACTTAAACAAAAGGCCTCACCAAGAACACATATTTAGAAATTATCTATGTCTCTGTAGATTTCACTTAGATTATAAACCAGTCACAACCCATACTTGGCAGGCTGTTTAGGTTTCACCAAAACAACCCCGCTGTTCTCATGAAACCATTTGCCACTTGTATATTTATAAATGCTGCACCCTACATATGAGTGTCACTGAAAAGGAAATTGCAGAGCTGACCTTTCTTTGTCACTTTAAAATGTAGTCTTCAAAACTAAATTTGAAGATAGAATTCATGTTACCGCCATCAGTGAAAGTATTTTCAGGACCCACTTCCTCATTTTCATTCAGTGCATACTCATTACACAATCCCATGGCGCCAGGCCTGGGGAAAGGAAAGGCCTGTCGGGGCGTCTGTGCCATCCTGCACTCACAGTCTGGTGAAGCTGTCCAGTAGAGTAGGTGAGTCACAGAGGGAGCTGGAGAAACCAGGGAGACCTTTCGCCTATGTTATCTGATTGGCTGAAGTATTTCCAGGTCAATTTTTTAAAACTGAGTATATTAATTAAAAAAAAAAAAGAGTCAATATTTCTATCTCAAAGTCAATTGCACAAAAATGTTTCTGAGCACCATCCCCATGCAAGGCAGTATAGGTTTCATCCACAGTGGCTCAAAGAGAAAGATCTTTCAAAACATGAAAAGGCACTCTATATTCCAGCAGTTGATTTTTTCAAGGCACAAAATTATATCATACATGCACTGGTGACTCAGTGGTGCCTGTAACTTTGTCCTCTTCTCTCCCAAGGAGTATGTTAAGTCATTGGGGATTTCTTTGCTTTTTTTTTTTTTTTTAATCTTAGAATGTGAAGGAGTAGACAGATGATTGTTCAGGGCTTAACCAACAGTTGAATCATGTGTCATTGAATTCAGATTCCACATTTCTATGCTATTGCCATTTCACAGACAGAGAACTTAAAATCAGGTCCCGTGGAATAGAGTAACGTGGCAGCAAAGCTGTGGCCTCTCAAAGTCTGCTCCCACTCATGCCTGGGGATCTCCAGACTCTCTTCAAAGACCCTCGCTCAGCTGTTTCTAGAAGTCCCCAGTGGAAGGGGTGGGTAACAGCTCATCAACGCTATTCTGATAGCTAGCAGGAGATTTGCTGGCACTGCCCTGTGTCTTGCTCTTGCTGCCACTGGCCTCTGCTGTCGTCAGTGAAGCTGCTGTGAAGTTCTCAAAGGCAACAAAGGAGAGATTGCAGGAAGAGCATAAGCCTCAAATTTTAACCCCAATGCTCAGGTACCAAGCAAACTTCCCACACACGGAAGGCAATGGTAGAGTCAGAATCGCTGATGCTTTGGAAGTCCTTATATCCCTGAGGCCCCGAGAGCACAGAAGCCACGGCACACAAGGCCACCACAGCTGGAACTGTGGCTGCACCAATGCTGGGAGCAAGAGGGTCTCCTGAGATGACAGGAGACACAGCGGGAGTGGCCTGCTTGAAAGCGGGAACCAGGGGTTACAAGCGACATCATAAAACTGCATTTGCTTAAAAAACACACTTTTATGGTTTATAATATTGATTCCTATTTGGTGCCTCTTTAAAGGGCTGCTCACGGAGAATACACGTGAGATAAAGCCCTGTCCCCCAAATACCTTTTGATGATGGCACAGGTGGAGAAATCATCTATTTCTAGCTCCTTTTGGATTGTCATCTTGTGCCCACAATGAGTTTCCCTGGTGGCTCAGATGGTAAGGAATCTGCCTGCAGTGTGGGAGATCTGGGTTAGATCCTTGGGTCAGGAAGATCCCCTGGAGAAGAGAATGGCAACCCACTCCAAGATCCTTGCCTGGAGAGTTCCACAGACAGAGGAGCATGGCAGGCGACAGACCATGGGGGGCGAAGAGGTGACACGCCTGAGCGACTAACACTTTCACACGTGTCCACAATGTGTCTGACAGTTGGTGAGGTTTTGCTGGACATTGGCAGAAATCCTTCAGATACAGATTAAGGACAAAAAGCAGTAATGTGCTGGTAAGCCAACTCTTCAGTGAAAGGGAAAAAAAATCCTTGACTCGTAGGTAGCATTTGCAGATTTCCATGGTGTAAATTCCCCCATCAGGGCCAAGTTCAAGGTACCAACATCACGTCACTGAACACAGCCAGTGCCACTTGGCTCCAGCATAGGACTGAGGAAGGGCCAAGTGACTGCTACAGCCTCACTCCCTGGCTCTTGCTTCTCCCTGCAGACAGAATTAGATTGGAAAAATTTCCCTGCATTCCTACACTAAATATGACGAAGGCAGAAGTAAGAAGTGAGTAAGAAGGCAACCGGTTATCAGACAGACCCAGCATGAATTGCCTTTAATGGACCCTCTGTCTGCCTGACAAGGATAATAAGCACATTCTGACCAGCTAAGCCTCAGTCCCAGGAAGGCAGTGTTGCAAAGCAGACAGAGAAGCAGGAAGAAGGGGGAACAATCAGGAGAAGAATTTGTCTTCTTAAAGCATGTGACAGTAAGCTAGGGAGAAAACACAAGAGTTTGTATGGACAAAATTAAAGCAAATGGCCTCTTGTGAAGAAAATGGGCTGGATTTTGAACTAAAGTCAATGTTTTGGTCTTGTTCACTTTTCTTTTATTAGAAATACAGCTAAGTTCATAAGGATACTGGCTCTCTCATCTTCCTCACACCCCTCTGCTTCAGCAGTCCTCTTGGCCAGAGAGGCCTCATGGGAAAGCCCGAGTCTGTAATACTTCTGTTAACAGTTGCTGATGTCTTGACGCAGTGAGGGATCTCCACGGAGATGCTCGCTGTGAGTTAACTGCCTAGAGCACAGTCCAAAAGATGACATCAAAGATATGTACAAGCAAACAGTGACCTTGAAGGCCATCTGATGGACTATGCAGAGCAGTGTTCACTGGTTAGGAGCTTCATGATTTGCTGAGGATATATTTGAGCTGGGAAAGAACTGTGGTCAAGAACCAAGAATTAGTCATCAGGAAGGTTGGCTAAGAAGCTAACTGGACGTTCCAAAGAAATTAACTGCTCACAGAACATGTCAAAAAACGTAACTACTTGCTTTGTGCCTCAGTTTCTCCATCTAAGACAGCCGATCACTAGCTGTTATCCTTTTCAGAGCGGTAAGCTATGAGATTTCCTGAATTAATCATTTCCTGAATTAATTAATTTATTTGTGAATTAAAAGGATAGATTTTAGAGACAGGGCCCCGGGTATGATGGTTGTGTTAGCCAAGTCACATTGTAACGATTCCTGCATTATCTCTGTTAACATTCTACGACTGGGGCAGGCTGACAGTCCAAAGTCAGCCAGTTTTACTGCCGTGAACCCAAGAATACGCTTCTTCCAGCTGTGCTAGGTTGTATGCCTGCCAGTAGATCCTTTGGGGCACAAAATATTAATCAAAGGGGGTTAATGCTTCATCATAGGCTTGTTGTCGATAGTGAAGCTACAGAAGATATAGCCTTAGAATCTTTGTCATTCACTGAGCTGTGGGATGAACCCAACATCCGGACTTCATACTTTAGAGCGAGACTATTCACAGCACATGATGAGCAAATTCAGCCCAGAGACTGCTTTTCTTGTCTTCCTCTCCTTTATTCCACAGGGCTTTGGTTAGAAAGCTTTAGATAAATTTAACCCAAGTAAAGAATAAAAACAGAAACAGAAATAAAAATGGAAATGAAAATTATACTTATTTTTGTCTGCATATTACAGCTTTGGTATACTTATGATCCCACAAGATCAAAAATTGCTTGAGGGCAAAAACTTGCTAATTCACTCTTGTAAACCCTGAAGCAATTAGCACAGGGCTTTCGCAAAATTTATGAGCAATATATCTTTATGTAATTGAATTAAAAGAATGGGGGAAAAGGCAAGGTATGAGAAAATGCAATGGACATCAGCATATTCTACTTGATCTCCTAGAAACATTGGCCCCATTCTGGCTGAAATAAATTGAAGGAAGCAAAAAAAAAAAAAAAAAAAAAACGTAGACTGATGTCTCAAAAAGTCCTCAGAAATCATAAGAACCCTGTGGAATGATGCTTCTACTCATGAGCTCTTCATTCAGAAGATGGAGAATTTACAGGATTTCTCAAATATTACAGAGAAACAGGAAAGCCAAAAAGTTGCTGAAAGGTTCAGAAACTAGAGGAATTTTGAATGACTCCAAAGGAAAGCTCTGCTGGAGATGGGGATTACAGACAGGCTGCTGACCAACTTGCCCGGCTAATATTACCTTCTCCCCAAATACCCTCTAAATGAAATACTCCAGACCTCTAAATACTCACCCTCAGCATGTTAACCCAGAGGCCCTACATCATAGCAGTTCCCCAGCTTGTTGAGACAAGGACAACTAAAAGCTCTTGAGAAAAGGCGATGGGAATAATGAGCAACTATGGATTCCCTGGAGGCTCAGCTGGTAGTGAATCCACCTGCAATGCGAGAGACCTGGGTTCGATCCCTGGATTGGAAAGATCCCCTGGAGAAGGGAAAGGTTACCCACTCCAGTATTCTGGCCTGGAGAATTCCATGGACTGTATAGTCCATGTGGTCGCAGAGTCAGACATGACTGAGCGACTTTCACTATCACTATCACTATGGTTATGACTGGAATGTGCAGACGTGTTCTCTGTCTTAAAATACAGAACAGTATCAGCGTGTGCAAACACAGTAGAAGTCCTTAAAGTACGCAGGAGAGCTGACAGGAAGCAACGAAAAGTAAGCTAATCCTAACACTGCGGAACTAGTAGACTATGTGCACCCCTTGGTATTAGTCAAGTATATCAATTTTGAAAAGGATTTAGATAAATAAATGGATCTTCAGAGGATGCATGCATACTAAGTTGCTTCAGTCATGTCCAACTCTTTGCAACCCCATGGACTGTAGGCTGCCAGGCTCCTCTGTCCAGAGAGATTCTCCAGGCAAGAACACTGGAGTGAGTTGCCACGCCCTCCTCCAGGGGATCTTTCTGACCCCGGGATCGAACCCACATCTCTTTCTTCTCCTGCATTGGCAGGCAGGTTCTTTACCACTAGCACCACCTGTGAAGCCCTGATCAGTGGATAACAGGATGCTAAAAAGAAGGCTATGCATGGCACTAGCCTTTGAGTGTAATGTCCTAGAAAGCAACTGCCACACCCTTCTGGAAAGGTCATTGAGGATCTGCTATGGTTTGAATGTTTGTATTCCATAAGTGAAAAGTGAAAGTCATTCAGTCGTGTCCGACTCTTTGCAACCCCATGGACTGTAGCCTGCTAGGCTCCTCTGTCTATGGGATTCTCGAGGCCATAATACTGGAGTGGGTAGCCATTCCCCTCTGCAGGGGATCCTCCCAACCCAAGGATTGAACCCAGGTCCCCACATTGCAGGTGGATTCTCTACTGTCTGAGCCGCCAGGGAAGCATAATGTCAGTGTGACGGAGTTAGGTGGTGGGGCCTTTAGGAGGGGCATAGGTCATGAAGATCAGTTCCGTTCAGTCGCTTAGTTGTGTCCAACTCTTTGCGACCCCATGGACTGCAGCACGCCAGGTTTCCCTGTCCTGGAGCTTGCTCAAACTCCTGCCCTTGGAGTCGGTGATGCCATCCAACCATCTCATCCTGTCATCACCTTCTCCCACCTTCAACCTTTCCCAGCATCAGGGTCTTTTCCAAGGAGTCAGTTCTTCGTATCAGCTGGCCGAAGTATTGAAGTTTCAGCTTCAGCATCAGTCCTTCCAATGAATATTCAAGACTGCTTTCCTTTAGGATGGATTGGTTGGATCTCCTTGCAGTCCAAGGACTCTCAAGAGTTTTCTCCAACAGCACCATTCAAAAGCATCAACTCTTCAGTGCTCAGCTTTCTTTATGGCCCAACTCTCACATCCATACATGACTACTGGGAAAAACAATAGCTTTCACAAGACAGACCTTTGTCAGCAAAGTAATGTCTCTGCCTTTAATGTCATGAAGATGGAGCCCTCCATTTTCACCCTAACACTGTAGAACTAGTGGAATTTATTCACCCCTTGGTATTACACTCAAAGGCTAGTGCCGTGCTTAGCCTTCTTTTTAGCATCCTGTTAATCCACTGATTGGGGCATCACAGGTGGCACTAGTGGTAAATGAGAAAAGTGCTCTCTTATAAGAGATGCCACAGAGCCCTCAGCCTCTTCCACATGGAGAAAATCAGCAGGGAGATGTCAGCTGTCTGCAACCCCGAAGAGAGCCCTCACCAGAATCTGGCCGTTCTGTCACTTGGGTCTTGGACTTCCAGCCTCCAGAACCATGAGAAATACATTTCTGTTTTTTGTGAGCCACCCAGGCTCTGTTGTACTAAGACAGGGAGCCCTGTGCAAATGGAGCTCTGGGTTAGAGGGACCACACACCTAAACTAGTGCACACTAACGCTGGAGTACAAACTAGGCCATTGCCAAGTAATTCTCAGCTAAAGAGGGAAGATGTGTCATCAAACCCTCCCTGTTATATACACCAGTCAACACATATTTCTTAAAAATCTACTGAATCAAAGTGCTATGGACATCCTCTCTCATCTGTGTCAGTTTAAAAAATACATGAATTGGTATGACCATGTGTTATTGCTCTGATGGTTTACTTTTCCTCTCAAAAGTAAATATATATTATAATAACATCAAGTAAATGATAAAGAATGGGCTTCCCTTGTGGTTCAGATGGTAAAGAATCTGCCTGCAATGCGGGAGACCCAGGTTCAATCCCTGGGTTGGGAAGATCCCCTGGCAAAGGGAATGGCTATCCACTCCAGTATTCTTGTCTGGAGAATCCCATGGTCAGAGGAGTCTGGAGGGCTCTAGTCCATGGGGGCACAAAGAGTTGGATATGACTGAGCAACTAACACACACACAATGATATAAATAGGGAAAAAATTTCTAGGTTTTTTTTTTTTTCAAATAAAATTCATTTGAAAATGTGCTGCGGGCTCTTTTGACGACTTTTGTGTAAATCTAAAATTATTTCAAAATAAAAGGTAAAAAATACATTGTGACAAATGCAAAAATGAGATATAAATGATCTTCAAAATGCAAAAATGAGATACGAACTGATCTAAAATGAGCTATGACTTGGAGCTTAACTCCAAGTCACTACAAGTCTAAGAACCTGGAAATTCAGGATTCTATCTGTCTTCTCTATCCTTCAGGACAAGTCAGCGTGTTTACTGCCAGGCCTCTGACAGTGCAGGAAGTAGAGGATAAATTGCAGATGAAGAGAGGTTTCACTGTGGCTGAGCTTACTGGAGATATTTAACATGTGTACCCTTAAAAGCTGCACAAGCAGCAACAGGGAAAGACTGAGACCCATCGACATAGTGTAATGGCAGGCAGGATCAGCTTCTTCAGCCAAGAATCATGAGTCTATGATGTTGAGGACCCACTGAGAACATCCCCTGCCACCAATTTGTCACTCTAGCCTTTGACTCCCCTGACTTCTTTTAAGAAACTGATGTGATTCTGGTCAGAATGGTCATCATTAAAAAGTCTACAAATAACAAATGCTGGAGAAAAGGGAGCTCTCCTACACTATTAGTGGGAATGTAAACGGGTGAAGCCATGCCACTGCGGAAAACAGCATGGAGATTCCTCGGAAGCCTGAGAGCAGGAGTACTATATGACCCAGCAGTTCCACTCCTGGGCACATAACCAGACAAAACTATGGTTCAAAAGACACACGCACTCCTGTGTTTATGGCTCCGTGATTCTCAGGAGCCCAGACATGGAAACAACCTAAACGTCCATTGACAGGTGGATGGATAAGGAAGATACGTATATATGTACAGTGGAATACTGCTAGGCCATAAACAAGAATGAAGTAATATCCTTAGCAGCAACGTGGATGGAACTAGAGATTATCATACTAACCGAGGTAAGTCAGAAAGAGACAGACAGACAACATATGACATCATTTGTCACAGACATAGAAAGCAGACTGGTGGTTGCCGAGGGGGAGGAGGTTGGGGGAGGGATGAATGGGAGGCTCGGGTTAGCAGATGTCAGGTTTATATATACAGTGGATAAACAAGGTCCTACTGTGTAGCACAGAGAACTACATTCAATATCCTATCACAAAAACTGTATTCAATATCCTGTAATAAACCATAATAGAAAATAATACTTAAAAAGATGTATATATGTATAACTGAATCACTTCACTGTACAGCAGGAGTTGACACAACACTGTAAATCAACTATACTTCAATTAAAAAAAAAAAGAAATGGATGTGATTGACAAGGGAAACTTGTTCCATTCTCCACTCCATTTCTCTTATATTCTTTCCCAAACCCCTCATCCACGTAAACTCATATCTGCACACGTGCAGACCTTTAGCCGGTGCTACCAGTGGAACAGCCCCTCCTGCATTTCTTGAAGACCCAGCTGATGAAGAGAGGACCAAGGAGCTCCCCTAAGAGCCATCTTTTCACCATTAGATAAAATGGTAACAGTTAAGCTATAGAATGACTCTCTAATTGTGTGGTCCACAATGAGAAATTTTGAAATAAAAGTGGAAAGTTTCTGGACTTCCCTGGTGGTCCAGTGGCCAAGAGTCCACCTGCCAATGCAGGGGACAGGTTCCGTTCCTGGCCCAGGAAGATCCCACATGCCTCAGGGCCACTAAGCCCACACACCGCGACTCCTGAAGCCCACGTGCCATAAAATCCAGGCTTCACAACAGGAGAAGCCACTGCAATGAGAAGCCTGTACAGCTCATCTAGAGAGTAGCCCCCACTCACCACAACTAGAAAAAGCCTGCTAAAGCAATGGAGACCCAGTGCAGTCAAAACCAAATTAACTAATTAAACGAAAGTGGAAAGTTTCTTAATTGTTTGGGAAAACGATTCCCTAACTCATTTCTCCAGTTTTTAGATCAAATGAAAAATGAAGACTATTAGAAGATTTGCAGTTAGAAGTCATTATGCTCCTGAGATATCCATTAAACAAAAATTAAAAGTGAACTCATAGGTGTTTTTCTAAGAAATTCTATTCTCCAAACTACACTGTTTGAAGCTCTTTATAAAATCACGATGTAAAAGCAATCAGCAGAAGGAAAAGCAAATATTTATGTTAAAAGCATTAGAATTATATCAATTTTAAATATACCATATTAAGAAAGTAAACAATCTGTAAATGCCTTTCAAACATTTGTAGTCAATTTATTCCCTGTCATTTGCTAGCTCATTTCCCAGCTACATGCTTCAAATTTTTCTGAAAAATGTAAAGAAGTGTTTTGGTAACTTATAATCTAATGCGATTTCAGGGGGGGAAAATGGAAGAAATATATATTGCATGCTGATTCCCAGAAATACCACTGACTTGTTGTGTGACATTGGACATCTCACTTCACCTCTCTGCGCCTCATTTGTAAAATAATGCTATTGTGCTTAACTAGAAGTTGTTAACTGGCACCCCTTTGGCCAGATCTAGTCTTTGGATGTAATTTCTTAGCCCAGCATATTTTAAAAATTGGTAAAAATGACACATTTAAATCCAAACTCCTGATTTCTCTATAAAATTATAAGGTCAGCAACAGTGAGCTTACATCTCATGCGGCAACAAAGGCTGAATAGGTCACTGAATAGCAGCTGTCCTTTGTAGATAAGGCATTGGGTCTTTGTGTTATTAATCCTTAGCTGCCTGTTTAGCAACTAAGTTCTTGATGAAATAGATGATCTCAAGTTTCTTTCAGCTCTAATATTTCCATATATTTCACCTTATATGAAGGTGAGTCATATAGCAAAAGGGCTTCCCAGTTGGCGATGGTGGTCAAGAACCCATTTGCCAATGCAGGAGACATGAGTCGCAGGTTCGATTCCCGGGCTCAGGAAGATCCCCTGGAGGAGGGCATGGCAACCCACTCCAGGATTCTTGCCTGGAGAATCCCATTGACAGAGGAGCCTGTCCAGAGGGCTACGGTCCAAAGGGTCACAAAGACTCAGACATGACTGAAGTGACCTAGCATGCATGAATATAGCAGAAAGTCCATTCAACCTCTCTAAGCTTCAGCTCTATTGGAGCATGGGGATAATAATTACCTTTGACTACCACTTGAGCTTTGGAGAGACAGCATGGAACTGTGGATGGTGACTGCTTCACCCAGTTCCATGCACGTAGAAAGTGCTTGATAAACAGCAGAGGTAAGAGCATAATGACTCAAATTCAATTCTTCTCTGATGGCCGATCCAATCTAAATCACCACTGACATTCTGCTTCTTCTCTTCCAAGTGCACCCTTGGTCCCATCCCAAACCAACTATTTGCCTCTAATCTTCAGATACACTTTGTTCAGTTAATAATAAACAGGTGGAGATTCCTGAATGAGATGCAGCAATGTAAAGAAAACAATGTTAAGTGTCTCGCGTTCTCACAGTCCCCATTTCTGATTGAACTAGCTGTCAATACGGGATTCGCTATAAGCTTTGATGCTACTTACTGCTCTTGCCAGGTACACAGTGTACCATCGGTTATTACTGTTAAACACAAGTAACAGAGAGCTCACGCTGGGCTTCTCTTTCATGCAAAAGCCACCAGTGAGCCCTACAGAGCGAGCTCCCACGGGAGCATCTGTCAGAGTGTCCCTGCCGCTTCAAGTTACTCTGAAGTCACTCACACACAGTGAGTCACCCTGCCACTCACTAGCTCACACTTCATCTATCAGACTGCTTTATTAATCTCGGAGCCAAAGCCAGCCTGTTCCCATATGTGATCGCCACAGATGCGCCCATACTTTAAAGACTCATATCCAAGTTAATTTTGACACACGTATAATATTACTGTATGTATACAGTTGTTGCAAAAAATTTTTTTTCTAATTTCTATCCAACAATACTTTAGGTTAAAAAAATATAACAAAAATAAGATAATCTGAACCCTCCTCAGAGTTTGATTGGGATTTTTATCCACAACTGGGTGTTATTTACATGACCTCAGAGCACGCGGCATTCTTCCGACTTTCAGCCCAGCTGAAGGCTGAAACTGAGGCAGATGGCAATGGGGCTGCCGGAGGGAAGCCACAGTCAATGCGGCCAGACCTACGTCCTTTAACTGGATCTCCGCTCCTCCCAACTGCACAATGACCACCCTCCTCCAAGCATCAGTCCCTCCCACTTATACTCTGCAGAGCTCTCAGAGAAAGAGATTTAACACACGAAGTGTCTTTGTGTGACTCCCCTGCTCAAGACTCTTAAGTCATTTGCTGTTACCCAAAAGTAGATCCCAGGATTCCCTGGTGGCTCAGATGGTAAAGAATCTACCTGTGAGGCAGGAGACCTAGATTCCATCCCTGGGTTGGGAAGATCCCCTGGAAAAGGACACGGCAACTCACTCCAGTATTCTTGCCTGGAGAATTCCAGGGACAAAGGAGCCTGGCAGGGTCACAAAGAATCAGACACAACTGAGTGACTAACACAACACAAAAAATTAATCCTACAGTCCTGCATGACCTAGACCCCGACAAGCTCTCTGCATCTTCTTCCTGTCCTTGCCCTCAAAGAACCAAGCCCAGCTCGCTTCCTGAACACACGACCTTTTCTCCAGGCCTGTGGACCTCTTCTCCTCACCGTTAATCCCACTCTTCCTTCAGGTGTCAACTCAAGCATTGCTCTCTTCCGTGGTTCCCTTAGGAAAACTTAGCTGCCTCTTTCTTGACTCTCCTGAATGTTGTTCACACGTAACTATGGCAACCACCATGTTTATTTGCCTATGTGTGAGCTTCCTGAAAGCAGGAACTGAATCTTTAAATATTTTTACTCTAAGCGCCTAATACAGTGTTAAGCATATTGTAGGCAACTGGATATTTGCTGAATATTGAATTAATGAACCTGCTTTGTTTCCATGGCCTATATATTTACAGATTCCATTTTGTAAAGTCATAAGCGTGTTCTTATTACCACTACAACTAATTAACAGTGTATTTCTGCACATCTTTCATTTCAAATACATTTTGCTTTCATTTATTCCTTTGGGGCAGTCCATCTGTTGTGCTTAATATCTATTAACAACAACAAACTGTGCGATCCCATCAATACAGTGAGATCATTATTTTGCTGACTCTTACAACATGAAACTTTCTAAGCATCCATAGTATATTTGTTATGAAATTTAGAGGATGATTATGCCACAGAGTACTTTGAGAATTACTTTAAAAATATATAATCAGACTAGTTAGATGACAAAGATTAAAAAACTAAGAGGTTTTTACTTATAATCACCCAGTTCTAAAAAAAAAAACACAATTTCTGTTTTCTGAATCTATTGATACAGCTCAATTTTTATGAAAGTCCCCTCCTTGTTCCATTCACTGTTTAAATCTTTTCACAGCTAAAGGCATGCACTCTGCTAACCACTATGGAGAAGCAGTGTTTGCAGCTGCAATCATTATAAAATATAATAAACTCTTACATTAAATGAGCCAATGCCTGAATTCTTTACAGTGACATAACTGTGTTTCTTCTTAGTTAAATTCTGAAGATGTAACCACTACCTACCTTGGTGAAATCGCCCTCTTGCATGTTTAGCCCGAAACTGAAATGAGCTAACCTGCGTTTCATAATCATTCACGGAGAAAATTGTGGCTGTAGAGAATGGCATGCTGTCTGTGAACAGCACCATGCACCTCAGCGGTTTCCAGTCCACAGTGGCTGCTTTAGTGGTGAACATTTAGTTTACCTGGGTTCACACCCTTGACTTTCACTTGGACAAACCTGAAAGCTCCAGCGAGCTAGAACTGCCAACTTTTGCATAGTTTTCTGTCCGCAACCATCAATCTCTCCCTGGCAATAAAAGGAGACTAAAGCTTGGTTTGCCCCAGCGTCACCTGGGAAGATGATGAATCTTTCATTGCATCTGAGCCAAGGATGACGCTACCCAGCAAAGTAAACTCAGTGTACAACGTTCTACCAGTTCTATAATTTGGGGAGTTGGATTCTCTGCACACAATATGGCATATTTCCTGGAGAGGCTAATGGAGCCAGTCGCTTTTACTGGTGCCAAGTGTCTGCCCAGTGATTTAAAACACCTTCCCTTTTGGCTTTTTACTGTTCAGTGTTCATTCCCTTGGTTAACGTTGGTGTCATATCAAATGAAGTCACCAAACCTCAGGGAGGAGACAACTTGCCTCCAAATAAAGTAGCATATTATGCTGAGGCGATGTTTGGTCAGAACTGAAAAAGAATGCCTGGGGCACAAAGCTGGTATGAACACAGCTGGTCTACAGATGTGCGCAGTGTTCATTAAGAACCTATACTGTACATATTTTAAGCTAAAATCAGGTTTCAATTAGGTAAGGATATTGGCTCAGATGGTAAATAATCTGCCTGCAATGTGGGAGACCTGGGTTCAGTCCCTGGGTTGGGAGGATCCCCTGGAGGAGGGCATGGCAGCCCACTCTGGTATTCTTGGCTGGAGAATCCCCATGGACAGAGGAGCCTGGAGGGCTACAGTCTGTGGGGTCGCCAAGAGTCGGATATGACTGAGCGACTAAGCACACACACATGAGAGAAACCTGAGTTCCACCAATCACGTGAAGAGGATCCCATCCCTGAGCTTACAGACTTGAGATCTGCTTTGTCAAGCTGATGTTAATTTAAATATTTATAGGACAGAATAAATATTTTTTAAATAGAAAAAGAATTTAAATAGCTGTAATATTGAACTCTTTCCACAGAGAGCTGTTCTCTGCAGAGTAACACCTTCTAAAACAAATGAGAAAAAATATCTTTGTAATTTTATTTCAAAGACCGCATTCCAGAAACTAAATAAATTAGAAAATCAGTGTGTATTTCAGCTTTCAAGTTAGTCATTACATTTCCTTTAACCTGGGCTGGTAAATACACAGCATGAGTTTTGTCAGACCTCTCTCCCACATCACGAATTGGCTGAGGCATTTTTGGCTGTTGAGCCTGAATACATTCCCGGAATTCGGAACACTTCACCTGAATCACCTCGACTAGTAGATTAGATTAGATTAGAGTTCCTGGTCACAGAATATATGTTTAACATTTCTGTTCTCAATTCCTTTAAAAGTGATTAATTCTTATGTGCTGTGTGTGTGAGTGCTAAGTCGCTTCAGTCGTGTCTGACTCTGTGTGACCCTATGGACCATGATCAGCCAGACTCCTCTGTCCACAGGATTCTCCAGGCAAGAATACTAGAGTGAGTTACCATGCCCTCCTCCAGGGGATCTTCCCGACCCAGGGATTGAACCCATGTCTCTTACAACTCCAGCATCAGTAGGCAGGTTCTTTACCACTAGCACTACCTGGGAAGCCCTTTTATGTGCTACTACTCTGTAAATTAGGTAGCAAGTGAACTCTTTCATGACTGATTCATGTTGAGGCTGACAGAAAACAACAAAATTCTGTAATTACCCTTCAATTAAAAAATAAATAAAAATTTTAAAAATGATGCCTAAGTAGTCTGGCTAAACACAAAGCTGATCAAACCTCACCAAGGACACAGTAGTGAAGGAAACAATGATGCTTAATTGACTGCTGTGGTGAAAGTTCTGAGGAAGACACTCCCCAGAATGCATAACTATATCTTCCGCTCTCACCTTATATCTAACTCAAACGCTGAAGTTACGAGGGTTGATGACTCATTCAGAATCATCAGTGGAGTCTGGGATTTCACTCAGAGCAATATGATAACCAGTTAGAACCTGTTACTCTGGAATGAAATGCACATAATTCTGAGTACTAAGTTGATATACCGAATTACTCTAAAAGAGAATTCACTGGTGGCATTATTAAAAATCATAAAACATTTATAGACCACCTCTTAACTAATGTGATCAATTTATACCACTTTGGAATAATATAAGTCCAAATTAGTAACATGAAGTCCCACTAGTAGACTTTTTGTTTCATGTTGAGGCAGCACGGAATGAGCGGGAAAAACATGCTTGGGGACAATTTTCTTAAAAAGCCATTGACTTGCTGTGTTTAGGTTGGTTTATTACTTTGAAATGTGGATGCTGCATAAATGTCATAAACAAAATTCAAAGGCAAACTACAAAATGGAGACATTAGTTGCAGGTACTATGTACAAATATGTCATTGATATATTTATTAATTATTAATATGGGAACAATATCAACAATTAAAGATAATTATTAAAGAGCTCCTATAAATCAAAAACACTAATACATTAAAAAGTAGGAAAAGAGCAGCAACAGTTGATTCACAAAGAGAATAGATGAACTTCTCCTCTAACATGAAAATACATTTAATTTTATACACATACAAAAGTATGTTTAGAAAATTAGTGAAATTTCCAGCAGAACAACAAGAACATACCATTAACAGAGAAAGAGTTGGATAACTAATTGCTGGTGAGGGTATGGTGAGATGAGTACTCATACACAATTCAAGAAAATGTAAATTGATATGAGGTAGTACACATAACAATCTCCTCTTCCTCTTTCTGCAGAGTAACTTGACAAATCATATAAAGACCTCTCAAAATAGTCATTCATTTTTATCTGATAATCCCAACTTCTGAGCCTTTATTCCTAAGATATAATTAAAGATGCAACCAGAAATTTATTTACAAGGATTCTTATCAGTGTTTCAATAATAGTATTAGATTCAAAATCCCAGAGCAGTAGAGACGACTTATTAATAGATGACCAATAATGTGGTCATCACATTACTTACCATTAAGTAAATTATGGTTATTGATTGATTGATAAGGTTCATTAATTCATAAAATGAGAATTACATATAAAACTGTATCTATAGTATAATGCTAATTTTGTGAATTATTTGATAAATTATTGATTGTAAATGATGATTTATAATCATAATTGATTGATTATGCATTATGGCTATTGATTGATAAGGTTCATTAATTCATAAAATAAGAATTACACATAAAACTGTATCTATAGTATAATGCTAATTTTGTGAATATAGTAGCTAAGTTACTCAAAAGCACAGAATTCAGGAAATACATCAGATTATTCTGCAATTATTTATGGGTGGTGAAATTGTGCGTGATTTTTTTCTTTGTACCTAATTTTTCCAAATAGTCTAGAGTAAATATATATTACTTTGGCATTAAAATGTAGCTTTTGAAAGTAAGATATGAAAATGTCATATTATTGTGAGCGAGAGGGATAAACAGAAGGATGAAAGGACTCACAAAGACTATTTTGTATTGTTCTGTTGTGCCTCTTTTTCCGGTCATGCCTGGCATGTGGGATCTTCATTCCCTGAGCAGGGAGGGAACCCATTCGCCCCTATGCTGGAAGTGTAGAGTCCTCGCCACTGGACCACCAGAGAATTTCTTGACAAGGAATGTTGATGACTGAAATTCTGGTGTAATATATTATAAAATATGCACAGTAATTCCCAGCAAGGCATGTGCAGTCTTCCCAGCACAATGAAGCCAAGAGTAATCACCACCTGGTCATCTGGAGTGACTGTGCAGAGTGTAGGCTACCTGCTCTTCTCTTGCTCTTCTCCTCCTACTCTATTTCCTTACGTTCTCTTCTTACTTGAAGTCTCATCTCCCCCACGAAATCTTTATGCACCTCAATGAACTGCAGCCTCTCTTCCACTAGAAATCTAGAGTATACATTGTCTATATCTCTCATTTTGCACTTAAACTTTATTGTCCTGTTTTTTAGTCTTTTTTTTTACCTTGGAGATTTGATGTCCCAACTGGATTTTTAAACTCCGCCAAGAAAGGGAGAATATTGAAAATTCTTTTGTAGCCCTATTTAGACCTTCGAGAAATATCTCATGAGCACATAGTATGTGCTACACATGAGCTCCCCCCAATCTAGTGGGATACTTGGTGCCATTCATACTCAGTGCAATCTGCAACAAACTGGGACAACATAATGCAAGCAGTGCTGCACTCAACATGCCAGCAAATTTGGAAAACTCAGCAGTGGCCGCAGGACTGGAAAAGGTCAGTTTTCATTCCAATTCCAAAGAAAGGCAATGTCAAAGAATGCTCAAACTACCACACAATTGTACTCATCTCACACACTAGTAAAGTAATGCTCAAAATTCTCCAAGCCAGGCTTTAGCAATACATGAACCATGAACTTCCAGATGTTCAAGTTGGTTTTAGAAAAGGCAGAGGAACCAGAGATCAAATTGCCAACATCCGCTGGATCATCAAAAAGGCAAGAGAGTTCCAGGAAAACATCTATTTTTGCGGATCACAATAAACTGTGGAAAATTCTGAAAGAGACGGGAATACCACACCACCTGACCAGCCTCTTGAGAAATCTGTATGCAGGTCAGGAAGCAACAGTTAGAACTGGACATGGAACAACAGACTGGTTCCAAATAGGAAAAGAAGTACGTCAAGGCTGTATATTGTCACCCTGCTTATTTAACTTATATGCAGAGTACATCATGAGGAACGCTAGGCTGGAGGAAGCACAAGCTGGAATCAAGATTGCCAGGAGAACTATCAATAACCTCAGAAATGCAGATGACACCACCCTTATGGCAGAAAGTAAAGAACTAAAGAGCTTCTTGATGAAAGTGAAAGAGGAGAGTGAAAAAGTTGGCCTAAAGCTCAACATTCAGAAAACTAAGATCATGGCATCCAGTCCCATCATTTCATGACAAGTATATGGGGAAACAGTGGCTGACTTTATTTTTCTGGGCTCCAAAATCACTGCAGATGGTGATTGCAGCCATGAAATTAAAAGACACTTGCTCCTTGGAAGGAAAGTTATGACCAACCTAAACAGCATATTAAAAAGCAGAGACATTACTTTGCCAACAAAGGTCCATCTAGTCAAAGCTATGGTTTTTCCAGTAGTCATGTATGGATGTGAGAGTTGGACTGTGAAGAAAGCTGAGCGCCGAAGAACTGATGCTTTTGAACTGTGGTGTTGGAGAAGACTCTTGAGAGCCCCTTGGACTGCAAGGAGATCCAACCAGTCCATCCTAAAGGAGATCAGTCCTGAGTGTTCATTGGAAGGACTGATGGTGAAGCTGAAACTCCAATATTTTGCCCACCTGATGCAAAGAGCTGACTCATTTGAAAAGACCCTGATGTTGGGAAAGATTGAAGGCAGGAGGAGAAGGGGACAGCAGAGGATGAGACGGTTAGATGGCATCACCGACTCAATGGACATGAGTTTGGGTAAACTCCGGGAGTTGGCAATGGACAGGGAGGCCTGGCATGCTGCGGTTCATGGGGTCACAAAGAGTCGGGCACGACTGAGTGACTGAACTGAACTGAATGAAGTAACGAAGACAGAAATGACAAAGAACATGGTATTTATTTCCTATTGCTGTCATGACAAATCACCAGAAAGTTTAACAACACAGAACAACATTCATTTATTAGCGCAGAGCTTTTGGGTCAGAAATCTAGGTGTGGTATAGTTCAGACAGGTCTTCTGTTTAGTTTCACAAGAATAAAATCACGGTGTCAGCATGGTTGCATTCCTTACTGGAAGTTCTGGGAAAGAATCCACTTCCAAACTTATTCGGGTTGTTGGCAGAATCCAGTTTCTTGAAGTTGTAGGAGTGGGGTCCCTGTGTCTTCGTTGGGTTTCTGCTGGGAGGCTCTTAACTGCCTTAAGGACTCTCTGATTCTTGCATAAGTCTCCTTACATCTCAATACCAGCAACAGTGCATCAAATCCTTCTCATACTTGGACTCTCTCTGCTCTCTCTGACATCTTTTCCTGCATCTTTCTTGCCTCCCATTGGAAAAACTTTCTCTGCTTTTAAGGATGCATGGGATTAAGTTAGGTCTACCTGAATGATCCAGGATAATCTCCCCAGTTTCAGGTCCATAACCTTAATTACATCTGCAAAGTTTCTTCGCCTTATAGCAAAACATATTCACAGGAGCCAGAGATTAAGGTGTAGACATCTCTGGGGGCCGTTCTGCCTACCACAAATAGTAATAACAAAGAACAAGTGTATGGAATACTCCAGACTGAAAAGGAGTCAAGATATGGACTCAAGAAATTAAACTGAATCCCAATGTTTTCTCTTCTTAGGAGAAACATTTCTGCTATGAGCCTGATTTCCTGATAACCGGATCTAGAACACATCAGTGACCTTTTGTTTGTCAATGTTTTGAATTAGCAGAAACCATTTTGAGCCATAGCTGAGTTTTCTCCCAATTACCTAAATTCCAACTTTATTGGTTCAACTATTTTATTCTCATTTTTGTCCTAACATCCGTGAGATGCTGAGAAACCCAAGGAACAAAAGAAGCTTGTCTGGGGGTGTTGCAGGCAAGGAAATTCGAGCTGTGTATTACCTCATAACACCGAATTATGCAATTTCTCCTCAAGACGAGATCAGCTCCTGCGGTAAATAAAAAGAGCACCTGGGATGTGGGAGCATTAGAGAACGCTGTCTGGCCTCTTCGGGAATGGAAAGAACAGAGTGGTCAACGACTCATCCCATGGCACCACAAATCTCTCTTTCAAGAGATTGTGGAGGGGACAATGCCAAATTCATATGACAGACAGCTCTTTAATGCTTATACAGTGCCACTTATTCATCTGAGAAGGCAAAAGGAAATGCTTTCAACCCTGATCCCAGACACAGAAAGGAGCCCAGGTTCACACCCCTCCCTGCCAAGAACAGAGTGCCACTCAACTTCATCTTGCCCATGAGATGAACCAGCCACCCAGGCCTGTAAATGACATCACATCTTGAGGGGTGAAGAAAATAAAACTGTGGGATTTTTTCCCTTAGCGTGAAATGCATTCACAGTCCATTTCCTCTGCAATGTCTGGGCACTAATGTTAGCTGGGAAGAAAGATAAGTAAAGAAGAAAAATTTTCAGTAGTTGATATTTGATTTGGGGAGGCAATCAAATTAGAAAATGTGGGCAGAGGTGTTTTGTGAATTTGAAGCAGAAAAAAAAATATTTTTTAAGATAGTTGCAATTACTATGCTCAATTCCAACTTGTTTATCTCATCAATGAGATAACTGACTCTAGAATAGCCTGACTTTCTCAGTATCATTTCCTTGCCCTATTCTAAGAACTGTCAAGGCTTACCTATCACCCATTAGGGGGGAAAAAAGTTTAAATCTTTTAAATTTTCATTCAAGTCTTTTTCATCTTGATTCAGACTATCTTTAACGTCAAATCACCAATTAATTACTGAGCAGCTACTAAGGTCACTCAGATGGTAAAGAATCTGCTGCAATGCAGGAGACCCAGGTTCTGTCCTTGGGTTGGGAAGATCCCCTGGGGAAGGGAATGGCAGCCCACTCCAGTATTCTTGCCTGGAGAATTCCATGGACAGAGAAGCCTGGTGGGGTACAGTCTATGGGGTCGCAAAGAGTTGGACACGACTCAGTGACTAACACTTTCACTTCATTTTTTTTCAGGTGCTGTGGGCATAGGCAGAATCACTAAGTTTGTTTTATTTCTTAAAATATGTTCTATTTCCCACAGGAGCAATAACTCTATATAAACTCATCTGCTTAACCATACTGTAAGCTGAAAACCTTGATTTTCCACATTGGCATCTTATTCATGCCATCTCACTCCCCTAAAATGCTCTCCTCCTTCACTACCTCTTTCAAACCCTTACCCATCCTCCCAATGCAGCATGAACATTCTTTTAGGACGCTTCCCCAAACACTACTAGACCAGTGGTCCCCAACAAGGGCAAATTTCCTTCTCAGGGGACATTTCCCAATGTCTGGGGACATTTTTGATGATCATAATGGGTGGAGGGTGCTACTGGTTTCCATAGGTAAAGGCCAAGGCTGGTGGTAAACATCCTATAATGCATCGGTCACCCCCATGACCAAGACTTCTCCAGCCCAAAACGTCAAGAATGCTTAGGGCAAACCACCCTGTATGAGAATAAAGTCAAAGCTCCTCCTCTCAACTCCTATAACACGGAATATGTAAACAATCTTTTAGCATTTAGCATATATTTTGTGTTCTTTTTCTACTTTCTCTGTCAGCATGCATACTTTTCCTAAGTGATTTGGAAGTTTGTAAAAGAGGGGAACAACTTCTTGCTGTTCAGCATGTCCTTCCATGTTTGATCTCATCCCTATAGCAAGCCCTGAAAAACTCTATCAAGGACAGTGTTAAAATACACTTTACATCTTCATCTCCATCCTTTCCTTGTAAACAGATTCATCAGTACCTTTTTTCTAGGTTCCATATATGTGCATTAATATATGATACTTTTCTCTTTCTGACTCACTTCACTCTGTATAACAGGCTCTGTACACTGTGCTATGCTTAGCTGCTGGGTTGTGTCTGACTCTTGTAACCCCATGGACTGTGCCTGCCAGGCTCTTCGGTCCGTGGGAATTCTCCAGGCTCATGAGAAGTCGCCATATAGGTCAGGGAGCCCAGCCTGGCTCTCTGTGATGACATGGAGGCGGAGGGGCAGGGAGGGCTCAAGAAGGAAGGGATATATGTATAACTATGGCTGATTTGTGTCGTTGTACGGCAGAAACCAACACAACACTGTAGAGCACTTTTCGTCCAATTAAAAACTAAATCTAAAAAAAAAATACACTTCACTCTTCAGTACCAGTGAGGACCCTGGCTTAGAGTTATCACTGCCACGTCTAACGAGCTCCAGCATCTTCAAGACTCCCTCATTTTTATGCTATATCTTCAGCCCTCCCTGCTTTCATGAAGATAGGAAATGCTAATTAAAAAAAAAAAAAAGCCAGAATCCTAAACTGGTGAAAAGAGTTGGGCTCAAGTTGAAAAACCAGTGTTAAGTTTGGCACAATCCAAAGACATGGCCTTAAAGCTTTGTTTCATTTGATCATCCCTTTTCCCACATGCACAGTTCATTACAGTACTCCGCTCTGCCTGTACAATCCCTCAAGAGACTGGACTAGAAAAGAGAAAAAGTCAAGTCCAGGAGGCAATGGCCCAACTTCAGCTGTGCCTGATGTAGGATAAAGTCTCCCCAGAGCAGGACAGGGTTAAAAACTTCACATGTCCTCAGCTCTGATGAGACTGTCCTTCACCCTACTCTTGTCTGGAATTCAAAGTAAGTTCAATAGAGTTATAACTTCCCACATGATGTCTGCTTCTACACTCTTGTTTTTAAAAAATATCTAATTCTTCCAACAAAACCTTTCTCTCTGTCTCTTAAATTCATATTCTCTCTGGCACACTCTTTCTCTTCTTCTTTCTCTCCCTCTCTCTCTCTCTCCCCTGCTTTGACTATGCCCTCAGCATATGATTAATCTTCCCAGAGGAAAATCACTAATGATCAAAAGGAATGATCATTGTCTAACATCACTACTCTGCTGTTGCTGCTAAGTAACTTCTGTCATGGCTGACTCTGTGCGACCCCACAGACAGCAGCCCACCAGGCTCCTCTGTCCCTGGGATTCTCCAGGCAAGAACACAGAATTGGGCTGCCATTTCCTTCTCCAATGCATGCATGCATGCTAAGTTGCTTTAGTCGTGTCCAACTCTATGCGACCCCATGGACAGCAGCCCATGGACAGGCTCCTCTGTCCACAGGAGTCTACCCTAACAAAGCTGAAAAATATTATTTTTTAGAACAAATATTTCTATGAACCCAATATTAACCAAATAGGAAATATTTCTAAGATTCTATTCTATTGGGTGCCTGGCCTATCCTTATAACTAATCCAAAAGACTCTAGGGAGAACAGAACCACATCTTCATTAAAGTTTTTACTAGACAGAGACTTTGAGTGGGGGGAAGGAGAGGAAGTGATTTTGTTCCCAGATAGGGTTGCCGCATTTAGCAGATTAAAATACTGGAGGCCCAGTTAAATCTGAATTTCAGATAAAGAACAAAAAGGGCTTTTAAATAAGCACTTCATATGAAATTATTTTTATTTACTCTCACAACAACTTTATAAGATACGTATGGGCTTTGCAGGTGGCACTAGTAGTAAAGAACCCACCTCATGATGCAGGAGACATAAGAACCACAGGCATGGTCCTTGGGCCGGGAAGACCCCCGGAGGAGGGCATGGCCGCCCACTCCAGTGTTCTTGCCTGGAGAATCCCATGGACAGAGGAGCCTGGTGGGCTACAGTCCATAGTGTCACACAAAGTCGGACACAACTGAAGCATCTTAGCACACACGCATTATGCATGGATGGAGCTCTGAGAGGTTAAACAGATTTTCTCAGACTCAAAGCTGACAAGAAATGGACTTGAATCTTATTTTCTTATTTAATGTTCAGATTTTACTGTTGTTGCTTTTTTTGTTCAGTCACTCAGTCATATCCGAATTTTTGCGACCCTATGGACTGCAGCATGCCAGGCTTCCCTGTCCTTCACCATCTCCCGGAGCTTGCTCAAACTCATGTCCAGTAAGTCGGTGATGCCATCCAACCATCTCATCCTCTGTCATCTCCTTCTCCTCCTGCCTTCAATCTTTCCCAGCATCAGGGTCTTTTCTAATGAATCGGCTCTTTGCGTCAGGTGGCCGAATTATTGGAGCTTCAGCTTCAGCATCAGTCCTTCCAATGAAACCAGCATCCCGTGTTTTAGCTGATTAACTATCTACAAGGGACATGTGGCAAAGTCTAGAGATAGTTTTGGGTGTCAAGACTAGGGAGGATGAGGCTTCCCAGGTGGCACAGTGGTAAAGAATCTGGCTGCCAATGCAGGGGACTCGGGTTCAACCCTGGGTCCAAGAAGATGTGAGGTGCTGCAGAGCGGCTGGGCCCACGCACCACAACTCCTGAGCCTGGGAGCTGTAAGTCCTGAAGCCCGCATGCCCCAGACCCTGCTTTCTGCAGCAAGAGAAAACGCTGCAATGAGAAGTGCTTGCACTGCAACCACAGAGTGGCCCAGGCTCATTGCAACAAAAGACCCAGCACGGCCAAAATAAATAAAATTAATTTTTAAAAAAGACCAGGAAGACTGGGGTCTTCCCTGGAGGTCCAGTGGTTATGATTCCATGCTTTCACTGCAGGAAGTACAGGTTCCATCTTGGTGAAGTAACTAAGATCCCATATGCAGCACTGTGTGGACCCAAAAAAATCAGTGGAAAAAAAAACACTAAGGAGTGTGCTACTGGCATGGGTAAAGGTCGGGGCTGCTAAACATCCTACAATGCATAGGACAGCCCACCACAACACAGAACTGTCTAGTCCAAAATGGCAGTAGGTTTAAGCTTGAAAAACTCCGATCTAGAATCACCTTTCAGAACATCTAATCTGCCCTCTTCTTTTAGCGTGAGAGGAACAGAAGACCCAGGGGACTTCAAGATGCAAGCTCTAAGCCTCACCACTAATTACTTGCAAAGTTGGTCAACTTGGAGGCACAGCCAGAACACTAGTTCCATTTCTGTGTGGCCCGGAAATGTTACCTACTAAAGCAGATACACTTAAGCCTTCCAAGTGTATTCCTTCAGGCTTCTCCAATAGAGAACACCAGTCAAGCCCCTGGGTGGCCTCTGGCTGGGAGGAAAAGGAGGTATAGGGCTTGGGACAAAATTTTTGTTCAAATATTTTTCCAGATCTTTTTCCCCAAACTTAATTTTATTTATAGGAAAGGAAGGGATGAGTGAAAAGTCTGGCTTGGAATGAGTTACAATTGTGCTTCTTCCCTCCCCACCCCCACTCTCACTTTTTCTTTGACCTACAAAGGTACATTGTCTGAGTCCTGGAGAGAGCTTAACTTTCCTTTTTCAAGATCTCTCTGCTCTTGGATGAGGGGAAATGGCTTAAATGGAAATTAACCCAAAGAAGTTAGTTATTAAGCGTTACAAAGGGAAAATGAGGTTATTGATGAAACTTACTAGAGATTATTTGGGGGGTGGCCAGATGTCAGAGGCCTGTGGAATAACACGAAGCGGTGTACTGAAAATGTATTCAGACGTCAATTCTTGCCACATAAGGTTTGCCTGGAGGCCCCAAAGCAAGCAGCATGGCTCATCTAAGTGCAGAGCCGGCCAAGATAATCCAATGACCTAAGAATCTAATGACACTATACTCTGTCTCTGATCCTGCTTGGTTGTATTTTAACAGACCAATTTTTATTGCTTCTCTTCTGTGAGTGTCTGTGATGATTCCCCGCCACTGGCTTACTGAAAATTTTTTTCTTATATTATGACTTGAGGTTTCTCGAATGCAGTATTTAAAAATGTTCATTCAGCATGTTATTAATTATTAATATGATTTTTTGGCAGGTCTGAAGAGGAGCGATTGCTTTAACCACATCATGTAACTAAGGAAATACAAAAACAATTTTTACATGAAACATAAAAATGAATTTAAGAAAGGCATATACTATTGGAGATTTGGGGGAGTTTCTCACTTCCTTTCCAGTCTGCTCAGCTCATTGTCAAGCTTGCAAATGAAAGTTTAAAACTTTGCCTTATCCTTGCCCTTTCCAGCCCTGGTACAACTAACTTCTGAATCAACTGCTTTTTAAAATTAAAGATTTTAAAATTTAAAAATTAAAGATTTTAAAATTTAAAAATTAAAGATTTTAAAATTTAAAAAATAAAAAACTAAAAAAAATAAAAAAATAAAATACGCTTGGAGCATTCACTCTGTCACTGTTATTTATATTAACATCCACATTCCCTCGTGTGCCCTGCTTAGTCACTTCAGTTGTGGCCACCTCTCTGCATGGCTATCCATGGACTGTAGCCCGCCAGGCTCCTCTGTCCATGGCATTCTCCAGGTGAACCTAGAACCTATTATATAAAGTGAAGTAAGTCAGAAACAGAAAGATAAATACCATATTCTAATGCATATATACGGAATCTAGAAAAATGGTACTGAAGAATTTATTTACAGGACAGCACTAGAGAAACAGAGAATAGACTTATGGACATGCAGAGAAGGGAGGAGAGGGTGAGATGTATGGAAAGAGTAACCTGGAAACCTACATTACCATATGTAACATAGACAGCCAATGGGGATTTGCTGTATCGCTAAGAAAGTCAAACAGGGGCTCTGCATCAATCTAGAGCAGTGGGGTGGGGAGGGAGATGGGAGGGAGGTTCAAAAGGCAGGGGATATATGTATACCTATGGCTGATTCAGGGTGAGGTTTGACAGAAAACAAACTTCTGTAAAGCAATTACCCTTCAATTAAAAAATGAATAATTTTTTTTTTTTTTTAAAGAATACTGGAGTGGGTTACCATGCCAAGAATGCCAAGATCCTCCTCCCGGGATCTTCCCCACCCAGGAACCAAACCTGTGTCTCTGTGTCTGCTGCATTGCGGACAGATTCTTTACCCAGTGAGCCACCTGGGAAGCTTCCCATATTTCCTTCCAGACAAATTTCCAGTTCCTTTTTTTTATTAGAGTGCATTTTAATAGGATGCATTTCAACGGCAGCTTTGCAATTGTCAGATGGTTCTTGTCTCTTAATATTTAGGTTACCTGTACACTTTGCAATCCCAAGAGAGATACAAGATAATTTTCAGACCCCTCAAGACAGTTGTGCATTTCCTAGAAGCCAACATTTCCAAATATTTACATTAACTCCAATCAAGTGTTATTCTGAGAAGTAAATGCTACTGACTCATGGTTCTAATTTTCATCTTATTTGGGAAACACTTGGGCCCCAACACAGCCAGTGGAGAAGGTAGTGGTCCTATGACTAGGAGCCCCCCTGAATTGCCTCTGCCAGTGGCTCTGGACCTAAAAGACAATAGGAAATCTCTCCAGCCCAACAGATTAAAGCATGTCTAATGATTCTCTGCTAAGAATCACAAGTATCTGTTGCATCCCCACAACTATAACCTTCTTCAAAGAATATGAGGCACCATCAAGTTGAGTAGAATTGCCATACCTCTTTGCTACACAGCAAATATATAAAGATTTTAAAGACATTAAATTACTTCCCCAGAACGTAATACCTTTTGGAGAAAGTCACCTTCCAGCCATTCTAAAGACACTCAATTCCTAAACACTTTTTTGATGACTTAAGATCATTTCATGTACATTTATATATTTTAAAAAAGAAACAATGCCCTAAGGAAAATCTGTCATGTCCTAAGCAAACAGCTGAATTTTGTCCAGGAGTAACATTAGACTTTAAATTACTTCTAAGTTGAGAATTCAGTATCAACAAGTTATTTTACAAAGCAAATACCTTAGAATTTCAGCTATCTTAGAGGGAAGTAATTATCAGAATAATTGATAATGATTTTCACTTTCCAGTAAGGCTTGACTCAATACCTAAATGAAAAGTTCTTTCCAAAATGAAAATTCATCAACTATTTCTGAGATGCCATTGTGAACCCCAGAAAATAACTATGTTCTTACACATGTCATCTCAGAAGATAATGAAGGCCATATGGCCAAATTCGGTATACTGAAATTCATAGACTGAGCTTTTCTGTGTGTTAAAAAAAAAAAAATTCATTGAATTAGAATACTTGTTAGCATTTTAATTTTCCAGCTTTTGTGGACATGATTTATAAGAGAGATAAGATGTGTTGGTAAAAATAGAACTGGTCCAAACAAGCTGGTTTATGAAGAATTATTTAGTACTTTCAAGTTGTTCTGTGGCCAAGATGTTGGGCACATAACTCATGCGGTGTTTACTGTAATAGCTGCCCCCCACTTCCCTTTCTATCTGAACTTTCAACTTTGTTACAGTCATCTCAACAAACCCAGTTCCAGTAAATCAGTTCTCTCCTACTCTGTTTTTTGCTTTGTGGGTTTTTTAATCTCTTTAATTCCTCTGCCTGTTTCTTAAATATTTATTTATTTTTGGCTGCATCGAGTCTTAGTCGATGGCACCCGGGCTCTGTAGTTGTGGTGCACGAGCTTTGTTGTTCTGTGGCGTGTAGGATCTTAGTTCCCTGACCAAGAATTGAACCCATGTCCCCTCCATTGGAAGGCAGATTCTTAACCACTGGACCACCAGGGAAGTCCCCCTCTCCTATTCTTTGAATATAGTTTTTAGATAACTTCAACCCACCAAAAGTTTATAATAATAACAATAGCTAACACATACAGCCTTACTATGCCCTAGGCATTGCCCTAAGGTAAATCATCTTGCATGAAGATCAGAGCTAGCTTATAAAGTGGTGCCATTACCCAGATGAGGAAACTGAGGCACAGAGAAGTTAAGTCCTTTGAAACCCAGGCAGTTGGGTTCCAAAGTCCATTATTTTACTGCCTATTTAACATCACAGACATATGACAAACCCAGAAAAGGTATTAAAAAGCAGAGACATTACTTTGCCAGCAAAGGTCCATATAGTCAAAGCTCTGGTCATGTAAGGTTGTGAGGGCTGGACCATAAAGAAAGCTGAGCACCAAAGAATTGATGCTTTTGAACTGTGGTGTTGGAGAAGAGTCTTGAGAGTCCCTTGGACTGCAAGGGGATCAAACCAGTCCATCCTACAGGAAGTCAGTCCTGAATATTCATTGGAAGGACTGATGCTGAAGCTGAAGCTACAGCTTCAGCTGAGGTGAAGAGCTTTTGACCACCTGATGCAAAGAGCCGACTCATTAGAAAAGACCCTGATGCTGGGAAAGACTGAAGGCAGGAGAAGGGGACAACAGAGGATGACATGGTTGGATGGCATCACTGACTCGATAGACATGAGTTTGAGCAAGCTCCAGGAGATGGTAAAGAACAGGTAAGCCTGGCATGCTACAGTCCATGGGTCCCAAAGAGTCAGACAAGACTGTCTGAAGAGAAACAACAACATAACAAAAGAATATTTATTGACTTGGACCTAGAATTTTCCCTTTGTTTAAAATTATGTTTATATATATAATGGGATCATATTTTTTTAACTCAACACAACATTATGAATATTTTTCAAAGCCTTCATAGAACAAAGAGAAAAACTACATCTATTATTCTTAAAGCACAGAGCCAGTTGAGAAGCTTGTCCTGACTGGGATACCATTTCCCTCAGGAAACTTGCAGTCTGAGACACATGGTATAATAGGAGTCACGACTGGACTAGAATTTGATCCTAGATCCTGGGGGCATGGGAAATTATTTAATTTCTCTGGACCCCTTTTATTCTCTGATTTTCAAAATAAGGGTGTTAAATGAGGTAATCTCCAGATTCTTTGCACTGAGGTGCCTAGACACACACACTGGAAAACAAGCAGTGAAGAATTCTTACTGAGTGTGTGCATGTGGCACACGGGCTTTTTGGAAGGTAAGACAGGGTGTGAATGAGCAGGTAGGGTAACAGGAGGCACCTATGTGAACTTCCAGGTGGCAGTGGGGGACAGTGGCTTGTGCAGAGGCATATGGCAGCCCCAAGGTAATCAGGGCATGATGAGCTGTTGGCGGTGCCCCTTCCCAATCTGTGCATCTTCACCTCTCTCTCTGCCTGCACCCTCAGTCTCCTTGTTCACGCCCCACATTTGACACAATCCTTCCTGTCGCTTCTCTTTCTCGCCCCACCAGCGTGAAGCCCACAAGGACCTGCCCTTTCTGAACATCTCATTTCTTTAGGGCCCGGCTCCAGATGCATTACAAACAGAAGTGATATTTGAAACATTTAACCACCAATCAGAATGATGCCAGCTACGCGGCTGAAATGAGGTTTTGAGGCTCCCTGCAGCCTAAGTTTGAATGCTCTTGTTTCTGCATCGTAGAGAGGCCCAGAGACTCCCAAGGGAGGGGCCGCACAGCTGCAATGGCGGGGTCACCAGCCAAATGGGAGCTCACTGGCTCCATTAGAACAGACAGCAGCTGTAAACAATCAGTTCACCCATCCTAGCACGTACCAACTTAGTATAAACTCTGCCAAGAACAAAAATAATTGAAAAGAAGATTAAATCTTTATCAGTTAAATCATATATATGCAAGCACCCATCTGTGTGTACAAGTATATATGTGCATACACAGACCAGTAGACATGGATATATATAGCTGCGCACAGCACCTGCTTCAAAAAAATCCCCTTCTGCCCTCGCTCTAAACTCTAGAAAATTCTCTCTGAGACGCAAGCCTAGCCTACCACCAGGCTCTGTTCTCCCTCTCCTGCCACCCCGGCTACCTGGGGTGCTGAGGTGGGACAGGTTCACACCAGTGGCCACCACCCCTTTACTCGCTCCTCCCTTCTAGTAACGTGTGTGGCATTTCCTCTTCTCCTCCGCCTCCATCGGGACCAGAGCAGCTCTGGAGCCATCTAGGTGGTGAGAGGAGGCTTCAGGAGAGGGGGCTACTGGGTGGGAGAGGGTTAAAGACAGCGGCCACTCAAACCTTTGGATATTTTCCTTTGTCACGTGACCTCATCTGTATGTGAGCGCTTCACAGGGGCAACAGAATAAAAGATGAGCACATTGTGGGACTTCCCCGGTAGTCCAGTAGTTAGGATTCTGTACTTCCCCTGCATGGGCTGTGGGTTTGATCCTTGGTAGGGCAACTAAGATCTCACATGACAAACAAACAAAATGAGCACATTGTATGTGAGAAAAGTACAGTCAAAATATTGAATGTGTAGTTCAGAGTAAGGGCTTCCCAGGAGGCGCTAGTGGTAAAGAACCTGCCTGCCAAGGGCAGGGTTGGGAAGATCCCCTAGAGAAGGCAATGGCAGCCCACTCCAGTATTCTTGCCTGGGAAATCCCATGGACAGAGGAGCCTGGTGAGCTACAGCCCACGGGGTCACAGAATTGAACATGACTGCACGCACACACACATCCAATATGCAGAATAAGCAACTAATCACGGATTTATCTTGTTCTATTTTAACCTAACTGGCCACAGTGTGTGTGGATTTTAAGTGTGGGGAGGGTTGGGGTGAGCCTAAAGAGAAGGAAAAAGAGTTAGCTAATTATGCTCCAGTATAAATTTAGTAAACATATTTTTAACATAAATATCTAGTTTGGGATTATGCAATTAAGAAGGCAAATCAGCTGAAAATAAACATCCTGAATGAGTTCTCTATGTTAACTCACGATTCTTCTAAAACTGCCAAAACTTAAACAGCTTTCTGGGTATCATTAAACAAGGATCCTTGTGCATAACATGGGCCACTATGATATATTTGATTTAGAAAACAGCCAAAAAACATGAGTCTTAACAAAAGAGAAACATTAGTAAAAGCATTATGAGTTAAACCCAGAATAAACTCTCTAATGTTTATCTTAGTTTATTCATATTAGTTCCTTTAGCTCTCATGACTCTTACTGAGAGCTGATGAACTTTTTCTTAGTATATTTCCTTATCCAGAGATGTTTATAAATGGCCACACTTCTGAAAGAAGGTGCTAATTGAGTTGTTCATATTAGGACTGGTGAGTATTTATTTAACAACAAACTAGAGATAAAAGCAAAGTGGAGAAAGAGGACAGCTGAAAAAACTGCTGTGCTTCTGTGTTTTTTTTTAATCCATGTTTTATCAATTAAAGCTACAGAAAACTATCTTGAGGTCTAAATATTTAAAAGGAAATATTATGCTTCATAGAGGTCATTCTGGCATAGATGATGGACTGTTTCATGTCTGCTCATAAGAATCCAAGACATCAGACCACTGATGTCATCCTTTTAAGGTTATAAGGCTCCACAGTTTTGATTAAATCAGGACTGATGTTCAAATACTTACCTTTAATTATTTCATCTTTTAAATTAACAGCAAAATTTCTACCCTATGACTTAAAAAGAAATTATTTATGCTGCAATTATAAGTAAAATACACTTAAAGTACAGTAATTTGGGTTTAACTGCTAAAAATATTATGAGATTGGGAGGAAACAAATACCAGTATATATCCTAATATGGCATCAACATTAACAATAATAACAACAACAAAAAACCGCTGAAGTGCTTTCTGCAAAAATCACAGAAAAACCCTGTGCCTGAGAGGGCACATCTCCATGCTGGTACATCCCCACCTGTGGGGAAACATTTCCTTTTTTAAAGCCAAAATTAAGGCCTGGATATTTTGTGAATGTTTGCAAAGCAAAATTTATGGACAGGTCTTCTCCTAGCTCTTGTTAAGATCAAAATGATGACATTTTTATCCCATCTCACAGCTGACAAATTATCACCTTCTGATGTACAAAAACTTGCAGTTAGTTCATAAACAGAGAATATATTTCCTTGCCTATCAGTAACACTATTTCCCTCCCAGACTGTTCTCCCAGTCAGGATGTGCTTATCCAGTAGCCTATTCAACTACTTTAACAGACATCCTAAATCGTGGGATGTCCGAAATTCAGTTTCTGGTCTTTCCCTTAAGGTGCTCCTCCTCAGCTTTCCCTGGCTCTGTGAATGGCATCTCCATCTTTCTGGTTGCTAGGTAGGCTGAAAACTCTGGAATCCTAACTGACCACTCCCTTTCTCCAAATCCACTTCTAACTCATCCAGATATTTATTGTTGTACTTATACAGTACATCAGGGTCTGACCACTTCTTACCACTACCACCCTAGCCCCAGCCACCATCAGCTTCCCTGCAGCCCCACCTCAGATATTGCAACAGCCTCCAACTGGTCTTTTCTGCTACTGTTCTTGTACCACTGCAGAGTCTTCTTGACACAGAAGCTACACTGAATCTTTTAAAACTTTTCAGATCATGTTCCTTCTCTGGTCCAACCTTCTTGGAGTCAAAGTTCTTACAATGGCCTGCAAGACCCTATTGATCTGTTCATCTGTTACTGCTCAGACCCCTTCTCCAGCTACCGTCTCACTCCAGCCACTTATCTTGCTATTTCTCAAACATGACGCTTGTGCCGCCGGCATAGGCCTGTGCCTAGGTATTCTCTCTGTCTGGAATATTCTTTGCCCAAATATTCGTGTACCTTACTCCACACCTCTTTCAAGCCTTTACTCAAATGTTACCTTCTCAGTGAGGCATATCCTGACCACCCTATTTATAATCCATATTTCTCTACCCACATACAGCACTCCTGATTCCTCTTGCTGCTGCTGCTAAGTCGCTTCAGTCGTGTCTGACTCTTTGCAACCCCATAGATGGCAGCCCACCAGGCTCCCCTGTCCCTGGGATTCTCCAGGCAAGAACACTGGAGTGGGTTGTCATTTCCTTCTCCAATGCATGAAAGTGAAAAGTGAAAGTGAAGTTGCTCAGTCATGTCCGACTCTTAACGACCCCATGGACAGAAGCCTACCAGGCTCCTCTGTCCATGGGATTTTCCAGGCAAGAGTACTGGAGTGGGGTGCCATTGCCTTCTCCGCCTGATTCCTCTTACTTTGCTTTATATTTTATTCTTCATAGCATCTGTCACCTTAAAACTTGTGGTATGACTTATTTATTATGCTTATTATTTATACTACCCCTCACATTCTGGCATATAAGTTCCACGAAGAAAGTGATATTTGTCTGCTTAGGTTACTCATATATTCCAAGAATTTGAAGCAGTAACTAGTACATGACAGATAATTGATAAATATTTGTTGAATTCATAAGTGGATGAATGAATGCTATGCTTTATCAAATTCACAACTATTCTTCTTATCTGTATTCATTCATACATTCATTTACCAAAAATGTTGTCAATCACCCAGTGTGTGCGTGTGTGCATACTAAGTTGCTTCAGTCATGTCCGACTGTTTGCAACCCTATGGACCTTAGCCCAGACCACGCTCCTCTGTCCCTGGGATTCTCCAGGCATGAATACTGACATAGGTTGCCATGCCCTCCTCCGGGGGATCTTCCCAGCCCATGGATAGAACCCAGTCTCTTACTTTGCCCACACTGGCCAGCAGGTTCTTTACCATTAGCACCACTTGGGAAGACCCAAGCACCCAGTACCTAGTCTAATTTAGTGTGTAGCCATACTTCATTTCCCCCTTAGACAATCAAAACTCTGGGATCATATTTGACATACTAATCTACAGAGATAAAACTACTGGAATGGAAAGAATGTAAATGAAGAGGTTATCTAGCTCAGAATTGTCCAATGGTGCATTCTGTGATGACAAAATGGTCTCTATCTGTGCTGTCTGCTGCAGTAGCCACAAGTCACATAGACTTAAGCACTTGACACACAACTGGCATGATTAAAGAACTGAATTTTTATTCTATGCTAAGTAATTTAAATTTAAACAGCCACATGTGGCTAACGGGTCTTCCAGTGGACGGCACACCCTATTTTGTCCCTCTGCCTCCACCTAGAACTTTCCCTAAGATACCCAAGGCAGGTGGTTAGCTCTACTACTTTCTTTCTCTCATAAAAGATGACTAGCAATTAGTTACTATCACATATCATTTCTATGTTTCATAAATATCTCTTATTTAACAATTATTGTTATTTTGTCAACTGAGTTTTGATAATATACTAATCAGTTTATAAAGCATGAAAACTTCAGGATTTACCCTCTAAACCCAATAGCACATTCTATCTACTTCACTATCTGCATGACATAATTTAATTTTCTAACTTTATTTTACTGCTTTATCAGGGTATTGTAATTGATGTACAATTAATTGTGCATATTTCAAGAGAAGTATTTGATGAGTTTTGACATAGTATATACCCAGGGAACCATCACCATATATATTTTAAAATTCAAATGACCAGCACCAGTGCTGACCCACAGGACATCATTGTGTACACTGGGGGAAAGAGCACATTTTCTCTGCCAGGAAACATACTACAGTGAAAAGTGGTGAGCTCAACTTCAGCTCTCATCTACCTTCTCAGCCAGAGCCTTCATACAGTGAACAACACACACGACCATAAATGGCAGTCCTGAAAACTGGTCTCTTAAACTTATTTTTAAAACATCCTCCTAAGGTTTTAAAAAGCGTGCTGGTTTCCATTTCAAGGTGACAGAATGGCAATAGATTATAGCCTGTTCTCACTGCAAACTTAAGATTTTAGAAAGGATTTTTTTAATCCATATAACTGGAAAATAGTATCAATGTTTGGAGGATAATAAACTTTAAGAAAACACTGGAAGACAGAAAGCAGATGGGATTAAAATGAAGATTTAAAACCACAGCTTAAAACACGAATAGGAGAGTGCTACCAAAAATGTTAGGAATGAATAGCAAAGACAAGGGAGTTTGGGGACAGCGGACAGTGTGACTATCAGAGAACAGTAGCACAAATAGCCAAGAAGGTTGGACTGTGCAAACCCCCTCTACCAACCCAGGCTACTACTGAGTCAAAGAGCAGAAACAACCATTGTTGCCTTCAGCTGAAAGCAATGAGTATGGGAAATTAGGTCAAAGAAGCAAAGCACCATCTTGGATGTCCTGGATGGGTGCAGTTACCCAAGAGGAGCCACCCTCCATTGGAAAAGACTCATTGGAAAAGACTCTGCTGCTGGGAGGGATTGGGGGCAGCAGGAGAAGGGGACCACAGAGGATGAGATGGCTGGATGGCATCACCGACACTATGGAGATGAGTTTGAGTGAACTTCAGGAGTTGGTGATGGACAGGGAGGCCTGGCGTGCTGCAATTCATGGGGTCACAGAGTCGGACATGACTGAGCAACTGAACTGAACTGAAGTGAACTCTACTATGAACTCCTTCTACAAAACTGAATGATTAACTAACAAGTACTTGCCCAGTTAGACCAACTGAAAGCACCACTCAATGAAAAGTGCCCAAATTTAGTCAACAGAAAATGTATAATCTTCCATGAGGGAAGTTTTGTATTAACAAAACTCCAGGTTTCTTTGATGACCAGGCAAAAACTGTAACAGCTTGGCTGGGAAGTTCTGATTCATTACCTTATTCACCAGATATTGAACCTTCAGATTTCCATTTATTTCAGTCTTTACAAAATTCTGTTAGTGGAAAAATGTCAATGCCCTGGAAGACTGTAAAAGGCACCTGGAACAGTTCTTTGCTCAAAAAGATAAAAAGTTTTGGCAAGATGGAATTGTGAAGTTGCCTGAAAAAATGTCAGAAGGAAATGGAACAAAATGGTGAATACATTGTTCTATAAAGTTCCATAAAGTGAAAATGAAAAATGTGTCTTTTATTTTTACCTTAAAGCTGAAGGAACTTTTCGGTCAACCCATTAGATATCAAGCATATTAGAAATCTATAGCAATTAGAACTATGAGATATTAATGTTTAATATAAACAGAATAGAGTCCAGAAACAGACCCACATACAAATGGGAATTTATTATACCATGTACTCATTAATAATAAAGACCTTATACTGGCACAAAAACAGACTTGTAGGTCAATGGAAAAAAATAAAGAAATAAACCCAGAAATAAACCCACCCTACGCTCAGTTAGGCTGACAAAGGAGGCAAGAATATACAACGAAGAAAAGACAGTGTGTTCAACAAGCGGTGGTGGGAAAATTGGACAGCTTCATGTAAATCAATGAAATTAGAATACCTCTTAACACCAAACACCACAAAAATAATCTCGAAATGGTTTAAGACCTAAATATAGGACATGATACCATTAAACCCCTAAAAGATAGCATAGGCAAAGCATTCTCATATATAAATCATAGCAGTATTATCTTAGTTCAGTCTCCCAAGGCAAAAGAAATAAAAGCCAAAACAAAGGGGACATAATCAAATGCTAAGCTTTTGCACAGCAAAGGACACAGTCACCAAAATGAAAAGACAACCTATTAAATGGGAGAAAATGTTTGAAAATGATGCAACTGATGAGATGATAAAATTAAAAATATACAAAGAGCTCATATAATATCAAAAAAATACAAACAACCCAATCAAAAAGTGAGCAGAAGATCTCAATAAGCATTTCTCCAAAAAAGACACGAAGGCAAAAAGGCACATGAAGTGACACCCAACACCTCTAATTTTGAGAGAAATGCAAATGAAAACTACGTTGAGGTATCACTACATGCCAGTCAGAACCGCCATCATTTAAAAGCCCACACACAATAAATGCCGGAGAGGGTGTGGAGAAAGGGGAAAGTAAATTGATACAACCACTATGGAGAACAGTATAGAGGGTCCTTAAAAATCTAGAAGTAGAGCTACCTTGTGATCCAGCAATCCCATTACTAGACATAGATTCAGAAGAGATGAAAAATCTAATCGAAAAGATACCTGCACCTCAATGTTCATAGCAGCACTATTTGTAATAGCCAACACATGGAAGCAACCTATGTGTCCATTCACAGACATATATGGGCTTCCTGGGTGGCCCAGCAGTAAAGAATCCGCCTGTGATGTACAAGACACAAGAGATGCCACAAGTTCAATCCCTGGGTCAGGAAGATCTCCGGGAGGAGGGCATGTCAACCACTCCAGTATTCTTGCCTTGGAGAATCCCATGGACAGAGGAGCCTGGCAGGCTACTGTCCACAGGGTTGTAAAGAGTCAGACAAGACTGAAGCAACTGAGCGCATATACTTATATACATACAAACATGACTCAGCATGTGTATATAAGAAACTATTAGAAGAAAATAGAGGCAAATATGTGCAACCTTGGAGTCAATAAAACCATCTGAAATAATACACAAAAGAGCAAAAGTCATAAAAGAAAGTACAGTAAATGTGACTAAAATGACTAAAAATTTAAAAACCTAAATGACCAAAGCATATTAAAAGTTAGAAGGCAAGCAGCATAAACAACAACAAAGGGTTAGAATTGATAAATCACTTAAAGAAAGAAAAAGCCCAAACTAACTGAAAAATGGGCCAAGGATATAAATTGGTAATTCACAGAAGAAGTAATAAAAATGGTCAAGCTTTATGTAAACTGTTTCTCAACCTCATTTTAACAGAGGAAACTAAAATTCAGTGAGTACACTCATACACAGCTGGGGAGAATATAAGTACAAGGACAGCCACTAAGAGGTGATTTTTGCATAACATATCATCTTAAAATCCTACTGTTACTATCTCCTCCAGAGGGCTACATGCCCAAGGAAGAACGTATAAGGATCTTCATTGGAGTGTTATTTGCAAGAGTGAAAAATTCAAAGCAATCTAAATATTCATAACAAAGGAATGTCTAAGTAAATAATTGTGTACCCTTTCTGCGGAACATCATGCTGCAACTTCCTAAAGATGAGGTGGACCTGTAAGTGCTGACATAAAAAACTATCTAAGTCATATTATTAAGTGAAATAATGGAGCCATCATTTATGTTAAAATACATATGCACACAGATAGGGGCAACCCCATGGAGAAAAATCTAGAAGCATTGTTAATGGTGACTGTTTCAATGGAGAGGACTAAGACAGGGGGCATTGGAGAAGGGACTAATCAGAGGTACTTTTGTTTGATCTATTAAGTTCTGATTTTTAACAAGGAGAATCTACTACTGAGGAAATTTTAAATGATTTTTTAATGTACAGTCTATTTTTAATATGCGTCACAAATGTGGAAGTGATGAAGTTATAATAAGCTGTAAACTAAGTTGCTTGAAACCAGTGAAATGAATGGAAAAACAGTCATTAAAATCTAGGTTTTTCTTTCTTTATTTAATCTTTCTTCTTTTCATTCACAGTACTAGAGCATCCGAAGAAACCTCATGTCACACCATATTCTTCACACTCCGGTCTTAAAAAAAAGGACAAGTCATCTTGGGTGGGGCTTTATTTTTTGTGGCTGTTTTCGGGATGAGGTTTGAATTACCCACCCAAGATGCTGTGACGAAAGCGCTCTTTCATTTCTAATATGATTCCTCTGAAAGCAAGAGTCATCCTCTCAATGCAATTATAACATGTGAATGTTAATTTAACAGAATAGTCCTTCTCAAGTCTTACTTTAATATACGTTGGGAGAAAAATTGTGTAATTTAAGAATGACTTGTTTTTTTAGAGTTCTGACTCTCACATTTACTGTTTTTGATAGGGTGTTAAAAAACGGGTTGAATTTGGCTTTTAGTATGAAATGTAAAACCATGAAGGCCAAACATACAAACATTTATTTCTTGATAACCACAAGTGGCCTATGATTAAGACAGAACCTGATAATTTAAGGAAAATTAACTTGTCTAAAGTGAGAACAGAGAATAATTCATGAATGTACTCATTTTTCTTTCTCCTTCCCCATTAGTCTACATTGGTCTTTAGCTCTGACATGTAAACCAGTGGGAAAACATTAACTATGGTCAATGGACTGAATGGATTTATTTAAGAAGAAATATTTAAAGAACTAAAAGCATCAAATTATCTCCACAACACATATATTGGTCACAGAGACAAAATATAAAATACATCATAAATCTTACTTCTTCCAAAAACCTCATCTCAAGCCCCATAGATATTGAAAGAAACAGCACATATCCAAATCTCGAAGTGTCTTAGCCACATTTTTACCCTTCTTTTCCCATCACTTATTTCAATATTTTCTTACCTTTCTAACTAACATCTATATTCTACAGGGAAGACTGGGCACAGCAGAGCTTTGGGCCTTTTCAATCAGTAGAGCCTGGATTAGAAATCAGGTATGCCTATTTTCAAAATGACTAAATATGAGATTATGCGCTGGTGTTGCTTTCAACTTAATAGAAGATCCCTGAGGAAGGACGTATCTGAATTTGCTTTGCTGTTTCCAAAGTGCCTATTTACGATACAACATGGTAGGTCCTAAAAATATGTGACAAGTAAATGAATAATGAAAGCAAAATTAAAATTACTAAATATTCAATGGAATTTTAAGAAAAGGAAACTTCTTTACAGTAACAGAAAAGTAATAAGTAGAAAGTTAATTTTTTAAAAATTAAAATGGAAGCACTGAGTTTATTATTAACTATTACATTTAAAGGAAAATAATGGAGCCTCTCCGGAAAGCCAGTTCTATTTATAATAATCAATAGCCAAATATGATATAGGTGGAAATTGAATGTTAGGAATTTTCCCTGCCTTCATACAACAGTTTCTCAGAGAAATTTTAATCACCACAACAGCCTCCAAATGGGAAGTTGATTTATTCAAAAAGATCTCAACAAGGACAAGCAAAGGGTTTATGGTCCTTTAACTTCTTTTTTATAAGTTAAAACACAGGAATTGAGGAACTTGAAGACCGCTGTGCAGAGTAGGGCATCCGGAGGTTCCCCTGTGATAGCACCAATCTTCCTGGTCTTCAACCTCTACAAAGGTACCCCACTCTACTGAGGTCATTTTAGATGCTTCCTGTTGCTATTTCTAAAGATGTTTTATGTCCTCTTGCCTTTACTCCCTTCCCTGGGGGCTGTAATCTTTAATTAGAAAAGGTAGGAAAATTTTGGAATAATTGTAGAGAAAAGTAAAAATACCACCCAGACTGAACTTAGCAATGTGCAGTTTCTTCCAATCTCTATGTTTCAGAAACTTAGAATAGTACCTACCTCTGTACACATATAATTGATGACGACCCTAGCATGTTTTCTGAGTTTATAAAGACGAGGTGAATGGAAGGTCAGTTTTCCAGGTGTAGCCCTGGTCAACAGGCCCAAGCCCCAAGCCTGCCCAAGATATATTTCTGCAGTTACTTCATTTATAACTATACTGGTTTCTATTTAAAATTATATAATGCTACATGACAAGTGAAAAAAAAATACTGTCTTGGAGAATATATCTGTTCTTTCTTCCAAATTCAGTAAAATACTCACTAAGAGCTATTTTAATCTTTCTTTTTTAAAAAATGTGTTCTTAAGACATTTTCATGCCAATCATATTACTTATTAAAGATTTCACCTGATTTACTTAGTGAACATTTGGAATGATTAGACATATTTACATTCACATAGAGATTTTAATTTCAAAAATCTATTTATTGTTGAAATACTACAGGTACTGCAAGGAAGCTTACCAGTTTGGTACTGGAAGAACTAGTTTGTAGTTAATTTTAACAAAATGTCTTTTTCTCACTAGGCCCAAAATAAAATTTTTTGGCAAAATATATTTTGTGTTCCTCTGAGTATTTGGCCATGATAACAGCTTAATTTTATATGATCCCTATATATGTCAAAGTGTGTAGAAATGTCTTACCATTTCTATAGTTAACAAAAAATAAAACATAAATATCCTGGACGTGGTGAAAGCTAAACACTGCTTTTGAAAAAGAGAGAAAAAAAAAAACATAATATGCTATAATTAACCAAACTTACCAACTGAGAGAAAAATTCAGCTGATTGCTATGGTAACTTTCAAGTGTCGATATATATCCAGAGTCCATCATTCTGAAATGGTTGAGGGACAGTTGGCCACATTTTTGTTCACAAAATGAAAATACTGTGGAGCAGAAAAGAACTCCTTAAGGTAGGACAGTCCAAGTCAGAGCGTTAGCCACGTGACACAGCTCACAAGCAATAAGCCTACTTCTCACTGACAGATGGAAACAGGTTCGTTTACGGCACAGGAATACTAAGACCGTGCATGTGCACGCTAAGTCACTTCAGTTGTGTCCGATTCATCGAAATCCAATGGACTGTAGCCCTCTGGGCTTCTCTGTCCATGGGATTCTCCAGGCAAGAATACTGGAGTGGGTTGCCATGCCCTCCTTCAGGGGCTCTTCCTGACCCAGGGATTTAACCAGCATTAGACTGGCAGGCAGATTCTTTACCTCTGAGCCACCAGCCCATACTAAGTTCAATAACTAGCAAATAGAAAGCACTGGAAAAGTTAATATATTTTAGTGAATTTCTTTTCTGTAGTTTCTAGGGGTAAGCTTGGTGAGAATCCATCATATTCTAAAATACTCAATTTTTAAACCACTTGCAGCATAAGCAGCTGAATTATATCCTGTATTTACTGAGTATCCACTCCATGTAGTCCAGCCATATGTCAAGTTTGTAAGGAAAAACAAAGAAGATACATATCTGCCTTCAAGAACTTCCAATTAAATGGGAATATAAAACAACAAGGTGAAAATGAGCAAACAAGAAGATACAAAATCAAATACAAAATGGAAAATAATTACTTGCGAAAATGTATAGACCAGATGAAAAGTGCCATTAAGGAACAAAGGTAACATATTATGGGTTTGTTTGTTTTTTTTTTTTTCAAAATCAGAAAGTCCTATTTATTACAAGTTCAGTTCAGTTCAGTTGCTCAGTCATGTCCGACTCTTTGTGACCCGATAAATCACAGCACACCAGGCCTCCCTGTCCATCACCATCTCCCAGAGTTCACTCAGACTCACGTCCATCGAGTCCGTGATGCCATCCAGCCATCTCATCCTCTGTCGTCCCCTTCTCCTCCTGACCCCAATCCCTCCCAGCATCAGAGTCTTTTCCAATGAGTCAAGTCTTCGCATGAGGTGGCCAAAGTACTGGAGTTTCAGCTTTAGCATCATTCCTTCCACAGAAATCCCAGGGCTGATCTCCTTCAGAATGGACTGGTTGGATCTCCTTGCAGTCCAAGGGACTCTCAAGAGTCTTCTCCAACACCACACTTCAAAAGCATCAATTCTTCGGCGCTCAGCCTTCTTCACAGTCCAACTCTCACATCCATACATGACCACAGGAAAAACCATACCCTTGACTAGACGGACCTTTGTTGGCAAAGTAATGTCTCTGCTTTTGAATATACTATCTAGGTTGGTCATAACTTTTCTTCCAAGGAGTAAGGGTCTTTTAATTTCATGGCCACAGTCACCATCTGCAGTGATTTTGGAGTCCAAAAAAATAAAGTCTGACACTGTTTCCCCATCTATTTCCCATGAAGTGATGGGATCGGACACCATGATCTTCGTTTTCTGAATGTTGAGCTTTAGGCCAACTTTTTCAGTCTCCACTTTCACTTTCATCACAAGGCTTTTTAGCTCCTCTTCACTTTCTGCCATAAGGGTGGTGTCATCTGAATATCTGGGTTATTGATATTTCTCCCAGCAATCTTGATTCCAGCTTGTGTTTCTTCCAGCCCAGCATTTCTCATGATGTACTCTGCACATAAGTTAAATAAGCAGGGTGACAATATACAGCCTTGAGGTACTCCTTTTCCTTTTTGGAACCAGTCTGTTTTTCCATGTCCAGTTCTAACTGCTGCTTCCTGACCTGCATACAGATTTCTCAAGAGGCAGGTCAGGTGGTCTGGTATTCCCATCTCTTTCAGAATTTTCCACAGTTTATTGTGATCCACACAGTCAAAGGCTTTGGCATAGTCAATACAGCAGAAATAGACGGTTTTCTGGAACTCTCTTGCTTTTTCCATGACCCAGCGGATGTTGGCAATTTGATCTCTGGTTCCTCTGCCTTTTCTAAACCAAGCTTGAACATCAGGAAGTTCACAGTTCACGTATTGCTAAAGCCTGGCTTGGAGAATTTTGGGCATTACTTTACTAGCATGTGAGATGAGTGCAATTGTGTGGTAGTATGAGCATTCTTTGGCATTGCCTTTCTTTGGGATTGGAATGAAAACTGACCTTCTCCAGTCCTGTGGCCACTGCTGAGTTTTCCAAATTTGCTGGCATATTGAGTGCAGCACTTTCACAGCATCATCTTTCAGGATTTGAAAGAGCTCAACTGGTATTCCATCACCTCCACTAGCTTTATTCATAGCGATGCTTTCCAAGGCCCACTTGACTTCACATTCCAGGATGTCTGGCTCTAGATGAGTGATCACACCATCATGATTATCTGGGTCATGAAGATCTTTTCTGTACAGTTCTTCTGTGTATTCTTGCCACCTCTTCTTAATATCTTCTGCTTCTTTTAGATCCATACCATTTCTGTCCTTTATTGAGCCCATCTTTGCATGAAATGTTCCCTTGGTATCTCTAATTTTCTTGAAGAGATCTCTAGTCTTTCCCATTCTATTGTTTTCCTCTATTTCTTTGCATTGATCACTGAAGAAGGCTTTCTTATCTCTTTTTCTTTCTTTCTTATATCTTTCTTTTCTCCTTTGCTTTTCACTTCTCTTCTTTTCACAGCTATTTGTAAGGCCTCCCCAGACAGCCATTTTGCTTTTTTGCATTTCTTTTCCATGGAGATGGTCTTGATCCCTGTCTCCTGTACAATGTCATGAATCTCATTCCATAGTTCATTAGGCACTCTATCTATCAGATATAGGCCCTTAAATCTATCTCTCACTTCCACTGTATAATCATAAGGGATTTGATTTAGGTCATACCTGAATGGTCTAGCAGTTTTCCCTACTTTCTTCAATTTGAGTCTGAATTTGGCAATAAGGAGTTCATGATCTGAGCCACAGTCAGCTCCTGGTCTTGTTTTTGTTGACTGTATAGAGCTTCTCCATCTTTGGCTGCAAAGAATATAATCAATCTGATTTTGGTGTTGACCATCTGGTGATGTCCATGTGTAGAGTCTTCTCTTGTGTTGTTGGAAGAGGGTGTTTGCTATGACCAGTGCATTTTCTTGGCAAAACCCTATTAGTCTCTGCCCTGCTTCATTCCACATTCCAAGGCCAAATTTGCCTGTTACTCCAGGTGTTTCTTGACTTCCTACTTTTGCATTCCAGTCCCCTATAATGAAAAGGACATCTGTTTTGAGTGTTAGTTCTAAAAGGTCTTGTAGGTCTTCATAAAACCATTCAACTTCAGCTTCTTCAGCATTACTGGTTGGGGTATGGACTTGGATAACTGTGATATTGAATGGTTTGCCTTGGAGATGAACAGAGATCATTCTGTCATTTTTGAGATTGCATCCAAGTACTGCATTTCAGACTCTTGTTGACCATGATGGCTACTCCATTTCTTCTGAGGGATTCCTGCCCACAGTAGTAGATATAATGGTCATCTGAGTTAAATTCACCCATTCTAGTCCATTTTAGTTCGCTGATTCCTAGAATGTCGACATTCACCCTTGCCATCTCTTATTTGACCACTTCCAATTTGCCTTGATTCATGGACCTGACATTCCAGGTTCCTATGCAATATTGCTCTTTACAGCATCAGACTTGCTTCCAAGGAAAGTGTGAGGTATAAGTTTTTTGTGGGGTTTTTTTTGTGTGTGTAGATTTCTATTTTTAACTGAAGTATAGTTGATTTACAATGTTGTGCCAATCTCTGCTGTACAGCAGTGACTCAGTTATACACATATATATCATAAAAAAGAATGAAATAATGCCATTTGCAGCAACATGGATGCAACTAGAGATTATCTTACTAAGTGAAGTAACTCAGAAAGAGGAAGACAAATACCATATGAAAATTAGTTTTTGGTTTGGGTTTTTTAATAGACTTTGAAAGATGAACAACATTTAAAGAATCACTGTATGTATGACTGAGTCCCTTCACTGTTCAACTGAAACTATCACAACACTGTTAATCAGCTACACCCCAATATAAAAGAAAAGCTTAAAATAAACAAATAAAGAGACACAAGCACCAAAGAATTTAAGTAAGATGTTCACCAAGACTGGTGCTTGCTAGTAAAATGGCACTTTAGCTCACAAGCAAATCTCTTATTCTGCCAGGGTCCCACTGGAAGCTAAGTTAGAACTAGTCATATTTAGGATTCGACAAATATTATTGTTGGAATATGACAGAATGTTCTGGTTATATTTATTAAACAATAGAACTCAACTAGAAGAAAAGAAATGGCCTATACTATTCTGTTTCATGAAGATTTTAACACCAACTGAGTTCATCTCTCAAAGGTTATTTCTTTTAATGTCTGAAGACATTTTTGGTTGTCACAACTTAGAGTGGGAAGTGCTACTGGTATATTGTGGGTAAGAACCAAGGATACACAAACATCCTACAACACACACGACAAACCTGCACTACAAAGAACTATCCAACATAAGTATCCCTACGGCTGATTCATGTTGATGTTTGGCAGAAACCAAGAAAATTCTGTAAAGCAATTATCCTTCAATGAAAAAAAAACTAAAATTTTTAAAAAAGGGAAAAAAGATTTATCCAACACAAAATGTCCATTGCTTTGAGGTTGAGACACACTGAGCTAGACCACAAGGGCAATCAATAGGGAGATATCCTATCACAGTTTATGCAACAAAACAGGCTGGATGAAGGTACAGAAAAAATTGATGTTACAGTTACGAAGGATAGAAACGTGGAAATCCAAACTTAAGGTACAGTCTTCTTCTGTCATTAAAGTTATAATGCCGGTGTCAAAGATTTTGGAGGCGCGTTAAAAAAAATGTTTTGTGATGCAAGAATGTATAGTGGGGAAAAGACAGCCTCTTTATAAAATGATGTTGGAAAACCTGGATAGCCACGTGCAAAAGAATGAAACTGGACCACTTTCTTATACCATACCCCAAAATTAACTCAAAATGGATTAAAGGCTTAATATAAGACCTGAAACCATAAACCTAGAAGACCTGAACCCATAAACCTAGAAGACCTGGACCATAAACATAGAAGAAAGAGGCAGTGCCATTTATTGACGAGGCTGTATTTGCTCCATTGTATATTCTTGCCTCCATTGTCAAAAATAAGGTACCCATAGGTGCATGGGTTTATTTTGGGCTTTCTATCTATATGTCTATTTTGGTGCTAATACCATACTTCTTGATGACTGTAGCTCTGTACTGTAATCTGAAGTCAGAAAAGTGGATTTCTCCAGCTCCATTCTTCTTTCTCAAGACTACTTTGGCTATTCAGGGTCTTTTGTGTTTCCATGTGAATTGTGAAATTTTTTGTTCCAGTTCTGTGAAAAATGCCATTGGTAATTTGATAGGGATCACATTGAATCTGTAGATTGCATTTGGTAGTATAGTCATTTTCACAATATTGATTCTTCCTACCCAGGAACATGGAATATCTCTCCATCTGTTTATGTCATCTTTGATTTCTTTCAAGAGTGTCTTATAATTTTCTATGTACAGTTCTTTTGTTTCCTTCAGTTCAGTTCAGTTCAGTTCAGTTCAGTTGCTCAGTCATGTCCGACTCTTTGCAACTCCATGAATCGCAGCACGCCAGGCCTCCCTGTCCATCACCAACTCCCGGAGTTCACTCAGACTCACGTCCATCAAGTCAGTGATGCCATTCAGCCATCTCATCCTCAGTCGTCCACTTCTCCTCCTGCCCCCAATCCCTCCCAACATCAAAGTCTTTTCCAGTGAGTCAACTCTTCGCATGAGGTGACCAAAGTATTGGAGTTTCAGCTTTAGCATCAGTCCTTCCAAAGAAATCCCAGGGCTGATCTCCTTTAGGATGGACTGGTTGGAGCTCCTTGCAGTCCAAGGGACTCTCAAGAGTCTTCTCCAACACCACAGTTTAAAAGCATCAATTCTTTGGCGCTCAGCCTTCTTCACAGTCCAATTCTCACATCCATACATAACCACTGGGAAAACCATAGCCTTGACTAGACGGACCTTAGTCGGCAAAGTAATGTCTCTGCTTTTGAATATGCTATCTAGGTTGGTCATAACTTTTCTTCCAAGGAGTAAGCGTCTTTTAATTTGATGGCTGCAATCACCATCTGCAGTGATTTTGGAGCCCCCCAAAATAAAGCCTGACACTGTTTCCACTGTTTCTCCATCTATTTCCCATGGAGTGACGGGACCGGATGCCATGATCTTCATTTTCTGAATGTTGAGCTTTAAGCCAACTTTTTCGCTCTCCTCTTTCACTTTCATCAAGAGGCTTTTTAGTTCCTCTTCACTTTCTGCCATAAGGGTGGTGTCATCTGCATATCTAAGGTTATTGATATTTCTCCTGGCAATCTTGATTCCAGCTTGTGTTTCTTCTAGGCCAGCGTTTCTCATGATGTACTCTGCATATAAGTTAAATAAGCAGGGTGACAATATACAGCCTTGATGTACTCCTTTTCCTATTTGCAACCAGGTAAGTTTATTCTTAGATATTTAATTCTTTTTGTTGCAATGGTGAATGGGATTGAGTCCTTAATTTCCCTTTCTGATTTTTCATTGTTAGTATATAGAAATGCAAGTGATTTTTGTGTATTGATTTTGTATCCTGCGTTTGTTAAATTCACTGATTAGCTCTAATAATTTTCTGATACTGTCTTTAGGGTTTTCTATGTAGAGTATCATGTCATCCTCAAACAGTGAGAGCTTTACTTCTTTTCCAGTCTGGATTCCTTTTATTTCTTTTTCTTCTCTGATTGCTGTAACTAGGACTTCCAGAACTCTGTTCAATAATAGTGGTGAAAATGGACACCCTTGTCTTGTTCCTGATGTTAGAGGGGATGCTTTCAGTTTTTCATCATTGAGAATAATGCTTGCTGTAGACTTGTCATATATGACCTTTACTATGTTGAGGTAGGTTCCTACTATGCCATTTTTTGAAGAGCTTTATTCATAAATAGGTGCTGAATTTTGTTAAAGGCTTTTCCTGCAAATACTGAGATTATCATATGGTTTTTAATCTTTCAGTTTGTTAATATGGTGTATCACATTGATTGGTTTGTGTATATTGAAGAATTCTTGCATCCCTGGAATAATCCAAACTTGATCATGGTATATGAGCTTTTCGATGTGTTGCTGAATTCTGTTTGCTAAAATTTTGTTGAGGATTTCTGTATCTATGTTCATCAGTGATATTGCCCTGTAATTTTCTTTTTTATGTGTTGTCTTTGTCTGGTTTTGGTTTCAGGGTGATGGTGGCCTCGTAGAATGAGTTTGGAAATGTTCCTTCCTCTGCAATTTAGTGAAAGAGTTTTAGAAGGATAGGCATTAGCTCTTCTCTAAATGTTTGGTAGAATTCTCCTGTGAAGTCATCTGGTCCTGGGCTTTTGTTTTTTGGGGAGATTTTTTTTATCACATCTTCAATTTCAGTGCTTGTAATTGGGTTGTTCATAATTTCTACTTCTTCCTAGTTCAGTCTTGGAAGACAGAACTTTTCTAAGAATCTGTCCATCTCTTCCAGGTTATCCATTTTATTGCAACATAGCTGTTCATAATAGTCTCTTATAATCCTTTGTATTTCTGCATTGTCTGTTGCAATTTTCTTTTCTAATTTTGTTGATTTGATTCTTCTCTCTTTTTTTCTTGATGAGTCTGGCTAAAGTTTTGTCAATTTTGTTTATCTTCTCAAAGAACAGATTTTAGTTTTATTAATTTTTACTGTTTTTTTTTTTTTTCATTTATTTCTGCTCAGATCTTTATGATTTCTTTCCTTCTACTAATTTTGGGGGTTTTTTTGTTCTTCTTTCTCCAGTTGCTTTAGGTGTACAGTTAGGTTGTCTATTTGATGTTTTTCTTGTTTCTTGAGGTAGGATTGTATTGCTATAAACTTCCCTCTTAGATCTGCTTTTGCTGCATCCCATAGGTTTTGAGTTGTTGTGTTTTCATTGTCATTTGTTTCTAGAAATTTTTTTATTTCCCTTTCTGATTTCTTCAGTAACCTGTTGGTTATTTAGAAATGTGTTGTTTAATCTCCATGTGTTTGTGTTTCTTACAGCTTTTCTTTCTTGAAATTGATACCTAGTCTCATAGCAATGTGGTCAGAGAATATCCTTGATCCAATTTCAATTTTCTTAAATTTATTGAGGTTTGATTTGTGACCTAAGATGTGGTCTCTCCTGGAGAATACTCCATGTGCACTTGAGAAGAAGGTGTATTCTTCTGCGTTGGATGGAATGTCCTGAAGATACCAATGAGATCCATATCATCTAAAGTATCATTTAAGACTTGTGTTTCCTTATTAATTTTCTGTTTTGATGATCTGCCCATTGGTATGAGTAGGGTTTTAAAGTCTCCTACTATTACTGTGTTACAGTCAATTTCTCCTTTTATGTCTGTTAGTGTTTGTCTTATGTATTGAGGTGCTCCTATGTTGGGTGCATAGATATTTACAATTGTTATGTCTTCCTCTTGGATTGATCCCTTGATCATTATGTAGTGTCCTTCCTTATCTCTTGTAATCTTCTTTATTTTAAGGTCTATTTTGTCTGATATGAGGATTGCTACTCCAGCTTTCTTTTGCTTCCCATTTGCATGGAATATATTTTTCCATCCTCTCACTTTCAGTCTATATGCATCTTTAGGTCTGAAGTGGATTTCTTGGAGACAACATATACATGGGTCTTGTTTTTGTATCCATTCAGCAAATCTGTCTTTTGGTTGGAACATTTAATCCATTTATATTTTAAGTAATTATTGATATATATATTCCTATTGCCATTTTCTTAATTGATTTTGCAGGTCTTTTTTCTTCTCTTGTATTTCTTGACTATATAAGTCCCTTTAACATTTGTTGTAAAGCTGGTTTGGTGGTACTGAATTCTCTTAACTTTTGCTTTTCCAAAAAGTTTTTTATTTCTCCATCAATTTTGAATGAGATCCTTACCAGGTATAGTAATCTTGGTTGTAGATTTTTTCCTTTCAGGACTTTAAATATATCCTGCCATTCCCTTCTGGCCTGCTGAAAGATCAGCTTTTAAGTATATGGGGTTTCCCTTGTATGTTACTTGCTGCTTCTCCCTTGCTGCTTTTAATATTCTTTCTTTGTGTTAGTCTTTGTTAGTTTGATTACTATGTGTCTTGGCATGTTTCTCCTTGGGTTATCCTGTATGGGACTCTTTGTACCTCTTGGACTTGATTGACTCTTTCCTTTTCCATGTTGGGGAAATTTTCAACTACAATCTCTTCAAAAATCTTCTCATATCCTTTCTTTTTCTGTTCTTCTTCTGGGACCCCTATAATTCAAATGTTGGTGCATTTGATATTGTCCCAGAGGTCGGTGCATTTGATATTGTCCCAGAGGTCTCTGAGACTATCCTCAGTTCTTTTCATTCCTTTTACTTTTTTCTGCTCTTCAGAAGTTATTTCCACCATTTTATCTTCTAGATCACTGATTCATTCTTCTGTTGCAGATATTCTGCTATTGATTCCTTCTGAAAGTGAAAGTGAAAGTGAAGTCGTGTCTGACTTTTTGCGACCCCGTGGACTGTAGCCCACCAGGCTCCTCCATCCATGGAATTCTCCAGGCAAGAATACAGGAGTGGGTTGCCATTTCCTTCTCCAGGGGATCTACCTGACCCAAGGATCGAACCTGGGTCTCCTGCATTGCAGGCAGACACTTTAACCTCTGAGCCATTGATTCCTTCTAGAGCATTTCTAATTTCTGTAATTGTGTTGTTTGTATGTTTATTCTTTAATTCTTCTAGATCTTTGTTAATTGATTCTTGCATTTTCTCCATTTTGTTTTCAAGGTTTTTGATCATCTTTACTATCATTATTCTGAATTATTTTTCAGGTAGTTTGCCTATTTCCTCTTCACTTATTGGGACTTCTGCATTTCTAGTTTGTTCCTTCATTTGTGTAGTACTTCTCTGCCTTTTCATTAACTTTTTATTAACTTATTATGTTTGAGGTCTCCTTTTTCCAGGCTTCAAGGTTGAATTCTTTTTCCCTTTTGGTTTTTACCCTCCTAAGTTCGGTCCAGGGGTTTGTGTAAGCTTCATATAGGGTAAGACTTATGCTGAGTTTTTGTTTGTTTTTTTATTTGTTTGTTTGTTTTTCCTCTGATGGGCAAGGCTGAGTGATGTGGCAATCCTGTCTGCTGATGATTGGGTCTGTATTTTCGTTTTGTTTGTTGTTTAGATGAGGCATCCTACACAGGGTGCTACTGGTGGTTGGGGGATGCTTGGTCTTGTATTCAAGTGGTTTCCTTTGTGTGAGTCCCCACTATCTGATACTCCCTAGGGTTAGTTCTCTGGTAGTCTAGGCTCTGGAGTCAGTTCTCCCACTCCAAAGGATCAGGGCTTGATCTCTGGTCAGGAACGAAGATTCCACATGTGGTTTATTACAGCATTCAGTGAGATTAAAACAAATACCTCAAAACAAGTAACAAAAAATGAACTCCAAATAAATGGCAGTTAAAAATCAGGCAAATAATAATTAAAATAATGGAATATACACATATACATATATACCCATGAACAAAATCAAAACAGTCCAACAAAAAGAAAGTACAGTAGATTGACCCAGAAAACAAAGGAAATAAAAAATTATATTTACCAGTTAAGAACAAAACTAACTGAAGCACAAACTGGAAAACAAAACCAAAGCAAGGTGCCAAGTGGGATATAAAGCAATGAAAACAAAGCTAACAAATATGTTGAAAGGAAAGGAAAGAAAGAATAGTTATCAAAGTTAAACAGAGGTAGATAAAGAAGATTTATATACATTAAAGATTAACTGCAAGGGGAAAAGAACAGTAGGAAAACCAAACAGAGGAATAGATGTAGAAAAAAATGATAGGCTTAACAAATTAAAATTTAAATTTTAAAAAAAGAGAAAAGAAGAATAATTGGAAAACTCCACAGAACTGCAAAAGCCCAATGTAGAGGCAGAGGTTTATAACAACAATAAAAAATGTGACTGAGAAAGAAAATTTAAAAAGCTCAAAAGCTTAATTAGATTTCACAGTGCCAATAAAACTGACAACTACAACAGAGCAGGGGTTGGGGGAGGAAACAGAAAAGCAAAAAAATCCAAAAGAATCTATAGAACAAGGGAAAACATCAGAATAATAAATGTTTTCCTTGGGTCACTGCTGTCAGAGTCCTCTCCCTCACTGGGAGTCAGAGTCCACCTCACCTCCCTAGGATGCCCTCCAACACTGTGCTGATCTCTCTGGCCCTTCTGTGGGGGCAGCTCAGATTCTAATCTAGTCCTCCTCACGTGTGTTCTTGCTTCCAATGTCCACAGCCATGAGAACTAGACTGCGTTCTGTTGTGGGAGCTCTCAATGATCTTTTATATATTCCATAGACCTGAGTCTGCCTAGTTGATTGTGTGGATTTAATCTGCAGCTGGTGGGAAGGTTTGGGATCTTCTTCCTTAGCCACACTGCCCCTGGATTTCAATTGTAGTTTTATTTCCACCTCTGCATGTGGGTCGTCCACTGGGGTTTGCTCCTGAGGCTGCCCTGGAGAACTTGGGTTTGCCTGTGAGGGCCAGGTGTGGAGGTGGTGCAGCTGCTTGGGTCACAGGGGTTCTGGCAGCACCAGTTACTCAGGGGAGTTGGCAGCTAGGGCAGCAGGAAATATAGTGCTCTAGAAGGGTATGGCAACCAGTATTGGCCAATATGCTCCAGTATTCCTGCCTGGAGAGCACCCCCCCGCCCCCGACAGAGAAGCCTGGCAGGCCACAGTCTACAGGGTCGCAAAGAGCTGGACACTACCAATGCGACCCTGCGTGCATAGACGCAAGACTCTTTTTGCCTGTGGCAGCTCTACCCCAGGGAGAATTGAGCATGAAGGTGGCACAGCTGCTTGCTTGCAGGAACCCTGGCAGCGCCAAGTGTGCCGGGACACAGACTGCCTCCACCATAGGAGTTAAGGCCCTATCAGGGTCTTTTTTTGAGCCTCCTGTAGCTGGCGATCAGAAGGCCTCTTTGGCCAGTCTTTCTCCATAGCTCTGCCGTTTCAGGCACTTAGAGGGCTCCCTTGCCTGGGGTCCTTCTCTGTTGTTTAGCACATCAGGCACATAGACGGGCATGCTGGCTGGAGTCCTACTCTGTAGATTGGCACATTAGGCACTTAAAGGGGCACCCTGAGTGGGGTCCCACTCTGTACTTCAGTGCATCAGGTGGTTGATGGGCCAGCCTCTCTATTCTTCATCTGCAGATGCTGGCATGTGTGGGGAGAGAGGCTATGGTGATGGCTCTACCCCCTATGCGTGACTCAGCTGTACTGCCTTGCTTCCATGGCTGCCTGGCTTTCCTCCACAGGCATTTCCCACGATCTCCTCCCTCACATCCCCTCAATCTGTCTCTCCACAGTCAACAGCAGCCCTTGCCCTGGGATTGCTCCACAATCCCTAAACTCCAGCTCCCAGCCACTGCGCCTTCCAGGGGACCTGTGTCCCTGTCCAGGGTATGTATGGCTGTGGCAAGGACTGCCTGATTCTCATTCCATTTAGGCTGCCACAGATCAGCTGTTTCACTCTCAGCCTTAAATGCTTCTCCTCTGACTCAGACAATTGCCCCGCTGTGGGGATCAGACCCCTGCTTGTTCCCCCACCTGCCAAGGGCAGGTCCAGGCCTACTAAGGCTCCTGTTTCCCCCTAGTTCCTTCATCCTACTGAGTTTTGTATATATTCTTTTCCCACTGGTCAGGAATTCCTATCCACTCTCTGCTGGTGTTCTGCATGCACGTCTGTGTCTGGAGGTGTATTCCTGATATATCTGTGGAGAGAGATGTACTCCACGTCCACCTACTCCTCCGCCATCTTGTTCTCTCCCTCCCTCATGCACTCTTGTTGGGAATGTAAACCGGTGCAACCACTATGGAAAACAGTATGGAGTTTCCTCAAAAAATTAAAAATAGAGCTACCATATGATCCAGCAATTTCACTTCTAGGTATCTAACTAAAGAAGATGAAAACACTAATTCTACAAGATCTGAATCCCTATGTTCATTGAAACATTATTTATAACGACCAAGGTATGGCAACAACTTAAGTGTCCATTGATAGATGAATAGATAAAGATGTGATATATGTATATGCATATATAGATGCATGCTTACTGTAGAAATTTTAAGTCATGTATTTATCCAGAGATGATCATTGTTAACACCTGGAATGTAGTCTAATTTTTCCAATAGAATCTTAAAGTAGATATTTTTGTAATATATTTTTTTATTAAATAGTCACTTTTTCAAATTTGATGTCAAAACAACTCAAATTCATTCTTTTCCTGATTAAGAGGACTCTGCTATTAAACATATATGTTTGCCTCTAAGTTTTCACTACAATAAAAAGGCTGCACTCATATAGCTGTTACTCATTAAATATGTGTAGTTAAGAACCCATGCTGTATTTAAAGCCACCTTTCACTGCCCCAAGTGGTTATCATATGGTAACTAAACCCAACAATCTTTGCCTTCCAGCACAGTCCATGCATGCAAACAGAGGGAAGGAGGTAGGATCTCCCTGCTGTAACTTGGTACCGCTGAGCTCCATTTCCTCCCAGGCAGTGTTTCCTCAGGAGGTTTGCAGTTTACATGGAGGCAGTGGGTGAGCTGTCCATTTGGTTCCCCAGAGGAGGCACAGAGCTTCCACGAGACTAATATATTCACTAGCTATTTTAAGAAGATAGTATCAGACAAAAGTTTAATTGACCTCCTTTTTTTGGTGAGTGCAATTAAAAGTTTCCTATAAAACGGATCTCAAGTATAAATCAACATTATTTGAACTGTAAGTCACACACAGTCTAGGCTGGTCAGTTGTTCTAGGCTGGTCACATAGTTTCTAGATAAGCAGGAAAAGATTTGATGTCACCAAATATGGTTAGCCTTCCACGAAGAAAATTTTACTTTATAATCTGAACTAATCACGAGGAGAATCTGACATAAAGCAATGGGTGGCTCAGTGCTAACTCAATTCCTCTCCTGAAATTGCCTTATAGTTCTTGTTGTATTTGTGGTGGCCTGACATTGCCTACAATTCTCTACATAGGATTACCCAGCACATGGTAATAATATAATCCAGTATTACACTATTATGTCACATATAATATATAATATTAATACAGTATTAAAATAATAAGAATATTTTCTGTGGTTTAACAAGGTAAAATGGCTTTGAATATTACTTACTTTTTTGACTCTGATATCTTTACAGGTAATTTTGTGTACAAATCAACCCTATCAAATATCAGAAAATCCATGAGAGAAAAAAAATTATTTCATGGGCTTACACCTTGGTTTTCTACAATGTAAGGTAAGCCCTTATGTTTTAAGTAAGCCCAAATTTTAGATGACAAGTCAGACATTTCATAAGTAAGAATTTTTTAAACATATAAAACAGGAATAATAATAGCTATTTTTATACTATACACATAAAGCAGCCAACATAGATTCTGATATGTTGGAAGCACTCAGTAAAAACAATTTTATTATTATTATTGTGCCATTTATTTTCTTCCCACAGTCAGTAGGTATAATAATAGCTATATATTAACATAAGTTATTATGTTATTAATATATATTAACATTAAGTTAACATTAATGCATTAATGATTGTAATATTTACATGACAATTTATCAGTTCAGTTCAGTCACTCAGGTGTGTACGACTCTTTGCGGCCCCATGAATCGCAGCACACCAGGCCTCCCTGTCCATCACCAACTCCCGGAGTTCACTCAAACTCATGTCCATCAAATTGGTGATGCCATCCAGCCATCTCATCCTTTGTGGTCCCCTTCTCCTCCTGCCCCCAATCCCTCCCAGCATCAGAGTCTTTTCCAGTGAGTCAACTCTTCGCATGAGGTGGTCAAAGGATTGGAGTTTCAGCTTTAGCATCAATCCTTCCAAAGAACACCCAGGGCTTATCTCCTTTAGAATGGACTGGTTGGATCTCCTTGCAGTCCAAGGGCTCTCAAGAGTCTTCTCCAACACCACACTTCAAAAGCATCAATTCTTTCTTTGGCACTCAGCTTTCTTCACAGTCCAACTCTCACATCCATACATGACTCCTGGAAAAACCATAGCCTTGACTAGATGGACCTTTGTTGGCAAAGTAATGTCTCTGCTTTTGAATATGCTCTCTAGGTTGGTCGTAACTTTCCTTCCAAGGAGTAATGGTATTTTAATTTCATGGCTGCAATCACCATCTGCAGTGATTTTGGAGCCCCCAAAAATAAAGTCTGACACTGTTTCCACTGTTTCCCAGTCTATTTCCCATGAAGTGATGGGACCAGATGCCATGATTTTAGTTTTCTGAATGTTGAACTTTAAGCCAACTTTTCCACTCTCCTCTTTCACTTTCATCAAGAGGCTTTTTAGTTCCCCTTCACTTTCTGCCATACACCTGGTCTTATATGTCATTATTCTTAATTTGTCATTCACTTTAATTGGGCTGTGAGTAGAAAACTACATAGACAATTGCTTCTATAGTTGGGTCCAGACCATAAACAGCACACCAACCTCAGGTTGGTGTGAACCAAATTAAACAAATAAATCGACCACAATTAGTGAGGAACCTAAGTTGGGTACAAGAAACCAATTACACACCATCATTATATAGAACTTTCTCAAGAATATTCCACATACATATTTTAAATCCACATTTTATAACTCTCCTTTTAAATAAAGCACTCATGAAAAACTTCTGGAATTTATTTGAAGATTTTACATAACCAAGATTCTGACCTTTTTTTGGTGTATTAAACACCCTTTACAATCATTGTACTTATACCACGTTCTTCTAATCTGTTAATGGAGTAGACACTATTCCCCCTTAAGTCACCAAATTCCAGAATAGAAAAACAAACATTAAAAACTGAGAGGAGAGTCAAGTCAGACCATCTCCTTGTTCCCAAGCATCTAGTCTGACCTCCCACATAGAGTGGTAATTTGTGCTTCAATCTCTGCCCTGTTGTACCACAATCTAGCAGAAATGGCAGTTCCTGGTTCCAAGATGGATATTTCTCAGAGAATGAATGGGAATGGAAAATAAATCTTGAGGTTGAAGGTTAATTATCGACAAAAGTTATCCTTTGGCAATAACAACGTTCTCTATAATATTAATAAAAGAGTCTTGTTTTATGTAGTTTTGATGTATATTAATGTTGAAAGATGTTCTAAGACTGGCTGAAGCAGGAGAAATGACAGAAAGAGGGTTCTGAAAAGAAAATAAAGAGGAATGAATGAAGAATAAGCCCAGAAAGCATGGAAAATTGAAGGAGAGGACAGAAGTCATGCATACCAGGGTCTGAATCCAGATGGGGATGGAAAAAAAGAGGAAACAGAATTCCCACAATCAGAGTGTAAGTATGAAAGGGAGGGTATGAGGGATGATAAAGGAGCAAAGACATGACTTCCCTGGTGGTCCACTGATTAAGACTCCTTGCTTCCAATGCAGGGGGTACAGGTTCAATCTCTGGTGGGGGAACTAAGATCACACATGTCACACGGTGAGGCCACACACACACACACACACACACACACACACACACACACACAGAGCAACAGTAAAGACATGAGCATGTCTTTGTATTGGCTGTTTAAAGAAAGTGGGCTTCCCTGGTGGCTCAGATGGTAAAGCGTCTGCCTGCTATGAGGAGACCCAGGTTCAATCCCTGGGCCGGGAAGATCCCCTGGAGAAGGAAATGGCAACCCGCTCCAGTACCCTTGCCTGGAACAGTCCATGGACAGAGGAGCCTGATGGTCAACAGTCCATGGGGTCACAAAGATCAGACATGACTGAGTGACTTCACTTTCAAAGAAAGGAGGGCTACAAAAGGAGAAGTGATGAACTCGTCGAATAATGCATTGCTAGTTAAATCACCAAATAGAAGTTGGAGATTCAGCATAATTGTGCAATTATTCACACTTACATTCTAATTAACAGAATTATATATAATGTGTAGGCTCACTTTATCTGTGGGTATGAGAGAAGTAAAGGGAACTCACTCACTTGTACCCAATGTACGAAAAAGAACGCTCGGAAGGACTACCAGAGTAACACAGCACCACTCTCGTCTCAGCACATCCGTTATAGGACCAAACGACACAAGACAGTGTGAAAGATTTACTGCCTACATTCACTCTGGGAATCTTTCAGAAGTGGCTTTTGCCAAAACTGGGCTTCCCCAGAACAAAGCCCCAAAATATTAGCACAGAAGGTCTGGGTGTGGTTTTACTCACATCACTGCTCCCTTCGCGTTCACAAACTGTTTCTGCTCTTAGACCAGTGAGAAATAGCTGAGCACCACAGGCACCAGGTACCACCCTCACAAGACCCCTCACAGGATATATGAACACCACAAACCACTCTCCAACTAGCTTCCCTCCATCCTCTAGAATAACAGACAGAACTGACGAAGAGAGAGCTGTTGCTCTTCCAAAATGCCCAACATCTAGAGTGCCAGAGGCAGGATGAGACAGAGAAACCACGAGCTCCTACCCAACAAGTATCTTGGGAATTAGCCCAAGACCGATAATGTTCTGGCTTCCGAGAAGATAAGCAGCACTATGCTGTGGCTTGTCTATGAATTCCCGTATCTGAATTAACAAGCTATATGACTTTAGCTTCCCTGGCGGCTCAGATGGTAAAGAATCCCTGCGATGTGGGAGACCTGGGTTTGATCCCTTGGTTGGAAAGATCCCCTGGAAGAGGGCATGGCAACCCACTCCAGTATTCCTGCCTGGAGAATCCCCAAGGACAGAGGAGCCTGGCGGGCTACAGGCCATGGAGTCACAAGAGTCGGACCAGACTGAGCAACTAAGAACAGCACATGACTTCAAGAAAGATAAGCTTTCTGGTCTCAGTTTCCTCATTTCATAAAAAGCAGTCGAGTCAATCATCTCTTAGCATCCATCAGTATCTAAAAATATTATGGTAAAAATTTTTTTCAGAGTAATTCATGAGTTTAGCAGATTGCTGAAAACTTGAGCCTTAATATCCCTTTCCTGGATCAGTTTAATCTTATAATTCAAATGAGCTTAAGCAGTTTTATGTCATGATCAAAGGCAAGGATTCCTTACTCTAGCTCTCTGTTTTAGCTACCTGCCTCTAGGTCCCCCCACTCTCATGATCCAGTCAAATGTGTCCATTTTGGATATTAGCTTCTGTTTTGATAATAACATTACTCAGGAAATACACAGCCATCAAGATGTTCTTGGCACTTCAGTGATAAGGCAGAATGGTCTTCTGTGATTACGTAGTCTTGTTTCCACAATTCTAATCGAGTAAGATCTCTCCTAGGAAATCCTATGGAGCTACCGACAACGAAGTATGTGGCTTTTCTTTATAATAAGAGCCTCTAGGTCTGCCAAACTTTTAGAAGTCAGTAGGCAGTATTTGAGAACAATAGGAGGAAAAGAAAACAATGCATTCTTAAAAGCATCACATGTGTTTGGATTCCTATTTTTCAAAATGGAAATGGCCTTATTTTTTTTTTCCTGAGTATTAAGATTTTTACCACATATTGTCAAATTGCCTTTCAGGAAGCTTGCCCTAGTTGATTTTCCCACCAGCATTCCATAGTGGCTACTTCCTCACACCCTCACCAAACAGGTATCAGATTCTGCTGTGTCAATCTGTTGGTTGAAACAATACAATTTTCTTTTCATTTGAATTTTTAATTATCAATGAGGCTAGTTTTCACACATTTATTACAAATTGTTTACTTATGCCATTTGTCCATTTTTCTTTTGTTGTGTCTCTTCTGCTTTATTCATGTAAAAGAGCTCTTTATATTAAGGATATTTGTTCTTAATTATTTTTGTTCATGAGGTACTTTTTTTCCTGCATAAAAGTTTTCACTCTGCTTTAAGGAGTAAAATATTTTAGTCTTTTGCTTTACTGCTTTTTTTTGCCCTGTTTAGGAAGTTCTTTCTTACCTCATCTACCTATATTTTTTCAAGTGTTTCACTCTCAATTGTAAATTTCTGGTGAATTTAAGTGTATTTTGGTATAAAGGGTGACATAGAGATTTCATTTTTTTCCAGTTTTCCAACCCCATTGACTGAAAAATCCACATTTTCTTTTCTGATTTGAAATGTCTCTCCTTTTTAACACTAAACTCTTTATATACAGGTTTCTGGAGTTCTGACTGTTTTCCTTTGATCTCCTCATCTGATGTGAACTTATTCTGACACCACTACCAAAGTGTTTTTAATGAGTGTGGTTTCAAAATTCATTTTATTATGTGGTAAGGCAATGCTCCCAACTTGTACTTCAAAAATTTCCTGGCTATTCACACAAGATTCTTGCTCCAACAGCAGTTGGGCACTTGAAGTGAAGTGCTGAATATATGTAAGTATTTTTCAAAGTGCACAGACTTGTGAAAGCCCTAAAGCAAATAATTTTATAGGAAATATCCATTGCTCCCTTTTAGACTTATTAAGATCAGTCACTGCTATTTTTTTTTCAACCGTGCAGTTTATAGGATTTTAGTTCTCAGACCAGAGATTGAACCCACACCCTCAGCAGTGAGAGCGCAGTGTTCTACCCACTGGACTGCCAGGGAATTCCCGTTTAGATTGGTCACTGCTTTGAAAGAATGCTCAGGGTGTAGGTGGTGTTGGGTATCAAGAATTTTCTAGCTCACAAGATGCACATTTGGCTGGCATATTATGACCACAACAGTTTTAAGTGTGATGAAAATGTTGTATCCTCTTTATCACACTATTCTTAAAAACATTAAAATTATCACATATGTGGAAAGAAAGCAACTTATAAGCACCCCACCATTCGTAAAGCTATGTGGACTTGTTGAAACAAATCAGTTATTGAGCCTTTCAGTCACATTCATTTCCTCTGCTTTCCCTTAGACCTTGTTTGTCAGTCCCTATCTTGCTTTCAGCCCCTAGGGTCCGCTTTCCTTACACAAGAGTCACTTTATCACCCCACCTATGATCTCTGAGTCAATTACTCACCCCCCAAAACCAGGTGAGTGCTCCCACCATCCCCTTCACTCCCTAGTCATCTGGCATTGAAATTGCCATTGGTTTTACCTGGAACCCAGATAGAGAGCAGAGATCATATGCTCTTCACCACTGTACCCAATCCCTAGCTCAGTCCCTGACACAGGCAAATTTTGGTAATATTTAGTGAGTGGGTGAACACTAGAAACTAAATGTGAAGCAGGGGGGATCCAACGAGCTCTAGCCCAGGACTCTGGAATTCGGCGTCATCTTAATTCTTCCAGCGTTGCATTAGAGTCTCTCAGACTGCTCCTCCTCCACGATGATTCTGTCCCTGAACCCCACGTCCCTGCTTTCTTCCCTGGTCCTGCTGAAAGGCTTGCCCCACCTGCCTACCAGAACACCCTATAACCTCAGGTTAGATCCTCAGGTGCCAGGTGTTAGCTTGAACTCCTTGTCATTTAATGCCACACCATTTGGAACCTGTGTCCTACCTGCTCTGTTAGCTACGTGCATAGGCCCTGTCTGATGGAGCCTAAGATATGTTCTTCAGGATGAGCGGATTGTGTGCCTCTCACTTCCAAATCAGTTGCTTTCATGCAGCCCAAGTCCTTTTAATTGCACACAATGCATGCTACACAACTCTTTGTAACCCCATGGACTGCAGCCCTCCAGGTTCCTCTGTCCATGGCATTATCCAGGCAAGAGCAGGATCTCCTGGAGGAGGGTATGGCAACCCACTCCCGTATTTTTGCCTGGAGAATCCCATGAATGGAGAAGCCTGGAGGGCTGCAGTCCGTGGGGTTGCAAAGAGTTGGACATGACTGAGCTACTAAGCACATGAGTACATGAGTGCAAAGTTGCTTCAGTCGTGTCCAACTCTTTGCTACCCTGTGAACCATAGAAGCCCGCCAGGCTCCTCTGTCCATGGGATTCTCCAGGCAGGGATACTGGAGTGGGTTGCCATCCCCTCCAGGGGATCTTTCCAACTCAGGGATGGAACTCGAATCTTTTATGTCTCCTGCATCCAGCCGGTGAGTTCTTTACCACTAGCACCACCTGGGAAGCCCTGCCACACAATAGTAATGATAGCACTGTTGAGGTCCAACTCCTATGAAACATCTGAGAACAGAAATCAGAACAATAATCCACATATAAATCAAATTGTAGGATTTTTAACCATACATTCATACTATGTGGAAAAACAAGAGCTCTTTTCCCCCCCTCTAATCTCTCTCTCAAAAGGACAAAATTTTGCACTTTCTGGGAAACCACAAGTCACTTTCATCTGGTTTTCCCCCTAGTCCTCGCCTCTTTTTGAGTTCAACATTTCACGTGTTCATTTTGGGGAGATTCCATTGCAATACATCACCAGGAACATATGTGTTCCGCTGGGACCTTATTCCCTGGAAGATGTGAATGGTGATGTAAATAACAGCATCATTGGAATTTGGAGTAAGTAATGCAGGAAAGAAAGTTATGGTGAAATAAGGCAAAATCAGGCAACTATAATCAATATTTCCTCTTGGTGTAATGCAGAGAGTATTGATGCTGATAGAGAACTTCAGTGGTATTCATCAGCTGGAGCTGTCAGCAGAACATTAATTAAATGGCAGCTGTTGCTTTACCACTTGTAGGGGAGGGGAGCAATGCTGACTCCAAAATAGATTTCCGAGGATGAGAACATTTCCAGCTAGTAAACCAAATAAGAGCCCAGTTCTGGGTTGGTTTTTTTTTTTTTTAATGAGTTTTTCAGCACATGAGTGAAGAGATGAGGAACTATTAGACTTGCGTTGATAGGTCTTATGCCACTACATTTAAAGTAAGAGTTCTAGTCTGCTGTTGGAAATACACACATATCATGCTAATTGCAGCTACAGAGTCTAGCTTCGCTTCCACTCAGTTAAGGATTCATTATTCTCTGATGCTCTAATGAACATTTAAGATGTCTGTTGATTTTTAACTTGTAATAAAAACAATATGTGGCCATTAAAGGTTTAGAAGCAGAGAAATAAACAGCATTGATCACAGATTGTTATGCTCATGTCTTTATAAAAATTATGCTCCATCCAATTACTGATCAAAACTGTTCAGTAATGTTTATTCCTCAATTCCATGATATTTAACAGATTTACCTTCTTGAGCACTTGTTTTGTGCCATGTGCTAAAAAGAGTCCCAAGTCATACTTGGATCTATTTATCACATTAGTGTTTTAAATTTACATGTAAATATTTATCATGGACTATTTTTAATAAATCTTCACTTTGTGTTAACTTGCTATTGCTCTGAGAAATAGGTGCTACAGTATTTGCATTGGTGATTTTCAACTTGGTAAAATTCATTTAACAGACAATGCATATAGATTTTCCCCAAGGTATGAAAAAGCCTTCTCTATAGAATTTCAAACTTACACAATCAATCAGAAAATTAATTCCATATATATGACCTAAAAATGTCGACTTCAAGAGGTCTTTGGAATACAACAACCCTCCGGCCAGTCAGTTCCATGGGAAAGATCAGCTTGTTTCCAGCACACCTGCTGCTATAGAAGTGAAGTGATTAATCCCTTCCTGTTGTTGATGTCATGAGAAGTTAGGGGGTGGTATGAAAGTCCAGACTGGGGGAATCCCAGGGAAAACAGTGAACACAGCCAAACTCACAGCATTAGGGGGAAAGTCAAGGTCTGAACAAGAGAGTAAAGTCTGCGGTTAGGATTTCCACGTAAAGGTAAAAACTATGTGTCCGAAGTTAAGACAGAAAATATTATATTGGTCTGCAAAAGAAAGACAAAATAAAAGGAACAGTCACTGGGAAACACGGAACACATTGGAACAGCCCCTAAGAGAAGGGGTTGCCTCCAACTGGCCCACTTATTGGGCAAATAAAGAATGCAAGGACCCAATCTCTAGTCAAGCAGCAGACCAATTAGTGGGACTCAGAGCACCAAGGCCAGCTGCCACAAGACCCCTGATGCTGAAACAGGGAAGCAGCTGCCGTTCAACACCTTACATTCTCAGAGTTGGCTCCAGAACAGCAAAGTGATGAAAAGATTAAGAGCACAAGCTGAGGAGTCCAGTTGCCTGGACTCTAATCACAAGTCCACCACCTGCTTGTTGGAGGGCCTTTGGCGGTTCCCTCAGCATCCTCATCTGTAGAATGTAGCACATATGGATATCTACCTCATATCTGCCTTGTTAGTGCCTAATGTATAGAACACACTCATTAAATATCAGCTACTTTGTTGTTTATTAGGATCATGTGATAGAAAAGTTAATAGACTAGGACTCTGTATCTTCCACCAAGTGACCTCTCTTTCCCCTTCCTAATACCATCTTCTTTAAAATGAAAAGACTGTGCTTGATAACTGGTTCTCAACCCTGGATATACAGTAAAATCACATAAAAGCTTCTAAAATAGGTCTGTACTTGGGCATCCACTCCGGTTAGCTTGAATCAGAACCTCTGGGGCTCTGCCTGCACATCTGCACTTTCAAAGCATCCCAAGTGATTCTGCTGGACAAAGAGCACTCAGGACCGCAGACTCAATGGCCTGATGACCCCGAGGGAGTCAGAGTCTAGCGGTTTCCACTGTCGTTGGTATGGGTGACCCCAGGACCAAAGCTGTTTAATCATCGACAATCTGAGACTCACAGCCCCCATTCCTGCTCAAAATCAGACCAGGTATGACAGTGCCGAGAGCTAGAAGCCTCACAGAATGTCTTAATTATCACACAGTTTGGGAGCCAGGAGGAATTTAGAATAATTGAATGAGAAAAAAAAAAAAAGTACTTCCAGAAGCCAACCAGTGAAGCCCTTTTCTCCAAAGGATATAAGCACTAATTCTTTCCCTCCATTGACACTGTTACACCTTTTTACATAAAGACAGGGAGGACAAAAGAGAAATTCATGGTTTGTTGTAAGAAAGTCAGAAGAGATCACGTGAATGAAAAAGAACACCTTGATGAAATATACCACTGCCTCTACTTTGGATTAACTAGATTCCTGCCACAGAGGAGAGAGTGTATTTGCTCCAGGTGTTTAGCCTCTCAAGTCAATAGCGCACAAGTCCTGGGTGCTCACCAGTACTGAAAAAGTAGGAGCAGGAGCTGGGGTGTGTTAGTATAGTTGTGACAAGATGCTGTTTGTAATTCATAGAACTTTCATGACGCTAGGGGCGCATTCTCTTATATGTTTACTTCACATGAAACATTCACCTTCCTGGGATATTCAATCCCACCACCTGGCGTGCTGCGATTCATGGGGTCACAAAGAGTCGGACACGACTGAGCTTCTGAACTGAGCTCAACTGAGGATATTTGATACACTGAAAAAGTGGAGTATTTATGGCTACTAGCATAAGAAAATGCGAAGTATTATCCTCTCCATCAAGACCTCTCCATCAAATACTTCAGACAATGCGAAAGTTAAGTCCCATACAAGCAAACATAAACTCAAAATTTCCAATTCTATCCAGACAGTCAGATTTTTAGCATCATTTCTAACTCTTGGTTTTATTTTGGGGGGTATAGTTGATTTACAGTGTTGTACTACTTTCAGGTAACTTTTGGTTTTAATAAAGATAAAGGAATTAAACAGAATAACCAATAAAACATCTCATACCATTGTTCCACTGTAACAAACCACTGACTGCAAGATATCCCAGCAACAAGAAGATTCCCTGGAGGAGGGCATGGCAACCCACTCTAGTAGTCTTGCCTAGAGAATTCCATGGACAGAGGAGCCTGGCAGGCCACAGTCCTTAGGGTCATCAAGAGCTGGTCATGACTGAAGTGACTTAGCATGCACAAGAGATCTTATACAGAACGAGACTTTCTGTCCCCTTCCTCACTGTTTCCCCCAACCAACTTACACACACCACCAAAGGCTTCTTCCAGAACTACTGCTACCAGCAGCTGGAATAAGTGTGTTGCAGGACTCTCTCTTGCACCACTTAACAAACGGAATGCCCATGACCAAGGCAGAGATCTGCAGAGCATTTCATGACAATAGAAGGTGGAGTTCTAACTTGTCAACAGGAGCAACAACATACCGAAACCTCCAACAGCATCAAAGGATTTGGCTACAATAGCACACATGATAGATCATAAATTCAAACACTCCAAGGCCTCCTCTTTCAGAGAATCATCTCAGCAGTGTAGAAGCTGAACACTGCATTGTGCCATCGCCACTGGAATAAGAGTTTCTGTGTTCCAAAGACCGCAGGCCTATCTCCTCCTGGGCTGCCCAGTTCCACTGGCCACTACAGCTTCTGGATGCACTTCAGGACCCATGAGAAGAGCCCCAAATGGACTTTCAACCTGAGTTGCTTTGTTCTTTGTCCTTCGTGACTTCAGACTGCAGGGGCAGCTGACCCCCTGCAGGGTCACATCTCAGCAAAACCTCTTGACACAGGAGGAAAGAGGGCAGGGCACAACTTTTGAAAGAATGGCATAGCCCAAGAACACAACATAAAACAATTAGAATCAAACAAGTCCAAGATGACAGACAAGTCAATGTCGACCAGACCTTGATCCTCAATAAGCAAAGCTAAATAACATACCCAGAGGTGCCATGACAGTTCCAAGGCAGCATCAAAGGACCAAAAAAGTGGGCAGTAGCCCAATTCCTGGACATCTCCACCCCTTCCCCAAAATAATTGGAATAATCCTCCCACTCTTTAGCCTATGAAATTACCCAGCCCATAAAAACTAACCATGTCACATTTCATGGCCTTATACTTGCCCTCTGCAATGGCCCACACTCTGCCTGTGGAGTGTGTTTCTCTCTGAATAAGTCTACTTCTTACCTATCACTTTGTCTCTCACTGAAGTCTTTCTGTGATAAGACATCAAGAACCTGAGCTTCATTACTCTGCCTTTTGGGCTGGGTTCAAGTCCCAACCTTAGGTAAAGGGCTTCAGCCTCACAGTCACTGAAGTTCAGGTCCTCCTTGAACAACTTCCTCCTTTACAAGAAAATGGTGAAAATATGGACTAAATAAAGGCAAATTGCTCAGGTTTGAATCTCAAATCTACCTCCAAGTTACTTCTCATCTATAACCCTAATTTTTCAAACCAAGAGATAAAAATAGTGCCTCATCAGGTTGTTATGAGGAGTAAATAAAATCATCCAAAATGCCTGGCACAGGATGTTCTCCAGTGTCTGCGATTATTATCATCACTTATGTATACTAAATAATTATGCACAGCTCTATAATAAAACATTATATAGATAATCTATACTAAGAAGTACCTATTATTATCATTATATTGTCTTTTATATCACTATAAAACAATTGGGATTCAGATGTCCCAGTCATTAGTTGGAACACCTGGCATTCTGAGCAACTATCTATGGAATGAACAGAATATGGAAGGTGGGGATTTGTCACCAAAGTTGAGGGGCCCCCGAGGAGTGAATTCTACCACAGCAGCTGGCTTCCTTGAGGGCCAAACAGCAGACTGGGACCAGAGCAACTGGCCTGGTGGTGTCCAAACCAGAAGATGAGCTCTGTCAAGACAGCATGTGAAAGTCAAGCTTGTGTGTAAAGGCCACGCCCTCATCCAAATTCCAGACTGCCCTTGAAGCATGTGTCACTCACTAAACAGTTAATGAAACACAAAGAGCCCTGAATAACTCCAGTGTCACATTTCAAGACTTATAGAATAATTAGGAAAAATCTGAGCTGGCAAAAGTCTTCCTGGCTTGCACTGGCAGGCAGACCATCTTTGTTTTCCATTATGTGTGCTGTCGTCACAGTAACTGCAAGGCTCCAAATACAGGCCCGGGGTGTCATTTCCTCATGCACTTAGGCTCCCACACTGAAATAGCATTATGAACTCAGCAATGCCTCTTCCTTTCCTGTTGTGCTGTGGTGCCTCAATCAAAGAAGCAGGCCCTAAAATGAGTTACTGAAGACATAAGTATATTAAAGAGATATAAAGAAAAATAAAGTTCATTTATCCCTATTACTGTATTGTCTATGACTCATGTGTATGTCAGGGTAGGGGGGGGGACCTTATTTTTGCAAAGATCTTTTAGATAAACAAGGCAAGTTGGCAGTAACTTGATTGTCTTGGTGATGTCAGTAGTCTACTGTTTTCAATCAAATTGTCTTTTGGCTTTAAATCTGTAGCAAATCATTTTTCAAAGAATGCATTTGGCCAACTCTAATATGTCCATTTCATGGCTTTCTTTCACCTTTTCCTTACAAAGATAAGCAACAGATAATCCACTACTTCAAAGTAACTTGGAAAGACTGAAAGATTGCCATTACAATTATTGAAAAAGCAAAAATTTGGCCAGTGAAGCAAAAACCGTCCTCATCTATGTTTTGGTGAAGGTGGCGGATGACAGCATTTAAGCAAAAACAGAAAAGTCCCTGAACCTTAAGGGCTCAATGAAAGTCAGACCACTTGAGATAAATTCTGCATTAGCTTTAAAAATTCTTGTTAAAGTCTGTCTTTCACAGACCTCGGGAACACATAAATCACACAATATTATGCACGTTAACACTATTTCCCAAAAAGGAAACACAACACCAACCTTCTCTTGACTTTTCAGTGCTGCTGTGGCTTAAACAAAGCTCTCGGGGACTAGAGTGCTGGTTAATATCGTGTTTCTTCATCTCTTTGCTGGGAGTTTCTCAAGTTCTGCAATCAGCTGGTCAAAAGCCAACTAGAGCTGCCCAATTCATGCTGGACTTTCCTAATTCTAAGTTCTTACACAACTCGCTGCCTAGCCTTTGAAATTACACTGCCTTAGCTGCCACCATGAGGAAAGCTGTATTCTACCTGCAGCCTTGTCTCATCTCTGAATAGCTAGAAAGTAGGACTGACCATTTAAGGAAAAAGAAGAACATGACCCAGCGTATTTTCCTGAGGTTCCCATATTTTTGCTCTAGAATCTTTATAATGTATTCTATAAGGCCAAGAAATTTCTTTTATTATTTTCCTCCTTTCCTTTCCTTCCTTTCCTTTTTTTTTTCTTTCTAAAACAAGGTCTTCATTAGAGAATGATCATTCTGAAATTCAATTTGCTTTATCTTTTAGAAACTCATCCTTTCAATCACAAAAAATAAAGCAAAATGGGTAGGTCTAAACTGTAAGTACCCTGCGTAAGGTTTGTTGGCACTAAAGTTACTAAGAAACTTCTCCGCTTATAAGAGTGCTTCCTATATTTTTGGTTAAGTTAAATACACAGAATAATAAGCAGCCCCTAACATACTTATACATCTTTATGCTGGAACACTTTTTTTTTTGCCTTGGAATACACTGTCTTGTCATGTTGAAGAAGAATGACTAGGATTAAGGGCAATGAATAGCAGGAATTCACTTGTATTTGGTGAGGCTGAAGATAGTGTAAAATGACCTTTTCAGTCTTTTCATTTTTATCTGTTACTAGGTTAGTAAAACAAAACATCTAAAGAAATAAATAGAGAGTGATAAATTTAATATATATCCCTGCTTGAAGGAGGAAGTCTCCCTTACATACATTACCAAGCATAGTTGGCTATAAAAGAGACACCCAAACTCTATGTATAAACACGCTTTATCTCCAACTGCAAATATAGAAACCAGGGAACCATCTATGCTGTGTGTGATTTCTTGGCCTCCTTAGTAATAATTCTATAAGACAGCGCACTGCTGAGTGATAAGGGAGGGAATGAAATATAAATTCCATACTAAACTATTGGCTGGAGCTCAAATTATGTCTTCTTAGAATACCCAGCCGCAAAATATGTCACTAACAGGATTCCACATTTGAACAATATATTCTTCCACCTTTCCTATGTTCTATGAATTTGATCTATGAATCTATGGTGTGCATCTAAGAACTTCACGTGCAACAAAGAATAAAATAAATGATGACTATATTTAAAGCATAGTAATAGAGAAAGAATAACTTAAATTTATTGGAAAGTATTGGGAAACTATAAGTTTTATTAACTCATTTAATTTTCCAAATAACTCTGAGGAAGATAGCACTATTATTCCCATTTTACAGATGAGAAAACTGAGACACAGTGGGTAATTTGCCCAGGGTCATGGTGAGCTGAAATCTGAATCCAGGCCATCTGACTTTGTATGCAATTAGCCTTTCCTGTCGCCTCCACATCCATGACGTAACCTTTCTGTTAGCTCTTCAACTCAGACACAGTATAAGGAAACAAAACATATATTTTTTTTAAGGAAACAAAATGTATTTTATTAGCTTAGCTTTTATTCTATTGCTGTATATCTTAAAATAATTAATTTATAAACAAATGTATGTTGCAGGTTTTTAAATGTTATTTTTCTAATAAGGTGTTACCAATTTTAAACTTTTTGCTGAAATATTAATAGATCTCAACCTAAGCTTACCATTCACTTCCCATGATGCTGCCTTTTAAAAACTTACATGTTAGGAGACAAATAAGTGAAAATGTTGATTAAACAAGCTCTATAAAATCCTATTTCTTAGGGCACTTGTTTTGTGAAGAAATGCTCATCTTTCAAAAAAGATAATTAGCATTAGTTTAGAATGTATATTTTATCACAAAGTTTCACTTCTAAAGAATAACTAAGGGACTTCCCTGGGGTCCAGTGGCTCAGACTCTGCATTTCCAATGCAGGGGGCTCGAGTTCAACCCCTGATCAGGGAACTAGATCCCACATGCCACAACTAAAGATCTCGCATGCCGCAACTGAGACTCAGTGCAGCCAAATAAATAAATAATTTAAAAGAATAAGTAAAAATCATAAGCACTGAGAAAGCATTGTTAAATGAATATATTAAATACTTCATAAATTTCATTGGGAAAATCCCATAGTGGTTCTTGCTGAACACCCATTTAAAAGAGTAATTTTAACTTCCTTGGTTATCTCAAGGAATATATAAAGAGAATATATAATAATATATATATAAAGAGAATGCTTTTCTTTTGGTGAACACAGAAAAAAATTGGTTCAAAATCAGGATTCACACTTTATCCCACACAGTAAGGCTATAGGTCTCATAAGTGATTTAAAATAAAACTGAGAAATGTCTCTCTTTAAAATATCGAGGGAAATTTTAAAAAAGATAAGCATGATATTTAAACATTTTATGTTCAAGGCCAGATTTTAATTCATGATGATCCATAAATGGAAGGAACTGTGATTTAAATGAACAGTGCCAAAAGTAACTATAAATAGAATCTGGTACCAAAAGATGATAAACATATACGAGTTACAGTATTTTGAAGTCTAGGTATATACACAGGAGATGCATGTATATTTACATATATGTGTGTGTATGTATATACATATGTATATATATATATATATACACATACACACACACAGTCTGTATATGTCCCCCTTCATATTTCCTTCTTGAGGTGTACATTATCTTCACAATCAAGTATATGAGCATAGTTACAATCACTTGTAATTTTTCTGTGCTCGTTAAACTATGAAGACCTTTCTTGAGAAATTTTTGAGATAAAAAGCTATTAACTGCATTTATAGTTGTTTGTCTTAATTTTATACTAATCTATATGTTCTCTCGTGCTCATCATTAGAAATCCAGAGCCAAAACTATTCGTAGAACATCCATAAGATGCATGGCATGGAACAGCTTCAGAGCCAAAGGGTGTTTAGGATAATGCCTTGTACCTGGTCGCTTTCATAAAATTGTTCTGAATTTAAAGAGGTAAACCCCATTCTGTGCATGCGTGCGTGCTCAGATACTTCAGTCCTGTCTGACTCTTTGCGACCCTATGTACTGTAGCCTGCCGGACTCCTCTGTCCATGGGGATTTTCCAGGCAAGAATATCAGAGTGAGTTGCCATGTCCTTTTCCAGGGGATCTTCCCGACCCAGGGATTGAACCTGCGTCTCCTGCATTGCAGGTGGGTTCTTTACCCTCTGGGCCACCTGGGAAACCCAAACCCCACTTCAAAAAACCCTCATTCTAATAGAGCATCAAAAGATCCAAACTAAGAGGGAATCACTTCTAAAAGGTATGGCCCAGGAAATCACCGTGAAAGGGGAAGCCACTGTTGTGAGTTTTAAATAGTGGACAAAGTCTCTTCAGGAAAGGGGAGGAAAAGTGTTCCAGGCAGGAGGGCACAAAATGGGCAGAGGCGGGGCACTGAAATGCACGTATGTAGGTGTTTGGAGAAGGGCCCAAAATCTGACCTATCTGAAGCAGAGGGACATTTGTTGTTGAGTAGTGGGAGCTGAGACTGGAAAAGTTAAGTACGTGCCAGATGATGGAAGGTTTTCAAAATACCCAGCCTAGGTGTTTGGCAGCAACTAGAAGTCAAAGAAGATAACTGAGGAGTAGAAGAGACAAGCATAGGAAAATTAACCCCAAAGTCATGGGGTAGTGGGGGGGCTTCCCATGTAGCTCAGTGGTTAAGAATCCACCTGCCAAGCAGGAGATGAGGTTGGATCCCTGGGTTGGGAAAATCCCCTGTAGAAGGAAATGACAATCCACTCCAGTATTCCTGCCTGGGAAATCTCATGTACAGGGGAGTTTTGTGGGCTACAGTCCATGGGGTGGAAAAGAGTCAAAGACACAACTTAGCGACTAAACAACAGCGTGTGCAAGGTGGTCTGCATGGTAATGAGGGGTGGCAGTGGAGCAGAACTGTCATGATACAAACCAGACCCAGGATGAAGGGAATAGATCTTACGGCGGTGGAGACACAGCAGTGAAATCTTTCATGGTGAAGGGGAAAGGGCTGACTCCAAAATAACAACGGAAATGTGAACTTGAATGAACAGAGAACACAATCTATGCAGTTGATTGTTCGTATACTGGAGGAAAGCACGTGCTCTAACCTGAGCTATTTTTGATTCTCAAGGGTAAACTTACAGTCATGAAGACAATGATACTCAAACCTCAGTCTATCAGGAAACATGGCTTTCACTCAGAGGCAAATGCTGCACTCCGTTATCCTCACACTGTTCCCCTAACTCCAGAAGAAATTACCCGCCTCCAAAATCTACTAATGGCAGATTTTGGCAGTACACGTACGTTTGTAAGCCAACAGTGTGACCCTTCCTAAGATAAAAACAAGAAAAATGTGAAGCGTTTAGTTCAGATTTTTCAAAACTCTTTAAAGACAAAGATGCTGCATCTCCACTAAAGTATTAGAAGTTTCATTCTCTGACACCAAGTTTCAGCAGGGTGCATTTTGCACTGTTACATTCATTATACATGATTAGATGCATTTACTTTGTAAACTAATGGCACAATCAGAGTCATGAAATATAATACTTACTTAAATGATGTACTGTTTCATTTTTCTGAGTATATGATATACAACCTTTAGGTTTTCTTAAAATGGGAACATTTACTGGAAGAGTTGATACACTCTGGTCAACAGTGTGTTCAAAACTGGCCTTGGGTAAATTATTTTTCTAAAGTTGACAAAACAGACTCAAATGGTTTTTTAAATGTGCATTTGTATCTTCTTTGAAATTATCCTTGGTTTAGAATATTCATTCAAACAATCATGTTCACCTAGAGGAACAAACTTCCTATGCAAATCCAACCCAACTACAGACACAAGTTATCAACTAACCATGTCACCAATGTGCAGCCATAACTTTTGTCAGAGGCAGTGTGATATTGATCACTCTAAGCAATTCTGATAAAACTGCAGGGCAACTCCCGGAAGCACAGACAATACAGCAGATGAAAAGAGGATGTCCTTCACACTATGGTGAACACATTCATAGTCAAATATGTGCAACTTAAGAAAGAATTTTTCTAATACACTCAATTTGAGTTTTAAAAACCAAGATCTATCTTATCTGTATACAAGCAATTACTCAAAAACCACACACACAAAATAACATTCTCCTGCATAGTTTATATTCAACAACTGCAAAAGCAGTGATTTGAAACCAGGCATATCTTGTGCCTAGTCAGAAGCGCTTGGGGTGACTGTAATGTAACGAGGTCAGAGCTAGCACAAGGTGTACCAGTGAAATCAGAGAAGCGGCCGGGCGAAAGTACAGCAACACACACACACAGGGGACTTCCCTCTCATTTACCACACGAGCTGCTCAGCGAGTTTCATTACATGAAAATGCTTTTGCTTCTAGGGAAAATATCCCCTCCATTGGTTAGCCAGCCTCACTGCGAAAGAACTGTGAAGTTGCCCTTTGTCAAGCTTCTACTACCTGCCAGAAAATGATAACTTGGCAGAAATACTTTGATGGCTAAAAGCATCATAACGATCTTTGTGTTCAAAAAGCAATCGGGTAATTCTGAGAAAGAGATGACTTTCTGATTCTTTAAAAAAACAATTCAGTGATTGTCCTCAGTTTCAAATGTGTTATCAGGTAGTGGAACAGTGAGACTCAAAGGAAACAGACAACACAGAGTCGGAGAGAGCTCTCTTCTTGTGGAAGCAGAAATGTCTTAAGAGAGTTAAGTAGCTGGGCATTTCGGTCTTACCTGACTGGCAGGCAGCTCGTCTAAACCAAAGGTACGTCCTTTACGGAGGTAGCTTATCCTTTGAAGAACCCAGTGGCTTGCCCCACAGCCCAAGAGAGACTGGAGTCCTGGAAAACCATCCAGCCCAAAAGAATACAGAGGAAAAAGCTTTTCCCACTTTCTTTCCTAGGACTAGCCAATAGCTGAAGTCATGCAGGAAACGGGGTAGAAGAGGAGGGAAAGCGGCTCCTTCTCCCTGAAATCCCGATCAGCAGCAATTGGAGGCTGTTGTATCTCTCCCACCCAGACTTTTGTTTAAAAGTTTTTTCAACTGTTGCTAGGTGTTGTTGGGTTTCTGAGATTAGGTTTCTCGTCTTCTGCCCCCTTCACAGCTCTGTCAGAGCTATGACTTTGTCGAGGAGCTGAGCTCGCGTGTGCTATATTTAACCAGTGTTCTCAGCAAGTCAAGCCTGTCAACAGCTGAGGAGTTTGGAGCCGGCTCTGCTCAGTTCCTCGGCAGCCGGGTTATCAGTGGATACGGCTCTGCTTGCCCCGGAAAAGACTGCGGGGAAACGGCAAACCCTTTTAAGGACTGCTGCTCATGACACAGACGTAATTATTGCTGGAAGCCCTTAAACGCCGAGTGTGATTTGGAGCTCAGGTTTTTAAAATCAGAAAAGAAGCAGAGGCAGTTGCCTCGAGCAGAGCAATTTACCAAAGCAATATTCTCCTCAATTAGGCTTTCTGAGATCAACCTTCTTGGATAGAAAAGTCTTTTAAAAAACAACTGTAAGGCGATTGTTGGGGAAATTCACAGTAAGAGATCAGTCCCAAGCAGTTTTTTACATTGATGTGTTACATACACACTTAAATTACATCCATAACTGTCATAGCAGACGTAATCAGCTTTTATACCTGACTGTTATTAAGGTAGTTTTATCGTAAAGGAATGTCTGTAACATAACATCTTTGAAAGGAAAATCTTAGCGTTCTTCTTGAGATCATTCATTCAAAGCAAGAAATGGAGAAGGCTCCAGGAAAACCAGGACTTGAGACACCCCTGGTTGTCCACAGCCTTGTCTGATCATTAACCCTCAAGTCTCCAAGAGTGGTCACTTCTACCCAGAACTCCAAAATGAAGAATGCCTTCAGATATTTTTATTTGCTTTATTCTATGTCAGAAAATAACATGAATCTGTCAAGATTAAGAATCATGAAAAAATGTGTTTAAGGCTATTCTTGGAAATGGCTAATTATCCATGTGGAATGAACAGTAAGGGAGCTAAGAGAAGGAAGGGACACATACACACACACACACACACATACACACACACACCCCATTATTGGCTAACACACGAGAATATTGCCCTGACAAAAAAAAAAAATCTCATCAATATCGATGAAAATGTTGACCCCTTTCCTAAGACGATTTTATCAGTTTAAAGGTATCCTTTCTTTTGACATGGAAACTAAATTTGGACCAAGGAGGCATTTAATATTTTAAGTACTACATACCTGCAGCAAGAGGCTTATATGCTGGAGAACCCTAATGTCTGTCTGGGAAAGGCTGCCACTTTTCACAAGGGGTGTGTGTATCCTTCTTTTTAAAGAAATGACACTCACCTTCAATGTTAGCTGATCCCACACCTCAACCCCTTAGGAAATGTCTCAGCTGTTCCCATGCCATCCACCTCACTAACAGCATTCATCTTCTCTCCCTAATTTATTTAGTACTATTCACATATAAAATTTATTTAGTACTTTTACTACATTTATTTAGTACATATAAACACATTATTTAGTACATATATTTAGTACTAATTCCTTTAGTACTACTTACTACATTATGTAGTACTATTTACTACATATAAAATTTATTTAGTACTATTCACATAAAAAAAGCAGAGACATTAGTTTGCCAACAAAGGTCCCTATAGTCAAAGCTATGGTTTTTCCAGTAGTCATGTAATGTGAGAGTTGGACCATAAAGAAGACTAGACACTGAAGAATTGATGCTTTTGAACTGTGGTGTTGGAGAAGACTCGGGAGTCCCTTGGACTGCAAGGAGATTAAACCAGTCAATCCTAAAGGAAATCGATCCTAACTATTCATTGGAGGGACTGATGCTGAAGTTGAAGTTCTAATAATTTGGCCACCTGATGCAAAGAACCGACTCACTGGAAAAGACTCTGATGCTGGGAAAGATTGAAGGCAGGAGGAGAAGGGGATGACAGAGGATGAGATGATTGGATGGCTTCACCAACTCAATGGAGAGGAGTTTGAGCAAGCTCTGGGAGATGGTGAAGGGCAGGGAAACCTGGCATGCTGCAATCCATGGGGTCACAAAGAGTCAGACACAACTGAGCAACTGAACAACAACAATGTATAAAATTACGTTTGTTCAGATTCTTAGTACTTCTGGGTCTGGGCCAACCTTGATTTTTTTAAAAAGACTTCTATTAAGATGAAAGCATTCTTATCAACTATACTACAATGGAAAAAAAAAGATGAAAGCATTCTTACAAGAAATTAACTTCCAGAACGCTAATGGATCTTTCAGAGATAATCTATCCACAGTCCTCTAATAGGAAATGGAAGTGTGCAACAGGGCTATGAGACCGTTTAGAACCACTAGGAGAACTTTGTGAAACATTACAAAGGGGTGGGCTGCCGGGGTCCAGCCCCGGTGGATCCAGGGTGATTCGAAGGTGGGGACGGAGTCGGCGTCTTTGGAAAAATACATATTTAATCACAGATAGAGAGAGATTAGAAATGGATAGTGTAGTAGGAAGATTAGTGGAGAAAAAGAGGCTGAATAACTTGGATTACGTGGAATAGCATCCATGCTCCAGATGGAAATTCAGCCAGAAAAACGGGAGCAAGAAAGAAGCGACATGGGGGAATCAGTCTTTCCGGAAACTGATCCGATTTCTTTATTTTTGGGTTTGCTTATATACCTTTTGTTACACATAGGGATGAATACAGAGTCACGTGGGGGTCAGCAGTCCTGACCTTTATCAAAATCAGGTGCTTCACATAAATGTATAAAAAAAAAAGGTCTTAGGAATATTACATCATCTTCTGGCCATGAGTGAGACCTGCTTACATTTTATGATCCTTTCTTTCTGATAACCAAAAAAAACTTATTTCTTCCAAGGGTGTTTTTTCTTAAACCAGGCACCACCCTCCAAATAAAGTTACATTCCTATAGGGTGAGGGTGTAGTGAGTTACAATCAAGAAAGGAATTTATTCAACCCAAGGTTAACATGATTAGTCTTAAAGGTTAATACTTATTTCTCCTATATGCTTAAAGGTTAATACTTATTTCTTCCTATATGCTAGTTATATTCATTATAAGGGTAGGGAACATGGAGATTTAGCAGCAAACATCAACCCAACAAATGAAAATCCTTTCACCAATGCTCCCCTTAAGATCTATTTAGTCTTAAGATATGATAAAGTTACATTCTTACACAGCAAGGACACAGTGATATATAACAAAGTACAGTGATCTATTACAAAAGAGAAAATCCATTAACTCAAAAAGTCTAGTATTGCTAACATCAAAAACTACCATATTTCCTTTGCTATATTCCAAATACATTGATTAATATATTCCCAGGTGCCTAAGGATATGGAGGCCTGGCGGCAATCATTGACTCAACAAGAAGAGAAAGTCCTACGCTAATTAAGACTCTCAAAATACTCCAAAACTCTCTGTGCTGTTTATGGTTGAGAGGTAGTAAACAGTCATGTGCCTAGTGGCGGCAGTAAGGATAATCCTGTCACACAAGCTAGTCTGTCAGCAGAGAGGTTTGACCTGAGACATCCTTGTCCCACCCAGAGCAGGGAATTAGCAGCAATTATTGACACAACAAATGAAGAGACCCTTCACCAATATAATTCCTAACCAACTATACTAATAATTTTAACTCCCCAAAATAATTTGCCTTTAGTAAGTCTAAAACATCTTGTGCCTCTCAGGTTGGGAGGCTGCAAGCAATCACATGTGGCTGGACAAACCTATACAGGTGGGCTAGATAACCTTCAGAGGAGTCCGTAAGCTGAAACACTCCTGTCACGCCCAAGAATTTTTATTGCCTTGGAGCTGCACGTTTACTCCTTCTCCGAGAGAAACGGTTATGGGGGAGAGCCCCCCGTAAAGTCAGAGGTGTAGGTGAGAGCATAAAACAGACTCTGGTTTTGGGGTTAGATGCTCGGGAACAGGGGGTTTCCTGAGGCTTGATCACGCCTTTGCGTATGCCAAGCCTCCTTCCTCATGACCTTTGCCATGGGCGGAATTCCTCACGCTGGCCCCCGGCAGTGGGCTGTGGGGAGATCATTGTTCGAAAAATGCCCACATCCTACACATACCCCACATGCAATAGCCCCCAGCTCCCTAAAGAGGACTTGGCGAATATATATTTCATACCTCCTGGGAGTTCACTTTACCAATTTCCCCAGTCCAAAAGGAAGCAGAGAAGGAAGTTAGCCAAAGTCAAGAAAAACAGGGGCAATAACCCACTTTGCCTTTATGGTCTAGATACTTCCATTATGAGAGGGATATTTATTTCTTCCTTAACTATCCAAACAATTACAGATTTTAGTGGGGTCTTTTTCCTTTTCTTATGAAAACCCAGTCCCCACTGTTGTTCTCTTTAACCTTTGGACTAGCTGTTCATTGCCCCCTGTTAGTTTATTTTTAAAATGTGCTGAGATGCAACAATATAGAGTATTTCATATAATTAGATACTGTTGCTACCTTCAGATCATGTTCTTTAATTATGGTAGCGTGTGTGCTGGTCTGACAGGACTGAAGCAACTTAGCAGCAGCAGCAGTGTGCTGGTCTGACTTGGAACTTCAACATCATCAGTCTCTCTCTCATTTTTCACACAGACAGACTCACTCTCTCTCTCTCTCTCTCTCTCTCTCTCTCTCTCTCTCTCTCTCAAGTGAATCTATTTTGAAGCCTTCCCTCCCACCCCCTGGGAATGATTATTCAGACAAAAGCATTTCCTACATTATCCACAGAGGAAGTAGTGCCATTAGGAACTATTAGAGATTTCTGTTTTGTATACAGTCAACAAGGAACTGATTTTTCAACACATATTGTTAATGTATTACCATTCAGCTGCACTTTTTCCCAGTCTTAAGTGTGAGCATTCTGAGAAGCTCTGATAAACTTACAACTAAAGCTGAATTTCCCAACTTCAAGAATGAATCATGATGAAACTTCTTGATAAGAAGATAGATTAATGTTATCAGTGAGAAAAAAAGCAGATGAAACAAAGGAGTTGGCACATTATGCCTACAACCATTTCTAAAACCAAAATTTACCACATGGTTCATTTTAAGAGGCACAGTGATTTTTAAGTTAAAATTTTATGTTATTTAATATATGCAGTGAAGAGAAAAATAGACCTTGACTTGGAAACAATGTTCAGGGCAACTGAGGGTTGGGAAGTACAGCTCACAAGGGGAGTTTCCAAACATGGCCTGTACCACATATTGGCTGGTTTAAGACTGGAATATAAGCTCCCTGAAAGCACAGAATGTTTCCTGTTTGTTCCTTACTGAATACTCAAACACCTAGAGTCCTATGTTCAATAAATAAGGATGATTGAAAGAGCAAGCGAACATACAAAAGATTAAAGAAAAGATGGAGAAAACTTTAGAGGATATTATCTATAAACTTACAGAAAATGCATTCTGGGTTCTTTGGGCAGAGTTGTGTCATTATGAGCTGCATGTTCAAAGTTGTAGAAAGAAAGACATAAATTAATTATTTCAAAATTTTTAAATTTCAAGGAAAAGTAATAGAATTCAAGATAATAATAAAAATACCCATGCAGAGTTCTAAGCCTACCTAGCATACACAAACCTATTTAAATCTACTAATAACCCAGTGAGGTGGGTATTATTATTACCCCTCATTTTACAGATAAGAAAACTGAGGCATAGAAATATTAAGTAACTTGTCCAAGGTTACATGTTAGTATTTGAACTAGGGAATCTGGTTCCAAAAAGTTGTGGCCTATTCTTATCAGTCACTGAGAGTCAAAACATATAGACTTCTCTATATTGTACCTGAATATATATGCTTCTGAGAAAAAAAAAAATACACGTAAAGCTTCACAGCTTTGAGGCAGATAGAAAAAAATGGCATAATTTCATGATCAGCATAGTAAAATAAAAGTTTATTGGAACTGAAGTCTTGTTGAATACCAGAAAAGAGAAAATTGGACTGAAAAGAAGATAATTGCTTCGAGGGGAAAAAAAAGTCTATTTTTAAGCAAAGGATATGAGCTGTTCAGTATTCTCTCTAAAAACAAACAATGCGTGATGAATGAGTTCACTGCTCAGTGAAATTCTAAAACTGCATTCTAAAAATATAATTCTGGTCTATGATTTGATAAGCTATTGAAAAATGTTTATGAGCTATGCATTCACAACCAAAACTTCTCAAAGACAAGAATAATGGGGATGGAGGGATTATTATACACTAGCTAGTTCTTTGGTATCAAAATGATATTCTGATACATTTGCTATGGTCAGGTTTTACTATTTTCAAACAGTTGCATTTTCTGTTAATCTAGCTATGCTTCTATTTAGATTTTATAAAACTTTAAAAGATATAGTACTGATACATATATTGTAGTATATACATTCATAATAGAATAACTACTTTGTCCCACTTACAAATAAAATAGTGTCACACCTACATATATTCGTAAAATTATTCAACTAAATTATTTTCCCAATAGCTTCAGAAAAAAAGAGAGGCAAGACTAAGTTCTAAAAGTTACAAGATAATATTTTTGCACTGGATGAAGCACAGGCTGGAATCAACATTGCTGGGAGAAATAGCAATAACCTCAGATATGCAGATGACACCACCCTTATGGCAGAAAGTGAAGAGGAACTAAAGAGCCTCTGGATGAAAGGAGAGAGAAGAAGCTGGCTTAAAATTCAGTATTCAAAAAACTAAGATCATGGCATCTGGTTCCATCACTTCATGGCAAATAGATGGGGAAACAATTAAAACAATGACAGACTTTATTTTCTCGGGCTCGAAAATCACTGCAGATGGTTACTGCAGCTGTGAAATTAAAAGATGCTGGCTCCTTGGAAGAAAAGCTATGACCAACCTAGACAGCATATTAAAAAGCAGAGACATTACTTTGCTGACAAAGGTCTGTCTAGTCAAAGCTATGGTTTTTCCAGTAGTCATGTATGGATGTGAGAGTTGAACCATAAAGAAGGCTAAGTGCCAAAGAACTGATGCTTTGAATTCTGGTGTTGGAGAAGACTCTTGAGAGTCCTTTGGACTGCAAGGACATCAAACCAGTCCATCCTAAAGGAAATCAGTCCTGAATAGTCATTGGAAGGACTGATGCTGAAGCAGAAGCTCCAATACTTTGGCCACCTGATGTGAAGAACTGACTCACTGGAAAAGCCCCTGATGCTGGGAAAGATCGAAGGCAGGAGGAGAAGGGGACGACAGAGGATGAGATGGTTGGATGGCATCACCGACTCGCGGACATGAGTTTGAGCAAGCTTTGGTAGTTTGTGACGGACAGGGAAGCCTGGCATGCTGTGGTCCATGGGGTCGCAAGGAGTCGGACATGACTGAGCAACTGAACTGAACTGAGCAAAGTAAGCAGTTTACATGCATGTATTAGACACTAAAATCCCTACTTCCCTGTTTATGTGCTTGAAAGTAGGTTAGTAGAACTTAACCCTGAGAATTACTACGGGACCATATTCTGCATATGCATACAGTTCGCAAGCATCTTATTTTTTTGACAAGGTCAGATAGCATTTGCCTGAGTGTATTTCCTTCTTCTTTGCCTATTCTAGAGTCATCCCCCACTGTTGCTCAATACTCTAAATCTCAGTTGTAATGAATAAATTTTAACAAATTTTTTTAAACAGAATTTCCTCTCCAAGAAATAGACAGAATAGGAAAACCAGTGATTGAGGGCAACAAAGCCATGCAGAATAATGCACTTTTCTCCATAAAGCTTATGGGTTTTTATATATACACACTTTATAGATAATTGTAGTTAACTGGAAAAAAAAAAAAAAAGAAAGCACAGTAGTTAAGATCTCTGACTCTGGAGTCAGGCAAAGCTAGTTTGAATTAAGACTACACTGCTTTATTACCTGTGTGAACTTAGTGAATTATTTTATTTTACACAAGCCTCCTTTTCCCATTCTATAAGATTAATAAAAGAAGTTAAGACTGTTCACAATAAGCAAACACTGCTGCTGCTGCTGCTGCTGCTAAGTCACTTCAGTCGTGTCCGACTCTGTGCGACCCCATAGACAGCAGTCCATGAGGCTCCCCCGTCCCTGGGATTCTCCAGGCAAGAACACTGGAGTGGGCTGCCATTTCCTTCTCCAATGCATGAAAGTGAAAAGTGAAAGTGAAGTCGCTCAGTCGTGTCTGACTCTTAGCGACCCCATGGACTACGGCCCACCAGGCTCCTCTGTCCATGGGATTTTCCAGGCAAGAGTGCTGGATTGGGTGCCATTGCCTTCTCCAAAGCAAACACTAGAAAGTCTCTAAATGCTTTCCACAATGGAATGGTTACCTTGTGGCACAGTTGCACAACAGCATGCTATACAGTAATGAGGAGGAACATGTAAAATTACAGAGAAATCACTTGAGCAAAATGTTACGTGAAAGGAGCCAGACCCCAAATAGGAAGTGCCCTGTGTGAGCCCATACATACAAGTTCAAAGACAGGAGCTGGAATGCGAGATAGTAGTTACCCGTGGGTGGTGGGGACACAGCTGGAAATGGACAGGGGGACTTCTATAGCACCGCTGATGTTCTAGATGTACCAATACGTTCAATTTGCAAAAACTTTAAGCTGTACACGTATGATTTTTGTATTTTTTGTCTGAATTTAGTAAAAAAAAATTTAAAAATTTAAAATAATTTTAACTATATAATTCCTAAAAGTTCAGATTGAAATATTTACAGATAAAATAAAATGATATCTAGAATTTCCTGCAAAACAACGCAGCGTGAGGGAAGGAAAAGAAGTGGGGAGAGGCTAATGAAACAAGGCTGGCCATAATCTGACAGTTATTGAACTGTGTAATGGGTATTCATCACAGCATTCTCTCTACTCTCACACTTAAGTTTAGTATAATAAAATGTCTTCAAAATGGTGCTTAAATGCTAGTTATTCTTTTCATTATTAATATTAATATGACTGTCATCTTAAAATATCTCCGCGAACTGAACGCTTTGGACCCAAGTGAGTCTTTACTTGGAAAACACATGGAATTCCCCTGATGTCATGAGCTAACTAAGAAGACAACTGGATTAATATTAAAGACACACTATTAGGGACTGAGATCAAAAGTTGAAAGAGAAAAGAGCAAGGAAAGTAAAAAAAGTCCTGCCTGAGGCAAATTAGTCCTTAAACCACTGGGGAAACAGGCTTCATTCTTGCTTTCATCAACATAGGGATTTGCCTATCTGATAATGAAAGAGAAAACTGTGAAGAAAGTAAGATGTCTAGGCTTTAAAAGCTGTAGGCCAATAGACATGGTTACTCACAGGAAATTTCATTACAAGGGTGAAAGACTCAGGGTGAACAATGCTCAGAAATACTTAAAATCGATATCCATTTATAGCTGAGCAGGCCCTCATGTGCATAATATTTGCATTCTTTACCCCTTTCATCTGAAAATGTGGTAATAATTCATCTGGGAGAGCTGGAACAAACAATCAGGGATAGGAAAGTGTTTTGAAATGATAAAATAACTAAAACTTTTGTACCTCAAAGCTTTCCTTTTAGATACCTACCTTGATGACTATGAGGTAAGTCAACCATATGATGAAATTATGAAGAAAGTTCTTTAAATGCCTAGTATCAAATAAATATAAAAATCTGAATCTACAGAATGTAGAAATCAAAATCACTAGGTAGAGTGAGATCATAAAAAAGAAAATGAAAATCCTAAAGCAATTGTTTTTTAAGGCAAACTTAACTCTATACCTTAATTATACATTCCTTGGTTATCCCTCAGTCACGTCTGACTCTTTGCAGCCCCATAGGCTATACAGTCCACAGAATTCTCCAGGTCAGAATACTGGAGTGAGAAGCCTTTCCCTTCTCCAGGGGATCTTCCCAACCCAGGTATCAAACCCAGGTCTCCCGCTTCGCAGGCGGATTATTTACCAGCTGAGCCACAGAAAAGTCCAAGAATACTGGAGTGGGTAGCATTTCCCTTCTTCAGTGGATCTTCCGACCCAGGAATTGAACCAGGGTCTCCTGCATTGCAGACGGATTCTTTACCAACTGAACTATCAGGAAAGCCCAATTATAAATTCCTTGTAGAATTTTTAGCCATAAAAATAACATTGCAGAAGAATATTATTTAATGAATCAGAAAGAAATTCCCCAAAATTTAAGTGAAAACAACAGATAATAAAATAGCATTAATGAATTATTATATTATCACATGGCAGTAGATATATTGAAAATAAGTATGATATAGATATAAATATTCCCTCTCAAACCATGACATGTATTTCTACAGAAGTACATACATATTATGTATATATGTGTATGTATATTTATATCCGAAATACATAAATGACAATAATTGTAATCACCTTTTCCTACATTTTTTATTTTTTAATTGGTGTTTTGTTTTCACAGTAAAAAAATAAAATTACTTAAAATCATTTTTCATTGGTGATTTTCCAGTATTTTGCTGAGGTGGGACTTGAAGACCTATGTTTGGTATGACTTGCCTTTCATGTTACTATTCAGGATTTCAATAAACCAGCCCTAGAATAACGTAATGATTGAACAAAAGAACACAGCTGACTTTTGCCTGGTGTGGGTCTGGCATTCATTAATTGAGTTCCTTTCAATATTTGCTCACAAATAAGGAAAAGAAAAAGGTAATATTTTCATGATTCTCCAAAATGAACTACAGTTGCTTTGCGTGCTTTTTCTACTTTATTATCCTCACAAATGTCTTCATTCTTCATACCATTACATCATTCCGTTTGCTTCTCTAACTTTCTCCCATGACATTTTCCCTCTGAGCCATAGATTGTGTCTGGGCTCTGCCTGGACATTCTGCATGGTGCCAGGAGGAAATATTTTCAGTTTTGGGGCTTACCTGAGCAAAGGTTCCAGCCATTGCGCTGCCATAGACTGAGGGTGACTGGGGACAGAGAAACACTTTTTGCTCTTCCCCAGCAATGTCTGGAATATGACATCACTATCTGAATATGTCTCATGGTAGACAGAGCCCTGGGAAAAAGGACAATTTGCTCTGACTTCAGCTAGTGAATGATGTTTTTTAAGTGACTTAATCCCTCGAAGCCTGTCTCTTCCATGGGCAAGTGGAGATAATGGAGTTTCATCTGCACACCCCACCACCGCTTGGTACCCTCCACCACTGTGCCAGTCACATCACACAAGCTAACGGTGACCCAGTGCCCTAAGAGTGGGCACGGAGCGCAAGCGGGAACAGGGGCTCGCCGCCGTCTATTCCCACTACCTAAAAGCATTTTCATTGCCTGAAATCACTTTTGTTAACTAAAATGTGTTCCTTGTTAGAAGCTTTGTTTCTAACATAAACATCTTCTTTACAAAACATAATTTACTGCCTAGGGTTTTCTGTAACTTTCTAAACTGTTGCCATGTAAAAATAGGAAATCAGGAATGTTTGTTTTTCAAAACTGTTGATCAAATTAGTTGTAGCCTTGCTTAAGGGGAGGAAAAAAAAAAGTTACAGTTTCCAGGCCAAATTTTGCTCCTTTATGCCAACAAATAGTATTCTAATCCTCTGTCTGCATGTGCTTAGAAATCTTGTCATCTGTAAAGCAGGTGCATTTGCATGTACATTTGACTGACAGCCTTTGTCAGAAAATGAATGCATGCATTATGGAAGCGGTGGACGTAAGCCACACACCCGATCTCTGCACCTCCAGATGTTTTCAGATTGTAAACAACTAGAGGGAATGAGAGGACAGGCTTTGAAGAGGGAGCTGACAGTGAGTGGTGGCAGACCCATAGCTCATCTCGGTGCCAGTTCAGACCTGGGGGCAAGAAGGCTGGTCCAAACGAGACCAGCCTCCTCAAGAACACATGGCCTCTATATTTGCCTTTGTGGACTTCGATCATCGTTTGCTATAGAGCTTATGTAATAATCAAATGGGGAGCATTTACTCTGTGTGAGGCATTTCCTTTGTGTGATGGTTTTCGGTTGAAAGCCTTCCCGTCCTCCTCCCCACCCCCCAACGGGACATTTGGCAACATCTGGAGACATTTTTGGTTGTCACAACTGAGGAATGTTACTGGCATCCAGTGGGCAGAGGCCAGGGATGCTGCTAAATACCCTACAATGCACAGGACAGCTGCCCAAAGCCAAGAATTATCCAGCCAGAGTGTCAATAGTACCCGGGTTGAAAAACCCAGCAAGCAGTAGAGGATTAAAGACAAGGATACAGAATGAACTGCCTTCAAGACCTTAGAGTCTGGCAATGACGATGAGGCAATATACAGCAAAATAGGCAAAGCAAGAAGGGTTATAAAAACTAGACAGAAAGACTACTTCAAACTTCAGGGGTCAGAGGAAACTTTGAAAAAATAAAACTGTAAATATCCATCTTAACATTCCGATAATAACTAAACATAAAAAAGTTGCTTATTTTTATAATTCTGTTTTCTGTAAGGATAAGTTAACCACCAAATACTTGGAGAAAATATGCCCTCTGTCCCTGAAACTGAGCTTCCCTGGTGGCTCATACGGTAAAAGCATCTGCTTACAAGGTGGGGGACCCTGGTTCGATCCCTGGGTCAGGAAGATTCTCTGGAGAAGGAAATGGCAATCCACTCCAGTACTCTTGCCTGGAAAATTCCACAGATGGAGGAGCCTCATAGGCTACAGTCTGGGGGGGTTGCAAAGAGTTGGTCATGACTGAGTGACTTCACTTTATCCCTGAAACTACATTAAATTCCCTGGAAAAATGAGTAAAACAGAGTCACCATTCTCTGGCGCTCAGAGTAGAGTTACATCTCCAAATGCATGTTAACATTATCAAGATCCATTTCTCCAAAGATATCATGAGAGCAAATTACGTACAAACACCGTGTGTAGCACAAAACTTAAGCAGGCAATGTTCCTTCCCTTGTAGAACATATTATCTCTTGTGGGGAAGAGACAGAAATCAAACTAGCAAATGAATGATTTCAGTGTGTGCCTTCTGTTTCTAAAAATATTAGACTATCCTCCAAAAATCCTGAAAATCTCCTCCAACAAAGCACCTAGAAATGCTAGCTAAAATATCACTAGCGATCTTTTTGAAAACCAGCTGAACATGAAAGGAACCATGGGAAACCAGTAAGTGCCAAAAACAAAGAGGGAAATGAAATCAAGAACAGGGAATGTAAACTGACAATGAGACCCCTGGGGTTTGAGAAGGGGGGTGTATTAGTCTCAAAAACCAAGAGATCTTTTTTACTGAAATAGGATATGAAGCCCCAGATCTCTGAGATTAAGATCTGGAAGTGAGACCCATGAATAAAGCTAGGACACTTGAACTTCAAAAAGAAAGATAAAAAGAAAATAGCAGACATAGGGAAATAAGAAGGAAGCTTATCCATCTTGGCCTGGGCTGGACAAGGGGAAAAAATAGCCCGTGCTGAGAGTTCATTACCATAAACCAGGTTTAGGTAGGTTTGATGAGCAAATGTATATCACTCAGGTTATCTGAGAAACCCCAATCCAAGAGGTCACTGTAAGAAGTTCCAGATTGGTGATCCCCGCTGATTATCTGTCCATCCATGCAGCCCACCCTTGGGGCCAGCTACATACGTCCCTGCAGGGCTTGTCACAGAACATGGTCAGCACTATGTTGCCCCACCTCGCGTGCTTCCCATCCTTCCTCCTTCCTCTCATCTCTTAATCTCACTGCCCAGGAATGATACCTAGCAAGTACAGCTTCATATAGTCCTCATCTTGGGTCTTGCTTTCCAGGTGGCTGTCCAGTTGCTAAGTCGTGTCTGACTCTTCATGACCTCATGGCCTGCAGCATGCCAGGCTTCACTATCTCCTAGAGTCTGCTCAAACTCATGAGTGGCTCAAACTCATGAATGGCTCAAACTCATGAATTGGTGATGCCATCCAACCATCTCATCCACTGTTGCCCCCTTCTCCCTCCTGCCCTCAATCTTTCACCTTCATCAGAGGGCTGTTTTGTTCCTCTCCACTTTCTGCCATTAGAGTGGTAACATCTGCATATCTGAGGCTATTGATATTTCTCCCGGAAATCTTGATTCCAGCTTGTGATTCATCCAGCCTGGCATTTCTCATGATATACTCTGTGTAGAATTTAAATAAGTAGGGTGACAATATACAGCCTTGACATACCCCTTTCTCAGTTTTGAACCAGTTCTATTTCGAGTTCTGTTGCTTCTTGATCAGCATACAGGTTTCTCAGGAGGCAGGTAAGGGAGTCTGGTATTCCCATCCTTTAGAAAATTTTCCACAGTTTGTTGTGATCCAAACAGTCAAAGGCTTTAGCGTAATCAGTGAAGCAGAAGTAGATGTTTTCCTGGAATTCCAGGTAACCTGAGCTAAACTGAGGACTCTTGCAAGAGAAGGCTTATTTGAGGAACTGCTGTTTTAACCCGAGACCTGGAGGGTAAGAAGGCCATACGGACTATAGCAGGGAGAAGTAATCCATGTCCAAAGGCTCTCATGTGGACGAAAGCACAGAACCTTCAAGAAACACAAACAAGGCCACAGCAGGACAGAACATAGGAGAGAGGAGGCTGGAAAGCTACACTGAGTCCAGTCATGTAGAACAGAGGTCTCGGGCCTGGATCTGGTTCACAGCTGTGTGTGTGTGCGCGTCTGTGTGTGTGTGTTTGTGTGTGTGCATCTGTGTGTGTGTGTGTCTGTGTGTGTGCGTCTGTGTGTGTGTGTGTCTGTGTGCGTCTGTGCGTCTGTGTGTGCGTCTCTGTGTGTGTCTGTGTGCGTCTGTGCGTCTGTGTGTGTGTCTGTGTGTGTGTGTCTGTGTGTGTGTGTGTGTGTCTGTGTGTGTGTGTCTGTGTGTGTGTCTGTGTGTGTGCATCTGTGTGCGTGCGTCTGTGTGTGTGTGTCTGTGTGTGTGTCTGTGTGTGCGTCTGTGTGTGTGTCTGTGTGTGTGTCTGTGTGTGTGCATCTGTGTGTGTGTGTGTCTGTGTGTGTGTGCGTCTCTCTGTGTGTGTGTGCATCTGTGTGTGTGCGTGTGTCTGTGTGTGTGTCTGTGTGTGTGTCTGTGTGTGTGTGTGTGTCTGTGTGTGTGTGTGTGTGCATCTGTGTGTGTGTGTCTGTGTGAGTGTGTGTCTGTGTGTGTGTCTGTGTGTGTGTGCATCTGTGTGTGCATCTGTGTGTGTGCGTCTGTGTGTGTGTGTCTGTGTGTGTGCGTCTGTGTGTGTCTGTGTGTGTGTGTCTGTGTGTGTGTGTCTGTGTGTGTGTGTGCGTCTGTGTGTGTGTGTCTGTGTGTGTCTGTGTGTGTGTGCGTCTGTGTGTGTGTGTCTGTGTGTGTGCGTCTGTGTGTGTGTGTCTGTGTGTGTGTGTGTCTGTGTGTGTCTGTGTGTGTGTCTGTGTGTGTGTGTGTCTGTGTGTGTGTGTGCGTCTGTGTGTGTGTGTGTGTGTGTGTGTGCGCGCATGCATGTGTGTTTATTAGCTGCCAAAAGTTGAAAATAAGGAGATGTTGCGTAACCCTCCAGTTTGAAAGATCTGTCAGCAGTGGGCCTGTATTCTTACATGGCAACCATCAGCTGGACCCAACCCTCAAGGTAATGGTTGTCTCAAGACAAGGCCTGTGACCTCAAGTTTACCATTGTCCCAACCTAGCCTTTTTCATTCATTTGTGTTGCTAGCATGGCCTCCATGGGAGGTTGAGTTTGTAGCTCCTAATTTAGAGCTTTATAGGTTATGGGTTAAAAAAAAAAAAGATTTTATTCTAAGACAAGGATAGTCCTTGAAGTATTTTAAGCAAGAGAATGATGTGATCTGATTTATATACACTCCATTCACTGTAAGGGTGGGGGTGGGGTGGGGGGGGTGGGGGAAGACTGGAGAGGACCAAAAATGGAAAAGAGGATACAAATGAGAAGACTATTGCAAGAATCTGGGTGAAAGATCACAGTGGCTTGAAATAGAGAGGTAGCGAAGGAAATGAATATGAGAAAATGGTTTAAAGGGTGTTTTGAAGGCAGAAAATATAGTATTTGTTGATATATTAGATGCTGAAGATGAGAGAATCAAAAATGACTTGTATTCGGAACTCCCTGGCAGTCCAGCAGATGGGACTCAGCACTTTCACTGCAGGGCCCAAGTTCGATCCCTGGGATCCTCAGGGAACTGAGGTCCTGCAAGCAGTGAGGTGTGACCAAACAAAAAACAAACCAAAAAAACCAAAAAGATTTGCACTGTGTTACGAACGCTTTGAGCTGGAGTCAGCCTTGACCCGGTCTCTTAGCTGACTGTGAATGTGGCAGCATCCCCTAGCTGACAGCTCGAGCTCAGCTCCCAGCAGCCGGTAGGCGGCCCACATGGTGGCGTTTCCTACATCCAACCGTCTGGCCCCACAGCCCACCTCCTGCTCTTCTTCAGAGCCTCTTGCATCTCAGCGGGCTCCACGGCGAGGCTGGCGAAAAAATTTGTCAGCTGCATTGAGACACTCCTGAGAGCAACAGAAAGGTGTATTATAATTACAGGGGAACACCTGGGGTAAACTAGGACAATCTCAAACTGGGACACAGGGCAAGCCCACCAGTTCTCAAATTAGCCACTTTGCCTGTTCCCCTTTCAGAATTTCAAGAGCTCCTTGAACTTATTTATGCAACAATGGATGGGGGAGGGGTCTTCGGAAAAGCTAAACTTTGAGCATCCCACTAGGGACATTGCACAGCCAAGTTCAGTCTGTCAGGGCTGAGTCCCATGTTAGCTCAAAAGGCAATCGCCTTCAGATGATAATGGGAATAGCCTCCCACACAGCTATTTAACACAACCCCTCCTCTTCCAGGAAAGCTCCAGGAAGGACGAGGCTCAGATGCCACATGTGTGTGTGCTAAGCTGCTTCAGTCGTGTCCGACTCTTTGCGGCCCTATGGACTGTAGCCTGCCAGGCCCCCCAGTCCATCAGATTCTCCAGGCAAGAACACCGGAGTGGGTTGCCGTGCCCTCCTCCAGGGTCTCTTCTCGACCCAGGGCTATAACTTAGTCTTTTAGTCTCCTGCATTGGCTGCTGGGTTCTTTACCACCTGCATCACCTGGGAAGCCTGGTATCACCGGATACCACCGGTGAAGCTATCTCCTCTTTACTATGGGAAAATTCTGTGACCCAGGTTTCCCAGATTTTCTTTCTAGTAAGTTAAATCACAGCTAAAGAAGCTGGGAAAACCCGCAATTTCAAAAAGCCTTGCAGTCATCCCTACTGTCTTACTAAAGAAGCCCAGTGCCAGCATCTCCTCCTGGAACGCTAGATCTCAAGACTCAGCTTTAGAAAGAGAAGACTTTGAATGAAAAACAATTTCAGGGAAGGGGTGGAAATGAAATGCATTGGCTTAACATTTGCAAAATAAAATAGCTAACATACAGCCATGTTCTGTGAGAAAGTACCTAATGCCCTCCAAAATTAAGATTCTTTACATAGACTTGATAAGCCAGATAAACAGATGCCTCCGTCAGATACTCTGTCAAGATTCAGCTGATCCTCAGAGGTCAAGGTTCAGCCGATTTTAGAACCGAGATCTTGTTCTAAGTACTCTGTGGTTCTCTGATCTTATCTTTGACAAGCCAAAAACTAAATTTTTAAAAAAATTGAAGTATAGTTGATTTACAATGTTGTACTAATTTATGCTGTACAGAAAAGCGACTCAGTTATACACATATATATCTTTTTTTATGTTCTTTTCCATTATGGTTTATCCCAGGAGATTGAATATAGTTCCCTGTGCTACACAGATTTTCAGACATAGAGAATAGACTCATGGTTGCCAAGTGAGAAGGCGCAAAGGAGAGGGACTGACTGGGAGTTTGGGGTTAGTAGGTGCAAGCTATTACGTTTGGAATGGATAAACAACAAAAAGTATTTTATATTAGGTTTCCACTTAGGGATTTGTTTACTCATTCAAGTATCTCAAACCTAAACTACAAGTTTTAATGTTTTAGAGTGGCATTAAATGGTTTTCCAAAATTGCGCGAGGATTATTAAAAGGTCCCCAAATCTTGTGATGTTTCACGTTTTAATGGGTTCTAGTGCCAGGCAGTGGCAACCATTGCATTTCATGTATATTGTTACTTTAGTTGACTTTGGATAACCCTGAGTAAAGAAAAGTTCTCTCTACCAATGTGCAGGTTTCCAAACAAAAGCAGAGAAGTACACAAATGCTGAGTAATCAGAGTCACGGAAGGACCAAATAAGAAGAGGCCAGGTGGAGTTTGTCTGGAAAGGTTTTATAATGCCTCTGTGATTAACAAACCTAAGGAAAACATCTGAAGCTTCTTTGAAATGCCAAGAATGAACTATTGGGGAACAACTGTGCTTCAAAGAGTAGCAAAGTATGTGAGGCCATATCTCATGGGGTAGGGGGAAGGAATTCTATACCCTCAATAAATTATTTAGAAAGGAGTAGAAGGTTGAGTTGGACAAATTTAGAAGAGCTTCTATTAATTCATCAACTCAAACTACTCCCTCCAAAGCCTAAATCCCTGGATTCCCAAAGGAAGTTCCTGGGACTTTGTGCTGCACACTGGCTAGTCTCAGAAACGCATTTCCAGATCAGATGGGACTTAAAGAAAGGAAACTGTATGGAAACCTAGATAGTTCTGAAAAATATCTTTAGATGCCTCCTATGTATGAAAAGGGGCTTAAGAAATGAAGTAAAGGAGGAAACATTCTGCTTTATAAATTATAATAACATTATCAACACACATTCACTGAGTATCAACAAGGAGCAAGACTTGTTCCTAGAAACAAAAAGTTGTAAGTTTGTCGCTCTTATCAAGATATTTCATCTCACTGATGTGATAGACAGAGAATTAGAAGGCACACAATTGTCATAAAATCAACACAACAGAATTAGGACAAAGGATCGTAAATATTCTTCTCTAATGCAAGAGCTTGGGAGGAAGACAAACTTTTTGAAAGGGTTTGTTAGTCAAAGACGCAGACAGATAACTATTAGACAACGAGTACACCACACACATAACAAAGACTAGCCATTTCTCAAATATTCATGATTGTGAGGACAGAAATTATGCAGGTGATTGAAATATACCTATGAGAGTCTCAAGTTTTATAGTTAAATTTCAAAAATCTCACACTTTCTTACATCACGTATCCATCTTCCCAAATCACACGGCCTAACTGGAGTTTCACCAATCACTTGAAACTAAAAATTATTTTATAATCACAAGGTGGTACCATCTGCAAGCTAGTGTCACTGGGAGAAAGAGCCTGGCCACCATTAAAAAGGCAAGAAGTCAGGGTTTCTCACTGGCCCATGTTTGTGGGGACCTATAATCTATAACTTAAGAAGCCCCCTCTGGCAGTCCCCTACATCTCAAGTCAGATAGAGTCACAGAAGCCCTCTCTGCTTCTAAGCTAATTAATTGACTGCTTGCCTCTCTTCCTCCTACTAAATAAACTCTACTTCTTTGATTGAAAAGAAGAGTGAAAGGGAAATGAATGAAAGTCATCACAGGAAGTCCTACAATTCCATATATAATAAATTAAAAGAATAAGTACCCCCCCCCCAAGCTCCCAACAGCTCCACCCAAAGGCCAAGGGGCAAAAATCTGATTTTCCACAGTCACCTTAATGCAACCTCCCCTCCCACCACCACACTCCATTTTCCTGCTTCCTTCATCACCGATGGAGCAGCAAGCAAGCAGTAGATGGAAGAGTCTTGCCACGTGTCACATACGCACCAGACAGCTGTTTGTGATTGGACGGTGAAAGATCGTCTTCCCCATTGCTGCTCTAGGAACCTATTGAGACCCGACGCTGGATTTCCATCAGGCTGACTGCAGAGCCATCTGCTCAGATCACTACAGAAGAGCAGAAGACCCCTGGGAGAGTAGACCATCCCCACTTCAAGGAACAGGCAGCCTGGGCCAGCACCCACCATCTGGGTAGCTTCAGTTCATTTAGTTCAGTCCCTCAGTCATGTCCGACTCTGCAACCCCATGGACTGCAGCATGCCAGGCCTCCCTGTCCATCACCAACTCCTGGAGTTTACTCAAACTCATGTCCATTGAGTCAGTGATGCCATCCAACTATCTCATCCTCTATCAGCCCCTTCTCCTCCCACCCTCAATCTTTCCCAGCATCAGGATCTTTTCCAATGAGTCAGTTCTTTGCATCAGGTGGCCAAAGTATTGGAGTATCAGCTTCAGCATCAGTCCTTCCTATGAATATTCGGGACTGATTTCTTTTAGGTTGGACTGGTTGGATCTCCTTGCAGTCCAAGGGACTCTCAAGAGTCTTCTCCAACACCACAGTTCAAAAGCATCAATTCTCCAGTGCTCAGCTTTCTTTATAGTCCAACTCTCACATCCATATATGACTACTGGAGAAACCATAGCTTTGACTGGACGGACTTTCTTTGGCAAAGTAATCTCTGCTTTTTAATATGCTGTCTAGGTTGGTCATAACTTTTCTTCCAAGGAGTAAGTGTCCTTTAATTTCATGGCTGTAGTCACCATCTCCAGTGATTTCGGAACCCAAAAAATAAAGTCGGCCACTGTTTCCATGGTTTCCCAATCTCTTTGCCATGAAGTGATGGGACCAAATGCCATGATCTTAGTTTTCTTATTGTTGAGCTATAGACCACCTTTTTCACTCTCCCCTTTGGCTTTCATCAAGAGGCTCTTTGGTTCTTCTCTAGGTAGCTTAGAGCCCCCAAAAGCAGCATTTTCTTAAAATATAGCTCCAGATTGTATGCCATTGCTTATGATCTGAGAACAGAATCCCTTCTGTGATATATCAGCAGACTGGGGACTTTCAGGCATTTTACTTTCTAGAATGGATTAAATGTACTTATTCTTATAATTATGTATAGAATTGTAGAACTCCCTGTGGTGACTTTCATTCATTTCCCTTTCACTCTCTTTTCCAATCAATGAAGCAGTAGAGTTTATTCAGTAGGGGGAAGGGAGGCAAGCACTCAGTTAATTAGCTAAGCCTCCATTCAAAAATACGCTATTGAAAAAATCATTCCCAGGTGGTACTAGTGGTAAAAAAAAACCTGCCTGCCAATGCAGGAGACATAAGAGAGGCAAGTTCGATCCCTGGTTCAAGAAGATCCCCTGGTGGAAGAGATGGCAACCCACTCAGTATTCCTGCCATGGGCAAAGGAGCCTGGAAGTCTACAGTCCATAGGGTCGCAAAGAGTCAGACACAACTGAAGCAACTTAGCACGCACATTGAAAAACCAAGACACTGAAGTCTACGGATGTACAAAAATATGAGTGAGAGCAGGGAACGTGCTGGGTAAATCCATGGCTGCATGAAGAAGATGTGGCGAAGAGAAGAGAGGTTGTGACATCCAAGCCCTTGTCAATAGTATGTAAATAGCTCTGTGACTCAACTTCAGTGAAAGACACCAGATAGGTGGACAGGTTCATATCCTGTCCTCTCTCTGTGGTTAGTGAGATTTACAAGAAGCTCAATCAAGCCTAAAATAGATGCTGTACTACCAAGATGTGGCAGACAGTGCTGCTTGGACACTGAGTCCCCTTCTCCCCTTTCCCATAGTAACTGACTTGTCACTGGACACTGATCACCCAGCTGGCTGGCGTCCCCAGACTCCCCTGCAGTGAGACATGGCTTCGTGACCAAGCTCTCTCTTGAGAGCAGGAACGAGGCGGCCACTTCTGGGTCTGGCTAAGCCCGAGGCAATGGGAAAACAGTCTTCTCCCCTCTTTTCTGCTTCCCGCTGGCTGGAACCTAGACATGGCGCATTCTACTTTGATCATGTAAACGAAGACATCACCCTCATGTCTCCTCCTGCTCCTATGGTAGAGCCGGAGGACAGAAGGAACCTGCTTCCCTGTGAATCTGTCCTGCTGAATTCCTGGACTAATACATAAGAAGGAAATATCTTCATTCTTTAAACCACTGCATTTGGGACTTTTTTTTAAAGCAGCTTAGCTATGCTAACTAATTCAGAAGAGAAAGTATGTTATAAAGAAAAGTATAGTGTTCAATAACATCTTCTAATAAAAGGTAGTTTAACTTTTTATTTCCATAGCTATCTTTTATTATTGTTGTTTAGCCACTAAGTTGTGTCTGACTCTTTTGAGACCCCATGGACTATAACCCGCTAGGCTCCTCTGTCCATGGGATTCTCTAGGCAAGAATACTGGAATGGATAGCCATTTTCTTCTCCAAGGGATCTTCCCGACCCAGGGATCGAACTTGTTTCTCTTGCATTGGCAGCAGATTCTTAACCACTGAGCCACCAGGGAATCCTCATCTTTGGCTGAAGCCTAGGAAAACACTGTACTACTGTAGAAGGCACATTAGTGCCCAGCCCACATTCCTGAGGAATTTTTGGTGTGCTCCAGTGAGATTCTGATGCTGGCATCGGCATCCCACGGGGCTGTTGTTCAGGAGCAGGATAAAGTGCTAAGGAAGTAATACCTGAGGGAGAAGCCCTCAACCAGTGGCCTCCCAGAAGCTGGTGTATTAATATCGCAACTCCCTCACTCCTCAGGTGGAAATTTCTAACGTGTGTGCTTTGCACATTTTCCCTACAGAATTAAGCTCTGGGTGCCTTTTGTGAAGCCAACTGACCCAAGGACATACTTTTTATTGGTTACCCCCATCACTAGATTCCTTCCTCCACTTCCCTTCTCTGAAGTTCCAAGTAAACTATTTTACTGGAGTCCTTGCCTTACAATCTTCTTTTGGGATAACCCAAATTCAGACAGCCAGACTTCATATTTGCCATCTCAGCTAAAACAATCTCCAACACAGCTATTATTATTAGTCAGGGATTATGCTATTTTATGGGTGAAGAAATCAAATTTATGAGAGCTTAATAGACCAATAGTTGGTGTCAGAACTAAAATTAAAACCCAAGAGTGTGTCACTCAGAAGTTTACAAGTTCTAATACACTTTACTCCATTTGAAGTGGAAGTTTTCCAATTATATGTTGATATGTTGTTTTTGTTGTTCATTCACAAAGGCATTCTGACTCTTTGTGACCCCACGGACTGCAGCACACCAGGCCCCCCTGTCCTTCACTATCTCCCAGAGTTTGCTCAAATTCATGTCCACTGAGTTGGTGATGCTATCTAATCATCTCATCCTCTGTCATCCCCTTCTCCTTTTGCCTTCAATCTTTTCCAGTATCAGGGTCTTTTCCAATGAGTTGGTTCTTTGCATCAGGTGGCCAAAGTATTGGGGCTTCAGCTTCAGCATCAGTCCTTCCAGTGAATATTCAGGGTATATTTTCTTTAGAATTGACTGGTTTGATCTCCTTGCAGTCCAAGGGACTCTCAAGAGTCTTCTCCAGCACAATTCGAAAGTATCAGTTCTTGCGCTCAGCCTTTATAGTCCAACTCTCACCTTCGTACATGAACTGGAAAAACCAGAACTTCAGCTATAAGGACCTTTGTCGGCAAAGTGATGTCTCTGCTTTTTAATATGCTGTATAGGTTTGTCATAGCTTTTGTCTAGGTTCTGTCACAGTTTTTCTTCCTCCTCCAGTGGGCAGCGTTTCGTCAGAATTCTTCACTATAATCTGCTTGTCTTGGGTGGCCCTGCACAGCACTGCTCGTAGCTTCATTGAGTTATGCAAGCCCCTTCGGCACAACAAGGCTGTGATCCATGAAGGGGAACGATTGGTATAACTTTTAGTAGATGATGATGTTGGCAGTTTTGTGGTTGGAGGATGTCTTTCAGGGAAATTAGACAAAACAGTTTCTTACAGCAGCCTATAAAATTTGTTTTCAGTAAAACACTTCTGATAACATTTTGTTAAACAGATGTTTTCAGCCTGAACAGAAATCAAAAGAGGTAATTTTAGGCTACTTACTGACACAAAGTTACTTGATACTTTTTAGTTAGTCAAGTTCTGACCAGAGGTAACTCTGTTGAATAAACCTGCTTCTTAAGACGGCCCATATGTATTCTTTCTGAGAGCAACCTAGGTCTGCTCACGTTCCCATCAACATCAAGACTTGCCCAGAGAAAAGGATAGTGGGTCAATACACATCCAGGTATAAATAATTCCCAAGGCTTAGGGCTCAGGAGTTGTATTTGAACAAAGAATTCAATCTCTCTACTATAGAATTAATAGGACTTTGGTTTTAGAGTTTCAGAAGTTAGTCAACAAATAAAATTTAGAGATATCTGATGACGCTGGAGAAGGAAATGGCCACCCACTCCAGTATTCTTGCCTGGGAAATCCCATGGACCGAGAAGCCTGGCAGACTATAGTCCATGGCGTGGCGACGAGTCTGACACGACTTAGCGACTTAAGCAACAAGAAATATGATGAGACAAAGTTAACTTTCCTATGCTTTTCCTCATACAAGTTCTCCCAAGACTAATTCCATGTAAAGCTGGCATACACAGAAGATGGGAAAAATCTGAGGAAATAACAGTTATTTTATATTCATGTTCGCAATTGAATCTGTACATTCTTTTAGATTTTCAGTTAACCATCTGCCAGGAAAAACCCTGCAAGGTTGTCACACACAGGCAGTATACTGGGTTAATAGAATATTGTAAATAGCGTGGAAGAATTACAAGTCTTAGAGGGAAAAAAGGCTGTCTGTTTGTTCTTCACCACCACTAGATATAATCTAAACATTGCATTCCTTAAAGGATATGCAATATCAATTACATTCATCTAGGCGATAGCCTGCCTCTCCTGGTTTTAACTAAATGCTGTGGCATGATCTTAAGCTTTAGTTATTTGAGGTAAACAAATGCCTCACGCCTGCTTCAGTTGAAGCTAAGGTCAATATGGGCAGCCCAGGAGGAGAATACTAACATCTAACAACACTGATTATCTACAGAAAATGTTTAAGGAATCCGATCCTACCCATATTGATGTCAGATTTTTATAGGGAACATTACATCACATAAAGTCTGAAAATGAAAGGAAGCCAGAATAAACAGAGCTGAGCATCAGAAAGTCTTAAGCCTCATGGCAGACATAGTTTAACCAGTGTAGCTATATTTGTATAACTTTTACTGGGACTGTGGTAATAAAACAGAACTAAGCTAATTGGAACACACTTATCTTACTTATAAAAGTGTACAAAATTTTATATACACATGCAAATAAAAAAAACTTTGCCTATCTCTAGAAATGTATATGCTTTTCATATGTCCAATGACTCACACATGAGGTTTTTATAGTTTAAATAATGGAATGTCTCTCTATCAGTTCAGTTGCTCAGTCATGTCCGACTCTCTGCAACCCCTTGGACTGCAGCAGGCAAGGCTTCCCTGTCCATCACCAACTGCCAGAGCTTGTTCAAACTCATGTCAACTAAGTCGGTGATGTCATCCAGCCATCTCATCCTCTGTCGTCCCCGTCTCCTCCTGCTTTCGATTTTTCCCAGCATCAGGGGCTTTTCCAATGAGTCACTTCTTTGCATCAGGTGGCCAAATTATTGGAGCTTCTGCTTCAGCATCAGTCCTTCCAATGACTATTCAGGACTGATTTCCTTTAGGATGAACTGGTTTGATGTCCTTGCAGTCCAAAGGACTCTCAAGAGTCTTCTCCAACACCAGAGTTCAAAAGCATCAATTCTTTGGCACTTAGCCTTCTTTATGGTCAACTCTCACATCTATACATGACTACTGGAAAAACCATAGCTTTGACTAGACAGAACTTTGTCAGCAAAGTAATGTCTCTGCTTTTTAATATGCTGCCTAATTTGATTATACCTTTTCTTCCAAGGAGCAGGCATCATTTTATTTCATGGTTTCAGTCACCATCTGCAGTGATTTTGGAGGCCAAGAAAATCAAGTCTGTCACTGTTTCCATTGTTTCCCCATCTATTTGCCATGAAGTGATGGGACTGGATGCCATGACCTTAGTTTTTTGAATGTTGACTTTAAGCCAGCTTTTTCACTCTCCTCTTTCACTTTCATCAAGAGGCTTTTTAGTTCTTCTTCACTTTCTGCCATAAGGGTGGTGTCATCTGTGTATCTGAGGTTATTGATATTTCTCCCAGCAATCTTGATCCAACTTGTGCTTCATCCAGCCTGGCTGGATGTACTCTGATGTACTCTGTACTTTCACATGATGTACTCTGTACTTTCACATGATGTACTCTGCATATTAGTTAAATAAGCAGAGTCACAATATACAGCCTTGACACACTCCTTTCCCAATTTGGAACAAGTCTATTGTTCTATGCCTGATTCTAATGATTGATTCTTGACCTGCATACAGATTTCTCAGAAGGCAGGTCAGGTGGTCTGGTATTCCCATCTCTTTCAGAATTTTCCACAGTTTATTGTGATCCACACAGTCAAAGGCTTTGGCATAGTCAGTAAAGCAGAAGTAGATGTTTTTCTCGAACTCTCTTGCTTTTTTGATAATCCAGCAGATGTTGGCAATTTGATTTCTGGTTCCTCTGCCTTTTGCAAATCCAGCTTGAACATCTGGAAGTTCACGGTTCATGTACCATTGAAGCCTGGCTTGGAGAATTTTCAGTGTTACTTTGCTAGCATGTGAAATGAGTGCAATTGTGCAGTAGTTTGAACAATCTTTGACATTGCCTTTCTTTGGGATTGGAATGAAAACTGACCTTTTCCAGTACTGTGGCCACTGGACTGGCCAAGGCTGAGTTTTCCAAATTTGCTGGCATATTGAGTGCAGCACTTTCACAGCATCATCTTTTAGGATTTGAAATAGCTGTACTGGAATTCCATCATCTCCACTAGCTTTGTTCGAAGTGATGCTTCCTAAGGCCCACTTGACTTTACATTCCAGGATGTCTGGTTCTAGGTGAGTGATCACACCATCATGGTTATCATGGATCATGAAGATCTTTTTTGTACAGTTTTTCTGTGTATTCTTGCCACCTCTTCTTATATCTTCCACTTCTGTTAGGTCCATTCCATTTCGGTCTTTTATTGAGCCCATCTTTGCATGAAATATTGCCTTGGTATCCCTAATTTTCTTGAAGAGATCTCTAGTCTTTCTCATTCTATTGTTTTCCTCTATTTCTTTGCACTGATCACTGAGGAAGGCTTTCTTATCTCTCCTTGCTATTCTTTGGAACTCTGCATTCAGATGGGTATATCTTTCCTTTCCTGCTCTGCCATTGGCTTCTCTTCTTTTCTCAGCTATTTGTAAGGCCTTCTCAGACAACTGTTTTGCCTTTTTGTATTTCTTTTTCTTGGGGATGATCTTGGTCACCACCTCCTATGCAATGTCATGAACCACCATCCGTAGTTCTTCAGACACTCCATCAGGTCTAATCCCTTGCATCTATTTTGTCACTTTCACTGTGTAATTGTAAGGGATTTGATTTAGGTCATACCTGAATGGTCTAGTGGTTTTCCCTGTATTTTTCAATTTAAGTCTGAATTTGGCAATAAGGAGTTCATGATCTGAGCCACAGTCTGCTCCAGGTCTTGTTTTTGCTGACTGTACAGAGTTTATCCATCTTCAGCTGCAATATATACTAAATGTATTTAAAAGCAGTTTGCCTATTTTTCAAAAATAAATATTTATTCAACATTCTATAGCATATCCTCATTTTAAGCCTCAAAACTTAACTATTATTTCTTAAGGATGTCATATTGAGCTTTGAAACAAAGTTAAATATCAAGCGCTCCAGTAAGGGGATAGTGGTGGTGTGATTATGTGGTTGGTGTTTTTCTTTTAAATTTTCAATTACTGATGATACAAACAAGTGTTCACAAGATAAATGATATGGTCTCTTGGGTTTACTTTAAAATGTTTCAGATACTTGGAAAAATAAAGGTTGGAGAGAATAAATGGAACAATAGTACAGAATGTTGGCAATTATTGAAGCTAAAATAAGAATATAAATGGGCTCATTATATTAGTCTCTCTTCTTTTGTATATTTTTTTTAATTTACAGAATAAAGACATGAAACAAAAAGATATTTTGACCACATAAAAATCACACAGTCTCTATTTAAAAGAGAAAGGAACAGTAACAGTGAGATAAATCAATTTATATCGGTAAGGATGATGTGATTTTGATTTTATGCTTTAAAATGTTCACATTAGTTACTTTCTATGATACCAGAAAGAGTCGCTCAGTTGTGTCCGACTTTTTACGACCCCATGGACTGTAGCCTACCAGGCTCCTCTGTCCTTGGAATTCTCCAGGCAAGAAACTGGAGTGCAGAGCGTTCCCCTCTCCAGGGGGTCTTCCTGACCCAAGTACTGAACCCAGGTCTCCTGCCTTGCACCTGGATTCTTTACTGTCTGAGCCACCAGGGAAGCCCAAGAATTACTTTAGCGTGGATCTAAACAGCTTTAATTACATACAGAGACTCTATTTAGTACATTTAAACGCTATGTTAGATACTCATATCAATCAAAAGTTAACTTGGGACTACAAATACGATCTTTTTTAGAAAAGTGAAACTGTCTTATGCTCACCAGTTCACCTCCTTCTGGACTGGGCCTGAAAGTTTGCACACCCTCTGAGGTGACAAGGAGGCCTCCCCCGGGAAACGCCAGGTAGTGGTGCATCGTGACAGCCCGTCAATCTTCCTGCAGTTCCCTTTGCACAAAAGAAGTTCTGGACATTTTCCTGTCAGAAGACACTTAGGCACTATTTATTGACATGTATTTTCAAGCATATGGGCAATAATATGTAATAATTGCTAAATAATATCCTTTGTTTGAAGTATGCAAGAGAAGAGCTACCAGGTAGTTCAGTGGTAAAGAATCTGCCTGCCAATGTAGGAGACACGAGTTCAGTACCTGGGTCGGGAAGATCCCCTGGAGAAGGAAGTGGCTACCCACTCCAGTATTCTTTCATGGAGAAGTCCATGGACAGAGGAGCCTGGTGGGCTGCAGTCCATGGGGTCACAAAAGAGTCAGAGATGACTTAGACTAAAATAATAACAACAACAAATGCAGGAGAAATGAAACTACCTATTCATAGCAGAGAAGTAATAAACTTTTATCTTAGTTTATATGGATTTTAATAATAGTGTTTGTGGTCTATATAAGATTTTATCTACATATGAGGCAGAAAATTCTTAAAATTAAACATGTTAGTTTTTCAACAAAATCCATTGCTTCACCATCATACACACTAACCTGAACGCAGATGCTGCTTCTTATGTTAATGGGTAGTGTTTGACTGCCACCTGATGGCTGGCCTCCTCCTTACAGAGGGATTTTCCTCTGACCCTCTGGCATGAGGCAACCTTACACCAACCTGAGCCTCCAGATGCTGAATTAAAATAAGACATTTTTTGCAAGCCAGATGCACCATTCTACCAAAATAGTGGACTCCTGAACTAACACAGTAAGATGTATATTTTGAAATATATAACCAGTTCTGTTCCATAATGGCCAAATATGCTCTACTAATACAAAAGCAGAAGGCAAACACATTGATAGTTATTTGTCATTGTAAAATAATCTCTTGTGTTTTAACATCTTAGTTTAGTCGCATGAGTCACCAAAGGATTAGGAAATTTGCAATCAGAAAACCAGAAAATCAGAAAACTAAAATCACACGTTTAGTGTGACCTTTGAGCTAGCAAAGGAAGTTATCCTTGTTTTGAGTAGAAAAAGATAATTTTGAAATATTCACTTTTTTCCTCCATACTCTCTTGCCTCCCCCATGCCCCAGTAAGTAAGAGCTGTTAAAAGAACAAAAAAGAAAAAAAAAATCAATATTCAGTGCATTCTGGGTCATCAGGTAGGCAACCATAAAGTTTACACCATATAAGTCTATTGAGAAAATAGTAGACTCTTTGCAACCCTATGGACTGTAGCCCACCAGGCTCCTCTGTCCATGGGATTCTCGAGGCAAGAATACTGGAGTGGGTTGCCATGCTCTCCTCCAGGGGATCTTCCCCATCCAGGGATCAAACCCACATCTTTTACGTCTCCTGCATTGGCAAGGAGGTTCTTTACTTCCCATTTGGGAAGCCCAGAAGCAAATATGTCCAATCAACTCCTTCCTCTGCCTAAGAGAGGAAATATGAGGTCACCTGGACCCTAAGGTGGTGGGCAAAAGCCTGGGGTGGAGGGGTCTGGAGAAGCCTGGCTCATCCTCAGGGGACCACAGGGAAAGGAGGAAGGTCAGAGTCAGATGTGGGCAGCACCACTGGTGCTCAAAATTGTGCAGCTTGCAGTATTTCTTCTACCGGATATTATTCTCCCTTCTCATTTCTAAATCAAAAAAGTTAACAGAGATATTGTACACCCATCATCCTGTCAGATCATTGCCTTCTATTTCTGAAACGCCAAATGCATTTTCTGCTGCCATTTCCTTCCCTAACCCACCGTCTGACCTGAATTTTCTTTTATTCTAAAGTGAAGTGAAGCGAGAGTCGCTCAGTCGTGTTCGATGCTTTGTGACCTCATGGACTATACAGTCCATGGCATTCTCTAGGCCAGAATACTGGAGTGGGTAGCCTTTCCCTTCCCCAGGAGAATCTTCCCAACACAGGGATCGAACCCAGGTCTCCCACATTGCGGGCGGATTCTTTACCAGCTGAGCCACAAGTGAAGCCCAAGAACACTGGAGTAGGCAGCCTATCCCTTCTCCAGTGGATCTTCCTAACCTAGGAATCAAACTCTGGTCTCCCGCATTGCAGGCAGATTCTTTACCACCTGAGCTATTCACCACAACAAGACACAAACTTCCTGCTGCCTTCATTTTCATCACATACTCCTGTCCGTGCATCAGTCACAGATCCCCTGCTCTTGCCCACTTCCACGTCTTCCTCCTCTCAAAGTCATATCCATCCTCTTATTTCACTATTTCTCACTATCCTGTATGCTCTGTGAGTCCAAATATTCCCAGCCCAGGAGACTCTTTCCCTCTCCTTCACACCCTTCATTCACATGTTGTGATGCCTACCTTGTTATTCCCATCTGCCTACAGATCAGTGGTCCTCAACCTTGACTGTAACTAGAATCACACTGAGAGTTTTGTTTTTTAATGTTCTCTCTTAAACACAGAGAATCTGATTTAATAAGCCTAGAAAGGAGTAACATGGATCAGTATATTTCAAATGCTCACCAAGTGATTTTAATTGGGCCAGGTTACACACAGCAACAAAGGCCCCATGCAGCCAGAAATAAATAATTGGGTTGTAAAACCAAACAGAAAAGGGAATTAATTCAAATAACTTTTGAACCCATTACTCTACGAGCTTCATTGGATACATTCTAAGGACAAAAAAAAGAAATGTTAAGATTTTGCTTGGTATTGCCTTGTTAGTAGTGATATTGTATTGAAACTCTTGAAACTATTTTACCTACCTTTTCAGACATTCTAAATAAGTTAACGTTACTGCTACTAATGAACGAAGATTTTCATTGTAAAAAATTTAGCATATATATTTTAAAAAAACAAGAATAAATGCTGAAATGTTCATTTTGACTTGTATTATTAGTTTTTAAATTAAATGAGAACAATCTCTAACACATGAAATTAGGATTATATCCAATTCCAGAAAATAACTTTTCCAAGTGACTTTGTTTTTCTTTCAGTTTTATTGAGATATAACAGACATGTAACACTGTGTAAGTTTAAGGTGTACAGCGTAATGACTTGACTTACATCATGAAATAATGACCACAATAAGTTTAGTGAACATCCATCATACATATAGATACAAAACAGAAGGAAAAACACACTTGTTTTTCTTATGTTGAGAACTCAGAATTTACACTCTTAACAACTTTCTTATATAACATCAACAGTGTTAATTCCATGTTTTGTATTGTACATCATATCTTTAGGGCTTACTTATCTTATAAGTGGAAATTTGTACATTTTGACTGCCATCTCCCAATTCCCCCTCTCCCTATCCCTTACCTCTGGTAACCACAAATCTTGTCTATTTTCTATTAGTTTGTTTGTTTGTTTGTTTTGGGAGTATAATTGACGGACAACAGTGATTCACAATACAGTGATCGAATATTTGTATATACCACACACTGATCACACAAGTCTAATTACTATCTGTCATCAAACAAGTTATTATAGTATTATTAACTATATTCCCTATGCTGTGCATTACATTCATGTGATTTATTTATTTCATAACTAGAAGTCTATATCTCTTAATCTCCCTTGTCTATTTCACTTATCCCTGCAACCCCCTCCCTCTGGCAACCACCTATTTGTTCTCTGTATTTATGAGTCAGATTGAATATGTTCTTTACAACCAAAGATTGAGAAGCTTATACAGTCGGTAAAAACAAGACCTGGACCTGACTGTGGCTCAGACTCATCAACTCCTTATTGCAAAATTCAGGATGGAAGGAAGTAGAGAAAAACCACTAGGCAATTCAGCTATGACTTAAATCAAATCCCTTATGATAATACAGTGGAGGTGATGAGTCGATTCAAGGGATTAGACCTGGTAGACAGAGTGCCTGAAGAACTATGGACGGAAGTTTGTAAATTTTACAGGAGGAGGACACCAAAACCATCTCCAAGATAAAGAAATATAAGAAGGCAAAGTGGCTGTTTGAGGAGGCCTTACAAAGAGCTGAGAATAAAAGAGAAGCAAAAGGCAAAGGAGAAAAGGAAAGATATACCCAATGGAATGCAGAGTTCCAGAGAATAACAAGGAGACATAAGAAGGCTTTCTTCAATGAACAATGCAAAGATATAATGGGAAAAAATAGAATGGGAAAGATCTTTTCAAGAAAATTGGAGATATCAAGGGAACATTTCATGAAAGGATGAGCATGAGAAAGGACAGAAACCACAAACCTAATGAAAGGAGAAGAGACCGAGAAGAGGTGGCACGAATACACAGAACTTACCAAAAAAGGTCTTGATGACCCAGATAACCACAATGATGTGGTCGCTCACCTAGAACCAGACATCCTGGAGTGTGAGGTCAGTGGGCCTTAGCAAGCAGTACTGTGAACAAAGCTACTGGAAATGACAGAATTTCATCTGAGCTAAAAGATAATCCTGTTAAAGTGCTGCACTCAATATGCCAGCAAATTTGGAAAACTCAGCAGTGGCCACAGGATTGAAAAGGTCAGTTTTCATTATAATCCTAAAGAATGTTCAAACTATGGTACAATTGCACTCATTTAATGGCAACCCACTCCAGTGTTCTTGCCTGGAGAATCCCAGGGACGGGGCATGGGCTGCCATCTATGGGGTCGCACAGAGTCGGACATGACCAAAGCGACTTAGCAGCAGCAGCAGCAGCACATGCTAGCAAAGTTATGTTCAAAATCCTTAAAGCTAGGCATCAGCAGTATGTGAACTGAGAAATTCCAGATATACAAGCTGGATTTAGAAAAGGCAGAAGAACCAGAGATCAAACTGCCGACATTCGTTAGATCATAGAGAAAGCAAAGGAATTCCAGAAAAACATCTATTTCTGCTTCACTGACTACACTAAAGCTTTTGACTTTGTGGATCGCAACAAACTCAGGAAAATTCTTAAGGAGATGAGAGTACCAGAGCACATTATTTGTCTCCTGAGAAACCTGTATTTGGGTCAAAAAGTAGCAATCAGAACAACGGACTGGTTCAAAACTGGGAAAGGAGTACAAGACTGTATATTGTCACCCTACTTATTTAATTTCTTTGCAGAGTACATCATGCAAAATGCTGAGCTGGATGAATCACAAACTGGAATCAAGATTGCCAGGAGAAATATCAGCAACTTCAGATATGCATTTGAATACCACTCTAATGGCTGAAAGTGAAGAGGAACTAAAGAACCTCTTGATGAAAGTGAAAGAGCAGTGTAAAAAAGCTGACTTGAATCTCAACATTCAAAAAACTAAGATCATTGTATCTGGTCCCATCACTTAATGGCAAATAGATGGGGAAAAAATAGAAGCAGTGATAGACTTTATTTTCTTGGGCTCCAAAGTCACTGCAGACAGTGACTTCAGCCATGAAATTATAAGATGCTTGCTCCTTGAAAGGAAAGCCATCACAAACCTAGACAGTGTTTTATAAAGCAGAGACATTATTTTGCTGACAAACATCCATCTGGTCAAAGCTATGGTTTTTCCAGTAGTCATGTATGGATGTGAGAGCCAGATCATAAAGAAGTCTGAGCACCAAAGAATTGATGCTTTTGAATTGTGGTGCTGGAGAAGACTCTTGAGAGTTCCTTGGACTGCAGGGAGATCAAACTAGTCCATCCTAAAGGAAATCAACCCTGAATATTCATTGGAAGGACTGAAGTTGAAGCTCTAATATTTTGGTCACCTGATGCGAAGAGCCAACTCATTGGAAAAAATGTTGATGCTGGGAAAGACTGAAGGGAAGAAGAGAAGAGGGCAGCAGAAGATGAGATGGTTAAACGGCATCACTGACTCAATGGATGTGAGTTTGAGCAAACTCTGGGAGATAGTGAGGACAGAGGAGCTTGGTATGCTACATTGCATGGGGTCACAAACAGTTGGACATGACTTAGTGATTGAACAACAACATCTATGAGTCTATTTCTGTTTTGTTATCTTTGTTCACTTGTTTTTTAGATTCCATATGTAAGTAATATCAATAATATTTGTCTTCCACTGACTTATCTCACTTAGCACAATACCCTCTAGGTCTACCCATGTTGTTTGAAAATGGCAAAATTTATTCCTTATTGGCTGAGTAATATCCAAGTGACTTTAAAATACTAGATGTGATTGTACACCTTTAGAGAGATATACCCTGGATATACCTATATACCCTAAGGATGAAAATAACTAAAAAAAAAATTTGTTAACTATTTTTAGTAATTGTATTGTGGACAGTAAGTGTTATTCTGTGATTATTATGCATGTAATGAATGATAAAGCAAATGGGTAATTAGGTGACATGCTAATCCTTTCATTCTTGGCGTGACTGAGAACCAGAATTCTTGACGTGGGAGAGAAGAAATAAAAATGTCAGACAGAGCAGTTAGCAAAAACCCCATAATCTTAAACTTAGATATATTATTGTAACTCACTATATCATTCTTCTTAAAAAGAATTCCTGGCTCTCTCTACTGGAAAGGCCTAGAAACAATGATTATCCCATTGGCAATGAGCATTCCTAGGAGAAGGCAATGGCACCCCACTCCAGTACTCCTGCCTGGAAAATCCCATGGACGGAGGAGCCTGGTAGGCTGCAGTCCATGGGGTTGCTAAGAGTCAGACACGACTGAGCGACTTCACTTTCACTTTTCGCTTTCATGCACTGGAGAAGGAAATGGCAACCCACTCCAGTGTTCTTGCCTGGAGAATCCCAGGGACGGGGGAGCCTGGTGGGCTGCCGTCTATGGGGTTGCACAGAGTTGGACACGACTGAAGCAACTTAGCAGTAGCAGCAATGAGCATTCCTAGGGCAGAGACTGTGTTAACTGAAATCCCATTTCACACTGAAAGAAACCAAGACTCTTTTACAGAAGTGGTTCGTTCCAGGTTTAGGACAGAGAAAAATATAAGATGAGACTGAAATATTTCACACCACAAGGCAAGGAGATGCTCAAAGACTAGTGAAGTTGTGTCTTGATTTGAAGAGGCTTCCACTGGCTCAATCTGGGATAACCTGAGCATCAAAAAGACTAAAAACAGTGAAGTGTTAAAGCATGTCAAATTGAAAATGGAGTCCCTGAAGGCACTCAGAAGAAGTAGAGTGAGCAGAGGGAAAAAAAGAGTGGAGGGGAAAACTCTTCCTGATAGAGAAATGACAACTAATATCTCTGAAGGATTGAAAGAATTTTTTAAAACTAACCATTTGCCTTCCCCAATGTAATAATTAATTTAGGCAAAAGTCATTAATGGATGATAAAATGACTGGCTAAAAACTGATGAGCAACAGTTTGCATGGTCTCTAAGTTCTAACTTCAAAGAGGAAAATACACCTTCAAAACGGAGCCATCTGGTAGTCTGCCCTTAGCTAAGTGATCACGTTGTTCACCACTGATAATGAGACAAAGGGACTTGCTGAGCCTCTTGCGCAATGCAGTCAGTGCACACCAGCTGTGATTCTGCTCTGCCAGAAATGTTTAATCTAAGTTTCATCAAAGGACACCAAAGAGCAAACTCAGAATACGAGACATTCCAAATGTCTCGCAAATGGCATAGTCTGTACTCTCCAAACACAGCGATGTCATAAAAAGCCATACAAGGTGGAGAGAATGTTCTAGGTTAGATCACACGGCAAGAAAATATAATGCGTCATCCCTGATCATAGCCTGAGTCAAAAAATCAAACCAGTTATGAGTTACTTTGGGTACAATTGGGGAAATTCTAATATGATCTATATGTACTCAGTCACTTCAGCTGTGTCTGACTCTTTGCAACCCTACGGACTCTAGCCCGTGGTGGGACTCTAACTCCTCTGTCTGTGGGCTTCTCCAGGTAAGAATACTGGAATGGGTTGCCATGCCTTCCTCCACAGGATCTTCCCGACCCAGGGATTGAACCTATGTCTCTTAGATCTCCTGCATTGGCAGGCAGGTTCTTTATCACTTGCAATATGATAATGGTAGGAGAATGTTCTTATCCTTAGAAAATGAATGCTGAGTGTCATGATGCCTTCCACTTATCTTCAAATGGATTAGCATGTGTATATATACATATATATGCACACATATATATAAATTATCCATAGATAAAATATATAGTTCGCATATTAACATACATAATATATGTAATATATAGAATTTAGAGATAGATGGGTGTTCATTGTACTTGTCTTTCAAATTCTGGTAAGTTTAAAATTTTTCAAAATAAAAAATTAGAGGGGAAAAGCCCTATGTTATTTGCTAGGACTGTTACAAAATTAAAAGCTTATGTGAGGCAAAAAAGAAAAGCCTACAAATACCGTGAGTTTTGAAAGATGGGGGTGTCACTAGAGATTAGGAAAGACGTCATGGAAGGGACTGCTTTTTTAAATGTAAAGGTTTTGAGTTAGGAAGGACCTTATAAATCATCTAATTCCACTCCCTTCTGAAGACACGACAACTGAGAGGCTACAGGGCTCATGAAATGTTTAGCACAAAGCTGTGAAATCTAAAGCACTGAACCCATGGTGGTTTCCCATGAATCTGCTTATTGAGCAGCTCCTGTACACGAGCCACCCTACTTTCCATCTCAGATGGGCCCAGAAGGACACTCTCAGTAAGGAAACGCACATAGAAGTTAACCATTACAAGTTCCAAAATAAAATTTAAATGCTAGAAAAATTGCTGGCCTTGAAGATGGAAAGGGTTCGTGGGCAACTTCTAGAAGCTGGGAACACACTCAGCTGACAACCAGCCAGGAAATGGAGTCAGCTTCAGCCCACGACTGCAGGAAACTGCATTTTGCCAACAATCTATTAATAAATAAGTACAAAAAAGTCTTCTCCCCTGAATTCTCTGGAAGAGAATGGAGCCCTATTGACACTTTGACGTTAGCCCAGTGAGACGCAGGAACGCGGGAATGTAGCACCACTGCAACACAGGAAGCATTGAAAGACTGATGGAAATCCCGCGGGTTTTAAGCTTTTGCATAAACATCCCAAATAAAAGCAAATCCAACTGAAAAAATTTAAGTTTTTGTTTCTCACATATAATATCTGTACTGCTGTGGAGAATTTTAAAGTTATTCCAAGTTTTATTGATGCTTCTTTTCCCAAGATGTGTATGCAGTTGGGCATATAACCTCAGTTAGATAGTGGCTATAGATTGTCACCATCGGCTTCTATATGGAAAAAAATGTATTTTCAAAGTTAATGAAAGCCATGATTAGTATTTTTTGATAGTCAGTTATGCCTTTTAATTATAAAGCCATATAAAAATGAGCAATGTATAATGAAGTAGTCTCATGGCATGAATAGGGGAAAAAAAAGAAATTTTAATTTTTAGGTGATTGGATAAAGGATTGATAAATACATGCATCACTTTTTTTCTCACTTGGCTAAGTCATAAATCTAATTTTGACATTCAACTAACCTCATTCAAACATCTGTTACTAGCTTCCAAATCTAAAGCAGAGCAATATTCGCATAACAAATACTTACAGAGGTTGTTAATGAAAGACAACAGTAAATGGAAAAATAATGAGAGAAAATAATTGGTGGAAACTCTTACCACAGCCACTGTCACTGCTTTCCAAAAGCTTCTGGGCATTGTATTTTGCTAAGGAATTCAAAGATGGAAAAGTTTAGAAATCGTTTCTCTATTTTGAAGTGTACAACAGAAAACTGTTCAAATTGTCTTCCCTTGGTTAGTTCAAAAGCAAAGTAAAATGACAGTGCACAAATATTTTCATCCAGTTTGCAAGGTTTCATTGTACATCCAGCCTATCGAATACATTACTTTAATTATGTTTTTGTGTGGGAGGTATTGTCTCATACCCAAGCATGCTCTGTATTTGGTCAGACTGGAGATTCAGAGAAAAACAAGTAAGACAATTTTCATTTTTTTATTTGTGGGCGTCAAGTCTGCGTTGAGGAAATATTTGTCATGCTCACCACATTTTTGCCATATACTTGTCTCACAGAACCAGTGTACAGCTTTGAAGAGGGAAGAATGGCTGCTGTGTCTCACACTGGAGAAATGCTCACTGCCACCCATCTGCACTTCTGGAGGATAGCCAAGCCAATCTTCCTAAAACAACTTTTCAATTCTGAATCTTGCCCCAAATTTCCCAACGTTTCCCTTTTGTCTCCTGCCTGAAATCCAAGCTCTCCAACCTGTCCCTAGTGATTCCCCTCCCACCAAAAACACCCCGAAACACAGCCAAACAGCCCACCTCTGTCCCTTTGCTTGTCCTGCTACGACTGCTTAGAATGCCTGTTACCCCCAGTCACCTCTCAGGACCCAACTAAAGGCTCTCAGTCACAGGAACTTTCTCGATCCTTGTGTTCACATACTAACTGTCTCTGAATGCCCATAGTATCTCGTCTGAACTTTTCTTTCCTTTTGGCATTTAATAAAATACTCCCTTGGACCCTTGCCATTTTTATGATCCACCTTCTACCCTGGGTGTTGGAAAACTGTAACTGTGTGTGTGTAACTGATTGTTAAATCTTTGGTAGATGGTGTTATTGTGTGCGGTTATCCACGCCCTCTTTCTTCATGAATAAAATGTTTCCCCTGCCCCTTTTACTATGGGCTCAAGACATCTGACTTGCTTTAGCCAATGGAACATATTGCTATGTATTACTTCCAAACAGAAGTTCTTGAGGAACTGAAAGATTTCAAAACTCTCCTAGCTTCCGTGCCCTCTGTCATCAGAAAAGCGCAAGGCTTTCCTTTAGTTTAGGTCTCAAAATAAGGATATAGGTAGAGGTTGCTCATCTTGCAGTCTGGAGTAAAATCACATCTAAACAGTAGCTGACAAGATGAACCTGAAAAAGAAATAAATATTTGTTATTGTAAACCACTGAAAATTTGAGATTGCTTACCATATAGTGAAAGCTGATGGATATAATATCTAATATTTTATAAACACTGTGTCCTGTATCCACAATATCTCACTTAACTGATAAAATAATCCTATGTGTTACATACTTTTTTATCCCCTTTTTATAGGTGAGAAAGCAATGATGAAGAGAAGTAACCTAAAACGCACTATGCTGTAGGATTTTAGAATCAGACGCATCTAGCTTAGAAGTTAGATTCTACCGCGTATCAAATATAGTGTCAAAAGTCATAATACAATCACACTAAAAATCAGTCACATGTGAAACAGAGATACAGTTAAGCTCTTCTCACAGCATAAACCTAAGGGCTTTGGGGGGATTAAATAATGTGTGAATGACCAAATGATTTAATGAGCAAGTAAATCTTAATTTACATCACCCCTAAATTAGACCCTGAGATAAAACAGAGATACAGTTAAGCTCTTCTCACAGAATAATTCTAATGGCTGCGATCCAAAAATCTGCAAGCAATAAATGCTGGAGAGGGTGTGGAGAAAAGGGAACCCTCCTACACTGTTGGTGGGAATGCAAACTAGTACAGCCACTATGGAGAACAGTGTGGAGATTCCTTAAAAAATTGCAAATAGAACTACCTTATGACCAGCAATCCCACTGCTGGGCATACACACGGAGGAAACCAGAATTGAAAGAGACACATGTACCCCAATGTTCATCGCAGCACTGTTTATAATAGCCAGGACATGGAAACAACCTAGATGTCCATCAGCAGATGAATGGATAAGAAAGCTGTGGTACATATACACAATGGAGTATTATTCAGCCGTTCAAAAGAATTCATTTGAATCAGTTCTGATGAGATGGATGAAACTGGAGCCGATTATACAGAGTGAAGTAAGCCAGAAAGAAAAACACCAATACAGTATACTAACACATATATATGGAATTTAGGAAGATGGCAATGACGACCCTGTATGCAAGACAGCAAAAGAGACACAGATGTGTATAACGGACTTTTGGACTCAGAGGGAGAGGGAGAGGGTGGGATGATTTGGGAGAATGACATTCTAACATGTATACTATCATGTAAGAATTGAATCGCCAGTCTATGTCTGATGCAGGATGCAGCATGCTTGGGGCTGGTGCATGGGGATGACCCAGAGAGATGTTATGGGGAGGGAGGTGGGAGGGGGGTTCATGTTTGGGAACGCATGTAAGAATTAAAGATTTTAAAATTTAAAAAATAAAAAACTAAAAAAAAAAGGGCTTTGGGGGGATTCAATAATGTGTGAATGACCAAATGATTTAATGAGCAAGTAAATCTTAATTTACATCACCCCTAAATTAGACCCTGAGATAAACACTTGATGTGGGTAGTTTAGAAAGCTTCACAAAGCTTTTTTGTGAAGAAGTGGGGAATGAGATAAAGGATAAGAAAAGTCAATTAAATAGCTTAAAATTTGGAGAAGTTTTGGGGAAACAGACTCAATCACACTAAGATACCATGTGGAATATGATTCAGATGGCCAAGTAAGATCCTATCAGGATCTTAAACAAATAACAACTAAAAACTCTGTACAAAAAGAAAGAAAGAAAGAAAGACAAATAAGAAAAACTGGAAAGTGAAGTCAATGGAAAGTGAACAAGCAGATTCTGGAAGAATCAAAACTTGGAAAAAGGATCAGAAGAGGATGAGTTTTCCATCATTACAAATTTTACCCTGAGGGCAGACCGAAGTTAGCACTACACAGCATGCCTAAAACTCTAATAGAAAACAGTCTTTCTGGCCTAAAGAATTAGCAGATGGAATTTAGAGCAACCACAGGTCCTGAAAAGTTGAGAGGATGAGGAGAAAGATGTGAGCCAGGAAGAGAGAGTCCTAAATTCTATTTATAAACTCTGCTCAAGTCTCTGAACTGGGGCATATATGAAGGGAGCAGACTCCAATACCTCAGCTAAAGGCAAAATAGGGGTTTGAAGCTGCTGCCCAAGAAAATGCCTTTACAGTTTGAGTTTGGCCAAGTTAATTTCTCACTTTAAAAAAATGGGGAACTCTTTGGAGAAATTTAATATAGAGTCTTTACTACAGAACATCCCACAATGTCTAGCATAAAATCCAAAATTGCTCAACTTGTGAAGAATCAGGAAAATGTGACCCATTTTCAAGAGACAAGACCATGAAACAAGTCTGGTCTCAAAATGATCTAAATGTTGAAATTAGCAGACATGGATTTTAAAAGCAGATTTTTATAACTCTGCTCATTGAAATAAGAGAAAATATGCTTGTATTAATGAAAATGTAAAGAATCTCAGCAGGAAAAAAAAGAGAAACTATTAAAAAAGAACCAAAAAAAATTCCTGAACTTAAAAAAATGCAATTTTGAAACTAAAATCTCACTGAACAGACTTAACAGCAAATTGGATATGACAGAAAAATCAGTGAACTTGAAAATAGATAGAAAGTATCCAATCTGAAGGACAAAAATATTTTTTAAGTTTTTTTTTTTTTTTTTTAAGGTAATTCCCTGGTGGTTCAGTCGGGACTCTGCACTTTCACTGCAGAGGGCCAGAGTTCAATCCCTGGTCAAAGAACTAATATCCTGAAAGGCACATAGTGCAGCCAATTTAAAAAGTGCTTTTTAAAATTAAACTATTTTTTAAGTTCCAGAGTCTTAGAAACCTGTAGAGCAGTAACGGAAGTTTAACATACTTATATCAGGGTCCCAAAAGGAAAGCATAAAGAAAAAGGGGAAGAAAAAAATGTTTGAAATATAAAGGCCCCGGAGCTCTAAATCTGGTGAAAGACAAAAATGTAAGAACTCAAGATGCTCAGAAAGAAAAATACAAAGAAAACTACACCTGGGGATTCTCTGATGCCCCAGAGGTTAGGGTTCCACACTTCTAATACTGGGAAGTATAGATTGCTTCCTAAAGCAATCACAGTCTAGATACCTGGTCAGGGAACTTAGATCCTACAAGCCAGGCAGCGCCATCCTCCCAAAAAGAAAACTACACCTGCACACATCATAGTCAAACTGCTAGAAAGCAACATTGAAGAGAAAATCTTAAAAGCAGCCAAAAAACATGATACATTGGCAAAAGGGGGACAACCATTTGGTTACACATTGACTTCTTACCAGAAGCTAGAGAGATCAGAAGACAATGAGACAATATATTTAATGTACTAAAAGAAAAAATAAGCTGTCAATTTAGAACTCTATATCCAGTGAAAATGTCTTTCAACCATAAAGGCAAAATGAAGACATTTTTATGCAACAGAAAACTAAAAGAAATTCACTACAAGAAATGCTCTAAAAACTTTTTTCTGTAGGTTGAAAGAAAAATGAAATCAAATGGAAACTCAAATCTTCAAGAAGAAACAAAGAGCTTTATATATTGTTACTATGGGTAAATACGAAAGACTACTTTTCATCTCTTTAAAAAAATACATGACCATTTAAAACACTTATTAATCATTGTCTTGTGGGAACATTTAGATGTAATACATATGACATTTACTGGAGGGGATACTGGAGGGGAAAGTTAATTGATTTATAAGAAAGTTTCATGGTTTATACATTTTTATGTCAAGCAGTCACCAAAAAAAAAAAAATAATAATAATAATGTTAAGAGACCTAGCTAAAAAGTCTATAGATAAATAAAATAAAATTCTTTAAAATATCCAAATATCAAAAAGAAGGCAGACAAGGAAGCAAAGAGGAATAATATAGGACACAAGCAGAAAACTCTTCTGCTGCAAATGTCTAAAAATTTAAATTTAATTTAAATGTCTCGGCAAATTTAATAAACATGTTTTTTAGATGCATAATTGAGCTCTCCAAAAAGGGACCAGAAACTAAAAATCCAAGTGACAATCAAGTGACTCAATGTTACAGCTACAGGGGAGGGGAATGAAATTTCCAGGTGGACAAGAAAAGATTCCAGGTGGACAACTCAACAGCTTTGTGACTCCTTGGTTGTAAAGAAATTTAGTTCTCATAACTGCCCATCTGCAAGGTGACGCCTTTCCATTAAGACATTCTTGGCCTCTCCTTCGTTCTCCAAGTCCCTGTCTAACTGGAGATTCTGCCTCTGTCATGTCTCTCTTCATTATAAGCAACAGGAAACTGACATGAGGGTTGGGGAAGGGTGGGTGTGGAGAAGTCCTGGACCCGACTCTAATGCAAACAGGGTGATTTGCCCGAGTGCTTAGACATGTCCAACTCTTTGCAACACTCTGGACTCTAGCCTGCCAGGCTCCCCTGTCCGTGGGGTTTTCCAAGCAAGAATACTGGAGCAGGCAGCCATTTCCTTCTCCAAAGGAATCTTCCTGACCCAGGGATCAAACCTGCATCTCCCATGTTTCCTGCATTGCAGGGGCATTCTTTACCTGCTGAGCCACTGGGGAAACCCAGGGTGACATGTGTTTTCCTAAAGCAGTCACATAGGGGACACAATATTCTGATTTTCCATTTAAATTATATTCCCACTCCTGGAACAAAGGGGGAGATCAATACCCCATAAGCTATTGTAGCAGACACTTTAAACTTCTGTCGCATCACCTTGTCCCTCCTATCTCAGCTTCAACTGTGATAGAAACTTCTGTCCATCCCACCTCAAGCAATTTGCCCTGTGTTTCTGTACTTTTCTGCCTAAAAGCTTTCCAAAGTTTGAGGAGTTTGCTCAACCCACACACACTCACAAGCAAGAAACACAGAGGAATTAACATCCCTAGTTGCAATATTCAACCAAATAGAGATGAGGATAACAGATTAATTCCCCAACATCCCAACTCAGAGGATCTTTGAAAGTGTTGAAACCCAGTTGCTTACAGTAACCAGCTTGGTAACTCATTCTTAATCGGCTTTTCCTCATTCCATATATCATTCTTCCTAATCCCTCTCTCCTTGAAATTACCTCCCAAGTAGACCACCTGCACCAAGTCCTAATCTTAAACTGTTTAGGGGAATCAGCTATGTGGATTATGTAATTATTATGTAATAAGTTATGTGGATTAGAAGTAAGATGGAGGATGATTTCTCTAAAAAAAACTAGAACGTGATCACTGAAACGGTGAGTGTATCTGAGTAACACAAAACAACAAAAGTCTACCATAAACCTACAATCCTGCAACCTTCTCCCACCTACTTAGAGGAGATCAAGCTTTCTCATCTACTCTAGAGAGACTCCCAAGAGCCTTGCACAGCCTCTGGCCTAAGTGGTAAAAGGTGACAAAATGTGGATACTGATTCAGGTCCTCTTTTTTTCTTTTTTTCCCTAAAGTCATGCAAACTCAAATTCATCAACTTTGTGTTCTTCTGAGGGTCATTTCCACAAAAATATTCATCTCTTTTCAACTTCTGCCTCTTTTTTGGCTGCTTATACAGCTTGTGCCGGCTCCCAAAATTTTTGTCCTTGTCTCTGGCAGAATCAGCTTTGAAAATAGGGCTCTGTTCAGTTTACCTTGATTTTATTGCCTTTTGATTAGTCTTCTCAACCAGGAGGTCCAAAAAAAGTAAAACACTATCTTTCCTTTCTTCTCCAGTGTCAGATTTGTTGTTGTATAGGATCCAGAGAATGCAAATGAGAACAAACAGTGCAGGAATTTGTCTGCTGTTGATGGGAATGTAAATTGATGCAGCCACTATGGAAAACAGTATGAAGAGTCCTCAAAAAAACTAAAAATTGAGTTGCCACGTGATCCAGCAATGCCATTCCTGGACATATATCTGTAGAAAACTCTAATTTGAAAGAATTCATGCACTCCAATGTTCATAGCAGCACTATTTACAATAGCCAAGACATGGAAGCAAATGAAATATCCATTAACACATGAATGGATGAAGATGCAATATATATGCACAATGGAACATTAATAAGCCATAAAAAGAATGAAATTCTTCATGGGAAATAGATGGGGAAACAGTGGAAACAGTGTCAGATTTTATTTTGGGGGGCTCCAAAATCACTGCAGATGGTGATTGCAGCCATGAAATTAAAAGATGCTTACTCCTTGGAAGGAAACATGATCAACCTAGACAGCATATTCAAAAGCAGAGACATTACTTTGCCAACAAAGGTCCATCTAGTCAAGGCTATGGTTTTTCCAGTGGTCATGTATGGATGTGAGAGTTGGACTGTGAAGAAAGCTGAGCACTGAAGAATTGATGCTTTTGAACTGTGGTGTTAGAGGAGACTCTTGAGAGTTCCTTGGACTGGAGGGAGATCCAACCAGTCCATCCTAAAGGAGATCAGTCCTTGGTGTTCATTGGAAGGAATGATGTCGAAGCTGAAATTCCAATACTTTGGCTACTTGATGAGAAGAGCTGACTCGTTGGAAAAGACCCTGATGCTGGGAGGGATTGAGAGTGGGAAGAGAAGAGGACAACAGAGGATGAGATGGCTGGATGGCATCACCGACTCGATGAACATGAGTTTGTGTAAACTCCAGGAGTTGGTGATGGACAGGGAGGCCTGGCATGCTGTGATTCATGAGGTCGCAAAGAGTTGGACACGACTGAGCGACTGAACTGAACTGAACTGAAAAAAAAAATGAAATGATGCAATTTGCAGCAACGTGGATGGACATAGAGATGACCATACTAAGTGAAGTCAGTCAGAAAGATAAAAAAATATATCATATGATATCACTTCTATGTGGAATCTAAAATATAACTCAAATGAACTTATTCATAAAATGAAAAGACTCAAGGACATAGCGAACAAATTTATGATTACTGAAGGGGCAAGTGGGTAGGGATGTATAAATTAGGATTTGAGATTAGCAGATACAAACTACTGCGTGTAAAATAAACAATGAGGTCCTACTGTATAGCAGAGGGAACTATATTCAGTATCCTATAATAAACCATAATAAAACAAAATAGAAAAATATCAGGTAAATCCAAATTGAGATGGTCTATGAAATAAACCAAACTGTCAGTCAAGAGCAAAGAAGACAAAAAACAGTTCCAGATCAAAGGAGACCAAAGACACATGACTACTAAATGCTTACCTGTGATTCTGGACTAGATCTTGGGCTAGAAGCAAACAAAAAGTTATATAAAGGACACTATTGGGACAATTGACAAAACTGGAGTATGAATTATAGATAAAAGCATTGTATCAATTAACTTTTTAAAGTTTAATAACTGCACTGTGGCTTTGTAGGAAGATATCTTTGTGCTTTGGAAATTGGCACTGGGGTGTGAAGAAGTAAAGGGGTGTCAGCCATACAGCCTACTGTCAAAAAAAAAAAACTGAAATGAATTTATTAACAGACGCAAAAGTGGCCACCCAGACAAAACTCATTTGAATGACCATTTTCTACAACTACAGAGCTGTAAAATTTCTGTTAAAGAAAATGAAAGGAGAAAAACACTGTAGAGAAGAAAACTTTGAAAGCTGTACAATACAATACATAGAATTCATTGAAATTAAACCCACTAATCCTTTTTAGCCCATTTCAAATATTTTCTCTAACACTCCCCTTTGTCCACCCTTGTGATCATAATAATCTCAAAAATTACTTTTGTACACATCAAAAAAGGTTCATCTCCTATTATACAGAGTGAAGTGAGTCAGAAAGAGAAAGAGAAATACTGTATTCTAACACATATATACAGAATCTAGAAAAATGGTACTGAAGAATTTATTTACAGGGCAACAATAGGGAAACAGACATGGAGAATAGACTTATGGACATGGGGAGAGGGGAGGAGAGGGTGAGATGTATAGAAAGAGTAACATGGAAACTTACATTACTATATGCAAAATAGATAGCCAATGAGAATTTGCTGTATGGCTCAGGAAACTCAAACAGGGACCCTGTATCAACCTAGGGGGTGGGATGGGGAAGGAGATGGGAAGGAGTTTCAAAAGGGAGGGATTCATGTTGAGGTCTGACAGAAAACAGCAAAATTGTGTAAAGCAATTATCCTTCAATAAAAATAAATTAACTTTTTAAAAAAGGGTTATCTCATTAGACTTGGCCTAATTATTCACACAGATGTAGGGCTTCCTGGGTAGCTCAATGGTAAAGAATCTGCCTGCCAGTGCAAGAGACCCAGGTTCGATCTCTGAGTCAGGAAGATCCCCTAGAGAAGGAAATGGCAAGCCACTCCAGTAATCTTGCCTAGAAAATCCCATGGACAGAGGAACCTGGCAGGCCACAGTCCACAGGGTCACAAAATAGTCAGACATGACAATGATTAAACAACAACAACATATAAAAAAGGCCCATCTCATTAGGTTTGGCCTAATTATTCACATAGATGTAGCAAGTACTAATTAGCCATACAGGCCCCCTTGAGATCTTGCAATGCTACAGCCATATGGTACTGAACAAGTAGCAAGGCTGCCATATTAACTTCTGTCTGGACATTTTCATAAGGAATCGTGGACTGAACTTCTAAAAGCCGTTCATTTGCTCCCCTGAGATTATGAAATGAGGCCTAGGAAGTTCCCTTCACCATGTTAAACCTGAAATATCTACAAATTTGGGTGAATTTCTCTCTAGAGGTCACTAAAATTATCTTAGTTTCCTGACCTAATTAGCCAAGTATGGTTTTTCCAGTAGTCATGTATGGATGTGAGAGTTGGACTGTGATGAAAGCTGACTGCCAAAGAATTGATGCTTTTGAAGTGTGGTGTTGGAGAAGACTCTTGAGAGTCCCTTGGACTGCAAGGAGATCCAACCAGTCTATTCTGAAGGTGATCAGCCCTGGGATTTCTCTGGAAGGAATGACACTAAAGCTGAAACTTGGCCACCTCACGCGAAGAATTGACTCATTGGAAAAGACTTTGATGCTGGGAGGGATTGAGGGCAGGAGGAGAAGGGGACAACAGAGGGTGAGATGGCTGGATGCATCACTGACTCGATGGACATGAATCTGAGTGAACTCTGGGAGTTGATGATGGACAGGGGGGCCTGGCATGCTGCGATTCATGGGGTCCCAAAGAGTCGGACACAACTGAGCGACTGAACTGAACTGAACCACCTGTGAGGCTGGGATCCTATAAACAAGTCACCAAGCCATGCTTCCTTGAAGGATTCTGTAAGCACGTCTTTCATAAGTAAAATCAATTTTTTCTTGATGTGACATGTCATGCGTGAATAAGCATTATTCTTGAATATGCTAGGGCCTTGTTCTCACAATCAGTTTGTCAAACTGTATTCTGGTAAAGAAAAAAAGAGAGAGAGAATAGATTCTTATTGAACTTATGCAAATAGTATTTTGTCATGAAAAAGGAGACTCAGTAAAGTTTTAATTGCATTTTTTAAACTTTTTTTGAGATATAACTCAAATACCATTAAATCAGTTTTGAGTATCCGCAATGTTGTGCAACTATCACCATTATCTAATTTCAGACCACTTTCATCACTCCAGAAAGAAACCCCATATCTATAAGCAGTCACTTTCAGTGACTTCAGTCCCACTTCAGGCCCTAGCAACAACTAATCCACAGATAGCCCCCAACTTAAAATGGTTCAATTTACAAAATGTCAACTTTACAATGATGTGAAAGCAAAATGCATTCAGTAGAAACCAAACTTCAAATTTTGATTTTTTCCTGAACTAGCAGAATGATACTCTCTCATGATACCTGGCAGGAGTAGCAAGCCACAGCACCCACTCAGTCATGTGATCACAAGGTTAAATAACCAAAACATTTACAAGCATTCTGTATCCAGACAACTATCCTATTTTCACTTTCAGTGCAGTAGTCAATAAATTATATGAACTATTCAACACTTTATTATAAAATGGGCTTTGTGTTAGATGTTTTTGCCCAACTATCAGTTCAGTCACTCAGTCGTGTCCAACTCTTTGTGACCCCATGAATTGCAGCATGCCAGGCCTCCCTGTCCATCACCAACTCCCGGAGTTTACCCAAACTCATGCCCATCGAGTCGGTGATGCCATCCAGCCATCTCATCCTCTGTTGTCCCCTTCTCCTCCTGCCCTCAATCCCTCCCAGCATCAGAGTCTTTTCAAATGAGTCAGCTCTTCGCATCAGGTGGCCAAAGTATTGGAGTTTCAGCTTTAGCATCAGTCCTTCCAAAGAACATCCAGGACTGATCTCCTTTAGAATGGACTGGTTGGATCTCCCTGCAGTCCAAGGGACTCTCAAGAGTCTTCTCCAACACTACAGTTCAAAAGCATCAATTCTTCAGTGCTCAGCTTTCTTCACAGTCCAACTTTCGTATCCATACGTGACCACTGGAAAAACCATAGCCTTGACTAGATGGACCTTTGTTGGCAAAGTAATGTCTCTGCTTTTGAATATGCTATCTAGGTTGGTCATAAATTTCTTTCCAAGGAGTAAGCATCTTTTAATTTCATGGCTGCAGTCACCAATTGCAGTGATTTTGGAGCCCCCCCCCCAATAATCTGACACTGTTTCCACTGTTTCCCCATCTATTTCCCATGAAGTGATGGGACCAGATGCCATGATCTTCGTTTTCTGAATGTTGAGCTTTAAGCCAACTTTTTCACTCTCCTCTTTCACTTTCATCAAGAGGCTTTTTAGCTCCTCTTCACTTTCTGCCATAAGGGTGGTGTCATCTGCATATCTGAGGTTATTGATATTTCTCCCGGCAATCTTGATTCCAGCTTGTGATTCTTCCAGCCCAGCGTTCCTCATGATGTACTCTGCATATAAGTTAAATAAGCAGAGTGACAATATAGAGCCTTGACGTACTCCTTTTCCTCTTTGGAACCAGTCTGTTGTTCCATGTCCAGTTCTAACTGTTGCTTCCTGACCTGGATACAGATTTCTCAAGAGGTAAGTCAGGTGGTCTGGTATTCCCATCTCTTTCAGAATTGCCCAACTATAGGCTGATGTAAATGTTCTGAGCTCACTTAGAGTAGGTTAGGCTAAGCTATGATGTTTAGTAGGTTAAGTATATTAAACACATTTTCAACTTAAGATATTTTTAACATATGATGGCTTATTGGGACATATCCTTATCATAAGTTGAGAAAGATCTGAACTTCTGTTTCTAGGGATTTGTTTACTCTGTATGTGAAAGTATGACAGTGAAAGTGTTAGTCACTCAGTCATGTCCAACTCTGTAGCCCCATGGACTATAGCCAGGCAGGCTCCTCTGTCCATGGGAATTTTCCAGGCAAGAATATTGGAGTGGGTTGCTGTGCCCTCTTCCAGGGGATCTTCCTCACCTAGGAATTGAACTTGGGTCTCCTGTGTTGCAGGCAGATACTTTACCGTCTGAGCCACAAGGGTATCCCCTATTCTGTATATTTTATGTAAATTAAACCATGAGCATGTAAATTAAACATGTGACCTATTGTGTCTGATTTTCCCACTTACCATAATATATTCAAGGTATCTCCATGTTGTAGCATGAATCTATACTTCATTTTTCTGCATGTGGCTGAATAATATACCATTGAATGGATATACCACATTTTGTACATTGATTCCTCAGCACATGGACATTTGCATTGCTTCCACTTTTTCATTATTACGAATAATACTGCTATGAACATTCATGCCCAAGTTTTTGTTTGTACAAAAGTTTTCATTTCTCTTGAGGGTATATCTAAAGGTATATATATTTACCTTTTTGAGGAATTTCCAAACTGTTTTCCAATGATATACCATCCTACATTCCTTCAATATATAATGGTTCCAATTCCTCTGCACCCTCACCAACATGTGTCATTGTCTTTTTTTATTATATCCAGTGTGAAGTGATATTTCATTGTGAGTTTGATTTGCATTTCCCCAATACTTTGGTCACCTGAGGCAAAGAACCTACTCATAGGAAAAGATCCTGATGCTGGGAGAGATTGCAGGCAAAAGGAGAAGGGGGCAGTAGAGGGTGAGATGATTAGAGAGCATCACCGACTCAATGGACATGAATTTGAGAAAACTGGGAGATAGTGAAAGACAGGAAAGCCTGGTGTGCAGTCCATGGGGCTGCAAGAGTCAAACATGACTTAGCGACTGAACAACAACAAATAGTTATAATGTTGAGCATCTTTTCAGTGCATGTTTAAGGGTCATTTGTACACCACCTTTGGAAAAATGTCTATTCTGATCTCTTGCCCATTCTAAACTGTGCAATTTGTCTTTTTATTTTTGAATTATAAGAAGTTTTTATATATTCTGGGTACTATACATTTATCAGATGAATGATTTGCAAATATTTCTCCTGTAAATTGTCATTTTGCTTTCTTGGGTCCTTGGAAGCACAATTCTTAATTCTGAAGTCTAATTTACGTATTTTTTCTTTTATTGCTTCTGTTTTTTTTAAGTATAATTTACTTAGAATATGTTAAATTCAGTTATACATGTTGACCCAGTATTTTATAGATTATATGTCATTAAAAGTTATTTAAAATAATGTTATAATTGTCTGTGATGTACAATGTATCTTTGTTGCTTATCTATTTTATACATAGTGGTTTGTATTAATTACTCTCATACCCCATTCCGCCCCTTTCCCCTTCCCTTTTCCCCACTAGCAAACACAAGTTTGCTTTCCATACCTGTGCATCTTTTTTTTAATTTTGCTATATACATTCTTGTTTTTTTTAGATTTCACATATGAGTGATATCATACAGTATTTCTCTTTCTCTCTTATTTTGCTAAGCATGATATTTTCTAGGTCCGCCAATATTGCTGCAAATTTCATTCTTTTTTTGGCTGAATAGTGCTCCATTGTATATGTATATAACACATCTTCCTTAGCCATTCATCTGCTGATGGACACTGAGGTTGTTTCCATATCTTAGCTACTGTAAACAATGCTGCAGTGAACATAGAGATGTGTGTATGTTTTTGAATAAGTATTTTCTTTGAGTAGGTACTCAGAAGCGGAATTGCTAGATTTTACAGTAGTTCTATTTTTAATTTTTTAAGGAAATGCCACACTGTCTTCAATAGTGGTTGCACCAGTTTACATTCTTATCAGCAGTGTGCAAGGATTCCCTTTTCTGCATATCCTCACCAACATTTGCTATTTGTAGACCGTTTGATGATAGCCATTCTGATGGGTGTGATGTAATATCTCATTGTTGTTTTGATTGAATTCCCCTGAAAATTAGCAATGTTGAGTATGCTTTTATGTAACTTTTAGTCATCTGTATGTCTCCTTTGGAAAAATTCAAAGAATTGTTCAGATCTTTGCCCATTTCTTTGTTTGTTTGGTATTGAGTTGTATGAGTTGCCTATGTATTTTGAATACTAACCCCTAAGTGCTTGTATCATTTGCAAATATGGTATCCCATTCAGTAGCTTGTCTTTTTGCTTAGTCAATAGTTTCCTTTGCTGTGCAAAAGCTTTTTAAGTTTAGCTAGGTCCCATTTGTTTATTTTTGCTTTTGATTCCTTTACCTTAGGAGACAGATCAAAAATATATATATATTGCTACAATTTATGTCAAAGAGTATTCCGCCTATGTTCTCTGCTGACTGGTTTATGGTTTCATATCTTACATTTAGGTTTTTTATACGTTCTGAGTTTATTTTTTTTGTATGGTGTGAGGAAATGTTCTAATCTCATTATTTTACGTGAAACTGTCAAGTTTTCCTAGAACCAATTATTCAAGAGACTGCATCTTCTCCATTATATGTTCTTGCCTCCTTCCTCATAGATTAATTGACTATACATGGGTAAGTTTATTTCTGGACTCTATTCTGTTCCATTGATCTATTTTTTTAACCAATACCAAGCTGTTTTGATTACTGTAGTTTTGTAGTATATTCTGAAGTCTGGGAAGATGATACATACAGTTTTGTTCTTTTTTTCTCCAAATTGCTTTGGCAATTTGAGGTCTTCTGTGGTTCCATGTATATCTTAGGATTATTTGTTCTAGTTCTATGGAAAATGTCATGTGTATTTTGGTAGAGATTGCATTAAAGCTGTAGACTGCTTTTGGTAGTATGGCCATTTTAACAGCATTAATTCTTCCAATCCAAAAGCATGGGATATCTTTCCACTTCTTAGAGCTGGAGCCAAGTGTAGAGCAGGGATTTTCCCCTGGTTGGTGCCATCACAGCCCTGCAATGAGTGGGGTCAATCACAAGTTGCTGAAGTGGAAGCCCTGAGGGTCTGGCCCAAGCTGACTCTGTTCCCATTAAGTGTGTGCTTTCCCATTTTCCAGCACCAGGACCTTTGCCCAAGAAGTGCTGAAGCAAGCAAGGCTCATTCACATTCCCAGTTGGTGTCAGCCACAGACAGTTCTAAACTGTCTCCAGTGAACAGTCTGTGCAGGCAGCAGGAATTTTCTTTGCTCTGCTCAAATGCAGCCTGAAGTCCAAGCCTCCTTTCTGCCTCACAGCTGATCACTTCCCACAGCCTCTGCAGCCCCTGCCCTGCTCTGGAGCTGCACTGCAGGGCAGGTGGGGCCCAAGTGGACTCATGGCATGTATCTGGGCATGAGCTGTGATGGAGCAGCCATTGTCAGAGGTCTAGGCAGATTCTGATGCACCGCTTGGGTGAAAGATGCTCAGTCATGTATGACTCTGTGGCCCCATGGACTATACAGTCCATGACATTCTCCACGCCAGAATACTAGAGTAGGTAGCCGTTTCCTTCTCAAGAGGATCTTCCCAACCCAGGTATCAAACTCAGGTCTCCTGTATTGCAGGCAGATTGTTTACCAGCTGAGCCTAAATGCCAACAATGGCCAGCGTCACCCCACTTGGATTCTGCCCTGGGATCAGGCAGCCTCTGCATCCCATAGAAAAATCTGAGTTTTCTCCCCAGTCATAGTACCCCTAGATTCTGTGCCACCCACGTGATGTGGAGTAAGCAGTGGTGGAGCATTTGCTCAGCTAGGGTTGGGGCTTGGGTCAAGAGGGTCAGGGAAATCCACAGCCTTCAGAGCAGTCCTGTAATCACCCTCACCACCCTGCATCAGGGGCAAGCCAGCACATGAGCTCCACAGGAGCAGAGTGCAGGCTTCCCACAGCCCTCCTGTTAGTCCCAGTCATCTTCCAAACAGCCACAGGGGCTTGTCTCCCCCATGTAGGACCCCAGGACTGGGGCATCAGATCTGGGGCTGTCACTGCTCACTCCCCAGGGCAGGTGTCTACCTGTACGTCTCCTTTTCCCTCCAAGTCCCATCCCAGAGACACAGATCCCAACCTGATTGCTTTTCTTCCCTTCCAACCCGATTACGTGTATACCTTTCCTACAGCTTTGGTTGTACAGGCATCTTTTTGACAGTTTCCAATTAATTTTCAGTGAGAACTGTTCCACATGTAGATGTATATTTTTTGTATTCATGAGGGGAGGTGAGTTCTGTGTCCTCTGTTCCATCATCTCTTCTCTTGCTTCGGTTTTGGTGTCATAGCTAAAAGATCACTCATCACCTAATCCAAAGTCATAAAGATTTAGACTTATATTTTCCTTTAAGAGTTTTAAAGTTTTGGTTCTCAGCAAGAGTTTTTTAATTCAAGGAAGGTGTCTATGAGACTCAAAAATAATTTTTAAATATTTCATTTCATTTCATTTACATAAGGAAAATCTAATAAATCACAGATTAAAGATAACTTACAAAGAAAGATAAAGGGCTTTTTCCTATGTCCAATAAGTATAGAACATCAAAACAATAATACTTCATTATTTCATTTTAAAATGAAATTTCCCATACATTCATTCAACCTATTAATTCTTATTCTGCTTAATATTGAGGGTAAAACATTTTGTGGACTGAAGGGGCATTACATAGATTACACAGAATATAAAGAAAAGTCTTTCATATTGCCATTTGGCAAATGCATCAGTCAGTAAACCAAGAAAGCAAGCCCTTTGAAATATGATAAACTATGCCAAAATTTTAACATATTTCATAGCTTCTTTTCAAACTTAGATGTTATAAGCCAAGGCAAATAAAATTCACTGTCAAAGTTTCATATCTTAGAACAAACTGATACTTTAGGACTCTTATATTCTTATAAGTGTGCATTGAAGCTTTCCAGAAGCTACATGACATAAGATATCATCGATTGAAAGCTGAAAGAGATAGGAGACTCAAGCTGAGTCCCATTAGCCAGACATCAGAGATTTACAAAAATCAATTCTTCTCATTAATTTTTAAAAAATACAGTTCTCATTAAACATGTTACTTAGGTTAGCATGAAATCAGTTCATTATTGCTATTTTCAAAAATCAAATATTTAAAAGATTTATTGGCTTTAGTTTCTAATATGGTAAATGCTGACAAATGTAACCTACTTAGACAAAAGCTCATTCATTGTGCTTTTAAATGTTCAGAATGTAAAAGAATCCTGAGACAAAAGGATTTGATAATCTCATTAAGATAAAACTATTCTCTTTTCCCTTGAAAAAGAAGGCACATAAACCTTTCTATTTCTCATCAATGTTCACAGTATAGTTTCAGCTATTCATATTAATTAACTTTCAACCAAAATAGTTAACTTCCATTTCACATATAAAATTGAAGGACCATAAATAATTGAAAATTATTTAATATAAATAAGCATGAAGCAAACCAGCAAAGCTCATAAACATATATAACACAACTTTTTACAAAAACTATACACATTCTTGTCACATCTTATTGTAGCAAATGTGAACATATTCATTAGCATGACCCAAAGATGTAGCCTCTCTATAGCATATTTTTAAAAAACAAAAAGCATATAAACAAGATAATGTTTAATAACCAAAATTTCAGAATTGTATCTTAGTTAGAGCTATTTAGGTATCCCAAGATTAACACACAGATTAGGCTAATGTTAGTTTAAAGTTTTTAACTACCCAAAGACCTTGGAAATTATATTTAAATTGGCACATTACAAAAACTTAATTATTACTAATATATAAAAATAAATTTTGTCAATTTTCAAATTGACAAAATTCAAATGTTATTGCACACAAATTTATATATTTTTTATATTCTTAAACATTATAGAGGGGTATGTGTGTGCTCAGTTGTGTCCAACTTCTTGAGACCCCATGGACTGTAGCCTGCCAGGCTCCTCTGTTCGTGAGACTTTTCAGGCAAGAAAACTGGAGTGGATTGCCATTTCCTCCTCCAGGGAATGATCACAACCCAGGGACTGAGCCAATGTCGCCTGTGTCTCCTGCACTGCCAGTCAGATTCTTTACCACTGAGATCCCTGGGAAGCCCATAGAGGCTAATATTTATTTGATTAGAAAACCTATATAGGTTTAGGAAAAACAAACTCAAGTAAAACAAATATATCAATACTGATAAATCAAGAAAATATATGGTTGTTATTTTAATTAATATTACAAAATTACACTAATCTCATTGCCAAAGAGTTCTGTTAATTATGTGAACTAAAATTCTTAAAATATTCTGAAATTTGAAGTTTCTGTAAGAATGCTTTTCAAGCTTAGCATATTAAAAATGTTAGTAGTTCAGCATTTTTATTTTGTGGGAATTTAAGCAACATTTTATTTATATAAGTGTTATCTAACTCTATAAATCAATAAGAACAAAGTTTATTAAAGAGCTTGTACAATCTAATTTATTAATATTTTCCAGAGATAGGAAAACATTTAATAGTCATGAAATCAGTTCAGTTCAGTTCAGTCGCTCAGTCGTGTCCAACTCTCTGCAACCCCATGAATCGCAGCACACCAGGCCTCCCTGTCCATCTGTATTACAGACATATAAACACACAGGCACATAGGCATAGACAGACATAGAAAACTTAGTTTCAGTTCAACAGGTTTAGGGTAAACATAGAAACACAAAACCTCACCAGTGCAGATATCAAGGAGTTGTTCTTGTCAGTGAGCATAAATACTCTAAATTGCTTTGAACTCAAAATAGATAGACACACACACACACAAAGACTAAAAAAAAAATAATTTCCTTTTATCTGTCGCCTCATAGCAAACAATTGCCATCATCTATCTACAGAGATCATCAAACAGACCATACCGTAAGACCAAATTCTCAGTCATTACTGCCACCAACAAGAAATATTTATTTGTCATGTGCAAACCCAAAACAAAAACAAGGCAAAATATCAGCAAAGGAAAAACCTAGACAAATAGAGAAACAGCCAAATTTAAGTTCTACTGTCACTTGGAATTACTCTAGGATCCAAGAAAAGCAATGCCTGGGCTTAAGTGACCCATGAAATGCACTTTTCAAGCAATGCAGTTCACCTGGTTTTGTCATTGGGCAATTCAGTGGATGACCACCAAAGCTTTTAAGGATTATTTTTCTTAAAGGTAAAGTTATGACTATCATACCAATATAAAATTAACACATATCAAAGATTTAACTCATTGATTGATGAGAGAACCAGTAGGATGTTGCAAATGGTTCTGAGAAGAATCTAAAGGACAGATACAGGTATTGGAATAGATAGAGCATCAAAAATACTAAAATAAATTTGCTAATAGATATGAAAATGAGCCTAGGAGTTGGGGGTGGAGAAGGAAATCAGTTGCCTTTCACCAGACAAAATTCATATCCATAGCTTTCAGTTTTCTCCATCTTACAGTGTCTAAAATAGCTCTGTTACAGACAATGAAAGACACAGGCTTGTACTGAATCAGCCAACAAGGAAGAGCTCACTAAAGGATGCTTAATGTTGCACTGAAAAGACAGTCAGTAATCTTTTTTCTTTCTTTCCTCTTTCCCTTTTCAAAGTCTTTCACAATTTTGCCTAACAAGCCATGAAATGCTATTGAGACGTAGGGAAGAGCAAGAAAAAATATTATGTAAGGATGTGGACAATTCTCCACTATTTTTTTAAATGTTTATTTCATTTATTTCTTCATTTTTGGCTGCACTGGGCCTTTGTTGCTGCAAAGGGGCTTTTTCTGTTACAGTGAGAGGGGGCTACTCTCTAGTTTCGGTCCCTGGGCTTCTCATTGCAGTGGCTTCTCTCGTGGAGCACAAGCCCTGGGGCTCAGGCTTCAGCAGGTGCTGTGTACAGGCTTAGATGCCCTGCAGCATGCGGAATCTTCCCAGACTAGGGATCAAGCCTGTGTCCCCTGCTTTGGCAGGCAGATTCTCAACCACTGGACCACAAGTCCTCCACTACTATTAAGTCATTAAAACAAGTAAGGAACAGAGGTGGTTGCATAAGTGTAAAAAGAATATGGGAATAGAGAATATACGCCTTTTGATATATATATGAATAACATATCTCTGGAAAGATTTTTTAAATACTAACACAATCAGTTTTTTCTGGCAAGGGAAACGGGGTGATGAGGGATTACCAACGAGAATAAGTATATTTATATAAGTACATATATGTATGTGTATATGTATACATATATATATCCTTCTATATTAATATATACAAATATGTATATATATATCTTCCTGTTATATATATCCTTCTGTGTTTTATTATATGTAATATATGTCCTATGTTTTTGGATTTTGAAATTATATTTCCTAGTCAGTCAATACGGAGAAGGCAATGGCAACCCACTCCAGTACTCTTGCCTGGAAAATCCCATGGACGGAGGGGCCTGGTGGGCTGCAGTCCATGGGGTCGCTAGGAGTCGGACACGATCGAGCTACTTCGCTTTCACTTTTCACTTTCATGCATTGGAGAAGGAAATGGCAACCCACTCCAGTGTTCTTGCCTGGAGAATCCCAGGGATGGGGGAGCCTGGTGGGCTGCCGTCTATGGGGTCGCACAGAGTCGGACACGACTGAAGCAACTTAGTAGTAGCAGCAGTCAGTCAATAAAGTAATATTTTTTAAAGAAAAAATAACATAAGGCCTACATATTTCTATTTTTCAAGTAATCATAGAAATCACCCTTTTCTTTTTAGAGTCTCTTTTCCTTACCTACTTCTGAATTCTTCATATTTGTTTTTATATAAATAAGACATAATATGACTGAATAATCATATTTTTAGAAGTCAATTTTCATTAAAATTGCACAGCAAAAACTGAATATCATAGGCAAACACTTAAGAATACCTTGATGGTTAAAATGGGCAAATTTTATGTTATGTATATTTTACCAAGATTTAGAAAAAAAGAATATTTGTGTTTTTCAGCTGCCAAGATGACTCTCTACCCTGCAATATGTCTGGACTGAGTGTCTCCATAACAGATAATGTTCTCCCTGTATTTATCAGATGCAGAACGTGTGAGGAATGCTGCCATAGATAAAAGCTCAGAGGAGGCTAAGAAGAAAAGCTGATATCCAGGAAAATCTCCCCAAACCAGGGCCTGGCACATTATAGCAGATCAATAAATCTTTATTGAATGAATTAATGAATTACTTCTAATCATCATGTAGCACTGTTTCCATATTTGAAATCCTTGATCTTTTCATCCATTATTTATCCCACTTCCCTGATCCATCAGTCAGAGATGAATTTGTCATAAGCCTTGCAAGGTAAGTCCTTTTGGATTCCACTTAGAAGGATAAAGAAGTATTCAAATAGTTTCTGAACAGAGGATTAATCCAAGAGACTGACTTACTCCTACTTCTTACAAAGATTTGAAAAGCTCTTTGAGCCTCCCGGAATTCTCTCATAAATTTGCTGTGCACTTCTTATGGTAATAATCTTCCCTTCCAATCTGGCAGTAAATGCAGTTTAACCTAAAAATATCAGAGAAAGACAAAGGTAATATTTTGTCTCCTCAGTGACTCTGCAAAGAACAGTTATGTTCCAAGAAAAGTCTTAGAGCATGAAAAACTTAAAATACACAAACCTCAAACTTTTCCTAAATGCACTAATATATTCAAATAGTAGAAGTCTGACACCAAGTGGTAAAAAAAGGTATAAGCACTTTAACTAGAAAATATAACTGGTATTGTTGTTTCAGGGTATTTGACAGACCAAAAAATTTATCTAGTCAGTGTTATGTACATGTCTAAGACTCACCATCAATACCATCATCCATCTAATCATATTTTTTAAAGATATATTAAAATTTCTCTCTACATAGAGATGCTGTAAGAATTAAGTTAATTTTTTAAAATTTTCGTGCCTAGCCTACAATAAGTGCTAACTAAATATTAACTCTTAGAATTTCATGTCAGCTACATGTAAGGGATACTGAGCAAGCTGTCCTTTTCCTCACGGTGCAGGTGTGAGGAAGGGAAACAAAGGAAAATCAAATGAAACCGTGTTAACAGGCACTGTAACAGACATGTTAAGTATGTTCTGGAAATGTATATGAAAGGCAGAGATCAATTCCTTCTGAGTGTTTTCTCTAAGAACTGCTCCTTTCTCAGATACAGACCCTTACATTAGTATTCTGTGACCCTGCTTTCTGTCCATGCATTACTGACCCAGAGTTGGACATCTGTCTCAGGCTGGGACCATCAAATATTTTCTTCTAGGAATTTGTATTTGAGAATTTGATACTTTCATTAATCTGAGATGTCCGCTTGAGCCAAGGATGTCAACTGTTCTGGTTAGGTGGTCATGTGTACAGAGAAACAGGAAAAGACTGGCTGAGGGGAAAAAAAGAAAAAAGCAAAACTACAGAGAGAGGCAGAGGTGAGAATTCACGTGTCACCAGAGAAACAGCAGATCTTCTTTTGAGGAACAAGCTGTTAGGAATCTCCTAATGGTTTTCCAACACTTGGTTCAAGATCTAAAAACGGCCTGAACTGTACCCTGACCTTGTGTTTTGAGAGACAACCCTATATGCTTATAACAAATTTGCCTTCCTTGCTAAATCTTGCCTTAGTGAGTCTGTTATTTTCCACTAAAACAATCTTAACTGAGATACCAGATAAGCTCAAACATTAACTTTCTATCCAATATGTTCTTTAGTAATTCAAATTTTATTCTTTTAAATATTGAAGTACCAGTTACATGTAATTTTATACTAATTTTTCACCAATGAAGTGACTGTATTTGTATAGGATATAAAGGCTATCAATCTTGATTCTTTGTGAGGAAAATATTTATGTAAACTTACAGAGAAAAAAGATCATTTGAACTTAAAATTTTACAAAAGTTGTGGTCATTTCACAACATATGTTACTATCAGATTATCATACTATACACCTCAAATGTTCAGTTCAGTTCGGTTCAGTCGCTCAGTCGTGTCCGACTCTTTGCAAAGAGTCGGATATGACTGAGTGACTGAACTGAGCTGAACTGAAGATAACAAGGAAAGAAATGTATAACGCATCTTTGAGGAGAGTAGTGACAGCTAGTATTTAAACCACAAAATAGTTAGAGGAGAGGCCAAAACTAGAGAAGATAAACTAAAGCCGGAAGTAAAGAGGGGACATCTGTTGCTGAAAAGCCCAGAAATAAGCTGCAATATATAGTGCTCATAGGTAAACAACACATGGTTATCAGAGTTCTCAAGGAAGACCAGTAGATTGTTATATATACACACATATGCATATGAATATTATATATACAAACAATTATTATTCTGCTCACAAATATATGAATAAATAGTTTTTAAAATAAGAAATTGGTTCATTGATTTATGGAGGCAAACAAGTCTTAAGATGCGCTGGGTCAGTTAGAAAGCTAGCGACTCAAAAAGACACTGGTTTTGTTTCAGTCTAAGTCTAAAGACCTGTGAACTAGGAGGGGTAATGGTGTAACTCCCTCCCAAAGATCAACAGGCTGCAATCCCAAACATATGTTTATGTTTGTGTGAAAGGCAGTCACACAAGAATTCTTACAGGGGGTAAGGATAGTCTTCTTGTTCTGTTCAGGTCTCCCACTGATTGAATGAGGTCCATCCACATATGAGGCAATTTTAATCACTCTACTGATTTAAAAGCTAATCTCACCCAAAAATATCCACAGAAACACCTCAAATAATGTTTGACCAAATAGCTTGGCACCTCATGGCCGAGTCAAGTTGACACATAAAATTGACAGATATATTGAGGTATAAAACTGAAGTCACTTGCCAAAAATAGGAGGCACAGCATACATAGATTTGTAACAACATCATTCCATTTGTTCCAAAAAACAGAAAAGGAAGAGCTAAATGACAAATAAGACAGACAAACCAAATTTGTAGGAAGGAGTCTGACCCTGGGCAAGTGGAAGGCAAAGGGAAAGGGAGTTTCCAGACCTGGAATGAGCCCTGATGCCTTTTGCACGGAGGCCTCCAGCAAGAGCTGGACCTAGAAAAATGCACTTGTTTCACAGATGAAAAATAAAAAATGAACCAGAAGAGAATTCATTCTCATGATACTATATCAGGAAGGGGGTGAGGAAATGAACAATAAAATAGGGGAGATGAGAAGCATTCTCCAGATAATATTGCTACAGAGCATTTGAGAATGACAATAAAGCATTTTGCCACAAGTTTTAAAAAAATAATGAAATCATGCTTATATTAAGCAAGAATACAAAACAAAGATGACAGAGCTCTGGAGAGAGATAACAAGACAGTCATAAGCCATTAACTAATAAGCCACTAGCCAATTTAACTAAGAAAAAAGGGATAGGCAAAGGTATAAATATAGAAAATAAGTGGAAAATAATCATAAGTTAAAAAGAAATTAAAATTATCTTGAGACTGATTTGTTCATGTCAAATACATTTTAAAACCCAGATAAAATGGATAATTTTCTATTACAGTAAAATTTACCAAAATAGACTCCAGGAAAAGAGAAAATCTAGATAATCAATGATCATAGAAGACAAAAAAAAAAAACTATTAAAGAGAATGCTCAAGAAAGCAAAACACACTGCTCACCTGAAACTATCACAACATTGTTAATCAGCTATACCCCAACACAAAATGTTTTTGGTGTTAAAAAAAATTAAAATAAAATTAAAAAAGCCCTGATGAATGCACAAGGAAATATTACCACATCTTTCAAGAATAGATTATTACACTATTTAAATTGTTCTAGGCCATAGAGAAGGAAAGATTAACATTGATTTTTATGACCCAAACAGGACATTGACTCTGAAACTTGATACAGATTGCATAAAAAAGAAAACTATAGGCCACTATTATTTATAAATATTAATTCAAAAATGCTAAGCATACTATTAGCAAAGAGAATCAATCAGCACATTGAAGGGAAGATACACCTTAATCAGTTGTGGTTTACCCTAGGAATGCAAAAACGAAACAATATTTCAGAAAGTCTTTCCAAATATGACACAAACCCAGAAATCAGATAATAAATGGTTTATAAATTCAACCACTTTTTAAACATCTGCTGCTCCTGCTGCTAAGTCACTTCAGTCGTGTCTGACTCTGTGCGACCCCAGAGACGGCAGCCCACCAGGCTCCCCCGTCCCTGGGATTTATATCTAAAATATTGCAAATTAAAGCCACTACAAACACAAATACATTGCAGAACAATAATTTGTATCACTAAAAATGACTAATGTATCTATATTTATATCTGTGTTTTATAAATTGATAAGAAGCCCAACGACCCTATAGAAACATAGGCAAATGATATGAGGAGACAGTTCACTAAAATGTAAATACAAATGGCTCCTTTTCTACTACAAAAGTGGTCTACCTCTCTCATGATAAGAAAATAGCAAAATGACTCTGAGTTAAATTTTCACCTATCAAAAGGGCAAAAGTAAAATTATTGATACACTTCATTTATCAAGCATGACGCACCACTGCCAGACAGCAGGTTGCCACACCCTGTACGAGCTGTCGCGCTACTGGAACTTATCCTCCAAGTATACTCACTGACTTGCAAAATGATGGCTGTCCAAGATTAATCACACCAGTTATTGTCAACACTAGTAACCGTTTAAAAATAAATGCTCACCAATAGGGTCTAGTTAATAGATGATAGTGCATGATATAGTGGAAGACCAGGCACCTGGGAAAATGTGAATTTACCATAATTCCCAGAGAATACCATGCAGCTAAATGAATGGATTAATGCATGAATGAAAGGAAGAAAGGGAGAAAGGAAGCAAGGAAAGGAGGAACTAAGACAGGAAACAAGGAAGAGAGCTCCTTGTTTGTACTGATACATCAGTACTTTATATATGTACTGACATAAAGTAATTTCCAAGACATATTAAATGAAAAAACTAAGGTACACAAAAGGACATATAGTATGCTGAGAAGTGAAAAATGACTTGTCAACATATTAACTTTATTAGGTATATGTCTCTGGAAGGATACCCAAGAAAGTGATATCAATGATTGCCTCTGAGGAGGGAACTCAGAAATTGGGACATTAAAGTAGAAGACATATTGCTCTAATTTTGAATTTATAACCACAGAGTGGTAGAATATACTACCCAAAAAGTGTAATAAAGATTTTTATACTTTTAAAATTAAAAAATAGAATCTATATTCATTAAAAGGTAGTTTGAGTTATAAAGACATATTACCTGCAAAAGAGACTACTAGGAAGCTCCTCTCCACCCAAATCATAATCTATAATAAACCCATACAAAAGGAAATAAGCAAATGAGATATTTCTGTTCTCTGCTAAGTTTTGCCACTGCAGCCATGTCTTGGAATCTATCTGTGCTTTGGCTGTCTTTTCTGATCCATTCTCCACCTTCCCTTGGGTTCAACAGGAGAGTTGAGGGAAAAAAGGATGGTAACCTTTGCTTATTTCTTTTCCAGCCTTTGCCTTCTAGAGTCCACCCCAAGAAGGGCTGCCTTTGTCTACCACAGGTCACAGCTCCTGTTAAAAGTCCTTCGCAAACAGCCTGCTGTGTCCACATACCACTACCAGCCGCTTCATTCTCTCACTATCCCCATCACACCCTCAGTCATGGGGATGGTAGCAGTCCCATCACACTCAGCACAAGATTACTGCTCTATTTTTTTTTATCTTCCTTCTTCCCTAACCACATCTTTGTAAACAGTTCCTTTTAAAAATTGTTCTCAAATTATATAATTAAATATGTTATTTCATGGCAAACTCTGACTGGCAAATCATTTCAACATTTACCATTAGTTCTTCAACTAATATTTGCTCTTTCTGTGTCTCAACTCTTCTCTTTCTCCCGAGATGCAGTTCAAGGCTCACTTAACTTCACACTGTTATTCTTCTTTCGTCACATTTCACAGAATTGACTAAAATATGTGCATACTCTTAGTTTTCTTCATCTTTTTCTTTTCAACATTCAAATCATCTTGCATTTGGAGGATCATTCTTAAAAGAGAATTTTTCATTTCTTTATAAGTCATTTGAGATGTTGCTGGCCCCAGGTTTTCTATGGCTTTGCCTGACTGAGCGAGGGACCAGGGTGGAAACTAACATCTCTGTGGTAGGCAGCAGGCAGGGCCAGCTTCACAAGCTGGTGACCTGTGTGATCAGACAGGAACCTGTGCTTAGAAGAATCTCACACTTGGTTTAATGTAAAGCTCTCACCAACTTGAAAATATCAATATCTTTTTAGCAAAGAGCTCTGTATTTTTATTTTTCATTGAGCCTCCCAAATTGTTTAGTCAGTTATGATAGCAATATTTAAGATGGCCCCCAAAGATCTCACTGCCTGAAAGTCATATATATGTGCGTAATCCCCTCACCTTGAGCATGGTTGGACCTCGTGGCTTTCTTCCAACCAATAGAATACAGACATAGTAATGAAGTATCACATCCAAGATTGGGTTACAAAGGGACTGTGGTTTCCCCTTGGTTCTCTCTTTCTCTCATTCTGTCTCTCAAGAAGCCACCTACTATGGTATAAACTGCCCTGTGGAGAGGCCCACATGGAGACGGACTAACGTCCTCAGCCAGCAGCTCACCATCAAGGAGAGTGAGCTTGGAAGCAGACTGTTCCACAGTCAGGCTTTCAGATGAGACCTCAGCCCTACCCACAATTTGCAGCATGTGAGAAATCTTGAGATAAAGGCATCCAGATAAGCAGTACCTGGACTCCTAGCCCACAAATGCTGTGAGATGATAAATAAGTATTATTTCAAGCTGCTGAATTTTAAAAATAATGCATCAAGCAGCAGTAGATAACTCATTAAAAATCCTTAAGATAAGATCTCTGCCATATGTAATTCTTTAAAAGATTACAGACATTTTCAATGGGGACATTACAAAAATACAGCATGTCAGTTAATTTTTAGGATTACAAAAATCTGCTCCATACTTGTTTCCTGGTACAACCTCGCTTTTTCCTGAATCACCCTCTGACAGAACCTCAGCAAAGTAAAATCAATGCCCTCCCCTATCTTTTCTATTATTAATGAAGAAGTATGTACATTGATGGCTGTTTTTCATTTTATTAGCCCCAGAACCCCACGTTTATATCTTCTGACCTAGGTGAGTACAGCAGTGATCCATTTCCAGAGCTCTAGGCTACTGAGCAGGAGTCACACACTGCTTGTTCTCTGCAAGTTTGTTTCAGGTAACCCTTTGTGACTTCTATACCATTCACATCCTATATTTTAGTGCTGGTCTTTTGATTCAGAGAAGTTAGTTTGGTTATTTTCCAAAGGATAAATAAAATACGAAAATGCAAAACTGCCAGCAGATGTATCACAGTAATCCAAGTATATGCCCCAAAACAGTAATACTGAAGAAGCTAAAGTTGAATGGTCATATGAAGACCTATAAGATCTTCTAGAACTAATACCCCAAGAAGATGTCCTTTTCATCATAGGAGACTGGAATTCAAAAGTAGGACATTAAGAGATACCTGGAGTAATAAGCAAGTTTGGTCCTGCAGTACAAAATGAAGCAGGGCAAAGGCTAACATAGTTTTGCCAAGAAAACACAGTATTCAAAGAAATATCTTCATCCAGTGACACAAGAGACGACTCTACATGTGGACATCACCAGATAGTCAATACTAAAGTCAAATTGATTATATTCTTAGCAGCCAAAGATGGGGAATCTCTATACAGTAGGCAAAAACAAGACTGGGAACTGACTGTGGGTCAGATTATGAACTCCTTATTACAAAATTCAGACTTAAATTGAAGAAAGTAGAAAAAACCACCAAGCCATTCAGGTCTGACCTAAATCAAATCCCTTACAATCACAAAGTGGAAGTGACAAATAGATTCAAAGGATTAGATCTGGTAGAGCGACTGAAGAACTATGGATGGAGGCTTGTAACATTGTACAGGAGGCAGTGATCAAAACCATCCACACACACACACACACAAAAAGGCAAAATGGTTGTCTGAGGAGGTCTTTTAGCTGAGAAGAGAACCAACAGGCAATGGAGAAAAGGGAAAATATACCCATCTGAATACAGAGTTCCAAAGAATAGCAAGAAGAGATAAGAAATTCTTCCTAAGTGAACAAAGCAAAGAAATAGAGGGAAACAATAGACTGGGAAAGACTAGAGATCTCGTCAAGAAAATTAGAGACAGCAAGGAAATGTTTCATGCAAAGATGGGCACAATAAAGGATGGAAATGGTATGGAACGGACCTAAGCAGAAGATATTAAGAAGAGGTGGCAAGAATACACAGAAAAACTACAAAAAAGATCTTCACACCCAGATAATCACGATGGTGTGATCACTTACCTAGAGCCAGACATCCTGGAATGTGAAGTCAAGTGGGCCTTAAGAAGCATCACTATGAACAAGTGGAGGTGATGGAATTCCAGTTGAGCTATTTCAAATCCTGAAAGATGATGCTGTGGAAGGGCTGCACTCAATATACCAGCAAATTTGGAAAACTCAGCAGTGGCCACAGGACTGAAAAAGTCCATTTTCATTCCAATCCCAAAGAAAGGCAATGCCAAAGTATGTTCAAACTACCACACAATTACATTCATTTCACATGTGGACAAGGTCATGCTCAAAATCCTCCAATATAGGCTTCAACAGAATGTGAACCGAGAACTTCCAGGTGTTCAAGCTGGATTTAGAAAAGGCAAGGAACCAGAGATCAAATTGCCAACATTCACTGGATCATAGAAAAAGCAAGAAAATTCCAGAAAAACATCTACTTATGCTTCATTGACTACACTAAAACCTTTGACTGTGTATATCACAACAAACTGTGGAAAATTTTAAAGAGATGGGAATACCAGACCAGTTACCTGCCTCCTGAGAAACCTGCATGCAGGTCAAGAAGCAACAGTTAGAACTGAACATGGAACAACAGATTGGATCAAAATTGGGAAAGGAAGTGTCAAGACTGTAAATTGTCATCCTTTTATTTAACTTTCATGCAGAGTACATCATATGAAATGCTGGGCTAGATTAATCACAAGCCAGAATCGAGATTTCTGGGAAAAATATAGTAACCTCAGATATGCAGATGACACCACCCCTATGGCTGAAAGTGAAGAAGAACTAAAGAGCCTCTTGATGAAAGTGAAAGAGGAGAGTGAAAAAGCTGGCTTAATACTCAACCTTCAAAAAACAAAGACTTGGGATCTATCTGGTTCCACGACCTCACTGCATATAGATGGGGAAACAACTATACGTTAACACAAAGTCTGTTTTATGTTCTTGGGCTTTATGTTCTTGGGCTCCAAAATCACTGCAGACGATGACCGCAGCCATGAAATTAAAAGATGTTTGCTCCCTGCAAGGAAAGCTATGACAAACCCAGACAGCATACTAAAAAGCAGAGACTTACTCTGCCTACAAAAGTCCATCTAGTCAAAGTTATGGTTTTTTCAGTAGTCATCTATGAATGTGAGAGTTGGACTGTAAAGAAGGCTGAGCACCAAAGAATTGATGTTTTTGAACTGTGGTGTTGGAGAAGACTCTTGTATGTCCCTTAGACTGCAAGGAAATCAAACCAGTCAATCACAAAGGAAATCAACCCTGATTATTGATTGGAATATGGAAGGACTGATGCTGAAGCTAAAGCTCCAATACTTTGGCCACATGATGCTAAGAACTGACTCATTGGAAAAGACCCTGACGCTGGGAAAGACAGAAGGCAGGAGGAGAAGGGGAAGACAAAGGACAAGATAGCTGGGTGGCATCACCGACTCAATGGATATGTGGTTGAGTAAGCTCCAGGAGACGGTGAAGGATGAGGAAGCCTGGCTGTACTCCATGGGGTCACAATCAGACAAGACTGGGTGACTGAACAACAACAACAACCAGCAGATGTTAAAATTAGGTACATTTTCCTAGGATTCCTGGCTAGTGAGTAGTTAAGGGTTGTGTGTGCTATGCTTAGTCACTCAATCGTGTCCGACTCTTTGTGACCCATGGACTGTAGCCCACCAGGCCTCTCTGTCCGTAGGGATTCCCCAGGCAAGAATACTGGAGTGGGTGCCGCCCTCCTCCAGGGGATCTTCCCAACCAGGGATTGAACGCAGGTCTCCTGCATTGCAGGAGGATTCTTTACTGTCTGAGCCACCAGGGAAGCCCAATTCAGGGTTACGCCGAGTTAAAATCACAAACTCTAAGCCAAATGTTGATCATATTGACCCCTGTATTCATTTTCAAACCTAGTGTTTCTGATACAATTTCCCAGGTTATCTCTGTATTAATAACCCCTTATGGCAAAGCAACCTATCCTTTTAAAAGAATTTATCTAATTTGAAACATCAACATAAATTAAATAGAGACAAACCATAAACACAACTACTATACCCATAAAACATACTTTCTCAGTCTTGCATCAGCCCTGGACTATATTTTTAACTTCTTGCTTTTAATCTCCTATCATGCCTAATCCAGTCTAAAGAAAAGACTTACTAGTAAACCATTGTGGGAGGAAACAAGGTGAGTGGGGAAGGAAGGAATGAGAATTTTACTAACTTGAAAAATGAATGTGATCTTAACATTTTGTTTTAATTTGTTAATTCTATTTTGTGCTTTCTTGTTTATCTAATTTTCATATCTCCAAAGGTAATTTAAACTTTAAATAAATAGAGATTAGCAACATTTTAAAGACACAGAGCATAAGTCTATATGTTTACATACCAATGAAATTATTTGCACCAGTTTTTTGAATTGTCAAAAGAAACATATGTAAGGTATTATTTCTATCATAATTATTATTTATCATTATCAAAACTGACCTTCTTGTGACATATTCTGTGTAAAAGAGGTCTTAAATTTAACATCAGATAAAGCAAAGAATTCAGAAATGCATATTTCCTCTATTAAAATTTCATATCTGGAAGTGACTGCTTTGTGACACCAAAGAGTGTATATGTGTATATACTTGATGCTTAGCACGTGGGATTCTCTGGATAGACTTCAAGGGGATTCATAAGCCCTCTTTGCCTTTTTTAGTACCAAGAATATTTTCCTTATTTTTAAAATATCAGCTCAGGCTTAAAACCTAGATATCATATTTGATGAAAACTCACAAAATTATTGCTGTAGTTAAGGTTAAAAAAATAAACAGACCCTGCCATAATGCAGATAAATTAAGGATTGAGCTGTGGCTGCCGCAGAAATATTTAGTCATAATAGTGTGACGTTTGTAGACTTAAAATCTTGAACACAGGCATACAGTTAAACACAACAGATTGAAAATAAGAATTTACTTCCTCTCCCCCACAAACCCCGTTAAAATGACAGTAGGCAGATTTTTTAAAACCGCAAAGAAGGAGGATAAATAGATCACAGCAACATCGTTTAAGAGGCTGGAAAGCAGATAGATGAGTGGTAACTGCTCTAACAAACAAGAGAATACCGCAACCTAAGCCAGCATAAGAAAGATACGGAGACAGACTGCAGGATGCTAGCAATGCTGGGGAAGCTGAGGTGAAGCCGCTCAGCCGCGTCCCACTCTTTGTGACCCCGTGGGCTGGAGTCTACCAGGCTCCTCCGTCCATGGGGTTTTTCAGGCAAGAGTACTGGAGTGGGTTGCCATTTCCTTCTCCAGGGGATCTTCCTGACCCAGGGATCTAACCCAGGTCTCCTGCATTGCAGGCAGACGCTTTGCCCTCTGAGTTGAGGGACCAGCTATATTTGAAAGTCAAAGTTGGTGACTTTTTTTAAAGACCCACGGATGAATCTTAAAAAATTGATTGAAACACTATGTAGTTATCCCTCCTCCCCTCGACACCTCTCCCAGCAGCAAAGCTACTACATTCCCCTCCCCAGCCCTGGAAGGCAACTAAAGATTTGCTCTCTGGAAATTCAGTCACCATAGTGACTTTGAAGTGGGGGACAAATACTGAAATCAGATGATCAAGTGAAAGTTAACTTGCTAAATAATGAGATCTCTGACCCTTATTCATAGGAGAATGGAGGACTTCCCCTAGCCCAAGACAAATTACTTAAAGGTCCTAGTAACAGGCCCTGCCAAGCCATCTTACAATAAAATTTACAGTTAGCTAGGTTCTCCATAAGCACCTACAATTTCAAACAGCCTTGCACTGCCTTACCATTTAATATGAGCAGATTGCCAAGATCACCAGATATCTGAGGGAAAGTCTCTAATGTGAAGATGGTAATGAAAAAAAGAAATAAGAAGAACTTGAGATTTAAACAAAACATCTGCAGTGGGACTGCCATGGTGGTTCAGTGGTAGAGAGTCTGCCTGCCAATGCAAGGGACAGGGGTTTGATCCCTGGTCTGGGAGGATCCCACATGCTATGGAGCAGCTGGTCTTCTGTGCCCCTACTGCTGAGGCCCAACTCTCGAGCCTGTGAGCCACAACTGCTGAGGGCACAGGCACAGCTACATGCTGTAGGACCCGAGTACTAGGGCAAGGGAGGCGACCACAATGAGAAGCCCACGGGCCACAGCGGGGAGAGGCTCCCCACTCACCATAACTACAGGGAACCCGCAAACAGCAACAAAGATCCAACATGTTAAAAACAATGACGACCCTGTATGCAAGACAGCAAAAAAGACACAGATGTGTATAACGGACTTTTGGACTCAGAGGGAGAGGGAGAGGGTGGGATGATTTGGGAGAATGGCATTCTAACATGTATATATCATGTAAGAATTAAATCGCCAGTCTATGTCTGACGCAGGATGCAGCATGCTTGGGGCTGGTGCATGGGGATGACCCAGTAAGATGTTATGGGGAGGGTGGTGGGAGGGGGGTTCATGTTTGGGAATGCATGTAAGAATTAAAGATTTTAAAATTTTAAAAAATAAAAAACTTAAAAAAAAAAAGAAAGAAAGAAAAATAAAATAAAATGACCATAGTACTCAAAAAAAAAAATATATATATATATATAAAGACATGCAGAATGAAGAATAAAACAGTCAGGAATTATCTTTAGCCTTAGAAGTTAAAAACATAAAATCAACATCTTCTTCTGTTCACAACCATGTAACTGGTTCCAGACCAGCCCTTCAGTTCAGTTCCGTTCAGTCGCTCAGTCGTGTCCAGCTCTTTGGGACCCCATGAATCGCAGCACGCCAGGCCTCCCTGTCCATCACCATCTCCCGGAGTTCACTCAGACTCACATCCATCGAGTCCGTGATGCCGTCCAGCCATCTCATCCTTGGTCGTCCCCTTCTCCTCCTGCCCCCAATCCTTCCCAGCATCAGAGTCTTTTCCAATGAGTCAACTCTTCTCATGAGGTGGCCAAAGTACTGGAGCTTCAGCTTTAGCATCATTCCTTCCAAAGAAATCCCAGGGTTGATCTCCTTCAGAATGGACTGGTTGGATCTCCTTGCAGTCCAAGGGACTCTCAAGAGCCTTGTCCAACACCACAGTTCAAAAGCATCAGCTCTCTGGAGCTCAGCCTTCTTCACAGTCCAACTCTCACATCCATACATGACCACAGGAAAAACCATAGCCTTGACTAGACGGACCTTAGTCAGCAAAGTAATGTCTCTGCTTTTTAATATGCTATCTAGGTTGGAGTAAGCATCTTTTAATTTCATGGCTACAATCACCATCTGCAGTGATTTTGGAGCCCTCAAAAATAAAGTCTGACTGTTTCTACTGTTTCCCCATCTATTTCCCATGAAGTGATAGGTCCAGATGCTATGATCTTCGTTTTCTGAATGTTGAGCTTTAAGCCAACTTTTTCACTCTCCTCTTTCACTTTCATCAAGAGGCTCTTTAGTTCTTCACTTTCTGCCATAAGGGTGGTATCATCTGCATACCTGAGGTTATTGATATTTCTCCCGTCAATCTTGATTCCAGCTTGTGTGTCTTCCATCCCAGCGTTTCTCATGATGTACTCTGCATAGAAGTTAAATAAGCAGGGTGACAATATACAGCCTTGCCGTACTCCTTTTCCTATTTGGAACCAGTCCGTTGTCCCATGCCCAGTTCTAACTGTTGCTTCCTGACCTGCATACCAGCCCTGAGAACATTTAAAACAAACAAATGATGCGACAGTCAGACAAAATATACGAATTCGTTGTCAGATATTAGACAACTAGAGTATACAGGACAGAGATCCCTAAGTATAGGGAAGTACATAAGTGAGTGAACCACGGATGTTTAACCGAACTTTCCCCTGGGAGCACATTCTAGTATGCAGCACGGAGAGGTGGGAGCCAAGCAGAAAACAGAGGTCTCACTGCCTGTGAGGAAGCAGAGGTCAGAGTTCAGGTCTGCGGAGGCCGGAGTTTGTGGGGTACGGTGCTGAAGTAAAAGGATTCAAGTAGAGAATGAGCACCACAAGTCTATATGAAAGACTCCTTAAAACTAGGGGTAAACGCTAAAGATGAGACAATACAAGACCTGGTAGAGATCAGCTACTGGAGACCTGTGAGCTCCACGGAGGTTGCACAGTCCAAAAGAGGACAGAATCCCAACTGCCAGACTGGAGAAACGTCACTCAACAGCCTAGGCATTGGACTGAGATCACAGAAAGCCCACGCCTTGGAGGTAGGGTTGCTTAAGCTGTAAAGGAAGGGCCAGTCTGTACCTGTCCTAACTGCATTTTTAAAAAGCCTCAAAAATATCAAGCTCATTTTGCAAGTAAATTGAGTTTAAAAAATACAATCCTCTTAAAAGTAAGAAAATAAAATCTGGATTCACAATGATATATGAACCACAGTGCCCAGTATTAAATTAAAAATTCCTAGGCATACAAAGAAGCATGAAAATATTATCCTAAATAGGAAGAAAACTTAAAGTAGACTCACAAATGGCAAAAATCAGGTAATTAGTAGACAAGGATTTTAAAGAAGATTTCATAAATATATTAATAGATGTAAAGAAAAAAATAACCTAAGAGTATAAAGATGGGGGAAATCTCAGTCGAGAAATTTGAAAACTTTACAATAGAAACAATTCTAGAAATGAAAAATACAATAACTGAAAAGAAAATTTTATCACACAGCAGATTAGACATTGCAGAGGAAAAAAAATCAGTGATCTTAAAAATGGGGCTGGGGACTTCCCTGGTGGGCCAGTGGTTAAGAATCTGCCTTCCAGTGCAAGGGCCTGGGGTTTGATCTCTGGTCAGGGAACTAAGGGAGGAGGCGATGGCACCCCACTCCAGCACATCTTGCCAAGGATGGAGGAGCCTGGTGGGCTGCAGTCCATGGGGTCGCTAAGAGTCGGACCCGACTGAGCGAGTTCACTTTCACTTTTCACTTTCATGCATTGGAGAAGGAAATGGCAACCCACTCCAGTGTTCTTGCCTGGAGAATCCCAGGGACGGGGGAGCCTGGTGGGCTGCCGTCTATGGGGTCGCACAGAGTCAGACACAATTGAAGCGACTTAGCAGCAGCAGCAGCAGCAGCAGTGAACTAAGATCCCACATGCTGCAGGGCAACTAAGTGTGCACGTTGCAACTACCGAGTCTTTGCTCTGGAGCCTGCATGGCCACAACTAAGACCTGACTCTGCCAAATAAATAAATGTTTAAAACAAACGAACAAACAAAACAGGGCAGGGTGCAGTAGTAATATGCAAATTGAAGCACAGAAAGAGAAAAGTTGAATACCATGATGAGTTTCTCTGTGACTTGTAGAACAAAATCAAATGGTCTGAAATATAGTTGAAATCCCAGAAGAGGAAGAAAAGAGATTGAAGCAGGACAAAAATATTTGAAGAAATAACAGTCAAATTTTTTTCCAAATTTAATGAAAACTATCAACTCATAAATCAAGAAGCTCATTACACTCTGAGCAGTAGAAACATAAAAGACCATGAGAGCTCTTTGAAATCACTACCTCAAAGATCTGTGCCTGTCGTGTTCACAGTAGCATTATTCAGAATAGCCTAGATAGGTAAAGCACCTAAGTGCCTATTGACACGCGAATAAAGAAAATGTGAGATATATATCTTTTCATATATTCATATTCAATAATATTTATATATATATTATTTCACCATTAAAGAGAAGCTAATCTTGCCATTTGCAACAGTATGGACAGGCCTAGAGGGCATTATTCTAAGTGAGATGAGTCAGACAGAGAAAGACAGATACTGTACAATCTCACTTACATGTGCAATCTGAAAACGTGGAACTTGGAGGGTCATTATGCTAAGTGAAATGAGTCAAACAGAGAAAGAGAAATACTGTATGATATCATCTATGCAAGTGTGCTCAGTTGCTTCAGTCATATTCAACTTTTTGTGACCTATGGACTGTATCCTGCCAGGCATCTCTGTTGATGGGATTTTCCAGGAAAGAATACTGGAGCAGGTTGCCATGTCCTCCTCCAACAGATTTTCCCAACCCACGGATAGAACCCACTTCTCCTGAATTGCAGGCAGATTCTGTGCCATTGAACCACCAGGGAGGCCTGATATCACCTATACTTGGAATGTAAAAAATACTATAGAAGAGTGAATGTAACAAAAAAGAAGGAGACTCACAGCTATATAAAACAAACAAGCAGTTACCAGTAAAAATATGGGGAAACAATGGAAACAGTGAGAGACTTGATCTTCGTGGGCTCCAAAATTATCACAGATGGTGACTGCAGCCATGAAATTAAAAGATGCTTGCTCCTTGGAAGAAAAACTATGACCAACTTAGACAGCATATTAAAAAGCAGAGACATTACTTTGCTGACACAGGCCCATGTAGTCAAAGCTATGGTTTTTCCAGTAGTCATATACGGATATTAGAGTAGGACCGTAAAGAAAGCTGAGTGCTGAAGCACTGATGTTTTTGAACTGTGGTGTTGGAGAAGACTCTTGAGAGTCCCTTGAACTGCAAGATCAAACCAATCAATTCTAAAGGAAATCAATCCTGAACATTCATCGGAAGGACTGATGCTGAAGCTGCAACTCCAATACTTTGGCCACGTGATACGAAGAGCTGACTCATTAGAAAAGACCCTGATGCTGGGAAAGATTAAAGGTGGGAGGAGAAGGGGACGACAGAGGATGAGATGGTTGGATGGCATCACTGACTCGATGGACATGAGTTTGAGCAAGCTCCAGGAGCTGATGCACAGGGAAGCCTGGTGTGCTGCAGTCCATGGGGTCACAAAGAGTTGGACATGACTGAGTAACTGAACTGAACTGAACACAGCTATAGAAAAGAAACTAGCAGTTATACCAGTAAAAAGAGGGAAGGGACAAGGAGCAAGATAAGGGCAGGGGAGTAAAAGATACAAACAATTAAGTATAAAATAAGGCTACAAGGATATGCTCTTGTATATAGCCAATGTTTTATAATAACTGTAAATGGAATATGAACTTTGAAATGCGAATCACTATATTGTACACCTGTAACTTATATAATGTGCACGCGTGTGTGCATGCTCAGTTGCTTAGTCGTGTCCAACTCTTTGTAACCCTGCGGACTGTGGCCCACCAGACCCTCTGGTGGAATTTTTCAGGCAAGAACACTTGAGTGGGTTGCCATTCCTACTCCAGGGGACCTTTCCAACCCGGGGATCGAACCCCCATCTCTTGCATCTTCAAGAGACTGGTAGGTGGATTCTTTACCACTGAGCCGCCTGGGACAGGGCTTTCCTGTTGGCTTAGCTGGTAAAGAATCTGCCTACAGTTCAGGAGACTGGGGTTCAATCCCTGGGTTGCGAAGATCCCCTGGAGAAGGGAACAGCTACCCACTCTAGTATTCTGGCCTGGAGAATTCTATGGATTGTATAGAGCATGGGGCTGCAAAGAGTCAGACACAACTGAGTGACTTTCACTTTCTTTTCTTTCCACCTGCAGTGGACCAGCTTATATACTATTGTGCAGCAATTATACTTCAATTTTTAAAAAAAAAGGTCATCTAAATGCAAAAACAAAACATAGGAATAAAATTGTACAATGGTGGTTGCCAGGGACTGTGGGGTGGGGGAAGAGGGGAGATGTTGATCAAATGGTACAAACTTCAGTTATAAGATGAGTAAGTTCTGGGGATCTAATGCACAGCATGGTAACTAAAGGTAACAATCCTGTATTACAAACTTGAAAGTTTCTAAGAAAGTATGTTAAATATTCTCACCACTTGGGGAGAAAGAAAGAATAAATGAAAAGAAAAAAAAGATAACTATGTGGGGTGATAGAAGTGTTAACTAACCTTATTGTGGCAATCATTTTGCTATATATACATGTATCAAAGCAAAACATTGCAGCCATTAAACTTACACAATCTTGTAAGTCAATTACACCTCAATAAAACTGGGGGTGGGGGAAAGTCTCAATAATGAGAAGACCAAGAGAACCACAGCAAAGCATAGTTGAATTATTGAAGACTCAAGATGAAAAACAATTTTACAAACAGCTGGGAGAAAAAAATACATTACTTACAAGGGAAAAATAAAATTATCGTTGATTTCTCATAAGAGACAATGCAAGCAAGAAGAGAATAAAATGACATCTTTAAATTGTTAAAAGCAAAAAACTAGAATTCAGCCTATAATTCTACATGCAGTGAAAATATCTTTCAGAAATATGGTGAAATAGAGATATTTTCAGACGCTTCCCTGGTGGTCCAGGGGCTAAGACACCATGCTCCCAATGCAGCAGGCCCAGGTTCAATCTTTGGTCAGGAAACTGATGCCACATACTACAATCAAGAGTTCATGCCACAACTCAAGATCCCACATGTCACAGTGAAGATCGAAGATCTGTGTGCTGCAACTCAGCACAGCCAAATAATTAAAAAAGAAAAAAGAAAAAAAGATATTTTCAGATAAAACAAAACTCAAGAAAATTTGTCAGCAGGAAACCTATACTACAAGAAATGTTAAATGAAATTCTTGAGGCTGACGGAAAATGATATCAATGAACCTTAGCTCTAAAGGAAGAAAAGTACAAAAAATAGTAAATGTATTATAGAACAGTAGCTGATACTTTCCCACCTGCCTAAAATCTTATAGAACTGAACTGAATTCATCATCCCATCCCTACTTATTAAATAGAAAAGCAATTTCATCAAGACTCAAACCCACATGTGATGGTAGTCTTTGTATATTGTTCAACAATACACAATCAGACTTGTAAAAAAAAAAAACTAAGTAAAATTTCTAATTGGAATTTATATACATCCTTCAATAGCGGATGTTTGATCTTTGGTGTTACCCCAGGGGATGGGCATTTCCAAATTTGAGACATGTTCATAAAAGAGATGAACTGAATAACTGCAACATCTTGCCTGTAACCAACATATATTATTCCTCCTGGAAGTTTATCCTGTTCTGATTTACCTAATAAAGTTCTCATTGTTTGAAAGATCGGGAGGAGGGAAAAGATAGCAGAATTTTAAAGTTCAGTAGAAGAGTTGGAATAGAAACTTGAGGAAAATCACCCAGATCATAGGAGGAAAAAAAAAAAAAGATGAAATGTAGAAGAGAAAAGATTAAGAAAATTAGAGGATCAGTGTAGAAGATTCAACAGCCTTGAGTTGAATAAGAATATAAGAGCTTCAGAAAGAAAGAACAGAGAAAAAGAGAAAAGAAAATCTTCAGAGAAATAAGTGAATAAAACTACTTCTCACAAATTCTAAATTAAAAAGATTAATATATCCCGCAATATAATAAATAAAAAGAGATCCATTCCACGAAATGTCATTGTAAAATTTCAGAATAGAGATTCTGGAGTGGGAGAGAAGGACATTTGAAAAGAATCAGGAATCAAGATGTCTGATAACTGTTCAACTGCAACTGCAAAGCCTTCAAAATTCTAAGGAAAATTCATTTCTTCCCCAGAATTACATAATCAGCCAAACTTCCAAAGAAGTGCAAGGATAGAACAAATACATTTTTAGACTTTAAATATTTCAAAGATCTATCTCCTTTTCACCCTGTATTAGTTATCTATTGCAACACAATAAATTCCCCTAAATCTGTACAGCTTAAGAAAACAAACATTTACTTTCTCCCAATTTCTTTGAGTCAGTAATTCCAGGGTGGGTCAGCTGGGGGCTATACCTGAGAGGCCCTCATGTGATTGCAAGTCAAGCCATCATCCAGGGATGCAGTCAAGTAATGGCTGCACTTGGGCTGAAGAAGGTGCATCCAAGGTCATTCATGTGCCTGTTGGCTGGTTTCAGTTGCTCACTGGCTGCTAGTAGTGAAGCAGAAATCTGAGTTCTTGTTCGCAGAGCTGAGGAATGAACTTCACGAACACACAAACACTCATGGTAGCAAGCAAATAGGATTTATTAAAGAGAAGGAAAGTACAAAGTTCTCTGCATAGACATTGAGAGGAGGTAAAGAGTCCCCTAAAGTCAGGACTTACTGCAGTTTTTTTATCCTTAATCTGTACATTTTTTGGTTGGCTCCTGTCCTTAAAAGACACTATTTCTAACCAATCAATTTAAAGGTCAAGATGCTTAACAATTCTATGGCTTTTCTTGATCATTAGATTAAGTTGCCACCCTTTTTCATGCCCCCTGGTCATTTTACAATGGATCAGATATATGCTGCTTAAGATTAATGATCAGTTCAGTTCAGTTCAGTTCAGTTGCTTAGTCCTATCCGACTCTGCGACCCCATGAATCTCAGCACGCCAGGCCTCCCTGTCCATCACCAACTCCCGGAGTCCACTCAAACTCATGTCCATCCAGTCGGTGATGCCATCCAGCCATCTCATCCTCTGTCGTCCCCTTCTCCTCCTGCCCCCAATCCCTCCTAGCATCAGAGTCTTTTCCAATGAGTCAACTCTTTGCATCAGGTGGCCAAAATACTGGAGTTTCAGCTTTAGCATCAGTCCTTCCAATGAACACCCAGCACTGATCACCTTTAGGATGGACTGGTTGGATCTCCTTGCAGTTCAAGGGACTCTCAAGAGTCTTCTCCAACACCACAGTTCAAAAGCATCTATTCTTCGGCACTCAGCTTTCTTCACAGTCCAGCTCTCAGATCCATACGTGACCACTGGAAAAACCGTAGCCTTGACTAGACAGACCTTTGTTGGCAAAGTAATGTCTCTGCTTTTTAATATGCTATCTAGGTTGGTCATAACTTTCCTTCCAAGGAGTAAGCATCTTTTAATTTCCTGGCTGCAGTCACCATCTGCAGTGATTTTGGTGCCCCCAAAAATAAAGTCTGCCACTGTTTCCACTGTTTCCCCATCTATTTCCCATGAAGTGATGGGACCAGATGCCAGGATCTTCGTTTTCTGAATGTTGAGCTTTAGGCCAACTTTCTCACTCTCCTCTTTCACTTTCATCAAGAGACTTTTTAGTTCCTCTTCACTTTCTGCCATAAAGGTGGTGTCATCTGCATATCTGAGGTTATTGATATTTCTCCCGGCAATCTTAATTCCAGCTTGTGCTTCTTCCAGTCCAGCGTTTCTCATGATGTACTCTGCATATAAGTAAAATAAGCAGGGTGACAATATACAGCCTTGACGTACTCCTTTTCCTATTTGGAACCAGTCTGTTGTTTCATGTCCACTTGTAACTGTTGCTTCCTGACCTGCATACAGGTTTCTCAAGAGGCAGGTCAGGTGGTCTGGTATTCCCATCTCTTTCAGAATTTTCCACAGTTTATTGTGATCCACACAGTCAAAGGCTTTGGCATAGTCAAGAAAGCAGAAATAGATGTTTTTCTGGAACACTCTTGCTTTTTCCATGACCCAGCGGATGTTGGCAATTTGATCTCTGGTTCCTCTGCCTTTTCTAAAACCAGCTTGAACATCTGGAAGTTCAGGGTGAACTTCCCTGGTGGCTCATATTAATGATCACCAGTTGCTTTTCCCTCAGGCATACAGAACATAAGTTAATTACTGCCCTTCCCTGGATTTGAGTGCTGATAATTTATCAGACCAAGGACACAGTCCAAGAATTCAGGATGAAGGGTATAACTTTTTTAGGTTAATGGAGCAAGATGTTTGTTGAAAACATGACTAAGGTCTCAGAGTCCTACACTGACTTCCTATCAATTTCTACATCAGTAGGAGATCTCAGTTCCTCAGCACATGGGCCATTATATAACACTGCTCAAAACAAGGCAACTTACCTCCCACCAAGCATGAATTTGAGACAAAGAGGCCAGTTTCCCAAAACAGAAGCTATAATCGTTTATAACCTAATCTCAGAAGTGAGATAACATCACTTTTCTCATATACTGTTGAGAGAGGACCATAAAAGGATGTGAATATTAGGAAATGGGGATCATGGTTACTTTGGAGACTGTTTACTACACCCTTTCCTAGAAGTTAATGAGGGGTGTATTTCAGCAAACAAGGAAGTAAATTAAGAATGTGAAAGTGTGGGATTTAGAAAAAAAGAGAAAGACAAAATGGACCCCTAAGAAAGCAATGAAAAAATGAAAAAGCCCAGTTTGAGGGATTTCCCTGGTCCAGTGGTTAAGAATTCTTACTTCCATGCAGGGGACACAGGTTCGATCCCTGGTCAGGAGAACTAAGATCCTGCATGCCATAAGGCTCAACCAAAAAACCAAAAGCAAAAACCCAGATTAAAGTTGAGTCCAAGATCAGAAACCACCAGTGGAGATCAGAACAGGAAGATCCAGGTTCAGGAAGGCTGTCACTAAGAAAAACAAGAGTTAATTAATCGAGGCAGTGGAAGTGGGATTGGAACATATGGTGCCGAGAATTCTATTTCTAGCAAAATTTGGGAGTAACACTGTGAAAAATATATTAAAAACCAAACAACTCTGAGACTCAGTATGCTGTTGTGTTGCTGTTTTAGTTAGTAAGTTGTGTTCGATTCTTTGCGACCCCAGGGGCTATAGTCCCCCAGCCTTCTCACCTCAGTATATGCTCATTGTAACACATCAGGAAGCTAAGTGACACACCCACAGAAACCATGACAGTTCCAAGGCTGACCATCAAAGATCACAAAGTGGGTGATGGCCCAATTCCTGGAAGTATCCACCCCTCTCCAAAATAGTTGGAATACTCTTCCCACTCATTAGCCTGTGAAATTATCCAGCCCATAAAAGCTACCCACATGACATTTCTAGGTGGTATTTGCCCTCTAAGTCAGCCCGCTGTCTTGTCTGTGTAGTGCGTTTCTGTCAACGCTGCTCTTACCTTTTGAGACAGCCCACCCTCTGTGGAGTGTGTTTCTCTCTAAATAGATCCACTTCTTGCTGCTGCTGTTGCTGCTGCTGCTGCTGCTGCTGCTGCTGTCGCTTCAGTCGTGTCCAACTCTGTGCTTACCTAAAACCAAAAAAAACTAAGCAACCAAAACCACTTTTAAACTTTAAATTTGGGCTTCCCTGGTAGCTTAGACAGCACAGAATCTGCCTGCAATGCAGGAGACTGGGGTTTGATCCCTGGGCCAGGAACATGCCCTGGAGAAGGAAAGGTCTACCTACTCCAGTATTCTTGCCTGAAGAATTCCATGGACAGTGGAGCACGGTGAGATACAGTCCACTGGGTGGCAGGCTACAGTCCATGGGGTCACAGAGTTGGACATGACTGAGCAACTAAATTAAATACATAAACTATAAAAGAAAAGAAGTATAATCCTAGTATCACACATAAATAAAATTTAACACTAGAAACTCACCTAACAAATATTAAATTACTAAAATATTATTATTAAAAAAATAGCAGGAGGATAAAAAGAGAGAAAATGTCTATGTGGCGGTGCATCTGGATAAAGGTGCTGATTGTCACCTTACCTAGCTGCAAGTCATTAGAAAATATCAACTCAAATATTAGTAAAAGGCTTATGTGAGTTTCTTAGATAAATGGAGGCAAATATCAGAAAAAAGAGCTAGAAGATTTGCAAGTATTTGCCTCTGGGGAGGGAAATTCTGAATGGAACCAGTGGAATAGTGGATAACTACTTTTCTTTCGCCTTATAGAACTATTTGATACTTTAAAACTACCATGTACATCTATCTATAACTTAGTTTTCTTTTAATAATGTTATTTTTATTTATTTACTGAACACAATTCTAAGCTCAGTTTAACTTTAAATTCAGCACTAAGTTAGACACCTTTTTTTTTTCTGTTCACCTACAGTAAAACAAATTTATTAGAATTTATACATAGATATTCTGAAAATAAAAGTTTGCACCTTATAAAATATGGTAACAAATGGGAAATTTTATCTTTAGAAACTGAACTATATTGTTTATAGCAATGTCTGAAGTGTAATTTTACTATATAGCAGATGTTGTTTTTCCTTTAGTCACTCAGTCGTATCTTTGTAACCCCATGGACTATAGCCTGCCAGGCTCTTCTATCCGTGGAATTCTCCCGGCAAGAATACTGGAGTGGGTTGCCATTTCCTGCTCCAAGGCATCTTTCCAACCCAGGGATCAACTCGGGTCTCCTGTATTGTAGGCAGATTCTTTACCACCAAGCCACTGTTTTTATAATGGATAATTTCTGAAAATGCTATTACAAAACAAGCAAAAATGGGTGCTATCCTAGTTTTTCATATAGATATTTAGGAAATATGAATTGAGTTGACCCCAAAGAGTTCACTGTATTATTAAAGTACACTTCAGAGTTTTTTTTTAAAAAAAACTTCTTGCTTTTCCTGTAAGCAGCCTGAGGTGACCTCTAAAACTGGTACACTATTCACTTGACCCAGAAAACGCCACAAAATCATGCAAATCAAGAGGTTGAAATCTTCATGTTCTCTGTAAGAGCACTTGTGAAAGTGCCCAGGCCATAAAAGGTATGCATATCTGAAAAGCCACCGAGGACCTGAAGGAGGTCATTGTAAAGAAGCAATGTGTGCCGTTCCGTTGTTACAACAGTGGATTTGGTAGGTGTGCACAGACCAAACAGCAGGGCTAGACGAAGGGTCAGTGGCCCAAAAAGAGTGCTGAATTTTTACTGCACATACTCAAAAATGCAGAGAGTAGTGCTGAACTTAAGGGCTTAGAATCTTTGGCCACCTGATGCAAAAAGCTGACTCATTTGAAAAGACCAGGACAGGAGGAGAAGGGGACAACAGAGGATGAGATAGTTAGATGGCATCACCGACTTGATGGACATGAGTTTGAGTAAACTCCGGAAGTTGGTGATGGACTGGGAGGCCTGGCATGCAGCAGTCCATGGGGTCGCAAAGAGTCGGACACGACTGAGCGACTGAACTGAACTGAACTGTAGCGCTTAGATGTAGATTCTCTGGTCATTGAGCACATCCAGGTGAACAAAGCCCCCAAGATGTGGCGCAGGACTTACAGAGCTCATGGTTGCACCAACCCGTATAAGAGCTCTCCCTGCCACAGTGAGATGATCCTTACTGAAAAAGAACAGATTGTTCCTAAACCAGAAGAGGAGGTTGCACAGAAGAAAAAGATACCCCAGAAGAAACTGAAGAAACAAAAACTTACAGCCTGGGAATAAATGCCGCAAAAAAATAAATGCAAAATAAAAGTTAAAAAAAAAAGGAAAAAGCTCCTTCTTAAATGATAATTCACTAAAAGAAACACATACACACAAATATTAATTGCATCTTTAATAATACATCAAGTTACAGAGTTTTGAGATTTAGTTTTCAAAAAATTGTTATTGGATATAGTTGATTTACAATGTTGTGTTAATTTCTGCTGTACAGCAAAGTGAATCAGTTATACATATATTCACACTGTTTTATTAATAGATTCTTTTCCTGTGTAAGGCCATTACAGAGTGTTGAGCAGAGTTCCTTGTGCTATACAATAGGTCCTTATTAGTTACCTGTCTTACGCGTAGTAGCGTGCAGTGTCAGCCCCAATCTCCCAATTTCGGTCTTCCTCCCACCATAGATTCTAATATTTAGGAATAATCACACATTTTGCTCACCTTACTGCATGTAACAAATTCTTTTATTTACTTTGATGTATTAAAAAACAGTTTGTGTTAAGTAACAAAGGAAAAAAGGATGGGAGAGAAGAAGGAAGGGAGCGAGGGAAGAAGGGAAAATGTTTCAGGGAGTACAAATGCTTGAGTGTAGGTCAGGTCATTGTAAAGCAGATTAGAGAAGAAAGTCTCTGTGCTACAGCAGCCCAGCTATTGTTCCTGACCCACCCAACAATTAAGCCTGGTAAATGAGAGCTCAAGGAGAAACCCAAGAATGAGAGCTCAAGGAGAAGCTCAAGGAGAGCCAAGAAGAACCCAAAGTACACTGTTGCCCATTTGCCACACTCAAACAACAGAATAAAGTTGCATAAACTTTACGCAAGGAAAGTACTGAAGTTGCGCTTATCGCCAGAACCTTTGGAGTCGTCAGGAGTCCTGTTTATTTACAAATCTAACAACTCACTCTATTATTCTCTTAAAAATCAAATTGAAACCTTAGACTCCTTCCTTCCTCTTCCCCTCCTTCCCCTTCCTATTCACTTCCTTTCCTGTTCCATTCTCTTCCCAGTACTTCCCATTTTCCTCCCTTCCCTTCTTTGCATAGTGAGATGAGGAGGTGAAGGAGACGTGCAGGGGTCCATCAGCTGCCAGCGCCCAAGGAGATGGGGTGTAAGCAAGGATGCCATGCTTGCATGCCATGAGGAGGCTCTCAGTGGTAGCGGAGGGGCGGGGCCTGGACATGGGGGGCGAAGGTGACATTGGCGAGTGATACAATGAGAAAATAAACTGGAAGAGTCAGCAATTATGCTGAAAAGAATTGAATAGTGAAACCTGTACTTCTCACTGTAGGAGAGAGTGGTTATATACAGGGAAAGGTAGAATACCAGAAGCAACCTCGCTGTGCTGAACTGGAAGCACCAGCAAAAGGGCACGCTTTTCGGTTTTCTTCACTGGAGCTGTGTGCAGACCGTTCCTTCCTCAGTGAGCGACCTGCTGCACGCTATGGCAGTGCCTGTAGAGATCTTACAGTAGAAAAGGGGTAAAATATAAATTACTTAAAGATCACTGGCTAAAATCAGACTAAAAGAATACCATAAGTAAAAATTTTAAAAAGGACGAAGGTAAACAAAGTGATAAGACATCATATTTATTTACAGTAAAACTGTCCAGAGAATGTAAGTGTTAGTGTTAGCCGCTCAGTCGTGCCCGACTCTTAGCGACCCCATGGATTGCAGTCCACCAGGCCCCTCTGTCCATGAGATTTTCCAGGCAAGGATACTGGAGTGGGTTGCCATTTCCTTCTCCAGGGGATCTTCCCAACCCAGGGATCGAACCTGGGTCTCCTGCACTGCAGGCAGATTCTTTACCAATATAAAAGTCAATGCAAATACCATTTACTTCAGTGTATATGTAATTCAGGACTTCCCTGGTGGTTCAGCAGTAAAGAAGCTGCCTGCAATGCAGGAGATGAGGGTTTGATCCCTGAGTCGGGAAGATCCCTGGGAGAAGAAAATGGCAATCCCCTCCAGTGTTCTTGCCTGGGAAATCCTATGGATAGAGGAGGCTGGGAGGCTACAGTACTTGGGGTGACAAGAGTTGGACACGACTTAAGAGACTAAACCACCACCACTATAAGAAATTCATATGCAATTTCTGTATACACGCAATATGTCATAAAATATGCTTTGGTATACATGTCATGCTGCCAAATACAATAGAACAAAAAGTCTTCATACTGAGTGCAAGAAAAAACTTCCAGTGGGAGTTGAAAACAACATTCTAGCTGGCAGCAAAACTGCACAGCTGGTGTCACTTGGGGAATAAAAGGAAAAAATACTTTAAAAGCCTAGTGATTTCTTTAGATTTTCAAAAAAAGCTCCACTTTCTGCAAAACATCTTTTTGTGAATTTGAAACCTCATGTTTTGCATATTCCCCATAGATTTAATAATTCCAGTCAATATTCTAATGGGGTAGTTATATCAGAACTTAAAAAAAAATACAGTGTTGGAAATCATATATCAGGTGAGAATAGCAAGTAATAACAGGGGAAAATAGCCTTACCAAGAACTCAAATATATCACAGAATAACAATATTCTTAAATGTAGTAACATTATAGTGGTAACATTGGAATAAAAGACCATTAATGTAAGAAAATGGAGAGTACAGAAATAGATCTTGTTATTGGATTTAAAATAAGATAAAGGAGGAACTGGCTTCCCCAGTGGCTCAAGTGGTAAAGAATCCACCTGCAATGCAGGAGACGCAAGAGAGGCAAGTTTGATCCCTGGGTGGGGAAGATCCCCTGGAGGAGGAAATGGCAACCCACTTCAGTATTCCTGCCTGAAAAATCCCATAGACAGAGGAGCCTGAGGGGGCTACAGTCCATGGGGTCGCAGAAGATCGGACACGACTGGGCACGTATGCACGTACAACAGTCAAAATGAAGAGTTGCTTAAGTTGCTAGTCAGAGGACTGCTAGAAAGAGAAACCCTAACCGGTATTTGAGGAAAATGACAGGCTATTTAGGTCAGGCAGGCCTACCTCTTTGAATATAAATAATCATTCATTCAGTTCAGTCGCTCAGTCGTGCCCGACTCTTTGTGACCCCATGAACTGCAGCACACCAGGCCTCCCTGTTCATCACCAACTCCCGGAGTTCACTCAGACTCGCGTCCATCGAGTCCGTGATGCCATCCAGCCATCTCATCCTCTGTCGTCCCCTTCTCCTGCTGCCCCCAATCCCTCCCAGAATCAGAATCTTTTCCAATGAGTCAACTCTTCGCATGAGGTGGCCAAAGTACTGGAGTTTCAGTTTTAGCATCATTCCTTCCAAAGAAATCCCAGGGTTGAGCTCCTTCAGAATGGACTGGTTGGATCTCCTTGCAGTCCAAGGGACTCTCAAGAGTCTTCTCCAACACCACAGTTTCAAAGCATCAATTCTTTGGCGCTCAGCCTTCTTCACAGTCCAACTCTCACATCCATACATGACTACTGGAAAAACCATAGCCTTGACTAGATGGACCATAGTCGGCAAAGTAATGTCTCTGCTTTTGAATATGCTATCTAGGTTGGTCATAACTTTTCTTCCAAGGAGTAAGCATCTTTTAATTTCATGGCTGCAGTCACCATCTGCAGTGATTTTGGAGCCCCAAAAATTACATTTTCTAAAATCAATGTGGTTCCCATAATCCCACAAATAATGGGATTCTCTTATTGTCTTGTATATGTGACAAGATAAAAGTTATCAACATAAGGGATGCACAGCTACTTTCCCTCCAATTGCTTCCACAAAGCTTTCTATGGCTGCCTACTTAAGCTTCTTCTTGCTTTAGGAGTGGGAAAGAAAGGCATAGAAAGAACTGCTGTTCTCAGGGCACTGCATATATCTCAGAGCATATGGCCTGGTGCTCAGAAGCTGGGAGTAAAGGGGCAGTCTAGAGTCTGAGAACACTCTTTTAGGTTAGGGTAGTGAGAGATCCCTAGGAATTTCAGAGTATTGGTGACAAGAGTGGACAGGGAATTTTATTAAGAGATTCCATGATTTAAGCAACTGGATTCCTTTAAACTTCTGAGAGAGAGATGACTCAAGATTGAAATTTCTTTTGGAGCTGCACGTTAAATATAAGCACTCCCACACTGAACCATGAGAGTCTCCTTTTGCTTGATTATCCTTGTGTTAAACTCTGAATTAGTAAAAGCGTGTCAGTGATTTTTTTTAAGTATGCATAAAGAAAATAGAAAACAGAATTGAAAAGCAAAACTGGATTTTCAAATAGAACTTATACAAAGAAACGAGAAACTTTGCACATGGTAGATAAGAGGACCAGAGCTGGAAAGGGCTTGTTTATCTTGACCTACCAGAGCTGGAAGGAAGAATCTAAGTATTAAACTCCCCTTACTCTGCTTTTCACACTTAGCAAACATTTTTGATATCTTGGTTACTTTGATACCAGCAAATGGATGCCAGATAAGACACAAGTAATCCAGCCAATGGAAACATTGATCTTTAAAAAAATTAATAAAGTGATCTTCTAGGGCACACAAACACACTAACCTATTATATGTTTGACTAGAGTAAACCAGATACTTGAACGCTGTGATTATTAAAGTTCCAGAACTCTGAAGAACAGAGACCGTATCCTGGCCAGCGGTAATTTAATGCCAGTCACTGTGGGCTAAACAGCACTACAGATATGAAAACAAAGTATACCAAAGGACAAAAAAATTCTCTGATGCATTTATGATCATCAAGAAACTATACCTAGGGTACTGACTTAAAATTCATAGAAGTGCTGTGGAATATTAGTCAATAATAACTCATCCCATTAACTTGTTAACAAATAGTAAGGTTATTTCTTCAAAGAAATTTCACATGTTGGCTGAGGTAATGCTGGTGTCTGCTAACCAAAGGACATTCTTCATGCATTGAAAGCTGATAACCTATTGGTCTACTCAGCCATGAATATTTGAAAGAATAATCACAATAACATTGCTCACATTAATCAGATTAGTAACAAAGGCCACATCAGTATTAGCATTATTAACAATAATCTCAACAGACTTGAGTCTGAAGAATATTTGGTGTTTGTTTACACATATATGTGCAGTCTAAATCCTCCTGTCACGTGACACATTACAGCATGGACTCAGTCACATAAAGGCTCTAACTTCCAGCCACCTAAATGGGTTTGTTTTCCAAAATACCTAAAGACACTGCTAAAGACTACTAAGTCATCTCCCATGTCTGGCATGGATATAGGGACATTCACAAGGGATTCCAGTCTGTGTATTTTGAAGCTCATGGGTAACATACACTAAGTGAGAAGTATGGCTGAATATTTTTCAAAACAAAGATTAAATTATATACCTACAATAAGAATATGTAAATAACAATACACATACAAGAAGGCATGCAGGCAGGGTGGTTAGTATTTGAAATCAGCACAGGATTACATCATGCTTCTGGATTCTTCTGAGTTTGTTTCACAGACATGCCACGTTTAAAATGATTTTGTGGCTAGGAGTTTAATTTTGGTGACTAGTGGTTAAAATAACGTAAAAAATACGTTAGAAATATCTGGAAAATACAGACTAGTTGTTTTGCACACACTAAGGAGCAGAGGAAACTTGATCTCAGCAGGTCCATGTTAAAAGTTAGGCCCTCACCTGCATTAACAGCAATATTACCTAAAATAAAGTGTGCATTCAGAATCCCGTGGTGTTTTGATGTTAGAATATTTGGTTCATTATCAGATGAACAATTATTAAGTACTTTCCATGTTCAAATTACTATACTATAGGAGACATAAAGAAATCTATAAACACACTTCCTATTCTTAACTAAATTTAGTTGCTTCCAAAGTGTAGCTATTTGATGTTCAGTTCAGTTCAGTCGTTCTGTTGTGTCCGACTCTTTGCGACCCCATGAACCGCAGTACGCCAGGACCCTGTCCATTACCAACTCCTGGAGTTCACCCAAACTCATGTCCATTGAGTCAGTGATGCCATCCAGCCATCTCATCCTCTGTCATCCCCTTCTCCTCCTGCCCCCCATCCTTCCCAGCGTCAGAGTCTTTTCCAATGAGTCAACTCTTTGCATGAGGTGACCAAAGTATTGGAATTTCAGCTTTAGCATCAGTCTTTCCAATGAACACCCAGGACTGATCTCCTTTAGAATGGACTGGTTAGATCTCCTTGCAGTCCAAAGGACTCGCAAGAGTCTTCTCCAATACCACAGTTCAAAAGCATCAATTATTTGGCACTCAGCTTTCTTCACAGTCGAACTCTTGCATCCATACATGACCATAGGAAAAACCATAGCCTTGACTAGATGGGCCTTTGTTGGCAAAGTAATGTCTCTGCTTTTCAATATGCTATCTAGGTTGGTCATAACTTTTCTTCCAAGGAGTAAGCGTCTTTTAATTTCATGGCTGCAGTCACCAATTGCAGTGATTTGGGAGCCCCCCAAAATAAAGTCTGACACTGTTTCCACTGTTTCCCCATCTATTTCCCATGAAGTGTTGGGACCAGATGCCATGATCTTCGTTTTCTGAACGTTGAACTTTAAGCCAACTTTTCCACTCTCCTCTTTTACTTTCATCAAGAGGCTTTTTAGTTCTCCTTCACTTTCTGCCATAAGGGTGGTGTCATCTGCATATCTGAGGTGATTGATATTTCTCCTGGCAATCTTGATTCCAGCTTGTGCTTCTTCCAGTCCAGCGTTTCTCATGATGTACTCTGCATATAAGTTAAATAAGCAGGGTGACAATATATAGCCTTGATGCACACCTTTTCCTATTTGGAACCAGTATTTTGTTCCATGTCCAGTTGTAACTGTTGCTTCCTGACCTGCATATAGGTTTCTCAAGAGGTGACATTAAAAAATGTTAAAGATAAGCATTCTTGGAGAGTTTAACATTGTCAGATTGAGCTATGAGAGGTTTTTTAAAAAAAAAATAGAGGCAAGAGTATAATTGTGAAAGCGGAGAACTGATGGTGGTTGTACTTGTTAAAGAAGGAAAGGCAATGTGCACGAATCATTACAAGTCAACTACTACAGACTGACAACTGAAATAAAGAAACTCCCAGGGGCACCAGCTCATTAACATGACTGTAACATGTGTAGTAAACCAGTTTAGGAGGTGAGAACTACAAAAGTGTCCGGAGAACTTTTCAGATGACTATATAATGGAGTTCGTATACACCCATGGTGGATTCATGTCAATGTATGGCAAAACCAATACAGTATTGTAAAGTAAAATAAAGTAAAAATAAAATTAAAAAATAATATAATAACTTTTTACTAGATAACATAAAGGAAAGATACAAAACTCAAAAAGTAGAAAAGGATATATGATAAAAGGTCAATCTCCCTTCTATCTTAGCTCTCTTCTCAGAAGAAAAGGACTGCTACCAGTTGGTTGCAGCTAAAACAACCTTTTGTATGACCTTAACTTTTCTCTTTCCGTACTTGGTTGCCTCCAACCTTAAGCCGTGCACATTCACTCTACGTGGTGTACAAAGAGGACAATATCACAAAGCTCACACTCTGAAAGGGACTAACATAATCAGTGTGAAACTGCTAGTTAGCCAACCTGTCAAGATGATGCTAACTTCATGGTGATAGAGAACTTCACACCTTTGCCAAGGTGTATTTCAGAACTAGATGGGCTTATCGGAAGTAATCACTATGCCAGGGTTAGTGGATTTAGCCTGACTGGGTTATGCAAACCAAGCACACCCAAAGCCTTGCTGAGGCGCCCTCAGGGTCTAGGACCCTAAAATCTATTTGTGGCATTGACAAAGTCATTGAAGAAGACACTTTAAAAATCAGCTTCTTTGACTGCAAATTCATAAAAGTAACGCAAAATACATGATCGGCCTAAAATTGTGAGGATAAAGTGAGTATATTTATTTACGTAGGCTTAGGCAAAGTTCTTCTGTAAACTTAATAGAAAGTCATTTAATTGATAAAATTATTTCATATTACAATCTAGTGTTTTAAGTCTGTTATCAGGTTAGAGAAATTTCCTGATGATTAAAACAGGTATTCAGAAGAATACTACATTTTGTAGTGTATGACCACAAAGCCACTTAGGTTGGAAGACTGATGACTTAAAGATTTTACATTTTACTATTAAAACAGTAAAAAGAAAGAAAGAACTATGAAGATTAAACAAAATATAATGATACAAACGAATGGAATGCTTAATTCTGTCACTAAGAGGAGGCCAAGTTAGTGCTTAAGGCCTGACCTTATTTCCATATGAGGAAAAATGTTCACATCACAGTGCACCACTGAAATTCCAGTCCAGGTAGCTTGGCTACAACTTACTGAACCTTTAATAAGCCCAGGCTCCAAAAAACGAAAGGACTGCAATTTGTAATTCAGCAAATGTTTATTGAATATCTATTAAATGTGATATCTAGTTTTACATTGGGTTTGATTTTTCTGCCATTGTGAGGGAAGGTAGAGATTCCTATATTATTTAAATGTGTCAACTATATCAATAATACTAGAGTAATTGTTTTTATCACATAGCAGAATGAACTGTGGGCCAGTATTTTTTTCTCTCGTTATAACTGAGAGATTTTACTGTAGAAGATTTTACATTATTATAACAATTTAAAAAATTCCTTTTGAACTCTATGGACTGTAGCTCTCCAGGCCCCTCCGTCCATGGAATTCTCCAGGCAAAAATACTGGTAGCCATTCACTTCTTCGGGGATCCTCCTGACCCAGGGATTGAACCTGGGTCTCTTGCATTGCAGGCAAATTCTTTACCATCTGAGCCGCCAGGCAAGCCCCTTAGGGATAAGCATACACATTTCTAGTTCATTTCTAAACCCACATATTTCAGACAGATTCTAAATCTATTGAAGACACCAAAGACAGACCTATCCACGTGACTTGAAAGAGGTAGATCAGGTACTTATATTTTTCTCAAGTTGGCTGACTTAGTGACAACAGCAGGTAAGAAGGAAATGGCACAGTTCCCTGTCCCCCTATTCCTTTATGCCTGGCCTCAGGGCAGACAGTGCTCACAGTCCTCAGAGCCTTCCCAGGGCAGAGAGAAGTGTCTAATGCCTTGGTGGTAATGAATGGTCTTCAGGACCATGGCTTGTCCATAAGTCATCCACAAAGCCTGACTGGGGAAAGAGGCTAGAGAGGCAAGGTGGGGTCTCAGCACTGGCGTTTGTAGCCACAGTTCAGATTTCACACAGTACACCCTAGCCTGTTCCTGTTGATCAGAAGCAGGAACTCGTCCTGCTCTGCCAAGTTTGTTACATAAGTGGCTAGAGCCTTCACATAGTGAACACTCATTGGCAGAACCAAACCAAAAGTTCAGTAGTATATAGAAAATAGAAAACTTTCATGGACATGGGGGAGATGACAAGCATATAATGTTCTCTGATTCACTGTATAATGCATTCTATTCCAATCTAAATAATGACTTTTTCCCAAAAGGAGATAATCATAAACATTCTTTAAGTAATTCCAGGTTAAAGGCCTGACATATCTTCCCTCTTTATCTAACCTCTAATCTTTATCATGATTTCATAAGAATATAATCTCCAATTTGTCACATTATGGATAAAGGCTGGTATCTATTCTTAATAATATTATACTCTTTGCTTTTCTAATAACTAAAACAGAGGTCATAGTACATGTCTGTATTATAGGCTTAATAGTCACCATATAAGTTCTACATTTTTAATAATTCAAGCTTTTCTTCAAGCTCATAATAATAAAGAAATAGAAAATAGAGGAGTCAACTGCAGTTGTCCAAATTCAATTCTGACTTGTATACAGTTTTACAACTTATAAGATCATAGAACTCTTTTATTTTCACATCTAAAATTTAAGTCCTCAAAGATGGTCAAGGCCTGACAGATAAAGAAAAATATACCAGCTGGGCAAGTGCACAATGACCATATTTTTGTTTCAGGAAAACATATATTTTTATGAAAAAGTAAGTTAATACTGTTAAACTTTTGAGTTTTGAGGTAAATGTCTTAAAATATAGTTTTATTTATTTGTTGTGCTCGGTCGCTTAGCCACGGCTGACATTTTGCGACCCCATGGACTGTAGCCTGCAGGCTCCTCTGCCCACGGAATTTTCCAGGTAAGAATACTGGAATGGGTTGCCATTTCCTTCTCTTTAGTTAGTTTAAAATTATTTGAAAATACTGAAAAACACTAGTTACCTACAATCCAAAAACTACTTAAAATTCCATTAAAAGAAGACAAAGTCCTCTATATCAACCTTCTAATCTCTTTCATTGGAAATATCCTACACTACACAGATTAGCTATATAAACTTAAAAATTTATCTTTAAAAATGAAATTGAACTGGTCTGTAATTTGGTTTTTCTTTTCAATCAATCACGGATGCTTTCCTGAAAAGCACAAATAGATCTACCTCACTGGGAAACAGCTGCAAAGCATTTCATTATGTGGATACTCCACAACACTTCTGATTACTTATCTATCCTTGTAATACATTGGAGGAAAACAATAGAATGGGAAAGATTAGAGATCTCTTCCAGAAAATTGGAGATACCAAGGGAATATTTCATGCAAAGACGGTCTTGATAAACGACAGAAATGGTCTGGACCTAACAGAAGCAGAAGATATTAAGAAGAGGTGGCAAGAATACACAGAAGAACTGTACAAAAAAGATCTTCATGACCCAGATAATCATGATGGTATGATCACTCACCTAGAGCCAGACATCCTGGAATGTGAAGTCAAGTGGGCCTTAGAAAGCATTACTACTAACAAAGCTAGTGGAGGTGATGGAATTCCAGTTGAGCTATATCAAATCCTGAAAGATGATGCTGTGAAAGTGCTGCACTCAATATGCCAGCAAATTTGGAAAACTCAGCAGTGGCCACAGGACTGGAAAAGGTCAGTTTTCATTCCAATCCCAAAGAAAGGCCACGCCAAAGAATGCTCAAACTACCGCACAGCTGCACTCATCTCACATGCTAGTAAAGTAACACTCAAAATTCTCCAAGCCAGGCTTCAGCAATACGTGAACTGTGAACTTCCAGATGTTCAAGCTGGTTTTAGAAAAGGCAGAGGAACCAGAGATCAAAGTGCCAACATCAGCTGGGTTATGGAAAAAGCAAGAGAGTTCCAGAAAACCATCTATTTTTGCTTTATTGACTATGCCAAAGCCTTTGACTGTGTGGATCACAATAAACTGTGGAAAATTCTGAAAGAGGTGGGAATACCAGACCACCTGACCTGCCTCTTGAGAAACCTATATGCAGGTCAGGAAGCAACAGTTAGAACTGGACATGGAACAACAGACCGGTTCCAAATAGGAGAAGGAGTATGTTAAGGCTGTATATTGTCACCCTGCTTATTTTACTTATGTGCAGAGTACATCATGAGAAATGCTGGGCTGGAAGAAGCACAAGCTGGAATCAAGATTGCCAGGAGAAATATCAATCACCTCAGATATGCAGATGACACCACCCTTATGGCAGAAAGTGAAGAGGAACTAAAAAGCCTCTTGATGAAAGTGAAAGAGGAGAGTGAAAAAGTTGGCTTAAAGCTCAACATTTAGAAAACAAAGATCATGGCATCTGGTCCCAACACTTCATGGGAAATAGATGGGGAAACAGTGGAAACAGTGTCAGACTTTATTTTGGGGGGCTCCCAAATCACTGCAATTGGTGACTGCAGCCATGAAATTAAAAGACGCTTACTCCTTGGAAGGAAAGTTATGACCAACCTAGATAGCATATTCAAAAGCAGAGACATTGCCAACAAAGGTCCATTTAGTTAAGGCTATGGACTTCCCTGGTGGTTCAGATGGTAAAGTATCTGTCTACAGTGCGAGAGACCCGGATTCAATCCCTGGGTTGGGAAGATCCCCTGGAGAAGGAAATGGCAATCCACTCCAGTATATTGCCTGGAAAATCCCATGGACAGAGGAGCCTGGAAGGCTACAGTCCATGGGGTCACCAAGAGAGTCGGACACGACTGAGCGACTTCACTTTATGGTTTTTCCTGTGGTCATGTATGGATGCGAGAGTTGGACTGTGAAGAAAGCTGAGAGCCAAAGAATTGATGGTTTTGAACTGTGGTGTTGGAGAAGATTCTTGAAAGTCCGTTGGACTGCAAGGAGATCCAATCAGTCCATTCTGAAGGAGATCAGCCCTGGGTATTCTTCGGAAGGAATGGTGCTAAAGCTGATACTCCAATACTTTGGCCACCTCATGCAAAGAGTTGACTCATTGGAAAAGACTCTGATGCTGGGAGGGATTAGGGGCAGGAGGAAAAGGGGATGACAGAAGATGAGATGGTTGGATGGTATCACCGACTCGACGGACGTGAGTTTGAGTGAACTCCGGGAGATGGTGATGGACAGGGAGGCCTGGCGTGCTGCGATTCACGGGGATGCAAAGAGTCAGACACGACTGAGCGACTGAACTGAACTGAACTGAATACATTAGTATTTTTTGGTACCTAGTTTATTATGTCTGTGATTACCGAAAACACTGTAGTCCCTTTACATTGGGGTGGGGGAAAAGGTTTTGTAAACTTTGAGATCACCAAAGCATCTTCTTAAAAAACACAACTTTATAAAATGGCCTACATTTACATCATGTTCTTGAGGAATAAAAGAATCAGAGGACAGAAAGGAATGAGGAAGATACACACACATGGATGGAAAAAGAGAAATTATCTAATGTGTTTATATTTATAATGAGAAAATACTAAGAAAAATGGATGAGAAGTTAGCTATAAAATGAGGCTTTTAACCTCACAAGGTGAAGATTTTTAAAGTCTAAAACTCTTCAGTGCAAGTTACCTTTACTTGTTTTGTGTTTTGCAGAAGAGAAAAGCAGTTTAAACTGAAAAGTGAAAGTAATGAAAGATGCAAAACCCTAGTCAGCTTTAGTCAGCATTATAGAACAGCACTCTCAGAAAATTACATTGCAAGCCATTACTTCATTTTTTTGCTGCTATTAACTGGAAGCAAGGACTCAGGAGTCAAGAGCCTAAAAGAAGAAAGCCATCAGCAGAGTTCAATAAACAGGAAAAATACAATGATGATCGAGGAAATACATTTCTTTACCATTTTTAGTGCATTATTTCACGTTTAAAAGCTGGTTTCTAGGCCCATTGATCATATCTACCTCTGGGATCATTATCCACAAGATAATGATAGGAGACTATGAACTTTGGAGGCTAGATGGATGTGGGCTCAAATCTCAGTTCTATTCCCTTCTAGGTGGAGGTGGGGAGGACAAAAAAAACACCCTGGAAGAGTTATTTAGCCTATTGGATCTCAGTTTCTTCTCATAAAATAAAAATAACAGTAGATGTTCAGTAAATGTTGGTTATGAGATCTTGATAATATACCTAGTAAGTCATACACGGAACACACACACAGTGTTGTGTGTGTATAATATAGATCTCATATATTTAGTATTCCATGTACACACACACACGCACACACGCATGAGTGAAATTTTGGCATTTGCAACAACATAGATGGGCTCAGATGGGATTATGCTTAGTGAGACAAGCCATACAGTAAAAGACAAATATGGTATTACTTAAAGTGGAATCTAAAAAATAAATGAATGAATATTACAAAATAGAAATAGAATCACAGATACAGAGAACAAGCTAGTGTTTACCAGTAGGGAGAGGAAAGGTGGAGGGGCAAGGTAAGGGTGGGGAATCAAGACGTAAAACCTCCTATGTGTAAAGTAAATAAGCTATAGGAATATATTGTGTAGCACAGGTCATATAGCCAATGTTTTATAATTACTTTAAACAGTATAATCTATAAAAATTTTGAATCACTATGTTGTAAACTAATATTATAAACCAACTACACCTCATCTTAAAAAATTAAATAAAAAATATATACATAGAATTCCAAATTAATAAACTACCTATTATCTCCAAGATAATAGGAGGGGCTTCCCCAGTGGCTCAGTGGTAAAGAATCTGCCTGCAATGCAGTGCAAAAGATGCAGGTTTGATCCCTGGGTCAGGAAGATCTCCTGGAGAAGGAAATGGCACCCCACTCCAGTACTCTTACCTGGGAAATCCCATGCACAGAGGAGCCTGGCGGGCTACAGTCCAGGGGTCACGAAGAGTGGGACACGGCTGAGCATGCACACACGCACGCATAAACGCGCATATAATAGAGACAGATGAAATAGAACTTTTAAACCTTGACACACTTTTTGTCAAACGGCTTTCCAGAAAGTTTATTCTTCTTTAAATTAACAACATCAGTGAATGAGAATGTTCAGCTCACAGTAGCTTCACCAACTTTAAATATACTTAAAATTTTTAGCTAATTTCCTAGTGGGAAAATGGTTATGAATGTGAACTTATAAAAAAATAAATACTGGTGGCTGTGAAAAAAAAAATTATATTTTTTGTGGAGGAAGGGCCCATGAAGACAAAAGTGCCTGGGATCCAGGAAACTAAAAATTCAGCCCTGATCACCAGAAAACTTATATTTATATAAGTTTATATAAATTGTTGACATTGAAGGTATTAATTTATAGCTATAATTGTTGACACTGAAGGTACATGGTAGAAATTGACTATTACAAGAAATGTGTTATTTTGAGGATATATTCATTTATAATTAAAAAAATGTTTTTCACTTAATCAAAAGTTAAATTTTTAAACATTAAAATTTTAGCAACTAAACTGCATGATAAAGTCCTAGGAAAAAGACTGGAACATGAAAGAGGGACACAAAAGCATTGTCTAAAAGAACTGGAAGGAACATGAAGCATAGTAGGATTAAACAAGAGCAAAAATAATATAATCAACAAGTTGAAAGTGAAGTGGAATATTACAATGAAGAAATTACATTTAATAAATGTATAACAAAACACATACAAGATTCTCATGTACTAAAAACATTCAAGGTTCATTTCATTATTTTTCAAAATTTTTTAGCCACACAGTGCATCTGACACAAATGTACTTTGCCCTTCAAACCATCAACCAGACATAACTTTCAGAATCTCTGTCTTTTGAAGCTTATATTTAGTCATGGACTAACCATATGCTATGCTTCTAAGTGTGGTGTTTAAAAGAACAAGATTTATAGGTGCATTTTCAAGGAAATATATGTATTAAAAGAGGGTTGCAGGACTACCCTGGCAGTCCAGTGGTTAAGATTCTCCACTTCTAGTTAAGGGGTCATGGTTTCAATCCCTAGTCAGGGAACTAAGATCCTACTTGCTGTCTGGCCTGGTAAACAAATAAAAAACCTGAGAATCCCAGGCTCTACCCTAACCTACTGTATCAAAATCTGCATTAAGAAGAAATTTTAAAAAATAAAATCGGGTTGCTATTCTATTAACAACTATTAAGGCCCACCAGGAGAAGGCGATGGCACCCCACTCCAGCACTCTTGCCTGGAAAATCCCAGGGATGGAGGAGTCTGCTGGCCTGCAGTGCATGGGGTCGCTCAGAGTTAGACACAACTGAGAGACTTCACTTTCACTTTTCACTTTCATGCATTGGAGAAGGAAATGGCAACCCACTCCAGTGTTCTTGCCTGGAGAAGCCCAGGGACGGGGGAGCCTGGTGGGCTGCCGTCTATGGGGTCGCACAGAGTCAGACACGACTGAAGCAACTTAGCAGCAGCAGCAGCATAATGAAGAGTCAGTTTATTCAAGTATAGTTTTACAAACAGCATTTTAAGTCTGGGTAAAATAGCAGAAACGCCAGCTGTGATACAAAGAATTTATAGCCATAGACAGAGAGGAAGCTTGTGTTACTATGTATCTATTACCAATACCACACTTCTTTTTGTCAGTTCCTAGGTCAAGTTTTTTAAGCAAAATCTTCAAAGCCAAACCCTGGGTTCATACCTGGACTATTGATCTTTTTTAAGGTATTTTTCCTAAATTTCTACCACAATGCAACTTTGGGCAAAGGTATTTTCTGGATCTCTTTAAGTATTATATTAGATAGTCTCTAAGGAGTCTGGGTTCTAGAACTCTGAAGTTTCCTTGGCAACGATTATTTTAAATATACTGTATCCACTTGTTTATATATACTTGTATTCATCTCGATGTAGAAATGTATTAACCTACTGGTGTAAGACTCTGTTCAGTTCAGTCGCTCAGTCGTGTCCGACTCTTTGCGACCCCATGAATCGTAGCACGCCAGGCCTCCCTGTCCATCACCAACTCCCGGAGTTCACTCAGACTCACGTCCATCAAGTCAGTGATGCCATCCAGCCATCTCATCCTCTGTCGTCCCCTTTTCCTCCCGCCCCCAATCCCTCCCAGCGTCAGAGTCTTTTCCAATGAGTCAACTCTTCGCATGAAGCGGCCAAAGTACCGGAGTTTCAGCTTTAGCATCAGTCCTTCCAAAGAAATCCCAGGGCTGATCTCCTTCAGAATGGACTGGTTGGATCTCCTTGCAGTCCAAGGGACTCTCAAGAGTCTTCTCCAACACCACAGTCTCAAAGCATCAATTCTTCGGCGCTCAGCCTTCTTCACAGTCCAACTCTCACATCCATACACGACTACTGGAAAAACCATAGCCTTGACTACATGGACCTTAGTCAGCAAAGTAATGTCTCTGCTTTTGAATATGCTTTCTAGGTGGGTCATAACTTTTCTTCCAAGGAGTAAACATCTTTTAATTTCATGGCTGTAGTCACCATCTGCAGTGATTTGGGAGCCCCAAAAAATAAAGTCTGACACTGTTTCCCCATCTATTTCCCATGAAGTGATGGGACCAGATGCCATGATCTTCATTTCTGAATGTTGAGCTTTAAGCCAACTTTTTCACTCTCCTCTTTCACTTTCGTCAAGAGGCTTTTTAGTTCCTCTTCACTTTCTGTCATAAGGGTGGTATCATTTGCATATCTGAGGTTATTGATATTTCTCCCAGCAATCTTGATTCCAGCTTGTGTTTCTTCCAGTCCAGCGTTTCTCATGAAAGCAGGGTGACAATATACAGCCTTGACATACTCCTTTTCCTATTTGGAACCAGTCTGTTGTTCCATGTCCAGTTCTAACAGTTGCTTCCTGACCTGCATACCAATTTCTCAAGAGGCAGGTCAGGTGGTCTGGTATTCCCATCTCTTGATGGGGCTCTGTAGACACAGATAAAAGGTAAAACATGTTTAAAGGCCCTGAAGTAGAAAAGAAGTAGTATTTGAGGAACTGAAGCAAGTACAAAGTGCTCGGAGCAAAATTAAGAAGTAAAAATGACGCAAGATGAGGTTAGTAAAGTAGGAAGGGAGGGCCTGGCAGATCAATTAAAGGTTTAGGATTTTATCCTAAGAGCAGTGGGAAATCTTCCAATGGTTTTAAACTGAAAGTGCTTTGATCTGATTCATACTAAAGAGAAAAAAAAAAGATTACTGTGGCTTTTATGTGAGAAGTGGATTAGAGGAGGGGCAGAGAGAACAAGGAATGATCTGTTTGAAGTGCTTATTCCTGCAGTATGGCTGAGAGGTAATAGATCCTAGGACTAGGGTGGGGCCAGTGGGATGGTAAAAAGTACCATAGATTGAAGACGTATTTAATTAAAAAAAAAAAAAAGAGTCAAGAATGATTTCTAGGTTTCTGTTTTGTGAAGCTGAGTGAATGGCAACACTATTGATGAATAGACAATCCCAGGAGAGCAGGAGCTTCGGGTAGGGTCTCACTCTTCCATCCTTCCAACAAATCCTGTGAACTCTTTCAGTTCTGTTTTCTTCTGAATTCTACCTGCACAGGATTGTAGCCTCGAAAATGCTGGTCCACTGGTCCATTGGTCATTACCACTGATTATTCTTTCTCCAAGGGCTCAGACTGCACATAAACTGAAGGCATTCATGATATGGAGACCCCTGAATACATGATTTTGAAACAGTTTCGATAGGCTACACTGCCTGCAAAGCTCTCAACCTTATGGTGTGGTCAAAACATCCCAAAGATTGTAAATTGTAGAATCAGCACATTCTGCTGAAAAGAAGACAAATTCTAGTGGATTAAGGAGAGTGGGAGTGTTGAGAAGGCATTAGGGTGTGTTTAGGGATTGTGATGAGACTGCAAATGGTCACAGTGGTTGTGACTGGAGACAGGGATTTTTTGAGTTACTGTCTCCAACCACATTACAGGGAGTTTGGAAGACAGGTAGGTCCAGGGTTCAACCTTGGGAGTACGTGACCAGAGTGAGTAAAAAGAGATTGGCAAAGCTATGGATTAGAGTTAGAATTTTAGGCAGCAGTACTCTATTTTTATTTTCCTTTTTTCCTATATTTCCTTTAATGGAATATTTAGAAAAAATGAAGTAGCTTAATATATCCATTGCAATTACTCATTCACTCAAATATGAAATAGTCTAATTTTCCTCTATCTTATATACCAGAATTAAACTGTTTAATACAGAAACTAACAAGTTCGTTGACATCTGAATGGAATTTGCTAAATTTAAAAGATAAAGACACGTTAGGCTTTTCATAAAAACTGAATGGCTAACTCAGAGTATTGGTTTTGTAATTAGTCATATTTCTAATATCCAAAGGCATTCTCAGTAATATCTCTGAGCTTCAAATTGTATATATAAAATAGTTAAAAATTAAATATTTATAAATATTCTAAGTATATATTTGCATGTGTACTAAATACATCTAAGTTTCAGGGATATATCCTAAATCTGAAGTTTTCTAGGCCCCGAATTCTGGATAAAGGGATACATGATACCATCAATTCTTAGTTGATCATATTTATATGGAAGAACAGTGATTTCTGAGAATATCTTTAATTTTATACTTGAATATGGAAACTGATAACTTCACTTGTATTAGTAAACTGCAGACTCATAGAGTAAGAATAACTGAACTGGAAAGGAATCTAGAGACAGTTAATCTAGAGGGTTTCACATTGTGGGTCCCCTGATCAGCAGGCTCTGCATCACCAGTGAACTTGTTAAAAATGCAAATCTAAGGCCCACTCCAGACCCAGTAAATCAGGAACTACAGCCTACGGGCAGAGCAATCTGTTTTAACAAGCCTTTTCAGGAGATTTTGATGCATGCTGAAGTTTCAGACCCATTGGTTTAATGGGTATTTCTCTTTTAAAACCGAAATCAAGGAATACCAAAGAAATAAACTGAAATTCACACTACTTAAAAATAAAATAGTGGACTTTGAAAGATCCTAACTCAGATTGCTTAAAAGACATCTTTTCTGTAACTGCACCTTCTTACTCATTTCATGGGTATTAGTTTTCCACAGCTGCTCTAATAAACTACCATTAATTTGGCAATTTAGAAATTTATTATCTTACAGTTTTATAGGGTCAGAGGTCCAACATCTGTCTCATTGGGCTGAAATCCAGATGTCAGCTTTGCTCCCTGGAAGCTCTAGGGAAGAATGTTTCCTTGCCTTTTCCTGCTTTCAGAGGCCATCCATATTCCTAGACTTCTGGCACCTTCTTCCATTTTCAATGCATGTATGGATTTTAAACTCAAAAATTCTTTCCCAAAGTTCATTTTAGAATCTGTACAGATGAGTCCAGTCTCCCAAAAGCGGCTATGATCTACCAGCCTGAGCAGGATACTGTCATTGGCAGACTCTGCCATAGACCATCACGACTAACACTCAGTCTCCCCAAGCAACAAAAATAGCAAATGATAACATATTCATTATATCACTCTTACTAAGTCAGGAAAGGTTATTACGTCATCTTAGGAAAATACTTTAAAAGAAGGTTTAAACAAAGTTTTTGATTTATACCTTGGCCTCAGGGCAATTAAAATAGTTCATTCCTTGATTGACTCAATCATAGTTTTCCTGTATCATTTCAGTTGCTGTTGAATTTCATGGATATACAGCATACATTTGTGTTTTTTGTTTTTTCCCCAGGGAAGACAGTGAGGGATTTAAGAAAAATGTTCCATTGGAAGACTACACACCAAAAGAAGTCGTGAGTTTCGTGGTGGGACTATGCATAATTTCTTTCCTTTTCTGTATTTTCCAAATATTCATTAGTGAACATGACATTTCTTTAACTAAAAAAAGAAAAACGAACATGACACAGTCACCTGTAGTCATAAGGCCTGACTGACTGGCAAGGCAGCGGGACGGTTTTGAAGTTTCAGGTACACAAAAAGACATTTTTTAAAAAAAATTTACAGTGTCACCCAAAGGGTACTGTAGCAACTTCCGTGATGAATTACCTTGAAAACGTTTTTAAAATGAAGACGACGACAAATCACTCGCCACATGTGTGACCGCACTACCTCACTCGACCTTTTCTCTCCAGATGGCTATGGCCTAAGCCCGAAGGCCTCCTCAGAGGAACGAACTGAGTCCTTCTCAGGCCACCGTGCTGCCACGGAGGCCGAAGGCAGCGCCGGCCCGGCCAGCCGGCGACTCCGACCCGGCGTGTGTGGGCCGAGCCGGCGCCGCGCTGGGCCCTCGCCACGGAGGGCCGGGCGGCAGGCGCCACGCGGCGGGCTCTGCGCGGCGCCGCAGCCTCTCCGCCGCGCGAGAGCCCGGGCTGCTGAGGGGGAGCCGCGCTGGGGGCGGCGGCGGCGGCGGCGGCGGGGCGGGGGCGGGAGCCGGGCGGCGGCAGCAGCAGCAGCGCCCGTGGGGGAGGAGCGGCGGCGGCTGGAGCTGCTGTGGCGACGGACGCGAGGCGGTGGCAGCGGAGACCCACCCCTGTCCACATGGACAGTCGCAGAGGCCTCGGCTGATGCATTCGCGCCTGGGCGGGGTGGGCAGACGGCCGTAGCGGCGGCGGCGGCACAGGGAGCGGAGGGCCCCGGGGGGCGCCTGTGGGTCGCGGAGACCTCGCCGCCCCGGCGCGGCGGGTGCGGCCATTTTACGGCCCGGGACCGAGGGAAGCGTATCTGTGTGCTCGCCTTCTTCCCCCCTCTTCCTGCGGGCCCGCCGCTGGGGGAAGCTTCAAGGGCGGCCTGGGCGGGCGGTGGATGGGTAGTCGCGGGCCGAGAGGCACCGGGCCCGGGAAGCGCCGTCGCCGCCGTCGCCGCTCGCGTTCGCCCGGCGGGGCCTGAGCCAGCCCAGGCTGCGGGCCTCGCCGCCCGTCCGCGGACAGGCCCCGGGAGCCGGCTGCTTTTGTGTAGGCCCGTCCGGACGAGGCAGCGTCGCCCGCCTCACGGCCGAGTCCAGGCGCGCAACCCTGCGGCGGCTACCCTCCTGCGGCGCGGCCCCTCATCCCGGCGAACGCGGCGGCGGCGGCGGCGGCGGTGTGGGCCATGGATTAAGGCGGCGGCGGCGTGGGAGGAGGAAGATGGCGGCTGGCAAGAGCGACGGCAGCGCCGGGGAGATTACTTTTCTGGAAGGTACGTCTATTCCTGCCCTTGTGGGGGTTGGGGGTGGGCAGAGACAGGAAAATGTGGCCCCTGATTCCCGGATATTCGGTGACGGGCGCCGGGGGCGTTTGGGGGGCGGCGGAGGACCGGGGGGGGGGCGGGGGCTCCGGGGCGATGGCGGGGAGGGAAGGTGCTGCGGGCGCGCCGGGTTCGAGTCCGCCCCGGCGAGGGGCTCGCCCGAGAGGCTGTGAGGGGGCGGCGGTGGACCGGCCGCGAGCCGGACTTTTTGGGAGTCCTCTGAGACTGCACGGGTCTTTTTTTTTTTTTGGACATTTTTTGCTTTCTCTGACTGCTCGGCTCTTGTTTGGTGTTTGTGAAAAGTTTCAAGTTGCTAAAAGGTTGGGTGAAATCGGGGGCCAGACCACTTTGGGAGGGGAGACGTAGTTTCCCGGAGCTTGTTTTAACACCCCCCACCCCCCGCCCCGCAGGCCTTTCTGTTTCGCAGAGCTTCAGGCTTTCTTGTGCAGCCAGCATTCAGGTTAGGCCTGGCCGTGAGAAATGTGTTTTGCTGAACATGTTTTAGGAAGTCATGTATCTGAGAAAAGAGAACGAGATACACATTATCAATTTGGGGGTCGTCACCCAAGCTAACAGACAAAGCTCAAGTGATTCTATTTTTATTCACTTGTGAGGAAAAAGTTAAACATCTGCTGTAGGTGGACTAAGCCAATGTTAACAAAAGCTACATATTATTGTTGGGGATGGTGGTAATGGGTAATAGTGTTGGCTCTTTGGCCAAATATAAAGATCCCCCAGTACAGCTAAATCCGTTGTAGTTGTGGCTCAGGAACTCTAATGTTCATTGCTTAATTTGACTGTGGATTCACTGATTATGCTGGTAATTGGGTTTATTAATCAGTTCGGGAGAGCAGGTCTGTCTGCTGTGCAGTGATTATTAAAAAAAAAAGGATTAACTCTGGAAAATTTTGCAAAGATGAGTTTCACCTGGGATATAGGCAGTACTTTAAAAATAATTGGAAACATTTCTGATTTAAGATAGTACAACTTCACTATGGTACAAAGTCCTATAAGAGGCTGTGGAAGGATGCTTATGTTGTGTTTACAGTTTTAACTGCATTGGGAACAGTGCCTGGAACACAGTAGGCACTCAGTCCAGTGAACAAATAGAGACCAGTAGAAGTGAGTGGGAAAAGAAATATTAATATTCTTAATTCTTCTTAAAGTATAGCAGAACAAAAAAATTTTTTTTACCTTGTTATGCAAACCAGCCTTTATTTAAAAATGATGAGAGTTTTATATGAGATTTGTAGTAAGAAGATGTGGAAAGCTTGTGAGTTTTCTTCACTTATATTTCTTCCATTCGACCTCCATTCTCATTTGGGCTGATTAGTTACCCGTCAGAGGCTGAGAGTGTGGTGTAGCTTGTGTTACAGGTGGTGCTATGTGATGAACATTGGGAGGATGGAAGGAGCATAAATAAGGCCAACAGATACAGTGCTGAGGTAAATTTAAAGCTGTTGCTGCTGCTGCTAAGTCATTTCAGTCGTGTTCGACTCTGTGCGACCCCATAGATGGCAGCCCACCAGGCTCCCCCATCCCTGGGATTCTTCAGGCAAGAACACTGAAGTGGGTTACCATTTCCTTCTCCATTGCGTGAAAGTGAAGTCGCTCAGTCCTGTCCAACTCTTAGCGACCCCATGGACTGCAGCCCAGCAGGCTCCTCCATCCATGGGATTTTCCAGGCAAGAATACTGGAGTGGGCTGCCATTGCCTTCTCCTTTCGCTTTTAGCTTATTCTAACTTAAGGGTCTATGAATTACTCAAGTGGAAAAAATTGAGTTTCATCACTTCTTTTTCAGCGTTTGCATAAACAAGTGAATAGTGCCTTGTTTAGAATATGAGCATAAGAGGCTGATATTTAGTACTACTAAATAAGTGGAATGACATTTAGGGCTACTTATATTTTTTTATATTTCATTCTTTTGGTTCTTTACGCTTTTAATGATGAGATACTCCAGTATGGCTTGCCACATCAAATATTTATATCAGCCTATTCTGTGCTGGGCACTTTACCAAAGTAAAGGAAGCAGTGGATAAGATAGTTAGGGTCCTTTCCTTCATAGGAATTATATTTTAGTAGGAGGGACTTTTTATAACTAAAAATTAATCCATTTAGAACAATCTTACCGCTTTTTTTTGTTGTTGTTGCATAGTTTCCTTCTTTAGATCTGCTCAGACCTGACAGCCTACGTAAAATGTCATGCTGCCATACTCACATGTACAAACATGGTATTCCTCTGTTTTATTTTTCATGGTAGCACTCTTCACATGATAAATTTGTCTTCATGTTTTTTAGTCCTATAAAAATACGAGCTCCATTAAAGCAATAAGTTTTTCTTTTCACCATATTTCTTGCACCTGGAGCATCTTTATTTCTTGTTAATGAAGTAAACAAGAAGATGATAGTGTAGTAAAGGCTATGGAAGAAACACATAGAAAAAGCCATTTTGCATAGTGTTAAGGCCAGGAAAGGCCTTCCTGTGGAGGTCACACGTGTGTTAAGGTAATAACTGTGAGACTAGGGTATGGCAGAGAGGACGATGGCTGTAAAGGTTCTAAGATGATATAGGATTTCATTTGCTTAAAAAAAGATCATTATGGCTGAAATGTAATAAGTACAGAACACAGTAACAAGCACAGATATGAGAGCAGATCATGAAAGTTCATGAATTTTTATTTGATTCTGAAAAGTATGAAATCACTGAAGAGTTTGGGGCAATGGAGTTAATGATACAATTTATCTTTTTAAAAAAATAACTTTGTTCCTGGAGTAAATTAAAACAGAGTAAGAGTAAAAGCAGAGCCATTAGTTAGGAGAATATTGTAGCAGTCTGAAAAATAGACAGGTTTGGATTAGGATGGTAGCAGTGGCCATCGGGGAAGAGGAGGGGATAGATGGAAGATCTGTTTGAGAACTTCTGAATGCATTGCATATTGAGGATCAGAGAAAAGTAGGAATCAGAGATGACTCCTAGGGTTTTGGTTTGAGGTTTTGGTGGGGGTGGGGGGACTCCATTTATTGAGATGGAGTAGAGGAATGAGACGCTCATAGCTCTGCTTTCGTCATCTTAAGTTTGAGGTGCTTTGTCTTCCGTGTTCTAAATACTGCTTCACAGTCTCATAAACTGTGAAGTAAAATACTAATTCCAATTCTTTTCCCACCTTCACTAGGGAAAAAGAGCTACTGGTTACTATTGTGCTTTATTTTGTCAGTGTAGTATCACACTGAAATGGTGTGAATTGAATTAGGCCACAGTTTATATTGATTTTTTTTTTCTTCCTCCTCTTTGATTTGTTCCTTTCTCTTCTGTTCATTTAAGGTTGTCTTCTGCCCCTTTCCCTCTTGTGATAGTTTGGGAGGTTTCTTTTGTTGATTCATTCAGTAGATACTTACTGAGCAACTATAATGTTGTAGGTACTGTGCTGGAGAGGCACAGTGTAGGCAGGGGAGATTTCTTGGTGGAATTTCCAGTCCAGTGAAGAGAGTCAGTAATCAAATAAACATACTTGTAAGTGTAAAATTACAGCTGTCAAGTGCAACAAATGGGGATTATTTGTAATAATGAGAATTTGATCTAACTACAAACAAAGCTAGTGGAGGTGATGGAATTCCAGTTGAGCTGTTTCAAAGCCTGGAAGATGATGCTGTGAAAGTGCCGCGCTCAATATGCCAGCAAATCTGGAAAACTCAGCAGTGGCCATAGGACTGGAAAAGGTCAGTTTTCATTCCAATCCCAAAGAAAGGCAATGCCAAAGAATGCTCAAACTACCGCACAATTGCACTCATCTCACATGCTAGTAAAATAACGCTCAAAATTCTCCAAGCCAGGCTTCAGCAATACGTGAACTGTGAACTTCCAGATGTTCAAGCTGGTTTTAGAAAAGGCAGAGGAACCAGAGATCAAATTGCCAACATCCGCTGGGTCATGGAAAAAGCAAGAGAGGTCCAGAAAACCATCTATTTCTGCTGTATTGACTATGCCAAAGCCTTTGACTGTGTGGATCACAATGAACTGTGGAAAATTCTGAAAGAGATGGGAATACCAGACCACCTGACCTGCCTCTTGAGAAACCTATATGCAGGTCAGGAAGCAACAGTTAGAACTGGACATGGAACAACAGACTGGTTCCAAATAGAAGAAGGAGTATGTTAAGGCTGTATATTGTCACCCTGCTTATTTTACTTATGTGCAGAGTACATCATGAGAAATGCTGGGCTGGAAGAAGCACAAGCTGGAATCAAGATTACTGGGAGAAATACCAGTAACCTCAGATATGCAGATGATACCACCCTTATGGCAGAAAGTGAAGAGGAACTAAAAAGCCTCTTGATGAAAGTGAAAGAGGAGAGTGAAAAGGTTGGCTTGAAGTTCAACATTCAGAAAACGAAGATCCTGGCATCTGGTCCCATCACTTCATGGGAAATAGATGGGGAAACAGTGGAAACAGTGTCAGACTTTATTTTGGGGGGCTCTAGAATCACTGCAGATGGTGATTGCAGCCATGAAATTAAAAGGCGTTTACTCTTTGGAAGGAAAGCTATGACCAACCTAGATAGCATATTAAAAAGCAAAGACATTACTCTGCCGACTAAGGTCCGTCTAGTCAAGGCTATGGTTTTTCCAGTAGTCATGTATGGATGTGAGAGTTGGACTGTGAAGAAGGCTGAGCGCCAAAGAATTGATGCTTTTGAACTGTGGTGTTGGAGAAGACTCTTGAGAGTCCCTTGGACTGCAAGGAGATCCAACCAGTCCATCCTAAAGGAGATCAGTCCTGGGTGTTCTTTGGAAGGACTGATGCTAAAGCTGAAACTCCAATACTTTGGCCACCTCATGCAAAGAGTTGACTCATTGGAAAAGACGCTGAAGCTGGGAGGGATTGGGGGCAGGAGGAGAAGGGGACGACAGAGGATGAGATGGCTGGATGGCATCACGGACTCGATAGACATGAGGTTGGGTGAACTCCGGGAGTTGGTGATGGACAGGGAGGCCTGGTGTGCTGCAGTTAATGGGGTCACAAAGAGCTGGACATGATTGAGTGACAGAACTGAACTGAGGGCAGTTTGGAGGGTGAATAAGAGAGGGAAAGGTGGAGAGACCGCTTTCTAGCCAGGGTGGAGGAAGCCTGATATGTTTAGGGAACTGAGAGGACCGTATGGTGCTAGTAAGGAGAATGTTACAAGAGGAGACTGGGGTTAACATCCTCAGGTTTGTTTCAAAAAAAGGTCAAGGTCTACCACTTGTAGAATGCTCTAGGGAGGGGCAGAAGAATGTCAGTGAGGTCAGTTAGGAGACTTGTGGTATAGGGCAAAGGTGCTCTAGTTAGCTCCTCCTCTTCTGATATTCTCCTTTTCTCACCTGTGGAACCTCTGGCACGTCTAACTCCTCTCTCATTTGTTGTTGTTGTTTTTTTTTTTTTTTTTTTATAGTTCTCTTGTTCATCCTATAATAGCTTTCTTTCCCTTTATCTTTTTTCTTCTACGAACTGCCTAACCATTTTTTTCCCCATTTTTTTCTCCTTCCCCTTTCATATGTGTATGTGTCTGTGTGTATTTCCTACTTTGTTTTCATTCTGGGCCTCTCTCCCTTTGTGGACTTTGTCAAAGAGATTGGTGTGAACTACTGCAGTGTTGTCCTCTATCCAGCAAAACTGCTTATGTTTCCAAATGAAAAGTGTTTTCCATTTTCCCTTAATTATACTTTATTTTTACATACAGGTCAAGTTCAGAATCCAATCTGTCTGTCATTTTTGTGGGGGATAGTAAATACTTCACCACATCTCCTGAACTAAAGTACCATTTCTTCTAAATGATTGGCATTCCATGAATATGAATAGGGGCTTTCCAGGTGGCGCTTATTGCAAAATTCAGACTGAAATTGAAGACAGTAGGGAAAAACCACTAGACCATTCAGGTATGACCTAAATCAGATCCCTTATGATTATACAGTGAAGGTGACAAATAGATTCAAAGGATTAGATCTGATAGAGTGCCTGAAGAACTATGGATGGAGGTTCATGACATTCTACAGGAGGCAGTGATCAAAACCATCTACAAGAAAAAGAAATGCAAAAAGGCAAAATAGTTGTCTGACAAGGCCTTACAAATAGCTGAGAAAAGAGAAGCAAAAAGCAAAGGAGAAAAGGAAAGATATACCCATTTGAATGCAGAGTTCAAAAAATAGCAAGGAGAGATAAGCCTTCCTCAGTGATCAATGCAAAGAAATAGAGGAAAACAATAGAAGGGGAAAGACTAAGATCTTTTCAAGAAAACTGGAAAAGGGAACATTTCATGCAAAGATGGGCGCAATAAAGGACGGAAATGGTATGGACCTGACAGAAGCAGAGGATATTAAGAAGAGGTGGCAAGAATACACAGAAGAGCTTTACAAAAAAAGATCTTCATGATCCAGATAACCACAGTGGTGTGATCACTCACCTAGAGCCAGACATCCTGGAGTGTGAAGTCAAGTGGGCCTTAGGAAGCATCACTTCAAACAAAGCTAGTGGAGGTTATGGAATTCCAGTAGAGCTATTTCAAGTCCTAAAACATGATGCTGTGAAAGTGACATATTCAGTATGCCAGCAAATTTGAAAAACTCAACAGTGGCCACAGGACTGGAAAAGATCAGTTTTCATTCCAGTCCCAAAGAAGGGCAGTGCCAAAAATGTTCAAACTATTGCACAATTACACTCATCTCACATGCTAGCAAAGTAATGCTCCAAATTCTCCAAGCCAGGCTTCAATAGTACATGAACCGAGAACTTCCAGATGTTCAAGCTGGATTTAGAAAAGGCAGAGGAACCAGAGATCAAATTGCCAACATTCATTGGATCATCAAAAAAGCAAGAGAATTCCAGGAAAAAAAAGTCTACTTCTGCTTTATTGACTACACCAAAACCTTTGACTGTGTGGATCACAATAAACTGTGGAAAATTCTTTAAGAGATGAAAATACCAGACCACGTTACCTGCCTGCTGAGAAATCTGTGTTCAGGTCAAGAAGCAATCATTAGAACCAAACATGAAACAACAGACTGGTTCCAAATTGTGAAAAGAGTACGTTAAGCTGTGTATTGTCACCCTGATTATTTTTTAACCTATATACAGAATATATTACGCGAATGCTAGGCTGGATGAAGCACAAGCTGGAATCGAGGTTGCTGGAAGAAATATCAGTAACCTCAAATATGCAGATGACAGCACCCTTATAGCAGAAAGTGAAGAGAAACAAAAGAGCCTCTTGATGAAAGTGAATGAGGAGAGTGAAAAAGCTGGCTTAAAACTCAACATTCAAAATACAAAGATCATGGTATCCAGTCTTGTTTCATGGCAAATAGATGGGGGAACAGTGGAAGTAGTGAGAGACTTTATTTTCTTGGGCTCCAAAATCACTGCAGATGGTGACAGCAACATGAAATTAAAAGACGCTTGCTCCTTGGAAGAAAAGCTGTGATCAACCTAGACAGTGTATTAAAAAACAGAGACGTTATTTTGCTGACAAAGGTCTGTCTAGTCAAAGCTATGGTTTTTCCAGTATGTATGGAGGTGAGAGTTGGACCATAAAGAAAGCTGAGCACTGAAGAATTGAAGCTTTTGAACTGTGTTGTTGGAGAAGACTCTTGAGAGTCCCTTGGACTGCAAGGAGATCCAACCAGTCCATCCTAAAGGAGATCAGTCCTGGGTGTTCATTGGAAGGACTGATGTTGAAGCTGAAACACCAGTACTTTGTCCGCCTCATGCGAAGAGCTGACTCATTTGAAAAGACCCTGATGCTGGGAAAGATTGAGGGCAGGAGGAGAAGGGGACGACAGAGGATGAGATGGATGGATGGCATCACCGACTCAGTGGACATGAGGTTGGGTGAACTCTGGGAGTTGGTGATGGACAGGGAGGCCTGGCGTGCTGTGATTCATGGGGTTGCAAAGAGTTGGACATGACAGAGCGACTAAAACTGAACTGAAATGGTGATAGTGGTCAAGAACCGGCCTGCCAGTGCAGGAGAGATAAGAGACACTTGTCAATCCCTGTGTCAATAAGATCCCCTGGAGGAGAAGATGACTCCCCACTCCAGTATTCTTGTTTGGATAATCCTATGGACAGAGGAGCCTGGTGGGCTACAGCCCATGGGGTTGCAAAGAGTCGGACATGACTGAAGGGACTTAGCATGCTCTCGTTGATGTTAGCTTGCTCAGGGGGTCACACCGCAAAGTTCTTCATTTTAGCCCCACTCCTTCCTCTTTTGATTGTACTCCCTTTAGAAACTATACCATCGTGCCAGTCCTTATTTGGTGCTTTAGCTCTATGTATTTCCTAGATGCATTTCAGTTGAATTGATAAATTCTACTTATCACTTGATTTCATGTACTCACATGAAACAGTCGAGTAGAACCTTACATGAAATGGAAGCAGTTTTCATAAGAAATGCATTGAGAACATGAAGTCAGAAGCCAGAATGCTAGGATTCATCTTCTAGCTCTATACTTACTGGCACTGCGATCTTGGATAGATAACTTAACCTTTGTGTTTTCATATCTGTAAAACAAGGATAATAACTGCAGTTACTTCATAAGGTTGCCCTGAAGATTAAACATGTTAATATATAGTAAACTCTTAGAACAATTCCAGGCATGTGATTCCAAATACTGTGTATAAGTTGGTATTATATTTATTTTCTTAGGTAGAAAAGAGAAAAACATTTCTTGCTTTTCTGTTCTTAATGCTTGCCTTCTCTCTTATTTGAATTCTAGTTTTTACTCTCTTTAACTTACTACCTTTCTTTTCCTAGGTATTAGCTGATCGTTCTTGATATTCTAGAGTGACTAGTGACAGAGTAAAAGAGAATGAAGTTATGTATTCTACATCTAGACTTCTATAAATTAGTTGTTATTGTACTGTAATGTTACTGTAATGTTAATACAATACCATTGTAATATTGTATTGTATTGTAATGTTGCCATTACAAAAATATGTTGACAATTTGAGGAGGTCAAGAGGTCTAGAGGGATCATATGACCTAGAGCAAGTTAGGGCTCAGCAGAACCGGAGCCTGGGACCTGTGCTAGAGCCTTAACCTCCTTCAGCATTCCTTTCCTTCTTTCTTCCCTTCTTTCCTTCTTTATCCCTTTGCTCTCCCATTCTTCTTACCTGTTTAACCTTTAGGCTGGACAAGAGAAGGAAAAAATAATAGGGAATTATGGGGACTTACCATTCATTGATTCAATTTGATCTCTCTACGAGGGCGAAGCCAAACCACAGATGTCTTAAGGCCCAACTTCAGAAATTATAGTGTAACTTCTGTCACATTTGATTGGCCAGGAAGCCACAGAGCCAGCTCAGATTCAAGGGGCGGGGAAGTAGAACCATCATTCATCAGGAACGGTGGAAAAGAATTTGCAGCCATCTTTCCTCTCCCAAGCCTCTTTGGTGTTTTGTTTTTCTTGTAGTTTAAATACTTTCAACAGAGTCATATTGTTTCTTGTATTTGAGAACTACAGTTCTTTTGAGATCCAAAAGTTTCTAATTTCTAGACAGATTAGGAAGCTAAAGGAAGACAGAAAAAAATAGACCACACATTTGTAATTTTTCTCAAAGGTATAAATAGCAACATAAATCAGTTTCAGTTCAGTCGCTCGGTTTTATCTGACTCTGTGACCCCATGGACTGCAGCACACCAGGCTTTCCTGTCCATCACCAACTCACAAAGCTTGCTCAAACTCATGTCCATCGAGTCAGTGATGCCATCCAACCATATTACCCTCTGTTGTCCCCTTCTCCTCCTGCCTTCAATTTTTCCCAGCATTAGGGGCTTTTCCACTGAGTCACTTCTTTGCATCAGGTGGCCAAAGTATTGGAGCTTCTGCTTCAGCATCAGTCATTCCAATGAATATTCAGGACTGGTTTCCTTTAGGATGGACTGGTTGGATCTCCTCACAGTCCTGCGGACTCTCGAGTCTTCTCCAACACTACAGTTCAAAAGCATCAATTCTTTGGCACTCACCTTGATAGTCCAACTCTCACATCCATACATGACTACTGGAAAAACCACAGCTTTGACTAGATGGACCTTTGTTGGCAAAGTAATGTCTCTGCTTTTTAATATGCTGTCTAGGTTAGTCATAGTTTTTCTTCCAAGGAGCAAGTATTTTTAAATTTCATGCTGCAGTCACCATCTGCAGTGATTTTGGAGCCCAAGAAAATAAAGTCTCTCACTGTTTTCATTGTTTCCCCATCTATTTGCCATGAAGTGATGGGATTGGATGCCGTGATCTTCATTTTTTGAATGTTGAGTTTTAAGCCAACTTTTTCACTCTCTGTCACTTTCATTAGGAGCCTCTTTAGTTCTTCACTTCCTGCCGTAAGGAAAAGTGTCATCTGAGGTTATTGGTATTTCTTCCGGCAATCTTGATTCCAGCTTGTGCTTCATCCAGCCCTGCATTTTGAATGATGTAATGAGGGTGACAATATACAGCCTTGGTGTACTCCTTTCCCAATTTGGAACCAGCCTGTTGTTCCATGTCTGGTTCTAATGGTTGCTTCTTGACCTGCGTACAGATTTCTCAGCAGGCAGGTAAGATGGTCTGGTATTCCCATCTCTCTCAAAATTTTCCAGTTTGTTGTGATCCACACACTCAAAGGCTTCAGCATAGTCAGTGAATCAGAAGTAGATGTTTTTCTGCAACTCTCTTGCCTTTTCTGTGATCCAATGGATGTTAGCAGTTTGATCTCTGGTTCCTCTGCCTTTTCTAAATCCAGCTTGAACATCTGGAAGTTCATGGTTCACGTACTGTTGAAGCCTGGCCTGAGCAGTTTGAACATAAGTAACGGTACCATGTGAGATGAGTGCAGTTGTGCAGTAGTTTGAACATTCTTTGGCGTTGCCTTTCTTTGGGATTGGAATGAAAACTGCAACATAGTCATTGGTTAACTTTTCTTTGATTAGGAACTGATTGAAGAATTTCTGAAACCAAGCAAGCATAAGGAAGAAAAGAGGAGTGTTAGAGACTTTTCCTTCCTTTTTTTCTTTCATTCAGTGATATACTGGAGTTGTTATTGTAATCCTTCTCATTTTCATTACCTAATCTCTTAAAAAATATGGTCACCACTGTGTGCAGTATTAAAAATTAAACGTTATCTCAATACAAAACATAGCAGTTAATCGAGAAAGTCAAAGGCAGGCTGTTAATCACAATTACAACCCATTTCAGTTGTGCACTTAAGTCATGTTACTTGGAGTGATGCAACAGTGGATGATCCATTATTGTGAACTGCCAATTATGGTTGCCTACATCACCTAAAAAACAGAAAGTAGCGGTGCAGTATCCATTTCACACTAACAGCAATGTTACTTTTAGCCCCCTTTTCGGGCTGCCTTAGTGTTTTGTACTTCCCAGAGCCTTCTGCTGTGTTCATCACAAAAAATTAGGACCTCTTGTCTCCTGTGGATACTAACTTTGAGTACTAAAATTGGAGCAGCCCTGGGCAAGTTGGGACATGTGGACCCTGTGCCTTGTCCCGAGCTAACAGCTACCTTGAGGCCATCTGAAACCACAGGCTTGAGAAGTAAAAGAGCGAGCATATTCTGATCTTGATTTGGGAGAGCTTTTTGTTGTTTCAAGTACATTTCATGCTTAGTTTTTAACAGGAAAGTTTTTTTCCTCCCACATTAACCTCATAATCATTGAAATATAGCAAGGAGAAAAAAGCAAACAGTGCTTGTTTATAGTGTATAGCAAATATACTTTTTTATTTTTTGGAAAGACTGAAACCAGTTTTAAGGACAGGAAGAGCTAGAAATTTCCAGAGACTTGTTTGCAGACTATGTAATAACCTTCTTGTCTTTCCTCTATTGAAAAAAAGATCTGCAATCTTTCTGCCTCCCCAACTCCTTGTTTTTAATCTTCCAGTAAATCTGCAATATGGTGAAGGTACTCCCTTTTACCACCGTGACTTCTGGTGACTCCATCTTCATGGAAACCAGTATTATCTTTGCCTCTGAAACCCCTGTGCCACTGTTTGCATGAGGTGGGATTCCATGTTTTAAACTTACTTTCTTCCCTTCACACTGGTCTTCATTCTCTGTTATCACAGGAAATAAAAAAGAATGATTTAATTTTGTCATTCTAATAATTAACTCTGCAAATCTTAATCAGCGTTTCCCTCACAAGTTTTGAGAATCAACTCCTGAGTCTCCTTTGTCTTCACCCTTTATAGGCTTTATACCTGGCTTTCAAGTTTATCTTCTTTTAAGTTTACTATGAACCTGTCATTTTTCTCCTTGTTGAATTTTGCATTTGCACTTCCAGAATTAAACAGTGTTTCGTTGATCCATCTCATGACTATTGAATTCCCCTGCCATCTTGGCGGTCTTCTCTCCTTTCCTTGGAGTAGAAGACACTTTGGAGCCACCTGTCTCTTGTGATCATTTCTTGTTATTCATTTTTTTGGACCTTGTGTGCTCAAGATAACTGTATTTTTAGAGTTGTTATTCTGTGTAAAGGTATTACCAACTACATTACTTTGGCTTAAGGTACTGGTATTTTGATTCCATAGAAGATCAGTATGCTTCCAGCAATACCAGCAGCACCAAACTGCTGCCTGATGTTGGCCTTGGACAGAACTAACTGGATGTCGGCATCTTGCCGAAAGATGCATAGGAACCCATAGACACCTCTTCAGTGGAATGAAGGAGTAGATAAACTGAGAGAACAATGAACAGTAGCTGCATCCTGAGGCAAAGAATACTGTGGACTGTGGCTCACAGAGAAGTCTAATTTAATATTATTCCCAAGAATATAATATATTCACACTTCATCTTCAGATAATATTGGACTGTACTCTGTCTTCTGTATCAAAAAAATAAAGTTGTTTTTTTTTTTTTAAATTTATTTAGAAGTTTGAGAAAATCACCTTAGCTGGGTGATTTTTCTGCTTTTTGAAGCATCTGTGGGAGTTATTCAGTGGTAGCTTGTCTGGCCTGAACGTTCCAAGGCAGCTGTATTCAGATGTCTAACGGGCAGGTTGGAAAGTTGGGCCCTTATTTCTCCATGCATGTATAAAGGCCTCTTCGTGTGGTCTCTGCAGCAGGGTACCCAGACTTGTAACATGATGGCTTAGGGCTCCAAGACACTGCCTTTGGAGAATCTTGACAGGTTCTTGAGAAAGTTTGGGACTAAAGCATTACAAAGTGAAATGAAGTGAAGTGAAGTCGCTCAGTCATGTCCGACTCTTTGCAACCCAATGGACTGTAGCCTGCCAGGCTCCTCTGTCCATGGGTTTCTACAGGCAAGGATACTGGAGTGGGTTTCCATTTTCTCCTCCAGGGGATCTTCCCGACTCAGGGATCAAACCTGTATCTCCTGCCTTGCAGGTGGATTCTTTACCGTGTGAGTCACTGGGGAAGCTGGAGATTTCCTGATCTTTGCATTTAATTCTCTCTTTAGGTTTTTTGTTACTGCTTTTATATTTCTAATTTGCAGAAGTTAACTTCTGTGTCAGTGATACTTTTTTAAAAATTCCATTTTTTATTATTGTAAAACCTTATCAGTGACAGTTTAAAAAATTATTAGGAAATATTTCATGTCTGTGTGGAATATAAGGAATAGCAGAGCAAAAACTTTATGTTCTAATTCCTGGCCTAAAGAAAACATTACTAGTCCAGTGTTAGTACAGTGTCAGCTACAGTGAGGCCGGGTGAACCCTTCGGTCTTTGCATCTCCCTGCCTCCACTCCAAGTGTAGTCGCCAGCCTCTGTTTGGTAGTGAGTCCTGTGCATTGCTTTGTACTTTATGTGTATATCTTTCAACCTGTGCACCTGTGCAGATGGTCAGAATATATTATAAATCATGTCGTACTACATTCTTGTGTAACTTGTTTTTCATTCTTACAGCATTGAGAAATTAAATGTTGATAAGAATAGCTCTATTTCTTTTTCATAGTTTGAATGTATACTGCATTATATTTATGCATTTCCTTTTTTTGTGGAAATTGGGTTGTATCTAATTTTTTTACTCTTGCATACTAGGATGAATGTCTTAGGATGTCTCATATTGCTACTGTGAACTTTTTTTAAGTACATTTCCTTGTGCACATGTGTGTGTTTCTCTGGAGCAGAGGTCAGCAAAGTTTTTCTGGAAAGGGCCAGATAGTGAATATCTTACACTTTGCATTTCAAGCAGTGCTGCCAATTTAGCAAGAAGGCAGTTACAGATAATGCATAAGCAAATGAGGGTGGCTGTGTGCCAGTAAAACTTTCATGGACACTGAAATTTGAATTTTATATGATTTTCTTGTAACATGAAACATCTTTCTTGTTTGAGTCGTTGTTTTTCCCCACTGAAGTGAAAGTGTTAGTCCGTCAGTAATATCCGACTTTTTGCAACCCCATGGACTGTACGTAGCCTGTCAGACTCCTCTGTCCATGGAATTCTCCAGGCAAGAATACTGGAGTGGGTAGCCATTCCCTTCTCCAGGGGATCTTCCCTAACCCAGGAAATGAAACTGGGTCTCCTGTATTGCAGGTGGAGTCTTTACTATATGAGCCACCAGGGAAGAGTGTTTTAAAAATGTAAAAGCCATATTCTTAGCTCATGGGCCTTGTAAAATCAAGCAGCAGGCCAGAGTTGGCTGGGCCATACTTTGTTTACATCTGATCTAGAGTGTTTCTTAGCATTGGAATTATTGGGTCATGTATGATTTCAGCTTCACCCTAGATACTGCCAAATTGATCACCAAAGTGCTTTCCCTAGCACTTTTTAAGACTTCCTGTTTATATACATCATCACCCACTTAATAATGTCGGATGTTCTAGTTTTTGCCAGTCTGGAGGAGTTTATTGGATGGTGATTTGAATTTGTAATGCCCATGTTTTAGTGAGGTTGAGTATCTTTATTGCTGTATTTAAAAAATTTACTCATTGTTCATGCAGTGTTAAAATATTGAGTGCCAACCTAGAGTTAATCCCTGTTGTGTTCGCTTGTGGTGCTTGAGTAAACTAAAAAGGTATTCTATGAGTTTCTTTTTGTTTTTTAGGTTAATTTGTGTGTATTTCCTCTCTTCTTAATTGCTCATGTCTTCCACACATTTTGTTTTCTGTTGGAATGTTGGAGTTCTTTATATAGTCTGGGTAGTAAACCTTGGTTGAATTACGTGTATTGAGCATACATCTTATAAAATTACTGCTTATTTTTTAATGCATGGAATAATTTTATGAGCACATTTTAAAAATAGTGTTTTGTTTTTTTTTTCTTAATGTCTTGCAGTTTTTGTGATACATGAAATTCTTTGGTCTTATTGGTCCCTTGTATTGTAACTTTACCTTTTTTTTTTTATTAATTATTGTTCATTTCTTCGGTTATTATTGTAGCAGAGTGATAAGCTATCCAGGCTGGGGTAACAGAATTTGAAAATCTATTTTAGTGTATCTATTTCTTACGTTTTCTTTACATTTAAAAAAGGTTTTTAAAAAGTTTTCATTAAATACTTCCGAATCTGATAGTGGGGTTAATATCCAGAATATAAAAGGAACTCTTAAAACTCAGTAGCAAAACCTCCAAATAATTGAACCAAAAATAGATAAAGGACTTGAACAGACATTTTTTCCAAAGAAGGCCTACAAATGGACAACAGATACATGAAAAGGTGCTTAGCATCACTAATTACTAGGAAAATGTGAATCAAGCCACCATAAGATATCACCTTATGCCTTGTAGAATGATTATCATGAAACCATGGTAACCATGCATTGAAGTTGGGATTGTAAGATTGGTACAACCCCTGTGGAAAACAGTATGGAGGTTCTTCAGGAGATTAAAAGCACCGCTATCTTCTGATCCAGGAATTCTACTTACATGAATATATTTAAAGGAAACAAAAATACTATATTGAAGAGATATCTGTGCCCCCAATTCGTAGCAATGTTGTTTATAATAGCCGAGACATGGAAACAATCTTAAGTGTCCATCAGTGGATGGAGATGTGGATATATATACAGTGGAATATTATTTAGACATGAAAAGAAATCCTACCGTATGTGAGAACATGGGTGGACCCTGAGATCATTTTGCTTAGTGAACAAGAATACTGTGTGATCCCACTTATATGTGTTATCTTTAAAAAAAAAAAAGGCTTAAAACGAAACGAAAAAATCCCAAACTCAGAAAAAAAGATCAGATGTGTGGATTCCAGAGGTAGGGCAAGGGAGGTAGGGGACTTGGATGAGGGTGGTCCAAGGTCCAAACTTCCAGTTTTAGGATAGATAAGTACTGGGGTTGTAATGTAAAAAATTATGGATGGTTATAGATAGTAGTCCTCTATGACACAATTGTTGTTCAGTCACTCAGTCTGTGTCCGACTCTGCGACCCCATGGACCTCAGCATACCGGGTTTCCCTGTCCTTCAGTATATCCTGGAGTTTGCTCAACTCACGTGCGTTGAGTCAGTGATGCCATATAGTCATCTCATCCTCTGTTTTCATCTCCTCCTCCGGCCTTCAGTCTTTCCCAGCATCAGGGTCTTTTCCAGTGAGTCGGCTCTTCACATCAGGTGGCCAAAATATTGGAGCTTCAGCATCAGTCTTTAAAATGAATATTCAGGACTGATTTCCTTTAGGATTGCCTGGTTTGATCTCCTTGCTGTCCAGAGGGCTTTCAAGAGTCTTCTCTAGCACCACAAAGGTGTCAGTTCTTTGGCACTCAGCCTTTTTTATTGTCCAGTACTCACATCCATACATGACTACTGGAAAACCCATAGCTTTGACTAGACAGACCTTTGTTTGAAAAGTAATGTCTCTGCTTTTTAATATGCTGTCTAGATTTGTCATAGCTTTTCTTCCAAGGAGCAGGTGTCTTTGAATTTCATGGCTGCAGTCACCATCTGCAGTGATTTTGGAGCCCCCAAAATAAAAAGTCTGTCACTGTTTCCATTGTTTTCCCATCTATTTGCCATGAAGTGATAGGATATGCTATGATCTTTGTTTTCTGAATATTGAGTTTTAAGCAAGCTTTTTCACTCTCCTTTTACCTTCATCAAGAGGCTGTTTAATTCCTCTTCACAGTCTACCATAAGGGTGGTGTCATCTGCATATCTGAGGTTATGGATATTTCTCCCGGCAGTCTTCATTCCATCTTGTGCTTCATCCAGCCCGGCGTTTCTCATGATGTACTCTGTATAGAAGTTAAATAAGCAGGGTGACAATAAACAGCCTTGATGTACCCCTTTCCCAATTTGGAACCAGTCCATTGTTCCATGTCTGGTTCAAACTGTTGCTTTTTGACCTGCAAACAGGTTTGTCCAGAGGCAGGTGAGGTAGTCTGGTATTCACATCTCTTGAAGAATTTTCCAGTTTTTTGTGATCCACACAGTCAGGCTTCAGCGTAGTCAGTGAATCAGAAGTAGATGTTTTTCTGGAACTCTCTTGCTTTTTTGATGATCCAGCGGATGTTAGCAATTTGATCTCTGGTTCCTCTGCCTTTTCTAAATCCAGCTTGTACATCTGGATGTTATTGGTTCACGTACTGTTGAAGCCTGGCTTGAAGGATTTTGAGCATGACCTTGCTAGCATGTGAAATAAGTGCAATTGTGTGGTAGTTTGACTTGTTTAGAAGTTAAAGTAAATCCTAAGAGTTCTCATCACAAGGAAAGACACTTTCTTCGTTTTCTTCTTTCTCTCTCTTCCTTTTCTTCTTTATTTCATCTGTATGAGATGATAGTTGTTAACTGAGCATATTATGGTAATTATTTCACAGTATATTTAAGTCAAGTCATGCTGTACACCCTGAACTTACACAGTGTTGTTCAGTTATAACTCAGTGAAGCTGGACGGGAATGAACCTAGAGTCTGTCATGCAGAGGGAAGGAAGTCAGAAAGAGCAAAACAGATATCACATATAAACGCATATATGTGGAATATATATGCATTCCACATACATCTATATATGTAGAATCTAGAAAAACGGTACTGCTGCTGCTGCTAAGTCGCTTCAGTCGTGTCCAACTCTGCGACCCCATAGATGGCAGCCCACCAGGCTCCCCCATCCCTGGGATTCGCCAGGCAAGAACACTGGAGTGGGTTGCCATTTCCTTCTCCAAAGGGTGAAAGTGAAAAGTGAAAGTGAAGTCGCTCAGTCATGTCCGACTCTTCGTGACCACTTGGACTGCAGCCCACCAGGCTCCTCTGCCAATGGGAGTTTCCAGGCAAGAGTACTGGAATGGATTGCCATTGCCTTCTCCAGAAAAATGATACAGATGAGCTGATTTCTAGAGCAGGAGTAGAGATGTAGACATGGTGAACAGACGTGGACACGGGGTGGGTGGGGGGATTAGTTGGGAGCATTGGCATGTATACATTACCATGTGTGAAATCCCAGCTAGTGGGAGCCTGCTGTAAAGCATAGGAAACTCAGCTCTATGCTCTGTGATGACCGAGAGAGGTGGGATGGGGGTGGGGAAGGGAGGTTTATGAAGGGGGGATATATTTTACGTATAGTTGATTCACTTCCCTGCACAGCAGAAACTGACATAACATTGTAAAGCAATTATATTCCAATAAAAAATAAAACCGGGCAGGACTGCCTGCAAAAGGTTTACTTTTTTTTTTTTACTCTTTTTTTAAAGAGAAGTTTTAGGTTCTCAGCAAAGTTGAGAGAGGAAGGTACAGAGATTTGCTGTATACCTCCCACCCCAACACATGCATAGCCTTCACCAGTTTCAACATCTCTTACCAGAGTGGTATGTCTGCTGCAACTGATAACCCTCCACTGACACCTCATCATCTCTCAAAAGTCCATAGTTTACTTTATGGTTCACCCATAGACTATACACTGTGTGGTATAGGCTGTGAGTTTGGACAAGTGTATAATGACGTGTACCCATCTTTATTGTATCATACAGAGTATTTTCATTGCCATAAAAATCTTCATTGTTCCACCTGTTCATCCCTCCATCCCCACACCCACCCCACCCTGGCAACTGCTGACCTTTATACTGTCTCCATGGTTTTGCCTATTCACCGTGTCATCTAGGTGAAGTCATACAGTCGGTCTACTTTTCTGGGTTTTGTTTTGTTTTCACTGAGTAATAGGTGTTTAAGGTTGTTTCATCCTCCGTGTCGTGTCATGACTAGGCAACTCCTTTTTTCTCCCCAAATAATATTTCATTGAATTCACCAAAGTTTATCCATCCTCCTACCTACTGAAGGATATCTTGGTTGCTTCCAAGTTTTGCCAGTTATGATGAAGCTGCTGTGAATATCTGGGTGCGGATTCAGTGTGGCTACTAGTTTTTACTCCTGTGGGTAAATACCGAGGAGCATAGTTGCTGAACCATATGGTAACAGCACATTTCGGTTTGTAGGAGACTAAACCGGCACTATTTTGTATTCTCACCAGCAGTGAATGAGTGTTCCGGTGCCACATCCTCACAGCATTTGGTGTTAGTGTTCCAGATGTTGTCGATTTTAGTGGATGGGTAGTGGTATCTCCTATTTTAGTTTGCATTTCCCTTATGACATACGATGTGAAGAGTTTTTTCATATGCTCATTTGCCATGTCTGTATCTTCTTTGGTGAGGTGTCTGTTAAGGTCTTTGACTTATTTTGTAATCAGGTTGTTTTTTTAAATCATTGAGTTCTATGTATATTTTGGGTAAAGTCGTTTATCAGGTTTGTAGTTTTGCAGATATTTTCTCCCACTCTGTGGCTTGTTTTCTGGTTTTCTTGACAGAGCAGAAGTTTTAATTGTAATGAAGTCCAGTTTATCAATTCTTTCTTTTGTGGATTATACCTTTCGTGTTTTAGCTAAAGAGTCATCTCCATACCAGCTAGATTTTCTCCTATGTTATCTTCTAGGAGTTTTTTAGTTGTGTATTTTACACTTAAGTCTGTGATGCATTTTGAATTAGTTTTTTTTTGCTTTACTTTTTGTGAGAGGCGTAAGGTCTGTGTCTAGATTCATTACTTTGCATGTGAACGTGCAGTTGTTCCAGCACCATTTTTCAAAAAGATTGTCTTTTGCTCTGTTGTGTTGCCTTTCCACCCTTGACAAACAACAGTTGACTGTATTTGTGTGGCTCTCTTCTGGGCTCTATGCTTTTCCACTGATTGACGTGTTCTTTTGCCAGTACTACCGTGACTTGATTATTGTGCCTTTATAAGTCTTGAAGTCAGGTGGTGTCTGTTCTCCAGATTTGTTCTTAAACATTGTGATTGGGCTTCCCTGGTAACTCAGTGGTAAAGAATTCAGCTGTAATGCAGGAGATACAGGTTTGATCCCTGGGTTGGGAAGATCCACTGAAGAAGGAAATGGCAACCCGCTCCAGTATTCTTGGCTGGGAAATCCCATGATTAGAGGAGCCTGGTGGGCTACAGTCGGGGTCGCAAAAAGAGTCAGACTAAGCGAACATTGTGATGGCTATTCTGAATCTTCTTCCTTTCCATATAAACTTTAGAATCAGTTTCTTAACATTCATAAAATAACTTGTGAAAACTTTGACTGCAGTTGTGTTGAATTTATAAAGTTAGAAAGAACTGACATCTTGATGGTATTGAATCTTCGCATCTGTGAACACAAAATATCTCTCCATTTTATTTAAGTTTTGTTTCATTTCATCCATCAGAGTTTTGTAGTTTCCCCTGTGTAGATTTTGTATGTATTTTGTTAGCTTTATAGCTAAGTATTTCATTTTTGGGGTGCTAATGTCAGTGTTAATTGTGTTTTTAATTTCACATTCACCTTGCTCATTATTGGTATATAGGAAAGTGTAATTTTTTTGTATTAACCTTGTATCCTGCAGCTTTACTGTATTTGCTTTTTAGTTCCAAGAGGGTGGTGGTGTTTCTTTTTTTGAGTGATTTGGATTTTCTACCTAGATGATCATGTCATCTGCAAACAAAGTTTTATTTCTTTCTTCCCTATCTGTATCTCTGTAAATACAACACAGAAGATATATAATCAAATACCTTGTTTATATTATTTTCAGCAAACTATTACTTGCTACTGGAAATAAGAAAAATTGAAGTTTTAATTTTATCTTCACTTATTCTTTCTCGATAGTCTTTCTTTATAAACATTCAGATTTCTAACCTAACATCATTTTTCTTCCCTCTGAAGAACTTAAAAAAAATTTTTTTGCAAAACAGCAGCATGTTCTCTAGGGCTTCTTTCAGCATCACCTGCCCACCCCTCCCCCATCCTATGTCTTCCTGTGGTTTGAAAATGATATGCCTATGTCGACTAAAAAGATGCACAGTGTGAGAGCTGTGAGTTAAGTTTTGTTTGAGGCTAAATGACGACTGCAGCCTGGGAGACAGCACCTCAGACAGCTCTGAGAGACTGATCCAAAGCGGTAGTGGGGGAAGTTCAGCGTATAAGATTTTGCTGAAAAGGGAGTTCAGCGCAATCAAGTGCTTATTTTATGAAAGGTTTTCCACTAGTCACAAGGAGCTGATGTCACCATGAAGGGGATTTAGTGCTTTTCTAGATATGAGGAGATGCAAGGACTTGGATCATGAAATCAGTTCCTAAAAGTACCTTTGTCTGAAGATCTGTTACACCGGGTTCCCTGGAGCACAGAGTGCCTTGCTCTCCACCCTGGACTCTCCTCGGTGGTGCTGAAGGTCAGCAGCTACAGCAGCACAGGGTTCAGTCTCTGCAGAGGCAGGTGGCACAGGCCCTCGTTGTTTGGTTGCTGGCAGATGTTCTTGGCAAGTGCCAATATGTAGCTGACACCTTGGTGTAGTTTTTAGATTTATTCTGCCTCAGAACTTCCTAGATCTGTGGTTTGCTGTCTGATGTTAATTTGTGGAAATTCTCGCTCTTTTATTGTTTCAAATATTTTTTCTGTTCCTTCCTTTATTCTCCTTCTAGTGTTTCTCTTAAACGTAGGTTACACCTTTTGTACTTCTCCCACAACCCTTGGGCGTTGTTTCTTTTTTCTCCCCCTTCAGTCAGTTCTCTTTGGCTTCCCTGATTGCTCAGTTGGTAAAGAATCCGCCTGCAAAAGCAGGAGACCCTGGTTTGATTCCTGGGTCGGGAAGATCCGCTGGAGAAGGAAATGGCAACCCACTCCAGTATTCTTGGGCTTCCCTTGTGGCTCAGCTGGTAAAGAATCTGCCTGGAATGTGGGAGACCTGGGTTTGATACCTGGGTTGGGAAGATCCCCCGGGGCAGGGAAAGGCTACCCACTCCAGTATTCTGGCCTGGAGAGCTCCATGGACTGTGTAGTCCATGGGGGTCACAAAGAGTTGGACACGACTGAGCGACTTTCACTTTCCCTTTCATTGATATAGTCAAGTTCAGACATTCTTTCCTTAACTGTGTCCAGTCTACTAGTAAGCTCATCAGAGGCATCTTTCCTTTCTGTTACATATTTTTATTTCTAGCATTAATTTTTGGTTCTTAGGATTTTCGCCTCTGCTTACGTTGCAGAGGTCTTAATTTGTTAATTAGCTGTCTGCTGTACTGTCTGCTGTGACCATTAGAGCCCTTAGCAGAGTAAGCGCAGTTGTTTAACTTTCCAGCTTGATAATTCCAGCATCCATGCCATGTCTGCCCTGATGCTTGTTTTATCACATCGCATTGTGTTTTTTGCCTTTTAGTATGTCTTAATGATTTTTTTTCCTGATACCTGGACATGATATACCAGGTAAAAGGAACTACAGGTTTTCAGGTAAGAGGAAGCATTCTGCAGCCCTGGGATTGGGTCTGATCTTCAGGTCCATGAGCCTAGGCCTCTAAACTGTAAACTTTACACGTGTTTCTCAGTGTTTTTCTCTACTCTTAGGTGGGACGGGATGGCTAGAATGGGCTGGTGTTGGGTATCTCCCTTCTCCCAGCAGGAGTTGTGTCAGTTTAATAAAACTTTTGTAGGTTAGGCTCTTTCTTACCCCTGAGGCCTTGTTGAGAAGAGTCCTCTCTTGCATTTCAAAATGGTTCCTTTTTCCCTTTCCCAGATGGAAGGGGAGGGTGGGGTGGGAGTGGATTTTTCTCCAGTGTTTACTGGGAGAACCTGGTCAAGCTCCTGAAGGCGAAACTCACGAGAGTGGGACCCCCTGTTACGACTGGGTGCCTCTGGAGTTTTAATCCTCAGACATGTAAATACTGAACCTCCAACAGTTCGTCAATTTACAGTTGAGACTTTCCTACCAAGATACTTGTGGTAGTTGTAAGGTTAGCAGAAGTAATTTTCATTTGCCCTTAACTTATTTCTCCAAGTATTGATATTTACCATCATTGCTTTATTGTATTCTCTCTCTAACTGTATATGTTTATATATGCTTACTTTTTTTCCCCTGAACTATTTGAAAGTAAATTTCAGGCACACTGCTCATTACCCCAACTTATGTCATTGTCTTGCCTCTTCTTCATGTTTGTTGAACTATAGATCCTCTTAAATCACTACAGTGTAGTTACCAAAATCAGAAAATTAACACTAATATAATACTATTATCTAATCTACAGAGTTTATTTCAATTTTTACTAGTTGACCTAAAATGTTCTTTTAGGAAAAAGAAAAATTCTGATTCCGGGTCCAATTTAGGATCAGTTCAGTTCAGTCGCGTCCAACTCTTTGTGACCCCATGAATCGCAGCACGCCAGGCCTCCCTGTTCATCACCATCTCCCAGAGTTCACTGAGACTCATGTCCATCGAGTCCGTGATGCCATCCAGCCATCTCATCCTCTGTCGTCCCCTTCTCCTCCTGCCCCCAATCCCTCCCAGCATCAGAGTTTTTTCCAATGAGTCAACTCTTCGCATGAGGTGGCCAAAGTACTGGAGTTTCAGCTTTAGCATCATTCCTTCCAAAGAAATCCCAGGGTTGATCTCCTTCAGAATGGACTGGTTGGATCTCCTTGCAGTCTAAGGGACTCTCAAGATCTTCTCCAACACCACAGTTTTGGTGCTCAGCCTTCTTCACAGTCCAACTCTCACATCCATACATGACCACTGGAAAAACCATAGCTTTGACTAGACGGACCTTAGTCGGCAAAGTAATGTCTCTGCTTTTGAATATGCTATCTAGGTTGGTCATAGCTTTCCCTCCAAGGAGTAAGTGTCTTTTAATTTCATGGCTGCAGTCACCATCTGGAGTGATTCTGGAGCCCCCAAAAATAAAGTCTGACACTGTTTTCACTGTTTCCCCACCTATTTCCCATGAAGTGATGGGACCAAATGCCATAATCTTCGTTTTCTGAATGTTGAGCTTTAGGCCAACTTTTTCACTCTCCTCTTTCACTTTCATCAAGAGGCTTTTTAGTTCCTCTTCACTTTCTGCCATAAAGGTGGTGTCATCTGCATATCTGAGGTTATTGATATTTCTCCCGGCAATCTTGATTCCAGCTTGTGCTTCTTCCAGTCCAGTGTTTGTCATGATGTACTCTGCATAGAAGTTAAATAAGCAGGGTGACAATATACAGCCTTGATGTACTCCTTTTCCTCTTTGGAACCAGTCTGTTGTTCCATGTCCAGTTCTAACTGTTGCTTCCTGACCTGCATACAGATTTCTTAAGAGGCAGGTCAGGTGGTCTGGTATTCCCATCTCTTTCAGAATTTTCCACAGTTTCTTGTGATCCACACAGTCAAAGGCTTTGGCATAGTCAAGAAAGCAGAAATAGATGTTTTTCTGGAACTCACTTACTGCATTTATTAGTCATGTTTCTTGTGTCTTTTTTAATCTGGAAGAGTATTCCAGTCTTTGTCTCTCTTTACATTGACATGTTTAACATATGTGGGTGTGCATTCAGTCTCTCAGTCATGTCCCACTCTTTGCAACCCCATCAAGCTCCTCTCTCCATGGGATTCTCCGGACAACACTACTGGAATGAGCAGGCATTCCTTTCTCCAGGGAATTTTCCCAACCCAGGGATCAACCCCGGGTCTCCTGCATTGCAGGCAGATTCTTCTGAACAGTTTGCCATTTCTGCTCCAGGGGGATCTTCCTGACCCAGGGATGGAACTTGCATCCTGCATTAGGTGGATTTTTTACCACTACACCACCTGGGAAGCATAAACCTTCCAGTTATTTTGTACTTTGAGTTTGTCTAATGCTTCCTCATGATTAGATTTAGGTTATGCATTTTTGTAAGTAATGCCACAGTAATTACTTACTTTCATTGATATTCTCAATGAGCTTCTGTCCTGTTTACTGGTGAAATTATCTTTGATGACTTAGTTAAGATGGTTTTTGCCGGGTTTCTCCACTGAAAGGTACTATGTTCTCCTTTGTAATTAATATCCTGTGGGGAACTACTTTGAGACAATAAAACAACATATGTCTTACCAGATTTCACCCTTAGTATTAGCTTCTTTCCATTTATTAGTTTCAGCATTCCTTGATGATGCCTGCTTTAATCAGTTTTTATTATAATGTTCCCCAAATTATGATTTTCCAGTTGTATCCTTCTTCTATATTTGTTAATTCACATTCTACTAAATACTTGTTCTTTTTTTTAAAAAAAGTCAGATTTTCTTCTTACCTTCAGATACCTGTGCCTCCAGTTTCTTAGCTCTTCTGGGGCTGTGTACATGAAGAAGTTTGCTTCTTGTTTGCTTTCCTCACCTCTTGCAGACATCGTCTGCCCTTGCCATGCTGTGCCAGCTAGGACCTTCACTACATAGTTACAGAACTGTTCATGCTGCTTATGGCAGGGGAAAAGTTACAGTGTTTTCCAAAGGGTTTTGTGCAGTAGTTACTCTTTTCGTTTTATTCCTTCTATACTCAGTTTGCTGAGTTTTTATTTTGTGAATTACATTCATGATTTTCAAATGTGAACTTGCTTTTAGAATAAACGCTACTTGGTTGTAATATATTATTATCGCTGTATTTGATTTACTGTTATCTTATTTAGAGTTAGATATCTGTCTACATGAGAGCATGTTCTCATGGCATTTTCCTTCCTTAAATGTTAGTATCAGGTTTGGGATAGAGTCTTCTGACTTCATAAAATGAGCTGCAAAATGTTCCTTTTTAAAAAATTTGTTCTTCTGGAAAAGTCTAGATCTATTTGTTGGTATTTCTTAAAAGCTTGAAAGAAATTATGGGAGAAGCCTTCTGTGTCTGAATTTTTCTTTTCAAAAAGATTTGTAATAATTCAGTTATCTTTTATTGATAGCAGTGTTCAAAGTTTTTTTCTTTTGTCAGTTTGGTAATATTTGTGCCCTCACAAGTGTTTCTTTCTTTCTGTAGACAAACTGAATCAGTTCCTATGCATCCATCAGACTTCATCTTTCATCAGTTTAGGTACATCAGGCATCTGCTGTTATCTTCTTTCTGGGTTCTTTCTGTTCTTATAGATTTCTAATTTTCCCCTTTCTTTTCATTACTGTCCTTTTAATGGAGGTGCATGGAGAAAAATGCAGTATTTAATTTATGTTGCTTAACGGAGATCTCTCTTTAGCCTTTGTATTTCCTTTAATTTTGTAAATAGAATGCAGTGCATGTAATTTTCCACTCTGATCATCATGAGTGTCAACCATAACAGGACAGCAGAGTGCTGATACTCAAGAATTTCTGAGGGTTCAAAGTTGTTTTCCTTAGTGCAAGTTGCTCTAAAATTTATGTTTTTAGAATTTGCTTGTTTTTTATAATTTATTTTGTTCTAATTGGCAATCATCACTTTCATTAGGTTATTTTTCTCTTTCATTAGGTTAATTTATAGGTTCTAATCTGCTGTCAATTAGGAAATGATATGATTAGACTTGTTAGAATTGTGTGTGCAGAACCCTGTTTCCTTTAGGGTGTATGCAATGTAGAAACCTCTTGGTTTTTCACTGCTTAGTGGCCTTTATGGTAACTTGCCTGGCTTTCAGTGATGGATACTAGTTGCTGCATTTGGGAGTCTTTATAGTCTAGTAATCACCAGAGTTTATTATGTTCTTCATAACCCCTTTTTAAAAAAAAACCTACAGGTTTATTTTACATTTGGTTTCTGAATATTTTGGAGGGATAATTTTAGATTTATAGAGAAGTTTCAAAGATGTTATAGTTGCTTTGTACTGTTTACCCATCTTCCCCTAATGTTGCCGACTTAGTTAATAAAATGTTTGTAAAAAACTAGGAAATTAACAAGGGCATAAACTACAGGCTTGACTTTCTTCCGTAGGATCCAGTCCAGGACGCCACAGTGCATTTGGTCGTCGTGTCATCTTTGTCCCCTCTGATCATGTTGGTTTCTTTAATCTTTTTTTTTTTTTTCACAACCTTAACAGTTTTAAACTGTCCTGGTCAGGATTTTCTAAAATGTTCCTCAGTTTGGGTTTATCTGATGTGTTCTCATGACAAAACTGACATGGGTTAAGTCACATTTTCATCACATCATATTAAATGTGCTGTGAATGTTGTTGTTCAGTCCCTAAGTCATGTCCAACTCTTTGCAGCCCCATGAAATGCAGCACGCCGGGCCTCCCTATCCTACACCATCTCCTGAAGTTTGCTCAGACATTGAGTCAGTGATGCTATCCAACCATCTCATCCTCTGTTGCCCCTTTTTCCTTTTGCCTTCAATCTTTCCTAACATCAAGGTCTTTTCCAATGAGTCGGCCTTCACCTGAGGTGGCCAAAATATTGGAGCTTCAGTTTCAACATCAGTCCTTCCAATGAATATTCAGGTTGGTGTCCTTTAGGGTTGATCAGTTTGATCTCCTGGCAATCCAAGGGGCTCTCAAAAGTCTTCCAATACACAATTCAGAAGCCCAAATTCTTAGGCACTCAGCCTTCTTTATGGTCCAACTCTTACATCCATTCATGATTACTGGAGAAACCATGGCTTTGACTATACAGACCTTTGTTGGCAAAGTGATATCTCTTCTTTTTAATCTGTTGTCTAGGTTTGTCATAGGTTTCCTTCCAGGGAACAAGTGTCTTTTAATTTCATGGGTGCAGTCACCATCTGCAGTGATTTTGGAGCTCAAGATGATAAAATCTGCCACTGTTTCCACGTTTTCCCCTTCTGGTTGCCATGAAGTGGTGGGACTGAATGCCACTGATGTTCGTTTTTTGAATGTTGAGTTTTAAGCCAGCTTTTTCACTCTCTTTCACCCTAATAAAGAGGCTCTTTAGTTTCTCTGTTTTTTTACCGTTAGAATGGTATTATCTGCATATCTGAGGTTATTGATATTTCACTCAGCAACCTTGATTCCAGCTTGTGATTCATCCCCCCTGGCATTTTGCACGATGTATTCTGTACATAAGTTAAATAGGCAGGGTAAGAATATACAGCCTTGACATACTCCTTTCTCAATTTTGAACCAGTCTGTTGTTCCATGTCTGATTCTAACTTGCTTCTTGACCTGCATACAAGTTTCTCAGGAGGCAGGTAAGGTGGTCTGGTACTCGCATCTCTTTTAAGAATTTTTCACAGTTTGTTGTGATCCACACAGTCAAGGCTTTATATTTAATGAAACAAAAGTAGGTGTTTTTGTGGGATTCTCTTGCTTTCTCTATAATCCAGCAAATGTTGGCAGTTTTATTTCTGGTTGCTCTGCTTTTTGTAAGCTCAGCTTGTATATCTGAAAGTTCTCAGTTCACGTATTGTTGAAGCCTAGCTTGAAGAATATGTGAACATTACTTTGCTAGCATGTGAAATGAGTACAGCTGTATGGTAGTTTGAGCATTCTTTAGCATTGCCTTTCTTTGGGATTAGAATGAAAACTGACCTTTTCCAGTCCTGTGGACATTGCTGAGTTTTCCATATTTGCTGGCATGTTGAGTGCAGGACTTTAACAGCATCATCTTTAAGGATTCGAAATAGCTCAACTAGAATTCCATCACCTGCACTAGCTTTGTTCATAGTGATGCTTCCTAAGTCCCACTTGACTTTGCACTCCAGGATGTCTGGCTCTAGGTGAGTAAGCACACCATCACGGTAATCTGGGTCATTAAGACCTTTTCTGTACAATTCTTCAGTGTATTCTTGCCACCTCTTCCTAGGCTCTTCTCCTTCTATTGGGTCCTTACTGTTTCTGTCCTTTATTGAGCCCATCTTTGCATGAAGTGTTTCCTTGGCATCTCCAATTTTCTTGAAGAGATCTCTAGTCTCCCATTTTTCTGTTTTCGTCTGTTTCTTTACATTGTTCGCTTAAGAAGACTTTCTTCTCTTTCCTTGCTATTCTCTCTGCGTGTTTTGGGTATATTTTTCCCTTTCTCCCTTGCCTTTTCCTGTTCTCTTTTCTCAGCTATTTGTAAAGTCTCCTCAGACAACCACTTTGCCTTCTTGCTTTTCTTTTCTTGGGGATGGGTGGTTTTGGTCACTGCCTCCTATACAGTGTTACGAACCTCCATCCATAGTTCTTCAGACATTCTTTCCACCAGATCTAATCCCTTGAATCTATTCATCACCTCCACTGTGTAATCATAAGGGATTTGTTTTAAGTTATACCTGAAAAGCCTAGTGGTTTTCTTTACTTTTTTCAATTTAAGCCTAAGTTTTGCAATAAGGAGTTCACTTTGGACTCTTTTCTTGATTAAGAGGGCTGTTCCAATTCTTCTGAGGCATTCTTGCGCACAGTAACAGATACAGTGGCCGTCTGAATTACATGCCTGTTCCCATCCGTTCTAGTTCACTGATGCCCAAAATGTTGGTGTTCACTCTTGCCACCTCTGCTTGACCACGTCCAGTTTACCTTAGTTCATGGTCCTAACATTCCAGGTTCGAGTGCAGTATTCTTTACATTATCGGACTTTATTTTCATCCCGAGGCATATCCACAACTGTGTGTCATTTCCATTTGGCCCATCCTCTTTGTTCTTTCTGGAGCTATTTCTGCGCTCTTTCCCAGTAGCATATTGAGCACTTTCTGACCTGGGGGGCTCATCTCCAGGTGTCATATCTTTTTTTGCCTTTTCATACTGTTTGTGGGGTTTTCAAGGCAAGAATATTGAAGTGATTTGTCATTCCCTCCTCCAGTGGAAGTCGTTTTTTCAGAACTCTCCATCGTGACCTGTTCATCTTGGGTGGCCCCGCACAGCATGGCTCATAGCTTCATTGAGTTATGCAAGCGCCTTCACCAGGACAAGGCTGTGATCCATGAAGGGAATGCTATGAATAAAACATCACTTTTGATGTTAACTTTGATGTTCACTTGATACAGGTAGTGATTATCAGATTTCTTACTGTTAGTCACCTTTTTCTGAGTTGACTCTCTGGAAGTGAATTACACGGTCTGTCTCTTAAAGGTAGGGGCTTGTATATGTATTATTTGGAATTCTGTAAGGAAGATGTGTCCCTTCTCCCCATTTATTTATTTATTCAGTTATTTATATAATGAATATTTTATTAGGGGGATTATAATTCAGTACTGTTATCATTTATTTTTGTGAAAATCGTTCCACTTTTGGTGATTGGGAGGTTCTTTTAGGTTGCTCCCGAATCCTTTTGAAATTTCCCATCCTTTTTTTTAAATTTTAATTTTAATTTATTTATTTTAATTGGAGGCTAGTTACTTTACACCATCCTTTTTATAAAAAAACGCCTTCTGGCCCTACAGAATACTCCAGACTTACCTTGTATTTTTCCTGCCTCATCCTAGAATCAGTCATTTCTCCTGGGAGCTCTGGCTCCTTGTATTGGAGAATGGTATTCAGAAAATAAAATCTGGTTGTAAGCATGCTTGTTGCTACTATAGGATATCACTTGTAGGCTTTCTCTGGGGACAGACCTTCAGCTCTTCTAGCCCATGGAACAGGGTGTCTGTATTTGTTTCTGTATCTGTTCATCTGTACGGGCATCAAATAAATATAAGTTCATACTGACACCTCTTACTCTAACCTAGCACCGCTGGAATGAACAGTTCATTCCAGCTCTCCTCTCTTGCTTATTTATAACTTCTTTTACTGAAAGAAAAACTTTGCTCCTGTTATCTGCTACTTCTTTATGTATATTATACATGTAAAGAGGTTTCAGATTTGCTCATGATGACTTCTTTCCACCTACTTCATAATATTTTTGGTTGTAAACTCATATTTTTTTGAATTTTTTTCAGACATTGATGTTTTAGTTTTTTAGAGAAGATTTATATTTGATTCTGCTAGTCATTTATAAGTTTTGGTACTTATGTTTTAGCCTTTACAGTTTTTTACTGTGGGAAAATATACACAACATAAAATTTATTGTTTTAACTGCTTATAAATATACAAATGTAAATTGGCATTAAGTACATTCATAATGTGCAACTATCACCACTAGCCATGTCTAGAACTTTCTCATCATCCCAGACAAAAGCTCAGTACCCATTAAAAAATAACTACATTGTCCTCTCCCTTCAGCCCCTGGAAACCTCTATTCTACTTGCTCTCTGAATTTGCCTATTTTTAGATATATCATATAAATGGAATAATGCAATATTTGTCCTTCGGTGTCTGGCACGAGTAAAATGAAAGTGAAAGTTGCTGTTGTGTCTGACTCTTTGTGACCCCATGGACTGTAGCCCGCCAGGCTCCTCTGTCCATGTAATTCTCCAGGCACGAACACTGGAGCGGGTAGCCGTTCCCTTCTCCAGGTGATCTTCCCAACCCAGGGACCGAACCTAGGTTTCCTGCATTGCAGGCGTATTCTTTACCAGTTGAGCTACCAGGGAAGCCCTATGAGTTAAAATGGGTAAAGCATTTTACTCCTGGTTTTCAAGGTTCATCCATGTTGTAGCATGTCAGAGTTCGTTTCTTTATAATTCAAAAAATAAGGCAAAAAAATAATCCTTTGTATGTGTATTTGTGAACACAGCACATTTTGTTTATCCGTTCATCTGCTGATGGACATTTGGGTTGTTTCCACCTTCTGACTTTTGTGAATAATGCTACTGTGAACTTTGGTGTACAAGTTTCAGAGTCCATGCTCTCAGTTGTTTCTGGGTATATTTCTAGAAGTAGGATTGATGATCATAGAGCAGTTCTACGCTTAACTTTCTGAAGAACTGCCAAGCATTTTCCACAACGGCTGCACCATTTTATATTCCCACAGGTAATGCATAAGAGTTCCAGTTTCTCCACAACCTTACCAGCACTTACTGTTTTCTATTAAAAAAAACATAACCATCCTAACGAATGTGAAATACTATCTCATTATACTTTTGATTTGCACTTCCCTAACATCTTTGTGATATTGTGCATCTTTTCCATTTTAATTAGGGGCTTTTCTGGGCCATATAGGCTATGAGACTATTTTAATTATGGACTCTTCTGGGCCATGTAGGGTATGAAAATTCTGGTCCCAAACCTGAGTAACTATGAGCTTGTGTTGAGGTATTCCCTAAACATGAAGTGGAGGTACTCTTTATTTGTCTTTGCATGAATGCGTAGTCGCTCAGTGGCGTCCAATTCTTTATGACCCTTTGAACTGTAGCCCACCAGGCTTCTCTGTCCATGGCCTTTCCCAGGGAAGAATACCGGAGTGGGTTGCCATTTTCTTCCTCTAGGAGATCTTCCTGACCCAGGGATCAAACATGTGTCTCCTGCATTGCTGGTGGATTCTTTACCAGCTGAGCCATCAGGGAAGCCCTGTTTGTCTTTAGTTCAATCCTGGAACCCAGAACCAACAGCATGATACTGTAATTATCCCCCCCCCCTCCCACCTGTCTCTTTTCTTGAGTAAGTCTCTTTCTTGTCTGCACTAGTTCAGCCAGTGGGATTGTTGCCCTTCTGGTCTTCAGGCTGACCTTTCATCTTGCTGGGCCCCTCAGAAGTGATCTTCCCAAGCTCTAGGCCTCAGGGTTTTGTTATGTGGCTCCAAAACAAATGCCACCTTCAGAGCTTCAATTATTTCTCAGGTTCCCACTGTCTAGTTGTTTATGGCTTTAGGATATTTCAGGCATGCATTTATATGATTTTAATCTCATAGTTAAGCATGTTTGGTGTTCTTATTTGGAGAGGTTTGTTGAACATTGAGCTCTCCCTGATTCTAACCCAAAAAACCTTGGTTTGTTTCTTTTAAAGGCTGGTGGTCTGGATTTAGTTCTCATTAATAAGGCAAGCAAATTAAGTGACTAATTTCTGGAACCAGTGATCAAATATGGAGATACAGGGTTGATTTTTATGTATTTCATACATATTCATACGTTCCTGTCCACATTTTTTATTATATTTTACTGAATTTGAGCTTTTTTCTATAGCACATTCACACATATGGTCAAGTGTATGAACAGATTTTAATGTGTTCTTTTTCTCTTAGAGACGGTAGGCAAAAGGCAAACAAATTAAAAGAAAATCTTGACTAAAAGAATTTGGCAAATGCTCAATTTTATTTTATATTGAATAGCTCTATTAATGAATACTTATCTGAGTTTGTTTTTATTTCAGCTCTGGCTAGATCAGAATCTAAAAGAGATGGAGGTTTTAAAAATAATTGGAGCTTTGATCATGGAGAAGAAAGTGAAGGAGATACAGATAAAGAGTAAGAATTTTTTTTACCCCCTCAGATATTTTATAAGAATGAAACTTTTCATTAGAAAAACAATTTATATTCCACGGAAATAGTTTTAAAAGTATGATATTCTTAGAAAATATTGACTTACAGTAGCATTAAGGAAAGAAAAAGCAATTGTTTTATTGGTAAATAATTATGTGGTTATATTTCTTCATCTTTTGCAATGTATAAATATGTACAGATTATAAAGGTAATCTTATAATTAAAAGTTGACCATATTGTGGATTTCCTATTAAAGACATTATTATTTTTTTTAATATGGCACTCTGTTCAGGTAGTGATAAGAAAAGCCACCATTTACCAGGAGTGAATGAACCCAGATTACGATTCCTGAAGTTTGTAAGAAAGTTTAGTGTCTACCTTTGCAGTTGAAACTCCCCCCAGCCCCCCACGCCATCCCCAACCACGTTCATCATAGATTGCTACCAGAGAAAGTAGAAACCCTATAAATGCTAAACACAGGTGTTGACCCAGACAGAAGTTAAGTGAAGCATTCATTATACTCTGTTAATGTACGTGGAGTGACTGCTGTAAATTTTTAAATGGCTTTCATACAACTTTTTGAATATCATGAGATTTGTATTACAAATTTAGCATTGCTATTAGTTTCTCGGTTATTGATCTGGTTTCTGCTGGCCAGAACAAATAGCAAATTAAGAGACACAAAAATATATACACTCAAGTTCTACCAAAACTGCAAGTATTTTTTAGAAATTTTATGCAAGAAGTCTTTCAGAGTATATTGGCTAAGTATTGTAGGTTCTTTTCTTCTGTCTGGGCAACAGCTCCATTCATCATTACCGCTTTACGTGCCTTCACCAGTGAGATGTTGAATTTGAAGTTAAAAGTTGTATACAAGCAATATTGAAACGTTTTACATCTTTATTATGATAGCTAAGATTTTAACTAAAAACAGTTTAGCATAGTTGTCTTCAGAAGGATTTATTTTTACTTTATCTGATAGAATATTTGTCATGTATAAAAATGTGTCTTTTAAGGTGCTCCCTGTTCTGTATGCTTCATTTATAAATTACAGTTGGTTTATCATTGTGTTCAGATTAACATGAACTGTTAATAGATACATCATTCTGGCTTTTTAGACTCTGAGGTCCATAATTCTCAGTGAAGGTTTGATATTTCTCAGAATGGTAGAGGTATAACAATTTTATTGGGTTAATACCGTTGAAATTACTTTTTTTCAATCAACTAAGGTTTTCTTAATAGTATGTTTCTTTACTTCCGTTTTGAGTCCTTTCCCCCTAATTTAAAATCCAAGACAGAAAGGAAGAATGAGTGAAAGTAGATGAAATCTATAGTTAAGATGAAAACAAAAGCTATGTGTTCATTTATGGCAGAGGTCAGTAAACAGTGGCAGTGGGCCCAGTGTGGGCCATCATTGGATTTTGCTATAGTTTTCTTGGAGCACAGCCGCACGTTTAGTCCGTGGCTGCTTTCATACTTCAGTTGCAAAGCAAGGATGAGTGGTGGCTTCAGAGGCCATATGGCTTGCAAAATTCTAAAATATTTAGTCTCTGGCCCTTTACAGAAAGTTTGCTGATCTCTGTATTAGGTGAACAAGGAGAACAAAACTTCTGAATTTAATATATGAGTTGTAATTGTCACTTAAGATTTTTTTCCCCTTATTTTCTATGTAGTGAGGCAAATCTACTCAGTGTAGATGAAGATGAGGATTCTGAAACCTCAAAAGGAAAAAAGGCAAGTGTTACTTTTTAATTTTTTTTAGGTTATTACTAAAAACTAATACGTCAGAAGATTTGTATTTTTGATTGCAAGTCCAAGCCACCCACTTTCCCATCCCAGAGGCAGATGGTATTCCTAGCTTCTTGTTTATCTCATCAGAAATATTTTATTTATCACAAAGAAAGTCTGTATTCTTATCCCACTTTCTTACTCTTTCTCTGCCAGTAGTATATTGTACACACTGTTTGTAATTTTACTTTGTAAAATTAATATATCTTAAGAGACCAACCATAAGAGTCCATTAAAATAACCCTCATTCCTTTCAGTCTGAGAAGGCAGTGGCACCCCACTCCAGCACTCTTGCCTGGAAAATCCCATGGACAGAGGAGCCTGGTGGGCTGCGGTCCATGGGGTTGCTGAGAGTCGGGCACGACTGAGCGACTTAGCAGCAGCAGCGTTCTTTTCAGTAGGTGCATAGTGTTCCAGTGTACAATATACTGCTGTTATCCAACACCAACATATGGAAGGCTCTATCAGCCTTCTTCCCCCACTTAAAATAATGTTGCATAAACTAGCCTCAGTATGGGTTATTTTGCACATTTATCAGCGTATCTGCAGGATTAATTGCTGGAAGTAGAGCTGCTATATCAGGACAGGTACATTTCTAATTTTGTTAACTTGATTTAGACTATCACCAGCAATGTCCGAGCATGCCTGTTCCTCACACTTTAACAATATTATCATCCTTTTGATCTTTGCAATAAAAAATAGTATCCCAGTGTAGTCTTACTTAGTATTTCTTTTGAGTGTGGTTTGAATACCTCACTCATAATATGTATAGTCCATTTATTTCCCTTTTGATAATTGTTACTTGATATCTTTTGCCCATTTTTCCATTTGGTCTTTGGAATGCTATTGATTTGTAGAAATTCTTTTTATGTTGAGTCTCAGACACATTTTCCCACATTTTTGACATCTCTGAAATCTAACTGGATGCCTCTTACTGAGTTAAAAATGTTTTGTACATTAGTATAGACAATAATAATGTATCTTATGGTTTCTTAGATTTGACAAAATAATGGTATTTTAGAGAAACTAGCCGGTGCTGTGATACTAATAATAGTTATTAGTAATTCAAGCTAGTTTTTTTCCGCTAATTTTTTGTCTTCACTTTTGGTGGTTATTGCCTTGGAGAAAAGGTATTTTCTTAACATTTTCAAATACAGCACTATTTTTCTTTCATAGCTTTTGGGTTGAGTGTCTTGGTTCCTAATGATGTTAATTTAGTAACTTACTTGCTTTATCCTTTTAGACAAATAGTTTCACAATATCAATACAAATATAGTTGCTAATAAAATGATTTAAAGTCTTTTTATTTCCTTGTTGGTGGCATATCTCACTAGGTTTATGTACTAAAAATGTGTATTTAAATTACTGTGTTTTAAAAACACTTGAAATTATTTTTTCTTGGTTTGTAATTGTTGGGTGAGAGTTATGCTGATTTATTTATTTAAACTTTTTTTGTTACTTTGAGGATATGCTTTTTAAACAATGTTTTGAATTTAATGTATTTTATAATTACACAAAAGATGTTTTCATGGTTCCAAAGTCAAATCTGCAAAGAAGTTTTATTCAGAAAAGTCTAACTTTTGTCCTGATTCCCTCTTTTCCCTTCTCTCTTCTTACCCATGGGTGACCTGCTTTAAATATTATATGGCTTAGCCTTCCGCTGTTGTTGTTGTTTTTTTTTTTTAACATTGGAATATGCCACCCTTCTTGAAGAAACTCTCAGCATTGTTTGGTTTTTTACTGGGTAGTGTGGTCTGTAAGATCACTCCATAGCAAGGTATTTTGATATCTTTATCATCTGTTTCATTGCTAGATAGGGGCTTCACTCACAGCTCAGTTGGCAATGCAGCAGACCCTGGTTTGATTCCTGGGCCAACCCAGAGAAGATCTTCCTGAGAAGATCTGCTGGAGAAGGGATAGGCTCTATATTCTTGCTCCTTATTGCTATGTAGTAGTCCAGTGAATAGATGTACTAGAGAGATTACAGATGTTAGTTGATAAGCAGAGGTTCTTCTCAGCCTAGGTTTTTGATTTGGGAGGTTTGGCTTGGCTGGTAAAGAATCCGCCTGCAATGTGGGAGACCTGGGTTCGATCCCTGGGTTGGGAAGAAGGGAAAGGCTACCCACTCCAGGATTCTGGCAAAGAATCAGACGCAACTGAGCCAGTTTCACTATTTTTTTTCTCTTGCAGATACACTGCCCTACCTCCTTTTTTAAATAAAGTATTTGCCTTGTTACACATTTTTGAGGATGTACATGTTGATATTTTAAAAATAAAACTTAGACGACACTGTGTATCCTATGATCTCTAAAGATAGTTCAGATCTGATATTCATCATCATCTATTTTAAAAATACATGTACAACAGAATTGCAAATCAACTATATTTCAGTTTTAAAAAACTTAAGAAGCATGCATGCCACCTCGTCTTTAACAGTTGGGAAGCTCATACTGAGTTCTTTTCCCTCAGTCTCAGTCGAGGCCCATAGGGTCTTCGGTCTTCGTTGCTGCATGCTGGGCCTTTAGTTGCGGCACGTGGGCTCTTAGTTGCGGCACGTGGGGTCTCGTTCCCTGACCACGGGTTAAACCTGGGCTCCCTGAGTTGTGAGTGTGGAGGCTTAGCCACTAGACCACCAGGGAAGTCCCTATATATGTATTTTAACTTCATAGGATATATTTTTATGCAATTTAAAATATTTTAATTACTCTATCATACTTTATAAATATATGTTTACTGAATAAAAAGATATATACATTTATTGAAATTTAATATTTAGTGATCTTGCCGCTAAAAGTTGTTATTCATTTTTTTACTAGATTAAATTATGTTTATAATTACTAATAAACGTGTAATTTATAATTGTTAAACCTATTCAGTTCAGTTCATTCGCTCAGTTGTGTCCGACTCTTTGCGACCCCATGAATTGCAGCACACCAGGCCTCCCTGTCCATCACCATCTCCCGGAGTTCACTCAGACTCACGTCCATCGAGTCCATGATGCCATCCAGCCATCTCTTCCTCTGTCGTCCCCTTCTCCTCCTGCCCCCAATCCCTCCCAGCATCAGAGTCCTTTCCAATGAGTCAAGTCTTCGCATGAGGTGGCCAAAGTACTGGAGTTTCAGCTTCAGCATCATTCCCTCCAAGAGTTATATTGGAAATGTATTTCCTAAAATGGATGGCGTTGCTGTTTTCTCCCTTATTCATTTAGTTTATGTTTCCATAAATATTAATTGCTGTGCTGTAACTTCCAACAGTGATTTTATGTTTTTTGTAGATACAAGTGCTGAGAAATCTTGGTCACATAATAGATGGATCTAGTGATAATTGCTATAGCGTTTATCACTCAGTTCTTTCCTTTTGATTAAATGGCAGAAATCACATAGCAGAGACTTCCTTGGTGGTCCAGTCCTTCCAATGCAGGGATTCCCGGTCAGTCCCCAGTTGGAAAACTAAGACCCCACATAATGTGGGGCAGCTAACTAAGCCTGCGTGATGCAACAGAGAGCTTGTGTCATAACTACTGAGCCTGAATGCTCCAGAGGCTGCCAATTCCAGGATTCTACTGGAATCTTGTGCACTGCAGTGAAGAACCAGCACAGCCAAAAAAAAAAAGAAATCATATAGCAATGTAATGTAAGTTTGAAAGCTTAACATAATTTGTAATCCAGTCTTTAGATTTGTTGTCTTTCTGAATTTGGGGGAAATATATTAAAAAGGCTTTATCAGTACTTAATATGTAGCTAGTAGTTATATTTGTTACTTCCTTTTGTTTTAACCAGATGATCTCAGAAATAACTGAAAATACTGAAATCTTGCTCGTTATTAATTGGCTTTTGCCCGTATGGTTTGTAAAATATTCTGTTTTTATATATTTTCTTAAATTTTGGAACTGCATATTTAGTTCATGTGATCTGTGGAAAATGCTTTCACATCACTTACTTGACAAGGCCATCAGTTAAATCAGATATATTATTGATCTGTAATAAGTAGTTTTTCTGTTTTTATTTCAAATATACATGTTAATTTCCCTCCTCATGATGACGTTTTACTATGGAATTCTAGTAGAAAAATACAGTCTTGGTTTTGACCTGAATTTTTTACCTGGTTGTAATAAATGTGTGCAAATTTCAACTTTTTGGGTGGGGTGGGGAGGGCTTTCTTTTCATTATTCTCACATGATTTTTTTCCTTGGGGCAATGCTTTTCTTGATAATAACTAAAGTAGAGATATAAAGTCATTAAATGAAAATTTTTATCACTTTTGCTTTTCCATTTTACATTATATTAAATAGTTATATTAAGAAAATCCTAAATTGGTCCAGAATACTGCTTTTAACTATAGGTTCAGTTTTAACAGAAATATATATAAAACAGGGAAAGGTAGGAAACTCTACTATAGTGCCAAAAGAGGTTCCAGATAACAGTATTTACAAATGTTTTTTTCATGAGGTTTTTAAACTCAATACAGTAAGAATTATGTCTTTTGTAAAGTGGAAGAAGTTTACTGTGAAAGTGAAGGTGGGAAAGGAGATATTATATGATGCCTTTTCTACAAATGCATTTTAAATCAATTTTAAGAAAGTGTTAAAGTGGTTGTTGTTCAGTCACTAAGTCATGTCCAAACTTTTCTGCCACTATGGACTGCAGCATGCCAGGCTTCCCTGCCCTTCACTATCTCCTGGAGTTTGCTCAAATTCATTGAGTGGGTGACGCCGTCTGACCATCTTATCCTCTGTTGCCCCCTTTGCCTTCAATCTTACCCAGCATCAGGGTCTTTTCCAGTGAGTCAGTTCTTTGCATCAGGTGGCCAAAGTATTGGAGTGTCAGCTTCAGCATCAGTTCTTCCAATGAATATTCAGGACTGATTTCCTTTAGGATGGACTGGTTTGATCTTGCCGTCCAGGGGATTCTCAAGAGTCTTCTGTGGCACCACAGTTAAAAAGCAGCAGTTCTTTAGCACTCAGCCTTCTTTATGGTCCAAGTCTCACATCTGTATATGACTACTGGAAAAAAAACATAGCTTTGACTGTACAGACCTTTGTTGGCAAAGTGATGTCTCTGCTTTTTAATATGCTGTCTAGGTTTGCATCACTTTCCTTCCAAGGAGCAAGCATCTTTTAATTTCATAGCTGCAGTTACCGTCTGCAGTTATTTTGGAGCCCAAGAAAATAAAATCTTTCACTGTTTCCACTTTTTCTCCTTCTATTTTCCGTGAAGTGATGGGATTGGATGCCATGATCTTCGTTTTTTGAATGTTGAGTTTTAAGCTAGCTTTTTCACTCTTCACTTTCATCAAGAAGCTCTTTAGTTCTTCTTCTCTTTCTGCCATAAGGGTGATGTCCTCTGCATATCTAGGGTTATTGATATTCCTTCCAGCAGTCTTGATTCCAGGTTGTGCTTCATCCAGTCTGGCATTTCGCATGATAGGCTCTGCATATAAGTTAAATAAGCAGGATGACAACATACAGCCTTGTCGTACTCCTTTCCAAATTTGGAACCAACCAGTCCATTATTCCATGTCCAGTTCTAACTGTTGCTTCTTGATCTGCATACAGGTTTCTCAGGACACAGATAAGGTGGTCTGGTACTCCCATCTCTTTGAGAATTTTCCAGTTTGTTTGATCCACAGAGTCAAAGGCTTTAGTGTAGTCAGTGAAGCAGAAGTAGATGTTTTTCTTTCTCTGTGCGTCAATGGATGTTGGCAGTTTAATCTCTGGTTTCTCTGCCGTTGTAAGCCCATCTTGTAGAATTTCTCAGATCATGTACTGCTGAAGCCTTGCTTGAAGGATTTGAGCATTACCTTACTAGTATGTGAAATGAGCCCAGTTGTACAGTAGGAGTTGATTTTCTTAAAATGATCCATATCTGTTGGTCCCTTAGAAAGTTTGTGTAAAAGAAAGTTTCTTTAATAGTGTGGGTAATATATAGGTCCTTCTGGGTCATTAGTTTAAACTAATGTAGCCCCTTTACTGTATTTGAAAATGAATGTAGAATTAGGAGAAAGCCTTTATTTTGGTTCAAAGTGTTTTAGTATTCTTCCCCTTCTCTTTCACAGAATAATCTCTTTGCCTTTGGGTTCCTGCAGTTTCATTGTGCCTCTTTATGTAAAGGATGCATATTTTTTATTAATTCTGAAAAAATTTTGGTCATTATCTAGATATTGCCTTTCCTCATTTTTTCTGGAACTAATTTTACTAGGTATTATTAGACCATCTTTTTTTTTTTTTTCATGACCTTTAATGTATATTTTATGTGTAAAAGAAAAAAGATAAAGGGCCAAAAAAAAAAAAAAATCATTCCTGTACCGTATTCTATATAGTTTCCTCAGTTGTGTCTTGCAGTTCACTTTTATCTTCAGCCATACCTAATGTGCTGTTTAGTCATTTGTTTTTCTTTTTTAAAAAACAAATTAAATATAATTTGTAGAACTATTGGTTCTCTTTTAAAATTTTATGTTTTTCATAGTGTCTTATTCTTTCTGCACTATTTGTTTCCATTTCAATTTTAAGAATTTCAGAACCTTTAACATACATTTTAATGTCTTTAGTCATTTAATAGATTCATTTATGCTGTCTTATTTTCTGAAATTCTTAGATGCTAAATTTCCTGAATACTTTTTTTTTTTTTAATTGTCGTTGTGATGTGCAGTAAGCTTGGGTGGAAGATACACATGTTGGTAACTTTTGCACATTTAGCAGTCCCAATGAAATAATCGTGTAGCAAAATATGTATTGTTAACAGTATTCTAGTATTTGATGGAGAGCAAAACAGACAAGTTTCTTATTCCGGTGGAGCTTATATTCTGGTAACTGGATGCTTACTAGTTATTAATGATTACTGTTAAAATACAAGGATTAGTAGACCAAGACTCACAGGCCAAATCTGGCCCACAGCCTGTGGCCTATGAATTAGAGTGCGTGTGTGCGTGTTCAGTTGGTCAGTCGCGTCTTACTCTTTGCAACCCTATTGACCGTAACTTGCCAGACTCTTCTGTCCATGGGATTTCCCAGGCAAGAATGCTGGAGTGGGTTGCTGTTTCCTCCTCTAGGAGATCTTCCTGAACCAGGGATCAAACCTGGGTCTCCCACATTGCAGACAGATTCTTTACCACTCAGCCATCAGGGAAGCCCATATTAAAGCAGTTAGAATATCAGATTTTAGGTCTACATATAACTATAGGATGGTTGTGAGAATTCTGAGACTTTGTAATCCACCTAGGGCTTTTCATGTGGACTCTTTGCGACCTGTGAACTGTAGCCCGCTAGCCTCCTCTGTCCATGGGATTCTCCAGGCAAAAATACTGAGTGGGTTGCCATGCTCTCCTCCAGGGGATCTTGCAGACCCAGGAATCAAACCCATGTCTCTTACCATCTCTGCACTGGCAAGTGGGTTCTTTGCCACTAGTGCCACCTGGAAACTGAGGGTTAGAGGGGAAGGAAAATTAAAGTTTTGGGGGGGTCTTTAGACTGAATTTGGGCTTCCTGCATAGCTCAGTTGGTAAAGAATCTTCCTGCAATGCAGGAGACCCTGGTTCGATTCCTGGCTCGGGAAGATCTCCTGGAGAAAGGCTAGACTACCCACTCCAGTATTCTGGCCTGGAGAATTCCATGGACTGTATGGTATAGTCCATGGGTTGCAGAGTCACACAGGACTGAGCAGCTTTCACTTTCACTTTTAGACTGAATAATAGTAGTACTCTAATCCATGAGATGGTCATAAATGGCTCAAACTTTACTTGTTTACACCTTTTCTCCCAATAATTTGATGTAGATTACCAAGAATATGAGTAAAATGAAAGAAAATAAAAATTATTTATTACATAAAGAAAAGTAGATGTGCCATGCATCTGAAAGAATTTGTATGTTGTATTTTAATTCCACAGATATCTCTAAATTTTTTGGCGGCTTTAATTGTGTACTGTAGGTTTGTAACTGTGTGAGAAGAGAATCTTTTACAAATTTACACCCTGTGATTCTCCTATGGGGTGACATTCCCCCTGCCCCCATCCCCTGCAAGCTACTTTCTAAGTGTAGCAGATAGTAAGGGCCCTTTCCTAAGGCAATGTAACAATACACTAAATGTTTTTCATGAGTTATCTGCAGAACTGAAAGTACTGTTTGTCTTATTGCTGACGGTATATAGCTTTTGATAGTAACCTGTCGGTAGCAGAATTGGGAAATTTAAGAATTTGTCTTATGCAAATCTTGCTTTAATGATGAACTTTGAGTTGTCTATTGCTGTGCCTAAATATTTTCTTAAAAAGGAAATTTGAAAATGTTTTAGCACTTAGTTAAGAGATATGGTTGAATTTGCTAAGTGCCTGTATATTGAGTAAGATAATTTTTTATCTCTAGGATTAGCTTTCTACATTTATTAACATATAAAGAAATTTTTATTCCTTTGATTTTGAGATGTTATGATTTTCAGTGTTATCTTGAAATAACATAGCTTGGGTTTGTCTCTTCTGGTTAAGAATTAATATCTATAATTATATTTCCATAATTTATAGTATTTATATTTCTGCAAAATGAAAGTTGCTAAGTCATGTCTGACTCTTTATGACCCCATGGACTGTAGCCTGCCAGGCTCCTCTGTCCATGGAGTCTCCAGGCAGCAACACTGGAGTGGGTAGCCATTCCCTTCTCCAGGGGGTCTTCCCAACCCAGGAATCAAACCCAGGTCTCCTGCATTGCAGGTAGATTCTTTATCATCTGAGTCACTAGGGAAGCCCACATTTCTGCAAGTAACACTATAAAAAATTCCTTATATGCAGTGTGGTATGGGAAAGCATAGAGTTTGTTGTCAGGTCAATACTTTGTTCAGATCCATTTAACTAGTTTAGGCAAGTTACTTTGCTTTCTAAGCTCAGTGATCTTTAATAACCTAGGAACAGAGTTCCCATAAAATTCACGTGATACATGGTGAAGAGATTTTGTTGGAGAAAGAGAACTGAAGTGGGAAATTTGAGCATGTTAATCCTGTCATTCAGTTCAGTAGTGTCAAGTAATTTGCCTGATGTTTTAGGTGTAGCTTCTGAATCCCAGTCTGAAGAACTGCTGAAATGTAGAAATATGCAAATGAAGTGAGATGTTGAGTATACCGTAATTATCATAATGCCTATCTATGTGTGTGTGTGCGCTCAGTTGTGTCTGACTCTTTGAGACCCTGTGGGCTGTAGCTCAGAAGGTTCCTCTGTCCATGGGGTTATCCCAGGAAGAATACTGGAGTGGGTTGCCATTTCCCCCTCCAAGGGATCTTCCTGAACCCAGGGATCGAACCCACATCTCCTCAGTCTCCTGCATTGGCAGAAGATTATTTACCACTGAGCCACCACCTCAGAAGCCAAATGCCATAAGCAGTCATTTATTTGTTGTAATTATCTGTATATGGAGGGGTGAAATTAAATGGTTAGTCTATAATGGAAATGTCTCAGAATTTTTTTCGGCATGTGCACACTGCTGTATTTATTTATTTTTGGCTGTGCTGGGTCTTCATTGCTGCACAGGGCCTTTCTCTAGTTGCGGTGAGTGAGGGCCACTCTTCATTGAGGTGCACAGGCTTGTCACTGCAGTGACTTCTCTAGTTGCCGAGCACAGGCTCTAGGCACACGGATACGGTAGTTGCAGCACATAGGCTTAGTAGTTGCCACTGCTCTAGGGCCTGCAGGCTTCAGCATTTGTGGCTCAGAGGCTCATTAGCTGTGTAGTCCCCTTTTCAGCAGTATCTGTGAAACCTGGGGACTTGTTAGAAATGCATATTCTCTGGCTCATCCCAAACCTACTCAATCAGAATAAACTGTAAGGGTTGGACACAGCAGTTTGTTTTAACAAACCATCCAGGTAATTCATCTAGATTTACTCTAAAATCTAAACTTGAACTGGAGATTGAGATGAATGGAAGCTGGATTTATAGTTGTGATTCGCCCTTGCTGTTGCTGCTGCTAAGTCGCTTCAGTCGTGTCCAACTCTGTGAGACCCCATAGATGGTAGCCCACCAGGCTCCCCCGTCCCTGGGATTCTCCAGGCAAGAACACTGGAGTGGGTTGCCATTTCCTTCTCCAATGCATGAAAGTGAAAAGTGAAAGTGAAGTCGCTCAGTCGTGTCCGACTCTTCGCGACCCCATGGACTGCAGCCCACCAGGCTCCTCCATCCATGGGATTTTCCAGGCAAGAGTACTGGAGTGGGGTGCCATTGCCTTCTCCAAATTCACCCTTACTCATATATCCTCATTCAGATTTTGAGGTGTTTTAAGAAGCAGTCCATACTTAGTGGATGTTGAACTCTACTTTTGCCTCCCCAGCTCTCTGACTCTGCTGGGTGTTCAGCTTAGCTTCTCAGACTCTCATCTGCAGCTCCAGAAGTTGTATCTTCTGGAGACAGCAGGTGTCTCGGGAACATGTGAGTCTGGGCTTAGATCTCTGAGTTTCTTGTCAGTTCAGTTCAATTCAGTTCAGTCACTCAGTTGTGTCCGGCTCTTTGCAACCCAGTGAACCGCAGCACGCCAGGCCTCCCTGTCCATCACCAACTCCCAGAATTCACCCAAACCCATGTCCATCGAGTCGGTGATGCCATCCAACCATCTCGTCCTCTGTCATCTCCTTCTTCTCCGGCCCTCAATCTTTCCCAGCATCAGGGTCTTTTCAAATGAGTCATTTCTTGACATCAGGTGGCCAGAGTATTGGAGTTTCAGTTTCAACGTCAGTCCTTCCAATGAATACCCAGGACTGATCTCCTTTAGGATGGACTGGTTGGATCTCCTTGCAGTCCAAGGGACTCTCAAGTCTTCTCCAACACCACAGTTCAAAAGCTGTCACTTAATTCTTCACTGCCTTGGTATCCCCCAGGTGCTTCAAACAGTTTCCTTTTTTAAAAATTTCTATTTTGTCCAGCTTTTCTAGTTTTCAGAGAGTAGAGGGAAGATTTAGCCACTTGCCTTGTCTGTCACCATCATAAATGAAGGGGTCCAAAGTACCTGGCTGTGAAAGACCAAGAAGTAAGAAACTGTCTCAAGGAGGAGAAAGTGTTAAGCAGTGTGTTTAAAATAGATCTTTTGGGGGTTTTGTAATATACATATGCCTGAAAACAAAAACAGTCCTGGCACAATGAACTCCTCACAAAAAGACTTTTTTGGTGGGAAAAAATGTGTTTTTTTTTTTAGGGAATTTTTAGGTTTCTATGGAAATGATTGGTGAAGAGAAGGTTATCTTCTTATGACTATTTTCTTGTAAAAAAAGTAAACTTTAAAATACTAGACTGCTGTTTAAAAAACAATATAAAAGTAGATAAGAGTGATTTTTAAAATGTTTTGGGACTTTTTTCTTAACTGCAAAGTGATGGTTATTGGTATATTTGTATTAATATTTTCAAGTATTAAGATATGAAGACTTTATCTCAGTTTCTGTGTTTATATAGAAACTTTGCTGCTAAAGCCATAGTCCTTGTACCGTGACAGCTAACTGCTGTCCTGTCCTACAGGTGCATCGGGGCCTGTTACGCAGGGGAAATGTTTATATTTTGCTTTCAAGAAAGAGCTATCTTAAGATGCTCCACCCTCATACCTTTTGTTTTTCTCATAATTTTCTCAAATATCTTCGGTGATGCTGAAATGAAAAGGAAATAATATGATAAATACCCATGTTCCTACATATTTGTGTTGTGCTTAAGGGAAAAAAAGTACTGTAGTTGAAATACTCTTAAGTCTGTGCCACTGCCACCCCTTTCCCCCATTTCCAATAGCTGGTATATTTTTACTACTTTTTTAAATAAATGGATTTTCAAATATTTGTTGATAAATTATCTTATTTTGTCGTTTATTGACTCTAACATCTATGGATCTTTTTACAGTTAAATCGTCAATCTGAAATTGTTGCTACTAGTTCTGTTGATTCCTGGAAGACATGTGCAAGACGAAACAAGACCGAAAGTTTCAAACCTTTGAAAGGCAACGCAATTGGACTTAACATGTTGAGCAACAATAAGAAATTGAGGTATAGGCACTTCACTGTACACCCCTACAGAAAAGATAAACGGTTTGACACCAGAAACTAATTGGCCGCGTTTGGTCAATTGGCCCAACCTGTACCTTTTGTTTTCAGTTTGTCAGTAGAGCCAAGAGGTAGAATGGCCCTAGTGTGTGAATTCTTTGCTTTGAATTTTGGGAATAGGATGGATTGCAGTGATTTCTTGGTTTGGAATAAAAATGTTGAAAGGAAAATTTTGGTACACAAGGATTTCATAAAATGAACTTGCTTTCAAACAGCAAAATCTTGGTCATAAAATTAAAAGTCATATCTCCATTGGGAAATACTTTCCAGGATTATCTCCGTGTTGTTGTTGTCAGTCACTAAGTTGTGTCCAACACTTTGCCACCTCATGGACTACAGATTACCACGCTTCCCTGTCCTTCACCATCTCCTGGAGTTTGCTCACACTCATGTCCATTGAGTCAGTGATGCCATCCGTTCATCTCATGCTCTGTTGCCCCCTTCTCCTCCTGCCTTCAATCTTTCCCAGCATCTGGGTCTTTTCCAGTGAGTTGGCTCCTCGCATCAAGTGGCCAAAGTATTGGAGCTTCAGCTGCAGCATCAGTCCTTCGAGTGAATTTTCAGAGTTGATTTCCTTTAGGGTTGACTGGTTTGATCTCCTTGCTGTCCGAGAGACTCTTATTTATACTTCCTTATTTTCCCTTGTATTTGGAAGGATTCCATATATAAAGCAGATAAATTCCATTTTGGTTTTGAAGAATGCAAATATTTTTTCCCAAATAGTTACCTATTAATTTTGCTTATACAGTCTTTCATTGACCTGAAAGCTTTCATCTTCATATTAATAAATCAGCTTTTACCTTTTGATTCATGCTATTTGGATCTTCTAAAAAAAATAACTCCTCACTGTTAAGTCATAAAGATACTTACGTATACATAAAGATCAGTCAGTCAGTTCAGTCACTCCATCGTGTCCGACTCTTTGTGACCCCATGGACTACAGCATGCCAGGCCTCCCTGTCCATCTCCAACTCCCGGAGTTTACTCAAACTCATGTCCATTGAGTCAGTGATGCCATCCAACCATCACAATCTCTATCATCCCCTTCTCCTCCTGCCTTCAATCTTTCCCAACATCAGGGTCTTTTCCAGTGAGTCAATTCTTTGCATCAGGTGGCCAAAGTATTGGAGTGTCAGCTTCAGCATCAGTCCTTCCAATGCATATTCAGGACTGATCTCCTTTAGGATGGACTGGTTGGATCTCCTTGCAGTCCAAGGGGCTCTCAAGAGTCTTCTCCAACACCACAGTTCAAAAACATCAGTTCTTCGGTGCTCAGCCTTCTTTATGGTCCAACTCTCACATCCATACATGACTACTGGAAAAACCATCGCTTTGACTATATGAAGCTTTGTCAGTGACATGACATCTCTGCTTTTTAATATGCTGTCTAAATTTGCCATAGCTTTTCTTCCAAGGAGCAAGCATCTTTAAATTTCATGGCTAGTGTCACCATCCACAGTGATTTTGGAACCCAAGAAAATAAAGTCTGGGCTGTTCCCCTTTCTCTCCCCATCTGTTTGCCATGAAGTGATGGGAGCAGATGCCGTAATCTTAATTTTCTGAATGTTGAGTTTTAAGCCAGCTTTTCACCCTCCTTTTTCACCTTCATCAAGAGTCTCTTTCATTCCTCTTTGCTTTCTGCCATTAGAATGGTGTCTGAGGTTATTGATATTTCTCTCAGCAGTGTTGATTCCAACTTGTGCTTTCATCCAGCTGAGCATTTTGCTTGATGGACTCTGCATTTACGTTAAATAAGCAGGGTGACAATACACAGCCTTGATGTATTCCTTTGCCAATTTTGAACGAGTCCATTTTTCCATGTCTGGTTCTATCTGTTGTTCCTTGACCTGCGTACAGATTTCTCAGGAGGTAGATAAGGTGGTCTGGTATTCCCATCTCTTGACGAATTTTCCACAATTTATTGTGATCCACACAGTCAAAGCTTTAGAGTAGTCAGTGAAGCAGAAGTAGGTGTTTTTCTGAAATTCTCTTGCTTTTTCTGTGATCCAGCAGTTGTTGGCAGTTTGTGATCTCTGGTTCTCTGCCTTTTCTACATCCAGCTGATACATCTGGAAGTTCTTGGTTCAAGTACTGTTGAAGCCTAGCTTGAAGGATTTTTAGCCTTGCCTTGCTAGTGTGTGAAATGAGTGCAGTTGTATGGTAGTTTGAACATTCTTTGGTACTGCCCTTCTTTGGGATTGGAATAAAACTGACCTTTTCCCGTCCTGTGGCCACTGCTGAGTTTTCTAAATTTGCTGGCATGTTGAGTGCAGCACTTTCATAGCATCATCTTTTAGGATTTGAAATAGCTCAACTGGAATTCTATCATCTCCACTAGCTTTGTTCTTAGTAATGCTTCCTAAGGCTCACTTGACTTTTACACTCCTGGATGTCTGGCTCTAGGTGAGTGATCACACCATCGTGCTTATCTTTGTTATTAAGACCTTTTTTGTACAGTTCTTCTGTGTATTGTTGCCACGTCATCTTAGTCTTAATCTCTTCTGCTTCTATTAGATCCTTACCGTTTCAATGTCCTTTATTGAGCCCATCTTTGCATGAGCTGTTCCTTTGGTATCTCTAATTTTCTTGAAAACATCTCTAGTCTCTCTCATTCTATTGTTTTTCTCTGTTTCTTTGCATTCTTCACTTAAGAAGGCTTTCTTATCTCTCAGACTCTGCATTCAGTTGGTTATATCTTTTCCTTCATTTTTTTGCCTTTTTCTTCTCCTTTTTCATGTATTTGCAAGGCCTCCTCAGAAAACTATCTTGTCTTCTTGTATTTCTTTTTTGTGGCCATGGTGTTGGTTGCCACAATGATATTAACTTCTGTCCATAGTTCTTGAGGTCTTCTATCAGATCTAATCTGTTGAATCTGTTTGTCACTTCCACTGTGTAATCGTAAGGATTTGACTTAGATCATACCTGAATGACCTAGTGGTTTTCTATGTATACTTTCTTTAAGTCTGAATTTTGCAATAAAGGAGTGCATGATCTGAGCCACAGTCAGCTCCAGATTTTGTTTTTGCTGACTATTAAATAGAGTTTCTCCATCTTCGGCTACAAAGAATAAAATCAGTCTGATTTCAGTATTGACCATCTGGTGATGTCCATGTGTAGAGTCTTCTCTTGTGTTGTTTGAAGAGTATGTTTGCTATGACCAATGAGTTCTCTTGGCAAAACTTTCAATTAGGGACTCCTTTTATTTTCTTTCTTTCTTTTTTTTTCCTTAAGATTTCTTATTCCCCTTTTCATCTAGATATCATTCATCTTTCCTAGTTGTCATAGTGAACCACTGTTACTGATATGATTGGTCTATTGCATATCCCAGAAATAGGATTGAGATCACGGTTTTATTTTTACTTTCTCAGTTTATAGTCAATTGAGAAACATAAAGGCTAACTAATTTTCAAGTCAGTGGAGAGTCAAAAGTAGAATTTAGCACTTTTAATTTTTTTTATAATTAACACTTATTATTATTTTGGCACATAAGGAAGCTTTGTGTATTCATAGTATATAGTTTAAAAGCTTTTTTCCCCTCAATGGATATTCTTACATAGAGAATAAGAAGAAATATATCTGGATTAATTTGCAGGAAATATTACAGTGTGAAATACACATTTAGGATTCCTCATTTCTGTTCTAACGTTCTACTCTTTACCTTCTTTAATGAACTGGATTGGAAACATTTTGGAGACAAATTCAGAAAGTGGAAACTTTGGAAAACTTAACATGGGCAGTGGGTTTATGTATAAAAAAGTTCTTATAAGTGATTAAGTTTTTTGTGTGTGTCCTCAGATTTTAAAGGATGTATTTTTCTTATGTATATATAATTTTCCCGTTTACTTTATTCTTTGTTTCTTGACTCTGCAGTGAAAATACACAAAATACATCATTATGCTCTGGAACTGTAAGACGTTTTCCTCATGCTAATGCACAGATAGCGGTAGTAAAAACAGCAGCCCAAAGGTAAGGATTCTAATTACCATTGTTTAGTATATAGTCTATGAGGTGGCTAAGAGTCGGACACAACTGAGCGCTTTCACTTTGACTTTTCACTTTCATGCATTGGAGAAGGCAATGGCAGCCCACTCCAGTGTTCTTGCCTGGAGAATCCCAGGGATGGGGGAGCCTGGTGGGCTGCCGTCTGTAGGGTCGCACAGAGTCGGACACAACTGAAGCGACTGAGCAGCAGCAGCAGTATATACTTGTCATCCTCTTTAATAAGAGTTGGTCACTGCCTTTTTTAAAAAGAACCTTTTCCCTTACTTTCTAGAACTTCACTGCTTCGTTGTCTCTAAAGAGAGACTCATGTTTCTGATATAATTCATGCCCTACAATTTTATTATTTTATACCTACTTTTAAATAAATCGCAGTCTGTAAATAGAGGTATTTTAAGTAAAAGCCATTCTGTTGGATTATATTCCTGTTAAATTAAGCTGATTTGTACATTTAACAGAGAAGTCTTCAGCCGGTAGTTTAGTTCTGATGAGTAAAACTATAGTTTTTACTTTACTTTCTCTGTAAGGTTTATGGGATTTCATAGTATCAAAGTAAATCACATTGTTAGTTTTAAATGAGAAATTTCTGTGTTTTCATTAATATGACTTCTCATTGATCATGAAAGTACTACTTGAATCTTGAAATAGTGCAAGGGATAGTGTGATAGTTGATGTTCTTAAATGCTTTTGAGGTTTCTCATAACCATTTTTGGATGGTAATGAAGTTTCAGTTGAATTTCAATTCTTAGTCAATTTCAGCTGACAAAAAAATTTTTAGGCTCCAACAATTACAAAATAATTTATCTCTTTATTTCTTGCATTTTGAATAATTGCATTAAATTTTTATAGCTAGTAAAACTTAAAGGATTTTTTAATATGTGCTAGATGTTCATTTTAAAATATGTACTAGATGTTTTTCTTCAGTTTTTAGACTCCTGATCTAGACTGCTCTTCCTTGAGAAAATGTGTCCTGACTCTTACCCTTGCTGTATTTGCTATAACATACAGTTTCAACTTAAAAACCTTAAAATTTTCTCATACTTTAGCACAATAAGAAAATCTTTTCTTTCCCTAAATATTTTTCATAGTTTTAATGTAAGATGTTTTAGAAATTCAGCTAAAAAAATGGACAAATTACTATACATACCAAAAAATTGACTTGCCTTACACAACAAGCTCTGCGGCCTACACGTAGCACAACATGAGAAGAAACAATAAAAGGAAAGTAATTGAGGGAAAGGAAGACGTTTAGAAGGATAGACACATTGTTTCTAATATACAGATCACATTGATATAATTCATCACTGTGAAAAATCTACTTTCTATTCTGAAAGAGGTGTAAGTTGAAATACTAATTTATAATCAAGTGATATATTCTACAACCAAAATTATTACTGGTTTAGAAGTTATCTATTAGTTTAGAATTATTTACACTATGCCTTATTCTCCCCATTTCACCTTTCTTCATTGGTAATGTTAAAAATTGATTTCAGTTTGGAAATTGGCTTGTGTTTTTTTAAAATTCTATGTCATGGCACCTCTTATACCTTGCCATGTATAAGGTACACATTACCTTCTACATTACGCTTCTGTATAAAAAATTAGTTTCTGTTAATAGGAGTGGTATTTATTAGTAAAATAATGTTTCTTAGAACAATAAAAAAAACCTGATTTAATTTGTATTTAAAAAACAATCCTGAGTGAAAATACAAGTGAAGGACAAGTAGGGGCATTAAGGAAAGCTGTGAAGTGTCATGTCTACAGGACAGATTCTCCTTACGTTTGTCTCTCATAAAATAAATATTTCTTAGTGCTACTGCAGTGTGACTGTCATTAAAAAGATTTTGACTTGCAAACACCAGTCATTGAGAGTTTTCCCAATTTGCTTCCTTCAAAAGTTTTGAGTGATTTTATGCTATATACCTGTGGCTCAGTGGGTAAAGAATCCACCTGCAGTACAGGAGACAGAGGGGATGCAGGTTCATTCCCTGGGTTGGGAAGATCCCCTGGAGGAGAAAATGGCAACCCATTCCAGTATTCTTGCCTGGAAAATCCCATGGACAGAGGAGCCTGGTGAGCTAGAGTCCAAAGGGTTGCAAAGAGTGGAACACGATTAAGCATGCAGGATGCTACATGCACGTACCTACATACATAGGTTTAGAGTAGTCAAAGACGAGTATGACAGTTCCAAGCTCAAGTTTGGTTAGGGTAGAAGACGGAGTAACAAGTGAGCAAATGTTAACCTGGTGAGTACAGTGTAGCAGTATGCAAAGTATGTGTAGTACTATTTATAGCAGTGAAAAATTCACAAAGGAAGTATTAAAGAAGCTTTTGAGTGTTTTAGCTATAAGAGAACACTCCATGGGGTAGGAACCACATCTTCAATAGACATGAAAAAAACCTTCACCCAAGATGATAGCTAGCAAACTTTTGGTTTTAATTAGTGTAATGTTGGCACAATTGTCAGGCCTCAGATGTGTAAAAGCACACTGGCTTTTACAGTTTCACCTAATTTTTCTTATTTTTTCACCTCTGCATTTGAAATTAAAGACAGTATCACTACTTGGTAATTCACACACATAATCGATACCTCCTGGGGTGAGTGGTGTACCTTGTCTTTTAAGTAAATCAGACCTGCATTTTGAATAATTTGTAAGATATTGAAATAAGTACATCACACCTTTTTAATCTGAAAGAAAGGAGTGTTAAAGTATGAGATCAGATTACTATTTGGAGGATATGGGTGCAGTCTGGTTTCTTACTGCTATTCCAAATGTTAATTCATATTTAAAAGGTAGGTTGTTTATATACTAATTGTGATGGAGATAGTATAGAAAAAAATGCAGAAAATTAAAAATCTTTATAACTGTACCATCTCTACTCCTAACTTTACCAGACTTGGAAAAAGAGCTTATTTATTGATTTATGTTTTGTTTACATTTTTGCCTTTTTTTTTTTTTTTTAAGGCTAGATAGAAAGACTTAAAAGGACTCTAGGGGAACATGAATGTTTACAAAAGCATATATAATTCATAAATGGGAAAATGGGCTCCTGGAATAAGCAAGATTTCAGTATTAATGAAAAGTACCACTTTGACCAAATGGAAGTCCAAAATCAAGTCATAGATAGCAGAATCAGTCAGCTTGTTTTCTTTTTAAATTTTAAGAGCAGAAGTAGTCCAAAAGGAACATTAAATCAACAGTTTTAGGAAGTCTTACATTACCAATAATGGCTGCCTGTCTCATTTTTTAACAGCTTTATTACTTCTTTTATTCTTTCTTTCTCTCTCTCTTTCTTTCAATATATAAGCTCTTCTACGGCAGGGCTTGATAATAAACACATATTAGGGTGAGGAGTATTGGAAAACTACCATAACTCAGAAGTTAAATATCATAGAAAATGCATTTTTTTCAAGTGTAAGAGATGTGAACATGAATGTATATATTTTTGGGTTTTGTTTTCTTCTGACTCCTTTGGTTTATTGGAAAGAACCAAGCCCATTTCTACTGTGTCTTCTACCTCTTTCTTTTACTGTCTGTGGTACTGAACTCTTTTGACAACAGTGAGAACTCTGGGCACAACAGTATAGAGTAGGAGATGACTAGATGAGGTGTTAATGCCCAAGTTTTGGTTTCCATTTTACTTTTCCTGAAATGCAACACCATAAGAAGTAAATGCAAAAGGACAGACAGATTGAGCTTCTATGTTTATATTTTGTTTCAGTTTAATAGGTTTATGACAGATAATTTTCCTTCATTTTTCTGTCATTTGTCCAATATAAATTTATCTTACACAGATTGTTACATTTTTTAAATAACAAAAGTAAAATTTCAAATATGATATTCATGTAAGTTTGTAATAATTCTTTTCCTTATTGTTAAAAAAATTTTTTTAAAGAGATAAGTGTTCCTTTTCAATGTTGTTTATGTAAAACCAACTTACCATATTATTTTTTCTTAATTTGCCAGGACTGAATGGATATTTTACTTGTATGCTTCACATGATAGGAATTCAGGAGTTAATATGGGGACTCAGAGATTTTTGTTAACTATGCTTACAGTTCTGAATATTTAGTTTTCTTTGTAATAGGAATAATTGCAGAATGTGACTCTTATTCTTAATTGAGGGTTTTATAAAAAGCTTGAGTAATTGATGTTGATAGCTTTTAAAATTTTCCATGAACTGTGGAAAAGGTTGGACCTTTTATACTTTTGACTTTTGATTAGAGGCCACGATTTTAAGTCCCAGGATTTTTTCTAGTGTCTCCAGCCATATAGTATACTTGTATTTAATATAAAGCTTTTGTGGAAAAGTTTCAACCTTAAATTTTTATTTTCTTCTTTTTGCTCAGAAGCAAATACAGTTGGACTTCTGTATCTGGAGGTTGCACATCTGTGGATACAACCAACCACAGATTAAACAATATTCAAGGAAAAAATTCCAGAAAGTTCCCAAAACCAAAACTTGAATTTGCTGGTGCTTGCAACTGTTTATATAACATTTACATTGTATTAGGTACTATAAGTAATTTAGAAATGATTTGCTATATATGGGAGGAAACACCATACCCTTTTATGTAAGGGACATGAGCACCCACTGTTTCGGTATCTGCATGGGGTCCTGGAACCCATCCCATACAGATAACCAAGGGACTACTGTAATCACTCCTGATAACAGAATTGGGACCTCTAAAAATTGTATAGCTTTTAGAAAATTGTTTTGTTCCTTGGAGACTATTGCTGTAACCACTCTAAATAACACATGTCCTAAAATGTTGTATCATTAAATAAAGCTCTTTTAAGTATTTTTTGATCTTTATACATCCTTTTTTCTTCTTTAAATATGTTTAGATATAAATTAATTTCTGTACTGACAAAAATGGAAAACCAATTTACATATCTGAGAGGATTGAAAGCACTAGTATATAACATATGTGATGTATTTAAAACAAGTAAATCATAGTTTTGCCTTATTGACTGCACTTACTAAAACTATAGTGATATATCAAAAATGAGGTCTTGCCTCTTACATTTTTTTTCTTTTTCATGTTTTAAGCAGTCTGGACCAAAAGGAAAGGTAAGCTTAATACTGATGAAATTAGAGCATGGATACAACGATAAAATATCATATTATTTATATGCTTTGAAAAGTCACTGAATTAGAGTTCATCATTAAGCTTATTAATTATTTTAATAAAAGGAAACATAGCACAACATGATATTTGATTTACGTGAGTAATATTTCACCATAATTCTCAACATACATTTTTCCATGGATGATGATTATATATTTATACTGATGTGTAACTACTTTAAATAAAGTATTTCAGGATCTTAGTAGTAAAATTATTTTCAGTTATGTAATATAAATATTTCTTGTTGTATTTTAGTGATAATATTTTTGCTTAGTGCTTTATTAGAGTGAGGTGAAAAATTGAGTAGAAGACCTTAAGCTTAGAGTTAAAACTCTATTCTGACCCAGAATTTTGTGACAGAATTTTATGATCCTTCTTTGTTCCCTTTGTAGTAATTCTAGCAGACACATCATCCTTTAGCAGAAATGTTGAGTAATATAACGAAAATAACATAGAAACAAGTTTTTAAGAACACATTTCTTTGAATAGTGAAATGATTGTAGTTGTTTTGAAGCAAATACCCTTAAGGATAGCTCTCTCCTCAGTGTGTATATGTGGAAATTTTTGTGCATGTGCGTATCTTTTTTTCTTGCTTCCCTGAATCTCAGGAACCTTTTATGAATTCTCCCCTCCCAAAACAGGTAAACAACCCTTGTATTAAGCCAATACTTTTGTGTTATTGGTGACGGTCAAAAGAAGGGACATTCTATACTTTGATTTAATTGTGTGACTTTGACTCTATACTTTTGTTTAAAGGTGTAGAGGAAGCAAAGAGGACAACTTACAGTGTTTTATAGAATGCTGTATATTCCATCTTACTTCATGAACACCAAGTTTCTGAGCTATAAAGGTGATTCTGTCAGCAAAAGATTTAGGCATATTATTTTATAATTCTGAAATACATCACAGTTCTTATATGTTTTAAATGAATGGGTTGTGCAGATATTTTATTACCTATCTCCTGGAAAAGAAAATTTGTTCTTCTATTTCTCATTGAGTAAATTATTATTTCTTGTCAGATACAGGTTTTATGTCTTTTAAATTTTTAGCTCATAAGTGACTCATTTTGGAGAGAAGACCATTTATAAGATATTTTTAATAAAATTGCTGAAGAATATACATTAAGTAACTATACAGTCGCACATGAACCAGACTGTTGTTTTATAGAAATAAACATTCCTTCCTATGTGTTATAGTAGATAAAATGCAGGTATTGTTATATTATCAGAATAGTATAGAGCTTAGATTATTCTTTTTCCCAATAGCTTTGGAGGGTTAAACTGATTTTTTTCCCCACTGTTTTGGCTTCTTAGGCATATTTCTGTTGTGGAAATTTATTCACTGATACATTCAGGAAATGTTTTAGTGACTCTATGTGCCAAGGCACTCTTCTAGGAGCAGACAGAAATCCCTACCCTCTTGGAGCTTATAGTCTTGTTGGAATAATACTGGAATAGGAATCAAAAGGTATAGAATTAAGTAACCAGTGTTACCATATAAGTTACTCTAAAATGGAAATAATGATATTTGCCCAATTTTGAAGGAGATTTGTGAAGAACAAATGAAACGATTATTTGAAAGTGACGTATATTCTGTGAAGTTTGAAATATCTGGAATAGATACTGAAATTCTTTGTCTTTTGTACCGACATTACTGCCAGGGACTAGCATAACATAGCAGGTATTTATAAAATACATAAATACACTGGAGTGCTTTATTTAGCACCTTTGTTACTGTTAGGTTCAATTTAGTCCGTTAATCCTTTGGATTCTTACCTAAAATTATTTTATCTTTGTCAGAGTTAAGCTGAGAAATTTTCTGTCAGTAGATTTTACTCTGGAACTTTTTTTTCCGCATAAGCCTTTTCCCCTCTCTTCTTACAAGCAAAGTCACATCTTTTTTTCTGACCTTTGAAGAGCAGGAGAAAATCTTTTATCTTTATCCCTTACATATGAAGGACTACAAATCGCTGAACTAAATGATTGCTTTACAAGAGGATAGCTCATCTAATAAACTGAAAGATAGGGAGTTGTGGAAAGTTAAACTATATACTGGGCACAATGAGGTATATTTTAGGGTTAAAACCAAGCTGGAATAAGTAATAAGCAATGATTCTAAGGTCCAGAGCTTTCAAACTTAAAAAAATTGCTGCCATTTTTCTTTGTTGTGAGTGACATTGGTGACTTAAGTGACTTCTTGTCTGACTCTGGGACAGTGGTTATGAATACAGTGTACATGCTGACACCAGCAACCTGGAATACTTAATCTGGTATTAGAACTTTTTTCCCCTCCTCTGTAAATAGACTGTGACCCATTATGAAATGAGCACATGGTAATTTCAGAAGTTTTAAAAATATTTTATTATAACTAGTATGTTCATATTATATAGAATTTTGAAATAACAGGTACAAAGGTGAAAAGAATGTAGTAAAAGAATATATGTGAAACACTAGACATGTTTACTTAAATATGGGGTTTGTTTGAAAAGACAACTGTTATAATGAAATATTTTATAATTTTTAAGTTCTTAAAATAGAAAATACATCATTAGCATCTTTATACATTTCTTTTACAATATTTTTTCCTGTGTCCTTTAAATATATCTAACAGGGAGTCATAGTAAAAATACAGCTGCATATTCTGAATTTTGGCTTCTAAAAATGATTTTTAAATCCCATGGACGGAGGAGCCTGATAGGCTGCAGTCCATGGGGTCGCGACACGACTGAGCGACTTCACTTTCACTTTTCACGCATTGAAGAAGGAAATGGCAACCCACTCCAGTATTCTTGTCTGGAGAATCTCAGGGACAGAGAAGCCTAGTGGGCTGCCGTCTATGGGGTCACACAGAGTTGGACACGACTGAAGTGACATAGCAGCAGTAGCAGTAGCAAAAATGATTTTTAATGATCACATAATAGCTTGTCCTACAGATATACATAATTTATTTACCCATTGGCCCATGTCTGGTTGTTTTTCACTGTTATATATGATACATTAATGAACAACTTTGTATATAAATTTCTAAGTATGTCTCTTGAGATAAATCTCTGGGAAGGATTGTTTACAACTATTTTTAATGCTCTTGATAGGTACTTCCAAATTGTTTTGCAGACTAGTGGCACCAGTTTATATTAGCCTTATAAAATACTATCTTGATATCTGAGGAATAAGAGTATAGCAAGATGCTAGATTGTAAGACTAATACTAATTAAGTTTTTTTAATTCACTCATCAGTTGAAGTATATATTGAAAAGATCAAAATTTCATTCATAGTAGAAACTAAAATATTCAATAATGAAATTAATGATGTATAGCTCCCTTATAAATATACCTAAAGAACCTGATTTTAGGCATATATTTGGTTCCTGGTTGGTTATTTGATAGAGTTGCTCCTTAAGATAAATTTAATGGAGTTTTAGTCAGAAATCCTGTTGACTTTGTTACTTTAGGAAATTTGACCAGTTGACTGGTTTGTTTCGAAGAGTAGATATTGGCGAAGAGCAACAGTCTTAATTTTGTAAAAAGAGTAAATGAGGGAAGAGAAAAATGACATGCCTTGCCACATAATAAAGCATACTGTGAGGAAAACAGTGGTTGAATATGGAAACATTAGAAAAGGTCTAAAAAGGAAGTAGGACAGTAAACAGACTAGAGAATCCAGGTGTGCTGAACATCAATAAATGTTTAGTTTACCATGCCTGAATTATATTATTTTCACATAGGCTAATATTTTGAATTCCTTTATGGTGGCTGCATGGTAGCCAGTGGTTGAGTTTTGACATTGTCATCCTTGTACTGCAATATTTAGATAATTGTTTGACCTGATAAATACACTTCCAATTACATACTGCCTTTTAGTTATATACATTTTTTCCTTCCAACTATTTATCAAGTGCCTGCTATGTTCTAAGCATAAGAATACAGTGATGAGCAAAACAGGCAAGACCTCTGTTCTCCCGTAGTTTACATTTTGATGGGCAAAAACTGATAATGAATAAGTAAAGCACCTAATAAGTTCTGTGTTTAAAAGTACAATTGGATGATGTGATATAGTGTGACAATATGGTTTCTTTAGATGTTCAGAGAAACTCAGCTATAAAGCTAACATTTAACCAAGGGCTGAATGTAGACTCAGATACAGTGATCATAGAGATGGCTTCTTCAGATAGAAAAGAGGTGGTGCTAAGATATTAACGCTGGATGAGTATGGTATGTTCAGAGAAAGAAAGAAGGACCACTGTGCCTGGAACTTGGGGAGCAAAGGGGAAAATGTTACGAGGGTTGGTTTAGTAAGGTCAGCTAGAATCCCTAGATCATAAAAGGCTTTGTAAGATAATCTCAAGAGTTTGAGTTTTACATTGGTGCACTCATTGAAAACTTTCAGTGCATTTTAGGTAGAGAAGTGTTACTGCCTGATAAATATTTGAGATTTTTTAAAAAATACTCTTTTATGTATGACTTATATGGTATTTAATTGAGGCTGAGCTTGTTTCACTTACCAAATAGAATATTAGTAATAATCTTTGGCTGTTCAAAACTATTAATAGCTCAGCAAAGTCTAGGAATTAGAGAGGTAGAAAGACATAAGTAAAAGGAATTTTATGGCTTTTCTGGGGAGAGGGATTGAATGGGATAGGATGGGGAAGTGAAAGGATTTTAAAGATCTTTATGACTTTGGGGTGTGTAGAATATCTTGCTTGAGGAAATAGTTGGAATCTTGATACCATGTTAATGAACATAGTATGCAATTGAAATAAGGCTTGAGACAGGGAAGGTAACTATTGTATTTGTTAAATTAACCAGAGGAGGAAAAAAAGAGTGAAAAGTAATTGTGGGGACTTCCCTGGTGGGCCAGTGACCAAAACTCCGCAATCCCAGTGCAGGGAGCCTGGGTTCGATCCCTGGTCAGGGAACTAGATCCCACATGCCTCAGCTAAGACACACTGCAGCCAAATAAATAAATTTGAAAAGAAAGAAAAGTAATTGTGTAAGTCAGTAAAAATAGGAAAAAAGAGGAAAGAATGAAACAAACAAAAAAAACCAACTAACTCGTAAGAGGAAAGGAAAACATCAATAAACATTAAAAAAAGTTTATCAGCTGCAATAATAATTGTGGTCAGGGTTGAGTATATTTATTAAAAGACAAATCTGTTGTTTAAACTCAGCTATATCATACTATTTATAAGAATCAGCTACTTCTAAAATAATGGTTCGTAAATAAAGGGTCTCTTGACTCTTAAGAGTCAAAAGAGATACAAACAATATGGCAGAAACCAACAGACTATTAGAAAACAATTATCCTCCAATTAAAAATAAGTTAAAGATGCAAACAAAAGGAAAGCATGAGTAGAATCTTAGCAATAAATGAGACCAGGTTAAGGATTAGAAGCACTAAATAGGATAAAGGAGTGCATTTCATAATGGACATACTCTGAGAAATGAATAAAGCTCCCCTAAAATATTTAAAATGCAAAAAAGTTTTTGGTTAGAGTACAACTTTGGGAAATTTTAATAAATCTTCAAAAATTTGAAGTTTAAACATAAGTTTGGAATAATGGATTTTAATGGAAAAATAGACACATTTAATTTTTGTTCTAGAAGTTTACATCTTTTGCAATCAGTTACAGCAGTGGGACAGTTATAAAGTGAGTTATTAAAACCAACTAAAACTAAACCAGCGCTCAGATCCTGGTTTTTAATATTCTAATAAAAGGAACCTGGAGAAATGGCTGATTCTAGGGATGGGTTAGGGAAAACAAAATAGTCTTAGAGTATCTTGTAGTATCAGAATCCCAATTCAAAAAACCAAAGGGTGCTTACTTCAACAGCACATACACTAAAATTGGAACAGTACAGAGATTTTCATGGCCCTTGTACAAGGATAACATGCAGATTGGTGAAGCATTCCATATTTCTGTAAGTTTTATGTATATTTTATCAGAATTAAAAAGGTGACATCACAGGAAAGGAAAACAAGAACCAACGGAAAGAGCTCCCAAGGGCCAGAACCAAAACAATTGGATTATAACCTAAAGTATAAAATAAATATCCATTGGTGGTACTAGTATAAATGATTGAATAAGTGGTTTACTTACTGAACTAACCTAAAATTTTTGTAAGCTGCATAAAATGATTTGGGGGAAATTGACAACTGTTTGCTATAGAAGAATTCCAAATAAATAATATATGTAGATACTCCCCTCTTCAGGAAGAAATAGAGTTGAAGCATTGTTGCTAAGTTGTGTCCAAGTCTTTTGTGACTCCATGGACTGTAGCCCACCAGACTTCTCTGTCAACCACATTTTCCAGGTAAGAATACTGGAGTGGGTTGCTATTTCCTTCTTCAGGGGTCTGACCCAGGAATCAAACCTGCATCTCCTGCATTGTGGATTCTTTACCATTGAGACACCAGGGAAGAAGCCTCTCTTGTGGGCTGGACTAACTGAATTTGCTTCCAAATAGAACATTGGAAAGGAAAATAAGTAATTTTGGAGTAGAGAAACCTGGCAGATATTACCTTAGCCAGATGATCACGGTTAATCTTACTGGTGTTATAAATCATTGATATCCTGTAACCTCTGATACGATGATGAGACATCCACCAAACCTACAAGCTTGGTCTAGTCATGAGTGAAACACCAGACACACGTTGAGGGGTATTCTGTGTAATAACTAACCAGTCTCTTCCGAAGTGCCAGGGTCATGAAAAAGAATTTAAGTCCAAGAAACAAAAAGAAGCTGCCTCCGTCCGTAGTGGCTGAGATGGTAAAGAATCTGCCTGTTGTACGGAAGACCCAGGTTCAGTCCCTGCGCTGGAAAGATCACCTGGAGGAGGAAATGGCAACCCACTCCATTGTCTTTGCCTGGAGAATTCTATGGACAGAGGAGCCTGGCGGGCTAGTATCTGTGCCTGGAGACTTCCATGGAGAGAAGATTCTGGCAGACTACAGTACATGGGGTTGCAAAGAGTCAGACGTGACTGAGCCACACACACACATGCACGCACACGCGCACACCTAGGGAGACAGGGTCGCTAAAAAACAGTGAATCCTAGGTTGTGCTCTAGAACAAAGAGGATAGTAGTGGAAAGTGGAAGAGCTGGTGAAATTCAGACAAAGTCTGGCATTTAGTTAATAGCCATGTGCAAATGTTGGTTTTTGTGTTTTTTGATATAGATAGGAGGGTAATGAAGGTGTTAACATTAGGAAAAACTGGGTAAGGGATATAAGAGAATTCTGAACTATCTTTTCAACTGTTCAGTAAATCTAAATTTGTTCTAAATTTTATTTTTTTTAAAAAAAGACTTCCAAAGCTGAAGCCTGTCAAACTTTTAATAAACAAAACATTCTGATGTTATTTAAACAGTTTTGCACAGAAGGGGGAAAAAGGTATCTAGTTTTATGCACTTTGTAAAATATTGGATCCATGATCCATGAAATGAGGTTCTCTAAAACTTATATACAAAACACATACTCTCAGAAGCAAAAGAAAAAGGAAAAAATGCTCCCAGTCGGTAGGGACACTTCTCTGCTTCTGCTTGGTTTAAGGTAGGAAAGAAAATCCACTAGGAAATTAAATCCTAGCCTTAAGCATCATACTAGTTGGAAGTTTGAAATTTTTAATGTCTGTAGAGTGTTGGAACTTTCATACTAAGAAGTTAACATAAAAGTTTATTTTTGATTACCTAACAAAAGTTAACACAAGATTATATCTATAAAATTCTTTGAATTCTCTTATTAAACAAATACTTTTATTCTGAAATTCTTGTATTCTTATATTAAAATTAAGGTATGCTTTTACTTCAGTAATTTGCTTATTATAATACATTTTTTTAAAACAAAATTTGCTATGTATAGGGCAAAATATAGTAAATATCAGATACAGAGTGGCCATAAGGTTTGGAAATGTTGGCACATGTACATAATTTTTAACATGCCAATACATGATGGTCATGGACATTCTATGACACATATATTCATTGTGGTGTTTGTTCCTCATCAGCAGTGCATGGTTCAGTGCACTCTGTCAAATAGCAGAGAGCTGAGTGAATTAGTAATCTCTGTATATCTCTGAAATGTTGTCTTAGATGATTTAAGCCAGTTATTACTGAATGAACTTGTGTTTATAGCATACCCCAGAATAAGTAAAGCAGATTTAAATTGACAAAAATCCAAATTATCTGGATTTCCAGATTTTGTGGCCACTCTGTCAAATCATTTTGCTTGTTGATAATCCTTAGTATTTAAGAATATCTACTGTTTCTATTGTCCACTGTTTTAATACATAGGGGTTTTGGAATTTACTATCGTTGTATCATATTTTGCTTCAAATTTATTGCCTCGGTTGTATTTTATAGTTGATATTTTTATTTTTCCAGTGTAGAGTTATAACAGAGATTGAAAATTGAGTGTATATGGATAAGATTATCTTATATCATTTTTAGTGTGAACATGTGTAGAATATAAAAACATACTTTATTTAAAGCTTAATGTAGTTAGGAGCTGAAAACCTTATTTTTCATAGCACTGGTACTGCTGTCTCTTGAGGCAAATTCTCATCTTCACAATTCATATCCTCACAAAATTTTGACAATGTGGAAGTGACCCAGTTGGACCACATACTGCTCAATGATAATAATGAAAATACCATTACTGACCAAAACTGATGCAGTTTGCCAGGATTCAGATTCTGGTGTTGCTATTTAGTAGTTCTGTGACCATGGCCAAGTTAATTAACCTCATTGTGCCTCAGTTTCCTCATCTGTAAGGTGCTAACGGTAGTATATGCTTTAGAAGGTTATCGTGAAGGCCAAAGTAATTAAGAGACGCGAAGCACTTAGAACAGCGCCTGGCACATTGTGCGCACTGTTTGCTAGCTGTTGTCAGAAGCACACTACTGTCACTGCTCTTATTATGTTCTGCTTGTCATTTTCTTAGTTCGCTTTCAACTCAGGTGCTCTGACTTTTGCAATATAAAAATATGAAATCCTTATAAGGAAAACTCTGTGAGGATTTTTGTTTAATTTTTGCTTAATTGTATTGCTTTGTGATAGGTTTGATCACTTGTGTGAATGGATTTATAAAGAACAGAATAACCTCTTTTAATTCCCCCATTAAATAATATGAAAATATTTTTGGAGCCTTTCATTTGGATGGGGAAGTAGCTATTTGTAGTTCCCTCATCTGTTGCAAATCTCCTTCTTTAATGGTTTTATCCCATAATTTAGCTATAGGTTTTTTGCTTTTCTCCCAAACTGGTGTATATTTGGACTTCTCTCACATTTTAGGATCCTTATTTACTAAGGATTCCTGTTCAGAATTCTGAAAATTGGTTGTGTATGAAGTCTGACAATGTAATATAATTTTAAAAGTATTAATATAATTATAACCCCATTATATGGTCACAAGTATTCATACTTGTGACTGCACAGTATGAATACTTGTTTCATGATTTCTAGTTTTGTATATAACTTTTTTTTTTACTGCTTTTGTAATTACCCTGAAGAATAAGATCTTATTCAGTCTTTATTCCCTTTATTCCTTGATTTTTAAACAGCTAGAAACATTTACAGCAAAATAGGGCAGATATTTATTCTAAGCTGAGTAATTTGTTTTATTTCAGAACTGCATGTGACAATGAAATATTACAAGCCTTTCTTTTTTTAAAGTTTTTATAAATGGATTATGAAAGTAGTTCCAAAAGAAAAATTCTAAAATTTTGTGCATTGGAGAGATATATGTATCTTCCCAAAGAGACTACTTTGAAAGGATAAATATTTGGATTCATTTATTAAATGTTTATTTGAAAGACTGCCCACTATTGGCTGGCATAGATTAACAGTTTAAATAAAATAAAATCACTGCCCTTAGGGATCTTGCAGTCCATTAAGGTTCAGTATGTTTGTGTAATATAGTGTTATTTTATAGTACCGCTTTTTATGTAACAAGCTATGATTTGCTTTTGATAAACATATTGTAAGTTTTCCCTCTACTTTTTCATTTTTTTAAATATTTTTTTTTCTTTTAGAGTAAAACTATATGAATTTCCTTTTTAGGAAAGAATACCCACCTCATGTCCAAAAATTTGAAAGTAACCCTGTAAGGTTAAGTCGGCCCCAAGGTGTTGGTAAGTGTGCAGTTTTATTTGTTAACACCTGTGAAGGGTTTTGAGTTGTTGTATGAAAAGTAGGTTAGGGATGTAGCACTGGCTTTAGAATATTCCCAGTTATACTAGAAATATATAGACCCATTTTTAATAACTGACTTGAGAATTTCTCATCTGAAATTGCAGAATGATTCAGAGAGTACACATTCAGGTGATGATAGTTGGAAGTCTTTTTGATTATATTAGCATTGTTGTTAAATTCAGGATCCAAATATTCACTCTGGATGGGTTATAGCTTCAAAATTATGTTGTGTTGCATTATGTTACAATCTTAATATAGTGCAACAGTGTTAATTCAGTGGTTGCCTAATATATTCTAAATTTTAGGATCAAAATTGTTCTAGACAGGAAAATCACTGAATTAAAAAGAGACCATACCTGATAAAACTGTGTTAATAGTAGATGTTGAAATATTATTATAAGTAGAAATTTAATTTACATCGAAATAATTTTTAAAAAATAATTAGCACTTATGAAAGCTGTTTCTCTACCATCAAATTTATGTTCGTTATTTAGAGATTTTCAATCTGTGTGTCCATCTTGTTTTCCCCAGGCCTTTGCTTGTTTATTTTTTGGCTTTTTTTTTTTAATTGCAGTATAGTTGATTTACATTATTATATTAGGTTTAGGTGTACAGTGTTGTGATTTAGTATTTTTACAGGTTATTGTTGATTGAGTTGTTACAAGATAATGGCTATAATTCCTGTTCTATGGAATATATTCTTGTTGCTTATCTGTTTTATGTATAGTAGTTTGTATCTCTTAATGCCATAGGCCTTTTGCTTGTTTTAAATAGCAGTAGTGGCTCTTACTATCCAAAATTGAATGATTTTAAGCAGCTGAATTTTCCTGGTTGAAAACAGTTTTGTGTTTTGTTTTTGTTTTTTAAAAAAACACCTGTATTTTTCTATACCTTGGATGAAAATCTTTTATGTATATATAGAACATATTTTGTAAAGAGAATATTTGAAACATAGCTTCTTTCTTAATAATTTTGCAGTTGTTATGAATGTGAATTAGTATGCTTTGTAATGCATAGTTATGCTCACTAGGTTTATTACATGTGGTAGTAATGACTAGCCTCTTTAACATTCATACCTTAAATCTTTACTGAACTCTTACCCTGCACTTGAGCTGAGTTGGATGCTTGACATTGATTATTTGCTTTTTTCCTAGCTCCCTACCCAGGATCTCAATAAGCTAAGTTCAGCTTTACCTCCATTTTGTACAGAGGAAGAAACTGAGATTCGCAGGGATTATATAACTTGCTCAAGGACACAAACTAGTACTGGAATCCAGGTCTATATGATGATAAAGACCACATGTTCTCTTAACCACTGTGCTTTACTATTTTCTCCCTAGATCAAAAAGAAACTTATTTCTGATCCTCAGGGAAGAACTACACAATAGGTACGGTTATCATTCCCTTTACCCAGATGCATTTCAGTAAGTTAAGTGATTTGGCCTATTATATGGTTTTAGATGTCAGCAAGCCCCAGACATTTTACAAAAATTTTTTGTTCATTCAGACACTTCCCTGGTGGTCCAGTGGTTAAGAATTTATCTGCCAGTGCAGGAGACACTGGTTAGATCGCTGGTTTGGAAGGATTCCATATGCCACTGGGCAGCTAAGCGCGTGAGCTCCAGTTGCTGAGCCCACCTTTGTAGATAGACGTGCTTTGCAATAAGAGAAGCCACCATGATGTGAAGCCCAAGCACCACAGCTGGAGAGCCCCACCCCCAACCCCCGACCCGCAAAGCTAGAGAAAGTCTGCAGCAGTGAAGACCCAGTGTAGCCGAAAATAACGAAATTTTAAAAAACTTGTTTATTCAGTGACTTTCATTAAATAGATAAGAATAACCTTTTTTTAAAAAAACTTTTTATTATAAAATCATTTTAAATGAGTACTGAAAAGTTATAAAAATAGAACTCATTTACCCTTTACCCAGCTGCTCTTACTATTAACATGTTACAGTCATAGTACATTTACAGACTAAGAGATTGGCACTGGTATAGCATTTTAAACTAAGCAAACAGACATTGGTCTCATTTCACCAATTTTTCACTGATAACTTTTTTCTGTTCCAAGATCTAGTTTGAGGATCTTACATTTGTTACATCTCCTAAGTTTCCTTGATTAATTTGAAGAATACTAGTAGAATGCCTTTCTGTTTGGAAGTTTGAATGATGTTATCTTATGATGTGTTGTTGTTAAGTTGCTCAGTCATGTCTGACTCTGCAGCCCCATGGACTGCAGTGTTCCAGGCTTCCCTGTCCTTCATCATCTCCTGGAGCTTGCTCAAACTCATGTCCATTGAGTTGGTGATGCCATTCAACCATCTCATCCTCTAATGTCCCCTTCTCTTTCTGCCATCCATCTTTGTCAGCATTAGAGTCTTTTCCACTGAGTCTGCTCTTTGCATCTTACGATTAGATTGAGGCTGTTCATTTTTGGCAAAACTTTCATGAAAGTTAGGTTGTGTCTTTTTCTACACATTATATCCAGGGTTGTATGATGTTGGTTTGTCTTAACTACTGTTAAACATGATCTCCTACTTAGGTAGTTTCTGGTGGGTTCTTCCACCATACAGCTATTTTCCCCTCCTTATTAATAACTTAGGACTCTGACACTATGCAGATACCCTCTTTTTCCTCAAAATTGTGTCCACTAATACTAGCATCTTTTGGTGGCTCTTGTTGGCAACAATTATTACTCAGTGTTTATTAATGGTAGTCTTCTATTTTATTTCTTTTACATGTGTTAATTGAAATTTTTTATAGGGAAAAGCTATACTTTCTGCTTTACTTATTCAGTTTATGCCTGTGGACTCATAATAAGGTGTGTAAATATATATATGTGTGTGTGTGTGTGTATATGTATAAATATTACCTGTCCACATGAAACACGTTAGCTTGGGGAAAGGGATGTTGGTATATTTAGCTTGTGAAAAAGCGACAGTGTTAGTTGCAGTTGTTCAGTCATGTCCAACTCTTTGTGACCCCATGGACTGTAGACCTCCAGACTCCTCTGCTAATGGAATTCTCCAGGCAAGAATAATGGAGTGGGTAGCTATTCCCTTCTCCAAGGGATCTTCCTGACCCAAGGATTGAACCCTGGACTTGTGCATTACAGGCAGACTCTTTACTGTAGTGACCCCACAAGAGACTGAGCCAGACTTGCCTGCGAGTGTCCAGGAGTCTCCGGCTGAGGTATGGGTCAACAGAGGCCTGCCGCAGGGTCAGGGGCACTGAATACACCAGTCCTGGGAGCTATGTAAGTCCTGGTGTGCTGGCATACGTGAACCGTGAACTTGCAGATGTTCAAGCCGGTTTTAGAAAAGGCGGAGGAAGCAGAGATCAAATTGCCAACATCTGCTGGATCATAGAAAAAGCAAGAGAGTTCCAGAAAAACATCTATTTCTGCTTTCTTGACTATGCCAAAGCCTTTGACTGTGTGGACCACAGTAAACTGGAAAATTCTGAAAGAGATGGGAATACCAGATCACCTGACCTGCCTCTAGAGAAACCTGTATGCAGGTCAGGAAGCAACAGTTGGAACTGGACATGGAACAACAGACTGGTTCCAAATAGGAGAAGGAGTACATCAAGGCTGTATATTGTCACCCTGCTTATTTAACTTCTATGCAGAGTACATCATGAGAAATGTTGGTCTGGAGGAACCACAGGCTGGAATCAAGATTGCCGGGAGAAACATCAATAACCTCAGATATGCAGAGGACACCACTATTATGGCAGAACGTGAAGAAGAACTAAAGAGCTTCTTGATGAAAGTAAAAGAGGAGAGTGAAAAAATTGGCTTAAAACTCAACATTCAGAAAACTAGGATCATGGCATCCAGTCACATCACTTCATACAGATGGGGAAGCAGTGGACACAGTGGCTGACTTTATTTTCTTGGGATCTAAGTCACTGCAGATGGTGGCTGCAGCCATGAAATTAAAAGACGCTTGCTCCTTGGAAGAAAAGCTATGATCAACCTAGACAGCATATTAAAAAGCAGAGACATCAGTCACTTTGCCGGGAAGGTCCATCTAGTCAAAGCTATGGTCTTTCCACTATAAAGAGATCTGAGCGCTGAAGAATTGATGCTTTTGAACTGTGGTGTTGGAGGAGACTCTTGAGAGTCCCTTCGACTGCAAGGAGATCCAACCAATCCATCCTAAAGGAAATTGGTCCTGAATATTCATTGGAAGGACTGATGCTGAAGCTAAAGCTGTAATACTTTGACCATCTGATGCGAAGAAGTGACTCATTTGAAAAGACCCTGATGCTGGGAAAGATTGAAGGCAGGAGAAGGGGACGACAGAGGATGAGATGGTTGGATGGCGTCACCATCTAAATAGGCTTGAGTTTGAGCAAGCTCTGGGAGTTGGCAATGGTCAGGGGAGCCTGACGTGCTACAGTCCTTGGGGTTGCAAAGAGTTAGACACGACTGAGCGACTGCACTGAACTGAACTGATAGCTCTTTCGTGTTAGGTCAGTTCAGTTTTGTGTTAGGTAGGTTCATATATACTTGGATATAGTATGAATGATAGGGCTATAATAATGTTGTGTATTTTGTTTCATAAAGATTGCATTTTTCTTTTAGGATTTCCTTGGAGATAGCTTTTAAAATACTATTTCCAAACCCCAGGATCAGTAGTTAGTGGCATAGCACCTGGAATAATTTCCTCCTTTAAAGGTAGCACTGTCTTTTTATAGTTCTTAACACTTATGAGGACTTCCTTTATTATTTTTCTCCTTTATTTTGCATTTAAGAGGCATTTAATATGAAGTATAGTTATTTATCAGCACTAGGCTAGTAAGTACTGATAAAGCAGTTCTGTACAGTTAAACTAAAGCTTGTGAAAACTAAGTGTTGGTATAATTTTTGGACATGTCACATATCCTGTTAATTTTTTGTTTGGTGGTGTTTTTAGTTTTTCTAAGCATGAAAAATAACATCTTAGAATCTCTCTCTTTTTTTCTTATTTCTTAAGCTTCTTTTTTGTTTTTCATTCTGATTTTGTAGTCTTATCAGAGAATTAATAGATGTTATATGCTGTCTCTGAGTAAATATTTAATTACATTCTTAATGTAATTAACTTATGATTTCATAATTACATTATGATTCTAACTTAAATCATCTGACTTAGCAGTGTTTAACTCATTTGCAGAAGAAATATATCCCCTCATCTTAATCAGTCAAGGTATCTTCTTTTAGTATTTTAACATATATTGATAACTTGCCAGACTTCTATGCATATATAGCTATTTTTTGATGCATTTATACTGTATGTATTGTTCTATAACTTGCATCTTGACTTTGTTATGATATTATCTGGTTTCTGTACTCTCATTAAGAGATACTGGAATTCCAGAGGAAAACCAAAATGAAAGACACAATTAAAAGAATCAAAAGGACTATAGCCAAGTCTCTTATTTTTTAATAGATGTGAAGTGACCCACTATATTTATATAGTATAATTAAATTTTTAATGTTTTGATATTATATATTATGATTAATAATTTAGCACATTTTGTGTATTTTATGTTATTTCCTTAGATCAAGTCCTTAGAAATAAAATTACATGGTCAAAAGTTGTGTACCTTTTAAAGACTTTCGATATGTTTCTGCCAAAATGCTTTCTATAAAGGGTATCAGCACCCAGCAGGCATGATCTATGTTTATTTTCTCATATGCTCCTCAGCAGTATTAGATCTTACCATTCTTTCAGGCTTTGCCAGACTGATTGGGAAGTACTATTTGTTTTTCCACATTTCCTTATTAATGACCAGGCATTTTATATGTTAAGTGGCCATTTGAGTTTCTTCTTTTATTCATGTCTGGCTGTTGGGTTCTTTGCCTATTGTGTTCTCTGTTTATCACACATATTCAGCATAGCCCAAAGTGATTTTTAAGGAGATTATAATGAGAATATGATATATGACTTTAATTTTATTTTATAATGAAAATCGGTCATAGTAACAGTGACATGATGGAGAAAACCATTTTTCTAATTTGTCTTTCTCTTTTAAAAGGTAATAAAAATAACTTAAAAGCAAATGAATAACCATAATACAGATAGCTGTTTGTATCCTAACTATCCTTGAGGTATATATCTTCCAGCAGAGCTAAATTTTCAAACAAAAATAAAGGGCTATCCTTATCCTTGCCCCACCCAACCTCCAACTTCTATTATGAAAATTTTCAAACATACCAAAAAACTGACTTTTAAAAGTGAATTTACAGGTACCACATAGATTCTGTAATGAACACTACTTCATTATGTATTTGTATATCTAACCATTTTTTATAAATTCATCTACTTTTTCCAGTACATTTAAAATTACAAACACCAGTTTAGTTTTACTCCTAAACACTTCAGCAGACACTTGATTAGAGTTCAATATGTATTTGTTTTCTTTTGAAATAGAATTTACATATAATGAAATTTACAAGTCATAAATGTACAGTTGAATACATTTTGATAGGTATACACACCTTTGTAACCCAAGGCCCTGGGAACACATAGTGTAAATGATATCATCACTTCAGAATATTCCCTCGTGTTCCTACCAGTTACTTCTCATCACTGCCCCATCATAGGTAACCATTCTCACGTAAGTGGAGTAATACAGTGTATACACTTTTATGTACGTCTTCTTTTCACTCAGGATGAATTTTCGGCATTCACCAGTGTTGGTGCGTCAGCAGTTTGTTCTTCTCTAGTATTGTATTGTAGGGCTGTAACAGTTTATTTATCGATCTCCTATGATGGATACCTGAGTTGTTGCTAGGTTTGTCTGTTTGTTTTTTTTATGAGGAGAGCTACTCTAAACAGTCTTTTTATGGAGGACCATTCTTTTTTAAAGCGTAGATTCAACCACTTTTACTTGTCTCATAATAGCTTCCATATTTACCTTTTCTGCATACCTGGACATAGGGTGGTATATTAAAAAGACATTGAGCTAGAAAATCCACCAGGAAATACTCTAATCTTTTTCTTTTTTTAATCAAAGTATAGTTGATTTACAGTTTTAGTTTCTGGTGTACAGCAGAATGATTCAGTTATATGTATAGTATGCGTTGTTTTTCATATTCTTTTCCACTAGATTATTATTAATACAAGATGTTGAATATAGTTCTCTGTGCTATACAGTAGGGCCTTATCTTGGCATTTGTCTATTTTATATATAGTAGTTTGTATCTGCTAATCCCTAACTCCTAATTTATTTGTCTCACCCCTGTCCCCTTTGTTTTCTGTCTGTGAGTCTGTTTCTGGTATTTTTAATTGAGTTCATTTGTATCATACTTTAGATCCCACATATATTGATGTGTGATGTCATATGATAATCTGTCTGACTTACTTCATTTAGTATGATAACCTCTAGGTCCATCCATGTTGCTACAGATGGCATTCTTTCTTTCTTTTTTATGGTGGGGTGGTATTCCTGTCTGTCTGTCACACGTTCATCTGTTGACGGACATTTAGCTTGCATCCATGTCTTGACTATTCCAAACAGTGTTGCTCTGAACATTGGAGTGCATGTAATTTTTTTAAATTTGCCTTAATATATTTATTTATTCTTATCCATAATATATATATTTTATTGAAGTAGAGTTGATTTACAATGTTTCAGGTGCAAAGCAAGGTGATTCAGTTATACATATACATATATATTATTTTTAAGATTATTTTCCATTATAGATTATTACAAGATACTGACTATAGTTACTTGTGCTATACAGTACACCTTTGATTTCTTGTTGCATACCTGTTTATTTTTTTAATTATAAATCTAGCATTCTTTTCATATTAAACAAGTGGAATCAAAATATTGCAAGGTTTTTAGTTAGGCAAAAATTGGTAAGTTTTCTAAAATATATATATTATACATGCTATTTGTATGTATGTATACAAAAGCCTTTCTGCTACACTTGATAAGAAAGAATATCAAAGAAGAGATGGAGAAATTGGAAAATATAAAGTGAATGATATGAGAGCATTGAATATGAAATAGCAAAAAGGAAACCAGCTAGGTAAAAGTAAAATATCATAATATAGTCCAGTTGTTTTCAAACATGGCTGCTCGTTAGAAGCGTATCTGGAGCTTTGAAAAAAAATGAAACAGGCATTGGTATTTTTTTTTTAATTCAAAGATAATTCTCATATGCATCTGGATTTTAAAAAGGAATGACAGGCTTTTCTATTAAATAGTAGCTTTGGGTATTAAGAATTCTGTTATTTTTCTGTTGATCAATCATGATACAGTGGTATTGAGTGAGTGAGAGAGTTTCGTAAGCACATTAGTAATAGATGTTTATCAGTTTTCACAAGAAATAGCCAGACAAAAAAAATAAAAGCTAATTAGAATTGCAAGTCATAATGGGAATGTGAGTAAACTAACATCAGAAAATAACGACATGCAGTTTGGGGGTTCCAGCAGAGTGACGTGCTACGTGGAAGTGCATACATGTGTTTGTTTTCATCCACACAGCCTGTCTGTGTCTTTTAATTGGTACATTTAATCCATTTAAGGTAATTACTGATTAAGGTAATTATGTATGATCCAACAAAGGTGGCACTAGTTGTAAAAACTCACCTGCCAATGCAGGAGATGCAAGAGTCATGGGTTTGATCCCTGGGTCAGGAAGATCCCCTGAGAAGAGCATGGCACCCCACTCCAGTGTTCTTGCCTGGAGAACCCCACGGACAGAGGAGCATGGTGGGCTACAGCCCATGGGGTCACAAAGAGTCTCCGACTCTGCCAACCCATGCCTCCACAGGAGACCCTTCAGCACTACCAGGGGGTTTTGGTTCAGTCTCCTGTGGGGTCACTGCTCTTTTTCTCTGGGTCTTGGTGTGGGCAAGGTTTTGTCTGTGCCCTCCAAGACTGGAGTCTCTGTTTCCTCCAGTCCTGTGGAAGTCCTGTAGTCAAATCCCACTGGCCTTCAAGCTCATACTCCCTGGGCATTCCCAGTCCTTTTCCAGATCCCTAGGCTGTGAAGCCTGATGTGGAGTTGAGAACCTTCACGATAGTGGGAGAACTTGTTTGGTATTATTGTTCCCCAGTTTGTACATCATCCACTGGCAGGTATGGGATTTGATTGTATCATGATTGCCCCCCTCCTACTGTCTCGCTGCAGCTTCTCCTTGGTCTTTGGATGTGGGGTACATTTTTTTTGGTGGGTTCCATTGTTCTCCTGCCATCTGTGGGGTCGCACAGTCGGACACAACTGAAGTGACTTAGCAGCAGCAGCAGCGTTCTCCTGTCAGTGGTTGTTCAAAAGCTAGTTGTTATTTCGGTGTCCTTGCAGGAGGAGTACGTCCTACTCCATCGTCTTTAACCAGAAGCCTGCATGTGTCTTTTTGAACCAGAGTTTTGTCTGGATTGCTAGATCATATAGTAGTTATAGTTTTAGTTTTTTGAGGAACTCCATACTGTTCTCCATAGTGGCTGCACTAATTTATATTCCTGCTAACAGTGTAGGAGGGTTTTCTTTTCTCCACACCCTCTCCAACGTTTATTGTTGCTGGATGTTTTCATGATGGCCATTCTGACTGGTATAGGGTGATACCTCATTGTAGATTTTTTTTATTGTAAAGAATGTTTTATTTAAAATTTTTTAATTTTAAGAAACTTGCTTTGCAACATTATTGGTTTCTGCCATACAGCAACACGAATCAGCCGTGATTGTACACGTATCCCTTCCCTCCGGAGCCTCCCTCCGCTTGTCCCGTGCCGCCTCTCTAATCATCACAGAGCACCAGACTGGGCTCCTTGTGTTACAGAGCAGCTTCTCGCCAACCATCTGTTGTACATGTGATAGTGTATGTATGTCAGTGCTACTTTCTCCATTCGTCCCACTGTGTCCACAAATCCGTTCTCTTCATCTGCATCTCCATTCCTTCCCTGCTAATAGGTTCATCAATAGCAGTTTTCTAGATTCCATGTATCTGTGTTAAAATATATTTGGTTTTCTCTTCTGACATATTTCACTCTGTATAACAGGCTCTAGTTTCATCTGCCTCACTGGAACTGACACATTTATTCTTTTTCAAGGCTGAGTAATATTCTGTTGTATATATGTATCACGTCTTCTTAATGCATTCTTGTGTGGGTGGACATCTAGGTTGCTTCCATGTCCTGGCAGTTGTAAATAGTGTTGCAGTGAACATTGGGGTGCATATGTCTTTTAGAATTGCAGTTTTCTCAGGGTGTATGCCCAGTGGTGGGATTGCTGGGTCATATGGTAGGTTTATTCCTAGTTTGTTTGTTTTTTTAAAGCACTCTCCATGCTGTTCTTCATAATGGCTGTATCAGTTTACATTCCCACCAGTAGTGCAGAAGGGTTTCCTTTTCTCCACATCCTCTCCAGCATTTATTGCAGATTTTTTGATAGTGGTCATTCTGACTGGTGTGAGGTGATGGCTCATTGTAGCTTTTGATTTGCACTTCTCTAATAATCTCTAGTAATTAGTAATGTTGAGCATCTTTTCATGCACCTGTTGTCCCTTTGTATGTCTTCTTTGGAGAAATGTCTGTTTTCGTCTTTTGCCTATTTTTTGAATAGGTTGTTTGTTTTTCATGAGCTATTTATATATTTTGGGAAATTAAGCCCTTTTTGGTCACATCATCTGCAAATAATTTCTCCCAGTTCATAGATTGTCTTTGTTTGGCTGATGGTTTCTTTAGCTGTGCAAAAGCTTGTTAGTTGGATTAGGTCTCATTGGTTTATTTTTTATTTTTATTTTTTGCTTTTATTTCTGTTGCTTTGAGAGACTGACCTAAGAAAACATTGGTATGATTTATGGCAGAGAATGTTCTGCTTATGTTTTCTTTTAGGAGTTTTATGGCGCCCCATCTTAATATTGGTGTTTGTTTTGCGTGGTCTTGGATTAATACTCTATTCACCTTCTCATCCCTAAAAGGTGGTGGGATTGGGGATAGGTTTTATCTTAAGTATCTCCCTGGAGTACTTTGAGGGTTTGGAAATACCTTTCATAGTCAGCTGCTAAAACTTTCATGAGCCTCTTGTTAGGGGTTTGCTGTTTTTTTATACTCATCAAGTTTTAAGTATTTAGCCATTTTATGTTTCTGGCTCTAATTTGAAGCTAGTTAATTTTCACATGAATTATCATAATCTTCTTAGCTGTGTTTACCTTAAGACAAAGCTTCATCTTAAAACTTCTAAGTATGTCGTTCTTTCTGTTTCTGTCTCTTTCTTTTGGTACCCTATAATCTTGATTGAGGGAGGGGTAAGATTTTAAAATTGTTTTCCTCTATTGTCTTTTTTGGGGGGGCAAAATTTGTTTTCTTAAAAATTAATGAAAATCTTTGAAGTCATTTTGTAATAACAATGATACAGAAGTTTCCATATTACAGATAAAATCCAGCTGAAAAAGGATATACTAATATATATATAAGCTATTGTAAAATAAACTTTGGGGGGAACATATGAACATTAGGTGTTCAGTGTAAATGAACATCTTATATTTCCAGGTGAGGAAATTACTGATTGCTAGCACATTATTTAATTGGGCCCATGAAATGATTACAGGATTGGGCTTGTTAGGCCATAAATGAGGATTAAGTACAATATTGAAGGCAGTATTTTAAATGCCATCTTATAGTGTAAATCTTTAAGTTGGGAAAGCAGTTTCTTTTTTATCTAATTTGCCAAAATGAGTTTCTCCAGAATTAATTTTCTCAGAGTAATTAGTGAGCCAGTCGTAGTACTGGATTATTTAACATTAGCTCTTTTGGTACTTTGTATATTGGTTCTGGGTTTCTCTTCTGGTATGTGTGTGTGTATTTAGTTACCTGTTCTATATATAGTGGTGTATATTTGTCAAGAAGAAAAAGGAACCCTTCTACCTTGTTGGTGGGAATGTAAATTGGTACAGCCACTGTGGAGAACAGTATGGAGCTTCCCTAAAAGACCAAAAACAGAGCTCCCGTAAGATCTTACCTATCTCACTCCTGAGCATATACCCAGAGAAAACCACAGTTTGAAAAGATCCCTGCACGCCAGTGTTCATTGAAGCACTGCCAGCACTAGCCAGAGCATTGTAATAGCCAGAGCAGCAATAGATAGAGCATTGTGATGGCAGTAGCCAGGAAGCATCCTGGATGCTCATCGACACAGGAGTGGATAAAGATGTGCATATATAACTGTTTTTCTCTATGATCAGTAAAATTTTTCCTGTTTCTTTCAGGGCTTGGGCCACTCGTTTCTCCCTTGTTAATTATGTGGTAGAGAAAAATGTGACAGAGACATGATGAGATAGCAGCAGTGGACAGAAGAGTGTGATTATATGATCTGGATTGAAATGATAATAGTTTTTAATATGTCATTCTCTAAGTAGGGTCTGGCAGGAAAACAATACAGAGACATACTTGAGCAAAATGATTTGCAAAGATTTTGTAGGGATTACAGAGATTCCTAAAATATGTTTAAAAGGAAAAAGCTGTTTTATATACATACAAAAATTTAATTAGTAAGACCAAAAAAAGTTGGAGGAGAAAAAAAGTCCCATGTTTTAAGATAGCTGTCTCTGTAAATTAAATTATGCCAGTAATCGGTTGTGTATTCCAGATAACTGTATATTTTCTGAATTCCATATCTTGTCTGCCTCCTTTTTTTTTTCTTTTCCTTAGTGCCACATTGTAGTTCTTTAATACTCATTTATTTGGAAACTTCTTTTTAGATCTGATCTAATCCATTTAAGCCATACCAATGTTAGCTTTCATAGGAATATAACTAACACCTGGATGCTCTGGCTGGAGCAGCTGCTCCGTAACCTAAGGTGTTCTTGGGAGCAGCTTTTCCTTCCTCTCCCGGGCTGAGTCCTGACATATCTAGATCTGTTACTAAAACCTGTGTCATATGATGTTTTGTAATGTGATTCATTAACCCAGTAAACTTGTTTTGAGCCCTTGCCTTGTGCAGTTTCTAAACACTGAGAAAACATGAGTAAAACATTGTTTCTACTTTTTCAGAGCCGACAGTATAATGGAGGAAACAGATCAGTGTAAATAATTAGCAGAGAATGAAATGAGTGCTAATAGAAGTATGGATAAAGTGCTGTGGAAGCTCTGAGGATGTGCTTCATCATGCATAGTGTGGGCCAGAGGTAGCTTCTTCATGAAGAATAGTTTGAGTTTACTAGATAAATAGGGAGGACTTTGCTTGCAAAGAGAATGACATATATATGAGGGTGAGAAAGAAAATACCCTGAAGAAATGCACTTCTTTGAGGTATAGGGTTTTTGTTTCTCTTTAAAATTAAGACTGGAATATCAATACATACTTCACCTTGCCGAGATATGGGGTTTAGACTTTTTTCCTAAGCTACTGAAATTATTGAAAGATTTTCAGCATTAGGGAGAAGGAAATGCCAACCCACTCCAGCATTCTTGCTTGGAAAATCCCACAGAGAGAATCCTGGCAGGCTACAGTCTTTGGGGTCACAAAGAGTCTGACATGACTGCGTGACTAACACTTTAAACATTAGAATGATTAGATCATTTGAAAGAGCACTTCGGCAGTAGTGGAGAATGGTTTGAAGCAGACAAAATTGGAATGAGGGAGATCAATTTAGGCAGGAGTTAAGCATCTGAAATATAGTGGCAGTGGAATTGGAGAGGAAGGAATGAGTTTAAGACCCTTGACTGTAGTAGAATTCCCTTGACTGTGAGGAAGGACTCACTGGGACAAGTCAGTGATTACGTAGATTTCTAGCTTTGGTGTCCAGGAAAATAAATGTATTCTGACTGAGCAAATGCTGAGGAGGTAGAACTCTGTGATTGTACCAAGCAACAATAATTGCATGGGTTTCTTAAGACAGTTTTAGAGGATGTTAAAGATAGGAAAATGGAAATATTTAACATACTTGGGATTATGCAGGTAGAACACCTTTGTTTTAGATTTATTAACTTTTAATGCCTTTTCATTTTATTTTTATTTGGAGGATAATTGCGTTACAATGTGTTGGTTTCTGCCATACAACAACATGAATTAGTCATCAGCATAGGTTCATTAACTTTTGATTTAGATACATGTTCAGTTTTCTTTGCTGATGAAGTCAAATTGTAATGAATTTTAAATTGTTCTTTTTGAAATTTGTGAAATCATTTTAAAATTCTAATTATGAATTAATTAGAAATGAAAATGGTTGACTTTACATTGAAAAATAATGAAGAGAATTCTCTTTCATGTGTCTTGAATCTAAAAAGCCATTAAATTGAGAATTACTTTCCTTTATCGAAACAGTTGTACCCAACATTTGAATTCATATTTTTCTCATTACTGATCTAAGAACAATAATGTAGGAAAAAGAACCGTGTGCGTGACTCAGTGCAGAAGGTGCTCTGTTGCCTTAGTAGCGCAGAGCAAGCTGAAGAGAGTATTGGTACACTTGATGGAAATGGTACTCGGTAGAGCAGGTGGAAAGTGATCCTGGTGAAGGACAGACAAGAGCAACCAGGAGATGGCTACTGGCTCTGGCCTAAAGTTCTATTTTTCTCTCTCGTACATATTGAAACATTAGTTTCTTTTAGTTAAAACATCATTTGACAATATGAGTTAGTATTTTTTTCATGGTGAAAAATGAGAAATTTATAAAGCTTAATTTTAGTACTTCCCCCTCCCTTTTTTTTTTTTAGATCGTATAATGAAAAAAACAGAAGAGTCTGAATCACACCTGGAGTCTGAAATTAAAAGGAAAGTTGCACAGAAACGTCACAGTAGTACATATCAGTCTACCCCACCTTCTCCGTCTCCTGCTTCCAAAAAATGTTTAACTGATTTAGAGGTGGGTAGAGAAATTATTCTTTGCTGCTAATCAGTTGGTATTTTTATTAATACTATTTTTAGTACTTATTAAATTGTAGTGATCTTTTCAAATAGGACTGCGAGAGAACTAGAAAAGGTTACTTTGGCAAACTTTTCTGCCTTCATTAGATCATTTTTCAACTGTCACAAATCCAGAATATATATCTTTTTGAAAAGACGTATGAATACTTCCCTACACCATACTTCACATAATCTCTCTCAATCAGAATTTTTTTAAATAAAATTCTCATGTATAACCAGAGTACAACTGTCAAAAATGTTTAATTAACATGGATCCAGAATGATCATCTAATGCACAAACTCCATTCACATTTTCTCTAACCCTGTCCTTTATGGAAACAGGATCCAGTTCAGGATCATGTTAGACTGAGTGGTGGTGATCTTCAGTCTTCTTTAATCTGGAATAATTCCTTGATGTTCCTTTGTCATTCGTAACCTTGATATTTGTAAGAAATATAGGCCACTTATTTTGTACCTCACGTTGAATTGGTCTGCAGGTTCTTCATGATGTCTGTATTTTTCAAGATTCCTCAGAGGTGATGCTATGATCTTATTGCATCATATCAGGAGGTATATAATGTTGATTTTGACGTTATTGCTGATACTCACTTTTATCTTGTTTAAGATGTACTCTTCTAGATTTTTCCAGGTATTTTATTTTTAGTTTTTTTTTTCTCTTTTTATATTTATTTTATTTTTCATTTCATATATGATATACATGTTTCAATGCCATTCTTCCAAATCATCCCACCCTCTCCCTCTCCCACAGAGTCCAAAAGACACCAAAAGACTGTTCTATACATCTGTGTCTCTTTTGCTGTCTTGTTTTCCAGGTATTTTAGTAGGTGTTTTTAATGGGTATTTCTGTGTACTCAGTTACTCATTACATGTCTGACTCTGTGACTCTATGGACTGTAGCCTGCCAGGCTTCTCAGTCCATGGAATTTTCCAGGCAGAAATATTGGAGCAAGTTGCCATTTCCTACTCTTTCCGACCCAGGGATCTAACTTAAATCTCCTGCACTGGCAAGCAGATTCTTTACCACTGAGCCACCTGGGAGTTCCCTAGTGTTTCTATACTTACTTGTTAATAAGAATTTTTTCTTATCTCACATTTACCATAGTTTCTATTGTTATCAGCATGGAGACATAGATTCTTATTTTTCTCAGAAAGGTTATTCTCCACAGCTGAGCAATTTGAGCAGTTTGAGCAGTTTGATGCTCAAATTGCCCTAGATTTGGCCCATGGAAAGTTCTTCAAGCTGGCTGTTTTCTTTTTGACGTATCCCCATCATTATTTGAGTACCTGCTTTCTGGTATAACCAGGTGGTCTAGATTTCTTTGTATTTCTCTGTATCAGCTCTGTAGTCATGCATTTCTCCAAGGAATCATTGTTTGTATAAGTGAAAGGAAGATATTTGGGCAATAGTTGTGCTTGTTGCTACTGGGTGTCAAACTTGTAGGCCCTCTCAGCAGAGTGAACTAGGAATATTTGTGTATATATGTGTTACTATTTAGTATATATTAAAAGTCATGAGTGTACATTAATAACTCCAATTCTAGTCCAACACCACAGTGTTTATTTTAGCCTTTTGTGCTTTGCATGCTTTTGTAACTCCCTTCTCTGACTGAGAAACCTCTCTGCCATTATCTCCAGTGTATTTGCTCAGTTGAGTTTTCTGTGACCAGTCTTCTGGCACACAAGCCTAAGGTTGGCTTGGGCTCTGCTGTTATCACCCACACTGCTTAGCCCTTTGCTGGACCCCTGGAAAGGAGGGGAAAAGAAGAAAGCTGCTTCCCACACACACACCATCCTTCCTTCCTTAGGCATGCCCGCTAAAAGCCTCAGAATTTTTTTTAACTTCGAAAATATATTTTCTTTCTTTTTACTCTTTACTTCTGTGCCGCTTATTCTTTTCCTAGTGGAGATAAAGAATAGATTGTAGCCATTGTCTGTGTAATTTTAAATTTTTTAACAAGATGAGTGGTTTTTCTTTCCATGTACAGTCTGTGAAATTTCACATTACATACTGCTTGTAAGAAAATGAAGTCTTTGGTATTTAATGAGATTATAACAGGTTCGGAATATTTAACAAAACATGAAATTGTCTCAGTGGTGTCTCATCAAAGACATGCTTATTCTTATTAAGTATACAGATTATTATTAATGTGTATAGACTGGCAGATAATATGTGATAATGAGATCTGGATTTAAAGTGTTCCATTGACCAAAGAGGGGGGAAATGACACTTTAATTAATCTTTGTTTTCTGAAGGAATTTATATTTAACATAAAACTGTTATGAAAATTTGCTACTTTACTAAAAATAATTGAATAATGTTGAGATTCTAGTTTTTTGATCACTAGGTTGATAAAATTCTTAATCTCTAGTTTTTATCGTGAACATCGTAATACCATGTTTTGTTAAGCTGATCTGCATTTTGTTCCTAATTGCTGCAAACAGTTCTAAGATACCTGTTTCTTAGCCTGTGGATGGCATATGATAATAGCTTATGATCTAGTTCCTTCTATATTTTAATATTAAAATTTTTAATAGTAGGGAAGTGCTTTTTCTGTTTCAATATCAATTTTATAAAAGCAAATATGTGAAAGTATTGTTTTTCCATAGGGTTCTTTTTATTGAAATGTACCCTTTATTATAGACACTAAAGCATTGGAGCCAGTCTGAACCCAGCTTGATGATATCCTTGATTCTTCTTAGTAAAAGACAGAATTAGCTTACATAGAGCTGACTTCCACTGTGACAAATGAGGGTCCAGTTTTCACGTAAATGGATGTGTTTAAAACCTAGCTAGATGTGGAGATCTATGCTCATCATGAAAGTGAGGGGGGTTTAGATTTCTTTTTTTAAAGAGGTTTAGATATTTCATCATCAGGTAGTATGTAGGTAGGGACTGCTCCTTTGTATCTAATTACATATGCATTCAGAATAGCATAATTGAATTCTTTATGTCTTGGCAGAGGGGCAAAAAAAAAGTACAATCTACATATGCCAAGCTGAAGTTCTACCTATTAAGTTTAATTTTGCCCTGGTTGGTTTTCATTCCGTTGTGTTATCTGGGTAACAAATTCCATCCCTTTTTGTTGTCTGGGGTAGACCCTCCAGTAGGTAACCTGGTATCTTAGAACAGCTTTGTCATGGTCAGTTGGGCAAAGTTAGCAATTTCTCTGTCAGTTTTTTTCATCTTTACAGCAAACAGGTAAGTCTAGAGTAGTGGTCTTTATAGGCCTTTTTTGTTTGTGTACATATTTTTGAGTCATAAATTTATCTAAAGTAAAAATGCATAGAGCTTAAGCATTCAGTTTGGTGGATTTTTAAATGTAATTCTATATATTTAATCATATATAATTACCACCTATCTGTTGGTCCTGCAACTACTTGATGTCTTCTGTCACCTATAAGAATTTTAAATGACTATATTATCCTCTTATGTATTCTTAAGTTGACATTTAGCATTTTTCATCCTGAATTTAAAAGGTCACACAGGATGTAATAGTTGACACAGTAAAAAGGAGTTACCTTTTAAAATAGAATGTTTAGATCAGTCTCCTCATATATGGATCTGGGGACATCCAAATTAATAATATACACTTGTTAATAGTATATAATTATTAAAGCCATATATTTTATACAAAGTTTGATGTAAAAGCAAAATTATTGGAGGTGCATCTTTTAATTACAGACTATTTTTCTCAATTATTTTATATGTCCATGGATGAATATTATGTTACATATTGAAACTGGATTCAGCATCTATTCATGTTTTCCTTCTTATAGATGTAAGTGCTGAAGAACCTTGTTCGCACAAATAGGTACATGAGTATGGAAAGAGCTTTGTTACAGTAATGTCACCAAATACCTTGAACTCCTTCTACATTATAGGCTTCAAAATCATATGATACTCTACTGTCAAAAAAGCTTTTTTAATGGTATCATAATTGTAAGAGGCCTAGATTTGGCCTTCCTTGAACTATTTTTGTAGCGCTGATAATTTAGAAATAAATTACCTTGTAAAAGACTGTCTTAACCAGAACTTAGAATCAATTCATTTTTCCAGCATGTAACATTATCTTTCTGTTTGGTTTGGTGGTTTTTATACCCTAAGGCCATGTACCATTTTAATATTTCAAATGGAAGTTGGATTTAGCATTCTTTTTTTTTTTTTTTTTTTAAGTATGAGAACATTTGTGGCAGGTGATACTTTGACATAAGCATAATCAGACCAGTTTTTAGAAGGGTTATATGTATGACTTGAACATCTAAATATTGATTTACCTTAAGATTATTTATGCCCTGTATGCCTTAGAAAATCTTTATGTAGCCCTTGAGGAATATACATACTCTGATTTGAAGACTACTGGACTAGATGGTTTCGAAAATTCCTTCCAGTGTTGTGATGCTAAATCCCAAGTAACATTCAGGATTTTGTGGTAGCCATAGTGATGGTGATGAGAAACAGGAGATTAATTTTGAGATTATTGTTGTCGTTCCATGATGTTGAAATAAAATGCCAGTCTTTTTTTTTTCCTTTCTTTCTTTTGGATTTTAAGGTTTCTAAACAGTGTGGATTTTGTCCAAAATGTGGGAAAGAAAAAGAAAATCAGACCAAATGCCAAAGTTGTGGTATTCATTTTTCTAAGGATTTGCAGAGAAACTGCAGACAAACTGTAACCTTGAATGACTCTGCTGGATTATCATTAAGAACATCAACTCACCAGAATTCTGGAGGACAGAAGTCACAAAACACGATATTACCAGCCAAGAAGTTTTATGGCAACAGTGTGGGAAAGATTCCAATTGATATTATTGTGAGTTGTGATGAGAGTGGACAGAATTATTTACATACTAATGGAAAAGTCATTCTGTCTAGGGCAAAAGTAGCCAAAATCACAAACCTGAAAGAAAGGAAAACAAGCCTGTCAGACCTAAATGATCCAAGTAAGTATTTTACTCTCTTTAGTATTGCTTATATGGGTCTAATATTTTTCACATATATTTTTAATGTGAGCATGAGCATATTTCTGAAGTGTAGTTTTAAAAGGTTTTTTGTATCATTATATGACATGCTTTTGGGGTAGATTATTAAAACTGCCTATGTAATTGAAAAATAATAACTGACTTAGACTTTGTCCTTACCGTATCCATTTTAAGTAGTTTTTTAAAAAAAGAGCATAGATCTTGGCCCTAGTCTTAGGTCAGTTGCCAGTTAGGACCAACTTTCTAACTTTGACCCAGTTACTTTAATCTCGCTGATCTCTAAGTGGATATATTTCCTGCCTGATAGTGTTATTGAGGGAGTAAATTTAAAAATAACATGAAGTGCCTAGCATAGCTCAGTAAAGCATTTGACAAAAGAAAGGACTCTGAAAATTCACTCCCTTACTACTGTTGTTCCTCCTCTAAATCCTTTTCCTGTCTTTAGTCACATGTACATATGTGTATGTATATGAAATACAGTCCTTTTTGTAATAAATAGCATAAGATTGGAAACAGTCATAGACTGATTAAATAAACTTTAGTGTAGGTAGCTGGAAAGGGGGGGAAACTTAATATTGTATAGAATGATTTTTAAGCTATTTTATCAAATGAATTAAAGCAAGGTGCAGATCAGAGTTTATAGTATGCTACTCTTTATTTGTGATGGGTAGGAGAATTTATATACCTTGTTGGTGGCTTGAATGCACAGAATTATCTCAAATTAATTTAAATTAAAATAATATTGTGGCTGTACATCCTTAATGTTTAAATAAAACTCCAAGAAGTCCTAACTGGATTCAGTAGTTTTATTAATAATAATATTGCTGTTTTTAAATACATGTTGATAAAAACAAGCCAGCAATTATATTACTGTCTCCAGAAACCAGATGTTCAGTATTGGAGAAAAGGAATACAAAACCAAAATCAAAGAAGTAAAAATAACTAACTTTGAATTTGAATTGAAGATAATACTGGAACTTATTATATATCAATATTTTCTATTGAATAGAAAGTATCTCTTAGCTTTACCCATGAAATATGCCTGGAAACAGTAAGCAAACCTTGTATAAAAACAACTTTAGTTCCCATATCCCATATCTGTGTTTCTAATACCATTTACCACTAAAAATAATCAGAGCTCTTCAGAGAAATGGCTGACTCTAGGTCTGGAACACAAATGTGTGAGATAAATCTCAATCACTGAGTTGTATCAGGAAGCGTGGAAACAGTCACAAATAGCTAAGGTCATGTCAGAAGCACACAGCTAAAATGAAAAGGCTTCACTCCGTAACCAAGACTGAATCTGCTTGGGCCACAAAAGGAACCATAGCTACTATGTATTGAAATATGTTAAATATATCACAGTTAGTTCATAATGATACCCGCCTACTCTCTCACAGAGAGAAAAGCTCCACCTTATAAAAGGGATAAAATCAAGAAGTTTTTCAACCTCAAAAATGTATCAAGTCCTATTTTAATTCAAAGTAAGAAACCTTAACCTTTACCAGTATATTAGCTTATTTTCCGAAAGAGCTTGATTTGTAAAGGAATTTCTGTATAATAGCTGTCAAGCCAACACTCTGTTATGATGTTATGAGGATGTCTATATTGAATATGAATATTTTATGACACATTTTTGTGTTATACCAATGCAGTATTAAATATGTTAATATCATTTGAATATTTCCTAATGGTGGGGTTGTTATGTAAAATTTTACTGTAAGATATAAGTAGAACTCTAAAACTTAATAGGCAATTACTGGGTATTATTCTGAGCCAGACTTCCATGCTGGAAACTCAGCTTGCTGAGATTTCCAGGATGAGGGGAACTGAAAGTTAGTAAGACTGAGTTAGTAAGTAAAAAAAACAAAGTGAATCTATGTGGTTTTGAGGTGCCTTAAGCAGTTTACTATGAATTAAAACCATAAAGCCTAATTTTGTTTCCCTCCCCTCCAGAAAAATTAAAAACCATGTTTCTCAGTAATGTATATAGAAAAAAATTTTCTGTTTTAAGATATTTATTACATGCTTATTGGTCCTGCTTATAAAAGTTTATATACTAACCAGTTTAGTTTGGTTTTTACAATCCTGTGAGGTAGTTACTAATGCAACACTCTTCTATAAATGAGGCAATCGATGCTTAAGGCTTCTCATTGTTATGTACATATAGGCTGTTGGAGTTTAGATTTTTTTTAATGATTTTTGTGGTTTCAAGGTCTCTTTTGTTACTTTCTCATTCTTAAATTTGTGTTCCTGTTAAAATGACTTATTATCATGAAGCTTTTGTTGTGTCCTTGGTGGTCCAATAATAAAATGCACAGTGTCTCAAGCAGTGATAAGTTCTGGGTAGAGAAGTGAAGCAGTTCTGGGAAATGGAGAGTGACAAGTGTCACAGTGAAGAAGCTTGCAGATTTAGATTATAGAATTTTACATAGGTAGGTGGGAAAGCTACTTGATAAAGACATTCTGCCTAGAATGAGGTGAGCAAGAAGATAGCCTGATTTCTGTGGGAACAAGTTTGCAATGTAAATGCAAAGACCAGTATTAGTCTGCTTAGCTTGCCAAAACAGAATAACACAGACTGAATGGGCTTAAATTTATTGTCTTACAGTTCTGGATGCTGGAAGTCCAAGATTAAGGTGCCATCAGGATTGGTGTCAGGTGGAGGCCTCTCTTCCAGGCTTGCAGACAGCCACCTTCTTAATGTGTCTTTACATGCCCTTCCTTTTGTGCTCACAGAGAGGGAGAGAGATCTCTGGCATGTCTTTTTCCTGTGACACCAGTCCTATCAGATGAGGCTTCACCTTTAAGACCATGTAACCTTTATTATCTCTCTATATGCCCTGTTTCCACATATAGCCACTTTGGGGATTAGGGCTTCAGTATGTGGATTTAAAAGGGACAGAATTTAGTTCAAAGCAGACTCTGATGCAGAATCTTAGGTATATACTTCTATAGACTATATTCCATGTTTTGTAGAGAATTAAAGCAGTTATAAGAACAGCTCTTGTAACTATTATCGTCTTTGCATACTTTCTCCCTATTTGCTTTGTAATTATGGTGACATTGAGTACAACCCTCATTTACCTTAACTTAATAAAACAAGAACTGTGTAGTACAGTTCTATCTGTTGCAGCATTGGAGCTTTAAAATAAGTTTCTGATAGAGCAAGATGTAGAAGTTTTAATGTTCCTTAAGCACAAAAAAATGACTGTAGATTGAACACTAGGCTTATTGTTGAATATGTGCTTCTGTGTAGCTCTTCATAAACAATATAAGCAGTTATGAAGTTTTCTTAAGCTTTTATACATCAGGTACTATGCTAATAAATCCTTTGTACATTAAATCATTTGTTCCTAAGACTTTGTTGTCCCCTATATCACAGAGGAGAAACTGAGGCAAATGACTAGTAAGTGGCAAGACTCTTAACTTTCAAGTGTGTGTAAACTGACTTGAAAACTAGGGTCTTGAGCCTTCTAATCTGGCCTGTTACATTTTCTGTTAATAAAAATATCACTTCTGAAAAACATTTGAGACTGGATAGCAAGATTAAAAAGATGAATGGTGTGATGCTAGGGGTGATTCCTCTCTGGGACTTGTTATATGACTCATAAATAATAACTAAGCATTTATGTTTATGATATATGATAGGGAAAAACAGAATTGCTCCTACAAGTTTTTACATTCTTCAACACATGACTTTCTTTACCAGATAGTATTTTGGACACTGGAAATATAGCAGTAAATAAAAGCAATATTCTTGTTCTTTATACTTTATTTTAGTGGGGAGAAACAAATGAGTAAGTGTACATCCACAGCAAAAGACAACAGAAATGTAAATTAGTTGATGTGAATAAGCAAGTACCTATGTGCTTACTTCAGATTGGGTAGTTAATCGAAAAGTGGTATTTAAACCAATTATTTGATGACAAAAGTGCAAAAGTGTTAGGAGAATTACAGTTAGATAGAAACAAGCTGGAGGAAAAAATGAAGTAATATGAGAAAGTAGCCTGGGTCCAAATTGCATACTTCTATGAACCAGAGTAAGGAGTTTGGATTTTGACTCAAGTGCAGTATGCTGGCTCTGCAGAATTTGATAGAGAGATGAGTTTGAAAAGATTCACTAATAAGTACGTGGTATAAGAGCAAATTACCTTCATGTAATGTCTTACCCATGTTCATTTACTCAGTAAGATTTGCTGCATATTAGGCATTGGTCCAGTAATTGTGGCTCAGCTGGTAAAAAATTCACCTGCCATGCAGGAGACCTGGGTTTGGTCCCTGGGTTGGGAAGATCCCCTAGAGAAGGGAAAGGCTACCCACTCCAATATTCTGGCCTAGAGAATGCCATGGACTGTATAGTCCATGGGGTCACAAAGAATCAGACACTACTGAGTGACTTTCACTTTCAGGCACTGGTTCAAGTTCTCTCAAAGACTAGTAATGATATTAGTGATTTCTTGTGTGAGATAAAAATTATTTGATCACATGCAGTCTTACAGACTTTTAAAATGCATGCTATTTTATGAATAATTTGTATGCAAATTCCCTTCATACCTAAGACTTTCTGGAACTCTGAAATAGACCTCATGATTAACATGTAAATGTTGTAACTTGTCTATATTTCTGTGTGGGTGATTGTGGTGAGTTGTAGAATTAATTTTACATTTGTATGTTATATAAAAAATGCCAGTTTAATTGCTCTACAAATTTAACTTTTCTTCAAATAGAATGGATTGTATCTTCATTTTTATTAACCTCAGATCAGGAGATCCAAAGCAGATTTGGTATATTTCCAACTTTTGTCATGGACTTACATTTTTAACTGACAAGAATGAAATACCTGAAGTACTTAACACTTTCTTTATAGTCATTTTGTCCAGTGATGATGATGATGACGATGACGACAATGACAGGATTAACAGAAGAGAGAGCATCTCTCCTCAACCTGCTGATTCAGCATGTTCTTCCCCAGCTCCATCCATTGGAAAAGTAGAAGCAGCTCTAAATGAAAACACTTGTAGAATAGAGCATGAACTAAGAAGCATTCCAGCAGATTCAGAATTAAATACAGTTACATTGCCAAGAAAAGCAAGAATGAAAGACCAGGTACTTTTCACATTTATTAACATTTATTCAGATTTCTTCTTTGATATGTAAATATTTGGGGGGGAGGATAATTTGGTGGTATCAATAGAAAAAAATGAATTATTCATTAAGTAGAACTTAAAATAACACTGGGAAGATTATTGAATGAACATTAAAGCATACAGAAAAATATATTTTAAATAAAGGCTTAAAGTGTAAAAATTCAACAAAAAGAAACATCAGCCTTTAGTAAGCAAAATATAAGTGTAAAGCACATATATTTGTATAATCTAGTAGACAGTAAAAGATCATTTTAACTTGGGTATATTTTATTAATAGCATAATATGGTTATAGTATATTTTATGTTTTACTGTGAAATTTTAAAAATATTCAGATGACAAAAGAAATTCTGTCAATCAACAGTATGTCTAGAAAGGAGTATTTGTAATGCGGGTAAACTATGCTGATGTCTATAATAAACCAAGAACTTTTAAAAGTTAGAAGGAAAAAGAAAATTTAAAAAAGGTAGGAATAGACCAAAAGAAGGGAAATTCAGATAATAAAACTTTATAGGAAAAGTACATATCAAAGAAGATAAAATATAACCATATACTTAACAAACTTTCACAATTGATGCAAAATCAGTTAACACATACATTGGCAAAAATCCAAGGTAAAAGGTACTTTCCTTATATGTTGATGAAAAGAAGGTAAGTTGTGGCCTTTTGGAAAAAGAGTAAAAGCATCTACTGAAATATTTAAAATGTATACTGAATGACCAAGTAATTAATTCCCTAGACTCAAAGGAATCTTTAACCTCCAGTGCTTTGATTATATATACAAATATAATTATTAGCAAACAATCATTTTAATGATTGATATAGAAATTACATAGGGACTTCCCTGGACGTTCAGAGGTTAAAGCATCTGCCTGCAATGTGGGAGACCTGGGTTTGATCCCTGGGTTGGGAAGATCCCCTGGAGAAGGAAATGGCAACCCACTCCAGTATTCTTGCCTGGAGAATCCCTTGGAGGGAGGAGCCTGGTAGGCTACTCCACAGGGTCGCAAAAAGTCACACACGACAGAAACTTCACTTTCACTTTCATAGAAATTACAGAAACTTCACTTTCACTTTCATAGAAATTACTGAAGAAACTGTAGTATATATGTGCCGTGGACTATTACTCAGCCACTGTCAATAAAAATTGGAGCTGTGTCAATGGCTTAGGATTTTCTACATGGCACTGTTGAGTGAGAATACTGAGATGCAGAAATTATGTGCATATTTTCTTATTTTTGTAAAAAGAACCTAAAAAATAAATTTGTATATTAAAAAGTTGTATGTATATATGTCAGGAATTCGTATATATGTCAGGAATTCGGAAAGTTGTAGATTAAAATACGGAAACATACATATTTGATTGTTAAGATGGGATCAGTAAGAAATGAAAAACCAAAAGAAACTATAATAATAGAAAAAATATAGGTTGATAGTTTGGTGTAATCTTAGGAAATGCCTTTCCAAACATTTCAGCACAAGCAAAAGTAATAAATGAAGAGCTGAATATATTTGTTTCAGTGGAAAGTACAATGCAGTGAACCAAAACACCATCCACAGAATTTAATAGGTAATGCAAATGGGAAAAAATAGCGAAATATGTGACGGAGGATAAGTTGGTCCCTTACATAGTTTTGATTTGTTAAAAATCAAAAATAGAAGCAACTATAGAAAAATGAATAAAGGATATAAATAAGAGGAGCTTTTTGGTTTTTGTTTTGTTTCTTTTTAGAGTAAGGTACCAAAAAAGAAATATATTTTTAAGTGTTAGATTGCTGGAAATTACCTAACTTAACTATTGAGCTAAGTAAAATCTCATTTGAAGAAATAATTCTAAAACTAAAAAACGTTTTAAACCTCTCTAATAGATATCTGTTAATAACCTGGAAAAATATTCGTTTAAATCAGGATCTTGTTTTATTTTCTTTTTTTGGTGATAAGGATTTTGACATCTTTACTTTTAATTACATTTAATTTGAATATATACTTATAAAGATACTTTTCTATTATGATTAATTTGCATTTGGGAATGATTGAAATCTTAATTCAATAGATCAAGTCATTTAATAGTTTTTAATATATAAGGAAGCATCATTTTATAATGTAAATAGCAATTTTCCTAAATTATCAGTTTTCTAAAGAGCTGCTAATTTAATCCAAATATAGCAACTACTACCACTGTTACTAGATAACTTTTATCCAGCCTTTTACCATGCATGAAGCACCATGCTAAGCTACGTATATGCATTAGCTCATTTGAGTAAATACTGTTACATTTTAGTTTAGGAAACTAGCATTTTCAGTTTAGAAGTTGTTATTATAAGTTTTACAAGATCACATCATTGAAAGGTAGTAAAACTGTTTTTTGAACCCAGGCTATCTGATTCCTAAAGGACCATTTCTCTGCTTAGCTGTTACTGGAGTTTCACCTAATAACTGGGTAAAGTGGAACAGGAAGAGTTTACCGTTACTGTTATAAAATCAATAAATACTTACTCATGTAGCACTGTTGAAGTAAAATCAATTTTATGTTTTGATAGTTCCATTTCTTCTGTTGGGTCATCTTTGCTATGTCTACTTAGTTTGCCGTCTTGTTTTAATAACTTACTAAGTGAAAATTTTTTTTCTTTTTCAGTTTGGTAATTCTGTTATCACCACACCTCTAAAGCGTCGCAAAGTGATTTCTCAAGAAACTTTAGTTGATCCTGTATCTTTAAGCTGCCAAAGTTCCTCTGATACTGTAGTTTTAAACTGTCGAAGTATACGAGTAGGGACACTCTTCCGACTATTACAAGAACCTGTAATTGTAAGTACATACTGTGCTCTTTACTACCAATTATAAGATTCAGAATTTAATGTATAATCTTTTAAAATTTATAAGTTAAAATATTTAATAGAACATTGAAATTATTTCATGATTTCAAATTGCTTTGAGAATACGGACAATTATAAATAGCTACTCACCATAAAAATTAGTGGGTAAAAACTTGATCGTATGTATTCTGTTAAAAAATTTTTTTAAATTATGATATTCAGAGTAGTGCATAATCATTATAGGAAAATGTTTATTCTCACTGAGTTGGAATTCACTCCAGTGTGTTACCGTTTTATTCTCATGTCAGCCCAATGCATGAAAACAGTATTTTGAGGAACTTTATGAGAAAAAGAAGAATTGAAAAGCTTCGGGGTCTGCATAAAAATGTCTTGTGACATAGTGACTCCTAGAAATAGATTATTGGACTTTGGTGGCCGCCCAAGAGGCATTGTGCTTTTGAACTAGTTCAGTGTCCAGAGAAGCCAAAGAACTTTCTTTCGTCCCTTTATCTTACTATCATACCTGTCTCATTGTTATTCTGCTACCACCAGTCCGATTCAAATGTATCTTTTCTGTTTAAGATTGTAACATAATCTCCTTAATCTGCCTTCTGAGTCATATTTTGTTTTCTTTCTGATGTATCCTATGCATTGTTGGTAGGTTAATCTTCCAATAGCACTGTACTCATAAGGCTGCTTAACTCGGGTGTCCTTAATTCTGTGTTTCCAACTATTTTTTAATGAATAGAGGCTAGCGTCATTCCCGGTATTATAAAGATCAGATGGACAAATGCAGTACATGAATCAGTTTTTCTGCCTTCTATAGGCAAAGGCCAAACAGCATGTCATTTAGGGTCTCTGTAGCAAAATCGTCCCCCCAAATCTATGATTGTTACTAATTTATCTTATTTTTTAGTTTTGTTTAGATTTTATCAAGATACAGCTAGAAGGTAAGCTGTTGTATGTCCTACTGCTCACTAAAGCTTTGTTTACACTAAAACACTTTACTGGAATAAAAAACGTTATTTTTAGAATTCACTAAGATAATTAGTTATTATATGCGTTGTAACAAAGGGCATTATACCTTAAGAGTGGAAATTTCATACTGTAACATCACAGAAGCTATGTTTAAGTTTTTAAGTATTCTTCATTAGAATTCTCTTTCCATATGGGAAAAAATGTATTTAGATACTTCTTTAAGATCAAAGATTCTTCTTCATTTTCCCACTAAAGTTACCATGTACAAAATATAATAAATATGTGGGGGCTCAGATAGTAAAGAATCTGCCTGCAATGCAGGAGACCCAGGTTCGATCCCTGAGTCAAAAACATCCCTTGGAGAAGGGAATGGCTACCCACTCCGCTATTCTTGCCTGGAAAATCCTTGGACAGGTTAGTGTGGCAGGCTATATATAGTCCATGGCGTTTTGGAGTCGGACACAATTGAGCAACTAACACTCTCACTTTAAGTTTTTCATAATAAATGTGTACTTTAAAATTGTAATTCCCTAGTTTGCTCCATTCATGATTTTGCCCGCTTAAGAACCGATTCCTTTTCCATTTCCATTTGTTTTTCTCCAGAACCAGAAAATGATCCTGTAGGGATTACTGTAAATACCTCTGATCTAACAAAATGTGAATGGTGTAGTGTCCGAAAATTACCAGTAGTGTTTCTTCAGACTAAACCGGCAGTTTATCAGAAGCTGAGCATGCAGCTGCAGATGAACATGGAGGATGAAGTTTGGAATGACTGTAAAGGAGTAAATAAATTAACAAGTAAGTTATGTAGAGCAAGTGTGCAATACATTGGTTAGCAGACTGTGAGTTGATATTGATAAGATACCTTAGATATATTTGTGTTACCTACACTCTTGATAATGACATTATAAGATATTACTTCCCTCATTTTATAGAAGAGGAAAAGTCCATAGAAAATGGAAGTTCTGAAGATAAAACCCAGGTTTAGCCATTTGGAAAGTTTTCAAAACGGGTTGAAACCCCAAAATATACATAGTGTTTATTTAACACTGTATAATCTGAGTAAAATGAGGTGTTTTGTTTTAATGTACTGATAGAAGTTGTAACTGTAAATCAGCCATCAAGTTGGGATCTTTAAAACTTAGCCTGAACAGAAAGTTTGAAAGTTCATTAACAGGTCTTCATTTTCTACAATAAGTCAGTGTGGTTCTCCAGTTGGTTTGTTTACCTTCCCCCAAACATTTGTGGCATAGCGTGACTAGCTGTGTTCTTCTCACTAATTGCTCCTTCAGCGTAATGATAAGTAAATGATAGATAACTATGAAAGCTCCAAGAGTTGGCACATTAGTGAATATCGGTTTTTACACTTAAATCTGGAGTTACTGCCAATTTACATGGCAGTTTCTTATGTGTTTGACAGCAGTATTGACTGATTATATGTTTAAAACTCAATATATTTGGATCCTATTAGGCGAAATAAATTAGTTACATCTATGAGTAGATTCATTCTAGAGCTACTGCTAGGGTAATGTGTTCTGGTTCCTTTCTTTTAATTAACTTAAGTGACGTTGTTAGGTAACGGTGTTATTGGTCCTTATTTTAGTATTTATTACATATCCACTGTATGCCAAACACTGTTTTGAACATTTATATCAGGATTTCTGGTGATGTTCTTGGAAATAGTTAGTTAACTTTTTATTTTAGTATCTGTTTACCTATTTTTTTCTTTTAGACTTATTAATTATATTGATTTCTTTTCAGATTTGGAAGAACAATACATAATTCTAATTTTTCAAAATGGCCTTGATCCTCAGGCAAATGTGCTATTTGAAAATATTATTACTGACATTGGTATAAAGAATAATGTGTCAGATTTTTTTGCGAAAATTCCCTTTGATGAAGCCAATAGCAGACTTCGTGCCTGTACAGGAACCTATGAAGAGAGCATCAAAGGAAGTTGCGTGCAAAAAGAAAACAAAATTGAAAATGTAATTTTTTTTTTTTTGTCTTTTATTTATTTATTTTTCAGATTCCAAAGTTCTGTATTTTTCTTTTCTTTCTTTCTTTCTTTTTTTTTTTTTTTTCTTCTTTCAGGTTTAGTTTTTTATTTTTTAAATTTTAAAATCTCTAATTCTTACATGCGTTCCCAAACATGAACCCCCCTCCCACCTCCCTCCCCACAACATCCCTCTGGGTCATCCCCATGCACCAGCCCCAAGCATGCTGTATCCTGCGTCAGACATAGACTGGCAATTCAATTCTTACATGATAGTATACATGTTAGAATTCCCATTCTCCCAAATCATCCCAACCTCTCCCTCTCCCTCTCCCTCTGAGTCCAAAAGTCCGTTATACACATCTGTGTCTTTTTTCCTGTCTTGCATACAGGGTCGTCGTTGCCATCTTCCTAAATTCCATATATATGTGTTAGTATACTGTATTGGTGTTTTTCTTTCTGGCTTACTTCACTCTGTATAATTGGCTCCAGTTTCATCCATCTCATCAGAACTGATTCAAATGAATTCTTTTTAACGGCTGAGTAATAGTCCATTGTGTATATGTACCACAGCTTTCTTATCCATTCATCTGCTGACGGACATCTAGGTTGTTTCCATGTCCTGGCTATTATAAACAGTGCTGCGATGAACACTGGGGTACATGTGTCTCTTTCAATTCTGGTTTCCTCGGTGTGTATGCCCAGCAGGGGGATTGCTGGGTCATAAGGTAGTTCTATTTGCAATTTTTTAAGGAATCTCCACACTGTTCTCCATCGTGGCTGTACTAGTTTGCATTCCCACCAACAGTGTAGGAGGGTTCCCTTTTCTCCACACCCTCTCCAGCATTTATTGCTTGCAGATTTTTGGATCGCAGCCATTCTGACTGGTGTGAAGTGGTACCTCATTGTGGTTTTGATTTGCATTGCTCTAATAATGAGTGATGTTGAGCATCTTTTCATGTGTTTGTTAGCCATCCGTATGTCTTCTTTGGAGAAATGTCTATTTAGTTCTTTGGCCCATTTTTTGATTGGGTCGTTTATTTTTCTGGAATTGAGCTGCATAAGTTGCTTGTATATTTTTGAGATTAGTTGGTTGTCAGTTGCTTCATTTGCTATTATTTTCTCCCATTCAGAAGGCTGTCTTTTCACCTTGCTTATATTTTCCTTTGTTGTGCAGAAGCTTTTAATTTTAATTAGATCCCATTTGTTTATTTTTGCTTTTATTTCCAGAATTCTGGGAGGTGGATCATAGAGGATCCTGCTGTGATTTATGTCTGAGAGTGTTTTGCCTATGTTCTCCTCTAGGAGTTTTATAGTTTCTGATCTTACATTTAGATCTTTCATCCATTTTGAGTTTATTTTTGTGTGCGGTGTTAGAAAGTGGTCTAGTTTCATTCTTTTACAAGTGGTGGACCAGTTTTCCCAGCACCACTTGTTAAAGAGATTGTCTTTACTCCATTGTATATCCTTGCCTCCTTTGTCAAAGATAAGGTGTCCATATGTGTGTGGATTTATCTCTGGGCTTCCTATTTTGTTCCATTGATCTATATGTCTGTCTTTGTGCCAGTACCATACTGTCTTGATGACTGTGGCTTTGTAGTAGAGCCTGAAGTCAGGTAGGTTGATTCCTCCAGTTCCATTCTTCTTTCTCAAGATTGCTTTGGCTATTCGAGGTTTTTTGTATTTCCATACAAAGCTTGAAATTATTTGTTCTAGTTCTGTGAAAAATGTGGCTGGTAGCTTGATAGGGATTGCATTGAATTTGTAAATTGCTTTGGGTAGTATACTCATTTTCACTATATTGATTCTTCCGATCCGTGAACATGGTATATTTCTCCGTGTATTAGTGTCCTCTTTGATTTCTTTCATCAGTGTTTTATAGTTTTCTATATATAGGTCTTTAGTCTCTTTAGGTAGATATATTCCTAAGTATTTTATTCTTTTCGTTGCAATGGTGAATGGAATTGTTTCCTTAATTTCTTTTTCTACTCTCTCATTATTCGTGTATAGGAATGCAAGGGATTTCTGTGTGTTGATTTTATATCCTGCAACTTTACTATATTCATTGATGAGCTCTAGTAATTTTCTGGTGGAGTCTTTAGGGTTTTCCACGTAGAGGATCATGTCATCTGCAAACAGTGAGAGTTTTACTTCTTCCTTTCCAATTTGGATTCCTTTTATTTCTTTTTCTGCTCTGATTGCTGTGGCCAAAACTTCCAGAACTATGTTGAATAGTAGCGGTGAAAGTGGACACCCTTGTCTTGTTCCTGACTTTAGGGGAAATGCTTTCAATTTTTCACCGTTGAGGATAATGTTTGCTGTGGGTTTGTCATATATAGCTTTTATTATGTTGAGGTATGTTCCTTTTATTCCTGCTTTCTGGAGAGTTTTTTATCATAAATGGATGTTGAATTTTGTCAAAGGCCTTCTCTGCATCTGTTGAGATAATCATATGGTTTTTATTTTTCAATTTGTTAATGTGGTGAATTACATTGATTGATTTGCGGATATTGAAGAATCCTCGCATCCCTGGGATAAAGCCCACTTGGTCATGGTGTATGATCTTTTTAATGTGTTGTTGGATTCTGACTGCTAGAATTTTGTTGAGGATTTTTGCATCTATGTTCATCGGTGATATTGGCCTGTAGTTTTCTTTTTTTGGTGACATCTTTGTCAGGTTTTGGTATTAGGGTGATGGTGGCCTCCTAGAATGAGTTTGGAAGTTTACCTTCCTCTGCAATTTTCTGGAAGAGTTTGAGGAGGACAGGTGTTAGCTCTTCTCGAAATTTTTGGTAGAATTCAGCTGTGAAGCCGTCTGGACCTGGGCTTTTGTTTGCTGGAAGATTTCTGATTACCGTTTCAATTTCCGTGCTTGTGATGGGTCTGTTAAGATTTTCTATTTCTTCCTGGTTCGGTTTTGGAAAATTGTACTTTTCTAAGAATTTGTCCATTTCTTCCACGTTGTCCATTTTATTGGCATACAACTGCTGATAGTAGTCTCTTATGATCCTTTGTATTTCTGTGTTGTCTGTTGTGATCTCTCCATTTTCATTTCTAATTTTATTGATTTGATTTTTCTCTCTTTGCTTCTTGATGAGTCTGGCTAATGGTTTGTCAATTTTATTTGTCCTTTCAAAGAACCAGCTTTTGGCTTTGTTGATTTTTGCTATGGTCTCTTTTGTTTCTTTTGCATTTATTTCTGCCCTAATTTTTAAGATTTCTTTCCTTCTACTAACTCTGGGGTTCTCCAGCTCTTCCTTTTCTAGTTGCTTTAGTTGTAGAGTTAGGTTATTTATTTGACTTTTTTCTTGTTTCTTGAGGTATGCCTGTATTGCTATGAACTTTCCTCTTAGCACTGCTTTTATAGTGTCCCACAGGTTTTGGGTTGTTGTGTTTTCATTTTCATTAGTTTCTATGCATATTTTGATTTCTTTTTTGATTTCTTCTGTGATTTGTTGGTTATTCAGAAGTGTGTTGTTCATCCTCCATATGTTGGAATTTTTAATAGTTTTTCTCCTGTAATTGAGATCTAATCTTAATGCATTATGGTCAGAAAAGATGCTTGGAATGATTTCGATCTTTTTTGAATTTATCAAGTTTAGATTTATGGCCCAGGATGTGATCTGTCCTGGAGAAGGTTCCATGAGCACTTGAAAAAAAGGTGAAATTCGTTGTTTTGGGGTGAAATGTCCTATAGATATCAATTAGGTCTAACTGATGTAACGTATCATTTAAAGTTTGCGTTTCTTTGTTAATTTTCTGTTTAGTTGATCTGTCCATAGGTGTGAGTGGGGTATTAAAGTCTCCCACTATTATTGTGTTACTGTTGATTTCCCCTTTCATACTTGTTAGCATTTGTCTTACATATTGCGGTGCTCCTATATTGGGTGCATATATATTTATAATTGTTATATCTTCTTCTTGGATTGTTCCTTTGATCATTATGTAGTGGCCTTCTTTGTCTCTTTTCACAGCCTTTGTTTTTAAAGTCTATTTTATCGGATATGAGTATTGCCACTCCTGCTCTCTTTTGGTCTCTATTTGCGTGGTATATCTTTTTCCAGCCCTTCACTTTCAAGTCTGTAGGTGTCCCTTGTTTTGAGGTGGGTCTCTTGTAAGCAGCATATAGAGGGGTCTTGTTTTTGTATCCATCCGGCCACTCTCTGTCTTTTGGTTGGGGCGTTCAACCCATTTACGTTTAAGGTAATTATTGATGAGTATGATCCCAGGATTTTCTACATGGCACTGTTTAGTGAGAATACTGAGATGCAGAAATTATGTGCATATTTTCTTATTTTTGTAAAAAGAACCTAAAAAATAAATTTGTATATTAAAAAGTTGTATGTACATATGTCAGGAATTCGTATATATGTCAGGAATTCGGAAAGTTGTAGATTAAAATATGGAAACATACATATTTGATTGTTAAGATGGGATCAGTAAGAAATGAAAAACCAAAAGTAACTATAATAATAGAAAAAATATAGGTTGATAGTTTGGTGTAATCTTAGGAAATGCCTTTCCAAACATTTCAGCGCAAGCAAAAGTAATGAATGAAGAGCTGAATATATTTGTTTCAGTGGAAAGTACAATGCAGTGAACCAAAACACCATCCACAGAATTTAATAGGTAATGCAAATGGGAAAAAATAGCGAAATATGTGACGGAGGATAAGTTGGTCCCTTACATAGTTTTGATTTGTTAAAAATCAAAAATAGAAGCAACTATAGAAAAATGAATAAAGGATATAAATAAGAGGAGCTTTTTGGTTTTTGTTTTGTTTCTTTTTAGAGTAAGGTACCAAAAAAGAAATATATTTTTAAGTGTTAGATTGCTGGAAATTACCTAACTTAACTATTGAGCTAAGTAAAATCTCATTTGAAGAAATAATTCTAAAACTAAAAAACGTTTTAAACCTCTCTAATAGATATCTGTTAATAACCTGGAAAAATATTCGTTTAAATCAGGATCTTGTTTTATTTTCTTTTTTTGGTGATAAGGATTTTGACATCTTTACTTTTAATTACATTTAATTTGAATATATACTTATAAAGATACTTTTCTATTATGATTAATTTGCATTTGGGAATGATTGAAATCTTAATTCAATAGATCAAGTCATTTAATAGTTTTTAATATATAAGGAAGCATCATTTTATAATGTAAATAGCAATTTTCCTAAATTATCAGTTTTCTAAAGAGCTGCTAATTTAATCCAAATATAGCAACTACTACCACTGTTACTAGATAACTTTTATCCAGCCTTTTACCATGCATGAAGCACCATGCTAAGCTACGTATATGCATTAGCTCATTTGAGTAAATACTGTTACATTTTAGTTTAGGAAACTAGCATTTTCAGTTTAGAAGTTGTTATTATAAGTTTTACAAGATCACATCATTGAAAGGTAGTAAAACTGTTTTTTGAACCCAGGCTATCTGATTCCTAAAGGACCATTTCTCTGCTTAGCTGTTACTGGAGTTTCACCTAATAACTGGGTAAAGTGGAACAGGAAGAGTTTACCGTTACTGTTATAAAATCAATAAATACTTACTCATGTAGCACTGTTGAAGTAAAATCAATTTTATGTTTTGATAGTTCCATTTCTTCTGTTGGGTCATCTTTGCTATGTCTACTTAGTTTGCCGTCTTGTTTTAATAACTTACTAAGTGAAAATTTTTTTTCTTTTTCAGTTTGGTAATTCTGTTATCACCACACCTCTAAAGCGTCGCAAAGTGATTTCTCAAGAAACTTTAGTTGATCCTGTATCTTTAAGCTGCCAAAGTTCCTCTGATACTGTAGTTTTAAACTGTCGAAGTATACGAGTAGGGACACTCTTCCGACTATTACAAGAACCTGTAATTGTAAGTACATACTGTGCTCTTTACTACCAATTATAAGATTCAGAATTTAATGTATAATCTTTTAAAATTTATAAGTTAAAATATTTAATAGAACATTGAAATTATTTCATGATTTCAAATTGCTTTGAGAATACGGACAATTATAAATAGCTACTCACCATAAAAATTAGTGGGTAAAAACTTGATCGTATGTATTCTGTTAAAAAATTTTTTTAAATTATGATATTCAAAGTAGTGCATAATCATTATAGGAAAATGTTTATTCTCACTGAGTTGGAATTCACTCCAGTGTGTTACCGTTTTATTCTCATGTCAGCCCAATGCATGAAAACAGTATTTTGAGGAACTTTATGAGAAAAAGAAGAATTGAAAAGCTTCGGGGTCTGCATAAAAATGTCTTGTGACATAGTGACTCCTAGAAATAGATTATTGGACTTTGGTGGCCGCCCAAGAGGCATTGTGCTTTTGAACTAGTTCAGTGTCCAGAGAAGCCAAAGAACTTTCTTTCGTCCCTTTATCTTACTATCATACCTGTCTCATTGTTATTCTGCTACCACCAGTCCGATTCAAATGTATCTTTTCTGTTTAAGATTGTAACATAATCTCCTTAATCTGCCTTCTGAGTCATATTTTGTTTTCTTTCTGATGTATCCTATGCATTGTTGGTAGGTTAATCTTCCAATAGCACTGTACTCATAAGGCTGCTTAACTCGGGTGTCCTTAATTCTGTGTTTCCAACTATTTTTTAATGAATAGAGGCTAGCGTCATTCCCGGTATTATAAAGATCAGATGGACAAATGCAGTACATGAATCAGTTTTTCTGCCTTCTATAGGCAAAGGCCAAACAGCATGTCATTTAGGGTCTCTGTAGCAAAATCGTCCCCCCAAATCTATGATTGTTACTAATTTATCTTATTTTTTAGTTTTGTTTAGATTTTATCAAGATACAGCTAGAAGGTAAGCTGTTGTATGTCCTACTGCTCACTAAAGCTTTGTTTACACTAAAACACTTTACTGGAATAAAAAACGTTATTTTTAGAATTCACTAAGATAATTAGTTATTATATGCGTTGTAACAAAGGGCATTATACCTTAAGAGTGGAAATTTCATACTGTAACATCACAGAAGCTATGTTTAAGTTTTTAAGTATTCTTCATTAGAATTCTCTTTCCATATGGGAAAAAATGTATTTAGATACTTCTTTAAGATCAAAGATTCTTCTTCATTTTCCCACTAAAGTTACCATGTACAAAATATAATAAATATGTGGGGGCTCAGATAGTAAAGAATCTGCCTGCAATGCAGGAGACCCAGGTTCGATCCCTGAGTCAAAAACATCCCTTGGAGAAGGGAATGGCTACCCACTCCGCTATTCTTGCCTGGAAAATCCTTGGACAGGTTAGTGTGGCAGGCTATATATAGTCCATGGCGTTTTGGAGTCGGACACAATTGAGCAACTAACACTCTCACTTTAAGTTTTTCATAATAAATGTGTACTTTAAAATTGTAATTCCCTAGTTTGCTCCATTCATGATTTTGCCCGCTTAAGAACCGATTCCTTTTCCATTTCCATTTGTTTTTCTCCAGAACCAGAAAATGATCCTGTAGGGATTACTGTAAATACCTCTGATCTAACAAAATGTGAATGGTGTAGTGTCCGAAAATTACCAGTAGTGTTTCTTCAGACTAAACCGGCAGTTTATCAGAAGCTGAGCATGCAGCTGCAGATGAACATGGAGGATGAAGTTTGGAATGACTGTAAAGGAGTAAATAAATTAACAAGTAAGTTATGTAGAGCAAGTGTACAATACATTGGTTAGCAGACTGTGAGTTGATATTGATAAGATACCTTAGATATATTTGTGTTACCTACACTCTTGATAATGACATTATAAGATATTACTTCCCTCATTTTATAGAAGAGGAAAAGTCCATAGAAAATGGAAGTTCTGAAGATAAAACCCAGGTTTAGCCATTTGGAAAGTTTTCAAAACGGGTTGAAACCCCAAAATATACATAGTGTTTATTTAACACTGTATAATCTGAGTAAAATGAGGTGTTTTGTTTTAATGTACTGATAGAAGTTGTAACTGTAAATCAGCCATCAAGTTGGGATCTTTAAAACTTAGCCTGAACAGAAAGTTTGAAAGTTCATTAACAGGTCTTCATTTTCTACAATAAGTCAGTGTGGTTCTCCAGTTGGTTTGTTTACCTTCCCCCAAACATTTGTGGCATAGCGTGACTAGCTGTGTTCTTCTCACTAATTGCTCCTTCAGCGTAATGATAAGTAAATGATAGATAACTATGAAAGCTCCAAGAGTTGGCACATTAGTGAATATCGGTTTTTACACTTAAATCTGGAGTTACTGCCAATTTACATGGCAGTTTCTTATGTGTTTGACAGCAGTATTGACTGATTATATGTTTAAAACTCAATATATTTGGATCCTATTAGGCGAAATAAATTAGTTACATCTATGAGTAGATTCATTCTAGAGCTACTGCTAGGGTAATGTGTTCTGGTTCCTTTCTTTTAATTAACTTAAGTGACGTTGTTAGGTAACGGTGTTATTGGTCCTTATTTTAGTATTTATTACATATCCACTGTATGCCAAACACTGTTTTGAACATTTATATCAGGATTTCTGGTGATGTTCTTGGAAATAGTTAGTTAACTTTTTATTTTAGTATCTGTTTACCTATTTTTTTCTTTTAGACTTATTAATTATATTGATTTCTTTTCAGATTTGGAAGAACAATACATAATTCTAATTTTTCAAAATGGCCTTGATCCTCAGGCAAATGTGCTATTTGAAAATATTATTACTGACATTGGTATAAAGAATAATGTGTCAGATTTTTTTGCGAAAATTCCCTTTGATGAAGCCAATAGCAGACTTCGTGCCTGTACAGGAACCTATGAAGAGAGCATCAAAGGAAGTTGCGTGCAAAAAGAAAACAAAATTGAAAATGTAATTTTTTTTTTTTGTCTTTTATTTATTTATTTTTCAGATTCCAAAGTTCTGTATTTTTCTTTTCTTTCTTTCTTTCTTTCTTTTTTTTTTTTTTCTTCTTTCAGGTTTAGTTTTTTATTTTTTAAATTTTAAAATCTCTAATTCTTACATGCGTTCCCAAACATGAACCCCCCTCCCACCTCCCTCCCCACAACATCCCTCTGGGTCATCCCCATGCACCAGCCCCAAGCATGCTGTATCCTGCGTCAGACATAGACTGGCAATTCAATTCTTACATGATAGTATACATGTTAGAATTCCCATTCTCCCAAATCATCCCAACCTCTCCCTCTCCCTCTCCCTCTGAGTCCAAAAGTCCGTTATACACATCTGTGTCTTTTTTCCTGTCTTGCATACAGGGTCGTCGTTGCCATCTTCCTAAATTCCATATATATGTGTTAGTATACTGTATTGGTGTTTTTCTTTCTGGCTTACTTCACTCTGTATAATTGGCTCCAGTTTCATCCATCTCATCAGAACTGATTCAAATGAATTCTTTTTAACGGCTGAGTAATAGTCCATTGTGTATATGTACCACAGCTTTCTTATCCATTCATCTGCTGACGGACATCTAGGTTGTTTCCATGTCCTGGCTATTATAAACAGTGCTGCGATGAACACTGGGGTACATGTGTCTCTTTCAATTCTGGTTTCCTCGGTGTGTATGCCCAGCAGGGGGATTGCTGGGTCATAAGGTAGTTCTATTTGCAATTTTTTAAGGAATCTCCACACTGTTCTCCATCGTGGCTGTACTAGTTTGCATTCCCACCAACAGTGTAGGAGGGTTCCCTTTTCTCCACACCCTCTCCAGCATTTATTGCTTGCAGATTTTTGGATCGCAGCCATTCTGATTGGTGTGAAGTGGTACCTCATTGTGGTTTTGATTTGCATTGCTCTAATAATGAGTGATGTTGAGCATCTTTTCATGTGTTTGTTAGCCATCCGTATGTCTTCTTTGGAGAAATGTCTATTTAGTTCTTTGGCCCATTTTTTGATTGGGTCGTTTATTTTTCTGGAATTGAGCTGCATAAGTTGCTTGTATATTTTTGAGATTAGTTGGTTGTCAGTTGCTTCATTTGCTATTATTTTCTCCCATTCAGAAGGCTGTCTTTTCACCTTGCTTATATTTTCCTTTGTTGTGCAGAAGCTTTTAATTTTAATTAGATCCCATTTGTTTATTTTTGCTTTTATTTCCAGAATTCTGGGAGGTGGATCATAGAGGATCCTGCTGTGATTTATGTCTGAGAGTGTTTTGCCTATGTTCTCCTCTAGGAGTTTTATAGTTTCTGATCTTACATTTAGATCTTTCATCCATTTTGAGTTTATTTTTGTGTGCGGTGTTAGAAAGTGGTCTAGTTTCATTCTTTTACAAGTGGTGGACCAGTTTTCCCAGCACCACTTGTTAAAGAGATTGTCTTTACTCCATTGTATATCCTTGCCTCCTTTGTCAAAGATAAGGTGTCCATATGTGTGTGGATTTATCTCTGGGCTTCCTGTTTTGTTCCATTGATCTATATGTCTGTCTTTGTGCCAGTACCATACTGTCTTGATGACTGTGGCTTTGTAGTAGAGCCTGAAGTCAGGTAGGTTGATTCCTCCAGTTCCATTCTTCTTTCTCAAGATTGCTTTGGCTATTCGAGGTTTTTTGTATTTCCATACAAAGCTTGAAATTATTTGTTCTAGTTCTGTGAAAAATGTGGCTGGTAGCTTGATAGGGATTGCATTGAATTTGTAAATTGCTTTGGGTAGTATACTCATTTTCACTATATTGATTCTTCCGATCCGTGAACATGGTATATTTCTCCGTGTATTAGTGTCCTCTTTGATTTCTTTCATCAGTGTTTTATAGTTTTCTATATATAGGTCTTTAGTCTCTTTAGGTAGATATATTCCTAAGTATTTTATTCTTTTCGTTGCAATGGTGAATGGAATTGTTTCCTTAATTTCTTTTTCTACTCTCTCATTATTCGTGTATAGGAATGCAAGGGATTTCTGTGTGTTGATTTTATATCCTGCAACTTTACTATATTCATTGATGAGCTCTAGTAATTTTCTGGTGGAGTCTTTAGGGTTTTCCACGTAGAGGATCATGTCATCTGCAAACAGTGAGAGTTTTACTTCTTCCTTTCCAATTTGGATTCCTTTTATTTCTTTTTCTGCTCTGATTGCTGTGGCCAAAACTTCCAGAACTATGTTGAATAGTAGCGGTGAAAGTGGACACCCTTGTCTTGTTCCTGACTTTAGGGGAAATGCTTTCAATTTTTCACCGTTGAGGATAATGTTTGCTGTGGGTTTGTCATATATAGCTTTTATTATGTTGAGGTATGTTCCTTTTATTCCTGCTTTCTGGAGAGTTTTTATCATAAATGGATGTTGAATTTTGCCAAAGGCCTTCTCTGCATCTGTTGAGATAATCATATGGTTTTTATTTTTCAATTTGTTAATGTGGTGAATTACATTGATTGATTTGCGGATATTGAAGAATCCTCGCATCCCTGGGATAAAGCCCACTTGGTCATGGTGTATGATCTTTTTAATGTGTTGTTGGATTCTGACTGCTAGAATTTTGTTGAGGATTTTTGCATCTATGTTCATCGGTGATATTGGCCTGTAGTTTTCTTTTTTTGGTGACATCTTTGTCAGGTTTTGGTATTAGGGTGATGGTGGCCTCCTAGAATGAGTTTGGAAGTTTACCTTCCTCTGCAATTTTCTGGAAGAGTTTGAGGAGGACAGGTGTTAGCTCTTCTCGAAATTTTTGGTAGAATTCAGCTGTGAAGCCGTCTGGACCTGGGCTTTTGTTTGCTGGAAGATTTCTGATTACCGTTTCAATTTCCGTGCTTGTGATGGGTCTGTTAAGATTTTCTATTTCTTCCTGGTTCGGTTTTGGAAAATTGTACTTTTCTAAGAATTTGTCCATTTCTTCCACGTTGTCCATTTTATTGGCATACAACTGCTGATAGTAGTCTCTTATGATCCTTTGTATTTCTGTGTTGTCTGTTGTGATCTCTCCATTTTCATTTCTAATTTTATTGATTTGATTTTTCTCTCTTTGCTTCTTGATGAGTCTGGCTAATGGTTTGTCAATTTTATTTGTCCTTTCAAAGAACCAGCTTTTGGCTTTGTTGATTTTTGCTATGGTCTCTTTTGTTTCTTTTGCATTTATTTCTGCCCTAATTTTTAAGATTTCTTTCCTTCTACTAACTCTGGGGTTCTCCAGCTCTTCCTTTTCTAGTTGCTTTAGTTGTAGAGTTAGGTTATTTATTTGACTTTTTTCTTGTTTCTTGAGGTATGCCTGTATTGCTATGAACTTTCCTCTTAGCACTGCTTTTATAGTGTCCCACAGGTTTTGGGTTGTTGTGTTTTCATTTTCATTAGTTTCTATGCATATTTTGATTTCTTTTTTGATTTCTTCTGTGATTTGTTGGTTATTCAGAAGTGTGTTGTTCATCCTCCATATGTTGGAATTTTTAATAGTTTTTCTCCTGTAATTGAGATCTAATCTTAATGCATTATGGTCAGAAAAGATGCTTGGAATGATTTCGATCTTTTTTGAATTTATCAAGTTTAGATTTATGGCCCAGGATGTGATCTGTCCTGGAGAAGGTTCCATGAGCACTTGAAAAAAAGGTGAAATTCGTTGTTTTGGGGTGAAATGTCCTATAGATATCAATTAGGTCTAACTGATGTAACGTATCATTTAAAGTTTGCGTTTCTTTGTTAATTTTCTGTTTAGTTGATCTGTCCATAGGTGTGAGTGGGGTATTAAAGTCTCCCACTATTATTGTGTTACTGTTGATTTCCCCTTTCATACTTGTTAGCATTTGTCTTACATATTGCGGTGCTCCTATATTGGGTGCATATATATTTATAATTGTTATATCTTCTTCTTGGATTGTTCCTTTGATCATTATGTAGTGGCCTTCTTTGTCTCTTTTCACAGCCTTTGTTTTTAAAGTCTATTTTATCGGATATGAGTATTGCCACTCCTGCTCTCTTTTGGTCTCTATTTGCGTGGTATATCTTTTTCCAGCCCTTCACTTTCAAGTCTGTAGGTGTCCCTTGTTTTGAGGTGGGTCTCTTGTAAGCAGCATATAGAGGGGTCTTGTTTTTGTATCCATCCGGCCACTCTCTGTCTTTTGGTTGGGGCGTTCAACCCATTTACGTTTAAGGTAATTATTGATGAGTATGATCCCAGGATTTTCTACATGGCACTGTTTAGTGAGAATACTGAGATGCAGAAATTATGTGCATATTTTCTTATTTTTGTAAAAAGAACCTAAAAAATAAATTTGTATATTAAAAAGTTGTATGTACATATGTCAGGAATTCGTATATATGTCAGGAATTCGGAAAGTTGTAGATTAAAATATGGAAACATACATATTTGATTGTTAAGATGGGATCAGTAAGAAATGAAAAACCAAAAGTAACTATAATAATAGAAAAAATATAGGTTGATAGTTTGGTGTAATCTTAGGAAATGCCTTTCCAAACATTTCAGCGCAAGCAAAAGTAATGAATGAAGAGCTGAATATATTTGTTTCAGTGGAAAGTACAATGCAGTGAACCAAAACACCATCCACAGAATTTAATAGGTAATGCAAATGGGAAAAAATAGCGAAATATGTGACGGAGGATAAGTTGGTCCCTTACATAGTTTTGATTTGTTAAAAATCAAAAATAGAAGCAACTATAGAAAAATGAATAAAGGATATAAATAAGAGGAGCTTTTTGGTTTTTGTTTTGTTTCTTTTTAGAGTAAGGTACCAAAAAAGAAATATATTTTTAAGTGTTAGATTGCTGGAAATTACCTAACTTAACTATTGAGCTAAGTAAAATCTCATTTGAAGAAATAATTCTAAAACTAAAAAACGTTTTAAACCTCTCTAATAGATATCTGTTAATAACCTGGAAAAATATTCGTTTAAATCAGGATCTTGTTTTATTTTCTTTTTTTGGTGATAAGGATTTTGACATCTTTACTTTTAATTACATTTAATTTGAATATATACTTATAAAGATACTTTTCTATTATGATTAATTTGCATTTGGGAATGATTGAAATCTTAATTCAATAGATCAAGTCATTTAATAGTTTTTAATATATAAGGAAGCATCATTTTATAATGTAAATAGCAATTTTCCTAAATTATCAGTTTTCTAAAGAGCTGCTAATTTAATCCAAATATAGCAACTACTACCACTGTTACTAGATAACTTTTATCCAGCCTTTTACCATGCATGAAGCACCATGCTAAGCTACGTATATGCATTAGCTCATTTGAGTAAATACTGTTACATTTTAGTTTAGGAAACTAGCATTTTCAGTTTAGAAGTTGTTATTATAAGTTTTACAAGATCACATCATTGAAAGGTAGTAAAACTGTTTTTTGAACCCAGGCTATCTGATTCCTAAAGGACCATTTCTCTGCTTAGCTGTTACTGGAGTTTCACCTAATAACTGGGTAAAGTGGAACAGGAAGAGTTTACCGTTACTGTTATAAAATCAATAAATACTTACTCATGTAGCACTGTTGAAGTAAAATCAATTTTATGTTTTGATAGTTCCATTTCTTCTGTTGGGTCATCTTTGCTATGTCTACTTAGTTTGCCGTCTTGTTTTAATAACTTACTAAGTGAAAATTTTTTTTCTTTTTCAGTTTGGTAATTCTGTTATCACCACACCTCTAAAGCGTCGCAAAGTGATTTCTCAAGAAACTTTAGTTGATCCTGTATCTTTAAGCTGCCAAAGTTCCTCTGATACTGTAGTTTTAAACTGTCGAAGTATACGAGTAGGGACACTCTTCCGACTATTACAAGAACCTGTAATTGTAAGTACATACTGTGCTCTTTACTACCAATTATAAGATTCAGAATTTAATGTATAATCTTTTAAAATTTATAAGTTAAAATATTTAATAGAACATTGAAATTATTTCATGATTTCAAATTGCTTTGAGAATACGGACAATTATAAATAGCTACTCACCATAAAAATTAGTGGGTAAAAACTTGATCGTATGTATTCTGTTAAAAAATTTTTTTAAATTATGATATTCAAAGTAGTGCATAATCATTATAGGAAAATGTTTATTCTCACTGAGTTGGAATTCACTCCAGTGTGTTACCGTTTTATTCTCATGTCAGCCCAATGCATGAAAACAGTATTTTGAGGAACTTTATGAGAAAAAGAAGAATTGAAAAGCTTCGGGGTCTGCATAAAAATGTCTTGTGACATAGTGACTCCTAGAAATAGATTATTGGACTTTGGTGGCCGCCCAAGAGGCATTGTGCTTTTGAACTAGTTCAGTGTCCAGAGAAGCCAAAGAACTTTCTTTCGTCCCTTTATCTTACTATCATACCTGTCTCATTGTTATTCTGCTACCACCAGTCCGATTCAAATGTATCTTTTCTGTTTAAGATTGTAACATAATCTCCTTAATCTGCCTTCTGAGTCATATTTTGTTTTCTTTCTGATGTATCCTATGCATTGTTGGTAGGTTAATCTTCCAATAGCACTGTACTCATAAGGCTGCTTAACTCGGGTGTCCTTAATTCTGTGTTTCCAACTATTTTTTAATGAATAGAGGCTAGCGTCATTCCCGGTATTATAAAGATCAGATGGACAAATGCAGTACATGAATCAGTTTTTCTGCCTTCTATAGGCAAAGGCCAAACAGCATGTCATTTAGGGTCTCTGTAGCAAAATCGTCCCCCCAAATCTATGATTGTTACTAATTTATGTTATTTTTTAGTTTTGTTTAGATTTTATCAAGATACAGCTAGAAGGTAAGCTGTTGTATGTCCTACTGCTCACTAAAGCTTTGTTTACACTAAAACACTTTACTGGAATAAAAAACGTTATTTTTAGAATTCACTAAGATAATTAGTTATTATATGCGTTGTAACAAAGGGCATTATACCTTAAGAGTGGAAATTTCATACTGTAACATCACAGAAGCTATGTTTAAGTTTTTAAGTATTCTTCATTAGAATTCTCTTTCCATATGGGAAAAAATGTATTTAGATACTTCTTTAAGATCAAAGATTCTTCTTCATTTTCCCACTAAAGTTACCATGTACAAAATATAATAAATATGTGGGGGCTCAGATAGTAAAGAATCTGCCTGCAATGCAGGAGACCCAGGTTCGATCCCTGAGTCAAAAACATCCCTTGGAGAAGGGAATGGCTACCCACTCCGCTATTCTTGCCTGGAAAATCCTTGGACAGGTTAGTGTGGCAGGCTATATATAGTCCATGGCGTTTTGGAGTCGGACACAATTGAGCAACTAACACTCTCACTTTAAGTTTTTCATAATAAATGTGTACTTTAAAATTGTAATTCCCTAGTTTGCTCCATTCATGATTTTGCCCGCTTAAGAACCGATTCCTTTTCCATTTCCATTTGTTTTTCTCCAGAACCAGAAAATGATCCTGTAGGGATTACTGTAAATACCTCTGATCTAACAAAATGTGAATGGTGTAGTGTCCGAAAATTACCAGTAGTGTTTCTTCAGACTAAACCGGCAGTTTATCAGAAGCTGAGCATGCAGCTGCAGATGAACATGGAGGATGAAGTTTGGAATGACTGTAAAGGAGTAAATAAATTAACAAGTAAGTTATGTAGAGCAAGTGTACAATACATTGGTTAGCAGACTGTGAGTTGATATTGATAAGATACCTTAGATATATTTGTGTTACCTACACTCTTGATAATGACATTATAAGATATTACTTCCCTCATTTTATAGAAGAGGAAAAGTCCATAGAAAATGGAAGTTCTGAAGATAAAACCCAGGTTTAGCCATTTGGAAAGTTTTCAAAACGGGTTGAAACCCCAAAATATACATAGTGTTTATTTAACACTGTATAATCTGAGTAAAATGAGGTGTTTTGTTTTAATGTACTGATAGAAGTTGTAACTGTAAATCAGCCATCAAGTTGGGATCTTTAAAACTTAGCCTGAACAGAAAGTTTGAAAGTTCATTAACAGGTCTTCATTTTCTACAATAAGTCAGTGTGGTTCTCCAGTTGGTTTGTTTACCTTCCCCCAAACATTTGTGGCATAGCGTGACTAGCTGTGTTCTTCTCACTAATTGCTCCTTCAGCGTAATGATAAGTAAATGATAGATAACTATGAAAGCTCCAAGAGTTGGCACATTAGTGAATATCGGTTTTTACACTTAAATCTGGAGTTACTGCCAATTTACATGGCAGTTTCTTATGTGTTTGACAGCAGTATTGACTGATTATATGTTTAAAACTCAATATATTTGGATCCTATTAGGCGAAATAAATTAGTTACATCTATGAGTAGATTCATTCTAGAGCTACTGCTAGGGTAATGTGTTCTGGTTCCTTTCTTTTAATTAACTTAAGTGACGTTGTTAGGTAACGGTGTTATTGGTCCTTATTTTAGTATTTATTACATATCCACTGTATGCCAAACACTGTTTTGAACATTTATATCAGGATTTCTGGTGATGTTCTTGGAAATAGTTAGTTAACTTTTTATTTTAGTATCTGTTTACCTATTTTTTTCTTTTAGACTTATTAATTATATTGATTTCTTTTCAGATTTGGAAGAACAATACATAATTCTAATTTTTCAAAATGGCCTTGATCCTCAGGCAAATGTGCTATTTGAAAATATTATTACTGACATTGGTATAAAGAATAATGTGTCAGATTTTTTTGCGAAAATTCCCTTTGATGAAGCCAATAGCAGACTTCGTGCCTGTACAGGAACCTATGAAGAGAGCATCAAAGGAAGTTGCGTGCAAAAAGAAAACAAAATTGAAAATGTAATTTTTTTTTTTTTGTCTTTTATTTATTTATTTTTCAGATTCCAAAGTTCTGTATTTTTCTTTTCTTTCTTTCTTTCTTTCTTTTTTTTTTTTCTTCTTTCAGGTTTAGTTTTTTATTTTTTAAATTTTAAAATCTCTAATTCTTACATGCGTTCCCAAACATGAACCCCCCTCCCACCTCCCTCCCCACAACATCCCTCTGGGTCATCCCCATGCACCAGCCCCAAGCATGCTGTATCCTGCGTCAGACATAGACTGGCAATTCAATTCTTACATGATAGTATACATGTTAGAATTCCCATTCTCCCAAATCATCCCAACCTCTCCCTCTCCCTCTCCCTCTGAGTCCAAAAGTCCGTTATACACATCTGTGTCTTTTTTCCTGTCTTGCATACAGGGTCGTCGTTGCCATCTTCCTAAATTCCATATATATGTGTTAGTATACTGTATTGGTGTTTTTCTTTCTGGCTTACTTCACTCTGTATAATTGGCTCCAGTTTCATCCATCTCATCAGAACTGATTCAAATGAATTCTTTTTAACGGCTGAGTAATAGTCCATTGTGTATATGTACCACAGCTTTCTTATCCATTCATCTGCTGACGGACATCTAGGTTGTTTCCATGTCCTGGCTATTATAAACAGTGCTGCGATGAACACTGGGGTACATGTGTCTCTTTCAATTCTGGTTTCCTCGGTGTGTATGCCCAGCAGGGGGATTGCTGGGTCATAAGGTAGTTCTATTTGCAATTTTTTAAGGAATCTCCACACTGTTCTCCATCGTGGCTGTACTAGTTTGCATTCCCACCAACAGTGTAGGAGGGTTCCCTTTTCTCCACACCCTCTCCAGCATTTATTGCTTGCAGATTTTTGGATCGCAGCCATTCTGACTGGTGTGAAGTGGTACCTCATTGTGGTTTTGATTTGCATTGCTCTAATAATGAGTGATGTTGAGCATCTTTTCATGTGTTTGTTAGCCATCCGTATGTCTTCTTTGGAGAAATGTCTATTTAGTTCTTTGGCCCATTTTTTGATTGGGTCGTTTATTTTTCTGGAATTGAGCTGCATAAGTTGCTTGTATATTTTTGAGATTAGTTGGTTGTCAGTTGCTTCATTTGCTATTATTTTCTCCCATTCAGAAGGCTGTCTTTTCACCTTGCTTATATTTTCCTTTGTTGTGCAGAAGCTTTTAATTTTAATTAGATCCCATTTGTTTATTTTTGCTTTTATTTCCAGAATTCTGGGAGGTGGATCATAGAGGATCCTGCTGTGATTTATGTCTGAGAGTGTTTTGCCTATGTTCTCCTCTAGGAGTTTTATAGTTTCTGATCTTACATTTAGATCTTTCATCCATTTTGAGTTTATTTTTGTGTGCGGTGTTAGAAAGTGGTCTAGTTTCATTCTTTTACAAGTGGTGGACCAGTTTTCCCAGCACCACTTGTTAAAGAGATTGTCTTTACTCCATTGTATATCCTTGCCTCCTTTGTCAAAGATAAGGTGTCCATATGTGTGTGGATTTATCTCTGGGCTTCCTATTTTGTTCCATTGATCTATATGTCTGTCTTTGTGCCAGTACCATACTGTCTTGATGACTGTGGCTTTGTAGTAGAGCCTGAAGTCAGGTAGGTTGATTCCTCCAGTTCCATTCTTCTTTCTCAAGATTGCTTTGGCTATTCGAGGTTTTTTGTATTTCCATACAAATCTTGAAATTATTTGTTCTAGTTCTGTGAAAAATGTGGCTGGTAGCTTGATAGGGATTGCATTGAATTTGTAAATTGCTTTGGGTAGTATACTCATTTTCACTATATTGATTCTTCCGATCCGTGAACATGGTATATTTCTCCGTGTATTAGTGTCCTCTTTGATTTCTTTCATCAGTGTTTTATAGTTTTCTATATATAGGTCTTTAGTCTCTTTAGGTAGATATATTCCTAAGTATTTTATTCTTTTCGTTGCAATGGTGAATGGAATTGTTTCCTTAATTTCTTTTTCTACTCTCTCATTATTCGTGTATAGGAATGCAAGGGATTTCTGTGTGTTGATTTTATATCCTGCAACTTTACTATATTCATTGATGAGCTCTAGTAATTTTCTGGTGGAGTCTTTAGGGTTTTCCACGTAGAGGATCATGTCATCTGCAAACAGTGAGAGTTTTACTTCTTCCTTTCCAATTTGGATTCCTTTTATTTCTTTTTCTGCTCTGATTGCTGTGGCCAAAACTTCCAGAACTATGTTGAATAGTAGCGGTGAAAGTGGACACCCTTGTCTTGTTCCTGACTTTAGGGGAAATGCTTTCAATTTTTCACCGTTGAGGATAATGTTTGCTGTGGGTTTGTCATATATAGCTTTTATTATGTTGAGGTATGTTCCTTTTATTCCTGCTTTCTGGAGAGTTTTTTATCATAAATGGATGTTGAATTTTGTCAAAGGCCTTCTCTGCATCTGTTGAGATAATCATATGGTTTTTATTTTTCAATTTGTTAATGTGGTGAATTACATTGATTGATTTGCGGATATTGAAGAATCCTCGCATCCCTGGGATAAAGCCCACTTGGTCATGGTGTATGATCTTTTTAATGTGTTGTTGGATTCTGACTGCTAGAATTTTGTTGAGGATTTTTGCATCTATGTTCATCGGTGATATTGGCCTGTAGTTTTCTTTTTTTGTGACATCTTTGTCAGGTTTTGGTATTAGGGTGATGGTGGCCTCCTAGAATGAGTTTGGAAGTTTACCTTCCTCTGCAATTTTCTGGAAGAGTTTGAGGAGGACAGGTGTTAGCTCTTCTCGAAATTTTTGGTAGAATTCAGCTGTGAAGCCGTCTGGACCTGGGCTTTTGTTTGCTGGAAGATTTCTGATTACCGTTTCAATTTCCGTGCTTGTGATGGGTCTGTTAAGATTTTCTATTTCTTCCTGGTTCGGTTTTGGAAAATTGTACTTTTCTAAGAATTTGTCCATTTCTTCCACGTTGTCCATTTTATTGGCATACAACTGCTGATAGTAGTCTCTTATGATCCTTTGTATTTCTGTGTTGTCTGTTGTGATCTCTCCATTTTCATTTCTAATTTTATTGATTTGATTTTTCTCTCTTTGCTTCTTGATGAGTCTGGCTAATGGTTTGTCAATTTTATTTGTCCTTTCAAAGAACCAGCTTTTGGCTTTGTTGATTTTTGCTATGGTCTCTTTTGTTTCTTTTGCATTTATTTCTGCCCTAATTTTTAAGATTTCTTTCCTTCTACTAACTCTGGGGTTCTCCAGCTCTTCCTTTTCTAGTTGCTTTAGTTGTAGAGTTAGGTTATTTATTTGACTTTTTTCTTGTTTCTTGAGGTATGCCTGTATTGCTATGAACTTTCCTCTTAGCACTGCTTTTATAGTGTCCCACAGGTTTTGGGTTGTTGTGTTTTCATTTTCATTAGTTTCTATGCATATTTTGATTTCTTTTTTGATTTCTTCTGTGATTTGTTGGTTATTCAGAAGTGTGTTGTTCATCCTCCATATGTTGGAATTTTTAATAGTTTTTCTCCTGTAATTGAGATCTAATCTTAATGCATTATGGTCAGAAAAGATGCTTGGAATGATTTCGATCTTTTTTGAATTTATCAAGTTTAGATTTATGGCCCAGGATGTGATCTGTCCTGGAGAAGGTTCCATGAGCACTTGAAAAAAAGGTGAAATTCGTTGTTTTGGGGTGAAATGTCCTATAGATATCAATTAGGTCTAACTGATGTAACGTATCATTTAAAGTTTGCGTTTCTTTGTTAATTTTCTGTTTAGTTGATCTGTCCATAGGTGTGAGTGGGGTATTAAAGTCTCCCACTATTATTGTGTTACTGTTGATTTCCCCTTTCATACTTGTTAGCATTTGTCTTACATATTGCGGTGCTCCTATATTGGGTGCATATATATTTATAATTGTTATATCTTCTTCTTGGATTGTTCCTTTGATCATTATGTAGTGGCCTTCTTTGTCTCTTTTCACAGCCTTTGTTTTTAAAGTCTATTTTATCGGATATGAGTATTGCCACTCCTGCTCTCTTTTGGTCTCTATTTGCGTGGTATATCTTTTTCCAGCCCTTCACTTTCAAGTCTGTAGGTGTCCCTTGTTTTGAGGTGGGTCTCTTGTAAGCAGCATATAGAGGGGTCTTGTTTTTGTATCCATCCGGCCACTCTCTGTCTTTTGGTTGGGGCGTTCAACCCATTTACGTTTAAGGTAATTATTGATGAGTATGATCCCAGGATTTTCTACATGGCACTGTTTAGTGAGAATACTGAGATGCAGAAATTATGTGCATATTTTCTTATTTTTGTAAAAAGAACCTAAAAAATAAATTTGTATATTAAAAAGTTGTATGTACATATGTCAGGAATTCGTATATATGTCAGGAATTCGGAAAGTTGTAGATTAAAATATGGAAACATACATATTTGATTGTTAAGATGGGATCAGTAAGAAATGAAAAACCAAAAGTAACTATAATAATAGAAAAAATATAGGTTGATAGTTTGGTGTAATCTTAGGAAATGCCTTTCCAAACATTTCAGCGCAAGCAAAAGTAATGAATGAAGAGCTGAATATATTTGTTTCAGTGGAAAGTACAATGCAGTGAACCAAAACACCATCCACAGAATTTAATAGGTAATGCAAATGGGAAAAAATAGCGAAATATGTGACGGAGGATAAGTTGGTCCCTTACATAGTTTTGATTTGTTAAAAATCAAAAATAGAAGCAACTATAGAAAAATGAATAAAGGATATAAATAAGAGGAGCTTTTTGGTTTTTGTTTTGTTTCTTTTTAGAGTAAGGTACCAAAAAAGAAATATATTTTTAAGTGTTAGATTGCTGGAAATTACCTAACTTAACTATTGAGCTAAGTAAAATCTCATTTGAAGAAATAATTCTAAAACTAAAAAACGTTTTAAACCTCTCTAATAGATATCTGTTAATAACCTGGAAAAATATTCGTTTAAATCAGGATCTTGTTTTATTTTCTTTTTTTGGTGATAAGGATTTTGACATCTTTACTTTTAATTACATTTAATTTGAATATATACTTATAAAGATACTTTTCTATTATGATTAATTTGCATTTGGGAATGATTGAAATCTTAATTCAATAGATCAAGTCATTTAATAGTTTTTAATATATAAGGAAGCATCATTTTATAATGTAAATAGCAATTTTCCTAAATTATCAGTTTTCTAAAGAGCTGCTAATTTAATCCAAATATAGCAACTACTACCACTGTTACTAGATAACTTTTATCCAGCCTTTTACCATGCATGAAGCACCATGCTAAGCTACGTATATGCATTAGCTCATTTGAGTAAATACTGTTACATTTTAGTTTAGGAAACTAGCATTTTCAGTTTAGAAGTTGTTATTATAAGTTTTACAAGATCACATCATTGAAAGGTAGTAAAACTGTTTTTTGAACCCAGGCTATCTGATTCCTAAAGGACCATTTCTCTGCTTAGCTGTTACTGGAGTTTCACCTAATAACTGGGTAAAGTGGAACAGGAAGAGTTTACCGTTACTGTTATAAAATCAATAAATACTTACTCATGTAGCACTGTTGAAGTAAAATCAATTTTATGTTTTGATAGTTCCATTTCTTCTGTTGGGTCATCTTTGCTATGTCTACTTAGTTTGCCGTCTTGTTTTAATAACTTACTAAGTGAAAATTTTTTTTCTTTTTCAGTTTGGTAATTCTGTTATCACCACACCTCTAAAGCGTCGCAAAGTGATTTCTCAAGAAACTTTAGTTGATCCTGTATCTTTAAGCTGCCAAAGTTCCTCTGATACTGTAGTTTTAAACTGTCGAAGTATACGAGTAGGGACACTCTTCCGACTATTACAAGAACCTGTAATTGTAAGTACATACTGTGCTCTTTACTACCAATTATAAGATTCAGAATTTAATGTATAATCTTTTAAAATTTATAAGTTAAAATATTTAATAGAACATTGAAATTATTTCATGATTTCAAATTGCTTTGAGAATACGGACAATTATAAATAGCTACTCACCATAAAAATTAGTGGGTAAAAACTTGATCGTATGTATTCTGTTAAAAAATTTTTTTAAATTATGATATTCAGAGTAGTGCATAATCATTATAGGAAAATGTTTATTCTCACTGAGTTGGAATTCACTCCAGTGTGTTACCGTTTTATTCTCATGTCAGCCCAATGCATGAAAACAGTATTTTGAGGAACTTTATGAGAAAAAGAAGAATTGAAAAGCTTCGGGGTCTGCATAAAAATGTCTTGTGACATAGTGACTCCTAGAAATAGATTATTGGACTTTGGTGGCCGCCCAAGAGGCATTGTGCTTTTGAACTAGTTCAGTGTCCAGAGAAGCCAAAGAACTTTCTTTCGTCCCTTTATCTTACTATCATACCTGTCTCATTGTTATTCTGCTACCACCAGTCCGATTCAAATGTATCTTTTCTGTTTAAGATTGTAACATAATCTCCTTAATCTGCCTTCTGAGTCATATTTTGTTTTCTTTCTGATGTATCCTATGCATTGTTGGTAGGTTAATCTTCCAATAGCACTGTACTCATAAGGCTGCTTAACTCGGGTGTCCTTAATTCTGTGTTTCCAACTATTTTTTAATGAATAGAGGCTAGCGTCATTCCCGGTATTATAAAGATCAGATGGACAAATGCAGTACATGAATCAGTTTTTCTGCCTTCTATAGGCAAAGGCCAAACAGCATGTCATTTAGGGTCTCTGTAGCAAAATCGTCCCCCCAAATCTATGATTGTTACTAATTTATCTTATTTTTTAGTTTTGTTTAGATTTTATCAAGATACAGCTAGAAGGTAAGCTGTTGTATGTCCTACTGCTCACTAAAGCTTTGTTTACACTAAAACACTTTACTGGAATAAAAAACGTTATTTTTAGAATTCACTAAGATAATTAGTTATTATATGCGTTGTAACAAAGGGCATTATACCTTAAGAGTGGAAATTTCATACTGTAACATCACAGAAGCTATGTTTAAGTTTTTAAGTATTCTTCATTAGAATTCTCTTTCCATATGGGAAAAAATGTATTTAGATACTTCTTTAAGATCAAAGATTCTTCTTCATTTTCCCACTAAAGTTACCATGTACAAAATATAATAAATATGTGGGGGCTCAGATAGTAAAGAATCTGCCTGCAATGCAGGAGACCCAGGTTCGATCCCTGAGTCAAAAACATCCCTTGGAGAAGGGAATGGCTACCCACTCCGCTATTCTTGCCTGGAAAATCCTTGGACAGGTTAGTGTGGCAGGCTATATATAGTCCATGGCGTTTTGGAGTCGGACACAATTGAGCAACTAACACTCTCACTTTAAGTTTTTCATAATAAATGTGTACTTTAAAATTGTAATTCCCTAGTTTGCTCCATTCATGATTTTGCCCGCTTAAGAACCGATTCCTTTTCCATTTCCATTTGTTTTTCTCCAGAACCAGAAAATGATCCTGTAGGGATTACTGTAAATACCTCTGATCTAACAAAATGTGAATGGTGTAGTGTCCGAAAATTACCAGTAGTGTTTCTTCAGACTAAACCGGCAGTTTATCAGAAGCTGAGCATGCAGCTGCAGATGAACATGGAGGATGAAGTTTGGAATGACTGTAAAGGAGTAAATAAATTAACAAGTAAGTTATGTAGAGCAAGTGTACAATACATTGGTTAGCAGACTGTGAGTTGATATTGATAAGATACCTTAGATATATTTGTGTTACCTACACTCTTGATAATGACATTATAAGATATTACTTCCCTCATTTTATAGAAGAGGAAAAGTCCATAGAAAATGGAAGTTCTGAAGATAAAACCCAGGTTTAGCCATTTGGAAAGTTTTCAAAACGGGTTGAAACCCCAAAATATACATAGTGTTTATTTAACACTGTATAATCTGAGTAAAATGAGGTGTTTTGTTTTAATGTACTGATAGAAGTTGTAACTGTAAATCAGCCATCAAGTTGGGATCTTTAAAACTTAGCCTGAACAGAAAGTTTGAAAGTTCATTAACAGGTCTTCATTTTCTACAATAAGTCAGTGTGGTTCTCCAGTTGGTTTGTTTACCTTCCCCCAAACATTTGTGGCATAGCGTGACTAGCTGTGTTCTTCTCACTAATTGCTCCTTCAGCGTAATGATAAGTAAATGATAGATAACTATGAAAGCTCCAAGAGTTGGCACATTAGTGAATATCGGTTTTTACACTTAAATCTGGAGTTACTGCCAATTTACATGGCAGTTTCTTATGTGTTTGACAGCAGTATTGACTGATTATATGTTTAAAACTCAATATATTTGGATCCTATTAGGCGAAATAAATTAGTTACATCTATGAGTAGATTCATTCTAGAGCTACTGCTAGGGTAATGTGTTCTGGTTCCTTTCTTTTAATTAACTTAAGTGACGTTGTTAGGTAACGGTGTTATTGGTCCTTATTTTAGTATTTATTACATATCCACTGTATGCCAAACACTGTTTTGAACATTTATATCAGGATTTCTGGTGATGTTCTTGGAAATAGTTAGTTAACTTTTTATTTTAGTATCTGTTTACCTATTTTTTTCTTTTAGACTTATTAATTATATTGATTTCTTTTCAGATTTGGAAGAACAATACATAATTCTAATTTTTCAAAATGGCCTTGATCCTCAGGCAAATGTGCTATTTGAAAATATTATTACTGACATTGGTATAAAGAATAATGTGTCAGATTTTTTTGCGAAAATTCCCTTTGATGAAGCCAATAGCAGACTTCGTGCCTGTACAGGAACCTATGAAGAGAGCATCAAAGGAAGTTGCGTGCAAAAAGAAAACAAAATTGAAAATGTAATTTTTTTTTTTTTGTCTTTTATTTATTTATTTTTCAGATTCCAAAGTTCTGTATTTTTCTTTTCTTTCTTTCTTTCTTTCTTTTTTTTTTTTCTTCTTTCAGGTTTAGTTTTTTATTTTTTAAATTTTAAAATCTCTAATTCTTACATGCGTTCCCAAACATGAACCCCCCTCCCACCTCCCTCCCCACAACATCCCTCTGGGTCATCCCCATGCACCAGCCCCAAGCATGCTGTATCCTGCGTCAGACATAGACTGGCAATTCAATTCTTACATGATAGTATACATGTTAGAATTCCCATTCTCCCAAATCATCCCAACCTCTCCCTCTCCCTCTCCCTCTGAGTCCAAAAGTCCGTTATACACATCTGTGTCTTTTTTCCTGTCTTGCATACAGGGTCGTCGTTGCCATCTTCCTAAATTCCATATATATGTGTTAGTATACTGTATTGGTGTTTTTCTTTCTGGCTTACTTCACTCTGTATAATTGGCTCCAGTTTCATCCATCTCATCAGAACTGATTCAAATGAATTCTTTTTAACGGCTGAGTAATAGTCCATTGTGTATATGTACCACAGCTTTCTTATCCATTCATCTGCTGACGGACATCTAGGTTGTTTCCATGTCCTGGCTATTATAAACAGTGCTGCGATGAACACTGGGGTACATGTGTCTCTTTCAATTCTGGTTTCCTCGGTGTGTATGCCCAGCAGGGGGATTGCTGGGTCATAAGGTAGTTCTATTTGCAATTTTTTAAGGAATCTCCACACTGTTCTCCATCGTGGCTGTACTAGTTTGCATTCCCACCAACAGTGTAGGAGGGTTCCCTTTTCTCCACACCCTCTCCAGCATTTATTGCTTGCAGATTTTTGGATCGCAGCCATTCTGACTGGTGTGAAGTGGTACCTCATTGTGGTTTTGATTTGCATTGCTCTAATAATGAGTGATGTTGAGCATCTTTTCATGTGTTTGTTAGCCATCCGTATGTCTTCTTTGGAGAAATGTCTATTTAGTTCTTTGGCCCATTTTTTGATTGGGTCGTTTATTTTTCTGGAATTGAGCTGCATAAGTTGCTTGTATATTTTTGAGATTAGTTGGTTGTCAGTTGCTTCATTTGCTATTATTTTCTCCCATTCAGAAGGCTGTCTTTTCACCTTGCTTATATTTTCCTTTGTTGTGCAGAAGCTTTTAATTTTAATTAGATCCCATTTGTTTATTTTTGCTTTTATTTCCAGAATTCTGGGAGGTGGATCATAGAGGATCCTGCTGTGATTTATGTCTGAGAGTGTTTTGCCTATGTTCTCCTCTAGGAGTTTTATAGTTTCTGATCTTACATTTAGATCTTTCATCCATTTTGAGTTTATTTTTGTGTGCGGTGTTAGAAAGTGGTCTAGTTTCATTCTTTTACAAGTGGTGGACCAGTTTTCCCAGCACCACTTGTTAAAGAGATTGTCTTTACTCCATTGTATATCCTTGCCTCCTTTGTCAAAGATAAGGTGTCCATATGTGTGTGGATTTATCTCTGGGCTTCCTGTTTTGTTCCATTGATCTATATGTCTGTCTTTGTGCCAGTACCATACTGTCTTGATGACTGTGGCTTTGTAGTAGAGCCTGAAGTCAGGTAGGTTGATTCCTCCAGTTCCATTCTTCTTTCTCAAGATTGCTTTGGCTATTCGAGGTTTTTTGTATTTCCATACAAAGCTTGAAATTATTTGTTCTAGTTCTGTGAAAAATGTGGCTGGTAGCTTGATAGGGATTGCATTGAATTTGTAAATTGCTTTGGGTAGTATACTCATTTTCACTATATTGATTCTTCCGATCCGTGAACATGGTATATTTCTCCGTGTATTAGTGTCCTCTTTGATTTCTTTCATCAGTGTTTTATAGTTTTCTATATATATGTCTTTAGTCTCTTTAGGTAGATATATTCCTAAGTATTTTATTCTTTTCGTTGCAATGGTGAATGGAATTGTTTCCTTAATTTCTTTTTCTACTCTCTCATTATTCGTGTATAGGAATGCAAGGGATTTCTGTGTGTTGATTTTATATCCTGCAACTTTACTATATTCATTGATGAGCTCTAGTAATTTTCTGGTGGAGTCTTTAGGGTTTTCCACGTAGAGGATCATGTCATCTGCAAACAGTGAGAGTTTTACTTCTTCCTTTCCAATTTGGATTCCTTTTATTTCTTTTTCTGCTCTGATTGCTGTGGCCAAAACTTCCAGAACTATGTTGAATAGTAGCGGTGAAAGTGGACACCCTTGTCTTGTTCCTGACTTTAGGGGAAATGCTTTCAATTTTTCACCGTTGAGGATAATGTTTGCTGTGGGTTTGTCATATATAGCTTTTATTATGTTGAGGTATGTTCCTTTTATTCCTGCTTTCTGGAGAGTTTTTTATCATAAATGGATGTTGAATTTTGTCAAAGGCCTTCTCTGCATCTGTTGAGATAATCATATGGTTTTTATTTTTCAATTTGTTAATGTGGTGAATTACATTGATTGATTTGCGGATATTGAAGAATCCTCGCATCCCTGGGATAAAGCCCACTTGGTCATGGTGTATGATCTTTTTAATGTGTTGTTGGATTCTGACTGCTAGAATTTTGTTGAGGATTTTTGCATCTATGTTCATCGGTGATATTGGCCTGTAGTTTTCTTTTTTTGTGACATCTTTGTCAGGTTTTGGTATTAGGGTGATGGTGGCCTCCTAGAATGAGTTTGGAAGTTTACCTTCCTCTGCAATTTTCTGGAAGAGTTTGAGGAGGACAGGTGTTAGCTCTTCTCGAAATTTTTGGTAGAATTCAGCTGTGAAGCCGTCTGGACCTGGGCTTTTGTTTGCTGGAAGATTTCTGATTACCGTTTCAATTTCCGTGCTTGTGATGGGTCTGTTAAGATTTTCTATTTCTTCCTGGTTCGGTTTTGGAAAATTGTACTTTTCTAAGAATTTGTCCATTTCTTCCACGTTGTCCATTTTATTGGCATACAACTGCTGATAGTAGTCTCTTATGATCCTTTGTATTTCTGTGTTGTCTGTTGTGATCTCTCCATTTTCATTTCTAATTTTATTGATTTGATTTTTCTCTCTTTGCTTCTTGATGAGTCTGGCTAATGGTTTGTCAATTTTATTTGTCCTTTCAAAGAACCAGCTTTTGGCTTTGTTGATTTTTGCTATGGTCTCTTTTGTTTCTTTTGCATTTATTTCTGCCCTAATTTTTAAGATTTCTTTCCTTCTACTAACTCTGGGGTTCTCCAGCTCTTCCTTTTCTAGTTGCTTTAGTTGTAGAGTTAGGTTATTTATTTGACTTTTTTCTTGTTTCTTGAGGTATGCCTGTATTGCTATGAACTTTCCTCTTAGCACTGCTTTTATAGTGTCCCACAGGTTTTGGGTTGTTGTGTTTTCATTTTCATTAGTTTCTATGCATATTTTGATTTCTTTTTTGATTTCTTCTGTGATTTGTTGGTTATTCAGAAGTGTGTTGTTCATCCTCCATATGTTGGAATTTTTAATAGTTTTTCTCCTGTAATTGAGATCTAATCTTAATGCATTATGGTCAGAAAAGATGCTTGGAATGATTTCGATCTTTTTTGAATTTATCAAGTTTAGATTTATGGCCCAGGATGTGATCTGTCCTGGAGAAGGTTCCATGAGCACTTGAAAAAAAGGTGAAATTCGTTGTTTTGGGGTGAAATGTCCTATAGATATCAATTAGGTCTAACTGATGTAACGTATCATTTAAAGTTTGCGTTTCTTTGTTAATTTTCTGTTTAGTTGATCTGTCCATAGGTGTGAGTGGGGTATTAAAGTCTCCCACTATTATTGTGTTACTGTTGATTTCCCCTTTCATACTTGTTAGCATTTGTCTTACATATTGCGGTGCTCCTATATTGGGTGCATATATATTTATAATTGTTATATCTTCTTCTTGGATTGTTCCTTTGATCATTATGTAGTGGCCTTCTTTGTCTCTTTTCACAGCCTTTGTTTTTAAAGTCTATTTTATCGGATATGAGTATTGCCACTCCTGCTCTCTTTTGGTCTCTATTTGCGTGGTATATCTTTTTCCAGCCCTTCACTTTCAAGTCTGTAGGTGTCCCTTGTTTTGAGGTGGGTCTCTTGTAAGCAGCATATAGAGGGGTCTTGTTTTTGTATCCATCCGGCCACTCTCTGTCTTTTGGTTGGGGCGTTCAACCCATTTACGTTTAAGGTAATTATTGATGAGTATGATCCCAGGATTTTCTACATGGCACTGTTTAGTGAGAATACTGAGATGCAGAAATTATGTGCATATTTTCTTATTTTTGTAAAAAGAACCTAAAAAATAAATTTGTATATTAAAAAGTTGTATGTACATATGTCAGGAATTCGTATATATGTCAGGAATTCGGAAAGTTGTAGATTAAAATATGGAAACATACATATTTGATTGTTAAGATGGGATCAGTAAGAAATGAAAAACCAAAAGTAACTATAATAATAGAAAAAATATAGGTTGATAGTTTGGTGTAATCTTAGGAAATGCCTTTCCAAACATTTCAGCGCAAGCAAAAGTAATGAATGAAGAGCTGAATATATTTGTTTCAGTGGAAAGTACAATGCAGTGAACCAAAACACCATCCACAGAATTTAATAGGTAATGCAAATGGGAAAAAATAGCGAAATATGTGACGGAGGATAAGTTGGTCCCTTACATAGTTTTGATTTGTTAAAAATCAAAAATAGAAGCAACTATAGAAAAATGAATAAAGGATATAAATAAGAGGAGCTTTTTGGTTTTTGTTTTGTTTCTTTTTAGAGTAAGGTACCAAAAAAGAAATATATTTTTAAGTGTTAGATTGCTGGAAATTACCTAACTTAACTATTGAGCTAAGTAAAATCTCATTTGAAGAAATAATTCTAAAACTAAAAAACGTTTTAAACCTCTCTAATAGATATCTGTTAATAACCTGGAAAAATATTCGTTTAAATCAGGATCTTGTTTTATTTTCTTTTTTTGGTGATAAGGATTTTGACATCTTTACTTTTAATTACATTTAATTTGAATATATACTTATAAAGATACTTTTCTATTATGATTAATTTGCATTTGGGAATGATTGAAATCTTAATTCAATAGATCAAGTCATTTAATAGTTTTTAATATATAAGGAAGCATCATTTTATAATGTAAATAGCAATTTTCCTAAATTATCAGTTTTCTAAAGAGCTGCTAATTTAATCCAAATATAGCAACTACTACCACTGTTACTAGATAACTTTTATCCAGCCTTTTACCATGCATGAAGCACCATGCTAAGCTACGTATATGCATTAGCTCATTTGAGTAAATACTGTTACATTTTAGTTTAGGAAACTAGCATTTTCAGTTTAGAAGTTGTTATTATAAGTTTTACAAGATCACATCATTGAAAGGTAGTAAAACTGTTTTTTGAACCCAGGCTATCTGATTCCTAAAGGACCATTTCTCTGCTTAGCTGTTACTGGAGTTTCACCTAATAACTGGGTAAAGTGGAACAGGAAGAGTTTACCGTTACTGTTATAAAATCAATAAATACTTACTCATGTAGCACTGTTGAAGTAAAATCAATTTTATGTTTTGATAGTTCCATTTCTTCTGTTGGGTCATCTTTGCTATGTCTACTTAGTTTGCCGTCTTGTTTTAATAACTTACTAAGTGAAAATTTTTTTTCTTTTTCAGTTTGGTAATTCTGTTATCACCACACCTCTAAAGCGTCGCAAAGTGATTTCTCAAGAAACTTTAGTTGATCCTGTATCTTTAAGCTGCCAAAGTTCCTCTGATACTGTAGTTTTAAACTGTCGAAGTATACGAGTAGGGACACTCTTCCGACTATTACAAGAACCTGTAATTGTAAGTACATACTGTGCTCTTTACTACCAATTATAAGATTCAGAATTTAATGTATAATCTTTTAAAATTTATAAGTTAAAATATTTAATAGAACATTGAAATTATTTCATGATTTCAAATTGCTTTGAGAATACGGACAATTATAAATAGCTACTCACCATAAAAATTAGTGGGTAAAAACTTGATCGTATGTATTCTGTTAAAAAATTTTTTTAAATTATGATATTCAAAGTAGTGCATAATCATTATAGGAAAATGTTTATTCTCACTGAGTTGGAATTCACTCCAGTGTGTTACCGTTTTATTCTCATGTCAGCCCAATGCATGAAAACAGTATTTTGAGGAACTTTATGAGAAAAAGAAGAATTGAAAAGCTTCGGGGTCTGCATAAAAATGTCTTGTGACATAGTGACTCCTAGAAATAGATTATTGGACTTTGGTGGCCGCCCAAGAGGCATTGTGCTTTTGAACTAGTTCAGTGTCCAGAGAAGCCAAAGAACTTTCTTTCGTCCCTTTATCTTACTATCATACCTGTCTCATTGTTATTCTGCTACCACCAGTCCGATTCAAATGTATCTTTTCTGTTTAAGATTGTAACATAATCTCCTTAATCTGCCTTCTGAGTCATATTTTGTTTTCTTTCTGATGTATCCTATGCATTGTTGGTAGGTTAATCTTCCAATAGCACTGTACTCATAAGGCTGCTTAACTCGGGTGTCCTTAATTCTGTGTTTCCAACTATTTTTTAATGAATAGAGGCTAGCGTCATTCCCGGTATTATAAAGATCAGATGGACAAATGCAGTACATGAATCAGTTTTTCTGCCTTCTATAGGCAAAGGCCAAACAGCATGTCATTTAGGGTCTCTGTAGCAAAATCGTCCCCCCAAATCTATGATTGTTACTAATTTATGTTATTTTTTAGTTTTGTTTAGATTTTATCAAGATACAGCTAGAAGGTAAGCTGTTGTATGTCCTACTGCTCACTAAAGCTTTGTTTACACTAAAACACTTTACTGGAATAAAAAACGTTATTTTTAGAATTCACTAAGATAATTAGTTATTATATGCGTTGTAACAAAGGGCATTATACCTTAAGAGTGGAAATTTCATACTGTAACATCACAGAAGCTATGTTTAAGTTTTTAAGTATTCTTCATTAGAATTCTCTTTCCATATGGGAAAAAATGTATTTAGATACTTCTTTAAGATCAAAGATTCTTCTTCATTTTCCCACTAAAGTTACCATGTACAAAATATAATAAATATGTGGGGGCTCAGATAGTAAAGAATCTGCCTGCAATGCAGGAGACCCAGGTTCGATCCCTGAGTCAAAAACATCCCTTGGAGAAGGGAATGGCTACCCACTCCGCTATTCTTGCCTGGAAAATCCTTGGACAGGTTAGTGTGGCAGGCTATATATAGTCCATGGCGTTTTGGAGTCGGACACAATTGAGCAACTAACACTCTCACTTTAAGTTTTTCATAATAAATGTGTACTTTAAAATTGTAATTCCCTAGTTTGCTCCATTCATGATTTTGCCCGCTTAAGAACCGATTCCTTTTCCATTTCCATTTGTTTTTCTCCAGAACCAGAAAATGATCCTGTAGGGATTACTGTAAATACCTCTGATCTAACAAAATGTGAATGGTGTAGTGTCCGAAAATTACCAGTAGTGTTTCTTCAGACTAAACCGGCAGTTTATCAGAAGCTGAGCATGCAGCTGCAGATGAACATGGAGGATGAAGTTTGGAATGACTGTAAAGGAGTAAATAAATTAACAAGTAAGTTATGTAGAGCAAGTGTACAATACATTGGTTAGCAGACTGTGAGTTGATATTGATAAGATACCTTAGATATATTTGTGTTACCTACACTCTTGATAATGACATTATAAGATATTACTTCCCTCATTTTATAGAAGAGGAAAAGTCCATAGAAAATGGAAGTTCTGAAGATAAAACCCAGGTTTAGCCATTTGGAAAGTTTTCAAAACGGGTTGAAACCCCAAAATATACATAGTGTTTATTTAACACTGTATAATCTGAGTAAAATGAGGTGTTTTGTTTTAATGTACTGATAGAAGTTGTAACTGTAAATCAGCCATCAAGTTGGGATCTTTAAAACTTAGCCTGAACAGAAAGTTTGAAAGTTCATTAACAGGTCTTCATTTTCTACAATAAGTCAGTGTGGTTCTCCAGTTGGTTTGTTTACCTTCCCCCAAACATTTGTGGCATAGCGTGACTAGCTGTGTTCTTCTCACTAATTGCTCCTTCAGCGTAATGATAAGTAAATGATAGATAACTATGAAAGCTCCAAGAGTTGGCACATTAGTGAATATCGGTTTTTACACTTAAATCTGGAGTTACTGCCAATTTACATGGCAGTTTCTTATGTGTTTGACAGCAGTATTGACTGATTATATGTTTAAAACTCAATATATTTGGATCCTATTAGGCGAAATAAATTAGTTACATCTATGAGTAGATTCATTCTAGAGCTACTGCTAGGGTAATGTGTTCTGGTTCCTTTCTTTTAATTAACTTAAGTGACGTTGTTAGGTAACGGTGTTATTGGTCCTTATTTTAGTATTTATTACATATCCACTGTATGCCAAACACTGTTTTGAACATTTATATCAGGATTTCTGGTGATGTTCTTGGAAATAGTTAGTTAACTTTTTATTTTAGTATCTGTTTACCTATTTTTTTCTTTTAGACTTATTAATTATATTGATTTCTTTTCAGATTTGGAAGAACAATACATAATTCTAATTTTTCAAAATGGCCTTGATCCTCAGGCAAATGTGCTATTTGAAAATATTATTACTGACATTGGTATAAAGAATAATGTGTCAGATTTTTTTGCGAAAATTCCCTTTGATGAAGCCAATAGCAGACTTCGTGCCTGTACAGGAACCTATGAAGAGAGCATCAAAGGAAGTTGCGTGCAAAAAGAAAACAAAATTGAAAATGTAATTTTTTTTTTTTTGTCTTTTATTTATTTATTTTTCAGATTCCAAAGTTCTGTATTTTTCTTTTCTTTCTTTCTTTCTTTCTTTTTTTTTTTTCTTCTTTCAGGTTTAGTTTTTTATTTTTTAAATTTTAAAATCTCTAATTCTTACATGCGTTCCCAAACATGAACCCCCCTCCCACCTCCCTCCCCACAACATCCCTCTGGGTCATCCCCATGCACCAGCCCCAAGCATGCTGTATCCTGCGTCAGACATAGACTGGCAATTCAATTCTTACATGATAGTATACATGTTAGAATTCCCATTCTCCCAAATCATCCCAACCTCTCCCTCTCCCTCTCCCTCTGAGTCCAAAAGTCCGTTATACACATCTGTGTCTTTTTTCCTGTCTTGCATACAGGGTCGTCGTTGCCATCTTCCTAAATTCCATATATATGTGTTAGTATACTGTATTGGTGTTTTTCTTTCTGGCTTACTTCACTCTGTATAATTGGCTCCAGTTTCATCCATCTCATCAGAACTGATTCAAATGAATTCTTTTTAACGGCTGAGTAATAGTCCATTGTGTATATGTACCACAGCTTTCTTATCCATTCATCTGCTGACGGACATCTAGGTTGTTTCCATGTCCTGGCTATTATAAACAGTGCTGCGATGAACACTGGGGTACATGTGTCTCTTTCAATTCTGGTTTCCTCGGTGTGTATGCCCAGCAGGGGGATTGCTGGGTCATAAGGTAGTTCTATTTGCAATTTTTTAAGGAATCTCCACACTGTTCTCCATCGTGGCTGTACTAGTTTGCATTCCCACCAACAGTGTAGGAGGGTTCCCTTTTCTCCACACCCTCTCCAGCATTTATTGCTTGCAGATTTTTGGATCGCAGCCATTCTGACTGGTGTGAAGTGGTACCTCATTGTGGTTTTGATTTGCATTGCTCTAATAATGAGTGATGTTGAGCATCTTTTCATGTGTTTGTTAGCCATCCGTATGTCTTCTTTGGAGAAATGTCTATTTAGTTCTTTGGCCCATTTTTTGATTGGGTCGTTTATTTTTCTGGAATTGAGCTGCATAAGTTGCTTGTATATTTTTGAGATTAGTTGGTTGTCAGTTGCTTCATTTGCTATTATTTTCTCCCATTCAGAAGGCTGTCTTTTCACCTTGCTTATATTTTCCTTTGTTGTGCAGAAGCTTTTAATTTTAATTAGATCCCATTTGTTTATTTTTGCTTTTATTTCCAGAATTCTGGGAGGTGGATCATAGAGGATCCTGCTGTGATTTATGTCTGAGAGTGTTTTGCCTATGTTCTCCTCTAGGAGTTTTATAGTTTCTGATCTTACATTTAGATCTTTCATCCATTTTGAGTTTATTTTTGTGTGCGGTGTTAGAAAGTGGTCTAGTTTCATTCTTTTACAAGTGGTGGACCAGTTTTCCCAGCACCACTTGTTAAAGAGATTGTCTTTACTCCATTGTATATCCTTGCCTCCTTTGTCAAAGATAAGGTGTCCATATGTGTGTGGATTTATCTCTGGGCTTCCTGTTTTGTTCCATTGATCTATATGTCTGTCTTTGTGCCAGTACCATACTGTCTTGATGACTGTGGCTTTGTAGTAGAGCCTGAAGTCAGGTAGGTTGATTCCTCCAGTTCCATTCTTCTTTCTCAAGATTGCTTTGGCTATTCGAGGTTTTTTGTATTTCCATACAAAGCTTGAAATTATTTGTTCTAGTTCTGTGAAAAATGTGGCTGGTAGCTTGATAGGGATTGCATTGAATTTGTAAATTGCTTTGGGTAGTATACTCATTTTCACTATATTGATTCTTCCGATCCGTGAACATGGTATATTTCTCCGTGTATTAGTGTCCTCTTTGATTTCTTTCATCAGTGTTTTATAGTTTTCTATATATAGGTCTTTAGTCTCTTTAGGTAGATATATTCCTAAGTATTTTATTCTTTTCGTTGCAATGGTGAATGGAATTGTTTCCTTAATTTCTTTTTCTACTCTCTCATTATTCGTGTATAGGAATGCAAGGGATTTCTGTGTGTTGATTTTATATCCTGCAACTTTACTATATTCATTGATGAGCTCTAGTAATTTTCTGGTGGAGTCTTTAGGGTTTTCCACGTAGAGGATCATGTCATCTGCAAACAGTGAGAGTTTTACTTCTTCCTTTCCAATTTGGATTCCTTTTATTTCTTTTTCTGCTCTGATTGCTGTGGCCAAAACTTCCAGAACTATGTTGAATAGTAGCGGTGAAAGTGGACACCCTTGTCTTGTTCCTGACTTTAGGGGAAATGCTTTCAATTTTTCACCGTTGAGGATAATGTTTGCTGTGGGTTTGTCATATATAGCTTTTATTATGTTGAGGTATGTTCCTTTTATTCCTGCTTTCTGGAGAGTTTTTTATCATAAATGGATGTTGAATTTTGTCAAAGGCCTTCTCTGCATCTGTTGAGATAATCATATGGTTTTTATTTTTCAATTTGTTAATGTGGTGAATTACATTGATTGATTTGCGGATATTGAAGAATCCTCGCATCCCTGGGATAAAGCCCACTTGGTCATGGTGTATGATCTTTTTAATGTGTTGTTGGATTCTGACTGCTAGAATTTTGTTGAGGATTTTTGCATCTATGTTCATCGGTGATATTGGCCTGTAGTTTTCTTTTTTTGGTGACATCTTTGTCAGGTTTTGGTATTAGGGTGATGGTGGCCTCCTAGAATGAGTTTGGAAGTTTACCTTCCTCTGCAATTTTCTGGAAGAGTTTGAGGAGGACAGGTGTTAGCTCTTCTCGAAATTTTTGGTAGAATTCAGCTGTGAAGCCGTCTGGACCTGGGCTTTTGTTTGCTGGAAGATTTCTGATTACCGTTTCAATTTCCGTGCTTGTGATGGGTCTGTTAAGATTTTCTATTTCTTCCTGGTTCGGTTTTGGAAAATTGTACTTTTCTAAGAATTTGTCCATTTCTTCCACGTTGTCCATTTTATTGGCATACAACTGCTGATAGTAGTCTCTTATGATCCTTTGTATTTCTGTGTTGTCTGTTGTGATCTCTCCATTTTCATTTCTAATTTTATTGATTTGATTTTTCTCTCTTTGCTTCTTGATGAGTCTGGCTAATGGTTTGTCAATTTTATTTGTCCTTTCAAAGAACCAGCTTTTGGCTTTGTTGATTTTTGCTATGGTCTCTTTTGTTTCTTTTGCATTTATTTCTGCCCTAATTTTTAAGATTTCTTTCCTTCTACTAACTCTGGGGTTCTCCAGCTCTTCCTTTTCTAGTTGCTTTAGTTGTAGAGTTAGGTTATTTATTTGACTTTTTTCTTGTTTCTTGAGGTATGCCTGTATTGCTATGAACTTTCCTCTTAGCACTGCTTTTATAGTGTCCCACAGGTTTTGGGTTGTTGTGTTTTCATTTTCATTAGTTTCTATGCATATTTTGATTTCTTTTTTGATTTCTTCTGTGATTTGTTGGTTATTCAGAAGTGTGTTGTTCATCCTCCATATGTTGGAATTTTTAATAGTTTTTCTCCTGTAATTGAGATCTAATCTTAATGCATTATGGTCAGAAAAGATGCTTGGAATGATTTCGATCTTTTTTGAATTTATCAAGTTTAGATTTATGGCCCAGGATGTGATCTGTCCTGGAGAAGGTTCCATGAGCACTTGAAAAAAAGGTGAAATTCGTTGTTTTGGGGTGAAATGTCCTATAGATATCAATTAGGTCTAACTGATGTAACGTATCATTTAAAGTTTGCGTTTCTTTGTTAATTTTCTGTTTAGTTGATCTGTCCATAGGTGTGAGTGGGGTATTAAAGTCTCCCACTATTATTGTGTTACTGTTGATTTCCCCTTTCATACTTGTTAGCATTTGTCTTACATATTGCGGTGCTCCTATATTGGGTGCATATATATTTATAATTGTTATATCTTCTTCTTGGATTGTTCCTTTGATCATTATGTAGTGGCCTTCTTTGTCTCTTTTCACAGCCTTTGTTTTTAAAGTCTATTTTATCGGATATGAGTATTGCCACTCCTGCTCTCTTTTGGTCTCTATTTGCGTGGTATATCTTTTTCCAGCCCTTCACTTTCAAGTCTGTAGGTGTCCCTTGTTTTGAGGTGGGTCTCTTGTAAGCAGCATATAGAGGGGTCTTGTTTTTGTATCCATCCGGCCACTCTCTGTCTTTTGGTTGGGGCGTTCAACCCATTTACGTTTAAGGTAATTATTGATGAGTATGATCCCAGGATTTTCTACATGGCACTGTTTAGTGAGAATACTGAGATGCAGAAATTATGTGCATATTTTCTTATTTTTGTAAAAAGAACCTAAAAAATAAATTTGTATATTAAAAAGTTGTATGTACATATGTCAGGAATTCGTATATATGTCAGGAATTCGGAAAGTTGTAGATTAAAATATGGAAACATACATATTTGATTGTTAAGATGGGATCAGTAAGAAATGAAAAACCAAAAGTAACTATAATAATAGAAAAAATATAGGTTGATAGTTTGGTGTAATCTTAGGAAATGCCTTTCCAAACATTTCAGCGCAAGCAAAAGTAATGAATGAAGAGCTGAATATATTTGTTTCAGTGGAAAGTACAATGCAGTGAACCAAAACACCATCCACAGAATTTAATAGGTAATGCAAATGGGAAAAAATAGCGAAATATGTGACGGAGGATAAGTTGGTCCCTTACATAGTTTTGATTTGTTAAAAATCAAAAATAGAAGCAACTATAGAAAAATGAATAAAGGATATAAATAAGAGGAGCTTTTTGGTTTTTGTTTTGTTTCTTTTTAGAGTAAGGTACCAAAAAAGAAATATATTTTTAAGTGTTAGATTGCTGGAAATTACCTAACTTAACTATTGAGCTAAGTAAAATCTCATTTGAAGAAATAATTCTAAAACTAAAAAACGTTTTAAACCTCTCTAATAGATATCTGTTAATAACCTGGAAAAATATTCGTTTAAATCAGGATCTTGTTTTATTTTCTTTTTTTGGTGATAAGGATTTTGACATCTTTACTTTTAATTACATTTAATTTGAATATATACTTATAAAGATACTTTTCTATTATGATTAATTTGCATTTGGGAATGATTGAAATCTTAATTCAATAGATCAAGTCATTTAATAGTTTTTAATATATAAGGAAGCATCATTTTATAATGTAAATAGCAATTTTCCTAAATTATCAGTTTTCTAAAGAGCTGCTAATTTAATCCAAATATAGCAACTACTACCACTGTTACTAGATAACTTTTATCCAGCCTTTTACCATGCATGAAGCACCATGCTAAGCTACGTATATGCATTAGCTCATTTGAGTAAATACTGTTACATTTTAGTTTAGGAAACTAGCATTTTCAGTTTAGAAGTTGTTATTATAAGTTTTACAAGATCACATCATTGAAAGGTAGTAAAACTGTTTTTTGAACCCAGGCTATCTGATTCCTAAAGGACCATTTCTCTGCTTAGCTGTTACTGGAGTTTCACCTAATAACTGGGTAAAGTGGAACAGGAAGAGTTTACCGTTACTGTTATAAAATCAATAAATACTTACTCATGTAGCACTGTTGAAGTAAAATCAATTTTATGTTTTGATAGTTCCATTTCTTCTGTTGGGTCATCTTTGCTATGTCTACTTAGTTTGCCGTCTTGTTTTAATAACTTACTAAGTGAAAATTTTTTTTCTTTCTCAGTTTGGTAATTCTGTTATCACCACACCTCTAAAGCGTCGCAAAGTGATTTCTCAAGAAACTTTAGTTGATCCTGTATCTTTAAGCTGCCAAAGTTCCTCTGATACTGTAGTTTTAAACTGTCGAAGTATACGAGTAGGGACACTCTTCCGACTATTACAAGAACCTGTAATTGTAAGTACATACTGTGCTCTTTACTACCAATTATAAGATTCAGAATTTAATGTATAATCTTTTAAAATTTATAAGTTAAAATATTTAATAGAACATTGAAATTATTTCATGATTTCAAATTGCTTTGAGAATACGGACAATTATAAATAGCTACTCACCATAAAAATTAGTGGGTAAAAACTTGATCGTATGTATTCTGTTAAAAAATTTTTTTAAATTATGATATTCAAAGTAGTGCATAATCATTATAGGAAAATGTTTATTCTCACTGAGTTGGAATTCACTCCAGTGTGTTACCGTTTTATTCTCATGTCAGCCCAATGCATGAAAACAGTATTTTGAGGAACTTTATGAGAAAAAGAAGAATTGAAAAGCTTCGGGGTCTGCATAAAAATGTCTTGTGACATAGTGACTCCTAGAAATAGATTATTGGACTTTGGTGGCCGCCCAAGAGGCATTGTGCTTTTGAACTAGTTCAGTGTCCAGAGAAGCCAAAGAACTTTCTTTCGTCCCTTTATCTTACTATCATACCTGTCTCATTGTTATTCTGCTACCACCAGTCCGATTCAAATGTATCTTTTCTGTTTAAGATTGTAACATAATCTCCTTAATCTGCCTTCTGAGTCATATTTTGTTTTCTTTCTGATGTATCCTATGCATTGTTGGTAGGTTAATCTTCCAATAGCACTGTACTCATAAGGCTGCTTAACTCGGGTGTCCTTAATTCTGTGTTTCCAACTATTTTTTAATGAATAGAGGCTAGCGTCATTCCCGGTATTATAAAGATCAGATGGACAAATGCAGTACATGAATCAGTTTTTCTGCCTTCTATAGGCAAAGGCCAAACAGCATGTCATTTAGGGTCTCTGTAGCAAAATCGTCCCCCCAAATCTATGATTGTTACTAATTTATCTTATTTTTTAGTTTTGTTTAGATTTTATCAAGATACAGCTAGAAGGTAAGCTGTTGTATGTCCTACTGCTCACTAAAGCTTTGTTTACACTAAAACACTTTACTGGAATAAAAAACGTTATTTTTAGAATTCACTAAGATAATTAGTTATTATATGCGTTGTAACAAAGGGCATTATACCTTAAGAGTGGAAATTTCATACTGTAACATCACAGAAGCTATGTTTAAGTTTTTAAGTATTCTTCATTAGAATTCTCTTTCCATATGGGAAAAAATGTATTTAGATACTTCTTTAAGATCAAAGATTCTTCTTCATTTTCCCACTAAAGTTACCATGTACAAAATATAATAAATATGTGGGGGCTCAGATAGTAAAGAATCTGCCTGCAATGCAGGAGACCCAGGTTCGATCCCTGAGTCAAAAACATCCCTTGGAGAAGGGAATGGCTACCCACTCCGCTATTCTTGCCTGGAAAATCCTTGGACAGGTTAGTGTGGCAGGCTATATATAGTCCATGGCGTTTTGGAGTCGGACACAATTGAGCAACTAACACTCTCACTTTAAGTTTTTCATAATAAATGTGTACTTTAAAATTGTAATTCCCTAGTTTGCTCCATTCATGATTTTGCCCGCTTAAGAACCGATTCCTTTTCCATTTCCATTTGTTTTTCTCCAGAACCAGAAAATGATCCTGTAGGGATTACTGTAAATACCTCTGATCTAACAAAATGTGAATGGTGTAGTGTCCGAAAATTACCAGTAGTGTTTCTTCAGACTAAACCGGCAGTTTATCAGAAGCTGAGCATGCAGCTGCAGATGAACATGGAGGATGAAGTTTGGAATGACTGTAAAGGAGTAAATAAATTAACAAGTAAGTTATGTAGAGCAAGTGTACAATACATTGGTTAGCAGACTGTGAGTTGATATTGATAAGATACCTTAGATATATTTGTGTTACCTACACTCTTGATAATGACATTATAAGATATTACTTCCCTCATTTTATAGAAGAGGAAAAGTCCATAGAAAATGGAAGTTCTGAAGATAAAACCCAGGTTTAGCCATTTGGAAAGTTTTCAAAACGGGTTGAAACCCCAAAATATACATAGTGTTTATTTAACACTGTATAATCTGAGTAAAATGAGGTGTTTTGTTTTAATGTACTGATAGAAGTTGTAACTGTAAATCAGCCATCAAGTTGGGATCTTTAAAACTTAGCCTGAACAGAAAGTTTGAAAGTTCATTAACAGGTCTTCATTTTCTACAATAAGTCAGTGTGGTTCTCCAGTTGGTTTGTTTACCTTCCCCCAAACATTTGTGGCATAGCGTGACTAGCTGTGTTCTTCTCACTAATTGCTCCTTCAGCGTAATGATAAGTAAATGATAGATAACTATGAAAGCTCCAAGAGTTGGCACATTAGTGAATATCGGTTTTTACACTTAAATCTGGAGTTACTGCCAATTTACATGGCAGTTTCTTATGTGTTTGACAGCAGTATTGACTGATTATATGTTTAAAACTCAATATATTTGGATCCTATTAGGCGAAATAAATTAGTTACATCTATGAGTAGATTCATTCTAGAGCTACTGCTAGGGTAATGTGTTCTGGTTCCTTTCTTTTAATTAACTTAAGTGACGTTGTTAGGTAACGGTGTTATTGGTCCTTATTTTAGTATTTATTACATATCCACTGTATGCCAAACACTGTTTTGAACATTTATATCAGGATTTCTGGTGATGTTCTTGGAAATAGTTAGTTAACTTTTTATTTTAGTATCTGTTTACCTATTTTTTTCTTTTAGACTTATTAATTATATTGATTTCTTTTCAGATTTGGAAGAACAATACATAATTCTAATTTTTCAAAATGGCCTTGATCCTCAGGCAAATGTGCTATTTGAAAATATTATTACTGACATTGGTATAAAGAATAATGTGTCAGATTTTTTTGCGAAAATTCCCTTTGATGAAGCCAATAGCAGACTTGTTGCCTGTACAAGAACCTATGAAGAGAGCATCAAAGGAAGTTGCGTGCAAAAAGAAAACAAAATTGAAAATGTAATTTTTTTTTTTTTGTCTTTTATTTATTTATTTTTCAGATTCCAAAGTTCTTTTTCTTTTCTTTCTTTCTTTCTTTTTTTTTTTTTTCTTCTTTCAGGTTTAGTTTTTTATTTTTTAAATTTTAAAATCTCTAATTCTTACATGCGTTCCCAAACATGAACCCCCCTCCCACCTCCCTCCCCACAACATCCCTCTGGGTCATCCCCATGCACCAGCCCCAAGCATGCTGTATCCTGCGTCAGACATAGACTGGCAATTCAATTCTTACATGATAGTATACATGTTAGAATTCCCATTCTCCCAAATCATCCCAACCTCTCCCTCTCCCTCTCCCTCTGAGTCCAAAAGTCCGTTATACACATCTGTGTCTTTTTTCCTGTCTTGCATACAGGGTCGTCGTTGCCATCTTCCTAAATTCCATATATATGTGTTAGTATACTGTATTGGTGTTTTTCTTTCTGGCTTACTTCACTCTGTATAATTGGCTCCAGTTTCATCCATCTCATCAGAACTGATTCAAATGAATTCTTTTTAACGGCTGAGTAATAGTCCATTGTGTATATGTACCACAGCTTTCTTATCCATTCATCTGCTGACGGACATCTAGGTTGTTTCCATGTCCTGGCTATTATAAACAGTGCTGCGATGAACACTGGGGTACATGTGTCTCTTTCAATTCTGGTTTCCTCGGTGTGTATGCCCAGCAGGGGGATTGCTGGGTCATAAGGTAGTTCTATTTGCAATTTTTTAAGGAATCTCCACACTGTTCTCCATCGTGGCTGTACTAGTTTGCATTCCCACCAACAGTGTAGGAGGGTTCCCTTTTCTCCACACACTCTCCAGCATTTATTGCTTGCAGATTTTTGGATCGCAGCCATTCTGACTGGTGTGAAGTGGTACCTCATTGTGGTTTTGATTTGCATTGCTCTAATAATGAGTGATGTTGAGCATCTTTTCATGTGTTTGTTAGCCATCCGTATGTCTTCTTTGGAGAAATGTCTATTTAGTTCTTTGGCCCATTTTTTGATTGGGTCGTTTATTTTTCTGGAATTGAGCTGCATAAGTTGCTTGTATATTTTTGAGATTAGTTGGTTGTCAGTTGCTTCATTTGCTATTATTTTCTCCCATTCAGAAGGCTGTCTTTTCACCTTGCTTATATTTTCCTTTGTTGTGCAGAAGCTTTTAATTTTAATTAGATCCCATTTGTTTATTTTTGCTTTTATTTCCAGAATTCTGGGAGGTGGATCATAGAGGATCCTGCTGTGATTTATGTCTGAGAGTGTTTTGCCTATGTTCTCCTCTAGGAGTTTTATAGTTTCTGATCTTACATTTAGATCTTTCATCCATTTTGAGTTTATTTTTGTGTGCGGTGTTAGAAAGTGGTCTAGTTTCATTCTTTTACAAGTGGTGGACCAGTTTTCCCAGCACCACTTGTTAAAGAGATTGTCTTTACTCCATTGTATATCCTTGCCTCCTTTGTCAAAGATAAGGTGTCCATATGTGTGTGGATTTATCTCTGGGCTTCCTGTTTTGTTCCATTGATCTATATGTCTGTCTTTGTGCCAGTACCATACTGTCTTGATGACTGTGGCTTTGTAGTAGAGCCTGAAGTCAGGTAGGTTGATTCCTCCAGTTCCATTCTTCTTTCTCAAGATTGCTTTGGCTATTCGAGGTTTTTTGTATTTCCATACAAAGCTTGAAATTATTTGTTCTAGTTCTGTGAAAAATGTGGCTGGTAGCTTGATAGGGATTGCATTGAATTTGTAAATTGCTTTGGGTAGTATACTCATTTTCACTATATTGATTCTTCCGATCCGTGAACATGGTATATTTCTCCGTGTATTAGTGTCCTCTTTGATTTCTTTCATCAGTGTTTTATAGTTTTCTATATATAGGTCTTTAGTCTCTTTAGGTAGATATATTCCTAAGTATTTTATTCTTTTCGTTGCAATGGTGAATGGAATTGTTTCCTTAATTTCTTTTTCTACTCTCTCATTATTCGTGTATAGGAATGCAAGGGATTTCTGTGTGTTGATTTTATATCCTACAACTTTACTATATTCATTGATGAGCTCTAGTAATTTTCTGGTGGAGTCTTTAGGGTTTTCCACGTAGAGGATCATGTCATCTGCAAACAGTGAGAGTTTTACTTCTTCCTTTCCAATTTGGATTCCTTTTATTTCTTTTTCTGCTCTGATTGCTGTGGCCAAAACTTCCAGAACTATGTTGAATAGTAGCGGTGAAAGTGGACACCCTTGTCTTGTTCCTGACTTTAGGGGAAATGCTTTCAATTTTTCACCGTTGAGGATAATGTTTGCTGTGGGTTTGTCATATATAGCTTTTATTATGTTGAGGTATGTTCCTTTTATTCCTGCTTTCTGGAGAGTTTTTTATCATAAATGGATGTTGAATTTTGTCAAAGGCCTTCTCTGCATCTGTTGAGATAATCATATGGTTTTTATTTTTCAATTTGTTAATGTGGTGAATTACATTGATTGATTTGCGGATATTGAAGAATCCTCGCATCCCTGGGATAAAGCCCACTTGGTCATGGTGTATGATCTTTTTAATGTGTTGTTGGATTCTGACTGCTAGAATTTTGTTGAGGATTTTTGCATCTATGTTCATCGGTGATATTGGCCTGTAGTTTTCTTTTTTTGGTGACATCTTTGTCAGGTTTTGGTATTAGGGTGATGGTGGCCTCCTAGAATGAGTTTGGAAGTTTACCTTCCTCTGCAATTTTCTGGAAGAGTTTGAGGAGGACAGGTGTTAGCTCTTCTCGAAATTTTTGGTAGAATTCAGCTGTGAAGCCGTCTGGACCTGGGCTTTTGTTTGCTGGAAGATTTCTGATTACCGTTTCAATTTCCGTGCTTGTGATGGGTCTGTTAAGATTTTCTATTTCTTCCTGGTTCGGTTTTGGAAAATTGTACTTTTCTAAGAATTTGTCCATTTCTTCCACGTTGTCCATTTTATTGGCATACAACTGCTGATAGTAGTCTCTTATGATCCTTTGTATTTCTGTGTTGTCTGTTGTGATCTCTCCATTTTCATTTCTAATTTTATTGATTTGATTTTTCTCTCTTTGCTTCTTGATGAGTCTGGCTAATGGTTTGTCAATTTTATTTGTCCTTTCAAAGAACCAGCTTTTGGCTTTGTTGATTTTTGCTATGGTCTCTTTTGTTTCTTTTGCATTTATTTCTGCCCTAATTTTTAAGATTTCTTTCCTTCTACTAACTCTGGGGTTCTCCAGCTCTTCCTTTTCTAGTTGCTTTAGTTGTAGAGTTAGGTTATTTATTTGACTTTTTTCTTGTTTCTTGAGGTATGCCTGTATTGCTATGAACTTTCCTCTTAGCACTGCTTTTATAGTGTCCCACAGGTTTTGGGTTGTTGTGTTTTCATTTTCATTAGTTTCTATGCATATTTTGATTTCTTTTTTGATTTCTTCTGTGATTTGTTGGTTATTCAGAAGTGTGTTGTTCATCCTCCATATGTTGGAATTTTTAATAGTTTTTCTCCTGTAATTGAGATCTAATCTTAATGCATTATGGTCAGAAAAGATGCTTGGAATGATTTCGATCTTTTTTGAATTTATCAAGTTTAGATTTATGGCCCAGGATGTGATCTGTCCTGGAGAAGGTTCCATGAGCACTTGAAAAAAAGGTGAAATTCGTTGTTTTGGGGTGAAATGTCCTATAGATATCAATTAGGTCTAACTGATGTAACGTATCATTTAAAGTTTGCGTTTCTTTGTTAATTTTCTGTTTAGTTGATCTGTCCATAGGTGTGAGTGGGGTATTAAAGTCTCCCACTATTATTGTGTTACTGTTGATTTCCCCTTTCATACTTGTTAGCATTTGTCTTACATATTGCGGTGCTCCTATATTGGGTGCATATATATTTATAATTGTTATATCTTCTTCTTGGATTGTTCCTTTGATCATTATGTAGTGGCCTTCTTTGTCTCTTTTCACAGCCTTTGTTTTTAAAGTCTATTTTATCGGATATGAGTATTGCCACTCCTGCTCTCTTTTGGTCTCTATTTGCGTGGTATATCTTTTTCCAGCCCTTCACTTTCAAGTCTGTAGGTGTCCCTTGTTTTGAGGTGGGTCTCTTGTAAGCAGCATATAGAGGGGTCTTGTTTTTGTATCCATCCGGCCACTCTCTGTCTTTTGGTTGGGGCGTTCAACCCATTTACGTTTAAGGTAATTATTGATGAGTATGATCCCAGGATTTTCTACATGGCACTGTTTAGTGAGAATACTGAGATGCAGAAATTATGTGCATATTTTCTTATTTTTGTAAAAAGAACCTAAAAAATAAATTTGTATATTAAAAAGTTGTATGTACATATGTCAGGAATTCGTATATATGTCAGGAATTCGGAAAGTTGTAGATTAAAATATGGAAACATACATATTTGATTGTTAAGATGGGATCAGTAAGAAATGAAAAACCAAAAGTAACTATAATAATAGAAAAAATATAGGTTGATAGTTTGGTGTAATCTTAGGAAATGCCTTTCCAAACATTTCAGCGCAAGCAAAAGTAATGAATGAAGAGCTGAATATATTTGTTTCAGTGGAAAGTACAATGCAGTGAACCAAAACACCATCCACAGAATTTAATAGGTAATGCAAATGGGAAAAAATAGCGAAATATGTGACGGAGGATAAGTTGGTCCCTTACATAGTTTTGATTTGTTAAAAATCAAAAATAGAAGCAACTATAGAAAAATGAATAAAGGATATAAATAAGAGGAGCTTTTTGGTTTTTGTTTTGTTTCTTTTTAGAGTAAGGTACCAAAAAAGAAATATATTTTTAAGTGTTAGATTGCTGGAAATTACCTAACTTAACTATTGAGCTAAGTAAAATCTCATTTGAAGAAATAATTCTAAAACTAAAAAACGTTTTAAACCTCTCTAATAGATATCTGTTAATAACCTGGAAAAATATTCGTTTAAATCAGGATCTTGTTTTATTTTCTTTTTTTGGTGATAAGGATTTTGACATCTTTACTTTTAATTACATTTAATTTGAATATATACTTATAAAGATACTTTTCTATTATGATTAATTTGCATTTGGGAATGATTGAAATCTTAATTCAATAGATCAAGTCATTTAATAGTTTTTAATATATAAGGAAGCATCATTTTATAATGTAAATAGCAATTTTCCTAAATTATCAGTTTTCTAAAGAGCTGCTAATTTAATCCAAATATAGCAACTACTACCACTGTTACTAGATAACTTTTATCCAGCCTTTTACCATGCATGAAGCACCATGCTAAGCTACGTATATGCATTAGCTCATTTGAGTAAATACTGTTACATTTTAGTTTAGGAAACTAGCATTTTCAGTTTAGAAGTTGTTATTATAAGTTTTACAAGATCACATCATTGAAAGGTAGTAAAACTGTTTTTTGAACCCAGGCTATCTGATTCCTAAAGGACCATTTCTCTGCTTAGCTGTTACTGGAGTTTCACCTAATAACTGGGTAAAGTGGAACAGGAAGAGTTTACCGTTACTGTTATAAAATCAATAAATACTTACTCATGTAGCACTGTTGAAGTAAAATCAATTTTATGTTTTGATAGTTCCATTTCTTCTGTTGGGTCATCTTTGCTATGTCTACTTAGTTTGCCGTCTTGTTTTAATAACTTACTAAGTGAAAATTTTTTTTCTTTCTCAGTTTGGTAATTCTGTTATCACCACACCTCTAAAGCGTCGCAAAGTGATTTCTCAAGAAACTTTAGTTGATCCTGTATCTTTAAGCTGCCAAAGTTCCTCTGATACTGTAGTTTTAAACTGTCGAAGTATACGAGTAGGGACACTCTTCCGACTATTACAAGAACCTGTAATTGTAAGTACATACTGTGCTCTTTACTACCAATTATAAGATTCAGAATTTAATGTATAATCTTTTAAAATTTATAAGTTAAAATATTTAATAGAACATTGAAATTATTTCATGATTTCAAATTGCTTTGAGAATACGGACAATTATAAATAGCTACTCACCATAAAAATTAGTGGGTAAAAACTTGATCGTATGTATTCTGTTAAAAAATTTTTTTAAATTATGATATTCAAAGTAGTGCATAATCATTATAGGAAAATGTTTATTCTCACTGAGTTGGAATTCACTCCAGTGTGTTACCGTTTTATTCTCATGTCAGCCCAATGCATGAAAACAGTATTTTGAGGAACTTTATGAGAAAAAGAAGAATTGAAAAGCTTCGGGGTCTGCATAAAAATGTCTTGTGACATAGTGACTCCTAGAAATAGATTATTGGACTTTGGTGGCCGCCCAAGAGGCATTGTGCTTTTGAACTAGTTCAGTGTCCAGAGAAGCCAAAGAACTTTCTTTCGTCCCTTTATCTTACTATCATACCTGTCTCATTGTTATTCTGCTACCACCAGTCCGATTCAAATGTATCTTTTCTGTTTAAGATTGTAACATAATCTCCTTAATCTGCCTTCTGAGTCATATTTTGTTTTCTTTCTGATGTATCCTATGCATTGTTGGTAGGTTAATCTTCCAATAGCACTGTACTCATAAGGCTGCTTAACTCGGGTGTCCTTAATTCTGTGTTTCCAACTATTTTTTAATGAATAGAGGCTAGCGTCATTCCCGGTATTATAAAGATCAGATGGACAAATGCAGTACATGAATCAGTTTTTCTGCCTTCTATAGGCAAAGGCCAAACAGCATGTCATTTAGGGTCTCTGTAGCAAAATCGTCCCCCCAAATCTATGATTGTTACTAATTTATGTTATTTTTTAGTTTTGTTTAGATTTTATCAAGATACAGCTAGAAGGTAAGCTGTTGTATGTCCTACTGCTCACTAAAGCTTTGTTTACACTAAAACACTTTACTGGAATAAAAAACGTTATTTTTAGAATTCACTAAGATAATTAGTTATTATATGCGTTGTAACAAAGGGCATTATACCTTAAGAGTGGAAATTTCATACTGTAACATCACAGAAGCTATGTTTAAGTTTTTAAGTATTCTTCATTAGAATTCTCTTTCCATATGGGAAAAAATGTATTTAGATACTTCTTTAAGATCAAAGATTCTTCTTCATTTTCCCACTAAAGTTACCATGTACAAAATATAATAAATATGTGGGGGCTCAGATAGTAAAGAATCTGCCTGCAATGCAGGAGACCCAGGTTCGATCCCTGAGTCAAAAACATCCCTTGGAGAAGGGAATGGCTACCCACTCCGCTATTCTTGCCTGGAAAATCCTTGGACAGGTTAGTGTGGCAGGCTATATATAGTCCATGGCGTTTTGGAGTCGGACACAATTGAGCAACTAACACTCTCACTTTAAGTTTTTCATAATAAATGTGTACTTTAAAATTGTAATTCCCTAGTTTGCTCCATTCATGATTTTGCCCGCTTAAGAACCGATTCCTTTTCCATTTCCATTTGTTTTTCTCCAGAACCAGAAAATGATCCTGTAGGGATTACTGTAAATACCTCTGATCTAACAAAATGTGAATGGTGTAGTGTCCGAAAATTACCAGTAGTGTTTCTTCAGACTAAACCGGCAGTTTATCAGAAGCTGAGCATGCAGCTGCAGATGAACATGGAGGATGAAGTTTGGAATGACTGTAAAGGAGTAAATAAATTAACAAGTAAGTTATGTAGAGCAAGTGTACAATACATTGGTTAGCAGACTGTGAGTTGATATTGATAAGATACCTTAGATATATTTGTGTTACCTACACTCTTGATAATGACATTATAAGATATTACTTCCCTCATTTTATAGAAGAGGAAAAGTCCATAGAAAATGGAAGTTCTGAAGATAAAACCCAGGTTTAGCCATTTGGAAAGTTTTCAAAACGGGTTGAAACCCCAAAATATACATAGTGTTTATTTAACACTGTATAATCTGAGTAAAATGAGGTGTTTTGTTTTAATGTACTGATAGAAGTTGTAACTGTAAATCAGCCATCAAGTTGGGATCTTTAAAACTTAGCCTGAACAGAAAGTTTGAAAGTTCATTAACAGGTCTTCATTTTCTACAATAAGTCAGTGTGGTTCTCCAGTTGGTTTGTTTACCTTCCCCCAAACATTTGTGGCATAGCGTGACTAGCTGTGTTCTTCTCACTAATTGCTCCTTCAGCGTAATGATAAGTAAATGATAGATAACTATGAAAGCTCCAAGAGTTGGCACATTAGTGAATATCGGTTTTTACACTTAAATCTGGAGTTACTGCCAATTTACATGGCAGTTTCTTATGTGTTTGACAGCAGTATTGACTGATTATATGTTTAAAACTCAATATATTTGGATCCTATTAGGCGAAATAAATTAGTTACATCTATGAGTAGATTCATTCTAGAGCTACTGCTAGGGTAATGTGTTCTGGTTCCTTTCTTTTAATTAACTTAAGTGACGTTGTTAGGTAACGGTGTTATTGGTCCTTATTTTAGTATTTATTACATATCCACTGTATGCCAAACACTGTTTTGAACATTTATATCAGGATTTCTGGTGATGTTCTTGGAAATAGTTAGTTAACTTTTTATTTTAGTATCTGTTTACCTATTTTTTTCTTTTAGACTTATTAATTATATTGATTTCTTTTCAGATTTGGAAGAACAATACATAATTCTAATTTTTCAAAATGGCCTTGATCCTCAGGCAAATGTGCTATTTGAAAATATTATTACTGACATTGGTATAAAGAATAATGTGTCAGATTTTTTTGCGAAAATTCCCTTTGATGAAGCCAATAGCAGACTTGTTGCCTGTACAAGAACCTATGAAGAGAGCATCAAAGGAAGTTGCGTGCAAAAAGAAAACAAAATTGAAAATGTAATTTTTTTTTTTTTGTCTTTTATTTATTTATTTTTCAGATTCCAAAGTTCTGTATTTTTCTTTTCTTTCTTTCTTTCTTTTTTTTTTTTTTTTTCTTCTTTCAGGTTTAGTTTTTTATTTTTAAAATTTTAAAATCTCTAATTCTTACATGCGTTCCCAAACATGAACCCCCCTCCCACCTCCCTCCCCACAACATCCCTCTGGGTCATCCCCATGCACCAGCCCCAAGCATGCTGTATCCTGCGTCAGACATAGACTGGCAATTCAATTCTTACATGATAGTATACATGTTAGAATTCCCATTCTCCCAAATCATCCCAACCTCTCCCTCTCCCTCTCCCTCTGAGTCCAAAAGTCCGTTATACACATCTGTGTCTTTTTTCCTGTCTTGCATACAGGGTCGTCGTTGCCATCTTCCTAAATTCCATATATATGTGTTAGTATACTGTATTGGTGTTTTTCTTTCTGGCTTACTTCACTCTGTATAATTGGCTCCAGTTTCATCCATCTCATCAGAACTGATTCAAATGAATTCTTTTTAACGGCTGAGTAATAGTCCATTGTGTATATGTACCACAGCTTTCTTATCCATTCATCTGCTGACGGACATCTAGGTTGTTTCCATGTCCTGGCTATTATAAACAGTGCTGCGATGAACACTGGGGTACATGTGTCTCTTTCAATTCTGGTTTCCTCGGTGTGTATGCCCAGCAGGGGGATTGCTGGGTCATAAGGTAGTTCTATTTGCAATTTTTTAAGGAATCTCCACACTGTTCTCCATCGTGGCTGTACTAGTTTGCATTCCCACCAACAGTGTAGGAGGGTTCCCTTTTCTCCACACCCTCTCCAGCATTTATTGCTTGCAGATTTTTGGATCGCAGCCATTCTGACTGGTGTGAAGTGGTACCTCATTGTGGTTTTGATTTGCATTGCTCTAATAATGAGTGATGTTGAGCATCTTTTCATGTGTTTGTTAGCCATCCGTATGTCTTCTTTGGAGAAATGTCTATTTAGTTCTTTGGCCCATTTTTTGATTGGGTCGTTTATTTTTCTGGAATTGAGCTGCATAAGTTGCTTGTATATTTTTGAGATTAGTTGGTTGTCAGTTGCTTCATTTGCTATTATTTTCTCCCATTCAGAAGGCTGTCTTTTCACCTTGCTTATATTTTCCTTTGTTGTGCAGAAGCTTTTAATTTTAATTAGATCCCATTTGTTTATTTTTGCTTTTATTTCCAGAATTCTGGGAGGTGGATCATAGAGGATCCTGCTGTGATTTATGTCTGAGAGTGTTTTGCCTATGTTCTCCTCTAGGAGTTTTATAGTTTCTGATCTTACATTTAGATCTTTCATCCATTTTGAGTTTATTTTTGTGTGCGGTGTTAGAAAGTGGTCTAGTTTCATTCTTTTACAAGTGGTGGACCAGTTTTCCCAGCACCACTTGTTAAAGAGATTGTCTTTACTCCATTGTATATCCTTGCCTCCTTTGTCAAAGATAAGGTGTCCATATGTGTGTGGATTTATCTCTGGGCTTCCTATTTTGTTCCATTGATCTATATGTCTGTCTTTGTGCCAGTACCATACTGTCTTGATGACTGTGGCTTTGTAGTAGAGCCTGAAGTCAGGTAGGTTGATTCCTCCAGTTCCATTCTTCTTTCTCAAGATTGCTTTGGCTATTCGAGGTTTTTTGTATTTCCATACAAATCTTGAAATTATTTGTTCTAGTTCTGTGAAAAATGTGGCTGGTAGCTTGATAGGGATTGCATTGAATTTGTAAATTGCTTTGGGTAGTATACTCATTTTCACTATATTGATTCTTCCGATCCGTGAACATGGTATATTTCTCCGTGTATTAGTGTCCTCTTTGATTTCTTTCATCAGTGTTTTATAGTTTTCTATATATAGGTCTTTAGTCTCTTTAGGTAGATATATTCCTAAGTATTTTATTCTTTTCGTTGCAATGGTGAATGGAATTGTTTCCTTAATTTCTTTTTCTACTCTCTCATTATTCGTGTGTAGGAATGCAAGGGATTTCTGTGTGTTGATTTTATATCCTGCAACTTTACTATATTCATTGATGAGCTCTAGTAATTTTCTGGTGGAGTCTTTAGGGTTTTCCACGTAGAGGATCATGTCATCTGCAAACAGTGAGAGTTTTACTTCTTCCTTTCCAATTTGGATTCCTTTTATTTCTTTTTCTGCTCTGATTGCTGTGGCCAAAACTTCCAGAACTATGTTGAATAGTAGCGGTGAAAGTGGACACCCTTGTCTTGTTCCTGACTTTAGGGGAAATGCTTTCAATTTTTCACCGTTGAGGATAATGTTTGCTGTGGGTTTGTCATATATAGCTTTTATTATGTTGAGGTATGTTCCTTTTATTCCTGCTTTCTGGAGAGTTTTTTATCATAAATGGATGTTGAATTTTGTCAAAGGCCTTCTCTGCATCTGTTGAGATAATCATATGGTTTTTATTTTTCAATTTGTTAATGTGGTGAATTACATTGATTGATTTGCGGATATTGAAGAATCCTCGCATCCCTGGGATAAAGCCCACTTGGTCATGGTGTATGATCTTTTTAATGTGTTGTTGGATTCTGACTGCTAGAATTTTGTTGAGGATTTTTGCATCTATGTTCATCGGTGATATTGGCCTGTAGTTTTCTTTTTTTGGTGACATCTTTGTCAGGTTTTGGTATTAGGGTGATGGTGGCCTCCTAGAATGAGTTTGGAAGTTTACCTTCCTCTGCAATTTTCTGGAAGAGTTTGAGGAGGACAGGTGTTAGCTCTTCTCGAAATTTTTGGTAGAATTCAGCTGTGAAGCCGTCTGGACCTGGGCTTTTGTTTGCTGGAAGATTTCTGATTACCGTTTCAATTTCCGTGCTTGTGATGGGTCTGTTAAGATTTTCTATTTCTTCCTGGTTCGGTTTTGGAAAATTGTACTTTTCTAAGAATTTGTCCATTTCTTCCACGTTGTCCATTTTATTGGCATACAACTGCTGATAGTAGTCTCTTATGATCCTTTGTATTTCTGTGTTGTCTGTTGTGATCTCTCCATTTTCATTTCTAATTTTATTGATTTGATTTTTCTCTCTTTGCTTCTTGATGAGTCTGGCTAATGGTTTGTCAATTTTATTTGTCCTTTCAAAGAACCAGCTTTTGGCTTTGTTGATTTTTGCTATGGTCTCTTTTGTTTCTTTTGCATTTATTTCTGCCCTAATTTTTAAGATTTCTTTCCTTCTACTAACTCTGGGGTTCTCCAGCTCTTCCTTTTCTAGTTGCTTTAGTTGTAGAGTTAGGTTATTTATTTGACTTTTTTCTTGTTTCTTGAGGTATGCCTGTATTGCTATGAACTTTCCTCTTAGCACTGCTTTTATAGTGTCCCACAGGTTTTGGGTTGTTGTGTTTTCATTTTCATTAGTTTCTATGCATATTTTGATTTCTTTTTTGATTTCTTCTGTGATTTGTTGGTTATTCAGAAGTGTGTTGTTCATCCTCCATATGTTGGAATTTTTAATAGTTTTTCTCCTGTAATTGAGATCTAATCTTAATGCATTATGGTCAGAAAAGATGCTTGGAATGATTTCGATCTTTTTTGAATTTATCAAGTTTAGATTTATGGCCCAGGATGTGATCTGTCCTGGAGAAGGTTCCATGAGCACTTGAAAAAAAGGTGAAATTCGTTGTTTTGGGGTGAAATGTCCTATAGATATCAATTAGGTCTAACTGATGTAACGTATCATTTAAAGTTTGCGTTTCTTTGTTAATTTTCTGTTTAGTTGATCTGTCCATAGGTGTGAGTGGGGTATTAAAGTCTCCCACTATTATTGTGTTACTGTTGATTTCCCCTTTCATACTTGTTAGCATTTGTCTTACATATTGCGGTGCTCCTATATTGGGTGCATATATATTTATAATTGTTATATCTTCTTCTTGGATTGTTCCTTTGATCATTATGTAGTGGCCTTCTTTGTCTCTTTTCACAGCCTTTGTTTTTAAAGTCTATTTTATCGGATATGAGTATTGCCACTCCTGCTCTCTTTTGGTCTCTATTTGCGTGGTATATCTTTTTCCAGCCCTTCACTTTCAAGTCTGTAGGTGTCCCTTGTTTTGAGGTGGGTCTCTTGTAAGCAGCATATAGAGGGGTCTTGTTTTTGTATCCATCCGGCCACTCTCTGTCTTTTGGTTGGGGCGTTCAACCCATTTACGTTTAAGGTAATTATTGATGAGTATGATCCCAGGATTTTCTACATGGCACTGTTTAGTGAGAATACTGAGATGCAGAAATTATGTGCATATTTTCTTATTTTTGTAAAAAGAACCTAAAAAATAAATTTGTATATTAAAAAGTTGTATGTACATATGTCAGGAATTCGTATATATGTCAGGAATTCGGAAAGTTGTAGATTAAAATATGGAAACATACATATTTGATTGTTAAGATGGGATCAGTAAGAAATGAAAAACCAAAAGTAACTATAATAATAGAAAAAATATAGGTTGATAGTTTGGTGTAATCTTAGGAAATGCCTTTCCAAACATTTCAGCGCAAGCAAAAGTAATGAATGAAGAGCTGAATATATTTGTTTCAGTGGAAAGTACAATGCAGTGAACCAAAACACCATCCACAGAATTTAATAGGTAATGCAAATGGGAAAAAATAGCGAAATATGTGACGGAGGATAAGTTGGTCCCTTACATAGTTTTGATTTGTTAAAAATCAAAAATAGAAGCAACTATAGAAAAATGAATAAAGGATATAAATAAGAGGAGCTTTTTGGTTTTTGTTTTGTTTCTTTTTAGAGTAAGGTACCAAAAAAGAAATATATTTTTAAGTGTTAGATTGCTGGAAATTACCTAACTTAACTATTGAGCTAAGTAAAATCTCATTTGAAGAAATAATTCTAAAACTAAAAAACGTTTTAAACCTCTCTAATAGATATCTGTTAATAACCTGGAAAAATATTCGTTTAAATCAGGATCTTGTTTTATTTTCTTTTTTTGGTGATAAGGATTTTGACATCTTTACTTTTAATTACATTTAATTTGAATATATACTTATAAAGATACTTTTCTATTATGATTAATTTGCATTTGGGAATGATTGAAATCTTAATTCAATAGATCAAGTCATTTAATAGTTTTTAATATATAAGGAAGCATCATTTTATAATGTAAATAGCAATTTTCCTAAATTATCAGTTTTCTAAAGAGCTGCTAATTTAATCCAAATATAGCAACTACTACCACTGTTACTAGATAACTTTTATCCAGCCTTTTACCATGCATGAAGCACCATGCTAAGCTACGTATATGCATTAGCTCATTTGAGTAAATACTGTTACATTTTAGTTTAGGAAACTAGCATTTTCAGTTTAGAAGTTGTTATTATAAGTTTTACAAGATCACATCATTGAAAGGTAGTAAAACTGTTTTTTGAACCCAGGCTATCTGATTCCTAAAGGACCATTTCTCTGCTTAGCTGTTACTGGAGTTTCACCTAATAACTGGGTAAAGTGGAACAGGAAGAGTTTACCGTTACTGTTATAAAATCAATAAATACTTACTCATGTAGCACTGTTGAAGTAAAATCAATTTTATGTTTTGATAGTTCCATTTCTTCTGTTGGGTCATCTTTGCTATGTCTACTTAGTTTGCCGTCTTGTTTTAATAACTTACTAAGTGAAAATTTTTTTTCTTTTTCAGTTTGGTAATTCTGTTATCACCACACCTCTAAAGCGTCGCAAAGTGATTTCTCAAGAAACTTTAGTTGATCCTGTATCTTTAAGCTGCCAAAGTTCCTCTGATACTGTAGTTTTAAACTGTCGAAGTATACGAGTAGGGACACTCTTCCGACTATTACAAGAACCTGTAATTGTAAGTACATACTGTGCTCTTTACTACCAATTATAAGATTCAGAATTTAATGTATAATCTTTTAAAATTTATAAGTTAAAATATTTAATAGAACATTGAAATTATTTCATGATTTCAAATTGCTTTGAGAATACGGACAATTATAAATAGCTACTCACCATAAAAATTAGTGGGTAAAAACTTGATCGTATGTATTCTGTTAAAAAATTTTTTTAAATTATGATATTCAGAGTAGTGCATAATCATTATAGGAAAATGTTTATTCTCACTGAGTTGGAATTCACTCCAGTGTGTTACCGTTTTATTCTCATGTCAGCCCAATGCATGAAAACAGTATTTTGAGGAACTTTATGAGAAAAAGAAGAATTGAAAAGCTTCGGGGTCTGCATAAAAATGTCTTGTGACATAGTGACTCCTAGAAATAGATTATTGGACTTTGGTGGCCGCCCAAGAGGCATTGTGCTTTTGAACTAGTTCAGTGTCCAGAGAAGCCAAAGAACTTTCTTTCGTCCCTTTATCTTACTATCATACCTGTCTCATTGTTATTCTGCTACCACCAGTCCGATTCAAATGTATCTTTTCTGTTTAAGATTGTAACATAATCTCCTTAATCTGCCTTCTGAGTCATATTTTGTTTTCTTTCTGATGTATCCTATGCATTGTTGGTAGGTTAATCTTCCAATAGCACTGTACTCATAAGGCTGCTTAACTCGGGTGTCCTTAATTCTGTGTTTCCAACTATTTTTTAATGAATAGAGGCTAGCGTCATTCCCGGTATTATAAAGATCAGATGGACAAATGCAGTACATGAATCAGTTTTTCTGCCTTCTATAGGCAAAGGCCAAACAGCATGTCATTTAGGGTCTCTGTAGCAAAATCGTCCCCCCAAATCTATGATTGTTACTAATTTATCTTATTTTTTAGTTTTGTTTAGATTTTATCAAGATACAGCTAGAAGGTAAGCTGTTGTATGTCCTACTGCTCACTAAAGCTTTGTTTACACTAAAACACTTTACTGGAATAAAAAACGTTATTTTTAGAATTCACTAAGATAATTAGTTATTATATGCGTTGTAACAAAGGGCATTATACCTTAAGAGTGGAAATTTCATACTGTAACATCACAGAAGCTATGTTTAAGTTTTTAAGTATTCTTCATTAGAATTCTCTTTCCATATGGGAAAAAATGTATTTAGATACTTCTTTAAGATCAAAGATTCTTCTTCATTTTCCCACTAAAGTTACCATGTACAAAATATAATAAATATGTGGGGGCTCAGATAGTAAAGAATCTGCCTGCGATGCAGGAGACCCAGGTTCGATCCCTGAGTCAAAAACATCCCTTGGAGAAGGGAATGGCTACCCACTCCGCTATTCTTGCCTGGAAAATCCTTGGACAGGTTAGTGTGGCAGGCTATATATAGTCCATGGCGTTTTGGAGTCGGACACAATTGAGCAACTAACACTCTCACTTTAAGTTTTTCATAATAAATGTGTACTTTAAAATTGTAATTCCCTAGTTTGCTCCATTCATGATTTTGCCCGCTTAAGAACCGATTCCTTTTCCATTTCCATTTGTTTTTCTCCAGAACCAGAAAATGATCCTGTAGGGATTACTGTAAATACCTCTGATCTAACAAAATGTGAATGGTGTAGTGTCCGAAAATTACCAGTAGTGTTTCTTCAGACTAAACCGGCAGTTTATCAGAAGCTGAGCATGCAGCTGCAGATGAACATGGAGGATGAAGTTTGGAATGACTGTAAAGGAGTAAATAAATTAACAAGTAAGTTATGTAGAGCAAGTGTGCAATACATTGGTTAGCAGACTGTGAGTTGATATTGATAAGATACCTTAGATATATTTGTGTTACCTACACTCTTGATAATGACATTATAAGATATTACTTCCCTCATTTTATAGAAGAGGAAAAGTCCATAGAAAATGGAAGTTCTGAAGATAAAACCCAGGTTTAGCCATTTGGAAAGTTTTCAAAACGGGTTGAAACCCCAAAATATACATAGTGTTTATTTAACACTGTATAATCTGAGTAAAATGAGGTGTTTTGTTTTAATGTACTGATAGAAGTTGTAACTGTAAATCAGCCATCAAGTTGGGATCTTTAAAACTTAGCCTGAACAGAAAGTTTGAAAGTTCATTAACAGGTCTTCATTTTCTACAATAAGTCAGTGTGGTTCTCCAGTTGGTTTGTTTACCTTCCCCCAAACATTTGTGGCATAGCGTGACTAGCTGTGTTCTTCTCACTAATTGCTCCTTCAGCGTAATGATAAGTAAATGATAGATAACTATGAAAGCTCCAAGAGTTGGCACATTAGTGAATATCGGTTTTTACACTTAAATCTGGAGTTACTGCCAATTTACATGGCAGTTTCTTATGTGTTTGACAGCAGTATTGACTGATTATATGTTTAAAACTCAATATATTTGGATCCTATTAGGCGAAATAAATTAGTTACATCTATGAGTAGATTCATTCTAGAGCTACTGCTAGGGTAATGTGTTCTGGTTCCTTTCTTTTAATTAACTTAAGTGACGTTGTTAGGTAACGGTGTTATTGGTCCTTATTTTAGTATTTATTACATATCCACTGTATGCCAAACACTGTTTTGAACGTTTATATCAGGATTTCTGGTGATGTTCTTGGAAATAGTTAGTTAACTTTTTATTTTAGTATCTGTTTACCTATTTTTTTCTTTTAGACTTATTAATTATATTGATTTCTTTTCAGATTTGGAAGAACAATACATAATTCTAATTTTTCAAAATGGCCTTGATCCTCAGGCAAATGTGCTATTTGAAAATATTATTACTGACATTGGTATAAAGAATAATGTGTCAGATTTTTTTGCGAAAATTCCCTTTGATGAAGCCAATAGCAGACTTGTTGCCTGTACAGGAACCTATGAAGAGAGCATCAAAGGAAGTTGCGTGCAAAAAGAAAACAAAATTGAAAATGTAATTTTTTTTTTTTTTGTCTTTTATTTATTTATTTTTCAGATTCCAAAGTTCTGTATTTTTCTTTTCTTTCTTTCTTTCTTTTTTTTTTTTTTTCTTCTTTCAGGTTTAGTTTTTTATTTTTTAAATTTTAAAATCTCTAATTCTTACATGCGTTCCCAAACATGAACCCCCCTCCCACCTCCCTCCCCACAACATCCCTCTGGGTCATCCCCATGCACCAGCCCCAAGCATGCTGTATCCTGCGTCAGACATAGACTGGCAATTCAATTCTTACATGATAGTATACATGTTAGAATTCCCATTCTCCCAAATCATCCCAACCTCTCCCTCTCCCTCTCCCTCTGAGTCCAAAAGTCCGTTATACACATCTGTGTCTTTTTTCCTGTCTTGCATACAGGGTCGTCGTTGCCATCTTCCTAAATTCCATATATATGTGTTAGTATACTGTATTGGTGTTTTTCTTTCTGGCTTACTTCACTCTGTATAATTGGCTCCAGTTTCATCCATCTCATCAGAACTGATTCAAATGAATTCTTTTTAACGGCTGAGTAATAGTCCATTGTGTATATGTACCACAGCTTTCTTATCCATTCATCTGCTGACGGACATCTAGGTTGTTTCCATGTCCTGGCTATTATAAACAGTGCTGCGATGAACACTGGGGTACATGTGTCTCTTTCAATTCTGGTTTCCTCGGTGTGTATGCCCAGCAGGGGGATTGCTGGGTCATAAGGTAGTTCTATTTGCAATTTTTTAAGGAATCTCCACACTGTTCTCCATCGTGGCTGTACTAGTTTGCATTCCCACCAACAGTGTAGGAGGGTTCCCTTTTCTCCACACCCTCTCCAGCATTTATTGCTTGCAGATTTTTGGATCGCAGCCATTCTGACTGGTGTGAAGTGGTACCTCATTGTGGTTTTGATTTGCATTGCTCTAATAATGAGTGATGTTGAGCATCTTTTCATGTGTTTGTTAGCCATCCGTATGTCTTCTTTGGAGAAATGTCTATTTAGTTCTTTGGCCCATTTTTTGATTGGGTCGTTTATTTTTCTGGAATTGAGCTGCATAAGTTGCTTGTATATTTTTGAGATTAGTTGGTTGTCAGTTGCTTCATTTGCTATTATTTTCTCCCATTCAGAAGGCTGTCTTTTCACCTTGCTTATATTTTCCTTTGTTGTGCAGAAGCTTTTAATTTTAATTAGATCCCATTTGTTTATTTTTGCTTTTATTTCCAGAATTCTGGGAGGTGGATCATAGAGGATCCTGCTGTGATTTATGTCTGAGAGTGTTTTGCCTATGTTCTCCTCTAGGAGTTTTATAGTTTCTGATCTTACATTTAGATCTTTCATCCATTTTGAGTTTATTTTTGTGTGCGGTGTTAGAAAGTGGTCTAGTTTCATTCTTTTACAAGTGGTGGACCAGTTTTCCCAGCACCACTTGTTAAAGAGATTGTCTTTACTCCATTGTATATCCTTGCCTCCTTTGTCAAAGATAAGGTGTCCATATGTGTGTGGATTTATCTCTGGGCTTCCTGTTTTGTTCCATTGATCTATATGTCTGTCTTTGTGCCAGTACCATACTGTCTTGATGACTGTGGCTTTGTAGTAGAGCCTGAAGTCAGGTAGGTTGATTCCTCCAGTTCCATTCTTCTTTCTCAAGATTGCTTTGGCTATTCGAGGTTTTTTGTATTTCCATACAAAGCTTGAAATTATTTGTTCTAGTTCTGTGAAAAATGTGGCTGGTAGCTTGATAGGGATTGCATTGAATTTGTAAATTGCTTTGGGTAGTATACTCATTTTCACTATATTGATTCTTCCGATCCGTGAACATGGTATATTTCTCCGTGTATTAGTGTCCTCTTTGATTTCTTTCATCAGTGTTTTATAGTTTTCTATATATAGGTCTTTAGTCTCTTTAGGTAGATATATTCCTAAGTATTTTATTCTTTTCGTTGCAATGGTGAATGGAATTGTTTCCTTAATTTCTTTTTCTACTCTCTCATTATTCGTGTATAGGAATGCAAGGGATTTCTGTGTGTTGATTTTATATCCTGCAACTTTACTATATTCATTGATGAGCTCTAGTAATTTTCTGGTGGAGTCTTTAGGGTTTTCCACGTAGAGGATCATGTCATCTGCAAACAGTGAGAGTTTTACTTCTTCCTTTCCAATTTGGATTCCTTTTATTTCTTTTTCTGCTCTGATTGCTGTGGCCAAAACTTCCAGAACTATGTTGAATAGTAGCGGTGAAAGTGGACACCCTTGTCTTGTTCCTGACTTTAGGGGAAATGCTTTCAATTTTTCACCGTTGAGGATAATGTTTGCTGTGGGTTTGTCATATATAGCTTTTATTATGTTGAGGTATGTTCCTTTTATTCCTGCTTTCTGGAGAGTTTTTTTATCATAAATGGATGTTGAATTTTGTCAAAGGCCTTCTCTGCATCTGTTGAGATAATCATATGGTTTTTATTTTTCAATTTGTTAATGTGGTGAATTACATTGATTGATTTGCGGATATTGAAGAATCCTCGCATCCCTGGGATAAAGCCCACTTGGTCATGGTGTATGATCTTTTTAATGTGTTGTTGGATTCTGACTGCTAGAATTTTGTTGAGGATTTTTGCATCTATGTTCATCGGTGATATTGGCCTGTAGTTTTCTTTTTTTGGTGACATCTTTGTCAGGTTTTGGTATTAGGGTGATGGTGGCCTCCTAGAATGAGTTTGGAAGTTTACCTTCCTCTGCAATTTTCTGGAAGAGTTTGAGGAGGACAGGTGTTAGCTCTTCTCGAAATTTTTGGTAGAATTCAGCTGTGAAGCCGTCTGGACCTGGGCTTTTGTTTGCTGGAAGATTTCTGATTACCGTTTCAATTTCCGTGCTTGTGATGGGTCTGTTAAGATTTTCTATTTCTTCCTGGTTCGGTTTTGGAAAATTGTACTTTTCTAAGAATTTGTCCATTTCTTCCACGTTGTCCATTTTATTGGCATACAACTGCTGATAGTAGTCTCTTATGATCCTTTGTATTTCTGTGTTGTCTGTTGTGATCTCTCCATTTTCATTTCTAATTTTATTGATTTGATTTTTCTCTCTTTGCTTCTTGATGAGTCTGGCTAATGGTTTGTCAATTTTATTTGTCCTTTCAAAGAACCAGCTTTTGGCTTTGTTGATTTTTGCTATGGTCTCTTTTGTTTCTTTTGCATTTATTTCTGCCCTAATTTTTAAGATTTCTTTCCTTCTACTAACTCTGGGGTTCTCCAGCTCTTCCTTTTCTAGTTGCTTTAGTTGTAGAGTTAGGTTATTTATTTGACTTTTTTCTTGTTTCTTGAGGTATGCCTGTATTGCTATGAACTTTCCTCTTAGCACTGCTTTTATAGTGTCCCACAGGTTTTGGGTTGTTGTGTTTTCATTTTCATTAGTTTCTATGCATATTTTGATTTCTTTTTTGATTTCTTCTGTGATTTGTTGGTTATTCAGAAGTGTGTTGTTCATCCTCCATATGTTGGAATTTTTAATAGTTTTTCTCCTGTAATTGAGATCTAATCTTAATGCATTATGGTCAGAAAAGATGCTTGGAATGATTTCGATCTTTTTTGAATTTATCAAGTTTAGATTTATGGCCCAGGATGTGATCTGTCCTGGAGAAGGTTCCATGAGCACTTGAAAAAAAGGTGAAATTCGTTGTTTTGGGGTGAAATGTCCTATAGATATCAATTAGGTCTAACTGATGTAACGTATCATTTAAAGTTTGCGTTTCTTTGTTAATTTTCTGTTTAGTTGATCTGTCCATAGGTGTGAGTGGGGTATTAAAGTCTCCCACTATTATTGTGTTACTGTTGATTTCCCCTTTCATACTTGTTAGCATTTGTCTTACATATTGCGGTGCTCCTATATTGGGTGCATATATATTTATAATTGTTATATCTTCTTCTTGGATTGTTCCTTTGATCATTATGTAGTGGCCTTCTTTGTCTCTTTTCACAGCCTTTGTTTTTAAAGTCTATTTTATCGGATATGAGTATTGCCACTCCTGCTCTCTTTTGGTCTCTATTTGCGTGGTATATCTTTTTCCAGCCCTTCACTTTCAAGTCTGTAGGTGTCCCTTGTTTTGAGGTGGGTCTCTTGTAAGCAGCATATAGAGGGGTCTTGTTTTTGTATCCATCCGGCCACTCTCTGTCTTTTGGTTGGGGCGTTCAACCCATTTACGTTTAAGGTAATTATTGATGAGTATGATCCCAGGATTTTCTACATGGCACTGTTTAGTGAGAATACTGAGATGCAGAAATTATGTGCATATTTTCTTATTTTTGTAAAAAGAACCTAAAAAATAAATTTGTATATTAAAAAGTTGTATGTACATATGTCAGGAATTCGTATATATGTCAGGAATTCGGAAAGTTGTAGATTAAAATATGGAAACATACATATTTGATTGTTAAGATGGGATCAGTAAGAAATGAAAAACCAAAAGTAACTATAATAATAGAAAAAATATAGGTTGATAGTTTGGTGTAATCTTAGGAAATGCCTTTCCAAACATTTCAGCGCAAGCAAAAGTAATGAATGAAGAGCTGAATATATTTGTTTCAGTGGAAAGTACAATGCAGTGAACCAAAACACCATCCACAGAATTTAATAGGTAATGCAAATGGGAAAAAATAGCGAAATATGTGACGGAGGATAAGTTGGTCCCTTACATAGTTTTGATTTGTTAAAAATCAAAAATAGAAGCAACTATAGAAAAATGAATAAAGGATATAAATAAGAGGAGCTTTTTGGTTTTTGTTTTGTTTCTTTTTAGAGTAAGGTACCAAAAAAGAAATATATTTTTAAGTGTTAGATTGCTGGAAATTACCTAACTTAACTATTGAGCTAAGTAAAATCTCATTTGAAGAAATAATTCTAAAACTAAAAAACGTTTTAAACCTCTCTAATAGATATCTGTTAATAACCTGGAAAAATATTCGTTTAAATCAGGATCTTGTTTTATTTTCTTTTTTTGGTGATAAGGATTTTGACATCTTTACTTTTAATTACATTTAATTTGAATATATACTTATAAAGATACTTTTCTATTATGATTAATTTGCATTTGGGAATGATTGAAATCTTAATTCAATAGATCAAGTCATTTAATAGTTTTTAATATATAAGGAAGCATCATTTTATAATGTAAATAGCAATTTTCCTAAATTATCAGTTTTCTAAAGAGCTGCTAATTTAATCCAAATATAGCAACTACTACCACTGTTACTAGATAACTTTTATCCAGCCTTTTACCATGCATGAAGCACCATGCTAAGCTACGTATATGCATTAGCTCATTTGAGTAAATACTGTTACATTTTAGTTTAGGAAACTAGCATTTTCAGTTTAGAAGTTGTTATTATAAGTTTTACAAGATCACATCATTGAAAGGTAGTAAAACTGTTTTTTGAACCCAGGCTATCTGATTCCTAAAGGACCATTTCTCTGCTTAGCTGTTACTGGAGTTTCACCTAATAACTGGGTAAAGTGGAACAGGAAGAGTTTACCGTTACTGTTATAAAATCAATAAATACTTACTCATGTAGCACTGTTGAAGTAAAATCAATTTTATGTTTTGATAGTTCCATTTCTTCTGTTGGGTCATCTTTGCTATGTCTACTTAGTTTGCCGTCTTGTTTTAATAACTTACTAAGTGAAAATTTTTTTTCTTTCTCAGTTTGGTAATTCTGTTATCACCACACCTCTAAAGCGTCGCAAAGTGATTTCTCAAGAAACTTTAGTTGATCCTGTATCTTTAAGCTGCCAAAGTTCCTCTGATACTGTAGTTTTAAACTGTCGAAGTATACGAGTAGGGACACTCTTCCGACTATTACAAGAACCTGTAATTGTAAGTACATACTGTGCTCTTTACTACCAATTATAAGATTCAGAATTTAATGTATAATCTTTTAAAATTTATAAGTTAAAATATTTAATAGAACATTGAAATTATTTCATGATTTCAAATTGCTTTGAGAATACGGACAATTATAAATAGCTACTCACCATAAAAATTAGTGGGTAAAAACTTGATCGTATGTATTCTGTTAAAAAATTTTTTTAAATTATGATATTCAGAGTAGTGCATAATCATTATAGGAAAATGTTTATTCTCACTGAGTTGGAATTCACTCCAGTGTGTTACCGTTTTATTCTCATGTCAGCCCAATGCATGAAAACAGTATTTTGAGGAACTTTATGAGAAAAAGAAGAATTGAAAAGCTTCGGGGTCTGCATAAAAATGTCTTGTGACATAGTGACTCCTAGAAATAGATTATTGGACTTTGGTGGCCGCCCAAGAGGCATTGTGCTTTTGAACTAGTTCAGTGTCCAGAGAAGCCAAAGAACTTTCTTTCGTCCCTTTATCTTACTATCATACCTGTCTCATTGTTATTCTGCTACCACCAGTCCGATTCAAATGTATCTTTTCTGTTTAAGATTGTAACATAATCTCCTTAATCTGCCTTCTGAGTCATATTTTGTTTTCTTTCTGATGTATCCTATGCATTGTTGGTAGGTTAATCTTCCAATAGCACTGTACTCATAAGGCTGCTTAACTCGGGTGTCCTTAATTCTGTGTTTCCAACTATTTTTTAATGAATAGAGGCTAGCGTCATTCCCGGTATTATAAAGATCAGATGGACAAATGCAGTACATGAATCAGTTTTTCTGCCTTCTATAGGCAAAGGCCAAACAGCATGTCATTTAGGGTCTCTGTAGCAAAATCGTCCCCCCAAATCTATGATTGTTACTAATTTATCTTATTTTTTAGTTTTGTTTAGATTTTATCAAGATACAGCTAGAAGGTAAGCTGTTGTATGTCCTACTGCTCACTAAAGCTTTGTTTACACTAAAACACTTTACTGGAATAAAAAACGTTATTTTTAGAATTCACTAAGATAATTAGTTATTATATGCGTTGTAACAAAGGGCATTATACCTTAAGAGTGGAAATTTCATACTGTAACATCACAGAAGCTATGTTTAAGTTTTTAAGTATTCTTCATTAGAATTCTCTTTCCATATGGGAAAAAATGTATTTAGATACTTCTTTAAGATCAAAGATTCTTCTTCATTTTCCCACTAAAGTTACCATGTACAAAATATAATAAATATGTGGGGGCTCAGATAGTAAAGAATCTGCCTGCGATGCAGGAGACCCAGGTTCGATCCCTGAGTCAAAAACATCCCTTGGAGAAGGGAATGGCTACCCACTCCGCTATTCTTGCCTGGAAAATCCTTGGACAGGTTAGTGTGGCAGGCTATATATAGTCCATGGCGTTTTGGAGTCGGACACAATTGAGCAACTAACACTCTCACTTTAAGTTTTTCATAATAAATGTGTACTTTAAAATTGTAATTCCCTAGTTTGCTCCATTCATGATTTTGCCCGCTTAAGAACCGATTCCTTTTCCATTTCCATTTGTTTTTCTCCAGAACCAGAAAATGATCCTGTAGGGATTACTGTAAATACCTCTGATCTAACAAAATGTGAATGGTGTAGTGTCCGAAAATTACCAGTAGTGTTTCTTCAGACTAAACCGGCAGTTTATCAGAAGCTGAGCATGCAGCTGCAGATGAACATGGAGGATGAAGTTTGGAATGACTGTAAAGGAGTAAATAAATTAACAAGTAAGTTATGTAGAGCAAGTGTGCAATACATTGGTTAGCAGACTGTGAGTTGATATTGATAAGATACCTTAGATATATTTGTGTTACCTACACTCTTGATAATGACATTATAAGATATTACTTCCCTCATTTTATAGAAGAGGAAAAGTCCATAGAAAATGGAAGTTCTGAAGATAAAACCCAGGTTTAGCCATTTGGAAAGTTTTCAAAACGGGTTGAAACCCCAAAATATACATAGTGTTTATTTAACACTGTATAATCTGAGTAAAATGAGGTGTTTTGTTTTAATGTACTGATAGAAGTTGTAACTGTAAATCAGCCATCAAGTTGGGATCTTTAAAACTTAGCCTGAATAGAAAGTTTGAAAGTTCATTAACAGGTCTTCATTTTCTACAATAAGTCAGTGTGGTTCTCCAGTTGGTTTGTTTACCTTCCCCCAAACATTTGTGGCATAGCGTGACTAGCTGTGTTCTTCTCACTAATTGCTCCTTCAGCGTAATGATAAGTAAATGATAGATAACTATGAAAGCTCCAAGAGTTGGCACATTAGTGAATATCGGTTTTTACACTTAAATCTGGAGTTACTGCCAATTTACATGGCAGTTTCTTATGTGTTTGACAGCAGTATTGACTGATTATATGTTTAAAACTCAATATATTTGGATCCTATTAGGCGAAATAAATTAGTTACATCTATGAGTAGATTCATTCTAGAGCTACTGCTAGGGTAATGTGTTCTGGTTCCTTTCTTTTAATTAACTTAAGTGACGTTGTTAGGTAACGGTGTTATTGGTCCTTATTTTAGTATTTATTACATATCCACTGTATGCCAAACACTGTTTTGAACGTTTATATCAGGATTTCTGGTGATGTTCTTGGAAATAGTTAGTTAACTTTTTATTTTAGTATCTGTTTACCTATTTTTTTCTTTTAGACTTATTAATTATATTGATTTCTTTTCAGATTTGGAAGAACAATACATAATTCTAATTTTTCAAAATGGCCTTGATCCTCAGGCAAATGTGCTATTTGAAAATATTATTACTGACATTGGTATAAAGAATAATGTGTCAGATTTTTTTGCGAAAATTCCCTTTGATGAAGCCAATAGCAGACTTCGTGCCTGTACAGGAACCTATGAAGAGAGCATCAAAGGAAGTTGCGTGCAAAAAGAAAACAAAATTGAAAATGTAATTTTTTTTTTTTTGTCTTTTATTTATTTATTTTTCAGATTCCAAAGTTCTGTATTTTTCTTTTCTTTCTTTCTTTCTTTCTTTTTTTTTTTTTCTTCTTTCAGGTTTAGTTTTTTATTTTTTAAATTTTAAAATCTCTAATTCTTACATGCGTTCCCAAACATGAACCCCCCTCCCACCTCCCTCCCCACAACATCCCTCTGGGTCATCCCCATGCACCAGCCCCAAGCATGCTGTATCCTGCGTCAGACATAGACTGGCAATTCAATTCTTACATGATAGTATACATGTTAGAATTCCCATTCTCCCAAATCATCCCAACCTCTCCCTCTCCCTCTCCCTCTGAGTCCAAAAGTCCGTTATACACATCTGTGTCTTTTTTCCTGTCTTGCATACAGGGTCGTCGTTGCCATCTTCCTAAATTCCATATATATGTGTTAGTATACTGTATTGGTGTTTTTCTTTCTGGCTTACTTCACTCTGTATAATTGGCTCCAGTTTCATCCATCTCATCAGAACTGATTCAAATGAATTCTTTTTAACGGCTGAGTAATAGTCCATTGTGTATATGTACCACAGCTTTCTTATCCATTCATCTGCTGACGGACATCTAGGTTGTTTCCATGTCCTGGCTATTATAAACAGTGCTGCGATGAACACTGGGGTACATGTGTCTCTTTCAATTCTGGTTTCCTCGGTGTGTATGCCCAGCAGGGGGATTGCTGGGTCATAAGGTAGTTCTATTTGCAATTTTTTAAGGAATCTCCACACTGTTCTCCATCGTGGCTGTACTAGTTTGCATTCCCACCAACAGTGTAGGAGGGTTCCCTTTTCTCCACACCCTCTCCAGCATTTATTGCTTGCAGATTTTTGGATCGCAGCCATTCTGACTGGTGTGAAGTGGTACCTCATTGTGGTTTTGATTTGCATTGCTCTAATAATGAGTGATGTTGAGCATCTTTTCATGTGTTTGTTAGCCATCCGTATGTCTTCTTTGGAGAAATGTCTATTTAGTTCTTTGGCCCATTTTTTGATTGGGTCGTTTATTTTTCTGGAATTGAGCTGCATAAGTTGCTTGTATATTTTTGAGATTAGTTGGTTGTCAGTTGCTTCATTTGCTATTATTTTCTCCCATTCAGAAGGCTGTCTTTTCACCTTGCTTATATTTTCCTTTGTTGTGCAGAAGCTTTTAATTTTAATTAGATCCCATTTGTTTATTTTTGCTTTTATTTCCAGAATTCTGGGAGGTGGATCATAGAGGATCCTGCTGTGATTTATGTCTGAGAGTGTTTTGCCTATGTTCTCCTCTAGGAGTTTTATAGTTTCTGATCTTACATTTAGATCTTTCATCCATTTTGAGTTTATTTTTGTGTGCGGTGTTAGAAAGTGGTCTAGTTTCATTCTTTTACAAGTGGTGGACCAGTTTTCCCAGCACCACTTGTTAAAGAGATTGTCTTTACTCCATTGTATATCCTTGCCTCCTTTGTCAAAGATAAGGTGTCCATATGTGTGTGGATTTATCTCTGGGCTTCCTGTTTTGTTCCATTGATCTATATGTCTGTCTTTGTGCCAGTACCATACTGTCTTGATGACTGTGGCTTTGTAGTAGAGCCTGAAGTCAGGTAGGTTGATTCCTCCAGTTCCATTCTTCTTTCTCAAGATTGCTTTGGCTATTCGAGGTTTTTTGTATTTCCATACAAAGCTTGAAATTATTTGTTCTAGTTCTGTGAAAAATGTGGCTGGTAGCTTGATAGGGATTGCATTGAATTTGTAAATTGCTTTGGGTAGTATACTCATTTTCACTATATTGATTCTTCCGATCCGTGAACATGGTATATTTCTCCGTGTATTAGTGTCCTCTTTGATTTCTTTCATCAGTGTTTTATAGTTTTCTATATATAGGTCTTTAGTCTCTTTAGGTAGATATATTCCTAAGTATTTTATTCTTTTCGTTGCAATGGTGAATGGAATTGTTTCCTTAATTTCTTTTTCTACTCTCTCATTATTCGTGTATAGGAATGCAAGGGATTTCTGTGTGTTGATTTTATATCCTGCAACTTTACTATATTCATTGATGAGCTCTAGTAATTTTCTGGTGGAGTCTTTAGGGTTTTCCACGTAGAGGATCATGTCATCTGCAAACAGTGAGAGTTTTACTTCTTCCTTTCCAATTTGGATTCCTTTTATTTCTTTTTCTGCTCTGATTGCTGTGGCCAAAACTTCCAGAACTATGTTGAATAGTAGCGGTGAAAGTGGACACCCTTGTCTTGTTCCTGACTTTAGGGGAAATGCTTTCAATTTTTCACCGTTGAGGATAATGTTTGCTGTGGGTTTGTCATATATAGCTTTTATTATGTTGAGGTATGTTCCTTTTATTCCTGCTTTCTGGAGAGTTTTTTTATCATAAATGGATGTTGAATTTTGTCAAAGGCCTTCTCTGCATCTGTTGAGATAATCATATGGTTTTTATTTTTCAATTTGTTAATGTGGTGAATTACATTGATTGATTTGCGGATATTGAAGAATCCTCGCATCCCTGGGATAAAGCCCACTTGGTCATGGTGTATGATCTTTTTAATGTGTTGTTGGATTCTGACTGCTAGAATTTTGTTGAGGATTTTTGCATCTATGTTCATCGGTGATATTGGCCTGTAGTTTTCTTTTTTTGGTGACATCTTTGTCAGGTTTTGGTATTAGGGTGATGGTGGCCTCCTAGAATGAGTTTGGAAGTTTACCTTCCTCTGCAATTTTCTGGAAGAGTTTGAGGAGGACAGGTGTTAGCTCTTCTCGAAATTTTTGGTAGAATTCAGCTGTGAAGCCGTCTGGACCTGGGCTTTTGTTTGCTGGAAGATTTCTGATTACCGTTTCAATTTCCGTGCTTGTGATGGGTCTGTTAAGATTTTCTATTTCTTCCTGGTTCGGTTTTGGAAAATTGTACTTTTCTAAGAATTTGTCCATTTCTTCCACGTTGTCCATTTTATTGGCATACAACTGCTGATAGTAGTCTCTTATGATCCTTTGTATTTCTGTGTTGTCTGTTGTGATCTCTCCATTTTCATTTCTAATTTTATTGATTTGATTTTTCTCTCTTTGCTTCTTGATGAGTCTGGCTAATGGTTTGTCAATTTTATTTGTCCTTTCAAAGAACCAGCTTTTGGCTTTGTTGATTTTTGCTATGGTCTCTTTTGTTTCTTTTGCATTTATTTCTGCCCTAATTTTTAAGATTTCTTTCCTTCTACTAACTCTGGGGTTCTCCAGCTCTTCCTTTTCTAGTTGCTTTAGTTGTAGAGTTAGGTTATTTATTTGACTTTTTTCTTGTTTCTTGAGGTATGCCTGTATTGCTATGAACTTTCCTCTTAGCACTGCTTTTATAGTGTCCCACAGGTTTTGGGTTGTTGTGTTTTCATTTTCATTAGTTTCTATGCATATTTTGATTTCTTTTTTGATTTCTTCTGTGATTTGTTGGTTATTCAGAAGTGTGTTGTTCATCCTCCATATGTTGGAATTTTTAATAGTTTTTCTCCTGTAATTGAGATCTAATCTTAATGCATTATGGTCAGAAAAGATGCTTGGAATGATTTCGATCTTTTTTGAATTTATCAAGTTTAGATTTATGGCCCAGGATGTGATCTGTCCTGGAGAAGGTTCCATGAGCACTTGAAAAAAAGGTGAAATTCGTTGTTTTGGGGTGAAATGTCCTATAGATATCAATTAGGTCTAACTGATGTAACGTATCATTTAAAGTTTGCGTTTCTTTGTTAATTTTCTGTTTAGTTGATCTGTCCATAGGTGTGAGTGGGGTATTAAAGTCTCCCACTATTATTGTGTTACTGTTGATTTCCCCTTTCATACTTGTTAGCATTTGTCTTACATATTGCGGTGCTCCTATATTGGGTGCATATATATTTATAATTGTTATATCTTCTTCTTGGATTGTTCCTTTGATCATTATGTAGTGGCCTTCTTTGTCTCTTTTCACAGCCTTTGTTTTTAAAGTCTATTTTATCGGATATGAGTATTGCCACTCCTGCTCTCTTTTGGTCTCTATTTGCGTGGTATATCTTTTTCCAGCCCTTCACTTTCAAGTCTGTAGGTGTCCCTTGTTTTGAGGTGGGTCTCTTGTAAGCAGCATATAGAGGGGTCTTGTTTTTGTATCCATCCGGCCACTCTCTGTCTTTTGGTTGGGGCGTTCAACCCATTTACGTTTAAGGTAATTATTGATGAGTATGATCCCAGGATTTTCTACATGGCACTGTTTAGTGAGAATACTGAGATGCAGAAATTATGTGCATATTTTCTTATTTTTGTAAAAAGAACCTAAAAAATAAATTTGTATATTAAAAAGTTGTATGTACATATGTCAGGAATTCGTATATATGTCAGGAATTCGGAAAGTTGTAGATTAAAATATGGAAACATACATATTTGATTGTTAAGATGGGATCAGTAAGAAATGAAAAACCAAAAGTAACTATAATAATAGAAAAAATATAGGTTGATAGTTTGGTGTAATCTTAGGAAATGCCTTTCCAAACATTTCAGCGCAAGCAAAAGTAATGAATGAAGAGCTGAATATATTTGTTTCAGTGGAAAGTACAATGCAGTGAACCAAAACACCATCCACAGAATTTAATAGGTAATGCAAATGGGAAAAAATAGCGAAATATGTGACGGAGGATAAGTTGGTCCCTTACATAGTTTTGATTTGTTAAAAATCAAAAATAGAAGCAACTATAGAAAAATGAATAAAGGATATAAATAAGAGGAGCTTTTTGGTTTTTGTTTTGTTTCTTTTTAGAGTAAGGTACCAAAAAAGAAATATATTTTTAAGTGTTAGATTGCTGGAAATTACCTAACTTAACTATTGAGCTAAGTAAAATCTCATTTGAAGAAATAATTCTAAAACTAAAAAACGTTTTAAACCTCTCTAATAGATATCTGTTAATAACCTGGAAAAATATTCGTTTAAATCAGGATCTTGTTTTATTTTCTTTTTTTGGTGATAAGGATTTTGACATCTTTACTTTTAATTACATTTAATTTGAATATATACTTATAAAGATACTTTTCTATTATGATTAATTTGCATTTGGGAATGATTGAAATCTTAATTCAATAGATCAAGTCATTTAATAGTTTTTAATATATAAGGAAGCATCATTTTATAATGTAAATAGCAATTTTCCTAAATTATCAGTTTTCTAAAGAGCTGCTAATTTAATCCAAATATAGCAACTACTACCACTGTTACTAGATAACTTTTATCCAGCCTTTTACCATGCATGAAGCACCATGCTAAGCTACGTATATGCATTAGCTCATTTGAGTAAATACTGTTACATTTTAGTTTAGGAAACTAGCATTTTCAGTTTAGAAGTTGTTATTATAAGTTTTACAAGATCACATCATTGAAAGGTAGTAAAACTGTTTTTTGAACCCAGGCTATCTGATTCCTAAAGGACCATTTCTCTGCTTAGCTGTTACTGGAGTTTCACCTAATAACTGGGTAAAGTGGAACAGGAAGAGTTTACCGTTACTGTTATAAAATCAATAAATACTTACTCATGTAGCACTGTTGAAGTAAAATCAATTTTATGTTTTGATAGTTCCATTTCTTCTGTTGGGTCATCTTTGCTATGTCTACTTAGTTTGCCGTCTTGTTTTAATAACTTACTAAGTGAAAATTTTTTTTCTTTCTCAGTTTGGTAATTCTGTTATCACCACACCTCTAAAGCGTCGCAAAGTGATTTCTCAAGAAACTTTAGTTGATCCTGTATCTTTAAGCTGCCAAAGTTCCTCTGATACTGTAGTTTTAAACTGTCGAAGTATACGAGTAGGGACACTCTTCCGACTATTACAAGAACCTGTAATTGTAAGTACATACTGTGCTCTTTACTACCAATTATAAGATTCAGAATTTAATGTATAATCTTTTAAAATTTATAAGTTAAAATATTTAATAGAACATTGAAATTATTTCATGATTTCAAATTGCTTTGAGAATACGGACAATTATAAATAGCTACTCACCATAAAAATTAGTGGGTAAAAACTTGATCGTATGTATTCTGTTAAAAAATTTTTTTAAATTATGATATTCAGAGTAGTGCATAATCATTATAGGAAAATGTTTATTCTCACTGAGTTGGAATTCACTCCAGTGTGTTACCGTTTTATTCTCATGTCAGCCCAATGCATGAAAACAGTATTTTGAGGAACTTTATGAGAAAAAGAAGAATTGAAAAGCTTCGGGGTCTGCATAAAAATGTCTTGTGACATAGTGACTCCTAGAAATAGATTATTGGACTTTGGTGGCCGCCCAAGAGGCATTGTGCTTTTGAACTAGTTCAGTGTCCAGAGAAGCCAAAGAACTTTCTTTCGTCCCTTTATCTTACTATCATACCTGTCTCATTGTTATTCTGCTACCACCAGTCCGATTCAAATGTATCTTTTCTGTTTAAGATTGTAACATAATCTCCTTAATCTGCCTTCTGAGTCATATTTTGTTTTCTTTCTGATGTATCCTATGCATTGTTGGTAGGTTAATCTTCCAATAGCACTGTACTCATAAGGCTGCTTAACTCGGGTGTCCTTAATTCTGTGTTTCCAACTATTTTTTAATGAATAGAGGCTAGCGTCATTCCCGGTATTATAAAGATCAGATGGACAAATGCAGTACATGAATCAGTTTTTCTGCCTTCTATAGGCAAAGGCCAAACAGCATGTCATTTAGGGTCTCTGTAGCAAAATCGTCCCCCCAAATCTATGATTGTTACTAATTTATCTTATTTTTTAGTTTTGTTTAGATTTTATCAAGATACAGCTAGAAGGTAAGCTGTTGTATGTCCTACTGCTCACTAAAGCTTTGTTTACACTAAAACACTTTACTGGAATAAAAAACGTTATTTTTAGAATTCACTAAGATAATTAGTTATTATATGCGTTGTAACAAAGGGCATTATACCTTAAGAGTGGAAATTTCATACTGTAACATCACAGAAGCTATGTTTAAGTTTTTAAGTATTCTTCATTAGAATTCTCTTTCCATATGGGAAAAAATGTATTTAGATACTTCTTTAAGATCAAAGATTCTTCTTCATTTTCCCACTAAAGTTACCATGTACAAAATATAATAAATATGTGGGGGCTCAGATAGTAAAGAATCTGCCTGCAATGCAGGAGACCCAGGTTCGATCCCTGAGTCAAAAACATCCCTTGGAGAAGGGAATGGCTACCCACTCCGCTATTCTTGCCTGGAAAATCCTTGGACAGGTTAGTGTGGCAGGCTATATATAGTCCATGGCGTTTTGGAGTCGGACACAATTGAGCAACTAACACTCTCACTTTAAGTTTTTCATAATAAATGTGTACTTTAAAATTGTAATTCCCTAGTTTGCTCCATTCATGATTTTGCCCGCTTAAGAACCGATTCCTTTTCCATTTCCATTTGTTTTTCTCCAGAACCAGAAAATGATCCTGTAGGGATTACTGTAAATACCTCTGATCTAACAAAATGTGAATGGTGTAGTGTCCGAAAATTACCAGTAGTGTTTCTTCAGACTAAACCGGCAGTTTATCAGAAGCTGAGCATGCAGCTGCAGATGAACATGGAGGATGAAGTTTGGAATGACTGTAAAGGAGTAAATAAATTAACAAGTAAGTTATGTAGAGCAAGTGTACAATACATTGGTTAGCAGACTGTGAGTTGATATTGATAAGATACCTTAGATATATTTGTGTTACCTACACTCTTGATAATGACATTATAAGATATTACTTCCCTCATTTTATAGAAGAGGAAAAGTCCATAGAAAATGGAAGTTCTGAAGATAAAACCCAGGTTTAGCCATTTGGAAAGTTTTCAAAACGGGTTGAAACCCCAAAATATACATAGTGTTTATTTAACACTGTATAATCTGAGTAAAATGAGGTGTTTTGTTTTAATGTACTGATAGAAGTTGTAACTGTAAATCAGCCATCAAGTTGGGATCTTTAAAACTTAGCCTGAATAGAAAGTTTGAAAGTTCATTAACAGGTCTTCATTTTCTACAATAAGTCAGTGTGGTTCTCCAGTTGGTTTGTTTACCTTCCCCCAAACATTTGTGGCATAGCGTGACTAGCTGTGTTCTTCTCACTAATTGCTCCTTCAGCGTAATGATAAGTAAATGATAGATAACTATGAAAGCTCCAAGAGTTGGCACATTAGTGAATATCGGTTTTTACACTTAAATCTGGAGTTACTGCCAATTTACATGGCAGTTTCTTATGTGTTTGACAGCAGTATTGACTGATTATATGTTTAAAACTCAATATATTTGGATCCTATTAGGCGAAATAAATTAGTTACATCTATGAGTAGATTCATTCTAGAGCTACTGCTAGGGTAATGTGTTCTGGTTCCTTTCTTTTAATTAACTTAAGTGACGTTGTTAGGTAACGGTGTTATTGGTCCTTATTTTAGTATTTATTACATATCCACTGTATGCCAAACACTGTTTTGAACATTTATATCAGGATTTCTGGTGATGTTCTTGGAAATAGTTAGTTAACTTTTTATTTTAGTATCTGTTTACCTATTTTTTTCTTTTAGACTTATTAATTATATTGATTTCTTTTCAGATTTGGAAGAACAATACATAATTCTAATTTTTCAAAATGGCCTTGATCCTCAGGCAAATGTGCTATTTGAAAATATTATTACTGACATTGGTATAAAGAATAATGTGTCAGATTTTTTTGCGAAAATTCCCTTTGATGAAGCCAATAGCAGACTTCGTGCCTGTACAGGAACCTATGAAGAGAGCATCAAAGGAAGTTGCGTGCAAAAAGAAAACAAAATTGAAAATGTAATTTTTTTTTTTTTGTCTTTTATTTATTTATTTTTCAGATTCCAAAGTTCTGTATTTTTCTTTTCTTTCTTTCTTTCTTTCTTTTTTTTTTTTTCTTCTTTCAGGTTTAGTTTTTTATTTTTTAAATTTTAAAATCTCTAATTCTTACATGCGTTCCCAAACATGAACCCCCCTCCCACCTCCCTCCCCACAACATCCCTCTGGGTCATCCCCATGCACCAGCCCCAAGCATGCTGTATCCTGCGTCAGACATAGACTGGCAATTCAATTCTTACATGATAGTATACATGTTAGAATTCCCATTCTCCCAAATCATCCCAACCTCTCCCTCTCCCTCTCCCTCTGAGTCCAAAAGTCCGTTATACACATCTGTGTCTTTTTTCCTGTCTTGCATACAGGGTCGTCGTTGCCATCTTCCTAAATTCCATATATATGTGTTAGTATACTGTATTGGTGTTTTTCTTTCTGGCTTACTTCACTCTGTATAATTGGCTCCAGTTTCATCCATCTCATCAGAACTGATTCAAATGAATTCTTTTTAACGGCTGAGTAATAGTCCATTGTGTATATGTACCACAGCTTTCTTATCCATTCATCTGCTGACGGACATCTAGGTTGTTTCCATGTCCTGGCTATTATAAACAGTGCTGCGATGAACACTGGGGTACATGTGTCTCTTTCAATTCTGGTTTCCTCGGTGTGTATGCCCAGCAGGGGGATTGCTGGGTCATAAGGTAGTTCTATTTGCAATTTTTTAAGGAATCTCCACACTGTTCTCCATCGTGGCTGTACTAGTTTGCATTCCCACCAACAGTGTAGGAGGGTTCCCTTTTCTCCACACCCTCTCCAGCATTTATTGCTTGCAGATTTTTGGATCGCAGCCATTCTGACTGGTGTGAAGTGGTACCTCATTGTGGTTTTGATTTGCATTGCTCTAATAATGAGTGATGTTGAGCATCTTTTCATGTGTTTGTTAGCCATCCGTATGTCTTCTTTGGAGAAATGTCTATTTAGTTCTTTGGCCCATTTTTTGATTGGGTCGTTTATTTTTCTGGAATTGAGCTGCATAAGTTGCTTGTATATTTTTGAGATTAGTTGGTTGTCAGTTGCTTCATTTGCTATTATTTTCTCCCATTCAGAAGGCTGTCTTTTCACCTTGCTTATATTTTCCTTTGTTGTGCAGAAGCTTTTAATTTTAATTAGATCCCATTTGTTTATTTTTGCTTTTATTTCCAGAATTCTGGGAGGTGGATCATAGAGGATCCTGCTGTGATTTATGTCTGAGAGTGTTTTGCCTATGTTCTCCTCTAGGAGTTTTATAGTTTCTGATCTTACATTTAGATCTTTCATCCATTTTGAGTTTATTTTTGTGTGCGGTGTTAGAAAGTGGTCTAGTTTCATTCTTTTACAAGTGGTGGACCAGTTTTCCCAGCACCACTTGTTAAAGAGATTGTCTTTACTCCATTGTATATCCTTGCCTCCTTTGTCAAAGATAAGGTGTCCATATGTGTGTGGATTTATCTCTGGGCTTCCTGTTTTGTTCCATTGATCTATATGTCTGTCTTTGTGCCAGTACCATACTGTCTTGATGACTGTGGCTTTGTAGTAGAGCCTGAAGTCAGGTAGGTTGATTCCTCCAGTTCCATTCTTCTTTCTCAAGATTGCTTTGGCTATTCGAGGTTTTTTGTATTTCCATACAAAGCTTGAAATTATTTGTTCTAGTTCTGTGAAAAATGTGGCTGGTAGCTTGATAGGGATTGCATTGAATTTGTAAATTGCTTTGGGTAGTATACTCATTTTCACTATATTGATTCTTCCGATCCGTGAACATGGTATATTTCTCCGTGTATTAGTGTCCTCTTTGATTTCTTTCATCAGTGTTTTATAGTTTTCTATATATAGGTCTTTAGTCTCTTTAGGTAGATATATTCCTAAGTATTTTATTCTTTTCGTTGCAATGGTGAATGGAATTGTTTCCTTAATTTCTTTTTCTACTCTCTCATTATTCGTGTATAGGAATGCAAGGGATTTCTGTGTGTTGATTTTATATCCTGCAACTTTACTATATTCATTGATGAGCTCTAGTAATTTTCTGGTGGAGTCTTTAGGGTTTTCCACGTAGAGGATCATGTCATCTGCAAACAGTGAGAGTTTTACTTCTTCCTTTCCAATTTGGATTCCTTTTATTTCTTTTTCTGCTCTGATTGCTGTGGCCAAAACTTCCAGAACTATGTTGAATAGTAGCGGTGAAAGTGGACACCCTTGTCTTGTTCCTGACTTTAGGGGAAATGCTTTCAATTTTTCACCGTTGAGGATAATGTTTGCTGTGGGTTTGTCATATATAGCTTTTATTATGTTGAGGTATGTTCCTTTTATTCCTGCTTTCTGGAGAGTTTTTTTATCATAAATGGATGTTGAATTTTGTCAAAGGCCTTCTCTGCATCTGTTGAGATAATCATATGGTTTTTATTTTTCAATTTGTTAATGTGGTGAATTACATTGATTGATTTGCGGATATTGAAGAATCCTCGCATCCCTGGGATAAAGCCCACTTGGTCATGGTGTATGATCTTTTTAATGTGTTGTTGGATTCTGACTGCTAGAATTTTGTTGAGGATTTTTGCATCTATGTTCATCGGTGATATTGGCCTGTAGTTTTCTTTTTTTGGTGACATCTTTGTCAGGTTTTGGTATTAGGGTGATGGTGGCCTCCTAGAATGAGTTTGGAAGTTTACCTTCCTCTGCAATTTTCTGGAAGAGTTTGAGGAGGACAGGTGTTAGCTCTTCTCGAAATTTTTGGTAGAATTCAGCTGTGAAGCCGTCTGGACCTGGGCTTTTGTTTGCTGGAAGATTTCTGATTACCGTTTCAATTTCCGTGCTTGTGATGGGTCTGTTAAGATTTTCTATTTCTTCCTGGTTCGGTTTTGGAAAATTGTACTTTTCTAAGAATTTGTCCATTTCTTCCACGTTGTCCATTTTATTGGCATACAACTGCTGATAGTAGTCTCTTATGATCCTTTGTATTTCTGTGTTGTCTGTTGTGATCTCTCCATTTTCATTTCTAATTTTATTGATTTGATTTTTCTCTCTTTGCTTCTTGATGAGTCTGGCTAATGGTTTGTCAATTTTATTTGTCCTTTCAAAGAACCAGCTTTTGGCTTTGTTGATTTTTGCTATGGTCTCTTTTGTTTCTTTTGCATTTATTTCTGCCCTAATTTTTAAGATTTCTTTCCTTCTACTAACTCTGGGGTTCTCCAGCTCTTCCTTTTCTAGTTGCTTTAGTTGTAGAGTTAGGTTATTTATTTGACTTTTTTCTTGTTTCTTGAGGTATGCCTGTATTGCTATGAACTTTCCTCTTAGCACTGCTTTTATAGTGTCCCACAGGTTTTGGGTTGTTGTGTTTTCATTTTCATTAGTTTCTATGCATATTTTGATTTCTTTTTTGATTTCTTCTGTGATTTGTTGGTTATTCAGAAGTGTGTTGTTCATCCTCCATATGTTGGAATTTTTAATAGTTTTTCTCCTGTAATTGAGATCTAATCTTAATGCATTATGGTCAGAAAAGATGCTTGGAATGATTTCGATCTTTTTTGAATTTATCAAGTTTAGATTTATGGCCCAGGATGTGATCTGTCCTGGAGAAGGTTCCATGAGCACTTGAAAAAAAGGTGAAATTCGTTGTTTTGGGGTGAAATGTCCTATAGATATCAATTAGGTCTAACTGATGTAACGTATCATTTAAAGTTTGCGTTTCTTTGTTAATTTTCTGTTTAGTTGATCTGTCCATAGGTGTGAGTGGGGTATTAAAGTCTCCCACTATTATTGTGTTACTGTTGATTTCCCCTTTCATACTTGTTAGCATTTGTCTTACATATTGCGGTGCTCCTATATTGGGTGCATATATATTTATAATTGTTATATCTTCTTCTTGGATTGTTCCTTTGATCATTATGTAGTGGCCTTCTTTGTCTCTTTTCACAGCCTTTGTTTTTAAAGTCTATTTTATCGGATATGAGTATTGCCACTCCTGCTCTCTTTTGGTCTCTATTTGCGTGGTATATCTTTTTCCAGCCCTTCACTTTCAAGTCTGTAGGTGTCCCTTGTTTTGAGGTGGGTCTCTTGTAAGCAGCATATAGAGGGGTCTTGTTTTTGTATCCATCCGGCCACTCTCTGTCTTTTGGTTGGGGCGTTCAACCCATTTACGTTTAAGGTAATTATTGATGAGTATGATCCCAGGATTTTCTACATGGCACTGTTTAGTGAGAATACTGAGATGCAGAAATTATGTGCATATTTTCTTATTTTTGTAAAAAGAACCTAAAAAATAAATTTGTATATTAAAAAGTTGTATGTACATATGTCAGGAATTCGTATATATGTCAGGAATTCGGAAAGTTGTAGATTAAAATATGGAAACATACATATTTGATTGTTAAGATGGGATCAGTAAGAAATGAAAAACCAAAAGTAACTATAATAATAGAAAAAATATAGGTTGATAGTTTGGTGTAATCTTAGGAAATGCCTTTCCAAACATTTCAGCGCAAGCAAAAGTAATGAATGAAGAGCTGAATATATTTGTTTCAGTGGAAAGTACAATGCAGTGAACCAAAACACCATCCACAGAATTTAATAGGTAATGCAAATGGGAAAAAATAGCGAAATATGTGACGGAGGATAAGTTGGTCCCTTACATAGTTTTGATTTGTTAAAAATCAAAAATAGAAGCAACTATAGAAAAATGAATAAAGGATATAAATAAGAGGAGCTTTTTGGTTTTTGTTTTGTTTCTTTTTAGAGTAAGGTACCAAAAAAGAAATATATTTTTAAGTGTTAGATTGCTGGAAATTACCTAACTTAACTATTGAGCTAAGTAAAATCTCATTTGAAGAAATAATTCTAAAACTAAAAAACGTTTTAAACCTCTCTAATAGATATCTGTTAATAACCTGGAAAAATATTCGTTTAAATCAGGATCTTGTTTTATTTTCTTTTTTTGGTGATAAGGATTTTGACATCTTTACTTTTAATTACATTTAATTTGAATATATACTTATAAAGATACTTTTCTATTATGATTAATTTGCATTTGGGAATGATTGAAATCTTAATTCAATAGATCAAGTCATTTAATAGTTTTTAATATATAAGGAAGCATCATTTTATAATGTAAATAGCAATTTTCCTAAATTATCAGTTTTCTAAAGAGCTGCTAATTTAATCCAAATATAGCAACTACTACCACTGTTACTAGATAACTTTTATCCAGCCTTTTACCATGCATGAAGCACCATGCTAAGCTACGTATATGCATTAGCTCATTTGAGTAAATACTGTTACATTTTAGTTTAGGAAACTAGCATTTTCAGTTTAGAAGTTGTTATTATAAGTTTTACAAGATCACATCATTGAAAGGTAGTAAAACTGTTTTTTGAACCCAGGCTATCTGATTCCTAAAGGACCATTTCTCTGCTTAGCTGTTACTGGAGTTTCACCTAATAACTGGGTAAAGTGGAACAGGAAGAGTTTACCGTTACTGTTATAAAATCAATAAATACTTACTCATGTAGCACTGTTGAAGTAAAATCAATTTTATGTTTTGATAGTTCCATTTCTTCTGTTGGGTCATCTTTGCTATGTCTACTTAGTTTGCCGTCTTGTTTTAATAACTTACTAAGTGAAAATTTTTTTTCTTTTTCAGTTTGGTAATTCTGTTATCACCACACCTCTAAAGCGTCGCAAAGTGATTTCTCAAGAAACTTTAGTTGATCCTGTATCTTTAAGCTGCCAAAGTTCCTCTGATACTGTAGTTTTAAACTGTCGAAGTATACGAGTAGGGACACTCTTCCGACTATTACAAGAACCTGTAATTGTAAGTACATACTGTGCTCTTTACTACCAATTATAAGATTCAGAATTTAATGTATAATCTTTTAAAATTTATAAGTTAAAATATTTAATAGAACATTGAAATTATTTCATGATTTCAAATTGCTTTGAGAATACGGACAATTATAAATAGCTACTCACCATAAAAATTAGTGGGTAAAAACTTGATCGTATGTATTCTGTTAAAAAATTTTTTTAAATTATGATATTCAGAGTAGTGCATAATCATTATAGGAAAATGTTTATTCTCACTGAGTTGGAATTCACTCCAGTGTGTTACCGTTTTATTCTCATGTCAGCCCAATGCATGAAAACAGTATTTTGAGGAACTTTATGAGAAAAAGAAGAATTGAAAAGCTTCGGGGTCTGCATAAAAATGTCTTGTGACATAGTGACTCCTAGAAATAGATTATTGGACTTTGGTGGCCGCCCAAGAGGCATTGTGCTTTTGAACTAGTTCAGTGTCCAGAGAAGCCAAAGAACTTTCTTTCGTCCCTTTATCTTACTATCATACCTGTCTCATTGTTATTCTGCTACCACCAGTCCGATTCAAATGTATCTTTTCTGTTTAAGATTGTAACATAATCTCCTTAATCTGCCTTCTGAGTCATATTTTGTTTTCTTTCTGATGTATCCTATGCATTGTTGGTAGGTTAATCTTCCAATAGCACTGTACTCATAAGGCTGCTTAACTCGGGTGTCCTTAATTCTGTGTTTCCAACTATTTTTTAATGAATAGAGGCTAGCGTCATTCCCGGTATTATAAAGATCAGATGGACAAATGCAGTACATGAATCAGTTTTTCTGCCTTCTATAGGCAAAGGCCAAACAGCATGTCATTTAGGGTCTCTGTAGCAAAATCGTCCCCCCAAATCTATGATTGTTACTAATTTATCTTATTTTTTAGTTTTGTTTAGATTTTATCAAGATACAGCTAGAAGGTAAGCTGTTGTATGTCCTACTGCTCACTAAAGCTTTGTTTACACTAAAACACTTTACTGGAATAAAAAACGTTATTTTTAGAATTCACTAAGATAATTAGTTATTATATGCGTTGTAACAAAGGGCATTATACCTTAAGAGTGGAAATTTCATACTGTAACATCACAGAAGCTATGTTTAAGTTTTTAAGTATTCTTCATTAGAATTCTCTTTCCATATGGGAAAAAATGTATTTAGATACTTCTTTAAGATCAAAGATTCTTCTTCATTTTCCCACTAAAGTTACCATGTACAAAATATAATAAATATGTGGGGGCTCAGATAGTAAAGAATCTGCCTGCGATGCAGGAGACCCAGGTTCGATCCCTGAGTCAAAAACATCCCTTGGAGAAGGGAATGGCTACCCACTCCGCTATTCTTGCCTGGAAAATCCTTGGACAGGTTAGTGTGGCAGGCTATATATAGTCCATGGCGTTTTGGAGTCGGACACAATTGAGCAACTAACACTCTCACTTTAAGTTTTTCATAATAAATGTGTACTTTAAAATTGTAATTCCCTAGTTTGCTCCATTCATGATTTTGCCCGCTTAAGAACCGATTCCTTTTCCATTTCCATTTGTTTTTCTCCAGAACCAGAAAATGATCCTGTAGGGATTACTGTAAATACCTCTGATCTAACAAAATGTGAATGGTGTAGTGTCCGAAAATTACCAGTAGTGTTTCTTCAGACTAAACCGGCAGTTTATCAGAAGCTGAGCATGCAGCTGCAGATGAACATGGAGGATGAAGTTTGGAATGACTGTAAAGGAGTAAATAAATTAACAAGTAAGTTATGTAGAGCAAGTGTGCAATACATTGGTTAGCAGACTGTGAGTTGATATTGATAAGATACCTTAGATATATTTGTGTTACCTACACTCTTGATAATGACATTATAAGATATTACTTCCCTCATTTTATAGAAGAGGAAAAGTCCATAGAAAATGGAAGTTCTGAAGATAAAACCCAGGTTTAGCCATTTGGAAAGTTTTCAAAACGGGTTGAAACCCCAAAATATACATAGTGTTTATTTAACACTGTATAATCTGAGTAAAATGAGGTGTTTTGTTTTAATGTACTGATAGAAGTTGTAACTGTAAATCAGCCATCAAGTTGGGATCTTTAAAACTTAGCCTGAACAGAAAGTTTGAAAGTTCATTAACAGGTCTTCATTTTCTACAATAAGTCAGTGTGGTTCTCCAGTTGGTTTGTTTACCTTCCCCCAAACATTTGTGGCATAGCGTGACTAGCTGTGTTCTTCTCACTAATTGCTCCTTCAGCGTAATGATAAGTAAATGATAGATAACTATGAAAGCTCCAAGAGTTGGCACATTAGTGAATATCGGTTTTTACACTTAAATCTGGAGTTACTGCCAATTTACATGGCAGTTTCTTATGTGTTTGACAGCAGTATTGACTGATTATATGTTTAAAACTCAATATATTTGGATCCTATTAGGCGAAATAAATTAGTTACATCTATGAGTAGATTCATTCTAGAGCTACTGCTAGGGTAATGTGTTCTGGTTCCTTTCTTTTAATTAACTTAAGTGACGTTGTTAGGTAACGGTGTTATTGGTCCTTATTTTAGTATTTATTACATATCCACTGTATGCCAAACACTGTTTTGAACGTTTATATCAGGATTTCTGGTGATGTTCTTGGAAATAGTTAGTTAACTTTTTATTTTAGTATCTGTTTACCTATTTTTTTCTTTTAGACTTATTAATTATATTGATTTCTTTTCAGATTTGGAAGAACAATACATAATTCTAATTTTTCAAAATGGCCTTGATCCTCAGGCAAATGTGCTATTTGAAAATATTATTACTGACATTGGTATAAAGAATAATGTGTCAGATTTTTTTGCGAAAATTCCCTTTGATGAAGCCAATAGCAGACTTGTTGCCTGTACAGGAACCTATGAAGAGAGCATCAAAGGAAGTTGCGTGCAAAAAGAAAACAAAATTGAAAATGTAATTTTTTTTTTTTTTGTCTTTTATTTATTTATTTTTCAGATTCCAAAGTTCTGTATTTTTCTTTTCTTTCTTTCTTTCTTTTTTTTTTTTTTTCTTCTTTCAGGTTTAGTTTTTTATTTTTTAAATTTTAAAATCTCTAATTCTTACATGCGTTCCCAAACATGAACCCCCCTCCCACCTCCCTCCCCACAACATCCCTCTGGGTCATCCCCATGCACCAGCCCCAAGCATGCTGTATCCTGCGTCAGACATAGACTGGCAATTCAATTCTTACATGATAGTATACATGTTAGAATTCCCATTCTCCCAAATCATCCCAACCTCTCCCTCTCCCTCTCCCTCTGAGTCCAAAAGTCCGTTATACACATCTGTGTCTTTTTTCCTGTCTTGCATACAGGGTCGTCGTTGCCATCTTCCTAAATTCCATATATATGTGTTAGTATACTGTATTGGTGTTTTTCTTTCTGGCTTACTTCACTCTGTATAATTGGCTCCAGTTTCATCCATCTCATCAGAACTGATTCAAATGAATTCTTTTTAACGGCTGAGTAATAGTCCATTGTGTATATGTACCACAGCTTTCTTATCCATTCATCTGCTGACGGACATCTAGGTTGTTTCCATGTCCTGGCTATTATAAACAGTGCTGCGATGAACACTGGGGTACATGTGTCTCTTTCAATTCTGGTTTCCTCGGTGTGTATGCCCAGCAGGGGGATTGCTGGGTCATAAGGTAGTTCTATTTGCAATTTTTTAAGGAATCTCCACACTGTTCTCCATCGTGGCTGTACTAGTTTGCATTCCCACCAACAGTGTAGGAGGGTTCCCTTTTCTCCACACCCTCTCCAGCATTTATTGCTTGCAGATTTTTGGATCGCAGCCATTCTGACTGGTGTGAAGTGGTACCTCATTGTGGTTTTGATTTGCATTGCTCTAATAATGAGTGATGTTGAGCATCTTTTCATGTGTTTGTTAGCCATCCGTATGTCTTCTTTGGAGAAATGTCTATTTAGTTCTTTGGCCCATTTTTTGATTGGGTCGTTTATTTTTCTGGAATTGAGCTGCATAAGTTGCTTGTATATTTTTGAGATTAGTTGGTTGTCAGTTGCTTCATTTGCTATTATTTTCTCCCATTCAGAAGGCTGTCTTTTCACCTTGCTTATATTTTCCTTTGTTGTGCAGAAGCTTTTAATTTTAATTAGATCCCATTTGTTTATTTTTGCTTTTATTTCCAGAATTCTGGGAGGTGGATCATAGAGGATCCTGCTGTGATTTATGTCTGAGAGTGTTTTGCCTATGTTCTCCTCTAGGAGTTTTATAGTTTCTGATCTTACATTTAGATCTTTCATCCATTTTGAGTTTATTTTTGTGTGCGGTGTTAGAAAGTGGTCTAGTTTCATTCTTTTACAAGTGGTGGACCAGTTTTCCCAGCACCACTTGTTAAAGAGATTGTCTTTACTCCATTGTATATCCTTGCCTCCTTTGTCAAAGATAAGGTGTCCATATGTGTGTGGATTTATCTCTGGGCTTCCTGTTTTGTTCCATTGATCTATATGTCTGTCTTTGTGCCAGTACCATACTGTCTTGATGACTGTGGCTTTGTAGTAGAGCCTGAAGTCAGGTAGGTTGATTCCTCCAGTTCCATTCTTCTTTCTCAAGATTGCTTTGGCTATTCGAGGTTTTTTGTATTTCCATACAAAGCTTGAAATTATTTGTTCTAGTTCTGTGAAAAATGTGGCTGGTAGCTTGATAGGGATTGCATTGAATTTGTAAATTGCTTTGGGTAGTATACTCATTTTCACTATATTGATTCTTCCGATCCGTGAACATGGTATATTTCTCCGTGTATTAGTGTCCTCTTTGATTTCTTTCATCAGTGTTTTATAGTTTTCTATATATAGGTCTTTAGTCTCTTTAGGTAGATATATTCCTAAGTATTTTATTCTTTTCGTTGCAATGGTGAATGGAATTGTTTCCTTAATTTCTTTTTCTACTCTCTCATTATTCGTGTATAGGAATGCAAGGGATTTCTGTGTGTTGATTTTATATCCTGCAACTTTACTATATTCATTGATGAGCTCTAGTAATTTTCTGGTGGAGTCTTTAGGGTTTTCCACGTAGAGGATCATGTCATCTGCAAACAGTGAGAGTTTTACTTCTTCCTTTCCAATTTGGATTCCTTTTATTTCTTTTTCTGCTCTGATTGCTGTGGCCAAAACTTCCAGAACTATGTTGAATAGTAGCGGTGAAAGTGGACACCCTTGTCTTGTTCCTGACTTTAGGGGAAATGCTTTCAATTTTTCACCGTTGAGGATAATGTTTGCTGTGGGTTTGTCATATATAGCTTTTATTATGTTGAGGTATGTTCCTTTTATTCCTGCTTTCTGGAGAGTTTTTTTATCATAAATGGATGTTGAATTTTGTCAAAGGCCTTCTCTGCATCTGTTGAGATAATCATATGGTTTTTATTTTTCAATTTGTTAATGTGGTGAATTACATTGATTGATTTGCGGATATTGAAGAATCCTCGCATCCCTGGGATAAAGCCCACTTGGTCATGGTGTATGATCTTTTTAATGTGTTGTTGGATTCTGACTGCTAGAATTTTGTTGAGGATTTTTGCATCTATGTTCATCGGTGATATTGGCCTGTAGTTTTCTTTTTTTGGTGACATCTTTGTCAGGTTTTGGTATTAGGGTGATGGTGGCCTCCTAGAATGAGTTTGGAAGTTTACCTTCCTCTGCAATTTTCTGGAAGAGTTTGAGGAGGACAGGTGTTAGCTCTTCTCGAAATTTTTGGTAGAATTCAGCTGTGAAGCCGTCTGGACCTGGGCTTTTGTTTGCTGGAAGATTTCTGATTACCGTTTCAATTTCCGTGCTTGTGATGGGTCTGTTAAGATTTTCTATTTCTTCCTGGTTCGGTTTTGGAAAATTGTACTTTTCTAAGAATTTGTCCATTTCTTCCACGTTGTCCATTTTATTGGCATACAACTGCTGATAGTAGTCTCTTATGATCCTTTGTATTTCTGTGTTGTCTGTTGTGATCTCTCCATTTTCATTTCTAATTTTATTGATTTGATTTTTCTCTCTTTGCTTCTTGATGAGTCTGGCTAATGGTTTGTCAATTTTATTTGTCCTTTCAAAGAACCAGCTTTTGGCTTTGTTGATTTTTGCTATGGTCTCTTTTGTTTCTTTTGCATTTATTTCTGCCCTAATTTTTAAGATTTCTTTCCTTCTACTAACTCTGGGGTTCTCCAGCTCTTCCTTTTCTAGTTGCTTTAGTTGTAGAGTTAGGTTATTTATTTGACTTTTTTCTTGTTTCTTGAGGTATGCCTGTATTGCTATGAACTTTCCTCTTAGCACTGCTTTTATAGTGTCCCACAGGTTTTGGGTTGTTGTGTTTTCATTTTCATTAGTTTCTATGCATATTTTGATTTCTTTTTTGATTTCTTCTGTGATTTGTTGGTTATTCAGAAGTGTGTTGTTCATCCTCCATATGTTGGAATTTTTAATAGTTTTTCTCCTGTAATTGAGATCTAATCTTAATGCATTATGGTCAGAAAAGATGCTTGGAATGATTTCGATCTTTTTTGAATTTATCAAGTTTAGATTTATGGCCCAGGATGTGATCTGTCCTGGAGAAGGTTCCATGAGCACTTGAAAAAAAGGTGAAATTCGTTGTTTTGGGGTGAAATGTCCTATAGATATCAATTAGGTCTAACTGATGTAACGTATCATTTAAAGTTTGCGTTTCTTTGTTAATTTTCTGTTTAGTTGATCTGTCCATAGGTGTGAGTGGGGTATTAAAGTCTCCCACTATTATTGTGTTACTGTTGATTTCCCCTTTCATACTTGTTAGCATTTGTCTTACATATTGCGGTGCTCCTATATTGGGTGCATATATATTTATAATTGTTATATCTTCTTCTTGGATTGTTCCTTTGATCATTATGTAGTGGCCTTCTTTGTCTCTTTTCACAGCCTTTGTTTTTAAAGTCTATTTTATCGGATATGAGTATTGCCACTCCTGCTCTCTTTTGGTCTCTATTTGCGTGGTATATCTTTTTCCAGCCCTTCACTTTCAAGTCTGTAGGTGTCCCTTGTTTTGAGGTGGGTCTCTTGTAAGCAGCATATAGAGGGGTCTTGTTTTTGTATCCATCCGGCCACTCTCTGTCTTTTGGTTGGGGCGTTCAACCCATTTACGTTTAAGGTAATTATTGATGAGTATGATCCCAGGATTTTCTACATGGCACTGTTTAGTGAGAATACTGAGATGCAGAAATTATGTGCATATTTTCTTATTTTTGTAAAAAGAACCTAAAAAATAAATTTGTATATTAAAAAGTTGTATGTACATATGTCAGGAATTCGTATATATGTCAGGAATTCGGAAAGTTGTAGATTAAAATATGGAAACATACATATTTGATTGTTAAGATGGGATCAGTAAGAAATGAAAAACCAAAAGTAACTATAATAATAGAAAAAATATAGGTTGATAGTTTGGTGTAATCTTAGGAAATGCCTTTCCAAACATTTCAGCGCAAGCAAAAGTAATGAATGAAGAGCTGAATATATTTGTTTCAGTGGAAAGTACAATGCAGTGAACCAAAACACCATCCACAGAATTTAATAGGTAATGCAAATGGGAAAAAATAGCGAAATATGTGACGGAGGATAAGTTGGTCCCTTACATAGTTTTGATTTGTTAAAAATCAAAAATAGAAGCAACTATAGAAAAATGAATAAAGGATATAAATAAGAGGAGCTTTTTGGTTTTTGTTTTGTTTCTTTTTAGAGTAAGGTACCAAAAAAGAAATATATTTTTAAGTGTTAGATTGCTGGAAATTACCTAACTTAACTATTGAGCTAAGTAAAATCTCATTTGAAGAAATAATTCTAAAACTAAAAAACGTTTTAAACCTCTCTAATAGATATCTGTTAATAACCTGGAAAAATATTCGTTTAAATCAGGATCTTGTTTTATTTTCTTTTTTTGGTGATAAGGATTTTGACATCTTTACTTTTAATTACATTTAATTTGAATATATACTTATAAAGATACTTTTCTATTATGATTAATTTGCATTTGGGAATGATTGAAATCTTAATTCAATAGATCAAGTCATTTAATAGTTTTTAATATATAAGGAAGCATCATTTTATAATGTAAATAGCAATTTTCCTAAATTATCAGTTTTCTAAAGAGCTGCTAATTTAATCCAAATATAGCAACTACTACCACTGTTACTAGATAACTTTTATCCAGCCTTTTACCATGCATGAAGCACCATGCTAAGCTACGTATATGCATTAGCTCATTTGAGTAAATACTGTTACATTTTAGTTTAGGAAACTAGCATTTTCAGTTTAGAAGTTGTTATTATAAGTTTTACAAGATCACATCATTGAAAGGTAGTAAAACTGTTTTTTGAACCCAGGCTATCTGATTCCTAAAGGACCATTTCTCTGCTTAGCTGTTACTGGAGTTTCACCTAATAACTGGGTAAAGTGGAACAGGAAGAGTTTACCGTTACTGTTATAAAATCAATAAATACTTACTCATGTAGCACTGTTGAAGTAAAATCAATTTTATGTTTTGATAGTTCCATTTCTTCTGTTGGGTCATCTTTGCTATGTCTACTTAGTTTGCCGTCTTGTTTTAATAACTTACTAAGTGAAAATTTTTTTTCTTTCTCAGTTTGGTAATTCTGTTATCACCACACCTCTAAAGCGTCGCAAAGTGATTTCTCAAGAAACTTTAGTTGATCCTGTATCTTTAAGCTGCCAAAGTTCCTCTGATACTGTAGTTTTAAACTGTCGAAGTATACGAGTAGGGACACTCTTCCGACTATTACAAGAACCTGTAATTGTAAGTACATACTGTGCTCTTTACTACCAATTATAAGATTCAGAATTTAATGTATAATCTTTTAAAATTTATAAGTTAAAATATTTAATAGAACATTGAAATTATTTCATGATTTCAAATTGCTTTGAGAATACGGACAATTATAAATAGCTACTCACCATAAAAATTAGTGGGTAAAAACTTGATCGTATGTATTCTGTTAAAAAATTTTTTTAAATTATGATATTCAGAGTAGTGCATAATCATTATAGGAAAATGTTTATTCTCACTGAGTTGGAATTCACTCCAGTGTGTTACCGTTTTATTCTCATGTCAGCCCAATGCATGAAAACAGTATTTTGAGGAACTTTATGAGAAAAAGAAGAATTGAAAAGCTTCGGGGTCTGCATAAAAATGTCTTGTGACATAGTGACTCCTAGAAATAGATTATTGGACTTTGGTGGCCGCCCAAGAGGCATTGTGCTTTTGAACTAGTTCAGTGTCCAGAGAAGCCAAAGAACTTTCTTTCGTCCCTTTATCTTACTATCATACCTGTCTCATTGTTATTCTGCTACCACCAGTCCGATTCAAATGTATCTTTTCTGTTTAAGATTGTAACATAATCTCCTTAATCTGCCTTCTGAGTCATATTTTGTTTTCTTTCTGATGTATCCTATGCATTGTTGGTAGGTTAATCTTCCAATAGCACTGTACTCATAAGGCTGCTTAACTCGGGTGTCCTTAATTCTGTGTTTCCAACTATTTTTTAATGAATAGAGGCTAGCGTCATTCCCGGTATTATAAAGATCAGATGGACAAATGCAGTACATGAATCAGTTTTTCTGCCTTCTATAGGCAAAGGCCAAACAGCATGTCATTTAGGGTCTCTGTAGCAAAATCGTCCCCCCAAATCTATGATTGTTACTAATTTATCTTATTTTTTAGTTTTGTTTAGATTTTATCAAGATACAGCTAGAAGGTAAGCTGTTGTATGTCCTACTGCTCACTAAAGCTTTGTTTACACTAAAACACTTTACTGGAATAAAAAACGTTATTTTTAGAATTCACTAAGATAATTAGTTATTATATGCGTTGTAACAAAGGGCATTATACCTTAAGAGTGGAAATTTCATACTGTAACATCACAGAAGCTATGTTTAAGTTTTTAAGTATTCTTCATTAGAATTCTCTTTCCATATGGGAAAAAATGTATTTAGATACTTCTTTAAGATCAAAGATTCTTCTTCATTTTCCCACTAAAGTTACCATGTACAAAATATAATAAATATGTGGGGGCTCAGATAGTAAAGAATCTGCCTGCGATGCAGGAGACCCAGGTTCGATCCCTGAGTCAAAAACATCCCTTGGAGAAGGGAATGGCTACCCACTCCGCTATTCTTGCCTGGAAAATCCTTGGACAGGTTAGTGTGGCAGGCTATATATAGTCCATGGCGTTTTGGAGTCGGACACAATTGAGCAACTAACACTCTCACTTTAAGTTTTTCATAATAAATGTGTACTTTAAAATTGTAATTCCCTAGTTTGCTCCATTCATGATTTTGCCCGCTTAAGAACCGATTCCTTTTCCATTTCCATTTGTTTTTCTCCAGAACCAGAAAATGATCCTGTAGGGATTACTGTAAATACCTCTGATCTAACAAAATGTGAATGGTGTAGTGTCCGAAAATTACCAGTAGTGTTTCTTCAGACTAAACCGGCAGTTTATCAGAAGCTGAGCATGCAGCTGCAGATGAACATGGAGGATGAAGTTTGGAATGACTGTAAAGGAGTAAATAAATTAACAAGTAAGTTATGTAGAGCAAGTGTGCAATACATTGGTTAGCAGACTGTGAGTTGATATTGATAAGATACCTTAGATATATTTGTGTTACCTACACTCTTGATAATGACATTATAAGATATTACTTCCCTCATTTTATAGAAGAGGAAAAGTCCATAGAAAATGGAAGTTCTGAAGATAAAACCCAGGTTTAGCCATTTGGAAAGTTTTCAAAACGGGTTGAAACCCCAAAATATACATAGTGTTTATTTAACACTGTATAATCTGAGTAAAATGAGGTGTTTTGTTTTAATGTACTGATAGAAGTTGTAACTGTAAATCAGCCATCAAGTTGGGATCTTTAAAACTTAGCCTGAACAGAAAGTTTGAAAGTTCATTAACAGGTCTTCATTTTCTACAATAAGTCAGTGTGGTTCTCCAGTTGGTTTGTTTACCTTCCCCCAAACATTTGTGGCATAGCGTGACTAGCTGTGTTCTTCTCACTAATTGCTCCTTCAGCGTAATGATAAGTAAATGATAGATAACTATGAAAGCTCCAAGAGTTGGCACATTAGTGAATATCGGTTTTTACACTTAAATCTGGAGTTACTGCCAATTTACATGGCAGTTTCTTATGTGTTTGACAGCAGTATTGACTGATTATATGTTTAAAACTCAATATATTTGGATCCTATTAGGCGAAATAAATTAGTTACATCTATGAGTAGATTCATTCTAGAGCTACTGCTAGGGTAATGTGTTCTGGTTCCTTTCTTTTAATTAACTTAAGTGACGTTGTTAGGTAACGGTGTTATTGGTCCTTATTTTAGTATTTATTACATATCCACTGTATGCCAAACACTGTTTTGAACGTTTATATCAGGATTTCTGGTGATGTTCTTGGAAATAGTTAGTTAACTTTTTATTTTAGTATCTGTTTACCTATTTTTTTCTTTTAGACTTATTAATTATATTGATTTCTTTTCAGATTTGGAAGAACAATACATAATTCTAATTTTTCAAAATGGCCTTGATCCTCAGGCAAATGTGCTATTTGAAAATATTATTACTGACATTGGTATAAAGAATAATGTGTCAGATTTTTTTGCGAAAATTCCCTTTGATGAAGCCAATAGCAGACTTGTTGCCTGTACAGGAACCTATGAAGAGAGCATCAAAGGAAGTTGCGTGCAAAAAGAAAACAAAATTGAAAATGTAATTTTTTTTTTTTTTGTCTTTTATTTATTTATTTTTCAGATTCCAAAGTTCTGTATTTTTCTTTTCTTTCTTTCTTTCTTTTTTTTTTTTTTTCTTCTTTCAGGTTTAGTTTTTTATTTTTTAAATTTTAAAATCTCTAATTCTTACATGCGTTCCCAAACATGAACCCCCCTCCCACCTCCCTCCCCACAACATCCCTCTGGGTCATCCCCATGCACCAGCCCCAAGCATGCTGTATCCTGCGTCAGACATAGACTGGCAATTCAATTCTTACATGATAGTATACATGTTAGAATTCCCATTCTCCCAAATCATCCCAACCTCTCCCTCTCCCTCTCCCTCTGAGTCCAAAAGTCCGTTATACACATCTGTGTCTTTTTTCCTGTCTTGCATACAGGGTCGTCGTTGCCATCTTCCTAAATTCCATATATATGTGTTAGTATACTGTATTGGTGTTTTTCTTTCTGGCTTACTTCACTCTGTATAATTGGCTCCAGTTTCATCCATCTCATCAGAACTGATTCAAATGAATTCTTTTTAACGGCTGAGTAATAGTCCATTGTGTATATGTACCACAGCTTTCTTATCCATTCATCTGCTGACGGACATCTAGGTTGTTTCCATGTCCTGGCTATTATAAACAGTGCTGCGATGAACACTGGGGTACATGTGTCTCTTTCAATTCTGGTTTCCTCGGTGTGTATGCCCAGCAGGGGGATTGCTGGGTCATAAGGTAGTTCTATTTGCAATTTTTTAAGGAATCTCCACACTGTTCTCCATCGTGGCTGTACTAGTTTGCATTCCCACCAACAGTGTAGGAGGGTTCCCTTTTCTCCACACCCTCTCCAGCATTTATTGCTTGCAGATTTTTGGATCGCAGCCATTCTGACTGGTGTGAAGTGGTACCTCATTGTGGTTTTGATTTGCATTGCTCTAATAATGAGTGATGTTGAGCATCTTTTCATGTGTTTGTTAGCCATCCGTATGTCTTCTTTGGAGAAATGTCTATTTAGTTCTTTGGCCCATTTTTTGATTGGGTCGTTTATTTTTCTGGAATTGAGCTGCATAAGTTGCTTGTATATTTTTGAGATTAGTTGGTTGTCAGTTGCTTCATTTGCTATTATTTTCTCCCATTCAGAAGGCTGTCTTTTCACCTTGCTTATATTTTCCTTTGTTGTGCAGAAGCTTTTAATTTTAATTAGATCCCATTTGTTTATTTTTGCTTTTATTTCCAGAATTCTGGGAGGTGGATCATAGAGGATCCTGCTGTGATTTATGTCTGAGAGTGTTTTGCCTATGTTCTCCTCTAGGAGTTTTATAGTTTCTGATCTTACATTTAGATCTTTCATCCATTTTGAGTTTATTTTTGTGTGCGGTGTTAGAAAGTGGTCTAGTTTCATTCTTTTACAAGTGGTGGACCAGTTTTCCCAGCACCACTTGTTAAAGAGATTGTCTTTACTCCATTGTATATCCTTGCCTCCTTTGTCAAAGATAAGGTGTCCATATGTGTGTGGATTTATCTCTGGGCTTCCTGTTTTGTTCCATTGATCTATATGTCTGTCTTTGTGCCAGTACCATACTGTCTTGATGACTGTGGCTTTGTAGTAGAGCCTGAAGTCAGGTAGGTTGATTCCTCCAGTTCCATTCTTCTTTCTCAAGATTGCTTTGGCTATTCGAGGTTTTTTGTATTTCCATACAAAGCTTGAAATTATTTGTTCTAGTTCTGTGAAAAATGTGGCTGGTAGCTTGATAGGGATTGCATTGAATTTGTAAATTGCTTTGGGTAGTATACTCATTTTCACTATATTGATTCTTCCGATCCGTGAACATGGTATATTTCTCCGTGTATTAGTGTCCTCTTTGATTTCTTTCATCAGTGTTTTATAGTTTTCTATATATAGGTCTTTAGTCTCTTTAGGTAGATATATTCCTAAGTATTTTATTCTTTTCGTTGCAATGGTGAATGGAATTGTTTCCTTAATTTCTTTTTCTACTCTCTCATTATTCGTGTATAGGAATGCAAGGGATTTCTGTGTGTTGATTTTATATCCTGCAACTTTACTATATTCATTGATGAGCTCTAGTAATTTTCTGGTGGAGTCTTTAGGGTTTTCCACGTAGAGGATCATGTCATCTGCAAACAGTGAGAGTTTTACTTCTTCCTTTCCAATTTGGATTCCTTTTATTTCTTTTTCTGCTCTGATTGCTGTGGCCAAAACTTCCAGAACTATGTTGAATAGTAGCGGTGAAAGTGGACACCCTTGTCTTGTTCCTGACTTTAGGGGAAATGCTTTCAATTTTTCACCGTTGAGGATAATGTTTGCTGTGGGTTTGTCATATATAGCTTTTATTATGTTGAGGTATGTTCCTTTTATTCCTGCTTTCTGGAGAGTTTTTTTATCATAAATGGATGTTGAATTTTGTCAAAGGCCTTCTCTGCATCTGTTGAGATAATCATATGGTTTTTATTTTTCAATTTGTTAATGTGGTGAATTACATTGATTGATTTGCGGATATTGAAGAATCCTCGCATCCCTGGGATAAAGCCCACTTGGTCATGGTGTATGATCTTTTTAATGTGTTGTTGGATTCTGACTGCTAGAATTTTGTTGAGGATTTTTGCATCTATGTTCATCGGTGATATTGGCCTGTAGTTTTCTTTTTTTGGTGACATCTTTGTCAGGTTTTGGTATTAGGGTGATGGTGGCCTCCTAGAATGAGTTTGGAAGTTTACCTTCCTCTGCAATTTTCTGGAAGAGTTTGAGGAGGACAGGTGTTAGCTCTTCTCGAAATTTTTGGTAGAATTCAGCTGTGAAGCCGTCTGGACCTGGGCTTTTGTTTGCTGGAAGATTTCTGATTACCGTTTCAATTTCCGTGCTTGTGATGGGTCTGTTAAGATTTTCTATTTCTTCCTGGTTCGGTTTTGGAAAATTGTACTTTTCTAAGAATTTGTCCATTTCTTCCACGTTGTCCATTTTATTGGCATACAACTGCTGATAGTAGTCTCTTATGATCCTTTGTATTTCTGTGTTGTCTGTTGTGATCTCTCCATTTTCATTTCTAATTTTATTGATTTGATTTTTCTCTCTTTGCTTCTTGATGAGTCTGGCTAATGGTTTGTCAATTTTATTTGTCCTTTCAAAGAACCAGCTTTTGGCTTTGTTGATTTTTGCTATGGTCTCTTTTGTTTCTTTTGCATTTATTTCTGCCCTAATTTTTAAGATTTCTTTCCTTCTACTAACTCTGGGGTTCTCCAGCTCTTCCTTTTCTAGTTGCTTTAGTTGTAGAGTTAGGTTATTTATTTGACTTTTTTCTTGTTTCTTGAGGTATGCCTGTATTGCTATGAACTTTCCTCTTAGCACTGCTTTTATAGTGTCCCACAGGTTTTGGGTTGTTGTGTTTTCATTTTCATTAGTTTCTATGCATATTTTGATTTCTTTTTTGATTTCTTCTGTGATTTGTTGGTTATTCAGAAGTGTGTTGTTCATCCTCCATATGTTGGAATTTTTAATAGTTTTTCTCCTGTAATTGAGATCTAATCTTAATGCATTATGGTCAGAAAAGATGCTTGGAATGATTTCGATCTTTTTTGAATTTATCAAGTTTAGATTTATGGCCCAGGATGTGATCTGTCCTGGAGAAGGTTCCATGAGCACTTGAAAAAAAGGTGAAATTCGTTGTTTTGGGGTGAAATGTCCTATAGATATCAATTAGGTCTAACTGATGTAACGTATCATTTAAAGTTTGCGTTTCTTTGTTAATTTTCTGTTTAGTTGATCTGTCCATAGGTGTGAGTGGGGTATTAAAGTCTCCCACTATTATTGTGTTACTGTTGATTTCCCCTTTCATACTTGTTAGCATTTGTCTTACATATTGCGGTGCTCCTATATTGGGTGCATATATATTTATAATTGTTATATCTTCTTCTTGGATTGTTCCTTTGATCATTATGTAGTGGCCTTCTTTGTCTCTTTTCACAGCCTTTGTTTTTAAAGTCTATTTTATCGGATATGAGTATTGCCACTCCTGCTCTCTTTTGGTCTCTATTTGCGTGGTATATCTTTTTCCAGCCCTTCACTTTCAAGTCTGTAGGTGTCCCTTGTTTTGAGGTGGGTCTCTTGTAAGCAGCATATAGAGGGGTCTTGTTTTTGTATCCATCCGGCCACTCTCTGTCTTTTGGTTGGGGCGTTCAACCCATTTACGTTTAAGGTAATTATTGATGAGTATGATCCCAGGATTTTCTACATGGCACTGTTTAGTGAGAATACTGAGATGCAGAAATTATGTGCATATTTTCTTATTTTTGTAAAAAGAACCTAAAAAATAAATTTGTATATTAAAAAGTTGTATGTACATATGTCAGGAATTCGTATATATGTCAGGAATTCGGAAAGTTGTAGATTAAAATATGGAAACATACATATTTGATTGTTAAGATGGGATCAGTAAGAAATGAAAAACCAAAAGTAACTATAATAATAGAAAAAATATAGGTTGATAGTTTGGTGTAATCTTAGGAAATGCCTTTCCAAACATTTCAGCGCAAGCAAAAGTAATGAATGAAGAGCTGAATATATTTGTTTCAGTGGAAAGTACAATGCAGTGAACCAAAACACCATCCACAGAATTTAATAGGTAATGCAAATGGGAAAAAATAGCGAAATATGTGACGGAGGATAAGTTGGTCCCTTACATAGTTTTGATTTGTTAAAAATCAAAAATAGAAGCAACTATAGAAAAATGAATAAAGGATATAAATAAGAGGAGCTTTTTGGTTTTTGTTTTGTTTCTTTTTAGAGTAAGGTACCAAAAAAGAAATATATTTTTAAGTGTTAGATTGCTGGAAATTACCTAACTTAACTATTGAGCTAAGTAAAATCTCATTTGAAGAAATAATTCTAAAACTAAAAAACGTTTTAAACCTCTCTAATAGATATCTGTTAATAACCTGGAAAAATATTCGTTTAAATCAGGATCTTGTTTTATTTTCTTTTTTTGGTGATAAGGATTTTGACATCTTTACTTTTAATTACATTTAATTTGAATATATACTTATAAAGATACTTTTCTATTATGATTAATTTGCATTTGGGAATGATTGAAATCTTAATTCAATAGATCAAGTCATTTAATAGTTTTTAATATATAAGGAAGCATCATTTTATAATGTAAATAGCAATTTTCCTAAATTATCAGTTTTCTAAAGAGCTGCTAATTTAATCCAAATATAGCAACTACTACCACTGTTACTAGATAACTTTTATCCAGCCTTTTACCATGCATGAAGCACCATGCTAAGCTACGTATATGCATTAGCTCATTTGAGTAAATACTGTTACATTTTAGTTTAGGAAACTAGCATTTTCAGTTTAGAAGTTGTTATTATAAGTTTTACAAGATCACATCATTGAAAGGTAGTAAAACTGTTTTTTGAACCCAGGCTATCTGATTCCTAAAGGACCATTTCTCTGCTTAGCTGTTACTGGAGTTTCACCTAATAACTGGGTAAAGTGGAACAGGAAGAGTTTACCGTTACTGTTATAAAATCAATAAATACTTACTCATGTAGCACTGTTGAAGTAAAATCAATTTTATGTTTTGATAGTTCCATTTCTTCTGTTGGGTCATCTTTGCTATGTCTACTTAGTTTGCCGTCTTGTTTTAATAACTTACTAAGTGAAAATTTTTTTTCTTTCTCAGTTTGGTAATTCTGTTATCACCACACCTCTAAAGCGTCGCAAAGTGATTTCTCAAGAAACTTTAGTTGATCCTGTATCTTTAAGCTGCCAAAGTTCCTCTGATACTGTAGTTTTAAACTGTCGAAGTATACGAGTAGGGACACTCTTCCGACTATTACAAGAACCTGTAATTGTAAGTACATACTGTGCTCTTTACTACCAATTATAAGATTCAGAATTTAATGTATAATCTTTTAAAATTTATAAGTTAAAATATTTAATAGAACATTGAAATTATTTCATGATTTCAAATTGCTTTGAGAATACGGACAATTATAAATAGCTACTCACCATAAAAATTAGTGGGTAAAAACTTGATCGTATGTATTCTGTTAAAAAATTTTTTTAAATTATGATATTCAGAGTAGTGCATAATCATTATAGGAAAATGTTTATTCTCACTGAGTTGGAATTCACTCCAGTGTGTTACCGTTTTATTCTCATGTCAGCCCAATGCATGAAAACAGTATTTTGAGGAACTTTATGAGAAAAAGAAGAATTGAAAAGCTTCGGGGTCTGCATAAAAATGTCTTGTGACATAGTGACTCCTAGAAATAGATTATTGGACTTTGGTGGCCGCCCAAGAGGCATTGTGCTTTTGAACTAGTTCAGTGTCCAGAGAAGCCAAAGAACTTTCTTTCGTCCCTTTATCTTACTATCATACCTGTCTCATTGTTATTCTGCTACCACCAGTCCGATTCAAATGTATCTTTTCTGTTTAAGATTGTAACATAATCTCCTTAATCTGCCTTCTGAGTCATATTTTGTTTTCTTTCTGATGTATCCTATGCATTGTTGGTAGGTTAATCTTCCAATAGCACTGTACTCATAAGGCTGCTTAACTCGGGTGTCCTTAATTCTGTGTTTCCAACTATTTTTTAATGAATAGAGGCTAGCGTCATTCCCGGTATTATAAAGATCAGATGGACAAATGCAGTACATGAATCAGTTTTTCTGCCTTCTATAGGCAAAGGCCAAACAGCATGTCATTTAGGGTCTCTGTAGCAAAATCGTCCCCCCAAATCTATGATTGTTACTAATTTATCTTATTTTTTAGTTTTGTTTAGATTTTATCAAGATACAGCTAGAAGGTAAGCTGTTGTATGTCCTACTGCTCACTAAAGCTTTGTTTACACTAAAACACTTTACTGGAATAAAAAACGTTATTTTTAGAATTCACTAAGATAATTAGTTATTATATGCGTTGTAACAAAGGGCATTATACCTTAAGAGTGGAAATTTCATACTGTAACATCACAGAAGCTATGTTTAAGTTTTTAAGTATTCTTCATTAGAATTCTCTTTCCATATGGGAAAAAATGTATTTAGATACTTCTTTAAGATCAAAGATTCTTCTTCATTTTCCCACTAAAGTTACCATGTACAAAATATAATAAATATGTGGGGGCTCAGATAGTAAAGAATCTGCCTGCGATGCAGGAGACCCAGGTTCGATCCCTGAGTCAAAAACATCCCTTGGAGAAGGGAATGGCTACCCACTCCGCTATTCTTGCCTGGAAAATCCTTGGACAGGTTAGTGTGGCAGGCTATATATAGTCCATGGCGTTTTGGAGTCGGACACAATTGAGCAACTAACACTCTCACTTTAAGTTTTTCATAATAAATGTGTACTTTAAAATTGTAATTCCCTAGTTTGCTCCATTCATGATTTTGCCCGCTTAAGAACCGATTCCTTTTCCATTTCCATTTGTTTTTCTCCAGAACCAGAAAATGATCCTGTAGGGATTACTGTAAATACCTCTGATCTAACAAAATGTGAATGGTGTAGTGTCCGAAAATTACCAGTAGTGTTTCTTCAGACTAAACCGGCAGTTTATCAGAAGCTGAGCATGCAGCTGCAGATGAACATGGAGGATGAAGTTTGGAATGACTGTAAAGGAGTAAATAAATTAACAAGTAAGTTATGTAGAGCAAGTGTACAATACATTGGTTAGCAGACTGTGAGTTGATATTGATAAGATACCTTAGATATATTTGTGTTACCTACACTCTTGATAATGACATTATAAGATATTACTTCCCTCATTTTATAGAAGAGGAAAAGTCCATAGAAAATGGAAGTTCTGAAGATAAAACCCAGGTTTAGCCATTTGGAAAGTTTTCAAAACGGGTTGAAACCCCAAAATATACATAGTGTTTATTTAACACTGTATAATCTGAGTAAAATGAGGTGTTTTGTTTTAATGTACTGATAGAAGTTGTAACTGTAAATCAGCCATCAAGTTGGGATCTTTAAAACTTAGCCTGAATAGAAAGTTTGAAAGTTCATTAACAGGTCTTCATTTTCTACAATAAGTCAGTGTGGTTCTCCAGTTGGTTTGTTTACCTTCCCCCAAACATTTGTGGCATAGCGTGACTAGCTGTGTTCTTCTCACTAATTGCTCCTTCAGCGTAATGATAAGTAAATGATAGATAACTATGAAAGCTCCAAGAGTTGGCACATTAGTGAATATCGGTTTTTACACTTAAATCTGGAGTTACTGCCAATTTACATGGCAGTTTCTTATGTGTTTGACAGCAGTATTGACTGATTATATGTTTAAAACTCAATATATTTGGATCCTATTAGGCGAAATAAATTAGTTACATCTATGAGTAGATTCATTCTAGAGCTACTGCTAGGGTAATGTGTTCTGGTTCCTTTCTTTTAATTAACTTAAGTGACGTTGTTAGGTAACGGTGTTATTGGTCCTTATTTTAGTATTTATTACATATCCACTGTATGCCAAACACTGTTTTGAACGTTTATATCAGGATTTCTGGTGATGTTCTTGGAAATAGTTAGTTAACTTTTTATTTTAGTATCTGTTTACCTATTTTTTTCTTTTAGACTTATTAATTATATTGATTTCTTTTCAGATTTGGAAGAACAATACATAATTCTAATTTTTCAAAATGGCCTTGATCCTCAGGCAAATGTGCTATTTGAAAATATTATTACTGACATTGGTATAAAGAATAATGTGTCAGATTTTTTTGCGAAAATTCCCTTTGATGAAGCCAATAGCAGACTTCGTGCCTGTACAGGAACCTATGAAGAGAGCATCAAAGGAAGTTGCGTGCAAAAAGAAAACAAAATTGAAAATGTAATTTTTTTTTTTTTGTCTTTTATTTATTTATTTTTCAGATTCCAAAGTTCTGTATTTTTCTTTTCTTTCTTTCTTTCTTTCTTTTTTTTTTTTTCTTCTTTCAGGTTTAGTTTTTTATTTTTTAAATTTTAAAATCTCTAATTCTTACATGCGTTCCCAAACATGAACCCCCCTCCCACCTCCCTCCCCACAACATCCCTCTGGGTCATCCCCATGCACCAGCCCCAAGCATGCTGTATCCTGCGTCAGACATAGACTGGCAATTCAATTCTTACATGATAGTATACATGTTAGAATTCCCATTCTCCCAAATCATCCCAACCTCTCCCTCTCCCTCTCCCTCTGAGTCCAAAAGTCCGTTATACACATCTGTGTCTTTTTTCCTGTCTTGCATACAGGGTCGTCGTTGCCATCTTCCTAAATTCCATATATATGTGTTAGTATACTGTATTGGTGTTTTTCTTTCTGGCTTACTTCACTCTGTATAATTGGCTCCAGTTTCATCCATCTCATCAGAACTGATTCAAATGAATTCTTTTTAACGGCTGAGTAATAGTCCATTGTGTATATGTACCACAGCTTTCTTATCCATTCATCTGCTGACGGACATCTAGGTTGTTTCCATGTCCTGGCTATTATAAACAGTGCTGCGATGAACACTGGGGTACATGTGTCTCTTTCAATTCTGGTTTCCTCGGTGTGTATGCCCAGCAGGGGGATTGCTGGGTCATAAGGTAGTTCTATTTGCAATTTTTTAAGGAATCTCCACACTGTTCTCCATCGTGGCTGTACTAGTTTGCATTCCCACCAACAGTGTAGGAGGGTTCCCTTTTCTCCACACCCTCTCCAGCATTTATTGCTTGCAGATTTTTGGATCGCAGCCATTCTGACTGGTGTGAAGTGGTACCTCATTGTGGTTTTGATTTGCATTGCTCTAATAATGAGTGATGTTGAGCATCTTTTCATGTGTTTGTTAGCCATCCGTATGTCTTCTTTGGAGAAATGTCTATTTAGTTCTTTGGCCCATTTTTTGATTGGGTCGTTTATTTTTCTGGAATTGAGCTGCATAAGTTGCTTGTATATTTTTGAGATTAGTTGGTTGTCAGTTGCTTCATTTGCTATTATTTTCTCCCATTCAGAAGGCTGTCTTTTCACCTTGCTTATATTTTCCTTTGTTGTGCAGAAGCTTTTAATTTTAATTAGATCCCATTTGTTTATTTTTGCTTTTATTTCCAGAATTCTGGGAGGTGGATCATAGAGGATCCTGCTGTGATTTATGTCTGAGAGTGTTTTGCCTATGTTCTCCTCTAGGAGTTTTATAGTTTCTGATCTTACATTTAGATCTTTCATCCATTTTGAGTTTATTTTTGTGTGCGGTGTTAGAAAGTGGTCTAGTTTCATTCTTTTACAAGTGGTGGACCAGTTTTCCCAGCACCACTTGTTAAAGAGATTGTCTTTACTCCATTGTATATCCTTGCCTCCTTTGTCAAAGATAAGGTGTCCATATGTGTGTGGATTTATCTCTGGGCTTCCTGTTTTGTTCCATTGATCTATATGTCTGTCTTTGTGCCAGTACCATACTGTCTTGATGACTGTGGCTTTGTAGTAGAGCCTGAAGTCAGGTAGGTTGATTCCTCCAGTTCCATTCTTCTTTCTCAAGATTGCTTTGGCTATTCGAGGTTTTTTGTATTTCCATACAAAGCTTGAAATTATTTGTTCTAGTTCTGTGAAAAATGTGGCTGGTAGCTTGATAGGGATTGCATTGAATTTGTAAATTGCTTTGGGTAGTATACTCATTTTCACTATATTGATTCTTCCGATCCGTGAACATGGTATATTTCTCCGTGTATTAGTGTCCTCTTTGATTTCTTTCATCAGTGTTTTATAGTTTTCTATATATAGGTCTTTAGTCTCTTTAGGTAGATATATTCCTAAGTATTTTATTCTTTTCGTTGCAATGGTGAATGGAATTGTTTCCTTAATTTCTTTTTCTACTCTCTCATTATTCGTGTATAGGAATGCAAGGGATTTCTGTGTGTTGATTTTATATCCTGCAACTTTACTATATTCATTGATGAGCTCTAGTAATTTTCTGGTGGAGTCTTTAGGGTTTTCCACGTAGAGGATCATGTCATCTGCAAACAGTGAGAGTTTTACTTCTTCCTTTCCAATTTGGATTCCTTTTATTTCTTTTTCTGCTCTGATTGCTGTGGCCAAAACTTCCAGAACTATGTTGAATAGTAGCGGTGAAAGTGGACACCCTTGTCTTGTTCCTGACTTTAGGGGAAATGCTTTCAATTTTTCACCGTTGAGGATAATGTTTGCTGTGGGTTTGTCATATATAGCTTTTATTATGTTGAGGTATGTTCCTTTTATTCCTGCTTTCTGGAGAGTTTTTTTATCATAAATGGATGTTGAATTTTGTCAAAGGCCTTCTCTGCATCTGTTGAGATAATCATATGGTTTTTATTTTTCAATTTGTTAATGTGGTGAATTACATTGATTGATTTGCGGATATTGAAGAATCCTCGCATCCCTGGGATAAAGCCCACTTGGTCATGGTGTATGATCTTTTTAATGTGTTGTTGGATTCTGACTGCTAGAATTTTGTTGAGGATTTTTGCATCTATGTTCATCGGTGATATTGGCCTGTAGTTTTCTTTTTTTGGTGACATCTTTGTCAGGTTTTGGTATTAGGGTGATGGTGGCCTCCTAGAATGAGTTTGGAAGTTTACCTTCCTCTGCAATTTTCTGGAAGAGTTTGAGGAGGACAGGTGTTAGCTCTTCTCGAAATTTTTGGTAGAATTCAGCTGTGAAGCCGTCTGGACCTGGGCTTTTGTTTGCTGGAAGATTTCTGATTACCGTTTCAATTTCCGTGCTTGTGATGGGTCTGTTAAGATTTTCTATTTCTTCCTGGTTCGGTTTTGGAAAATTGTACTTTTCTAAGAATTTGTCCATTTCTTCCACGTTGTCCATTTTATTGGCATACAACTGCTGATAGTAGTCTCTTATGATCCTTTGTATTTCTGTGTTGTCTGTTGTGATCTCTCCATTTTCATTTCTAATTTTATTGATTTGATTTTTCTCTCTTTGCTTCTTGATGAGTCTGGCTAATGGTTTGTCAATTTTATTTGTCCTTTCAAAGAACCAGCTTTTGGCTTTGTTGATTTTTGCTATGGTCTCTTTTGTTTCTTTTGCATTTATTTCTGCCCTAATTTTTAAGATTTCTTTCCTTCTACTAACTCTGGGGTTCTCCAGCTCTTCCTTTTCTAGTTGCTTTAGTTGTAGAGTTAGGTTATTTATTTGACTTTTTTCTTGTTTCTTGAGGTATGCCTGTATTGCTATGAACTTTCCTCTTAGCACTGCTTTTATAGTGTCCCACAGGTTTTGGGTTGTTGTGTTTTCATTTTCATTAGTTTCTATGCATATTTTGATTTCTTTTTTGATTTCTTCTGTGATTTGTTGGTTATTCAGAAGTGTGTTGTTCATCCTCCATATGTTGGAATTTTTAATAGTTTTTCTCCTGTAATTGAGATCTAATCTTAATGCATTATGGTCAGAAAAGATGCTTGGAATGATTTCGATCTTTTTTGAATTTATCAAGTTTAGATTTATGGCCCAGGATGTGATCTGTCCTGGAGAAGGTTCCATGAGCACTTGAAAAAAAGGTGAAATTCGTTGTTTTGGGGTGAAATGTCCTATAGATATCAATTAGGTCTAACTGATGTAACGTATCATTTAAAGTTTGCGTTTCTTTGTTAATTTTCTGTTTAGTTGATCTGTCCATAGGTGTGAGTGGGGTATTAAAGTCTCCCACTATTATTGTGTTACTGTTGATTTCCCCTTTCATACTTGTTAGCATTTGTCTTACATATTGCGGTGCTCCTATATTGGGTGCATATATATTTATAATTGTTATATCTTCTTCTTGGATTGTTCCTTTGATCATTATGTAGTGGCCTTCTTTGTCTCTTTTCACAGCCTTTGTTTTTAAAGTCTATTTTATCGGATATGAGTATTGCCACTCCTGCTCTCTTTTGGTCTCTATTTGCGTGGTATATCTTTTTCCAGCCCTTCACTTTCAAGTCTGTAGGTGTCCCTTGTTTTGAGGTGGGTCTCTTGTAAGCAGCATATAGAGGGGTCTTGTTTTTGTATCCATCCGGCCACTCTCTGTCTTTTGGTTGGGGCGTTCAACCCATTTACGTTTAAGGTAATTATTGATGAGTATGATCCCAGGATTTTCTACATGGCACTGTTTAGTGAGAATACTGAGATGCAGAAATTATGTGCATATTTTCTTATTTTTGTAAAAAGAACCTAAAAAATAAATTTGTATATTAAAAAGTTGTATGTACATATGTCAGGAATTCGTATATATGTCAGGAATTCGGAAAGTTGTAGATTAAAATATGGAAACATACATATTTGATTGTTAAGATGGGATCAGTAAGAAATGAAAAACCAAAAGTAACTATAATAATAGAAAAAATATAGGTTGATAGTTTGGTGTAATCTTAGGAAATGCCTTTCCAAACATTTCAGCGCAAGCAAAAGTAATGAATGAAGAGCTGAATATATTTGTTTCAGTGGAAAGTACAATGCAGTGAACCAAAACACCATCCACAGAATTTAATAGGTAATGCAAATGGGAAAAAATAGCGAAATATGTGACGGAGGATAAGTTGGTCCCTTACATAGTTTTGATTTGTTAAAAATCAAAAATAGAAGCAACTATAGAAAAATGAATAAAGGATATAAATAAGAGGAGCTTTTTGGTTTTTGTTTTGTTTCTTTTTAGAGTAAGGTACCAAAAAAGAAATATATTTTTAAGTGTTAGATTGCTGGAAATTACCTAACTTAACTATTGAGCTAAGTAAAATCTCATTTGAAGAAATAATTCTAAAACTAAAAAACGTTTTAAACCTCTCTAATAGATATCTGTTAATAACCTGGAAAAATATTCGTTTAAATCAGGATCTTGTTTTATTTTCTTTTTTTGGTGATAAGGATTTTGACATCTTTACTTTTAATTACATTTAATTTGAATATATACTTATAAAGATACTTTTCTATTATGATTAATTTGCATTTGGGAATGATTGAAATCTTAATTCAATAGATCAAGTCATTTAATAGTTTTTAATATATAAGGAAGCATCATTTTATAATGTAAATAGCAATTTTCCTAAATTATCAGTTTTCTAAAGAGCTGCTAATTTAATCCAAATATAGCAACTACTACCACTGTTACTAGATAACTTTTATCCAGCCTTTTACCATGCATGAAGCACCATGCTAAGCTACGTATATGCATTAGCTCATTTGAGTAAATACTGTTACATTTTAGTTTAGGAAACTAGCATTTTCAGTTTAGAAGTTGTTATTATAAGTTTTACAAGATCACATCATTGAAAGGTAGTAAAACTGTTTTTTGAACCCAGGCTATCTGATTCCTAAAGGACCATTTCTCTGCTTAGCTGTTACTGGAGTTTCACCTAATAACTGGGTAAAGTGGAACAGGAAGAGTTTACCGTTACTGTTATAAAATCAATAAATACTTACTCATGTAGCACTGTTGAAGTAAAATCAATTTTATGTTTTGATAGTTCCATTTCTTCTGTTGGGTCATCTTTGCTATGTCTACTTAGTTTGCCGTCTTGTTTTAATAACTTACTAAGTGAAAATTTTTTTTCTTTCTCAGTTTGGTAATTCTGTTATCACCACACCTCTAAAGCGTCGCAAAGTGATTTCTCAAGAAACTTTAGTTGATCCTGTATCTTTAAGCTGCCAAAGTTCCTCTGATACTGTAGTTTTAAACTGTCGAAGTATACGAGTAGGGACACTCTTCCGACTATTACAAGAACCTGTAATTGTAAGTACATACTGTGCTCTTTACTACCAATTATAAGATTCAGAATTTAATGTATAATCTTTTAAAATTTATAAGTTAAAATATTTAATAGAACATTGAAATTATTTCATGATTTCAAATTGCTTTGAGAATACGGACAATTATAAATAGCTACTCACCATAAAAATTAGTGGGTAAAAACTTGATCGTATGTATTCTGTTAAAAAATTTTTTTAAATTATGATATTCAGAGTAGTGCATAATCATTATAGGAAAATGTTTATTCTCACTGAGTTGGAATTCACTCCAGTGTGTTACCGTTTTATTCTCATGTCAGCCCAATGCATGAAAACAGTATTTTGAGGAACTTTATGAGAAAAAGAAGAATTGAAAAGCTTCGGGGTCTGCATAAAAATGTCTTGTGACATAGTGACTCCTAGAAATAGATTATTGGACTTTGGTGGCCGCCCAAGAGGCATTGTGCTTTTGAACTAGTTCAGTGTCCAGAGAAGCCAAAGAACTTTCTTTCGTCCCTTTATCTTACTATCATACCTGTCTCATTGTTATTCTGCTACCACCAGTCCGATTCAAATGTATCTTTTCTGTTTAAGATTGTAACATAATCTCCTTAATCTGCCTTCTGAGTCATATTTTGTTTTCTTTCTGATGTATCCTATGCATTGTTGGTAGGTTAATCTTCCAATAGCACTGTACTCATAAGGCTGCTTAACTCGGGTGTCCTTAATTCTGTGTTTCCAACTATTTTTTAATGAATAGAGGCTAGCGTCATTCCCGGTATTATAAAGATCAGATGGACAAATGCAGTACATGAATCAGTTTTTCTGCCTTCTATAGGCAAAGGCCAAACAGCATGTCATTTAGGGTCTCTGTAGCAAAATCGTCCCCCCAAATCTATGATTGTTACTAATTTATCTTATTTTTTAGTTTTGTTTAGATTTTATCAAGATACAGCTAGAAGGTAAGCTGTTGTATGTCCTACTGCTCACTAAAGCTTTGTTTACACTAAAACACTTTACTGGAATAAAAAACGTTATTTTTAGAATTCACTAAGATAATTAGTTATTATATGCGTTGTAACAAAGGGCATTATACCTTAAGAGTGGAAATTTCATACTGTAACATCACAGAAGCTATGTTTAAGTTTTTAAGTATTCTTCATTAGAATTCTCTTTCCATATGGGAAAAAATGTATTTAGATACTTCTTTAAGATCAAAGATTCTTCTTCATTTTCCCACTAAAGTTACCATGTACAAAATATAATAAATATGTGGGGGCTCAGATAGTAAAGAATCTGCCTGCAATGCAGGAGACCCAGGTTCGATCCCTGAGTCAAAAACATCCCTTGGAGAAGGGAATGGCTACCCACTCCGCTATTCTTGCCTGGAAAATCCTTGGACAGGTTAGTGTGGCAGGCTATATATAGTCCATGGCGTTTTGGAGTCGGACACAATTGAGCAACTAACACTCTCACTTTAAGTTTTTCATAATAAATGTGTACTTTAAAATTGTAATTCCCTAGTTTGCTCCATTCATGATTTTGCCCGCTTAAGAACCGATTCCTTTTCCATTTCCATTTGTTTTTCTCCAGAACCAGAAAATGATCCTGTAGGGATTACTGTAAATACCTCTGATCTAACAAAATGTGAATGGTGTAGTGTCCGAAAATTACCAGTAGTGTTTCTTCAGACTAAACCGGCAGTTTATCAGAAGCTGAGCATGCAGCTGCAGATGAACATGGAGGATGAAGTTTGGAATGACTGTAAAGGAGTAAATAAATTAACAAGTAAGTTATGTAGAGCAAGTGTACAATACATTGGTTAGCAGACTGTGAGTTGATATTGATAAGATACCTTAGATATATTTGTGTTACCTACACTCTTGATAATGACATTATAAGATATTACTTCCCTCATTTTATAGAAGAGGAAAAGTCCATAGAAAATGGAAGTTCTGAAGATAAAACCCAGGTTTAGCCATTTGGAAAGTTTTCAAAACGGGTTGAAACCCCAAAATATACATAGTGTTTATTTAACACTGTATAATCTGAGTAAAATGAGGTGTTTTGTTTTAATGTACTGATAGAAGTTGTAACTGTAAATCAGCCATCAAGTTGGGATCTTTAAAACTTAGCCTGAATAGAAAGTTTGAAAGTTCATTAACAGGTCTTCATTTTCTACAATAAGTCAGTGTGGTTCTCCAGTTGGTTTGTTTACCTTCCCCCAAACATTTGTGGCATAGCGTGACTAGCTGTGTTCTTCTCACTAATTGCTCCTTCAGCGTAATGATAAGTAAATGATAGATAACTATGAAAGCTCCAAGAGTTGGCACATTAGTGAATATCGGTTTTTACACTTAAATCTGGAGTTACTGCCAATTTACATGGCAGTTTCTTATGTGTTTGACAGCAGTATTGACTGATTATATGTTTAAAACTCAATATATTTGGATCCTATTAGGCGAAATAAATTAGTTACATCTATGAGTAGATTCATTCTAGAGCTACTGCTAGGGTAATGTGTTCTGGTTCCTTTCTTTTAATTAACTTAAGTGACGTTGTTAGGTAACGGTGTTATTGGTCCTTATTTTAGTATTTATTACATATCCACTGTATGCCAAACACTGTTTTGAACATTTATATCAGGATTTCTGGTGATGTTCTTGGAAATAGTTAGTTAACTTTTTATTTTAGTATCTGTTTACCTATTTTTTTCTTTTAGACTTATTAATTATATTGATTTCTTTTCAGATTTGGAAGAACAATACATAATTCTAATTTTTCAAAATGGCCTTGATCCTCAGGCAAATGTGCTATTTGAAAATATTATTACTGACATTGGTATAAAGAATAATGTGTCAGATTTTTTTGCGAAAATTCCCTTTGATGAAGCCAATAGCAGACTTCGTGCCTGTACAGGAACCTATGAAGAGAGCATCAAAGGAAGTTGCGTGCAAAAAGAAAACAAAATTGAAAATGTAATTTTTTTTTTTTTGTCTTTTATTTATTTATTTTTCAGATTCCAAAGTTCTGTATTTTTCTTTTCTTTCTTTCTTTCTTTCTTTTTTTTTTTTTCTTCTTTCAGGTTTAGTTTTTTATTTTTTAAATTTTAAAATCTCTAATTCTTACATGCGTTCCCAAACATGAACCCCCCTCCCACCTCCCTCCCCACAACATCCCTCTGGGTCATCCCCATGCACCAGCCCCAAGCATGCTGTATCCTGCGTCAGACATAGACTGGCAATTCAATTCTTACATGATAGTATACATGTTAGAATTCCCATTCTCCCAAATCATCCCAACCTCTCCCTCTCCCTCTCCCTCTGAGTCCAAAAGTCCGTTATACACATCTGTGTCTTTTTTCCTGTCTTGCATACAGGGTCGTCGTTGCCATCTTCCTAAATTCCATATATATGTGTTAGTATACTGTATTGGTGTTTTTCTTTCTGGCTTACTTCACTCTGTATAATTGGCTCCAGTTTCATCCATCTCATCAGAACTGATTCAAATGAATTCTTTTTAACGGCTGAGTAATAGTCCATTGTGTATATGTACCACAGCTTTCTTATCCATTCATCTGCTGACGGACATCTAGGTTGTTTCCATGTCCTGGCTATTTTAAACAGTGCTGCGATGAACACTGGGGTACATGTGTCTCTTTCAATTCTGGTTTCCTCGGTGTGTATGCCCAGCAGGGGGATTGCTGGGTCATAAGGTAGTTCTATTTGCAATTTTTTAAGGAATCTCCACACTGTTCTCCATCGTGGCTGTACTAGTTTGCATTCCCACCAACAGTGTAGGAGGGTTCCCTTTTCTCCACACCCTCTCCAGCATTTATTGCTTGCAGATTTTTGGATCGCAGCCATTCTGACTGGTGTGAAGTGGTACCTCATTGTGGTTTTGATTTGCATTGCTCTAATAATGAGTGATGTTGAGCATCTTTTCATGTGTTTGTTAGCCATCCGTATGTCTTCTTTGGAGAAATGTCTATTTAGTTCTTTGGCCCATTTTTTGATTGGGTCGTTTATTTTTCTGGAATTGAGCTGCATAAGTTGCTTGTATATTTTTGAGATTAGTTGGTTGTCAGTTGCTTCATTTGCTATTATTTTCTCCCATTCAGAAGGCTGTCTTTTCACCTTGCTTATATTTTCCTTTGTTGTGCAGAAGCTTTTAATTTTAATTAGATCCCATTTGTTTATTTTTGCTTTTATTTCCAGAATTCTGGGAGGTGGATCATAGAGGATCCTGCTGTGATTTATGTCTGAGAGTGTTTTGCCTATGTTCTCCTCTAGGAGTTTTATAGTTTCTGATCTTACATTTAGATCTTTCATCCATTTTGAGTTTATTTTTGTGTGCGGTGTTAGAAAGTGGTCTAGTTTCATTCTTTTACAAGTGGTGGACCAGTTTTCCCAGCACCACTTGTTAAAGAGATTGTCTTTACTCCATTGTATATCCTTGCCTCCTTTGTCAAAGATAAGGTGTCCATATGTGTGTGGATTTATCTCTGGGCTTCCTGTTTTGTTCCATTGATCTATATGTCTGTCTTTGTGCCAGTACCATACTGTCTTGATGACTGTGGCTTTGTAGTAGAGCCTGAAGTCAGGTAGGTTGATTCCTCCAGTTCCATTCTTCTTTCTCAAGATTGCTTTGGCTATTCGAGGTTTTTTGTATTTCCATACAAAGCTTGAAATTATTTGTTCTAGTTCTGTGAAAAATGTGGCTGGTAGCTTGATAGGGATTGCATTGAATTTGTAAATTGCTTTGGGTAGTATACTCATTTTCACTATATTGATTCTTCCGATCCGTGAACATGGTATATTTCTCCGTGTATTAGTGTCCTCTTTGATTTCTTTCATCAGTGTTTTATAGTTTTCTATATATAGGTCTTTAGTCTCTTTAGGTAGATATATTCCTAAGTATTTTATTCTTTTCGTTGCAATGGTGAATGGAATTGTTTCCTTAATTTCTTTTTCTACTCTCTCATTATTCGTGTATAGGAATGCAAGGGATTTCTGTGTGTTGATTTTATATCCTGCAACTTTACTATATTCATTGATGAGCTCTAGTAATTTTCTGGTGGAGTCTTTAGGGTTTTCCACGTAGAGGATCATGTCATCTGCAAACAGTGAGAGTTTTACTTCTTCCTTTCCAATTTGGATTCCTTTTATTTCTTTTTCTGCTCTGATTGCTGTGGCCAAAACTTCCAGAACTATGTTGAATAGTAGCGGTGAAAGTGGACACCCTTGTCTTGTTCCTGACTTTAGGGGAAATGCTTTCAATTTTTCACCGTTGAGGATAATGTTTGCTGTGGGTTTGTCATATATAGCTTTTATTATGTTGAGGTATGTTCCTTTTATTCCTGCTTTCTGGAGAGTTTTTTTATCATAAATGGATGTTGAATTTTGTCAAAGGCCTTCTCTGCATCTGTTGAGATAATCATATGGTTTTTATTTTTCAATTTGTTAATGTGGTGAATTACATTGATTGATTTGCGGATATTGAAGAATCCTCGCATCCCTGGGATAAAGCCCACTTGGTCATGGTGTATGATCTTTTTAATGTGTTGTTGGATTCTGACTGCTAGAATTTTGTTGAGGATTTTTGCATCTATGTTCATCGGTGATATTGGCCTGTAGTTTTCTTTTTTTGGTGACATCTTTGTCAGGTTTTGGTATTAGGGTGATGGTGGCCTCCTAGAATGAGTTTGGAAGTTTACCTTCCTCTGCAATTTTCTGGAAGAGTTTGAGGAGGACAGGTGTTAGCTCTTCTCGAAATTTTTGGTAGAATTCAGCTGTGAAGCCGTCTGGACCTGGGCTTTTGTTTGCTGGAAGATTTCTGATTACCGTTTCAATTTCCGTGCTTGTGATGGGTCTGTTAAGATTTTCTATTTCTTCCTGGTTCGGTTTTGGAAAATTGTACTTTTCTAAGAATTTGTCCATTTCTTCCACGTTGTCCATTTTATTGGCATACAACTGCTGATAGTAGTCTCTTATGATCCTTTGTATTTCTGTGTTGTCTGTTGTGATCTCTCCATTTTCATTTCTAATTTTATTGATTTGATTTTTCTCTCTTTGCTTCTTGATGAGTCTGGCTAATGGTTTGTCAATTTTATTTGTCCTTTCAAAGAACCAGCTTTTGGCTTTGTTGATTTTTGCTATGGTCTCTTTTGTTTCTTTTGCATTTATTTCTGCCCTAATTTTTAAGATTTCTTTCCTTCTACTAACTCTGGGGTTCTCCAGCTCTTCCTTTTCTAGTTGCTTTAGTTGTAGAGTTAGGTTATTTATTTGACTTTTTTCTTGTTTCTTGAGGTATGCCTGTATTGCTATGAACTTTCCTCTTAGCACTGCTTTTATAGTGTCCCACAGGTTTTGGGTTGTTGTGTTTTCATTTTCATTAGTTTCTATGCATATTTTGATTTCTTTTTTGATTTCTTCTGTGATTTGTTGGTTATTCAGAAGTGTGTTGTTCATCCTCCATATGTTGGAATTTTTAATAGTTTTTCTCCTGTAATTGAGATCTAATCTTAATGCATTATGGTCAGAAAAGATGCTTGGAATGATTTCGATCTTTTTTGAATTTATCAAGTTTAGATTTATGGCCCAGGATGTGATCTGTCCTGGAGAAGGTTCCATGAGCACTTGAAAAAAAGGTGAAATTCGTTGTTTTGGGGTGAAATGTCCTATAGATATCAATTAGGTCTAACTGATGTAACGTATCATTTAAAGTTTGCGTTTCTTTGTTAATTTTCTGTTTAGTTGATCTGTCCATAGGTGTGAGTGGGGTATTAAAGTCTCCCACTATTATTGTGTTACTGTTGATTTCCCCTTTCATACTTGTTAGCATTTGTCTTACATATTGCGGTGCTCCTATATTGGGTGCATATATATTTATAATTGTTATATCTTCTTCTTGGATTGTTCCTTTGATCATTATGTAGTGGCCTTCTTTGTCTCTTTTCACAGCCTTTGTTTTTAAAGTCTATTTTATCGGATATGAGTATTGCCACTCCTGCTCTCTTTTGGTCTCTATTTGCGTGGTATATCTTTTTCCAGCCCTTCACTTTCAAGTCTGTAGGTGTCCCTTGTTTTGAGGTGGGTCTCTTGTAAGCAGCATATAGAGGGGTCTTGTTTTTGTATCCATCCGGCCACTCTCTGTCTTTTGGTTGGGGCGTTCAACCCATTTACGTTTAAGGTAATTATTGATGAGTATGATCCCAGGATTTTCTACATGGCACTGTTTAGTGAGAATACTGAGATGCAGAAATTATGTGCATATTTTCTTATTTTTGTAAAAAGAACCTAAAAAATAAATTTGTATATTAAAAAGTTGTATGTACATATGTCAGGAATTCGTATATATGTCAGGAATTCGGAAAGTTGTAGATTAAAATATGGAAACATACATATTTGATTGTTAAGATGGGATCAGTAAGAAATGAAAAACCAAAAGTAACTATAATAATAGAAAAAATATAGGTTGATAGTTTGGTGTAATCTTAGGAAATGCCTTTCCAAACATTTCAGCGCAAGCAAAAGTAATGAATGAAGAGCTGAATATATTTGTTTCAGTGGAAAGTACAATGCAGTGAACCAAAACACCATCCACAGAATTTAATAGGTAATGCAAATGGGAAAAAATAGCGAAATATGTGACGGAGGATAAGTTGGTCCCTTACATAGTTTTGATTTGTTAAAAATCAAAAATAGAAGCAACTATAGAAAAATGAATAAAGGATATAAATAAGAGGAGCTTTTTGGTTTTTGTTTTGTTTCTTTTTAGAGTAAGGTACCAAAAAAGAAATATATTTTTAAGTGTTAGATTGCTGGAAATTACCTAACTTAACTATTGAGCTAAGTAAAATCTCATTTGAAGAAATAATTCTAAAACTAAAAAACGTTTTAAACCTCTCTAATAGATATCTGTTAATAACCTGGAAAAATATTCGTTTAAATCAGGATCTTGTTTTATTTTCTTTTTTTGGTGATAAGGATTTTGACATCTTTACTTTTAATTACATTTAATTTGAATATATACTTATAAAGATACTTTTCTATTATGATTAATTTGCATTTGGGAATGATTGAAATCTTAATTCAATAGATCAAGTCATTTAATAGTTTTTAATATATAAGGAAGCATCATTTTATAATGTAAATAGCAATTTTCCTAAATTATCAGTTTTCTAAAGAGCTGCTAATTTAATCCAAATATAGCAACTACTACCACTGTTACTAGATAACTTTTATCCAGCCTTTTACCATGCATGAAGCACCATGCTAAGCTACGTATATGCATTAGCTCATTTGAGTAAATACTGTTACATTTTAGTTTAGGAAACTAGCATTTTCAGTTTAGAAGTTGTTATTATAAGTTTTACAAGATCACATCATTGAAAGGTAGTAAAACTGTTTTTTGAACCCAGGCTATCTGATTCCTAAAGGACCATTTCTCTGCTTAGCTGTTACTGGAGTTTCACCTAATAACTGGGTAAAGTGGAACAGGAAGAGTTTACCGTTACTGTTATAAAATCAATAAATACTTACTCATGTAGCACTGTTGAAGTAAAATCAATTTTATGTTTTGATAGTTCCATTTCTTCTGTTGGGTCATCTTTGCTATGTCTACTTAGTTTGCCGTCTTGTTTTAATAACTTACTAAGTGAAAATTTTTTTTCTTTTTCAGTTTGGTAATTCTGTTATCACCACACCTCTAAAGCGTCGCAAAGTGATTTCTCAAGAAACTTTAGTTGATCCTGTATCTTTAAGCTGCCAAAGTTCCTCTGATACTGTAGTTTTAAACTGTCGAAGTATACGAGTAGGGACACTCTTCCGACTATTACAAGAACCTGTAATTGTAAGTACATACTGTGCTCTTTACTACCAATTATAAGATTCAGAATTTAATGTATAATCTTTTAAAATTTATAAGTTAAAATATTTAATAGAACATTGAAATTATTTCATGATTTCAAATTGCTTTGAGAATACGGACAATTATAAATAGCTACTCACCATAAAAATTAGTGGGTAAAAACTTGATCGTATGTATTCTGTTAAAAAATTTTTTTAAATTATGATATTCAGAGTAGTGCATAATCATTATAGGAAAATGTTTATTCTCACTGAGTTGGAATTCACTCCAGTGTGTTACCGTTTTATTCTCATGTCAGCCCAATGCATGAAAACAGTATTTTGAGGAACTTTATGAGAAAAAGAAGAATTGAAAAGCTTCGGGGTCTGCATAAAAATGTCTTGTGACATAGTGACTCCTAGAAATAGATTATTGGACTTTGGTGGCCGCCCAAGAGGCATTGTGCTTTTGAACTAGTTCAGTGTCCAGAGAAGCCAAAGAACTTTCTTTCGTCCCTTTATCTTACTATCATACCTGTCTCATTGTTATTCTGCTACCACCAGTCCGATTCAAATGTATCTTTTCTGTTTAAGATTGTAACATAATCTCCTTAATCTGCCTTCTGAGTCATATTTTGTTTTCTTTCTGATGTATCCTATGCATTGTTGGTAGGTTAATCTTCCAATAGCACTGTACTCATAAGGCTGCTTAACTCGGGTGTCCTTAATTCTGTGTTTCCAACTATTTTTTAATGAATAGAGGCTAGCGTCATTCCCGGTATTATAAAGATCAGATGGACAAATGCAGTACATGAATCAGTTTTTCTGCCTTCTATAGGCAAAGGCCAAACAGCATGTCATTTAGGGTCTCTGTAGCAAAATCGTCCCCCCAAATCTATGATTGTTACTAATTTATCTTATTTTTTAGTTTTGTTTAGATTTTATCAAGATACAGCTAGAAGGTAAGCTGTTGTATGTCCTACTGCTCACTAAAGCTTTGTTTACACTAAAACACTTTACTGGAATAAAAAACGTTATTTTTAGAATTCACTAAGATAATTAGTTATTATATGCGTTGTAACAAAGGGCATTATACCTTAAGAGTGGAAATTTCATACTGTAACATCACAGAAGCTATGTTTAAGTTTTTAAGTATTCTTCATTAGAATTCTCTTTCCATATGGGAAAAAATGTATTTAGATACTTCTTTAAGATCAAAGATTCTTCTTCATTTTCCCACTAAAGTTACCATGTACAAAATATAATAAATATGTGGGGGCTCAGATAGTAAAGAATCTGCCTGCAATGCAGGAGACCCAGGTTCGATCCCTGAGTCAAAAACATCCCTTGGAGAAGGGAATGGCTACCCACTCCGCTATTCTTGCCTGGAAAATCCTTGGACAGGTTAGTGTGGCAGGCTATATATAGTCCATGGCGTTTTGGAGTCGGACACAATTGAGCAACTAACACTCTCACTTTAAGTTTTTCATAATAAATGTGTACTTTAAAATTGTAATTCCCTAGTTTGCTCCATTCATGATTTTGCCCGCTTAAGAACCGATTCCTTTTCCATTTCCATTTGTTTTTCTCCAGAACCAGAAAATGATCCTGTAGGGATTACTGTAAATACCTCTGATCTAACAAAATGTGAATGGTGTAGTGTCCGAAAATTACCAGTAGTGTTTCTTCAGACTAAACCGGCAGTTTATCAGAAGCTGAGCATGCAGCTGCAGATGAACATGGAGGATGAAGTTTGGAATGACTGTAAAGGAGTAAATAAATTAACAAGTAAGTTATGTAGAGCAAGTGTGCAATACATTGGTTAGCAGACTGTGAGTTGATATTGATAAGATACCTTAGATATATTTGTGTTACCTACACTCTTGATAATGACATTATAAGATATTACTTCCCTCATTTTATAGAAGAGGAAAAGTCCATAGAAAATGGAAGTTCTGAAGATAAAACCCAGGTTTAGCCATTTGGAAAGTTTTCAAAACGGGTTGAAACCCCAAAATATACATAGTGTTTATTTAACACTGTATAATCTGAGTAAAATGAGGTGTTTTGTTTTAATGTACTGATAGAAGTTGTAACTGTAAATCAGCCATCAAGTTGGGATCTTTAAAACTTAGCCTGAACAGAAAGTTTGAAAGTTCATTAACAGGTCTTCATTTTCTACAATAAGTCAGTGTGGTTCTCCAGTTGGTTTGTTTACCTTCCCCCAAACATTTGTGGCATAGCGTGACTAGCTGTGTTCTTCTCACTAATTGCTCCTTCAGCGTAATGATAAGTAAATGATAGATAACTATGAAAGCTCCAAGAGTTGGCACATTAGTGAATATCGGTTTTTACACTTAAATCTGGAGTTACTGCCAATTTACATGGCAGTTTCTTATGTGTTTGACAGCAGTATTGACTGATTATATGTTTAAAACTCAATATATTTGGATCCTATTAGGCGAAATAAATTAGTTACATCTATGAGTAGATTCATTCTAGAGCTACTGCTAGGGTAATGTGTTCTGGTTCCTTTCTTTTAATTAACTTAAGTGACGTTGTTAGGTAACGGTGTTATTGGTCCTTATTTTAGTATTTATTACATATCCACTGTATGCCAAACACTGTTTTGAACATTTATATCAGGATTTCTGGTGATGTTCTTGGAAATAGTTAGTTAACTTTTTATTTTAGTATCTGTTTACCTATTTTTTTCTTTTAGACTTATTAATTATATTGATTTCTTTTCAGATTTGGAAGAACAATACATAATTCTAATTTTTCAAAATGGCCTTGATCCTCAGGCAAATGTGCTATTTGAAAATATTATTACTGACATTGGTATAAAGAATAATGTGTCAGATTTTTTTGCGAAAATTCCCTTTGATGAAGCCAATAGCAGACTTCGTGCCTGTACAGGAACCTATGAAGAGAGCATCAAAGGAAGTTGCGTGCAAAAAGAAAACAAAATTGAAAATGTAATTTTTTTTTTTTTGTCTTTTATTTATTTATTTTTCAGATTCCAAAGTTCTGTATTTTTCTTTTCTTTCTTTCTTTCTTTCTTTTTTTTTTTTTCTTCTTTCAGGTTTAGTTTTTTATTTTTTAAATTTTAAAATCTCTAATTCTTACATGCGTTCCCAAACATGAACCCCCCTCCCACCTCCCTCCCCACAACATCCCTCTGGGTCATCCCCATGCACCAGCCCCAAGCATGCTGTATCCTGCGTCAGACATAGACTGGCAATTCAATTCTTACATGATAGTATACATGTTAGAATTCCCATTCTCCCAAATCATCCCAACCTCTCCCTCTCCCTCTCCCTCTGAGTCCAAAAGTCCGTTATACACATCTGTGTCTTTTTTCCTGTCTTGCATACAGGGTCGTCGTTGCCATCTTCCTAAATTCCATATATATGTGTTAGTATACTGTATTGGTGTTTTTCTTTCTGGCTTACTTCACTCTGTATAATTGGCTCCAGTTTCATCCATCTCATCAGAACTGATTCAAATGAATTCTTTTTAACGGCTGAGTAATAGTCCATTGTGTATATGTACCACAGCTTTCTTATCCATTCATCTGCTGACGGACATCTAGGTTGTTTCCATGTCCTGGCTATTATAAACAGTGCTGCGATGAACACTGGGGTACATGTGTCTCTTTCAATTCTGGTTTCCTCGGTGTGTATGCCCAGCAGGGGGATTGCTGGGTCATAAGGTAGTTCTATTTGCAATTTTTTAAGGAATCTCCACACTGTTCTCCATCGTGGCTGTACTAGTTTGCATTCCCACCAACAGTGTAGGAGGGTTCCCTTTTCTCCACACCCTCTCCAGCATTTATTGCTTGCAGATTTTTGGATCGCAGCCATTCTGACTGGTGTGAAGTGGTACCTCATTGTGGTTTTGATTTGCATTGCTCTAATAATGAGTGATGTTGAGCATCTTTTCATGTGTTTGTTAGCCATCCGTATGTCTTCTTTGGAGAAATGTCTATTTAGTTCTTTGGCCCATTTTTTGATTGGGTCGTTTATTTTTCTGGAATTGAGCTGCATAAGTTGCTTGTATATTTTTGAGATTAGTTGGTTGTCAGTTGCTTCATTTGCTATTATTTTCTCCCATTCAGAAGGCTGTCTTTTCACCTTGCTTATATTTTCCTTTGTTGTGCAGAAGCTTTTAATTTTAATTAGATCCCATTTGTTTATTTTTGCTTTTATTTCCAGAATTCTGGGAGGTGGATCATAGAGGATCCTGCTGTGATTTATGTCTGAGAGTGTTTTGCCTATGTTCTCCTCTAGGAGTTTTATAGTTTCTGATCTTACATTTAGATCTTTCATCCATTTTGAGTTTATTTTTGTGTGCGGTGTTAGAAAGTGGTCTAGTTTCATTCTTTTACAAGTGGTGGACCAGTTTTCCCAGCACCACTTGTTAAAGAGATTGTCTTTACTCCATTGTATATCCTTGCCTCCTTTGTCAAAGATAAGGTGTCCATATGTGTGTGGATTTATCTCTGGGCTTCCTGTTTTGTTCCATTGATCTATATGTCTGTCTTTGTGCCAGTACCATACTGTCTTGATGACTGTGGCTTTGTAGTAGAGCCTGAAGTCAGGTAGGTTGATTCCTCCAGTTCCATTCTTCTTTCTCAAGATTGCTTTGGCTATTCGAGGTTTTTTGTATTTCCATACAAAGCTTGAAATTATTTGTTCTAGTTCTGTGAAAAATGTGGCTGGTAGCTTGATAGGGATTGCATTGAATTTGTAAATTGCTTTGGGTAGTATACTCATTTTCACTATATTGATTCTTCCGATCCGTGAACATGGTATATTTCTCCGTGTATTAGTGTCCTCTTTGATTTCTTTCATCAGTGTTTTATAGTTTTCTATATATAGGTCTTTAGTCTCTTTAGGTAGATATATTCCTAAGTATTTTATTCTTTTCGTTGCAATGGTGAATGGAATTGTTTCCTTAATTTCTTTTTCTACTCTCTCATTATTCGTGTATAGGAATGCAAGGGATTTCTGTGTGTTGATTTTATATCCTGCAACTTTACTATATTCATTGATGAGCTCTAGTAATTTTCTGGTGGAGTCTTTAGGGTTTTCCACGTAGAGGATCATGTCATCTGCAAACAGTGAGAGTTTTACTTCTTCCTTTCCAATTTGGATTCCTTTTATTTCTTTTTCTGCTCTGATTGCTGTGGCCAAAACTTCCAGAACTATGTTGAATAGTAGCGGTGAAAGTGGACACCCTTGTCTTGTTCCTGACTTTAGGGGAAATGCTTTCAATTTTTCACCGTTGAGGATAATGTTTGCTGTGGGTTTGTCATATATAGCTTTTATTATGTTGAGGTATGTTCCTTTTATTCCTGCTTTCTGGAGAGTTTTTTATCATAAATGGATGTTGAATTTTGTCAAAGGCCTTCTCTGCATCTGTTGAGATAATCATATGGTTTTTATTTTTCAATTTGTTAATGTGGTGAATTACATTGATTGATTTGCGGATATTGAAGAATCCTCGCATCCCTGGGATAAAGCCCACTTGGTCATGGTGTATGATCTTTTTAATGTGTTGTTGGATTCTGACTGCTAGAATTTTGTTGAGGATTTTTGCATCTATGTTCATCGGTGATATTGGCCTGTAGTTTTCTTTTTTTGGTGACATCTTTGTCAGGTTTTGGTATTAGGGTGATGGTGGCCTCCTAGAATGAGTTTGGAAGTTTACCTTCCTCTGCAATTTTCTGGAAGAGTTTGAGGAGGACAGGTGTTAGCTCTTCTCGAAATTTTTGGTAGAATTCAGCTGTGAAGCCGTCTGGACCTGGGCTTTTGTTTGCTGGAAGATTTCTGATTACCGTTTCAATTTCCGTGCTTGTGATGGGTCTGTTAAGATTTTCTATTTCTTCCTGGTTCGGTTTTGGAAAATTGTACTTTTCTAAGAATTTGTCCATTTCTTCCACGTTGTCCATTTTATTGGCATACAACTGCTGATAGTAGTCTCTTATGATCCTTTGTATTTCTGTGTTGTCTGTTGTGATCTCTCCATTTTCATTTCTAATTTTATTGATTTGATTTTTCTCTCTTTGCTTCTTGATGAGTCTGGCTAATGGTTTGTCAATTTTATTTGTCCTTTCAAAGAACCAGCTTTTGGCTTTGTTGATTTTTGCTATGGTCTCTTTTGTTTCTTTTGCATTTATTTCTGCCCTAATTTTTAAGATTTCTTTCCTTCTACTAACTCTGGGGTTCTCCAGCTCTTCCTTTTCTAGTTGCTTTAGTTGTAGAGTTAGGTTATTTATTTGACTTTTTTCTTGTTTCTTGAGGTATGCCTGTATTGCTATGAACTTTCCTCTTAGCACTGCTTTTATAGTGTCCCACAGGTTTTGGGTTGTTGTGTTTTCATTTTCATTAGTTTCTATGCATATTTTGATTTCTTTTTTGATTTCTTCTGTGATTTGTTGGTTATTCAGAAGTGTGTTGTTCATCCTCCATATGTTGGAATTTTTAATAGTTTTTCTCCTGTAATTGAGATCTAATCTTAATGCATTATGGTCAGAAAAGATGCTTGGAATGATTTCGATCTTTTTTGAATTTATCAAGTTTAGATTTATGGCCCAGGATGTGATCTGTCCTGGAGAAGGTTCCATGAGCACTTGAAAAAAAGGTGAAATTCGTTGTTTTGGGGTGAAATGTCCTATAGATATCAATTAGGTCTAACTGATGTAACGTATCATTTAAAGTTTGCGTTTCTTTGTTAATTTTCTGTTTAGTTGATCTGTCCATAGGTGTGAGTGGGGTATTAAAGTCTCCCACTATTATTGTGTTACTGTTGATTTCCCCTTTCATACTTGTTAGCATTTGTCTTACATATTGCGGTGCTCCTATATTGGGTGCATATATATTTATAATTGTTATATCTTCTTCTTGGATTGTTCCTTTGATCATTATGTAGTGGCCTTCTTTGTCTCTTTTCACAGCCTTTGTTTTTAAAGTCTATTTTATCGGATATGAGTATTGCCACTCCTGCTCTCTTTTGGTCTCTATTTGCGTGGTATATCTTTTTCCAGCCCTTCACTTTCAAGTCTGTAGGTGTCCCTTGTTTTGAGGTGGGTCTCTTGTAAGCAGCATATAGAGGGGTCTTGTTTTTGTATCCATCCGGCCACTCTCTGTCTTTTGGTTGGGGCGTTCAACCCATTTACGTTTAAGGTAATTATTGATGAGTATGATCCCAGGATTTTCTACATGGCACTGTTTAGTGAGAATACTGAGATGCAGAAATTATGTGCATATTTTCTTATTTTTGTAAAAAGAACCTAAAAAATAAATTTGTATATTAAAAAGTTGTATGTACATATGTCAGGAATTCGTATATATGTCAGGAATTCGGAAAGTTGTAGATTAAAATATGGAAACATACATATTTGATTGTTAAGATGGGATCAGTAAGAAATGAAAAACCAAAAGTAACTATAATAATAGAAAAAATATAGGTTGATAGTTTGGTGTAATCTTAGGAAATGCCTTTCCAAACATTTCAGCGCAAGCAAAAGTAATGAATGAAGAGCTGAATATATTTGTTTCAGTGGAAAGTACAATGCAGTGAACCAAAACACCATCCACAGAATTTAATAGGTAATGCAAATGGGAAAAAATAGCGAAATATGTGACGGAGGATAAGTTGGTCCCTTACATAGTTTTGATTTGTTAAAAATCAAAAATAGAAGCAACTATAGAAAAATGAATAAAGGATATAAATAAGAGGAGCTTTTTGGTTTTTGTTTTGTTTCTTTTTAGAGTAAGGTACCAAAAAAGAAATATATTTTTAAGTGTTAGATTGCTGGAAATTACCTAACTTAACTATTGAGCTAAGTAAAATCTCATTTGAAGAAATAATTCTAAAACTAAAAAACGTTTTAAACCTCTCTAATAGATATCTGTTAATAACCTGGAAAAATATTCGTTTAAATCAGGATCTTGTTTTATTTTCTTTTTTTGGTGATAAGGATTTTGACATCTTTACTTTTAATTACATTTAATTTGAATATATACTTATAAAGATACTTTTCTATTATGATTAATTTGCATTTGGGAATGATTGAAATCTTAATTCAATAGATCAAGTCATTTAATAGTTTTTAATATATAAGGAAGCATCATTTTATAATGTAAATAGCAATTTTCCTAAATTATCAGTTTTCTAAAGAGCTGCTAATTTAATCCAAATATAGCAACTACTACCACTGTTACTAGATAACTTTTATCCAGCCTTTTACCATGCATGAAGCACCATGCTAAGCTACGTATATGCATTAGCTCATTTGAGTAAATACTGTTACATTTTAGTTTAGGAAACTAGCATTTTCAGTTTAGAAGTTGTTATTATAAGTTTTACAAGATCACATCATTGAAAGGTAGTAAAACTGTTTTTTGAACCCAGGCTATCTGATTCCTAAAGGACCATTTCTCTGCTTAGCTGTTACTGGAGTTTCACCTAATAACTGGGTAAAGTGGAACAGGAAGAGTTTACCGTTACTGTTATAAAATCAATAAATACTTACTCATGTAGCACTGTTGAAGTAAAATCAATTTTATGTTTTGATAGTTCCATTTCTTCTGTTGGGTCATCTTTGCTATGTCTACTTAGTTTGCCGTCTTGTTTTAATAACTTACTAAGTGAAAATTTTTTTTCTTTCTCAGTTTGGTAATTCTGTTATCACCACACCTCTAAAGCGTCGCAAAGTGATTTCTCAAGAAACTTTAGTTGATCCTGTATCTTTAAGCTGCCAAAGTTCCTCTGATACTGTAGTTTTAAACTGTCGAAGTATACGAGTAGGGACACTCTTCCGACTATTACAAGAACCTGTAATTGTAAGTACATACTGTGCTCTTTACTACCAATTATAAGATTCAGAATTTAATGTATAATCTTTTAAAATTTATAAGTTAAAATATTTAATAGAACATTGAAATTATTTCATGATTTCAAATTGCTTTGAGAATACGGACAATTATAAATAGCTACTCACCATAAAAATTAGTGGGTAAAAACTTGATCGTATGTATTCTGTTAAAAAATTTTTTTAAATTATGATATTCAGAGTAGTGCATAATCATTATAGGAAAATGTTTATTCTCACTGAGTTGGAATTCACTCCAGTGTGTTACCGTTTTATTCTCATGTCAGCCCAATGCATGAAAACAGTATTTTGAGGAACTTTATGAGAAAAAGAAGAATTGAAAAGCTTTGGGGTCTGCATAAAAATGTCTTGTGACATAGTGACTCCTAGAAATAGATTATTGGACTTTGGTGGCCGCCCAAGAGGCATTGTGCTTTTGAACTAGTTCAGTGTCCAGAGAAGCCAAAGAACTTTCTTTCGTCCCTTTATCTTACTATCATACCTGTCTCATTGTTATTCTGCTACCACCAGTCCGATTCAAATGTATCTTTTCTGTTTAAGATTGTAACATAATCTCCTTAATCTGCCTTCTGAGTCATATTTTGTTTTCTTTCTGATGTATCCTATGCATTGTTGGTAGGTTAATCTTCCAATAGCACTGTACTCATAAGGCTGCTTAACTCGGGTGTCCTTAATTCTGTGTTTCCAACTATTTTTTAATGAATAGAGGCTAGCGTCATTCCCGGTATTATAAAGATCAGATGGACAAATGCAGTACATGAATCAGTTTTTCTGCCTTCTATAGGCAAAGGCCAAACAGCATGTCATTTAGGGTCTCTGTAGCAAAATCGTCCCCCCAAATCTATGATTGTTACTAATTTATGTTATTTTTTAGTTTTGTTTAGATTTTATCAAGATACAGCTAGAAGGTAAGCTGTTGTATGTCCTACTGCTCACTAAAGCTTTGTTTACACTAAAACACTTTACTGGAATAAAAAACGTTATTTTTAGAATTCACTAAGATAATTAGTTATTATATGCGTTGTAACAAAGGGCATTATACCTTAAGAGTGGAAATTTCATACTGTAACATCACAGAAGCTATGTTTAAGTTTTTAAGTATTCTTCATTAGAATTCTCTTTCCATATGGGAAAAAATGTATTTAGATACTTCTTTAAGATCAAAGATTCTTCTTCATTTTCCCACTAAAGTTACCATGTACAAAATATAATAAATATGTGGGGGCTCAGATAGTAAAGAATCTGCCTGCAATGCAGGAGACCCAGGTTCGATCCCTGAGTCAAAAACATCCCTTGGAGAAGGGAATGGCTACCCACTCCGCTATTCTTGCCTGGAAAATCCTTGGACAGGTTAGTGTGGCAGGCTATATATAGTCCATGGCGTTTTGGAGTCGGACACAATTGAGCAACTAACACTCTCACTTTAAGTTTTTCATAATAAATGTGTACTTTAAAATTGTAATTCCCTAGTTTGCTCCATTCATGATTTTGCCCGCTTAAGAACCGATTCCTTTTCCATTTCCATTTGTTTTTCTCCAGAACCAGAAAATGATCCTGTAGGGATTACTGTAAATACCTCTGATCTAACAAAATGTGAATGGTGTAGTGTCCGAAAATTACCAGTAGTGTTTCTTCAGACTAAACCGGCAGTTTATCAGAAGCTGAGCATGCAGCTGCAGATGAACATGGAGGATGAAGTTTGGAATGACTGTAAAGGAGTAAATAAATTAACAAGTAAGTTATGTAGAGCAAGTGTGCAATACATTGGTTAGCAGACTGTGAGTTGATATTGATAAGATACCTTAGATATATTTGTGTTACCTACACTCTTGATAATGACATTATAAGATATTACTTCCCTCATTTTATAGAAGAGGAAAAGTCCATAGAAAATGGAAGTTCTGAAGATAAAACCCAGGTTTAGCCATTTGGAAAGTTTTCAAAACGGGTTGAAACCCCAAAATATACATAGTGTTTATTTAACACTGTATAATCTGAGTAAAATGAGGTGTTTTGTTTTAATGTACTGATAGAAGTTGTAACTGTAAATCAGCCATCAAGTTGGGATCTTTAAAACTTAGCCTGAATAGAAAGTTTGAAAGTTCATTAACAGGTCTTCATTTTCTACAATAAGTCAGTGTGGTTCTCCAGTTGGTTTGTTTACCTTCCCCCAAACATTTGTGGCATAGCGTGACTAGCTGTGTTCTTCTCACTAATTGCTCCTTCAGCGTAATGATAAGTAAATGATAGATAACTATGAAAGCTCCAAGAGTTGGCACATTAGTGAATATCGGTTTTTACACTTAAATCTGGAGTTACTGCCAATTTACATGGCAGTTTCTTATGTGTTTGACAGCAGTATTGACTGATTATATGTTTAAAACTCAATATATTTGGATCCTATTAGGCGAAATAAATTAGTTACATCTATGAGTAGATTCATTCTAGAGCTACTGCTAGGGTAATGTGTTCTGGTTCCTTTCTTTTAATTAACTTAAGTGACGTTGTTAGGTAACGGTGTTATTGGTCCTTATTTTAGTATTTATTACATATCCACTGTATGCCAAACACTGTTTTGAACATTTATATCAGGATTTCTGGTGATGTTCTTGGAAATAGTTAGTTAACTTTTTATTTTAGTATCTGTTTACCTATTTTTTTCTTTTAGACTTATTAATTATATTGATTTCTTTTCAGATTTGGAAGAACAATACATAATTCTAATTTTTCAAAATGGCCTTGATCCTCAGGCAAATGTGCTATTTGAAAATATTATTACTGACATTGGTATAAAGAATAATGTGTCAGATTTTTTTGCGAAAATTCCCTTTGATGAAGCCAATAGCAGACTTCGTGCCTGTACAGGAACCTATGAAGAGAGCATCAAAGGAAGTTGCGTGCAAAAAGAAAACAAAATTGAAAATGTAATTTTTTTTTTTTTGTCTTTTATTTATTTATTTTTCAGATTCCAAAGTTCTGTATTTTTCTTTTCTTTCTTTCTTTCTTTCTTTTTTTTTTTTTCTTCTTTCAGGTTTAGTTTTTTATTTTTTAAATTTTAAAATCTCTAATTCTTAAATGCGTTCCCAAACATGAACCCCCCACCCACCTCCCACCCCACAACATCCCTCTGGGTCATCCCCATGCACCAGCCCCAAGCATGCTGTATCCTGCGTCAGACATAGACTGGCAATTCAATTCTTACATGATAGTATACATGTTAGAATTCCCATTCTCCCAAATCATCCCAACCTCTCCCTCTCCCTCTCCCTCTGAGTCCAAAAGTCCGTTATACACATCTGTGTCTTTTTTCCTGTCTTGCATACAGGGTCGTCGTTGCCATCTTCCTAAATTCCATATATATGTGTTAGTATACTGTATTGGTGTTTTTCTTTCTGGCTTACTTCACTCTGTATAATTGGCTCCAGTTTCATCCATCTCATCAGAACTGATTCAAATGAATTCTTTTTAACGGCTGAGTAATAGTCCATTGTGTATATGTACCACAGCTTTCTTATCCATTCATCTGCTGACGGACATCTAGGTTGTTTCCATGTCCTGGCTATTATAAACAGTGCTGCGATGAACACTGGGGTACATGTGTCTCTTTCAATTCTGGTTTCCTCGGTGTGTATGCCCAGCAGGGGGATTGCTGGGTCATAAGGTAGTTCTATTTGCAATTTTTTAAGGAATCTCCACACTGTTCTCCATCGTGGCTGTACTAGTTTGCATTCCCACCAACAGTGTAGGAGGGTTCCCTTTTCTCCACACCCTCTCCAGCATTTATTGCTTGCAGATTTTTGGATCGCAGCCATTCTGACTGGTGTGAAGTGGTACCTCATTGTGGTTTTGATTTGCATTGCTCTAATAATGAGTGATGTTGAGCATCTTTTCATGTGTTTGTTAGCCATCCGTATGTCTTCTTTGGAGAAATGTCTATTTAGTTCTTTGGCCCATTTTTTGATTGGGTCGTTTATTTTTCTGGAATTGAGCTGCATAAGTTGCTTGTATATTTTTGAGATTAGTTGGTTGTCAGTTGCTTCATTTGCTATTATTTTCTCCCATTCAGAAGGCTGTCTTTTCACCTTGCTTATATTTTCCTTTGTTGTGCAGAAGCTTTTAATTTTAATTAGATCCCATTTGTTTATTTTTGCTTTTATTTCCAGAATTCTGGGAGGTGGATCATAGAGGATCCTGCTGTGATTTATGTCTGAGAGTGTTTTGCCTATGTTCTCCTCTAGGAGTTTTATAGTTTCTGATCTTACATTTAGATCTTTCATCCATTTTGAGTTTATTTTTGTGTGCGGTGTTAGAAAGTGGTCTAGTTTCATTCTTTTACAAGTGGTGGACCAGTTTTCCCAGCACCACTTGTTAAAGAGATTGTCTTTACTCCATTGTATATCCTTGCCTCCTTTGTCAAAGATAAGGTGTCCATATGTGTGTGGATTTATCTCTGGGCTTCCTATTTTGTTCCATTGATCTATATGTCTGTCTTTGTGCCAGTACCATACTGTCTTGATGACTGTGGCTTTGTAGTAGAGCCTGAAGTCAGGTAGGTTGATTCCTCCAGTTCCATTCTTCTTTCTCAAGATTGCTTTGGCTATTCGAGGTTTTTTGTATTTCCATACAAAGCTTGAAATTATTTGTTCTAGTTCTGTGAAAAATGTGGCTGGTAGCTTGATAGGGATTGCATTGAATTTGTAAATTGCTTTGGGTAGTATACTCATTTTCACTATATTGATTCTTCCGATCCGTGAACATGGTATATTTCTCCGTGTATTAGTGTCCTCTTTGATTTCTTTCATCAGTGTTTTATAGTTTTCTATATATAGGTCTTTAGTCTCTTTAGGTAGATATATTCCTAAGTATTTTATTCTTTTCGTTGCAATGGTGAATGGAATTGTTTCCTTAATTTCTTTTTCTACTCTCTCATTATTCGTGTATAGGAATGCAAGGGATTTCTGTGTGTTGATTTTATATCCTGCAACTTTACTATATTCATTGATGAGCTCTAGTAATTTTCTGGTGGAGTCTTTAGGGTTTTCCACGTAGAGGATCATGTCATCTGCAAACAGTGAGAGTTTTACTTCTTCCTTTCCAATTTGGATTCCTTTTATTTCTTTTTCTGCTCTGATTGCTGTGGCCAAAACTTCCAGAACTATGTTGAATAGTAGCGGTGAAAGTGGACACCCTTGTCTTGTTCCTGACTTTAGGGGAAATGCTTTCAATTTTTCACCGTTGAGGATAATGTTTGCTGTGGGTTTGTCATATATAGCTTTTATTATGTTGAGGTATGTTCCTTTTATTCCTGCTTTCTGGAGAGTTTTTTATCATAAATGGATGTTGAATTTTGTCAAAGGCCTTCTCTGCATCTGTTGAGATAATCATATGGTTTTTATTTTTCAATTTGTTAATGTGGTGAATTACATTGATTGATTTGCGGATATTGAAGAATCCTCGCATCCCTGGGATAAAGCCCACTTGGTCATGGTGTATGATCTTTTTAATGTGTTGTTGGATTCTGACTGCTAGAATTTTGTTGAGGATTTTTGCATCTATGTTCATCGGTGATATTGGCCTGTAGTTTTCTTTTTTTGGTGACATCTTTGTCAGGTTTTGGTATTAGGGTGATGGTGGCCTCCTAGAATGAGTTTGGAAGTTTACCTTCCTCTGCAATTTTCTGGAAGAGTTTGAGGAGGACAGGTGTTAGCTCTTCTCGAAATTTTTGGTAGAATTCAGCTGTGAAGCCGTCTGGACCTGGGCTTTTGTTTGCTGGAAGATTTCTGATTACCGTTTCAATTTCCGTGCTTGTGATGGGTCTGTTAAGATTTTCTATTTCTTCCTGGTTCGGTTTTGGAAAATTGTACTTTTCTAAGAATTTGTCCATTTCTTCCACGTTGTCCATTTTATTGGCATACAACTGCTGATAGTAGTCTCTTATGATCCTTTGTATTTCTGTGTTGTCTGTTGTGATCTCTCCATTTTCATTTCTAATTTTATTGATTTGATTTTTCTCTCTTTGCTTCTTGATGAGTCTGGCTAATGGTTTGTCAATTTTATTTGTCCTTTCAAAGAACCAGCTTTTGGCTTTGTTGATTTTTGCTATGGTCTCTTTTGTTTCTTTTGCATTTATTTCTGCCCTAATTTTTAAGATTTCTTTCCTTCTACTAACTCTGGGGTTCTCCAGCTCTTCCTTTTCTAGTTGCTTTAGTTGTAGAGTTAGGTTATTTATTTGACTTTTTTCTTGTTTCTTGAGGTATGCCTGTATTGCTATGAACTTTCCTCTTAGCACTGCTTTTATAGTGTCCCACAGGTTTTGGGTTGTTGTGTTTTCATTTTCATTAGTTTCTATGCATATTTTGATTTCTTTTTTGATTTCTTCTGTGATTTGTTGGTTATTCAGAAGTGTGTTGTTCATCCTCCATATGTTGGAATTTTTAATAGTTTTTCTCCTGTAATTGAGATCTAATCTTAATGCATTATGGTCAGAAAAGATGCTTGGAATGATTTCGATCTTTTTTGAATTTATCAAGTTTAGATTTATGGCCCAGGATGTGATCTGTCCTGGAGAAGGTTCCATGAGCACTTGAAAAAAAGGTGAAATTCGTTGTTTTGGGGTGAAATGTCCTATAGATATCAATTAGGTCTAACTGATGTAACGTATCATTTAAAGTTTGCGTTTCTTTGTTAATTTTCTGTTTAGTTGATCTGTCCATAGGTGTGAGTGGGGTATTAAAGTCTCCCACTATTATTGTGTTACTGTTGATTTCCCCTTTCATACTTGTTAGCATTTGTCTTACATATTGCGGTGCTCCTATATTGGGTGCATATATATTTATAATTGTTATATCTTCTTCTTGGATTGTTCCTTTGATCATTATGTAGTGGCCTTCTTTGTCTCTTTTCACAGCCTTTGTTTTTAAAGTCTATTTTATCGGATATGAGTATTGCCACTCCTGCTCTCTTTTGGTCTCTATTTGCGTGGTATATCTTTTTCCAGCCCTTCACTTTCAAGTCTGTAGGTGTCCCTTGTTTTGAGGTGGGTCTCTTGTAAGCAGCATATAGAGGGGTCTTGTTTTTGTATCCATCCGGCCACTCTCTGTCTTTTGGTTGGGGCGTTCAACCCATTTACGTTTAAGGTAATTATTGATGAGTATGATCCCAGGATTTTCTACATGGCACTGTTTAGTGAGAATACTGAGATGCAGAAATTATGTGCATATTTTCTTATTTTTGTAAAAAGAACCTAAAAAATAAATTTGTATATTAAAAAGTTGTATGTACATATGTCAGGAATTCGTATATATGTCAGGAATTCGGAAAGTTGTAGATTAAAATATGGAAACATACATATTTGATTGTTAAGATGGGATCAGTAAGAAATGAAAAACCAAAAGTAACTATAATAATAGAAAAAATATAGGTTGATAGTTTGGTGTAATCTTAGGAAATGCCTTTCCAAACATTTCAGCGCAAGCAAAAGTAATGAATGAAGAGCTGAATATATTTGTTTCAGTGGAAAGTACAATGCAGTGAACCAAAACACCATCCACAGAATTTAATAGGTAATGCAAATGGGAAAAAATAGCGAAATATGTGACGGAGGATAAGTTGGTCCCTTACATAGTTTTGATTTGTTAAAAATCAAAAATAGAAGCAACTATAGAAAAATGAATAAAGGATATAAATAAGAGGAGCTTTTTGGTTTTTGTTTTGTTTCTTTTTAGAGTAAGGTACCAAAAAAGAAATATATTTTTAAGTGTTAGATTGCTGGAAATTACCTAACTTAACTATTGAGCTAAGTAAAATCTCATTTGAAGAAATAATTCTAAAACTAAAAAACGTTTTAAACCTCTCTAATAGATATCTGTTAATAACCTGGAAAAATATTCGTTTAAATCAGGATCTTGTTTTATTTTCTTTTTTTGGTGATAAGGATTTTGACATCTTTACTTTTAATTACATTTAATTTGAATATATACTTATAAAGATACTTTTCTATTATGATTAATTTGCATTTGGGAATGATTGAAATCTTAATTCAATAGATCAAGTCATTTAATAGTTTTTAATATATAAGGAAGCATCATTTTATAATGTAAATAGCAATTTTCCTAAATTATCAGTTTTCTAAAGAGCTGCTAATTTAATCCAAATATAGCAACTACTACCACTGTTACTAGATAACTTTTATCCAGCCTTTTACCATGCATGAAGCACCATGCTAAGCTACGTATATGCATTAGCTCATTTGAGTAAATACTGTTACATTTTAGTTTAGGAAACTAGCATTTTCAGTTTAGAAGTTGTTATTATAAGTTTTACAAGATCACATCATTGAAAGGTAGTAAAACTGTTTTTTGAACCCAGGCTATCTGATTCCTAAAGGACCATTTCTCTGCTTAGCTGTTACTGGAGTTTCACCTAATAACTGGGTAAAGTGGAACAGGAAGAGTTTACCGTTACTGTTATAAAATCAATAAATACTTACTCATGTAGCACTGTTGAAGTAAAATCAATTTTATGTTTTGATAGTTCCATTTCTTCTGTTGGGTCATCTTTGCTATGTCTACTTAGTTTGCCGTCTTGTTTTAATAACTTACTAAGTGAAAATTTTTTTTCTTTTTCAGTTTGGTAATTCTGTTATCACCACACCTCTAAAGCGTCGCAAAGTGATTTCTCAAGAAACTTTAGTTGATCCTGTATCTTTAAGCTGCCAAAGTTCCTCTGATACTGTAGTTTTAAACTGTCGAAGTATACGAGTAGGGACACTCTTCCGACTATTACAAGAACCTGTAATTGTAAGTACATACTGTGCTCTTTACTACCAATTATAAGATTCAGAATTTAATGTATAATCTTTTAAAATTTATAAGTTAAAATATTTAATAGAACATTGAAATTATTTCATGATTTCAAATTGCTTTGAGAATACGGACAATTATAAATAGCTACTCACCATAAAAATTAGTGGGTAAAAACTTGATCGTATGTATTCTGTTAAAAAATTTTTTTAAATTATGATATTCAGAGTAGTGCATAATCATTATAGGAAAATGTTTATTCTCACTGAGTTGGAATTCACTCCAGTGTGTTACCGTTTTATTCTCATGTCAGCCCAATGCATGAAAACAGTATTTTGAGGAACTTTATGAGAAAAAGAAGAATTGAAAAGCTTCGGGGTCTGCATAAAAATGTCTTGTGACATAGTGACTCCTAGAAATAGATTATTGGACTTTGGTGGCCGCCCAAGAGGCATTGTGCTTTTGAACTAGTTCAGTGTCCAGAGAAGCCAAAGAACTTTCTTTCGTCCCTTTATCTTACTATCATACCTGTCTCATTGTTATTCTGCTACCACCAGTCCGATTCAAATGTATCTTTTCTGTTTAAGATTGTAACATAATCTCCTTAATCTGCCTTCTGAGTCATATTTTGTTTTCTTTCTGATGTATCCTATGCATTGTTGGTAGGTTAATCTTCCAATAGCACTGTACTCATAAGGCTGCTTAACTCGGGTGTCCTTAATTCTGTGTTTCCAACTATTTTTTAATGAATAGAGGCTAGCGTCATTCCCGGTATTATAAAGATCAGATGGACAAATGCAGTACATGAATCAGTTTTTCTGCCTTCTATAGGCAAAGGCCAAACAGCATGTCATTTAGGGTCTCTGTAGCAAAATCGTCCCCCCAAATCTATGATTGTTACTAATTTATCTTATTTTTTAGTTTTGTTTAGATTTTATCAAGATACAGCTAGAAGGTAAGCTGTTGTATGTCCTACTGCTCACTAAAGCTTTGTTTACACTAAAACACTTTACTGGAATAAAAAACGTTATTTTTAGAATTCACTAAGATAATTAGTTATTATATGCGTTGTAACAAAGGGCATTATACCTTAAGAGTGGAAATTTCATACTGTAACATCACAGAAGCTATGTTTAAGTTTTTAAGTATTCTTCATTAGAATTCTCTTTCCATATGGGAAAAAATGTATTTAGATACTTCTTTAAGATCAAAGATTCTTCTTCATTTTCCCACTAAAGTTACCATGTACAAAATATAATAAATATGTGGGGGCTCAGATAGTAAAGAATCTGCCTGCAATGCAGGAGACCCAGGTTCGATCCCTGAGTCAAAAACATCCCTTGGAGAAGGGAATGGCTACCCACTCCGCTATTCTTGCCTGGAAAATCCTTGGACAGGTTAGTGTGGCAGGCTATATATAGTCCATGGCGTTTTGGAGTCGGACACAATTGAGCAACTAACACTCTCACTTTAAGTTTTTCATAATAAATGTGTACTTTAAAATTGTAATTCCCTAGTTTGCTCCATTCATGATTTTGCCCGCTTAAGAACCGATTCCTTTTCCATTTCCATTTGTTTTTCTCCAGAACCAGAAAATGATCCTGTAGGGATTACTGTAAATACCTCTGATCTAACAAAATGTGAATGGTGTAGTGTCCGAAAATTACCAGTAGTGTTTCTTCAGACTAAACCGGCAGTTTATCAGAAGCTGAGCATGCAGCTGCAGATGAACATGGAGGATGAAGTTTGGAATGACTGTAAAGGAGTAAATAAATTAACAAGTAAGTTATGTAGAGCAAGTGTGCAATACATTGGTTAGCAGACTGTGAGTTGATATTGATAAGATACCTTAGATATATTTGTGTTACCTACACTCTTGATAATGACATTATAAGATATTACTTCCCTCATTTTATAGAAGAGGAAAAGTCCATAGAAAATGGAAGTTCTGAAGATAAAACCCAGGTTTAGCCATTTGGAAAGTTTTCAAAACGGGTTGAAACCCCAAAATATACATAGTGTTTATTTAACACTGTATAATCTGAGTAAAATGAGGTGTTTTGTTTTAATGTACTGATAGAAGTTGTAACTGTAAATCAGCCATCAAGTTGGGATCTTTAAAACTTAGCCTGAACAGAAAGTTTGAAAGTTCATTAACAGGTCTTCATTTTCTACAATAAGTCAGTGTGGTTCTCCAGTTGGTTTGTTTACCTTCCCCCAAACATTTGTGGCATAGCGTGACTAGCTGTGTTCTTCTCACTAATTGCTCCTTCAGCGTAATGATAAGTAAATGATAGATAACTATGAAAGCTCCAAGAGTTGGCACATTAGTGAATATCGGTTTTTACACTTAAATCTGGAGTTACTGCCAATTTACATGGCAGTTTCTTATGTGTTTGACAGCAGTATTGACTGATTATATGTTTAAAACTCAATATATTTGGATCCTATTAGGCGAAATAAATTAGTTACATCTATGAGTAGATTCATTCTAGAGCTACTGCTAGGGTAATGTGTTCTGGTTCCTTTCTTTTAATTAACTTAAGTGACGTTGTTAGGTAACGGTGTTATTGGTCCTTATTTTAGTATTTATTACATATCCACTGTATGCCAAACACTGTTTTGAACATTTATATCAGGATTTCTGGTGATGTTCTTGGAAATAGTTAGTTAACTTTTTATTTTAGTATCTGTTTACCTATTTTTTTCTTTTAGACTTATTAATTATATTGATTTCTTTTCAGATTTGGAAGAACAATACATAATTCTAATTTTTCAAAATGGCCTTGATCCTCAGGCAAATGTGCTATTTGAAAATATTATTACTGACATTGGTATAAAGAATAATGTGTCAGATTTTTTTGCGAAAATTCCCTTTGATGAAGCCAATAGCAGACTTCGTGCCTGTACAGGAACCTATGAAGAGAGCATCAAAGGAAGTTGCGTGCAAAAAGAAAACAAAATTGAAAATGTAATTTTTTTTTTTTTGTCTTTTATTTATTTATTTTTCAGATTCCAAAGTTCTGTATTTTTCTTTTCTTTCTTTCTTTCTTTCTTTTTTTTTTTTTCTTCTTTCAGGTTTAGTTTTTTATTTTTTAAATTTTAAAATCTCTAATTCTTACATGCGTTCCCAAACATGAACCCCCCTCCCACCTCCCTCCCCACAACATCCCTCTGGGTCATCCCCATGCACCAGCCCCAAGCATGCTGTATCCTGCGTCAGACATAGACTGGCAATTCAATTCTTACATGATAGTATACATGTTAGAATTCCCATTCTCCCAAATCATCCCAACCTCTCCCTCTCCCTCTCCCTCTGAGTCCAAAAGTCCGTTATACACATCTGTGTCTTTTTTCCTGTCTTGCATACAGGGTCGTCGTTGCCATCTTCCTAAATTCCATATATATGTGTTAGTATACTGTATTGGTGTTTTTCTTTCTGGCTTACTTCACTCTGTATAATTGGCTCCAGTTTCATCCATCTCATCAGAACTGATTCAAATGAATTCTTTTTAACGGCTGAGTAATAGTCCATTGTGTATATGTACCACAGCTTTCTTATCCATTCATCTGCTGACGGACATCTAGGTTGTTTCCATGTCCTGGCTATTATAAACAGTGCTGCGATGAACACTGGGGTACATGTGTCTCTTTCAATTCTGGTTTCCTCGGTGTGTATGCCCAGCAGGGGGATTGCTGGGTCATAAGGTAGTTCTATTTGCAATTTTTTAAGGAATCTCCACACTGTTCTCCATCGTGGCTGTACTAGTTTGCATTCCCACCAACAGTGTAGGAGGGTTCCCTTTTCTCCACACCCTCTCCAGCATTTATTGCTTGCAGATTTTTGGATCGCAGCCATTCTGACTGGTGTGAAGTGGTACCTCATTGTGGTTTTGATTTGCATTGCTCTAATAATGAGTGATGTTGAGCATCTTTTCATGTGTTTGTTAGCCATCCGTATGTCTTCTTTGGAGAAATGTCTATTTAGTTCTTTGGCCCATTTTTTGATTGGGTCGTTTATTTTTCTGGAATTGAGCTGCATAAGTTGCTTGTATATTTTTGAGATTAGTTGGTTGTCAGTTGCTTCATTTGCTATTATTTTCTCCCATTCAGAAGGCTGTCTTTTCACCTTGCTTATATTTTCCTTTGTTGTGCAGAAGCTTTTAATTTTAATTAGATCCCATTTGTTTATTTTTGCTTTTATTTCCAGAATTCTGGGAGGTGGATCATAGAGGATCCTGCTGTGATTTATGTCTGAGAGTGTTTTGCCTATGTTCTCCTCTAGGAGTTTTATAGTTTCTGATCTTACATTTAGATCTTTCATCCATTTTGAGTTTATTTTTGTGTGCGGTGTTAGAAAGTGGTCTAGTTTCATTCTTTTACAAGTGGTGGACCAGTTTTCCCAGCACCACTTGTTAAAGAGATTGTCTTTACTCCATTGTATATCCTTGCCTCCTTTGTCAAAGATAAGGTGTCCATATGTGTGTGGATTTATCTCTGGGCTTCCTGTTTTGTTCCATTGATCTATATGTCTGTCTTTGTGCCAGTACCATACTGTCTTGATGACTGTGGCTTTGTAGTAGAGCCTGAAGTCAGGTAGGTTGATTCCTCCAGTTCCATTCTTCTTTCTCAAGATTGCTTTGGCTATTCGAGGTTTTTTGTATTTCCATACAAAGCTTGAAATTATTTGTTCTAGTTCTGTGAAAAATGTGGCTGGTAGCTTGATAGGGATTGCATTGAATTTGTAAATTGCTTTGGGTAGTATACTCATTTTCACTATATTGATTCTTCCGATCCGTGAACATGGTATATTTCTCCGTGTATTAGTGTCCTCTTTGATTTCTTTCATCAGTGTTTTATAGTTTTCTATATATAGGTCTTTAGTCTCTTTAGGTAGATATATTCCTAAGTATTTTATTCTTTTCGTTGCAATGGTGAATGGAATTGTTTCCTTAATTTCTTTTTCTACTCTCTCATTATTCGTGTATAGGAATGCAAGGGATTTCTGTGTGTTGATTTTATATCCTGCAACTTTACTATATTCATTGATGAGCTCTAGTAATTTTCTGGTGGAGTCTTTAGGGTTTTCCACGTAGAGGATCATGTCATCTGCAAACAGTGAGAGTTTTACTTCTTCCTTTCCAATTTGGATTCCTTTTATTTCTTTTTCTGCTCTGATTGCTGTGGCCAAAACTTCCAGAACTATGTTGAATAGTAGCGGTGAAAGTGGACACCCTTGTCTTGTTCCTGACTTTAGGGGAAATGCTTTCAATTTTTCACCGTTGAGGATAATGTTTGCTGTGGGTTTGTCATATATAGCTTTTATTATGTTGAGGTATGTTCCTTTTATTCCTGCTTTCTGGAGAGTTTTTTATCATAAATGGATGTTGAATTTTGTCAAAGGCCTTCTCTGCATCTGTTGAGATAATCATATGGTTTTTATTTTTCAATTTGTTAATGTGGTGAATTACATTGATTGATTTGCGGATATTGAAGAATCCTCGCATCCCTGGGATAAAGCCCACTTGGTCATGGTGTATGATCTTTTTAATGTGTTGTTGGATTCTGACTGCTAGAATTTTGTTGAGGATTTTTGCATCTATGTTCATCGGTGATATTGGCCTGTAGTTTTCTTTTTTTGGTGACATCTTTGTCAGGTTTTGGTATTAGGGTGATGGTGGCCTCCTAGAATGAGTTTGGAAGTTTACCTTCCTCTGCAATTTTCTGGAAGAGTTTGAGGAGGACAGGTGTTAGCTCTTCTCGAAATTTTTGGTAGAATTCAGCTGTGAAGCCGTCTGGACCTGGGCTTTTGTTTGCTGGAAGATTTCTGATTACCGTTTCAATTTCCGTGCTTGTGATGGGTCTGTTAAGATTTTCTATTTCTTCCTGGTTCGGTTTTGGAAAATTGTACTTTTCTAAGAATTTGTCCATTTCTTCCACGTTGTCCATTTTATTGGCATACAACTGCTGATAGTAGTCTCTTATGATCCTTTGTATTTCTGTGTTGTCTGTTGTGATCTCTCCATTTTCATTTCTAATTTTATTGATTTGATTTTTCTCTCTTTGCTTCTTGATGAGTCTGGCTAATGGTTTGTCAATTTTATTTGTCCTTTCAAAGAACCAGCTTTTGGCTTTGTTGATTTTTGCTATGGTCTCTTTTGTTTCTTTTGCATTTATTTCTGCCCTAATTTTTAAGATTTCTTTCCTTCTACTAACTCTGGGGTTCTCCAGCTCTTCCTTTTCTAGTTGCTTTAGTTGTAGAGTTAGGTTATTTATTTGACTTTTTTCTTGTTTCTTGAGGTATGCCTGTATTGCTATGAACTTTCCTCTTAGCACTGCTTTTATAGTGTCCCACAGGTTTTGGGTTGTTGTGTTTTCATTTTCATTAGTTTCTATGCATATTTTGATTTCTTTTTTGATTTCTTCTGTGATTTGTTGGTTATTCAGAAGTGTGTTGTTCATCCTCCATATGTTGGAATTTTTAATAGTTTTTCTCCTGTAATTGAGATCTAATCTTAATGCATTATGGTCAGAAAAGATGCTTGGAATGATTTCGATCTTTTTTGAATTTATCAAGTTTAGATTTATGGCCCAGGATGTGATCTGTCCTGGAGAAGGTTCCATGAGCACTTGAAAAAAAGGTGAAATTCGTTGTTTTGGGGTGAAATGTCCTATAGATATCAATTAGGTCTAACTGATGTAACGTATCATTTAAAGTTTGCGTTTCTTTGTTAATTTTCTGTTTAGTTGATCTGTCCATAGGTGTGAGTGGGGTATTAAAGTCTCCCACTATTATTGTGTTACTGTTGATTTCCCCTTTCATACTTGTTAGCATTTGTCTTACATATTGCGGTGCTCCTATATTGGGTGCATATATATTTATAATTGTTATATCTTCTTCTTGGATTGTTCCTTTGATCATTATGTAGTGGCCTTCTTTGTCTCTTTTCACAGCCTTTGTTTTTAAAGTCTATTTTATCGGATATGAGTATTGCCACTCCTGCTCTCTTTTGGTCTCTATTTGCGTGGTATATCTTTTTCCAGCCCTTCACTTTCAAGTCTGTAGGTGTCCCTTGTTTTGAGGTGGGTCTCTTGTAAGCAGCATATAGAGGGGTCTTGTTTTTGTATCCATCCGGCCACTCTCTGTCTTTTGGTTGGGGCGTTCAACCCATTTACGTTTAAGGTAATTATTGATGAGTATGATCCCAGGATTTTCTACATGGCACTGTTTAGTGAGAATACTGAGATGCAGAAATTATGTGCATATTTTCTTATTTTTGTAAAAAGAACCTAAAAAATAAATTTGTATATTAAAAAGTTGTATGTACATATGTCAGGAATTCGTATATATGTCAGGAATTCGGAAAGTTGTAGATTAAAATATGGAAACATACATATTTGATTGTTAAGATGGGATCAGTAAGAAATGAAAAACCAAAAGTAACTATAATAATAGAAAAAATATAGGTTGATAGTTTGGTGTAATCTTAGGAAATGCCTTTCCAAACATTTCAGCGCAAGCAAAAGTAATGAATGAAGAGCTGAATATATTTGTTTCAGTGGAAAGTACAATGCAGTGAACCAAAACACCATCCACAGAATTTAATAGGTAATGCAAATGGGAAAAAATAGCGAAATATGTGACGGAGGATAAGTTGGTCCCTTACATAGTTTTGATTTGTTAAAAATCAAAAATAGAAGCAACTATAGAAAAATGAATAAAGGATATAAATAAGAGGAGCTTTTTGGTTTTTGTTTTGTTTCTTTTTAGAGTAAGGTACCAAAAAAGAAATATATTTTTAAGTGTTAGATTGCTGGAAATTACCTAACTTAACTATTGAGCTAAGTAAAATCTCATTTGAAGAAATAATTCTAAAACTAAAAAACGTTTTAAACCTCTCTAATAGATATCTGTTAATAACCTGGAAAAATATTCGTTTAAATCAGGATCTTGTTTTATTTTCTTTTTTTGGTGATAAGGATTTTGACATCTTTACTTTTAATTACATTTAATTTGAATATATACTTATAAAGATACTTTTCTATTATGATTAATTTGCATTTGGGAATGATTGAAATCTTAATTCAATAGATCAAGTCATTTAATAGTTTTTAATATATAAGGAAGCATCATTTTATAATGTAAATAGCAATTTTCCTAAATTATCAGTTTTCTAAAGAGCTGCTAATTTAATCCAAATATAGCAACTACTACCACTGTTACTAGATAACTTTTATCCAGCCTTTTACCATGCATGAAGCACCATGCTAAGCTACGTATATGCATTAGCTCATTTGAGTAAATACTGTTACATTTTAGTTTAGGAAACTAGCATTTTCAGTTTAGAAGTTGTTATTATAAGTTTTACAAGATCACATCATTGAAAGGTAGTAAAACTGTTTTTTGAACCCAGGCTATCTGATTCCTAAAGGACCATTTCTCTGCTTAGCTGTTACTGGAGTTTCACCTAATAACTGGGTAAAGTGGAACAGGAAGAGTTTACCGTTACTGTTATAAAATCAATAAATACTTACTCATGTAGCACTGTTGAAGTAAAATCAATTTTATGTTTTGATAGTTCCATTTCTTCTGTTGGGTCATCTTTGCTATGTCTACTTAGTTTGCCGTCTTGTTTTAATAACTTACTAAGTGAAAATTTTTTTTCTTTTTCAGTTTGGTAATTCTGTTATCACCACACCTCTAAAGCGTCGCAAAGTGATTTCTCAAGAAACTTTAGTTGATCCTGTATCTTTAAGCTGCCAAAGTTCCTCTGATACTGTAGTTTTAAACTGTCGAAGTATACGAGTAGGGACACTCTTCCGACTATTACAAGAACCTGTAATTGTAAGTACATACTGTGCTCTTTACTACCAATTATAAGATTCAGAATTTAATGTATAATCTTTTAAAATTTATAAGTTAAAATATTTAATAGAACATTGAAATTATTTCATGATTTCAAATTGCTTTGAGAATACGGACAATTATAAATAGCTACTCACCATAAAAATTAGTGGGTAAAAACTTGATCGTATGTATTCTGTTAAAAAATTTTTTTAAATTATGATATTCAGAGTAGTGCATAATCATTATAGGAAAATGTTTATTCTCACTGAGTTGGAATTCACTCCAGTGTGTTACCGTTTTATTCTCATGTCAGCCCAATGCATGAAAACAGTATTTTGAGGAACTTTATGAGAAAAAGAAGAATTGAAAAGCTTCGGGGTCTGCATAAAAATGTCTTGTGACATAGTGACTCCTAGAAATAGATTATTGGACTTTGGTGGCCGCCCAAGAGGCATTGTGCTTTTGAACTAGTTCAGTGTCCAGAGAAGCCAAAGAACTTTCTTTCGTCCCTTTATCTTACTATCATACCTGTCTCATTGTTATTCTGCTACCACCAGTCCGATTCAAATGTATCTTTTCTGTTTAAGATTGTAACATAATCTCCTTAATCTGCCTTCTGAGTCATATTTTGTTTTCTTTCTGATGTATCCTATGCATTGTTGGTAGGTTAATCTTCCAATAGCACTGTACTCATAAGGCTGCTTAACTCGGGTGTCCTTAATTCTGTGTTTCCAACTATTTTTTAATGAATAGAGGCTAGCGTCATTCCCGGTATTATAAAGATCAGATGGACAAATGCAGTACATGAATCAGTTTTTCTGCCTTCTATAGGCAAAGGCCAAACAGCATGTCATTTAGGGTCTCTGTAGCAAAATCGTCCCCCCAAATCTATGATTGTTACTAATTTATGTTATTTTTTAGTTTTGTTTAGATTTTATCAAGATACAGCTAGAAGGTAAGCTGTTGTATGTCCTACTGCTCACTAAAGCTTTGTTTACACTAAAACACTTTACTGGAATAAAAAACGTTATTTTTAGAATTCACTAAGATAATTAGTTATTATATGCGTTGTAACAAAGGGCATTATACCTTAAGAGTGGAAATTTCATACTGTAACATCACAGAAGCTATGTTTAAGTTTTTAAGTATTCTTCATTAGAATTCTCTTTCCATATGGGAAAAAATGTATTTAGATACTTCTTTAAGATCAAAGATTCTTCTTCATTTTCCCACTAAAGTTACCATGTACAAAATATAATAAATATGTGGGGGCTCAGATAGTAAAGAATCTGCCTGCAATGCAGGAGACCCAGGTTCGATCCCTGAGTCAAAAACATCCCTTGGAGAAGGGAATGGCTACCCACTCCGCTATTCTTGCCTGGAAAATCCTTGGACAGGTTAGTGTGGCAGGCTATATATAGTCCATGGCGTTTTGGAGTCGGACACAATTGAGCAACTAACACTCTCACTTTAAGTTTTTCATAATAAATGTGTACTTTAAAATTGTAATTCCCTAGTTTGCTCCATTCATGATTTTGCCCGCTTAAGAACCGATTCCTTTTCCATTTCCATTTGTTTTTCTCCAGAACCAGAAAATGATCCTGTAGGGATTACTGTAAATACCTCTGATCTAACAAAATGTGAATGGTGTAGTGTCCGAAAATTACCAGTAGTGTTTCTTCAGACTAAACCGGCAGTTTATCAGAAGCTGAGCATGCAGCTGCAGATGAACATGGAGGATGAAGTTTGGAATGACTGTAAAGGAGTAAATAAATTAACAAGTAAGTTATGTAGAGCAAGTGTGCAATACATTGGTTAGCAGACTGTGAGTTGATATTGATAAGATACCTTAGATATATTTGTGTTACCTACACTCTTGATAATGACATTATAAGATATTACTTCCCTCATTTTATAGAAGAGGAAAAGTCCATAGAAAATGGAAGTTCTGAAGATAAAACCCAGGTTTAGCCATTTGGAAAGTTTTCAAAACGGGTTGAAACCCCAAAATATACATAGTGTTTATTTAACACTGTATAATCTGAGTAAAATGAGGTGTTTTGTTTTAATGTACTGATAGAAGTTGTAACTGTAAATCAGCCATCAAGTTGGGATCTTTAAAACTTAGCCTGAATAGAAAGTTTGAAAGTTCATTAACAGGTCTTCATTTTCTACAATAAGTCAGTGTGGTTCTCCAGTTGGTTTGTTTACCTTCCCCCAAACATTTGTGGCATAGCGTGACTAGCTGTGTTCTTCTCACTAATTGCTCCTTCAGCGTAATGATAAGTAAATGATAGATAACTATGAAAGCTCCAAGAGTTGGCACATTAGTGAATATCGGTTTTTACACTTAAATCTGGAGTTACTGCCAATTTACATGGCAGTTTCTTATGTGTTTGACAGCAGTATTGACTGATTATATGTTTAAAACTCAATATATTTGGATCCTATTAGGCGAAATAAATTAGTTACATCTATGAGTAGATTCATTCTAGAGCTACTGCTAGGGTAATGTGTTCTGGTTCCTTTCTTTTAATTAACTTAAGTGACGTTGTTAGGTAACGGTGTTATTGGTCCTTATTTTAGTATTTATTACATATCCACTGTATGCCAAACACTGTTTTGAACATTTATATCAGGATTTCTGGTGATGTTCTTGGAAATAGTTAGTTAACTTTTTATTTTAGTATCTGTTTACCTATTTTTTTCTTTTAGACTTATTAATTATATTGATTTCTTTTCAGATTTGGAAGAACAATACATAATTCTAATTTTTCAAAATGGCCTTGATCCTCAGGCAAATGTGCTATTTGAAAATATTATTACTGACATTGGTATAAAGAATAATGTGTCAGATTTTTTTGCGAAAATTCCCTTTGATGAAGCCAATAGCAGACTTCGTGCCTGTACAGGAACCTATGAAGAGAGCATCAAAGGAAGTTGCGTGCAAAAAGAAAACAAAATTGAAAATGTAATTTTTTTTTTTTTTGTCTTTTATTTATTTATTTTTCAGATTCCAAAGTTCTGTATTTTTCTTTTCTTTCTTTCTTTCTTTCTTTTTTTTTTTTTCTTCTTTCAGGTTTAGTTTTTTATTTTTTAAATTTTAAAATCTCTAATTCTTACATGCGTTCCCAAACATGAACCCCCCTCCCACCTCCCTCCCCACAACATCCCTCTGGGTCATCCCCATGCACCAGCCCCAAGCATGCTGTATCCTGCGTCAGACATAGACTGGCAATTCAATTCTTACATGATAGTATACATGTTAGAATTCCCATTCTCCCAAATCATCCCAACCTCTCCCTCTCCCTCTCCCTCTGAGTCCAAAAGTCCGTTATACACATCTGTGTCTTTTTTCCTGTCTTGCATACAGGGTCGTCGTTGCCATCTTCCTAAATTCCATATATATGTGTTAGTATACTGTATTGGTGTTTTTCTTTCTGGCTTACTTCACTCTGTATAATTGGCTCCAGTTTCATCCATCTCATCAGAACTGATTCAAATGAATTCTTTTTAACGGCTGAGTAATAGTCCATTGTGTATATGTACCACAGCTTTCTTATCCATTCATCTGCTGACGGACATCTAGGTTGTTTCCATGTCCTGGCTATTATAAACAGTGCTGCGATGAACACTGGGGTACATGTGTCTCTTTCAATTCTGGTTTCCTCGGTGTGTATGCCCAGCAGGGGGATTGCTGGGTCATAAGGTAGTTCTATTTGCAATTTTTTAAGGAATCTCCACACTGTTCTCCATCGTGGCTGTACTAGTTTGCATTCCCACCAACAGTGTAGGAGGGTTCCCTTTTCTCCACACCCTCTCCAGCATTTATTGCTTGCAGATTTTTGGATCGCAGCCATTCTGACTGGTGTGAAGTGGTACCTCATTGTGGTTTTGATTTGCATTGCTCTAATAATGAGTGATGTTGAGCATCTTTTCATGTGTTTGTTAGCCATCCGTATGTCTTCTTTGGAGAAATGTCTATTTAGTTCTTTGGCCCATTTTTTGATTGGGTCGTTTATTTTTCTGGAATTGAGCTGCATAAGTTGCTTGTATATTTTTGAGATTAGTTGGTTGTCAGTTGCTTCATTTGCTATTATTTTCTCCCATTCAGAAGGCTGTCTTTTCACCTTGCTTATATTTTCCTTTGTTGTGCAGAAGCTTTTAATTTTAATTAGATCCCATTTGTTTATTTTTGCTTTTATTTCCAGAATTCTGGGAGGTGGATCATAGAGGATCCTGCTGTGATTTATGTCTGAGAGTGTTTTGCCTATGTTCTCCTCTAGGAGTTTTATAGTTTCTGATCTTACATTTAGATCTTTCATCCATTTTGAGTTTATTTTTGTGTGCGGTGTTAGAAAGTGGTCTAGTTTCATTCTTTTACAAGTGGTGGACCAGTTTTCCCAGCACCACTTGTTAAAGAGATTGTCTTTACTCCATTGTATATCCTTGCCTCCTTTGTCAAAGATAAGGTGTCCATATGTGTGTGGATTTATCTCTGGGCTTCCTGTTTTGTTCCATTGATCTATATGTCTGTCTTTGTGCCAGTACCATACTGTCTTGATGACTGTGGCTTTGTAGTAGAGCCTGAAGTCAGGTAGGTTGATTCCTCCAGTTCCATTCTTCTTTCTCAAGATTGCTTTGGCTATTCGAGGTTTTTTGTATTTCCATACAAAGCTTGAAATTATTTGTTCTAGTTCTGTGAAAAATGTGGCTGGTAGCTTGATAGGGATTGCATTGAATTTGTAAATTGCTTTGGGTAGTATACTCATTTTCACTATATTGATTCTTCCGATCCGTGAACATGGTATATTTCTCCGTGTATTAGTGTCCTCTTTGATTTCTTTCATCAGTGTTTTATAGTTTTCTATATATAGGTCTTTAGTCTCTTTAGGTAGATATATTCCTAAGTATTTTATTCTTTTCGTTGCAATGGTGAATGGAATTGTTTCCTTAATTTCTTTTTCTACTCTCTCATTATTCGTGTATAGGAATGCAAGGGATTTCTGTGTGTTGATTTTATATCCTGCAACTTTACTATATTCATTGATGAGCTCTAGTAATTTTCTGGTGGAGTCTTTAGGGTTTTCCACGTAGAGGATCATGTCATCTGCAAACAGTGAGAGTTTTACTTCTTCCTTTCCAATTTGGATTCCTTTTATTTCTTTTTCTGCTCTGATTGCTGTGGCCAAAACTTCCAGAACTATGTTGAATAGTAGCGGTGAAAGTGGACACCCTTGTCTTGTTCCTGACTTTAGGGGAAATGCTTTCAATTTTTCACCGTTGAGGATAATGTTTGCTGTGGGTTTGTCATATATAGCTTTTATTATGTTGAGGTATGTTCCTTTTATTCCTGCTTTCTGGAGAGTTTTTTATCATAAATGGATGTTGAATTTTGTCAAAGGCCTTCTCTGCATCTGTTGAGATAATCATATGGTTTTTATTTTTCAATTTGTTAATGTGGTGAATTACATTGATTGATTTGCGGATATTGAAGAATCCTCGCATCCCTGGGATAAAGCCCACTTGGTCATGGTGTATGATCTTTTTAATGTGTTGTTGGATTCTGACTGCTAGAATTTTGTTGAGGATTTTTGCATCTATGTTCATCGGTGATATTGGCCTGTAGTTTTCTTTTTTTGGTGACATCTTTGTCAGGTTTTGGTATTAGGGTGATGGTGGCCTCCTAGAATGAGTTTGGAAGTTTACCTTCCTCTGCAATTTTCTGGAAGAGTTTGAGGAGGACAGGTGTTAGCTCTTCTCGAAATTTTTGGTAGAATTCAGCTGTGAAGCCGTCTGGACCTGGGCTTTTGTTTGCTGGAAGATTTCTGATTACCGTTTCAATTTCCGTGCTTGTGATGGGTCTGTTAAGATTTTCTATTTCTTCCTGGTTCGGTTTTGGAAAATTGTACTTTTCTAAGAATTTGTCCATTTCTTCCACGTTGTCCATTTTATTGGCATACAACTGCTGATAGTAGTCTCTTATGATCCTTTGTATTTCTGTGTTGTCTGTTGTGATCTCTCCATTTTCATTTCTAATTTTATTGATTTGATTTTTCTCTCTTTGCTTCTTGATGAGTCTGGCTAATGGTTTGTCAATTTTATTTGTCCTTTCAAAGAACCAGCTTTTGGCTTTGTTGATTTTTGCTATGGTCTCTTTTGTTTCTTTTGCATTTATTTCTGCCCTAATTTTTAAGATTTCTTTCCTTCTACTAACTCTGGGGTTCTCCAGCTCTTCCTTTTCTAGTTGCTTTAGTTGTAGAGTTAGGTTATTTATTTGACTTTTTTCTTGTTTCTTGAGGTATGCCTGTATTGCTATGAACTTTCCTCTTAGCACTGCTTTTATAGTGTCCCACAGGTTTTGGGTTGTTGTGTTTTCATTTTCATTAGTTTCTATGCATATTTTGATTTCTTTTTTGATTTCTTCTGTGATTTGTTGGTTATTCAGAAGTGTGTTGTTCATCCTCCATATGTTGGAATTTTTAATAGTTTTTCTCCTGTAATTGAGATCTAATCTTAATGCATTATGGTCAGAAAAGATGCTTGGAATGATTTCGATCTTTTTTGAATTTATCAAGTTTAGATTTATGGCCCAGGATGTGATCTGTCCTGGAGAAGGTTCCATGAGCACTTGAAAAAAAGGTGAAATTCGTTGTTTTGGGGTGAAATGTCCTATAGATATCAATTAGGTCTAACTGATGTAACGTATCATTTAAAGTTTGCGTTTCTTTGTTAATTTTCTGTTTAGTTGATCTGTCCATAGGTGTGAGTGGGGTATTAAAGTCTCCCACTATTATTGTGTTACTGTTGATTTCCCCTTTCATACTTGTTAGCATTTGTCTTACATATTGCGGTGCTCCTATATTGGGTGCATATATATTTATAATTGTTATATCTTCTTCTTGGATTGTTCCTTTGATCATTATGTAGTGGCCTTCTTTGTCTCTTTTCACAGCCTTTGTTTTTAAAGTCTATTTTATCGGATATGAGTATTGCCACTCCTGCTCTCTTTTGGTCTCTATTTGCGTGGTATATCTTTTTCCAGCCCTTCACTTTCAAGTCTGTAGGTGTCCCTTGTTTTGAGGTGGGTCTCTTGTAAGCAGCATATAGAGGGGTCTTGTTTTTGTATCCATCCGGCCACTCTCTGTCTTTTGGTTGGGGCGTTCAACCCATTTACGTTTAAGGTAATTATTGATGAGTATGATCCCAGGATTTTCTACATGGCACTGTTTAGTGAGAATACTGAGATGCAGAAATTATGTGCATATTTTCTTATTTTTGTAAAAAGAACCTAAAAAATAAATTTGTATATTAAAAAGTTGTATGTACATATGTCAGGAATTCGTATATATGTCAGGAATTCGGAAAGTTGTAGATTAAAATATGGAAACATACATATTTGATTGTTAAGATGGGATCAGTAAGAAATGAAAAACCAAAAGTAACTATAATAATAGAAAAAATATAGGTTGATAGTTTGGTGTAATCTTAGGAAATGCCTTTCCAAACATTTCAGCGCAAGCAAAAGTAATGAATGAAGAGCTGAATATATTTGTTTCAGTGGAAAGTACAATGCAGTGAACCAAAACACCATCCACAGAATTTAATAGGTAATGCAAATGGGAAAAAATAGCGAAATATGTGACGGAGGATAAGTTGGTCCCTTACATAGTTTTGATTTGTTAAAAATCAAAAATAGAAGCAACTATAGAAAAATGAATAAAGGATATAAATAAGAGGAGCTTTTTGGTTTTTGTTTTGTTTCTTTTTAGAGTAAGGTACCAAAAAAGAAATATATTTTTAAGTGTTAGATTGCTGGAAATTACCTAACTTAACTATTGAGCTAAGTAAAATCTCATTTGAAGAAATAATTCTAAAACTAAAAAACGTTTTAAACCTCTCTAATAGATATCTGTTAATAACCTGGAAAAATATTCGTTTAAATCAGGATCTTGTTTTATTTTCTTTTTTTGGTGATAAGGATTTTGACATCTTTACTTTTAATTACATTTAATTTGAATATATACTTATAAAGATACTTTTCTATTATGATTAATTTGCATTTGGGAATGATTGAAATCTTAATTCAATAGATCAAGTCATTTAATAGTTTTTAATATATAAGGAAGCATCATTTTATAATGTAAATAGCAATTTTCCTAAATTATCAGTTTTCTAAAGAGCTGCTAATTTAATCCAAATATAGCAACTACTACCACTGTTACTAGATAACTTTTATCCAGCCTTTTACCATGCATGAAGCACCATGCTAAGCTACGTATATGCATTAGCTCATTTGAGTAAATACTGTTACATTTTAGTTTAGGAAACTAGCATTTTCAGTTTAGAAGTTGTTATTATAAGTTTTACAAGATCACATCATTGAAAGGTAGTAAAACTGTTTTTTGAACCCAGGCTATCTGATTCCTAAAGGACCATTTCTCTGCTTAGCTGTTACTGGAGTTTCACCTAATAACTGGGTAAAGTGGAACAGGAAGAGTTTACCGTTACTGTTATAAAATCAATAAATACTTACTCATGTAGCACTGTTGAAGTAAAATCAATTTTATGTTTTGATAGTTCCATTTCTTCTGTTGGGTCATCTTTGCTATGTCTACTTAGTTTGCCGTCTTGTTTTAATAACTTACTAAGTGAAAATTTTTTTTCTTTCTCAGTTTGGTAATTCTGTTATCACCACACCTCTAAAGCGTCGCAAAGTGATTTCTCAAGAAACTTTAGTTGATCCTGTATCTTTAAGCTGCCAAAGTTCCTCTGATACTGTAGTTTTAAACTGTCGAAGTATACGAGTAGGGACACTCTTCCGACTATTACAAGAACCTGTAATTGTAAGTACATACTGTGCTCTTTACTACCAATTATAAGATTCAGAATTTAATGTATAATCTTTTAAAATTTATAAGTTAAAATATTTAATAGAACATTGAAATTATTTCATGATTTCAAATTGCTTTGAGAATACGGACAATTATAAATAGCTACTCACCATAAAAATTAGTGGGTAAAAACTTGATCGTATGTATTCTGTTAAAAAATTTTTTTAAATTATGATATTCAGAGTAGTGCATAATCATTATAGGAAAATGTTTATTCTCACTGAGTTGGAATTCACTCCAGTGTGTTACCGTTTTATTCTCATGTCAGCCCAATGCATGAAAACAGTATTTTGAGGAACTTTATGAGAAAAAGAAGAATTGAAAAGCTTTGGGGTCTGCATAAAAATGTCTTGTGACATAGTGACTCCTAGAAATAGATTATTGGACTTTGGTGGCCGCCCAAGAGGCATTGTGCTTTTGAACTAGTTCAGTGTCCAGAGAAGCCAAAGAACTTTCTTTCGTCCCTTTATCTTACTATCATACCTGTCTCATTGTTATTCTGCTACCACCAGTCCGATTCAAATGTATCTTTTCTGTTTAAGATTGTAACATAATCTCCTTAATCTGCCTTCTGAGTCATATTTTGTTTTCTTTCTGATGTATCCTATGCATTGTTGGTAGGTTAATCTTCCAATAGCACTGTACTCATAAGGCTGCTTAACTCGGGTGTCCTTAATTCTGTGTTTCCAACTATTTTTTAATGAATAGAGGCTAGCGTCATTCCCAGTATTATAAAGATCAGATGGACAAATGCAGTACATGAATCAGTTTTTCTGCCTTCTATAGGCAAAGGCCAAACAGCATGTCATTTAGGGTCTCTGTAGCAAAATCGTCCCCCCAAATCTATGATTGTTACTAATTTATGTTATTTTTTAGTTTTGTTTAGATTTTATCAAGATACAGCTAGAAGGTAAGCTGTTGTATGTCCTACTGCTCACTAAAGCTTTGTTTACACTAAAACACTTTACTGGAATAAAAAACGTTATTTTTAGAATTCACTAAGATAATTAGTTATTATATGCGTTGTAACAAAGGGCATTATACCTTAAGAGTGGAAATTTCATACTGTAACATCACAGAAGCTATGTTTAAGTTTTTAAGTATTCTTCATTAGAATTCTCTTTCCATATGGGAAAAAATGTATTTAGATACTTCTTTAAGATCAAAGATTCTTCTTCATTTTCCCACTAAAGTTACCATGTACAAAATATAATAAATATGTGGGGGCTCAGATAGTAAAGAATCTGCCTGCAATGCAGGAGACCCAGGTTCGATCCCTGAGTCAAAAACATCCCTTGGAGAAGGGAATGGCTACCCACTCCGCTATTCTTGCCTGGAAAATCCTTGGACAGGTTAGTGTGGCAGGCTATATATAGTCCATGGCGTTTTGGAGTCGGACACAATTGAGCAACTAACACTCTCACTTTAAGTTTTTCATAATAAATGTGTACTTTAAAATTGTAATTCCCTAGTTTGCTCCATTCATGATTTTGCCCGCTTAAGAACCGATTCCTTTTCCATTTCCATTTGTTTTTCTCCAGAACCAGAAAATGATCCTGTAGGGATTACTGTAAATACCTCTGATCTAACAAAATGTGAATGGTGTAGTGTCCGAAAATTACCAGTAGTGTTTCTTCAGACTAAACCGGCAGTTTATCAGAAGCTGAGCATGCAGCTGCAGATGAACATGGAGGATGAAGTTTGGAATGACTGTAAAGGAGTAAATAAATTAACAAGTAAGTTATGTAGAGCAAGTGTGCAATACATTGGTTAGCAGACTGTGAGTTGATATTGATAAGATACCTTAGATATATTTGTGTTACCTACACTCTTGATAATGACATTATAAGATATTACTTCCCTCATTTTATAGAAGAGGAAAAGTCCATAGAAAATGGAAGTTCTGAAGATAAAACCCAGGTTTAGCCATTTGGAAAGTTTTCAAAACGGGTTGAAACCCCAAAATATACATAGTGTTTATTTAACACTGTATAATCTGAGTAAAATGAGGTGTTTTGTTTTAATGTACTGATAGAAGTTGTAACTGTAAATCAGCCATCAAGTTGGGATCTTTAAAACTTAGCCTGAATAGAAAGTTTGAAAGTTCATTAACAGGTCTTCATTTTCTACAATAAGTCAGTGTGGTTCTCCAGTTGGTTTGTTTACCTTCCCCCAAACATTTGTGGCATAGCGTGACTAGCTGTGTTCTTCTCACTAATTGCTCCTTCAGCGTAATGATAAGTAAATGATAGATAACTATGAAAGCTCCAAGAGTTGGCACATTAGTGAATATCGGTTTTTACACTTAAATCTGGAGTTACTGCCAATTTACATGGCAGTTTCTTATGTGTTTGACAGCAGTATTGACTGATTATATGTTTAAAACTCAATATATTTGGATCCTATTAGGCGAAATAAATTAGTTACATCTATGAGTAGATTCATTCTAGAGCTACTGCTAGGGTAATGTGTTCTGGTTCCTTTCTTTTAATTAACTTAAGTGACGTTGTTAGGTAACGGTGTTATTGGTCCTTATTTTAGTATTTATTACATATCCACTGTATGCCAAACACTGTTTTGAACATTTATATCAGGATTTCTGGTGATGTTCTTGGAAATAGTTAGTTAACTTTTTATTTTAGTATCTGTTTACCTATTTTTTTCTTTTAGACTTATTAATTATATTGATTTCTTTTCAGATTTGGAAGAACAATACATAATTCTAATTTTTCAAAATGGCCTTGATCCTCAGGCAAATGTGCTATTTGAAAATATTATTACTGACATTGGTATAAAGAATAATGTGTCAGATTTTTTTGCGAAAATTCCCTTTGATGAAGCCAATAGCAGACTTCGTGCCTGTACAGGAACCTATGAAGAGAGCATCAAAGGAAGTTGCGTGCAAAAAGAAAACAAAATTGAAAATGTAATTTTTTTTTTTTTTGTCTTTTATTTATTTATTTTTCAGATTCCAAAGTTCTGTATTTTTCTTTTCTTTCTTTCTTTCTTTTTTTTTTTTTTTTCTTCTTTCAGGTTTAGTTTTTTATTTTTTAAATTTTAAAATCTCTAATTCTTACATGCGTTCCCAAACATGAACCCCCCTCCCACCTCCCTCCCCACAACATCCCTCTGGGTCATCCCCATGCACCAGCCCCAAGCATGCTGTATCCTGCGTCAGACATAGACTGGCAATTCAATTCTTACATGATAGTATACATGTTAGAATTCCCATTCTCCCAAATCATCCCAACCTCTCCCTCTCCCTCTCCCTCTGAGTCCAAAAGTCCGTTATACACATCTGTGTCTTTTTTCCTGTCTTGCATACAGGGTCGTCGTTGCCATCTTCCTAAATTCCATATATATGTGTTAGTATACTGTATTGGTGTTTTTCTTTCTGGCTTACTTCACTCTGTATAATTGGCTCCAGTTTCATCCATCTCATCAGAACTGATTCAAATGAATTCTTTTTAACGGCTGAGTAATAGTCCATTGTGTATATGTACCACAGCTTTCTTATCCATTCATCTGCTGACGGACATCTAGGTTGTTTCCATGTCCTGGCTATTATAAACAGTGCTGCGATGAACACTGGGGTACATGTGTCTCTTTCAATTCTGGTTTCCTCGGTGTGTATGCCCAGCAGGGGGATTGCTGGGTCATAAGGTAGTTCTATTTGCAATTTTTTAAGGAATCTCCACACTGTTCTCCATCGTGGCTGTACTAGTTTGCATTCCCACCAACAGTGTAGGAGGGTTCCCTTTTCTCCACACCCTCTCCAGCATTTATTGCTTGCAGATTTTTGGATCGCAGCCATTCTGACTGGTGTGAAGTGGTACCTCATTGTGGTTTTGATTTGCATTGCTCTAATAATGAGTGATGTTGAGCATCTTTTCATGTGTTTGTTAGCCATCCGTATGTCTTCTTTGGAGAAATGTCTATTTAGTTCTTTGGCCCATTTTTTGATTGGGTCGTTTATTTTTCTGGAATTGAGCTGCATAAGTTGCTTGTATATTTTTGAGATTAGTTGGTTGTCAGTTGCTTCATTTGCTATTATTTTCTCCCATTCAGAAGGCTGTCTTTTCACCTTGCTTATATTTTCCTTTGTTGTGCAGAAGCTTTTAATTTTAATTAGATCCCATTTGTTTATTTTTGCTTTTATTTCCAGAATTCTGGGAGGTGGATCATAGAGGATCCTGCTGTGATTTATGTCTGAGAGTGTTTTGCCTATGTTCTCCTCTAGGAGTTTTATAGTTTCTGATCTTACATTTAGATCTTTCATCCATTTTGAGTTTATTTTTGTGTGCGGTGTTAGAAAGTGGTCTAGTTTCATTCTTTTACAAGTGGTGGACCAGTTTTCCCAGCACCACTTGTTAAAGAGATTGTCTTTACTCCATTGTATATCCTTGCCTCCTTTGTCAAAGATAAGGTGTCCATATGTGTGTGGATTTATCTCTGGGCTTCCTGTTTTGTTCCATTGATCTATATGTCTGTCTTTGTGCCAGTACCATACTGTCTTGATGACTGTGGCTTTGTAGTAGAGCCTGAAGTCAGGTAGGTTGATTCCTCCAGTTCCATTCTTCTTTCTCAAGATTGCTTTGGCTATTCGAGGTTTTTTGTATTTCCATACAAAGCTTGAAATTATTTGTTCTAGTTCTGTGAAAAATGTGGCTGGTAGCTTGATAGGGATTGCATTGAATTTGTAAATTGCTTTGGGTAGTATACTCATTTTCACTATATTGATTCTTCCGATCCGTGAACATGGTATATTTCTCCGTGTATTAGTGTCCTCTTTGATTTCTTTCATCAGTGTTTTATAGTTTTCTATATATAGGTCTTTAGTCTCTTTAGGTAGATATATTCCTAAGTATTTTATTCTTTTCGTTGCAATGGTGAATGGAATTGTTTCCTTAATTTCTTTTTCTACTCTCTCATTATTCGTGTATAGGAATGCAAGGGATTTCTGTGTGTTGATTTTATATCCTGCAACTTTACTATATTCATTGATGAGCTCTAGTAATTTTCTGGTGGAGTCTTTAGGGTTTTCCACGTAGAGGATCATGTCATCTGCAAACAGTGAGAGTTTTACTTCTTCCTTTCCAATTTGGATTCCTTTTATTTCTTTTTCTGCTCTGATTGCTGTGGCCAAAACTTCCAGAACTATGTTGAATAGTAGCGGTGAAAGTGGACACCCTTGTCTTGTTCCTGACTTTAGGGGAAATGCTTTCAATTTTTCACCGTTGAGGATAATGTTTGCTGTGGGTTTGTCATATATAGCTTTTATTATGTTGAGGTATGTTCCTTTTATTCCTGCTTTCTGGAGAGTTTTTTATCATAAATGGATGTTGAATTTTGTCAAAGGCCTTCTCTGCATCTGTTGAGATAATCATATGGTTTTTATTTTTCAATTTGTTAATGTGGTGAATTACATTGATTGATTTGCGGATATTGAAGAATCCTCGCATCCCTGGGATAAAGCCCACTTGGTCATGGTGTATGATCTTTTTAATGTGTTGTTGGATTCTGACTGCTAGAATTTTGTTGAGGATTTTTGCATCTATGTTCATCGGTGATATTGGCCTGTAGTTTTCTTTTTTTGGTGACATCTTTGTCAGGTTTTGGTATTAGGGTGATGGTGGCCTCCTAGAATGAGTTTGGAAGTTTACCTTCCTCTGCAATTTTCTGGAAGAGTTTGAGGAGGACAGGTGTTAGCTCTTCTCGAAATTTTTGGTAGAATTCAGCTGTGAAGCCGTCTGGACCTGGGCTTTTGTTTGCTGGAAGATTTCTGATTACCGTTTCAATTTCCGTGCTTGTGATGGGTCTGTTAAGATTTTCTATTTCTTCCTGGTTCGGTTTTGGAAAATTGTACTTTTCTAAGAATTTGTCCATTTCTTCCACGTTGTCCATTTTATTGGCATACAACTGCTGATAGTAGTCTCTTATGATCCTTTGTATTTCTGTGTTGTCTGTTGTGATCTCTCCATTTTCATTTCTAATTTTATTGATTTGATTTTTCTCTCTTTGCTTCTTGATGAGTCTGGCTAATGGTTTGTCAATTTTATTTGTCCTTTCAAAGAACCAGCTTTTGGCTTTGTTGATTTTTGCTATGGTCTCTTTTGTTTCTTTTGCATTTATTTCTGCCCTAATTTTTAAGATTTCTTTCCTTCTACTAACTCTGGGGTTCTCCAGCTCTTCCTTTTCTAGTTGCTTTAGTTGTAGAGTTAGGTTATTTATTTGACTTTTTTCTTGTTTCTTGAGGTATGCCTGTATTGCTATGAACTTTCCTCTTAGCACTGCTTTTATAGTGTCCCACAGGTTTTGGGTTGTTGTGTTTTCATTTTCATTAGTTTCTATGCATATTTTGATTTCTTTTTTGATTTCTTCTGTGATTTGTTGGTTATTCAGAAGTGTGTTGTTCATCCTCCATATGTTGGAATTTTTAATAGTTTTTCTCCTGTAATTGAGATCTAATCTTAATGCATTATGGTCAGAAAAGATGCTTGGAATGATTTCGATCTTTTTTGAATTTATCAAGTTTAGATTTATGGCCCAGGATGTGATCTGTCCTGGAGAAGGTTCCATGAGCACTTGAAAAAAAGGTGAAATTCGTTGTTTTGGGGTGAAATGTCCTATAGATATCAATTAGGTCTAACTGATGTAACGTATCATTTAAAGTTTGCGTTTCTTTGTTAATTTTCTGTTTAGTTGATCTGTCCATAGGTGTGAGTGGGGTATTAAAGTCTCCCACTATTATTGTGTTACTGTTGATTTCCCCTTTCATACTTGTTAGCATTTGTCTTACATATTGCGGTGCTCCTATATTGGGTGCATATATATTTATAATTGTTATATCTTCTTCTTGGATTGTTCCTTTGATCATTATGTAGTGGCCTTCTTTGTCTCTTTTCACAGCCTTTGTTTTTAAAGTCTATTTTATCGGATATGAGTATTGCCACTCCTGCTCTCTTTTGGTCTCTATTTGCGTGGTATATCTTTTTCCAGCCCTTCACTTTCAAGTCTGTAGGTGTCCCTTGTTTTGAGGTGGGTCTCTTGTAAGCAGCATATAGAGGGGTCTTGTTTTTGTATCCATCCGGCCACTCTCTGTCTTTTGGTTGGGGCGTTCAACCCATTTACGTTTAAGGTAATTATTGATGAGTATGATCCCAGGATTTTCTACATGGCACTGTTTAGTGAGAATACTGAGATGCAGAAATTATGTGCATATTTTCTTATTTTTGTAAAAAGAACCTAAAAAATAAATTTGTATATTAAAAAGTTGTATGTACATATGTCAGGAATTCGTATATATGTCAGGAATTCGGAAAGTTGTAGATTAAAATATGGAAACATACATATTTGATTGTTAAGATGGGATCAGTAAGAAATGAAAAACCAAAAGTAACTATAATAATAGAAAAAATATAGGTTGATAGTTTGGTGTAATCTTAGGAAATGCCTTTCCAAACATTTCAGCGCAAGCAAAAGTAATGAATGAAGAGCTGAATATATTTGTTTCAGTGGAAAGTACAATGCAGTGAACCAAAACACCATCCACAGAATTTAATAGGTAATGCAAATGGGAAAAAATAGCGAAATATGTGACGGAGGATAAGTTGGTCCCTTACATAGTTTTGATTTGTTAAAAATCAAAAATAGAAGCAACTATAGAAAAATGAATAAAGGATATAAATAAGAGGAGCTTTTTGGTTTTTGTTTTGTTTCTTTTTAGAGTAAGGTACCAAAAAAGAAATATATTTTTAAGTGTTAGATTGCTGGAAATTACCTAACTTAACTATTGAGCTAAGTAAAATCTCATTTGAAGAAATAATTCTAAAACTAAAAAACGTTTTAAACCTCTCTAATAGATATCTGTTAATAACCTGGAAAAATATTCGTTTAAATCAGGATCTTGTTTTATTTTCTTTTTTTGGTGATAAGGATTTTGACATCTTTACTTTTAATTACATTTAATTTGAATATATACTTATAAAGATACTTTTCTATTATGATTAATTTGCATTTGGGAATGATTGAAATCTTAATTCAATAGATCAAGTCATTTAATAGTTTTTAATATATAAGGAAGCATCATTTTATAATGTAAATAGCAATTTTCCTAAATTATCAGTTTTCTAAAGAGCTGCTAATTTAATCCAAATATAGCAACTACTACCACTGTTACTAGATAACTTTTATCCAGCCTTTTACCATGCATGAAGCACCATGCTAAGCTACGTATATGCATTAGCTCATTTGAGTAAATACTGTTACATTTTAGTTTAGGAAACTAGCATTTTCAGTTTAGAAGTTGTTATTATAAGTTTTACAAGATCACATCATTGAAAGGTAGTAAAACTGTTTTTTGAACCCAGGCTATCTGATTCCTAAAGGACCATTTCTCTGCTTAGCTGTTACTGGAGTTTCACCTAATAACTGGGTAAAGTGGAACAGGAAGAGTTTACCGTTACTGTTATAAAATCAATAAATACTTACTCATGTAGCACTGTTGAAGTAAAATCAATTTTATGTTTTGATAGTTCCATTTCTTCTGTTGGGTCATCTTTGCTATGTCTACTTAGTTTGCCGTCTTGTTTTAATAACTTACTAAGTGAAAATTTTTTTTCTTTCTCAGTTTGGTAATTCTGTTATCACCACACCTCTAAAGCGTCGCAAAGTGATTTCTCAAGAAACTTTAGTTGATCCTGTATCTTTAAGCTGCCAAAGTTCCTCTGATACTGTAGTTTTAAACTGTCGAAGTATACGAGTAGGGACACTCTTCCGACTATTACAAGAACCTGTAATTGTAAGTACATACTGTGCTCTTTACTACCAATTATAAGATTCAGAATTTAATGTATAATCTTTTAAAATTTATAAGTTAAAATATTTAATAGAACATTGAAATTATTTCATGATTTCAAATTGCTTTGAGAATACGGACAATTATAAATAGCTACTCACCATAAAAATTAGTGGGTAAAAACTTGATCGTATGTATTCTGTTAAAAAATTTTTTTAAATTATGATATTCAGAGTAGTGCATAATCATTATAGGAAAATGTTTATTCTCACTGAGTTGGAATTCACTCCAGTGTGTTACCGTTTTATTCTCATGTCAGCCCAATGCATGAAAACAGTATTTTGAGGAACTTTATGAGAAAAAGAAGAATTGAAAAGCTTTGGGGTCTGCATAAAAATGTCTTGTGACATAGTGACTCCTAGAAATAGATTATTGGACTTTGGTGGCCGCCCAAGAGGCATTGTGCTTTTGAACTAGTTCAGTGTCCAGAGAAGCCAAAGAACTTTCTTTCGTCCCTTTATCTTACTATCATACCTGTCTCATTGTTATTCTGCTACCACCAGTCCGATTCAAATGTATCTTTTCTGTTTAAGATTGTAACATAATCTCCTTAATCTGCCTTCTGAGTCATATTTTGTTTTCTTTCTGATGTATCCTATGCATTGTTGGTAGGTTAATCTTCCAATAGCACTGTACTCATAAGGCTGCTTAACTCGGGTGTCCTTAATTCTGTGTTTCCAACTATTTTTTAATGAATAGAGGCTAGCGTCATTCCCGGTATTATAAAGATCAGATGGACAAATGCAGTACATGAATCAGTTTTTCTGCCTTCTATAGGCAAAGGCCAAACAGCATGTCATTTAGGGTCTCTGTAGCAAAATCGTCCCCCCAAATCTATGATTGTTACTAATTTATGTTATTTTTTAGTTTTGTTTAGATTTTATCAAGATACAGCTAGAAGGTAAGCTGTTGTATGTCCTACTGCTCACTAAAGCTTTGTTTACACTAAAACACTTTACTGGAATAAAAAACGTTATTTTTAGAATTCACTAAGATAATTAGTTATTATATGCGTTGTAACAAAGGGCATTATACCTTAAGAGTGGAAATTTCATACTGTAACATCACAGAAGCTATGTTTAAGTTTTTAAGTATTCTTCATTAGAATTCTCTTTCCATATGGGAAAAAATGTATTTAGATACTTCTTTAAGATCAAAGATTCTTCTTCATTTTCCCACTAAAGTTACCATGTACAAAATATAATAAATATGTGGGGGCTCAGATAGTAAAGAATCTGCCTGCAATGCAGGAGACCCAGGTTCGATCCCTGAGTCAAAAACATCCCTTGGAGAAGGGAATGGCTACCCACTCCGCTATTCTTGCCTGGAAAATCCTTGGACAGGTTAGTGTGGCAGGCTATATATAGTCCATGGCGTTTTGGAGTCGGACACAATTGAGCAACTAACACTCTCACTTTAAGTTTTTCATAATAAATGTGTACTTTAAAATTGTAATTCCCTAGTTTGCTCCATTCATGATTTTGCCCGCTTAAGAACCGATTCCTTTTCCATTTCCATTTGTTTTTCTCCAGAACCAGAAAATGATCCTGTAGGGATTACTGTAAATACCTCTGATCTAACAAAATGTGAATGGTGTAGTGTCCGAAAATTACCAGTAGTGTTTCTTCAGACTAAACCGGCAGTTTATCAGAAGCTGAGCATGCAGCTGCAGATGAACATGGAGGATGAAGTTTGGAATGACTGTAAAGGAGTAAATAAATTAACAAGTAAGTTATGTAGAGCAAGTGTACAATACATTGGTTAGCAGACTGTGAGTTGATATTGATAAGATACCTTAGATATATTTGTGTTACCTACACTCTTGATAATGACATTATAAGATATTACTTCCCTCATTTTATAGAAGAGGAAAAGTCCATAGAAAATGGAAGTTCTGAAGATAAAACCCAGGTTTAGCCATTTGGAAAGTTTTCAAAACGGGTTGAAACCCCAAAATATACATAGTGTTTATTTAACACTGTATAATCTGAGTAAAATGAGGTGTTTTGTTTTAATGTACTGATAGAAGTTGTAACTGTAAATCAGCCATCAAGTTGGGATCTTTAAAACTTAGCCTGAATAGAAAGTTTGAAAGTTCATTAACAGGTCTTCATTTTCTACAATAAGTCAGTGTGGTTCTCCAGTTGGTTTGTTTACCTTCCCCCAAACATTTGTGGCATAGCGTGACTAGCTGTGTTCTTCTCACTAATTGCTCCTTCAGCGTAATGATAAGTAAATGATAGATAACTATGAAAGCTCCAAGAGTTGGCACATTAGTGAATATCGGTTTTTACACTTAAATCTGGAGTTACTGCCAATTTACATGGCAGTTTCTTATGTGTTTGACAGCAGTATTGACTGATTATATGTTTAAAACTCAATATATTTGGATCCTATTAGGCGAAATAAATTAGTTACATCTATGAGTAGATTCATTCTAGAGCTACTGCTAGGGTAATGTGTTCTGGTTCCTTTCTTTTAATTAACTTAAGTGACGTTGTTAGGTAACGGTGTTATTGGTCCTTATTTTAGTATTTATTACATATCCACTGTATGCCAAACACTGTTTTGAACATTTATATCAGGATTTCTGGTGATGTTCTTGGAAATAGTTAGTTAACTTTTTATTTTAGTATCTGTTTACCTATTTTTTTCTTTTAGACTTATTAATTATATTGATTTCTTTTCAGATTTGGAAGAACAATACATAATTCTAATTTTTCAAAATGGCCTTGATCCTCAGGCAAATGTGCTATTTGAAAATATTATTACTGACATTGGTATAAAGAATAATGTGTCAGATTTTTTTGCGAAAATTCCCTTTGATGAAGCCAATAGCAGACTTCGTGCCTGTACAGGAACCTATGAAGAGAGCATCAAAGGAAGTTGCGTGCAAAAAGAAAACAAAATTGAAAATGTAATTTTTTTTTTTTTGTCTTTTATTTATTTATTTTTCAGATTCCAAAGTTCTGTATTTTTCTTTTCTTTCTTTCTTTCTTTCTTTTTTTTTTTTTCTTCTTTCAGGTTTAGTTTTTTATTTTTTAAATTTTAAAATCTCTAATTCTTACATGCGTTCCCAAACATGAACCCCCCTCCCACCTCCCTCCCCACAACATCCCTCTGGGTCATCCCCATGCACCAGCCCCAAGCATGCTGTATCCTGCGTCAGACATAGACTGGCAATTCAATTCTTACATGATAGTATACATGTTAGAATTCCCATTCTCCCAAATCATCCCAACCTCTCCCTCTCCCTCTCCCTCTGAGTCCAAAAGTCCGTTATACACATCTGTGTCTTTTTTCCTGTCTTGCATACAGGGTCGTCGTTGCCATCTTCCTAAATTCCATATATATGTGTTAGTATACTGTATTGGTGTTTTTCTTTCTGGCTTACTTCACTCTGTATAATTGGCTCCAGTTTCATCCATCTCATCAGAACTGATTCAAATGAATTCTTTTTAACGGCTGAGTAATAGTCCATTGTGTATATGTACCACAGCTTTCTTATCCATTCATCTGCTGACGGACATCTAGGTTGTTTCCATGTCCTGGCTATTATAAACAGTGCTGCGATGAACACTGGGGTACATGTGTCTCTTTCAATTCTGGTTTCCTCGGTGTGTATGCCCAGCAGGGGGATTGCTGGGTCATAAGGTAGTTCTATTTGCAATTTTTTAAGGAATCTCCACACTGTTCTCCATCGTGGCTGTACTAGTTTGCATTCCCACCAACAGTGTAGGAGGGTTCCCTTTTCTCCACACCCTCTCCAGCATTTATTGCTTGCAGATTTTTGGATCGCAGCCATTCTGACTGGTGTGAAGTGGTACCTCATTGTGGTTTTGATTTGCATTGCTCTAATAATGAGTGATGTTGAGCATCTTTTCATGTGTTTGTTAGCCATCCGTATGTCTTCTTTGGAGAAATGTCTATTTAGTTCTTTGGCCCATTTTTTGATTGGGTCGTTTATTTTTCTGGAATTGAGCTGCATAAGTTGCTTGTATATTTTTGAGATTAGTTGGTTGTCAGTTGCTTCATTTGCTATTATTTTCTCCCATTCAGAAGGCTGTCTTTTCACCTTGCTTATATTTTCCTTTGTTGTGCAGAAGCTTTTAATTTTAATTAGATCCCATTTGTTTATTTTTGCTTTTATTTCCAGAATTCTGGGAGGTGGATCATAGAGGATCCTGCTGTGATTTATGTCTGAGAGTGTTTTGCCTATGTTCTCCTCTAGGAGTTTTATAGTTTCTGATCTTACATTTAGATCTTTCATCCATTTTGAGTTTATTTTTGTGTGCGGTGTTAGAAAGTGGTCTAGTTTCATTCTTTTACAAGTGGTGGACCAGTTTTCCCAGCACCACTTGTTAAAGAGATTGTCTTTACTCCATTGTATATCCTTGCCTCCTTTGTCAAAGATAAGGTGTCCATATGTGTGTGGATTTATCTCTGGGCTTCCTGTTTTGTTCCATTGATCTATATGTCTGTCTTTGTGCCAGTACCATACTGTCTTGATGACTGTGGCTTTGTAGTAGAGCCTGAAGTCAGGTAGGTTGATTCCTCCAGTTCCATTCTTCTTTCTCAAGATTGCTTTGGCTATTCGAGGTTTTTTGTATTTCCATACAAAGCTTGAAATTATTTGTTCTAGTTCTGTGAAAAATGTGGCTGGTAGCTTGATAGGGATTGCATTGAATTTGTAAATTGCTTTGGGTAGTATACTCATTTTCACTATATTGATTCTTCCGATCCGTGAACATGGTATATTTCTCCGTGTATTAGTGTCCTCTTTGATTTCTTTCATCAGTGTTTTATAGTTTTCTATATATAGGTCTTTAGTCTCTTTAGGTAGATATATTCCTAAGTATTTTATTCTTTTCGTTGCAATGGTGAATGGAATTGTTTCCTTAATTTCTTTTTCTACTCTCTCATTATTCGTGTATAGGAATGCAAGGGATTTCTGTGTGTTGATTTTATATCCTGCAACTTTACTATATTCATTGATGAGCTCTAGTAATTTTCTGGTGGAGTCTTTAGGGTTTTCCACGTAGAGGATCATGTCATCTGCAAACAGTGAGAGTTTTACTTCTTCCTTTCCAATTTGGATTCCTTTTATTTCTTTTTCTGCTCTGATTGCTGTGGCCAAAACTTCCAGAACTATGTTGAATAGTAGCGGTGAAAGTGGACACCCTTGTCTTGTTCCTGACTTTAGGGGAAATGCTTTCAATTTTTCACCGTTGAGGATAATGTTTGCTGTGGGTTTGTCATATATAGCTTTTATTATGTTGAGGTATGTTCCTTTTATTCCTGCTTTCTGGAGAGTTTTTTATCATAAATGGATGTTGAATTTTGTCAAAGGCCTTCTCTGCATCTGTTGAGATAATCATATGGTTTTTATTTTTCAATTTGTTAATGTGGTGAATTACATTGATTGATTTGCGGATATTGAAGAATCCTCGCATCCCTGGGATAAAGCCCACTTGGTCATGGTGTATGATCTTTTTAATGTGTTGTTGGATTCTGACTGCTAGAATTTTGTTGAGGATTTTTGCATCTATGTTCATCGGTGATATTGGCCTGTAGTTTTCTTTTTTTGGTGACATCTTTGTCAGGTTTTGGTATTAGGGTGATGGTGGCCTCCTAGAATGAGTTTGGAAGTTTACCTTCCTCTGCAATTTTCTGGAAGAGTTTGAGGAGGACAGGTGTTAGCTCTTCTCGAAATTTTTGGTAGAATTCAGCTGTGAAGCCGTCTGGACCTGGGCTTTTGTTTGCTGGAAGATTTCTGATTACCGTTTCAATTTCCGTGCTTGTGATGGGTCTGTTAAGATTTTCTATTTCTTCCTGGTTCGGTTTTGGAAAATTGTACTTTTCTAAGAATTTGTCCATTTCTTCCACGTTGTCCATTTTATTGGCATACAACTGCTGATAGTAGTCTCTTATGATCCTTTGTATTTCTGTGTTGTCTGTTGTGATCTCTCCATTTTCATTTCTAATTTTATTGATTTGATTTTTCTCTCTTTGCTTCTTGATGAGTCTGGCTAATGGTTTGTCAATTTTATTTGTCCTTTCAAAGAACCAGCTTTTGGCTTTGTTGATTTTTGCTATGGTCTCTTTTGTTTCTTTTGCATTTATTTCTGCCCTAATTTTTAAGATTTCTTTCCTTCTACTAACTCTGGGGTTCTCCAGCTCTTCCTTTTCTAGTTGCTTTAGTTGTAGAGTTAGGTTATTTATTTGACTTTTTTCTTGTTTCTTGAGGTATGCCTGTATTGCTATGAACTTTCCTCTTAGCACTGCTTTTATAGTGTCCCACAGGTTTTGGGTTGTTGTGTTTTCATTTTCATTAGTTTCTATGCATATTTTGATTTCTTTTTTGATTTCTTCTGTGATTTGTTGGTTATTCAGAAGTGTGTTGTTCATCCTCCATATGTTGGAATTTTTAATAGTTTTTCTCCTGTAATTGAGATCTAATCTTAATGCATTATGGTCAGAAAAGATGCTTGGAATGATTTCGATCTTTTTTGAATTTATCAAGTTTAGATTTATGGCCCAGGATGTGATCTGTCCTGGAGAAGGTTCCATGAGCACTTGAAAAAAAGGTGAAATTCGTTGTTTTGGGGTGAAATGTCCTATAGATATCAATTAGGTCTAACTGATGTAACGTATCATTTAAAGTTTGCGTTTCTTTGTTAATTTTCTGTTTAGTTGATCTGTCCATAGGTGTGAGTGGGGTATTAAAGTCTCCCACTATTATTGTGTTACTGTTGATTTCCCCTTTCATACTTGTTAGCATTTGTCTTACATATTGCGGTGCTCCTATATTGGGTGCATATATATTTATAATTGTTATATCTTCTTCTTGGATTGTTCCTTTGATCATTATGTAGTGGCCTTCTTTGTCTCTTTTCACAGCCTTTGTTTTTAAAGTCTATTTTATCGGATATGAGTATTGCCACTCCTGCTCTCTTTTGGTCTCTATTTGCGTGGTATATCTTTTTCCAGCCCTTCACTTTCAAGTCTGTAGGTGTCCCTTGTTTTGAGGTGGGTCTCTTGTAAGCAGCATATAGAGGGGTCTTGTTTTTGTATCCATCCGGCCACTCTCTGTCTTTTGGTTGGGGCGTTCAACCCATTTACGTTTAAGGTAATTATTGATGAGTATGATCCCAGGATTTTCTACATGGCACTGTTTAGTGAGAATACTGAGATGCAGAAATTATGTGCATATTTTCTTATTTTTGTAAAAAGAACCTAAAAAATAAATTTGTATATTAAAAAGTTGTATGTACATATGTCAGGAATTCGTATATATGTCAGGAATTCGGAAAGTTGTAGATTAAAATATGGAAACATACATATTTGATTGTTAAGATGGGATCAGTAAGAAATGAAAAACCAAAAGTAACTATAATAATAGAAAAAATATAGGTTGATAGTTTGGTGTAATCTTAGGAAATGCCTTTCCAAACATTTCAGCGCAAGCAAAAGTAATGAATGAAGAGCTGAATATATTTGTTTCAGTGGAAAGTACAATGCAGTGAACCAAAACACCATCCACAGAATTTAATAGGTAATGCAAATGGGAAAAAATAGCGAAATATGTGACGGAGGATAAGTTGGTCCCTTACATAGTTTTGATTTGTTAAAAATCAAAAATAGAAGCAACTATAGAAAAATGAATAAAGGATATAAATAAGAGGAGCTTTTTGGTTTTTGTTTTGTTTCTTTTTAGAGTAAGGTACCAAAAAAGAAATATATTTTTAAGTGTTAGATTGCTGGAAATTACCTAACTTAACTATTGAGCTAAGTAAAATCTCATTTGAAGAAATAATTCTAAAACTAAAAAACGTTTTAAACCTCTCTAATAGATATCTGTTAATAACCTGGAAAAATATTCGTTTAAATCAGGATCTTGTTTTATTTTCTTTTTTTGGTGATAAGGATTTTGACATCTTTACTTTTAATTACATTTAATTTGAATATATACTTATAAAGATACTTTTCTATTATGATTAATTTGCATTTGGGAATGATTGAAATCTTAATTCAATAGATCAAGTCATTTAATAGTTTTTAATATATAAGGAAGCATCATTTTATAATGTAAATAGCAATTTTCCTAAATTATCAGTTTTCTAAAGAGCTGCTAATTTAATCCAAATATAGCAACTACTACCACTGTTACTAGATAACTTTTATCCAGCCTTTTACCATGCATGAAGCACCATGCTAAGCTACGTATATGCATTAGCTCATTTGAGTAAATACTGTTACATTTTAGTTTAGGAAACTAGCATTTTCAGTTTAGAAGTTGTTATTATAAGTTTTACAAGATCACATCATTGAAAGGTAGTAAAACTGTTTTTTGAACCCAGGCTATCTGATTCCTAAAGGACCATTTCTCTGCTTAGCTGTTACTGGAGTTTCACCTAATAACTGGGTAAAGTGGAACAGGAAGAGTTTACCGTTACTGTTATAAAATCAATAAATACTTACTCATGTAGCACTGTTGAAGTAAAATCAATTTTATGTTTTGATAGTTCCATTTCTTCTGTTGGGTCATCTTTGCTATGTCTACTTAGTTTGCCGTCTTGTTTTAATAACTTACTAAGTGAAAATTTTTTTTCTTTTTCAGTTTGGTAATTCTGTTATCACCACACCTCTAAAGCGTCGCAAAGTGATTTCTCAAGAAACTTTAGTTGATCCTGTATCTTTAAGCTGCCAAAGTTCCTCTGATACTGTAGTTTTAAACTGTCGAAGTATACGAGTAGGGACACTCTTCCGACTATTACAAGAACCTGTAATTGTAAGTACATACTGTGCTCTTTACTACCAATTATAAGATTCAGAATTTAATGTATAATCTTTTAAAATTTATAAGTTAAAATATTTAATAGAACATTGAAATTATTTCATGATTTCAAATTGCTTTGAGAATACGGACAATTATAAATAGCTACTCACCATAAAAATTAGTGGGTAAAAACTTGATCGTATGTATTCTGTTAAAAAATTTTTTTAAATTATGATATTCAGAGTAGTGCATAATCATTATAGGAAAATGTTTATTCTCACTGAGTTGGAATTCACTCCAGTGTGTTACCGTTTTATTCTCATGTCAGCCCAATGCATGAAAACAGTATTTTGAGGAACTTTATGAGAAAAAGAAGAATTGAAAAGCTTTGGGGTCTGCATAAAAATGTCTTGTGACATAGTGACTCCTAGAAATAGATTATTGGACTTTGGTGGCCGCCCAAGAGGCATTGTGCTTTTGAACTAGTTCAGTGTCCAGAGAAGCCAAAGAACTTTCTTTCGTCCCTTTATCTTACTATCATACCTGTCTCATTGTTATTCTGCTACCACCAGTCCGATTCAAATGTATCTTTTCTGTTTAAGATTGTAACATAATCTCCTTAATCTGCCTTCTGAGTCATATTTTGTTTTCTTTCTGATGTATCCTATGCATTGTTGGTAGGTTAATCTTCCAATAGCACTGTACTCATAAGGCTGCTTAACTCGGGTGTCCTTAATTCTGTGTTTCCAACTATTTTTTAATGAATAGAGGCTAGCGTCATTCCCGGTATTATAAAGATCAGATGGACAAATGCAGTACATGAATCAGTTTTTCTGCCTTCTATAGGCAAAGGCCAAACAGCATGTCATTTAGGGTCTCTGTAGCAAAATCGTCCCCCCAAATCTATGATTGTTACTAATTTATGTTATTTTTTAGTTTTGTTTAGATTTTATCAAGATACAGCTAGAAGGTAAGCTGTTGTATGTCCTACTGCTCACTAAAGCTTTGTTTACACTAAAACACTTTACTGGAATAAAAAACGTTATTTTTAGAATTCACTAAGATAATTAGTTATTATATGCGTTGTAACAAAGGGCATTATACCTTAAGAGTGGAAATTTCATACTGTAACATCACAGAAGCTATGTTTAAGTTTTTAAGTATTCTTCATTAGAATTCTCTTTCCATATGGGAAAAAATGTATTTAGATACTTCTTTAAGATCAAAGATTCTTCTTCATTTTCCCACTAAAGTTACCATGTACAAAATATAATAAATATGTGGGGGCTCAGATAGTAAAGAATCTGCCTGCAATGCAGGAGACCCAGGTTCGATCCCTGAGTCAAAAACATCCCTTGGAGAAGGGAATGGCTACCCACTCCGCTATTCTTGCCTGGAAAATCCTTGGACAGGTTAGTGTGGCAGGCTATATATAGTCCATGGCGTTTTGGAGTCGGACACAATTGAGCAACTAACACTCTCACTTTAAGTTTTTCATAATAAATGTGTACTTTAAAATTGTAATTCCCTAGTTTGCTCCATTCATGATTTTGCCCGCTTAAGAACCGATTCCTTTTCCATTTCCATTTGTTTTTCTCCAGAACCAGAAAATGATCCTGTAGGGATTACTGTAAATACCTCTGATCTAACAAAATGTGAATGGTGTAGTGTCCGAAAATTACCAGTAGTGTTTCTTCAGACTAAACCGGCAGTTTATCAGAAGCTGAGCATGCAGCTGCAGATGAACATGGAGGATGAAGTTTGGAATGACTGTAAAGGAGTAAATAAATTAACAAGTAAGTTATGTAGAGCAAGTGTACAATACATTGGTTAGCAGACTGTGAGTTGATATTGATAAGATACCTTAGATATATTTGTGTTACCTACACTCTTGATAATGACATTATAAGATATTACTTCCCTCATTTTATAGAAGAGGAAAAGTCCATAGAAAATGGAAGTTCTGAAGATAAAACCCAGGTTTAGCCATTTGGAAAGTTTTCAAAACGGGTTGAAACCCCAAAATATACATAGTGTTTATTTAACACTGTATAATCTGAGTAAAATGAGGTGTTTTGTTTTAATGTACTGATAGAAGTTGTAACTGTAAATCAGCCATCAAGTTGGGATCTTTAAAACTTAGCCTGAATAGAAAGTTTGAAAGTTCATTAACAGGTCTTCATTTTCTACAATAAGTCAGTGTGGTTCTCCAGTTGGTTTGTTTACCTTCCCCCAAACATTTGTGGCATAGCGTGACTAGCTGTGTTCTTCTCACTAATTGCTCCTTCAGCGTAATGATAAGTAAATGATAGATAACTATGAAAGCTCCAAGAGTTGGCACATTAGTGAATATCGGTTTTTACACTTAAATCTGGAGTTACTGCCAATTTACATGGCAGTTTCTTATGTGTTTGACAGCAGTATTGACTGATTATATGTTTAAAACTCAATATATTTGGATCCTATTAGGCGAAATAAATTAGTTACATCTATGAGTAGATTCATTCTAGAGCTACTGCTAGGGTAATGTGTTCTGGTTCCTTTCTTTTAATTAACTTAAGTGACGTTGTTAGGTAACGGTGTTATTGGTCCTTATTTTAGTATTTATTACATATCCACTGTATGCCAAACACTGTTTTGAACATTTATATCAGGATTTCTGGTGATGTTCTTGGAAATAGTTAGTTAACTTTTTATTTTAGTATCTGTTTACCTATTTTTTTCTTTTAGACTTATTAATTATATTGATTTCTTTTCAGATTTGGAAGAACAATACATAATTCTAATTTTTCAAAATGGCCTTGATCCTCAGGCAAATGTGCTATTTGAAAATATTATTACTGACATTGGTATAAAGAATAATGTGTCAGATTTTTTTGCGAAAATTCCCTTTGATGAAGCCAATAGCAGACTTCGTGCCTGTACAGGAACCTATGAAGAGAGCATCAAAGGAAGTTGCGTGCAAAAAGAAAACAAAATTGAAAATGTAATTTTTTTTTTTTTGTCTTTTATTTATTTATTTTTCAGATTCCAAAGTTCTGTATTTTTCTTTTCTTTCTTTCTTTCTTTCTTTTTTTTTTTTTCTTCTTTCAGGTTTAGTTTTTTATTTTTTAAATTTTAAAATCTCTAATTCTTACATGCGTTCCCAAACATGAACCCCCCTCCCACCTCCCTCCCCACAACATCCCTCTGGGTCATCCCCATGCACCAGCCCCAAGCATGCTGTATCCTGCGTCAGACATAGACTGGCAATTCAATTCTTACATGATAGTATACATGTTAGAATTCCCATTCTCCCAAATCATCCCAACCTCTCCCTCTCCCTCTCCCTCTGAGTCCAAAAGTCCGTTATACACATCTGTGTCTTTTTTCCTGTCTTGCATACAGGGTCGTCGTTGCCATCTTCCTAAATTCCATATATATGTGTTAGTATACTGTATTGGTGTTTTTCTTTCTGGCTTACTTCACTCTGTATAATTGGCTCCAGTTTCATCCATCTCATCAGAACTGATTCAAATGAATTCTTTTTAACGGCTGAGTAATAGTCCATTGTGTATATGTACCACAGCTTTCTTATCCATTCATCTGCTGACGGACATCTAGGTTGTTTCCATGTCCTGGCTATTATAAACAGTGCTGCGATGAACACTGGGGTACATGTGTCTCTTTCAATTCTGGTTTCCTCGGTGTGTATGCCCAGCAGGGGGATTGCTGGGTCATAAGGTAGTTCTATTTGCAATTTTTTAAGGAATCTCCACACTGTTCTCCATCGTGGCTGTACTAGTTTGCATTCCCACCAACAGTGTAGGAGGGTTCCCTTTTCTCCACACCCTCTCCAGCATTTATTGCTTGCAGATTTTTGGATCGCAGCCATTCTGACTGGTGTGAAGTGGTACCTCATTGTGGTTTTGATTTGCATTGCTCTAATAATGAGTGATGTTGAGCATCTTTTCATGTGTTTGTTAGCCATCCGTATGTCTTCTTTGGAGAAATGTCTATTTAGTTCTTTGGCCCATTTTTTGATTGGGTCGTTTATTTTTCTGGAATTGAGCTGCATAAGTTGCTTGTATATTTTTGAGATTAGTTGGTTGTCAGTTGCTTCATTTGCTATTATTTTCTCCCATTCAGAAGGCTGTCTTTTCACCTTGCTTATATTTTCCTTTGTTGTGCAGAAGCTTTTAATTTTAATTAGATCCCATTTGTTTATTTTTGCTTTTATTTCCAGAATTCTGGGAGGTGGATCATAGAGGATCCTGCTGTGATTTATGTCTGAGAGTGTTTTGCCTATGTTCTCCTCTAGGAGTTTTATAGTTTCTGATCTTACATTTAGATCTTTCATCCATTTTGAGTTTATTTTTGTGTGCGGTGTTAGAAAGTGGTCTAGTTTCATTCTTTTACAAGTGGTGGACCAGTTTTCCCAGCACCACTTGTTAAAGAGATTGTCTTTACTCCATTGTATATCCTTGCCTCCTTTGTCAAAGATAAGGTGTCCATATGTGTGTGGATTTATCTCTGGGCTTCCTGTTTTGTTCCATTGATCTATATGTCTGTCTTTGTGCCAGTACCATACTGTCTTGATGACTGTGGCTTTGTAGTAGAGCCTGAAGTCAGGTAGGTTGATTCCTCCAGTTCCATTCTTCTTTCTCAAGATTGCTTTGGCTATTCGAGGTTTTTGGTATTTCCATACAAAGCTTGAAATTATTTGTTCTAGTTCTGTGAAAAATGTGGCTGGTAGCTTGATAGGGATTGCATTGAATTTGTAAATTGCTTTGGGTAGTATACTCATTTTCACTATATTGATTCTTCCGATCCGTGAACATGGTATATTTCTCCGTGTATTAGTGTCCTCTTTGATTTCTTTCATCAGTGTTTTATAGTTTTCTATATATAGGTCTTTAGTCTCTTTAGGTAGATATATTCCTAAGTATTTTATTCTTTTCGTTGCAATGGTGAATGGAATTGTTTCCTTAATTTCTTTTTCTACTCTCTCATTATTCGTGTATAGGAATGCAAGGGATTTCTGTGTGTTGATTTTATATCCTGCAACTTTACTATATTCATTGATGAGCTCTAGTAATTTTCTGGTGGAGTCTTTAGGGTTTTCCACGTAGAGGATCATGTCATCTGCAAACAGTGAGAGTTTTACTTCTTCCTTTCCAATTTGGATTCCTTTTATTTCTTTTTCTGCTCTGATTGCTGTGGCCAAAACTTCCAGAACTATGTTGAATAGTAGCGGTGAAAGTGGACACCCTTGTCTTGTTCCTGACTTTAGGGGAAATGCTTTCAATTTTTCACCGTTGAGGATAATGTTTGCTGTGGGTTTGTCATATATAGCTTTTATTATGTTGAGGTATGTTCCTTTTATTCCTGCTTTCTGGAGAGTTTTTTATCATAAATGGATGTTGAATTTTGTCAAAGGCCTTCTCTGCATCTGTTGAGATAATCATATGGTTTTTATTTTTCAATTTGTTAATGTGGTGAATTACATTGATTGATTTGCGGATATTGAAGAATCCTCGCATCCCTGGGATAAAGCCCACTTGGTCATGGTGTATGATCTTTTTAATGTGTTGTTGGATTCTGACTGCTAGAATTTTGTTGAGGATTTTTGCATCTATGTTCATCGGTGATATTGGCCTGTAGTTTTCTTTTTTTGGTGACATCTTTGTCAGGTTTTGGTATTAGGGTGATGGTGGCCTCCTAGAATGAGTTTGGAAGTTTACCTTCCTCTGCAATTTTCTGGAAGAGTTTGAGGAGGACAGGTGTTAGCTCTTCTCGAAATTTTTGGTAGAATTCAGCTGTGAAGCCGTCTGGACCTGGGCTTTTGTTTGCTGGAAGATTTCTGATTACCGTTTCAATTTCCGTGCTTGTGATGGGTCTGTTAAGATTTTCTATTTCTTCCTGGTTCGGTTTTGGAAAATTGTACTTTTCTAAGAATTTGTCCATTTCTTCCACGTTGTCCATTTTATTGGCATACAACTGCTGATAGTAGTCTCTTATGATCCTTTGTATTTCTGTGTTGTCTGTTGTGATCTCTCCATTTTCATTTCTAATTTTATTGATTTGATTTTTCTCTCTTTGCTTCTTGATGAGTCTGGCTAATGGTTTGTCAATTTTATTTGTCCTTTCAAAGAACCAGCTTTTGGCTTTGTTGATTTTTGCTATGGTCTCTTTTGTTTCTTTTGCATTTATTTCTGCCCTAATTTTTAAGATTTCTTTCCTTCTACTAACTCTGGGGTTCTCCAGCTCTTCCTTTTCTAGTTGCTTTAGTTGTAGAGTTAGGTTATTTATTTGACTTTTTTCTTGTTTCTTGAGGTATGCCTGTATTGCTATGAACTTTCCTCTTAGCACTGCTTTTATAGTGTCCCACAGGTTTTGGGTTGTTGTGTTTTCATTTTCATTAGTTTCTATGCATATTTTGATTTCTTTTTTGATTTCTTCTGTGATTTGTTGGTTATTCAGAAGTGTGTTGTTCATCCTCCATATGTTGGAATTTTTAATAGTTTTTCTCCTGTAATTGAGATCTAATCTTAATGCATTATGGTCAGAAAAGATGCTTGGAATGATTTCGATCTTTTTTGAATTTATCAAGTTTAGATTTATGGCCCAGGATGTGATCTGTCCTGGAGAAGGTTCCATGAGCACTTGAAAAAAAGGTGAAATTCGTTGTTTTGGGGTGAAATGTCCTATAGATATCAATTAGGTCTAACTGATGTAACGTATCATTTAAAGTTTGCGTTTCTTTGTTAATTTTCTGTTTAGTTGATCTGTCCATAGGTGTGAGTGGGGTATTAAAGTCTCCCACTATTATTGTGTTACTGTTGATTTCCCCTTTCATACTTGTTAGCATTTGTCTTACATATTGCGGTGCTCCTATATTGGGTGCATATATATTTATAATTGTTATATCTTCTTCTTGGATTGTTCCTTTGATCATTATGTAGTGGCCTTCTTTGTCTCTTTTCACAGCCTTTGTTTTTAAAGTCTATTTTATCGGATATGAGTATTGCCACTCCTGCTCTCTTTTGGTCTCTATTTGCGTGGTATATCTTTTTCCAGCCCTTCACTTTCAAGTCTGTAGGTGTCCCTTGTTTTGAGGTGGGTCTCTTGTAAGCAGCATATAGAGGGGTCTTGTTTTTGTATCCATCCGGCCACTCTCTGTCTTTTGGTTGGGGCGTTCAACCCATTTACGTTTAAGGTAATTATTGATGAGTATGATCCCAGGATTTTCTACATGGCACTGTTTAGTGAGAATACTGAGATGCAGAAATTATGTGCATATTTTCTTATTTTTGTAAAAAGAACCTAAAAAATAAATTTGTATATTAAAAAGTTGTATGTACATATGTCAGGAATTCGTATATATGTCAGGAATTCGGAAAGTTGTAGATTAAAATATGGAAACATACATATTTGATTGTTAAGATGGGATCAGTAAGAAATGAAAAACCAAAAGTAACTATAATAATAGAAAAAATATAGGTTGATAGTTTGGTGTAATCTTAGGAAATGCCTTTCCAAACATTTCAGCGCAAGCAAAAGTAATGAATGAAGAGCTGAATATATTTGTTTCAGTGGAAAGTACAATGCAGTGAACCAAAACACCATCCACAGAATTTAATAGGTAATGCAAATGGGAAAAAATAGCGAAATATGTGACGGAGGATAAGTTGGTCCCTTACATAGTTTTGATTTGTTAAAAATCAAAAATAGAAGCAACTATAGAAAAATGAATAAAGGATATAAATAAGAGGAGCTTTTTGGTTTTTGTTTTGTTTCTTTTTAGAGTAAGGTACCAAAAAAGAAATATATTTTTAAGTGTTAGATTGCTGGAAATTACCTAACTTAACTATTGAGCTAAGTAAAATCTCATTTGAAGAAATAATTCTAAAACTAAAAAACGTTTTAAACCTCTCTAATAGATATCTGTTAATAACCTGGAAAAATATTCGTTTAAATCAGGATCTTGTTTTATTTTCTTTTTTTGGTGATAAGGATTTTGACATCTTTACTTTTAATTACATTTAATTTGAATATATACTTATAAAGATACTTTTCTATTATGATTAATTTGCATTTGGGAATGATTGAAATCTTAATTCAATAGATCAAGTCATTTAATAGTTTTTAATATATAAGGAAGCATCATTTTATAATGTAAATAGCAATTTTCCTAAATTATCAGTTTTCTAAAGAGCTGCTAATTTAATCCAAATATAGCAACTACTACCACTGTTACTAGATAACTTTTATCCAGCCTTTTACCATGCATGAAGCACCATGCTAAGCTACGTATATGCATTAGCTCATTTGAGTAAATACTGTTACATTTTAGTTTAGGAAACTAGCATTTTCAGTTTAGAAGTTGTTATTATAAGTTTTACAAGATCACATCATTGAAAGGTAGTAAAACTGTTTTTTGAACCCAGGCTATCTGATTCCTAAAGGACCATTTCTCTGCTTAGCTGTTACTGGAGTTTCACCTAATAACTGGGTAAAGTGGAACAGGAAGAGTTTACCGTTACTGTTATAAAATCAATAAATACTTACTCATGTAGCACTGTTGAAGTAAAATCAATTTTATGTTTTGATAGTTCCATTTCTTCTGTTGGGTCATCTTTGCTATGTCTACTTAGTTTGCCGTCTTGTTTTAATAACTTACTAAGTGAAAATTTTTTTTCTTTTTCAGTTTGGTAATTCTGTTATCACCACACCTCTAAAGCGTCGCAAAGTGATTTCTCAAGAAACTTTAGTTGATCCTGTATCTTTAAGCTGCCAAAGTTCCTCTGATACTGTAGTTTTAAACTGTCGAAGTATACGAGTAGGGACACTCTTCCGACTATTACAAGAACCTGTAATTGTAAGTACATACTGTGCTCTTTACTACCAATTATAAGATTCAGAATTTAATGTATAATCTTTTAAAATTTATAAGTTAAAATATTTAATAGAACATTGAAATTATTTCATGATTTCAAATTGCTTTGAGAATACGGACAATTATAAATAGCTACTCACCATAAAAATTAGTGGGTAAAAACTTGATCGTATGTATTCTGTTAAAAAATTTTTTTAAATTATGATATTCAGAGTAGTGCATAATCATTATAGGAAAATGTTTATTCTCACTGAGTTGGAATTCACTCCAGTGTGTTACCGTTTTATTCTCATGTCAGCCCAATGCATGAAAACAGTATTTTGAGGAACTTTATGAGAAAAAGAAGAATTGAAAAGCTTCGGGGTCTGCATAAAAATGTCTTGTGACATAGTGACTCCTAGAAATAGATTATTGGACTTTGGTGGCCGCCCAAGAGGCATTGTGCTTTTGAACTAGTTCAGTGTCCAGAGAAGCCAAAGAACTTTCTTTCGTCCCTTTATCTTACTATCATACCTGTCTCATTGTTATTCTGCTACCACCAGTCCGATTCAAATGTATCTTTTCTGTTTAAGATTGTAACATAATCTCCTTAATCTGCCTTCTGAGTCATATTTTGTTTTCTTTCTGATGTATCCTATGCATTGTTGGTAGGTTAATCTTCCAATAGCACTGTACTCATAAGGCTGCTTAACTCGGGTGTCCTTAATTCTGTGTTTCCAACTATTTTTTAATGAATAGAGGCTAGCGTCATTCCCGGTATTATAAAGATCAGATGGACAAATGCAGTACATGAATCAGTTTTTCTGCCTTCTATAGGCAAAGGCCAAACAGCATGTCATTTAGGGTCTCTGTAGCAAAATCGTCCCCCCAAATCTATGATTGTTACTAATTTATGTTATTTTTTAGTTTTGTTTAGATTTTATCAAGATACAGCTAGAAGGTAAGCTGTTGTATGTCCTACTGCTCACTAAAGCTTTGTTTACACTAAAACACTTTACTGGAATAAAAAACGTTATTTTTAGAATTCACTAAGATAATTAGTTATTATATGCGTTGTAACAAAGGGCATTATACCTTAAGAGTGGAAATTTCATACTGTAACATCACAGAAGCTATGTTTAAGTTTTTAAGTATTCTTCATTAGAATTCTCTTTCCATATGGGAAAAAATGTATTTAGATACTTCTTTAAGATCAAAGATTCTTCTTCATTTTCCCACTAAAGTTACCATGTACAAAATATAATAAATATGTGGGGGCTCAGATAGTAAAGAATCTGCCTGCAATGCAGGAGACCCAGGTTCGATCCCTGAGTCAAAAACATCCCTTGGAGAAGGGAATGGCTACCCACTCCGCTATTCTTGCCTGGAAAATCCTTGGACAGGTTAGTGTGGCAGGCTATATATAGTCCATGGCGTTTTGGAGTCGGACACAATTGAGCAACTAACACTCTCACTTTAAGTTTTTCATAATAAATGTGTACTTTAAAATTGTAATTCCCTAGTTTGCTCCATTCATGATTTTGCCCGCTTAAGAACCGATTCCTTTTCCATTTCCATTTGTTTTTCTCCAGAACCAGAAAATGATCCTGTAGGGATTACTGTAAATACCTCTGATCTAACAAAATGTGAATGGTGTAGTGTCCGAAAATTACCAGTAGTGTTTCTTCAGACTAAACCGGCAGTTTATCAGAAGCTGAGCATGCAGCTGCAGATGAACATGGAGGATGAAGTTTGGAATGACTGTAAAGGAGTAAATAAATTAACAAGTAAGTTATGTAGAGCAAGTGTACAATACATTGGTTAGCAGACTGTGAGTTGATATTGATAAGATACCTTAGATATATTTGTGTTACCTACACTCTTGATAATGACATTATAAGATATTACTTCCCTCATTTTATAGAAGAGGAAAAGTCCATAGAAAATGGAAGTTCTGAAGATAAAACCCAGGTTTAGCCATTTGGAAAGTTTTCAAAACGGGTTGAAACCCCAAAATATACATAGTGTTTATTTAACACTGTATAATCTGAGTAAAATGAGGTGTTTTGTTTTAATGTACTGATAGAAGTTGTAACTGTAAATCAGCCATCAAGTTGGGATCTTTAAAACTTAGCCTGAATAGAAAGTTTGAAAGTTCATTAACAGGTCTTCATTTTCTACAATAAGTCAGTGTGGTTCTCCAGTTGGTTTGTTTACCTTCCCCCAAACATTTGTGGCATAGCGTGACTAGCTGTGTTCTTCTCACTAATTGCTCCTTCAGCGTAATGATAAGTAAATGATAGATAACTATGAAAGCTCCAAGAGTTGGCACATTAGTGAATATCGGTTTTTACACTTAAATCTGGAGTTACTGCCAATTTACATGGCAGTTTCTTATGTGTTTGACAGCAGTATTGACTGATTATATGTTTAAAACTCAATATATTTGGATCCTATTAGGCGAAATAAATTAGTTACATCTATGAGTAGATTCATTCTAGAGCTACTGCTAGGGTAATGTGTTCTGGTTCCTTTCTTTTAATTAACTTAAGTGACGTTGTTAGGTAACGGTGTTATTGGTCCTTATTTTAGTATTTATTACATATCCACTGTATGCCAAACACTGTTTTGAACATTTATATCAGGATTTCTGGTGATGTTCTTGGAAATAGTTAGTTAACTTTTTATTTTAGTATCTGTTTACCTATTTTTTTCTTTTAGACTTATTAATTATATTGATTTCTTTTCAGATTTGGAAGAACAATACATAATTCTAATTTTTCAAAATGGCCTTGATCCTCAGGCAAATGTGCTATTTGAAAATATTATTACTGACATTGGTATAAAGAATAATGTGTCAGATTTTTTTGCGAAAATTCCCTTTGATGAAGCCAATAGCAGACTTGTTGCCTGTACAAGAACCTATGAAGAGAGCATCAAAGGAAGTTGCGTGCAAAAAGAAAACAAAATTGAAAATGTAATTATTTTTTAAATGGTAACTTTAAAGGGAAATGTGTTTCATTATCATATTGCTTGTTTGGAGTTAGCTCTTTTTATTTCCATTTCAGAATTATTTGCTTTTATATGTAATTTGTAAACTATATGATGTCAAAATATTAACGGTGGTGGGTGATTTGTGACACAAATAGTATTTGGTACAAGTCTCAGAAGTATTTTAGTTTCTTTCCACATTCTGTTCTTGTCTTTACTTTTTGTCTCCTTTTCTTTTTCTCTCGTCCCTTTTTCTTCCCCCACCTCCACCCCCCTTCAGCATACATATACACGCAGTGCTACATTCACAGTGACTGGTATTCTAGTTCTTAAATTTGCTAGAGATTCCTATTGGTGACATTGGCTTCACTACAAATAAAGGCATTTTGGTTCCTGATGTATTGTAGTTTTATGTGTAACATGTGCATACACGGTTGAAAACTTGGAAAGGAAAAATATAAACCTTTTGATTCTGACTCTCACCAATTCTAGAATAACTGATTCTAGAATAATTGATCATGTAGTAAGTAACTCTGAAGCCAGCTGAATCAAAGGCCACAATACTACTGTAACATACAATGTAAGTTAATCAATAAAAATACAACTTAAATACTCGAAATTTGTCTCCTACCGCAGCAACTGGAGTTTGCTGACAATTTATTAAAACTGCTTGAATGTTGCAGCCTGCCTACAAATTTGGAAATAGGGCTATCCAAGGCATAATACTGGTGAAGTTGAGCAAGACTTCACCAGAAAAGAACTATCCACACAGTTAGTGGGTTGAAGAAAAGAACAGGAGGAGGAAGGGGAACCATTCCCCTTCTTTTGCAGAATTGGCTACAGGAAATAATTCCAGAGGAAGAAAAGAGCAGCTGGAGCCATAAGGCAGCTGTGATGGACTCAGATTTCAATGGAAGGCTCTTTCTTTAAGGACTTCTTGATTCTGGAGAACTGAAGCTCAATGGACTGTGTTCCCTGAGCCTCTGCTCCCATATTCCATGGATTTCCTAGGCACTGAACTTAGGTAGGCCTCCACTTGTAGAAGAAAAAACCACTATCTGTTCTTTGGATTTTACTAACATAATCTAATTTAATATGGATGATAGAGATCTTAGACAAGATACCAGAAAACCAGTTACAAAAATTGGAAGTATTGTTCTAGAAGCTACAGATAAAAAAGAAAGTGGACCCTAGTTTTGCCTGTTTTTTATTTTTAATCCTTTTCAATTGAAAAGCATTCTTGCCTTTATCTTCCTGTTGAAATTTTTTCAAATTGATTTTGTGAACTGGTAATTTAATTTTCCTTACCAGGTGGCCCTTGAATCTAAAATACAACTTAAAAACAAACAAGAATTCCAATTTTTTGATGATGAGGAAGAAACTGGAGAGAGCCATACCATCTTCATGGGTCCTGTAGAAAAGTGAGAGAATTCCTTTACATTTGTAACACTTAAATTTCTTCTCTGTTTTATTACATTTCAGTGTTATACAGACCTATTTTTGTTTTGTTTGCTTATTTTTTAAAATTTTGTTACAGATTGATAGTATATCCACCACCTCCAGCTAAGGGAGGCATCTCCGTTACTAATGAGGACCTGCATTGTCTAAGTGAAGGAGAATTTTTAAATGATGTTATTATAGACTTTTATTTGAAGTAAGTTAATTTTCTCCTAGCCTTTTAGCAAATTTTTAACACATCATAATGTATGTTTGTTTTCTAGAGTCAGAATTGTATTTTGAATTCCATCAATGCCACTTACTGTGTGACATTTGGAAAGTAATGTCTCTGTGTGTTTCTTCATTTTGAAAATGAGAATAATAGGAATGCAAGGGATTTCTGTGTATTAATTTTATATCCTGTGACTTTACTGTATTCATTGATTAACTTTAGTAATTTCTGATGTCATCTTTAGGCTTTTCTATGTAGAGGATCATGTCATCTGCAGTGAGGGTTTTACTTCTCCTTTTCCAATCTGGATTCCTTTTATTTCTATTTCTTATCTAATTGCTGTGGCTAGAACTTCCAAAACTATGATGAATGATAGTGCTGGAGATGGTATGGAGAAAAGGGAACCCTCTTACACTGTTTGTGGGATTGCAAACTGGTACAGCCACTATGGAGAAGAAGGTGGAGGTTCCTTAAAAAACTGGGTATAGAACTGCCATACGACCCAGCAGTCCCAGTGCTGGGCATATACCCTGAAGAAACCGGAATTGAAACAGACACTGTGCTTTCATTGTCAGACCCAGTGTTCAGTGGTATTCATCAGCTGGAGCTGTCAGCAGAACATTAATTAAATGGCAGCTGTTGCTTTACCACTTGTAGGGGAGGGGAGCAATGCTGACTCCAAAATAGATTTCCGAGGATGAGAACATTTCCAGCTAGTAAACCAAATAAGAGCCCGGTTCTGGGTTGTTTGTTTCTTTTTTTAATGAGTTTTTCAGCACATGAGTGAAGAGATGAGGAACTATTAGACTTGCGTTGATAGTTGGGTCTTATGCCACTACATTTAAAGTAAGAGTTCTAGTCTGCTGGTGGAAATACACACATATCATGCTAATTGCAGCTACAGAGTCTAGCTTCGCTTCCACTCAGTTAAGGATTCATTATTCTCTGATACTCTAATGAACATTTAAGATGTCTGTTGATTTTTAACTTGTAATAAAAACAATATGTGGCCATTAAAGGTTTAGAAGCAGAGAAATAAACAGCCTTGATCACAGATTGTTATGCTCATGTCTTTATAAAAATTATGCTCCATCCAATTACTGATCAAAACTGTTCAGTAATGTTTATTCCTCAATTCCATGATATTTAACAGATTTACCTTCTTGAGCACTTGTTTTGTGCCATGTGCTAAAAAGAGTCCCAAGTCATACTTGGATCTATTTATCACATTAGTGTTTTAAATTTACATGTAAATATTTATCATGGACTATTTTTAATAAATCTTCACTTTGTGTTAACTTGCTATTGCTCTGAGAAATAGGTGCTACAGTATTTGCATTGGTGATTTTCAACTTGGTAAAATTCATTTAACAGACAATGCATATAGATTTTCCCCAAGGTATGAAAAAGCCTTCTCTATAGAATTTCAAACTTACACAATCAATCAGAAAATTAATTCCATATATATGACCTAAAAATGTCGACTTCAAGAGGTCTTTGGAATACAACAACCCTCCGGCCAGTCAGTTCCATGGGAAAGATCAGCTTGTTTCCAGCACACCTGCTGCTATAGAAGTGAAGTGATTAATCCCTTCCTGTTGTTGATGTCATGAGAAGTTAGGGGGTGGTATGAAAGTCCAGACTGGGGGAATCCCAGGGAAAACAGTGAACACAGCCAAACTCACAGCATTAGGGGGAAAGTCAAGGTCTGAACAAGAGAGTAAAGTCTGCGGTTAGGATTTCCACGTAAAGGTAAAAACTATGTGTCCGAGGTTAAGACAGAAAATGTTATATTGGTCTGTAAAAGAAAGACAAAATAAAAGGAACAGTCACTGGGAAACACGGAATACATTGGAACAGCCCCTAAGAGAAGGGGTTGCCTCCAACTGGCCCACTTATTGGGTAAATAAAGAATGCAAGGACCCAATCTCTAGTCAAGCAGCAGACCAATTAGTGGGACTCAGAGCACCAAGGCCAGCTGCCACAAGACCCCTGATGCTGAAACAGGGAAGCAGCTGCCGTTCAACACCTTACATTCTCAGAGTTGGCTCCAGAACAGCAAAGTGATGAAAAAAGATTAAGAGCACAAGCTGAGGAGTCCAGTTGCCTGGACTCTAATCACAAGTCCACCACCTGCTTGTTGGAGGGCCTTTGGCGGTTCCCTCAGCATCCTCATCTGTAGAATGTAGCACATATGGATATCTACCTCATATCTGCCTTGTTAGTGCCTAATGTATAGAACACACTCATTAAATATCAGCTACTTTGTTGTTTATTAGGATCATGTGATAGAAAAGTTAATAGACTAGGACTCTGTATCTTCCACCAAGTGACCTCTCTTTCCCCTTCCTAATACCATCTTCTTTAAAATGAAAAGACTGTGCTTGATAACTGGTTCTCAACCCTGGATATACAGTAAAATCACATAAAAGCTTCTATAATAGGTCTGTACTTGGGCATCCACTCAGGTTAGCTTGAATCAGAACCTCTGGGGCTCTGCCTGCACATCTGCACTTTCAAAGCATCCCAAGTGATTCTGCTGGACAAAGAGCACTCAGGACCACAGACTCAATGGCCTGATGACCCCGAGGGAGCTCAGAGTCTAGCGGTTTCCACTGTCTTTGGTATGGGTGACCCCAGGACCAAAGCTGTTTAATCATCGACAATCTGAGACTCACAGCCCCCATTCCTGCTCAAAATCAGACCAGGTATGACAGTGCCGAGAGCTAGAAGCCTCACAGAATGTCTTAATTATCACACAGTTTGGGAGCCAGGAGGAATTTAGAATAATTGAATGAGGAAAAAAAAAAAAAGTACTTCCAGAAGCCAACCAGTGAAGCCCTTTTTCTCCAAAGGATATAAGCACTAATTCTTTCCCTCCATTGACACTGTTACACCTTTTTACATAAAGACAGGGAGGACAAAAGAGAAATTCATGGTTTGTTGTAAGAAAGTCAGAAGAGATCACATGAATGAAAAGGAACACCTTGATGAAATATACCACTGCCTCTACTTTGGATTAACTAGATTCCTGCCACAGAGGAGAGAGTGTATTTGCTCCAGGTGTTCAGCCTATCAAGTCAGTAGCACATAAGTCCTGGGTGCTCACCAGTACTGAAAAAGTAGGAGCAGGAGCTGGGGTGTGTTAGTATAGTTGTGACAAGATGCTGTTTGTAATTCATAGAACTTTCATGACGCTAGGGACGCATTCTCTTATATGTTTACTTCACATGAAACATTCACCTTCCTGGGATATTCAATCCCACCACCTGGCGTGCTGCGATTCATGGGGTCACAGAGTCGGACACGACTGAGCTTCTGAACTGAGCTCAACTGAGGATATTTGATACACTGAAAAAGTGGAGTATTTATGGCTACTAGCATAAGAAAATGCGAAGTATTATCCTCTCCATCAAGACCTCTCCATCAAATACTTCAGACAATGCGAAAGTTAAGTCCCATACAAGCAAACATAAACTCAAAATTTCCAATTCTATCCAGACAGTCAGATTTTTAGCATCATTTCTAACTCTTGGTTTTATTTTGGGGGGTATAGTTGATTTACAGTGTTGTACTACTTTCAGGTAACTTTTGGTTTTAATAAAGATAAAGGAATTAAACAGAATAACCAATAAAACATCTCATACCATTGCTCCACTGTAACAAACCACTGACTGCAAGATATCAAGTAATTTTCCTTAAACTGTAGCGAGCTCTCTGTTTTTCAGAAGGAACAACATGCTGCCAAACTGACAACTCATTACCTAAGCCAAGTCACTGGGAGCCAATAAGAGCTCTTAGGCGCTTCCCAGGTGGCGCTAGTGGTGAAGAACCCACCTGCCAATGCAGGAGACACAAGAGATGCCAGTTTGATCCCAGCAACAAGAAGATTCCCTGGAGGAGGGCATGGCAACCCACTCTAGTAGTCTTGCCTAGAGAATTCCATGGACAGAGGAGCCTGGCAGGCCACAGTCCTTAGGGTCATCAAGAGCTGGTCATGACTGAAGTGACTTAGCATGCACAAGAGATCTTATACAGAACGAGACTTTCTGTCCTCTTCCTCACTGTTTCCCCCAACCAACTTACACACACCACCAAAGGCTTCTTCCAGAACTACTGCTACCAGCAGCTGGAATAAGTGTGTTGCAGGACTCTCTCTTGCGCCACTTAGCCAATGGAATGCCCATGACCAAGGCAGAGATCTGCAGAGCATTTCGTGACAGTAGAAGGTGGAGTTCTAACTTGTCAACAGGAGCAACAACATACTGAACCTCCAACAGCATCAAAGGATTTGGCTACAATAGCACACATGATAGATCATAAATTCAAACACTCCAAGGCCTCCTCTTTCAGAGAATCATCTCAGCCGTGTAGAAGCTGAACACTGCATTGTGCCATCGCCACTGGAATAAGAGTTTCTGTGTTCCAAAGACCGCAGGCCTATCTCCTCCTGGGCTGCCCAGTTCCACTGGCCACTACAGCTTCTGGATGCACTTCAGGACTCATGAGAAGAGCCCCAAATGGACTTTCAACCTGAGTTGCTTTGTTCTTTGTCCTTCGTGACTTCAGACTGCAGGGGCAGCTGACCCCCTGCAGGGTCACATCTCAGCAAAACCTCTTGACACAGGAGGAAAGAGGGCAGGGCACAACTTTTGAAAGAATGGCATAGCCCAAGAACACAACATAAAACAATTAGAATCAAACAAGTCCAAGATGACAGACAAGTCAATGTCGACCAGACCTTGATCCTCAATAAGCAAAGCTAAATAACATACCCAGAGGTGCCATGACAGTTCCAAGGCAGCATCAAAGGACCAAAAAAGTGGGCAGTAGCCCAATTCCTGGACATCTCCACCCCTTCCCCAAAATAATTGGAATAATCCTCCCACTCTTTAGCCTATGAAATTACCCAGCCCATAAAAACTAACCATGTCACATTTCATGGCCTTATACTTGCCCTCTGCAATGGCCCACACTCTGCCTGTGGAGTGTGTTTCTCTCTGAATAAGTCTACTTCTTACCTATCACTTTGTCTCTCACTGAAGTCTTTCTGTGATAAGACATCAAGAACCTGAGCTTCATTACTCTGCCTTTTGGGCTGGGTTCAAGTCCCAACCTTAGGTAAAGGGCTTCAGCCTCACAGTCACTGAAGTTCAGGTCCTCCTTGAACAACTTCCTCCTTTACAAGAAAATGGTGAAAATATGGACTAAATAAAGGCAAATTGCTCAGGTTTGAATCTCAAATCTACCTCCAAGTTACTTCTCATCTATAACCCTAATTTTTCAAACCAAGAGATAAAAATAGTGCCTCATCAGGTTGTTATGAGGAGTAAATAAAATCATCCAAAATGCCTGGCACAGGATGTTCTCCAGTGTCTGCGATTATTATCATCACTTATGTATACTAAATAATTATGCACAGCTCTATAATAAAACATTATGTAGATAATCTATACTAAAAAGTACCTATTATTATCATTATATTGTCTTTTATATCACTATAAAACAATTGGGATTCAGATGTCCCAGTCATTAGTTGGAACACCTGGCATTCTGAGCAACTATCTATGGAATGAACAGAATATGGAAGGTGGGGATTTGTCACCAAAGTTGAGGGGCCCCCGAGGAGTGAATTCTACCACAGCAGCTGGCTTCCTTGAGGGCCAAACAGCAGACTGGGACCAGAGCAACTGGCCTGGTGGTGTCCAAACCAGAAGATGAGCTCTGTCAAGACAGCATGTGAAAGTCAAGCTTGTGTGTAAAGGCCACGCCCTCATCCAAATTCCAGACTGCCCTTGAAGCATGTGTCACTCACTAAACAGTTAATGAAACACAAAGAGCCCTGAATAACTCCAGTGTCACATTTCAAGACTTATAGAATAATTAGGAAAAATCTGAGCTGGCAAAAGTCTTCCTGGCTTGCACTGGCAGGCAGACCATCTTTGTTTTCCATTAGTGTGTGCTGTCGTCACAGTAACTGCAAGGCTCCAAATACAGGCCCGGGGTGTCATTTCCTCATGCACTTAGGCTCCCACACTGAAATAGCATTATGAACTCAGCAATGCCTCTTCCTTTCCTGTTGTGCTGTGGTGCCTCAATCAAAGAAGCAGGCCCTAAAATGAGTTACTGAAGACATAAGTATATTAAAGAGATATAAAGAAAAATAAAGTTCATTTATCCCTATTACTGTATTGTCTATGACTCATGTGTATGTCAGGGTAGGGGGGGGGGACCTTATTTTTGCAAAGATCTTTTAGATAAACAAGGCAAGTTGGCAGTAACTTGATTGTCTTGGTGATGTCAGTAGTCTACTGTTTTCAATCAAATTGTCTTTTGGCTTTAAATCTGTAGCAAATCATTTTTCAAAGAATGCATTTGGCCAACTCTAATATGTCCATTTCATGGCTTTCTTTCACCTTTTCCTTACAAAGATAAGCAACAGATAATCCACTACTTCAAAGTAACTTGGAAAGACTGAAAGATTGCCATTACAATTATTGAAAAAGCAAAAATTTGGCCAGTGAAGCAAAAACCGTCCTCATCTATGTTTTGGTGAAGGTGGCGGATGACAGCATTTAAGCAAAAACAGAAAAGTCCCTGAACCTTAAGGGCTCAATGAAAGTCAGACCACTTGAGATAAATTCTGCATTAGCTTTAAAAATTCTTGTTAAAGTCTGTCTTTCACAGACCTCGGGAACACATAAATCACACAATATTATGCACGTTAACACTATTTCCCAAAGAGGAAACACAACACCAACCTTCTCTTGACTTTTCAGTGCTGCTGTGGCTTAAACAAAGCTCTCGGGGACTAGAGTGCTGGTTAATATCGTGTTTCTTCATCTCTTTGCTGGGAGTTTCTCAAGTTCTGCAATCAGCTGGTCAAAAGCCAACTAGAGCTGCCCAATTCATGCTGGACTTTCCTAATTCTAAGTTCTTACACAACTCGCTGCCTAGCCTTTGAAATTACACTGCCTTAGCTGCCACCATGAGGAAAGCTGTATTCTACCTGCAGCCTTGTCTCATCTCTGAATAGCTAGAAAGTAGGACTGACCATTTAAGGAAAAAGAAGAACATGACCCAGCGTATTTTCCTGAGGTTCCCATATTTTTGCTCTAGAATCTTTATAATGTATTCTATAAGGCCAAGAAATTTCTTTTATTATTTTCCTCCTTTCCTTTCCTTCCTTTCCTTTTTTTTTTCTTTCTAAAACAAGGTCTTCATTAGAGAATGATCATTCTGAAATTCAATTTGCTTTATCTTTTAGAAACTCATCCTTTCAATCACAAAAAATAAAGCAAAATGGGTAGGTCTAAACTGTAAGTACCCTGCGTAAGGTTTGTTGGCACTAAAGTTACTAAGAAACTTCTCCGCTTATAAGAGTGCTTCCTATATTTTTGGTTAAGTTAAATACACAGAATAATAAGCAGCCCCTAACATACTTATACATCTTTATGCTGGAACACTTTTTTTTTTGCCTTGGAATACACTGTCTTGTCATGTTGAAGAAGAATGACTAGGATTAAGGGCAATGAATAGCAGGAATTCACTTGTATTTGGTGAGGCTGAAGATAGTGTAAAATGACCTTTTCAGTCTTTTCATTTTTATCTGTTACTAGGTTAGTAAAACAAAACATCTAAAGAAATAAATAGAGAGTGATAAATTTAATATATATCCCTGCTTGAAGGAGGAAGTCTCCCTTACATACATTACCAAGCATAGTTGGCTATAAAAGAGACACCCAAACTCTATGTATAAACACGCTTTATCTCCAACTGCAAATATAGAAACCAGGGAACCATCTATGCTGTGTGTGATTTCTTGGCCTCCTTAGTAATAATTCTATAAGACAGCGCACTGCTGAGTGATAAGGGAGGGAATGAAATATAAATTCCATACTAAACTATTGGCTGGAGCTCAAATTATGTCTTCTTAGAATACCCAGCCGCAAAATATGTCACTAACAGGATTCCACATTTGAACAATATATTCTTCCACCTTTCCTATGTTCTATGAATTTGATCTATGAATCTATGGTGTGCATCTAAGAACTTCACGTGCAACAAAGAATAAAATAAATGATGACTATATTTAAAGCATAGTAATAGAGAAAGAATAACTTAAATTTATTGGAAAGTATTGGGAAACTATAAGTTTTATTAACTCATTTAATTTTCCAAATAACTCTGAGGAAGATAGCACTATTATTCCCATTTTACAGATGAGAAAACTGAGACACAGTGGGTAATTTGCCCAGGGTCATGGTGAGCTGAAATCTGAATCCAGGCCATCTGACTTTGTATGCAATTAGCCTTTCCTGTCGCCTCCACATCCATGACGTAACCTTTCTGTTAGCTCTTCAACTCAGACACAGTATAAGGAAACAAAACATATATTTTTTTTAAGGAAACAAAATGTATTTTATTAGCTTAGCTTTTATTCTATTGCTGTATATCTTAAAATAATTAATTTATAAACAAATGTATGTTGCAGGTTTTTAAATGTTATTTTTCTAATAAGGTGTTACCAATTTTAAACTTTTTGCTGAAATATTAATAGATCTCAACCTAAGCTTACCATTCACTTCCCATGATGCTGCCTTTTAAAAACTTACATGTTAGGAGACAAATAAGTGAAAATGTTGATTAAACAAGCTCTATAAAATCCTATTTCTTAGGGCACTTGTTTTGTGAAGAAATGCTCATCTTTCAAAAAAGATAATTAGCATTAGTTTAGAATGTATATTTTATCACAAAGTTTCACTTCTAAAGAATAACTAAGGGACTTCCCTGGGGTCCAGTGGCTCAGACTCTGCATTTCCAATGCAGGGGGCTAGAGTTCAACCCCTGATCAGGGAACTAGATCCCACATGCCACAACTAAAGATCTCGCATGCCGCAACTGAGACTCAGTGCAGCCAAATAAATAAATAATTTAAAAGAATAAGTAAAAATCATAAGCACCGAGAAAGCATTGTTAAATGAATATATTAAATACTTCATAAATTTCATTGGGAAAATCCCATAGTGGTTCTTGCTGAACACCCATTTAAAAGAGTAATTTTAACTTCCTTGGTTATCTCAAGGAATATATAAAGAGAATATATAATAATATATATATAAAGAGAATGCTTTTCTTTTGGTGAACACAGAAAAAAATTGGTTCAAAATCAGGATTCACACTTTATCCCACACAGTAAGGCTATAGGTCTCATAAGTGATTTAAAATAAAACTGAGAAATGTCTCTCTTTAAAATATCGAGGGAAATTTTAAAAAAGATAAGCATGATATTTAAACATTTTATGTTCAAGGCCAGATTTTAATTCATGATGATCCATAAATGGAAGGAACTGTGATTTAAATGAACAGTGCCAAAAGTAACTATAAATAGAATCTGGTACCAAAAGATGATAAACATATACGAGTTACAGTATTTTGAAGTCTAGGTATATACACAGGAGATGCATGTATATTTACATATATGTGTGTGTATGTATATACATATGTATATATATATATATATATATATATATATATATATATATACACATACACACACACAGTCTGTATATGTCCCCCTTCATATTTCCTTCTTGAGGTGTACATTATCTTCACAATCAAGTATATGAGCATAGTTACAATCACTTGTAATTTTTCTGTGCTCGTTAAACTATGAAGACCTTTCTTGAGAAATTTTTGAGATAAAAAGCTATTAACTGCATTTATAGTTGTTTGTCTTAATTTTATACTAATCTATATGTTCTCTCGTGCTCATCATTAGAAATCCAGAGCCAAAACTATTCGTAGAACATCCATAAGATGCATGGCATGGAACAGCTTCAGAGCCAAAGGGTGTTTAGGATAATGCCTTGTACCTGGTCGCTTTCATAAAATTGTTCTGAATTTAAAGAGGTAAACCCCATTCTGTGCATGCGTGCGTGCTCAGATACTTCAGTCCTGTCTGACTCTTTGCGACCCTATGTACTGTAGCCTGCCGGACTCCTCTGTCCATGGGGATTTTCCAGGCAAGAATATCAGAGTGAGTTGCCATGTCCTTTTCCAGGGGATCTTCCCGACCCAGGGATTGAACCTGCGTCTCCTGCATTGCAGGTGGGTTCTTTACCCTCTGGGCCACCTGGGAAACCCAAACCCCACTTCAAAAAACCCTCATTCTAATAGAGCATCAAAAGATCCAAACTAAGAGGGAATCACTTCTAAAAGGTATGGCCCAGGAAATCACCGTGAAAGGGGAAGCCACTGTTGTGAGTTTTAAATAGTGGACAAAGTCTCTTCAGGAAAGGGGAGGAAAAGTGTTCCAGGCAGGAGGGCACAAAATGGGCAGAGGCGGGGCACTGAAATGCACGTATGTAGGTGTTTGGAGAAGGGCCCAAAATCTGACCTATCTGAAGCAGAGGGACATTTGTTGTTGAGTAGTGGGAGCTGAGACTGGAAAAGTTAAGTACGTGCCAGATGATGGAAGGTTTTCAAAATACCCAGCCTAGGTGTTTGGCAGCAACTAGAAGTCGAAGAAGATAACTGAGGAGTAGAAGAGACAAGCATAGGAAAATTAACCCCAAAGTCATGGGGTAGTGGGGGGGCTTCCCATGTAGCTCAGTGGTTAAGAATCCACCTGCCAAGCAGGAGATGAGGTTGGATCCCTGGGTTGGGAAAATCCCCTGTAGAAGGAAATGACAATCCACTCCAGTATTCCTGCCTGGGAAATCTCATGTACAGGGGAGTTTTGTGGGCTACAGTCCATGGGGTGGAAAAGAGTCAAAGACACAACTTAGCGACTAAACAACAGCGTGTGCAAGGTGGTCTGCATGGTAATGAGGGGTGGCAGTGGAGCAGAACTGTCATGATACAAACCAGACCCAGGATGAAGGGAATAGATCTTACGGCGGTGGAGACACAGCAGTGAAATCTTTCATGGTGAAGGGGAAAGGGCTGACTCCAAAATAACAACGGAAATGTGAACTTGAATGAACAGAGAACACAATCTATGCAGTTGATTGTTCGTATACTGGAGGAAAGCACGTGCTCTAACCTGAGCTATTTTTGATTCTCAAGGGTAAACTTACAGTCATGAAGACAATAATACTCAAACCTCAGTCTATCAGGAAACATGGCTTTCACTCAGAGGCAAATGCTGCACTCCGTTATCCTCACACTGTTCCCCTAACTCCAGAAGAAATTACCCGCCTCCAAAATCTACTAATGGCAGATTTTGGCAGTACACGTACGTTTGTAAGCCAACAGTGTGACCCTTCCTAAGATAAAAACAAGAAAAATGTGAAGCGTTTAGTTCAGATTTTTCAAAACTCTTTAAAGACAAAGATGCTGCATCTCCACTAAAGTATTAGAAGTTTCATTCTCTGACACCAAGTTTCAGCAGGGTGCATTTTGCACTGTTACATTCATTATACATGATTAGATGCATTTACTTTGTAAACTAATGGCACAATCAGAGTCATGAAATATAATACTTACTTAAATGATGTACTGTTTCATTTTTCTGAGTATATGATATACAACCTTTAGGTTTTCTTAAAATGGGAACATTTACTGGAAGAGTTGATACACTCTGGTCAACAGTGTGTTCAAAACTGGCCTTGGGTAAATTATTTTTCTAAAGTTGACAAAACAGACTCAAATGGTTTTTTAAATGTGCATTTGTATCTTCTTTGAAATTATCCTTGGTTTAGAATATTCATTCAAACAATCATGTTCACCTAGAGGAACAAACTTCCTATGCAAATCCAACCCAACTACAGACACAAGTTATCAACTAACCATGTCACCAATGTGCAGCCATAACTTTTGTCAGAGGCAGTGTGATATTGATCACTCTAAGCAATTCTGATAAAACTGCAGGGCAACTCCCGGAAGCACAGACAATACAGCAGATGAAAAGAGGATGTCCTTCACACTATGGTGAACACATTCATAGTCAAATATGTGCAACTTAAGAAAGAATTTTTCTAATACACTCAATTTGAGTTTTAAAAACCAAGATCTATCTTATCTGTATACAAGCAATTACTCAAAAACCACACACACAAAATAACATTCTCCTGCATAGTTTATATTCAACAACTGCAAAAGCAGTGATTTGAAACCAGGCATATCTTGTGCCTAGTCAGAAGCGCTTGGGGTGACTGTAATGTAACGAGGTCAGAGCTAGCACAAGGTGTACCAGTGAAATCAGAGAAGCGGCCGGGCGAAAGTACAGCAACACACACACACAGGGGACTTCCCTCTCATTTACCACACGAGCTGCTCAGCGAGTTTCATTACATGAAAATGCTTTTGCTTCTAGGGAAAATATCCCCTCCATTGGTTAGCCAGCCTCACTGCGAAAGAACTGTGAAGTTGCCCTTTGTCAAGCTTCTACTACCTGCCAGAAAATGATAACTTGGCAGAAATACTTTGATGGCTAAAAGCATCATAACGATCTTTGTGTTCAAAAAGCAATCGGGTAATTCTGAGAAAGAGATGACTTTCTGATTCTTTAAAAAAACAATTCAGTGATTGTCCTCAGTTTCAAATGTGTTATCAGGTAGTGGAACAGTGAGACTCAAAGGAAACAGACAACACAGAGTCGGAGAGAGCTCTCTTCTTGTGGAAGCAGAAATGTCTTAAGAGAGTTAAGTAGCTGGGCATTTCGGTCTTACCTGACTGGCAGGCAGCTCGTCTAAACCAAAGGTACGTCCTTTACGGAGGTAGCTTATCCTTTGAAGAACCCAGTGGCTTGCCCCACAGCCCAAGAGAGACTGGAGTCCTGGAAAACCATCCAGCCCAAAAGAATACAGAGGAAAAAGCTTTTCCCACTTTCTTTCCTAGGACTAGCCAATAGCTGAAGTCATGCAGGAAACGGGGTAGAAGAGGAGGGAAAGCGGCTCCTTCTCCCTGAAATCCCGATCAGCAGCAATTGGAGGCTGTTGTATCTCTCCCACCCAGACTTTTGTTTAAAAGTTTTTTCAACTGTTGCTAGGTGTTGTTGGGTTTCTGAGATTAGGTTTCTCGTCTTCTGCCCCCTTCACAGCTCTGTCAGAGCTATGACTTTGTCGAGGAGCTGAGCTCGCGTGTGCTATATTTAACCAGTGTTCTCAGCAAGTCAAGCCTGTCAACAGCTGAGGAGTTTGGAGCCGGCTCTGCTCAGTTCCTCGGCAGCCGGGTTATCAGTGGATACGGCTCTGCTTGCCCCGGAAAAGACTGCGGGGAAACGGCAAACCCTTTTAAGGACTGCTGCTCATGACACAGACGTAATTATTGCTGGAAGCCCTTAAACGCCGAGTGTGATTTGGAGCTCAGGTTTTTAAAATCAGAAAAGAAGCAGAGGCAGTTGCCTCGAGCAGAGCAATTTACCAAAGCAATATTCTCCTCAATTAGGCTTTCTGAGATCAACCTTCTTGGATAGAAAAGTCTTTTAAAAAACAACTGTAAGGCGATTGTTGGGGAAATTCACAGTAAGAGATCAGTCCCAAGCAGTTTTTTACATTGATGTGTTACATACACACTTAAATTACATCCATAACTGTCATAGCAGACGTAATCAGCTTTTATACCTGACTGTTATTAAGGTAGTTTTATCGTAAAGGAATGTCTGTAACATAACATCTTTGAAAGGAAAATCTTAGCGTTCTTCTTGAGATCATTCATTCAAAGCAAGAAATGGAGAAGGCTCCAGGAAAACCAGGACTTGAGACACCCCTGGTTGTCCACAGCCTTGTCTGATCATTAACCCTCAAGTCTCCAAGAGTGGTCACTTCTACCCAGAACTCCAAAATGAAGAATGCCTTCAGATATTTTTATTTGCTTTATTCTATGTCAGAAAATAACATGAATCTGTCAAGATTAAGAATCATGAAAAAATGTGTTTAAGGCTATTCTTGGAAATGGCTAATTATCCATGTGGAATGAACAGTAAGGGAGCTAAGAGAAGGAAGGGACACATACACACACACACACACACATACACACACACACCCCATTATTGGCTAACACACGAGAATATTGCCCTGACAAAAAAAAAAATCTCATCAATATCGATGAAAATGTTGACCCCTTTCCTAAGACGATTTTATCAGTTTAAAGGTATCCTTTCTTTTGACATGGAAACTAAATTTGGACCAAGGAGGCATTTAATATTTTAAGTACTACATACCTGCAGCAAGAGGCTTATATGCTGGAGAACCCTAATGTCTGTCTGGGAAAGGCTGCCACTTTTCACAAGGGGTGTGTGTATCCTTCTTTTTAAAGAAATGACACTCACCTTCAATGTTAGCTGATCCCACACCTCAACCCCTTAGGAAATGTCTCAGCTGTTCCCATGCCATCCACCTCACTAACAGCATTCATCTTCTCTCCCTAATTTATTTAGTACTATTCACATATAAAATTTATTTAGTACTTTTACTACATTTATTTAGTACATATAAACACATTATTTAGTACATATATTTAGTACTAATTCCTTTAGTACTACTTACTACATTATGTAGTACTATTTACTACATATAAAATTTATTTAGTACTATTCACATAAAAAAAGCAGAGACATTAGTTTGCCAACAAAGGTCCCTATAGTCAAAGCTATGGTTTTTCCAGTAGTCATGTAATGTGAGAGTTGGACCATAAAGAAGACTAGACACTGAAGAATTGATGCTTTTGAACTGTGGTGTTGGAGAAGACTCGGGAGTCCCTTGGACTGCAAGGAGATTAAACCAGTCAATCCTAAAGGAAATCGATCCTAACTATTCATTGGAGGGACTGATGCTGAAGTTGAAGTTCTAATAATTTGGCCACCTGATGCAAAGAACCGACTCACTGGAAAAGACTCTGATGCTGGGAAAGATTGAAGGCAGGAGGAGAAGGGGATGACAGAGGATGAGATGATTGGATGGCTTCACCAACTCAATGGAGAGGAGTTTGAGCAAGCTCTGGGAGATGGTGAAGGGCAGGGAAACCTGGCATGCTGCAATCCATGGGGTCACAAAGAGTCAGACACAACTGAGCAACTGAACAACAACAATGTATAAAATTACGTTTGTTCAGATTCTTAGTACTTCTGGGTCTGGGCCAACCTTGATTTTTTTAAAAAGACTTCTATTAAGATGAAAGCATTCTTATCAACTATACTACAATGGAAAAAAAAAGATGAAAGCATTCTTACAAGAAATTAACTTCCAGAACGCTAATGGATCTTTCAGAGATAATCTATCCACAGTCCTCTAATAGGAAATGGAAGTGTGCAACAGGGCTATGAGACCGTTTAGAACCACTAGGAGAACTTTGTGAAACATTACAAAGGGGTGGGCTGCCGGGGTCCAGCCCCGGTGGATCCAGGGTGATTCGAAGGTGGGGACGGAGTCGGCGTCTTTGGAAAAATACATATTTAATCACAGATAGAGAGAGATTAGAAATGGATAGTGTAGTAGGAAGATTAGTGGAGAAAAAGAGGCTGAATAACTTGGATTACGTGGAATAGCATCCATGCTCCAGATGGAAATTCAGCCAGAAAAACGGGAGCAAGAAAGAAGCGACATGGGGGAATCAGTCTTTCCGGAAACTGATCCGATTTCTTTATTTTTGGGTTTGCTTATATACCTTTTGTTACACATAGGGATGAATACAGAGTCACGTGGGGGTCAGCAGTCCTGACCTTTATCAAAATCAGGTGCTTCACATAAATGTATAAAAAAAAAAAGGTCTTAGGAATATTACATCATCTTCTGGCCATGAGTGAGACCTGCTTACATTTTATGATCCTTTCTTTCTGATAACCAAAAAAAACTTATTTCTTCCAAGGGTGTTTTTTCTTAAACCAGGCACCACCCTCCAAATAAAGTTACATTCCTATAGGGTGAGGGTGTAGTGAGTTACAATCAAGAAAGGAATTTATTCAACCCAAGGTTAACATGATTAGTCTTAAAGGTTAATACTTATTTCTCCTATATGCTTAAAGGTTAATACTTATTTCTTCCTATATGCTAGTTATATTCATTATAAGGGTAGGGAACATGGAGATTTAGCAGCAAACATCAACCCAACAAATGAAAATCCTTTCACCAATGCTCCCCTTAAGATCTATTTAGTCTTAAGATATGATAAAGTTACATTCTTACACAGCAAGGACACAGTGATATATAACAAAGTACAGTGATCTATTACAAAAGAGAAAATCCATTAACTCAAAAAGTCTAGTATTGCTAACATCAAAAACTACCATATTTCCTTTGCTATATTCCAAATACATTGATTAATATATTCCCAGGTGCCTAAGGATATGGAGGCCTGGCGGCAATCATTGACTCAACAAGAAGAGAAAGTCCTACGCTAATTAAGACTCTCAAAATACTCCAAAACTCTCTGTGCTGTTTATGGTTGAGAGGTAGTAAACAGTCATGTGCCTAGTGGCGGCAGTAAGGATAATCCTGTCACACAAGCTAGTCTGTCAGCAGAGAGGTTTGACCTGAGACATCCTTGTCCCACCCAGAGCAGGGAATTAGCAGCAATTATTGACACAACAAATGAAGAGACCCTTCACCAATATAATTCCTAACCAACTATACTAATAATTTTAACTCCCCAAAATAATTTGCCTTTAGTAAGTCTAAAACATCTTGTGCCTCTCAGGTTGGGAGGCTGCAAGCAATCACATGTGGCTGGACAAACCTATACAGGTGGGCTAGATAACCTTCAGAGGAGTCCGTAAGCTGAAACACTCCTGTCACGCCCAAGAATTTTTATTGCCTTGGAGCTGCACGTTTACTCCTTCTCCGAGAGAAACGGTTATGGGGGAGAGCCCCCCGTAAAGTCAGAGGTGTAGGTGAGAGCATAAAACAGACTCTGGTTTTGGGGTTAGATGCTCGGGAACAGGGGGTTTCCTGAGGCTTGATCACGCCTTTGCGTATGCCAAGCCTCCTTCCTCATGACCTTTGCCATGGGCGGAATTCCTCACGCTGGCCCCCGGCAGTGGGCTGTGGGGAGATCATTGTTCGAAAAATGCCCACATCCTACACATACCCCACATGCAATAGCCCCCAGCTCCCTAAAGAGGACTTGGCGAATATATATTTCATACCTCCTGGGAGTTCACTTTACCAATTTCCCCAGTCCAAAAGGAAGCAGAGAAGGAAGTTAGCCAAAGTCAAGAAAAACAGGGGCAATAACCCACTTTGCCTTTATGGTCTAGATACTTCCATTATGAGAGGGATATTTATTTCTTCCTTAACTATCCAAACAATTACAGATTTTAGTGGGGTCTTTTTCCTTTTCTTATGAAAACCCAGTCCCCACTGTTGTTCTCTTTAACCTTTGGACTAGCTGTTCATTGCCCCCTGTTAGTTTATTTTTAAAATGTGCTGAGATGCAACAATATAGAGTATTTCATATAATTAGATACTGTTGCTACCTTCAGATCATGTTCTTTAATTATGGTAGCGTGTGTGCTGGTCTGACAGGACTGAAGCAACTTAGCAGCAGCAGCAGTGTGCTGGTCTGACTTGGAACTTCAACATCATCAGTCTCTCTCTCATTTTTCACACAGACAGACTCACTCTCTCTCTCTCTCTCTCTCTCTCTCTCTCTCTCTCTCTCTCTCTCTCTCTCTCTCTCTCAAGTGAATCTATTTTGAAGCCTTCCCTCCCACCCCCTGGGAATGATTATTCAGACAAAAGCATTTCCTACATTATCCACAGAGGAAGTAGTGCCATTAGGAACTATTAGAGATTTCTGTTTTGTATACAGTCAACAAGGAACTGATTTTTCAACACATATTGTTAATGTATTACCATTCAGCTGCACTTTTTCCCAGTCTTAAGTGTGAGCATTCTGAGAAGCTCTGATAAACTTACAACTAAAGCTGAATTTCCCAACTTCAAGAATGAATCATGATGAAACTTCTTGATAAGAAGATAGATTAATGTTATCAGTGAGAAAAAAAGCAGATGAAACAAAGGAGTTGGCACATTATGCCTACAACCATTTCTAAAACCAAAATTTACCACATGGTTCATTTTAAGAGGCACAGTGATTTTTAAGTTAAAATTTTATGTTATTTAATATATGCAGTGAAGAGAAAAATAGACCTTGACTTGGAAACAATGTTCAGGGCAACTGAGGGTTGGGAAGTACAGCTCACAAGGGGAGTTTCCAAACATGGCCTGTACCACATATTGGCTGGTTTAAGACTGGAATATAAGCTCCCTGAAAGCACAGAATGTTTCCTGTTTGTTCCTTACTGAATACTCAAACACCTAGAGTCCTATGTTCAATAAATAAGGATGATTGAAAGAGCAAGCGAACATACAAAAGATTAAAGAAAAGATGGAGAAAACTTTAGAGGATATTATCTATAAACTTACAGAAAATGCATTCTGGGTTCTTTGGGCAGAGTTGTGTCATTATGAGCTGCATGTTCAAAGTTGTAGAAAGAAAGACATAAATTAATTATTTCAAAATTTTTAAATTTCAAGGAAAAGTAATAGAATTCAAGATAATAATAAAAATACCCATGCAGAGTTCTAAGCCTACCTAGCATACACAAACCTATTTAAATCTACTAATAACCCAGTGAGGTGGGTATTATTATTACCCCTCATTTTACAGATAAGAAAACTGAGGCATAGAAATATTAAGTAACTTGTCCAAGGTTACATGTTAGTATTTGAACTAGGGAATCTGGTTCCAAAAAGTTGTGGCCTATTCTTATCAGTCACTGAGAGTCAAAACATATAGACTTCTCTATATTGTACCTGAATATATATGCTTCTGAGGAAAAAAAAAATACACGTAAAGCTTCACAGCTTTGAGGCAGATAGAAAAAAATGGCATAATTTCATGATCAGCATAGTAAAATAAAAGTTTATTGGAACTGAAGTCTTGTTGAATACCAGAAAAGAGAAAATTGGACTGAAAAGAAGATAATTGCTTCGAGGGGAAAAAAAAGTCTATTTTTAAGCAAAGGATATGAGCTGTTCAGTATTCTCTCTAAAAACAAACAATGCGTGATGAATGAGTTCACTGCTCAGTGAAATTCTAAAACTGCATTCTAAAAATATAATTCTGGTCTATGATTTGATAAGCTATTGAAAAACGTTTATGAGCTATGCATTCACAACCAAAACTTCTCAAAGACAAGAATAATGGGGATGGAGGGATTATTATACACTAGCTAGTTCTTTGGTATCAAAATGATATTCTGATACATTTGCTATGGTCAGGTTTTACTATTTTCAAACAGTTGCATTTTCTGTTAATCTAGCTATGCTTCTATTTAGATTTTATAAAACTTTAAAAGATATAGTACTGATACATATATTGTAGTATATACATTCATAATAGAATAACTACTTTGTCCCACTTACAAATAAAATAGTGTCACACCTACATATATTCGTAAAATTATTCAACTAAATTATTTTCCCAATAGCTTCAGAAAAAAAGAGAGGCAAGACTAAGTTCTAAAAGTTACAAGATAATATTTTTGCACTGGATGAAGCACAGGCTGGAATCAACATTGCTGGGAGAAATAGCAATAACCTCAGATATGCAGATGACACCACCCTTATGGCAGAAAGTGAAGAGGAACTAAAGAGCCTCTGGATGAAAGGAGAGAGAAGAAGCTGGCTTAAAATTCAGTATTCAAAAAACTAAGATCATGGCATCTGGTTCCATCACTTCATGGCAAATAGATGGGGAAACAATTAAAACAATGACAGACTTTATTTTCTCGGGCTCGAAAATCACTGCAGATGGTTACTGCAGCTGTGAAATTAAAAGATGCTGGCTCCTTGGAAGAAAAGCTATGACCAACCTAGACAGCATATTAAACAGCAGAGACATTACTTTGCTGACAAAGGTCTGTCTAGTCAAAGCTATGGTTTTTCCAGTAGTCATGTATGGATGTGAGAGTTGAACCATAAAGAAGGCTAAGTGCCAAAGAACTGATGCTTTGAATTCTGGTGTTGGAGAAGACTCTTGAGAGTCCTTTGGACTGCAAGGACATCAAACCAGTCCATCCTAAAGGAAATCAGTCCTGAATAGTCATTGGAAGGACTGATGCTGAAGCAGAAGCTCCAATACTTTGGCCACCTGATGTGAAGAACTGACTCACTGGAAAAGCCCCTGATGCTGGGAAAGATCGAAGGCAGGAGGAGAAGGGGACGACAGAGGATGAGATGGTTGGATGGCATCACCGACTCGCGGACATGAGTTTGAGCAAGCTTTGGTAGTTTGTGACGGACAGGGAAGCCTGGCATGCTGTGGTCCATGGGGTCGCAAGGAGTCGGACATGACTGAGCAACTGAACTGAACTGAGCAAAGTAAGCAGTTTACATGCATGTATTAGACACTAAAATCCCTACTTCCCTGTTTATGTGCTTGAAAGTAGGTTAGTAGAACTTAACCCTGAGAATTACTACGGGACCATATTCTGCATATGCATACAGTTCGCAAGCATCTTATTTTTTGACAAGGTCAGATAGCATTTGCCTGAGTGTATTTCCTTCTTCTTTGCCTATTCTAGAGTCCTCCCCCACTGTTGCTCAATACTCTAAATCTCAGTTGTAATGAATAAATTTTAACAAATTTTTTTAAACAGAATTTCCTCTCCAAGAAATAGACAGAATAGGAAAACCAGTGATTGAGGGCAACAAAGCCATGCAGAATAATGCACTTTTCTCCATAAAGCTTATGGGTTTTTATATATACACACTTTATAGATAATTGTAGTTAACTGGAAAAAAAAAAAAAAAGAAAGCACAGTAGTTAAGATCTCTGACTCTGGAGTCAGGCAAAGCTAGTTTGAATTAAGACTACACTGCTTTATTACCTGTGTGAACTTAGTGAATTATTTTATTTTACACAAGCCTCCTTTTCCCATTCTATAAGATTAATAAAAGAAGTTAAGACTGTTCACAATAAGCAAACACTGCTGCTGCTGCTGCTGCTGCTAAGTCACTTCAGTCGTGTCCGACTCTGTGCGACCCCATGGACAGCAGTCCATGAGGCTCCCCCGTCCCTGGGATTCTCCAGGCAAGAACACTGGAGTGGGCTGCCATTTCCTTCTCCAATGCATGAAAGTGAAAAGTGAAAGTGAAGTCGCTCAGTCGTGTCTGACTCTTAGCGACCCCATGGACTACGGCCCACCAGGCTCCTCTGTCCATGGGATTTTCCAGGCAAGAGTGCTGGATTGGGTGCCATTGCCTTCTCCAAAGCAAACACTAGAAAGTCTCTAAATGCTTTCCACAATGGAATGGTTACCTTGTGGCACAGTTGCACAACAGCATGCTATACAGTAATGAGGAGGAACATGTAAAATTACAGAGAAATCACTTGAGCAAAATGTTACGTGAAAGGAGCCAGACCCCAAATAGGAAGTGCCCTGTGTGAGCCCATACATACAAGTTCAAAGACAGGAGCTGGAATGCGAGATAGTAGTTACCCGTGGGTGGTGGGGACACAGCTGGAAATGGACAGGGGGACTTCTATAGCACCGCTGATGTTCTAGATGTACCAATACGTTCAATTTGCAAAAACTTTAAGCTGTACACGTATGATTTTTGTATTTTTTGTCTGAATTTAGTAAAAAAAAATTTAAAAATTTAAAATAATTTTAACTATATAATTCCTAAAAGTTCAGATTGAAATATTTACAGATAAAATAAAATGATATCTAGAATTTCCTGCAAAACAACGCAGCGTGAGGGAAGGAAAAGAAGTGGGGAGAGGCTAATGAAACAAGGCTGGCCATAATCTGACAGTTATTGAACTGTGTAATGGGTATTCATCACAGCATTCTCTCTACTCTCACACTTAAGTTTAGTATAATAAAATGTCTTCAAAATGGTGCTTAAATGCTAGTTATTCTTTTCATTATTAATATTAATATGACTGTCATCTTAAAATATCTCCGCGAACTGAACGCTTTGGACCCAAGTGAGTCTTTACTTGGAAAACACATGGAATTCCCCTGATGTCATGAGCTAACTAAGAAGACAACTGGATTAATATTAAAGACACACTATTAGGGACTGAGATCAAAAGTTGAAAGAGAAAAGAGCAAGGAAAGTAAAAAAAGTCCTGCCTGAGGCAAATTAGTCCTTAAACCACTGGGGAAACAGGCTTCATTCTTGCTTTCATCAACATAGGGATTTGCCTATCTGATAATGAAAGAGAAAACTGTGAAGAAAGTAAGATGTCTAGGCTTTAAAAGCTGTAGGCCAATAGACATGGTTACTCACAGGAAATTTCATTACAAGGGTGAAAGACTCAGGGTGAACAATGCTCAGAAATACTTAAAATCGATATCCATTTATAGCTGAGCAGGCCCTCATGTGCATAATATTTGCATTCTTTACCCCTTTCATCTGAAAATGTGGTAATAATTCATCTGGGAGAGCTGGAACAAACAATCAGGGATAGGAAAGTGTTTTGAAATGATAAAATAACTAAAACTTTTGTACCTCAAAGCTTTCCTTTTAGATACCTACCTTGATGACTATGAGGTAAGTCAACCATATGATGAAATTATGAAGAAAGTTCTTTAAATGCCTAGTATCAAATAAATATAAAAATCTGAATCTACAGAATGTAGAAATCAAAATCACTAGGTAGAGTGAGATCATAAAAAAGAAAATGAAAATCCTAAAGCAATTGTTTTTTAAGGCAAACTTAACTCTATACCTTAATTATACATTCCTTGGTTATCCCTCAGTCACGTCTGACTCTTTGCAGCCCCATAGGCTATACAGTCCACAGAATTCTCCAGGTCAGAATACTGGAGTGAGAAGCCTTTCCCTTCTCCAGGGGATCTTCCCAACCCAGGTATCAAACCCAGGTCTCCCGCTTCGCAGGCGGATTATTTACCAGCTGAGCCACAGAAAAGTCCAAGAATACTGGAGTGGGTAGCATTTCCCTTCTTCAGTGGATCTTCCGACCCAGGAATTGAACCAGGGTCTCCTGCATTGCAGACGGATTCTTTACCAACTGAACTATCAGGAAAGCCCAATTATAAATTCCTTGTAGAATTTTTAGCCATAAAAATAACATTGCAGAAGAATATTATTTAATGAATCAGAAAGAAATTCCCCAAAATTTAAGTGAAAACAACAGATAATAAAATAGCATTAATGAATTATTATATTATCACATGGCAGTAGATATATTGAAAATAAGTATGATATAGATATAAATATTCCCTCTCAAACCATGACATGTATTTCTACAGAAGTACATACATATTATGTATATATGTGTATGTATATTTATATCCGAAATACATAAATGACAATAATTGTAATCACCTTTTCCTACATTTTTTATTTTTTAATTGGTGTTTTGTTTTCACAGTAAAAAAATAAAATTACTTAAAATCATTTTTCATTGGTGATTTTCCAGTATTTTGCTGAGGTGGGACTTGAAGACCTATGTTTGGTATGACTTGCCTTTCATGTTACTATTCAGGATTTCAATAAACCAGCCCTAGAATAACGTAATGATTGAACAAAAGAACACAGCTGACTTTTGCCTGGTGTGGGTCTGGCATTCATTAATTGAGTTCCTTTCAATATTTGCTCACAAATAAGGAAAAGAAAAAGGTAATATTTTCATGATTCTCCAAAATGAACTACAGTTGCTTTGCGTGCTTTTTCTACTTTATTATCCTCACAAATGTCTTCATTCTTCATACCATTACATCATTCCGTTTGCTTCTCTAACTTTCTCCCATGACATTTTCCCTCTGAGCCATAGATTGTGTCTGGGCTCTGCCTGGACATTCTGCATGGTGCCAGGAGGAAATATTTTCAGTTTTGGGGCTTACCTGAGCAAAGGTTCCAGCCATTGCGCTGCCATAGACTGAGGGTGACTGGGGACAGAGAAACACTTTTTGCTCTTCCCCAGCAATGTCTGGAATATGACATCACTATCTGAATATGTCTCATGGTAGACAGAGCCCTGGGAAAAAGGACAATTTGCTCTGACTTCAGCTAGTGAATGATGTTTTTTAAGTGACTTAATCCCTCGAAGCCTGTCTCTTCCATGGGCAAGTGGAGATAATGGAGTTTCATCTGCACACCCCACCACCGCTTGGTACCCTCCACCACTGTGCCAGTCACATCACACAAGCTAACGGTGACCCAGTGCCCTAAGAGTGGGCACGGAGCGCAAGCGGGAACAGGGGCTCGCCGCCGTCTATTCCCACTACCTAAAAGCATTTTCATTGCCTGAAATCACTTTTGTTAACTAAAATGTGTTCCTTGTTAGAAGCTTTGTTTCTAACATAAACATCTTCTTTACAAAACATAATTTACTGCCTAGGGTTTTCTGTAACTTTCTAAACTGTTGCCATGTAAAAATAGGAAATCAGGAATGTTTGTTTTTCAAAACTGTTGATCAAATTAGTTGTAGCCTTGCTTAAGGGGAGGAAAAAAAAAAGTTACAGTTTCCAGGCCAAATTTTGCTCCTTTATGCCAACAAATAGTATTCTAATCCTCTGTCTGCGTGTGCTTAGAAATCTTGTCATCTGTAAAGCAGGTGCATTTGCATGTACATTTGACTGACAGCCTTTGTCAGAAAATGAATGCATGCATTATGGAAGCGGTGGACGTAAGCCACACACCCGATCTCTGCACCTCCAGATGTTTTCAGATTGTAAACAACTAGAGGGAATGAGAGGACAGGCTTTGAAGAGGGAGCTGACAGTGAGTGGTGGCAGACCCATAGCTCATCTCGGTGCCAGTTCAGACCTGGGGGCAAGAAGGCTGGTCCAAACGAGACCAGCCTCCTCAAGAACACATGGCCTCTATATTTGCCTTTGTGGACTTCGATCATCGTTTGCTATAGAGCTTATGTAATAATCAAATGGGGAGCATTTACTCTGTGTGAGGCATTTCCTTTGTGTGATGGTTTTCGGTTGAAAGCCTTCCCGTCCTCCTCCCCACCCCCCAACGGGACATTTGGCAACATCTGGAGACATTTTTGGTTGTCACAACTGAGGAATGTTACTGGCATCCAGTGGGCAGAGGCCAGGGATGCTGCTAAATACCCTACAATGTACAGGACAGCTGCCCAAAGCCAAGAATTATCCAGCCAGAGTGTCAATAGTACCCGGGTTGAAAAACCCAGCAAGCAGTAGAGGATTAAAGACAAGGATACAGAATGAACTGCCTTCAAGACCTTAGAGTCTGGCAATGACGATGAGGCAATATACAGCAAAATAGGCAAAGCAAGAAGGGTTATAAAAACTAGACAGAAAGACTACTTCAAACTTCAGGGGTCAGAGGAAACTTTGAAAAAATAAAACTGTAAATATCCATCTTAACATTCCGATAATAACTAAACATAAAAAAGTTGCTTATTTTTATAATTCTGTTTTCTGTAAGGATAAGTTAACCACCAAATACTTGGAGAAAATATGCCCTCTGTCCCTGAAACTGAGCTTCCCTGGTGGCTCATACGGTAAAAGCATCTGCTTACAAGGTGGGGGACCCTGGTTCGATCCCTGGGTCAGGAAGATTCTCTGGAGAAGGAAATGGCAATCCACTCCAGTACTCTTGCCTGGAAAATTCCACAGATGGAGGAGCCTCATAGGCTACAGTCTGGGGGGGTTGCAAAGAGTTGGTCATGACTGAGTGACTTCACTTTATCCCTGAAACTACATTAAATTCCCTGGAAAAATGAGTAAAACAGAGTCACCATTCTCTGGCGCTCAGAGTAGAGTTACATCTCCAAATGCATGTTAACATTATCAAGATCCATTTCTCCAAAGATATCATGAGAGCAAATTACGTACAAACACCGTGTGTAGCACAAAACTTAAGCAGGCAATGTTCCTTCCCTTGTAGAACATATTATCTCTTGTGGGGAAGAGACAGAAATCAAACTAGCAAATGAATGATTTCAGTGTGTGCCTTCTGTTTCTAAAAATATTAGACTATCCTCCAAAAATCCTGAAAATCTCCTCCAACAAAGCACCTAGAAATGCTAGCTAAAATATCACTAGCGATCTTTTTGAAAACCAGCTGAACATGAAAGGAACCATGGGAAACCAGTAAGTGCCAAAAACAAAGAGGGAAATGAAATCAAGAACAGGGAATGTAAACTGACAATGAGACCCCTGGGGTTTGAGAAGGGGGGTGTATTAGTCTCAAAAACCAAGAGATCTTTTTTACTGAAATAGGATATGAAGCCCCAGATCTCTGAGATTAAGATCTGGAAGTGAGACCCATGAATAAAGCTAGGACACTTGAACTTCAAAAAGAAAGATAAAAAGAAAATAGCAGACATAGGGAAATAAGAAGGAAGCTTATCCATCTTGGCCTGGGCTGGACAAGGGGAAAAAATAGCCCGTGCTGAGAGTTCATTACCATAAACCAGGTTTAGGTAGGTTTGATGAGCAAATGTATATCACTCAGGTTATCTGAGAAACCCCAATCCAAGAGGTCACTGTAAGAAGTTCCAGATTGGTGATCCCCGCTGATTATCTGTCCATCCATGCAGCCCACCCTTGGGGCCAGCTACATACGTCCCTGCAGGGCTTGTCACAGAACATGGTCAGCACTATGTTGCCCCACCTCGCGTGCTTCCCATCCTTCCTCCTTCCTCTCATCTCTTAATCTCACTGCCCAGGAATGATACCTAGCAAGTACAGCTTCATATAGTCCTCATCTTGGGTCTTGCTTTCCAGGTGGCTGTCCAGTTGCTAAGTCGTGTCTGACTCTTCATGACCTCATGGCCTGCAGCATGCCAGGCTTCACTATCTCCTAGAGTCTGCTCAAACTCATGAGTGGCTCAAACTCATGAATGGCTCAAACTCATGAATTGGTGATGCCATCCAACCATCTCATCCACTGTTGCCCCCTTCTCCCTCCTGCCCTCAATCTTTCACCTTCATCAGAGGGCTGTTTTGTTCCTCTCCACTTTCTGCCATTAGAGTGGTAACATCTGCATATCTGAGGCTATTGATATTTCTCCCGGAAATCTTGATTCCAGCTTGTGATTCATCCAGCCTGGCATTTCTCATGATATACTCTGTGTAGAATTTAAATAAGCAGGGTGACAATATACAGCCTTGACATACCCCTTTCTCAGTTTTGAACCAGTTCTATTTCGAGTTCTGTTGCTTCTTGATCAGCATACAGGTTTCTCAGGAGGCAGGTAAGGGAGTCTGGTATTCCCATCCTTTAGAAAATTTTCCACAGTTTGTTGTGATCCAAACAGTCAAAGGCTTTAGCGTAATCAGTGAAGCAGAAGTAGATGTTTTCCTGGAATTCCAGGTAACCTGAGCTAAACTGAGGACTCTTGCAAGAGAAGGCTTATTTGAGGAACTGCTGTTTTAACCCGAGACCTGGAGGGTAAGAAGGCCATACGGACTATAGCAGGGAGAAGTAATCCATGTCCAAAGGCTCTCATGTGGACGAAAGCACAGAACCTTCAAGAAACACAAACAAGGCCACAGCAGGACAGAACATAGGAGAGAGGAGGCTGGAAAGCTACACTGAGTCCAGTCATGTAGAACAGAGGTCTCGGGCCTGGATCTGGTTCACAGCTGTGTGTGTGTGCGCGTCTGTGTGTGTGTGTTTGTGTGTGTGCATCTGTGTGTGTGTGTGTCTGTGTGTGTGCGTCTGTGTGTGTGTGTGTCTGTGTGCGTCTGTGCGTCTGTGTGTGCGTCTGTGTGTGTGTCTGTGTGCGTCTGTGCGTCTGTGTGTGTGTGTGTCTGTGTGTGTGTGTCTGTGTGTGTGTCTGTGTGTGTGCGTCTGTGTGTGTGTCTGTGTGTGTGTGTCTGTGTGTGTGTCTGTGTGTGTGCGTCTGTGTGTGTGTGTCTGTGTGTGTGTGTGTGTCTGTGTGTGTGTGTCTGTGTGTGTGTCTGTGTGTGTGCGTCTGTGTGCGTGCGTCTGTGTGTGTGTGTCTGTGTGTGTGTCTGTGTGTGCGTCTGTGTGTGTGTCTGTGTGTGTGTCTGTGTGTGTGCATCTGTGTGTGTGTGTCTGTGTGTGTGTGCGTCTCTCTGTGTGTGTGTGCATCTGTGTGTGTGCGTGTGTCTGTGTGTGTGTCTGTGTGTGTGTCTGTGTGTGTGTGTGCGTCTGTGTGTGTGTCTGTGTGTGTGTCTGTGTGTGTGCATCTGTGTGTGTGTGTGTCTGTGTGAGTGTGTGTCTGTGTGTGTGTCTGTGTGTGTGTGCATCTGTGTGTGCATCTGTGTGTGTGCGTCTGTGTGTGTGTGTCTGTGTGTGTGCGTCTGTGTGTGTCTGTGTGTGTGTGTCTGTGTGTGTGTGTCTGTGTGTGTGTGCGTCTGTGTGTGTGTGTCTGTGTGTGTCTGTGTGTGTGTGCGTCTGTGTGTGTGTGTCTGTGTGTGTGCGTCTGTGTGTGTGTGTGTGTCTGTGTGTGTGTGTGTCTGTGTGTGTCTGTGTGTGTGTCTGTGTGTGTGTGTGTCTGTGTGTGTGTGTGTGCGTCTGTGTGTGTGTGTGTGTGCGCGCATGCATGTGTGTTTATTAGCTGCCAGAAGTTGAAAATAAGGAGATGTTGCGTAACCCTCCAGTTTGAAAGATCTGTCAGCAGTGGGCCTGTATTCTTACATGGCAACCATCAGCTGGACCCAACCCTCAAGGTAATGGTTGTCTCAAGACAAGGCCTGTGACCTCAAGTTTACCATTGTCCCAACCTAGCCTTTTTCATTCATTTGTGTTGCTAGCATGGCCTCCATGGGAGGTTAGAGTTTGTAGCTCCTAATTTAGAGCTTTATAGGTTATGGGTTAAAAAAAAAAAGATTTTATTCTAAGACAAGGATAGTCCTTGAAGTATTTTAAGCAAGAGAATGATGTGATCTGATTTATATACACTCCATTCACTGTAAGGGTGGGGGTGGGGTGGGGGGGTGGGGGAAGACTGGAGAGGACCAAAAATGGAAAAGAGGATACAAATGAGAAGACTATTGCAAGAATCTGGGTGAAAGATCACAGTGGCTTGAAATAGAGAGGTAGCGAAGGAAATGAATATGAGAAAATGGTTTAAAGGGTGTTTTGAAGGCAGAAAATATAGTATTTGTTGATATATTAGATGCTGAAGATGAGAGAATCAAAAATGACTTGTATTCGGAACTCCCTGGCAGTCCAGCAGATGGGACTCAGCACTTTCACTGCAGGGCCCAAGTTCGATCCCTGGGATCCTCAGGGAACTGAGGTCCTGCAAGCAGTGAGGTGTGACCAAACAAAAAACAAACCAAAAAAACCAAAAAGATTTGCACTGTGTTACGAACGCTTTGAGCTGGAGTCAGCCTTGACCCGGTCTCTTAGCTGACTGTGAATGTGGCAGCATCCCCTAGCTGACAGCTCGAGCTCAGCTCCCAGCAGCCGGTAGGCGGCCCACATGGTGGCGTTTCCTACATCCAACCGTCTGGCCCCACAGCCCACCTCCTGCTCTTCTTCAGAGCCTCTTGCATCTCAGCGGGCTCCACGGCGAGGCTGGCGAAAAAATTTGTCAGCTGCATTGAGACACTCCTGAGAGCAACAGAAAGGTGTATTATAATTACAGGGGAACACCTGGGGTAAACTAGGACAATCTCAAACTGGGACACAGGGCAAGCTCACCAGTTCTCAAATTAGCCACTTTGCCTGTTCCCCTTTCAGAATTTCAAGAGCTCCTTGAACTTATTTATGCAACAATGGATGGGGGAGGGGTCTTCGGAAAAGCTAAACTTTGAGCATCCCACTAGGGACATTGCACAGCCAAGTTCAGTCTGTCAGGGCTGAGTCCCATGTTAGCTCAAAAGGCAATCGCCTTCAGATGATAATGGGAATAGCCTCCCACACAGCTATTTAACACAACCCCTCCTCTTCCAGGAAAGCTCCAGGAAGGACGAGGCTCAGATGCCACATGTGTGTGTGCTAAGCTGCTTCAGTCGTGTCCGACTCTTTGCGGCCCTATGGACTGTAGCCTGCCAGGCCCCCCAGTCCATCAGATTCTCCAGGCAAGAACACCAGAGTGGGTTGCCGTGCCCTCCTCCAGGGTCTCTTCTCGACCCAGGGCTATAACTTAGTCTTTTAGTCTCCTGCATTGGCTGCTGGGTTCTTTACCACCTGCATCACCTGGGAAGCCTGGTATCACCGGATACCACCGGTGAAGCTATCTCCTCTTTACTATGGGAAAATTCTGTGACCCAGGTTTCCCAGATTTTCTTTCTAGTAAGTTAAATCACAGCTAAAGAAGCTGGGAAAACCCGCAATTTCAAAAAGCCTTGCAGTCATCCCTACTGTCTTACTAAAGAAGCCCAGTGCCAGCATCTCCTCCTGGAACGCTAGATCTCAAGACTCAGCTTTAGAAAGAGAAGACTTTGAATGAAAAACAATTTCAGGGAAGGGGTGGAAATGAAATGCATTGGCTTAACATTTGCAAAATAAAATAGCTAACATACAGCCATGTTCTGTGAGAAAGTACCTAATGCCCTCCAAAATTAAGATTCTTTACATAGACTTGATAAGCCAGATAAACAGATGCCTCCGTCAGATACTCTGTCAAGATTCAGCTGATCCTCAGAGGTCAAGGTTCAGCCGATTTTAGAACCGAGATCTTGTTCTAAGTACTCTGTGGTTCTCTGATCTTATCTTTGACAAGCCAAAAACTAAATTTTTAAAAAAATTGAAGTATAGTTGATTTACAATGTTGTACTAATTTATGCTGTACAGAAAAGCGACTCAGTTATACACATATATATCTTTTTTTATGTTCTTTTCCATTATGGTTTATCCCAGGAGATTGAATATAGTTCCCTGTGCTACACAGATTTTCAGACATAGAGAATAGACTCATGGTTGCCAAGTGAGAAGGCGCAAAGGAGAGGGACTGACTGGGAGTTTGGGGTTAGTAGGTGCAAGCTATTACGTTTGGAATGGATAAACAACAAAAAGTATTTTATATTAGGTTTCCACTTAGGGATTTGTTTACTCATTCAAGTATCTCAAACCTAAACTACAAGTTTTAATGTTTTAGAGTGGCATTAAATGGTTTTCCAAAATTGCGCGAGGATTATTAAAAGGTCCCCAAATCTTGTGATGTTTCACGTTTTAATGGGTTCTAGTGCCAGGCAGTGGCAACCATTGCATTTCATGTATATTGTTACTTTAGTTGACTTTGGATAACCCTGAGTAAAGAAAAGTTCTCTCTACCAATGTGCAGGTTTCCAAACAAAAGCAGAGAAGTACACAAATGCTGAGTAATCAGAGTCACGGAAGGACCAAATAAGAAGAGGCCAGGTGGAGTTTGTCTGGAAAGGTTTTATAATGCCTCTGTGATTAACAAACCTAAGGAAAACATCTGAAGCTTCTTTGAAATGCCAAGAATGAACTATTGGGGAACAACTGTGCTTCAAAGAGTAGCAAAGTATGTGAGGCCATATCTCATGGGGTAGGGGGAAGGAATTCTATACCCTCAATAAATTATTTAGAAAGGAGTAGAAGGTTGAGTTGGACAAATTTAGAAGAGCTTCTATTAATTCATCAACTCAAACTACTCCCTCCAAAGCCTAAATCCCTGGATTCCCAAAGGAAGTTCCTGGGACTTTGTGCTGCACACTGGCTAGTCTCAGAAACGCATTTCCAGATCAGATGGGACTTAAAGAAAGGAAACTGTATGGAAACCTAGATAGTTCTGAAAAATATCTTTAGATGCCTCCTATGTATGAAAAGGGGCTTAAGAAATGAAGTAAAGGAGGAAACATTCTGCTTTATAAATTATAATAACATTATCAACACACATTCACTGAGTATCAACAAGGAGCAAGACTTGTTCCTAGAAACAAAAAGTTGTAAGTTTGTCGCTCTTATCAAGATATTTCATCTCACTGATGTGATAGAGAATTAGAAGGCACACAATTGTCATAAAATCAACACAACAGAATTAGGACAAAGGATCGTAAATATTCTTCTCTAATGCAAGAGCTTGGGAGGAAGACAAACTTTTTGAAAGGGTTTGTTAGTCAAAGACGCAGACAGATAACTATTAGACAACGAGTACACCACACACATAACAAAGACTAGCCATTTCTCAAATATTCATGATTGTGAGGACAGAAATTATGCAGGTGATTGAAATATACCTATGAGAGTCTCAAGTTTTATAGTTAAATTTCAAAAATCTCACACTTTCTTACATCACGTATCCATCTTCCCAAATCACACGGCCTAACTGGAGTTTCACCAATCACTTGAAACTAAAAATTATTTTATAATCACAAGGTGGTACCATCTGCAAGCTAGTGTCACTGGGAGAAAGAGCCTGGCCACCATTAAAAAGGCAAGAAGTCAGGGTTTCTCACTGGCCCATGTTTGTGGGGACCTATAATCTATAACTTAAGAAGCCCCCTCTGGCAGTCCCCTACATCTCAAGTCAGATAGAGTCACAGAAGCCCTCTCTGCTTCTAAGCTAATTAATTGACTGCTTGCCTCTCTTCCTCCTACTAAATAAACTCTACTTCTTTGATTGAAAAGAAGAGTGAAAGGGAAATGAATGAAAGTCATCACAGGAAGTCCTACAATTCCATATATAATAAATTAAAAGAATAAGTACCCCCCCCCAAGCTCCCAACAGCTCCACCCAAAGGCCAAGGGGCAAAAATCTGATTTTCCACAGTCACCTTAATGCAACCTCCCCTCCCACCACCACACTCCATTTTCCTGCTTCCTTCATCACCGATGGAGCAGCAAGCAAGCAGTAGATGGAAGAGTCTTGCCACGTGTCACATACGCACCAGACAGCTGTTTGTGATTGGACGGTGAAAGATCGTCTTCCCCATTGCTGCTCTAGGAACCTATTGAGACCCGACGCTGGATTTCCATCAGGCTGACTGCAGAGCCATCTGCTCAGATCACTACAGAAGAGCAGAAGACCCCTGGGAGAGTAGACCATCCCCACTTCAAGGAACAGGCAGCCTGGGCCAGCACCCACCATCTGGGTAGCTTCAGTTCATTTAGTTCAGTCCCTCAGTCATGTCCGACTCTGCAACCCCATGGACTGCAGCATGCCAGGCCTCCCTGTCCATCACCAACTCCTGGAGTTTACTCAAACTCATGTCCATTGAGCCAGTGATGCCATCCAACTATCTCATCCTCTATCAGCCCCTTCTCCTCCCACCCTCAATCTTTCCCAGCATCAGGATCTTTTCCAATGAGTCAGTTCTTTGCATCAGGTGGCCAAAGTATTGGAGTATCAGCTTCAGCATCAGTCCTTCCTATGAATATTCGGGACTGATTTCTTTTAGGTTGGACTGGTTGGATCTCCTTGCAGTCCAAGGGACTCTCAAGAGTCTTCTCCAACACCACAGTTCAAAAGCATCAATTCTCCAGTGCTCAGCTTTCTTTATAGTCCAACTCTCACATCCATATATGACTACTGGAGAAACCATAGCTTTGACTGGACGGACTTTCTTTGGCAAAGTAATCTCTGCTTTTTAATATGCTGTCTAGGTTGGTCATAACTTTTCTTCCAAGGAGTAAGTGTCCTTTAATTTCATGGCTGTAGTCACCATCTCCAGTGATTTCGGAACCCAAAAAATAAAGTCGGCCACTGTTTCCATGGTTTCCCAATCTCTTTGCCATGAAGTGATGGGACCAAATGCCATGATCTTAGTTTTCTTATTGTTGAGCTATAGACCACCTTTTTCACTCTCCCCTTTGGCTTTCATCAAGAGGCTCTTTGGTTCTTCTCTAGGTAGCTTAGAGCCCCCAAAAGCAGCATTTTCTTAAAATATAGCTCCAGATTGTATGCCATTGCTTATGATCTGAGAACAGAATCCCTTCTGTGATATATCAGCAGACTGGGGACTTTCAGGCATTTTACTTTCTAGAATGGATTAAATGTACTTATTCTTATAATTATGTATAGAATTGTAGAACTCCCTGTGGTGACTTTCATTCATTTCCCTTTCACTCTCTTTTCCAATCAATGAAGCAGTAGAGTTTATTCAGTAGGGGGAAGGGAGGCAAGCACTCAGTTAATTAGCTAAGCCTCCATTCAAAAATACGCTATTGAAAAAATCATTCCCAGGTGGTACTAGTGGTAAAAAAAAACCTGCCTGCCAATGCAGGAGACATAAGAGAGGCAAGTTCGATCCCTGGTTCAAGAAGATCCCCTGGTGGAAGAGATGGCAACCCACTCAGTATTCCTGCCTGGAGAATCCCATGGGCAAAGGAGCCTGGAAGTCTACAGTCCATAGGGTCGCAAAGAGTCAGACACAACTGAAGCAACTTAGCACGCACATTGAAAAACCAAGACACTGAAGTCTACGGATGTACAAAAATATGAGTGAGAGCAGGGAACGTGCTGGGTAAATCCATGGCTGCATGAAGAAGATGTGGCGAAGAGAAGAGAGGTTGTGACATCCAAGCCCTTGTCAATAGTATGTAAATAGCTCTGTGACTCAACTTCAGTGAAAGACACCAGATAGGTGGACAGGTTCATATCCTGTCCTCTCTCTGTGGTTAGTGAGATTTACAAGAAGCTCAATCAAGCCTAAAATAGATGCTGTACTACCAAGATGTGGCAGACAGTGCTGCTTGGACACTGAGTCCCCTTCTCCCCTTTCCCATAGTAACTGACTTGTCACTGGACACTGATCACCCAGCTGGCTGGCGTCCCCAGACTCCCCTGCAGTGAGACATGGCTTCGTGACCAAGCTCTCTCTTGAGAGCAGGAACGAGGCGGCCACTTCTGGGTCTGGCTAAGCCCGAGGCAATGGGAAAACAGTCTTCTCCCCTCTTTTCTGCTTCCCGCTGGCTGGAACCTAGACATGGCGCATTCTACTTTGATCATGTAAACGAAGACATCACCCTCATGTCTCCTCCTGCTCCTATGGTAGAGCCGGAGGACAGAAGGAACCTGCTTCCCTGTGAATCTGTCCTGCTGAATTCCTGGACTAATACATAAGAAGGAAATATCTTCATTCTTTAAACCACTGCATTTGGGACTTTTTTTTAAAGCAGCTTAGCTATGCTAACTAATTCAGAAGAGAAAGTATGTTATAAAGAAAAGTATAGTGTTCAATAACATCTTCTAATAAAAGGTAGTTTAACTTTTTATTTCCATAGCTATCTTTTATTATTGTTGTTTAGCCACTAAGTTGTGTCTGACTCTTTTGAGACCCCATGGACTATAACCCGCTAGGCTCCTCTGTCCATGGGATTCTCTAGGCAAGAATACTGGAATGGATAGCCATTTTCTTCTCCAAGGGATCTTCCCGACCCAGGGATCGAACTTGTTTCTCTTGCATTGGCAGCAGATTCTTAACCACTGAGCCACCAGGGAATCCTCATCTTTGGCTGAAGCCTAGGAAAACACTGTACTACTGTAGAAGGCACATTAGTGCCCAGCCCACATTCCTGAGGAATTTTTGGTGTGCTCCAGTGAGATTCTGATGCTGGCATCGGCATCCCACGGGGCTGTTGTTCAGGAGCAGGATAAAGTGCTAAGGAAGTAATACCTGAGGGAGAAGCCCTCAACCAGTGGCCTCCCAGAAGCTGGTGTATTAATATCGCAACTCCCTCACTCCTCAGGTGGAAATTTCTAACGTGTGTGCTTTGCACATTTTCCCTACAGAATTAAGCTCTGGGTGCCTTTTGTGAAGCCAACTGACCCAAGGACATACTTTTTATTGGTTACCCCCATCACTAGATTCCTTCCTCCACTTCCCTTCTCTGAAGTTCCAAGTAAACTATTTTACTGGAGTCCTTGCCTTACAATCTTCTTTTGGGATAACCCAAATTCAGACAGCCAGACTTCATATTTGCCATCTCAGCTAAAACAATCTCCAACACAGCTATTATTATTAGTCAGGGATTATGCTATTTTATGGGTGAAGAAATCAAATTTATGAGAGCTTAATAGACCAATAGTTGGTGTCAGAACTAAAATTAAAACCCAAGAGTGTGTCACTCAGAAGTTTACAAGTTCTAATACACTTTACTCCATTTGAAGTGGAAGTTTTCCAATTATATGTTGATATGTTGTTTTTGTTGTTCATTCACAAAGGCATTCTGACTCTTTGTGACCCCACGGACTGCAGCACACCAGGCCCCCCTGTCCTTCACTATCTCCCAGAGTTTGCTCAAATTCATGTCCACTGAGTTGGTGATGCTATCTAATCATCTCATCCTCTGTCATCCCCTTCTCCTTTTGCCTTCAATCTTTTCCAGTATCAGGGTCTTTTCCAATGAGTTGGTTCTTTGCATCAGGTGGCCAAAGTATTGGGGCTTCAGCTTCAGCATCAGTCCTTCCAGTGAATATTCAGGGTATATTTTCTTTAGAATTGACTGGTTTGATCTCCTTGCAGTCCAAGGGACTCTCAAGAGTCTTCTCCAGCACAATTCGAAAGTATCAGTTCTTGCGCTCAGCCTTTATAGTCCAACTCTCACATTCGTACATGAACTGGAAAAACCAGAACTTCGACTATAAGGACCTTTGTCGGCAAAGTGATGTCTCTGATTTTTAATATGCTGTATAGGTTTGTCATAGCTTTTGTCTAGGTTCTGTCACAGTTTTTCTTCCTCCTCCAGTGGGCAGCGTTTCGTCAGAATTCTTCACTATAATCTGCTTGTCTTGGGTGGCCCTGCACAGCACTGCTCGTAGCTTCATTGAGTTATGCAAGCCCCTTCGGCACAACAAGGCTGTGATCCATGAAGGGGAACGATTGGTATAACTTTTAGTAGATGATGATGTTGGCAGTTTTGTGGTTGGAGGATGTCTTTCAGGGAAATTAGACAAAACAGTTTCTTACAGCAGCCTATAAAATTTGTTTTCAGTAAAACACTTCTGATAACATTTTGTTAAACAGATGTTTTCAGCCTGAACAGAAATCAAAAGAGGTAATTTTAGGCTACTTACTGACACAAAGTTACTTGATACTTTTTAGTTAGTCAAATTCTGACCAGAGGTAACTCTGTTGAATAAACCTGCTTCTTAAGACGGCCCATATGTATTCTTTCTGAGAGCAACCTAGGTCTGCTCACGTTCCCATCAACATCAAGACTTGCCCAGAGAAAAGGATAGTGGGTCAATACACATCAAGGTATAAATAATTCCCAAGGCTTAGGGCTCAGGAGTTGTATTTGAACAAAGAATTCAATCTCTCTACTATAGAATTAATAGGACTTTGGTTTTAGAGTTTCAGAAGTTAGCCAACAAATAAAATTTAGAGATATCTGATGAGGCTGGAGAAGGAAATGGCCACCCACTCCAGTATTCTTGCCTGGGAAATCCCATGGACCGAGAAGCCTGGCGGACTATAGTCCATGGCATGGCGACGAGTCTGACACGACTTAGCGACTTAAACAACAAGAAATATGATGAGACAAAGTTAACTTTCCTATGCTTTTCCTCATACAAGTTCTCCCAAGACTAATTCCATGTAAAGCTGGCATACACAGAAGATGGGGAAAATCTGAGGAAATAACAGTTACTTTATATTCATGTTCGCAATTGAATCTGTACATTCTTTTAGATTTTCAGTTAACCATCTGCCAGGAAAAACCCTGCAAGGTTGTCACACACAGGCAGTATACTGGATTAATAGAATATTGTAAATAGCGTGGAAGAATCACAAGTCTTAGAGGGAAAAAAAGCTGTCTGTTTGTTCTTCACCACCACTAGATATAATCTAAACATTGCATTCCTTAAAGGATATGCAATATCAATTACATTCATCTAGGCGATAGCCTGCCTCTCCTGGTTTTAACTAAATGCTGCGGCATGATCTTAAGCTTTAGTTATTTGAGGTAAACAAACGCCTCACGCCTGCTTCAGTTGAAGCTAAGGTCAATATGGGCAGCCCAGGAGGAGAATACTAACATCTAACAACACTGATTATCTACAGAAAATGTTTAAGGAATCTGATCCTACCCATATTGATGTCAGATTTTTATAGGGAACATTACATCACATAAAGTCTGAAAATGAAAGGAAGCCAGAATAAACAGAGCTGAGCATCAGAAAGTCTTAAGCCTCATGGCAGACATAGTTTAACCAATGTAGCTATATTTGTATAACTTTTACTGGGACTGTGGTAATAAAACAGAACTAAGCTAATTGGAACACACTTATCTTACTTATAAAAGTGTACAAAATTTTATATACACATGCAAATAAAAAAAACTTTGCCTATCTCTAGAAATGTATATGCTTTTCATATGTCCAATGACTCACACATGAGGTTTTTATAGTTTAAATAATGGAATGTCTCTCTATCAGTTCAGTTGCTCAGTCATGTCCGACTCTCTGCAACCCCTTGGACTGCAGCAGGCAAGGCTTCCCTGTCCATCACCAACTGCCAGAGCTTGTTCAAACTCATGTCAACTGAGTCGGTGATGTCATCCAGCCATCTCATCCTTTGTCGTCCCCGTCTCCTCCTGCTTTCGATTTTTCCCAGCATCAGGGGCTTTTCCAATGAGTCACTTCTTTGCATCAGGTGGCCAAATTATTGGAGCTTCTGCTTCAGCATCAGTCCTTCCAATGACTATTCAGGACTGATTTCCTTTAGGATGAACTAGTTTGATGTCCTTGCAGTCCAAAGGACTCTCAAGAGTCTTCTCCAACACCAGAGTTCAAAAGCATCAATTCTTTGGCACTTAGCCTTCTTTATGGTCAACTCTCACATCCATACATGACTACTGGAAAAACCATAGCTTTGACTAGACAGAACTTTGTCAGCAAAGTAATGTCTCTGCTTTTCAGTATGCTGCCTAATTTGATTATACCTTTTCTTCCAAGGAGCAGGCATCATTTTATTTCATGGTTTCAGTCACCATCTGCAGTGATTTTGGAGGCCAAGAAAATCAAGTCTGTCAATGTTTCCATTGTTTCCCCATCTATTTGCCATGAAGTGATGGGACTGGATGCCATGACCTTAGTTTTTTGAATGTTGACTTTAAGCCAGCTTTTTCACTCTCCTCTTTCACTTTCATCAAGAGGCTTTTTAGTTCTTCTTCACTTTCTGCCATAAGGGTGGTGTCATCTGTGTATCTGAGGTTATTGATATTTCTCCCAGCAATCTTGATCCAACTTGTGCTTCATCCAACCTGGCTGGATGTACTCTGATGTACTCTGTACTTTCACATGATGTACTCTGTACTTTCACATGATGTACTCTGCATATTAGTTAAATAAGCAGAGTCACAATATACAGCCTTGACACACTCCTTTCCCAATTTGGAACAAGTCTATTGTTCTATGCCTGATTCTAATGATTGATTCTTGACCTGCATACAGATTTCTCAGAAGGCAGGTCAGGTGGTCTGGTATTCCCATCTCTTTCAGAATTTTCCACAGTTTATTGTGATTGATCCACACAGTCAAAGGCTTTGGCATAGTCAGTAAAGCAGAAGTAGATGTTTTTCTTGAACTCTCTTGCTTTTTTGATAATCCAGCAGATGTTGGCAATTTGATTTCTGGTTCCTCTGCCTTTTGCAAATCCAGCTTGAACATCTGGAAGTTCACGGTTCATGTACCATTGAAGCCTGGCTTGGAGAATTTTCAGTGTTACTTTGCTAGCATGTGAAATGAGTGCAATTGTGCAGTAGTTTGAACAATCTTTGACATTGCCTTTCTTTGGGATTGGAATGAAAACTGACCTTTTCCAGTACTGTGGCCACTGGACTGGCCAAGGCTGAGTTTTCCAAATTTGCTGGCATATTGAGTGCGGCACTTTCACAGCATCATCTTTTAGGATTTGAAATAGCTGTACTGGAATTCCATCATCTCCACTAGCTTTGTTCGAAGTGATGCTTCCTAAGGCCCACTTGACTTTACATTCCAGGATGTCTGGTTCTAGGTGAGTGATCACACCATCATGGTTATCATGGATCATGAAGATCTTTTTTGTACAGTTTTTCTGTGTATTCTTGCCACCTCTTCTTATATCTTCCACTTCTGTTAGGTCCATTCCATTTTGGTCTTTTATTGAGCCCATCTTTGCATGAAATATTGCCTTGGTATCCCTAATTTTCTTGAAGAGATCTCTAGTCTTTCTCATTCTATTGTTTTCCTCTATTTCTTTGCACTGATCACTGAGGAAGGCTTTCTTATCTCTCCTTGCTATTCTTTGGAACTCTGCATTCAGACGGGTATATCTTTCCTTTCCTGCTCTGCCATTGGCTTCTCTTCTTTTCTCAGCTATTTGTAAGGCCTTCTCAGACAACTGTTTTGCCTTTTTGTATTTCTTTTTCTTGGGGATGATCTTGGTCACCCACCTCCTATGCAATGTCATGAACCACCATCCGTAGTTCTTCAGACACTCCATCAGGTCTAATCCCTTGCGTCTATTTTGTCACTTTCACTGTGTAATTGTAAGGGATTTGATTTAGGTCATACCTGAATGGTCTCGTGGTTTTCCCTGTATTTTTCAATTTAAGTCTGAATTTGGCAATAAGGAGTTCATGATCTGAGCCACAGTCTGCTCCAGGTCTTGTTTTTGCTGACTGTACAGAGTTTATCCATCTTCAGCTGCAATATATACTAAATGTATTTAAAAGCAGTTTGCCTATTTTTCAAAAATAAATATTTACTCAACATTCTATAGCATATCCTCATTTTAAGCCTCAGAACTTAAATATTATTTCTTAAGGATGTCATATTGAGCTTTGAAACAAAGTTAAATATCAAGCGCTCCAGTAAGGGGATAGTGGTGGTGTGATTATGTGGTTGGTGTTTTTCTTTTAAATTTTCAATTACTGATGATACAAACAAGTGTTCACAAGATAAATGATATGGTCTCTTGGGTTTACTTTAAAATGTTTCAGATACTTGGAAAAATAAAGGTTGGAGAGAATAAATGGAACAATAGTACAGAATGTTGGCAATTATTGAAGCTAAAATAAGAATATAAATGGGCTCATTATATTAGTCTCTCTTCTTTTGTATATTTTTTTTAATTTACAGAATAAAGACATGAAACAAAAAGATATTTTGACCACATAAAAATCACACAGTCTCTATTTAAAAGAGAAAGGAACAGTAACAGTGAGATAAATCAATTTATATCGGTAAGGATGATGTGATTTTGATTTTATGCTTTAAAATGTTCACATTAGTTACTTTCTATGATATGCCTAACTTACCAGAAAGAGTCGCTCAGTTGTGTCCGACTTTTTACGACCCCATGGACTGTAGCCTACCAGGCTCCTCTGTCCTTGGAATTCTCCAGGCAAGAAACTGGAGTGCAGAGCGTTCCCCTCTCCAGGGGGTCTTCCTGACCCAAGTACTGAACCCAGGTCTCCTGCCTTGCACCTGGATTCTTTACTGTCTGAGCCACCAGGGAAGCCCAAGAATTACTTTAGCGTGGATCTAAACAGCTTTAATTACATACAGAGACTCTATTTAGTACATTTAAACGCTATGTTAGATACTCATATCAATCAAAAGTTAACTTGGGACTACAAATACGATCTTTTTTAGAAAAGTGAAACTGTCTTATGCTCACCAGTTCACCTCCTTCTGGACTGGGCCTGAAAGTTTGCACACCCTCTGAGGTGACAAGGAGGCCTCCCCCGGGAAACGCCAGGTAGTGGTGCATCGTGACAGCCCGTCAATCTTCCTGCAGTTCCCTTTGCACAAAAGAAGTTCTGGACATTTTCCTGTCAGAAGACACTTAGGCACTATTTATTGACATGTATTTTCAAGCATATGGGCAATAATATGTAATAATTGCTAAATAATATCCTTTGTTTGAAGTATGCAAGAGAAGGGCTACCAGGTGGTTCAGTGGTAAAGAATCTGCCTGCCAATGTAGGAGACACGAGTTCAGTACCTGGGTCGGGAAGATCCCCTGGAGAAGGAAGTGGCTACCCACTCCAGTATTCTTTCATGGAGAAGTCCATGGACAGAGGAGCCTGGTGGGCTGCAGTCCATGGGGTCACAAAAGAGTCAGAGATGACTTAGACTAAAATAATAACAACAACAAATGCAGGAGAAATGAAACTACCTATTCATAGCAGAGAAGTAATAAACTTTTATCTTAGTTTATATGGATTTTAATAATAGTGTTTGTGGTCTATATAAGATTTTATCTACATATGAGGCAGAAAATTCTTAAAATTAAACATGTTAGTTTTTCAACAAAATCCATTGCTTCACCATCATACACACTAACCTGAACGCAGATGCTGCTTCTTATGTTAATGGGTAGTGTTTGACTGCCACCTGATGGCTGGCCTCCTCCTTACAGAGGGATTTTCCTCTGACCCTCTGGCATGAGGCAACCTTACACCAACCTGAGCCTCCAGATGCTAAATTAAAATAAGACATTTTTTGCAAGCCAGATGCACCATTCTACCAAAATAGTGGACTCCTGGACTAACACAGTAAGATGTATATTTTGAAATATATAACCAGTTCTGTTCCATAATGGCCAAATATGCTCTACTAATACAAAAGCAGAAGGCAAACACATTGATAGTTATTTGTTATTGTAAAATAATCTCTTGTGTTTTAACATCTTAGTTTAGTCGCATGAGTCACCAAAGGATTAGGAAATTTGCAATCAGAAAACCAGAAAATCAGAAAACTAAAATCACACGTTTAGTGTGACCTTTGAGCTAGCAAAGGAAGTTATCCTTGTTTTGAGTAGAAAAAGATAATTTTGAAATATTCACTTTTTTCCTCCATACTCTCTTGCCTCCCCCATGCCCCAGTAAGTAAGAGCTGTTAAAAGAACAAAAAAGAAAAAAAAAATCAATATTCAGTGCATTCTGGGTCATCAGGTAGGCAACCATAAAGTTTACACCATATAAGTCTATTGAGAAAATAGTAGACTCTTTGCAACCCTATGGACTGTAGCCCACCAGGCTCCTCTGTCCATGGGATTCTCGAGGCAAGAATACTGGAGTGGGTTGCCATGCTCTCCTCCAGGGGATCTTCCCCATCCAGGGATCAAACCCACATCTTTTACGTCTCCTGCATTGGCAAGGAGGTTCTTTACTTCCCATTTGGGAAGCCCAGAAGCAAATATGTCCAATCAACTCCTTCCTCTGCCTAAGAGAGGAAATATGAGGTCACCTGGACCCTAAGGTGGTGGGCAAAAGCCTGGGGTGGAGGGGTCTGGAGAAGCCTGGCTCATCCTCAGGGGACCACAGGGAAAGGAGGAAGGTCAGAGTCAGATGTGGGCAGCACCACTGGTGCTCAAAATTGTGCGGCTTGCAGTATTTCTTCTACCGGATATTATTCTCCCTTCTCATTTCTAAATCAAAAAAGTTAACAGAGATATTGTACACCCATCATCCTGTCAGATCATTGCCTTCTATTTCTGAAACGCCAAATGCATTTTCTGCTGCCATTTCCTTCCCTAACCCACCGTCTGACCTGAATTTTCTTTTATTCTAAAGTGAAGTGAAGCGAGAGTCGCTCAGTCGTGTTCGACGCTTTGTGACCTCATGGACTATACAGTCCATGGCATTCTCTAGGCCAGAATACTGGAGTGGGTAGCCTTTCCCTTCCCCAGGAGAATCTTCCCAACACAGGGATCGAACCCAGGTCTCCCACATTGCGGGCGGATTCTTTACCAGCTGAGCCACAAGTGAAGCCCAAGAACACTGGAGTAGGCAGCCTATCCCTTCTCCAGTGGATCTTCCTAACCTAGGAATCAAACTCGGGTCTCCCGCATTGCAGGCAGATTCTTTACCACCTGAGCTATTCACCACAACAAGACACAAACTTCCTGCTGCCTTCATTTTCATCACATACTCCTGTCCGTGCATCAGTCACAGATCCACTGCTCTTGCCCACTTCCACGTCTTCCTCCTCTCAAAGTCATATCCATCCTCTTATTTCACTATTTCGCACTATCCTGTATGCTCTGTGAGTCCAAATATTCCCAGCCCAGGAGACTCTTTCCCTCTCCTTCACACCCTTCATTCACATGTTGTGATGCCTACCTTGTTATTCCCATCAGTGGTCCTCAACCTTGACTGTAACTAGAATCACACTGAGAGTTTTGTTTTTTAATGTTCTCTCTTAAACACAGAGAATCTGATTTAATAAGCCTAGAAAGGAGTAACATGGATCAGTATATTTCAAATGCTCACCAAGTGATTTTAATTGGGCCAGGTTACACACAGCAACAAAGGCCCCATGCAGCCAGAAATAAATAATTGGGTTGTAAAACCAAACAGAAAAGGGAATTAATTCAAATAACTTTTGAACCCATTACTCTACGAGCTTCATTGGATACATTCTAAGGACAAAAAAAAGAAATGTTAAGATTTTGCTTGGTATTGCCTTGTTAGTAGTGATATTGTATTGAAACTCTTGAAACTATTTTACCTACCTTTTCAGACATTCTAAATAAGTTAACGTTACTGCTACTAATGAACGAAGATTTTCATTGTAAAAAATTTAGCATATATATTTTAAAAAAACAAGAATAAATGCTGAAATGTTCATTTTGACTTGTATTATTAGTTTTTAAATTAAATGAGAACAATCTCTAACACATGAAATTAGGATTATATCCAATTCCAGAAAATAACTTTTCCAAGTGACTTTGTTTTTCTTTCAGTTTTATTGAGATATAACAGACATGTAACACTGTGTAAGTTTAAGGTGTACAGCGTAATGACTTGACTTACATCATGAAATAATGACCACAATAAGTTTAGTGAACATCCATCATACATATAGATACAAAACAGAAGGAAAACACACTTGTTTTTCTTATGTTGAGAACTCAGAATTTACACTCTTAACAACTTTCTTATATAACATCAACAGTGTTAATTCCATGTTTTGTATTGTACATCATATCTTTAGGGCTTACTTATCTTACAAGTGGAAATTTGTACATTTTGACTGCCGTCTCCCAATTCCCCCTCTCCCTATCCCTTACCTCTGGTAACCACAAATCTTGTCTATTTTCTATTAGTTTTTTTGTTTGTTTGTTTTGGGAGTATAATTGACAGACAACAGTGATTCACAATACAGTGATCGAATATTTGTATATACCACACACTGATCACACAAGTCTAATTACTATCTGTCATCAAACAAGTTATTATAGTATTATTAACTATATTCCCTATGCTGTGCATTACATTCATGTGATTTATTTATTTCATAACTAGAAGTCTATATCTCTTAATCTCCCTTGTCTATTTCACTTATCCCTGCAACCCCCTCCCTCTGGCAACCACCTATTTGTTCTCTGTATTTATGAGTCAGATTGAATATGTTCTTTACAACCAAAGATTGAGAAGCTTATACAGTCGGTAAAAACAAGACCTGGACCTGACTGTGGCTCAGACTCATCAACTCCTTATTGCAAAATTCAGGATGGAAGGAAGTAGAGAAAAACCACTAGGCAATTCAGCTATGACCTAAATCAAATCCCTTATGATAATACAGTGGAGGTGATGAGTCGATTCAAGGGATTAGACCTGGTAGACAGAGTGCCTGAAGAACTATGGACGGAAGTTTGTAAATTTTACAGGAGGAGGACACCAAAACCATCTCCAAGATAAAGAAATATAAGAAGGCAAAGTGGCTGTTTGAGGAGGCCTTACAAAGAGCTGAGAATAAAAGAGAAGCAAAAGGCAAAGGAGAAAAGGAAAGATATACCCAATGGAATGCAGAGTTCCAGAGAATAACAAGAAGACATAAGAAGGCTTTCTTCAATGAACAATGCAAAGATATAATGGGAAAAAATAGAATGGGAAAGATCTTTTCAAGAAAATTGGAGATATCAAGGGAACATTTCATGAAAGGATGAGCATGAGAAAGGACAGAAACCACAAACCTAATGAAAGGAGAAGAGACCGAGAAGAGGTGGCACGAATACACAGAACTTACCAAAAAAGGTCTTGATGACCCAGATAACCACAATGATGTGGTCGCTCACCTAGAACCAGACATCCTGGAGTGTGAGGTCAGTGGGCCTTAGCAAGCAGTACTGTGAACAAAGCTACTGGAAATGACAGAATTTCATCTGAGCTAAAAGATAATCCTGTTAAAGTGCTGCACTCAATATGCCAGCAAATTTGGAAAACTCAGCAGTGGCCACAGGATTGAAAAGGTCAGTTTTCATTATAATCCTAAAGAATGTTCAAACTATGGTACAATTGCACTCATTTAATGGCAACCCACTCCAGTGTTCTTGCCTGGAGAATCCCAGGGACGGGGCATGGGCTGCCATCTATGGGGTCGCACAGAGTCGGACATGACCAAAGCGACTTAGCAGCAGCAGCAGCAGCACATGCTAGCAAAGTTATGTTCAAAATCCTTAAAGCTAGGCATCAGCAGTATGTGAACTGAGAAATTCCAGATATACAAGCTGGATTTAGAAAAGGCAGAAGAACCAGAGATCAAACTGCCGACATTCGTTAGATCATAGAGAAAGCAAAGGAATTCCAGAAAAACATCTATTTCTGCTTCACTGACTACACTAAAGCTTTTGACTTTGTGGATCGCAACAAACTCAGGAAAATTCTTAAGGAGATGAGAGTACCAGAGCACATTATTTGTCTCCTGAGAAACCTGTATTTGGGTCAAAAAGTAGCAATCAGAACAACGGACTGGTTCAAAACTGGGAAAGGAGTACAAGACTGTATATTGTCACCCTACTTATTTAATTTCTTTGCAGAGTACATCATGCAAAATGCTGAGCTGGATGAATCACAAACTGGAATCAAGATTGCCAGGAGAAATATCAGCAACTTCAGATATGCATTTGAATACCACTCTAATGGCTGAAAGTGAAGAGGAACTAAAGAACCTCTTGATGAAAGTGAAAGAGCAGTGTAAAAAAGCTGACTTGAATCTCAACATTCAAAAAACTAAGATCATTGTATCTGGTCCCATCACTTAATGGCAAATAGATGGGGAAAAAATAGAAGCAGTGATAGACTTTATTTTCTTGGGCTCCAAAGTCACTGCAGACAGTGACTTCAGCCATGAAATTATAAGATGCTTGCTCCTTGAAAGGAAAGCCATCACAAACCTAGACAGTGTTTTATAAAGCAGAGACATTATTTTGCTGACAAACATCCATCTGGTCAAAGCTATGGTTTTTCCAGTAGTCATGTATGGATGTGAGAGCCAGATCATAAAGAAGTCTGAGCACCAAAGAATTGATGCTTTTGAATTGTGGTGCTGGAGAAGACTCTTGAGAGTTCCTTGGACTGCAGGGAGATCAAACTAGTCCATCCTAAAGGAAATCAACCCTGAATATTCATTGGAAGGACTGAAGTTGAAGCTCTAATATTTTGGTCACCTGATGCGAAGAGCCAACTCATTGGAAAAAATGTTGATGCTGGGAAAGACTGAAGGGAAGAAGAGAAGAGGGCAGCAGAAGATGAGATAGTTAAACGGCATCACTGACTCAATGGATGTGAGTTTGAGCAAACTCTGGGAGATAGTGAGGACAGAGGAGCTTGGTATGCTACATTGCATGGGGTCACAAACAGTTGGACATGACTTAGTGATTGAACAACAACATCTATGAGTCTATTTCTGTTTTGTTATCTTTGTTCACTTGTTTTTTAGATTCCATATGTAAGTAATATCAATAATATTTGTCTTCCACTGACTTATCTCACTTAGCACAATACCCTCTAGGTCTACCCATGTTGTTTGAAAATGGCAAAATTTATTCCTTATTGGCTGAGTAATATCCAAGTGACTTTAAAATACTAGATGTGATTGTACACCTTTAGAGAGATATACCCTGGATATACCTATATACCCTAAGGATGAAAATAACTTAAAAAAAAAAAATTCGTTAACTATTTTTAGTAATTGTATTGTGGACAGTAAGTGTTATTCTGTGATTATTATGCATGTAATGAATGATAAAGCAAATGGGTAATTAGGTGACATGCTAATCCTTTCATTCTTGGCGTGACTGAGAACCAGAATTCTTGACGTGGGAGAGAAGAAATAAAAATGTCAGACAGAGCAGTTAGCAAAAACCCCATAATCTTAAACTTAGATATATTATTGTAACTCACTATATCATTCTTCTTAAAAAGAATTCCTGGCTCTCTCTACTGGAAAGGCCTAGAAACAACGATTATCCCATTGGCAATGAGCATTCCTAGGAGAAGGCAATGGCACCCCACTCCAGTACTCCTGCCTGGAAAATCCCATGGACGGAGGAGCCTGGTAGGCTGCAGTCCATGGGGTTGCTAAGAGTCAGACACGACTGAGCGACTTCACTTTCACTTTTCGCTTTCATGCACTGGAGAAGGAAATGGCAACCCACTCCAGTGTTCTTGCCTGGAGAATCCCAGGGACGGGGGAGCCTGGTGGGCTGCCGTCTATGGGGTTGCACAGAGTTGGACACGACTGAAGCAACTTAGCAGTAGCAGCAATGAGCATTCCTAGGGCAGAGACTGTGTTAACTGAAATCCCATTTCACACTGAAAGAAACCAAGACTCTTTTACAGAAGTGGTTCGTTCCAGGTTTAGGACAGAGAAAAATATAAGATGAGACTGAAATATTTCACACCACAAGGCAAGGAGATGCTCAAAGACTAGTGAAGTTGTGTCTTGATTTGAAGAGGCTTCCACTGGCTCAATCTGGGATAACCTGAGCATCAAAAAGACTAAAAACAGTGAAGTGTTAAAGCATGTCAAATTGAAAATGGAGTCCCTGAAGGCACTCAGAAGAAGTAGAGTGAGCAGAGGGAAAAAAAGAGTGGAGGGGAAAACTCTTCCTGATAGAGAAATGACAACTAATATCTCTGAAGGATTGAAAGAATTTTTTAAAACTAACCATTTGCCTTCCCCAATGTAATAATTAATTTAGGCAAAAGTCATTAATGGATGATAAAATGACTGGCTAAAAACTGATGAGCAACAGTTTGCATGGTCTCTAAGTTCTAACTTCAAAGAGGAAAATACACCTTCAAAACGGAGCCATCTGGTAGTCTGCCCTTAGCTAAGTGATCACGTTGTTCACCACTGATAATGAGACAAAGGGACTTGCTGAGCCTCTTGCGCAATGCAGTCAGTGCACACCAGCTGTGATTCTGCTCTGCCAGAAATGTTTAATCTAAGTTTCATCAAAGGACACCAAAGAGCAAACTCAGAATACGAGACATTCCAAATGTCTCGCAAATGGCATAGTCTGTACTCTCCAAACACAGCGATGTCATAAAAAGCCATACAAGGTGGAGAGAATGTTCTAGGTTAGATCACACGGCAAGAAAATATAATGCGTCATCCCTGATCATAGCCTGAGTCAAAAAATCAAACCAGTTATGAGTTACTTTGGGTACAATTGGGGAAATTCTAATATGATCTATATGTACTCAGTCACTTCAGCTGTGTCTGACTCTTTGCAACCCTACGGACTCTAGCCCGTGGTGGGACTCTAACTCCTCTGTCTGTGGGCTTCTCCAGGTAAGAATACTGGAATGGGTTGCCATGCCTTCCTCCACAGGATCTTCCCGACCCAGGGATTGAACCTATGTCTCTTAGATCTCCTGCATTGGCAGGCAGGTTCTTTATCACTTGCAATATGATAATGGTAGGAGAATGTTCTTATCCTTAGAAAATGAATGCTGAGTGTCATGATGCCTTCCACTTATCTTCAAATGGATTAGCATGTGTATATATACATATATATGCACACATATATATAAATTATCCATAGATAAAATATATAGTTCGCATATTAACATACATAATATATGTAATATATAGAATTTAGAGATAGATGGGTGTTCATTGTACTTGTCTTTCAAATTCTGGTAAGTTTAAAATTTTTCAAAATAAAAAATTAGAGGGGAAAAGCCCTATGTTATTTGCTAGGACTGTTACAAAATTAAAAGCTTATGTGAGGCAAAAAAGAAAAGCCTACAAATACCGTGAGTTTTGAAAGATGGGGGTGTCACTAGAGATTAGGAAAGACGTCATGGAAGGGACTGCTTTTTTAAATGTAAAGGTTTTGAGTTAGGAAGGACCTTATAAATCATCTAATTCCACTCCCTTCTGAAGACACGACAACTGAGAGGCTACAGGGCTCATGAAATGTTTAGCACAAAGCTGTGAAATCTAAAGCACTGAACCCATGGTGGTTTCCCATGAATCTGCTTATTGAGCAGCTCCTGTACACGAGCCACCCTACTTTCCATCTCAGATGGGCCCAGAAGGACACTCTCAGTAAGGAAACGCACATAGAAGTTAACCATTACAAGTTCCAAAATAAAATTTAAATGCTAGAAAAATTGCTGGCCTTGAAGATGGAAAGGGTTCGTGGGCAACTTCTAGAAGCTGGGAACACACTCAGCTGACAACCAGCCAGGAAATGGAGTCAGCTTCAGCCCACGACTGCAGGAAACTGCATTTTGCCAACAATCTATTAATAAATAAGTACAAAAAAGTCTTCTCCCCTGAATTCTCTGGAAGAGAATGGAGCCCTATTGACACTTTGACGTTAGCCCAGTGAGACGCAGGAACGCGGGAATGTAGCACCACTGCAACACAGGAAGCATTGAAAGACTGATGGAAATCCCGCGGGTTTTAAGCTTTTGCATAAACATCCCAAATAAAAGCAAATCCAACTGAAAAAATTTAAGTTTTTGTTTCTCACATATAATATCTGTACTGCTGTGGAGAATTTTAAAGTTATTCCAAGTTTTATTGATGCTTCTTTTCCCAAGATGTGTATGCAGTTGGGCATATAACCTCAGTTAGATAGTGGCTATAGATTGTCACCATCGGCTTCTATATGGAAAAAAATGTATTTTCAAAGTTAATGAAAGCCATGATTAGTATTTTTTGATAGTCAGTTATGCCTTTTAATTATAAAGCCATATAAAAATGAGCAATGTATAATGAAGTAGTCTCATGGCATGAATAGGGGGAAAAAAAGAAATTTTAATTTTTAGGTGATTGGATAAAGGATTGATAAATACATGCATCACTTTTTTTCTCACTTGGCTAAGTCATAAATCTAATTTTGACATTCAACTAACCTCATTCAAACATCTGTTACTAGCTTCCAAATCTAAAGCAGAGCAATATTCGCATAACAAATACTTACAGAGGTTGTTAATGAAAGACAACAGTAAATGGAAAAATAATGAGAGAAAATAATTGGTGGAAACTCTTACCACAGCCACTGTCACTGCTTTCCAAAAGCTTCTGGGCATTGTATTTTGCTAAGGAATTCAAAGATGGAAAAGTTTAGAAATCGTTTCTCTATTTTGAAGTGTACAACAGAAAACTGTTCAAATTGTCTTCCCTTGGTTAGTTCAAAAGCAAAGTAAAATGACAGTGCACAAATATTTTCATCCAGTTTGCAAGGTTTCATTGTACATCCAGCCTATCGAATACATTACTTTAATTATGTTTTTGTGTGGGAGGTATTGTCTCATACCCAAGCATGCTCTGTATTTGGTCAGACTGGAGATTCAGAGAAAAACAAGTAAGACAATTTTCATTTTTTTATTTGTGGGCGTCAAGTCTGCGTTGAGGAAATATTTGTCATGCTCACCACATTTTTGCCATATACTTGTCTCACAGAACCAGTGTACAGCTTTGAAGAGGGAAGAATGGCTGCTGTGTCTCACACTGGAGAAATGCTCACTGCCACCCATCTGCACTTCTGGAGGATAGCCAAGCCAATCTTCCTAAAACAACTTTTCAATTCTGAATCTTGCCCCAAATTTCCCAACGTTTCCCTTTTGTCTCCTGCCTGAAATCCAAGCTCTCCAACCTGTCCCTAGTGATTCCCCTCCCACCAAAAACACCCCGAAACACAGCCAAACAGCCCACCTCTGTCCCTTTGCTTGTCCTGCTACGACTGCTTAGAATGCCTGTTACCCCCAGTCACCTCTCAGGACCCAACTAAAGGCTCTCAGTCACAGGAACTTTCTCGATCCTTGTGTTCACATACTAACTGTCTCTGAATGCCCATAGTATCTCGTCTGAACTTTTCTTTCCTTTTGGCATTTAATAAAATACTCCCTTGGACCCTTGCCATTTTTATGATCCACCTTCTACCCTGGGTGTTGGAAAACTGTAACTGTGTGTGTGTAACTGATTGTTAAATCTTTGGTAGATGGTGTTATTGTGTGCGGTTATCCACGCCCTCTTTCTTCATGAATAAAATGTTTCCCCTGCCCCTTTTACTATGGGCTCAAGACATCTGACTTGCTTTAGCCAATGGAACATATTGCTATGTATTACTTCCAAACAGAAGTTCTTGAGGAACTGAAAGATTTCAAAACTCTCCTAGCTTCCGTGCCCTCTGTCATCAGAAAAGCGCAAGGCTTTCCTTTAGTTTAGGTCTCAAAATAAGGATATAGGTAGAGGTTGCTCATCTTGCAGTCTGGAGTAAAATCACATCTAAACAGTAGCTGACAAGATGAACCTGAAAAAGAAATAAATATTTGTTATTGTAAACCACTGAAAATTTGAGATTGCTTACCATATAGTGAAAGCTGATGGATATAATATCTAATATTTTATAAACACTGTGTCCTGTATCCACAATATCTCACTTAACTGATAAAATAATCCTATGTGTTACATACTTTTTTATCCCCTTTTTATAGGTGAGAAAGCAATGATGAAGAGAAGTAACCTAAAACGCACTATGCTGTAGGATTTTAGAATCAGACGCATCTAGCTTAGAAGTTAGATTCTACCGCGTATCAAATATAGTGTCAAAAGTCATAATACAATCACACTAAAAATCAGTCACATGTGAAACAGAGATACAGTTAAGCTCTTCTCACAGCATAAACCTAAGGGCTTTGGGGGGATTAAATAATGTGTGAATGACCAAATGATTTAATGAGCAAGTAAATCTTAATTTACATCACCCCTAAATTAGACCCTGAGATAAAACAGAGATACAGTTAAGCTCTTCTCACAGAATAATTCTAATGGCTGCGATCCAAAAATCTGCAAGCAATAAATGCTGGAGAGGGTGTGGAGAAAAGGGAACCCTCCTACACTGTTGGTGGGAATGCAAACTAGTACAGCCACTATGGAGAACAGTGTGGAGATTCCTTAAAAAATTGCAAATAGAACTACCTTATGACCAGCAATCCCACTGCTGGGCATACACACGGAGGAAACCAGAATTGAAAGAGACACATGTACCCCAATGTTCATCGCAGCACTGTTTATAATAGCCAGGACATGGAAACAACCTAGATGTCCATCAGCAGATGAATGGATAAGAAAGCTGTGGTACATATACACAATGGAGTATTATTCAGCCGTTCAAAAGAATTCATTTGAATCAGTTCTGATGAGATGGATGAAACTGGAGCCGATTATACAGAGTGAAGTAAGCCAGAAAGAAAAACACCAATACAGTATACTAACACATATATATGGAATTTAGGAAGATGGCAATGACGACCCTGTATGCAAGACAGCAAAAGAGACACAGATGTGTATAACGGACTTTTGGACTCAGAGGGAGAGGGAGAGGGTGGGATGATTTGGGAGAATGACATTCTAACATGTATACTATCATGTAAGAATTGAATCGCCAGTCTATGTCTGATGCAGGATGCAGCATGCTTGGGGCTGGTGCATGGGGATGACCCAGAGAGATGTTATGGGGAGGGAGGTGGGAGGGGGGTTCATGTTTGGGAACGCATGTAAGAATTAAAGATTTTAAAATTTAAAAAATAAAAAACTAAAAAAAAAAGGGCTTTGGGGGGATTCAATAATGTGTGAATGACCAAATGATTTAATGAGCAAGTAAATCTTAATTTACATCACCCCTAAATTAGACCCTGAGATAAACACTTGATGTGGGTAGTTTAGAAAGCTTCACAAAGCTTTTTTGTGAAGAAGTGGGGAATGAGATAAAGGATAAGAAAAGTCAATTAAATAGCTTAAAATTTGGAGAAGTTTTGGGGAAACAGACTCAATCACACTAAGATACCATGTGGAATATGATTCAGATGGCCAAGTAAGATCCTATCAGGATCTTAAACAAATAACAACTAAAAACTCTGTACAAAAAGAAAGAAAGAAAGAAAGACAAATAAGAAAAACTGGAAAGTGAAGTCAATGGAAAGTGAACAAGCAGATTCTGGAAGAATCAAAACTTGGAAAAAGGATCAGAAGAGGATGAGTTTTCCATCATTACAAATTTTACCCTGAGGGCAGACCGAAGTTAGCACTACACAGCATGCCTAAAACTCTAATAGAAAACAGTCTTTCTGGCCTAAAGAATTAGCAGATGGAATTTAGAGCAACCACAGGTCCTGAAAAGTTGAGAGGATGAGGAGAAAGATGTGAGCCAGGAAGAGAGAGTCCTAAATTCTATTTATAAACTCTGCTCAAGTCTCTGAACTGGGGCATATATGAAGGGAGCAGACTCCAATACCTCAGCTAAAGGCAAAATAGGGGTTTGAAGCTGCTGCCCAAGAAAATGCCTTTACAGTTTGAGTTTGGCCAAGTTAATTTCTCACTTTAAAAAAATGGGGAACTCTTTGGAGAAATTTAATATAGAGTCTTTACTACAGAACATCCCACAATGTCTAGCATAAAATCCAAAATTGCTCAACTTGTGAAGAATCAGGAAAATGTGACCCATTTTCAAGAGACAAGACCATGAAACAAGTCTGGTCTCAAAATGATCTAAATGTTGAAATTAGCAGACATGGATTTTAAAAGCAGATTTTTATAACTCTGCTCATTGAAATAAGAGAAAATATGCTTGTATTAATGAAAATGTAAAGAATCTCAGCAGGAAAAAAAAGAGAAACTATTAAAAAAGAACCAAAAAAAATTCCTGAACTTAAAAAAATGCAATTTTGAAACTAAAATCTCACTGAACAGACTTAACAGCAAATTGGATATGACAGAAAAATCAGTGAACTTGAAAATAGATAGAAAGTATCCAATCTGAAGGACAAAAATATTTTTTAAGTTTTTTTTTTTTTTTTTTAAGGTAATTCCCTGGTGGTTCAGTCGGGACTCTGCACTTTCACTGCAGAGGGCCAGAGTTCAATCCCTGGTCAAAGAACTAATATCCTGAAAGGCACATAGTGCAGCCAATTTAAAAAGTGCTTTTTAAAATTAAACTATTTTTTAAGTTCCAGAGTCTTAGAAACCTGTAGAGCAGTAACGGAAGTTTAACATACTTATATCAGGGTCCCAAAAGGAAAGCATAAAGAAAAAGGGGAAGAAAAAAATGTTTGAAATATAAAGGCCCCGGAGCTCTAAATCTGGTGAAAGACAAAAATGTAAGAACTCAAGATGCTCAGAAAGAAAAATACAAAGAAAACTACACCTGGGGATTCTCTGATGCCCCAGAGGTTAGGGTTCCACACTTCTAATACTGGGAAGTATAGATTGCTTCCTAAAGCAATCACAGTCTAGATACCTGGTCAGGGAACTTAGATCCTACAAGCCAGGCAGCGCCATCCTCCCAAAAAGAAAACTACACCTGCACACATCATAGTCAAACTGCTAGAAAGCAACATTGAAGAGAAAATCTTAAAAGCAGCCAAAAAACATGATACATTGGCAAAAGGGGGACAACCATTTGGTTACACATTGACTTCTTACCAGAAGCTAGAGAGATCAGAAGACAATGAGACAATATATTTAATGTACTAAAAGAAAAAATAAGCTGTCAATTTAGAACTCTATATCCAGTGAAAATGTCTTTCAACCATAAAGGCAAAATGAAGACATTTTTATGCAACAGAAAACTAAAAGAAATTCACTACAAGAAATGCTCTAAAAACTTTTTTCTGTAGGTTGAAAGAAAAATGAAATCAAATGGAAACTCAAATCTTCAAGAAGAAACAAAGAGCTTTATATATTGTTACTATGGGTAAATACGAAAGACTACTTTTCATCTCTTTAAAAAAATACATGACCATTTAAAACACTTATTAATCATTGTCTTGTGGGAACATTTAGATGTAATACATATGACATTTACTGGAGGGGATACTGGAGGGGAAAGTTAATTGATTTATAAGAAAGTTTCATGGTTTATACATTTTTATGTCAAGCAGTCACCAAAAAAAAAAAAATAATAATAATAATGTTAAGAGACCTAGCTAAAAAGTCTATAGATAAATAAAATAAAATTCTTTAAAATATCCAAATATCAAAAAGAAGGCAGACAAGGAAGCAAAGAGGAATAATATAGGACACAAGCAGAAAACTCTTCTGCTGCAAATGTCTAAAAATTTAAATTTAATTTAAATGTCTCGGCAAATTTAATAAACATGTTTTTTAGATGCATAATTGAGCTCTCCAAAAAGGGACCAGAAACTAAAAATCCAAGTGACAATCAAGTGACTCAATGTTACAGCTACAGGGGAGGGGAATGAAATTTCCAGGTGGACAAGAAAAGATTCCAGGTGGACAACTCAACAGCTTTGTGACTCCTTGGTTGTAAAGAAATTTAGTTCTCATAACTGCCCATCTGCAAGGTGACGCCTTTCCATTAAGACATTCTTGGCCTCTCCTTCGTTCTCCAAGTCCCTGTCTAACTGGAGATTCTGCCTCTGTCATGTCTCTCTTCATTATAAGCAACAGGAAACTGACATGAGGGTTGGGGAAGGGTGGGTGTGGAGAAGTCCTGGACCCGACTCTAATGCAAACAGGGTGATTTGCCCGAGTGCTTAGACATGTCCAACTCTTTGCAACACTCTGGACTCTAGCCTGCCAGGCTCCCCTGTCCGTGGGGTTTTCCAAGCAAGAATACTGGAGCAGGCAGCCATTTCCTTCTCCAAAGGAATCTTCCTGACCCAGGGATCAAACCTGCATCTCCCATGTTTCCTGCATTGCAGGGGCATTCTTTACCTGCTGAGCCACTGGGGAAACCCAGGGTGACATGTGTTTTCCTAAAGCAGTCACATAGGGGACACAATATTCTGATTTTCCATTTAAATTATATTCCCACTCCTGGAACAAAGGGGGAGATCAATACCCCATAAGCTATTGTAGCAGACACTTTAAACTTCTGTCGCATCACCTTGTCCCTCCTATCTCAGCTTCAACTGTGATAGAAACTTCTGTCCATCCCACCTCAAGCAATTTGCCCTGTGTTTCTGTACTTTTCTGCCTAAAAGCTTTCCAAAGTTTGAGGAGTTTGCTCAACCCACACACACTCACAAGCAAGAAACACAGAGGAATTAACATCCCTAGTTGCAATATTCAACCAAATAGAGATGAGGATAACAGATTAATTCCCCAACATCCCAACTCAGAGGATCTTTGAAAGTGTTGAAACCCAGTTGCTTACAGTAACCAGCTTGGTAACTCATTCTTAATCGGCTTTTCCTCATTCCATATATCATTCTTCCTAATCCCTCTCTCCTTGAAATTACCTCCCAAGTAGACCACCTGCACCAAGTCCTAATCTTAAACTGTTTAGGGGAATCAGCTATGTGGATTATGTAATTATTATGTAATAAGTTATGTGGATTAGAAGTAAGATGGAGGATGATTTCTCTAAAAAAAACTAGAACGTGATCACTGAAACGGTGAGTGTATCTGAGTAACACAAAACAACAAAAGTCTACCATAAACCTACAATCCTGCAACCTTCTCCCACCTACTTAGAGGAGATCAAGCTTTCTCATCTACTCTAGAGAGACTCCCAAGAGCCTTGCACAGCCTCTGGCCTAAGTGGTAAAAGGTGACAAAATGTGGATACTGATTCAGGTCCTCTTTTTTTCTTTTTTTCCCTAAAGTCATGCAAACTCAAATTCATCAACTTTGTGTTCTTCTGAGGGTCATTTCCACAAAAATATTCATCTCTTTTCAACTTCTGCCTCTTTTTTGGCTGCTTATACAGCTTGTGCCGGCTCCCAAAATTTTTGTCCTTGTCTCTGGCAGAATCAGCTTTGAAAATAGGGCTCTGTTCAGTTTACCTTGATTTTATTGCCTTTTGATTAGTCTTCTCAACCAGGAGGTCCAAAAAAAGTAAAACACTATCTTTCCTTTCTTCTCCAGTGTCAGATTTGTTGTTGTATAGGATCCAGAGAATGCAAATGAGAACAAACAGTGCAGGAATTTGTCTGCTGTTGATGGGAATGTAAATTGATGCAGCCACTATGGAAAACAGTATGAAGAGTCCTCAAAAAAACTAAAAATTGAGTTGCCACGTGATCCAGCAATGCCATTCCTGGACATATATCTGTAGAAAACTCTAATTTGAAAGAATTCATGCACTCCAATGTTCATAGCAGCACTATTTACAATAGCCAAGACATGGAAGCAAATGAAATATCCATTAACACATGAATGGATGAAGATGCAATATATATGCACAATGGAACATTAATAAGCCATAAAAAGAATGAAATTCTTCATGGGAAATAGATGGGGAAACAGTGGAAACAGTGTCAGATTTTATTTTGGGGGGCTCCAAAATCACTGCAGATGGTGATTGCAGCCATGAAATTAAAAGATGCTTACTCCTTGGAAGGAAACATGATCAACCTAGACAGCATATTCAAAAGCAGAGACATTACTTTGCCAACAAAGGTCCATCTAGTCAAGGCTATGGTTTTTCCAGTGGTCATGTATGGATGTGAGAGTTGGACTGTGAAGAAAGCTGAGCACTGAAGAATTGATGCTTTTGAACTGTGGTGTTAGAGGAGACTCTTGAGAGTTCCTTGGACTGGAGGGAGATCCAACCAGTCCATCCTAAAGGAGATCAGTCCTTGGTGTTCATTGGAAGGAATGATGTCGAAGCTGAAATTCCAATACTTTGGCTACTTGATGAGAAGAGCTGACTCGTTGGAAAAGACCCTGATGCTGGGAGGGATTGAGAGTGGGAAGAGAAGAGGACAACAGAGGATGAGATGGCTGGATGGCATCACCGACTCGATGAACATGAGTTTGTGTAAACTCCAGGAGTTGGTGATGGACAGGGAGGCCTGGCATGCTGTGATTCATGAGGTCGCAAAGAGTTGGACACGACTGAGCGACTGAACTGAACTGAACTGAAAAAAAAAATGAAATGATGCAATTTGCAGCAACGTGGATGGACATAGAGATGACCATACTAAGTGAAGTCAGTCAGAAAGATAAAAAAATATATCATATGATATCACTTCTATGTGGAATCTAAAATATAACTCAAATGAACTTATTCATAAAATGAAAAGACTCAAGGACATAGCGAACAAATTTATGATTACTGAAGGGGCAAGTGGGTAGGGATGTATAAATTAGGATTTGAGATTAGCAGATACAAACTACTGCGTGTAAAATAAACAATGAGGTCCTACTGTATAGCAGAGGGAACTATATTCAGTATCCTATAATAAACCATAATAAAACAAAATAGAAAAATATCAGGTAAATCCAAATTGAGATGGTCTATGAAATAAACCAAACTGTCAGTCAAGAGCAAAGAAGACAAAAAACAGTTCCAGATCAAAGGAGACCAAAGACACATGACTACTAAATGCTTACCTGTGATTCTGGACTAGATCTTGGGCTAGAAGCAAACAAAAAGTTATATAAAGGACACTATTGGGACAATTGACAAAACTGGAGTATGAATTATAGATAAAAGCATTGTATCAATTAACTTTTTAAAGTTTAATAACTGCACTGTGGCTTTGTAGGAAGATATCTTTGTGCTTTGGAAATTGGCACTGGGGTGTGAAGAAGTAAAGGGGTGTCAGCCATACAGCCTACTGTCAAAAAAAAAAAACTGAAATGAATTTATTAACAGACGCAAAAGTGGCCACCCAGACAAAACTCATTTGAATGACCATTTTCTACAACTACAGAGCTGTAAAATTTCTGTTAAAGAAAATGAAAGGAGAAAAACACTGTAGAGAAGAAAACTTTGAAAGCTGTACAATACAATACATAGAATTCATTGAAATTAAACCCACTAATCCTTTTTAGCCCATTTCAAATATTTTCTCTAACACTCCCCTTTGTCCACCCTTGTGATCATAATAATCTCAAAAATTACTTTTGTACACATCAAAAAAGGTTCATCTCCTATTATACAGAGTGAAGTGAGTCAGAAAGAGAAAGAGAAATACTGTATTCTAACACATATATACAGAATCTAGAAAAATGGTACTGAAGAATTTATTTACAGGGCAACAATAGGGAAACAGACATGGAGAATAGACTTATGGACATGGGGAGAGGGGAGGAGAGGGTGAGATGTATAGAAAGAGTAACATGGAAACTTACATTACTATATGCAAAATAGATAGCCAATGAGAATTTGCTGTATGGCTCAGGAAACTCAAACAGGGACCCTGTATCAACCTAGGGGGTGGGATGGGGAAGGAGATGGGAAGGAGTTTCAAAAGGGAGGGATTCATGTTGAGGTCTGACAGAAAACAGCAAAATTGTGTAAAGCAATTATCCTTCAATAAAAATAAATTAACTTTTTAAAAAAGGGTTATCTCATTAGACTTGGCCTAATTATTCACACAGATGTAGGGCTTCCTGGGTAGCTCAATGGTAAAGAATCTGCCTGCCAGTGCAAGAGACCCAGGTTCGATCTCTGAGTCAGGAAGATCCCCTAGAGAAGGAAATGGCAAGCCACTCCAGTAATCTTGCCTAGAAAATCCCATGGACAGAGGAACCTGGCAGGCCACAGTCCACAGGGTCACAAAATAGTCAGACATGACAATGATTAAACAACAACAACATATAAAAAAGGCCCATCTCATTAGGTTTGGCCTAATTATTCACATAGATGTAGCAAGTACTAATTAGCCATACAGGCCCCCTTGAGATCTTGCAATGCTACAGCCATATGGTACTGAACAAGTAGCAAGGCTGCCATATTAACTTCTGTCTGGACATTTTCATAAGGAATCGTGGACTGAACTTCTAAAAGCCGTTCATTTGCTCCCCTGAGATTATGAAATGAGGCCTAGGAAGTTCCCTTCACCATGTTAAACCTGAAATATCTACAAATTTGGGTGAATTTCTCTCTAGAGGTCACTAAAATTATCTTAGTTTCCTGACCTAATTAGCCAAGTATGGTTTTTCCAGTAGTCATGTATGGATGTGAGAGTTGGACTGTGATGAAAGCTGACTGCCAAAGAATTGATGCTTTTGAAGTGTGGTGTTGGAGAAGACTCTTGAGAGTCCCTTGGACTGCAAGGAGATCCAACCAGTCTATTCTGAAGGTGATCAGCCCTGGGATTTCTCTGGAAGGAATGACACTAAAGCTGAAACTTGGCCACCTCACGCGAAGAATTGACTCATTGGAAAAGACTTTGATGCTGGGAGGGATTGAGGGCAGGAGGAGAAGGGGACAACAGAGGGTGAGATGGCTGGATGCATCACTGACTCGATGGACATGAATCTGAGTGAACTCTGGGAGTTGATGATGGACAGGGGGGCCTGGCATGCTGCGATTCATGGGGTCCCAAAGAGTCGGACACAACTGAGCGACTGAACTGAACTGAACCACCTGTGAGGCTGGGATCCTATAAACAAGTCACCAAGCCATGCTTCCTTGAAGGATTCTGTAAGCACGTCTTTCATAAGTAAAATCAATTTTTTCTTGATGTGACATGTCATGCGTGAATAAGCATTATTCTTGAATATGCTAGGGCCTTGTTCTCACAATCAGTTTGTCAAACTGTATTCTGGTAAAGAAAAAAAGAGAGAGAGAATAGATTCTTATTGAACTTATGCAAATAGTATTTTGTCATGAAAAAGGAGACTCAGTAAAGTTTTAATTGCATTTTTTAAACTTTTTTTGAGATATAACTCAAATACCATTAAATCAGTTTTGAGTATCCGCAATGTTGTGCAACTATCACCATTATCTAATTTCAGACCACTTTCATCACTCCAGAAAGAAACCCCATATCTATAAGCAGTCACTTTCAGTGACTTCAGTCCCACTTCAGGCCCTAGCAACAACTAATCCACAGATAGCCCCCAACTTAAAATGGTTCAATTTACAAAATGTCAACTTTACAATGATGTGAAAGCAAAATGCATTCAGTAGAAACCAAACTTCAAATTTTGATTTTTTCCTGAACTAGCAGAATGATACTCTCTCATGATACCTGGCAGGAGTAGCAAGCCACAGCACCCACTCAGTCATGTGATCACAAGGTTAAATAACCAAAACATTTACAAGCATTCTGTATCCAGACAACTATCCTATTTTCACTTTCAGTGCAGTAGTCAATAAATTATATGAACTATTCAACACTTTATTATAAAATGGGCTTTGTGTTAGATGTTTTTGCCCAACTATCAGTTCAGTCACTCAGTCGTGTCCAACTCTTTGTGACCCCATGAATTGCAGCATGCCAGGCCTCCCTGTCCATCACCAACTCCCGGAGTTTACCCAAACTCATGCCCATCGAGTCGGTGATGCCATCCAGCCATCTCATCCTCTGTTGTCCCCTTCTCCTCCTGCCCTCAATCCCTCCCAGCATCAGAGTCTTTTCAAATGAGTCAGCTCTTCGCATCAGGTGGCCAAAGTATTGGAGTTTCAGCTTTAGCATCAGTCCTTCCAAAGAACATCCAGGACTGATCTCCTTTAGAATGGACTGGTTGGATCTCCCTGCAGTCCAAGGGACTCTCAAGAGTCTTCTCCAACACTACAGTTCAAAAGCATCAATTCTTCAGTGCTCAGCTTTCTTCACAGTCCAACTTTCGTATCCATACGTGACCACTGGAAAAACCATAGCCTTGACTAGATGGACCTTTGTTGGCAAAGTAATGTCTCTGCTTTTGAATATGCTATCTAGGTTGGTCATAAATTTCTTTCCAAGGAGTAAGCATCTTTTAATTTCATGGCTGCAGTCACCAATTGCAGTGATTTTGGAGCCCCCCCCCCAATAATCTGACACTGTTTCCACTGTTTCCCCATCTATTTCCCATGAAGTGATGGGACCAGATGCCATGATCTTCGTTTTCTGAATGTTGAGCTTTAAGCCAACTTTTTCACTCTCCTCTTTCACTTTCATCAAGAGGCTTTTTAGCTCCTCTTCACTTTCTGCCATAAGGGTGGTGTCATCTGCATATCTGAGGTTATTGATATTTCTCCCGGCAATCTTGATTCCAGCTTGTGATTCTTCCAGCCCAGCGTTCCTCATGATGTACTCTGCATATAAGTTAAATAAGCAGAGTGACAATATAGAGCCTTGACGTACTCCTTTTCCTCTTTGGAACCAGTCTGTTGTTCCATGTCCAGTTCTAACTGTTGCTTCCTGACCTGGATACAGATTTCTCAAGAGGTAAGTCAGGTGGTCTGGTATTCCCATCTCTTTCAGAATTGCCCAACTATAGGCTGATGTAAATGTTCTGAGCTCACTTAGAGTAGGTTAGGCTAAGCTATGATGTTTAGTAGGTTAAGTATATTAAACACATTTTCAACTTAAGATATTTTTAACATATGATGGCTTATTGGGACATATCCTTATCATAAGTTGAGAAAGATCTGAACTTCTGTTTCTAGGGATTTGTTTACTCTGTATGTGAAAGTATGACAGTGAAAGTGTTAGTCACTCAGTCATGTCCAACTCTGTAGCCCCATGGACTATAGCCAGGCAGGCTCCTCTGTCCATGGGAATTTTCCAGGCAAGAATATTGGAGTGGGTTGCTGTGCCCTCTTCCAGGGGATCTTCCTCACCTAGGAATTGAACTTGGGTCTCCTGTGTTGCAGGCAGATACTTTACCGTCTGAGCCACAAGGGTATCCCCTATTCTGTATATTTTATGTAAATTAAACCATGAGCATGTAAATTAAACATGTGACCTATTGTGTCTGATTTTCCCACTTACCATAATATATTCAAGGTATCTCCATGTTGTAGCATGAATCTATACTTCATTTTTCTGCATGTGGCTGAATAATATACCATTGAATGGATATACCACATTTTGTACATTGATTCCTCAGCACATGGACATTTGCATTGCTTCCACTTTTTCATTATTACGAATAATACTGCTATGAACATTCATGCCCAAGTTTTTGTTTGTACAAAAGTTTTCATTTCTCTTGAGGGTATATCTAGAGGTGAAATTGCTGGGTCATATATATTTACCTTTTTGAGGAATTTCCAAACTGTTTTCCAATGATATACCATCCTACATTCCTTCAATATATAATGGTTCCAATTCCTCTGCACCCTCACCAACATGTGTCATTGTCTTTTTTTATTATATCCAGTGTGAAGTGATATTTCATTGTGAGTTTGATTTGCATTTCCCCAATACTTTGGTCACCTGAGGCAAAGAACCTACTCATAGGAAAAGATCCTGATGCTGGGAGAGATTGCAGGCAAAAGGAGAAGGGGGCAGTAGAGGGTGAGATGATTAGAGAGCATCACCGACTCAATGGACATGAATTTGAGAAAACTGGGAGATAGTGAAAGACAGGAAAGCCTGGTGTGCAGTCCATGGGGTTGCAAGAGTCAAACATGACTTAGCGACTGAACAACAACAAATAGTTATAATGTTGAGCATCTTTTCAGTGCATGTTTAAGGGTCATTTGTACACCACCTTTGGAAAAATGTCTATTCTGATCTCTTGCCCATTCTAAACTGTGCAATTTGTCTTTTTATTTTTGAATTATAAGAAATTTTTATATATTCTGGGTACTATACATTTATCAGATGAATGATTTGCAAATATTTCTCCTGTAAATTGTCATTTTGCTTTCTTGGGTCCTTGGAAGCACAATTCTTAATTCTGAAGTCTAATTTATGTATTTTTTCTTTTATTGCTTCTGTTTTTTTTAAGTATAATTTACTTAGAATATGTTAAATTCAGTTATACATGTTGACCCAGTATTTTATAGATTATGTCATTAAAAGTTATTTAAAATAATGTTATAATTGTCTGTGATGTACAATGTATCTTTGTTGCTTATCTATTTTATACATAGTGGTTTGTATTAATTACTCTCATACCCCATTCCGCCCCTCTCCCCTTCCCTTTTCCCCACTAGCAAACACAAGTTTGCTTTCCATACCTGTGCATCTTTTTTTTAATTTTGCTATATACATTCTTGTTTTTTTTAGATTTCACATATGAGTGATATCATACAGTATTTCTCTTTCTCTCTTATTTTGCTGAGCATGATATTTTCTAGGTCCGCCAATATTGCTGCAAATTTCATTCTTTTTTTGGCTGAATAGTGCTCCATTGTATATGTATATAACACATCTTCCTTAGCCATTCATCTGCTGATGGACACTGAGGTTGTTTCCATATCTTAGCTACTGTAAACAATGCTGCAGTGAACATAGAGATGTGTGTATGTTTTTGAATAAGTATTTTCTTTGAGTAGGTACTCAGAAGTGGAATTGCTAGATTTTACAGTAGTTCTATTTTTAATTTTTTAAGAAAATGCCATACTGTCTTCAATAGTGGTTGCACCAGTTTACATTCTTATCAACAGTGTGCAAGGATTCCCTTTTCTCCATATCCTCACCAACATTTGCTATTTGTAGACCGTTTGATGATAGCCATTCTGATGGGTGTGATGTAATATCTCATTGTTGTTTTGATTGAATTCCCCTGAAAATTAGCAATGTTGAGTATGCTTTTATGTAACTTTTAGTCATCTGTATGTCTCCTTTGGAAAAATTCAAAGAATTATTCAGATCTTTGCCCATTTCTTTGTTTGTTTGGTATTGAGTTGTATGAGTTGCCTATGTATTTTGAATACTAACCCCTAAGTGCTTGTATCATTTGCAAATATGGTATCCCATTCAGTAGCTTGTCTTTTTGCTTAGTCAATAGTTTCCTTTGCTGTGCAAAAGCTTTTTAAGTTTAGCTAGGTCCCATTTGTTTATTTTTGCTTTTGATTCCTTTACCTTAGGAGACAGATCAAAAATATATATATATTGCTACAACTTATGTCAAAGAGTATTCCGCCTATGTTCTCTGCTGACTGGTTTATGGTTTCATATCTTACATTTAGGTTTTTTATACGTTCTGAGTTTATTTTTTTTGTATGGTGTGAGGAAATGTTCTAATCTCATTATTTTACGTGAAACTGTCAAGTTTTCCTAGAACCAATTATTCAAGAGACTGCATCTTCTCCATTATATGTTCTTGCCTCCTTCCTCATAGATTAATTGACTATACATGGGTAAGTTTATTTCTGGACTCTATTCTGTTCCATTGATCTATTTTTTTAACCAATACCAAGCTGTTTTGATTACTGTAGTTTTGTAGTATATTCTGAAGTCTGGGAAGATGATACATACAGTTTTGTTCTTTTTTTCTCCAAATTGCTTTGGCAATTTGAGGTCTTCTGTGGTTCCATGTATATCTTAGGATTATTTGTTCTAGTTCTATGGAAAATGTCATGTGTATTTTGGTAGAGATTGCATTAAAGCTGTAGAATGCTTTTGGTAGTATGGCCATTTTAACAGCATTAATTCTTCCAATCCAAAAGCATGGGATATCTTTCTACTTCTTAGAGCTGGAGCCAAGTGTAGAGCAGGGATTTTCCCCTGGTTGGTGCCATCACAGCCCTGCAATGAGTGGGGTCAATCACAAGTTGCTGAAGTGGAAGCCCTGAGGGTCTGGCCCAAGCTGACTCTGTTCCCATTAAGTGTGTGCTTTCCCATTTTCCAGCACCAGGACCTTTGCCCAAGAAGTGCTGAAGCAAGCAAGGCTCATTCACATTCCCAGTTGGTGTCAGCCACAGACAGTTCTAAACTGTCTCCAGTGAACAGTCTGTGCAGGCAGCAGGAATTTTCTTTGCTCTGCTCAAATGCAGCCTGAAGTCCAAGCCTCCTTTCTGCCTCACAGCTGATCACTTCCCACAGCCTCTGCAGCCCCTGCCCTGCTCTGGAGCTGCACTGCAGGGCAGGTGGGGCCCAAGTGGACTCATGGCATGTATCTGGGCATGAGCTGTGATGGAGCAGCCATTGTCAGAGGTCTAGGCAGATTCTGATGCACCGCTTGGGTGAAAGATGCTCAGTCATGTATGACTCTGTGGCCCCATGGACTATACAGTCCATGACATTCTCCACGCCAGAATACTGGAGTAGGTAGCTGTTTCCTTCTCAAGAGGATCTTCCCAACCCAGGTATCAAACTCAGGTCTCCTGCATTGCAGGCAGATTGTTTACCAGCTGAGCCTAAATGCCAACAATGGCCAGCATCACCCCACTTGGATTCTGCCCTGGGATCAGGCAGCCTCTGCATCCCATAGAAAAATCTGAGTTTTCTCCCCAGTCATAGTACCCCTAGATTCTGTGCCACCCACGTGATGTGGAGTAAGCAGTGGTGGAGCATTTGCTCAGCTAGGGTTGGGGCTTGGGTCAAGAGGGTCAGGGAAATCCACAGCCTTCAGAGCAGTCCTGTAATCACCCTCACCACCCTGCATCAGGGGCAAGCCAGCACATGAGCTCCACAGGAGCAGAGTGCAGGCTTCCCACAGCCCTCCTGTTAGTCCCAGTCATCTTCCAAACAGCCACAGGGGCTTGTCTCCCCCATGTAGGACCCCAGGACTGGGGCATCAGATCTGGGGCTGTCACTGCTCACTCCCCAGGGCAGGTATCTACCTGTACGTCTCCTTTTCCCTCCAAGTCCCATCCCAGAGACACAGATCCCAACCTGATTGCTTTTCTTCCCTTCCAACCCGATTACGTGTATACCTTTCCTACAGCTTTGGTTGTACAGGCATCTTTTTGACAGTTTCCAATTAATTTTCAGTGAGAACTGTTCCACATGTAGATGTATATTTTTTGTATTCATGAGGGGAGGTGAGTTCTGTGTCCTCTGTTCCATCATCTCTTCTCTTGCTTCGGTTTTGGTGTCATAGCTAAAAGATCACTCATCACCTAATCCAAAGTCATAAAGATTTAGACTTATATTTTCCTTTAAGAGTTTTAAAGTTTTGGTTCTCAGCAAGAGTTTTTTAATTCAAGGAAGGTGTCTATGAGACTCAAAAATAATTTTTAAATATTTCATTTCATTTCATTTACATAAGGAAAATCTAATAAATCACAGATTAAAGATAACTTACAAAGAAAGATAAAGGGCTTTTTCCTATGTCCAATAAAGTATAGAACATTAAAACAATAATACTTCATTATTTCATTTTAAAATGAAATTTCCCATACATTCATTCAACCTATTAATTCTTATTCTGCTTAATATTGAGGGTAAAACATTTTGTGGACTGAAGGGGCATTACATAGATTACACAGAATATAAAGAAAAGTCTTTCATATTGCCATTTGGCAAATGCATCAGTCAGTAAACCAAGAAAGCAAGCCCTTTGAAATATGATAAACTATGCCAAAATTTTAACATATTTCATAGCTTCTTTTCAAACTTAGATGTTATAAGCCAAGGCAAATAAAATTCACTGTCAAAGTTTCATATCTTAGAACAAACTGATACTTTAGGACTCTTATATTCTTATAAGTGTGCATTGAAGCTTTCCAGAAGCTACATGACATAAGATATCATCGATTGAAAGCTGAAAGAGATAGGAGACTCAAGCTGAGTCCCATTAGCCAGACATCAGAGATTTACAAAAATCAATTCTTCTCATTAATTTTTAAAAAATACAGTTCTCATTAAACATGTTACTTAGGTTAGCATGAAATCAGTTCATTATTGCTATTTTCAAAAATCAAATATTTAAAAGATTTATTGGCTTTAGTTTCTAATATGGTAAATGCTGACAAATGTAACCTACTTAGACAAAAGCTCATTCATTGTGCTTTTAAATGTTCAGAATGTAAAAGAATCCTGAGACAAAAGGATTTGATAATCTCATTAAGATAAAACTATTCTCTTTTCCCTTGAAAAAGAAGGCACATAAACCTTTCTATTTCTCATCAATGTTCACAGTATAGTTTCAGCTATTCATATTAATTAACTTTCAACCAAAATAGTTAACTTCCATTTCACATATAAAATTGAAGGACCATAAATAATTGAAAATTATTTAATATAAATAAGCATGAAGCAAACCAGCAAAGCTCATAAACATATATAACACAACTTTTTACAAAAACTATACACATTCTTGTCACATCTTATTGTAGCAAATGTGAACATATTCATTAGCATGACCCAAAGATGTAGCCTCTCTATAGCATATTTTTAAAAAACAAAAAGCATATAAACAAGATAATGTTTAATAACCAAAATTTCAGAATTGTATCTTAGTTAGAGCTATTTAGGTATCCCAAGATTAACACACAGATTAGGCTAATGTTAGTTTAAAGTTTTTAACTACCCAAAGACCTTGGAAATTATATTTAAATTGGCACATTACAAAAACTTAATTATTACTAATATATAAAAATAAATTTTGTCAATTTTCAAATTGACAAAATTCAAATGTTATTGCACACAAATTTATATATTTTTTATATTCTTAAACATTATAGAGGGGTATGTGTGTGCTCAGTTGTGTCCAACTTCTTGAGACCCCATGGACTGTAGCCTGCCAGGCTCCTCTGTTCGTGAGACTTTTCAGGCAAGAAAACTGGAGTGGATTGCCATTTCCTCCTCCAGGGAATGATCACAACCCAGGGACTGAGCCAACGTCGCCTGTGTCTCCTGCACTGCCAGTCAGATTCTTTACCACTGAGATCCCTGGGAAGCCCATAGAGGCTAATATTTATTTGATTAGAAAACCTATATACGTTTAGGAAAAACAAACTCAAGTAAAACAAATATATCAATACTGATAAATCAAGAAAATATATGGTTGTTATTTTAATTAATATTACAAAATTACACTAATCTCATTGCCAAAGAGTTCTGTTAATTATGTGAACTAAAATTCTTAAAATATTCTGAAATTTGAAGTTTCTGTAAGAATTCTTTTCAAGCTTAGCATATTAAAAATGTTAGTAGTTCAGCATTTTTATTTTGTGGGAATTTAAGCAACATTTTATTTATATAAGTGTTATCTAACTCTATAAATCAATAAGAACAAAGTTTATTAAAGAGCTTGTACAATCTAATTTATTAATATTTTCCAGAGATAGGAAAACATTTAATAGTCATGAAATCAGTTCAGTTCAGTTCAGTCGCTCAGTCGTGTCCAACTCTCTGCAACCCCATGAATCGCAGCACACCAGGCCTCCCTGTCCATCTGTATTACAGACATATAAACACACAGGCACATAGGCATAGACAGACATAGAAAACTTAGTTTCAGTTCAACAGGTTTAGGGTAAACATAGAAACACAAAACCTCACCAGTGCAGATATCAAGGAGTTGTTCTTGTCAGTGAGCATAAATACTCTAAATTGCTTTGAACTCAAAATAGATAGACACACACACACACAAAGACTAAAAAAAAAATAATTTCCTTTTATCTGTCGCCTCATAGCAAACAATTGCCATCATCTATCTACAGAGATCATCAAACAGACCATACTGTAAGACCAAATTCTCAGTCATTACTGCCACCAACAAGAAATATTTATTTGTCATGTGCAAACCCAAAACAAAAACAAGGCAAAATATCAGCAAAGGAAAAACCTAGACAAATAGAGAAACAGCCAAATTTAAGTTCTACTGTCACTTGGAATTACTCTAGGATCCAAGAAAAGCAATGCCTGGGCTTAAGTGACCCATGAAATGCACTTTTCAAGCAATGCAGTTCACCTGGTTTTGTCATTGGGCAATTCAGTGGATGACCACCAAAGCTTTTAAGGATTATTTTTCTTAAAGGTAAAGTTATGACTATCATACCAATATAAAATTAACACATATCAAAGATTTAACTCATTGATTGATGAGAGAACCAGTAGGATGTTGCAAATGGTTCTGAGAAGAATCTAAAGGACAGATACAGGTATTGGAATAGATAGAGCATCAAAAATACTAAAATAAATTTGCTAATAGATATGAAAATGAGCCTAGGAGTTGGGGGTGGAGAAGGAAATCAGTTGCCTTTCACCAGACAAAATTCATATCCATAGCTTTCAGTTTTCTCCATCTTACAGTGTCTAAAATAGCTCTGTTACAGACAATGAAAGACACAGGCTTGTACTGAATCAGCCAACAAGGAAGAGCTCACTAAAGGATGCTTAATGTTGCATTGAAAAGACAGTCAGTAATCTTTTTTCTTTCTTTCCTCTTTCCCTTTTCAAAGTCTTTCACAATTTTGCCTAACAAGCCATGAAATGCTATTGAGACGTAGGGAAGAGCAAGAAAAAATATTATGTAAGGATGTGGACAATTCTCCACTATTTTTTTAAATGTTTATTTCATTTATTTCTTCATTTTTGGCTGCACTGGGCCTTTGTTGCTGCAAAGGGGCTTTTTCTGTTACAGTGAGAGGGGGCTACTCTCTAGTTTCGGTCCCTGGGCTTCTCATTGCAGTGGCTTCTCTCGTGGAGCACAAGCCCTGGGGCTCAGGCTTCAGCAGGTGCTGTGTACAGGCTTAGATGCCCTGCAGCATGCGGAATCTTCCCAGACTAGGGATCAAGCCTGTGTCCCCTGCTTTGGCAGGCAGATTCTCAACCACTGGACCACAAGTCCTCCACTACTATTAAGTCATTAAAACAAGTAAGGAACAGAGGTGGTTGCATAAGTGTAAAAAGAATATGGGAATAGAGAATATACGCCTTTTGATATATATATGAATAACATATCTCTGGAAAGATTTTTTAAATACTAACACAATCAGTTTTTTCTGGCAAGGGAAACGGGGTGATGAGGGATTACCAACGAGAATAAGTATATTTATATAAGTACATATATGTATGTGTATATGTATACATATATATATCCTTCTATATTAATATATACAAATATGTATATATATATCTTCCTGTTATATATATCCTTCTGTGTTTTATTATATGTAATATATGTCCTATGTTTTTGGATTTTGAAATTATATTTCCTAGTCAGTCAATACGGAGAAGGCAATGGCAACCCACTCCAGTACTCTTGCCTGGAAAATCCCATGGACGGAGGGGCCTGGTGGGCTGCAGTCCATGGGGTCGCTAGGAGTCGGACACGATCGAGCTACTTCGCTTTCACTTTTCACTTTCATGCATTGGAGAAGGAAATGGCAACCCACTCCAGTGTTCTTGCCTGGAGAATCCCAGGGATGGGGGAGCCTGGTGGGCTGCCGTCTATGGGGTCGCACAGAGTCGGACACGACTGAAGCAACTTAGTAGTAGCAGCAGTCAGTCAATAAAGTAATATTTTTTAAAGAAAAAATAACATAAGGCCTACATATTTCTATTTTTCAAGTAATCATAGAAATCACCCTTTTCTTTTTAGAGTCTCTTTTCCTTACCTACTTCTGAATTCTTCATATTTGTTTTTATATAAATAAGACATAATATGACTGAATAATCATATTTTTAGAAGTCAATTTTCATTAAAATTGCACAGCAAAAACTGAATATCATAGGCAAACACTTAAGAATACCTTGATGGTTAAAATGGGCAAATTTTATGTTATGTATATTTTACCAAGATTTAGAAAAAAAGAATATTTGTGTTTTTCAGCTGCCAAGATGACTCTCTACCCTGCAATATGTCTGGACTGAGTGTCTCCATAACAGATAATGTTCTCCCTGTATTTATCAGATGCAGAACGTGTGAGGAATGCTGCCATAGATAAAAGCTCAGAGGAGGCTAAGAAGAAAAGCTGATATCCAGGAAAATCTCCCCAAACCAGGGCCTGGCACATTATAGCAGATCAATAAATCTTTATTGAATGAATTAATGAATTACTTCTAATCATCATGTAGCACTGTTTCCATATTTGAAATCCTTGATCTTTTCATCCATTATTTATCCCACTTCCCTGATCCATCAGTCAGAGATGAATTTGTCATAAGCCTTGCAAGGTAAGTCCTTTTGGATTCCACTTAGAAGGATAAAGAAGTATTCAAATAGTTTCTGAACAGAGGATTAATCCAAGAGACTGACTTACTCCTACTTCTTACAAAGATTTGAAAAGCTCTTTGAGCCTCCCGGAATTCTCTCATAAATTTGCTGTGCACTTCTTATGGTAATAATCTTCCCTTCCAATCTGGCAGTAAATGCAGTTTAACCTAAAAATATCAGAGAAAGACAAAGGTAATATTTTGTCTCCTCAGTGACTCTGCAAAGAACAGTTATGTTCCAAGAAAAGTCTTAGAGCATGAAAAACTTAAAATACACAAACCTCAAACTTTTCCTAAATGCACTAATATATTCAAATAGTAGAAGTCTGACACCAAGTGGTAAAAAAAGGTATAAGCACTTTAACTAGAAAATATAACTGGTATTGTTGTTTCAGGGTATTTGACAGACCAAAAAATTTATCTAGTCAGTGTTATGTACATGTCTAAGACTCACCATCAATACCATCATCCATCTAATCATATTTTTTAAAGATATATTAAAATTTCTCTCTACATAGAGATGCTGTAAGAATTAAGTTAATTTTTTAAAATTTTCGTGCCTAGCCTACAATAAGTGCTAACTAAATATTAACTCTTAGAATTTCATGTCAGCTACATGTAAGGGATACTGAGCAAGCTGTCCTTTTCCTCACGGTGCAGGTGTGAGGAAGGGAAACAAAGGAAAATCAAATGAAACCGTGTTAACAGGCACTGTAACAGACATGTTAAGTATGTTCTGGAAATGTATATGAAAGGCAGAGATCAATTCCTTCTGAGTGTTTTCTCTAAGAACTGCTCCTTTCTCAGATACAGACCCTTACATTAGTATTCTGTGACCCTGCTTTCTGTCCATGCATTACTGACCCAGAGTTGGACATCTGTCTCAGGCTGGGACCATCAAATATTTTCTTCTAGGAATTTGTATTTGAGAATTTGATACTTTCATTAATCTGAGATGTCCGCTTGAGCCAAGGATGTCAACTGTTCTGGTTAGGTGGTCATGTGTACAGAGAAACAGGAAAAGACTGGCTGAGGGGAAAAAAAGAAAAAAGCAAAACTACAGAGAGAGGCAGAGGTGAGAATTCACGTGTCACCAGAGAAACAGCAGATCTTCTTTTGAGGAACAAGCTGTTAGGAATCTCCTAATGGTTTTCCAACACTTGGTTCAAGATCTAAAAACGGCCTGAACTGTACCCTGACCTTGTGTTTTGAGAGACAACCCTATATGCTTATAACAAATTTGCCTTCCTTGCTAAATCTTGCCTTAGTGAGTCTGTTATTTTCCACTAAAACAATCTTAACTGAGATACCAGATAAGCTCAAACATTAACTTTCTATCCAATATGTTCTTTAGTAATTCAAATTTTATTCTTTTAAATATTGAAGTACCAGTTACATGTAATTTTATACTAATTTTTCACCAATGAAGTGACTGTATTTGTATAGGATATAAAGGCTATCAATCTTGATTCTTTGTGAGGAAAATATTTATGTAAACTTACAGAGAAAAAAGATCATTTGAACTTAAAATTTTACAAAAGTTGTGGTCATTTCACAACATATGTTACTATCAGATTATCATACTATACACCTCAAATGTTCAGTTCAGTTCGGTTCAGTCGCTCAGTCGTGTCCGACTCTTTGCAAAGAGTCGGATATGACTGAGTGACTGAACTGAGCTGAACTGAAGATAACAAGGAAAGAAATGTATAACGCATCTTTGAGGAGAGTAGTGACAGCTAGTATTTAAACCACAATATAGTTAGAGGAGAGGCCAAAACTAGAGAAGATAAACTAAAGCCGGAAGTAAAGAGGGGACATCTGTTGCTGAAAAGCCCAGAAATAAGCTGCAATATATAGTGCTCATAGGTAAACAACACATGGTTATCAGAGTTCTCAAAGAAGACCAGTAGATTGTTATATATACACACATATGCATATGAATATTATATATACAAACAATTATTATTCTGCTCACAAATATATGAATAAATAGTTTTTAAAATAAGAAATTGGTTCATTGATTTATGGAGGCAAACAAGTCTTAAGATGCGCTGGGTCAGTTAGAAAGCTAGCGACTCAAAAAGACACTGGTTTTGTTTCAGTCTAAGTCTAAAGACCTGTGAACTAGGAGGGGTAATGGTGTAACTCCCTCCCAAAGATCAACAGGCTGCAATCCCAAACATATGTTTATGTTTGTGTGAAAGGCAGTCACACAAGAATTCTTACAGGGGGTAAGGATAGTCTTCTTGTTCTGTTCAGGTCTCCCACTGATTGAATGAGGTCCATCCACATATGAGGCAATTTTAATCACTCTACTGATTTAAAAGCTAATCTCACCCAAAAATATCCACAGAAACACCTCAAATAATGTTTGACCAAATAGCTTGGCACCTCATGGCTGAGTCAAGTTGACACATAAAATTGACAGATATATTGAGGTATAAAACTGAAGTCACTTGCCAAAAATAGGAGGCACAGCATACATAGATTTGTAACAACATCATTCCATTTGTTCCAAAAAACAGAAAAGGAAGAGCTAAATGACAAATAAGACAGACAAACCAAATTTGTAGGAAGGAGTCTGACCCTGGGCAAGTGGAAGGCAAAGGGAAAGGGAGTTTCCAGACCTGGAATGAGCCCTGATGCCTTTTGCACGGAGGCCTCCAGCAAGAGCTGGACCTAGAAAAATGCACTTGTTTCACAGATGAAAAATAAAAAATGAACCAGAAGAGAATTCATTCTCATGATACTATATCAGGAAGGGGGTGAGGAAATGAACAATAAAATAGGGGAGATGAGAAGCATTCTCCAGATAATATTGCTACAGAGCATTTGAGAATGACAATAAAGCATTTTGCCACAAGTTTTAAAAAATAATGAAATCATGCTTATATTAAGCAAGAATACAAAACAAAGATGACAGAGCTCTGGAGAGAGATAACAAGACAGTCATAAGCCATTAACTAATAAGCCACTAGCCAATTTAACTAAGAAAAAAGGGATAGGCAAAGGTATAAATATAGAAAATAAGTGGAAAATAATCATAAGTTAAAAAGAAATTAAAATTATCTTGAGACTGATTTGTTCATGTCAAATACATTTTAAAACCCAGATAAAATGGATAATTTTCTATTACAGTAAAATTTACCAAAATAGACTCCAGGAAAAGAGAAAATCTAGATAATCAATGATCATAGAAGACAAAAAAAAAAAAAACTATTAAAGAGAATGCTCAAGAAAGCAAAACACACTGCTCACCTGAAACTATCACAACATTGTTAATCAGCTATACCCCAACACAAAATGTTTTTGGTGTTAAAAAAAATTAAAATAAAATTAAAAAAGCCCTGATGAATGCACAAGGAAATATTACCACATCTTTCAAGAATAGATTATTACACTATTTAAATTGTTCTAGGCCATAGAGAAGGAAAGATTAACATTGATTTTTATGACCCAAACAGGACATTGACTCTGAAACTTGATACAGATTGCATAAAAAAGAAAACTATAGGCCACTATTATTTATAAATATTAATTCAAAAATGCTAAGCATACTATTAGCAAAGAGAATCAATCAGCACACTGAAGGGAAGATACACCTTAATCAGTTGTGGTTTACCCTAGGAATGCAAAAACGAAACAATATTTCAGAAAGTCTTCCCAAATATGACACAAACCCAGAAATCAAATAATAAATGGTTTATAAATTCAACCACTTTTTAAACATCTGCTGCTCCTGCTGCTAAGTCACTTCAGTCGTGTCTGACTCTGTGCGACCCCAGAGACGGCAGCCCACCAGGCTCCCCTGTCCCTGGGATTTATATCTAAAATATTGCAAATTAAAGCCACTACAAACACAAATACATTGCAGAACAATAATTTGTATCACTAAAAATGACTAATGTATCTATATTTATATCTGTGTTTTATAAATTGATAAGAAGCCCAACGACCCTATAGAAACATAGGCAAATGATATGAGGAGACAGTTCACTAAAATGTAAATACAAATGGCTCCTTTTCTACTACAAAAGTGGTCTACCTCTCTCATGATAAGAAAATAGCAAAATGACTCTGAGTTAAATTTTCACCTATCAAAAGGGCAAAAGTAAAATTATTGATACACTTCATTTATCAAGCATGACGCACCACTGCCAGACAGCAGGTTGCCACACCCTGTACGAGCTGTCGCGCTACTGGAACTTATCCTCCAAGTATACTCACTGACTTGCAAAATGATGGCTGTCCAAGATTAATCACACCAGTTATTGTCAACACTAGTAACCGTTTAAAAATAAATGCTCACCAATAGGGTCTAGTTAATAGATGATAGTGCATGATATAGTGGAAGACCAGGCACCTGGGAAAATGTGAATTTACCATAATTCCCAGAGAATACCATGCAGCTAAATGAATGGATTAATGCATGAATGAAAGGAAGAAAGGGAGAAAGGAAGCAAGGAAAGGAGGAACTAAGACAGGAAACAAGGAAGAGAGCTCCTTGTTTGTACTGATACATCAGTACTTTATATATGTACTGACATAAAGTAATTTCCAAGACATATTAAATGAAAAAACTAAGGTACACAAAAGGACATATAGTATGCTGAGAAGTGAAAAATGACTTGTCAACATATTAACTTTATTAGGTATATGTCTCTGGAAGGATACCCAAGAAAGTGATATCAATGATTGCCTCTGAGGAGGGAACTCAGAAATTGGGACATTAAAGTAGAAGACATATTGCTCTAATTTTGAATTTATAACCACAGAGTGGTAGAATATACTACCCAAAAAGTGTAATAAAGATTTTTATACTTTTAAAATTAAAAAATAGAATCTATATTCATTAAAAGGTAGTTTGAGTTATAAAGACATATTACCTGCAAAAGAGACTACTAGGAAGCTCCTCTCCACCCAAATCATAATCTATAATAAACCCATACAAAAGGAAATAAGCAAATGAGATATTTCTGTTCTCTGCTAAGTTTTGCCACTGCAGCCATGTCTTGGAATCTATCTGTGCTTTGGCTGTCTTTTCTGATCCATTCTCCACCTTCCCTTGGGTTCAACAGGAGAGTTGAGGGAAAAAAGGATGGTAACCTTTGCTTATTTCTTTTCCAGCCTTTGCCTTCTAGAGTCCACCCCAAGAAGGGCTGCCTTTGTCTACCACAGGTCACAGCTCCTGTTAAAAGTCCTTCGCAAACAGCCTGCTGTGTCCACATACCACTACCAGCCACTTCATTCTCTCACTATCCCCATCACACCCTCAGTCATGGGGATGGTAGCAGTCCCATCACACTCAGCACAAGATTACTGCTCTATTTTTTTTTATCTTCCTTCTTCCCTAACCACATCTTTGTAAACAGTTCCTTTTAAAAATTGTTCTCAAATTATATAATTAAATATGTTATTTCATGGCAAACTCTGACTGGCAAATCATTTCAACATTTACCATTAGTTCTTCAACTAATATTTGCTCTTTCTGTGTCTCAACTCTTCTCTTTCTCCCGAGATGCAGTTCAAGGCTCACTTAACTTCACACTGTTATTCTTCTTTCGTCACATTTCACAGAATTGACTAAAATATGTGCATACTCTTAGTTTTCTTCATCTTTTTCTTTTCAACATTCAAATCATCTTGCATTTGGAGGATCATTCTTAAAAGAGAATTTTTCATTTCTTTATAAGTCATTTGAGATGTTGCTGGCCCCAGGTTTTCTATGGCTTTGCCTGACTGAGCGAGGGACCAGGGTGGAAACTAACATCTCTGTGGTAGGCAGCAGGCAGGGCCAGCTTCACAAGCTGGTGACCTGTGTGATCAGACAGGAACCTGTGCTTAGAAGAATCTCACACTTGGTTTAATGTAAAGCTCTCACCAACTTGAAAATATCAATATCTTTTTAGCAAAGAGCTCTGTATTTTTATTTTTCATTGAGCCTCCCAAATTGTTTAGTCAGTTATGATAGCAATATTTAAGATGGCCCCCAAAGATCTCACTGCCTGAAAGTCATATATATGTGCGTAATCCCCTCACCTTGAGCATGGTTGGACCTCGTGACTTTCTTCCAACCAATAGAATACAGACATAGTAATGAAGTATCACATCCAAGATTGGGTTACAAAGGGACTGTGGTTTCCCCTTGGTTCTCTCTTTCTCTCATTCTGTCTCTCAAGAAGCCACCTACTATGGTATAAACTGCCCTGTGGAGAGGCCCACATGGAGACGGACTAACGTCCTCAGCCAGCAGCTCACCATCAAGGAGAGTGAGCTTGGAAGCAGACTGTTCCACAGTCAGGCTTTCAGATGAGACCTCAGCCCTACCCACAATTTGCAGCATGTGAGAAATCTTGAGATAGAGGCATCCAGATAAGCAGTACCTGGACTCCTAGCCCACAAATGCTGTGAGATGATAAATAAGTATTATTTCAAGCTGCTGAATTTTAAAAATAATGCATCAAGCAGCAGTAGATAACTCATTAAAAATCCTTAAGATAAGATCTCTGCCATATGTAATTCTTTAAAAGATTACAGACATTTTCAATGGGGACATTACAAAAATACAGCATGTCAGTTAATTTTTAGGATTACAAAAATCTGCTCCATACTTGTTTCCTGGTACAACCTCGCTTTTTCCTGAATCACCCTCTGACAGAACCTCAGCAAAGTAAAATCAATGCCCTCCCCTATCTTTTCTATTATTAATGAAGAAGTATGTACATTGATGGCTGTTTTTCATTTTATTAGCCCCAGAACCCCACGTTTATATCTTCTGACCTAGGTGAGTACAGCAGTGATCCATTTCCAGAGCTCTAGGCTACTGAGCAGGAGTCACACACTGCTTGTTCTCTGCAAGTTTGTTTCAGGTAACCCTTTGTGACTTCTATACCATTCACATCCTATGTTTTAGTGCTGGTCTTTTGATTCAGAGAAGTTAGTTTGGTTATTTTCCAAAAGATAAATAAAATATGAAAATGCAAAACTGCCAGCAGATGTATCACAGTAATCCAAGTATATGCCCCAAAACAGTAATACTGAAGAAGCTAAAGTTGAATGGTCATATGAAGACCTACAAGATCTTCTAGAACTAATACCCCAAGAAGATGTCCTTTTCATCATAGGAGACTGGAATTCAAAAGTAGGACATCAAGAGATACCTGGAGTAATAAGCAAGTTTGGTCCTGCAGTACAAAATGAAGCAGGGCAAAGCTATTTATGACAAACCCACAGCAAACATTATCCTCAATGGTGAAAAATTGAAAGCATTTCCCCTAAAGTCAGGAACAAGACAAGGGTGTCCACTTTCACCGCTACTATTCAACATAGTTCTGGAAGTTTTGGCCACAGCAATCAGAGCAGAAAAAGAAATAAAAGGAATCCAAATTGGAAAAGAAGAAGTAAAACTCTCACTGTTTGCAGATGACATGATCCTCTACATGGAAAACCCTAAAGACTCCACCAGAAAATTACTAGAGCTAATCAATGAATATAGTAAAGTTGCAGGATATAAAATCAACACACAGAAATCCCTTGCATTCCTATACACGAATAATGAGAAAGTAGAAAAAGAAATTAAGGAAACAATTCCATTCACCATTGCAACAAAAAGAATAAAATACTTAGGAATATATCTACCTAAAGAAACTAAAGACCTATATATAGAAAACTATAAAACACTGATGAAAGAAATCAAAGAGGACACTAATACATGGAGAAATATACCATGTTCATGGATTGGAAGAATCAATATAGTGAAAATGAGTATACTACCCAAAGCAATTTACAAATTCAATGCAATCCCTATCAAGCTACCAGCCACATTTTTCACAGAACTAGAACAAATAATTTCAAGCTTTGTATGGAAATACAAAAAACCTCGAATAGCCAAAGCAATCTTGAGAAAGAAGAATGGAACTGGAGGAATCAACTTGCCTGACTTCAGGCTCTACTACAAAGCCACAGTCATCAAGACAGTATGGTACTGGCACAAAGACAGACATATAGATCAATGGAACAAAATAGAAAGCCCAGAGATAAATCCACACACATATGGACACCTTATCTTTGACAAAGGAGGCAAGAATATACAATGGAGTAAAGACAATCTCTTTAACAAGTGGTGCTGGGAAAACTGGTCAACCACTTGTGAAAGAATGAAACTAGATCACTTTCTAACACCGCACACAAAAATAAACTCAAAATGGATTAAAGATCTAAATGTAAGATCAGAAACTATAAAACTCCTAGAGGAGAACATAGGCAAAACACTCTCAGACATAAATCACAGCAGGATCCTCTATGATCCACCTCCCAGAATGCTGGAAATAAAAGCAAAAATAAACAAATGGGATCTAATTAAAATTAAAAGCTTCTGCACAACAAAGGAAAATATAAGCAAGGTGAAAAGACAGCCATCTGAATGGGAGAAAATAATAGCAAATGAAGCAACTGACAAACAACTAATCTCAAAAATATACAAGCAACTTATGCAGCTCAACTCCAGAAAAATAAACGACCCAATCAAAAAATGGGCCAAAGAACTAAATAGACATTTCTCCAAAGAAGACATACGGATGGCTAACAAACACATGAAAAGATGCTCAACATCACTCATTATTAGAGAAATGCAAATCAAAACCACAATGAGGTACCACTTCACACCAGTCAGAATGGCTGCGATCCAAAAATCTGCAAGCAATAAATGCTGGAGAGGGTGTGGAGAAAAGGGAACCCTCCTACACTGTTGGTGGGAATGCAAACTAGTACAGCCACTATGGAGAACAGTGTGGAGATTCCTTAAAAAATTGCAAATAGAACTACCTTATGACCCAGCAATCCCACTTCTGGGCATACACACCGAGGAAACCAGAATTGAAAGAGACACATGTACCCCAATGTTCATTGCAGCACTGTTTATAATAGCCAGGACATGGAAACAACCTAGATGTCCATCAGCAGATGAATGGATAAGAAAGCTGTGGTACATATACACAATGGAGTATTACTCAGCCGTTAAAAAGAATTCATTTGAATCAGTTCTGATGAGATGGATGAAACTGGAGCCGATTATACAGAGTGAAGTAAGCCAGAAAGAAAAACACCAATACAGTATACTAACACATATATATGGAATTTAGGAAGATGGCAATGACGACCCTGTATGCAAGACAGGGAAAGAGACACAGATGTGTATAACGGACTTTTGGACTCAGAGGGAGAGGGAGAGGGTGGGATGATTTGGGAGAATGACATTCTAACATGTATACTATCATGTGAATTGAATCGCCAGTCTATGTCTGACGCAGGATGCAGCATGCTTGGGGCTGGTGCATGGGGATGACCCAGAAAGATGTTCTGGGGAGGGAGGTGGGAGGGGGGTTCATGTTTGGGAATGCATGTAAGAATTAAAGATTTTAAAATTTTAAAAATAAAAAACTAAAAATTAAAAAAAAAAAAGAGAAACAAAATGAAGCAGGGCAAAGGCTAACATAGTTTTGCCAAGAAAACACAGTATTCAAAGAAATATCTTCATCCAGCGACACAAGAGACGACTCTACATGTGGACATCACCAGATAGTCAATACTAAAGTCAAATTGATTATATTCTTAGCAGCCAAAGATGGGGAATCTCTATACAGTAGGCAAAAACAAGACTGGGAACTGACTGTGGGTCAGATTATGAACTCCTTATTACAAAATTCAGACTTAAATTGAAGAAAGTAGAAAAAACCACCAAGCCATTCAGGTCTGACCTAAATCAAATCCCTTACAATCACAAAGTGGAAGTGACAAATAGATTCAAAGGATTAGATCTGGTAGAGCGACTGAAGAACTATGGAAGAAGGCTTGTAACATTGTACAGGAGGCAGTGATCAAAACCATCCACACACACACACACACACAAAAAGGCAAAATGGTTGTCTGAGGAGGTCTTTTAGCTGAGAAGAGAACCAACAGGCAATGGAGAAAAGGGAAAATATACCCATCTGAATACAGAGTTCCAAAGAATAGCAAGAAGAGATAAGAAATTCTTCCTAAGTGAACAAAGCAAAGAAATAGAGGGAAACAATAGACTGGGAAAGACTAGAGATCTCGTCAAGAAAATTAGAAGCAGGAAGGAAATGTTTCATGCAAAGATGGGCACAATAAAGGATGGAAATGGTATGGAACGGACCTAAGCAGAAGATATTAAGAAGAGGTGGCAAGAATACACAGAAAAACTACAAAAAAGATCTTCACACCCAGATAATCACGATGGTGTGATCACTTACCTAGAGCCAGACATCCTGGAATGTGAAGTCAAGTGGGCCTTAAGAAGCATCACTATGAACAAGTGGAGGTGATAGAATTCCAGTTGAGCTGTTTCAAATCCTGAAAGATGATGCTGTGGAAGTGCTGCACTCAATATACCAGCAAATTTGGAAAACTCAGCAGTGGCCACAGGACTGAAAAAGTCCATTTTCATTCCAATCCCAAAGAAAGGCAATGCCAAAGTATGTTCAAACTATCACACAATTACATTCATTTCACATGTGGACAAGGTCATGCTCAAAATCCTCCAATATAGGCTTCAACAGAATGTGAACCGAGAACTTCCAGGTGTTCAAGCTGGATTTAGAAAAGGCAAGGAACCAGAGATCAAATTGCCAACATTCACTGGATCATAGAAAAAGCAAGAAAATTCCAGAAAAACATCTACTTATGCTTCATTGACTACACTAAAACCTTTGACTGTGTATATCACAACAAACTCTGGAAAATTTTAAAGAGATGGGAATACCAGACCAGTTACCTGCCTCCTGAGAAACCTGCATGCAGGTCAAGAAGCAACAGTTAGAACTGAACATGGAACAACAGATTGGATCAAAATTGGGAAAGGAAGTGTCAAGACTGTAAATTGTCATCCTTTTATTTAACTTTCATGCAGAGTACATCATATGAAATGCTGGGCTAGATTAATCACAAGCCAGAATCGAGATTTCTGGGAAAAACATAGTAACCTCAGATATGCAGATGACACCACCCCTATGGCTGAAAGTGAAGAAGAACTAAAGAGCCTCTTGATGAAAGTGAAAGAGGAGAGTGAAAAAGCTGGCTTAATACTCAACCTTCAAAAAACAAAGACTTGGGATCTATCTGGTTCCACAACCTCACTGCATATAGATGGGGAAACAACTATACGTTAACACAAAGTCTGTTTTATGTTCTTGGGCTTTATGTTCTTGGGCTCCAAAATCACTGCAGACGATGACCGCAGCCATGAAATTAAAAGATGTTTGCTCCCTGCAAGGAAAGCTATGACAAACCCAGACAGCATACTAAAAAGCAGAGACTTACTCTGCCTACAAAAGCCCATCTAGTCAAAGTTATGGTTTTTTCAGTAGTCATCTATGAATGTGAGAGTTGGACTGTAAAGAAGGCTGAGCACCAAAGAATTGATGTTTTTGAACTGTGGTGTTGGAGAAGACTCTTGTATGTCCCTTAGACTGCAAGGAAATCAAACCAGTCAATCACAAAGGAAATCAACCCTGATTATTGATTGGAATATGGAAGGACTGATGCTGAAGCTAAAGCTCCAATACTTTGGCCACATGATGCTAAGAACTGACTCATTGGAAAAGACCCTGATGCTGGGAAAGACAGAAGGCAGGAGGAGAAGGGGAAGACAAAGGACAAGATAGCTGGGTGGCATCACCGACTCAATGGATATGTGGTTGAGCAAGCTCCAGGAGATGGTGAAGGATGAGGAAGCCTGGCTGTACTCCATGGGGTCACAATCAGACAAGACTGGGTGACTGAACAACAACAACAACCAGCAGATGTTAAAATTAGGTACATTTTCCTAGGATTCCTGGCTAGTGAGTAGTTAAGGGTTGTGTGTGCTATGCTTAGTCACTCAATCGTGTCCGACTCTTTGTGACCCATGGACTGTAGCCCACCAGGCCTCTCTGTCCGTAGGGATTCCCCAGGCAAGAATACTGGAGTGGGTGCCGCCCTCCTCCAGGGGATCGTCCCAACCCAGGGATTGAACGCAGGTCTCCTGCATTGCAGGAGGATTCTTTACTGTCTGAGCCACCAGGGAAGCCCAATTCAGGGTTACACTGAGTTAAAATCACAAACTCTAAGCCAAATGTTGATCATATTGACCCCTGTATTCATTTTCAAACCTAGTGTTTCTGATACAATTTCCCAGGTTATCTCTGTATTAATAACCCCTTATGGCAAAGCAAACTATCCTTTTAAAAGAATTTATCTAATTTGAAACATCAACATAAATTAAATAGAGACAAACCATAAACACAACTACTATACCCATAAAATATACTTTCTCAGTCTTGCATCAGCCCTGGACTATATTTTTAACTTCTTGCTTTTAATCTCCTATCATGCCTAATCCAGTCTAAAGAAAAGACTTACTAGTAAACCATTGTGGGAGGAAACAAGGTGAGTGGGGAAGGAAGGAATGAGAATTTTACTAACTTGAAAAATGAATGTGATCTTAACATTTTGTTTTAATTTGTTAATTCTATTTTGTGCTTTCTTGTTTATCTAATTTTCATATCTCCAAAGGTAATTTAAACTTTAAATAAATAGAGATTAGCAACATTTTAAAGACACAGAGCATAAGTCTATATGTTTACATACCAATGAAATTATTTGCACCAGTTTTTTGAATTGTCAAAAGAAACATATGTAAGGTATTATTTCTATCATAATTATTATTTATCATTATCAAAACTGACCTTCTTGTGACATATTCTGTGTAAAAGAGGTCTTAAATTTAACATCAGATAAAGCAAAGAATTCAGAAATGCATATTTCCTCTATTAAAATTTCATATCTGGAAGTGACTGCTTTGTGACACCAAAGAGTGTATATGTGTATATACTTGATGCTTAGCACGTGGGATTCTCTGGATAGACTTCAAGGGGATTCATAAGCCCTCTTTGCCTGTTTTAGTACCAAGAATATTTTCCTTATTTTTAAAATATCAGCTCAGGCTTAAAACCTAGATACCATATTTGATGAAAACTCACAAAATTATTGCTGTAGTTAAGGTTAAAAAAATAAACAGACCCTGCCATAATGCAGATAAATTAAGGATTGAGTTGTGGCTGCCGCAGAAATATTTAGTCATAATAGTGTGACGTTTGTAGACTTAAAATCTTGAACACAGGCATACAGTTAAACACAACAGATCGAAAATAAGAATTTACTTCCTCTCCCCCACAAACCCCGTTAAAATGACAGTAGGCAGATTTTTTAAAACCGCAAAGAAGGAGGATAAATAGATCATAGCAACATCGTTTAAGAGGCTGGAAAGCAGATAGATGAGTGGTAACTGCTCTAACAAACAAGAGAAAACCGCAACCTAAGCCAGCATAAGAAAGATATGGAGACAGACTGCAGGATGCTAGCAATGCTGGGAAAGCTGAGGTGAAGCCTCTCAGCCGTGCCCGACTCTTTGTGATCCCGTGGGCTGGAGTCTACCAGGCTCCTCCGTCCATGGGGTTTTTCAGGCAAGAGTACTGGAGTGGGTTGCCATTTCCTTCTCCAGGGGATCTTCCTGACCCAGGGATCTAACCCAGGTCTCCTGCATTGCAGGCAGACGCTTTGCCCTCTGAGTTGAGGGACCAGCTATATTTGAAAGTCAAAGTTGGTGACTTTTTTTAAAGACCCACGGATGAATCTTAAAAAATTGATTGAAACACTATGTAGTTATCCTTCCTCCCCTCGACACCTCTCCCAGCAGCAAAGCTACTACATTCCCCTCCCCAGCCCTGGAAGGCAACTAAAGATTTGCTCTCTGGAAATTCAGTCACCATAGTGACTTTGAAGTGGGGGACAAATACTGAAATCAGATGATCAAGTGAAAGTTAACTTGCTAAATAATGAGATCTCTGACCCTTATTCATAGGAGAATGGAGGACTTCCCCTAGCCCAAGACAAATTACTTAAAGGTCCTAGTAACAGGCCCGGCCAAGCCATCTTACAATAAAATTTACAGTTAGCTAGGTTCTCCATAAGCACCTACAATTTCAAACAGCCTTGCACTGCCTTACCATTTAATATGAGCAGATTGCCAAGATCACCAGATATCTGAGGGAAAGTCTCTAATGTGAAGATGGTAATGAAAAAAAGAAATAAGAAGAACTTGAGATTTAAACAAAACATCTGCAGTGGGACTGCCATGGTGGTTCAGTGGTAGAGAGTCTGCCTGCCAATGCAAGGGACAGGGGTTTGATCCCTGGTCTGGGAGGATCCCACATGCTATGGAGCAACTGGTCTTCTGTGCCCCTACTGCTGAGGCCCAACTGTCGAGCCTGTGAGCCACAACTGCTGAGGGCACAGGCCACAGCTACATGCTGTAGGACCCGAGTACTAGGGCAAGGGAGGCGACCACAATGAGAAGCCCACGGGCCACAGCGGGGAGAGGCTCCCCACTCACCATAACTAAAGGGAACCCGCAAACAGCAACAAAGACCCAGCATGTTAAAAACAGTGACGACCCTGTATGCAAGACAGCAAAAAAGACACAGATGTGTATAACGGACTTTTGGACTCAGAGGGAGAGGGAGAGGGTGGGATGATTTGGGAGAATGGCATTCTAACATGTATATATCATGTAAGAATTAAATCGCCAGTCTATGTCTGACGCAGGATACAGCATGCTTGGGGCTGGTGCATGGGGATGACCCAGAGAGATGTTATGGGGAGGGAGGTGGGAGGGGGGTTCATGTTTGGGAATGCATGTAAGAATTAAAGATTTTAAAATTTTAAAAAATAAAAAACTTAAAAAAAAAAGAAAGAAAGAAAAATAAAATAAAATGACCATAGTACTCAAAAAAAAAAATATATATATATATAAAGACATGCAGAATGAAGAATAAAACAGTCAGGAATTATCTTTAGCCTTAGAAGTTAAAAACATAAAATCAACATCTTCTTCTGTTCACAACCATGTAACTGGTTCCAGACCAGCCCTTCAGTTCAGTTCCGTTCAGTCGCTCAGTCGTGTCCAGCTCTTTGGGACCCCATGAATCGCAGCACGCCAGGCCTCCCTGTCCATCACCATCTCCCTGAGTTCCCTCAGACTCACATCCATCGAGTCCGTGATGCCGTCCAACCATCTCATGCTTGGTCGTCCCCTTCTACTCCTGCCCCCAATCCTTCCCAGCATCAGAGTCTTTTCCAATGAGTCAACTCTTCTCATGAGGTGGCCAAAGTACTGGAGCTTCAGCTTTAGCATCATTCCTTCCAAAGAAATCCCAGGGTTGATCTCCTTCAGAATGGTCTGGTTGGATCTCCTTGCAGTCCAAGGGACTCTCAAGAGCCTTGTCCAACACCACAGTTCAAAAGCATCAGCTCTCTGGAGCTCAGCCTTCTTCACAGTCCAACTCTCACATCCATACATGACCACAGGAAAAACCATAGCCTTGACTAGACGGACCTTAGTCAGCAAAGTAATGTCTCTGCTTTTTAATATGCTATCTAGGTTGGAGTAAGCGTCTTTTAATTTCATGGCTGCAATCACCATCTGCAGTGATTTTGGAGCCCTCAAAAATAAAGTCTGACTGTTTCTACTGTTTCCCCATCTATTTCCCATGAAGTGATGGGTCCAGATGCTATGATCTTCGTTTTCTGAATGTTGAGCTTTAAGCCAACTTTTTCACTCTCCTCTTTCACTTTCATCAAGAGGCTCTTTAGTTCTTCACTTTCTGCCATAAGGGTGGTATCATCTGCATACCTGAGGTTATTGATATTTCTCCCGTCAATCTTGATTCCAGCTTGTGTGTCTTCCATCCCAGCGTTTCTCATGATGTACTCTGCATAGAAGTTAAATAAGCAGGGTGACAATATACAGCCTTGCCATACTCCTTTTCCTATTTGGAACCAGTCCGTTGTCCCATGCCCAGTTCTAACTGTTGCTTCCTGACCTGCATACCAGCCCTGAGAACATTTAAAACAAACAAATGATGCGACAGTCAGACAAAATATACGAATTCGTTGTCAGATATTAGACAACTAGAGTATACAGGACAGAGATCCCTAAGTATAGGGAAGTACATAAGTGAGTGAACCACGGACGTTTAACCGAACTTTCCCCTGGGAGCACATTCTAGTATGCAGCACGGAGAGGTGGGAGCCAAGCAGAAAACAGAGGTCTCACTGCCTGTGAGGAAGCAGAGGTCAGAGTTCAGGTCTGCGGAGGCCGGAGTTTGTGGGGTACGGTGCTGAAGTAAAAGGATTCAAGTAGAGAATGAGCACCACAAGTCTATATGAAAGACTCCTTAAAACTAGGGGTAAACGCTAAAGATGAGACAATACAAGACCTGGTAGAGATCAGCTACTGGAGACCTGTGAGCTCCACGGAGGTTGCACAGTCCAAAAGAGGACAGAATCCCAACTGCCAGACTGGAGAAACGTCACTCAACAGCCTAGGCATTGGACTGAGATCACAGAAAGCCCACGCCTTGGAGGTAGGGTTGCTTAAGCTGTAAAGGAAGGGCCAGTCTGTACCTGTCCTAACTGCATTTTTAAAAAGCCTCAAAAATATCAAGCTCATTTTGCAAGTAAATTGAGTTTAAAAAATACAATCCTCTTAAAAGTAAGAAAATAAAATCTGGATTCACAATGATATATGAACCACAGTGCCCAGTATTAAATTAAAAATTCCTAGGCATACAAAGAAGCATGAAAATATTATCCTAAATAGGAAGAAAACTTAAAGTAGACTCACAAATGGCAAAAATCAGGTAATTAGTAGACAAGGATTTTAAAGAAGATTTCATAAATATATTAATAGATGTAAAGAAAAAAATAACCTAAGAGTATAAAGATGGGGGAAATCTCAGTCGAGAAATTTGAAAACTTTACAATAGAAACAATTCTAGAAATGAAAAATACAATAACTGAAAAGAAAATTTTATCACACAGCAGATTAGACATTGCAGAGGAAAAAAAATCAGTGATCTTAAAAATGGGGCTGGGGACTTCCCTGGTGGGCCAGTGGTTAAGAATCTGCCTTCCAGTGCAAGGGCCTGGGGTTTGATCTCTGGTCAGGGAACTAAGGGAGGAGGCGATGGCACCCCACTCCAGCACATCTTGCCAAGGATGGAGGAGCCTGGTGGGCTGCAGTCCATGGGGTCGCTAAGAGTCGGACCCGACTGAGCGAGTTCACTTTCACTTTTCACTTTCATGCATTGGAGAAGGAAATGGCAACCCACTCCAGTGTTCTTGCCTGGAGAATCCCAGGGACGGGGGAGCCTGGTGGGCTGCCGTCTATGGGGTCGCACAGAGTCAGACACAATTGAAGCGACTTAGCAGCAGCAGCAGCAGCAGCAGGGAACTAAGATCCCACATGCTGCAGGGCAACTAAGTCTACACATCGCAACTACCGAGTCTTTGCTCTGGAGCCTGCATGGCCACAACTAAGACCTGACTCTGCCAAATAAATAAATGTTTAAAACAAACGAACAAACAAAACAGGGCAGGGTGCAGTAGTAATATGCAAATTGAAGCACAGAAAGAGAAAAGTTGAACACCATGATGAGTTTCTCTGTGACTTGTAGGACAAAATCAAATGGTCTAAAATGTAGTTGAAATCCCAGAAGAGGAAGAAAAGAGATTGAAGCAGGACAAAAATATTTGAAGAAATAACAGTCAAATTTTTTTCCAAATTTAATGAAAACTATCAACTCATAAATCAAGAAGCTCATTACACTCTGAGCAGTAGAAACATAAAAGACCATGAGAGCTCTTTGAAATCACTACCTCAAAGATCTGTGCCTGTCGTGTTCACAGTAGCATTATTCAGAATAGCCTAGATAGGTAAAGCACCTAAGTGCCTATTGACACGCGAATAAAGAAAATGTGAGACATATATCTTTTCATATATTCATATTCAATAATATTTATATATATATTATTTCACCATTAAAGAGAAGCTAATCTTGCCATTTGCAACAGTATGGACAGGCCTAGAGGGCATTATTCTAAGTGAGATGAGTCAGACAGAGAAAGACAGATACTGTACAATCTCACTTACATGTGCAATCTGAAAACGTGGAACTTGGAGGGTCATTATGCTAAGTGAAATGAGTCAAACAGAGAAAGAGAAATACTGTATGATATCTATGCAAGTGTGCTCAGTTGCTTCAGTCATATTCAACTTTTTGTGACCTATGGACTGTATCCTGCCAGGCATCTCTGTCGATGGGATTTTCCAGGAAAGAATACTGGAGCAGGTTGCCATGTCCTCCTCCAACAGATTTTCCCAACCCACGGATAGAACCCACTTCTCCTGAATTGCAGGCAGATTCTGTGCCATTGAACCACCAGGGAGGCCTGATATCCCTATACTTGGAATGTAAAAAATACTATAGAAGAGTGAATGTAACAAAAAAGAAGGAGACTCACAGCTATATAAAACAAACAAGCAGTTACCAGTAAAAATATGGGAAAACAACGGAAACAGTGAGAGACTTGATCTTCGTGGGCTCCAAAATTATCACAGATGGTGACTGCAGCCATGAAATTAAAAGATGCTTGCTCCTTGGAAGAAAAACTATGACCAACTTAGACAGCATATTAAAAAGCAGAGACATTACTTTGCTGACACAGGCCCATGTAGTCAAAGCTATGGTTTTTCCAGTAGTCATATACGGATATTAGAGTAGGACCGTAAAGAAAGCTGAGTGCTGAAGCACTGATGTTTTTGAACTGTGGTGTTGGAGAAGACTCTTGAGAGTCCCTTGAACTGCAAGATCAAACCAATCAATTCTAAAGGAAATCAATCCTGAACATTCATCGGAAGGACTGATGCTGAAGCTGCAACTCCAATACTTTGGCCACCTGATACGAAGAGCTGACTCATTAGAAAAGACCCTGATGCTGGGAAAGATTAAAGGTGGGAGGAGAAGGGGACGACAGAGGATGAGATGGTTGGATGGCATCACTGACTCGATGGACATGAGTTTGAGCAAGCTCCAGGAGTTGATGCACAGGGAAGCCTGGTGTGCTGCAGTCCATGGGGTCACAAAGAGTTGGACATGACCGAGTAACTGAACTGAACTGAACACAGCTATAGAAAACAAACTAGCAGTTATACCAGTAAAAAGAGGGAAGGGACAAGGAGCAAGATAAGGGCAGGGGAGTAAAAGATACAAACAATCAAGTATAAAATAAGGCTACAAGGATATACTCTTGTATACAGCCGATGTTTCATAATAACTGTGAATGGAGTATGAACTCTAAAATGCGAATCACTATGCTGCACACCTGTAACTCACATAGTGTGCACGCGTGTGTGCATGCTCAGTTGCTCAGTCGTGCCCAACTCTTTGTAACCCTGCGTACTGTGGCCCACCAGACCCTCTGGTGGGATTTTTCAGGCAAGAACACTTGAGTGGGTTGCCATTCCTACTCCAGGGGACCTTTCCAACCCAGGGATCGAACCCCCATCTCTTGCATCTTCAAGAGACTTGTAGGTGGATTCTTTACCACTGAGCCGCCTGGGACAGGGCTTTCCTGTTGGCTTAGCTGGTGAAGAATCTGCCTACAGTTCGGGAGACTGGGGTTCAATCCCTGGGTTGCGAAGATCCCCTGGAGAAGGGAACAGCTACCCACTCTAGTATTCTGGCCTGGAGAATTCTATGGATTGTATAGAGCATGGGGCTGCAAAGAGTCAGACACAACTGAGTGACTTTCACTTTCTTTTCTTTCCACCTGCAGTGGACCAGCTTATATAATATTGTGCAGCAATTATACTTCAATTTAAAAAAAAAAAGGTCATCTAAATGCAAAAACAAAAACAAAACATAGGAATAAAATTGTACAATGGTGGTTGCCAGGGACTGTGGGGTGGGGGAAGAGGGGAGATGTTGATCAAATGGTACAAACTTCAGTTATAAGATGAGTAAGTTCTGGGGATCTAATGCACAGCATGGTAACTAAAGGTAACAATCCTGTATTACAAACTTGAAAGTTTCTAAGAAAGTATGTTAAATATTCTCACCACTTGGGGAGAAAGAAAGAATAAATGAAAAGAAAAAAAAAAAAGAAAAAAGATAACTATGTGGGGTGATAGAAGTGTTAACTAACCTTATTGTGGCAATCATTTTGCTATATATACGTGTATCAAAGCATAACATTGCAGCCATTAAACTTACACAATCTTGTAAGTCAATTACACCTCAATAAAACTGGGGTGGGGGGAAAGTCTCAATAATGAGAAGACCAAGAGAACCACAGCAAAGCATAGTTGAATTATTGAAGACTCAAGACGAAAAACAATTTTACAAACAGCTGGGAGAAAAAAATACATTACTTACAAGGGAAAAATAAAATTATCATTGATTTCTCATAAGAGACAATGCAAGCAAGAAGAGAATAAAATGACATCTTTAAATTGTTAAAAGCAAAAAACTAGAATTCAGCCTATAATTCTACATGCAGTGAAAATATCTTTCAGAAATATGGTGAAATAGAGATATTTTCAGACGCTTCCCTGGTGGTCCAGGGGCTAAGACTCCATGCTCCCAATGCAGCAGGCCCAGGTTCAATCTTTGGTCAGGAAACTGATGCCACATACTACAATTAAGAGTTCATGCCACAACTCAAGATCCCACATGTCACAGTGAAGATCGAAGATCTGTGTGCTGCAACTCAGCACAGCCAAATAATTAAAAAAGAAAAAAGAAAAAAAGATATTTTCAGATAAAACAAAACTCAAGAAAATTTGTCAGCAGGAAACCTATACTACAAGAAATGTTAAATGAAATTCTTGAGGCTGACGGAAAATGATATCAATGAACCTTAGCTCTAAAGGAAGAAAAGTACAAAAAATAGTAAATGTATTATAGAACAGTAGCTGATACTTTCCCACCTGCCTAAAATCTTATAGAACTGAACTGAATTCATCATCCCATCCCTACTTATTAAATAGAAAAGCAATTTCATCAAGACTCAAACCCACATGTGATGGTAGTCTTTGTATATTGTTCAACAATACACAATCAGACTTGTAAAAAAAAAAAAACTAAGTAAAATTTCTAATTAGAATTTATATACATCCTTCAATAGCGGATGTTTGATCTTTGGTGTTACCCCAGGGGATGGGCATTTCCAAATTTGAGACATGTTCATAAAAGAGATGAACTGAATAACTGCAACATCTTGCCTGTAACCAACATATATTATTCCTCCTGGAAGTTTATCCTGTTCTGATTTACCTAATAAAGTTCTCATTGTTTGAAAGATCGGGAGGAGGGAAAAGATAGCAGAATTTTAAAGTTCAGTAGAAGAGTTGGAATAGAAACTTGAGGAAAACCACCCAGATCATAGGAGGGAAAAAAAAAAAAAAAGATGAAATGTAGAAGAGAAAAGATTAAGAAAATTAGAGGATCAGTGTAGAAGATTCAACAGCCTTGAGTTGAATAAGAATATAAGAGCTTCAGAAAGAAAGAACAGAGAAAAAGAGAAAAGAAAATCTTCAGAGAAATAAGTGAATAAAACTACTTCTCACAAATTCTAAATTAAAAAGATTAATATATCCCCCAATATAATAAATAAAAAGAGATCCATTCCACGAAATGTCATTGTAAAATTTCAGAATAGAGATTCTGGAGTGGGAGAGAAGGACATTTGAAAAGAATCAGGAATCAAGCTGTCTGTCTGATAACTGTTCAACTGCAACTGCAAAGCCTTCAAAATTCTAAGGAAAATTCATTTCTTCCCCAGAATTACATAATCAGCCAAACTTCCAAAGAAGTGCAAGGATAGAACAAATACATTTTTAGACTTTAAATATTTCAAAGATCTATCTCCTTTTCACCCTGTATTAGTTATCTATTGCAACACAATAAATTCCCCTAAATTTGTACAGCTTAAGAAAACAAACATTTACTTTCTCCCAATTTCTTTGAGTCAGTAATTCCAGGGTGGGTCAGCTGGGGGCTATACCTGAGAGGCCCTCATGTGATTGCAAGTCAAGCCATCATCCAGGGATGCAGTCAAGTAATGGCTGCACTTGGGCTGAAGAAGGTGCATCCAAGGTCATTCATGTGCCTGTTGGCTGGTTTCAGTTGCTCACTGGCTGCTAGTAGTGAAACAGGAATCTGAGTTCTTGTTCGCAGAGCTGAGGAATGAACTTCACGAACACACAAACACTCATGGTAGCAAGCAAATAGGATTTATTAAAGAGAAGGAAAGTACAAAGTTCTCTGCATAGACATTGAGAGGAGGTAAAGAGTCCCCTAAAGTCAGGACTTACTGCAGTTTTTTTATCCTTAATCTGTACATTTTTTGGTTGGCTCCTGTCCTTAAAAGACACTATTTCTAACCAATCAATTTAAAGGTCAAGATGCTTAACAATTCTATGGCTTTTCTTGATCATTAGATTAAGTTGCCACCCTTTTTCATGCCCCCTGGTCATTTTACAATGGATCAGATATATGCTGCTTAAGATTAATGATCAGTTCAGTTCAGTTCAGTTCAGTTGCTTAGTCCTGTCCGACTCTGCGACCCCATGAATCTCAGCATGCCAGGCCTCCCTGTCCATCACCAACTCCCGGAGTCCACTCAAACTCATGTCCATCCAGTCGGTGATGCCATCCAGCCATCTCATCCTCTGTCGTCCCCTTTTCCTCCTGCCCCCAATCCCTCCTAGCATCAGAGTCTTTTCCAATGAGTCAACTCTTTGCATCAGGTGGCCAAAATACTGGAGTTTCAGCTTTAGCATCAGTCCTTCCAATGAACACCCAGCACTGATCACCTTTAGGATGGACTGGTTGGATCTCCTTGCAGTTCAAGGGACTCTCAAGAGTCTTCTCCAACACCACCATTCAAAAGCATCAATTCTTCGGCACTCAGCTTTCTTCACAGTCCAGCTCTCACATCCATACGTGACCACTGGAAAAACCGTAGCCTTGACTAGACAGACCTTTGTTGGCAAAGTAATGTCTCTGCTTTTTAATATGCTATCTAGGTTGGTCATAACTTTCCTTCCAAGGAGTAAGCGTCTTTTAATTTCATGGCTGCAGTCACCATCTGCAGTGATTTTGGTGCCCCCAAAAATAAAGTCTGCCACTGTTTCCACTGTTTCCCCATCTATTTCCCATGAAGTGATGGGACCAGATGCCAGGATCTTCGTTTTCTGAATGTTGAGCTTTAAGCCAACTTTCTCACTCTCCTCTTTCACTTTCATCAAGAGACTTTTTAGTTCCTCTTCACTTTCTGCCATAAAGGTGGTGTCATCTGCATATCTGAGGTTATTGATATTTCTCCCAGCAATCTTAATTCCAGCTTGTGCTTCTTCCAGTCCAGCGTTTCTCATGATGTACTCTGCATATAAGTAAAATAAGCAGGGTGACAATATACAGCCTTGACGTACTCCTTTTCCTATTTGGAACCAGTCTGTTGTTTCATGTCCAGTTGTAACCGTTGCTTCCTGACCTGCATACAGGTTTCTCAAGAGGCAGGTCAGGTGGTCTGGTATTCCCATCTCTTTCAGAATTTTCCACAGTTTATTGTGATCCACACAGTCAAAGGCTTTGGCATAGTCAAGAAAGCAGAAATAGATGTTTTTCTGGAACACTCTTGCTTTTTCCATGACCCAGCGGATGTTGGCAATTTGATCTCTGGTTCCTCTGCCTTTTCTAAAACCAGCTTGAACATCTGGAAGTTCAGGGTGAACTTCCCTGGTGGCTCGTATTAATGATCACCAGTTGCTTTTCCCTCAGGCATACAGAACATAAGTTAATTACTGCCCTTCCCTGGATTTGAGTGCTGATAATTTATCAGACCAAGGACACAGTCCAAGAATTCAGGATGAAGGGTATAACTTTTTTAGGTTAATGGAGCAAGATGTTTGTTGAAAACATGACTAAGGTCTCAGAGTCCTACACTGACTTCCTATCAATTTCTACATCAGTAGGAGATCTCAGTTCCTCAGCACATGGGCCATTATATAACACTGCTCAAAACAAGGCAACTTACCTCCCACCAAGCATGAATTTGAGACAAAGAGGCCAGTTTCCCAAAACAGAAGCTATAATCGTTTATAACCTAATCTCAGAAGTGAGATAACATCACTTTTCTCATATACTGTTGAGAGAGGACCATAAAAGGATGTGAATATTAGGAAATGGGGATCATGGTTACTTTGGAGGCTGTTCACTACACCCTTTCCTAGAAGTTACTGAGGAGTGTATTTCAGCAAACAAGGAAGTAAATTAAGAATGTGAAAGTGTGGGATTTAGAAAAAAAGAGAAAGACAAAATGGACCCCTAAGAAAGCAATGAAAAAATGAAAAAGCCCAGTTTGAGGGATTTCCCTGGTCCAGTGGTTAAGAATTCTTACTTCCATGCAGGGGACACAGGTTCGATCCCTGGTCAGGAGAACTAAGATCCTGCATGCCATAAGGCTCAACCAAAAAACCAAAAGCAAAAACCCAGATTAAAGTTGAGTCCAAGATCAGAAACCACCAGTGGAGATCAGAACAGGAAGATCCAGGTTCAGGAAGGCTGTCACTAAGAAAAACAAGAGTTAATTAATCAAGGCAGTGGAAGTGGAATTGGAACATATGGTGCCGAGAATTCTATTTCTAGCAAAATTTGGGAGTAACACTGTGAAAAATATATTAAAAACCAAACAACTCTGAGACTCAGTATGCTGTTGTGTTGCTGTTTTAGTTAGTAAGTTGTGTTCGATTCTTTGCGACCCCAGGGGCTATAGTCCCCCAGCCTTCTCACCTCAGTATATGCTCATTGTAACACATCAGGAAGCTAAGTGACACACCCAGAGAAACCATGACAGTTCCAAGGCTGACCATCAAAGATCACAAAGTGGGTGATGGCCCAATTCCTGGAAGTATCCACCCCTCTCCAAAATAGTTGGAATACTCTTCCCACTCATTAGCCTGTGAAATTATCCAGCCCATAAAAGCTACCCACACGACATTTCTAGGTGGTATTTGCCCTCTAAGTCAGCCCGCTGTCTTGTCTGTGTAGTGCGTTTCTGTCAACGCTGCTCTTGCCTTTTGAGACAGCCCACCCTCTGTGGAGTGTGTTTCTCTCTAAATAGATCCACTTCTTGCTGCTGCTGCCGCTGCTGCTGCTGCTGTCGCTTCAGTCGTGTCCGACTCTGTGCTTACCTAAAACCAAAAAAAACTAAGCAACCAAAACCACTTTTAAACTTTAAATTTGGGCTTCCCTGGTAGCTTAGACAGCACACAATCTGCCTGCAATGCAGGAGACTGGGGTTTGATCCCTGGGCCAGGAACATGCCCTGGAGAAGGGAAGGTCTACCTACTCCAGTATTCTTGCCTGAAGAATTCATGGACAGTGGAGCACGGTGAGATACAGTCCACTGGGTGGCAGGCTACAGTCCATGGGGTCACAGAGTTGGACATGACTGAGCAACTAAATTAAATACATAAATTATAAAAGAAAAGAAGTATAATCCTAGTATCACACATAAATAAAATTTAACACTAGAAACTCACCTAACAAATATCAAATTACTAAAATATTATTATTAAAAAAATAGCAGGAGGATAAAAAGAGAGAAAATGTCTGTGTGGCGGTGCATCTGGATAAAGGTGCTGATTGTCACCTTACCTAGCTGCAAGTCATTAGAAAATATCAACTCAAATATTAGTAAAAGGCTTATGTGAGTTTCTTAGATAAATGGAGGCAAATATCAGAAAAAAGAGCTAGAAGATTTGCAAGTATTTGCCTCTGGGGAGGGAAATTCTGAATGGAACCAGTGGAATAGTGGATAACTACTTTTCTTTCGCCTTATAGAACTATTTGACACTTTAAAACTACCATGTACATCTATCTATAACTTAGTTTTCTTTTAATAATGTTATTTTTATTTATTTACTGAACACAATTCTAAGCTCAATTTAACTTTAAATTCAGCACTAAGTTAGACACCTTTTTTTTTCTGTTCACCTACAGTAAAACAAATTTATTAGAATTTATACATAGATATTCTGAAAATAAAAGTTTGCACCTTATAAAATATGGTAACAAATGGGAAATTTTATCTTTAGAAACTGAACTATATTGTTTATAGCAATGTCTGAAGTGTAATTTTACTATATAGCAGATGTTGTTTTTCCTTTAGTCACTCAGTCGTATCTTTGTAACCCCATGGACTGTAGCCTGCCAGGCTCTTCTATCCGTGGAATTCTCCCGGCAAGAATACTGGAGTGGGTTGCCATTTCCTGCTCCAAGGCATCTTTCCAACCCAGGGATCAACTCAGGTCTCCTGTATTGTAGGCAGATTCTTTACCACCAAGCCACTGTTTTTATAATGGATAATTTCTGAAAATGCTATTACAAAACAAGCAAAAATGGGTGTTATCCTAGTTTTTCATATAGATATTTAGGAAATATGAATTGAGTTGACCCCAAAGAGTTCACTGTATTATTAAAGTACACTTCAGAGTTTTTTTTTAAAAAAAAACTTCTTGCTTTTCCTGTAAGCAGCCTGAGGTGACCTCTAAAACTGGTACACTATTCACTTGACCCAGAAAACGCCACAAAATCATGCAAATCAAGAGGTTGAAATCTTCATGTTCTCTGTAAGAGCACTTGTGAAAGTGCCCAGGCCATAAAAGGTATGCATATCTGAAAAGCCACCAAGGACCTGAAGGAGGTCATTGTAAAGAAGCAATGTGTGCCGTTCCGTTGTTACAACAGTGGAGTTGGTAGGTGTGCACAGACCAAACAGCAGGGCTAGACGAAGGGTCAGTGGCCCAAAAAGAGTGCTGAATTTTTACTGCACATACTCAAAAATGCAGAGAGTAGTGCTGAACTTAAGGGCTTAGAATCTTTGGCCACCTGATGCAAAAAGCTGACTCATTTGAAAAGACCAGGACAGGAGGAGAAGGGGACAACAGAGGATGAGATAGTTAGATGGCATCACCGACTTGATGGACATGAGTTTGAGTAAACTCCGGAAGTTGGTGATGGACTGGGAGGCCTGGCATGCAGCAGTCCATGGGGTCGCAAAGAGTCGGACACGACTGAGCGACTGAACTGAACTGAACTGTAGCGCTTAGATGTAGATTCTCTGGTCATTGAGCACATCCAGGTGAACAAAGCCCCCAAGATGTGGCGCAGGACTTACAGAGCTCATGGTTGCACCAACCCGTATAAGAGCTCTCCCTGCCACAGTGAGATGATCCTTACTGAAAAAGAACAGATTGTTCCTAAACCAGAAGAGGAGGTTGCACAGAAGAAAAAGATACCCCAGAAGAAACTGAAGAAACAAAAACTTACAGCCTGGGAATAAATGCCGCAAAAAAATAAATGCAAAATAAAAGTTAAAAAAAAAGGAAAAAGCTCCTTCTTAAATGATAATTCACTAAAAGAAACACATACACACAAATATTAATTGCATCTTTAATAATACATCAAGTTACAGAGTTTTGAGATTTAGTTTTCAAAAAATTGTTATTGGATATAGTTGATTTACAATGTTGTGTTAATTTCTGCTGTACAGCAAAGTGAATCAGTTATACATATATTCACACTGTTTTATTAATAGATTCTTTTCCTGTATAAGGCCATTACAGAGTATTGAGCAGAGTTCCTTGTGCTATACAACAGGTCCTTATTAGTTACCTGTCTTACGCGTAGTAGCGTGCAGTGTCAGCCCCAATCTCCCAATTTCGGTCTTCCTCCCACCATAGATTCTAATATTTAGGAATAATCACACATTTTGCTCACCTTACTGCATGTAACAAATTCTTTTATTTACTTTGATGTATTAAAAAACAGTTTGTGTTAAGCAACAAAGGAAAAAAGGATGGGAGAGAAGAAGGAAGGGAGCGAGGGAAGAAGGGAAAATGTTTCAGGGAGTACAAATGCTTGAGTGTAGGTCAGGTCATTGTAAAGCAGATTAGAGAAGAAAGTCTCTGTGCTACAGCAGCCCAGCTATTGTTCCTGACCCACCCAACAATTAAGCCTGGTAAATGAGAGCTCAAGGAGAAACCCAAGAATGAGAGCTCAAGGAGAAGCTCAAGGAGAGCCAAGAAGAACCCAAAGTACACTGCTGCCCATTTGCCACACTCAAACAACAGAATAAAGTTGCATAAACTTTACGCAAGGAAAGTCCTGAAGTTGCGCTTATCGCCAGAACCTTTGGAGTCGTCAGGAGTCCTGTTTATTTACAAATCTAACAACTCACTCTATTATTCTCTTAAAAATCAAATTGAAACCTTAGACTCCTTCCTTCCTCTTCCCCTCCTTCCCCTTCCTATTCACTTCCTTTCCTGTTCCATTCTCTTCCCAGTTCTTCCCATTTTCCTCCCTTCCCTTCTTTGCACAGTGAGATGAGGAGGTGAAGGAGACGTGCAGGGGTCCATCAGCTGCCAGCGCCCAAGGAGATGGGGTGTAAGCAAGGATGCCATGCTTGCATGCCATGAGGAGGCTCTCAGTGGTAGCGGAGGGGCGGGGCCTGGACATGGGGGCGAAGGAGACGGTGACATTGGCGAGTGATACAATGAGAAAATAAACTGGAAGAGTCAGCAATTATGCTGAAAAGAATTGAATAGTGAAACCTGTACTTCTCACTGTAGGAGAGAGTGGTTATATACAGGGAAAGGTAGAATACCAGAAGCAACCTCGCTGTGCTGAACTGGAAGCACCAGCAAAAGGGCACGCTTTTCGGTTTTCTTCACTGGAGCTGTGTGCAGACCGTTCCTTCCTCAGTGAGCGACCTGCTGCACGCTATGGCAGTGCCTGTGGAGATCTTACAGTACAAAAGGGGTAAAATATAAATTACTTAAAGATCACTGGCTAAAATCAGACTAAAAGAATACCATAAGTAAAAATTTTAAAAAGGACGAAGGTAAACAAAGTGATAAGACATCATATTTATTTACAGTAAAACTGTCCAGAGAAGGTAAGTGTTAGTGTTAGCCGCTCAGTCATGCCCGACTCTTAGCGACCCCATGGACTGCAGTCCACCAGGCCCCTCTGTCCATGAGATTTTCCAGGCAAGGATACTGGAGTGGGTTGCCATTTCCTTCTCCAGGGGATCTTCCCAACCCAGGGATCGAACCTGGGTCTCCTGCACTGCAGGCAGATTCTTTACCAATATAAAAGTCAATGCAAATACCATTTACTTCAGTGTATATGTAATTCAGGACTTCCCTGGTGGTTCAGCAGTAAAGAAGCTGCCTGCAATGCAGGAGATGAGGGTTTGATCCCTGAGTCGGGAAGATCCCTGGGAGAAGAAAATGGCAATCCCCTCCAGTGTTCTTGCCTGGGAAATCCTATGGATAGAGGAGGCTGGGAGGCTACAGTACTTGGGGTGACAAGAGTTGGACACGACTTAAGAGACTAAACCACCACCACTATAAGAAATTCATATGCAATTTCTGTATACACGCAATATGTCATAAAATATGCTTTGGTATACATGTCATGCTGCCAAATACAATAGAACAAAAAGTCTTCATACTGAGTGCAAGAAAAAACTTCCAGTGGGAGTTGAAAACAACATTCTAGCTGGCAGCAAAACTGCACAGCTGGTGTCACTTGGGGAATAAAAGGAAAAAATACTTTAAAAGCCTAGTGATTTCTTTAGATTTTCAAAAAAAGCTCCACTTTCTGCAAAACATCTTTTTGTGAATTTGAAACCTCATGTTTTGCATATTCCCCATAGATTTAATAATTCCAGTCAATATTCTAATGGGGTAGTTATATCAGAACTTAAAAAAAAATACAGTGTTGGAAATCATATATCAGGTGAGAATAGCAAGTAATGACAGGGGAAAATAGCCTTACCAATAACTCAAATATATTACAGAATAACAATATTCTTAAATGTAGTAACATTATAGTGGTAACATTGGAATAAAAGACCATTAATGTAAGAAAATGGAGAGTACAGAAATAGATCTTGTTATTGGATTTAAAATAAGATAAAGGAGGAACTGGCTTCCCCAGTGGCTCAAGTGGTAAAGAATCCACGTGCAATGCAGGAGACACAAGAGAGGCAAGTTTGATCCCTGGGTGGGGAAGATCCCCTGGAGGAGGAAATGGCAACCCACGCCAGTATTCCTGCCTGAAAAATCCCATGGACAGAGGAGCCTGAGGGGGCTACAGTCCATGGGGTCGCAAAAGAGTTGGACACGGCTGGGCACGTACGCACGTACAACAGTCAAAATGAAGAGTTGCTTAAGTTGCCAGTCAGAGGACTGCCAGAAAGAGAAACCCTGACCGGTATTTGAGGAAAATGACAGACTATTTAGGTCAGGCAGGCCTACCTCTTTGAATATAAATAATCATTCATTCAGTTCAGTCGCTCAGTCGTGTCCGACTCTTTGTGACCCCATGAACTGCAGCACACCAGGCCTCCCTGTTCATCACCATCTCCCGGAGTTCACTCAGACTCGCGTCCATCGAGTCCGTGATGCCATCCAGCCATCTCATCCTCTGTCGTCCCCTTCTCCTCCTGCCCCCAATCCCTCCCAGAATCAGAATCTTTTCCAATGAGTCAAGTCTTCGCATGAGGTGGCCAAAGTACTGGAGTTTCAGTTTTAGCATCATTCCTTCCAAAGAAATCCCAGGGTTGAGCTCCTTCAGAATGGACTGGTTGGATCTCCTTGCAGTCCAAGGGACTCTCAAGAGTCTTCTCCGCTTTTCCGGTAAGCGGCCTGAGGTGACTCCTAAAAATGGTGCGCTATTCACTTGACCCAGAAAACCCCACAAAATCATGCAAATCAAGAGGTTCAAATCTTCGTGTACACTTTAAGAACACTCGTGAAACTGCCCAGGCCATAAAGGGTATGCATATCCGAAAAGCCACCAAGTATCTGAAGGACGTCACGTTAAAGAAGCAGTGTGTGCCGTTCCGCCGCTACAACGGTGGAGTTGGCAGGTGTGCACAGGCCAAACAGTGGGGCTGGACTCAGGGTCGATGGCCCAAAAAGAGTGCTGAATTTTTACTACACATGCTCAAAAATGCAGAGAGTAATGCTGAACTTAAGGGCTTAGATGTAGATTCTCTGGTCATTGAGCACATCCAAGTGAACAAAGCCCCCAAGATGCGACGCAGGACTTACAGAGCTCACGGTCGGATCAACCCCTACATGAGCTCTCCCTGCCACATTGAGATGATCCTTACTGAAAAAGAACAGATTGTTCCTAAACCAGAAGAGGAGGTTGCACAGAAGAAAAAGATATCCCAGAAGAAACTGAAGAAACAAAAACTTATGGCCCGGGAATAAATGCCGCAAAAAAAAAATGCAAATAAAAGTAAGATTGTTAAAAAAAAAAAAAAAAAGAGTCTTCTCCAACACCACAGTTCCAAAGCATCAATTCTTCGGCGCTCAGCCTTCTTCACAGTCCAACTCTCACATCCATACATGACTACTGGAAAAATCATAGCCTTGACTAGATGGACCATAGTCGGCAAAGTAATGTCTCTGCTTTTGAATATGCTATCTAGGTTGGTCATAACTTTTCTTCCAAGGAGTAAGCGTCTTTTAATTTCATGGCTGCAGTCACCATCTGCAGTGATTTTGGAGCCCCAAAAATTACATTTTCTAAAACCAATGTGGTTTCCATAATCCCACAAATAATGGGATTCTCTTATTGTCTTGTATATGTGACAAGATAAAAGTTATCAACATAAGGGATGCACAGCTACTTTCCCTCCAATTGCTTCCACAAAGCTTTCTATGGCTGCCTACTTAAGCTTCTTCTTGCTTTAGGAGTGGAAAAGAAAGGCATAGAAAGAACTGCTGTTCTCAGGGCACTGCATATATCTCAGAGCATATGGCCTGGTGCTCAGAAGCTGGGAGTAAAGGGGCAGTCTAGAGTCTGAGAACACTCTTTTAGGTTAGGGTAGTGAGAGATACCTAGGAATTTCAGAGTATTGGTGACAAGAGTGGACAGGGAATTTTATTAAGAGATTCCATGATTTAAGCAATTGGATTCCTTTAAACTTCTGAGAGAGAGATGACTCAAGATTGAAATTTCTTTTGGAGCTGCACGTTAAATATAAGCACTCCCACGCTGAACCATGAGAGTCTCCTTTTGCTTGATTATCCTTGTGTTAAACTCTGAATTAGTAAAAGCGTGTCAGTGATTTTTTTTAAGTATGCATAAAGAAAATAGAAAACAGAATTGAAAAGCAAAACTGGATTTTCAAATAGAACTTATACAAAGAAACGAGAAACTTTGCACATGGTAGATAAGAGGACCAGAGCTGGAAAGGGCTTGTTTATCTTGACCTACCAGAGCTGGAAGGAAGAATCTAAGTATTAAACTCCCCTTACTCTGCTTTTCACACTTAGCAAACATTTTTGATATCTTGGTTACTTTGGTACCAGCAAATGGATGCCAGATAAGACACAAGTAATCCAGCCAATGGAAACATTGATCTTTAAAAAAATTAATAAAGTGATCTTCTAGGGCACACAAACACACTGACGTATTATATGTTTGACTAGAGTAAACCAGATACTTGAACGCTGTGATTATTAAAGTTCCAGAACTCTGAAGAACAGAGACCGTATCCTGGCCAGCGGTAATTTAATGCCAGTCACTGTGGGCTAAACAGCACTACAGATATGAAAACAAAGTATACCAAAGGACAAAAAAATTCTCTGATGCATTTATGATCATCAAGAAACTATACCTAGGGTACTGACTTAAAATTCATAGAAGTGCTGTGAAATATTAGTCAATAATAACTCATCCCATTAACTTGTTAACAAATAGTAAGGTTATTTCTTCAAAGAAATTTCACATGTTGGCTGAGGTAATGCTGGTGTCTGCTAACCAAAGGACATTCTTCATGCATTGAAAGCTGATCACCTATTGGTCTACTCAGCCATGAATATTTGAAAGAATAATCACAATAACACTGCTCACATTAATCAGATTAGTAACAAAGGCCACATCAGTATTAGTATTATTAACAATAATCTCAACAGACTTGAGTCTGAAGAATATTTGGTGCTTGTTTATACGTATACGTGCAGTCCAAATCCTCCTGTCACGTGACACATTACAGCATGGACTCAGTCACATAAAGGCTCTAACTTCCAGCCACCTAAATGGGTTTGTTTTCCAAAATACCTAAAGACACTGCTAAAGACTACTAAGTCATCTCCCACAGTCTGGCATGGATATAGGGACATTCACAAGGGATTCCAGTCTGTGTATTTTGAAGCTCATGGGTAACATGCACCAAGTGAGAAGTATGGCTGAATATTTCTCAAAACAAAGATTAAATTATATACCTACAATAAGAATATGTAAGTAACAATACACATACAAGAAGGCATGCAGGCAGGGTGGTTAGTATTTGAAATCAGCACAGGATTACATCATGCTTTTGGATTCTCCTGAGTTTGTTTCACAGACATGCCACGTTTAAAATGATTTTGTGGCTAGGAGTTTAATTTTGGTGACTAGTGGTTAAAATAATGTAAAAAATACGTTAGAAATATCTGGAAAATACAGATTAGTTGTTTTGCACACACTAAGGAGCAGAGGAAACTTGATCTCAGCAGGTGCATGTTAAAAGTTAAGCCCTCACCTGCATTAACAGCAATATTACCTAAAATAAAGTGTGCATTCAGAATCCCGTGGTGTTTTGATGTTAGAATATTTGGTTCATTATCAGATGAACAATTATTAAGTACTTTCCATGTTCAAATTACTATACTATAGGAGACATAAAGAAATCTATAAACACACTTCCTATTCTTAACCAAATTTAGTGGCTTCCAAACTGTAGCTATTTGATGTTCAGTTCAGTTCAGTCGTTCTGTTGTGTCCGACTCTTTGCGACCCCATGAACCGCAGTACGCCAGGCCCCTGTCCATTACCAACTCCTGGAGTTCACCCAAACTCATGTCCATCGAGTCGGTGATGCCATCCAGCCATCTCATCCTCTGTCATCCCCTTCTCCTCCTGTCCCCCATCCTTCCCAGCGTCAGAGTCTTTTCCAATGAGTCAACTCTTTGCATGAGGTGACCAAAGTATTGGAATTTCAGCTTTAGCATCAGTCTTTCCAATGAACACCCAGGACTGATCTCCTTTAGAATGGACTGGTTAGATCTCCTTGCAGTCCAAAGGACTCGCAAGAGTCTTCTCCAATACCACAGTTCAAAAGCATCAATTCTTTGGCACTCAGCTTTCTTCACAGTCGAACTCTTGCATCCATACATGACCATAGGAAAAACCATAGCCTTGACTAGATGGACCTTTGTTGGCAAAGTAATGTCTCTGCTTTTCAATATGCTATCTAGGTTGGTTATAACTTTTCTTCCAAGGAGTAAGCATCTTTTAATTTCATGGCTGCAGCCACCAATTGCAGTGATTTTGGAGCCCAAAAAAATAAAGTCTGACACTGTTTCCACTGTTTCCCCATCTATTTCCCATGAAGTGATGGGACCAGATGCCATGATCTTCGTTTTCTGAATGTTGAACTTTAAGCCAACTTTTCCACTCTCCTCTTTTACTTTCATCAAGAGGCTTTTTAGTTCTCCTTCACTTTCTGCCATAAGGGTGGTGTCATCTGCATATCTGAGGTGATTGATATTTCTCCTGGCAATCTTGATTCCAGCTTGTGCTTCTTCCAGTCCAGCGTTTCTCATGATGTACTCTGCATATAAGTTAAATAAGCAGGGTGACAATATATAGCCTTGATGCACACCTTTTCCTATTTGGAACCAGTATTTTGTTCCATGTCCAGTTCTAACTGTTGCTTCCTGACCTGCATATAGGTTTCTCAAGAGGTGACATTAAAAAATGTTAAAGATAAGCATTCTTGGAGAGTTTAATATTGTCAGATTGAGCTATGAGAGGTTTTTTAAAAAAAAAAAAATAGAGGCAAGAGTATAATTTTGAAAGCGGAGAATTGATGGTGGTTGTACTTGTTAAAGAAGGAAAGGCAATGTGCATGAATCATTACAAGTCAACTACTACAGACTGACAACTGAAATAAAGAAACTCCCAGGGGCACCAGCTCATTAACATGACTGTAACACGTGTAGTAAACCAGTTTAGGAGGTGAGAACTACAAAAGTGTCCGGAGAACTTTTCAGATGACTATATAATGGAGTTCGTATACACCCATGGTGGATTCATGTCAATGTATGGCAAAACCAATACAGTATTGTAAAGTAAAATAAAGTAAAAATAAAATTAAAAAATAATATAATAACTTTTTACTAGATAACATAAAGGAAAGATACAAAACTCAAACAGTAGAAAAGGATATATGATAAAAGGTCAATCTCCCTTCTATCTTAGCTCTCTTCTCAGAAGAAAAGGACTGCTACCAGTTGGTTGCAGCTAAAACAACCTTTTGTATGACCTTAACTTTTCTCTTTCCGTACTTGGTTGTCTCCAACCTTAAGCCATGCACATTTACTCTACGTGGTGTATAAAGAGGACAATATTACAAAGTTCACACTCTGAAAGGGACTAACATAATCAGTGTGAAACTGCTAGTTAGCCAACTTGTCAAGATGATGTTAACTTCATGGTGATAGAGAATGTCACACCTTTGTCAAGGTGTATTTCAGAACTAGATGGGTTTATCGGAAGTAATCACTATGCCAGGGTTAGTGGATTTAGCCTGACTGGGTTATGCAAACCAAGCACACCCAAAGCCTTGCTGAGGTGCCCTCAGGGTCTAGGACCCTAAAATCTATTTGTGGCATTGACAAAGTCATTGAAGAAGACACTTTAAAAATCAGCTTCTTTGACTGCAAATTCATAAAAGTAACGCAAAATACATGATCGGCCTAAAATTGTGAGGATAAAGTGAGTATAGTTATTTATGTAGGCTTAGGCAAAGTTCTTCTATAAACTTAATAGAAAGTCATTTAATTGATAAAATTATTTCATATTACAATCTAGTGTTTTAAGTCTGTTATCAGGTTAGAGAAATTTCCTGATGATTAAAACAGGTATTCAGAAGAATACTACATTTTGTAGTGTATGACCACAAAGCCACTTAGGTTGGAAGACTGATGACTTAAAGATTTTACATTTTACTATTAAAACAGTAAAAAGAAAGAAAGAACTATGAAGATTAAACAAAATATAATGATACAAATGAATGGAATGCTTAATTCTGTCACTAAGAGGAGGCCAAGTTAGTGCTTAAGGTCTGACCTTATTTCCATATGAGGAAAAATGTTCACATCACAGTGCACCACCGAAATTCCAGTCCAGGTAGCTTGGCTACAACTTACTGAACCTTTAATAAGCCCAGGCTCCAAAAAACGAAAAGACTGCAATTTGTAATTCAGCAAATGTTTATTGAATATCTATTAAATGTGATATCTAGTTTTACATTGGGTTTGATTTTTCTGCCATTGTGAGGGAAGGTAGAGATTCCTATATTATTTAAATGTGTCAACTATATCAATAATACTAGAGTAATTGTTTTTATCACATAGCAGAATGAACTGTGGGCCAGTATTTTTTTCTCTCGTTATGACTGAGAGATTTTACTGTAGAAGATTTTACATTATTATAACAATTTAAAAAATTCCTTTTGAACTCTATGGACTGTAGCTCTCCAGGCCCCTCCGTCGATGGAATTCTCCAGGCAAAAATACTGGAGTGGGTAGCCATTCACTTCTTCGGGGATCCTCCTGACCCAGGGATTGAACCTGGGTCTCTTGCATTGCAGGCAAATTCTTTACCATCTGAGCCGCCAGGCAAGCCCCTTAGGGATAAGCATACACATTTCTAGTTCATTTCTAAACCCACATATTTCAGACAGATTCTAAATTTATTGAAGACACCAAAGACAGACCTATCCACGTGACTTGAAAGAGGTAGATCAGGTACTTATATTTTTCTCAAGTTGGCTGACTTAGTGACAACAGCAGGTAAGAAGGAAATGGCACAGTTCCCTGTCTCCCTATTCCTTTATGCCTGGCCTCAGGGCAGACAGTGCTCACAGTCCTCAGAGCCTTCCCAGGGCAGAGAGAAGTGTCTAATGCCTTGGTGGTAATGAATGGTCTTCAGGACCATGGCTTGTCCGTAAGTCACCCACAAAGCCTGACTGGGGAAAGAGGCTAGAGAGGCAAGGTGGGGTCTCAGCACTGGCGTTTGTAGCCACAGTTCAGATTTCACACAGTACACCCTAGCCTGTTCCTGTTGATCAGAAGCAGGAACTCGTCCTGCTCGGCCAAGTTTGTTACATAAGTGGCTAGAGCCTTCACATAGTGAACACTCATTGGCAGAACCAAACCAAAAGTTCAGTAGTATATAGAAAATAGAAAACTTTCATGGACATGGGGGAGATGACAAGCATATAATGTTCTCTGATTCACTGTATAATGCATTCCACTCCAAACTAAATAATGACTTTTTCCCAAAAGGAGATAATCATAAACATTCTTTAAGTAATTCCAGGTTAAAGGCCTGACATATCTTCCCTCTTTATCTAACTTCTAATCTTTATCATGATTTCATAAGAATATAATCTCTAATTTGTCACATTATGGATAAAGGCTGGTATCTATTCTTAACAATATTATACTCTTTGCTTTTCTAATAATTAAAACAGAGGTCATAGTACATGTCTGTATTATAGGCTTAATAGTCACCATATAAGTTCTACATTTTTAATAATTCAAGCTTTTCTTCAAGCTCATAATAATAAAGAAATAGAAAATAGAGGAGTCAACTGCAGTTGTCCAAATTCAGTTCTGACTTGTATACAGTTTTACAACTTATAAGATCATAGAACTCTTTTATTTTCACATCTAAAATTTAAGTCCTCAAAGATGGTCAAGGCCTGACAGATAAAGAAAAATATACCAGCTGGGCAAGTGCACAATGACCATATTTTTGTTTCAGGAAAACATATATTTTTATGAAAAAGTAAGTTAATACTGTTAAACTTTTGAGTTTTGAGGTAAATGTCTTAAAATATAGTTTTATTTATTTGTTGTGCTCGGTCGCTTAGCCACGGCTGACATTTTGCGACCCCATGGACTGTAGCCTGCAGGCTCCTCTGTCCACGGAATTTTCCAGGTAAGAATACTGGAGTGGGTTGCCATTTCCTTCTCTTTAGTTAGTTTAAAATTATTTGAAAATACTGAAAAACACTAGTTACCTACAATCCAAAAACTACTTAAAATTCCATTAAAAGAAGACAAAGTCCTCTATATCAACCTTCTAATCTCTTTCATTGGAAATAGCCTACACTACACAGATTAGCTATATAAACTTAAAAATTTATCTTTAAAAATGAAATTGAACTGGTCTGTAATTTGGTTTTTCTTTTCAATCAATCACGGATGCTTTCCTGAAAAGCACAAATAGATCTACCTCACTGGGAAACAGCTGCAAAGCATTTCATTATGTGGATACTCCACAACACTTCTGATTACTTATCTATCCTTGTAATACATTGGAGGAAAACAATAGAATGGGAAAGATTAGAGATCTCTTCCAGAAAATTGGAGATACCAAGGGAATATTTCATGCAAAGATGGTCTTGATAAACGACAGAAATGGTCTGGACCTAACAGAAGCAGAAGATATTAAGAAGAGGTGGCAAGAATACACAGAAGAACTGTACAAAAAAGATCTTCATGACCCAGATAATCATGATGGTATGATCACTCACCTAGAGCCAGACATCCTGGAATGTGAAGTCAAGTGGGCCTTAGAAAGCATTACTACTAACAAAGCTAGTGGAGGTGATGGAATTCCAGTTGAGCTATATCAAATCCTGAAAGATGATGCTGTGAAAGTGCTGCACTCAATATGCCAGCAAATTTGGAAAACTCAGCAGTGGCCACAGGACTGGAAAAGGTCAGTTTTCATTCCAATCCCAAAGAAAGGCCATGCCAAAGAATGCTCAAACTACTGCACAACTGCACTCATCTCACATGCTAGTAAAGTAACACTCAAAATTCTCCAAGCCAGGCTTCAGCAATATGTGAACCGTGAACTTCCAGATGTTCAAGCTGGTTTTAGAAAAGGCAGAGGAACCAGAGATCAAAGTGCCAACATCAGCTGGGTTATGGAAAAAGCAAGAGAGGTCCAGAAAACCATCTATTTTTGCTTTATTGACTATGCCAAAGCCTTTGACTGTGTGGATCACAATAAACTGTGGAAAATTCTGAAAGAGGTGAGAATACCAGACCACCTGACCTGCCTCTTGAGAAACCTATATGCAGGTCAGGAAGCAACAGTTAGAACTGGACATGGAACAACAGACCGGTTCCAAATAGGAGAAGGAGTATGTTAAGGCTGTATATTGTCACCCTGCTTATTTTACTTATGTGCAGAGTACATCATGAGAAATGCTGGGCTGGAAGAAGCACAAGCTGGAATCAAGATTGCCAGGAGAAATATCAATCACCTCAGATATGCAGATGACACCACCCTTATGGCAGAAAGTGAAGAGGAACTAAAAAGCCTCTTGATGAAAGTGAAAGAGGAGAGTGAAAAAGTTGGCTTAAAGCTCAACATTTAGAAAACAAAGATCATGGCATCTGGTCCCAACACTTCATGGGAAATAGATGGGGAAACAGTGGAAACAGTGTCAGACTTTATTTTTTTGGGCTCCCAAATCACTGCAATTGGTGACTGCAGCCATGAAATTAAAAGACGCTTACTCCTTGGAAGGAAAGTTATGACCAACCTAGATAGCATAGGGAAAAGCAGAGACATTGCCAACAAAGGTCCATTTAGTCAAGGCTATGGACTTCCCTGGTGGTTCAGATGGTAAAGTATCTGTCTACAGTGCGAGAGACCCGGATTCAATCCCTGGGTTGGGAAGATCCCCTGGAGAAGGAAATGGCAATCCACTCCAGTATATTGCCTGGAAAATCCCATGGACAGAGGAGCCTGGAAGGCTACAGTCCATGGGGTCACAAAGAGAGTCGGACACGACTGAGCGACTTCACTTTATGGTTTTTCCTGTGGTCATGTACGGATGCGAGAGTTGGACTGTGAAGAAAGCTGAGAGCTAAAGAATTGATGCTTTTGAACTGTGGTGTTGGAGAAGACTCTTGAAAGTCCGTTGGACTGCAAGGAGATCCAATCAGTCCATTCTGAAGGAGATCAGCCCTGGGTGTTCTTCGGAAGGAATGGTGCTAAAGCTGAAACTCCAATACTTTGGCCACCTCATGCAAAGAGTTGACTCATTGGAAAAGACTCTGATGCTGGGAGGGATTAGGGGCAGGAGGAAAAGGGGATGACAGAAGATGAGATGGTTGGATGGTATCACCGACTCGATGGACGTGAGTTTGAGTGAACTCCGGGAGATGGTGATGGACAGGGAGGCCTGGCGTGCTGCGATTCACGGGGATGCAAAGAGTCAGACACGACTGAGAGACTGAACTGAACTGAACGGAATACATTAGTATTTTTTGGTACCTAGTTTATTATGTCTGTGATTACTGAAAACACTGTAGTCCCTTTACATTGGGGTGGGGGAAAAGGTTTTGTAAACTTTGAGATCACCAAAGCATCTTCTTAAAAAACACAACTTTATAAAATGGCCTACATTTACATCATGTTCTTGAGGAATAAAAGAATCAGAGGACAGAAAGGAATGAGGAAGATACACACACGGATGGAAAAAGAGAAATTATCTAATGTGTTTATATTTATAATGAGAAAATACTAAGAAAAATGGATGAGAAGTTAGCTATAAAATGAGGCTTTTAACCTCACAAGGTGAAGATTTTTAATGTCTAAAACTCTTCAGTGCAAGTTACCTTTACTTGTTTTGTGTTTTGCAGAAGAGAGGAAGCAGTTTAAACTGAAAAGTGAAAGTAATGAAAGATGCAAAACCCTAGTCAGCTTTAGTCAGCATTATAGAACAGCACTCTCAGAAAATTACATTGCAAGCCATTACTTCATTTTTTTGCTGCTATTAACTGGAAGCAAGGACTCAGGAGTCAAGAGCCTAAAAGAAGAAAGCCATCAGCAGAGTTCAATAAACAGGAAAAATACAATGATGATCGAGGAAATACATTTCTTTACCATTTTTAGTGCATTATTTCATGTTTAAAAGCTGGTTTCTAGGCCCATTGATCATATCTACCTCTGGGATCATTATCCACAAGATAATGATAGGAGACTATGAACTTTGGAGGCTAGATGGATGTGGGCTCAAATCTCAGTTCTATTCCCTTCTAGGTGGAGGTGGGGAGGACAAAAAAACACCCTGGAAGAGTTATTTAGCCTATTGGATCTCAGTTTCTCCTCATAAAATAAAAATAACAGTAGATGTTCAGTAAATGTTGGTTATGAGATCTTGATAATATACCTAGTAAGTCATACACGGAACACACACACAGTGTTGTGTGTGTATAATATATATCTCATATATTTAGTATTCCATGTATACACACACACACGCACACACGCATGAGTGAAATTTTGGTATTTGCAACAACATAGATGGGCTCAGATGGGATTATGCTTAGTGAGATAAGCCATACAGTAAAAGACAAATATGGTATTACTTAAAGTGGAATCTAAAAAATAAATGAATGAATATTACAAAATAGAAATAGAATCACAGATACAGAGAACAAGCTAGTGTTTACCAGTAGGGAGAGGAAAGGTGGAGGGGCAAGGTAAGGTGGGGAATCAAGACGTAAAACCTCCTATGTGTAAAGTAAATAAGCTATAGGAATATACTGTGTAGCACAGGTCATATAGCCAATGTTTTATAATAACTTTAAATAGTATAATCTATAAAAATTTTGAATCACTATGTTGTAAACTAATATTATAAACCAACTACACCTCATCTTAAAAAATTAAATAAAAAATATATACATAGAATTCCAAATTAATAAACTACCTATTATCTCCAAGATATAGTGGGGAGGGGCTTCCCCAGTGGCTCAGTGGTAAAGAATCTGCCTGCAATGCAGTGCAAAAGATGCAGGTTTGATCCCTGGGTCAGGAAGATCTCCTGGAGAAGGAAATGGCACCCCACTCCAGTACTCTTACCTGGGAAATCCCATGCACAGAGGAGCCTGGCGGGCTACAGTCCAGGGGTCACGAAGAGTGGGACACGGCTGAGCATGCACACACGCACGCATAAATGCGCATCTAATAGAGACAGATGAAACAGAACTTTTAAACCTTGATACACTTTTTGTCAAACGGCTTTCCAGAAAGTTTATTCTTCTTTAAATTAACAGCATCAGTGAATGAGAATGTTCAGCTCACAGTAGCTTCACCAACTTTAAATATATTTAAAATTTTTAGCTAATTTCCTAGTGGGAAAATGGTTATGAATGTGAACTTATAAAAAATAAATACTGGTGGCTGTGAAAAAAAAAATATATTTTTTGTGGAGGAAGGGCCCATGAAGATAAAAGTGCCTAGGATCCAGGAAACTAAAAATTCAGCCCTGATCACCAGAAAACTTATATTTATATAAGTTTATATAAATTGTTGACATTGAAGGTATTAATTTATAGCTATAATTGTTGACACTGAAGGTACATGGTAGAAATTGACTATTACAAGAAATGTGTTATTTTGAGGATATATTCATTTATAATTAAAAAAATGTTTTTCACTTAATCAAAAGTTAAATTTTTAAACATTAAAATTTTAGCAACTAAACTGCATGATAAAGTCCTAGGAAAAAGACTAGAACATGAAAGAGGGACACACAAGCATTGTCTAAAAGAACTGGAAGGAACATGAAGCATAGTAGGATTAAACAAGAGCAAAAATAATATAATCAACAAGTTGAAAGTGAAGTGGAATATTACAATGAAGAAATTACATTTAATAAATGTATAACAAAAACACATACAAGATTCTCATGTACTAAAAACATTCAAGGTTCATTTCATTATTTTTCAAAATTTTTTAGCCACACAGTGCATCTGACACAAATGTACTTTGCCCTTCAAACCATCAACCAGACATAACTTTCAGAATCTCTGTCTTTTGAAGCTTATATTTAGTCATGGACTAACCATATGCTATGCTTCTAAGTGTGGTGTTTAAAAGAACAAGATTTATAGGTGCATTTTCAAGGAAATATATGTATTAAAAGAGGGTTGCAGGACTACCCTGGCAGTCCAGTGGTTAAGATTCTCCACTTCTAGTTAAGGGGTCATGGTTTCAATCCCTAGTCAGGGAACTAAGATCCTACTTGCTGTCTGGCCTGGTAAACAAATAAAAAACCTGAGAATCCCAGGCTCTACCCTAACCTACTGTATCAAAATCTGCATTAAGAAGACATTTTAAAAAATAAAATCGGGTTGCTATTCTATTAACAACTATTAAGGCCCACCAGGAGAAGGCGATGGCACCCCACTCCAGCACTCTTGCCTGGAAAATCCCAGGGATGGAGGAGCCTGCTGGGCTGCAGTGCATGGGGTCGCTCAGAGTTGGACACAACTGAGAGACTTCCCTTTCACTTTTCACTTTCATGCATTGGAGAAGGAAATGGCAACCCACTCCAGTGTTCTTGCCTGGAGAAGCCCAGGGACGGGGGAGCCTGGTGGGCTGCCGTCTATGGGGTCGCACAGAGTCAGACACGACTGAAGCAACTTAGCAGCAGCAGCAGCATAATGTAAGAGTCAGTTTATTCAAGTATAGTTTTACAAACAGCACTTTAAGTCTGGCTAAAATAGCAGAAACACCAGCTGTGATACAAAGAATTTATAGCCATAGACAGAGAGGAAGCTTGTGTTACTATGTATCTATTACCAATACCACACTTCTTTTTGTCAGTTCCTAGGTCAAGTTTTTTAAGCAAAATCTTCAAAGCCAAACCCTGGGTTCATACCTGGACTACTGATCTTTTTTAAGCTATTTTTCCTAAATTTCTACCACAATGCAACTTTGGGCAAAGGTATTTTCTGGATCTCTTTAAGTATTATATTAGATAGTCTCTAAGGAGTCTGGGTTCTAGAACTCTGAAGTTTCCTTGGCAACGATTATTTTAAATATACTGTATCCACTTGTTTATATATACTTGTATTCATCTCAATGTAGAAATGTATTAACCTACTGGTGTAAGACTCTGTTCAGTTCAGTCGCTCAGTCGTGTCCGACTCTTTGCGACCCCATGAATCGTAGCACGCCAGGCCTCCCTGTCCATCACCAACTCCCGGAGTTCACTCAGACTCACGTCCATCAAGTCAGTGATGCCATCCAGCCATCTCATCCTCTGTCGTCCCCTTTTCCTCCCGCCCCCAATCCCTCCCAGCTTCAGAGTCTTTTCCAATGAGTCAACTCTTCGCATGAAGTGGCCAAAGTACCGGAGTTTCAGCTTTAGCATCAGTCCTTCCAAAGAAATCCCAGGGCTGATCTCCTTCAGGATGGACTGGTTGGATCTCCTTGCAGTCCAAGGGACTCTCAAGAGTCTTCTCCAACACCACAGTTTCAAAGCATCAATTTTTCGGTGCTCAGCCTTCTTCACAGTCCAACTCTCACATCCATACACGACTACTGGAAAAACCATAGCCTTGACTAGATGGACCTTAGTCGGCAAAGTAATGTCTCTGCTTTTGAATATGCTATCTAGGTGGGTCATAACTTTTCTTCCAAGGAGTAAACATCTTTTAATTTCATGGCTGCAGTCACCATCTGCAGTGATTTGGGAGCCCCCAAAAATAAAGTCTGACTCTGTTTCCCCATCTATTTCCCATGAAGTGATGGGACCAGATGCCATGATCTTCATTTCTGAATGTTGAGCTTTAAGCCAACTTTTTCACTCTCCTCTTTCACTTTCATCAAGAGGTTTTTTAGTTCCTCTTCACTTTCTGTCATAAGGGTGGTATCATTTGCATATCTGAGGTTATTGATATTTCTCCTGGCAATCTTGATTCCAGCTTGTGTTTCTTCCAGTCCAGCGTTTCTCATGATGTACTCTGCATGTAAGTTAAATAAGCAGGGTGACAATATACAGCCTTGACATACTCCTTTTCCTATTTGGAACCAGTCTGTTGTTCCATGTCCAGTTCTAACTGTTGCTTCCTGACCTGCATACCGATTTCTCAAGAGGCAGGTCAGGTGGTCTGGTATTCCCATCTCTTGATGGGACTCTGTAGACACAGATAAAAGGTAAAACATGTTTAAAGGCCCTGAAGTAGAAAAGAAGTAGTATTTGAGGAACTGAAGCAAGTACAAAGTGCTCGGAGCAAAATTAAGAAGTAAAAATGATGCAAGATGAGGTTAGTAAAGTAGGAAGGGAGGGCCTGGCAGATCAATTAAAGGTTTAGGACTTTATCCTAAGAGCAGTGGGAAATCTTCGAATGGTTTTAAACTGAAAGTGCTTTGATCTGATTCATACTAAAGAGAAAAAAAAAAGATTACTGTGGCTTTTGTGTGAGAAGTGGATTAGAGGAGGGGCAGAGAGAACAAGGAATGATCTGTTTGAAGTGCTTATTCCTGCAGTATGGCTGAGAGGTAATAGATCCTAGGACTAGGGTGGGGCCAGTGGGATGGTAAAAAGTACCATAGATTGAAGACTATTTAATTAAAAAAAAAAAGAGTCACGAATGATTTCTAGGTTTCTGTTTTGTGAAGCTGAGTGAATGGCAACACTATTGATGAATAGACAATCCCAGGAGAGCAGGAGCTTCGGGTAGGGTCTCACTCTTCCATCCTTCCAACAAATCCTGTGAACTCTTTCAGTTCTGTTTTCTTCTGAATTCTACCTGCACAGGATTGTAGCCTCGAAAATGCTGGTCCACTGGTCCATTGGCCATTACCACTGATTATTCTTTCTCCAAGGGCTCAGACTGCACATAAACCGAAGGCATTCATGATATGGAGACCCCTGAATACATGATTTTGAAACAGTTTCCATAGGCTACACTGCCTGCAAAGCTCTCAACCTTATGGTGTGGTCAAAACATCCCAAAGATTGTAAATTGTAGAATCAGCACATTCTGCTGAAAAGAAGACAAATTCTAGTGGATTAAGGAGAGTGGGAATGTTGAGAAGGCATTAGGGTGTGTTTAGGGATTGTGATGAGACTGCAAATGGTCACAGTGGTTGTGACTGGAGACAGGGATTTTTTGAGTTACTGTCTCCAACCACATTACAGGGAGTTTGGAAGACAGGTAGGTCCAGGGTTCAACCTTGGGAGTACGTGACCAGAGTGAGTAAAAAGAGATTGGCAAAGCTATGGATTAGAGTTAGAATTTTAGACAGCAGTACTCTATTTTTATTTTCCTTTTTTCCTATATTTCCTTTAATGGAATATTTTGAAAAAATGAAGTAGCTTAATATATCCATTGCAATTACTCATTCACTCAAATATGAAATAGTCTAATTTTCCTCTATCTTATATACCAGAATTAAACTGTTTAATACGGAAACTAACAAGTTCGTTGACATCTGAATGGAATTTGCTAAATTTAAAAGATAAAGACACGTTAGGCTTTTCATAAAAACTGAATGGCTAACTCAGAGTATTGGTTTTGTAATTAGTCATATTTCTAATATCCAAAGGCATTCTCAGTAATATCTCTGAGCTTCAAATTGTATATATAAAATAGTTAAAAATTAAATATTTATAAATATTCTAAGTATATATTTGCATGCGTACTAAATACATCTAAGTTTCAGGGATATATCCTAAATCTGAAGTTTTCTAGGCCCCGAATTCTGGATAAAGGGATACATGATACCATCAATTCTTAGTTGATCATATTTATATGGAAGAACAGTGATTTCTGAGAATATCTTTAATTTTATACTTGAATATGGAAACTGATAACTTCACTTGTATTAGTAAACTGCAGACTCATAGAGTAAGAATAACTGAACTGGAAAGGAATCTAGAGACAGTTAATCTAGAGGGTTTCACATTGTGGGTCCCCTGATCAGCAGGCTCTGCATCACCAGTGAACTTGTTAAAAATGCAAATCTAAGGCCCACTCCAGACCCAGTAAATCAGGAACTACAGCCGACGGGCAGAGCAATCTGTTTTAACAAGCCTTTTCAGGAGATTTTGATGCATGCTGAAGTTTCAGACCCATTGGTTTAATGGGTATTTCTCTTTTAAAACCGAAATCAAGGAATACCAAAGAAATAAACTGAAATTCACACTACTTAAAAATAAAATAGTGGACTTTGAAAGATCCTAACTCAGATTGCTTAAAAGACATCTTTTCTGTAACTGCACCTTCTTACTCATTTCATGGGTATTAGTTTTCCACAGCTGCTCTAATAAACTACCATTAATTTGGCAATTTAGAAATTTATTATCTTACAGTTTTGTAGGGTCAGAGGTCCAACATCTGTCTCATTGGGCTGAAATCCAGATGTCAGCTTTGCTCCCTGGAAGCTCTAGGGAAGAATGTTTCCTTGCCTTTTCCTGCTTTCAGAGGCCATCCATATTCCTAGACTTCTGGCACCTTCTTCCATTTTCAATGCATGTATGGATTTTAAACTCAAAAATTCTTTCCCAAAGTTCATTTTAGAATCTGTACAGATGAGTCCAGTCTCCCAAAAGCGGCTATGATCTACCAGCCTGAGCAGGATACTGTCATTGGCAGACTCTGCCATAGACCATCACGACTAACACTCAGTCTCCCCAAGCAACAAAAATAGCAAATGATAACATATTCATTATATCACTCTTACTAAGTCAGGAAAGGTTATTACGTCATCTTAGGAAAATACTTTAAAAGAAGGTTTAAACAAAGTTTTTGATTTATACCTTGGCCTCAGGGCAATTAAAATAGTTCATTCCTTGATTGACTCAATCATAGTTTTCCTGTATCATTTCAGTTGCTGTTGAATTTCATGGATATACAGCATACATTTGTGTTTTTTGTTTTTTCCCCAGGGAAGACAGTGAGGGATTTAAGAAAAATGTTCCATTGGAAGACTACACACCAAAAGAAGTCGTGAGTTTCGTGGTGGGACTATGCATAATTTCTTTCCTTTTCTGTATTTTCCAAATATTCATTAGTGAACATGACATTTCTTTAACTAAAAAAAGAAAAACGAACATGACACAGTCACCTGTAGTCATAAGGCCTGACTGACTGGCAAGGCAGCGGGACGGTTTTGAAGTTTCAGGTACACAAAAAGACATTTTTTAAAAAAAATTTACAGTGTCACCCAAAGGGTACTGTAGCAACTTCCGTGATGAATTACCTTGAAAACGTTTTTAAAATGAAGACGACGACAAATCACTCGCCACATGTGTGACCGCACTACCTCACTCGACCTTTTCTCTCCAGATGGCTATGGCCTAAGCCCGAAGGCCTCCTCAGAGGAACGAACTGAGTCCTTCTCAGGCCACCGTGCTGCCACGGAGGCCGAAGGCAGCGCCGGCCCGGCCAGCCGGCGACTCCGACCCGGCGTGTGTGGGCCGAGCCGGCGCCGCGCTGGGCCCTCGCCACGGAGGGCCGGGCGGCAGGCGCCACGCGGCGGGCTCTGCGCGGCGCCGCAGCCTCTCCGCCGCGCGAGAGCCCGGGCTGCTGAGGGGGAGCCGCGCTGGGGGCGGCGGCGGCGGCGGCGGCGGCGGCGGCGGCGGCGGGGCGGGGGCGGGAGCCGGGCGGCGGCAGCAGCAGCAGCGCCCGTGGGGGAGGAGCGGCGGCGGCTGGAGCTGCTGTGGCGACGGACGCGAGGCGGTGGCAGCGGAGACCCACCCCTGTCCACATGGACAGTCGCAGAGGCCTCGGCTGATGCATTCGCGCCTGGGCGGGGTGGGCAGACGGCCGTAGCGGCGGCGGCGGCACAGGGAGCGGAGGGCCCCGGGGGGCGCCTGTGGGTCGCGGAGACCTCGCCGCCCCGGCGCGGCGGGTGCGGCCATTTTACGGCCCGGGACCGAGGGAAGCGTATCTGTGTGCTCGCCTTCTTCCCCCCTCTTCCTGCGGGCCCGCCGCTGGGGGAAGCTTCAAGGGCGGCCTGGGCGGGCGGTGGATGGGTAGTCGCGGGCCGAGAGGCACCGGGCCCGGGAAGCGCCGTCGCCGCCGTCGCCGCTCGCGTTCGCCCGGCGGGGCCTGAGCCAGCCCAGGCTGCGGGCCTCGCCGCCCGTCCGCGGACAGGCCCCGGGAGCCGGCTGCTTTTGTGTAGGCCCGTCCGGACGAGGCAGCGTCGCCCGCCTCACGGCCGAGTCCAGGCGCGCAACCCTGCGGCGGCTACCCTCCTGCGGCGCGGCCCCTCATCCCGGCGAACGCGGCGGCGGCGGCGGCGGCGGTGTGGGCCATGGATTAAGGCGGCGGCGGCGTGGGAGGAGGAAGATGGCGGCTGGCAAGAGCGACGGCAGCGCCGGGGAGATTACTTTTCTGGAAGGTACGTCTATTCCTGCCCTTGTGGGGGTTGGGGGTGGGCAGAGACAGGAAAATGTGGCCCCTGATTCCCGGATATTCGGTGACGGGCGCCGGGGGCGTTTGGGGGGCGGCGGAGGACCGGGGGGGGGGCGGGGGCTCCGGGGCGATGGCGGGGAGGGAAGGTGCTGCGGGCGCGCCGGGTTCGAGTCCGCCCCGGCGAGGGGCTCGCCCGAGAGGCTGTGAGGGGGCGGCGGTGGACCGGCCGCGAGCCGGACTTTTTGGGAGTCCTCTGAGACTGCACGGGTCTTTTTTTTTTTTTGGACATTTTTTGCTTTCTCTGACTGCTCGGCTCTTGTTTGGTGTTTGTGAAAAGTTTCAAGTTGCTAAAAGGTTGGGTGAAATCGGGGGCCAGACCACTTTGGGAGGGGAGACGTAGTTTCCCGGAGCTTGTTTTAACACCCCCCACCCCCCGCCCCGCAGGCCTTTCTGTTTCGCAGAGCTTCAGGCTTTCTTGTGCAGCCAGCATTCAGGTTAGGCCTGGCCGTGAGAAATGTGTTTTGCTGAACATGTTTTAGGAAGTCATGTATCTGAGAAAAGAGAACGAGATACACATTATCAATTTGGGGGTCGTCACCCAAGCTAACAGACAAAGCTCAAGTGATTCTATTTTTATTCACTTGTGAGGAAAAAGTTAAACATCTGCTGTAGGTGGACTAAGCCAATGTTAACAAAAGCTACATATTATTGTTGGGGATGGTGGTAATGGGTAATAGTGTTGGCTCTTTGGCCAAATATAAAGATCCCCCAGTACAGCTAAATCCGTTGTAGTTGTGGCTCAGGAACTCTAATGTTCATTGCTTAATTTGACTGTGGATTCACTGATTATGCTGGTAATTGGGTTTATTAATCAGTTCGGGAGAGCAGGTCTGTCTGCTGTGCAGTGATTATTAAAAAAAAAAGGATTAACTCTGGAAAATTTTGCAAAGATGAGTTTCACCTGGGATATAGGCAGTACTTTAAAAATAATTGGAAACATTTCTGATTTAAGATAGTACAACTTCACTATGGTACAAAGTCCTATAAGAGGCTGTGGAAGGATGCTTATGTTGTGTTTACAGTTTTAACTGCATTGGGAACAGTGCCTGGAACACAGTAGGCACTCAGTCCAGTGAACAAATAGAGACCAGTAGAAGTGAGTGGGAAAAGAAATATTAATATTCTTAATTCTTCTTAAAGTATAGCAGAACAAAAAAATTTTTTTTACCTTGTTATGCAAACCAGCCTTTATTTAAAAATGATGAGAGTTTTATATGAGATTTGTAGTAAGAAGATGTGGAAAGCTTGTGAGTTTTCTTCACTTATATTTCTTCCATTCGACCTCCATTCTCATTTGGGCTGATTAGTTACCCGTCAGAGGCTGAGAGTGTGGTGTAGCTTGTGTTACAGGTGGTGCTATGTGATGAACATTGGGAGGATGGAAGGAGCATAAATAAGGCCAACAGATACAGTGCTGAGGTAAATTTAAAGCTGTTGCTGCTGCTGCTAAGTCATTTCAGTCGTGTTCGACTCTGTGCGACCCCATAGATGGCAGCCCACCAGGCTCCCCCATCCCTGGGATTCTTCAGGCAAGAACACTGAAGTGGGTTACCATTTCCTTCTCCATTGCGTGAAAGTGAAGTCGCTCAGTCCTGTCCAACTCTTAGCGACCCCATGGACTGCAGCCCAGCAGGCTCCTCCATCCATGGGATTTTCCAGGCAAGAATACTGGAGTGGGCTGCCATTGCCTTCTCCTTTCGCTTTTAGCTTATTCTAACTTAAGGGTCTATGAATTACTCAAGTGGAAAAAATTGAGTTTCATCACTTCTTTTTCAGCGTTTGCATAAACAAGTGAATAGTGCCTTGTTTAGAATATGAGCATAAGAGGCTGATATTTAGTACTACTAAATAAGTGGAATGACATTTAGGGCTACTTATATTTTTTTATATTTCATTCTTTTGGTTCTTTACGCTTTTAATGATGAGATACTCCAGTATGGCTTGCCACATCAAATATTTATATCAGCCTATTCTGTGCTGGGCACTTTACCAAAGTAAAGGAAGCAGTGGATAAGATAGTTAGGGTCCTTTCCTTCATAGGAATTATATTTTAGTAGGAGGGACTTTTTATAACTAAAAATTAATCCATTTAGAACAATCTTACCGCTTTTTTTTGTTGTTGTTGCATAGTTTCCTTCTTTAGATCTGCTCAGACCTGACAGCCTACGTAAAATGTCATGCTGCCATACTCACATGTACAAACATGGTATTCCTCTGTTTTATTTTTCATGGTAGCACTCTTCACATGATAAATTTGTCTTCATGTTTTTTAGTCCTATAAAAATACGAGCTCCATTAAAGCAATAAGTTTTTCTTTTCACCATATTTCTTGCACCTGGAGCATCTTTATTTCTTGTTAATGAAGTAAACAAGAAGATGATAGTGTAGTAAAGGCTATGGAAGAAACACATAGAAAAAGCCATTTTGCATAGTGTTAAGGCCAGGAAAGGCCTTCCTGTGGAGGTCACACGTGTGTTAAGGTAATAACTGTGAGACTAGGGTATGGCAGAGAGGACGATGGCTGTAAAGGTTCTAAGATGATATAGGATTTCATTTGCTTAAAAAAAGATCATTATGGCTGAAATGTAATAAGTACAGAACACAGTAACAAGCACAGATATGAGAGCAGATCATGAAAGTTCATGAATTTTTATTTGATTCTGAAAAGTATGAAATCACTGAAGAGTTTGGGGCAATGGAGTTAATGATACAATTTATCTTTTTAAAAAAATAACTTTGTTCCTGGAGTAAATTAAAACAGAGTAAGAGTAAAAGCAGAGCCATTAGTTAGGAGAATATTGTAGCAGTCTGAAAAATAGACAGGTTTGGATTAGGATGGTAGCAGTGGCCATCGGGGAAGAGGAGGGGATAGATGGAAGATCTGTTTGAGAACTTCTGAATGCATTGCATATTGAGGATCAGAGAAAAGTAGGAATCAGAGATGACTCCTAGGGTTTTGGTTTGAGGTTTTGGTGGGGGTGGGGGGACTCCATTTATTGAGATGGAGTAGAGGAATGAGACGCTCATAGCTCTGCTTTCGTCATCTTAAGTTTGAGGTGCTTTGTCTTCCGTGTTCTAAATACTGCTTCACAGTCTCATAAACTGTGAAGTAAAATACTAATTCCAATTCTTTTCCCACCTTCACTAGGGAAAAAGAGCTACTGGTTACTATTGTGCTTTATTTTGTCAGTGTAGTATCACACTGAAATGGTGTGAATTGAATTAGGCCACAGTTTATATTGATTTTTTTTTTCTTCCTCCTCTTTGATTTGTTCCTTTCTCTTCTGTTCATTTAAGGTTGTCTTCTGCCCCTTTCCCTCTTGTGATAGTTTGGGAGGTTTCTTTTGTTGATTCATTCAGTAGATACTTACTGAGCAACTATAATGTTGTAGGTACTGTGCTGGAGAGGCACAGTGTAGGCAGGGGAGATTTCTTGGTGGAATTTCCAGTCCAGTGAAGAGAGTCAGTAATCAAATAAACATACTTGTAAGTGTAAAATTACAGCTGTCAAGTGCAACAAATGGGGATTATTTGTAATAATGAGAATTTGATCTAACTACAAACAAAGCTAGTGGAGGTGATGGAATTCCAGTTGAGCTGTTTCAAAGCCTGGAAGATGATGCTGTGAAAGTGCCGCGCTCAATATGCCAGCAAATCTGGAAAACTCAGCAGTGGCCATAGGACTGGAAAAGGTCAGTTTTCATTCCAATCCCAAAGAAAGGCAATGCCAAAGAATGCTCAAACTACCGCACAATTGCACTCATCTCACATGCTAGTAAAATAACGCTCAAAATTCTCCAAGCCAGGCTTCAGCAATACGTGAACTGTGAACTTCCAGATGTTCAAGCTGGTTTTAGAAAAGGCAGAGGAACCAGAGATCAAATTGCCAACATCCGCTGGGTCATGGAAAAAGCAAGAGAGGTCCAGAAAACCATCTATTTCTGCTGTATTGACTATGCCAAAGCCTTTGACTGTGTGGATCACAATGAACTGTGGAAAATTCTGAAAGAGATGGGAATACCAGACCACCTGACCTGCCTCTTGAGAAACCTATATGCAGGTCAGGAAGCAACAGTTAGAACTGGACATGGAACAACAGACTGGTTCCAAATAGAAGAAGGAGTATGTTAAGGCTGTATATTGTCACCCTGCTTATTTTACTTATGTGCAGAGTACATCATGAGAAATGCTGGGCTGGAAGAAGCACAAGCTGGAATCAAGATTACTGGGAGAAATACCAGTAACCTCAGATATGCAGATGATACCACCCTTATGGCAGAAAGTGAAGAGGAACTAAAAAGCCTCTTGATGAAAGTGAAAGAGGAGAGTGAAAAGGTTGGCTTGAAGTTCAACATTCAGAAAACGAAGATCCTGGCATCTGGTCCCATCACTTCATGGGAAATAGATGGGGAAACAGTGGAAACAGTGTCAGACTTTATTTTGGGGGGCTCTAGAATCACTGCAGATGGTGATTGCAGCCATGAAATTAAAAGGCGTTTACTCTTTGGAAGGAAAGCTATGACCAACCTAGATAGCATATTAAAAAGCAAAGACATTACTCTGCCGACTAAGGTCCGTCTAGTCAAGGCTATGGTTTTTCCAGTAGTCATGTATGGATGTGAGAGTTGGACTGTGAAGAAGGCTGAGCGCCAAAGAATTGATGCTTTTGAACTGTGGTGTTGGAGAAGACTCTTGAGAGTCCCTTGGACTGCAAGGAGATCCAACCAGTCCATCCTAAAGGAGATCAGTCCTGGGTGTTCTTTGGAAGGACTGATGCTAAAGCTGAAACTCCAATACTTTGGCCACCTCATGCAAAGAGTTGACTCATTGGAAAAGACGCTGAAGCTGGGAGGGATTGGGGGCAGGAGGAGAAGGGGACGACAGAGGATGAGATGGCTGGATGGCATCACGGACTCGATAGACATGAGGTTGGGTGAACTCCGGGAGTTGGTGATGGACAGGGAGGCCTGGTGTGCTGCAGTTAATGGGGTCACAAAGAGCTGGACATGATTGAGTGACAGAACTGAACTGAGGGCAGTTTGGAGGGTGAATAAGAGAGGGAAAGGTGGAGAGACCGCTTTCTAGCCAGGGTGGAGGAAGCCTGATATGTTTAGGGAACTGAGAGGACCGTATGGTGCTAGTAAGGAGAATGTTACAAGAGGAGACTGGGGTTAACATCCTCAGGTTTGTTTCAAAAAAAGGTCAAGGTCTACCACTTGTAGAATGCTCTAGGGAGGGGCAGAAGAATGTCAGTGAGGTCAGTTAGGAGACTTGTGGTATAGGGCAAAGGTGCTCTAGTTAGCTCCTCCTCTTCTGATATTCTCCTTTTCTCACCTGTGGAACCTCTGGCACGTCTAACTCCTCTCTCATTTGTTGTTGTTGTTTTTTTTTTTTTTTTTTTATAGTTCTCTTGTTCATCCTATAATAGCTTTCTTTCCCTTTATCTTTTTTCTTCTACGAACTGCCTAACCATTTTTTTCCCCATTTTTTTCTCCTTCCCCTTTCATATGTGTATGTGTCTGTGTGTATTTCCTACTTTGTTTTCATTCTGGGCCTCTCTCCCTTTGTGGACTTTGTCAAAGAGATTGGTGTGAACTACTGCAGTGTTGTCCTCTATCCAGCAAAACTGCTTATGTTTCCAAATGAAAAGTGTTTTCCATTTTCCCTTAATTATACTTTATTTTTACATACAGGTCAAGTTCAGAATCCAATCTGTCTGTCATTTTTGTGGGGGATAGTAAATACTTCACCACATCTCCTGAACTAAAGTACCATTTCTTCTAAATGATTGGCATTCCATGAATATGAATAGGGGCTTTCCAGGTGGCGCTTATTGCAAAATTCAGACTGAAATTGAAGACAGTAGGGAAAAACCACTAGACCATTCAGGTATGACCTAAATCAGATCCCTTATGATTATACAGTGAAGGTGACAAATAGATTCAAAGGATTAGATCTGATAGAGTGCCTGAAGAACTATGGATGGAGGTTCATGACATTCTACAGGAGGCAGTGATCAAAACCATCTACAAGAAAAAGAAATGCAAAAAGGCAAAATAGTTGTCTGACAAGGCCTTACAAATAGCTGAGAAAAGAGAAGCAAAAAGCAAAGGAGAAAAGGAAAGATATACCCATTTGAATGCAGAGTTCAAAAAATAGCAAGGAGAGATAAGCCTTCCTCAGTGATCAATGCAAAGAAATAGAGGAAAACAATAGAAGGGGAAAGACTAAGATCTTTTCAAGAAAACTGGAAAAGGGAACATTTCATGCAAAGATGGGCGCAATAAAGGACGGAAATGGTATGGACCTGACAGAAGCAGAGGATATTAAGAAGAGGTGGCAAGAATACACAGAAGAGCTTTACAAAAAAAGATCTTCATGATCCAGATAACCACAGTGGTGTGATCACTCACCTAGAGCCAGACATCCTGGAGTGTGAAGTCAAGTGGGCCTTAGGAAGCATCACTTCAAACAAAGCTAGTGGAGGTTATGGAATTCCAGTAGAGCTATTTCAAGTCCTAAAACATGATGCTGTGAAAGTGACATATTCAGTATGCCAGCAAATTTGAAAAACTCAACAGTGGCCACAGGACTGGAAAAGATCAGTTTTCATTCCAGTCCCAAAGAAGGGCAGTGCCAAAAATGTTCAAACTATTGCACAATTACACTCATCTCACATGCTAGCAAAGTAATGCTCCAAATTCTCCAAGCCAGGCTTCAATAGTACATGAACCGAGAACTTCCAGATGTTCAAGCTGGATTTAGAAAAGGCAGAGGAACCAGAGATCAAATTGCCAACATTCATTGGATCATCAAAAAAGCAAGAGAATTCCAGGAAAAAAAAGTCTACTTCTGCTTTATTGACTACACCAAAACCTTTGACTGTGTGGATCACAATAAACTGTGGAAAATTCTTTAAGAGATGAAAATACCAGACCACGTTACCTGCCTGCTGAGAAATCTGTGTTCAGGTCAAGAAGCAATCATTAGAACCAAACATGAAACAACAGACTGGTTCCAAATTGTGAAAAGAGTACGTTAAGCTGTGTATTGTCACCCTGATTATTTTTTAACCTATACAGAATATATTATGCGAATGCTAGGCTGGATGAAGCACAAGCTGGAATCGAGGTTGCTGGAAGAAATATCAGTAACCTCAAATATGCAGATGACAGCACCCTTATAGCAGAAAGTGAAGAGAAACAAAAGAGCCTCTTGATGAAAGTGAATGAGGAGAGTGAAAAAGCTGGCTTAAAACTCAACATTCAAAATACAAAGATCATGGTATCCAGTCTTGTTTCATGGCAAATAGATGGGGGAACAGTGGAAGTAGTGAGAGACTTTATTTTCTTGGGCTCCAAAATCACTGCAGATGGTGACAGCAACATGAAATTAAAAGACGCTTGCTCCTTGGAAGAAAAGCTGTGATCAACCTAGACAGTGTATTAAAAAACAGAGACGTTATTTTGCTGACAAAGGTCTGTCTAGTCAAAGCTATGGTTTTTCCAGTATGTATGGAGGTGAGAGTTGGACCATAAAGAAAGCTGAGCACTGAAGAACTGAAGCTTTTGAACTGTGTTGTTGGAGAAGACTCTTGAGAGTCCCTTGGACTGCAAGGAGATCCAACCAGTCCATCCTAAAGGAGATCAGTCCTGGGTGTTCATTGGAAGGACTGATGTTGAAGCTGAAACACCAGTACTTTGTCCGCCTCATGCGAAGAGCTGACTCATTTGAAAAGACCCTGATGCTGGGAAAGATTGAGGGCAGGAGGAGAAGGGGACGACAGAGGATGAGATGGATGGATGGCATCACCGACTCAGTGGACATGAGGTTGGGTGAACTCCGGGAGTTGGTGATGGACAGGGAGGCCTGGCGTGCTGTGATTCATGGGGTTGCAAAGAGTTGGACATGACAGAGCGACTAAAACTGAACTGAAATGGTGATAGTGGTCAAGAACCGGCCTGCCAGTGCAGGAGAGATAAGAGACACTTGTCAATCCCTGTGTCAATAAGATCCCCTGGAGGAGAAGATGACTCCCCACTCCAGTATTCTTGTTTGGATAATCCTATGGACAGAGGAGCCTGGTGGGCTACAGCCCATGGGGTTGCAAAGAGTCGGACATGACTGAAGGGACTTAGCATGCTCTCGTTGATATTAGCTTGCTCAGGGGGTCACACCGCAAAGTTCTTCATTTTAGCCCCACTCCTTCCTCTTTTGATTGTACTCCCTTTAGAAACTATACCATCGTGCCAGTCCTTATTTGGTGCTTTAGCTCTATGTATTTCCTAGATGCATTTCAGTTGAATTGATAAATTCTACTTATCACTTGATTTCATGTACTCACATGAAACAGTCGAGTAGAACCTTACATGAAATGGAAGCAGTTTTCATAAGCAATGCATTGAGAACATGAAGTCAGAAGCCAGAATGCTAGGATTCATCTTCTAGCTCTATACTTACTGGCACTGCGATCTTGGATAGATAACTTAACCTTTGTGTTTTCATATCTGTAAAACAAGGATAATAACTGCAGTTACTTCATAAGGTTGCCCTGAAGATTAAACATGTTAATATATAGTAAACTCTTAGAACAATTCCAGGCGTGTGATTCCAAATACTGTGTATAAGTTGGTATTATATTTATTTTCTTAGCAGGTAGAAAAGAGAAAAACATTTCTTGCTTTTCTGTTCTTAATGCTTGCCTTCTCTCTTATTTGAATTCTAGTTTTTACTCTCTTTAACTTACTACCTTTCTTTTCCTAGGTATTAGCTGATCATTCTTGATATTCTAGAGTGACTAGTGACAGAGTAAAAGAGAATGAAGTTATGTATTCTACATCTAGACTTCTATAAATTAGTTGTTATTGTACTGTAATGTTACTGTAATGTTAATACAATACCATTGTAATATTGTATTGTATTGTAATGTTGCCATTACAAAAATATGTTGACAATTTGAGGAGGTCAAGAGGTCTAGAGGGATCATATGGCCTAGAGCAAGTTAGGGCTCAGCAGAACCGGAGCCTGGGACCTGTGCTAGAGCCTTAACCTCCTTCAGCATTCCTTTCCTTCTTTCTTCCCTTCTTTCCTTCTTTATCCCTTTGCTCTCCCATTCTTCTTACCTGTTTAACCTTTAGGCTGGACAAGAGAAGGAAAAAATAATAGGGAATTATGGGGACTTACCATTCATTGATTCAATTTGATCTCTCTACGAGGGCGAAGCCAAAGCCACAGATGTCTTAAGGCCCAACTTCAGAAATTATAGTGTAACTTCTGTCACATTTGATTGGCCAGGAAGCCACAGAGCCAGCTCAGATTCAAGGGGCGGGGAAGTAGAACCATCATTCATCAGGAACGGTGGAAAAGAATTTGCAGCCATCTTTCCTCTCCCAAGCCTCTTCGGTGTTTTGTTTTTCTTGTAGTTTAAATACTTTCAACAGAGTCATATTGTTTCTTGTATTTGAGAACTACAGTTCTTTTGAGATCCAAAAGTTTCTAATTTCTAGACAGATTAGGAAGCTAAAGGAAGACAGAAAAAAATAGACCACACATTTGTAATTTTTCTCAAAGGTATAAATAGCAACATAAATCAGTTTCAGTTCAGTCGCTCGGTTTTATCTGACTCTGTGACCCCATGGACTGCAGCACACCAGGCTTTCCTGTCCATCACCAACTCACAAAGCTTGCTCAAACTCATGTCCATCGAGTCAGTGATGCCATCCAACCATATTACCCTCTGTTGTCCCCTTCTCCTCCTGCCTTCAATTTTTCCCAGCATTAGGGGCTTTTCCACTGAGTCACTTCTTTGCATCAGGTGGCCAAAGTATTGGAGCTTCTGCTTCAGCATCAGTCATTCCAATGAATATTCAGGACTGGTTTCCTTTAGGATGGACTGGTTGGATCTCCTCACAGTCCTGGGGACTCTCGAGTCTTCTCCAACACTACAGTTCAAAAGCATCAATTCTTTGGCACTCACCTTGATAGTCCAACTCTCACATCCATACATGACTACTGGAAAAACCACAGCTTTGACTAGATGGACCTTTGTTGGCAAAGTAATGTCTCTGCTTTTTAATATGCTGTCTAGGTTAGTCATAGTTTTTCTTCCAAGGAGCAAGTATTTTTAAATTTCATGCTGCAGTCACCATCTGCAGTGATTTTGGAGCCCAAGAAAATAAAGTCTCTCACTGTTTTCATTGTTTCCCCATCTATTTGCCATGAAGTGATGGGATTGGATGCCATGATCTTCATTTTTTGAATGTTGAGTTTTAAGCCAACTTTTTCACTCTCTGTCACTTTCATTAGGAGCCTCTTTAGTTCTTCACTTCCTGCCGTAAGGGTAGTGTCATCTGAGGTTATTGGTATTTCTTCCGGCAATCTTGATTCCAGCTTGTGCTTCATCCAGCCCTGCATTTTGAATGATGTAATGAGGGTGACAATATACAGCCTTGGTGTACTCCTTTCCCAATTTGGAACCAGCCTGTTGTTCCATGTCTGGTTCTAATGGTTGCTTCTTGACCTGCGTACAGATTTCTCAGCAGGCAGGTAAGATGGTCTGGTATTCCCATCTCTCTCAAAATTTTCCAGTTTGTTGTGATCCACACACTCAAAGGCTTCAGCGTAGTCAGTGAATCAGAAGTAGATGTTTTTCTGCAACTCTCTTGCCTTTTCTGTGATCCAATGGATGTTAGCAGTTTGATCTCTGGTTCCTCTGCCTTTTCTAAATCCAGCTTGAACATCTGGAAGTTCATGGTTCACGTACTGTTGAAGCCTGGCCTGAGCAGTTTGAACATAAGTAACGGTACCATGTGAGATGAGTGCAGTTGTGCAGTAGTTTGAACATTCTTTGGCGTTGCCTTTCTTTGGGATTGGAATGAAAACTGCAACATAGTCATTGGTTAACTTTTCTTTGATTAGGAACTGATTGAAGAATTTCTGAAACCAAGCAAGCATAAGGAAGAAAAGAGGAGTGTTAGAGACTTTTCCTTCCTTTTTTTCTTTCATTCAGTGATATACTGGAGTTGTTATTGTAATCCTTCTCATTTTCATTACCTAATCTCTTAAAAAATATGGTCACCACTGTGTGCAGTATTAAAAATTAAACGTTATCTCAATACAAAACATAGCAGTTAATCGAGAAAGTCAAAGGCAGGCTGTTAATCACAATTACAACCCATTTCAGTTGTGCACTTAAGTCATGTTACTTGGAGTGATGCAACAGTGGATGATCCATTATTGTGAACTGCCAATTATGGTTGCCTACATCACCTAAAAAACAGAAAGTAGCGGTGCAGTATCCATTTCACACTAACAGCAATGTTACTTTTAGCCCCCTTTTCGGGCTGCCTTAGTGTTTTGTACTTCCCAGAGCCTTCTGCTGTGTTCATCACAAAAAATTAGGACCTCTTGTCTCCTGTGGATACTAACTTTGAGTACTAAAATTGGAGCAGCCCTGGGCAAGTTGGGACATGTGGACCCTGTGCCTTGTCCCGAGCTAACAGCTACCTTGAGGCCATCTGAAACCACAGGCTTGAGAAGTAAAAGAGCGAGCATATTCTGATCTTGATTTGGGAGAGCTTTTTGTTGTTTCAAGTACATTTCATGCTTAGTTTTTAACAGGAAAGTTTTTTTCCTCCCACATTAACCTCATAATCATTGAAATATAGCAAGGAGAAAAAAGCAAACAGTGCTTGTTTATAGTGTATAGCAAATATACTTTTTTATTTTTTGGAAAGACTGAAACCAGTTTTAAGGACAGGAAGAGCTAGAAATTTCCAGAGACTTGTTTGCAGACTATGTAATAACCTTCTTGTCTTTCCTCTATTGAAAAAAAGATCTGCAATCTTTCTGCCTCCCCAACTCCTTGTTTTTAATCTTCCAGTAAATCTGCGATATGGTGAAGGTACTCCCTTTTACCACCGTGACTTCTGGTGACTCCATCTTCATGGAAACCAGTATTATCTTTGCCTCTGAAACCCCTGTGCCACTGTTTGCATGAGGTGGGATTCCATGTTTTAAACTTACTTTCTTCCCTTCACACTGGTCTTCATTCTCTGTTATCACAGGAAATAAAAAAGAATGATTTAATTTTGTCATTCTAATAATTAACTCTGCAAATCTTAATCAGCGTTTCCCTCACAAGTTTTGAGAATCAACTCCTGAGTCTCCTTTGTCTTCACTCTTTATAGGCTTTATACCTGGCTTTCAAGTTTATCTTCTTTTAAGTTTACTATGAACCTGTCATTTTTCTCCTTGTTGAATTTTGCATTTGCACTTTCAGAATTAAACAGTGTTTCGTTGATCCATCTCATGACTATTGAATTCCCCTGCCATCTTGGCGGTCTTCTCTCCTTTCCTTGGAGTAGAAGACACTTTTGGAGCCACCTGTCTCTTGTGATCATTTCTTGTTATTCATTTTTTTGGACCTTGTGTGCTCAAGATAACTGTATTTTTAGAGTTGTTATTCTGTGTAAAGGTATTACCAACTACATTACTTTGGCTTAAGGTACTGGTATTTTGATTCCATAGAAGATCAGTATGCTTCCAGCAATACCAGCAGCACCAAACTGCTGCCTGATGTTGGCCTTGGACAGAACTAACTGGATGTCGGCATCTTGCCGAAAGATGCATAGGAACCCATAGACACCTCTTCAGTGGAATGAAGGAGTAGATAAACTGAGAGAACAATGAACAGTAGCTGCATCCTGAGGCAAAGAATACTGTGGACTGTGGCTCACAGAGAAGTCTAATTTAATATTATTCCCAAGAATATAATATATTCACACTTCATCTTCAGATAATATTGGACTGTACTCTGTCTTCTGTATCAAAAAAATAAAGTTTTTTTTTTTTTTAATTTATTTAGAAGTTTGAGAAAATCACCTTAGCTGGGTGATTTTTCTGCTTTTTGAAGCATCTGTGGGAGTTATTCAGTGGTAGCTTGTCTGGCCTGAACGTTCCAAGGCAGCTGTATTCAGATGTCTAACGGGCAGGTTGGAAAGTTGGGCCCTTATTTCTCCATGCATGTATAAAGGCCTCTTCGTGTGGTCTCTGCAGCAGGGTACCCAGACTTGTAACATGATGGCTTAGGGCTCCAAGACACTGCCTTTGGAGAATCTTGACAGGTTCTTGAGAAAGTTTGGGACTAAAGCATTACAAAGTGAAATGAAGTGAAGTGAAGTCGCTCAGTCATGTCCGACTCTTTGCAACCCAATGGACTGTAGCCTGCCAGGCTCCTCTGTCCATGGGTTTCTACAGGCAAGGATACTGGAGTGGGTTTCCATTTTCTCCTCCAGGGGATCTTCCCGACTCAGGGATCAAACCTGTATCTCCTGCCTTGCAGGTGGATTCTTTACCGTGTGAGTCACTGGGGAAGCTGGAGATTTCCTGATCTTTGCATTTAATTCTCTCTTTAGGTTTTTTGTTACTGCTTTTATATTTCTAATTTGCAGAAGTTAACTTCTGTGTCAGTGATACTTTTTTAAAAATTCCATTTTTTATTATTGTAAAACCTTATCAGTGACAGTTTAAAAAATTATTAGGAAATATTTCATGTCTGTGTGGAATATAAGGAATAGCAGAGCAAAAACTTTATGTTCTAATTCCTAGCCTAAAGAAAACATTACTAGTCCAGTGTTAGTACAGTGTCAGCTACAGTGAGGCCGGGTGAACCCTTCGGTCTTTGCATCTCCCTGCCTCCACTCCAAGTGTAGTCGCCAGCCTCTGTTTGGTAGTGAGTCCTGTGCATTGCTTTGTACTTTATGTGTATATCTTTCAACCTGTGCACCTGTGCAGATGGTCAGAATATATTATAAATCATGTCATACTACATTCTTGTGTAACTTGTTTTTCATTCTTACAGCATTGAGAAATTAAATGTTGATAAGAATAGCTCTATTTCTTTTTCATAGTTTGAATGTATACTGCATTATATTTATGCATTTCCTTTTTTTGTGGAAATTGGGTTGTATCTAATTTTTTTTACTCTTGCATACTAGGATGAATGTCTTAGGATGTCTCATATTGCTACTGTGAACTTTTTTTAAGTACATTTCCTTGTGCACATGTGTGTGTTTCTCTGGAGCAGAGGTCAGCAAAGTTTTTCTGGAAAGGGCCAGATAGTGAATATCTTACACTTTGCATTTCAAGCAGTGCTGCCAATTTAGCAAGAAGGCAGTTACAGATAATGCATAAGCAAATGAGGGTGGCTGTGTGCCAGTAAAACTTTCATGGACACTGAAATTTGAATTTTATATGATTTTCTTGTAACATGAAACATCTTTCTTGTTTGAGTCGTTGTTTTTCCCCACTGAAGTGAAAGTGTTAGTCCGTCAGTAATATCCGACTTTTTGCAACCCCATGGACTGTACGTAGCCTGTCAGACTCCTCTGTCCATGGAATTCTCCAGGCAAGAATACTGGAGTGGGTAGCCATTCCCTTCTCCAGGGGATCTTCCCTAACCCAGGAAATGAAACTGGGTCTCCTGTATTGCAGGTGGAGTCTTTACTATATGAGCCACCAGGGAAGAGTGTTTTAAAAATGTAAAAGCCATATTCTTAGCTCATGGGCCTTGTAAAATCAAGCAGCAGGCCAGAGTTGGCTGGGCCATACTTTGTTTACATCTGATCTAGAGTGTTTCTTAGCATTGGAATTATTGGGTCATGTATGATTTCAGCTTCACCCTAGATACTGCCAAATTGATCACCAAAGTGCTTTCCCTAGCACTTTTTAAGACTTCCTGTTTATATACATCATCACCCACTTAATAATGTTGGATGTTCTAGTTTTTGCCAGTCTGGAGGAGTTTATTGGATGGTGATTTGAATTTGTAATGCCCATGTTTTAGTGAGGTTGAGTATCTTTATTGCTGTATTTAAAAAATTTACTCATTGTTCATGCAGTGTTAAAATATTGAGTGCCAACCTAGAGTTAATCCCTGTTGTGTTCGCTTGTGGTGCTTGAGTAAACTAAAAAGGTATTCTATGAGTTTCTTTTTGTTTTTTAGGTTAATTTGTGTGTATTTCCTCTCTTCTTAATTGCTCATGTCTTCCACACATTTTGTTTTCTGTTGGAATGTTGGAGTTCTTTATATAGTCTGGGTAGTAAACCTTGGTTGAATTACATGTATTGAGCATACATCTTATAAAATTACTGCTTATTTTTTAATGCATGGAATAATTTTATGAGCACATTTTAAAAATAGTGTTTTTTTTTTTTTCTTAATGTCTTGCAGTTTTTGTGATACATGAAATTCTTTGGTCTTATTGGTCCCTTGTATTGTAACTTTACCTTTTTTTTTTATTAATTATTGTTCATTTCTTCGGTTATTATTGTAGCAGAGTGATAAGCTATCCAGGCTGGGGTAACAGAATTTGAAAATCTATTTTAGTGTATCTATTTCTTACGTTTTCTTTACATTTAAAAAAGGTTTTTAAAAAGTTTTCATTAAATACTTCCGAATCTGATAGTGGGGTTAATATCCAGAATATAAAAGGAACTCATAAAACTCAGTAGCAAAACCTCCAAATAATTGAACCAAAAATAGATAAAGGACTTGAACAGACATTTTTTCCAAAGAAGGCCTACAAATGGACAACAGATACATGAAAAGGTGCTTAGCATCACTAATTACTAGGAAAATGTGAATCAAGCCACCATAAGATATCACCTTATGCCTTGTAGAATGATTATCATGAAACCATGGTAACCATGCATTGAAGTTGGGATTGTAAGATTGGTACAGCCCCTGTGGAAAACAGTATGGAGGTGCTTCAGGAGATTAAAAGCACCGCTCTCTTCTGATCCAGGAATTCTACTTACATGAATATATTTAAAGGAAACGAAAATACTATATTGAAGAGGTATCTGTGCCCCCAATTGGTAGCAATGTTGTTCATAATAGCCGAGACATGGAAACAATCTTAAGTGTCCATCAGTGGATGGAGATGTGGAGATATATACAGTGGAATATTATTTAGACGTGAAAAGAAATCCTGCCGTATGTGAGAACGTGGGTGGACCCTGAGATCATTTTGCTTAGTGAACAAGAATACTGTGTGATCCCACTTATATGTGTTATCTTAAAAAAAAAAAAAAGGCTTAAAACGAAACGAAAAAATCCCAAACTCAAAAAAAAGATCAGATGTGTGGATTCCAGAGGTAGGGCAAGGGAGGTAGGGGACTTGGATGAGGGTGGTCCAAGGTCCAAACTTCCAGTTTTAGGATAGATAAGTACTGGGGTTGTAATGTAAAAAATTATGGATGGTTATAGATAGTAGTCCTCTATGACATAATTGTTGTTCAGTCACTCAGTCTGTGTCTGACTCTGCGACCCCATGGACCTCAGCATACCGGGTTTCCCTGTCCTTCAGTATATCCTGGAGTTTGCTCAACTCACGTGCGTTGAGTCAGTGATGCCATATAGTCATCTCATCCTCTGTTGTCATCTCCTCCTCCGGCCTTCAGTCTTTCCCAGCATCAGGGTCTTTTCCAGTGAGTCGGCTCTTCACATCAGGTGGCCAAAATATTGGAGCTTCAGCATCAGTCTTTAAAATGAATATTCAGGACTGATTTCCTTTAGGATTGCCTGGTTTGATCTCCTTGCTGTCCAGAGGGCTTTCAAGAGTCTTCTCTAGCACCACAAAGGTGTCAGTTCTTTGGCACTCAGCCTTTTTTATTGTCCAGTACTCACATCCATACATGACTACTGGAAAACCCATAGCTTTGACTAGACAGACCTTTGTTTGAAAAGTAATGTCTCTGCTTTTTAATATGCTGTCCAGATTTGTCATAGCTTTTCTTCCAAGGAGCAGGTGTCTTTGAATTTCATGGCTGCAGTCACCATCTGCAGTGATTTTGGAGCCCCCAAAATAAAAAGTCTGTCACTGTTTCCATTGTTTTCCCATCTATTTGCCATGAAGTGATAGGATATGCTATGATCTTTGTTTTCTGAATATTGAGTTTTAAGCAAGCTTTTTCACTCTCCTTTTACCTTCATCAAGAGGCTGTTTAATTCCTCTTCACAGTCTACCATAAGGGTGGTGTCATCTGCATATCTGAGGTTATGGATATTTCTCCCGGCAGTCTTCATTCCATCTTGTGCTTCATCCAGCCCGGCGTTTCTCATGATGTACTCTGTATAGAAGTTAAATAAGCAGGGTGACAATAAACAGCCTTGATGTACCCCTTTCCCAATTTGGAACCAGTCCATTGTTCCATGTCTGGTTCAAACTGTTGCTTTTTGACCTGCAAACAGGTTTGTCCAGAGGCAGGTGAGGTAGTCTGGTATTCACATCTCTTGAAGAATTTTCCAGTTTTTTGTGATCCACACAGTCAGGCTTCAGCGTAGTCAGTGAATCAGAAGTAGATGTTTTTCTGGAACTCTCTTGCTTTTTTGATGATCCAGCGGATGTTAGCAATTTGATCTCTGGTTCCTCTGCCTTTTCTAAATCCAGCTTGTACATCTGGATGTTATTGGTTCACGTACTGTTGAAGCCTGGCTTGAAGGATTTTGAGCATGACCTTGCTAGCATGTGAAATAAGTGCAATTGTGTGGTAGTTTGACTTGTTTAGAAGTTAAAGTAAATCCTAAGAGTTCTCATCACAAGGAAAGACACTTTCTTCGTTTTCTTCTTTCTCTCTCTTCCTTTTCTTCTTTATTTCATCTGTATGAGATGATAGTTGTTAACTGAGCATATTATGGTAATTATTTCACAGTATATTTAAGTCAAGTCATGCTGTACACCCTGAACTTACACAGTGTTGTTCAGTTATAACTCAGTGAAGCTGGACGGGAATGAACCTAGAGTCTGTCATGCAGAGGGAAGGACGTCAGAAAGAGCAAAACAGATATCACATATAAACGCATATATGTGGAATATATATGCATTCCACATATATCTATATATGTAGAATCTAGAAAAACGGTACTGCTGCTGCTGCTGCTAAGTCGCTTCAGTCGTGTCCGACTCTGCGACCCCATAGATGGCAGCCCACCAGGCTCCCCGTCCCTGGGATTCGCCAGGCAAGAACACTGGAGTGGGTTGCCATTTCCTTCTCCAAAGGGTGAAAGTGAAAAGTGAAAGTGAAGTCGCTCAGTCATGTCCGACTCTTCGTGACCACTTGGACTGCAGCCCACCAGGCTCCTCTGCCAATGGGAGTTTCCAGGCAAGAGTACTGGAATGGATTGCCATTGCCTTCTCCAGAAAAATGATACAGATGAGCTGATTTCTAGAGCAGGAGTAGAGATGTAGACATGGTGAACAGACGTGGACACGGGGTGGGTGGGGGGATTAGTTGGGAGCATTGGCATGTATACATTACCATGTGTGAAATCCCAGCTAGTGGGAGCCTGCTGTAAAGCATAGGAAACTCAGCTCTATGCTCTGTGATGACCGAGAGAGGTGGGATGGGGGTGGGGAAGGGAGGTTTATGAAGGGGGGATATATTTTACGTATAGTTGATTCACTTCCCTGCACAGCAGAAACTGACATAACATTGTAAAGCAATTATATTCCAATAAAAAATAAAACCGGGCAGGACTGCCTGCAAAAGGTTTACTTTTTTTTTTTTACTCTTTTTTTAAAGAGAAGTTTTAGGTTCTCAGCAAAGTTGAGAGAGGAAGGTACAGAGATTTGCTGTATACCTCCCACCCCAACACATGCATAGCCTTCACCAGTTTCAACATCTCTTACCAGAGTGGTATGTCTGCTGCAACTGATAACCCTCCACTGACACTTCATCATCTCTCAAAAGTCCATAGTTTACTTTATGGTTCACCCATAGACTATACACTGTGTGGTATAGGCTGTGAGTTTGGACAAGTGTATAATGACGTGTACCCATCTTTATTGTATCATACAGAGTATTTTCATTGCCATAAAAATCTTCATTGTTCCACCTGTTCATCCCTCCATCCCCACACCCACCCCACCCTGGCAACTGCTGACCTTTATACTGTCTCCATGGTTTTGCCTATTCACCGTGTCATCTAGGTGAAGTCATACAGTCGGTCTACTTTTCTGGGTTTTGTTTTGTTTTCACTGAGTAATAGGTGTTTAAGGTTGTTTCATCCTCCATGTCGTGTCATGACTAGGCAACTCCTTTTTTCTCCCCAAATAATATTTCATTGAATTCACCAAAGTTTATCCATCCTCCTACCTACTGAAGGATATCTTGGTTGCTTCCAAGTTTTGCCAGTTATGATGAAGCTGCTGTAAATATCTGGGTGCGGATTCAGTGTGGCTATTAGTTTTCACTCCTGTGGGTAAATACCGAGGAGCATAGTTGCTGAACCATATGGTAACAGTACATTTTGGTTTGTAGGAGACTAAACCGGTACTATCTTGTGTTCTCACCAGCAGTGAATGAGCGTCCCGGTGCCACATCCTCACAGCATTTGGTGTTAGTGTTCCAGATTTTGTCGATTTTAGTGGATGGGTAGTGGTGTCTCCTATTTTAGTTTGCATTTCCCTTATGACATACGATGTGAAGAGTTTTTTCATATGCTCATTTGCCATGTCTGTATCTTCTTTGGTGAGGTGTCTGTTAAGGTCTTTGACTTATTTTGTAATCAGGTTGTTTTTTTTAAATCATTGAGTTCTATGTATATTTTGGGTAAAGTCCTTTATCAGATTTGTAGTTTTGCAGATATTTTCTCCCACTCTGTGGCTTGTTTTCTGGTTTTCTTGACAGAGCAGAAGTTTTAATTGTAATGAAGTCCAGTTTATCAATTCTTTCTTTTGTGGATTATACCTTTCGTGTTTTAGCTAAAGAGTCATCTCCATACCAGCTAGATTTTCTCCTATGTTATCTTCTAGGAGTTTTTTAGTTGTGTATTTTACACTTAGGTCTGTGATGCATTTTGAATTAGTTTTTTTTTGCTTTACTTTTTGTGAGAGGCGTAAGGTCTGTGTCTAGATTCATTACTTTGCATGTGAACGTGCAGTTGTTCCAGCACCATTTTTCAAAAAGATTGTCTTTTGCTCTGTTGTGTTGCCTTTCCACCCTTGACAAACAACAGTTGACTGTATTTATGTGGCTCTCTTCTGGGCTCTATGCTTTTCCACTGATTGACGTGTTCTTTTGCCAGTACTACCGTGACTTGATTATTGTGCCTTTATAAGTCTTGAAGTCAGGTGGTGTCTGTTCTCCAGATTTGTTCTTAAACATTGTGATTGGGCTTCCCTGGTAACTCAGTGGTAAAGAATTCAGCTGTAATGCAGGAGATACAGGTTTGATCCCTGGGTTGGGAAGATCCACTGAAGAAGGAAATGGCAACCCGCTCCAGTATTCTTGGCTGGGAAATCCCATGATTAGAGGAGCCTGGTGGGCTACAGTCGGGGTCGCAAAAAGAGTCAGACTAAGCGAACATTGTGATGGCTATTCTGAATCTTCTTCCTTTCCATATAAACTTTAGAATCAGTTTCTTAACATTCATAAAATAACTTGTGAAAACTTTGACTGCAGTTGTGTTGAATTTATAAAGTTAGAAAGAACTGACATCTTGATGGTATTGAATCTTCGCATCTGTGAACACAAAATATCTCTCCATTTTATTTAAGTTTTGTTTCATTTCATCCATCAGAGTTTTGTAGTTTCCCCTGTGTAGATTTTGTATGTATTTTGTTAGCTTTATAGCTAAGTATTTCATTTTTGGGGTGCTAATGTCAGTGTTAATTGTGTTTTTAATTTCACATTCACCTTGCTCATTATTGGTATATAGGAAAGTGTAATTTTTTTGTATTAACCTTGTATCCTGCAGCTTTACTGTATTTGCTTTTTAGTTCCAAGAGGGTGGTGGTGTTTCTTTTTTTGAGTGATTTGGATTTTCTACCTAGATGATCATGTCATCTGCAAACAAAGTTTTATTTCTTTCTTCCCTATCTGTAAATACAACACAGAAGATATATAATCAAATACCTTGTTTATATTATTTTCAGCAAACTATTACTTGCTACTGGAAATAAGAAAAATTGAAGTTTTAATTTTATCTTCACTTATTCCTTCTCGATAGTCTTTCTTTATAAACATTCAGATTTCTAACCTAACATCATTTTTCTTCCCTCTGAAGAACTTAAAAAAATTTTTTTTGCAAAACAGCAGCATGTTCTCTAGGGCTTCTTTCAGCATCACCTGCCCACCCCTCCCCCATCCTATGTCTTCCTGTGGTTTGAAAATGATATGCCTATGTCGACTAAAAAGATGCACAGTGTGAGAGCTGTGAGTTAAGTTTTGTTTGAGGCTAAATGACGACTGTAGCCTGGGAGACAGCACCTCAGACAGCTCTGAGAGACTGATCCAAAGCGGTAGTGGGGGAAGTTCAGCGTATAAGATTTTGCTGAAAAGGGAGTTCAGCGCAATCAAGTGCTTATTTTATGAAAGGTTTTCCGCTAGTCACAAGGAGCTGATGTCACCATGAAGGGGATTTAGTGCTTTTCTAGATATGAGGAGATGCAAGGACTTGGATCATGAAATCAGTTCCTAAAAGTACCTTTGTCTGAAGATCTGTTACACCGGGTTCCCTGGAGCACAGAGTGCCTTGCTCTCCACCCTGGACTCTCCTCGGTGGTGCTGAAGGTCAGCAGCTACAGCAGCACAGGGTTCAGTCTCTGCAGAGGCAGGTGGCACAGGCCCTCGTTGTTTGGTTGCTGGCAGATGTTCTTGGCAAGTGCCAATATGTAGCTGACACCTTGGTGTAGTTTTTAGATTTATTCTGCCTCAGAACTTCCTGGATCTGTGGTTTGCTGTCTGATGTTAATTTGTGGAAATTCTCGCTCTTTTATTGTTTCAAATATTTTTCTGTTCCTTCCTTTATTCTCCTTCTAGTATTTCTCTTAAACGTAGGTTACACCTTTTGTACTTCTCCCACAACCCTTGGGCATTGTTTCTTTTTTCTCCCCCTTCAGTCAGTTCTCTTTGGCTTCCCTGATTGCTCAGTTGGTAAAGAATCCGCCTGCAAAAGCAGGAGACCCTGGTTTGATTCCTGGGTCGGGAAGATCCGCTGGAGAAGGAAATGGCAACCCACTCCAGTATTCTTGGGCTTCCCTTGTGGCTCAGCTGGTAAAGAATCTGCCTGGAATGTGGGAGACCTGGGTTTGATACCTGGGTTGGGAAGATCCCCCGGGGCAGGGAAAGGCTACCCACTCCAGTATTCTGGCCTGGAGAGCTCCATGGACTGTGTAGTCCATGGGGGTCACAAAGAGTTGGACACGACTGAGCGACTTTCACTTTCCCTTTCATTGATATAGTCAAGTTCAGACATTCTTTCCTTAACTGTGTCCAGTCTACTAGTAAGCTCATCAGAGGCATCTTTCCTTTCTGTTACATATTTTTATTTCTAGCATTAATTTTTGGTTCTTAGGATTTTCGCCTCTGCTTACGTTGCAGAGGTCTTAATTTGTTAATTAGCTGTCTGCTGTACTGTCTGCTGTGACCATTAGAGCCCTTAGCAGAGTAAGCGCAGTTGTTTAACTTTCCAGCTTGATAATTCCAGCATCCATGCCATGTCTGCCCTGATGCTTGTTTTATCACATCGCATTGTGTTTTTTGCCTTTTAGTATGTCTTAATGATTTTTTTTCCTGATACCTGGACATGATATACCAGGTAAAAGGAACTACAGGTTTTCAGGTAAGAGGAAGCATTCTGCAGCCCTGGGATTGGGTCTGATCTTCAGGTCCATGAGCCTAGGCCTCTAAACTGTGAACTTTACATGTGTTTCTCAGTGTTTTTCTCTACTCTTAGGTGGGACGGGATGGCTAGAATGGGCTGGTGTTGGGTATCTCCCTTCTCCCAGCAGGAGTTGTGTCAGTTTAATAAAACTTTTGTAGGTTAGGCTCTTTCTTACCCCTGAGGCCTTGTTGAGAAGAGTCCTCTCTTGCATTTCAAAATGGTTCCTTTTTCCCTTTCCCAGATGGAAGGGGAGGGTGGGGTGGGAGTGGATTTTTCTCCAGTGTTTACTGGGAGAACCTGGTCAAGCTCCTGAAGGCGAAACTCACGAGAGTGGGACCCCCTGTTACGACTGGGTGCCTCTGGAGTTTTAATCCTCAGACATGTAAATACTGAACCTCCAACAGTTCGTCAATTTACAGTTGAGACTTTCCTACCAAGATACTTGTGGTAGTTGTAAGGTTAGTAGAAGTAATTTTCATTTGCCCTTAACTTATTTCTCCAAGTATTGATATTTACCATCATTGCTTTATTGTATTCTCTCTCTAACTGTATATGTTTATATATGCTTACTTTTTTTCCCCTGAACTATTTGAAAGTAAATTTCAGGCACACTGCTCATTACCCCAACTTATGTCATTGTCTTGCCTCTTCTTCATGTTTGTTGAGCTATAGATCCTCTTAAATCACTACAGTGTAGTTACCAAAATCAGAAAATTAACACTAATATAATACTATTATCTAATCTACAGAGTTTATTTCAATTTTTACTAGTTGACCTAAAATGTTCTTTTAGGAAAAAGAAAAATTCTGATTCCGGGTCCAATTTAGGATCAGTTCAGTTCAGTCGCGTCCAACTCTTTGTGACCCCATGAATCGCAGCACGCCAGGCCTCCCTGTTCATCACCATCTCCCAGAGTTCACTGAGACTCATGTCCATCGAGTCCGTGATGCCATCCAGCCATCTCATCCTCTGTCGTCCCCTTCTCCTCCTGCCCCCAATCCCTCCCAGCATCAGAGTTTTTTCCAATGAGTCAACTCTTCGCATGAGGTGGCCAAAGTACTGGAGTTTCAGCTTTAGCATCATTCCTTCCAAAGAAATCCCAGGGTTGATCTCCTTCAGAATGGACTGGTTGGATCTCCTTGCAGTCTAAGGGACTCTCAAGATCTTCTCCAACACCACAGTTTTGGTGCTCAGCCTTCTTCACAGTCCAACTCTCACATCCATACATGACCACTGGAAAAACCATAGCTTTGACTAGACGGACCTTAGTCGGCAAAGTAATGTCTCTGCTTTTGAATATGCTATCTAGGTTGGTCATAGCTTTCCCTCCAAGGAGTAAGTGTCTTTTAATTTCATGGCTGCAGTCACCATCTGGAGTGATTCTGGAGCCCCAAAAAATAAAGTCTGACACTGTTTTCACTGTTTCCCCACCTATTTCCCATGAAGTGATGGGACCAAATGCCATAATCTTCGTTTTCTGAATGTTGAGCTTTAGGCCAACTTTTTCACTCTCCTCTTTCACTTTCATCAAGAGGCTTTTTAGTTCCTCTTCACTTTCTGCCATAAAGGTGGTGTCATCTGCATATCTGAGGTTATTGATATTTCTCCCGGCAATCTTGATTCCAGCTTGTGCTTCTTCCAGTCCAGCGTTTGTCATGATGTACTCTGCATAGAAGTTAAATAAGCAGGGTGACAATATACAGCCTTGATGTACTCCTTTTCCTCTTTGGAACCAGTCTGTTGTTCCATGTCCAGTTCTAACTGTTGCTTCCTGACCTGCATACAGATTTCTTAAGAGGCAGGTCAGGTGGTCTGGTATTCCCATCTCTTTCAGAATTTTCCACAGTTTCTTGTGATCCACACAGTCAAAGGCTTTGGCATAGTCAAGAAAGCAGAAATAGATGTTTTTCTGGAACTCACTTACTGCATTTATTAGTCATGTTTCTTGTGTCTTTTTTAATCTGGAAGAGTATTCCAGTCTTTGTCTCTCTTTACATTGACATGTTTAACATATGTGGGTGTGCATTCAGTCTCTCAGTCATGTCCCACTCTTTGCAACCCCATCAAGCTCCTCTCTCCATGGGATTCTCCAGACAACACTACTGGAATGAGCAGGCATTCCTTTCTCCAGGGAATTTTCCCAACCCAGGGATCAACCCCGGGTCTCCTGCATTGCAGGCAGATTCTTCTGAACAGTTTGCCATTTCTGCTCCAGGGGGATCTTCCTGACCCAGGGATGGAACTTGCATCCTGCATTAGGTGGATTTTTTACCACTACACCACCTGGGAAGCATAAACCTTCCAGTTATTTTGTACTTTGAGTTTGTCTAATGCTTCCTCATGATTAGATTTAGGTTATGCATTTTTGTAAGTAATGCCACAGTAATTACTTACTTTCATTGATATTCTCAATGAGCTTCTGTCCTGTTTACTGGTGAAATTATCTTTGATGACTTAGTTAAGATGGTTTTTGCCGGGTTTCTCCACTGAAAGGTACTATGTTCTCCTTTGTAATTAATATCCTGTGGGGAACTACTTTGAGACAATATAACAACATATGTCTTACCAGATTTCACCCTTAGTATTAGCTTCTTTCCATTTATTAGTTTCAGCATTCCTTGATGATGCCTGCTTTAATCAGTTTTTATTATAATGTTCCCCAAATTATGATTTTCCAGTTGTATCCTTCTTCTATATTTGTTAATTCACATTCTACTAAATACTTGTTCTTTTTTTTAAAAAAAGTCAGATTTTCTTCTTACCTTCAGATACCTGTGCCTCCAGCTTCTTAGCTCTTCTGGGGCTGTGTACATGAAGAAGTTTGCTTCTTGTTTGCTTTCCTCACCTCTTGCAGACATCGTCTGCCCTTGCCATGCTGTGCCAGCTAGGACCTTCACTACATAGTTACAGAACTGTTCATGCTGCTTATGGCAGGGGAAAAGTTACAGTGTTTTCCAAAGGGTTTTGTGCAGTAGTTACTCTTTTCTTTTTATTCCTTCTATACTCAGTTTGCTGAGTTTTTATTTTGTGAATTACATTCATGATTTTCAAATGTGAACTTGCTTTTAGAATAAACGCTACTTGGTTGTAATATATTATTATCGCTGTATTTGATTTACTGTTATCTTATTTAGAGTTAGATATCTGTCTACATGAGAGCATGTTCTCATGGCATTTTCCTTCCTTAAATGTTAGTATCAGGTTTGGGATAGAGTCTTCTGACTTCATAAAATGAGCTGCAAAATGTTCCTTTTTAAAAAATTTGTTCTTCTGGAAAAGTCTAGATCTATTTGTTGGTATTTCTTAAAAGCTTGAAAGAAATTATGGGAGAAGCCTTCTGTGTCTGAATTTTTCTTTTCAAAAAGATTTGTAATAATTCAGTTATCTTTTATTGATAGCAGTGTTCAAAGTTTTTTTCTTTTGTCAGTTTGGTAATATTTGTGCCCTCACAAGTGTTTCTTTCTTTCTGTAGACAAACTGAATCAGTTCCTATGCATCCATCAGACTTCATCTTTCATCAGTTTAGGTACATCAGGCATCTGCTGTTATCTTCTTTCTGGGTTCTTTCTGTTCTTATAGATTTCTAATTTTCCCCTTTCTTTTCATTACTGTCCTTTTAATGGAGGTGCATGGAGAAAAATGCAGTATTTAATTTATGTTGCTTAACGGAGATCTCTCTTTAGCCTTTATATTTCCTTTAATTTTGTAAATAGAATGCAGTGTATGTAATTTTCCACTCTGATTATTATGAGTGTCAACCATAACAGGACAGCAGAGTGCTGATACTCAAGAATTTCTGAGGGTTCAAAGTTTTTTTCCTTAGTGCAAGTTGCTCTAAAATTTATGTTTTTAGAATTTGCTTGTTTTTTATAATTTATTTTGTTCTAATTGGCAATCATCACTTTCATTAGGTTATTTTTCTCTTTCATTAGGTTAATTTATAGGTTCTAATCTGCTGTCAATTAGGAAATGATATGATTAGACTTGTTAGAATTGTGTGTGCAGAACCCTGTTTCCTTTAGGGTGTATGCAATGTAGAAACCTCTTGGTTTTTCACTGCTTAGTGGCCTTTATGGTAACTTGCCTGGCTTTCAGTGATGGATACTAGTTGCTGCATTTGGGAGTCTTTATAGTCTAGTAATCATCAGAGTTTATTATGTTCTTCATAACCCCTTTTTAAAAAAAAACCTACAGGTTTATTTTACGTTTGGTTTCTGAATATTTTGGAGGGATAATTTTAGATTTATAGAAAAGTTTCAAAGATGTTATAGTTGCTTTGTACTGTTTACCCATCTTCCCCTAATGTTGCGAACTTAGTTAATAAAATGTTTGTAAAAAACTAGGAAATTAACAAGGGCATAAACTACAGGCTTGACTTTCTTCCGTAGGATCCAGTCCAGGACGCCACAGTGCATTTGGTCGTCGTGTCATCTTTGTCCCCTCTGATCATGTTGGTTTCTTTAATCTTTTTTTTTTTTTTTCACAACCTTAACAGTTTTAAACTGTCCTGGTCAGGATTTTCTAAAATGTTCCTCAGTTTGGGTTTATCTGATGTGTTCTCATGACAAAACTGACATGGGTTAAGTCACATTTTCATCACATCATATTAAATGTGCTGTGAATGTTGTTGTTCAGTCCCTAAGTCATGTCCAACTCTTTGCAGCCCCATGAAATGCAGCACGCCGGGCTTCCCTATCCTTCACCATCTCCTGAAGTTTGCTCAGACATTGAGTCAGTGATGCTATCCAACCATCTCATCCTCTGTTGCCCCTTTTTCCTTTTGCCTTCAATCTTTCCTAACATCAAGGTCTTTTCCAATGAGTCGGCCTTCACCTGAGGTGGCCAAAATATTGGAGCTTCAGTTTCAACATCAGTCCTTCCAATGAATATTCAGGTTGGTGTCCTTTAGGGTTGATCAGTTTGATCTCCTGGCAATCCAAGGGGCTCTCAAAAGTCTTCCAATACACAATTCAGAAGCCCAAATTCTTAGGCACTCAGCCTTCTTTATGGTCCAACTCTTACATCCATTCATGATTACTGGAGAAACCATGGCTTTGACTATACAGACCTTTGTTGGCAAAGTGATATCTCTTCTTTTTAATCTGTTGTCTAGGTTTGTCATAGGTTTCCTTCCAGGGAACAAGTGTCTTTTAATTTCATGGGTGCAGTCACCATCTGCAGTGATTTTGGAGCTCAAGATGATAAAATCTGCCACTGTTTCCACGTTTTCCCCTTCTGGTTGCCATGAAGTGGTGGGACTGAATGCCATTGATGTTCGTTTTTTGAATGTTGAGTTTTAAGCCAGCTTTTTCACTCTCTTTCACCCTAATAAAGAGGCTCTTTAGTTTCTCTCTTTTTTTACCGTTAGAATGGTATTATCTGCATATCTGAGGTTATTGATATTTCACTCAGCAACCTTGATTCCAGCTTGTGATTCATCCCACCTGGCATTTTGCACGATGTATTCTGTACATAAGTTAAATAGGCAGGGTAAGAATATACAGCCTTGACATACTCCTTTCTCAATTTTGAACCAGTCTGTTGTTCCATGTCTGGTTCTAACTTGCTTCTTGACCTGCATACAAGTTTCTCAGGAGGCAGGTAAGGTGGTCTGGTACTCGCATCTCTTTTAAGAATTTTTCACAGTTTGTTGTGATCCACACAGTCAAAGCTTTATATTTAATGAAACAAAAGTAGGTGTTTTTGTGGGATTATCTTGCTTTCTCTATAATCCAGCAAACGTTGGCAGTTTTATTTCTGGTTGCTCTGCTTTTTGTAAGCTCAGCTTGTATATCTGAAAGTTCTCAGTTCACGTATTGTTGAAGCCTAGCTTGAAGAATATGTGAACATTACTTTGCTAGCATGTGAAATGAGTACAGCTGTATGGTAGTTTGAGCATTCTTTAGCATTGCCTTTCTTTGGGATTAGAATGAAAACTGACCTTTTCCAGTCCTGTGGACATTGCTGAGTTTTCCATATTTGCTGGCATGTTGAGTGCAGGACTTTAGCAGCATCATTTTTAAGGATTCGAAATAGCTCAACTGGAATTCCATCACCTGCACTAGCTTTGTTCATAGTGATGCTTCCTAAGTCCCACTTGACTTTGCACTCCAGGATGTCTGGCTCTAGGTGAGTAAGCACACCATCACGGTAATCTGGGTCATTAAGACCTTTTCTGTACAATTCTTCAGTGTATTCTTGCCACCTCTTCCTAGGCTCTTCTCCTTCTATTGGGTCCTTACTGTTTCTGTCCTTTATTGAGCCCATCTTTGCGTGAAGTGTTTCCTTGGCATCTCCAATTTTCTTGAAGAGATCTCTAGTCTCCCATTTTTCTGTTTTCGTCTGTTTCTTTACATTGTGCGCTTAAGAAGACTTTCTTCTCTTTCCTTGCTATTCTCTCTGCGTGTTTTGGGTATATTTTTCCCTTTCTCCCTTGCCTTTTCCTTGTTCTCTTTTCTCAGCTATTTGTAAAGTCTCCTCAGACAACCACTTTGCCTTCTTGCTTTTCTTTTCTTGGGGATGGGTGGTTTTGGTCACTGCCTCCTATACAGTGTTACGAACCTCCATCCATAGTTCTTCAGACATTCTTTCCACCAGATCTAATCCCTTGAATCTATTCATCACCTCCACTGTGTAATCATAAGGGATTTGTTTTAAGTTATACCTGAAAAGCCTAGTGGTTTTCTTTACTTTTTTCAATTTAAGCCTAAGTTTTGCAATAAGGAGTTCACTTTGGACTCTTTTCTTGATTAAGAGGGCTGTTCCAATTCTTCTGAGGCATTCTTGCGCACAGTAACAGATACAGTGGCCGTCTGAATTACATGCCTGTTCCCATCCGTTCTAGTTCACTGATGCCTAAAATGTTGGTGTTCACTCTTGCCACCTCTGCTTGACCACGTCCAGTTTACCTTAGTTCATGGTCCTAACATTCCAGGTTCGAGTGCAGTATTCTTTACATTATCGGACTTTATTTTCATCCCGAGGCATATCCACAACTGTGTGTCATTTCCATTTGGCCCATCCTCTTTGTTCTTTCTGGAGCTATTTCTGCGCTCTTTCCCAGTAGCATATTGAGCACTTTCTGACCTGGGGGGCTCATCTCCAGGTGTCATATCTTTTTTTGCCTTTTCATACTGTTTGTGGGGTTTTCAAGGCAAGAATATTGAAGTGATTTGTCATTCCCTCCTCCAGTGGAAGTCGTTTTTTCAGAACTCTCCATCGTGACCTGTTCATCTTGGGTGGCCCCGCACAGCATGGCTCATAGCTTCATTGAGTTATGCAAGCGCCTTCACCAGGACAAGGCTGTGATCCATGAAGGGAATGCTATGAATAAAACATCACTTTTGATGTTAACTTTGATGTTCACTTGATACAGGTAGTGATTATCAGATTTCTTACTGTTAGTCACCTTTTTCTGAGTTGACTCTCTGGAAGTGAATTACACAGTCTGTCTCTTAAAGGTAGGGGCTTGTATATGTATTATTTGGAATTCTGTAAGGAAGATGTGTCCCTTCTCCCCATTTATTTATTTATTCAGTTATTTATATAATGAATATTTTATTAGGGGGATTATAATTCAGTACTGTTATCATTTATTTTTGTGAAAATCGTTCCACTTTTGGTGATTGGGAGGTTCTTTTAGGTTGCTCCCGAATCCTTTTGAAATTTCCCATCCTTTTTTTTAAATTTTAATTTTAATTTATTTATTTTAATTGGAGGCTAGTTACTTTACACCATCCTTTTTATAAAAAAACGCCTTCTGGCCCTACAGAATAGTCCAGACTTACCTTGTATTTTTCCTGCCTCATCCTAGAATCAATCATTTCTCCTGGGAGCTCTGGCTCCTTGTATTGGAGAATGGTATTCAGAAAATAAAATCTGGTTGTAAGCATGCTTGTTGCTACTGTAGGGTATCACTTGTAGGCTTTCTCTGGGGGCAGACCTTCAGCTCTTCGAGCCCGTGGAGCAGGGTGTCTGTGTTTGTTTCTGTATCTATTCATCTGTACGGGCATCAAATAAATATGAGTTCATACTGACACCTCTTACTCTAACCTAGCACCACTGGAATGAACAGTTCATTCCAGCTCTCCTCTCTTGCTTATTTATAACTTCTTTTACGGAAAGAAAAACTTTGCTCCTGTTATCTGCTACTTCTTTATGTATATTATACATGTAAAGAGGTTTCAGATTTGCTCATGATGACTTCTTTCCACCTACTTCATAATATTTTTGGTTGTAAACTCATATTTTTTTGAATTTTTTTCAGACATTGATGTTTTAGTTTTTTAGAGAAGATTTATATTTGATTCTGCTAGTCATTTATAAGTTTTGGTACTTATGTTTTAGCCTTTACAGTTTTTTACTGTGGGAAAATATACACAACATAAAATTTATTGTTTTAACTGCTTATAAATATACAAATGTAAATTGGCATTAAGTACATTCATAATGTTGTGCAACTATCACCACTAGCCATGTCTAGAACTTTCTCATCATCCCAGACAAAAGCTCAGTACCCATTAAAAAAAAACTACATTGTCCTCTCCCTTCAGCCCCTGGAAACCTCTATTCTACTTGCTCTCTGAATTTGCCTATTTTTAGATATATCATATAAATGGAATAATGTAATATTTGTCCTTCGGTGTCTGGCACGAGTAAAATGAAAGTGAAAGTTGCTGTTGTGTCTGACTCTTTGTGACCCCATGGACTGTAGCCCGCCAGGCTCCCCTGTCCATGTAATTCTCCAGGCACGAACACTGGAGCGGGTAGCCGTTCCCTTCTCCAGGTGATCTTCCCAACCCAGGGACCGAACCTAGGTTTCCTGCATTGCAGGCGTATTCTTTACCAGTTGAGCTACCAGGGAAGCCCTGTGAGTTAAAATGGGTAAAGCATTTTACTCCTGGTTTTCAAGGTTCATCCATGTTGTAGCATGTCAGAGTTCGTTTCTTTATAATTCAAAAAATAAGGCAAAAAAATAATCCTTTGTATGTGTATTTGTGAACACAGCACATTTTGTTTATCCGTTCATCTGCTGATGGACATTTGGGTTGTTTCCACCTTCTGACTTTTGTGAATAATGCTACTGTGAACTTTGGTGTACAAGTTTCAGAGTCCATGCTCTCAGTTGTTTCTGGGTATATTTCTAGAAGTAGGATTGCTGATCATAGAGCAGTTCTACGCTTAACTTTCTGAAGAACTGCCAAGCATTTTCCACAACGGCTGCACCATTTTATATTCCCACAGGTAATGCATAAGAGTTCCAGTTTCTCCACATCCTTACCAGCACTTACTGTTTTCTATTAAAAAAAACATAACCATCCTAACGAATGTGAAATACTATCGCATTATACTTTTGATTTGCACTTCCCTAACATCTTTGTGATATTGTGCATCTTTTCCATTTTAATTAGGGGCTTTTCTGGGCCATATAGGCTATGAGACTATTTTAATTATGGACTCTTCTGGGCCATGTAGGTTATGAAAATTCTGGTCCCAAACCTGAGTAACTATGAGCTTGTGTTGAGGTATTCCCTAAACATGAAGTGGAGGTACTCTTTATTTGTCTTTGCATGAATGCGTAGTCGCTCAGTGGCGTCCAATTCTTTATGACCCTTTGAACTGTAGCCCACCAGGCTTCTCTGTCCATGGCCTTTCCCAGGGAAGAATACCGGAGTGGGTTGCCATTTTCTTCCTCTAGGAGATCTTCCTGACCCAGGGATCAAACATGTGTCTCCTGCATTGCTGGTGGATTCTTTACCAGCTGAGCCATCAGGGAAGCCCTGTTTGTCTTTAGTTCAATCCTGGAACCCAGAACCAACAGCATGATACTGTAATTATCCCCCCCCTCCCACCTGTCTCTTTCTTGAGTAAGTCTCTTTCTTGTCTGCACTAGTTCAGCCAGTGGGATTGTTGCCCTTCTGGTCTTCAGGCTGACCTTTCATCTTGCTGGGCCCCTCAGAAGTGATCTTCCCAAGCTCTAGGCCTCAGGGTTTTGTTATGTGGCTCCAAAACAAATGCCACCTTCAGAACTTCAATTATTTCTCAGGTTCCCACTGTCTAGTTGTTTATGGCTTTAGGATATTTCAGGCATGCATTTATATGATTTTAATCTCATAGTTAAGCATGTTTGGTGTTCTTATTTGGAGAGGTTTGTTGAACATTGAGCTCTCCCTGATTCTAACCCCAAAAACCTTGGTTTGTTTCTTTTAAAGGCTGGTGGTCTGGATTTAGTTCTCATTAATAAGGCAAGCAAATTAAGTGACTAATTTCTGGAACCAGTGATCAAATATGGAGATACAGGGTTGATTTTTATGTATTTCATACATATTCATACGTTCCTGTCCACATTTTTTATTATATTTTACTGAATTTGAGCTTTTTTCTATAGCACATTCACACATATGGTCAAGTGTATGAACAGATTTTAATGTGTTCTTTTTCTCTTAGAGACGGTAGGCAAAAGGCAAACAAATTAAAAGAAAATCTTGACTAAAAGAATTTGGCAAATGCTCAATTTTATTTTATATTGAATAGCTCTATTAATGAATACTTATCTGAGTTTGTTTTTATTTCAGCTTTGGCTAGATCAGAATCTAAAAGAGATGGAGGTTTTAAAAATAATTGGAGCTTTGATCATGGAGAAGAAAGTGAAGGAGATACAGATAAAGAGTAAGAATTTTTTTTACCCCCTCAGATATTTTATAAGAATGAAACTTTTCATTAGAAAAACAATTTATATTCCACGGAAATAGTTTTAAAAGTATGATATTCTTAGAAAATATTGACTTACAGTAGCATTAAGGAAAGAAAAAGCAATTGTTTTATTGGTAAATAATTATGTGGTTATATTTCTTCATCTTTTGCAATGTATAAATATGTACATATTATAAAGGTAATCTTATAATTAAAAGTTGACCATATTGTGGATTTCCTATTAAAGACATTATTATTTTTTTTAATATGGCACTCTGTTCAGGTAGTGATAAGAAAAGCCACCATTTACCAGGAGTGAATGAACCCAGATTACGATTCCTGAAGTTTGTAAGAAAGTTTAGTGTCTACCTTTGCAGTTGAAACTCCCCCCAGCCCCCCACTCCATCCCCAACCACGTTCATCATAGATTGCTACCAGAGAAAGTAGAAACCCTATAAATGCTAAACACAGGTGTTGACCCAGACAGAAGTTAAGTGAAGCATTCATTATACTCTGTTAATGTACGTGGAGTGACTGCTGTAAATTTTTAAATGGCTTTCATACAACTTTTTGAATATCATGAGATTTGTATTACAAATTTAGCATTGCTATTAGTTTCTCGGTTATTGATCTGGTTTCTGCTGGCCAGAACAAATAGCAAATTAAGAGACACAAAAATATATACACTCAAGTTCTACCAAAACTGCAAGTATTTTTTAGAAATTTTATGCAAGAAGTCTTTCAGAGTATATTGGCTAAGTATTGTAGGTTCTTTTCTTCTGTCTGGGCAACAGCTCCATTCATCATTACCGCTTTACGTGCCTTCACCAGTGAGATGTTGAATTTGAAGTTAAGTTTTATTTGAAGGAGAACTTTGAACCAGTAAGTTTCTCACTCAAAATTGGCACTTTATGGTCTTCTTTCTTTTTATTTCTGATTATTTTTTATTATAGATGTTTGTTACTTAGGTGTTGTTTTGACAAATTGGCATTAAATCAGAAATTGAGTAGACCACCTTTAAATGTTAAGAAATATACCACTTTTTAAACATTTCTGTAAAATGTTTGTCGGAGAGCATTAAAAAAGTTGTATACAAGCAATATTGAAACGTTTTACATCTTTATTATGATAGCTAAGATTTTGACTAAAAACAGTTTAGCATAGTTGTCTTCAGAAGGATTTATTTTTACTTTATCTGATAGAATATTTGTCATGTATAAAAATGTGTCTTTTAAGGTGCTCCCTGTTCTGTATGCTTCATTTATAAATTACAGTTGGTTTATCATTGTGTTCAGATTAACATGAACTGTTAATAGATACATCATTCTGGCTTTTTAGACTCTGAGGTCCATAATTCTCAGTGAAGGTTTGATATTTCTCAGAATGGTAGAGGTATAACAATTTTATTGGGTTAATACCGTTGAAATTACTTTTTTTCAATCAACTAAGGTTTTCTTAATAGTATGTTTCTTTACTTCCGTTTTGAGTCCTTTCCCCCTAATTTAAAATCCAAGACAGAAAGGAAGAATGAGTGAAAGTAGATGAAATCTATAGTTAAGATGAAAACAAAAGCTATGTGTTCATTTATGGCAGAGGTCAGTAAACAATGGCAGTGGGCCCAGTGTGGGCCATCATTGGATTTTGCTATAGTTTTCTTGGAGCACAGCCGCACGTTTAGTCCGTGGCTGCTTTCATACTTCAGTTGCAAAGCAAGGATGAGTGGTGGCTTCAGAGGCCATATGGCTTGCAAAATTCTAAAATATTTAGTCTCTGGCCCTTTACAGAAAGTTTGCTGATCTCTGTATTAGGTGAACAAGGAGAATAAAACTTCTGAATTTAATATATGAGTTGTAATTGTCACTTAAGATTTTTTTCCCCTTATTTTCTATGTAGTGAGGCAAATCTACTCAGTGTAGATGAAGATGAGGATTCTGAAACCTCAAAAGGAAAAAAGGCAAGTGTTACTTTTTAATTTTTTTTAGGTTATTACTAAAAACTAATACATCAGAAGATTTATATTTTTGATTGCAAGTCCAAGCCACCCACTTTCCCATCCCAGAGGCAGATGGTATTCCTAGCTTCTTGTTTATCTCATCAGAAATATTTTATTTATCACAAAGAAAATCTGTATTCTTATCCCACTTTCTTACTCTTTCTCTGCCAGTAGTATATTGTACACACTGTTTGTAATTTTACTTTGTAAAATTAATATATCTTAAGAGACCAACCATAAGAGTCCATTAAAATAACCCTCATTCCTTTCAGTCTGAGAAGGCAGTGGCACCCCACTCCAGCACTCTTGCCTGGAAAATCCCATGGACAGAGGAGCCTGGTGGGCTGCGGTCCATGGGGTCGCTGAGAGTCGGGCACGACTGAGCGACTTAGCAGCAGCAGCGTTCTTTTCAGTAGGTGCATAGTGTTCCAGTGTACGATATACTGCTGTTATCCAACACCAACATATGGAAGGCTCTATCAGCCTTCTTCCCCCACTTAAAATAATGTTGCATAAACTAGCCTCTGTATGGGTTATTTTGCACATTTATCAGCATATCTGCAGGATTAATTGCTGGAAGTAGAGCTGCTATATCAGGACAGGTACATTTCTAATTTTGTTAACTTGATTTAGACTATCACCAGCAATGTCCGAGCATGCCTGTTCCTCACACTTTAACAATATTATCATCCTTTTGATCTTTGCAATAAAAAATAGTATCCCAGTGTAGTCTTACTTAGTATTTCTTTTGAGTGTGGTTTGAATACCTCACTCATAATATGTATAGTCCATTTATTTCCCTTTTGATAATTGTTACTTGATATCTTTTGCCCATTTTTCCATTTGGTCTTTGGAATGCTATTGATTTGTAGAAATTCTTTTTATGTTGAGTCTCAGACACATTTTCCCACATTTTTGACATCTCTGAAATCTAACTGGATGCCTCTTATTGAGTTAAAAATGTTTTGTACATTAGTATAGACAATAATAATGTATCTTATAATGGTTTCTTAGATTTGACAAAATAATGGTATTTTAGAGAAACTAGCCGGTGCTGTGATACTAATAATACTTATTAGTAATTCAAGCTAGTTTTTTTCCGCTAATTTTTTGTCTTCACTTTTGGTGGTTATTGCCTTGGAGAAAAGGTATTTTCTTAACATTTTCAAATACAGCACTATTTTTCCTTCATAGCTTTTGGGTTGAGTGTCTTGGTTCCTAATGATGTTAATTTAGTAACTTACTTGCTTTATCCTTTTAGACAAATAGTTTCACAATATCAATACAAATATAGTTGCTAATAAAATGATTTAAAGTCTTTTTATTTCCTTGTTGGTGGCATATCTCACTAGGTTTATGTACTAAAAATGTGTATTTAAATCACTGTGTTTTAAAAACACTTGAAATTATTTTTTCTTGGTTTATAATTGTTGGGTGAGAGTTATGCTGATTTATTTAAACTTTTTTTGTTACTTTGAGGATATGCTTTTTAAACAATGTTTTGAATTTAATGTATTTTATAATTACACAAAAGATGTTTTCATGGTTCCAAAGTCAAATCTGCAAAGAAGTTTTATTCAGAAAAGTCTAACTTTTGTCCTGATTCCCTCTTTTCCCTTCTCTCTTCTTACCCATGGGTGACCTGCTTTAAATATTATATGGCTTAGCCTTCCGCTGTTGTTGTTGTTGTTTTTTTTTAACATTGGAATATGCCACCCTTCTTGAAGAAACTCTCAGCATTGTTTGGTTTTTTACTGGGTAGTGTGGTCTGTAAGATCACTCCATAGCAAGGTATTTTGATATCTTTATCATCTGTTTCATTGCTAGATAGGGGCTTCACTCACAGCTCAGTTGGCAATGCAGCAGACCCTGGTTTGATTCCTGGGCCAACCCAGAGAAGATCTTCCTGAGAAGATCTGCTGGAGAAGGGATAGGCTCTATATTCTTGCTCCTTATTGCTATGTAGTAGTCCAGTGAATAGATGTACTAGAGAGATTACAGATGTTAGTTGATAAGCAGAGGTTCTTCTCAGCCTAGGTTTTTGATTTGGGAGGTTTGGCTTGGCTGGTAAAGAATCCGCCTGCAATGTGGGAGACCTGGGTTCGATCCCTGGGTTGGGAAGAAGGGAAAGGCTACCCACTCCAGGATTCTGGCAAAGAATCAGACGCAACTGAGCCAGTTTCACTATTTTTTTTCTCTTGCAGATACGCTGCCCTACCTCCTTTTTTAAATAAAGTATTTGCCTTGTTACACATTTTTGAGGATGTACATGTTGATATTTTAAAAATAAAACTTAGACGACACTGTGTATCCTATGATCTCTAAAGATAGTTCAGATCTGATATTCATCATCATCTATTTTAAAAATACATGTACAACAAAATTGCAAATCAACTATATTTCAGTTTTAAAAAACTTAAAAAGTATGTATGCCATCTCCTCTTTAACAGTTGGAAAATTCATATTGTGCTTTTTTCCCTCAGTCTTAGTTGAGGCCCATAGGATCTTTGGTCTTCATTGCTGCATGCTGGATCTTTAGTTGCGGCATGTGAACTCTTAGTTGCAGCATGTGGAGTCTCGTTCCCTGACCACGGGTTAAACCTGGGCTCCCTGAGTTGTGAGTGTGGAGGCTTAGCCACTAGACCACCAGGGAAGTCCCTATATATGTATTTTAACTTCATATGATATATTTTTATGCAATTTAAAATATTTTAATTACTCTATCATACTTTATAAATATATGTTTACTGAATAAAAAGATATATACATTTATTGAAATTTAATATTTAGTGATCTTGCCGCTAAAAGTTGTTACTCATTTTTTTACTAGATTAAATTATGTTTATAATTACTAATAAACGTGTAATTTATAATTGTTAAACCTATTCAGTTCAGTTCATTCGCTCAGTTGTGTCCGACTCTTTGTGACCCCATGAACTGCAGCACACCAGGCCTCCTTGTCCATCACCATCTCCCGGAGTTCACTCAGACTCACGTCCATCGAGTCCATGATGCCATCCAGCCATCTCTTCCTCTGTCGTCCCCTTCTCCTCCTGCCCCCAATCCCTCCCAGCATCAGAGTCTTTTCCAGTGAGTCAAGTCTTCGCATGAGGTGGCCAAAGCACTGGAGTTTCAGCTTCAGCATCGTTCCTTCCAAGAGTTACATTGGAAATGTATTCCCTAAAATGGATGGCGTTGCTGTTTTCTTCCTTATTCATTTAGTTTATGTTTCCATAAATATTAATTGCTGTGCTGTAACTTCCAACAGTAATTTTATGTTTTTTGTAGATACAAGTGCTGAGAAATCTTGGTCACATAATAGATGGATCTAGTGATAATTGCTATAGCGTTTATCACTCAGTTCTTTCCTTTTGATTAAATGGCAGAAATCACATAGCAGAGACTTCCTTGGTGGTCCAGTCCTTCCAATGCAGGGATTCCCGGTCAGTCCCCAGTTGGAAAACTAAGACCCCACATAATGTGGGGCAGCTAACTAAGCCTGCGTGATGCAACAGAGAGCTTGTGTCATAACTACTGAGCCTGAATGCTCCAGAGGCTGCCAATTCCAGGATTCTACTGGAATCTTGTGCACTGCAGTGAAGAACCAGCACAGCCAAAAAAAAAAAAAGAAATCATATAGCAATGTAATGTAAGTTTGAAAGCTTAACATAATTTGTAATCCAGTCTTTAGATTTGTTGTCTTTCTGAATTTGGGGGAAATATATTAAAAAGGCTTTATCAGTACTTAATATGTAGCTAGTAGTTATATTTGTTACTTCCTTTTGTTTTAACCAGATGATCTCAGAAATAACTGAAAATACTGAAATCTTGCTCGTTATTAATTGGCTTTTGCCCGTATGGTTTGTAAAATATTCTGTTTTTATATATTTTCTTAAATTTTGGAACTGCATATTCAGTTCATGTGATCTGTGGAAAATGCTTTCACATCACTTACTTGACAAGGCCATCAGTTAAATCAGATATATTATTGATCTGTAATAAGTAGTTTTTTTTTCTGTTTTTATTTCAAATATACATGTTAATTTCCCTCCTCATGATGACGTTTTACTATGGAATTCTAGTAGAAAAATACAGTCTTGGTTTTGACCTGAATTTTTTACCTGGTTGTAATAAATGTGTGCAAATTTCAACTTTTTGGGTGGGGTGGGGAGGGCTTTCTTTTCATTATTCTCACATGATTTTTTTCCTTGGGGCAATGCTTTTCTTGATAATAACTAAAGTAGAGATATAAAGTCATTAAATGAAAATTTTTATCACTTTTGCTTTTCCATTTTACATTATATTAAATAGTTATATTAAGAAAATCCTAAGTTAGTCCAGAATACTGTTTTTAACTATAGGTTCAGTTTTAACAGAAATATATATAAAACAGGGAAAGGTAGGAAACTCTACTATAGTGCCAAAAGAGGTTCCAGATAACAGTATTTACAAATGTTTTTTTCATGAGGTTTTTAAACTCAATACAGTAAGAATTATGTCTTTTGTAAAGTGGAAGAAGTTTACTGTGAAAGTGAAGGTGGGAAAGGAGATATTATATGATGCCTTTTCTACAAATGCATTTTAAATCAATTTTAAGAAAGTGTTAAAGTGGTTGTTGTTCAGTCACTAAGTCATGTCCAAACTTTTCTGCCACTATGGACTGCAGCATGCCAGGCTTCCCTGCCCTTCACTATCTCCTGGAGTTTGCTCAAATTCATTGAGTGGGTGACGCCATCTGACCATCTTATCCTCTGTTGCCCCCTTTGCCTTCAATCTTACCCAGCATCAGGGTCTTTTGCAGTGAGTCAGTTCTTTGCATCAGGTGGCCAAAGTATTGGAGTGTCAGCTTCAGCATCAGTTCTTCCAATGAATATTCAGGACTGATTTCCTTTAGGATGGACTGGTTTGATCTTGCCGTCCAGGGGATTCTCAAGAGTCTTCTGTGGCACCACAGTTAAAAAGCAGCAGTTCTTTAGCACTCAGCCTTCTTTATGGTCCAAGTCTCACATCTGTATATGACTACTGGAAAAAAAACATAACTTTGACTGTACAGACCTTTGTTGGCAAAGTGATGTCTCTGCTTTTTAATATGCTGTCTAGGTTTGCATCACTTTCCTTCCAAGGAGCAAGCATCTTTTAATTTCATAGCTGCAGTTACCGTCTGCAGTTATTTTGGAGCCCAAGAAAATAAAATCTTTCACTGTTTCCACTTTTTCTCCTTCTATTTTCCGTGAAGTGATGGGATTGGATGCCATGATCTTCGTTTTTTGAATGTTGAGTTTTAAGCTAGCTTTTTCACTCTTCACTTTCATCAAGAAGCTCTTTAGTTCTTCTTCTCTTTCTGCCATAAGGGTGATGTCCTCTGCATATCTAGGGTTATTGATATTCCTTCCAGCAATCTTGATTCCAGGTTGTGCTTCATCCAGTCTGGCATTTCACATGATATGCTCTGCATATAAGTTAAATAAGCAGGATGACAACATACAGCCTTGTCGTACTCCTTTCCAAATTTGGAACCAACCAGTCCATTATTCCATGTCCAGTTCTAACTGTTGCTTCTTGATCTGCATACAGGTTTCTCAGGACACAGATAAGGTGGTCTGGTACTCCCATCTCTTTGAGAATTTTCCAGTTTGTTTGATCCACAGAGTCAAAGGCATTTAGTGTAGTCAGTGAAGCAGAAGTAGATGTTTTTCTTTCTCTGTGCGTCAATGGATGTTGGCAGTTTAATCTCTGGTTTCTCTGCCGTTGTAAGCCCATCTTGTAGAATTTCTCAGATCATGTACTGCTGAAGCCTTGCTTGAAGGATTTGAGCATTACCTTGCTAGTATGTGAAATGAGCCCAGTTGTACAGTAGGAGTTGATTTTCTTAAAATGATCCATATCTGTTGGTCCCTTAGAAAGTTTGTGTAAAAGAAAGTTTCTTTAATAGTGTGGGTAATATATAGGTCCTTCTGGGTCATTAGTTTAAACTAATGTAGCCCCTTTACTGTATTTGAAAATGAATGTAGAATTAGGAGAAAGCCTTTATTTTGGTTCAAAGTGTTTTAGTATTCTTCCCCTTCTCTTTCACAGAATAATCTCTTTGCCTTTGGGTTCCTGCAGTTTCATTGTGCCTCTTTATATAAAGGATGCATATTTTTTATTAATTCTGAAAAAATTTTGGTCATTATCTAGATATTGCCTTTCCTCATTTTTTCTGGAACTAATTTTACTAGGTATTATTAGACCATCTTTTTTTTTTTTTATGACCTTTAATGTATATTTTATGTGTAAAAGAAAAAAGATAAAGGGCAAAAAAAAAAAAAATCATTCCTGTACCGTATTCTATATAGTTTCCTCAGTTGTGTCTTGCAGTTCACTTTTATCTTCAGCCATACCTAATGTGCTGTTTAGTCATTTGTTTTTCTTTTTTAAAAAACAAATTAAATATAATTTGTAGAACTATTGGTTCTCTTTTAAAATTTTGTTTTTCATAGTGTCTTATTCTTTCTGCACTATTTGTTTCCATTTCAATTTTAAGAATTTCAGAACCTTTAACATATATTTTAATGTCTTTAGTCATTTAATAGATTCATTTATGCTGTCTTATTTTCTGAAATTCTTAGATGCTAAATTTCCTGAATACTTTTTTTTTTTTTTAATTGTCGTTGTGATGTGCAGTAAGCTTGGGTGGAAGATACACATGTTGGTAACTTTTGCACATTTAGCAGTCCCAATGAAATAATCGTGTAGCAAAATATGTATTGTTAACAGTATTCTAGTATTTGATGGAGAGCAAAACAGACAAGTTTCTTATTCCGGTGGAGCTTATATTCTGGTAACTGGATGCTTACTAGTTATTAATGATTACTGTTAAAATACAAGGATTAGTAGACCAAGACTCACAGGCCAAATCTGGCCCACAGCCTGTGGCCTATGAATTAGAGTGCGTGTGTGCGTGTTCAGTTGGTCAGTCGCGTCTTACTCTTTGCAACCCTATTGACCGTAACTTGCCAGACTCTTCTGTCCATGGGATTTCCCAGGCAAGAATGCTGGAGTGGGTTGCTGTTTCCTCCTCTAGGAGATCTTCCTGAACCAGGGATCAAACCTGGGTCTCCCACATTGCAGACAGATTCTTTACCACTCAGCCATCAGGGAAGCCCATATTAAAGCAGTTAGAATATCAGATTTTAGGTCTACATATAACTATAGGATGGTTGTGAGAATTCTGAGACTTTGTAATCCACCTAGGGCTTTTCATGTGGACTCTTTGCGACCTGTGAACTGTAGCCCGCTAGCCTCCTCTGTCCATGGAATTCTCCAGGCAAAAATACTGAGTGGGTTGCCATGCTCTCCTCCAGGGGATCTTGCAGACCCAGGAATCAAACCCATGTCTCTTACCATCTCTGCACTGGCAAGTGGGTTCTTTGCCACTAGTGCCACCTGGAAACTGAGGGTTAGAGGGGAAGGAAAATTAAAGTTTTGGGGGGGTCTTTAGACTGAATTTGGGCTTCCTGCATAGCTCAGTTGGTAAAGAATCTTCCTGCAATGCAGGAGACCCTGGTTCGATTCCTGGCTCGGGAAGATCTCCTGGAGAAAGGCTAGACTACCCACTCCAGTATTCTGGCCTGGAGAATTCCATGGACTGTATGGTATAGTCCATGGGTTGCAGAGTCACACAGGACTGAGCAGCTTTCACTTTCACTTTTAGACTGAATAATAGTAGTACTCTAATCCATGAGATGGTCATAAATGGCTCGAACTTTACTTGTTTACACCTTTTCTCCCAATAATTTGATGTAGATTACCAAGAATATGAGTAAAATGAAAGAAAATAAAAATTATTTATTACATAAAGAAAAGTAGATGTGCCATGCATCTGAAAGAATTTGTATGTTGTATTTTAATTCCACAGATATCTCTAAATTTTTTGGCGGCTTTAATTGTGTACTGTAGGTTTGTAACTGTGTGAGAAGAGAATCTTTTACAAATTTACACCCTGTGATTCTCCTATGGGGTGACATTCCCCCTGCCCCCATCCCCTGCAAGCTACTTTCTGAGTGTAGCAGATAGTAAGGGCCCTTTCCTAAGGCAATGTAACAATACACTAAATGTTTTTCATGAGTTATCTGCAGAACTGAAAGTACTGTTTGTCTTATTGCTGACGGTATATAGCTTTTGATAGTAACCTGTCGGTAGCAGAATTGGGAAATTTAAGAATTTGTCTTATGCAAATCTTGCTTTAATGATGAACTTTGAGTTGTCTATTGCTGTGCCTAAATATTTTCTTAAAAAGGAAATTTGAAAATGTTTTAGCACTTAGTTAAGAGATATGGTTGAATTTGCTAAGTGCCTGTATATTGAGTAAGATAATTTTTTATCTCTAGGATTAGCTTTCTACATTTATTAACATATAAAGAAATTTTTATTCCTTTGATTTTGAGATGTTATGATTTTCAGTGTTATCTTGAAATAACATAGCTTGGGTTTGTCTCTTCTGGTTAAGAATTAATATCTATAATTATATTTCCATAATTTATAGTATTTATATTTCTGCAAAATGAAAGTTGCTAAGTCATGTCTGACTCTTTATGACCCCATGGACTGTAGCCTGGCAGGCTCCTCTGTCCATGGAGTCTCCAGGCAGCAACACTGAAGTGGGTAGCCATTCCCTTCTCCAGGGGGTCTTCCCAACCCAGGAATCAAACCCAGGTCTCCTGCATTGCAGGTAGATTCTTTATCATCTGAGTCACTAGGGAAGCCCACATTTCTGCAAGTAACACTATAAAAAATTCCTTATATGCAGTGTGGTATGGGAAAGCATAGAGTTTGTTGTCAGGTCAATACTTTGTTCAGATCCATTTAACTAGTTTAGGCAAGTTACTTTGCTTTCTAAGCTCAGTGATCCTTAATAACCTAGGAACAGAGTTCCCATAAAATTCACGTGATACATGGTGAAGAGATTTTGTTGGAGAAAGAGAATTGAAGTGGGAAATTTGAGCATATTAATCCTGTCATTCAGTTCCGTAGTGTCAAGTAATTTGCCTGATGTTTTAGGTGTAGCTTCTGAATCCCAGTCTGAAGAACTGCTCAAATGTAGAAATATGCAAATGAAGTGAGATATTGAGTATACCATAATTATCATAATGCCTATCTATGTGTGTGTGTGTGCTCAGTTGTGTCTGACTCTTTGAGACCCTGTGGGCTGTAGCTCAGAAGGTTCCTCTGTCCATGGGGTTATCCCAGGAAGAATACTGGAGTGGGTTGCCATTTCCCCCTCCAAGGGATCTTCCTGAACCCAGGGATCGAACCCACATCTCCTCAGTCTCCTGCATTGGCAGAAGATTATTTACCACTGAGCCACCACCTCAGAAGCCAAATGCCATAAGCAGTCATTTATTTGTTGTAATTATCTGTATATGGAGGGGTGAAATTAAATGGTTAGTCTATAATGGAAATGTCTCAGAATTTTTTTCGGCATGTGCACACTGCTGTATTTATTTATTTTTGGCTGTGCTGGGTCTTCATTGCTGCACAGGGCCTTTCTCTAGTTGCGGTGAGTGAGGGCCACTCTTCATTGAGGTGCACAGGCTTGTCACTGCAGTGACTTCTCTAGTTGCCGAGCACAGGCTCTAGGCACACGGATACGGTAGTTGCAGCACATAGGCTTAGTAGTTGCCACTGCTCTAGGGCCTGCAGGCTTCAGCATTTGTGGCTCAGAAGCTCATTAGCTGTGTAGTCCCCTTTTCAGCAGTATCTGTGAAACCTGGGGACTTGTTAGAAATGCATATTCTCTGGCTCATCCCAAACCTACTCAATCAGAATAAACTGTAAGGGTTGGACACAGCAGTTTGTTTTAACAAACCATCCAGGTAATTCATCTAGATTTACTCTAAAATCTAAACTTGAACTGGAGATTGAGATGAATGGAAGCTGGATTTATAGTTGTGATTCGCCCTTGCTGTTGCTGCTGCTAAGTCGCTTCAGTCGTGTCCAACTCTGTGAGACCCCATAGATGGTAGCCCACCAGGCTCCCCCGTCCCTGGGATTCTCCAGGCAAGAACACTGTAGTGGGTTGCCATTTCCTTCTCCAATGCATGAAAGTGAAAAGTGAAAGTGAAGTCGCTCAGTCGTGTCCGACTCTTCGCGACCCCATGGACTGCAGCCCACCAGGCTCCTCCATCCATGGGATTTTCCAGGCAAGAGTACTGGAGTGGGGTGCCATTGCCTTCTCCAAATTCACCCTTACTCATATATCCTCATTCAGATTTTGAGGTGTTTTAAGAAGCAGTCCATACTTAGTGGATGTTGAACTCTACTTTTGCCTCCCCAGCTCTCTGACTCTGCTGGGTGTTCAGCTTAGCTTCTCAGACTCTCATCTGCAGCTCCAGAAGTTGTATCTTCTGGAGACAGCAGGTGTCTCGGGAACATGTGAGTCTGGGCTTAGATCTCTGAGTTTCTTGTCAGTTCAGTTCAATTCAGTTCAGTCACTCAGTTGTGTCCGGCTCTTTGCAACCCAGTGAACCGCAGCACGCCAGGCCTCCCTGTCCATCACCAACTCCCAGAATTCACCCAAACCCATGTCCATCGAGTCGGTGATGCCATCCAACCATCTCATCCTCTGTCATCTCCTTCTCCTCCGGCCCTCAATCTTTCCCAGCATCAGGGTCTTTTCAAATGAGTCATTTCTTCACATCAGGTGGCCAGAGTATTGGAGTTTCAGTTTCAACGTCAGTCCTTCCAATGAATACCCAGGACTGATCTCCTTTAGGATGGACTGGTTGGATCTCCTTGCAGTCCAAGGGACTCTCAAGTCTTCTCCAACACCACAGTTCAAAAGCTGTCACTTAATTCTTCACTGCCTTGGTATCCCCCAGGTGCTTCAAACAGTTTCCTTTTTTAAAAATTTCTATTTTGTCCAGCTTTTCTAGTTTTCAGAGAGTAGAGGGAAGATTTAGCCACTTGCCTTGTCTGTCGCCATCATAAATGAAGGGGTCCAAAGTACATGGCTGTGAAAGACCAAGAAGTAAGAAACTGTCTCAAGGAGGAGAAAGTGTTAAGCAGTGTGTTTACAATAGATCTTTTGGGGGTTTTGTAATATACATATGCCTGAAAACAAAAACAGTCCTGGCACAATGAACTCCTCACAAAAAGACTTTTTTGGTGGGAAAAAATGTGTTTTTTTTTTTAGGGAATTTTTAGGTTTCTATGGAAATGATTGGTGAAGAGAAGGTTATCTTCTTATGACTATTTTCTTGTAAAAAAAGTAAACTTTAAAATACTAGACTGCTGTTTAAAAAACAATATAAAAGTAGATAAGAGTGATTTTTAAAATGTTTTGGGACTTTTTTCTTAACTGCAAAGTGATGGTTATTGGTATATTTGTATTAATATTTTCAAGTATTAAGATATGAAGACTTTATCTCAGTTTCTGTGTTTATATAGAAACTTTGCTGCTAAAGCCATAGTCCTTGTACCGTGACAGCTAACTGCTGTCCTGTCCTACAGGTGCATCGGGGCCTGTTACGCAGGGGAAATGTTTATATTTTGCTTTCAAGAAAGAGCTATCTTAAGATGCTCCACCCTCATACCTTTTGTTTTTCTCATAATTTTCTCAAATATCTTCGGTGATGCTGAAATGAAAAGGAAATAATATGATAAATACCCATGTTCCTACATATTTGTGTTGTGCTTAAGGGAAAAAAAGTACTGTAGTTGAAATACTCTTAAGTCTGTGCCACTGCCACCCCTTTCCCCCATTTCCAATAGCTGGTATATTTTTACTACTTTTTTAAATAAATGGATTTTCAAATATTTGTTGATAAATTATCTTATTTTGTCGTTTATTGACTCTAACATCTATGGATCTTTTTACAGTTAAATCGTCAATCTGAAATTGTTGCTACTAGTTCTGTTGATTCCTGGAAGACATGTGCAAGACGAAACAAGACCGAAAGTTTCAAACCTTTGAAAGGCAACGCAATTGGACTTAACATGTTGAGCAACAATAAGAAATTGAGGTATAGGCACTTCACTGTACACCCCTACAGAAAAGATAAACGGTTTGACACCAGAAACTAATTGGCCGCGTTTGGTCAATTGGCCCAACCTGTACCTTTTGTTTTCAGTTTGTCAGTAGAGCCAAGAGGTAGAATGGCCCTAGTGTGTGAATTCTTTGCTTTGAATTTTGGGAATAGGATGGATTGCAGTGATTTCTTGGTTTGGAATAAAAATGTTGAAAGGAAAATTTTGGTACACAAGGATTTCATAAAATGAACTTGCTTTCAAACAGCAAAATCTTGGTCATAAAATTAAAAGTCATATCTCCATTGGGAAATACTTTCCAGGATTATCTCCGTGTTGTTGTTGTCAGTCACTAAGTTGTGTCCAACACTTTGCCACCTCATGGACTACAGATTACCACGCTTCCCTGTCCTTCACCATCTCCTGGAGTTTGCTCACACTCATGTCCATTGAGTCAGTGATGCCATCCGTTCATCTCATGCTCTGTTGCCCCCTTCTCCTCCTGCCTTCAATCTTTCCCAGCATCTGGGTCTTTTCCAGTGAGTTGGCTCCTCGCATCAAGTGGCCAAAGTATTGGAGCTTCAGCTTCAGCATCAGTCCTTCGAGTGAATTTTCAGAGTTGATTTCCTTTAGGGTTGACTGGTTTGATCTCCTTGCTGTCCGAGGGACTCTTATTTATACTTCCTTATTTTCCCTTATATTTGGAAGGATTCCATATATAAAGCAGATAAATTCCATTTTGGTTTTGAAGAATGCAAATATTTTTTCCCAAATAGTTACCTATTAATTTTGCTTATACAGTCTTTCATTGACCTGAAAGCTTTCATCTTCATATTAATAAATCAGCTTTTACCTTTTGATTCATGCTATTTGGATCTTCTAAAAAAAATAACTCCTCACTGTTAAGTCATAAAGATACTTAAGTATACATAAAGATCAGTCAGTCAGTTCAGTCACTCCATCGTGTCCGACTCTTTGTGACCCCATGGACTACAGCATGCCAGGCCTCCCTGTCCATCTCCAACTCCCGGAGTTTACTCAAACTCATGTCCATTGAGTCAGTGATGCCATCCAACCATCACAATCTCTATCATCCCCTTCTCCTCCTGCCTTCAATCTTTCCCAACATCAGGGTCTTTTCCAGTGAGTCAATTCTTTGCATCAGGTGGCCAAAGTATTGGAGTGTCAGCTTCAGCATCAGTCCTTCCAATGCATATTCAGGACTGATCTCCTTTAGGATGGACTGGTTGGATCTCCTTGCAGTCCAAGGGGCTCTCAAGAGTCTTCTCCAACACCACAGTTCAAAAACATCAGTTCTTCGGTGCTCAGCCTTCTTTATGGTCCAACTCTCACATCCATACATGACTACTGGAAAAACCATCGCTTTGACTATATGAAGCTTTGTCAGTGACATGACATCTCTGCTTTTTAATATGCTGTCTAAATTTGCCATAGCTTTTCTTCCAAGGAGCAAGCATCTTTAAATTTCATGGCTAGTGTCACCATCCACAGTGATTTTGGAACCCAAGAAAATAAAGTCTGGGCTGTTCCCCTTTCTTTCCCCATCTGTTTGCCATGAAGTGATGGGAGCAGATGCCGTAATCTTAATTTTCTGAATGTTGAGTTTTAAGCCAGCTTTTCACCCTCCTTTTTCACCTTCATCAAGAGTCTCTTTCATTCCTCTTTGCTTTCTGCCATTAGAATGGTGTCTGAGGTTATTGATATTTCTCTCAGCAGTGTTGATTCCAACTTGTGCTTTCATCCAGCTGAGCATTTTGCTTGATGGACTCTGCATTTACGTTAAATAAGCAGGGTGACAATACACAGCCTTGATGTATTCCTTTGCCAATTTTGAACGAGTCCATTTTTCCATGTCTGGTTCTATCTGTTGTTCCTTGGCCTGCATACAGATTTCTCAGGAGGTAGATAAGGTGGTCTGGTATTCCCATCTCTTGACGAATTTTCCACAATTTATTGTGATCCACACAGTCAAAGCTTTAGAGTAGTCAGTGAAGCAGAAGTAGGTGTTTTTCTGAAATTCTCTTGCTTTTTCTGTGATCCAGCAGTTGTTGGCAGTTTGTGATCTCTGGTTCTCTGCCTTTTCTACATCCAGCTGATACATCTGGAAGTTCTTGGTTCACGTACTGTTGAAGCCTAGCTTGAAGGATTTTTAGCCTTGCCTTGCTAGTGTGTGAAATGAGTGCAGTTGTATGGTAGTTTGAACATTCTTTGGTACTGCCCTTCTTTGGGATTGGAATAAAACTGACCTTTTCCCGTCCTGTGGCCACTGCTGAGTTTTCTAAATTTGCTGGCATGTTGAGTGCAGCACTTTCATAGCATCATCTTTTAGGATTTGAAATAGCTCAACTGGAATTCTATCATCTCCACTAGCTTTGTTCTTAGTAATGCTTCCTAAGGCTCACTTGACTTTTACACTCCTGGATGTCTGGCTCTAGGTGAGTGATCACACCATCGTGCTTATCTTTGTTATTAAGACCTTTTTTGTACAGTTCTTCTGTGTATTGTTGCCACGTCATCTTAGTCTTAATCTCTTCTGCTTCTATTAGATCCTTACCGTTTCAATGTCCTTTATTGAGCCCATCTTTGCATGAGCTGTTCCTTTGGTATCTCTAATTTTCTTGAAAACATCTCTAGTCTCTCTCATTCTATTGTTTTTCTCTGTTTCTTTGCATTCTTCACTTAAGAAGGCTTTCTTATCTCTCAGACTCTGCATTCAGTTGGTTATATCTTTTCCTTCATTTTTTTGCCTTTTTCTTCTCCTTTTTCTTGTATTTGCAAGGCCTCCTCAGAAAACTATCTTGTCTTCTTGTATTTCTTTTTTGTGGCCATGGTGTTGGTTGCCACAATGATATTAACTTCTGTCCATAGTTCTTAAGGTCTTCTATCAGATCTAATCTGTTGAATCTGTTTGTCACTTCCACTGTGTAATCGTAAGGATTTGACTTAGATCATACCTGAATGACCTAGTGGTTTTCTATGTATACTTTCTTTAAGTCTGAATTTTGCAATAAAGGAGTGCATGATCTGAGCCACAGTCAGCTCCAGATTTTGTTTTTGCTGACTATTAAATAGAGTTTCTCCATCTTCGGCTACAAAGAATAAAATCAGTCTGATTTCAGTATTGACCATCTGGTGATGTCCATGTGTAGAGTCTTCTCTTGTGTTGTTTGAAGAGTATGTTTGCTATGACCAATGAGTTCTCTTGGCAAAACTTTCAATTAGGGACTCCTTTTATTTTCTTTCTTTTTTTTTTTCCTTAAGATTTCTTATTCCCCTTTTCATCTAGATATCATTCATCTTTCCTAGTTGTCATAGTGAACCACTGTTACTGATATGATTGCTCTATTGCATATCCCAGAAATAGGATTGAGATCACGGTTTTATTTTTACTTTCTCAGTTTATAGTCAATTGAGAAACATAAAGGCTAACTAATTTTCAAGTCAGTGGAGAGTCAAAAGTAGAATTTAGCACTTTTAATTTTTTTTATAATTAACACTTATTATTATTTTGGCACATAAGGAAGCTTTGTGTATTCATAGTATATAGTTTAAAAGCTTTTTTCCCCTCAATGGATATTCTTACATAGAGAATAAGAAGAAATATATCTGGATTAATTTGCAGGAAATATTACAGTGTGAAATACACATTTAGGATTCCTCATTTCTGTTCTAACGTTCTACTCTTTACCTTCTTTAATGAACTGGATTGGAAACATTTTGGAGACAAATTCAGAAAGTGGAAACTTTGGAAAACTTAACATGGGCAGTGGGTTTATGTATAAAAAAGTTCTTATAAGTGATTAAGTTTTTTGTGTGTGTCCTCAGATTTTAAAGGATGTATTTTTCTTATGTATATATAATTTTCCCGTTTACTTTATTCTTTGTTTCTTGACTCTGCAGTGAAAATACACAAAATACATCATTATGCTCTGGAACTGTAAGACGTTTTCCTCATGCTAATGCACAGATAGCGGTAGTAAAAACAGCAGCCCAAAGGTAAGGATTCTAATTACCATTGTTTAGTATATAGTCTATGAGGTGGCTAAGAGTCGGACACAACTGAGCGCTTTCACTTTGACTTTTCACTTTCATGCATTGGAGAAGGCAATGGCAGCCCACTCCAGTGTTCTTGCCTGGAGAATCCCAGGGATGGGGGAGCCTGGTGGGCTGCCGTCTGTAGGGTCGCACAGAGTCGGACACAACTGAAGCGACTGAGCAGCAGCAGCAGTATATACTTGTTATCCTCTTTAATAAGAGTTGGTCACTGCCTTTTTTAAAAAGAACCTTTTTCCTTGCTTTCTAGAACTTCACTGCTTCGTTGTCTCTAAAGAGAGACTCATGTTTCTGATATAATTCATGCCCTACAATTTTATTATTTTATACCTACTTTTAAATAAATCGCAGTCTGTAAATAGAGGTATTTTAAGTAAAAGCCATTCTGTTGGATTATATTCCTGTTAAATTAAGCTGATTTGTACATTTAACAGAGAAGTCTTCAGCCGGTAGTTTAGTTCTGATGAGTAAAACTATAGTTTTTACTTTACTTTCTCTGTAAGGTTTATGGGATTTCATAGTATCAAAGTAAATCACATTGTTAGTTTTAAATGAGAAATTTCTGTGTTTTCATTAATATGACTTCTCATTGATCATGAAAGTACTACTTGAATCTTGAAATAGTGCAAGGGATAGTGTGATAGTTGATGTTCTTAAATGCTTTTGAGGTTTCTCATAACCATTTTTGGATGGTAATGAAGTTTCAGTTGAATTTCAATTCTTAGTCAATTCAGCTGACAAAAAAATTTTTAGGCTCCAACAATTACAAAATAATTTATCTCTTTATTTCTTGCATTTTGAATAATTGCATTAAATTTTTATAGCTAGTAAAACTTAAAGGATTTTTTAATATGTGCTAGATGTTCATTTTAAAATATGTACTAGATGTTTTTCTTCAGTTTTTAGACTCCTGATCTAGACTGCTCTTCCTTGAGAAAATGTGTCCTGACTCTTACCCTTGCTGTATTTGCTATAACATACAGTTTCAACTTAAAAACCTTAAAATTTTCTCATACTTTAGCACAATAAGAAAATCTTTTCTTTCCCTAAATATTTTTCATAGTTTTGATGTAAGATGTTTTAGAAATTCAGCTAAAAAAATGGACAAATTACTGTACATACCAAAAAACTGACTTGCCTTACACAACAAGCTCTGCGGCCTACACGCAGCACAACATGAGAAGAAGCAATAAAAGGAAAGTAATTGAGGGAAAGGAAGACGTTTAGAAGGATAGACACATTGTTTCTCATATACAGATCACACTGATATAATTCATCACTGTGAAAAATCTACTTTCTATTCTGAAAGAGGTGTAAGTTGAAATACTAATTTATAATCAAGTGATATATTCTACAACCAAAATTATTACTGGTTTAGAAGTTATCTATTAGTTTAGAATTATTTACACTATGCCTTATTCTCCCCATTTCACCTTTCTTCATTGGTAATGTTAAAAATTGATTTCAGTTTGGAAATTGGCTTGTGTTTTTTTAAAATTCTATGTCATGGCACCTCTTATACCTTGCCATGTATAAGGTACACATTACCTTCTACATTACGCTTCTGTATAAAAAATTAGTTTCTGTTAATAGGAGTGGTATTTATTAGTAAAATAATGTTTCTTAGAACAATAAAAAAAACCTGATTTAATTTGTATTTAAAAAACAATCCTGAGTGAAAATACAAGTGAAGGACAAGTAGGGGCATTAAGGAAAGCTGTGAAGTGTCATGTCTACAGGACAGATTCTCCTTACGTTTGTCTCTCATAAAATAAATATTTCTTAGTGCTACTGCAGTGTGACTGTCATTAAAAAGATTTTGACTTGCAAACACCAGTCATTGAGAGTTTTCCCAATTTGCTTCCTTCAAAAGTTTTGAGTGATTTTATGCTATATACCTGTGGCTCAGTGGGTAAAGAATCCACCTGCAGTACAGGAGACAGAGGGGATGCAGGTTCATTTCCTGGGTTGGGAAGATCCCCTGGAGGAGAAAATGGCAACCCATTCCAGTATTCTTGCCTGGAAAATCCCATGGACAGAGGAGCCTGGTGAGCTAGAGTCCAAAGGGTTGCAAAGAGTGGAACACGATTAAGCATGCAGGATGCTACATGCACGTACCTACATACATAGGTTTAGAGTAGTCAAAGACGAGTATGACAGTTCCAAGCTCAAGTTTGGTTAGGGTAGAAGACGGAGTAACAAGTGAGCAAATGTTAACCTGGTGAGTACAGTGTAGCAGTATGCAAAGTATGTGTAGTACTATTTATAGCAGTGAAAAATTCACAAAGGAAGTATTAAAGAAGCTTTTGAGTGTTTTAGCTATAAGAGAACACTCCATGGGGTAGGAACCACATCTTCAATAGACATGAAAAAAACCTTCACCCAAGATGATAGCTAGCAAACTTTTGGTTTTAATTAGTGTAATGTTGGCACAATTGTCAGGCCTCAGATGTGTAAAAGCACACTGGCTTTTACAGTTTCACCTAATTTTTCTTATTTTTTCACCTCTGCATTTGAAATTAAAGACAGTATCACTACTTGGTAATTCACACACATAATCGATACCTCCTGGGGTGAGTGGTGTACCTTGTCTTTTAAGTAAATCAGACCTGCATTTTGAATAATTTGTAAGATATTGAAATAAGTACATCACACCTTTTTAATCTGAAAGAAAGGAGTGTTAAAGTATGAGATCAGATTACTATTTGGAGGATATGGGTGCAGTCTGGTTTCTTACTGCTATTCCAAATGTTAATTCATATTTAAAAGGTAGGTTGTTTATATACTAATTGTGATGGAGATAGTATAGAAAAAAATGGAGAAAATTAAAAATCTTTATAACTGTACCATCTCTACTCCTAACTTTACCAGACTTGGAAAAAGAGCTTATTTATTGATTTATGTTTTGTTTACATTTTTGCCTTTTTTTTTTTTTTTTTAAGGCTAGATAGAAAGACTTAAAAGGACTCTAGGGGAACATGAATGTTTACAAAAGCATATATAATTCATAAATGGGAAAATGGGCTCCTGGAATAAGCAAGATTTCAGTATTAATGAAAAGTACCACTTTGACCAAATGGAAGTCCAAAATCAAGTCATAGATAGCAGAATCAGTCAGCTTGTTTTCTTTTTAAATTTTAAGAGCAGAAGTAGTCCAAAAGGAACATTAAATCAACAGTTTTAGGAAGTCTTACATTACCAATAATGGCTGCCTGTCTCATTTTTTAACAGCTTTATTACTTCTTTTATTCTTTCTTTCTCTCTCTCTTTCTTTCAATATATAAGCTCTTCTACGGCAGGGCTTGATAATAAACACATATTAGGGTGAGGAGTATTGGAAAACTACCATAACTCAGAAGTTAAATATCATAGAAAATGCATTTTTTTCAAGTGTAAGAGATGTGAACATGAATGTATATATTTTTGGGTTTTGTTTTCTTCTGACTCCTTTGGTTTATTGGAAAGAACCAAGCCCATTTCTACTGTGTCTTCTACCTCTTTCTTTTACTGTCTGTGGTACTGAACTCTTTTGACAACAGTGAGAACTCTGGGCACAACAGTATAGAGTAGGAGATGACTAGATGAGGTGTTAATGCCTAAGTTTTGGTTTCCATTTTACTTTTCCTGAAATGTAACACCATAAGAAGTAAATGCAAAAGGACAGACAGATTGAGCTTCTATGTTTATATTTTGTTTCAGTTTAATAGGTTTATGACAGATAATTTTCCTTCATTTTTCTGTCATTTGTCCAATATAAATTTATCTTACACAGATTGTTACATTTTTTAAATAACAAAAGTAAAATTTCAAATATGATATTCATGTAAGTTTGTAATAATTCTTTTCCTTATTGTTAAAAAAATTTTTTTAAAGAGATAAGTGTTCCTTTTCAATGTTGTTTATGTAAAACCAACTTACCATATTATTTTTTCTTAATTTGCCAGGACTGAATGGATATTTTACTTGTATGCTTCACATGATAGGAATTCAGGAGTTAATATGGGGACTCAGAGATTTTTGTTAACTATGCTTACAGTTCTGAATATTTAGTTTTCTTTGTAATAGGAATAATTGCAGAATGTGACTCTTATTCTTAATTGAGGGTTTTATAAAAAGCTTGAGTAATTGATGTTGATAGCTTTTAAAATTTTCCATGAACTGTGGAAAAGGTTGGACCTTTTATACTTTTGACTTTTGATTAGAGGCCACGATTTTAAGTCCCAGGATTTTTTCTAGTGTCTCCAGCCATATAGTATACTTGTATTTAATATAAAGCTTTTGTGGAAAAGTTTCAACCTTAAATTTTTATTTTCTTCTTTTTGCTCAGAAGCAAATACAGTTGGACTTCTGTATCTGGAGGTTGCACATCTGTGGATACAACCAACCACAGATTAAACAATATTCAAGGAAAAAATTCCAGAAAGTTCCCAAAACCAAAACTTGAATTTGCTGGTGCTTGCAACTGTTTATATAACATTTACATTGTATTAGGTACTATAAGTAATTTAGAAATGATTTGCTATATATGGGAGGAAACACCATACCCTTTTATGTAAGGGACATGAGCACCCACTGTTTCGGTATCTGCATGGGGTCCTGGAACCCATCCCATACAGATAACCAAGGGACTACTGTAATCACTCCTGATAACAGAATTGGGACCTCTAAAAATTGTATAGCTTTTAGAAAATTGTTTTGTTCCTTGGAGACTATTGCTGTAACCACTCTAAATAACACATGTCCTAAAATGTTGTATCATTAAATAAAGCTCTTTTAAGTATTTTTTGATCTTTATACATCCTTTTTTCTTCTTTAAATATGTTTAGATATAAATTAATTTCTGTACTGACAAAAATGGAAAACCAATTTACATATCTGAGAGGATTGAAAGCACTAGTATATAACATATGTGATGTATTTAAAACAAGTAAATCATAGTTTTGCCTTATTGACTGCACTTACTAAAACTATAGTGATATATCAAAAATGAGGTCTTGCCTCTTACATTTTTTTTCTTTTTCATGTTTTAAGCAGTCTGGACCAAAAGGAAAGGTAAGCTTAATACTGATGAAATTAGAGCATGGATACAACGATAAAATATCATATTATTTATATGCTTTGAAAAGTCACTGAATTAGAGTTCATCATTAAGCTTATTAATTATTTTAATAAAAGGAAACATAGCACAACATGATATTTGATTTACGTGAGTAATATTTCACCATAATTCTCAACATACATTTTTCCATGGATGATGATTATATATTTATACTGATGTGTAACTACTTTAAATAAAGTATTTCAGGATCTTAGTAGTAAAATTATTTTCAGTTATGTAATATAAATATTTCTTGTTGTATTTTAGTGATAATATTTTTGCTTAGTGCTTTATTAGAGTGAGGTGAAAAATTGAGTAGAAGACCTTAAGCTTAGAGTTAAAACTCTATTCTGACCCAGAATTTTGTGACAGAATTTTATGATCCTTCTTTGTTCCCTTTGTAGTAATTCTAGCAGACACATCATCCTTTAGCAGAAATGTTGAGTAATATAACGAAAATAACATAGAAACAAGTTTTTAAGAACACATTTCTTTGAATAGTGAAATGATTGTAGTTGTTTTGAAGCAAATACCCTTAAGAATAGCTCTCTCCTCAGTGTGTATATGTGGAAATTTTTGTGCATGTGCGTATCTTTTTTTCTTGCTTCCCTGAATCTCAGGAACCTTTTATGAATTCTCCCCTCCCAAAACAGGTAAACAACCCTTGTATTAAGCCAATACTTTTGTGTTATTGGTGACGGTCAAAAGAAGGGACATTCTATACTTTGATTTAATTGTGTGACTTTGACTCTATACTTTTGTTTAAAGGTGTAGAGGAAGCAAAGAGGACAACTTACAGTGTTTTATAGAATGCTGTATATTCCATCTTACTTCATGAACACCAAGTTTCTGAGCTATAAAGGTGATTCTGTCAGCAAAAGATTTAGGCATATTATTTTATAATTCTGAAATACATCACAGTTCTTATATGTTTTAAATGAATGGGTTGTGCAGATGTTTTATTACCTATCTCCTGGAAAAGAAAATTTATTCTTCTATTTCTCATTGAGTAAATTATTATTTCTTGTCAGATACAGGTTTTATGTCTTTTAAATTTTTAACTCATAAGTGACTCATTTTGGAGAGAAGACCATTTATAAGATATTTTTAATAAAATTGCTGAAGAATATACATTAAGTAACTATACAGTCACACATGAACCAGACTGTTGTTTTATAGAAATAAACATTCCTTCCTATGTGTTATAGTAGATAAAATGCAGGTATTGTTATATTATCAGAATAGTATAGAGCTTAGATTATTCTTTTTCCCAATAGCTTTGGAGGGTTAAACTGATTTTTTTCCCCACTGTTTTGGCTTCTTAGGCATATTTCTGTTGTGGAAATTTATTCACTGATACATTCAGCAAATGTTTTAGTGACTCTATGTGCCAAGGCACTCTTCTAGGAGCAGACAGAAATCCCTACCCTCTTGGAGCTTATAGTCTTGTTGGAATAATACTGGAATAGGAATCAAAAGGTATAGAATTAAGTAACCAGTGTTACCATATAAGTTACTCTAAAATGGAAATAATGATATTTGCCCAATTTTGAAGGAGATTTGTGAAGAACAAATGAGACGATTATTTGAAAGTGACGTATATTCTGTGAAGTTTGAAATATCTGGAATAGATACTGAAATTCTTTGTCTTTTGTACCGACATTACTGCCAGGGACTAGCATAACGTAGCAGGTATTTATAAAATACATAAATACACTGGAGTGCTTTATTTAGCACCTTTGTTACTGTTAGGTTCAATTTAGTCCGTTAATCCTTTGGATTCTTACCTAAAATTATTTTATCTTTGTCAGAGTTAAGCTGAGAAATTTTCTGTCAGTAGATTTTACTCTGGAACTTTTTTTCCGCATAAGCCTTTTCCCCTCTCTTCTTACAAGCAAAGTCACATCTTTTTTTCTGACCTTTGAAGAGCAATAGAAAATCTTTTATCTTTATCCCTTACATATGAAGGACTACAAATCGCTGAACTAAATGATTGCTTTACAAGAGGATAGCTCATCTAATAAACTGAAAGATAGGGAGTTGTGGAAAGTTAAACTATATACTGGGCACAATGAGGTATATTTTAGGGTTAAAACCAAACTGGAATAAGTAATAAGCAATGATTCTAAGGTCCAGAGCTTTCAAACTTAAAAAAATTGCTGCCATTTTTCTTTGTTGTGAGTGACATTGGTGACTTAAGTGACTTCTTGTCTGACTCTGGGACAGTGGTTATGAATACAGTGTACATGCTGACACCAGCAACCTGGAATACTTAATCTGGTATTAGAACTTTTTTCCCCTCCTCTGTAAATAGACTGTGACCCATTATGAAATGAGCACATAGTAATTTCAAAAGTTTTAAAAATATTTTATTATAACTAGTATGTTCATATTATATAGAATTTTGAAATAACAGGTACAAAGGTGAAAAGAATGTAGTAAAAGAATATATGTGAAACACTAGACATGTTTACTTAAATATGGGGTTTGTTTGAAAAGACAACTGTTATAATGAAATATTTTATAATTTTTAAGTTCTTAAAATAGAAAATACATCATTAGCATCTTTATACATTTCTTTTACAATATTTTTTCCTGTGTCCTTTAAATATATCTAACAGGGAGTCATAGTAAAAATACAGCTGCATATTCTGAATTTTGGCTTCTAAAAATGATTTTTAAATCCCATGGACGGAGGAGCCTGATAGGCTGCAGTCCATGGGGTCGCGACACGACTGAGCGACTTCACTTTCACTTTTCACGCATTGAAGAAGGAAATGGCAACCCACTCCAGTATTCTTGTCTGGAGAATCTCAGGGACAGAGAAGCCTAGTGGGCTGCCGTCTATGGGGTCACACAGAGTTGGACACGACTGAAGTGACATAGCAGCAGTAGCAGTAGCAAAAATGATTTTTAATGATCACATAATAGCTTGTCCTACAGATATACATAATTTATTTACCCATTGGCCCATGTCTGGTTGTTTTTCACTGTTATATATGATACATTAATGAACAACTTTGTATATAAATTTCTAAATATGTCTCTTAAGATAAATCTCTGGGAAGGATTCTTTACAACTATTTTTAATGCTCTTGATAGGTACTTCCAAATTGTTTTGCAGACTAGTGGTACCAGTTTATATTAGCCTTATAAAATACTATCTTGATATCTGAGGAATAAGAGTATAGCAAGATGCTAGATTGTAAGACTAATACTAATTAAGTTTTTTTTAATTCACTCATCAGTTGAAGTATATATTGAAAAGATCAAAATTTCATTCATAGTAGAAACTAAAATATTCAATAATGAAATTAATGATGTATAGCTCCCTTATAAATATACCTAAAGAACCTGATTTTAGGCATATATTTGGTTCCTGGTTGGTTATTTGATAGAGTTGCTCCTTAAGATAAATTTAGTGGAGTTTTAGTCAGAAATCCTGTTGACTTTGTTACTTTAGGAAATTTGACCAGTTGATTGGTTTGTTTCGAAGAGTAAATATTGGCGAAGAGCAACAGTCTTAATTTTGTAAAAAGAGTAAATGAGGGAAGAGAAAAATGACATGCCTTGCCACATAATAAAGCATACTGTGAGGAAAACAGTGGTTGAATATGGAAACATTAGAAAAGGTCTAAAAAGGAAGTAGGACAGTAAACAGACTAGAGAATCCAGGTGTGCTGAACATCAATAAATGTTTAGTTTACCATGCCTGAATTATATTATTTTCACATAGGCTAATATTTTGAATTCCTTTATGGTGGCTGCATGGTAGCCAGTGGTTGAGTTTTGACATTGTCATCCTTGTACTGCAATATTTAGATAATTGTTTGACCTGATAAATACACTTCCAATTACATACTGCCTTTTAGTTATATACATTTTTTCCTTCCAACTATTTATCAAGTGCCTGCTATGTTCTAAGCATAAGAATACAGTGATGAGCAAAACAGGCAAGACCTCTGTTCTCCCGTAGTTTACATTTTGATGGGCAAAAACTGATAATGAATAAGTAAAGCACCTAATAAGTTCTGTGTTTAAAAGTACAATTGGATGATGTGATATAGTGTGACAATATGGTTTCTTTAGATGTTCAGAGAAACTCAGCTATAAAGCTAACATTTAACCAAGGGCTGAATGTAGACTCAGATACAGTGATCATAGAGATGGCTTCTTCAGATAGAAAAGAGGTGGTGCTAAGATATTAACGCTGGATGAGTATGGTATGTTCAGAGAAAGAAAGAAGGACCACTGTGCCTGGAACTTGGGGAGCAAAGGGGAAAATGTTACGAGGGTTGGTTTAGTAAGGTCAGCTAGAATCCCTAGATCATAAAAGGCTTTGTAAGATAATCTCAAGAGTTTGAGTTTTACATTGGTGCACTCATTGAAAACTTTCAGTGCATTTTAGGTAGAGAAGTGTTACTGCCTGATAAATATTTGAGATTTTTTAAAAAATACTCTTTTATGTATGGTTTATATGGTATTTAATTGAGGCTGAGCTTGTTTCACTTACCAAATAGAATATTAGTAATAATCTTTGGCTGTTCAAAACTATTAATAGCTCAGCAAAGTCTAGGAATTAGAGAGGTAGAAAGACATAAGTAAAAGGAATTTTATGGCTTTTCTGGGGAGAGGGATTGAATGGGATAGGATGGGGAAGTGAAAGGATTTTAAAGATCTTTATGACTTTGGGGTGTGTAGAATATCTTGCTTGAGGAAATAGTTGGAATCTTGATACCATGTTAATGAACATAGTATGCAATTGAAATAAGGCTTGAGACAGGGAAGGTAACTATTGTATTTGTTAAATTAACCAGAGGAGGAAAAAAAGAGTGAAAAGTAATTGTGGGGACTTCCCTGGTGGTCCAGTGACCAAAACTCCGCAATCCCAGTGCAGGGAGCCTGGGTTCGATCCCTGGTCAGGGAACTAGATCCCACATGCCTCAGCTAAGACACACTGCAGCCAAATAAATAAATTTGAAAAGAAAGAAAAGTAATTGTGTAAGTCAGTAAAAATAGGAAAAAAGAGGAAAGAATGAAACAAACAAAAAAAAAACAACTAACTCGTAAGAGGAAAGGAAAACATCAAAAAACATTAAAAAAAGTTTATCAGCTGCAATAATAATTGTGATCAGGGTTGAGTATATTTATTAAAAGACAAATCTGTTGTTTAAACTCAGCTATATCATACTATTTATAAGAATCAGCTACTTCTAAAATAATGGTTTGTAAATAAAGGGTCTCTTGACTCTTAAGAGTCAAAAGAGATACAAACAATATGGCAGAAACCAACAGACTATTAGAAAACAATTATCCTCCAATTAAAAATAAGTTAAAGATGCAAACAGAAGGAAAGCATGAGTAGAATCTTAGCAATAAATGAGACCAGGTTAAGGATTAGAAGCACTAAATAGGATAAAGGAGTGCATTTCATAATGGACATACTCTGAGAAATGAATAAAGCTCCCCTAAAATATTTAAAATGCAAAAAAGTTTTTGGTTAGAGTACAACTTTGGGAAATTTTAATAAATCTTCAAAAATTTGAAGTTTAAACATAAGTTTGGAATAATGGATTTTAATGGAAAAATAGACACATTTAATTTTTGTTCTAGAAGTTTACATCTTTTGCAATCAGTTACAGCAGTGGGACAGTTATAAAGTGAGTTATTAAAACCAACTAAAACTAAACCAGCGCTCAGATCCTGGTTTTTAATATTCTAATAAAAGGAACCTGGAGAAATGGCTGATTCTAGGGATGGGTTAGGGAAAACAAAATAGTCTTAGAGTATCTTGTAGTATCAGAATCCCAATTCAAAAAACCAAAGGGTGCTTACTTCAACAACACATACACTAAAATTGGAACAGTACAGAGATTTTCATGGCCCTTGTACAAGGATAACATGCAGATTGGTGAAGCATTCCATATTTCTGTAAGTTTTATGTATATTTTATCAGAATTAAAAAGGTGACATCACAGGAAAGGAAAACAAGAACCAACTGAAAGAGCTCCCAAGAGCCAGAACCAAAACAATTGGATTATAACCTAAAGTATAAAATAAATATCCATTGGTGGTACTAGTATAAATGATTGAATAAGTGGTTTACTTACTGAACTAACCTAAAATTTTTGTAAGCTGCATAAAATGATTTGGGGGAAATTGACAACTGTTTGCTACAGAAGAATTCCAAATAAATAATATATGTAGATACTCCCCTCTTCAGGAAGAAATAGAGTTGAAGCATTGTTGCTAAGTTGTGTCCAAGTCTTTTGTGACTCCATGGACTGTAGCCCACCAGACTTCTCTGTCAACCACATTTTCCAGGTAAGAATACTGGAGTGGGTTGCTATTTCCTTCTTCAGGGGTCTGACCCAGGAATCAAACCTGCATCTCCTGCATTGTGGATTCTTTACCATTGAGACACCAGGGAAGAAGCCTCTCTTGTGGGCTGGACTAACTGAATTTGCTTCCAAATAGAACATTGGAAAGGAAAATAAGTAATTTTGGAGTAGAGAAACCTGGCAGATATTACCTTAGCCAGATGATCACGGTTAATCTTACTGGTGTTATAAATCATTGATATCCTGTAACCTCTGATACGATGATGAGACATCCACCAAACCTACAAGCTTGGTCTAGTCATGAGTGAAACACCAGACACACGTTGAGGGGTATTCTGTGTAATAACTAACCAGTCTCTTCCGAAGTGCCAGGGTCACGAAAAAGAATTTAAGTCCAAGAAACAAAGAAGCTGCCTCCGTCCGTAGTGGCTCAGATGGTAAAGAATCTGCCTGTTGTACGGAAGACCCAGGTTCAGTCCCTGCGCTGGAAAGATCACCTGGAGGAGGAAATGGCAACCCACTCCATTGTCTTTGCCTGGAGAATTCTATGGACAGAGGAGCCTGGCGGGCTAGTATCTGTGCCTGGAGACTTCCATGGACAGAAGATTCTGGCAGACTACAGTACATGGGGTTGCAAAGAGTCAGACGTGACTGAGCCACACACACACATGCACGCACACGCGCACACCTAGCGAGACAGGATCACTAAAAAACAGTGAATCCTAGGTTGTGCTCTAGAACAAAGAGGATAGTAGTGGAAAGTGGAAGAGCTGGTAAAATTCAGACAAAGCCGGCATTTAGTTAATAGCCATGTGCAAATGTTGGTTTTTGTGTTTTTTGATATAGATAGGAGGGTAATGAAGGTGTTAACATTAGGAAAAACTGGGTAAGGGATATAAGAGAATTCTGAACTATCTTTTCAACTGTTCAGTAAATCTAAATTTGTTCTAAATTTTATTTTTTTTAAAAAAAGACTTCCAAAGCTGAAGCCTGTCAAACTTTTAATAAAACATTCTGATGTTATTTAAACAGTTTTGCACAGAAGGGGGAAAAAGGTATCTAGTTTTATGCACTTTGTAAAATATTGGATCCATGATCCATGAAATGAGGTTCTCTAAAACTTATATACAAAACACATACTCTCAGAAGCAAAAGAAAAAGGAAAAAATGCTCCCAGTCGGTAGGGACACTTCTCTGCTTCTGCTTGGTTTAAGGTAGGAAAGAAAATCCACTAGGAAATTAAATCCTAGCCTTAAGCATCATACTAGTTGGAAGTTTGAAATTTTTAATGTCTGTAGAGTGTTGGAACTTTCATACTAAGAAGTTAACATAAAAGTTTATTTTTGATTACCTAACAAAAGTTAACACAAGATTATATCTATAAAATTCTTTGAATTCTCTTATTAAACAAATACTTTTATTCTGAAATTCTTGTATTCTTATATTAAAATTAAGGTATGCTTTTACTTCAGTAATTTGCTTATTATAATACATTTTTTTAAAACAAAATTTGCTATGTATAGGGCAAAATATAGTAAATATCAGATACAGAGTGGCCATAAGGTTTGGAAATGTTGGCACATGTACATAATTTTTAACATGCCAATACATGATGGTCATGGACATTCTATGACACATATATTCATTGTGGTGTTTGTTCCTCATCAGCAGTGCATGGTTCAGTGCACTCTGTCAAATAGCAGAGAGCTGAGTGAATTAGTAATCTCTGTATATCTCTGAAATGTTGTCTTAGATGATTTAAGCCAGTTATTACTGAATGAACTTGTGTTTATAGCATACCCCAGAATAAGTAAAGCAGATTTAAATTGACAAAAATCCAAATTATCTGGATTTCCAGATTTTGTGGCCACTCTGTCAAATCATTTTGCTTGTTGATAATCCTTAGTATTTAAGAATATCTACTGTTTCTATTGTCCACTGTTTTAATACATAGGGGTTTTGGAATTTACTATCGTTGTATCATATTTTGCTTCAAATTTATTGCCTCGGTTGTATTTTATAGTTGATATTTTTATTTTTCCAGTGTAGAGTTATAACAGAGATTGAAAATTGAGTGTATATGGATAAGATTATCTTATATCATTTTTAGTGTGAACATGTGTAGAATATAAAAACATACTTTATTTAAAGCTTAATGTAGTTAGGAGCTGAAAACCTTATTTTTCATAGCACTGGTACTGCTGTCTCTTGAGGCAAATTCTCATCTTCACAATTTGTATCCTCACAAAATTTTGACAATGTGGAAGTGACCCAGTTGGACCACATACTGCTCAATGATAATAATGAAAATACCATTACTGACCAAAACTGATGCAGTTTGCCAGGATTCAGATTCTGGTGTTGCTATTTAGTAGTTCTGTGACCATGGCCAAGTTAATTAACCTCATTGTGCCTCAGTTTCCTCATCTGTAAGGTGCTAACGGTAGTATATGCTTTAGAAGGTTATCGTGAAGGCCAAAGTAATTAAGAGACGCGAAGCACTTAGAACAGCGCCTGGCACATTGTGCACACTGTTTGCTAGCTGTTGTCAGAAGCACACTACTGTCACTGCTCTTATTATGTTCTGCTTGTCATTTTGTTAGTTCGCTTTCAACTCAGGTGCTCTGACTTTTGCAATATAAAAATATGAAATCCTTATAAGGAAAACTCCGTGAGGATTTTTGTTTAATTTTTGCTTAATTGTATTGCTTTGTGATAGGTTTGATCACTTGTGTGAATGGATTTATAAAGAACAGAATAACCTCTTTTAATTCCCCCATTAAATAATATGAAAATATTTTTGGAGCCTTTCATTTGGATGGGGAAGTAGCTATTTGTAGTTCCCTCATCTGTTGCAAATCTCCTTCTTTGATGGTTTTATCCCATAATTTAGCTATAGGTTTTTTGCTTTTCTCCCAAACTGGTGTATATTTGGACTTCTCTCACATTTTAGGATCCTTATTTACTAAGGATTCCTGTTCAGAATTCTGAAAATTGGTTGTGTATGAAGTCTGACAATGTAATATAATTTTAAAAGTATTAATATAATTATAACCCCATTATATGGTCACAAGTATTCATACTTGTGACTGCACAGTATGAATACTTGTTTCATGATTTCTAGTTTTGTATATAACTTTTTTTTTTACTGCTTTTGTAATTACCCTGAAGAATAAGATCTTATTCAGTCTTTATTCCCTTTATTCCTTGATTTTTAAACAGCTAGAAACATTTACAGCAAAATAGGGCAGATATTTATTCTAAGCTGAGTAATTTGTTTTATTTCAGAACTGCATGTGACAATGAAATATTACAAGCCTTTCTTTTTTTAAAGTTTTTATAAATGGATTATGAAAGTAGTTCCAAAAGAAAAATTCTAAAATTTTGTGCATTGGAGAGATATATGTATCTTCCCAAAGAGACTACTTTGAAAGGATAAATATTTGGATTCATTTATTAAATGTTTATTTGAAAGACTGCCCACTATTGGCTGGCATAGATTAACAGTTTAAATAAAATAAAATCACTGCCCTTAGGGATCTTGCAGTCCATTAAGGTTCAGTATGTTTGTGTAATATAGTGTTATTTTATAGTACCGCTTTTTATGTAACAAGCTATGATTTGCTTTTGATAAACATATTGTAAGTTTTCCCTCTACTTTTTCATTTTTTTAAATATTTTTTTTTCTTTTAGAGTAAAACTATATGAATTTCCTTTTTAGGAAAGAATACCCACCTCATGTCCAAAAATTTGAAAGTAACCCTGTAAGGTTAAGTCGGCCCCAAGGTGTTGGTAAGTGTGCAGTTTTATTTGTTAACACCTGTGAAGGGTTTTGAGTTGTTGTATGAAAAGTAGGTTAGGGATGTAGCACTGGGTTTAGAATATTCCCAGTTATACTAGAAATATATAGACCCATTTTTAATAACTGACTTGAGAATTTCTCATCTGAAATTGCAGAATGATTCAGAGAGTACACATTCAGGTGATGATAGTTGGAAGTCTTTTTGATTATATTAGCATTGTTGTTAAATTCAGGATCCAAATATTCACTCTGGATGGGTTATAGCTTCAAAATTATGTTGTGTTGCATTATGTTACAATCTTAATATAGTGCAACAGTGTTAATTCAGTGGTTGCCTAATATATTCTAAATTTTAGGATCAAAATTGTTCTAGACAAGAAAATCACTGAATTAAAAAGAGACCATACCTGATAAAACTGTGTTAATAGTAGATGTTGAAATATTATTATAAGTAGAAATTTAATTTACATCGAAATAATTTTTAAAAAATAATTAGCACTTATGAAAGCTGTTTCTCTACCATCAAATTTATGTTCGTTATTTAGAGATTTTCAATCTGTGTGTCCATCTTGTTTTCCCCAGGCCTTTGCTTGTTTATTTTTTGGCTTTTTTTTTTTTAATTGCAGTATAGTTGATTTACATTATTATATTAGGTTTAGGTGTACAGTGTTGTGATTTAGTATTTTTACAGGTTATTGTTGATTGAGTTGTTACAAGATAATGGCTATAATTCCTGTTCTATGGAATATATTCTTGTTGCTTATCTGTTTTATGTATAGTAGTTTGTATCTCTTAATGCCATAGGCCTTTTGCTTGTTTTAAATAGCAGTAGTGGCTCTTACTATCCAAAATTGAATGATTTTAAGCAGCTGAATTTTCCTGGTTGAAAACAGTTTTGTGTTTTGTTTTTGTTTTTTAAAAAAACACCTGTATTTTTCTATACCTTGGATGAAAATCTTTTATGTATATATAGAACATATTTTGTAAAGAGAATATTTGAAACATAGCTTCTTTCTTAATAATTTTGCAGTTGTTATGAATGTGAATTAGTATGCTTTGTAATGCATAGTTATGCTCACTAGGTTTATTACATGTGGTAGTAATGACTAGCCTCTTTAACATTCATACCTTAAATCTTTACTGAACTCTTTCTTACCCTGCACTTGAGCTGAGTTGGATGCTTGACATTGATTATTTGCTTTTTTCCTAGCTCCCTACCCAGGATCTCAATAAGCTAAGTTCAGCTTTACCTCCATTTTGTACAGAGGAAGAAACTGAGATTCGCAGGGATTATATAACTTGCTCAAGGACACAAACTAGTACTGGAATCCAGGTCTATATGATGATAAAGACCACATGTTCTCTTAACCACTGTGCTTTACTATTTTCTCCCTAGATCAAAAAGAAACTTATTTCTGATCCTCAGGGAAGAACTACACAATAGGTACGGTTATCATTCCCTTTACCCAGATGCATTTCAGTAAGTTAAGTGATTTGGCCTATTATATGGTTTTAGATGTCAGCAAGCCCCAGACATTTTACAAAAATTTTTTGTTCATTCAGACACTTCCCTGGTGGTCCAGTGGTTAAGAATTTATCTGCCAGTGCAGGAGACACTGGTTAGATCGCTGGTTTGGAAGGATTCCATATGCCACTGGGCAGCTAAGCGCATGAGCTCCAGTTGCTGAGCCCACCTTTGTAGATAGACGTGCTTTGCAATAAGAGAAGCCACCATGATGTGAAGCCCAAGCACCACAGCTGGAGAGCCCCACCCCCAACCCCCGACCCGCAAAGCTAGAGAAAGTCTGCAGCAGTGAAGACCCAGTGTAGCCGAAAATAACGAAATTTTAAAAAACTTGTTTATTCAGTGACTTTCATTAAATAGATAAGAATAACCTTTTTTTAAAAAAACTTTTTATTATAAAATCATTTTAAATGAGTACTGAAAAGTTATAAAAATAGAACTCATTTACCCTTTACCCAGCTGCTCTTACTATTAACATGTTACAGTCATAGTACATTTACAGACTAAGAGATTGGCACTGGTATAGCATTTTAAACTAAGCAAACAGACATTGGTCTCATTTCACCAATTTTTCACTGATAACTTTTTTCTGTTCCAAGATCTAGTTTGAGGATCTTACATTTGTTACATCTCCTAAGTTTCCTTGATTAATTTGAAGAATGCTAGTAGAATGCCTTTCTGTTTGGAAGTTTGAATGATGTTATCTTATGATGTGTTGTTAAGTTGCTCAGTCATGTCTGACTCTGCAGCCCCATGGACTGCAGTGTTCCAGGCTTCCCTGTCCTTCATCATCTCCTGGAGCTTGCTCAAACTCATGTCCATTGAGTTGGTGATGCCATTCAACCATCTCATCCTCTAATGTCCCCTTCTCTTTCTGCCATCCATCTTTGTCAGCATTAGAGTCTTTTCCACTGAGTCTGCTCTTTGCATCTTACGATTAGATTGAGGCTGTTCATTTTTGGCAAAACTTTCATGAAAGTTAGGTTGTGTCTTTTTCTACACATTATATCCAGGGTTGTATGATGTTGGTTTGTCTTAACTACTGTTAAACATGATCTCCTACTTAGGTAGTTTCTGGTGGGTTCTTCCACCATACAGCCATTTTCCCCTGCTTATTAATAACTTAGGACTCTGACACTATGCAGATACCCTCTTTTTCCTCAAAATTGTGTCCACTAATACTAGCATCTTTTGGTGGCTCTTGTTGGCAACAATTATTACTCAGTGTTTATTAATGGTAGTCTTCTATTTTATTTCTTTTACATGTGTTAATTGAAATTTTTTATAGGGAAAAGCTATACTTTCTGCTTTACTTATTCAGTTTATGCCTGTGGACTCATAATAAGGTGTGTAAATATATATATGTGTGTGTGTGTATGTATATGTATAAATATTACCTGTCCACATGAAACACGTTAGCTTGGGGAAAGGGATGTTGGTATATTTAGCTTGTAAAAAAGCGACAGTGTTAGTTGCAGTTGTTCAGTCATGTCCAACTCTTTGTGACCCCATGGACTGTAGACCTCCAGACTCCTCTGCTAATGGAATTCTCCAGGCAAGAATAATGGAGTGGGTAGCTATTCCCTTCTCCAAGGGATCTTCCTGACCCAAGGATTGAACCCTGGACTTGTGCATTACAGGCAGACTCTTTACTGTAGTGACCCCACAAGAGACTGAGCCAGACTTGCCTGCGAGTGTCCAGGAGTCTCCGGCTGAGGTATGGGTCAACAGAGGCCTGCCGCAGGGTCAGGGGCACTGAATACACCAGTCCTGGGAGCTACGTAAGTCCTGGTGTGCTGGCATACGTGAACCGTGAACTTGCAGATGTTCAAGCTGGTTTTAGAAAAGGCGGAGGAAGCAGAGATCAAATTGCCAACATCTGCTGGATCATAGAAAAAGCAAGAGAGTTCCAGAAAAACATCTATTTCTGCTTTCTTGACTATGCCAAAGCCTTTGACTGTGTGGACCACAGTAAACTGGAAAATTCTGAAAGAGATGGGAATACCAGATCACCTGACCTGCCTCTAGAGAAACCTGTATGCAGGTCAGGAAGCAACAGTTGGAACTGGACATGGAACAACAGACTGGTTCCAAATAGGAGAAGGAGTACATCAAGGCTGTATATTGTCACCCTGCTTATTTAACTTCTATGCAGAGTACATCATGAGAAATGTTGGTCTGGAGGAACCACAGGCTGGAATCAAGATTGCCAGGAGAAACATCAATAACCTCAGATATGCAGAGGACACCACTATTATGGCAGAACGTGAAGAAGAACTAAAGAGCTTCTTGATGAAAGTAAAAGAGGAGAGTGAAAAAATTGGCTTAAAACTCAACATTCAGAAAACTAGGATCATGGCATCCAGTCACATCACTTCATACAGATGGGGAAGCAGTGGACACAGTGGCTGACTTTATTTTCTTGGGATCTAAGTCACTGCAGATGGTGGCTGCAGCCATGAAATTAAAAGACGCTTGCTCCTTGGAAGAAAAGCTATGATCAACCTAGACAGCATATTAAAAAGCAGAGACATCAGTCACTTTGCCGGGAAGGTCCATCTAGTCAAAGCTATGGTCTTTCCACTATAAAGAGATCTGAGCGCTGAAGAATTGATGCTTTTGAACTGTGGTGTTGGAGGAGACTCTTGAGAGTCCCTTCGACTGCAAGGAGATCCAACCAATCCATCCTAAAGGAAATTGGTCCTGAATATTCATTGGAAGGACTGATGCTGAAGCTAAAGCTGTAATACTTTGACCATCTGATGCGAAGAAGTGACTCATTTGAAAAGACCCTGATGCTGGGAAAGGTTGAAGGCAGGAGGAGAAGGGGACGACAGAGGATGAGATGGTTGGATGGTGTCACCATCTATATAGGCTTGAGTTTGAGCAAACTCTGGGAGTTGGCAATGGTCAGGGGAGCCTGACGTGCTACAGTCCTTGGGGTTGCAAAGAGTTAGACACGACTGAGTGACTGCACTGAACTGAACTGATAGCTCTTTCGTGTTAGGTCAGTTCAGTTTTGTGTTAGGTAGGTTCATATATACTTGGATATAGTATGAATGATAGCGCTATAATAATGTTGTGTATTTTGTTTCATAAAGATTGCATTTTTCTTTTAGGATTTCCTTGGAGATAGCTTTTAAAATACTATTTCCAAACCCCAGGATCAGTAGTTAGTGGCATAGCACCTGGAATAATTTCCTCCTTTAAAGGTAGCACTGTCTTTTTATAGTTCTTAACACTTATGAGGACTTCCTTTATTATTTTTCTCCTTTATTTTGCATTTAAGAGGCATTTAATATGAAGTATAGTTATTTATCAGCACTAGGCTAGTAAGTACTGATAAAGCAGTTCTGTACAGTTAAACTAAAGCTTGTAAAAACTAAGTGTTGGTATAATTTTTGGACATGTCACATATCCTGTTAATTTTTTGTTTGGTGGTGTTTTTAGTTTTTCTAAGCATGAAAAATAACATCTTAGTATCTCTCTCTTTTTTTCTTATTTCTTAAGCTTCTTTTTTGTTTTTCATTCTGATTTTGTAGTCTTATCAGAGAATTAATAGATGTTATATGCTGTCTCTGAGTAAATATTTAATTACATTCTTAATGTAATTAACTTATGATTTCATAATTACATTATGATTCTAACTTAAATCATCTGACTTAGCAGTGTTTAACTCATTTGCAGAAGAAATATATCCCCTCATCTTAATCAGTCAAGGTATCTTCTTTTAGTATTTTAACATATATTGATAACTTGCCAGACTTCTATGCATATATAGCTATTTTTTGATGCATTTATACTGTATGTATTGTTCTATAACTTGCATCTTGACTTTGTTATGATATTATCTGGTTTCTGTACTCTCATTAAGAGATACTGGAATTCCAGAGGAAAACCAAAATGAAAGACACAATTAAAAGAATCAAAAGGACTATAGCCAAGTCTCTTATTTTTTAATAGATGTGAAGTGACCCACTATATTTATATAGTATAATTAAATTTTTAATGTTTTGATATTATATATTATGATTAATAATTTAGCACATTTTGTGTATTTTATGTTATTTCCTTAGATCAAGTCCTTAGAAATAAAATTACATGGTCAAAAGTTGTGTACCTTTTAAAGACTTTCGATATGTTTCTGCCAAAATGCTTTCTATAAAGGGTATCAGCACCCAGCAGGCATGATCTATGTTTATTTTCTCATATGCTCCTCAGCAGTATTAGATCTTACCATTCTTTCAGGCTTTGCCAGACTGATTGGGAAGTACTATTTGTTTTTCCACATTTCCTTATTAATGACCAGGCATTTTATATGTTAAGTGGCCATTTGAGTTTCTTCTTTTATTCATGTCTGGCTGTTGGGTTCTTTGCCTATTGTGTTCTCTGTTTATCACACATATTCAGCATAGCCCAAAGTGATTTTTAAGGAGATTATAATGAGAATATGATATATGACTTTAATTTTATTTTATAATGAAAATCGGTCATAGTAACAGTGACATGATGGAGAAAACCATTTTTCTAATTTGTCTTTCTCTTTTAAAAGGTAATAAAAATAACTTAAAAGCAAATGAATAACCATAATACCATAATAAAGATAGCTGTTTGTATCCTAACTATCCTTGAGGTGTATATCTTCCAGCAGAGCTAAATTTTCAAACAAAAATAAAGGGCTATCCTTATCCTTGCCCCACCCAACCTCCAACTTCTATTATGAAAATTTTCAAACATACCAAAAAACTGACTTTTAAAAGTGAATTTACAGGTACCACATAGATTCTGTAATGAACACTACTTCATTATGTATTTGTATATCTAACCATTTTTTATAAATTCATCTACTTTTTCCAGTACATTTAAAATTATAAACACCAGTTTAGTTTTACTCCTAAACACTTCAGCAGACACTTGATTAGAGTTCAATATGTATTTGTTTTCTTTTGAAATAGAATTTACATATAATGAAATTTACAAGTCATAAATGTACAGCTGAATACATTTTGATAGGTATACACACCTTTGTAACCCAAGGCCCTGGGAACACATAGTGTAAATGATATCATCACTTCAGAATATTCCCTCGTGTTCCTACCAGTTACTTCTCATCACTGCCCCATCATAGGTAACCATTCTCACGTAAGTGGAGTAATACAGTGTACACACGTTTATGCACGTCTTCTTTTCACTCAGGATGAATTTTCGGCATTCACCAGTGTTGGTGCGTCAGCAGTTTGTTCTTCTCTAGTATTGTATTGTAGGGCTGTAACAGTTTATTTATCGATCTCCTATGATGGATACCTGAGTTGTTGCTAGGTTTGTCTGTTTGTTTGTTTTTTTTATGAGGAGAGCTACTCTAAACAGTCTTTTTATGGAGGACCATTCTTTTTTAAAGCGTAGATTCAACCACTTTTACTTGTCTCATAATAGCTTCCATATTTACCTTTTCTGCATACCTGGACATAGGGTGGTATATTAAAAAGACATTGAGCTAGAAAATCCACCAGGAAATACTCTAATCTTTTTCTTTTTTTAATCAAAGTATAGTTGATTTACAGTTTTAGTTTCTGGTGTACAGCAGAATGATTCAGTTATATGTATAGTATGCGTTGTTTTTCATATTCTTTTCCACTAGATTATTATTAATACAAGATATTGAATATAGTTCTCTGTGCTATACAGTAGGGCCTTATCTTGGCATTTGTCTATTTTATATATAGTAGTTTGTATCTGCTAATCCCTAACTCCTAATTATTTGTCTCACCCCTGTCCCCTTTGTTTCCTGTCTGTGAGTCTGTTTCTGGTATTTTTAATTGAGTTCATTTGTATCATACTTTAGATCCCACATATATTGATGTGTGATGTCATATGATAATCTGTCTGACTTACTTCATTTAGTATGATAACCTCTAGGTCCATCCATGTTGCTACAGATGGCATTCTTTCTTTCTTTTTTATGGTGGGGTGGTATTCCTGTCTGTCTGTCTGTTACACGTTCATCTGTTGATGGACATTTAGCTTGCATCCATGTCTTGACTATTCCAAACAGTGTTGCTCTGAACATTGGAGTGCATGTAATTTTTTTAAATTTGTCTTAATATAAGTTATTTATTTATTCTTATCCATAATATATATATTTTATTGAAGTAGAGTTGACTTACAATGTTTCAGGTGCAAAGCAAGGTGATTCAGTTATACATATACATATATATTACTTTTAAGATTATTTTCCATTATAGATTATTACAAGATACTGACTATAGTTACTTGTGCTATACAGTACACCTTTGATTTCTTGTTGCATACCTGTTTATTTTTTTAATTATAAATCTAGCATTCTTTTCATATTAAACAAATGGAATCAAAATATTGCAAGGTTTTTAGTTAGGCAAAAATTGGTAAGTTTTCTAAAATATATATATTATACATGCTATTTGTATGTATGTATACAAAAGCCTTTCTGCTACACTTGATAAGAAAGAATATCAAAGAAGAGATGGAGAAATTGGAAAATATAAAGTGAATGATATGAGAGCATTGAATATGAAATAGCAAAAAGGAAACCAGCTAGGTAAAAGTAAAATATCATAATATAGTCCAGTTGTTTTCAAACATGGCTGCTCGTTAGAAGCGTATCTGGAGCTTTGGAAAAAAATAAAACAGGCATTGGTATTTTTTTTTTAATTCAAAGATAATTCTCATATGCATCTGGGTTTTAAAAAGGAATGACAGGCTTTTCTATTAAATAGTAGCTTTGGGTATTAAGAATTCTGTTATTTTTCTGTTGATCAATCATGATACAGTGGTATTGAGTGAGTGAGAGAGTTTCGTAAGCACATTAGTAATAGATGTTTATCAGTTTTCACAAGAAATAGCCAGACAAAAAAATAAAAGATAATTAGGATTGCAAGTCATAATGGGAATGTGAGTAAACTAACATCAGAAAATAACGACATGCAGTTTGGGGGCTCCAGCAGAGTGACGTGCTAAGTGGAAGTGCATGCATGTGTTTGTTTTCATCCACACAGCCTGTCTGTGTCTTTTAATTGGTACATTTAATCCATTTAAGGTAATTATTGATTAAGGTAATTATGTATGATCCAACAAAGGTGGCACTAGTTGTAAAAACTCACCTGCCAATGCAGGAGATGCAAGAGTCATGGGTTTGATCCCTGGGTCAGGAAGATCCCCTGAGAAGAGCATGGCACCCCACTCCAGTGTTCTTGCCTGGAGAACCCCACGGACAGAGGAGCATGGTGGGCTACAGCCCATGGGGTCACAAAGAGTCTCCGACTCTGCCAACCCATGCCTCCACAGGAGACCCTTCAGCACTACCAGGGGGTTTTGGTTCAGTCTCCTGTGGGGTCACTGCTCTTTTTCTCTGGGTCTTGGTGTGGGCAAGGTTTTGTCTGTGCCCTCCAAGACTGGAGTCTCTGTTTCCTCCAGTCCTGTGGAAGTCCTGTAGTCAAATCCCACTGGCCTTCAAGCTCATACTCCCTGGGCATTCCCAGTCCTTTTCCAGATCCCTAGGCTGTGAAGCCTGATGTGGAGTTGAGAACCTTCACGATAGTGGGAGAACTTGTTTGGTATTATTGTTCCCCAGTTTGTACATCATCCACTGGCAGGTATGGGATTTGATTGTATCATGATTGCCCCCCTCCTACTGTCTCGCTGCAGCTTCTCCTTGGTCTTTGGATGTGGGGTACATTTTTTTGGTGGGTTCCAGTGTTCTCCTGCCATCTATGGGGTCGCACAGTCGGACACGACTGAAGTGACTTAGCAGCAGCAGCAGCGTTCTCCTGTCAGTGGTTGTTCAAAAGCTAGTTGTTATTTCGGTGTCCTTGCAGGAGGAGTACGTCCTACTCCATCGTCTTTAACCAGAAGCCTGCATGTGTCTTTTTGAACCGGAGTTTTGTCTGGATTGCTAGATCATATAGTAGTTATAGGTTTAGTTTTTTGAGGAACTCCATACTGTTCTCCATAGTGGCTGCACTAATTTATATTCCTGCTAACAGTGTAGGAGGGTTTTCTTTTCTCCACACCCTCTCCAACGTTTATTGTTGCTGGATGTTTTCATGATGGCCATTCTGACTGGTATAGGGTGATACCTCATTGTAGATTTTTTTTATTGTAAAGAATGTTTTATTTAAAATTTTTTAATTTTAAGAAACTTGCTTTGCAACATTATTGGTTTCTGCCATACAGCAACACGAATCAGCCGTGATTGTACACGTATCCCTTCCCTCCGGAGCCTCCCTCCGCTTGTCCCGTGCCGCCTCTCTAATCATCACAGAGCACCAGACTGGGCTCCCTGTGTTACAGAGCAGCTTCTCGCCAACCATCTGTTGTACATGTGATAGTGTATGTATGTCAGTGCTACTTTCTCCATTCATCCCACTGTGTCCACAAGTCCGTTCTCTTCATCTGCATCTCCATTCCTTCCCTGCTAATAGGTTCATCAATAGCAGTTTTCTAGATTCCATGTATCTGTGTTAAAATATATTTGGTTTTCTCTTTCTGACATATTTCACTCTGTATAACAGGCTCTAGTTTCATCTGCCTCACTGGAACTGACACATTTATTCTTTTTCAAGGCTGAGTAATATTCTGTTGTATATATGTATCACGTCTTCTTAATGCATTCTTGTGTGGATGGACATCTAGGTTGCTTCCATGTCCTGGCAGTTGTAAATAGTGTTGCAGTGAACATTGGGGTGCCTATGTCTTTTAGAATTACAGTTTTCTCAGGGTGTATGCCCAGTGGTGGGATTGCTGGGTCATATGGTAGGTTTATTCCTAGTTTGTTTGTTTTTTTAAAGCACTCTCCATGCTGTTCTTCATAATGGCTGTATCAGTTTACATTCCCACCAGTAGTGCAGAAGGGTTTCCTTTTCTCCACATCCTCTCCAGCATTTATTGCAGATTTTTTGATAGTGGTGATTCTGACTGGTGTGAGGTGATGGCTCATTGTAGCTTTTGATTTGCACTTCTCTAATAATCTCTAGTAATTAGTAATGTTGAGCATCTTTTCATGCACCTGTTGTCCCTTTGTATGTCTTCTTTGGAGAAATGTCTGTTTTCGTCTTTTGCCTATTTTTTGATTAGGTTGTTTGTTTTTCATGAGCTATTTATATATTTTGGGAAATTAAGCCCTTTTTGGTCACATCATCTGCAAATAATTTCTCCCAGTTCATAGATTGTCTTTGTTTGGCTGATGGTTTCTTTAGCTGTGCAAAAGCTTGTTAGTTGGATTAGGTCTCATTGGTTTATTTTTTATTTTTATTTTTTGCTTTTATTTCTGTTGCTTTGAGAGACTGACCTAAGAAAGCATTGGTGTGATGTATGGCAGAGAATGTGCTGCTTGTGTTTTCTTTTAGGAGTTTCATGGCGCCCCATCTTAATGTTGGTGTTTGTTTTGCGTGGTCTTGGATTAATACTCCAGTCACCTTCTCATCCCTGAAAGGTGGTGGGATTGGGGATAGGTTTTATCTTAAGTATCTCCCTGGAGTACTTTGAGGGTTTGGAAATACCTTTCATAGTCAGCTGCTAAAACTTTCATGAGCCTCTTGTTAGGGGTTTGCTGTTTTTTTATACTCATCAAGTTTTAAGTATTTAGCCATTTTATGTTTCTGGCTCTAATTTGAAGCTAGTTAATTTTCACATGAATTATCATAATCTTCTTAGCTGTGTTTACCTTAAGACAAAGCTTCATCTTAAAACTTCTAAGTATGTCGTTCTTTCTGTTTCTGTCTCTTTCTTTTGGTACCCTATAATCTTGATTGAGGGAGGGGTCAGATTTTAAAATTGTTTTCCTCTATTGTCTTTTTTGGGGGCCAAAATTTGTTTTCTTAAAAATTAATGAAAATCTTTGAAGTCATTTTGTAATAACAATGATACAGAAGTTTCCATATTACAGATAAAATCCAGCTGAAAAAGGATATACTAATATATAAGCTATTGTAAAATAAACTTTGGGGGGAACATATGAACATTAGGTGTTCAGTGTAAATGAACATCTTATATTTCCAGGTGAGGAAATTACTGATTGCTAGCACATTATTTAATTGGGCCCATGAAATGATTACAGGATTGGGCTTGTTAGGCCATAAATGAGGATTAAGTACAATATTGAAGGCAGTATTTTAAATGCCATCTTATAGTGTAAATCTTTAAGTTGGGAAAGCAGTTTCTTTTTTATCTAATTTGCCAAAATGAGTTTCTCCAGAATTAATTTTCTCAGAGTAATTAGTGAGCCAGTCGTAGTACTGGATTATTTAACATTAGCTCTTTTGGTACTTTGTATATTGGTTCTGGGTTTCTCTTCTGGTATGTGTGTGTGTATTTAGTTACCTGTTCTATATATAGTGGTGTATATTTGTCAAGAAGAAAAAGGAACCCTTCTACCTTGTTGGTGGGAATGTAAATTGGTACAGCCACTGTGGAGAACAGTATGGAGCTTCCCTAAAAGACCAAAAACAGAGCTCCCGTAAGATCTTACCTATCTCACTCCTGAGCGTATACCCAGAGAAAACCACAGTTTGAAAAGATCCCTGCACGCCAGTGTTCATTGAAGCACTGCCAGCACTAGCCAGAGCATTGTAATAGCCAGAGCAGCAATAGATAGAGCATTGTGATGGCAGTAGCCAGGAAGCATCCTGGATGCTCATCGACACAGGAGTGGATAAAGATGTGCATATATAACTGTTTTTCTCTATGATCAATAAAATTTTTCCTGTTTCTTTCAGGGCTTGGGCCACTCTTTTCTCCCTTGTTAATTATGTGGTAGAGAAAAATGTGACATAGACATGATGAGATAGCAGCAGTGGACAGAAGAGTGTGATTATATGATCTGGATTGAAATGATAATAGTTTTTAAAATGTCATTCTCTAAGTAGGGTCTGGCAGGAAAACAATACAGAGACATACTTGAGCAAAATGATTTGCAAAGATTTTGTAGGGATTACAGAGATTCCTAAAATATGTTTAAAAGGAAAAAGCTGTTTTGTATACATACAAAAATTTAATTAGTAAGACCAAAAAAAGTTGGAGGAGAAAAAAAGTCCCATGTTTTAAGATAGCTGTCTCTGTAAATTACATTATGCCAGTAATCGGTTGTGTATTCCAGATAACTGTATATTTTCTGAATTCCATATCTTGTCTGCCTCCTTTTTTTTTTTCTTTTCCTTAGTGCCACATTGTAGTTCTTTAATACTCATTTATTTGGAAACTTCTTTTTAGATCTGATCTAATCCATTTAAGCCATACCAATGTTAGCTTTCATAGGAATATAACTAACACCTGGATGCTCTGGCTGGAGCAGCTGCTCCGTAACCTAAGGTGTTCTTGGGAGCAGCTTTTCCTTCCTCTCCCTGGCTGAGTCCTGACATATCTAGATCTGTTACTAAAACCTGTGTCATATGATGTTTTGTAATGTGATTCATTAACCCAGTAAACTTGTTTTGAGCCCTTGCCTTGTGCAGTTTCTAAACACTGAGAAAACATGAGTAAAACATTGTTTCTACTTTTTCAGAGCCGACAGTATGATGGAGGAAACAGATCAGTGTAAATAATTAGCAGAGAATGAAATGAGTGCTAGTAGAAGTATGGATAAAGTGCTGTGGAAGCTCTGAGGATGTGCTTCATCATGCATAGTGTGGGCCAGAGGTAGCTTCTTCATGAAGAATAGTTTGAGTTTACTAGATAAATAGGGAGGACTTTGCTTGCAAAGAGAATGACATATATATGAGGGTGAGAAAGAAAATACCCTGAAGAAATGCACTTCTTTGAGGTATAGGGTTTTTGTTTCTCTTTAAAATTAAGACTGGAATATCAATACATACTTCACCTTGCCGAGATATGGGGTTTAGACTTTTTTCCTAAGCTACTGAAATTATTGAAAGATTTTCAGCATTAGGGAGAAGGAAATGCCAACCCACTCCAGCATTCTTGCTTGGAAAATCCCATAGAGAGAATCCTGGCAGGCTATAGTCTTTGGGGTCACAAAGAGTCTGACATGACTGCGTGACTAACACTTTAAACATTAGAATGATTAGATCATTTGAAAGAGCACTTCGGCAGTAGTGGAGAATGGTTTGAAGCAAACAAAATTGGAATGAGGGAGATCAATTTAGGCAGGAGTTAAGCATCTGAAATATAGTGGCAGTGGAATTGGAGAGGAAGGAATGAGTTTAAGACCCTTGACTGTAGTAGAATTCCCTTGACTGTGAGGAAGGACTCACTGGGACAAGTCAGTGATTACGTAGATTTCTAGCTTTGGTGTCCAGGAAAATAAATGTATTCTGACTGAGCAAATGCTGAGGAGGTAGAACTCTGTGATTGTACCAAGCAACAATAATTGCATGGGTTTCTTAAGACAGTTTTAGAGGATGTTAAAGATAGGAAAATGGAAATATTTAACATACTTGGGATTATGCAGGTAGAACACCTTTGTTTTAGATTTATTAACTTTTAATGCCTTTTCATTTTATTTTTATTTGGAGGATAATTGCTTTACAATGTGTTGGTTTCTGCCATACAACAACATGAATTAGTCATCAGCATAGGTTCATTAACTTTTGATTTAGATACATGTTCAGTTTTCTTTGCTGATGAAGTCAAATTGTAATGAATTTTAAATTGTTCTTTTTGAAATTTGTGAAATCATTTTAAAATTCTAATTATGAATTAATTAGAAATGAAAATGGTTGACTTTACATTGAAAAATAATGAAGAGAATTCTCTTTCATGTGTCTTGAATCTAAAAAGCCATTAAATTGAGAATTACTTTCCTTTATCGAAACAGTTGTACCCAACATTTGAATTCATATTTTTCTCATTACTGATCTAAGAACAATAATGTAGGAAAAAGAACCGTGTGCGTGACTCAGTGCAGAAGGTGCTCTGTTGCCTTAGCAGCACAGAGCAAGCTGAAGAGAGTATTGGTACACTTGATGGAAATGGTACTCGGTAGAGCAGGTGGAAAGTGATCCTGGTGAAGGACAGACAAGAGCAACCAGGAGATGGCTACTGGCTCTGGCCTAAAGTTCTATTTTTCTCTCTCGTACATATTGAAACATTAGTTTCTTTTAGCTAAAACATCATTTGACAATATGAGTTAGTATTTTTTTCATGGTGAAAAATGAGAAATTTATAAAGCTTAATTTTAGTACTTCCCCCTCCCTTTTTTTTTTTAGATCGTATAATGAAAAAAACAGAAGAGTCTGAATCACACCTGGAGTCTGAAATTAAAAGGAAAGTTGCACAGAAACGTCACAGTAGTACATATCAGTCTACCCCACCTTCTCCGTCTCCTGCTTCCAAAAAATGTTTAACTGATTTAGAGGTGGGTAGAGAAATTATTCTTTGCTGCTAATCAGTTGGTATTTTTATTAATACTATTTTTAGTACTTATTAAATTGTAGTGATCTTTTCAAATAGGACTGCGAGAGAACTAGAAAAGGTTACTTTGGCAAACTTTTCTGCCTTCATTAGATCATTTTTCAACTGTCACAAATCGAGAATATATATCTTTTTGAAAAGACGTATGAATACTTCCCTACACCATACTTCACATAATCGCTCTCAATCAGAATTTTTTTTAAATAAAATTCTCATGTATAACCAGAGTACAACTGTCAAAAATGTTTAATTAACATGGATCCAGAATGATCATCTAATGCACAAACTCCATTCACATTTTCTCTAACCCTGTCCTTTATGGAAACAGGATCCAGTTCAGGATCATGTTAGACTGAGTGGTGGTGATCTTCAGTCTTCTTTAATCTGGAATAATTCCCTGATGTTCCTTTGTCATTCGTAACCTTGATATTTGTAAGAAATATAGGCCACTTATTTTGTACCTCACGTTGAATTGGTCTGCAGGTTCTTCATGATGTCTGTATTTTTCAAGATTCCTCAGAGGTGATGCTATGATCTTATTGCATCATATCAGGAGGTATATAATGTTGATTTTGACATTATTGCTGATACTCACTTTTATCTTGTTTAAGATGTACTCTTCTAGATTTTTCCAGGTATTTTATTTTTAGTTTTTTTTTTCTCTTTTTATATTTATTTTATTTTTCATTTCATATATGATATACATGTTTCAATGCCATTCTTCCAAATCATCCCACCCTCTCCCTCTCCCACAGAGTCCAAAAGACACCAAAAGACTGTTCTATACATCTGTGTCTCTTTTGCTGTCTTGTTTTCCAGGTATTTTAGTAGGTGTTTTTAATGGGTATTTCTGTGTACTCAGTTACTCATTACATGTCTGACTCTGTGACTCTATGGACTGTAGCCTGCCAGGCTTCTCAGTCCATGGAATTTTCCAGGCAGAAATATTGGAGCAAGTTGCCATTTCCTACTCTTTCCGACCCAGGGATCTAACTTAAATCTCCTGCACTGGCAAGCAGATTCTTTACCACTGAGCCACCTGGGAGTTCCCTAGTGTTTCTATACTTACTTGTTAATAAGAATTTTTTCTTATCTCACATTTACCATAGTTTCTATTGTTATCAGCATGGAGACATAGATTCTTATTTTTCTCAGAAAGGTTATTCTCCACAGCTGAGCAATTTGAGCAGTTTGAGCAGTTTGATGCTCAAATTGCCCTAGATTTGGCCCATGGAAAGTTCTTCAAGCTGGCTGTTTTCTTTTTGACGTATCCCCATCATTATTTGAGTACCTGCTTTCTGGTATAACCAGGTGGTCTAGATTTCTTTGTATTTCTCTGTATCAGCTCTGTAGTCATGCATTTCTCCAAGGAATCATTGTTTGTATAAGTGAAAGGAAGATATTTGGGCAATAGTTGTGCTTGTTGCTACTGGGTGTCAAACTTGTAGGCCCTCTCAGCAGAGTGAACTAGGAATATTTGTGTATATATGTGTTACTATTTAGTATATATTAAAAGTCATGAGTGTACATTAATAACTCCAATTCTAGTCCAACACCACAGTGTTTATTTTAGCCTTTTGTGCTTTGCATGCTTTTGTAACTCCCTTCTCTGACTGAGAAACCTCTCTGCCATTATCTCCAGTGTATTTGCTCAGTTGAGTTTTCTGTGACCAGTCTTCTGGCACACAAGCCTAAGGTTGGCTTGGGCTCTGCTGTTATCACCCACACTGCTTAGCCCTTTGCTGGACCCCTGGAAAGGAGGGGAAAAGAAGAAAGCTGCTTCCCACACACACACCATCCTTCCTTCCTTAGGCATGCCCGCTAAAAGCCTCAGAATTTTTTTTTAACTTTGAAAATATATTTTCTTTCTTTTTACTCTTTACTTCTGTGCCGCTTATTCTTTTCTTAGTGGAGATAAAGAATAGATTGTAGCCATTGTCTGTGTAATTTTAAATTTTTTAACAAGATAAGTGGTTTTTCTTTCCATGTACAGTCTGTGAAATTTCACATTACATACTGCTTGTAAGAAAATGAAGTCTTTGGTATTTAATGAGATTATAACAGGTTCGGAATATTTAACAAAACATGAAATTGTCTCAGTGGTGTCTCATCAAAGACATGCTTATTCTTATTAAGTATACAGATTATTATTAATGTGTATAGACTGGCAGATAATATGTGATGAGATCTGGATTTAAAGTGTTCCATTGACCAAAGAGGGGGGAAATGACACTTTAATTAATCTTTGTTTTCTGAAGGAATTTATATTTAACATAAAACTGTTATGAAAATTTGCTACTTTACTAAAAATAATTGAATAATGTTGAGATTCTAGTTTTTTGATCACTAGGTTGATAAAATTCTTAATCTCTAGTTTTTATCGTGAACAGCGTAATACCATGTTTTGTTAAGCTGATCTGCATTTTGTTCCTAATTGCTGCAAACAGTCCTAAGATACCTGTTTCTTAGCCTGTGGATGGCATATGATAATAGCTTATGATCTAGTTCCTTCTATATTTTAATATTAAAATTTTTAATAGTAGGGAAGTGCTTTTTCTGTTTCAATATCAATTTTATAAAAGCAAATATGTGAAAGTATTGTTTTTCCATAGGGTTCTTTTTATTGAAATGTACCCTTTATTATAGACACTAAAGCATTGGAGCCAGTCTGAACCCAGCTTGATGATATCCTTGATTCTTCTTAGTAAAAGACAGAATTAGCTTACATAGAGCTGACTTCCACTGTGACAAATGAGGGTCCAGTTTTCACGTAAATGGATGTGTTTAAAACCTAGCTAGATGTGGAGATCTATGCTCATCATGAAAATGAGGGGGGTTTAGATTTCTTTTTTTAAAGAGGTTTAGATATTTCATCATCGGGTAGTATGTAGGTAGGGACTGCTCCTTTGTATCTAATTACATATGCATTCAGAATAGCATAATTGAATTCTTTATGTCTTGGCAGAGGGGCAAAAAAAAAGTACAATCTACATATGCCAAGCTGAAGTTCTACCTATTAAGTTTAATTTTGCCCTGGTTGGTTTTCATTCCGTTGTGTTATCTGGGTAACAAATTCCATCCCTTTTTGTTGTCTGGGGTAGACCCTCGAGTAGGTAACCTGGTATCTTAGAACAGCTTTGTCATGGTCAGTTGGGCAAAGTTAGCAATTTCTCTGTCAGTTTTTTTCATCTTTACAGCAAACAGGTAAGTCTAGAGTAGTGGTCTTTATAGGCCTTTTTTGTTTGTGTACATATTTTTGAGTCATAAATTTACCTAAAGTAAAAATGCATAGAACTTAAGCATTCAGTTTGGTGGATTTTTAAATGTAATTCTATATATTTAATCATATATAATTACCACCTATCTGTTGGTCCTGCAACTACTTGATGTCTTCTGTCACCTATAAGAATTTTAAATGACTATATTATCCTCTTATGTATTCTTAAGTTGACATTTAGCATTTTTCATCCTGAATTTAAAAGGTCACACAGGATGTAATAGTTGACACAGTAAAAAGGAGTTACCTTTTAAAATAGAATGTTTAGATCAGTCTCCTCATATATGGATCTGGGGACATCCAAATTAATAATATACACTTGTTAATAGTATATAATTATTAAAGCCATATATTTTATACAAAGTTTGATGTAAAAGCAAAATTATTGGAGGTGCATCTTTTAATTACAGACTATTTTTCTCAATTATTTTATATGTCCATGGATGAATATTATGTTACATATTGAAACTGGATTCAGCATCTATTCATGTTTTCCTTCTTATAGATGTAAGTGCTGAAGAACCTTGTTCGCACAAATAGGTACATGAGTATGGAAAGAGCTTTGTTACAGTAATGTCACCAAATACCTTGAACTCCTTCTACATTATAGGCTTCAAAATCATATGATACTCTACTGTCAAAAAAGCTTTTTTAATGGTATCATAATTGTAAGAGGCCTAGATTGGGCCTTCCTTGAACTATTTTTGTAGCGCTGATAATTTAGAAATAAATTACCTTGTAAAAGATTGTCTTAACCAGAACTTAGAATCAATTCATTTTTCCAGCATGTAACATTATCTTTCTGTTTGGTTTGGTGGTTTTTATACCCTAGGGCCATGTACCATTTTAATATTTCAAATGGAAGTTGGATTTAGCATTCTTTTTTTTTTTTTTTAAAGTATGAGAACATTTGTGGCAGGTGATACTTTGACATAAGCATAATCAGACCAGTTTTTGGAAGGGTTATATGTATGACTTGAACATCTAAATATTGATTTACCTTAAGATTATTTATGCCCTGTATGCCTTAGAAAATCTTTATGTAGCCCTTGAGGAATATACATACTCTGATTTGAAGACTACTGGACTAGATGGTTTCGAAAATTCCTTCCAGTGTTGTGATGCTAAATCCCAAGTAACATTCAGGATTTTGTGGTAGCCATAGTGATGGTGATGAGAAACAGGAGATTAATTTTGAGATTATTGTTGTTGTTCCATGATGTTGAAATAAAATGCCAGTCTTTTTTTTTTCCTTTCTTTCTTTTGGATTTTAAGGTTTCTAAACACTGTGGATTTTGTCCAAAATGTGGGAAAGAAAAAGAAAATCAGACCAAATGCCAAAGTTGTGGTATTCATTTTTCTAAGGATTTGCAGAGAAACTGCAGACAAACTGTAACCTTGAATGACTCTGCTGGATTATCATTAAGAACATCAACTCACCAGAATTCTGGAGGACAGAAGTCACAAAACACGATATTACCAGCCAAGAAGTTTTATGGCAACAGTGTGGGAAAGATTCCAATTGATATTATTGTGAGTTGTGATGAGAGTGGACAGAATTATTTACATACTAATGGAAAAGTCATTCTGTCTAGGGCAAAAGTAGCCAAAATCACAAACCTGAAAGAAAGGAAAACAAGCCTGTCAGACCTAAATGATCCAAGTAAGTATTTTACTCTCTTTAGTATTGCTTATATGGGTCTAATATTTTTCACATATATTTTTAATGTGAGCATGAGCATATTTCTGAAGTGTAGTTTTAAAAGGTTTTTTGTATCATTATATGACATGCTTTTGGGGTAGATTATTAAAACTGCCTATGTAATTGAAAAATAATAACTGACTTAGACTTTGTCCTTACCGTATCCATTTTAAGTAGTTTTTTAAAAAAAGAGCATAGATCTTGGCCCTAGTCTTAGGTCAGTTGCCAGTTAGGACCAACTTTCTAACTTTGACCCAGTTACTTTAATCTCACAGATCTCTAAGTGGATATATTTCCTGCCTGATAGTGTTATTGAGGGAGTAAATTTAAAAATAACATGAAGTGCCTAGCATAGCTCAGTAAAGCATTTGACAAAAGAAAGGACTCTGAAAATTCACTCCCTTACTACTGTTGTTCCTCCTCTAAATCCTTTTCCTGTCTTTAGTCACATGTACATATGTGTATGTATATGAAATACAGTCCTTTTTGTAATAAATAGCATAAGATTGGAAACAGTCATAGACTGATTAAATAAACTTTAGTGTAGGTAGCTGGAAAGGGGGGGAAACTTAATATTGTATAGAATGATTTTTAAGCTATTTTATCAAATGAATTAAAGCAAGGTGCAGATCAGAGTTTATAGTATGCTACTCTTTATTTGTGATGGGTAGGAGAATTTATATACCTTGTTGGTGGCTTGAATGCACAGAATTATCTCAAATTAATTTAAATTAAAATAATATTGTGGCTGTACATCCTTAATGTTTAAATAAAACTCCAGAGAAGTCCTAACTGGATTCAGTAGTTTTATTAATAATAATATTGCTGTTTTTAAATACATATTGATAAAAACAAGCCAGCAATTATATTACTGTCTCCAGAAACCAGATGTTCAGTATTGGAGAAAAGGAATACAAAACCAAAATCAAAGAAGTAAAAATAACTAACTTTGAATTTGAATTGAAGATAATACTGGAACTTATTATATATCAATATTTTCTATTGAATAGAAAGTATCTCTTAGCTTTACCCATGAAATATGCCTGGAAACAGTAAGCAAACCTTGTATAAAAACAACTTTAGTTCCCATATCCCATATCTGTGTTTCTAATACCATTTACCACTAAAAATAATCAGAGCTCTTCAGAGAAATGGCTGACTCTAGGTCTGGAACACAAATGTGTGAGATAAATCTCAATCACTGAGTTGTATCAGGAAGCGTGGAAACAGTCACAAATAGCTAAGGTCATGTCAGAAGCACACAGCTAAAATGAAAAGGCTTCACTCCGTAACCAAGACTGAATCTGCTTGGGCCACAAAAGGAACCATAGCTACTATGTATTGAAATATGTTAAATATATCACAGTTAGTTCATAATGATACCCGCCTACTCTCTCACAGAGAGAAAAGCTCCACCTTATAAAAGGGATAAAATCAAGAAGTTTTTCAACCTCAAAAATGTATCAAGTCCTATTTTAATTCAAAGTAAGAAACCTTAACCTTTACCAGTATATTAGCTTATTTTCCGAAAGAGCTTGATTTATAAAGGAATTTCTGTATAATAGCTGTCAAGCCAACACTCTGTTATGATGTTATGAGGATGTCTATATTGAATATGAATATTTTATGACACATTTTCGTGTTATACCAATGCAATATTAAATATGTTAATATCATTTGAATATTTCCTAATGGTTGGGTTGTTATGTAAAATTTTACCATAAGATATAAGTAGAACTCTAAAACTTAATAGGCAATTACTGGGTATTATTCTGAGCCAGACTTCCATGCTGGAAACTCAGCTTGCTGAGATTTCCAGGATGAGGGGAACTGAAAGTTAGTAAGACTGAGTTAGTAAGTAAAAAAAACAAAGTGAATCTATGTGGTTTTGAGGTGCCTTAAGCAGTTTACTATGAATTAAAACCATAAAGCCTAATTTTGTTTCCCTCCCCTCCAGAAAAATTAAAAACCATGTTTCTCAGTAATGTATATAGAAAAAAATTTTCTGTTTTAAGATATTTATTACATGCTTATTGGTCCTGCTTATAAAAGTTTATATACTAACCAGTTTAGTTTGGTTTTTACAATCCTGTGAGGTAGTTACTAATGCAACACTCTTCTATAAATGAGGCAATCTATGCTTAAGGCTTCTCATTGTTATGTACATATAGGCTGTTGGAGTTTAGATTTTTTTTTAATGATTTTTGTGGTTTCAAAGTCTCTTTTGTTTACTTTATCATTCTTAAATTTGTGTTCCTATTAAAATGATTTATTATTATGAAGCTTTTGTTCTGTCCTTGGTGGTCCAATAATAAAATGTACAGTGTCTCAAGTAGTGATAAGTTCTGTGTAGAAAAGTGAAGCAGTTCTGGGAAATAGAGAGTGACAAGTGTCACAGTGAAGAAGCTTGCAGTTTTAGATCATAGAATTTTAGATAGGTAGGTGGAAAAGTTACTTGATAAAGACATTTTGAACACTGCCTAGAATGAGGTGAGAAAGAAGATAGCCTGATTTCTGTGGGAACAAGTTTGCAATGTAAATGCAAAGACCAGTATTAGTCTGCTTAGCTTGCCATAACAGAATAACACAGACTGAGTGGGCTTAAATTTATTGTCTTACAGTTCTGGATGCTGGAAGTCCAAGATTAAGGTGCCATCAGGATTGGTGTCAGGTGGAGGCCTCTCTTCCAGGCTTGCAGACAGCCACCTTCTTAATGTGTCTTTACATGCCCTTCCTTTTGTGCTCACAGAGAGGGAGAGAGATCTCTGGCATGTCTTTTTCCTGTGACACCAGTCCTATCAGATGAGGCTTCACCTTTAAGACCATGTAACCTTTATTATCTCTCTATATGCCCTGTTTCCACATATAGCCACTTTGGGGATTAGGGCTTCAGTATGTGGATTTAAAAGGGACAGAATTTAGTTCAAAGCAGACTCTGATGCAGAATCTTAGGTATATACTTCTATAGACTATATTCCATGTTTTGTAGAGAATTAAAGCAGTTATAAGAACAGCTCTTGTAACTATTATCGTCTTTGCATACTTTCTCCCTATTTGCTTTGTAATTATGGTGACATTGAGTACAACCCTCATTTACCTTAACTTAATAAAACAAGAACTGTGTAGTACAGTTCTATCTGTTGCAGCATTGGAGCTTTAAAATAAGTTTCTGATAGAGCAAGATGTAGAAGTTTTAATGTTCCTTAAGCACAAAAAAATGACTGTAGATTGAACACTAGGCTTATTGTTGAATATGTGCTTCTGTGTAGCTCTTCATAAACAATATAAGCAGTTATGAAGTTTTCTTAAGCTTTTATACATCAGGTACTATGCTAATAAATCCTTTGTACATTAAATCATTTGTTCCTAAGACTTTGTTGTCCCCTATATCACAGAGGAGAAACTGAGGCAAATGACTAGTAAGTGGCAAGACTCTTAACTTTCAAGTGTGTGTAAACTGACTTGAAAACTAGGGTCTTGAGCCTTCTAATCTGGCCTGTTACATTTTCTGTTAATAAAAATATCACTTCTGAAAAACATTTGAGACTGGATAGCAAGATTAAAAAGATGAATGGTGTGATGCTAGGGGTGATTCCTCTCTGGGACTTGTTATATGACTCATAAATAATAACTAAGCATTTATGTTTATGATATATGATAGGGAAAAACAGAATTGCTCCTACAAGTTTTTACATTCTTCAACACATGACTTTCTTTACCAGATAGTATTTTGGACACTGGAAATATAGCAGTAAATAAAAGCAATATTCTTGTTCTTTATACTTTATTTTAGTGGGGAGAAACAAATGAGTAAGTGTACATCCACAGCAAAAGACAACAGAAATGTAAATTAGTCGATGTGAATAAGCAAGTACCTATGTGCTTACTTCAGATTGGGTAGTTAATCAAAAAGTGGTATTTAAACCAATTATTTGATGACAAAAGTGCAAAAGTGTTAGGAGAATTACAGTTAGATAGAAACAAGCTGGAGGAAAAAATGAAGTAATATGAGAAAGTAGCCTGGGTCCAAATTGCATACTTCTATGAACCAGAGTAAGGAGTTTGGATTTTGACTCAAGTGCAGTATGCTGGCTCTGCAGAATTTGATAGAGAGATGAGTTTGAAAAGATTCACTAATAAGTACGTGGTATAAGAGCAAATTACCTTCATGTAATGTCTTACCCATGTTCATTTACTCAGTAAGATTTGCTGCATATTAGGCATTGGTCCAGTAATTGTGGCTCAGCTGGTAAAAAATTCACCTGCAATGCAGGAGACCTGGGTTTGGTCCCTGGGTTGGGAAGATCCCCTAGAGAAGGGAAAGGCTACCCACTCCAATATTCTGGCCTAGAGAATGCCATGGACTGTATAGTCCATGGGGTCACAAAGAATCAGACACTACTGAGTGACTTTCACTTTCAGGCACTGGTTCAAGTTCTCTCAAAGACTAGTAATGATATTAGTGATTTCTTGTGTGAGATAAAAATTATTTGATCACATGCAGTCTTACAGACTTTTAAAATGCATGCTATTTTATGAATAATTTGTATGCAAATTCCCTTCATACCTAAGACTTTCTGGAACTCTGAAATAGACCTCATGATAAACATGTAAATGTTGTAACTTGTCTATATTTCTGTGGGTGATTGTGGTGAGTTGTAGAATTAATTTTACATTTGTATGTTATATAAAAAATGCCAGTTTAATTGCTCTACAAATTTAACTTTTCTTCAAATAGAATGGATTGTATCTTCATTTTTATTAACCTCAGATCAGGAGATCCAAAGCAGATTTGGTATATTTCCAACTTTTGTCATGGACTTACATTTTTAACTGACAAGAATGAAATACCTGAAGTACTTAACACTTTCTTTATAGTCATTTTGTCCAGTGATGATGACGATGACGATGACGACAATGACAGGATTAACAGAAGAGAAAGCATCTCTCCTCAACCTGCTGATTCAGCATGTTCTTCCCCAGCTCCATCCATTGGAAAAGTAGAAGCAGCTCTAAATGAAAACACTTGTAGAATAGAGCATGAACTAAGAAGCATTCCAGCAGATTCAGAATTAAATACAGTTACATTGCCAAGAAAAGCAAGAATGAAAGACCAGGTACTTTTCACATTTATTAACATTTATTCAGATTTCTTCTTTGATATGTAAATATTTGAGGGGGAGGATAATTTGGTGGTATCAATAGAAAAAATGAATTATTCATTAAGTAGAACTTAAAATAACACTGGGAAGATTATTGAATGAACATTAAAGCATACAGAAAAATATATTTTAAATAAAGGCTTAAAGTGTAAAAATTCAACAAAAAGAAACATCAGCCTTTAGTAAGCAAAATATAAGTGTAAAGCACATATATTTGTATAATCTAGTAGACAGTAAAAGATCATTTTAACTTGGGTATATTTTATTAATAGCATAATATGGTTATAGTATATTTTATGTTTTACTGTGAAATTTTAAAAATATTCAGATGACAAAAGAAATTCTGTCAATCAACAGTATGTCTAGAAAGGAGTATTTGTAATGCAGGTAAACTATGCTGATGTCTATAATAAACCAAGAACTTTTAAAAGTTAGAAGGAAAAAGAAAATTTAAAAAAGGTAGGAATAGACCAAAAGAAGGGAAATTCAGATAATAAAACTTTATAGGAAAAGTACATATCAAAGAAGATAAAATATAACCATATACTTAACAAACTTTCACAATTGATGCAAAATCAGTTAACACATACATTGGCAAAAATCCAGGGTAAAAGGTACTTTCCTTATATGTTGATGAAAAGAAGGTAAGTTGTGGCCTTTTGGAAAAAGAGTAAAAGCATCTACTGAAATATTTAAAATGTATACTGAATGACCAAGTAATTCATTCCCTAGACTCAAAGGAATCTTTAACCTCCGGTGCTTTGATTATATATACAAATATAATTATTAGCAAACAATCATTTTAATGATTGATACAGAAATTACATAGGGACTTCCCTGGAGGTTCAGAGGTTAAAGCATCTGCCTGCAATGTGGGAGACCTGGGTTTGATCCCTGGGTTGGGAAGATCCCCTGGAGAAGGAAATGGCAACCCACTCCAGTATTCTTGCCTGGAGAATTCCCTTGGAGGGAGGAGCCTGCTAGGCTACTCCACAGGGTCGCAAAAAGTCAGACACGACAGAAACTTCACTTTCACTTTCATAGAAATTACAGAAACTTCACTTTCACTTTCATAGAAATTACTGAAGAAACTATAGTATATATGTGCCGTGGACTATTACTCAGCCACTGTCAGTGAAAATTGGAGCTGTATCAATGGCTTAGGATTTTCTTTTTTTTTCTTTCTTCTGCTGGACAGTATTTATTTATTTTTTTTTTAAATGGACTAGAATATTTATTTTTTCTTTTTCTTTTTTTTTTTAATTTTAGTATCTTTAATTCTTACATGTGTTCCCAAACATGAACCCCCCTCCCACCTCCCTCCCCATAACATCTCTCTGGGTCATCCCCATGCACCAGCCCCAAGCATGCTGCATCCTGTGTCAGACATAGACTAGCGATTCAATTCTTACATGATAGTATACATGTTAGAATGTCATTCTCCCAAATCATCCCACCCTCTCCCTCTCCCTCTGAGTCCAAAAGTCCGTTATACACATCTGTGTCTCTTTCCCTGTCTTGCATACAGGGTCGTCATTGCCATTTTCCTAAATTCCATATATATGTGTTAGTATACTGTATTGGTGTTTTTCTTTCTGGCTTACTTCACTCTGTATAATCGGCTCCAGTTTCATCCATCTCATCAGAACTGATTCAAATGAATTCTTTTGAATGGCTGAGTAATACTCCATTGTGTATATGTACCACAGCTTTCTTATCCATTCATCTGCTGATGGACATCTAGGTTGTTTCCATGTCCTGGCTATTATAAACAGTGCTGCGATGAACATTGGGGTACATGTGTCTCTTTCAATTCTGGTTTCCTCAGTGTGTATGCCCAGCAGTGGGATTGCTGGGTCAAGTTCTCCATAGTGGCTGTACTAGTTTGCATTCCCACCAACAGTGTAGGAGGGTTCCCTTTTCTCCACACCCTCTCCAGCATTTATTGCTTGCAGATTTTTGGATCGCAGCCATTCTGACTGGTGTGAAGTGGTACCTCATTGTGGTTTTGATTTGCATTTCTCTGATAATGAGTGATGTTGAGCATCTTTTCATGTGTTTGTTAGCCATCTGTATGTCTTCTTTGGAGAAATGTCTATTTAGTTCTTTGGCCCATTTTTTGATTGGGTCGTTTATTTTTCTGGAATTGAGCTGCATAAGTTGCTTGTATATTTTTGAGATTAGTTGTCAGTTGCTTCATTTGCTATGATTTTCTCCCATTCAGAAGGCTGTCTTTTCACCTTGCTTATATTTTCCTTTGTTGTGCAGAAGCTTTTAATTTTAATTAGATCCCATTTGTTTATTTTTGCTTTTATTTTCAGAATTCTGGGAGGTGGATCATAGAGGATCCTGCTGTGATTTATGTCTGAGAGTGTTTTGCCTATTTTCTCCTCTAGGAGTTTTATAGTTTCTGATCTTACATTTAGATCTTTAATCCATTTTGAGTTTATTTTTGTGTGCGGTGTTAGGAAGTGACCTAGTTTCATTCTTTTACAAGTGGTTGACCAGTTTTCCCAGCACCACTTGTTAAAGAGATTGTCTTTACTCCATTGTATATTCTTGCCTCCTTTGTCAAAGATAAGGTGTCCATATGTGTGTGGATTTATCTCTGGGCTTTCTATTTTGTTCCATTGATCTATATGTCTGTCTTTGTGCCAGTACCATACTGTCTTGATGACTGTGGCTTTGTAGTAGAGCCTGAAGTCAGGCAAGTTGATTCCTCCAGGTCCATTCTTCTTTCTCAAGATTGCTTTGGCTATTCGAGGTTTTTTGTATTTCCATACAAATCTTGAAATTATTTGTTCTAGTTCTGTGAAAAATGTGGCTGGTAGCTTGATAGGGATTGTATTGAATTTGTAAATTGCTTTGGGTAGTATACTCATTTTCACTATATTGATTCTTCCGATCCATGAACATGGTATATTTCTCCATCTATTAGTGTCCTCTTTGATTTCTTTCATTCGTGTTTTATAGTTTTCTATATATAGGTCTTTAGTTTCTTTAGGTAGATATATTCCTAAGTATTTTATTCTTTTTGTTGCAGTGGTGAATGGAATTGTTTCCTTAATTTCTTTTTCTACTTTCTCATTATTCGTGTATAGGAATGCAAGGGATTTCTGTGTGTTGATTTTATATCCTGCAACTTTACTATATTCATTGATGAGCTCTAGTAATTTTCTGGTGGAGTCTTTAGGGTTTTCCATGTAGAGGATCATGTCATCTGCAAACAGTGAGAGTTTTACTTCTTCTTTTCCAATTTGGATTCCTTTTATTTCTTTTTCTGCTCTGATTGCTGTGGCCAAAACTTCCAGAACTATGTTGAATAGTAGCGGTGAAAGTGGACACCCTTGTGTTGTTCCTGACTTTAGGGGAAATGCTTTCAATTTTTCACCATTGAGGATAATGTTTGCTGTGGGTTTGTCATATATACCTTTTATTATGTTGAGGTATGTTCCTTCTATTCCTGCTTTCTGGAGAGTTTTTATCATAAATGGATGTTGAATTTTGTCAAAGGCCTTCTCTGCATCTATTGAGATAATCATATGGTTTTTATTTTTCAATTTGTTAATGTGGTGAATTACATTGATTGATTTGCTGATATTGAAGAATCCTTGCATCCCTGGGATAAAGCCCACTTGGTCATGGTGTATGATCTTTTTAATGTGTTGTTGGATTCTGATTCCTAGAATTTTGTTGAGGATTTTTGCATCTATGTTCATCAGTGATATTGGCCTGTAGTTTTCTTTTTTTGTGCCATCTTTGTCAGGTTTTGGTATTAGGGTGATGGTGGCCTCATAGAATGAGTTTGGAAGTTTACCTTCCTCTGCAGTTTTCTGGAAGAGTTTGAGGAGGATAGGTGTTAGCTCTTCTCGAAATTTTTGGTAGAATTCAGCTGTGAAGCCGTCTGGACCTGGGCTTTTGTTTGCTGGAAGATTTCTGATTACCGTTTCAATTTCCATGCTTGTGATGGGTCTGTTAAGATTTTCTATTTCTTCCTGGTTCAGTTTTGGAGAATTATACTTTTCTAAGAATTTGTCCATTTCTACCACGTTGTCCATTTTATTGGCATACAACTGCTGATAGTAGTCTCTTATGATCATTTGTATTTCTGTGTTGTCTGTTGTGATCTCTCCATTTTCATTTCTAATTTTATTGATTTGATTTTTCTCTCTTTGCTTCTTGATGAGTCTGGCTAATGGTTTGTCAATTTTATTTATCCTTTCAAAGAACCAGCTTTTGGCTTTGTTGATTTTTGCTATGGTCTCTTTTGTTTCTTTTGCATTTATTTCTGCCCTAATTTTTAAGATTTCTTTCCTTCTACTAACTCTGGGGTTCTCCAACTCTTCCTTTTCTAGTTGCTTTAGTTGTAGAGTTAGGTTATTTATTTGACTTTTTTCTTGTTTCTTGAGGTATGCCTGTATTGCTACTTTCCTCTCAGCATTGCTTTTATAGTGTCCCACAGGTTTTGGGTTGTTGTGTTTTCATTTTCATTAGTTTCTATGCATATTTTGATTTCTTTTTTTATTTCTTCTGTGATTTGTTGGTTATTCAGAAGTGTGTTGTTCATCCTCCATATGTTGGAATTTTTAATAGTTTTTCTCCTGTAATTGAGATCTAATCTTAATGCATTATGGTCAGAAAAGATGCTTGGAATGATTTCGATTTTTTTGAATTTATCAAGTTTAGATTTATGGCCCAGGATGTGATCTATCCTGGAGAAGGTTCCATGAGCACTTGAAAAAAAGGTGAAATTCATTGTTTTGGGGTGAAATGTCCTATAGATATCAATTAGGTCTAACTGATGTAATGTATCATTTAAAGTTTGCATTTCTTTGTTAATTTTCTGTTTAGTTGACCTGTCCATAGGTGTGAGTGGGGTATTAAAGTCTCCCACTATTATTGTGTTATTGTTGATTTCCCCTTTCATACTTGTTAGCATTTGTCTTACATATTGCGGTGCTCCTATATTGGGTGCATATATATTTATAATTGTTATATCTTCTTCTTGGATTGTTCCTTTGATCATTATGTAGTGGCCTTCTTTGTCTCTTTTCACAGCCTTTGTTTTAAAGTCTATTTTATCGGATATGAGTATTGCCACTCCTGCTCTCTTTTGGTCTCTATTTGCGTGGTATATCTTTTTCCAGCCCTTCACTTTCAGTCTGTATGGGTCCCTTGTTTTGAGGTGGGTCTCTTGTAAGCAGCATATAGAGGGGTCTTGTTTTTGTATCCATTCGGCCACTGTTTGTCTTTTGGTTGGGGCGTTCAACCCATTTACGTTTAAGGTAATTATTGATAAGTATGATCCCAGGATTTTCTACATGGCACTGTTTAGTGAGAATACTGAGATGCAGAAATTATGTGCATATTTTCTTATTTTTGTAAAAAGAACCTAAAAAATAAATTTGTATATTAAAAAGTTGTATGTACATATGTCAGGAATTCGTATATATGTCAGGAATTCGGAAAGTTGTAGATTAAAATATGGAAACATACATATTTGATAAGATGGGATCAGTAAGAAATGAAAAACCAAAAGTAACTATAATAATAGAAAAAATATAGGTTGATAGTTTGGTGTAATCTTAGGAAATGCCTTTCCAAACATTTCAGCACAAGCAAAAGTAATAAATGAAGAGATGAATATATTTGTTTCAGTGGAAAGTACAATGCAGTGAACCAAAACACCATCCACAGAATTTAATAGGTAATGCAAATGCGAAAAAATAGTGAAATATGTGACGGAGGATAAGTTGGTCCCTTACATAGTTTTGATTTGTTAAAAATGAAAAATAGAAGCAACTGTAGAAAAATGAATAAAGGATATAAATAAGAGGAGCTTTTTGTTTTTTGTTTTGTTTTTTTTTTAGAGTAAGGTACAAAAAAAGAAATATATTTTTAAGTGTTAGATTGCTGGAAATTACCTAACTTAACTATTGAGCTAAGTAAAATCTCATTTGAAGAAATAATTCTAAAACTGAAAAAAGTTTTAAACCTCTCTAATAGATATCTGTTAATAACCTGGAAAAATATTCATTTAAATCAAGATCTTGTTTTATTTTTTTTTTTTGATGATAAGGATTTGACATCTTTACTTTTAATTACATTTAATTTGAATATATACTTATAAAGATACTTTTATATTATGATTAATTTGCATTTGGGAATGAGTGAAATCTTAATTCAATAGATCAAGTCATTTAATAGTTTTTAATATATAAGGAAGCATCATTTTATAATGTAAATAGCAATTTTCCTAAATTATCAGTTTTCTAAAGAGCTGCTAATTTAATCCAAATATAGCAACTACAACCACTGTTACTAGATAACTTTTATCCAGCCTTTTATCATGCATGAAGCACCATGCTAAGCTACGTATATGCATTAGCTCATTTGAGTAAATACTGTTACATTTTAGTTTAGGAAACTAGCATTTTCAGTTTAGAAGTTATTATTATAAGTTTTACAAGATCAGATCATTGAAAGGTAGTAAAACTGTTTTTTGAACCCAGGCTATCTGATTCCTAAAGGACCATTTCTCTGCTTAGCTGTTACTGGAGTTTCACCTAATAACTGGGTAAAGTGGAACAGGAAGAGTTTACCGTTACTGTTATAAAATCAATAAATACTTACTCATGTAGCACTGTTGAAGTAAAATCAATTTTATGTTTTGATAGTTCCATTTCTTCTGTTGGGTCATCTTTGCTATGTCTACTTAGTTTGCCATCTTGTTTTAATAACTTACTAAGTGAAAAATTTTTTTCTTTTTCAGTTTGGTAATTCTATTATCACCACACCTCTAAAACGTCGCAAAGTGATTTCTCAAGAAACTTTAGTTGATCCTGTATCTTTAAGCTGCCAAAGTTCCTCTGATACTGTAGTTTTAAACTGTCGAAGTATACGAGTAGGGACACTCTTCCGACTATTAATAGAACCTGTAATTGTAAGTACATACTATGCTCTTTACTACCAATTATAAGATTCAGAATTTAATATATAATCTTTTAAAATTTATAAGTTAAAATATTTAATAGAACATTGCAATTATTTCATGATTTCAAATTGCTTTAAGAATATGGACAATTATAAATAGCTACTCACCATAAAAATTAGTGGGTAAAAACTTGATCATATGTATTCTGTTAAAAGATTTTTTTAAATTATAATATTCAAAGTAGTGCATAATCATTATAGGAAAATGTTTATTCTCACTGAGTTGGAATTCACTCCAGTGTGTTACCGTTTTATTCTCATGTCAGCCCAATGCATGAAAACAGTATTTTGAGGAACTTTATGAGAAAAAGAAGAATTGAAAAGCTTTGGGGTCTGCATAAAAATGTCTTGTGACATAGTGACTCCTAGAAATAGATTATTGGACTTTGGTGGCCGCCCAAGAGGCATTGTGCTTTTGAACTAGTTCAGTGTCCAGAGAAGCCAAAGAACTTTCTTTCGTCCCTTTATCTTACTATCATACCTGTCTCATTGTTATTCTGCTACCACCAGTCCAATTCAAATGTATATTTTCTGTTTAAGATTGTAACATAATCTCCTTAATCTGCCTTCTAAGTCATATTTTGTTTTCTTTATGATGTATCCTATGCATTTGTTGGTAGGTTAATCTTCCAATAGCACTGTACTTATAAGGCTGCTTAACTCGGGTGTCCTTAATTCTGTGTTTCCAACTATTTTTTAATGAATAGAGGCTGGCGTCATTCCCGGTATTATAAAGATCAGATGGACAAATGCAGTACATGAATCAGTTTTTCTGCCTTCTATAGGCAAAGGCCAAACAGCATGTCATTTAGGGTCTCTGTAGCAAAATCGTCCCCCAAAATCCATGATTGTTACTAATTTATCTTATTTTTTAGTTTTGTTTAGATTTTATCAAGATACAGCTAGAAGGTAAGCTGTTGTATGTCCTACTGCTCACTAAAGCTTTGTTTACACTAAAACACTTTACTGGAATAAAAAACATTATTTTTAGAATTCACTAAGATAATTAGTTATTATATGCGTTGTAACAAAGGGCATTATACCTTAAGAGTGGAAATTTCATACTATAACATCACAGAAGCTATGTTTAAGGTTTTAAGTATTCTTCATTAGAATTCTCTTTCCATATGGGAAAAAATGTATTTAGATACTTCTTTAAGATCAAAGATTCTTCTTCATTTTCCCACTAAAGTTACCATGTACAAAATATAATAAATATGTGGGGGCTCAGATAGTAAAGAATCTGCCTGCAATGCAGGAGACCCAGGTTCGATCCCTGAGTCAAAAACATCCCTTGGAGAAGGGAATGGCTACCCACTCCGCTATTCTTGCCTGGAAAATCCTTGGACAGGTTAGTGTGGCAGGCTATAGTCCATGGCGTTTTGGAGTCGGACACAATTGAGCAACTAACACTCTCACTTTAAGTTTTTCATAATAAATGTGTACTTTAAAATTGTAATTCCCTAGTTTGCTCCATTCATGATTTTGCCCGCTTAAGAACTGATTCCTTTTTTTTTTTTTTTTCACTTTCTTTTTTTTTTTATTTTATTTTATTTTATTTTTTTTTTAGTTTTTTATTTTTTACATTTTAAAATCTTTAATTCTTACATGCATTCCCAAACATGAACCCCCCTCCCACCTCCCTCCCCATAACATCTTTCTGGGTCATCCCCATGCACCAGCCCCAAGCATGCTGCATCCTGCGTCAGACATAGACTGGCGATTCAATTCACATGATAGTATACATGTTAGAATGTCATTCTCCCAAATCATCCCACCCTCTCCCTCTCCCTCTGAGTCCAAAAGTCCGTTATACAATTGCAAATAGAACTACCTTATGACCCAGCAATCCCACTTCTGGGCATACACACCGAGGAAACCAGAATTGAAAGAGACACATGTACCCCAATGTTCATCGCAGCACTGTTTATAATAGTCAGGACATGGAAACAACCTAGATGTCCATCAGCAGATGAATGGATAAGAAAGCTGTGGTACATATACACAATGGAGTATTACTCAGCGGTTAAAAAGAATTCATTTGAATCAGTTCTGATGAGATGGATGAAACTGGAGCCGATTATACAGAGTGAAGTAAGCCAGAAAGAAAAACACCAATACAGTATACTAACACATATATATGGAATTTAGGAAGATGGCAATGACGACCCTGTATGCAAGACAGGGAAAGAGACACAGATGTGTATAAAGAACTGATTCCTTTTCCATTTCCATTTGTTTTTCTCCAGAACCAGAAAATGATCCTGTAGGGATTACTTTAAATACCTCTGATCTAACAAAATGTGAATGGTGTAGTGTCCGAAAATTACCAGTAGTGTTTCTTCAGACTAAACCGGCAGTTTATCAGAAGCTGAGCATGCAACTGCAGATGAACATGGAGGATAAAGTTTGGAATGACTGTAAAGGAGTAAATAAATTAACAAGTAAGTTATGTAGAGCAAGTGTACAATACATTGGTTAGCAGACTGTGAGTTGATATTGATAAGATACCTTAGATATATTTGTATTACCTACACTCTTGATAATGACATTATAAGATATTACTTCCCTCATTTTATAGAAGAGGAAAAGTCCATAGAAAATGGAAGTTCTGAAGATAAAACCCAGGTTTAGCCATTTGGAAAGTTTTCAAAACGGGTTGAAACCCCAAAATATACATAGTGTTTATTTAACACTGTATAATCTGAGTAAAATGAGGTGTTTTGTTTTAATGTACTGATAGAAGTTGTAACTGTAAATCAGCCATCAAGTTGGAATCTTTAAAACTTAGCCTGAATAGAAAGTTTGAAAGTTCATTAACAGGTCTTCATTTTCTACAATAAATCAGTGTGGTTCTCCAGTTGGTTTGTTTACCTTCCCCCAAACATTTGTGGCATAGCATGACTAGCTGTGTTCTTCTCACTAATTGCTCCTTCAGCTTAATGATAAGTAAATGATAGATAACTATGAAAGCTCCAAGAGTTGGCACATTAGTGAATATCGGTTTTTACACTTAAATCTGGAGTTACTGCCAATTTACATGGCAGTTTCTTATGTGTTTGACAGCAGTATTGACTGATTATATGTTTAAAACTCAATATATTTGGATCCTATTAGGCGAAATAAATTAGTTACATCTATGAATAGATTCATTCTAGAGCTACTGCTAGGGTAATGTGTTCTGGTTCCTTTCTTTTAATTAACTTAAGTGACATTGTTAGTTAACGGTATTATTGGTCCTTATTTTAGTATTTATTACATATCCACTGTATGCCAAACACTGTTTTGAACATTTATATCAGGATTTCTGGTGATGTTCTTGGAAATAATTAGTTAACTTTTTATTTTAGTATCTGTTCACCTATTTTTTTCTTTTAGACTTATTAATTATATTGATTTCTTTTCAGATTTGGAAGAACAATACATAATTCTAATTTTTCAAAATGGCCTTGATCCTCAGGCAAATATGCTATTTGAAAATATTATTACTGACATTGGTATAAAGAATAATGTGTCAGATTTTTTTGCGAAAATTCCCTTTGATGAAGCCAATAGCAGACTTGTTGCCTGTACAAGAACCTATGAAGAGAGCGTCAAAGGAAGTTGCGTGCAAAAAGAAAACAAAATTAAAAATGTAATTATTTTTTAAATGGTAACTTTAAAGGGAAATGTGTTTCATTATCATATTGCTTGTTTGGAGTTAGCTCTTTTTATTTCCATTTCAGAATTATTTGCTTTTATATGTAATTTGTAAACTATATGGTGTCAAAATATTAACGGTGGTGGGTGATTTGTGACACAAATAGTATTTGGTACAAGTCTCAGAAGTATTTTAGTTTCTTTCCACATTCTGTTCTTGTCTTTACTTTTTGTCTCCTTTTCTTTTTCTCTCGTCCCTTTTTCTTCCCCCACCTCCACCCCCCCTCAGCATACATATACACGCAGTGCTACATTCAAAGTGACTGGTATTCTAGTTCTTAAATTTGCTAGAGATTCCTATTGGTGACATTGGCTTCACTACAAATAAAGGCATTTTGGTTCCTGATGTATTGTAGTTTTATGTGTAACATGTGCATACACGGTTGAAAACTTGGAAAGGAAAAATATAAACCTTTTGATTCTGACTCTCACCAATTCTAGAATAACTGATTCTAGAATAATTGATCATGTAGTAAGTAACTCTGAAGCCAGCTGAATCAAAGGCCACAATACTACTGTAACATACAATGTAAGTTAATCAATAAAAATACAACTTAAATACTCGAAATTTGTCTCCTACCACAGCAACTGGAGTTTGCTGACAATTTATTAAAACTGCTTGAATGTTGCAGCCTGCCTACAAATTTGGAAATAGGGCTATCCAAGGCATAATACTGGTGAAGTTGAGCAAGACTTCACCAGAAAAGAACTATCCACACAGTTAGTGGGTTGAAGAAAAGAACAGGAGGAGGAAGGGGAACCATTCCCCTTCTTTTGCAGAATTGGCTACAGGAAATAATTCCAGAGGAAGAAAAGAGCAGCTGGAGCCATAAGGCAGCTGTGATGGACTCAGATTTCAATGGAAGGCTCTTTCTTTAAGGACTTCTTGATTCTGGAGAACTGAAGCTCAATGGACTGTGTTCCCTGAGCCTCTGCTCCCATATTCCATGGATTTCCTAGGCACTGAACTTAGGTAGGCCTCCACTTGTAGAAGAAAAAACCACTATCTGTTCTTTGGATTTTACTAACATAATCTAATTTAATATGGATGATAGAGATCTTAGACAAGATACCAGAAAACCAGTTACAAAAATTGGAAGTATTGTTCTAGAAGCTACAGATAAAAAAGAAAGTGGACCCTAGTTTTGCCTGTTTTTTATTTTTAATCCTTTTCAATTGAAAAGCATTCTTGCCTTTATCTTCCTGTTGAAATTTTTTCAAATTGATTTTGTGAACTGGTAATTTAATTTTCCTTACCAGGTGGCCCTTGAATCTAAAATACAACTTAAAAACAAACAAGAATTCCAATTTTTTGATGATGAGGAAGAAACTGGAGAGAGCCATACCATCTTCATGGGTCCTGTAGAAAAGTGAGAGAATTCCTTTACATTTGTAACACTTAAATTTCTTCTCTGTTTTATTACATTTCAGTGTTATACAGACCTATTTTTGTTTTGTTTGCTTATTTTTTAAAATTTTGTTACAGATTGATAGTATATCCACCACCTCCAGCTAAGGGAGGCATCTCCGTTACTAATGAGGACCTGCATTGTCTAAGTGAAGGAGAATTTTTAAATGATGTTATTATAGACTTTTATTTGAAGTAAGTTAATTTTCTCCTAGCCTTTTAGCAAATTTTTAACACATCATAATGTATGTTTGTTTTCTAGAGTCAGAATTGTATTTTGAATTCCATCAATGCCACTTACTGTGTGACATTTGGAAAGTAATGTCTCTGTGTGTTTCTTCATTTTGAAAATGAGAATAATAGGAATGCAAGGGATTTCTGTGTATTAATTTTATATCCTGTGACTTTACTGTATTCATTGATTAGCTTTAGTAATTTCTGATGTCATCTTTAGGCTTTTCTATGTAGAGGATCATGTCATCTGCAGTGAGGGTTTTACTTCTTTTCCAATCTGGATTCCTTTTATTTCTATTTCTTATCTAATTGCTGTGGCTAGAGCTTCCAAAACTATGATGAATGATAGTGCTGGAGATGGTATGGAGAAAAGGGAACCCTCTTACACTGTTTGTGGGATTGCAAACTGGTACAGCCACTATGGAGAAGAAGGTGGAGGTTCCTTAAAAAACTGGGTATAGAACTGCCATACGACCCAGCAGTCCCAGTGCTGGGCATATACCCTGAAGAAACCGGAATTGAAACAGACACTGTGCTTTCATTGTCAGACCCAGTGTTCATTGCAGCACTATTTACAATAGCTAGGACACAGAAGCAACCTAGATGTCCATCAGCAGATGAATGGATAAAGAAGTTGTGGTACATGTACACCATGGAATATTACTCAGCTATAAGAAGGAATGCATTTGAGTCAGTTCTAATGAAGTGGATGAACCTAGAGCCTATTATACAGAGTGAAGTAAGTCAGAAGGAGAAAACCAAATACTGTATATTTAATGCATATATATGGAGTCTGATTAATCTATCTGCAGGGCAGAAAGAGATGAATACTGTGTATTAACGCATATATATGGAACTTAGAAAGATGGTAGCAGTGGATGATTCTACATGCAGGGCAGCAAAGGAGACACAGATGTAAAGAACAGACATTTGGACTCAGTGGGAAAAGGAGAGGGTGGAGTGATTTGAGAGAATAGCATTAAAACATATACATTACCCTGTGTAAAAAAGATGTCCAGCATGAGTTTGATGCATGAAGCAGGGCAGCCAAAGCTGGTGTTCTGTGACGACCTGGAGGGATAGGGTGGGGAGGAATGTGCGAGGGAGGTTCAGGATGTGGGGGAAACATGTATACCTATGGCAAATTCATGTTGATGTGTGGCAGAAACCATCACAATATTGTAATTATCATCAAAATAAATGAATTTTTTAAATGGGAATAATATCTAAAAGAATCTAGAAAAAATATCACTTGCAAAGTGATCATAAATAGTAGCTTATTACATTGTTACTGTTAGAGTGTTTGGGGCTTCCTTGATGGCTCAGATGGTAAAGAATCTCCCTGAGTGCAGGAGACCCGGGTACGATCTCTGAGTCCTCAAGATCCCCTGATGAAGGAAATGGCAGCCCACTGCAGTATTCTTGCCTGGAAGATTCCATGGACCAAGGAGCCTGATGGGCTGCGGTCCATGGGGTCTCAAAGAGAGATGACTGAATTACTGAGCACACATACACACTGTATTAGAAGTTTATGATTTTATAGGGAATACAAATATGGGATTAAAGTATTGACAGAAGCATTAGCATGGTGCAAATATAGCAGAAAAAGCAGCATTCTCTTTGGGGGTTGAGAAATGAAGAATCAAGAAGCTTTCCTTGAAGGGCCTACATCATGATCTGGAATACACATATATAACATGTGTGTGTAGTGTGTTTATGTATGTATAAACTGTGTGTGTTTACTGCTTTGTGGTATAAAATGAATGTGTGTATGGAACACAACAACCCATCAGTGTATCTAGTGCTCTCCAATATATTTTGTGTATTCAAATGTATAATATATATATTTTTTAAACTGGTTGTTAAAAGTCACTGGATTGATTTTTATAGCCTATGATTGCAGCCCATACTTTGGGAAAAGACAGCATTATTATTCACAATGAAAGATTTTGATCAGAAAAGTGACATGTAATTGTTTCCTTAAGGTCATTTTGACAAGCAGGTTTATTGTGAATGTCTAGATGAGAGATGATTTAAGCAAATTTAATTAAGGTGATATGAGAAGCCTAGTTAAGGCATTTTAGTTGCAGTGAAGAAGAAATAATGAAATGTTTGAAGAGGTAGAGTTGTTCAGCAGAAGTCCTGGACTGATCGACTGCATATTAAGAAGATAAATAAATAGATGTCAAATAACTCCTAGTTTTCTTACTAGTAAGATGTCCAAATGATTTTGCCACTAACCGAACTGTGATATGACAAAAGGGACAGTGTCAGTAAATAATTGTATATATGGTTATAGAGGTCAGTTGAGTTCTGACCTAGAGACACACAGAGATAGAAGGCTTTACAGATAGTAGTTTAATTAGGAGAATGGATGAAATTGCACAGTGAGGAATGTAGAATGAGAAAAAGAGCTATAAGGACAAACCCAGCAGAGTAGATTTTAAAAGAGCGAGTAAGGAGACAATAGATTCTGAAGGTATTTGAGAGGTAAAAATTTTAAAATAAAGATTTGCTGGCAAGAGAAACTGTCCTAGATTTTAAATGCCTAACTTTGCATATGTAGATTCTTTTGAAACCTCACCCATATTCAAGGACAAATTCAAAGTTCTTGATAACTAAATTAAAGGATATTATTTCATAAAAATACCCAACAAAGCATATGAAAATATCTTCAATGTTATTAATCATCAGAGAAATGAGCATCAAAACCACAGTGAGATCTCACCTCATACCCATTAAGTAGGATGGCTGCTTTATTAAAAAAAAAAATCCCCCAAAATAACAAGTGTACAAAAGAATGCGAACAAATTCCAGCCCTCATACACAGCTGGTTGGAGTATAAGATCGAACAGCCTTTGCAGAAGACAGTGTTGTGGTTCCTCAAGAAATGAAAAATAGAACTGCCATTTGATTCAGCAACCCTACTTCTGGATATACAAAAGAATTGAAAGTAGAGCTATTTTAGAGATATTTGCATACCCATGTTCATAGTAGCACTATTCATAATAGCTAAAAAGTGGAAGCAGCACATATGTCCATTGATGGATGAGGTTATACATATATATAATGGAGAATTATTCACCCTTAAAAGGAAAGAAACCCTTCGCATGCTACAACATGGGTGAACCTGAACACATTGTACAGTGTGAAATGAGACAGTCACAAAAAGACAAACACTGTGTGAGCCCACTTACGCGAGGAACTGAAGTAGTCAAATTCATAGGAAAGCGAAGAACTGATTCCCGAGGGCTGCAGAGCAAGGGAAGAGGGAGCTACCGTTCAATGGATATGGAGTTTTGGTTTTGCAAAATAAAGTTTTGGAGATCTGTGTCACACAGTATGAATATACTTTATTGAATTGTACACTTAAAAATGGTTAAGATTGTAAACTGTTATGCATTTTTTCCATAAGTTTTCAAGAGATGTTATGTCTTAATACTAGTGTATACCACCTTAAGAAACCAAGCAACTGCAAAATCTTAAGTGATTGTGTAGAACAGTGCTGCCGTTATTGGATAAAGTGTTCTATGAATGTCAGCTAGGTCAAGTTGTTTGACAGTTACTATTCATATCGTCTTTGTCCTTAGTGATTTTATACCTGCTTGTTCTCTCAATTCCTGAGAAAGTCATTAATCTCCAACTATAATTATTGACTTGTCTATTTCTCCTTAATGTATTGTGAAGCTCTTTTGTTAGCTACATGCATGTTAATGTCTTCTTGGAGAATCAAGCCCCTTATCATTATATAATATTCCTTTTTATTCTTAATAATCTCCTTGTTTTTAATCCTACTTTGTTCAAAATTAATATAGCTACTACAGCTTTTTTTTAGTTCATGTTTGCGTGATGTATGTTTCTTCATCCTTTTACTTTTAACCTATTTAAGTCTTTATGTTTAAAAAATTCTTTCTGAAAGCATATAGATGTATCTAAAAAATAAGTTCCTATATTTTTTTACATTTTAGTTTATTGTATTGCATACTAAATAGTCTATACTTTTTAGAGTAGAGATTTTATAGTTATTTTTTTGAAATTATTTTCAGTAGGCCTCTTGACACCATATAGTTAAACTTTAAAGCAAATTTTATACAATGAACTTACATTATCTACAAGTTCTGCCTTTTCTCATGCAAATCACTGTTCCAAATAATCTAACAAAATGCATGATTTTAAAAACTCCGTTTATATTTATCTCATGATTTTTAGAAGCAAGTTAAAAAGAGGAAACTTTTTCAAATTTCACTATTGAAATAAGTAATTCAGTTGCCACCAGAGCTGCTCATTCTTTTCCATTTCTAACTCTACAAGTTAAAAGGAAACCTTTAAACAGTTTGCCATACTTATAAAAGGTAGAAGGGCATTGAATCTAGAGACTGTTAATAAAATACAGAGGGAAAGATCTTTTAAACTTCATCCCGTAATTAAATTTCATAATTAAATTATTAGATTGTCCTCCTTATAACAGGTGCATGAGTTTTAATATTTAAATGATTTATACATGGAAAGAAAGAAATTTCAAAGTGAAAGAAATTCCTGGGGGTTTTTTTGTGTGATAAACTTTAATTCTAGAATAAGAAACAGCTATTCAAGTTAAAATTAATGATTCTAATACATGTACATGAAAAACCCAGAACTGTATATCGTCACAGAAATGTTAATACTTATGGATGTATATCAGATTAGAGAGACAGAACTAGTTATTTTAAAAGGCTTTTTGAAGTTTTGTTTTTTCACTTTTATGTCTTTAATTCCTCTAGGATTTGTTTTTATGCATGGTATCAGATAGAGACCTAATTTCATATTTTTCAATGTGGACAAATAATTGCCCTGGTATTATTTGTGAAGCAGTTCATTCTCTCCCCACCAGTGTGAAACCCTGCCTCTGCCATATTCTGAGATAACAGTGGACAGATCTGTTTTCAGGACTCTGTAGTCTGTTCCATTGGCCGTGTACCTATCCCTGCATCAGTACCACACTGCCGTGGTTACTATCTTTATTCTTGTTGTCTAAAAAGGCCATATTCTTCACAAATGTTTTGGATGTGCTTGACCTTTTTAATTCTTTCAGATAAATTTTAGTATCAGCCCATCAAATACAATTTTTAAAATTCTTTTGAGATTTTGATTGTGATTACACTGAATCAGTTAACCTCAGCTGGAGGCAGCTTTGGCCCAGGGGATGTTTGACAATGTCTGTGGACATTTTTGATTCTCACAAAAGGAAAGGATTAATCTAATAGCATCTAGTGGGTAGAGTCCAGAGATAACGCTAAACACACTACACTGCACAGGACAATGCCAGCAACAAAGAATTATCTGGCTTAAAATGTCAATGGTGCCAAGCTTGAGGAGCCCGCCACTAAATTTATGCAACTTGGGGATGACTGATACTTATATTTTTGAGTATTTCAGTAAAAATATTTTCTGATCTTATAGCCAGCCTTCATGATAAAACATTTCTAATATGTCTGTAGATCTTTAAGTTTTCTATATGAAAATCCTTTCACCTTTAAATAAATTAATTTTGTACGTTTACAAAAATAAAGCATGCTTTATTTAGTACACGAACAGACTAAAGTATAGTCTGTTTTCTTAAGTCACCAAATCCCATTGTTCATTCAGTTCAGTTTACAAAGGAGCCATTGTCATTTGTTTTGGTAAAGCAGCGTGGTTCACCCATTATGGTTACAATCTGTAAGTTCAAGTCTAAATGACTACATGCTTCCCTGGTGGCTCAGAGGTTAAAGTGCCTGCCTCCAATGTGGGAGACCCAGGGATCGAACATCCCTGGGTCGGGAAGATTCCCTGGAGAAGGAAATGGTAACCCACTCCAGTATTCTTGCCTGGAAAATCCCATGGACGGAGAAGCCTGATAGGCTACAGTCCATTGGGTCGCAAAGAGTCGGACACGACTGAGCGACTTCACTTCACTTCTGTTTTGAATATAAGATGTAGAATTCAGCAGTTGATTTAAACTGTGTCATGAGCTGATTCACTGCCATATCTTTTGTGGGGGCACACTGAGCTGCCCTAAAGCAAGAACTCTGTAACTTGAGCCCTTTTTGAGCTTTGTAGCTATTGAATATTACGGCTAAAGTGGCAGGTCTCAAAGGTGTGCCCTGTGGGCACTTCCTGTTTCTGTGCAGGACTTCGCAGGGTTTTCACATGAGCCTCATCTTAATGAGATGAATGTAGCCGTAAGCTTGACTTTGCATACCTCCTTTGAGGGAGTGTAGGACGTACACCATTAAATTTAATGTATTGTAATTTATCTTTGTAACTTAAAGGACCATGTCTATTTAATATAGACCTACCTTCAGGAAAAAAACAACTAAAGCAAGGAAAAATTAGAACTGATATAAGATCACTTTAAAGATGAGTCATTGTTACAACCTCACCACTGTACAGGTTCTTTCTGTTTCATTTCTGTTTTTATAAAAAGTAGTCTATGGCTAGGTCATCATGGTTTATTAAGTGTTTAAAACAAAATAATACAAAGATAGCTTTATTAAGATATAGTGCATATACCATACAGATCATGCATTTCAACTGTATAATTCCAGTGGTTTTTAGTGTGTTCAGTTTTGAAGCCACCACCATAATTAATACTAGAACATTTTCATCCCTCACAGAATTCAGTACCCATTAGGAGTGACTACCCATTTCCCTCGAACCTTACTCGCAGCTCTGGCAACCACCAGTCTCCTCACTATGTCTGTGGATTTGCATATTCTGAACATTTCATATACATGGAATCATACAATATGTGCTTTTCTATGGCTAGCTTCTTTCACTTAGCATAACATTTTCAAGGTTCTTTTTATGAAACTACATGCACCAACTTCGTCTCCCTTTATTGCTGTGTAATTTTCCATTGTATCCGTACACCATTTTCCATTCATCGACTGATGAGCGTTTCCAGCATTTCTGTTGGTTGGCTTTGATAAAGTTTATGTGAATGTTCATAAATGGGCCCTTGTTTAAAAAGATTAGATTTTTGAAGTTCTAGTTTTACTCTCAAATATCATGTTTTATTACTTACAAATAATCTGATAGTAATCATTGTCTAGAATATGAAATTTTATTTATAAAGTCTTTCAGTTTAAAGGCATGGAGATTGGTGGTGAATAGGTATTTGATCGCTCTGTTTTTAGTACACAAACTTAAGTTGACTCTGTTTGGAATTGCTTCTTATAAAACAGGTATTTGGTGCTTGAAAAACTGAAGAAAGAAGAAGCTGACCGAATTCATATATTCAGTTCTTTTTTCTATAAACGCCTTAATCAAAGGGAGAGGAGAAATCTTCATGAAACAACTAATCTATCGTAAGTCAAGCTTTTTGAAAATACTTTATAGATGTAGTAAGTCACTTAAGTTTAATGTAGGAAAAAAATCACTTGTTTATATTAAGGCAACTTTTTTTCCTTCTATTCTCAATTAGCAAAATTTATATAGCTTATAATATTTAAAACCCAAAGAATACCTGGGATTCGTAAAGGTTTTAGGTCTAATATGTCAATCAATATTTTCCAAATATATCTGAAAGTTTAAAAAAGGAAAATTACTTGAATCTTACTAAGTCTTGAAAATTACTAAATACCAATCGCTCTGTTTTACCCTACATGTTCCATCTGTAGTATCTAACAGTGGAACCTGTGAATCTATAGCATTAATAAGTTCTTTGGATAATAATTCTCAGACAAGGAAACAGTATTCTACATGTGAGCCCTGAGTTATTTATAATGTCTTTCCATATAGTGAGTGCATCCAGCTCTAATACTTGCTGGTAATTGGTTACAAGACACACAGAGTCCATTGTTGTTACCAGTGCTGTTAAGTGTCTTGAATCGATGGCTGTTGTGTACGATATAAATAAATTTTCTACTGTTTCAGTGATACCTAATTTTGTATCTTAAGAGTTTATGGTGAAAGAAAGAAAGTGAAAGTCACTCAGTAGTGTCCTACTGTTTGCAACCCCATGGACTATGCAGTCCATGGAATTCTCCAGGCCAGAATACTGGAGTGGATAGTCTTTCCCTTCTCCAGGGGATCTTCCCAATCCAGGGATCAAACCCAGGTCTCCTGCATTGCAGGTGAATTCTTTACCAGCTGAGCCACCAGGGAAGCCCAAGAATCCTGGAATGGGTAGCCTATCCCTTCTCCAGGGGAACTTCCCAACCCAGGAATTGAACCAGGGTCTCCTGCATTGCAGGCAGATTCTTTACCAGCGGAGCGATCAGGGAAGCCTGGAGTTGATGGTAGTGGTTGGTTTTGAACAGTGCTGATAATCTGTCCTGTTTTACCTACTGTAAAATAGCGCTCACTTTTCCTGCTCTCCTCACCTTAGTACTTATAAGTCACAGTCTGATACACACTCAATATTTTTGCTGAAACTAGTTCTGCAACAATAAGCACCCTAGTAAGTAATAGTAGGAATTAAAGAATCTCTTTCTCCCAGATTCAGTGATGGCCAGTTTCACATCTTCCCAGCTCCATCTCAGATATTTTGCTTCCTTTTCACATCTTGTTAAATCCTCTTATACAGCTGTTTGATCTGTTGACATCTTAATAGCTGTAATGAATGAACTGCTGCATATAGGCTGACAACACTGGAAACATTTCAGAAGCTTGATAGCGTTCCTCTTGTCTTACAGAATACAGCAGAAGCGACATGGAAGAGTAAAAACATGGACCCGGCATGTAGATATTTTTGAGAAGGATTTTATTTTTGTACCTCTTAATGAAGCGTGAGTAACAGTTTCCTTTATGTAAATGTGATGGCAATTTTTAGAAAATATGTTTATGAGGTGAATAATTCATCCAGTTTTAAACTTCTTTCTGAAACTTGTTGTATATGTTGATACTTATACTCCTTATTTTATGGAAATTAATATACTTTTTCGGTGAATCATGTAAGATATGGAATTTTACAAGTACTCAGTAAGAAATCTTCCTAATTTCATTTTATTCATCAGTGTAGAATAATGTCATCTTTTAAAAATGGTACTTGTGGTCTAGGAGACATCCTATAGAAAACACTACCTTGTACAGAATGGTGATTAGGTCACACAGAAGAATTTGGATTTTTAGTTTATAAAACACACTTTGACTCAACCAAAATGAAGAGAAGGTGGCTGGATTTACGTCATTTGCTCACTGAGAGCCATGTTTGCTACCTGGAGGTATCTCCTAAGTAACAGAGGTGGCAGACATTTTATGTCCCTGTCACCCAGTGACTAGAGAGGCATAGACGCACGTTAGTATTATGATACAATTTGAACTTGAGAGTTTCTGTATTTCATTTTCCAACTGTCCTGCCCTCCAGCCAAAGACCTCCAGGAATACTCTTGTAATTGGGCAGCATGGGTTTAGTACTTGCATTAAGTGAGAACGTATACCATGGCCGACCATGATTCCTCTAAATAAAAATGTGTTTGAAAGAAGCATTAACAGAATTTGGTCTTTGTTATGGTGGCTTGAGGGAAGGTCTAAGGAAGCAGTGGTTTGTTTGGATAAACAGTCAGTCAGTCAGTTCAGTCGCCCAGTCGTGTCCGACTCTTTGCAACCCCATGCACTGAAACACACCAGGCCTCCTGTTGATCACCAGCTCCCAGAGTTTACTCAACCTCATGTCCATTGAGTCAGTGATGCCAACCAACCATCTCATCCTCTGTCGTTCCATTCTCCTCCCACCTTCAATCTTCCCAACATCAGGGTCTTTCCCAGTGAGTCAGCTCTTTGCATCAGGTGGCCAAAGTATTGGAGTTTCAGCTTCAGCATCAGTCCTTCCAATGCATATTCAGGACTGATTTCCTTTAGGATGGACTGGTTGGATCTCCTTGCAGTCCAAGAACTCCCAAGAGTCTTCTCCAACACCACAGTTCAAAAGCATCAGTTCTTTGGTGCTCAGCCTTCTTTATAGTACAACTCTCACATCCTTACATGACTACTGGAAAAACCATAGCTTTGACTAGACAGACCTTTGTTGGTAAAGTAATGTCTCTGCTTTTTAATTGCTGTCTAGGTTGGTCATAACTTTTCTTCCAAGGAGTAAGCGTCTTTTTATTTCATGGCTGCAGTCACCATATGCAGTGATTTTGGAGCCCCCCAAAATAAAGTCTGTCACTGTTTTCATTGTTTCCCCATCTACTTGCCATGAAATGATGGGACCAGATGCCATGATCTTAGTTTTCTGAGTGTTGAGTTTTAAGCCAACTTTTTCACTCTCTTTCACTTTCATCAAGAGGCTTTTTAGTTCCTCTTCACTTTCTGCCATAAGGGTGGTGTCATCTGCATATCTGAGGTTATTGATATTTCTCCCGGCAATCTTGATTCCAGCTTAAGCTTCCTCCAGCCCAGCATTTATCATGATGTACTATGCATATAAGTTAAAATAAGCAAGCTGACAATATACAGCCTTGACGTACTCGTTTCCCTATTTGGAACCAGTCTGTTATGTCCAGTTCTAACTGTTGCTTCCTGATCTGCATACAGATTTTTCAAGAGGCAGGTCAGGTGGTCTGATAATTTTCCACAGTTTGTTGTGATCCACACAGTCAAAGGCTTTGGTATAGTCAATAAAGCAGAAGTAGATGTTTTTCTGGAACTCCCTTGCTTTCTCAGTGATCCATCAGATGTTGGCAATTTGATCTCTTGTTCCTCTCTGCCTTTTCTAAGACCAGCTTGAACATCTGGAAGTTCACGATTCACGTACCATTGAAACCTAGCTTGGAGAATTTTGAGCATTTCTTTACTAGCATGTGAGATGAGTGCAATTGTGTGGTAGTTTGAGCTTTCTTTGGGATTGGAATGAAAACTGACCTTTTCCAGTCCTGTGGCCACTGCTGAGTTTTCCAAATTTGCTGGGATGTTGAGTGCAGCACTTTCACAGCATCATCTTTTAGGACTTGTAATAGCTCAACTGGAATTCCATCACCTCCACTAGCTTTGTTCATTATGATGCTTCCTAAGGCCCACTTGACTTTGCCTTCCAGGATGTCTGGCTCTAGGTGAGTGATCACACCATTGTGATTATCTGGGTTGTGAATATCTTTTTTGTACAGTTCTTCTGTTTATTCTTGCCATCTTTTCTTAATATCTTCTGCTTCTGTTAGGTCCATACAATTTCTGTCCTGTATTGAGCCCATCTTTGCATGAAATGTTCCCTTGGTTTCTCTAATTTTCTTGAAGAGATCTCTAGTCTTTCCTATTCTATTGTTTTGCTCTTTTTTTTTGGCATTGATCACTGAGGATGGCTTTCTTATCTCTTCTTGCTATTCTTTGGAACTCTGCATTCAAATGGGTATATCTTTCCTTTTCTCCTTTGCCTTTTGCTTCTCTTTTTTTCACAGCTATCTGTAAGGCCTCCTCAGACAGCCATTTTGCCTTTTTGCAGTTCTTTTTCATGGGGATGTCTTGATCCTTGTCACCTGTACAGTGTCACGAACTTCCATCCATAGTTTTTCATGCACTGTCTATCAGATCTGATACCTTGAATCTGTTAGTCACTTCCAGAGTATAATCGTAAGAGATTTGATTTAGGTCATACCTGAATGGTCTAGTGGTTTTCCCTACTTTCTTCAATTTAAGTCTGAATTTGGCAATAAGGAGTTCATGATCTGAGTCACAGTCAGCTCCTGGTCTTGTTTCTGCTGACTGTATATAGAGCTTCTCCATCTTTGGCTGCAAAGAATATAATCAGTCTGATTTCGGTATTGACCATCTGGTGATGTCCATGTGTAGAGTCTTCTCTTTTGTTGTTGGATGAGTGTATTTGCCATGACCAGATCACCCTCTTGGCAAAACTGTTATTAGACTTTGCCCTGCTTCATTCTGTACTCCAAGGCCAAATTTGCCTGTTACTCCAGGTATCTCTTGACTTCTTACTTTTGCATTCCAGTCCCCCATAATGAAAAGGACATCTTTTTCCGGTATTAGTTCTAGAAGGTCTTGTAGGTCTTCATAGAACCGTTCAACTTCAGCTTCTTCAGCATTCCTGTTCAGGGCATAGACTTGGATTACTGTGATATTGAATGGTTTGCCTTAGTAACGAACAGAGATCATTCTGTCGTTTTTGAGATTGTATCCAAGTACTGCATTTCAGACTCTTTCGTTGACTATGATGGCTACTCCATTTCTTCTGAGGATTCTTGCCCACAATAGTGGATATAATGGTCATCTGAGTTAAATTCACCCAGTCCAGTCCATCTGATTTGTTTGTTGATTCCTAAATTGTGAATGTTCATCTTGCCATCTCCTGTTTGACCACTTCCAATTTTCCTTGATTCGTGGACCTAACACTGCAGGTTCTCATGCAGCATTACTCTTTATAGCTTCAGTGTTTACTTCCATCACCAATCACATCCACTACTGGGTGTTGTTTTTGTTTTAGCTGTGTCTCTTTATTCTTTCTGGAGTTATTTCTCCATTTATCTCCAGTAGCATACTGGGCACCTACAGACCTGGGGAGTTCATCTTTCAGTGTCCTATCTTTTTGCCTTTTCATACTGTTCATGGGGTTCTCAAGGCAAGAATACTGAAGTGGTTTGCCATTCCCTTCTCTAGTGGACCATGTTTTGTCAAAACTCTCCACCATGACCCATCTGTCCTGGGTGGCCCTACTGGGAATGGTTCATAGTTTCATTGAGTTAGACAAGGCTGTTGTCCATGTGATTAGATTGGTTAGTTTTCTGTGATTGTGGTTTTCAGTCTGTCTTCCCTCTGATGGAGAAGGATAATAGGGTTATGGAAGCTTCCTGATGGGAGGGACTGATTGAGGGGGAAACAGGGTTTTGTTCTGATGGGAGGGGCCATGCTCAGTAAATTTTTAGTCCGATTTTCTGTTGCTGGCTGGGGCTGTGTTCCCTCCCGGTTATTTACCTGGGGCCAAACTCTGGTGAAGGTAATGATGATAATGGCCACCTCCTTCAGAAGGTCCCATGCTGGCCCTGCTACACTCAGTGCCCCGACCCTGCAGCAGGCCACCGCCAACCCACGCCTCCACCAGAGGCTCCTGGACACTCACGGGCAAGTCTGAGTCAGTCTCTTGTGGGGTCACTGCTCCCTTCTCCTGGGTCCTGGTATGCACAAGGTTCTGTTTGTGCCCTCCAAGAGTCTCTTTACCCTGTCCTGTATAAGTTCTGGTGGCTCTATGGTGGGGTTAATGGCGGCCTTCTCCATGGAGGGCTTATGCAATACCCAGATCTACTGCACCCAGAGCCCCTGCCCCTGCGACAGGCCACTGCTTATCTGTTCCTCTGCAGGAGACACTGAAACACATCTCTGGGTCCTGGCGTACACAAGGTATGTTTGAGCCCTCTGAGCATTTTTGGTAGGTATGGAGTTTGATTCTAAAGGCGATTTCACCTACCATCTTGCTGAGGCTTCTCCTTTGCCCTTGGACATGGGTTATCTCCTAACAGCTGCTCCAGCGGCATACATTCACTCATTTAGCAAAAAGATATTTGGTATTTTGAAGGGTTGCACTTTGACCTTACATTTGTGTCTGCTAAGACATTATGAAATGACCTTGCTTTGTCTCATTTTTATCATGGTTGCAGAGTAACTTTGTCTGAGGTTGGTGTTCTGTAAGATTTTTAATGTCTAATAAGCCTATCTGTGCCAAGCTAGCTTCTGAATGTGCTCTTTTTCTCACTATAAAAAACATTTACCCTGTAGTATAGTCAGATTCTTTTTATTTAAAATCATGCCTTAATTATAACACCTATTATGATCTCTAGCCCAGCCAAAGATAGGTAGACTAGGTTAAAACATTGGTTACGACTATAAAGCCCAACCTCTTCAAAATGATTTGAGTCAAACATAGTATCATAGTATCAATAAAATTTAAAGCTAAGTTTAAAACTAATCTTTATAATTTCTTTATTCACCTCAAAATTAGATTTCTTGACATTAATTTGTCATATCAAGTAGCACATGAGCTGCCCACTTGGTAAAAGGGAGGGATATACATGGGAAACCATTTGTCAGAAATTAATTATAAAAATTTAAAAATATAATTTGAGGCATATGTAATTTAGTAGTAGAGGCACATCCTTAGTCATGGAATCTGATGTGGACGGACACTGTGTTTAGTGCTTTGTGTCAACTTGGCTGTCTTGGTGAAAGGTAGCGAGTGAATTAGTTGTGTTCTGCAGGAGAACTGTGCTGTTTGTAGATGGAAGAATAACTTCCAGATCATGAGGGCTTTTTTATAAAGAGATAAAACTAATCAGATAGGCTGCCCTGTATTCGGCATTTATTTTAATTTTCCTGGTGGTGGTTAAGCTAAAAGTTGATAAGCTATTTGTTAAAAATTGTTGTAATTGACAAGGAACACAAATTTGATGTTTGGATCTAATCCAAACATCAGATTAAACTAAGTGAAATTGCCTGTTTTAGCCATGTCTCCCACTAATGGCTTAAGGTCAAGATATCTGCCATTAAAAGGGATCATAAAAGCAAAACTCTGGCTCTTAGAGGTTGAAAGTGAGGTCAAATGTATCCGATTCAGCTTTCTCTTTACAGCTAGGTGAAGGAAGATTTTTTCCCCCAAATTATTAGATAAGGCAACAGAAAAACTGGCTCATCCATATTGTCATAGCTGAAAAATGTTTATAACTGTGACAGACTTCGGTTTCAGCTGTAGGTTGAGAATCACTGTGTTATACCATGTTTAATCAATTTTTAAAGCACATATTTTCACTTTATAACCTTTCTGAAGTTGAGATGTGGCTTAGTGTCAGCTGTGTCTTTGAGCTGATGAAGTGAGGAAGGTGGTGTGCACTCTTCTCCCAGCCTGGCCTGACCTAAGTCCATAGGGTCCTGAGGGTTGATAATTAAGAGGAGAGACGCATTTCTCCATCTGGATCTTCAATACTGAGGATGAAGGCAGCCTCTGTGAACTTTTCTACTTACTGTGTCTAGTGAAGAGACATACAGTGCTTCTTAGTATTACCTTGGGGAAATTTAATATTTTACATAGATAGAATATGCAATAACTTTTGTCTGGGTCAACATTCATTTTTCATACAGCAAATATCTACTGAACTCCATACTCTATGACAGATATTGTGCTCAGCTAATAAATTATCCGACATCTTTAGCCTGTTTATTGGAATGGGTTGCCATTCCCTTCTCCAGGGAATCTTCCCAACCCAGGGATCAAACCTGGGTTTCCTGCATTACAGGCAGATTGTTTACTGTCTGAGCCACCAGGGAAGACCCTTTCACATAACACTGTGCCTAGCAAATAGTAAACCCTGAATAAAATTAATTAGATTAATGAATATTAGCCACTTTTAGCTGTATAGCTTCTTACTCATAGCTTATATCCTGCTGTCATGAACTATGATGATACCTGAATTCAGCTCTAGCTGGAATCATATTGATACTTCTGTACTGATAATTAGACTAGATACATTATTTCAATTTAGTATATTTTATTTCAGTAGAGTATGAGACAAGAATAATATTTTCAGTATTAAGAAATCCTTACGTTATTAATATAGCCTAATAAGTGTTATTAGTACTTATTAATACCTAATATTAATACTTAATAATACCTAGTTAATATTAACCAAGCTTCCCTGATAGATTGGTTGGCAAAGAATCTGCCTGCAGTACAGGAGACTCCGGTTCGATTCCTGGGTCTGGAAGATCCACTGGAGAAGGGATAGGCTACCCACTCCAGAATTCTTGGGCTTCCCTGGAGACCTAGATTCGATCCCTGGGTTGGAAAGATCCCCTGAAGAAGGGAAAGGCTACCCACTCAGGCATTCTGGCCTGGAGAATTCCATGGACTGTATAGTTCATGCGGTCGTAGAGTCAGACACAACTGAGCACTCACTCACTCACCTTATTAATAAGAAAAACACGGATGAAAAGTTTTAAAAAACTATTATGTACAATATTTAGAAAATGTTCAAACTTATAAAGTCTGATTAGTTAGACTGCTGAAGATATTTTAATGTTGCTGGTTTTTTACCCTTGGCATAAATAAAACAAAGGAAAGGTAAATGGGAATGATGAATTGCAGTGATGTAATTTACATTTTGTTAAATTGCCTGGAAAACGATGAATTTTTCATTCCAAAAGCAAGAAAATGTTCAAAGGATTGTTTGCAAAAGTGAATGCAGGCTAGGTAATTCTGACAAAAATTATGTTATTTTTGAATAGACATTATGCTCTGTTAATGAATCAGTGAGTCTTCAAACAAGGAGATTAATTTAAGAATTAAAAAAATTGGGCATTCTTAATAAATTTGTTTATAGAAGCTTTAGAAAAAAATATTTTAATATTTATTGCCAAATATAATAAACTTTTCTAGTAATATATTCAGTAGTTTCATTTGTTTTTTACAGTGCACACTGGTTTTTGGCCGTTGTTTGTTTCCCTGGTTTGGAAAAACCAAAGTATGAACCTAATCCTCATTACCATGAAAATACAGTCACGCAAAAAAGTTCACCTGTAGAGGACAGTTGTGTTTCTTCTCCTTCAGCCAGTGAAATGGACAGTTGTTCACAAAACTCTGCTGCCAAGCCTGTAATTAAGAAGATGTCAAACAGAAAGCATTGCGTAGCTGTAATCGACTCAAATAATGAACAGGAAGAAAGCGACCCTCGTTGCCGGAGAAACATAAGCAGTGTGAAATGTAGTCTGAAAAAAATGAATCATGCTGCGAGCGAGAATGAGGACTCGAATAAAGGAGAGCCCACATGCCAGAAACTTGTCGGTAGGACTGAAAGTGAGGATGGCCTACAGAGTGAATATTTAAGTTCTATGCACCATACAGGTATGTTACTGAATGTTTCAAAAAAATCAAAAAATTCAGAGTAAGTTGGATTTTTTAGAAATAGGATTAAAATTTCAGGGTGCACTTTTTCTTAAAGTCAGGTTTATTGTATAATTTACTTACAGTAACATTCACTCATAAATATATGAGCTCAGTGAGCTTTGATAAATATATATAGTCCTGTAATCATTACAGCAATTGAGATTTAGAACTTGCCATTACTCAAAACAATGCTCTTGTGCCCCCTTGATAATGAGTCTCCTTCCCTCATCCTTACAAAGAGTGCAGTTTTAAAATTAAAGTACAAGGTCTGCATTTTCCATTTGTAGGAACTTGGACTTGTTTTTATTTCATAGGAAATTTACTTATTCAGCATAAACAGTAGTTGCACAATCTTAGATCTATAAGGCAAACTAGTTTGATCTTCTCAATTTACAGATGGGCAAATTGAGATCAAGAGGCAAAAAATTAAAGCTTTTTCCTCCAAATAGTTGTTGACATTCAAATTAAAGGTTAGTTCCTGTTCCTCACTCTCTTTCATGGTTTTCCGTGGAAAGAAGGGCACTGGTCCAACCTCTGCTTTTTCATTTCCCTTCAGTTCTAATAAATTGTTTCTTTCCTTGAATCAGGTCCATATTACTAGCACTTATTCTAGAAATCTAAGGTATCTCTTCAAATACTTAAATTTTTTATCAAGTCAACTGCAGAATTTCCACTTCAACCTCAAAGTAAAATAGTCCACTTCATGAACTATAGTATGCTATATATATAAGATAGCAAACTTAATAAACTATGAATAGATTTAATACACTCTCTTTGGAGGAAAAAACTCAGTATAAGACATAGAAGAAATTATGTGACCTCAGAAAGAACCTATCAAAAGTTGTGAATGCTGAGCATACTTCGGGTACTTCTACCAGCCTGTTATTTTAGTAAATCAGAAAGCTGTTGCTACATTCTTTCAGAAATATTTTTTGTTTGACATGCTCAGCTGCATAAAGCTGATATTAGGCCTATGGATATTGGTCTTTGTGCCTTTTAGCGGGTATAAGAGAAGAGGCAAAAGGGGGGAATTTAGCAGATAAAGCAAAAAAGTGCATCAAAACCAAGCAGATAAATGCAGTTGACCCTTGAACAGCATGGGATTTAGGGGTGCTGACCCTCTGACAGTCAAAATCCACCTCTGACTTTATCATCAGCCATTTATGTCATACCACAGTTCTACACCCACAGATTCACATCCCTGGATTCAGCCAGCCTTGGATTGTCCAGTACTGTGCTAACCTCTTTCTTGGGTGGAAAAAAAATCCTTGTGTAAGTGGACCAGTGCAGTTCAAACCTGTGCTGTTCAAGGGTCAACAGTACTTATTTTTATTGCTCACTTTCTAATAAATTTCATCAGGGAAGAAATGGAATGTAGAAAGGCAAAATAGGTAGTCACCAAGTCACTGTAATTTTTTTTCAGTTTTAGTATTTTAATACTTGAATAGAAGAAAAAAGTAATAAAAGGCATTGAATAGCTACATTAATTACCATTTTGCTACACTGAAAGCATTGCTTAGATGGGCACTCTGAAGATTAAGCCTTCAAGGCAGTGTGCACAGTTTGTGTGCCTTTGAACAAAGTCCTGCCAATTAGTACATGAGAAGATGCTGGATATCATTAGTCATGAAGGAACTATAAATCAAAACCACAAGCCTATAGAGTGGATTAATGGCTGCTTAAGCCTTTTTATCGGAGAAGGCAATGGCAACCCACTCCAGTACTCTTGCCTGGAAAATCCCATGGACGGAGGAGCCTTGTAGGCTGTAGTCCATGGGATCACCAAGAGTCGGACACTTACTGAGCGACTTCACTTTCACTTTTCACTTTCATGTATTGGAGAAGGAAATGGCAACCCGCTCCAGTGTTCTTGCCTGGAGAATCCCAGGGACGGCGGAGCCTGGTGGGCTGCCATCTGTGGGGTCGCACAGAGTCGGACACAACTGAAGCGACTTAGCAGCAGCAGCAGCAAGCCTTTTTATAGAGCATGGCTAGAATTAGAAAGTCAGATGCCAACAGGTGTTGATGAGAATGTGGGGAAACTGAAAACTTCATATATTATTAATGTAGGAAGGTAAAATGCTACAGCTTGCTTTGGAAAACAGTTTGACAGTTTCTTAAGATGTTAGACACAAAGTTATAATATGATCCAGCAGTTCCACTCCTAGATAAATACCCGAGAGAAATAAAAACATATGTCCACACAAAAACTTGGGTATGAACAATTATAGCAGCATTATTCACAACGGCCAAAAGGTAGAAACAACCCAGATGTTCATCAACTGATAGTTGGATAATGAAAACATGATATATCTATTTAACGGAATATTATGAGGACATAAAAAGAAATGAAGTAGTGATACATGTTACAACATGATTGAAACTGAGAACATGTTAAGTTGAAGTAGTCACAGAAGACCACATATTAATGTGATTCTATTTGTATTAAATCTCCCAAACATGGTTGCTTAAGGGTGCTTGGGGATTGGAGAGGAATATGGGGAAAAGGAAGTGATAGTAAAGAGTTTAGAGGTTTGTTTTTGCTTGTTTGTTTTGAGATTTGAAACATTTTGAAAAGGTTTTAAAATTGACTCTGGTGATGGTTGCACACAGTATGTGTAAATATACAAAAACCACTTAATTGTACACTTTAAGGGGGTGAATTGTATGGTATGTGAATTGTATCTCTAGAGAACATTTTTTAAGTTCCTTTTTGATCAATAATTTCATATAGTTTAATATGAATTCAAGTTAAAAAATGAATTAAAATGCATGACTTAGAGCAATGAGACAAAGCCTTAGGGCTTCCTTCATCTACACCAACCCCAGAAATTCCTAGTGGCCCTTTCCTACAAGTTAGTGTTCTACTTGAGAAGTAACTGGTTAAATTTGAGTATATGTCCCAGTGAATCCTTTAGTTTGCCCTTTCAGTATCTGTTTATTCTTCTTTGAAAAATTATAGTTTGTGCTTTGGTTTTTTGTTTTTTTTTGTTTTTGTTTTTTTTTTTTTAGTATGTAACTATATCAATTATCCTTGAAGGTAATTAATTTAACATTATTATGTGTGATACACTGGTGTTTTTCTATCCTTTTTTAATGTTTATCTTAATTCAGTGATGATAGTGTCCCACAGTTCTCTAGAATGGGTTTGTATTTTTTTTAAGGAATGAAGTCTCATTTTTCATCAGTGTTTTCAAGGTCTCACTCACCCAAAAGAACATTGAATAGCCTCAGAGAGGATGGTTTAAGCAGTCTATGCTATATAAAATTATGACATCAAAATTTAAGAAGAGCTTGTAAAAATTTTTTGTGATTGTCATTTGTATCTAATTGATCTATTTCTGTTTGGTTTGATAGTTGACAGGGCTTAAATGAAGCATTTTAGGTAGTTTAAACATAATTTAACCACTGAACACATATAGTCACCAGTGACTTCAATGTAGGTTGACATGCTACAGCAAATAAATAGAATTGTATCTTGACACAGGGATTAGGTTTTTAAGATCAACTGTAGGAAAGTAATAATGTGTGTTATTATTACTTTGATTTGCTGCTTTTTCAGTTGGGCACCATTTGAAATAGTTGTCTTGTGATGTATGGTATCAATACATGAAAAATATGTTTAAATTCTAGAATCACACTTGGTTTGGCATCTTCAGATGATCTCACTATGTGAGAACCTCAGGAACTGGGACTGGTTGTGAGAATAGCTGATTGAGTTACTGCCACTCAATTTATACTAGAGCATTTGTTTACTGAACGAAATAATTGAAGAAATTGACTATACTATTTACTTTTCTCTCTTTTTTACAGTGCACATGTGTTTTCATTTGTATAAATTCATGTTTATATGACACAATTTCTGGGTAAAAGGTATAGTTAGGAATATTTTGATTCTAAAACAACTTGATTGTAATTACTAATTCTGAATTACCTAAGGATTTAGACAGATTTTACTTAAATATAGGTATTTTAGCTTCAAAACATTAAAATACAAATTTTTAAAAAGATAAATTGTAAAGGTTATTCTTTGCATAATAAAAGGATTAATCATAGGGCTTTATTATTTTAAATAGTATTTTTTATCACAACATTTAAACTTAATATATGTTAAATATATCTTTTCAGGAGCACTTTTATCCTGCTATCTTCCCATCTTGTCTTGCTTAATAATGTTAGCATTCTTAATGCTCTTTTAAATAACTTGTACTAAAATAAGTTAAATCCTATCTAAAATACCTTGAAGTCATGCTTTTAAAAAACTTGGAAATGGTATGCTCTATAGTAAACAATATTTGTATATTTGGCATCAAAGTTCCTGACTCAGTTTTCATTATTTCTTGTAAGTCTTCTCTTTCTTTAAGCTTAATCATTGATTTTTAAGGATTTGGATTCTTAAAAGAGACTTTTAAAATAATTCATTTCAGATATTTCTGTGAGTCATTTATTTTCATACTACCAGCATCTACATTGGCTTGTGTTGTTTTATTTTATTGAAAATCTTATGAATATAACCAAACATGAAGGAAAAGTGCGCCAAGTTGAAGAGCTTACCCATAACTACTAATATTATCATTATTTTCATTTTTGTATTTTTAAAAAATTTTTTGTGCAAAAGCAAGCCCATCTTACTATGTTTTAATCATGTTTTTTAATTTGTACAATTTTCTGTATTTTCACAATTTTAAGTTCTCACATGTACACAGTATTTCATTTTAGGTTCTATATTTGCTGAGTATTCCTGTTATTGAACAATTATTTTCAAACCATTGTAGCTTCTATTATTAAAGATATCTAGCATACCTAGCACAAAACCTTTATTTATAGACATGTATTTAAATATATATAAATTTTAATAATACAATTGATACCTAGTTTTTTAATGTTTAATGAATTTTAGAGTCTGAGTAGTAGAAACAGCTCTGTAAACAGTATGAAAATCCAGGTTTTTAAAAAAGTAACTTATTTTGTATTTGTGATATTACATGCTAAGACAAATTTTATATTTGTAATTACTATATAATTGCTAGCATTAATTTTAAGATCATATGCTATTAAGTTATGTGCATATTCTTTTTAAGAATTGTGTAATATTTCTTATTGATACAGATGGTTTAAGCAAAATAAGACTAAACTACAGTGATGAATCAGCTGAAGGTAGTAAAATGCTTGAAGATGAACTCATTGACTTCTCAGAAGATCAGGATAACCAGGTGAAACTTAATGCTTAGCAAGGAGTTCCAGTATTTTATATCATTAAAAGTTTTTCTTTGGACTCCTTTGCAGTTCCCTCGGGATTGAGTGACATAGAACATTTTCTAAAGTCTGGTCATCTATTTAGAGATATATTTTTTACATATTTACCACAAGGGTTTTTATCCTCAGTAGTGCTATTTCATTATTAGTTACTTAGATTTTATAGTTGCAGTACTAACTGTAGGCTGTCTTTTATAGGATGATAGCAGTGATGATGGACTCCTTGCTGACGACAACTGCAGTTCAGAAATAGGACAGTGGCATTTAAAGCCTACTCTCTGTAAACAGTAAGCGTTGACTGTACATCTTGTAAACCACCTGGTGACTTTTATTCACATACTCTCTTAGAATAAAATATTAACCATACTGTTTTAATTGAAACAAGTACTTAAGCAAAAATCACAAAGGATTTCAGAATCAGTGAGGAAAACCTGGGTCATGCCTACTAATGTCAAGATTGAGTTGGGGAGAATGGAAATCATTTCAGTTCTCCAGTTGCCCACTTTCCATCTCTGTGCAAGTGCATACATAGAAAGCCCCTATTCCTTTTGGATATGTAGTGATTTGAAGCAGGAAAGGACAAAGAATTTTCATTCAGATTCAGGTCGGTAACATGGGGATTGGAGTTTACACTAGCTCCGTAGCCACTGTGTGAAGGCTGTGGAGTGACTCAGGACAGTCCTAAGAGGCGTGTTGCAGGGAACCTCACATTGAGAGTGAGTCTGTTTTGGTTCTCAGAAGTACATGTTCTGAGATCTCTCCAGGGTCTCCTGACTTCAGGGATGAAGTACCTATTTCTAGACTTAATCTCTTCTTGACTTTTTGTAGGAAATCTCATCTGAAATTCTAGTAACAGCATTTGAAAAGCAAACGTCAGTATAAAGGAAAACATAGAGACCTAGAGCAGTTAAAATATTTTCTCCAAATCCCATAAAATGTTAGCCAGGAAGAACCTAGGTCTTTAATCATTTCAGGACTTTCTGTACTACATTAAACTTGTTCACATACTTAGGTTTAAGAACAAAATTTTGAAAGTAAAGTGTTTTTTTATAGTAAGTGTTCTAAAGTGGAATCTTGCCCCAAACAGTGGATTCTAAGCTAATTCTTTTATGTGAAGATTACCTGTTTAGTTATTTAAAATATCAGTAGATTTTTTAAATGGGATTATCTTTCTTCTGAACAAGGAATGTTCAAATTTTCAGAATTGTTTTGATTTTGTACTAAATTTTGAAGTATTTTTAGGAACTAGCTATGGAACTTTGGTGAAATATATTCATAACTTAGGTATGGCCAAATTATTACTCTATAATTCAGTATTTAATATAATCATGGGTAGTTAAGTATTATTAGGGTGTTTTTGCCTAAAAGGTTTATCCCCTCCTCCATTTTATTGTTAATGTACATCTTTCTGTGCCTTTTAAACATTAATAAAATATTAATATTTGGTCATTTTATTTCAGACCTTGTATCTTACTGATGGACTCACTTAGAGGCCCTTCTCGGTCAAATGTTGTCAAAATTCTAAGAGAGTAAGTTCAAAACTCTACCTGTATTTTGTATTCTGGTGAGGATGAGGAAGTATGTATATTTATATGTATGTATGTGTTCTTACTATATACGTATCATTGCAGGTATTTAGAGGTGGAATGGGAAGTTAAAAAAGGAAGCAAAAGAAGTTTTTCCAAAGATGTTATGAAAGGCTCTAATCCAAAAGTACCACAGCAAAACAACTTCAGTGACTGTGGCGTATATGTATTGCAGTATGTAGAGAGCTTTTTCGAGGTGAGTTTCAGTTGGTTGGATCTGACTTAATAAATAGTGAAATGGTATTTTTGATCTTACGTTAGTGTAAAAGACAGAATAATCAAATATTTTGGAGAGACTGAAAACTGCTGTTTCAGAAATTATTCCAGGGAACAAAAACTCATAAATCAGAGAATATTTAAGGTTTAAACAAGACTGAACTCCATGTAATCCGAATCCAGTCACTTCTATCACTGACCAGCTCTTCCTCTCCACTGGCTCTTTTGGCCTTCAAGAAATCTCTGCCATGATTCAGACCCTATCTTTTTACCTTCTTTTCTCCCCTTCACAAATGTATTTCTGGACACATATTTATATTCATTGTCTTCATTTCCACAAATCCTACTTGCTTCTCAAATCTGTGTAATCTGGCTTGACCCTCCCCCTTACACAGGAATTGTTGCTGACCTCCCGGCACCATTGACACTGCCGAGCATTCCTTCCTCGTAACACTCTTCGTTTGACTTTACCGTGCATACCTGTCTTGGGTATTCTTACAGTTTATCTTGACTTCTTCTTTATCCACCAGCCATTGTGCCATAAGTTCTGTGAATTCCATCACTCAGTGTCACACATGCTGAGTTCTTTAACCCTGTGACCACTTTCTCAGTTCAGTTCACTAGCATCACTATTCCACAGTGCTGTACCAACCTCTGACTAAGCCTCCTTTTTTTAAAAAATTTATTCCTTTTAATTGGAGGCTAATTACAGTATGGTAGTCGTTTTGCCATACATTGACATGAATCCGCCATGGGTGTACATGTGTCCCCCATCCTGAACCTCCCTCCCACCTTCCTCCCCATCCCATCCCTCTGGGTCAACCCAGTGCACCAGCCCCAAGCACCCTGCCTCATGCATCGAACCTGGACTGGCGATTCATTTCACATATGATAATTTACATGTTTCAATGCCATTCTCACAAATAATTCCGCTCTCGCCTTGTCCCACAGAGTCCGAAAGACTGTTACAGAACTGTTATATATCTGTGTCTCTTTTGCTGTCTTGCATACAGGGTCATCGTTACCATCTTTCTAAATTCCATATATATGCGTTTAGTATACTGTCTTAAATTTTTTCTTAATGTATTCATTTTTAATTGGAGGATAATTGCTTTAGACAGTCCAGCTCCCTGTGTTGTGCAGCAGCCTCCCACTGGCCATCTGTTTGGTACACGGTAGTGTATACATCAGTGCCACTTGCTCCGTTCATCTCACCCTGTCCTTCCCCTGCTGTGTCCCCAAGTCCGTTCTCTGCGTCTGCATTTCTAGTCTTCCCTGCAGACAGATTCATCGGATCCCATATACATGCATTGGATATACGGTATTTGTTTTTCTTCTTCTGCCTTCCTTCACTCTGTATGATAAGCTCTAGGTTCATCCACCTCAGTTCAACTGACTAAAATTTACTGCTTTTTATGGCGAACATTCCATTGTGTATATGTACCACAACTTGTTTATCCATTCATCTCTCGATGGACATCTAGGCTGCTTCCATGTCCTGGCTGTTGTAAATAGTGCTACAGTGAACATTGGGGTACATGTGTCCTTTTGAACTATGGTTTTCTCAGGGAATATGCCCAGTAGTGGGATTACTGGGTCATGTGGTCGTTTTACTCCTCGTTTTTTTAGGAAATCTCCATACTGTTCTCCATAGTGGTTGTATCAGCTTACATTCCCACCAGCAGTGCACGAGGGCTCCCGTTTCTCTACATCCTCTCCAGCATTTACTGTTTGTAGATGTTTTGGTGATGGCCATTCTGACTGGTGTGAGGTGATGTCTCATTTTAGTTTTAATCTGCATTTCCGGAATAGTGAATGACGTCGAGCATCTTTTCCTGTGTGTGTTGGCCATCTATCTGTCTTCTTTGGAGAAATGTCTGTGTAGGTCTTCTGCCCAGTTTTTGATTAGGTTGTTTGTTTTTCTGATACTGAAATGCATGAGTTGCTTGTATATTTTGGAGGTTAATCTTTTGTCAGTTTGCAGTTTTCTCTCATTCTGAGGGCTGTCTTTTCATTTTGTTTATAATTTCCTTTGCTTTGCAAATGCTTTTGAGTCCCATTTGTTTGTTTTTATTTCCATTACTCTGGGAGGTGGGTCAAAGGGGATCTTGCTTTGATTTATGTCAAAGAGTACGGTGCCTATGTTTTCCTCTTAAGAGTTTTATAGTTTTTGCCCTTACATTTTTTTTTTTTTTTTACATTTTGTTCTTTAAACCATTTTGAGTTTATTTTTGGATATGATGTTAGAAAGTGTTCTCATTTCATTCTTTTACATGTAGCTTGCTGGGCCTCTTGCTGTGTTTTTTTCACAGTTGTTTGCTCAAAACCCAAACTTAATCATGTTACTTTCCTGCTTTAAATCTTACAATGGCTTCCTGTTGCTCTTGAGTTAAAAGACTGGAATCCTTCACATGACCTGCATGCTCTAACTCCTGTTCTAGCTTCTAGCCTTCTTTCTACCCTTCTCACTCCAGCGTTCTGTGTACCATCTACCTGAATGTCATTTCAGGCTCTCATATTCTTTCTTGCCTCCAGACATTGATACCTATTTCCCTCCCTGGAGTATTCTTCCCTGTTGCTTCCATCATTCCTTATTTGACTAATTCCTACTCATTCTTTAGATCTCAGCATAAACATCACTTTTTGATACTGTGCTATGCCCTTAGGTATGTATTCTCATAGGACTCTCTGCTTCTCCTGTCTTAGTACCTGTCACATCCATTGTTTTAATTGTTGAGTTATCTGTCTAGACTGGGGCCAGCAGTCCTTTTCATGAGGGGCCAGGTCATAAATATTTTAGGTTCTGTGGCCATACAGTCTCTGCTCTCCCTTTTGCTGTTGTGCATGAAAGAAAAAGCATCCGTAGACAGCATGTAGATGAGTTACTGTGGTGATGTTCCAATAAGGCTTTATTTACAAAAACAGGCAATAGGCAGAATTTGACCCACTGGCTGTAGTTTGCTCACCCTTGATCTGTAAGTAGAAATTGTCTTACATCTCCAGTGCCTAGCAAAATGCCTGGAATGTTACTGATTTTTTTTTCATTTCTACTCTGGAATGCTTTTGTCATTGAAACTAAAATATTACTTATTATATAATTTTCTGATGTGCATTTAATATTTTTATTCTCAGAATCCAATTCTCAATTTTGAATTACCTATGAATCTGGCAAACTGGTTTCCTCCCCCAAGAATGAGAACAAAAAGAGAAGAAATCCGAAACATAATTCTGAAGCTACAGGAAGATCAGAGCAAAGAGAAAAAGAAGCATAAGGACACTTACTCAACAGAAACGTCTTTAGGTGAAGGAGCAGAACAATATATCAATAGCATCTCAGATTGACCATTTCTGATGCTTGTGGGTATTGCCTTCAGAAACTGAGTGACTTTAAACTTTGGGTATAGACAGTAAAGAACTGAGATGCTCACTACTCAGAGTGATTTGGAAATGTTAATGATTGTATAAATGTCATATAATTAATTTCCAATGGAGTATGTATTAAGTAAAAGTCTGTAAATATGTTAATGAGGCCAATTTTTCCAGCATTTATAATTATTTTTTTCACTTTAGGAAGCTTTTGTTATGTATTTTCTGTTAATAGTACTTAAAACTGCAACTTCTAAACACAAATAAATAAATAAAAAGAAAATATTTATAGGAGGAAATGATTAATTTGATATTCTTTAGTGAAATTAAATTCTTTAGTGGGTGTGATATTTTTCATGGGAATATTCGAGTATCTATGATGATCTTTTCACTTTTGCATTTGTTTTAAAATAAAATGTAAAAATAAGATTAAATTGAAGGCATTTTGAACAAGAAAGACATCTTCATATGCTTGTATAGCAGGAAAAAATAACAGGTTTTTTTAACCCAGATACTTCCTTGTGTTTGGAGAACTTGGCCCCAAAAGTATAATAAATATTTATAATTTTACTCAATTATTTAAGGAGAGGCAAGTCAAAGAAAAATAACTTTGAATTATACTACTACATAATAACTATATCATATGTTATTGTGAAGTACCTTTCTGAAGATATCAAAAACTCAGGTTAAAACTATTTTGGTAAGTACAGCTTGAATTTCAAATATCCCATGTTACCTTCCTATATTAAAGTATCTACAATCTGTGTGATATAGTTAATTAATAAACATTTTTAACCTGTGAACACAGAAATTTAAATAGGAATTTACTATTTTTTGTAATGACTTTTGCTATTTTTTCATTGCTCATTTTGTTCTTGTTATTTTGATACACAAAGTACCAGACTTTTTGCACCTGAGTTTTTTAGTGAAAATTATTTTTACATGCAAAAGTACTATCTTTAATCAGTTGCATACTGCAGAAAATAATAGTCTATCTTGAATTCCCCTTTGAAAACACTAAAATGTGGTGGTGTTGACACGTTTACAGTTCATATAGGAATCTTGCATATATCTGCTGAAACTATTATTTTCAAATGAAATGTTACACATTCTTTCAAATGAGACTTGAAATTATAGATTTGAAAAGTCGTTTTTTTGTTAAATAATTTAAAAAGCACATATAACAAACATAGTTGAGAATAAAAGAAAGACCATTTTTAATCAGCAGTTACTTTATTTTTAATCTGGCCATTTCTGGCATTGCAACCCACATTTTAGGCTACTTTATTGAATTTAACAAAGTCCTTGGGTGTGTTTGGGGTGGATTTGGGGTGTTGTTAACAACAACCTAAAAAAAAAAGAAAAAATCTGCTTTATACACACTCATTAAAGGAAAAATTAAAATGTTAAGTTTCAGGAACATCACCATTATTGGTATTGATTATGAACTTGTTAACTTTGAACTATCTTAACATTTTTATTTGTGATTATATTATTACTTTTTAAGGAATACCCTAGAACTCTTTTAGCTCAGATATGAAAAGACAAGTTTATTATTTACTGAATATGGACCAAGAAAGAAATTTTTTAAAAAACCTGATGGCAGTACGCAAAACTGGCGTATTTTTTTCACTATACTGTGTTAGAATTTAAGGTACTGAAAGAACTATTCTCAAATGCTTGGTGTCGTTTCAGTTTCTAATGGCTACATTTTACACTCTTAATTTTTAAAAAGATAAAGAAACAACCTGTCCTTTGGGTCAGTTCAGTCCATCATGTTTTGACATGAGAAATACAGATATGTCTGTCAACTTTCTAGAGGCAGAGTATCCAGCTGTTTGATCATATTTCTCCCACCCTGTATAAAATTCTATATTTAAAAGTTATGCTAATGACTTTGCTTTGGAGATAAATCTCTGGAGACTGCCAGGTTGAGCTCCAAAATTAGAGTTGATAATCTTTGGTGTGTATGCACATTTACTTGCTAATGGTGTACTCTGGTACTTCTACATGTAGTTTATAGTGGATATCAGCCTTTTAAAATGTATTGTTAGTACTCAGAAGTCGTGAAACAGAATTTTACAGCTTAGAGGTTTGTTACTAGATGCTGAAACTGCATGACAGTATCTGGTGTCTTAACTAATTAGATAGATTTGTTGTATTTGTTTTCTTGTTGGATAGAATAACACTTAATCATTTTTAGAAGGGTTTTAGATTACTTGCCATAAAATTTGTATGTGTCTTAGCTCTTGGTAGTTTACGAGCAAAGTTGGCATTCAATTAGTCCTTTTCCTTTGATGTCGCTAAGACAGCTGAAAACTTAATAGTATTACTTCAGGTTCACATAAAGCTAAATCAGTTAAGCATAGTAACCTGTGCTTAAATTATTAGTTAATTAAATGTAGGAGGCTTTATTTGAGAGGATGAAATAATTATCTAAATTATATCTTGTTTAAGTCACCAAAATGAATTTCCTATTTTTTCTCTTTAAAAAGCTATGATCTCTGCGAACTGTAAGATACAAAAACGAATGCTTTAATTTCCCAGAAGTTAAAAATTATAATTAAAGTCTCAAAATCCACTGAAGAGGAACAATAAAGAATATATTTTAATATATATGATCAAGAGTTGGTGGCGTAAAGCTTACTGGGATGTAGTAATAGAATGGATAATTTAGTTAGAACCCATCAGAGATGAGGCTGTGTGGTACTGTGTGTCTAGAAGAGGTGCAGACAGCAAAGTGGCTCTGAGAACAAAGCAGGAGGAGGAGATTATTGGGGAAGGAGACCACAGACTGTCTAGCCAGGGGACCATCAATGGAGAGCTGACCGCTGAATGCACGGAGGCAGACCAGAGTTGGAAACGTAGCCTACTAAGCAATGTTCTAAAATACTCCAGTAAGACTTTCTGGTACATTTGTCATTTCACTACTCCCAAGAAGAAGTAAAACAGTTACGAAAACTGTTCTTCAAAACTTAAATTTAACCACAGAGGAAGTATTGGTTGATCAAGTGGAAGAAATGTGTGCCTTGGGGGAAATAGGTCTCCCATCTTAATTCTGAAAAGCCAGATGAAGAAATAATGGTAGAATGCCCTGAACTATTAAGGATATCAGAGTGCAGTGTACTTAGAGGAAAGTACCACAGACCCCATAGTCTGAAACAGAAAAAAGTTAAAAGCTTAGAGGCCTTCGCTATCTTTACCTCAAGTCATGCCATACTTACTATAGATTATAGCGAGGAACATATTATCCAAAACAAGGATTTTCTAGAAACGTGCATCAGAATCATCTGGGGAGCTTTTCTGAATACTCATATCTAGGCTCTTTACCCCAGTGGTGCCATGTACTTTCAGACAGTTCCTCAAGTAATTCTAGTAGTCACCTCCACTGATGTAAAAAGGGTCGACATATGTCCCTGACGTCTTTCAAGTTGCTGGTCCCAAAGGTAAAGGCTTGTCTGCATTTTCTTCTCTCAGATGCTTTAAGATACCACTTTACACCTACCTCCCAAGTTCTCATTAAGAACTTGATAGGTAAAGTTAATAAATTCCTGTTACTAAACTTTGCAGAATTATAAAGAAATTAAGGTACTCAAAGGTTAGAGCCCAGCTGATACCTTGTTTTTCAAAAGGCAGAAAGTAAATTCTGCAAATTACAAGAATGTCAACTCTTGATAGGATTCTAAAGTGGATTTATTAAATGGATGATTTGTGAACTCTTAATGGTCCACCAGGAGTTACGGGTCACTATAACCAGGGTTGTTTAGTATTTTAACTAGGATTCTGAACTTGTCAATCTGTAGAATGCAGTCAGACTAACAATTCTCAAAAGTGTTTTTGCTGACTCTAGTTTTGAGAGATATAAGTTCTCTGGTTGAATAAGTTTAGAAAAATTTTAAAACAAATTAGGCAGGCTTCTTGGAGCCAATATGCAGAATGATTAAACAAGGGAAATACAGAACACAGTATACTAAATTCAGAATTTAACCATATCCTCTTTCTCTTTTCCCGCACTGGTTCTCTAAACTTCCTTATAAATACTAGCCATCAGAAGACAGAATTAACTCTTTGGGGTGTTTGTGAACTGAACTTTATGAGGAGTTGTTTTTGAGACTTATCTGAGGCTGGTTATTTTTTTATATTTTATTTTATTAATACTTGGGTATACCATTTGGAAACTTAAAAATAAATGACTAATGTCTTGGGGAAATGAAGTTTCATGTGAATCATTCTGGGGGAAATGAAGTTTCATGCGAATCATTCTTTTATAATTAATTAAAAATTACAGACCTAACTCTTTATATATAAAGTGGATTCTTCTAGAGAAAACAGATTTGATGATACTAATTTTTATAAGTCATCAAACTTCCTAAACTCATTCATACACAAGTAGAGATTGTGTAAAAAGATGAAAGTGAGCTGAATGGTTATCTGGAGACTCTTCCTTGTTACATCTGAATCACTTAACTGCAAGCTTATGCCTCCCCTAATTTCCATTCCATCAGCCTCTAATTTAGAATTAAATTGAAACCCACAAACTTTATAGCTAGGAACATTTTTTTTTCCTTCTGAAGAAATCTGCAAAGAAGTACTCTTTATTGATTTAACATAGTTTCCATATGTTTAATCCCTGAAATAACTGAATATTAGTTGTTTAAAGCTTGTTATAAAACTTACTACATTTATCATAATTAGCTTTATACATGTTGATAGCAGAGGATTTGATCCAGAACAAATCAGATGAAAAGAAAGTGTTAGTCACTCGTGTCTGAGTCTTTGCCACCCCATGGACTGTAGCCTGCCAGGCTCCTCTGTCCATGGAGTTCTCCAAGCAAGAATACTGGAGTGGGTTGCCATTTCTTTCTCCAGGTGGTCTTCCCAACCAGGTATCAAACCTGGGTTTCTTGCTTTGCAGGCAGATTTTTTACTGTCTGAGCCATCAGGGAAGCCCAGAGATGAAAAGAAATTGATCCTTAAATACAGAAGAAATGCTCTGAGTACCTACTTTTGTACTAGGTACTCAGGGTTTAAAACAGGGAGCCAAACAGATACCATCTTCCCCCCCTTATAGTATAATGGAAAGACATCTGTTAATCAGCCTCATGAATAAATAATTTTAAATAAGTGCGATGCAGGAAAAGCATAAATTGTATGAAGGCTAATCTGGGGAGGTTGGGGACATCTTCCCTGAAGTTGTGACATTTGAACTACTGGTGGACATGAAGTATGGGAGGGCAGAAGAATCGTGCTTGCAGGCTGCAAAGTCCATGAGGCAGGGAGATGTGTAACCTGTGCTAAACGATGACGGCCTTGTTCGAGTGTGCACTATATGCCAAACATTGTTCCAAACTTTAAATGTATGAGTTCATTTATTTACAATGACTATGAGCTATGTACCATTATTACTCCCACTTGACAGAAGAACCAACAGGTCCAAAGACATAGTTTCTCCAGCAAAGCTCGGCACCATCTACCCTAGAGGCTAGGTCAGCCCGGCTAGATAAAAGAAGATGAAAATTAATGCAATGTCCTTATTTTTAAAAGATACCTTATTTCTAAGATGGACTTTTTTTTTTTTTTTTCACATTTTAACCTCTGAATTAAGGCTTCATCTTACTGAACAAGGAATGAGTTTGCATTGCATTGGAATCACCTGCAAAGCTCGATAAAACACATATTACTGGGCCTCATCCTCAATTTCTGATTCAGGATTGTCTTCAATTGAGCCTGCACATTCTCATTTCTAACAAGCCATGGAAGACCACAGTTCGAGAACCACTGAGGTGTTTCTTATTTAGCATTTGCAGCCATATCTGTGAAAACCTCTTGAAGCAGGTAAGACCAAGAGAGCACCAAGCATCGAAGCGTCCTAGATTCAGCAAACTACTATATGAAATTATTTGATGATATCTACTCAATAATACTTTATGTGTGATTACAGTTAAATGTGACTATCTCGGAGGCATGTGATCATACCACATAGCTTTTAAAAAAAATGGTCAAATCTAGATTTATCTTTTATAGCCTCATTTAACAACTTGGTATTTTTCGTATATTCTCCATACTCATATAATCTCTATAGAATATGTATAAAGAAGTATTAAATGTGTTTTTTATAAAAACTGGGATAACTATAAACTTTTAAAGCATCTTCTGTTTTTCAGCAATAACTTGTGAAAATCAATCCAAGCCACCTAGTATAATCAAGGTCAAAGTGAGTTATAGAAAGAAAGTGAAAGTGCTGGTCACTCAGTCCTGTCCAACTCTGCAACCCTGTGAACTGTAGCCCACCAGGCTCTTCGTCATGGCGTTCTCAAGGGAAAAATACTGGAGGGGTTGCTGTTTCCTTCTCCAGGGGGTCTTCCAAACCCAGGGATAAAACCTGGGTCTCTTGTACTGAAGGCAGATTCTTTACCATCTGACCCACCAGTGATGGACTCTAATTTAGCCATTGTCTTAACTCTAGCAGTCTGGATAGGCTTGGTTATGTTGTAGTAACAATTCCAAAATCTCAGTGGCTTACTCTGTCCAAAAGCTTTCTCCCTTTGGTCAGGCTACATGTCCAAAAGAGGAAGGCAAGGGAGTTCTGTCCCAGTTTCTTGGCTACCCAGACAGGAAGCTCCAGGCTGATACGAGCTTTCACGGCCACAACAGAGTAGGAAGGAAGCCTGATGACGAGCAGCACGTGAACCGAAAGCTTCTACCCAGAGGGGTGCGTCACTTCCACCCTCACTGCCCTGGCCCGAACATGCTAGGTGACACTCCTAATTTCAACATGAACAAAGAAGTTCACTCTTACCATAATTCCAAAATGGAATATTTTTAGCCGCTTCCATGACCACCACACTACTGATGGGCTTTCCCTTTATTTCCATGAGCATGTAATATATTTCCCTGTTTGTTTGTTAATACACTGATAGTTTTTGCTCTTTGGAGTGGATTCCTAGGGATTGTAGGATCAAAGATCCCCGATAGTTTTAAATTTTATAAATATTTTCTACTTATTTCCTAAAGGAATGTAAGAATTTATGTTTCCACCAGAAATTTATTAAAATACATTTTTTTCTGCATCCCCAGCAGCAGTAAGTATTCTAGCTGTTTTATTTTGCAAGCCTTGTGAACATGAAGCTGTTTGCACTATTATTTTGATTTGCATTTCCCTGAGCTCCAGTTTAAATTTGAGCATTTTTTTCATGACAGCTGTGCTTTTCATTTGTTTACTTTTCCATTGTATTAGTAGGTTTTTTCTATTAACATTTAAGCTTTCTGCATATTACATTGTCATCTGTTTTATAAGTGTGTCTTTCATGATTACTATTTGTAGCCTTGTTTACATATTTTTCATACCAGTTTTTTGTTGGCTGAGCCCTGTGGCATGTGGTTCAAAATGGGGATTGAACATGCACCCCCTGCACTGGAAGCGTAGAGTCTCAACCACTGGACTGCCAGGGAGGTGCTTCATACCAACATTTTAATGTATTTTCTGAGTTTAAAATCTTAGTTAAGAAGCTCCTTCTTGAATCCTGATAGTATACACAGTCACATGTATCTTTCAAGATTTTTTGAAAATTTAAGTAATAAAACTGTGGAACTCATTTCTGTATATGGCAAAAAGATATGGATGTTATATTATTAAATTTATATTCTTCAAATAGCCATTTGTGCCAGCATTATTTATAAAAACTTTTTAGCATTAAAATGAATTTCCATCTTTGTCATATAATTACTATAACAATAATTTATGAAATTTCCATTTTTTTCTTTAAGTGGTCTCATTACTCTATTTATGGGGCTTTTCAGGTGGCTCAGTGGTGAAGAATTCACCTGTCAGTGCAGGAGATGTGGGTTCGATCCCTGGGCTGGGAAGATCCCCTGGGGGAGGAAATGGCAACCCACTCCAGTATTCCTGCCTGGATAATCTCATGGACAGAGGAGCTCGGTGGGCTATAGTCCATGGGGTTGCAGAGAGCTGGATGAAGTCGAGCCCATGTGTGCACATGTACATGCACGCACACACGCACACACACACACACACGCAATTACTTCATTTATACCTACTAACTATAAGACATAATATATCTAACAACTCTAGTAACTATCTGGGGCTTCCCAACTGGTGCTAGTGGTAAAGAATCTGCCTGCCAGTGAAGGAGATGCAAGAGACTCGGGTTTGGTCCCTGGGAAATCCCATGGACAAAGGAACCTGGTGGGCTGCAGTCCATAGGGTTGCAAAAAATCGAACATGACTAAGCACACACACAGCTATAAAGCACAGTGACAGCTGAACCCAAAGGAAGTTTATAGATTTAATCCCTTCCATTATTACACAGAAGAATGAAAAATAAGGGTATTTAAAACATGTTAGAAGATAAGAACAGAACAATAATATTTTCTCAAAAAACTATGGCAGAGGAAATTAAGGAAAATGAAAATTAATGAGCTAGAACTAACTCTATTGCACTACCATTCCTTGGCACGGTTTAGTTCAGTTCAGTCGCTCAGTCTTGCCCAACTCTTTGTGATCCCTTGGACTGCAGCATGCCAGGCCTCCCTATCCATCACCAACTCCCAGATCTTACTCAAATTCATGTCCATTGAGTCGGTGATGCCATCCAACCATCTCATCCTCTGTCATCCCCTTCTCCTCCTGCCTTCAATCTTTCCCAGCAAGAGGGTCTTTTCCAATGAGTCAGTTCTTCACAGCAGGTGGCCAAAGTATTGGAGTTTCAGTTTCAGCTTCAGCATCAGTCGTTCCATGCATATTCAGGACTGATTTCCTTTAGGATGGACTGGTTGGATCTCCTTGCAGTCCAAGGGACTCTCAAGAGTCTTCTCCAATATCACAGTTCAAAAGCATCAATTCTTCAGTGCTCAGCTTTCTTTACAGTCCAACTCACATCCATACATGATTACTGGAAAAACCATAGCCTTGACTAGATGGACCTTTGTTGGCAAAGTAATGTCTCTGCTTTCGAATATGCCGTCTAGGCTGGTCATAACTTTTCTTCCAAGGAGTAAGCATCTTTTAATTTCATGGGTGAAGTCACCATCTGCAGTGATTTTGGAACCCCCCCAAATCTGTCACTGTTTCCATTGTTTCCCCATCTATTCACCATGAAGTGATGGGACTGGATGCCATGATCTTAGTTTTCTGAATGTTGAGTTTTAAGTCAACTTTTTCACTCCTCTTTCACTTTCATCAAGAGGCTTAGTTCCTCTTCACTTTCTGCCATAAGGGTGGTGTCATAAGCAGGGTGACAATATACAGTCTTGACATGCTCCTTTTTCGAATTGGAACCAGTCTGTTGTTCCATACACAAAACCTACCCAAATCTGGATTTTTGGAAAAGATAATAATTTATCTTTTCTTATCTCAGATAAACTCTGAGCCTGATCAAGGTAAAATGAAAAAAAGTAAAAAAGGAAAAGGAAAGATATCACAGATACAGAAAGGCTTTAAAAAGGGACTTTAATGTGTAATTCTATGACCACAAATTTGAAAGCTTGAAGGAAACAGGTCTTGGAGAGTTAGAGTATATTAGAATGGATTCAGGAAGTAGACAACTTGATTATATTATGTACAGTTAGATGCTGGCAAGGTATTACAGAGCCACTGTTACATTGCACAAATACCTTATCAATTCTTGGATCTGAATTTTTAAACAGTTAAATCTGAGGTTATTTAAACAATATAGGCCATAAAAATGGGTGAAAAACTCCCAACTCATTTATGAGGCCAGCATACCTTTAATTAAAAAGTTCCAGTGAAGACTGTATTAAAAAGCAACACTAAGGAAGTGCAATTTGTGCTTCAAGATTGACAAAATTTAAATAAAATATTGATCATTAGAATCCAGCAATAACAAACAAGTGATATCCTATGACCAAGTTCAAGGATGTTCAATATCAGAAAATATATCAACTTAATTATTACATCAAAACTTAAAGGGAGAAATTTATGGGACTGTATAAAAATTCAGTCATTCATAACAGTCTTTAAATGCGAATTGAGAAATCTGTTAAAATACAAATTCCTAATATATTCAATGATGAAACACAAAAAACTAAAATTTATACTGAGAAACTAGATGGCTCTCAAACTTTTAAACATTGTTTTTGCACTCAAAACATGTAAAAAGACAAGAATATGAGATATCTGGTATAAACTCAGTATAAAGAATATTTTTTGACATTTAAAAAAAGAACTGGTCCATTGCCTGGATAAATGCACAATGAGAATCTAGAAAAGAAATGTGGGGGAAAATTATTCCAGTAATGACCAAGAGCTATAAAATATTTCGGAGTAAATTAAGCAAGAAAAGGCATACAGCCTGACAGAAAACTACACGGTTTCATCGACAGCCACAGAATAAGTGCTGAAGGGATGGAAACATGATCATGTCCTCAGACGGGAAGGTATTACACTGTGAAAACGTCAGCTCTCTCAAAATTGAACTACTAGTCAATGTTACATAATACTGGTAGTGTTGTTTTAGATAGATTTAAAATCCCAAAGCTTATATAAAAGTAAAAAACGAATCCCTGAGAGAATCCTAGAGAAAAGGTATCAGAATGTATGACAAGTCACTATGAAAAATCAATACTGAATTTGGGAAGGAGGATGGAATAAAAACGAGGCGTGTTCAGAGAAACAGACTGAAGCAGAGGGAGGCAGGAGCGACCACATGATAAAGGCACTGTTGTACGGAATGAAGTAAGTCGGATACAGAGAGACAAACATACGATATTGCTTACGTTTGGCATCTTCTTCATGTGAAAGCCATGGCAAACCTAGACAGCGTGTTGAAAAGCACTCTGTCAACAAAGGTGCGTCTCGTCAAGGCTGTGGTCTTCCCCGTGCTCATGTATGGTTGCGAGAGCTGGACCGCAAAGAAGGCAGAGCATCAAAGAGCTGATGCCTTCAAACTGTGGTGCTGGGGAAGACTCCTGAGAGTCCCTTGGACAGCAAGGGGATCAAACCAGTCAATCTTAAGGGATCAACCCTGAATACTCATTGGAAGGACTGATGCTGAAGCTGAAACTCCAGTATTTTGGTCATCTGATGCAAACAGCTGACTCATTGGAAAAGTCCTGGATGCTGGGAAGATTGAGGGCAGAAGGATATCAGGATGTCAGAGGATGAGATGGCTGGATGGCATCACTGATGCAACGGACGTGAACTTGGGCAATCTTCAGGAAATGGTGAGGGACAGGGAAGCCTGGTGTGCTGCAGTCCATGGGGTCGCCAAGTGTTGGACACGACTGGGTGACTTAACAACACATGTGGAATCTAAAAAAGGATACAGATGAATTTACCTACAAAATGGAAATAAAGTCACAGAGGTAGAAGACAAACATGGTTACCAGGGGGTGAGGGGAGGGGGAGGACAAACTGGGAGATTGGATTGACATATATACCCTGCTGCTGCTGCTGCTGCTGCTGCTGCTAAGTCGCTTCAGTGTCCGACTCTGTGCAACCCCATAGGTGGCAGCCCACCAGGCTCCCCTGTCCCTGGGATTCTCCAGGCAAGAACACGGGAGTGGGCTGCCATTTCCTTCTCCATATATACCCTACTATGTATATAAAATAGATAACTAATAAGGACCTACTGTACAGTACCAGGAACCCCACTCAGTACTCTGTAATAGCCTATATGTGGAAAGAATAAGAGAGTGGATGTGTGCATGCCTGATTTCCTTTACTGTACATTTGAAACTAGCACATCGTGAATCAACTCTTCAATAAAAATTTTTAAATGTGTGTGCGTTTTTAATCATCACACTGTACACATTAAACTTATACAATGTGGAAAACAAGAGAGCAAGACACCAGCAACACACAAAGGGTGAAAAGAACAACATAGCAAATACTGACGTGACCAGTCATCCAACTGTTCATTGTTGCTACTTCTCTAACCTGCTGTTCATTTAGGCTTTAGAATAAACTGCTGCTGTCATCAGCCATGTCTGAAGTACTAATTAACACTTTATAATAACAGTCCTTTAGTTGTTTTTATCGTTCACTCACTGGAGACTTGGCTATAAATAGGATAACCACAATAACTCTGGGGAGAAGTTATTCTCTAGACACAGCACTAGTCACGATTTCTTCAAGTTGCCAAGTAACCTACCAAAGCCCCAGGCAAGACTAGGTTCATGGACTAGAGACTATACTCCTTCTGCAAGAGGCAGCGGATGTCAGACGTTTCTTTTCTTCGCAGGTTTTTCGACAGTGACATCACAGACAAATGTATTTTAGATTTTGACTCTGTATAAAGTCCAGTTCTCTATACATTGCCTCCCTGCCCCTGCCCCCTTCCCCCACCCCTTGCCTGCCACCTGAATTTGTCACACAAACACACAAACAAAACTGGAAAGTTTCAGGAGGAAACAATTCTTATACTCTGCGGGGATGCATTATGATAATTTCTGTTTTATTCTTTTTTAAAATGCTCCTTGAAAGCCACCACCTTGATATTATCATCCACAGTTTGAATAACACCAATGTTTTAACTTTATGCACTTCTTTTATGCACAAAAGAGTAAAATTTTATCTAGTGACAACTTGCATACATTGATATATCCATGTTGCATAAATTATGAAAATTGTTTTTTGAATTCTCAAATTTTTGTTTGACAATGTATCACTGATTCAAAGATGACGTTGAACTTTGGAATGTGTGGAGTATATGTTGAGGCAGGATGTTTTCTGATTATTTTCATTTTGCTATTGGCAAGATTATCTTGCATGACCAATATATTTCTCCACAGACTTTTATTTAATTTTTAGAATGGGCAAAGTATACAAGAAATCTAATAAAATATGAATGACAGACATGAAAAGACTTTCAACCTTATTAGTAATCAGAGAATACTTTGTTGTAGGAGTTTATACTGAAACAGCCACTTGGGTAAACAATTTTGTATTGTCTAGGAAACCTGAATATTGATAATCTAGGAAGCCACAGTTCTGCTCTCAGATTAATACTCTGGAAACATTTTTGTGTAAAAATGGACTTGGAAACATGTAAATAATAATACTTATAATAATACTATTCACAATAGCATAGACAGGGAAAAGCTCAAATGTTCACTGACAGTCGAATGGATAAACTGTGGTTACTCATATCACGTTATTTCACACAACAGTGAAAATGAATTCCATCCACATGTAACAACACGGATGAATCTAAAAAACACTACTGTGAGCTGAACACATGTATCAGGAGAATTTACAGTATAAGATGCTGTTTCTTTCATGTTAACATTCAAGCTAAAATTACATTGCATAGGAACTCATATATATGAAAACATAGAAAAGTCAGAAAATTATTAAACTAGAAATCCAGGTTAGTAGATGCCTCTTCGGGGGAAAGTTGAAGTTGTGAGTGCAGTGGAACACACAACGTACAGACATTTGTTTTAAAATGTCCAAGCGCAAAATTAAAAATTTTGTTTGTACCCAGAAATGACCTTAGACATTTTTTTAGAATTTGCTTGAGTTAATTAACTTAGCCAGCCTATCTTCACTTTATTAATAAATGTGCAAATATAATATTTATTTCATCTTAGGGATATATTTCTTTGAAAAGACCTAAGTTTTCTCACAGCAATTTTTTAACAAAAGATTTCAAGAATCATGCCATTTATTTCAATCTGACTCTTCTAAGGGAAAGTAACTAAAACTTTAGAAAGCTAAAAAAAAATGTTGAAAATGTCTCAGATTATTTTTTCTTTTTAAAAGATACAAGCTTCTATTTTTAAGTCTTACAAACTTACAGAAAAAGTACAAGGCCATAAATGAATGCATAACTCAAAGAATTAGCACCAATGAACCCACCTGAGCAACTGCCACCCACTCAGGTGAAAAACAGAGCATTACCAGAATCTCAGAAGCCTTCCACACGCCTCTTATTAAGCTACCAACCCTTTTTAATGCATCATTTTGAATTACTAATAAGTGCAATAGACGATTCAGGTTATTTGATTGCTGTTCAGCAAACGTTCACGGCCTGTGCATCCACGTTCAGACCACTCATCCTGCCCTACTGACGCTACACTTGGTCATCTGAACTTTTACATCTAATGGAACCGTGGCAGAAGCAGCAGGGTGCCAGTTCTGGGCCGAGGCTTTAGGAAACACAGCAGGTTTCTGACCTCAAGGAGAATGTACCCCCGGGTAGCCACTGGCCCTTCATTTTGACCCCTGGAATGAGACACGTAGAGCAGACCTGAATTTACTAGCAGCCTGAATTAGAGTTGTCCCAGGCAACCTACATACTTGACAGGAAGAAAAGTGAATGCTTTTTGCTATATGCCACTGAGATTGTGTTGGTTGCAGCAAAGGCTGACTGATACAGCGACCATTCAGTATACTCGACAAAGCATAAGTGAGTGAACCCCGCTTATTACTCTGTGAATCCATTTAAGGCTTTGTTCACTTCAGGCTCACGTTTATTATTAACTGAAGGATAATATTTAACTCTGACATATATTTAATTAGATACTTCCTGGTCAGAGATTACTTGATACTTCCTTGGTCTATTTCAAGATACTACTATTTTTAAGGCAAGGAAATCAGTCAGTGCCAATATTTTCATTTGTTTAAAAAACACTGCTTTCAGAATAATACTGTTTATCACTGATTTGTCTACATAGTACTCCCCACACTGAGTCTTTTTTTTTAATGTTATATACATAGCAATTTTTTGCATTATGCAATATCAACTTTGAATATGTTATTTACCTTCAGAAAAGGTACAATTTATTTTCATTTTTATATTTTTTGTAAGATAGCAGCATCATAATGTTTAACTCATATGAAACTGAAGGAGAATTGGTAAAAATAAAAATAAGTATAGTGACAGCTCAATAAATACTGAATTGCATGTGAAGTGGTGGTTTATATTTCAATGACTATAACCCTGCCTTTCTATAACATAGTTCTAAAATGTTTTAAAAATATTCATTTCTGAAGGACTGTCAAGATCATGGACACACAGAAAATCTCAAGTGTATTCAGCTCAGGTCCACTGCACAAAAATTTCCTCAATGCATGCCTTTTATGAACCCATTGGACCGGTAGGATCTCGGTGAGCTCACAAACTTGTAAATAAAACATCCTTTATTATTAGGAAGTGTGCTAATGTGGAGATCTGCACAGGATATGTCAGTGGGCATTAAATGCAGCCTGAGAGTTGAAACTTGTTTATGATATTAACTTCTAAATAAAGATCAATAAGGCACTGAAAATGATTAACTTGCAATCAAACTGGGATTAATTTGTAAAGATACAATCTTGAAGATTTTAAACACCACTAATGTTTCGGTGTGTTTTCTGGGACGATTTAAGCAGGATGTGCAGAACTGACCTTTCCAAATTGTGTCACTGAATATTTTAAGCAGATTATTTATTTAAAGCAAATATGTATGCATAGTTTCCTTTCTCAAAATTTAATTCAAACTTGTTTTGATAGCTTCTTAAGGCTTCTTTCAACTGGACATTTTGGTTTTTTAATTAAATAATATCCATAAATTCAACTGTAATCATTCACTCATAATAAGCAACAAAAATAGATAATCAACTACTTTTCTCACTATATTCCTAGAAGTACAGCAGAACTTCTGCTTCAGCAGAAGACTTCTCTAGACTGGGAAAATTTTTAGAAATTATATGTTTTACATAAATTTTTATGGATTTTTTAAACATTCATATTTCAGCACCTTAGAAGACATTTTATAACTGTCTTCTCAAATTAACTTCTAAGTTTAAAACAAAGTTAACTTCAAATAAATTTTATCATTGGTTTTATTTTTAAAGATTTATATTTTCTTTCTCAAATATATTTCAAACTTTTCTAGCATGTAACAAGTTCAAGATTATATGGGCATGTATTCTTACAAATGCATTTATTATTGTTTACATGATCTACACATGGGATTGGTAACGAGCTGTTTGCAAACCTCCATTTAGTTTGCAAAACGTTTTCATTTTTGTATCATCTTATTTAGTGCCTTCCCTGAGGAGGAGGTATCGTTATCATTGCTATTTTATTGATGAGCAAATTGAGTCTGAGAGAGATTAAGTGACTTTACAGGTCACAGGCCTGGAACCTAGTTTCTCTTCACATTATTCACCTCAAATTAAATAAGCTTTAATATAATATTGCACCTCTAGAGGGGCCTTCACACTTTTTTAAAAAAATTTCTACAACTTGATTAATTACAGTTGACCCACTGAAATCTGGAAAGAAAAAATAATCATCTTTCCTCTGCTTTTCTTCAAATTATCCCACTTGAGCTGGAGATCACAGGATATGGCAAATTAGACGAAACATTATTTTTAAGGCATTTGACAGTGCGATTAAAGGGTCTGAAGTGACGACCTTTGGTCAGACTGCTGTTTCAGTTTTATTCGTTGTTGCTGTTTTCTGCTTTTTCAAACTGCTCGATTAACTTCACAATATCTAATGAACATCTCTCCACGCAATAGGTAGAACTGTAGCTGGCAGAAACTTAACAGATTGGGTCAAAAACAACAGTCAGTGAGAAGCCGGTAACAGGAAGCCCACAAGAAACACCACCAGAAGATTTACAACTAAGGTCTGTCACGAACATGTAAGTTTAGGAAGCAGGTGTCCCTCTATTAGCATCAGGCATCACGGCATAAGGCGTAACTCATCATGATGGCCGTGGTGAGGCGGTCAGCGCTAACTGCCCGCAGATTATGACTCAACTGCTTCTCCCAAAGCTTTTCCATTAAGCTGCTTCACCCCTTCCCAGTGCTTCCCATATTCTCCTCTCTCACCCTTGCCTGTGGCTCTGCAAGCCTCTGAGCCATGTCCCATCTATAATGCAGAAAGGGCTGCCTAACATGGAAGCGCCTACGATTTCCCTAGGTACATGGCTTCCAAAAGGAGGGCCACAGGCTCTCTTTATTAGCGTCTTGCCCCCTTTCATCCTTGTTTTCAGTCTCCTGGTTGGCATTTTCCATGCCGAGATTTTTTTACTGCTGTTCCTCTTTGGACGCCACTGCTTCTGGGCCTATCCTTGCTGTCTCCTGGTCTTCCCCATCCTTGCTGCAAGAGTGACGCTTCCCCTCCTAGTCACTCCCAGCCCCAGCACATCCTATTCTTGGGGGCCGCCCCCGGCACACATACCCTCAGGGCCATCAGGAGCAGGGACTGAGAAGACAGTGGATGACCAAGAGGTCTCTCAGCCTTAATTTTAAGACCACTATAACAATTCAGGAAAAACTAGATGCAAGTTTAAATGAGAAAGACACTGCATTAGAAATTTCCAGGATCTAGAATCAACTAGATCTAGAATCAACTAGAAAAGTGTGTTGATCTGGTTAAGGAATTTTCTTTTAAAGCATCTATTGATAAATAAGAGACCACACCATTGTGTGTGGCTCAGTATGTTAGCAAATTTGGAAAACTCAGCAGTGGCCGCAGGACTGGAAAAGGTCAGTTTTCATTCCAATCCCAAAGAAGGGCAATGCTGAAGAATGTACAGACTACCACCCAGTTGCACTCATTTCACATGCTAGCAAAGTAATGCTCAATAATCCTTCAAGCGATGCTTCACCAGTATGTGAACCAAGAACTTCCAGATGTATAAGCTGGGTTTGGAAAAGGCAGAGGAACCAGAGGTCAAACTGCCAACATTTGTTGGATCATGGAGAAAGCAAGGGAATTCCAGAAAAACATCTACTTCTGCTTTATTGACTACGCTAAAGCCTTTGACTGGGTGGATCATAACAAACTGGAAAATTCTTAGAGATGGGAATATCAGACTACCTTACCTGCCTTCTAAGAAACCTGTATGTGGTCAAGAAGCAACAGTTAGAAGCAATGTGGAACAACTGATTGGTTCAAAAATTGGAAAGTAGTATGACAAGGCTGTATATTGTTACCTTGCTTATTTAACTTATATGCAGAGCACATCATGTGAAATGCCGGGCTGGATGAATCACAAGCTGGAATCAAGATTGCCAAGAGAAATATCAACAATCTCAGATATGCAGATGATACCACTCTAATGGCAGAAATGGTTTTTCTAGCAGTCATATTAGAGTTGGACCATAAAGAAGGCTGTGTACCAAGGAATTTATATTTTTGAATTGTAGTGCTGGAGAAGGCTCTTGAGAGTCCCTTGGACTGCAACGATATCAAATCTAAAGTCAATCCTAAGGAAAATCAATCCTGAATATTCATTGGAAGGACAGATGCTGAAGCTGAAGCTCAATACTTTGGCCACCTGATACGAAGAGCTGATTCACAAAAGACTGATGTTGAGAAAGATTAAAGGCAAAAGGAGCAAGGGGTGGCAGAGGATGAGATGGTTAGATAACATCACTGGCTCAGTGGACATGAATTTGAGCAGACTCTGGGAGACCGTGGAGGACAGAGGAGCCTGGCATGCTACAGTCCATGAGTTCGCACAGTCAGACATGCCTTAGTGAGTGAATGACAACAGCGTTAATAAATGAGGTTTTAGCTTTAATTTTTGTCCTTTATTTAGGAATTATTTCTAACATATATTAGCCTACTTTCTTTCTAGGGAATATGTTTAGGAATGATGTTCAAAACATGATTTAATCTTTTTTAAAGATTGTGCTTTTATAGTGACTACATTAAGCATATGTTTTTCCTGATAAATTATGGGAGGTACAGGTGTTGATGGTATCTGAGGATGGGCTAAATAATACCTGTAGGAAAACAATCATAAGACTAGCTCGTTAAGGATCAGCTTATTCCCTGTCTTTTAGTTGCCTATAAATTCTAGATGATCACCATGAATGCAAACTTGTTAATAACTAAAGCAAATCGAAACTTCTTTCAGAAGCTATATGTAAATATCTCATTCATTCTTGAAATAATACTTGAGTACCTACTCATTCCTCCTTTGTCGGATGGGGATAACAGCTGAGCTTTCTGTATCAGCCAGGTTTCTTTGTTGAAGACAACATGAGTGAGCTCCGGCTGTACCCTCCCTGGCGGGCCAGTGGCTAAGACTCATGCTCCCAATAGAGAGGGCCCGGGTGCCATCTGTGGTCAAGGAACTAGACCCCGCATGCCATAGCTAAAGATCCCGCATGCAGCCAGATACATATATGAATATTAAAAGGAGAATAAACCTTGGCTAACTTATCTGGAAAAAGATTGTGTTGGAAGAAAAAGGGGATGGAGAAGTCGCTGTGGAAAACGGGCCCGCCATGACCACCAGCACTGTCTCAGCCAGACCCAGGTCGCCACAGTGACGCACACCGCTGGGGGTTATCTCTGCATCTCTGCGGCACTTTGTGCAGATTCCAAGTTTAAGGTGAGTGCACCCAATTGACGTAACCTGGGTCCCATGCCCTGACTACTCCCTAGTTACCAGAGAGTGGTGACAAGTACGTGAGCCAGACTCAGCTTTCCAACTGCAAAGTGGGCACTGTTCCCACCAAGACTCATAATTACGGATTCTCCGCAAATAGAATGGGAGGTTAGAAATTAGGCAGGTAAAAAGCAGTGCTCACTGTAGGACCTCACAAGACTGGGAAGACTCAGTGTGGGGGTCTGTGTAAAGCACTTGGCACAACGCTGGCACAATGCTGGCACAAGGAGGCAGTTGATCAGCTTCAGCACTGTTATCATTATTAACTCTATGAGGCGGGCAATGCGCTCATTTTAGGGATAAAAATGTGATAGGGCACATTTCTAACCAAAAGCCTCAATTATTTTGGAAAGCTTTACGGGCAGAAACAAATGTAAAAACATAATAATAACACCAATAAATAAGTGCTACAGTATAGGTATGACTTATACTATAAGTCATATACTTTGACTCATACTGTGACTCATACTGTGACTCATACCTATGCTGGAAAAGAAGGAAAAGGAAAAACAGTCAGAACAGAGAGGAAAACAGACTAAGTTCTGAATCCTGAGCGCCGCATCCTGAAAGGACTTGGCATGTCTGAATTCCTGTGACTGGGGCAGGTTCAGGATTGTGAAGGATTCTGTGTATCACCGAAATGAGTGATTTCACTGATTACCCTTGGTAAAGGGGGTGACCTAATCAGACCTGGGGGGTGGGGTGAGAGTGGATGAGACTGAGCAGAGGCAATGTCGAGTTCAGATGAGAGAAGATGACGGGCTGTTCTCGGGGAAGATGAAAAATAAGACAACAGCTTAGAAATACTGGGTCGACCAGAATTCAGGGTTCATTCAGGGTTTTCTGTAAGAGATTATGGGACAACCTGAATGAACTTTTTGGCCAACCCAATAATTTAGTACATAGAATGAACTACATTCAGTGCCTCCAACACTAGGAGTGAGGAATGGAAGGATCCTGGGTGACTAAAAAAACCACACAACTTCTTATGTCGAGTGGATGGCCATGCTATCATTATAATGATAGGCAAGGGAGTAATTTGAAGCAGTTGGGAGAGGAAAGAGAACGAGTTTCTGCGTGGTTTTTGGCTTGCCTCACATTAAGAATTGGCAACAGGGAATGCAGCTGAAGCTATTAAAGTGGCTATCAATCAGGGAAGGAGGAAAGACTCAGTAGATATCTATAATATTGATTCCTATCAAAATGAAAGAACCAAATCACAAGATTTTGCATGCGATCTCAGAGGTAGTTCTTGGAGACCACATCTATGACAGGAAGAACTGAGATCTCTGGATCTCAGTTTAGGAATCTATGGGATAGCACAAAGAGACCTGGGGAAGTCTTACAAATATTCACTGAGTGAGAGCGAAGCTGAAATGTTTACAAACATAAGTATGGAATACATTTTTACGATGAGTTCTGGCAGCAGGTAAGATACAGTTATATCCACTATGCTTAGCAACATATGCTCAGTCTCCTAGAGCTGTCTATTCTCTTGCTGTTTGTTTATCTGTGGGTCCCATGTATTTAATAACAACAACAGTTGGCACTGTTAAATGAGATGTAAAGGCCATCATGTCTGGCACTAGGGACACAAAGACAAATTAAGGACCCTACCCTGCTCTCAAGGAGCTTACAGTCCAGGTGGGCAGTACTTGTAAATAACTAAAGTACCGACGGGGAAATGAGTGTTGGAAGATGTGCATGCGATAGGTGCTGAGAGAGAGCACCATACTGCACCGCAGTTTTGAAACAAGGTTTTGAGGGAAAATTTCTTGGAGAGGACCAAAAGGCTTTATTCTGAAGAATTCACTGTATTTAGTCTGGCAACACTTCAATGCAATCCATAGCATAGCTGTTTGTTCTGTACTGCAAGCACTTCAGAAGGGCTTGAACGTAAAGTACAAGAAATGGCAAAAGGCGGTGGGTGGAAATGAAACTAGACAAGTAAGCAGGGCTAAGACAGTAGTCTAAAAGGCCAGCAATTTCCAAGAAAGGTAACTCAGTCTGTGAGGAAGCTGTTAGGACGGCTTTATGGATTTTTAGCACGGTGATAAACTAGGAAACAATGAGGAGGCATCCAAATTCATTGGAAAAAAAAAAAGACAAAGGAGATCCCCACTGTGCTAGTCAAACAAAAACAGTTGAAGGATCATATGAGACATCTTAAGGAGTTTGGGCTTCCCTCATAGCTCCGTCGGAGAAGACCTGGGTTTGATTCCTGGGTCAGGAAGATCCTCTGGAGAAGGACGTGGCAACCCACTCCAGTATTCTTGCCTGGAGAATCCCATGGACAGGGGAGCCTGGCAGGCTACCATCCATGGGGTTGCAAGAGTCGGCTCGACTTAGCGAGTAAACCACCAAGGAGTTTGGACTTTATACCAAGGGTAGTGGAGTGCCTCCACAGGAGTTTAAAGAGAGGAGTACCTAATCAGGCTTTCATTTTATAAAATGCAAATCTGATGGTACTGTACAGACTGGATTAGGAGCAGACAAGATTGCAGCCTGGGAAATGCCGCGTGAACGGCCTGAAATAAGACAGCAGCTGCTAGGAGAAACTGGATACACCAGAGAGGCAGGGCTGCTGTTTAGGCACTAAGCTGAGTCAGACTCTGTGTGACCCTATGCTCTGTAGCCCACCAGACTCCTCTATCAAATGGGATTTTCCAGGCAACAATACTGGAGTGGGTTGCCATTTCCTTCCCCAGGGAATATTCCCCACCAGGGAGCCAATCCGCCTCTCCTGTACCGGGCGGATGGAGTCTTTACCTTTGAGGCACCAGGGAAGCCAGAGAAACAGGGAGCTAGGGGCAAAGAGACAGTAATGAATTGCAAGTGGAGGAGGAAGGGGAGGAAGAGGGAGAGAGAGAGAAAATCAAGTCACTACTCACAGTAAGTTGTGTGTATGGGCTTCTATTGGTCTGTCAAAGCCTTTTAATCTTAAATCCAAAATGAAGTCAAAGCAGTGAACTGAAACCATCCACTCCTTTTCGTTTTGAAATCTAATTAAGTTTTACCTCCTGGCAATCTGGAATTAAATTTCTGAGATTGCTGTCAATTATTTCCTTTCTTGGTTTCTCTTCCTCTTTCTTACTTTCCTATTTTATTCTTAACATCTTATGTTTTAACTCTATGCTAAAATACCTCATCATAACTTAGCTTTCCCCCTAGAACTGTGGAACATCTAAATAACTGAAACTTGTCCCCATCACAATCTTGTAGATTTCCCAAAGCTTTCCCAAACTTGTCCTTGATCAGAATCTTGTAGGTTTCCTGAAGCCTTCCCCTTGCTACTTGGAATGTTTCCGGGTTAATGTTCACAGGGTAATTGCTGTGAGTACGACTAGCTTTTTCTCCGCGGAGACTCTCAGCATTATAGTCATCATATCATTTTCTTAAAAAAACAAAACAAAAAAACTTCTTTTTGTCGTAAAGGCGAAACATATTTTCATCATATTAAACTTTCGAATACGACTCACAGGTATGTCACTTGTACAAACAGAAAAACAAATAAACAGATTATATCTGGGTTCCACTAAGTGTATACGGCGGTGGCAGAAGAAATGCAAAATTTCCATCTCAGACCCCCGTTCCCAAAGGCAGAACAGCAAGTTTGTTGCACGGGGAGGTGACCACCCTCGTTGAGCAGCGCAGCCCTAGGCTGCGGGGGAGTCCGCCTCCCCCCGCCTCCGCCCAGCGGCCCGCCGCCCCCCACTACCCCCCCACCCTCTCCACAACCCAGGGTCCTCGCCCCGTCCCCGAACTACTTTCTCCGTCCGGGAACTGATTCCTGCTGCGACGGACTGCACCGTCCCTGCAGCCACAGTCCGCAGGGGGCTCTGCAGGCGCCGGGAACCACAGCCCCGCGAACCAGGCGGTTTTGCGGGGGCAGGAACTAGGGCTCCGGGCCAGGCCAGGGGAGGCTCCTCCGGGAGCAGCCGAGCGCCCACCAGGTCCGGGAGGCTCGGCGCCGCGGGCTGGAGAGGAGGGGAGGGGCGGCTCTGCGCCGAGCGCGCCCCCTCCCGGCGCGCCCCCGCTTCTGGCGCGCGCGCCCTCCTCCCGGCGCGCGCCCCCCTCTCCCGGTGCGCGCCCACCCCGCGCGTGCCCCCTCCTCCCGACGTGTGCCCCCTCCTCCCGGCGCGCGCGCGCCCTCTCCCGGTGCGCGCCCACCCCGCGCGCGCCTCGTCCTCCCGGCGCGCGCCCCCTCTCCCGGCGCGCGCCCACCCCGCGCGCGCTCTGTGCTCCCGGCGCGCGCCCCCTCCCCGGCGCGTGCCCCCCTCTCCCGGCGCGCGCGCCCGCTCCGCCCGCCGGGCCCGCGGCCTCCCCGCCCCCTCGGGCGCTCCGTAGCCGTGACGTGCGCGCGGCGGGGCCGGGGACTCGGCAGGGCGCCGGCCGGCGGGTGGAGACGGACCCGGGATCTGTCCGAGCAGGAAGCGAGCCGGAGACCGGTCGCCGCCGCCGCCGCCCCGTCCCGGTGCCGGCGCTCGCCGTCGCTGTCTCTTCGCCCTCGTCAGCCCCAGACCCCACCCTCCAGCCTCGCCGGCGACAGGTAGCCCCGCCGCCGCGCACCTGCCCTCGCGTCCGCACCGGTGAGTGTCCGGGGCGCCCGCGCCTCGCCCTCTGCAGCCTCGCTGTCCGAGCCCGGCCTCGCTTCGAGGCCTCCGCCCGCCGCCCGGGGTCGACGAGCCGGCTCGGTTCTTCTCCCCAGGACGCCGGGGGTGAAGCAGGTGATGCGTGGGCCCGGGCGGCGGCGGTCCCGGGAACTCAGGGCTGGGTCTCACTTCCACAGGACAATGAGAGTCTCCATTCATGGGTTTGTCATCACTAAGATACCTTTGTGTATCACCTCTGGCTCCCAGGTTGAAACAGAGCACTCAGGTGTCCAGCTCAGACCTGGACGCTCCGTGACAGTTTTCTCTTTCGTCCACGAGCTTAAAATTCAATGCAGAAAGAGTACTTTTTGTTCTGGGATGCGAGAATCAGCTGCTATTACTATTAATCATACAGGAGCCCGGATTGGGACTATGTAAACTTGCATTTTTAGTCTTCGGTTAGTCTAGTGTTTTGGGTTTTTAAATTTATGTATCTGCTACTGAACAAGAGCTTTTCATATTTGTAAGTTTCCGAAACTCTTTAAACGATTAAAATTGCTCAAACTCTGGGATAAGGAAATACTTTGAGAGGGTTATTGTTATTAGAGCATCCGTATCAGAAATATTTCCATACAGTTTTAGAAAAAGTGTTACATTTTATCCGGCGTGAAGTTTGTAGTGGAGGAATGCTTAAATCCTAATCTACAGATCTGAGGAGCTAGGAACACTGCCCCAATTTAATAGGCTGCTGTTCATGCTAAGTAAGTTTTCCTGGTGGTTGTGCTCTGACCGTGTAGATGCAGTATAGGTAAATATCGTCTGGGTTTGAGAGTTTTAAAGTGTTATTCTTAAGATTTAGCTGAACACTGTTCACACCATAAAATGTGAATCTTGAACTTGGTCATGGTACAAAGGTTGGCAGCAAAAGGACGCTTCTCTACAAATTAACTAAACCTCTTAGATTCCTTGGCTTGTGGTTTGCCATTGAAAATTGTTTACTGAAAAAACTACCTTGGTGTCTTTTAATATTAGTTTTAGTAACACCACAACTTGGTCTATAGCCAGAGCTTGAAACAAAGCAACCTTTTAAAATAACTCATTGACTTTTAAATATCCAGCTTAATTACTTGCATAGTGGTAAACAAAAGTTATTTTAGTCTTATGCACACTTGCCCAGTTGCACTTGTATGTTCTGTGCGACATGCTATTCATTGTTGGCTTTTAAGTTACATTTTAGTTTCCAAAAACTGACTTTAAGAGGGAGTAATGGAAGTGGTGAGCAACGTTAAGAAAAGATAATGATTAAAAACTCTCTATATAATATTTTAAACTATGTATAATATATATTTTTTTTCATTAGTGCCTGGAAACATGGGCAAGAAAAATGTAATAAGGTATTGCAAAATTTAATGTAAATTCATGCAAAGTCTTAAAAATATCATAAGTCGTAACCCATGGAGCTCATCTGAAATGGATTTTTTCCTCTGTTTATGTTTGTGTGATCAAGTTTTAAAATAACAGTGGCCAGGAAATCTGAGAGAAGCTGAGGCCCTTTTCTCATCCTGTTGTGACTTTGCCTGGAGACTGTGGTAGATTATGTAGTCCATTGTTTAGATAACCCAGCTGTCTCCGGATTCTCAAATACAACTTTCTTTTTTTTTCGTTAATTAATTTTTATTGCAGTATAATTGCTTACAATGTTGTGCTACCTTCTACTGTACAGCAAAGTGAACCGGCCATACATAATACATATACCCCTCTTTTTTGGATTTTCCCTCCCGTTTAGGACATCACAGTGCATTAAGGAGAGTTCGCTGTTCTGTACAGTATATTCCCATCAGTTCTCTGCTTTATACATGGTATCAGTTGTGTAGATGTGTCAGTCCAATCTCCCAATAAAACACAGCTTTTCAAATAACATTTTAAAGAAATGATCATGAGGTTTGAATAAATATAAGCACCCCAGACTTTTTTCTAAGAAAACTTTACAGTCTGCCGATATCTTTTGTGTCAAATGTCAGTTTTACAAGGATATTTAACCTTTGTGAATTTTTTATTTCTATATATTAAAACATTTTAAGTAAAAGATTGAAAAAAAGTATGACAACTGTAATAAATTCCATACGGTTTATCTGCGATGCTTATGAGATATTTGGTATTAGTATAATTGGTGACTGGCCCTTTGGTAGGATAAAATTGTCGTTTATTAGGCATCTGGCATGAGCAGAACAGTGAGGAACTTGATCTACAAAATAATTTTCAAGGTTGGTGGTCTTGTGTGTGTGTGCATGCTCGGGTGCTCAGATGTGTCCGACTCTGTGACCCTCTGGGCTGTAGCCCCCCAGGCTCCTCTGTCCATGGAATATTTCAGGTAAGAATAGTGGAGCAGGTTGCCACTTCCTACTCTAGGGGATCCTCCTGACCCAGGGATTGAACCTGCGTCTCTTGAGTCTCCTGCATTGGCAGGCGGATTCTTTACACTAGCACCACCTGTCCTAAATTGTCCCTTGAGGAAATTTAGGCTCAGAGAGTAAATATTTGCTCAAGGTAATGAGGTCCTGTCAGTTCCTGAGAGATTCTGGATTCACGCTCAAGTCCTCTGACCGTGAAACCTCGGTCCTTTCCACCAGAGCGGGTTACCTTGATCTCAGGTGCATTTGGTAGACTCTTCTGGTAAACCTGCAGAACTGGTATTGTTCTAAAGAATGTAACTGCAGAGTGAAGGAGGTATAGAGGAGCAATGTTGAGAAAGACTGGACATGGGACTGTGGAACTAACTTTGAATTCTGTTTCTTCGTTCTTAGGTGGACAGCCTTAAACAGTGATATGATGTTGCTTTATCATTTTGGGGGTAAATTCCAGAATATTACATGTATTGTGCACTTTTAATTTTGGTGGGTTATAGGAACTAGAATCAGACTGCAATGTAGTACTGGTTTTCATTGTAGCTGAAATGAATAGCATAATATTCTTGGTTAGGATGGAACTTCAAATGAGGTAGACTATTGCCCATAAGTACAGTAGTTGCCTTTTAAATAATACATAATTAACTGTGTAATACTAAGGGGGGAAATGGTTTTTAGATCATGATTAAATGGGGACCTGTTCGATTAGAACAGTTTTTTAATGGCCTGTGTTTATTTCAGGAATGTCCCTCGAGCTGTAATAGACGTAGAGAACAAAAATGAGCACACGAAGTCCACCTTCTGTAACAAATGAGTCATTTCGGCAGTAGGATGTGGCTGAGTAAATGAGCAGAAAAATGGTGGGAAGGCGGAGTTGGGTGACTTCTGTTACAGGTGTTTATTTGTTTTAAACTGCGGGGAATTTCGCATCTGGAAGATACTCATATTCAACTGTAAGTACAAAACCATCATCCAAAGGCTAAGTGTAAATTATTAATGGATGATCTGTAACACATCTGCTTAGGGGTGTGTGTGTATGTGTGTGTGTGTGTGTGTGTGTGGATAATCAAGAACTAACTAAAGCTTAATAAGCTTAATTTTGTTTTTGATAATAAGCTTAACTGTTTTTGAGGCATATATAATGTTAAGAGGAACCAGGACGGTCTGCATTTAAAATAGTTACACTTTTATTTGACACATTTCAGTTCAGTTCAGTTCAGTCGCTCAGTCGTGTCCGACTCTGCGACCCCATGAATCGCAGCACGCCAGGCCTCCCTGTCCATCACCAACTCCCAGAGTTCACTCAGACTCACGTCCATCGAGTCAGCGATGCCATCCAGCCATCTCATCCTCTGTCTCCCCTTCTCCTCCTGCACACAATCCCTCCCAGCATCAGAGTCTTTTCCAATGAGTCAGCTCTTCGCATGAGGTGGCCTTTAGCATCATTCCCTCCAAAGAAATCCCAGGGCTGATCTTCAGAATGGACTGGTTGGATCTCCTTGCAGTCCAAGGGACTCTCAAGAGTCTTCTCCAACACCGCAGTTCAAAAGCATCAGTTCTTCGGCTCTCAGCCTTCTTCACAGTCCAACTCTCACATCCATACATGACCACAGGAAAAACCATAGCCTTCATACACTTAGTGGACTGTTAATAATCTTAAAGTGTAACTCTTAGGATATCTTTCTAATTATGGTGTTCAAAACAAAGATGAATTTTTTGTTTTCTTGTTGAGTGGTGTAAGAATGACACAGTGGTTTGAGAAATGACCACAAGTCAGCAAGAGTTCTCCTTGTGAGTACTGAAGCGTGGGAAGTCAAACCGGAAGAACAGATCCAGCTAGAAACCTTGCTAGTGTCAGAGAGAGGGGGAAGGCCTTTTCTATTCACAAAGCAGACCTCCAGTGAAACCAGAATACCTAGGCACATTCCTCAGGTGATATTCACATGCCTGCCAGGAGATGTGCACAAAGCCCGGCGGCGCTCCCGCAGAACCGCAGGCATCGCTCTTGTACCTTGCCTCACTTGTTCTTTTCTTTGAAGGTAATCTGCCGCTTAACCTTTAGACGGTAAGGTATTCGATATCGCAGATTTAAAATACTTCTGTTCTATATGGATGAGCTCCTTTTCCAACCAGTATTTACTGAGGGTCCATTGTGTCTAAACACAGCTGTTAATGGGCACTGGTTCTTCCCTGTCCTGGCAGATTTAGGGTACAGAAAGCATGGAGCAGATGCAAAAAGAAAGATAATCAGAAACATCCATTTAAAACCTGAAGACGTTTATGTCAGAAGTGAGCACCTTACAATGTGTGGTGCTTTCCCGTTTTGGAATTCGCTTATGTACATTTGGTCCTAGAGAAACTTGATTAAGTAGATGTGGTAAATTCATTCCTAATCTGCAGATGAGAAAATGGAGACCAGAGGAAAAAATAAAAGTATTAGGTTGGCCAAAACGCTCATTCTGGTGTTTCCTGCCACCTCATGGGAAAGCCTGAACAGACTCAGTGGCCGCGGCTGTACTGTGTTCAAGGCCACATGGGAGGCTGCTTGGGGGCACCCCTGAGAACTGGACCTTCTGCCCACATACTCCCGTAGATCCGCCCTCCTCCAGGTCTCTTAGCTCTTAGGTGTCAGTTGGGGTCAACCTTTCAGTCAGTCCAGTCGCTCAGTCGTGTCGGGCTCTTTCGACCCCGTGGACTGCAGCACGCCAGGCTTCCCTGTCCATCGCCAACTCCCGGATGAGTTTACTCACACTCAGGTCCATCGAGTCTGTGATGCCATCCAACCATCTCATCCTCTGTCGTCCCCTTCTCCCCCTGCCTTCAGTCTTTCCCAGCATCAGGGTCTTTTCCAATGAGTCAGTTCTCATCAACCTCTCAGCAGTGACTTATTTCATTTTATGGATTTAAGTCAGACGGGTCAGAAAATTCTGAATAATCAGAGTCACTAAAGTGATAATTATTAAATATGTAGTTACAAATTGTTTTTCCTTTTTCTTCCTTTTTTTTTTTAAATGGAAGGTGGAAGATGAGCATGATGCATTATTATGGAACTACTCTAACTTTTCAGTACATTAATGGAGTCAGTGTTGGTAGTTAACTTTTCTAGTTGTAGAGTTTTTAAGAGAAAACTGCAGTTGGTTTTGAAAAAGGAGAGAAGTATTCTGGGGAAATTTTGGAAATAAATTTTATGACTTGGCACATTGGTATTGATCTGATGGTTATCTTGCTTTTGTAAAGGCTCACTAATGAGCTGTAAGGTGTGACTGTGTTGGTATCTATATGCCTTCATTCATTCCACAAATATTTGAGTGTCTTGTCACATGGAGGCATGGTTCTAAAGTGTCAATAAGGTGGTAAATTAAAACCAAGTCCTTGTACTGAGTGACATTTTATTGTTGTTTTGAATTAAGTTAATTATAGACTCTTCATTCTAGTATGTCATTAACAGGGCTGACCCTAAAGTTGGGAAATAGTTGCCACAGTGGTGCAATTTGAGGGCTACTGAAAGCCTCATTTGCTCTAAAATATTCTATTCTTGGCCTTCAGTCCCCTGAGTCACAGCCCTATTACCAGTCGACTCCTGGTAAATACTAATATGTTCCACCTTTTATCACAGTTTCAGGAAACAAGGCTGAGAGATAAGTAAAGGGAGGAGAGAGGGTTGGCAAGGTGTGATTTCCATGGCAGCTATTGTTTGTTGAGCGCTTGCCGTGTGTAGGTGCTGTGTCAGTCGGGCGCTGTGTGTGCCTTAGCCCAGTTAATCACCGTGCCACTTCAGTGCCCTTGGCATTGTGACTTGTGTCTTGGGAAACAGAGACACAGGCGTGTTAAACTCGCTGCCAGCCAGTACTGGGTGAAGTTGGGACTGAACCCCTTGCTGTCCTCAGCGTGTGGTCGCAGACACTCCCGTGGGGAGGGCGTCGTGCCGACCGCAAGTCATGGCGCACCACGCGGGGGAAGGGCTTGGTGAGTGAGGGGTGGGCGTGGAGGGTCAGGGGAGCTTGTTGGGTGAGTGGGGGGAGTTGTGGGGGGGCAGGGACAAGGTGGGTTATTGTTGTTTGCGTTACTGCTGACCCCTGACCCGCTTCATTCCAGCCCCCAGGCCCCAGAGTTGCATTTGTGAAAAGGGCTTGCTTGTCCAGCCCCTCAGTGGGAAGGCAGGCAGAGGGGAGGGCATCCCGGTTTTGCTCCTTGTTACCAGGGTCACATGGCTTTGCTTCTCTGGGCTTCAGTTTGTCAGATGGAGGCTACAGTATTACCTACCTGGTATGGTTCTCGTGAGGACTGGATTAGACACTAATACAGGGAAAGCACATAGCTAGGGTACAGTATTATTGTTACTGTGTTGGGATTTTCCCCATGTTTAACGTGGAATGTTCATCCAAAAGGAGAAACAAGCTATGTATTGGAGATTCAGGTGAAATCTTGAAGGGCTGACCTGTTAAGTAGTACTTAAAACAGGTGCACACCACAATTACCTGGGGAACTAGTAAAAACACGTCAGAGAGGTGTGGGTGGGGTGTGGGCAATGGGATTTTAATAAGCTTCTCAATTGATTTATTTGTGCACCAAAAGTTGGAAACCACTGGCTGACACCTTTTCTTCATCCTCTGCTTTGGGAGGGTGTTCGCAATTACACCAAAACATTGCTTGGATTTACCAGGCAGCATGTGGTAGAAGGAAGTGAAATATCGGTTACCAGAATCTCTCCATTGTTTGTTTTCTTCATTTAAGCTTATTTGGAGCTCACAGCATTTATCATGAGAGGACAACGCAGTGTTAAATTTCACACGTTAATTGTATAGAGTATTTCAGCTTATTAACCAGCTTCATTTGGAAGGGAGCTGGTCATGTTTAATTTTTAAATGACTACACAGATAGCAGTGGAGCTTCCCAGATGGAGCTGGTGGTAGAGAATCCACCTGCCATTGCAGGAGCCATGAAATACTCGGGTTCGATCCCTGGGTCGGGAAGATCCCCTGGAGAAGGAAATGGCAACCCGCTCCAGTCTTCTTGCCCGGGGAATCCCATGGGCAGAGGAGCCTGGTGGGCTGCAGTCCACGGGGCCACAAAGAGTCAGACACGACGGGGTGGGCGCACACGTGCACACACACACAGCAGTGTTATATAGATAATTCTCATTTAAATCTCAAGACCTCTTTAACCTTTTTAGCTGGATTTCTTTAGATAATGCACTGTTTCTGAATAACCAGTCTTGGGCTTGTTAGCCACAGCAGGTGAGGTCCAAGCAGGAAGAGATTCCATCCTGGATGGTGCCTGCGAAGAGACTGCAGGGGTTGGAAGCAAACATGGAGTAGGGAGGTACCCAGGGGATAGCAGTGGTGAGAAGCCCTCAGTTCTCCAGAGATCCTGGGAGTAGAGAGCTGGCCTCGAGGAAGAGGGCGGGTGGGAGCCCAGGCTTCAAGGCGGGGAGCAGGGAGGTTCCCGGGGCCCCCTGTCTTCTGGGTCTTGGCCCGTGGCGTCAGTTACCAGGCAGCTGGGGAGGCCAGCTAACATGGCTCTGAGTAGGGAGCCTTGGGCAGGGTGGAGCAGAAGAGGGAAGGGGGTGCAGAGGAGCAAGTGAATAACTCAGGCATCAGGTGGGAACTGTGGGATTTTGTTGCATTGCCTTGGTGCATTTTAAATGATTTCTAGCTTTGTGATCTGTCGGCAAAGTGCTTGAGACTACCTGTCTTTTACATGCTTTTAGAAAATGCTTTCTCATTTAATCAAACGATTAGGAAATTTAATGATCCATATAGCCTGATGAGAAACATTATCTAGGCAGGTTAACATAAAGCAATTTTATTCATGTGTTGTTATGCCTTAGTAAGTCTTTCTGAAATTTTCTTCATTAGGTAGTCTTAGTTTGATAGAATGAATGTTTTTCATTAAAAATTTTTTTTTACTGATTAAGTTTAAAATATTATGGCAAGATAAGTCCTTTGCCTTCTGGAATTTATACTTTCTATTCACTTGGACTGATAGCAGGAACACCAGACTACGGTTCATAGAAGTAGGACTATTATGAAATAATTGTTCTTTTTCCCCAAGTCCTTTTAAAGACACATTGAATTTCTGTATGAATCTGTCACCGTGTACTGTTACACAGCTGCCTTCTGCTAATGCCAACTTTACCTAGTTAATCTGAATTCTGGCTAAAAGTTTAAACCTCTGCTCTTCATTTTGGATAGATTCCTGAAGATTACTAAAGAAAAAGATTTCTTGCCTTAAAGAGATGGCGTGAAGGTCGCTATGAGCATTATGAGCATTACTTGAGACAAGGCAAGGCATTGTCTTGAGACAAGGCAATTAGAATAATTTATATTTCCCCTCTTATGGGTTCCAGGGAAAAGAGTCCAAGATTTTATTCAGATTAAGCAGCAGCTAGACTGGATCTTACTCACAGCTTCCAAAAAAAAGAGCAAAGTAATCAGTAACCAACACCTAGGTATGAAACTTTTAACATACAAATAAAGAGTACGTCTGTGTAAATGTTATAACTGGAGGTGGGGTTTGGGGGAACAAATAAGTTTCTCAGCTTGTCTTTAAAAGAGTATGGTGGAAAAAATAAACAGGTTTGGGGTCAACAAAAGCACACCTGTGCTTGGAAATCATATATTTAGATTTTTTTTTTTTCCCCTGTAAGTGAGCCTTTTTCTGAAAGGAGCGAGTTCAAACTTTTGTGAAATCTTCTGAAAGCATATTGTTTATTTTGATTTGATGCTGATAGAATTAGTATCCCGCAGGAAAGGATTGAGGCTGTTGGCTTTTCCTTGTTACGCTCTTTGAATTTCCTTGATTTGAGGATTGAGTTATTCCAGAGAGAACTTTTCTCCCTTTCCTTGTTATTTTTTTTCTAAAATTAGATGAAACAGCTGTGTTTTGGTTTGTGGGCATGATTTTCTGTCTGTTTTCCTTTTGGTATTTTGGGGAAGAACAAAGTATGCGTGTGTGTGTGTTTTGAGAGGGAATGAGTTACTTTCTCTGTGTTTCTGCTCTGTCATTATTGAGTTGAAGATGAGAAGAGCAAGATGACTGATGTATCTGTTGTGCTTGAGGTTGCAAACAGAACTGCGGCTTGTGTTGGCTAATGAGATGATGGAGAAAACTGTTTTAAAGTGTAAAAATAGTTGTTTTGTATCCACCTGCTAATGAGGAGGTTAGCATTAGTTGGGAGATTCCCAGGGGTGCTAGTGGTGGAGAATCCGCCTGCCAGTGCAGGAGACGCAGGAGACGGGCTTGGTTCCTGGATGGGGAAGATCCCCTGGAGGAGGAAATGGCAACTTGCTCCAGCTTTGTTGCCTGGAAAATCCCATGGACAGAGAAGAAAGATTTTCTGTCAGACGTGGTGGTGAGGGGGAGTGGAGGAAGAGAATTGAATGAGTTTGAGCATATGACCAGATTCACCTCAGATGGCTTTTTGGCCAACCGAGTAAGTCAGAGAATAAAATTTGAGTCAGAATTTTGTGTTTTATAGAGATAGATTCTACTGATGAGTTTGCTTTTGAAAGGGGGGTGGGTGTGCAGCATAGATTAGGAATCTATAAACCAGTTGTATGCTCTGATGATTTTCACGAGTTACTAGCATAAATGGAGATAGCCTGATGGCTGCATGGAATGTTAGTGTGTCAGAAAATGGGCTGTTTGTTAACAGTGTGCCTCTGGAACTGGCCCAGAATCTCACGCACTTTGGTCCTCTTCTCTGCGATCCCGCTGTTTGGCAACAGCGTTGACCTAGACTATTTTCGGGACCTACAGACACCTGAGTACCTCAGCATGCTTGAGCAGTGAAGGACAGCAGTGTCTCATGATGGTGATTGAAGGAGTGGGCCCAGAATGACTCTCCAACAGTACACTTCTGACAGCTCCTGAGGGCCAGAGACGTGCCACCACTCTGCGAGCCCTATAGTCCTTTCCTCATTAATTCTAACGTGGGCCCTGTGAGGTGGCTCGTCTCACCTCCTTTTGTAGCTGAGAAAACCGAGGTCTAGCAACTTGCCTAGGTGACCCTGCAGTGGGCCAGGGCTGAAGGCGTCTTCAGGTGGTCTGGATCCAGAGCCTCTGTCCCGTTTAGAATGTTATTTCCTCTTCTGTGTGTTCTTTTGAAGACTTGAAGCTTTGAGGATTAAGCAGCTGTGTCCTTCTCTGTCTACACGAGGGTGGTAGCATCCTGACCCTCAGGCAGCAGTGGTGTGGGCGGATAGGTCCTCTGTGATGTGCTCAGGTGTCCCACCCACTCATTCCTGTTGTTCACAGGGCCCCAGCCTCTCCTCGGACTGATGACAGGGGAGACCTTGTGGGCCTGTAGAGGCTAAACCATTCTAGATGATGTTTTAAATTCCTTAACCACTATCCCTTTCACTTACCTTATTAATTTGCTTTAAACAAACATATTGCTCTCAAGTTTTGTATAAGTTAAATAACTAAATTGTAATTTTTTGTTATCCTTGGAAAGCTACTTGTTTAAAGGATCCCAATAAGTGACTTCTTTTGTAAAGGGAAGAATCTTTTTGTAAAACAAATGATTGTTTTCTAAATTATACTAATAAGTCTGGATCTTTCACTTATGACCTTTGTATAAACATAGACCCGGCTAAACACACATTTCATATGAATATGCCTAAATTGAGTTTGACTTCATACTGTGCTTGATACTGTTAATAAAAAGGGATTGAAAAAATTGGCTTATTAAGTGGTGTTTGTTGTATTTGTACTAAAATGTACTTTAGTAGGCTTATCTAGACGAAGAATAATGTTCTTTTAAGCAGTAGGTTGAGGTTAAATATATAGCACAACAGTAAATTATTTTTGTGTCATAAAAATTTATTAGGTAAATGTTAGTGTTCTGTTTAAATGCCAAAGTAAGTGTTTTACATGAGTCTGAAATACATTCTCTAAAAATAACAGATAAAGTTTAGAGTGAGAGTTTATGAAACAGTTGTTATGGTTGAAAAGCAGACAGACTGTTGGTTTGGAACACACAATTTCATGCAGTCCTGAGTTAAATATTTATTTCCTGCACCTAATACCTTGCTAATGAGGCTGTGAGCCCAGTTCCATTGTAATCTGTGTTCTCTCCCCGAACACTCAACAGAGACCGCTCTGTAACCTCCTAGTTAGTAGACCAGTGGCCTCGTTTAGGTCCTTCTTCTCGTCCAACCTCTTCAGCTGCTGCTGCTGCTGCGTCTTCCTGAGCTCTCCTTCTCAGCGCCTGTGTTCTTGCACTCTCCCAGATCTCCAGCGTTTGCGGTCTGGTTTTTGCTGCTTTTCTCCGCCCATGCCTTTACTGTTCATGTCTCATAAAATCCTGTGCCTGGCACTTTGCTCTACGCACTCTGTTCTTATTTTTGATAATTAGATCAGCTCTCATTTCATGCCGCTTTCCCCTCAGATTGCTTTCTGTGTTATCTTGAGCAGCCTTTCCAAACGGATGCTGCGCAGACATCTTCATGAACTATAGAAGTGATCCCTGAACGTATGTCTCCACAGACGCCTTCCCATTTCACGTTTCCTCCCAGGCCACCTCCAGGCAGAAGCTGCCTTTCCCCCGTTTCCCTTACGATCCCCTCCTTACCCTAATGGTTCACGCTCGGAACGTCACTGTCACACTCTGTGAAGGTAGGCCATCGCTTTCCTGCCCGGGACCAGGTGCAGCCTCACGCCTGCTTTCCTGCACGGCTCCCTGCATTTGGCCTTTGCCCTCAGCGTACGGGCTGCCCTGTGCATTGCCTTCAGAGTTCTGTTTCAGAGTGGAAATCTGACTGTAATAATCTCTTCCTCAGTGAGAGTCCCTGTTTACCGCTTTAATACACTGGCAAGTCCAGACGTTTCCTGTGGGATCTGACACTCTTTGTGGCCTGGTCTCTTGGCCCGCTTTTCACCTGAGCACTCGTCACGCTTTGGCATTGTCCTGTGCTCAGGCCCCATCGACCTGTTCCCCAGACACGTCCCGGTTCTCGCATCTCCCTTCTCCGCTTCAAACAGGCCTTTGTCTGGAATACTTTCCTTTAGTCAGGCTTACCCGTCTCTCAGAACCTGCTTGAATTAAATCTTTGAAAGTAGCTTTCCCCAGTTCACTGTTTTGGAAGCATGCCTGTATTATAGTATTCATCACGGGTTATGTAATATATGTGTGTCTTCTTTCATGCTCCACTACTCTTCCTAGATGGTGAATGACTCAAGTGTGTGAACTGCCAGCAAACGATTTGGCGATGTTTTATTTAGATCAGCAGATCTTGGGTCTTAGGGCTCCTTTATACTCTTCAGTTATTGAGGACACTGTAAAGATGTTGTTCATCTGTTTAGTTATGTTTATTGATATTTGCTGTATTAGAAATTTTAAAAATATTTAATCTACTTAAAAATAAAAATGCATGCATTTTAGCAGAAATGACATGTTTTACGAAAAAGTTATTTTCCTAAACACCAATTAGTGAAAGAGTGCCACTGTTTGACACTTCTGTAAAACTCCTTACTGTCTGGCAGTAGAAGACAGCTTGATTGTCATATCTGCTCATGATTCAGTTTGTTCCATTATTTTGATTCACTTTTTTTTGTTGAACTGTTAATGAAGAAAATCTGGCGTCCTACAGATACCTTATTGGGGAAGGAAGTATTAATTCTACCTTTTCAGTTAATTGTGTATATATGCTTCAGTCTTCATCACAACTAAACAAGTGGTAATTTCTTAAAGTCCCAAGTGAAATTTTAAACCGTGTCAGTAAATTTTTTGTGTCTTGTGACCTTAAAATTCGTTATTCAGTTTTGCGCTTTAAATGGGTCTTCTCCTCATATGTGATTTCACAATATAATGTAATGGTCATTTGAACATACTATTTCCCTGAGTTATGCAGACCTTCAAAATATAGGCAATCTCATCAAAAAGTCAAGTGTTTACACTTCTACAGGATGAATTGTTTTATGTTCAAGGTGGCACATACAGGCGTTCCCAGGTTCTGTTTTCGTTTGAATTTTCTCGTTGTTAGCAGATACTGTCAGTTGCTTTCCTTGATGTGACAGGCTGCACTCAGAAAAGCAAAACTTGCTTACCAAGAGCTCAAGCTTGAGTTTGTTAGTCAAGGTTTGTTATAACTAACCAAGCTTTGTTAGCCATTCTTTCCAGTGAAAAGAGTGTTTCATGAAAAAACGCCACTTCCTGAAGATGAGAACTCAAACACTCCCGTGAATGTTTTCCTTGGGGCAACACCATGCTTCGTTTTACAGTGGAAGTAATTTGTGCACCATCCCCGTTTATATGACAGCTTTATATCTGAGGATCAAAATGTAATAGAGTTGGGGCTTCTGTGGTGGCTCAGTGCTAAAGAATCTGCCTGTCAATGTAGGAGATGAAGGTTCGATCCCTGGGTGGGGAAGCTCCCCTGGAGAAGGAGATGGCAACACACTCCAGTATTCTTGCCTGGAGAATCCCATGGAAGAGGAGTCTGGCAGGCTACGGCCCACAGGGTCACAAAAGAGTCAGAGTGCCTTGACAACAACAGCAACAACTTTGGAGGCACTGTTTTTTATTGAAATATAGTTGATTTACAATATTGTATTACTGTTGTACAGCAGAGCGATTCAGTTATGTATATACACACACATACATACATATATTCTTTTCCATTGTGGTTTATCATAAGATACTGAGTATAGTTCCCAGTGCCACACAGTAGGACCTTGTTTATCCATTCTGTGTATGAAAGCGTGTACCCGCTAACCCCAGCCTCCCCTCCATCCCTCCGCCAGCTCACTCCCCCTTGGCAGCCGCCGGTCTGTTCTGTGTGTCTGTGAATCTGTTTCATGGATGGGTTCAGATGGCTAGTTTGTGCCATATTTTAGATTCCGTATGTTAGTGATGTTATGTGGTATTCGTTTTTGTCTTTCTGACTTACTTCCTGGGTGTGATAATCTCTAGCTTCACATCAGAGGTGCTGTTCAATGGGGCAGCCTCCTTTTTACTGTGGCAGCCGTGACCGTTGGTACGGTTTGGCTCCCCTGCCTTTATTCTGGCTAAAGTGGTGGAAGTTTTACCCATCATTGGTTCTGCATTATTAGGGCAGATTCCTCAGCATCACTTTGAGAATTGTTTTGTTGTGTTGACTGACTGTGAGGGTCTCGGAATCTCCTGCGGTCCTTTGGCCACACTTGGAGAACTGCTGGTCTAAATCACCATCCACCGGAGTTGTGTGTTCAGGTTTTCTGTAGATCTGACGTGGAGATGCCTGGAGAGTTAGAATTAGACATTCAGTTCAGTTCAGTTCAGTCGCTCAGTCTTGTCTGACTCTTTGTGACCCCATGAACTGCAGCGCGCCAGGCCTCCCTTGTCCATCACCAACTCCCAGAGTTTACTTAGACTCATGTCCTTTGAGTCGGTGATGCCATCCAACCGTCTCATCCTCTGTCGTCCCCTTCTCCTCCCGCCTTCAGTCTTTCCCAGCATCAGGCTTTACCTTCAAGTTAGTTTAATTCAGACTCCTGGGCAAGAAGTGGAGGACCCGCAGCGCTGTTCACAGCAGCCGGGACGTGGGAGTGATCTGAATGAGGACCCGCAGCGCTGTTCACAGCAGCCGGGACGTGGGAGTGATCTGATGAGGACCTGCAGCGCTGTTCACAGCAGCTGGGACTTGGGAGTGACCTGATGAGGACCTGCAGCACTGTTCACAGCAGCCGGGACGTGGGAGTGACCTGATGAGGACCTGCAGCGCTGTTCACAGCAGCCGGGACGTGGGAGTGATCTGAATGAGGACCTGCAGCGCTGTCTACAGCAGCCGGGACGTGGGAGTGACCTGAGTGTCCGTCGATAGAGGAGAGGGTGAGGAAGATGTGGCCCAGGCTTGCCGTGAGGTGTTACTCAGCCAAACAGGAAAGACGCTGGGTCGTTTCCAGTGATGTGGCTGGACCTAGAGTCTGTCATTCAGAGTGGAGTAAGTCAGGAAGAGAAGAACGTAGCATGTATTAATACATGTATGTGGGATCTAGAAAAATAGTACAGCTGAACCTGTCTGCAAAGCAGAAAGAGACACAGATGTAGAGAATAAACGTGTGGACGCCAAGGGAGTGGGGGCGGTGGTAAACCGGGCGAGTGGGGTGGACGAGTGCGCACGGCCACGTGTGAAACACACGGCTAGTGGGAACCTGGCGTATAGCTCAGGGAGCTCGGCTCGGTGCCCTGTGGCCGTCTAGGGGGTGGGGTGGAAGTTGAGGGGGTGCATGGCGGGTGGGGGTGGGCTGGGGACTCCTCCAAGGGGGAGGGGATATATGTGAGGATACAGCTGCCTCACTTCACTGTACAGATACTAACACAGCATTGTAAAGCAGCTATGCTGCTGCTAAGTCGCTTCAGTTGTGTCCGACTTCGTAGACGGCAGCCCACCAGGCTCCCCCGTCCCTGGGATTCTCCAGGCAAGAACACTGGAGTGGGTTGCCATTTCCTTCTCCAATGCATGAAAGTGAAAAGTGAAAGTGAAGTCGCTCAGTTGTGCCGACTCTGAGCGACCCCATGGACTGCAGCCCACCAGGCTCCTCCGTCCGTGGGATTTTCCAGGCAAGAGTGCTGGAGTGGGGTGCCATTGCCTTCTCCCTTTTTTTCAGCTAGTTGGCTATGAAATGGCTTGCTGTGATCAAATGGAAGATTGGGTGACTTACTTAAGATAATTTAGCAATTAATGTCTAATTACTACTAAGAGAAAACTTTATATACCTTAGTAAAAATGAGTATCATCAGCTTAACATTTGAGATGGTGTAGGATATGATTATATAGGAAATCGAAAAATAATTGAGCATCTTTTGGAGTGTATTTCTTTTAAAAATAATTTTATTGTGTAAAGTTTTAAGCGTATTCAGAAAAGAGCATGTGAACCACTTCGTACCACTCAGATTCAGCAATTAACAGCTCATTGTTAATCTTATTTTACCTTTTTTTAAAAGAAATGATGTATCATCTAGAAGCATTTCAGTTTGTAGGAGAGAATATTTCTTAACACTTTGTAATTAGAGGAGTTGATAGCTAAAATAACCTCTCAGGGGTTTTTTCCTAGCCTAACCAACAAAGCCAGAAGCAAACGAACCCTCCTCTTACACCCTGTCGTCTCTGTGTTCTCTTGCTTTTTCGCTCCCTTACCAGCAAACTCCCTGTGCACTGTTTTCTGTTTTCCTTCTGGTCACCCTTTTACCCACTGCAGTGTTGCTTCTGCTTCAGCTGACCCTGCTCCCAGGTCGCCGCTGCCCTTCCTGTTCGCAAATCCATTAGCTTCCTTTCAGTTGGCAGCCTCTTCTGAGCCAGCTGGTGATGAGGACAGCGTCGTCTTGTTCAGACTTTTTTCTCCTTTGGCAACATACTGTCTCCCAGGGTGCTCCCTTTCTGTCTACTCTTCCCAGTTGTCCCTTCCTTTTTCATTCATCCTTAAAAATGCCTTGCTTCTGGCCTCAGTCCTGTTCTCTCTTTTTTTTTTTTTAATTTTAGTTTTTTATTTTTTAAATTTTAAAATCTTTAATTCTTACATGCATTCCCAAACATGAACCCCCCTCCCACCTCCCTCCCCATAACATCTTTCTGGGTCATCCCCATGCACCAGCCCCAAGCATGCTGCATCCTGCGTCAGACATAGACTGGCGATTCAATTCACATGATTTGGGAGTCCTGTTCTCTTTTACTTAATACTAGTGATTCTCTATTCTGTCAGACTTGGGACCCCCTTTTCAAAACAATTGTAAAACCCTATTTGCTACACTGAATTAACCTACACTTACATGTATATTCATGTGTCTGTGCATGTATAATTAAAAACATAGTGATGTTACATAAAAGAAGTAATTATTAAATTATGTGTTTATCACAAATATATTTATATTAAACACTATATTTATTATATAATTTAAATATATTTATATTAGTTACATATTACTATGCATACTTCAGTATGTGAAGGCTTAGATACTCCTATACTATAACACAGAACAAAGTAATCCATTGCTAACATCCATATATAAAACAGTCATGAATGCAGCTACTTCAGCTTAGACTAACATATGATCAGCATTGCTCTGTAATAGAATATTCTCCAAAATAATAAACATCTTTGGTGAGAATCCAGATGAAAGACAGTCTTCTCTCAATTTATGTGATATTTTATTTCGGGAAAACTCAGTAAATGTTAAAACAGTGCAAAAATATCTTAGAGATGATTCTGGTCTCTACTGTCTTCTCTAGGTTCACTGTTTATTCTGCCTTCTATGTATCATTGATGGCATCAGAATAATTTGAAGTAAAATGTAAAGTGCGCTTTCTGCCCCTCCCCACAGGAGTCATATCAGTTTGAATTGTCCTAGATACTTGTTTTGGCTGCATTAATTTCATTGGATCATCATCTTTAATTCATTATGGATTGATGTGTAACCATTTTTAGGTGAAATACTGAAATTTAAATTGAGTAGAAAATACAAATAGTGAAATAATGAAAACATTTATTCTGATGTAAATTAGCAAAGGTGGTAGTTGTAAATATATGTAGTTTTTTAAAAAATGCCATATGATTCACAGATTCCACTCAAATTAATAGCTATTCATTGCAACTGATAACAAATTTACTACAGAAATCATATTTTGTCTCCACAGGTGTTGTATTATTAGCTTTTTAAAGGCCATATGTGTTGCAAAATGCATAAGTAACCTTTTATCTATAGTTTTAGAATATTGAGATCCCAATAATCTGCTCTATTTTGAATCTGAGTTTAAATACAAGAATTTTTCTTTATCTTATGAGAGATTTGCCCCAGATGGAGATAATCTGTTTTTTATCCTCAAGGAGATTGTGAGTCTCAGAATGAACAGAGGTTAGAAGTAAATTATTGCTGTAAGATATGTTAATTAGTTTGCCATAAAGATACACTAGAGAGAGATTGTCATGAATATACATAAAGAGGTATGTATTTGAAAAGATGGCCAGAAATAATTTTATCATGTTGTTTATTATTATAGCATTAAATATTTGTTGTGCTTTGTTTAGTGTTTGCTGGAGTAGGAAACGGCAACCCACTGCAGTATTCTTGCCTGGAAAATTCTGTGGACAGAGAATCCTGGCAGGCTACAGTCCTTGGAATCTGCTCTTTTTTATATACCATTAGTTTTATAGACATTTTCCAATGACTTATATGTGCAGTTGAAAGCAAGATATCTTTTAGTTGACTTATCTTTTTTGATTTTTTTGATGTCAAATTGACAGTTTAGCTGAACCTTGACAGGTAACAATATAAAGAATCTAAGTGTTGTAAAAAATGGTAGTTGTAGATGGCTTTGCCTAAGAAATATGTAGAAATGTAGACTTAGGAGATATACATGTAAGTTAGCAATGCTTTTCCTTACAAAAATTTTCTTTGAAAAGGATTCTGCAAAATCCTTTTTTTACTAGCCTTTGCTAAAGTGTGTATATATTCCAAGAATTGATTAATGAACAAAAGGGAAAGAAATGAATGAGTGTATGTTTTAACTCAAGATACATTTATCTGTAATTGTTCCTCATCAGAGCTCCAGTATTTATATTTGGACACCAGATGCTAAATGTTTTCTCTGTGAATAAAATTTAAAGGGAAAAAAATCAGTCAAAATTAGAACCTGAACATTAAAGTGAAAGCGAAAGTGTTAGTCACTGAGTTGTGTCTGACTCTTTGTGACCCCATGGACTGTAGCCGGCCAGGTTTCTCTGTCCATGGAGTTCTCAGGCAAGAATACTGGAGTGGGTAGGGGGATTCTCTTCTCCAGGAAAGCTTCCTGACCCAGGGATCAAACCCGGCTTTCCTGCCTTGCAGGCAGACTCGGTGTGAACCATTGGGAACTCCACATTGTGTAAGATAAAGAGATTCTATCTGATGAAGGAAAGGCAGTGGTGAGGAAATGACTGAAATGAGTTCAGAGACGGCCTGGAGCACTGGGAGCTCGCGGAGTCACAACCGTGTGGAGACGCCAGCTCTGTTCAGAAGTGGATGAAGCTACACATGGGGTTTTGGTTGGAGAGGCAGAGTATTGGGAAGTTTCACAGCTTATTGCATTTTTTTTTTTCCCCTGTCAGGTAGACATTAGGTCATCACAAGTTTTTATAAGGTAAAGGTGATATTGGGGCCTTACTGAAATTCCAGAGTTTTGAGATGATATATGAACTGTGTTAGCAATCTTGTGATTTTAGGAAACATACAGATAATTAAAGCAAATTGTCCAATTACCTAGTTCAAGGATTTGGATTTTAATTATATTTACTTGACTTTGCAAAAAAAATTTAAATTGATTCCATGAGGTTAGGAAGTAACTATACATTTATCTATATATGTCTCTTAAAAACAGAGTAAGAAGTTATCATGATTATGACATAGAATCTGTAAAAAGTAAAATAATACCATTGGTGAAAATACTATACTAGTGATGGTAGTGAAAGGGGAGAATGAAAGAAAGTCTTAGAAACTTGAAATTTTGTATTCTGGGAGGGCAGGATGTTTATGTATGGAGGGTATTATAAACACTTGATTGAATTTGTCCAGCTTTTGTATAAAATTATGTCTATTCCTCTAGTTACAATAAATAGTAAATAAGAATTCAAATGTTTGGCTTGTGAATCCTAAACTTTGCAACTGAACCATTGTGAAGAAACTAGGATTCAGAATAAGAGCCACGTATCTGGAGATAATTTCAGGGGATTGAAATTGATTAAATTGAAAAGAATAATGATGTGATTCAGATGTGTTTTCAAATACAGAAGACAATGATCTCTTATCAGACAGCATTTTTTAGTGGAAACAGAAGAAATCTTGCTTGAGTTGCATTCTGAGGGATTTAGACCAGTATGTTCATTCAGGTTCAGGTTCAGTTCAGTTGTTCAGTCATGTCCAACTCTTTATGACCCCATGGACTGCAACACGCCAGGCCTCTCTGTCCATCCTGGAGCTTGTAACTCCTGGAGCTTGCTCAAACTCATGTCCATTGAGTCAGTGATGCCATCCAACCATCTCGTCCTCTGTCATCCCCTTGTCCTCCTGCCTTCAGTCTTTCCTAACATCAGGGTCTTTTCGAATGAGTCAGTTCTTTGCATCAGGTGACCACAGTATTGGAGTTTAAGCTGCAGCATCAGTCTTTCCAATGAATATTCAGGACTGATCTCTTTTAGAATTGACTGGTTGGACCTCCTTGCTGTCCAAGGGACTCTCAAGAGTCTTCTCCAAGACCACAGTTCAAAAGCATCAATTCTTTGGTGCTTAGCTTTCTTTATAGTCCAACTCTCACATCCATACATGACCACTGGAAAAACCAGAGCTTTGACTAGATGGACCTTTGTTGGCCAAGTAACGTCTCTGCTTTTGAATATGCTATCTAGGTAGGTCATAGCTTTTCTTCCAAGGAACAAGCGTCTTTTAATTTCATTGCTGCAGTTGAAGGAGGAAACAGACAGAACAGGTTCCATCTTGCAAATAGGACTCCATCTTGGGCAGGACTGTGGACTTTGAGCTACGTGCCCTGTATCTATGGAAATGACATACACACTTTGATTTGTTCAGACTAGTTTCAAGGAATTTGGGGAGGTGGGTTTGAGCACGTACACTTAGGGAATATAACGTTTTCACAAAAACTGGTCGGGGTCCTCGGCTAAGAGGGACTCTGCCTTGGGCCCGCCGGTGTAATAAACTGCACTCCACTATCTGCATTGTCCTTCCGAGTGAGTTTGGTTTCCAGAGCGCGTGGCTACAACACAGTCACCATCTGCGGTGATTTTGGAGCCCCTCCCCCAGATCGCCTCTCTCTGTTTCCACTGTTTCCCCATCTATTTGCCATGGAGTGATGGGACCAGACGCCATGATCTTCGTTTTTTGAATGTTGAGTTTTAAGCCAACTTTTTCACTCTCCTCTTTCACTTTCATCAATAGGTTCTTTAGTTCCTCTTCAGTTTCTGCCGTAAGGGTGGTGTCATCTGCATATCTGAGGTTATTGATATTTCTCCCGGCAGTCTTGATTCGAGCTTGTGCTTCTTCCAGTCCAGCATTTCACAGGATGTACTCTGCATATAAGTTAAATAAGCAGGGTGACAATATACAGCCTTGCTGTACTCCTTTTCCTATTTGGAACCAGTCTGTTGTTCCATGTCCAGTTCTAACTGTTGCTTCTTGACTTGCATGTAGATTTCTCAGGAGACAGGTCAGGTGGTCTTGTATACCCATCTCTTTTAAGAATTTTCCAGTGTTTGTTGTGATCCACACAGTCAAAGGCTTTCGCATAGTCAATAAAGCAGAAGTAGATGTTTTTCTGGAATTCTCTTGCTTTTTCTATGATCCAGCAGATGTTGGCAATTTGATCTCTGGTTCCTCTGTCTTTTCTGAATCCAGCTTGAACCTCTGGAACTTCACAGTTCATGTACTGTTGAATCCTGGGTTGGAGAACTTTGAGCATTACTTTGCTAGCGTGTGGGATGAGTGCAATTGTGTGGTAGTTTGAGCATTCTTTGGCATTGCCTTTCTTTGGGATTGGAATGAAAACGGACCTTTTCCAGTCCTGTGGCCACTGCTGAGTTTTCCAAATTTGCTGGCATATTGAGTGCAGCACTTTCACAGCATCATCTTTCAGGATGTTCATTGATTTACCTTCAGTCACTTGTCAGCCTACTGGGTAGGGGCGCTATGCCAAGTTCTAGAGATACACTGCTGATCAGTATGGACGTGATCTCCCGTCATTACACTTGTGTTCTAGCAGGGACATAGACAGTCCTATGGCAGGACTTGAATGGACAAGCTGTGTGGGTGCTTTGAGAGCGTGTGATGGGGAAGGATGTGAGGAAGAGCAGTGCAGTGGAGCTGAAACATTAAGAAGGTTGTGGAGTGCCTTTGTGGACTAATCCATTCTCTTATGCTCTTTTCCTCCTTACGAATTAACTCATGGTTGGTTCATGGTGCAGAATCCACATAACAACGTGAAGTTAAGACTCCTCAATCTTCCTGTCACATTGAGATAATCACTATTGTTGGCATTCTGTTGAGTGATATTTTGGTATTTTTTCCTGTGTGTATATATGTGTGCCTATATATTCTTCACAAAAATGAAATTAATCCCCCCTTCCCCATGTCCTTTTTGGAAGTCCTTAAAAATTACATGCATTTCCATTTTTTGTACAATGATTTGAGAAATTTCATTTCTATACCTGGAAATTTATAAGTTGGGTCCTCTGAGTATTGTTGCTGTATAAAGAAAAATAACTACCTTTAGATACGAAAGTGCTGTAGCCCCACTTAATAATTACTTGATAACAAGTTGATGAACGTCTATTTATAGCCCAAGGCAGATGTGTTCTTATTAAGGTATTATAGATAACATGTAATACACGTTTATTGTTTTTTAATTTTGTACAACAAAATGGTTGTGAATTGTGTATTTTTCTAAGGATATAATTTTAAAGCATGATAGTCCAGTATTTTTGCACCAACTGGGATTAATGAATTTATACTAATTTTGTGTGTTAGTCAGTCAGTCATGTTCCACTCTTGGCAACCCCATGGACTATAGCCCCTTAGGCTCCTCTGTCCATGGGATTCTCCAGGCAAGAATGCTGGAGTGGGGTGCCATTCCCTTCTCCAGGGGATTTTCCTCACCCAGGGATTGAACTTGGATCTCCTGCATTGCAGGCAGATTCTTTGCTGTCTGAGCCACCAGGGAAGCGCAGATATAAATTATAGCCCTGCGCAAATTTAAGGAATTGTTAGATTTCCTTCTTATAATCTAACAGTTTGAAAAAACTTGCCTTTTATTTTTGACATTCTTTTTATTTATTTGCATAACTTTATGCCACCAAACTGCTAATATCCTTTAAGATTTTTTTTAAAACCAGTGTTAGAGAATGGATGTAATTAGTATTTTACGCGGCTATTGAGATCTGTAAATATTGAAATACACTGAAGCATCATGGGTGTTTCGTTTTTTACCTTTCAAAAAATGGCTTCTTAAGTAATGGGTAGAATTTTGTGGTGTAATTTAGAGAAGCCAAGTTCCCCTTCGCCTTTTTTGGGAGCTGAGTCTTATGGCTTGCAGGTTCTTAGTTCCCCAACCAGGAACTGAACCTGCGCCCTTGGAGTCCTAACCGCTGGACTGTCAGGGAATTCTCTCCCTTTATCCTTTAGCATCCCCCTTCCCTGAAACCTTGGGGGATTATTTTGCTCTAAACCGTGCAAGAGTGATGCTTAGCATTATCATTTATACATGGTAAAGGAGGTGCTGTTTTGCAGTCCTTAGTTTCTGTCCCAAGAGACCATATGCTCTCTGCAGTAAATATGATCCTCCCAGGACTTGAAGCCTGTGGTTGCTGGGTTGCCAGTGGTCAGGCTGGAGGCTGCACAGCTACTGGACTGAGCAAATTCCTGTCTGGTTATCAGCAGGTAGGGAAGAGTGCCTGCAGGTCAGCTCTGGGGCGGGAGTGCAAACTGAAGGTGCTGCTGCCTGGGCTCCGGGCGTGGGGGCTGGGCTGGACTTGGCCCCTGGAGACTTTGAATGGGATAGGTTGGCAGCTGTCCAGATCGGACATATACCTGCTCGGGTTCTAGGTCTCCCCTGGCTCGTCCGCCGGCAGCATGCAGAGAGCAGCACCCAGTGGATGCCCGGCCTGCAGGAGAGCCGTCTCCAGCCCTGAGGGCCTTGCTGCTGGTCTGTGGCCCCTCTGGGAGTGCTGTGACCTCTGGGAGGTCAGGAGGTGCACGTGACCTGTCAAAAGGATCCTCTCCTTTTCCAGTTAGGCTGTTGGAGGCTCGAGCTTTTCCGGTTGTTATTTGTTGATGTTATTTTGTTATTGGTTAACATTTTGGTGTTTAGCAATACATTTGTTTGAGGGACTGTGGCTTGTGTCAGAAATTCTTAGGACCAGTTTTATAGACCCGTGAAAGTGGCTTTTTAATGGCCTTAACTCGTGCATTTGTGGGAACAGTAATTTCCACAAGTGGTTTGAGTCCTGACCTGCAGAGCACGTTGGCTGTCAGCTGCTCAGTCGTGCCCGCCTCTTTACGACCCCATGGGCTGTCCTCTGTCCCTGGGATTCTCCAGGCAAGATTACTGGAGTGGGTTGCCGTTTCCTTGGCACATTGGAGTTTTGTTTTATTTTCCTAGAATGTGTAGCACACCACTGCCTTAAGATTTTGCTCTGCTCGTCTTTAAATACTCTGTTTAAAATGGGTCTCCTTTGTCCTGGCCCTTGTCCTTCACTGTGTCGCCCACCCCAGTCTCACCCAGTCCCTCCCCCTAGAATTCTCTCAGCACTTTTTTAAAGTGTTGCTCTGCAACCCAGTTTATTTACCTGGTCTTTCTCCTTCAGTGAGTTGTGAACACTAGTTTTATTCTTGTGAGTTTAGGACCTAAGACTTGGCCCTGTTTTATTAGATGCTCAGGAAATGTTTATTCAGTGAATAATTAAATCACAAATTTGAACTGGAGATATATTGTCTGCTTCTTTGAAAAAGTTTTTTCTCCAAATAGAAATGCTAGGTCATCTTGTCAACCCTAAAACCTCTTAGAAAATTACTTTAAAGATAACTTTTTAAAAAATTTCCTGATTATTAAAGCAGGTGAGATTGGGATAGTCAAGGGTTTAATGAACCCAGGTACCTAGAATATTGCTTAAAAAAAAGAAAAGCATTGAAACTAATGGCAGTGGTAAGAAAGATCTGTTTAAGGAAGGTGAGACTTTAGCTCAAAGAACCCTTTCTTTAATAATTTGGAGGATGTGGTGCAGGATACATGGTGGAGACCAGGCCTGCTTGTTTGCATAACTGTTAGGGTTTGATCAATCATTTTGAAAAATTAGAAAGCTAAATGTAGTAATTTGCGCATATTCGGCCTTTTGACCTCCATCCTGAAGTTTTGTGTACTATTGTTCTTGGCCTGAACAAGTTCACCAAGTAAAAGAAAGACTGTTGTAAACACACATACATGTATAGCATCAGTTAGAGTTTCTATACAGTTTATTATATATTTAAATGAAAGTTAAAGATAACTCTTCTTTCTATTATAAAAGCAGTCACTATCCTTCAGAAAACTTGAAAAATATGAAATGTGTAAAGGAGAAAAGAAAACTCATTTATAATGGCACCAGTTAGAAACAAGAAGTACTCATACTTTAATATACATATTTTTAAAACTTTATTAATTAACTCTTACTGTGAAATCAGGTAAGTATTATGCTCCACTTTCTCTTTTCCTAATTAACTGTAATTTGTCCTACATTTATTTTGGAGCATGGTTGAACAGTTACTTTAAAATTGTAATATTTGATCATTTTCCTTTTATCACACAGTGAAGTCTGATAGTTTGGATTGTATTAGGGAAATTTTACTTTGTAATTCCTCTGTATTCTTTGTTTTTTTTCTTTCCTTTTGGCTGTGCCACACAGCACGTGCGGTCTCAGTTCCCTGTCCAGGGATTGAACCGGTGTCCCCGCAGTGGAAGTGCAATCCTAACCACTAGACCACCAGGGAAGTCCCATTTCCACTACTCTTAAAAAAAAAAAAATTATTTAGTTATGTTTTGGCTGTGCTGGGTCGTCGTTGCTGCATGCAGGCTCTCTCTAGTTACAGCAAGTGGGGGCTCCTCTTGGCTGACGTGCTCGGGGGTCACAGTTTGGTGCCTCTTTTGTGGAGCAGGAACTGTAGGCTCCTGGCTCTGTGGTTGTGGCCCATGGGCTTAATTGTTCGCGGCATGTGGAATCTTCCCGGAGTAGGGAACGAACCCATGTCCCCTGCGTTGGTAGTCAGTTTCCTAACCACTGGACTGCCAGGGAAGTCCTCCTCTGCTCTTTATTAAAGCCCCATAAATTTTTTTGAGTAGTATCTTTTTCAGTGTGTTCATTTTAATCAACTAGCAAGTGATTTGCCACAACAAAACAGTACACTTCCAGTTGATGTTCCCATGGACACCGCCTTTTCTCCGTCTAGAAACCAAGCGTTGTTTTCAGTTTGTTGCATATACTTCTGTTTCTTTTAGTGTTATTTATAGTTTTATGCTTGTCATTTTGTGTATTTTGACATAAGTACTCTGAAAGATGGTTTGCAACTTTGTTTTTTCATGTAACCACATGACTTCCGTGGCCATGCTGGAAGGTGTAGACCTCCTTTATTGCTTTTAATTTGATGGTTTTCCGTAGTCCAGGTATTGTGTAGCTGTTCAGCTGTTTTCCTTACTGCTGGATACTTAGACTGTTTGTGGTTTTTCTCTCTTACTTATAGTGCTATAGTGAATAGCCTTGGTGTATCCTAAGAAGTGCTGATTCAGAGAATTTACCACTGTGTAATCTCACTAAGAGAACAACTTGATGTTATTGGATTTTAATTTTTAATCAGTGTAATGGGTGAAAAAAGTATCTTGTTTAATTTTATGTAATAATATCTTTCTTAAGGGGAAATATCAGAATTTAATGATAAAGATGGATAAAATGTGGATTTCTGGTGTAATTCTTTACAGAGACATGTCTGGCTATTTGAAATACAGACTTTGTGTTTGAAAGGCAAAAAAAAAAAAATTGTTTTGAATTCATCATTTTGTATAAAGAAGCACTTACCTCCCTACCCCCAATTCATTTTAGTTAGTTTAGGTTTCATTTGACTTGAGCTAAAACACAGGGACAAAAGTATTCTTTGCCTTTCAGTTTTTAGAATCAGATGTTTTAAAGTCTTAAGACCTTGAGAAATGTCCTCAAACTTAAAAAGGTGCAGTTTGTTTAATAAAATATGGAACCAAGATTTATTTTGGTTTAGAGGAATGGAGAAATAAGAATACGTTTTAGTTGTTTGGCAAATAGACAAGTAATGAATTAACGTTAGAATTCAGATAGATACTCGAGTGTAGCATTTGCAGCGTTAAGGTTAAGCATTTGGTACGTGTATCAGTGATTTTTGGTTGGCACTGGCATGATCTATATGATAAGCAAACAGAAACAGATATGAGTATGGTATTAAAAGGACCTGATCATAAAATACCCAGCGAAGTGTGGATAGTCCCCTCTGACATGAATTTTACTCTTTTTTTTTTTAGTGTTTTTCTGTCTCCATTATTTATGGTGGTCAAAGTCTAAAGCATCTTACAAATACTGTACAGTACATTTTCTTCTGTATTTTATGATTTCTTGAGAATTGAACAGCAAATGAATTGTTTGCTTCTTTTTAAGGTGTTTAGTTTCGTATGACTGATATTGGTTCAGTGAATATAAATAATAGGAATAGCTCTGCCTACACTTTTCTTATTTCCTGGTGGAAAAAAACAATGCTTTAAAAAAGAACCAGAATAAAAGGTAATCTTTCCCCTGTGTCTTTGACTGCCAGTTAACTTTCTTAAATTATTTTTAAAAATTTAATTTTTATTTTATATTGGAGTATAGTTGATTTAGTTGTGTTAGTTTCAGGTATACAACAATACCTTTGTTAATTAAGTTGCTATTAAAAATGCTTTTTTAAAAATGATAAGCACCTTTATTTATTTCTTTTTAAATTTTTATTTTGTATTGGGGTATAGCCAGTTAACAATGTTGTGATAGTTTTAGGTGAACAGCAAAGGGACTCAGTCATACATGTAGATATATCCATGCTCCTCCAAGCTGCTTTCCCATCCAGGCTGCCACATAACACTGAGCAGAGTTCCCGGTGCTGTACAGTAGGTCCTTGTTGGTTATCCATTTTACATACAGCAGTGTGTACGTGTCCATCCCAGACTCCCTAACTATCCCTTTCCCCTGGCAACCATAAGTTAATTTTATGAGTTTTGTGAGCCTCAAGATAAGCACTTTTAAAGCCAGTATATTTAAATGTTTTAATTCACGAAGTTGTCTTTCATTGTAATACTTTATTGTAGTGTGTCAGTTTTACTTAAGAAACCATTTTGTTATGTTTGCCAACATTTCTGGGTAATGGTAAAAATCATTTCTAAATTAGGACACTTTGAACGTGTGCTGTTAAAATTCCACTCAAGCATATTACCAATTTTTTGTTCTTTACGGAGACAAGATATGTTCTGTAGAGATGAGCTAGTAATGACACATACCTGCTTTCTTGAAAACCTTTATCTTAGCATCTGACAGTATCGTTCGTTCAGATTCTAACCTTAACATACAGCTCTGTTTAGTCATTTGGATTGAAGAGGGCATTGGCTACATATTATTTGATCAACAAATATTTAATAATCCCCTACATATGATACGTTAAGTGCTGGCAGTATATGAATAGGCAAGACATGGAAACAGAACTTTAAATAAAGAGGTTAAAATTTAACAAGAAGGTATGAAACAAAAGAGAAACTGATGCTATTCTCTGTAAAGTTGAAAGCCGATACAGAGGAGGGAACACCTAATTATGCGGATTATCAGGGAGGAGTGATTTGCTGGAGTCTTGGAGCTGTGATGTGTGAATGGAATGAATGCTGAGGGGAAGGGGAGTGTGCACTGTGTGTGTGTGGATGGGCGACTCTTCAGCGTGTTTGGGGAGCAGAGTGCATGAGATGTGTCGAAGCAACCCCAGCAGAAGCTGACCTGTTCAGGCTGGTGAAAGGGAGACCGTCCAGGCGCCTCGTCTCCAGAAATGCAGTCAGCACGTCCATCTGTGCTGGGCGATAGCTCGGCTTCCCGGGTTTGCAGGCTTGTGTGTGTTTCCTCTAGTGTCACTTGGAGAAACTGTTTCTCTGCGAGATAAGATAAGACAAAGGTATGAGGGTGGGCGTCACCTAAACCACCAGAACAGGTGAGCGGCTGTGCTGTAGTTCAGAGTGAGACTAATTGCTCTGAGCAACCTTACTCCAAATATTACAGAGCGCAGGGTGGATGATGGCGGAGATCACTTTGCAGTGGGTTTCCCAGTTCTCTGGCTTTAATGGAACTTTTATAAACACGTTTGCTTTGCATTTGGATCTAAATTTGTGCTGGGCATTTTGTTGGACGTTAGTGATAGGTTGAAATACAATTCATATTCATTAGTTACCTTAGTTTGTACCCATTTAAAATAGCTTTATGTTGTGATTTTATTTTGGTTTCTGTCTCTTCCTTACCCTTATATTCAAGGTGACGGTACTCACTGCTGCTGCTTCCGCAGAATCTTGGTGTTTTTTTTTTTTTTTAAACTTTTCTCTATAGCTGGTTAGAAAGAAAAGTAGAAAGATGACTTATGGTTTATCACTTAAATATGGTGGTGGTTACAGATCTCTCATTTCCCCTTGCCCGCCGTCATTGAGTTTTCAGTGCTGAGTGAGTTGCAGTTTTCCTAGCCAGTGTGTGTTGCCCTGGGTGTTCTGCTTTCATCCTTGTTGATAGCCCATCCCGAGATTCATGTTTCCCTTCTCTTCTTTCTTTTTCCCCTTTTCAGCCTGTTTTCCACCTGTCCTTGTTTCCTTGCCCCATATCTATTATTTCTGTGCTAACTATCTCTTAAGCTGAAAATAGAGATTCTGTTTGTCTGACCAAGGGTTCTGGCTGTCTTCATGAACCTCCCCGAAGTGGTATTTGCTGCAAACCTAGCTTTTCCCAAAGAACAAGCCATAGTCTTCGATATCCTCTGGGGGCTTTTTACTTTTTAGTCTTGCTTTCCTCAGAGTGCCTCCGGTTTTCTCCCAAAGCTTTAGTTTTCTCTGTCCTTTGGGAAACTGCCTGCTGGCATAGGTTCTTGTTTGATTTCAGATGATTCTTTCTGATTGGATGCACTGACCTGGGAACCCCACTTGTGAAATTAGGACATCGAAACAGCCTTGGTTTCAGCACGCCTCCGTCTCTTCCTGCGTTTTGGTGGAGCCCTTTATTTTACTAATGGACTATTTCACAGAGGGGTGTGCTGTGTGCACGCGTTCACTCAGTCAGGTCTGACTCTCTGCGACGACGCCGTGGACTGCAGCCCGCCAGGCTCCTCTGTCCTTGGGGATTCTCCAGGCAAGGATACTGGAGTGGGTTGCCATGCTCTCCTCCAGGGGATCTTCCCAACCCAGGGATTGAACCCAGGTCTCTTTAAGTTTCCTGCATTGGCAGGTGGGTTTTACCACTAGCACTACCCCGGAAGCCCCTTACAGAGGGGTATTTCCACCCTAAGATGGCATCTCATAGCTGTCCTCCTCGCGTCAGTGGTGCGGACACATGCCATCATCAGACAAGGCCTGGGGCTGTGTCAAGAGGTCAATAAAATCGATTATTTTGACAATAGCTGTAATTCTCTCCTACTCAAGTCTAGGATCTGTGGTCATTTTTATTATCATTTTAGCGTTCACTAGCAGTTTTGAGAGAGTTAGAAATTTCTAATCTAGACTGGAACAGTTACATGATCTCGACTCATATTTGTGAATCTCCTAAGTTGGGGACAGCAGAAGGCAGGCTGTGTTTAAGGGCGGCATCAGATTTCTGCTGTAAGGTGAAGGACTGGGTGGAAGAAGTTGGGATACAATTCTTGTTCATCAGAGTTTGCCTTCAGTAGGGCCCTGGTGGAAAGACCGTCTACATAAGTGGTTAAGATATCCTGAAGGGGCGTCTTTATTTGAGGGGTTAGGAGGGAAGTTTGAAGTAACTAGGGCTGGGCACAGAGAAATGGAGGTGAAATAGTGTAATAAAATCAGTCTGGGGAAAACCAGCAGACCACAGGGTGTGACAGTAAGGAGCAGACCAGAGGGGAAGTGAAGGTCCTACTTTAGGAGGCAAAGGAAAAGAAGAGAATGGAGCTGGGGAAGACAGTACCAGCCGACGTGAGATGGGAGAGTACTCGTGTTTCTGTAGTTTGAAACCACTGTAGAGAAAGCGAAGGCTACCTGCTGTTTAATTTGTTAATCCCTGGAACTGGGAGGAGAGACCCACGTGTTAACAATGTAGGGATCCCTCTGTAACTCATTATGTGTTAATACTCAGTGCATAGTCTGTCCTCCAAATATGTATTTGTCATCAAGTAAATGTAAATTTTCATTTATTTATCTAGTGGCTTACCCAGTAACTATTTCATTGAGTGCTAACCATGAGATTTTATTAACCATGATTAATAGTTAATCATTTAAAACACAGAGTAGCAACCTTTCTCATCATGAAGAAAGTCATAACTCGGTAACTGGAAGTTCTGCTAAAGTACCTTCTTTGGGGGAGAATAGAATTGTGTAGTAATTAAGATCACAAATTTTTCGCTTGTCAGATTTGTGCATCTTTTTCTTTGTGTTTCATCTTCCCTCCTCCCCTCCACGTTTAAAGTCCTTCCCTGTTCTGAGGCCATAAAGATAATCTCCTGTAAAACTTCCAGAAGCTTTATTGTTTGCTTTTCATGTATAGATTTATAGCTCACCTGTATATAATCTTTGTGTTTGATGTAAAGTAGGTCTCAAATTTCATTCTTTCCCAGACGTGTTTCAGTTTTTCTGGTAGCATTTATCGAAAGGTGAATCTTGGCCCTGCGTGGCTTCCTCTTGGGGACTGCTGCTTGTGTTGTGAAGCGGGTGTGCACGGATGCTTCGTGGGTGCTCGAGTCTTTGTGGCGTTCCATTGGTCTCTTTGTCCATGTTCCGTTGTCACACTGTCTTGTAGCTTTATACTAAATCTTACCTTTCTTACCATTCTTCTCAAAGATGTCTTGGCTATTCTTGGCCTTCACATTTCTGTATAAATTCTAGAATCAGGTTGTGAAGTCCTAAAAAAAAGACCTATTGGAATATTAGTTGGGATTCATTGAACCTAGAGGTCCCTGAAGAGAACTGACATCTGCGCTGTTGAGTCTTTTCGTCTAGGATCGGAACGTGTTGCTTTATTTAGGTCTTTGCTAATTCCTCATAGGAATTATAGGAATTAACATCATCCTGCAAGGAGATCCGACCAGTCCATTCTGAAGGAGATCAGTCCTGGGATTTCTTTGGAAGGAATGATGCTGAAGCTGAAACTCCGGTACTTTGGCCACCTCATGGGAAGAGTTGACTCATTGGAAAAGACACTAATGCTGGGAGGGATTGGGGGCAGGAGGAGAAGGGGACGACAGAGGATGAGATGGCTGGGTGGCATCACCGACTCGCTGGACGTGAGTCTGAGTGAACTCCGGGAGATGGTGATGGACAGGGAGGCCTGGCGTGCTGCGATTCGTGGGGTGGCAAAGAGTCGGACACGAACGAGTGACTGAACTGAACTGAATTCCTCATGGTGATATTTTCTAGTTTGCTCTCTAATAGTCTTACTTGTGTGTGTGTGTCTTTTTTAACTTTAATCTCAGACTTTCAGAAAAGTTCCTTTAAGAACAGTTCTTTACAAAAATTTCTGTATTTTACAAAAATATCCTTTACCGATATCCTTTACCGAGATTCCCAAAGTGAATACCTTGCCACATTTTCTTTATTCCCCTCATAATGCTTACAGACAGAACCCTGTTCCTTTACCCCTAAGCACTTCCATATGTATTTCCTAATAACCAAATGGTATCTGAAATTTTCAGGTTATAATCAGAGTTCATGCATAGCAAAAGTGAACCCCGGATCCTAGGTTGTATTTGGTCATCAAGGTGCTTTAGTCTCCTGCCATCTTTCTTTGCATTTCACGACCTTGAAGTTTCTGAATAATGCAAGCTAGCTCTTTTGCGTGAAGTCTCTCAGTTTGAGTTTGTCTAATGTTTTCTCATGGTGAGATTTAGGCTGTACGTTTTCAGAAGGGGTATGAAGTACTGAATAGAATTTTGATCATTTGGTTAAGGTGGTATCTGTCACTTTACATAGAAAGTTACTGTTTCTGCTTTGTATCTATGGGGGGATGGACGTATTCTAAAACAGATTTATTCCTGGGTATTTGGTGCTATTATAAATGGTATCTCAAAAATTGTTTTTCAAAGATATTTTTTTATTGTGGACCATTTTTTAAGGCGTCTTTATTGAATCTGTTACAATACTGCTTCTTATTTATATTTTGGCTTGTAATCACGAGGCATGTGGGATCTTAGTTCCCTGACCAGGGACTGAACCCATGCCCCTTGCATTGGAAGGCAAAATCTTAACCACTGGACCTCCAGGGAAGTCCCTGAAATTTTTTAATTTTTAAACTGTTGTTCGTGTGCAAAAATGTAATCCACTCAGTACATTGATCTTTATTTCACACATGTACTTAACTCAGTTATTGTCCCTATAACTTATCTGTAGACTTGAAAAGTATCTTTTGTATATAGTCAGGTCTGTGAATGAGATTTTCATTGTTTCCTTTCCACCCCCGACCCCCATGTCTTTTGCTTTTCCTTGCCTTACTGAATCTGCAAAGACCTCAGCTAAAATGGTGGGGTGGTGGTAACGGGCTTCCTTATTACACAGTGTCTGTTTTTAAAGGAGAAACTCTCTGTGTTTAACCAATACGCATCATTTTTCTTTTTTCATAGTCGGTTAGATCAAATTACGGACTTTATGTTTTCTTCCTGGTTTTCTGAGGGTCTCTTTTTAAAAAAAAAAAAATCACAATTGGCTGTTGAATTTTACCAGGTGTTTGTAGTGTAAATGAGTCCTAATAGTTGATTAAAAATAAATTCAAGTTTACTGGAGGTATAGTTTACATACAATAAAATTCACTTTTTAAGTAATATAGTTTCAGATTTAGAATAGCTCCCTTTCCCCGCAGAGTGCCTTCATTCCCCTTTGCAGTCAGTCCCATCCCCCCTCCTCGGCTCATGATCCCCTCCACAATCTGATTCCTGTTATTTTAGAGTCATTTTGCCTGTAGATGGTGTCTAACACTATATATTCCTGGTATCTTGTGTATTTTTTTTTTTTTTAATGCTTTTGAGTTTCATTCCTGTTGGCTATCAGCACTTCAGTCTTAATTTATTACTGAGTAGTTTTCCATCGTATCGATTTTTGTTTATCTGTTCTTCTGTCACTGGTTGCTGGAATTGTTTCCAGTTTGGGGCAATTAAAAAAAATTGCTGTAAACATTTGGTTATAAGTCTTTGTGTGGCTATTTCTTTTGGGTAAATTCCTAGGAGTAGGATTTCAGAGAGTATGGTAAACAGTATATGAGAGTTCTAATTGTTCTGCATCCTTGCTGACATTTGGGAGTATCATTTTTTAAATTTTAGCCTAAAGCGGATGCATAGTAGTATTTCATTGGGGTTTTAAGGTGTATTTCTCCGATGATTACAGTGTTGAATATTATTTTCTGTGCTGCTTTTGCCATCCATTATACTTTGGAGTATCTTTTCATTGATTTTTAAATATTGAAACAAAGTTGCTTTCTTGGAACAAATGAAATATGGTTGTGATTTATTTATTACTGGATTTGCTTTGCTGATGTTTTGTTTAGGATTTTTGTATCTACGTTTGTGAATTTTATCAAGTTTGCTCTATCCTCAGGATGAATTGTGGAATTCTTTGCATGAGGGCTCTGTAAAATATGTGTTGGTTTAACTCCTTGACTGTTTCGAGAAAATATTGGCTAAATGAAGTATATAAGAAAAGTTGGACTATTTTCATATTCTATGACAAACATGTAGGACTAAAAGCTTATTTCCGATGCCAGTTGTATTTCTGGAGTGTACAAGGTCTAGTTAGTTCTGCAAGTGATGTCCATTGCGCTCTAAACCCCTCTGTGTGCAACGTTTATAGAACATTTGTTGTGCCCTCGGCTTGAGGATACACATTTACGCACCGGATGTCCTCACCATTAGGTGCTTCAGTGTAGGGGGAAGAGCTTAAGTAAACACTAGTATAATAACATTTTCTCATGCTCTATTGGAAGATTTTATGTGGGATAAAGTGGGACCAAATAGGAGGAAGAGTTGGAGGGGAAAAGATTGGGCTGAGGCAGGAGAATCTTCAGAGAGAGCTGACGCCAGAGCTTTGGTTCTGGAATGATCTTGTCAGAGGAAGCTGATCGAGAGCAGTGGCTTGGGGGTTGCCTCAGCCTGGAGTATTACGCTTGGGTTGAGGATGGCTGGAGAAGGAGGTGAGAAAAAATAGTTACCCAAAGAAATAAGCATTTGCCATGCTCTTAAAGAAATGAAGACAATTAAGGCAACGTGATATTCCTTCATATGCAGCGTAGAGTTTAACTGAAGACAGTAATGGGAGGTCCTTTGTGTGTTATCGTCGGCTCACCTGATGGGCTGAGGGAGGCGGCCGGAGGCTCTGTAGGCTCACTTGCCATCCAGATGACTGGATCAAGGCGCCAGTTGTACTGCGTGCTACGCCTTTCAAACTTGAGCCAGGCTCTGCAGTCCATTGCCGTGTTTCACTGAATCTAAATTCCATCCTGCTGCTACTGCTGCTGCTGCTGAGTCGCTTCAGTCGTGTCTGAGTCTGTGTGACCCCAGAGACGGCAGCCCACCAGGCTCTCCTGTCCCTGGGATTCTCCAGGCAAGAACACTGGATTGGGTTGCCATTTCCTTCTCCAATGCATGAAAGTGAAAAGTGAAAGTGAAGTCGCTCAGTCGTGTCCTACTACTAGCGACCCCATGGACTGCAGCCCACTAGGCTCCTCCATCCATGGGATTTTCCAGGCAAGAGTACTGGAGTGGGGTGCCATCACCTTCTCCGAAATTCCATCCTAATAACCATCAATTCTAAAGTACCTAATTATTTTATATACTGTTGAAAGAGAAAAAGAAACACTGCCAATTAAATCATGACACACCATTGATTGTAAATAGATCTTAGTTCTAAACATGTTAGCACGTGAAAAAAGTACATGTTATGATTGTTGAGATATGTGGTATTTCGTTTAATCCTCACAATAATAGTGTTGGTTGGTATCACTCCTTTGTAAATCACTATATTATGGTTTTTCAGAGTGGCTCTTATTGGATATTCAGACCTGTGGTTTTGACCCCTCAAATGCTGAATTACACAACACTATAATTTAGTTAATTTTCCTTTATTATTAAACAGATAGTTTATTTCAAAGATTTTTCTTTGTTTTTCTGGTTTCTTTTTCTATTCATTGTCTTTTTTTTTGTAAGTACTTTAGAGAATTTAGCTAAACTTCTCATTATTTTCTTAAGTATAGATGCCTAGAAATAAGAAAAGTCTAAGCATTCTTAAAACAGCATACAGGATCTTAGTTCCCCAACCAAGAACTGAACCCTTGCCCCTTGCAGTAGAAGTGAGAGTACTAACCACTAGATCTGCACAGAACTGTAATACCAGTTTATATTTTTCACTATGATGCTGAAAGATGTAAGTTCCATCACAACTTCTTCAACATTAGTTATTACAGTAAAAGTTTTTTTCTAATTCTGTAGACAAGAATGGCATCTCATCTTAATTTGCATTTTTCGGGGTATTAGATTGAAGACTTGTTCACATTAATTTTTATAGGACCTTATCATTGATGTTAAGTTTCTGGATTTTTTTATGGCAATAAGTAAATTATAAAGTGCAGATTTAATTATGCAACTGTTATGACATTTTTAATTATTAGATTTATTTTTCTTCTGCAGTAGCATAATGGCCAAATTTTTAATTATAAAAAATAATCGTTATAGTTAGAAAAATTTTGGAGTCCTGTTGAATTTCTTATTTTGATCTGTTGCTCAATTTGTGTTTATTTTGTTTTCTTAGATGAGATTTTATATTTTGAAGAATTAATGAACTTAATATGTATAATGTTTATGATCCTGTTAATGGTAGGATAAAATTGTATCTGCTGTGAAACCGAATCTCTGAAAAAATTTAAATTATAATGGTATATGATTAAAATATAGTAATATGTATTACATTAGATGGTAAAAATAATTTTGGCACTTAATAGAGAGATACTGTAAAATCTTTTCCTCTTGATTTTATTCCATTACTAAAAGTACTTCATCAAAGAGACTGATTTTTCAGCTGACATAAGAACGAAAAAAGTATTTTTCATTTTTATATAAGAATCTTAGATTAATTATGAAGCATTTGGGTTGAACATTTAAAAAGTTTTTTCTTGAGCCACACTATCTGCTGTTTCTGAATGGCTGTCAGCAATATATTTAGAAGTGCATAATTGAATCTTTTGGGGGGAAGAAACAAAAATTGAATGTTAAGTAGTATATATTAAAATGCAGAATTTTCTTGTGGCTCTGATAGAAACAGGTCTTTGAAGGAAGGTTGAAGGGCTGGCAGTTTAGTGGAAAGGCAAATGGATGGACACAAAGTAGCCTTGTTCTGGTGTCCAGTGCTCCATGGCTATGGATGAGTCACCTAACTTTTCTCTGCCTTTGTTTTTGGAAATGAGGACAATAACATACGTCACTGATTGTTCATTACTGCGGAAACAGTTAATTCTGATATTCTGCGGAAGAGTTGGTCCACCAGTCTCTGTTGTTACTTGGTTCTTGGTTTTTAAGGTTTGAGGTAAGATGAATTTATTGAATGGCTCGATCCAATCTAGCGTGTTCTAGCTGATTTTGCTCTGTTTATACTAGTGGGGTACACTGGATGATGACATGGGTTGTCAGTATCTTGTTAACAGTGTAAAATTAGATTATTCTCTAGAAGATAGGTTGGACTGTATAATTACTTTTACAGAGTTAATAAGGGAGAATTTGTGCCAGAGAATTCAAGATCCCAAACCTGTATTTTTGTCTTGCCAAAAGATGACGTTAATGTTTTCTCTCGTGCTTACTCAGAGTGAACACTCGCGCGCTGCACCACCCCACACATAGTTTCTCTGAAGTTCCCTGCATCTTTCTACATCTGTTTTTATCCAAGTGTTGAATCTTAGAATGTAGTATTTGAGAATACTGAAGTAAAGCAAAACTGCAAAAGTTGTAGGCCTTTTGTGGGATTGGTACTACGTGGTGGGCACAGCATGTGAAGAGCGATGGGCAGGAGCAGTGCTTCTGCTGGCTTCTGGTTCTTGTATCTTTCATTTATTGTGCATTTTCATCTATTGTATGTATTTGAGTATTTCAGTTAACATTTCTGTGAAACTAAGTTTTTTTAATGACTAAAAAATTTAAAAGATACTAAATGGTTTTACTCTACCCTGGGCTTAAGCCTCTTTCCTCTTAGGGAAAACAATCCCAGTTTTATAATGAAAAGTAGAGTACAAGTCACTGAGCTCACCAGAATTTACCTACGTGAAATGAATTTAATTGTGCTCTGTCACTTCAGTCGTGGCCAACTCTTTACAGCCCTGGGGACTGTAGCCCACTAGGTTCCTCTGGCCATGGGACTCTCCAGGCAGGAATACTGGAGTGGGCTGCCGAGCTCTCTTCCAGGGAAGCTTCCTGACCCGGGGATAGAGCTCGTGTCTCCTGTGTCTCCCACATTGCTGGTGGGTTCTTTACTGCTGAGCCATCAGGGAAGCCATTTAATGGCAAACTTCAAAAAGTTAAGAAACAACTCTTAAGTAGTTATTAATGTGTTAATATTAAGGCAGTGGTAGATGAGGAATTTCAGCAAATTTGGATAAAGGAGCATTAAACTGACTCAGTTAAGCGGATGAATCTATATTCTAAGATTGTGCCGAGACAAAACCCAACAAGAGCAGATTAGATCAAACTGAAGAATCCCTGCGAGGCCTCGGGCTCCGGGGTTTCGGTTAGTGCAGAAGTGAGGCTGGAGGCTCGGGGCAGAGGATGGGGCGCTTGGCTGGAAGTCTGCATGTGAAGAGCTGAGGCCTCCAGTTCCATAACTGTCTCACCAGAGACAGAGGCCAGGTTGTCTGGGAAGCGGACCTTTACCAGACTAAGGTGAACAGACACTGCCGGCGGCTCTTGCCCACAGAGAGGCGGAGTCCTGCCTGGGCAATTGAGAATGAAGACTGCCCTCCGGGCGATTCCAGAGCTTCCCGTCAGAGCCTTCTCCTGCCTTGTAAACGCTGGAAAATAAATGTGTTGAGGAAAAGCCTTCCTACAAAAGAGAAAGAACAGAAACAGTGGGGAAACACACAACAAGGAAACCAAGATGGTGGAGGGAAATTAGGAATCTGATTACAGAACAAAAATTTTGACGACAGGACTAGCCAGTTGAATGGGGGACATTTAGGTGGAATAAAGAGGTGAGGGATGCATGCTGGAAAGGAGGAGAAGGGAGCGGACGCGGGGGAGCAGCATCAGGTTATAGAGCTGTCAGAGAGAGCAATAAGGCCTTCTAAAGAAGTAATACTGGGGGAGTTGTCACTTTCGCGTGACTTGTGACCCCAGCGTGAATGTCCTCTCCTGAGTGTATAGCTCAGTGAATCCAAGTACCCCACACCGAACGCATCCTCGGGGGGTTTCAACCCTTGAAGCTTGCAGTTCCAAGGGGATAAGAAAAGGAATATTAAGTGATGGGGAATCTGAAAGGCAGAACAGTCGTTGGATGCTAATTGTTACACCTTTGAAATCCTGAAAAGACTTTAATCCTAGAATTCAGTGTGTGTGTGTGTGTGTGTATGTGTGTGTGTTCAATCTATCACTGGTATGAAGGTGGACGTGAATGGGCTCCAGTGTGTACCCAGGAGGGAAGGGCACCTCTGTGATGCTGGGTGGCAGGTCCAGAGAGCAGCTGGCTGGGAGGGGAGAGAGGAGGACAGGGCCCTGGGGTTGGTTATATAAGCCTTCTAAAATAGTATATTTGGTTTAAATACTCTGTTCTTTTAAAATCAGTTTAATTTTTTAAAAAAGTTAATATAAAGTGCACCATCATGAAGTGCTATCAGTATTACATAGGACTCATGGGAAGATTGTAATTCATGCAACTTGAAGTGAACAGCTTAAACTGACGGAAAGGAAGACCAAAATTAGGGTGAGAAGAAATTCATGAAGAGTACTCAGTGATTCTAGCGAATTCTATTCCAGGACAGTAATTCTTGTGAATTGAGACTAAATTGTAGCTGAGTTGAATTTTAATTGTTGAATAATTACAGTGTAATTTTATGCCCACAAGATGCATGTGATTATAAAAATAGTAACTGAGGACAAGAACTACTCTGATTTAAAGTCTTTGGACTCAGTTGACCTTAACAACTAGGAACTTTACAAATAAAGTTGATACTGTAAAAACTCAAGATTGAATTTTGGTGTAGGTGGAAAGCAGCAGCTTTAAAGGAAACCATTCATAGCTATGTTGGAGTAAAGGCAAAATGCCCAAAGTGCGATGGAGGAGAGAGTTTTCGCCGTGAGAGCTGATTAAAAAACAAAACAGCTCACTTACTTTTCACTCTGTTTAGGGAAACTGAAGCCCTTTAACCCTGGAAGTAGCATTTCTTTGAGATGTCCTGTTTTATGAGCTGGGAAGATGTACGAATGTTTGGATTGTGCAGTCACTGTTTTACAGTTTTAGAATGATTAATTGATTTTGTCTGTGAAAAGTTAATTGTTTAACCCTTTAAGTGCTTTGACAAAAGCATTGTAGTTTCATAAAACACTTTGTATGAGGGATCATAGCAGTGTATAAATTGTGTTTGACTCAAGTCTTGCTCAGAAAAATAAAAAAATCCAAGTAGATTTTTCCACTCAGGGAAATCCCAATTACAGCGTTTGATTTATTTTGCTACTTATACTTTTTAATAAAAATCTACCTTAAGAAAAATTCTTGATTTTCACCTAAACTTTGCCGACTGGTAAAGCTTTGTGTTTTTATCCATGTTTTGAGAATCTGTTGTGTTACCCTGTTTCCTTAACTTACTTTTCCACCACATTTGCGGGAATTGCTAGGTTGGATGGCCAGCAATGAATATATCTGACTGGTGGGTGTATACAGTCCAACAGATTGTAACAGTCAGTGTTCTTTTAACTTTGTCTGAAACATCCAGTCAGTTACTAAACCTGTTCTGTCTTTTTGTCTGTTCATGCATTCACTAATTATTTATTGCTGTCTGGTTTCCATCCTATTTTGTCATTCTGTCTGACACTGCTTCAGTTTGGATTTTTTTTTTCTTCTCATCGTATTGGTTTCTTAAGTACAGGCTCTTCTATCAGAACACAGTGATCTTTCTCATGCAGATCTAATCAGATGGCTCTCCATTGCCTGTGGATACAGAATTAAGAGTTAGGGCCCTTTATACTTTGGCATGGATCTGTCTTGCCAGCTTTTTTTTTTCTCTTTAGTACCCTCCAGTTTCAGTTCCGCAGTTCTGAATTTTTCCTTTTTCTTTCATTTGTCTGGAATGCCCCTCCCCGATTCTCTACTTGTTGAAATCCTTGGACTTTTTTTTTTCTGTGCTTTTTTTTTTTTTAAATTTTTATTTTTACTTTATTTTACTTTACAATACTGTGTTGGTTTTGCCATACATTGACATGAAGCCATCAATCCTTGGACTTTTGAAACCCAGCTTACATCACTCTGTCTAAAGTCTCACCCCCACGTTGACTTCAGTCAGGTGGCCAGAGTCGTCCTGTCTTAATGCTCACATACGAGACTGTCTTACTTTGGCCTCTGGTCTCTTGTTTGTGTAGAACAGCAGGGCCCGGGAAGAACACAGGCGTTTGTAGGCGGGAGAGGAACAAGGACGGTAGATCCAGAAGCAGCGTGACCATTGTGAATGTCATCAGTGTTTGAAATTTTCAAATTAGTGTTTCTAAAAATGTACAAGCCCGAGGAGTTTATAAGGCAGGCAAATGTAGACTTGTTTATAAAGCAGGAAAATACTTCCTTTGGTTTTTTTTCCCCCTTCCTAATTTACTCACTAACCAGTAAGGTTTGTGTAGGTTGGGGTTTGAATCTTCACTTCAGGGAGTTAAGATAGCCACTGTGTCTTGATTTTTTGCCTGTGTGGATGCCTGAGTTAGTGTGCTTAGGTGGAGAAAGGTGAGGAAAGAGAAGATGGTGTAGGCTAATTTTACCCACATTATAACTCTGGGGGAGCGTTGCAGTACTGGTTTTCTGACCTCCTCTCTCCTCACCCCTGCATTTGGGCCTCTGGGATGTTGTCACCTTAGTTATTCTCCCCTGACCCTGCTGTGAAATAATTGGTATGAATTCTTTAAATGGCATTGGGAGATAACTTTGAAGTTTTTGGAGTTTTTAGGATGTGTTATGTTTGGTCCATAATTGTTTGATGTTATCTGCTGAAAAAATTGTATTTTGTAGGAAGGCATGTTTCTAAAGTACTTACACAGCCTCATCGTCCTATGACTACTTCAGATGGTTATTACTTAATATAAGTATGACAAGTGAAGGTGTTAGTTGCTCAGTCGTGTCCGACTCTTTGCGACCCCATGGACTGTAGCCCACCAGGCTCCTCTGTCCATAGAGTTCTCCAGGCTAGAATACTGGAGTGAGTCGCCTTGCCCTTCGCCAGGGGATCTTCCCGATCCAGGGATCCAGCCCAGGTCTCTTGCATTGCAGGCAGATTCTTTACCATTTGAGCTGCCTGGGAAGCCACAAGATAAGTATAGTTATGCCAGATACAACAGTGAGAAGAAATGTAATTAGCTGAATCACTCAGTATTCTCCATACGAGTTATTTTGGAATGGATTTGTCAGAGATTTAACTTTTTAGTGCTGTATGGTTGCGTGTCCTGTTAGTGGTTGGTAGTCGAGAAAGAAGAATGACTCCTGAAGTCCATAAATATGGTCAGTTTGTCCTTCCAAACCTGGTGCAGTTCCTGTTAGAAGATATTATTGAACAGTGTATTGTTGACTCAGGCGCCCACCTCATAATCCTAGGACATTTGGTTGAAGTCTGATTTTGTGGAAATGGTTTATTGTTTCTCTTACACTTGCTTGTTCGCTTTTTTTTTTTAAACTCTAGTGTCTGAGATATATTTACTTTGTGACTTTAATTAAAAGTTAAAACAGAGTTTCTGCTCTGTTGAAACCTTCTTTCTCTGCGCCTTTGGGGCTACTAAGAGTGTTCTGTTGGAGCCCCAGCTCCGGTGGCAGTGAGTCCCACTGCATCAGAGGGTGCTTCATGGGCCCACATCCTGTGGGGCACGACTGCCTGGGTCCCAGTGACTTTCACCGCCTTCTTCTTGGATTCTTGTTTGCTCTATATTGGAGTCACAGGAGACATGTGATGTCAGCCCTTACCTTTAACCCAAGAAAATAGAGAATTATTGTGAGGCTGAACAAATATGAATGGGTTAACATACCATTCAGAAACACCCGCCATGAGGTGTGCTCCCTAACAGATCAGCAGCTGGACCTGGGAGCTGCTGAGAAAGTACCGAAGTTCCCATCTTGAGGGCCCTCAGGTCCACATGGCTCTCCTTCGTCTGCTTTCAGTATTCCAGAAAGCCTGATACTTGCTCTGGTGGGACTGGAGTAGGCACCCTGCAGCATCAGCTTTCTCAGTTTTTGATTTTGAATCTCACTGCAGTGACCCTAGCTATTTTATGGTTGGTGAGACTATAGAATTAATTTGTCAGTTTAACAGATACCTATCTTATGCCAAGCATTGTTCTGAGCATCTCGATTTATAGCAGTGAATAAAGCCCCTGGATTGAAGAAGCTGATATTCTAAATAACCAAAACATATAATTAGTATGTCAGATGGTGAGTACTATATGAATAACAAAGTCGAGGGGAGTGTTAAGGGGTGCTGGTTTCGGTGGATGGGTGGGGTTTCTCTTTTAGTGAGGTGATGAAGGAAGCCTCCCTTTGAAGGTGACAGTGAAGCAAAGTCCTGAAGAAGTTTGGAGAAAGCAGTGTCGTTCACGCAGAGGGGTTGCACTGGTAAAGACCAGAGGCCTGAAATAGAGGCATGCCTAGTGGCTCAGCTGGTAAAGAATCTGCCTGCAGTGCAGGAGACCCGAGTTTGATCCCTGGGTTGGAAAGATCCCCTGGAGAAGGGAGTGGCAACCCACTCCAGTATTCTTGCCTGGAGAATTCCATGGACAGAGGAGCCTGGTGGGCTACACTCCATGGGATTGCAAAAGAGTCAGACATGGCTGAGTAACACTAATAGTGTGTTCAAGGAACAGCACAGAGCGGGAGTGAAGTAGTAGGTGGGGTAGCGTCAAAGGGGCGGGGTAAGGGAGGGCTTTTGTGAAGGGTCCTGTGGGCCCCTGGGAAGAGTTAGGTGTTCCGTTAGTAGTGGGAGGCATTTGGAGAGAGTGGAGCAGAGATAGGCACTGGCCTGAGTTATAAAAGGATCTGACTGACGGCAGGGCCAGCCCTGATCCGTGTGGGCGAAGGAGAGAGAAGGAGAGCCCAGTCAGATGCCGCGGCGGCAGTCTTAGCGAGAGGCCGTGTGGACTCGGGCTGGGGCGGGGCCCGTTGCACTGATGAGACCCTTCCAGGTTCTGGATAGAACTCGAAGTTGGAGCCAAGAGGTTTTGCAGAACTAGACAGAGAATGGAGAGAAAGAGGAGAGCTGAGGACTTCAAGGTTTTGGCTCATACACGAGTGAGGGTGACATGGTCATGGGGTGAGAAGACCAAGAGAGGAATGCATCGAAGGGGAAGTCGGAGGCCACTTTAGGATAGAAGGTCCAGGTGCCTGCCCTTTCCCAAAGAGTGATGCTGAGCGCCGAAGAATGGATGCTTTTGAACTGTGGTGTTGGAGAAGACTCTTGAGAGTCCCTTGGACTGCAAGGAGATCCAACCAGTCCATTCTGAAGGAGATCAGTCCTGGGTGTTCATTGGAAGGACTAATGCTGAAGCTGAAACTCCAATACTTTGGCCACCTAATGTGAAGAGCTGACTCATTTGAGAAGACCCTGATGCTGAGAAAGATTGAAGGCAGGAGGAGAAGGGGACAACAGAGGATGAGATGGTTGGATGGCATCACCAACTCAATGGACATAGGTTTGGGTGGACTCCAGGAGTTGGTGATAGATGGGAGGCTTGGTGTGCTGCAGTTCATGGGGTCGAAAAGAGTCAGACATGACTGAGCAACTGAACTGAACCAATGCGAAGCAGGCTGTGGATGTTGGCTGCCTGGAGTGAGGGGAGAGGAGTCAGCTGAGGTGGAAACTTGGGCGTTGTCAGCTTGTGGGGGGTTAATGCCTGAAGCCTTAAGACTAGGTGAAATAAGACTTGATGAGGGATGAGAGTAGATAAGAGAAAAGGCCCAAGGATTGATTCTCCAAGAGTTTCTGACCTTGAGGAGATGAGGAGAATCCAGCCAGAGAAGTTGAGGCAATCCAGGGAGCAAACCAGACGAGCTCAGGACCCTGAGAGCTGTGAGGAGCTGCTTCAGGGGCGAGGCCTAAGCTCTCAGGTGGGGCTGCTGATTTGCGTATGAAGACTGAGCCCTGGTCACGTGTCTTAGCAGTGTGGCGGGCTCTCTAGTGACCCTCCAGCGTAGGGATGTGGTCTGCTAAGGCAGGGGCTCGAGAGGGGAGGAGAAGAGCGGAAATGGAGGCAATGAGTGTGGACAGTGAATTGGAGGATAGTCAGTTGTGATGAGGGGGAGATGGGCAGGCAGCAGAGATACCAGCTTTGTCTTTGTGTGGCCGAGGGGGTAGGATCTGGTGGATAAATCGAGGAGCTGGTCTCAGGTCTGAGGAAGACTCACTCAGCCTCAGTAATAGACCGGAAAGCAGAGTACATGGGCACAGATGCAGGATGGTAAGTCGATGCGGTGAGGGAAACTCGGGAATGTTTGATTATTTTAAAAAGTGAGAAGAATTGAATTTTCACAGGTATTTTGGTAGATACTGTCTTCAAAGCATATTGTAAAGTAGGGTGGGACGTAGTTGCAGTCAGTTAGAATATCTGAACATTCTTATTGCGTGATTTTTACTGATGTAGCAGTTCAGAAAGAATAATATAAAAATATAACTGAATCAATAAAATGGAAAATTCCAGTGAAAAACTCCAGTCCTTTTCATTTTCCCTCTGACTCTCTGTTAGTCACTTGAATGCAGTACTAACTGGCAGACAGAATTAACTCCACGTATCATCATGTTTTAGTGAAGAGCAGGAAAACCTGGCGTGCTGCAGTTCGTGGGGTTGAAAGGAGTCGGACACGACCTAGTGACTGGACAACAGGAACAGCAGCAAGCATCGTGTTTGTCTTTCAGCACAGAGCACCCAGGCGGAAAAAAAGTTCTGGTTTGTGCTTCCCTGTAGTCTGCCCATTGAAGGATTTAAATCCGAGTTAAGACTTTACAAATAAGAAATAATAAATGTTTTAATGTTCATGAAAGAAGTAGTAAGAAGGTTTTCATAAAGCCTTTTCATGCATATCTTTTAACTTTCATTTGTTTCTTATGCCATTAAAAAACAGATCAGGACAGCACAGTATTATCCAGCTAGGTGCTCTTGCAGGTCTAGTGACTAATAGACATCACCACGTGCCCAACAACCCTGATGAGGCCGAGCTGTGCAGCGCGGTATTTTGGCCGTAGTTGCGCAGGATTCGGTCCTCCACACCTGTTTCTCAGTTGTCTCTATCTGGCTAACTCGCCCAAGCTTCCGAGCCTCGCTTTCAGAACAGGGCAGTAGCTGCCTCCCAGAGCTGTAAGAGTGAACTGAGGTAACATGTGGGAGTGACTCAGTGTGGCGTCTGTGTGTGAAGGTCTGTGTGACGTTGTGACTCTGCAGTTCCCTTTGACAGGCTGCACGAGAAGAAAAGCCGGTGTGCCTTCAGTTCCTGCTCTATGTGACACATGTACCCTCGTTAGTGCAGGTAAACAAGCACGCACTGGGACTTCCTGGTGGTCCGGTGGGTCAGACTCCATATTCCCAATGCAGGAGGCCCAGGACAGTTCCTGGTCAGGGAGCTAGACCCCACGTGCCACAGCCGTGACCTGGTGCAGCCGAAAGAAACCAGCCAACGAATGCTTAGTCTCATGGGTTACCTGAGAGCTTCACCGAGTATCCTGGATCATGTCGGCTCACTTAGGGGAGGGGGACAGGAATGACAGTGGAGCAGCACCTTCTCCCCTTCCTTTTTAATTTTTGTGTTTCTCTGAGTTTATTCCTCCTGATTTGTTTGTTTGTTTAAACAGTTCCTGTCTCAGGAGAACAGTGGCCTGAATTGGATTGGTCTTGCAGCCACCTCTTAAAACAACTCTGCTGTTCATAAGTGAAACTATCCAACTCCTGTTTTGGGACATTTTTGTTGCCGTCGTTCAGTCGCTAAGTCGTGTCAGACTCTCTGTGACCCCATGGACTGCAGCACGCCAGGCCTCCCAGTCCATTACCAACTCCCGGGACTTGCTCAAACTCAGATCCATCGAGTCGGTGATGCCATCCAAGCATCCCATCCTCTGTTGCTCCCTTCTTCTCTTGTCATCTGTCTTTTCCAGCTTCAGGGACTTTTCCAATGAGTTGGCTCTTTGCCTCAGGTGGCCAAAGTGTTAGAGCTTCAGTGTCAATCCTTCCAGTGAGTATTCAGGGTTGATTTCCTGGAGAGTTCAAATGCCAGAGATGTCACAGATGTGTTTAAAGGCCTAAAGGATGTTCCGACTTCTTATCATCTTGATGAATGATACTGTACAGTCTAGACTGTGGATTTGCTCACACGGAAACTTTTACTTCCTGACAAATCTTGAGTCACAGGGAACAAGGGGCTGCAATTTAAGCTGCAGAATGTTTTACTTTGAGCAGAGTGGGGCCATTTTACGTAGGTAGGGTGACCCTAGAGAAAAGGCATCTCTTTAACTTGAAGACCAACGTGGCTTCTTGAAATATGATTGTCCTTTTCATTAGCCACTTATTGGGAGGCTAACATTTCCCATTGGTGGAGAAAGTGAAAAAGTATTCAGTCTTTCACAGACTCCACTTTTGAAAGACCAACAAACTTTCCAGAAGTAGCTTTTAAGTCTAGCACTAATTATCCAGCGGTCAGGATGTAATCATTGGACAATAAATAAAATCCTATTATTAGTCTCAGGGTATGGAAAATTTAAATCACCTGGCGTAATGAATATCTTGCTGTTCTATTCTGATATTTTAACATCTGTAAAAGAAAATTTGAGCTTCTGAAATAAACTGGGATGTTTAGTCTCTGAAGAATATAGAACTTTCCTTCAGTTCAGTTCCGTTCAGTCACTCAGTCGTGTCTCACTCTTTGCGACCATATGAATTGCAGCATGCCAGGCCTCCCTGTCCATCACCAACTCCCAGAGTTCACTCAGACTCACGTCCATCGAGTCAGTGATGCCATCCAGCCATCTCATCCTCTGTCGTCACCTCTCCTCCTGCCCCCAGTCCCTCCCAGCATCAGAGTCTTTTCCAATGAGTCAGCTCTTTGCATGAGGTGGCCAAAGTACTGGAGTTTCAGCTTAAGCATCATTCCTTCCAAAGAAATCCCAGGGCTGATCTCCTTCAGAATGGACCGGTTGGATCTCCTTGCAGTCCGAGGGACTCTCAAGAGTCTTCTCCAACACCATAGTTTAAAAGCATCAATTCTTCAGCACTCAGCTTTCTTCAGTCCAACTCTCACATCCATACATGACCACTGGAAAAACCATAGCCTTGACTAGACGGACCTTTGTTGGCAAAGTAATGTCTCTGCTTTTCAGTATGCTGTCTAGGTTGGTCATAACTTTTCTTCCAAGGAGTAAGCATCTTTTAATTTCATGGCTGCAGTCACCATCTGCAGTGATTTTGGAGCCCCCAAAAATAAAGTCTGACACTGTTTCCACTGTTTCCCCATCTATTTCCCATGAAGTCATGGGACCAGATGCCATGATCTTCGTTTTCTGAATGCTGAGCTTTAAGCCAACTTTTTCACTCTCCACTTTTACTTTCATCAAGAGGCTTTTTAGTTCCTCTTCACTTTCTGCCATAAAGGTGGTGTCATCTCCATATCTGAGGCTATTGATATTTCTCCCGGCAATCTTGATTCCAGCTTGTGCTTCTTCCAGCCCAGCGTTTCTCATGATGTACTCTGCATATAAGTTAGATAAGCAGGGTGACAATGTACAGCCTTGACATACTCCTTTTCCTATTTGGAACCAGTCTGTTGTTCCATGTCCAGTTTGTTGCTTCCTGACCTGCATATAGGTTTCTCAAGAGGCAGGTCAGGTGGTCTGGTATGCCCATTTCTTTCAGAATTTTCCACAGTTTCTTGTGATCCACACAGTCAAAGGCTTTGGCATAGTCAAGAAAGCAGAAATAGATGTTTTTCTGGAACTCTCTTGCTTTTTCCATGATCCAGCAGATGTTGGCAATTTGATCTCTGGTTCCTCTGCCTTTTCTAAAACCAGCTTGAACATCTGGAAGTTCACAGTTCACGTATTGCTGAAGCCTGGCTTGGAGAATTTTGAGCATTACTTTACTAACGTGTGAGATGAGTGCAATTGTGCGGTAGTTTGAGCATTCTTTGGCATGGCCTTTCTTTGGGATTGGAATGAAAACTGACCTTTTCCAGTCCTGTGGCCACTGCTGAGTTTTCCAAATTTGCTGGCATATTGAGTACAGCACTTTCACAGCATCATCTTTCAGGCTTTGAAACAGCTCAACTGGAATTCCATCACCTCCACTAGCTTTTTTCATGGTGATGCTTTCTAAGGCCCACTTGACTGCACATTCCAGGATGTCTGACTCTAGGTGAGTGATCACACCATCGTGATTATCTGGGTCGTGAAGATCTTTTTTGTACAGTTCTTCTGTGTATTCTTGCCACCTCTTCTTAATATCTTCTGCTTCTGTTAGATCCATACCATTTCTGTCCTGTATTGAGCCCATCTTTGCATGAAATGGTCCCTTGGTATCTCTAATTTTCTTGAACTTTCTTTAGAATGCGCTAAATTGTGACCAGCTTATCTTAATGTAGGTTGTTTACATGTGTTATTTGAATGATGTCTAAATTAAAATCAGTTTTGTGATAGTAATTTAGGTAGAAGTTTATTTCTTAAATGTAGTTATAATTCTTTTCTGAAAATCTATAAGAACATTAAATAACCAGTTCTCATAATTCAGATTATGTTTATTTGGAGAAATTTGCCTCATTGTATTGGTTTTCAAGTAACCTTATAAGATATCTTAAATATTTAAGATATTAAATATAGCCACATGATAACCTTATTAATAAAATATTTGCCTTTATATTTTTACTGTCTTGTTTGTTAGCTAGTTAATTTTAGCTATATCGGTTAAGCTAAAGTTAACCTTGGTGTTCTGAGGCTACATCTAAGAATCAAGGGGTAATAGACTTAGCTTTAGACACCAGTGGGTGCATTGGGCTTTCTGAAGTTATATTTGGAAGTACTGTATAACCTTTGTAAAAACCATCTATGGCTGTGATCGCTGGACCTAGCACTACTAAGACCAGGAGCAGTGTCATAGCTGGCCTGGCTGCTCCTTAGACTAAGAGCTGTCTTAGACTAAAAAACATTAGAACTCTATTTTCTTATCAGTATATAAGCCTAAAACAGTAGCTAGCACTTGGTAGGTCCTCAGTAAGTATGCACTGAAAAAATGAATGAGTGAGTTCCAGAGTTACTTCTTCATTGAGATAGTCAACTTTTGGATCTTGAGATGTTTTCTTATTTTACTTCTTTGTCAAGAGTTTGTATTTAATGGTGGCTATTTTCTCCCCATTGTTAATGAATGTTTATTGCTGATAAAACCAAGATATTCATGATAAATTTTAATACGAATGTTTAGTGAATTCATAATATAGCATTAGAGCAATTAAATAATTGCAATTAAATAATTCCCATGTTGTATAAGTAGCTGAACAAGATTAACAGGGAAATGTTTTCTAGGAAAGCTTTTAGAAGATAAGTTAGTGACAGAAGGGAAACCTGCTGAATGTTTTTGAGAAATTTGCTCTACAGATAAGTTCTTATGGAATTGAAATGAAATGCTCAATGAAAGGTTGTGCTCGAAACACACGAAGCACACCGGCCACGGCCAGCGGTTCCCTGGTGCCCAGGTTTCTCAGTGTCTGGACACCAGGGAAGCTAATCGCCTTGAGGATACACTGATACACGCGAGAGAAGTTGCCAGTTTAAAGCTGGTGTGCCAAAGGTGCACGCAATATTCCTTTGATCAGCAGGGCTGGGGCCTGGCCAGATGAAAGAGTAGTCTTTTAAAAAAGCAAATTTGATACATCTATGCAGCTCCCTTACCCCCAGCTAGAATTTAAGATCCTGGAGGGCAAGGATATTTGCCAGTTTGGTTTACTGCTCTGTTCCAAGTGATTGTTTTACTGTTGGAAGGCTTTCATGAAGCCAGGCCATGTCTTTTTTCTTTTCGCTTGTTTCTGGCCTGTCATTATACCCTTAGCACTTAGCAGTCTGTGGTATATAGCAGGTGGTCAAATAAGTAATAAGTCACAGAATGAGTGACTGTGGGAGACAGTCTGTAAGGCTGCTTCTCACCCTGTTTAATGCTTCTTCCTTTTTGGTATCTTACGCCCGCTCTTTCAGCTCAATTCTAAATTAACTTCTGCTAGTGCTCAGTTCCTGATGCCCTCGCTACTTGAAACAAGGCGTTGTCATATGATCACAGTTACAGAATGTTAAGAGGGCGATCTTTGAAGGCGATGGTGGCATGGCAGGCAGTGGCCCGTGTGTGGTGGCTTGGGTCTACGCGTTCTGCTTGGCGTGCGTGCTCGCTATTGGGATCATCACTGGAGTTGCAGAAAAAAGAGAATATGAATGTGAATGTATTTGTCACCCTAGTCTCCAGTGTATTTGCTCGATAAGGAGTCTCTTGGTGATATACTTTTTACTTTTCAACAAAGCCTAAATGAAAAGTTAGGAACGTACCTCTCAACGGCTACAGATTACTGTCTGTAGGTTTTTTCTGTTGGTTACTGAACTGCTTTCTTATAAAAAGCTGCCATCAGGTGAGTACTGAAAATGAGGCAATTTTCAGTTGATGATAGTTCACTATAGAGCATTCCCTCTCTTCCTGAATAACTTAAAGAATTTCAAGAGTTTTAAATTTGCTTAGCCAACCCCGGTGCTTCTTATCATTTTTTCCCTTCGTATTTGTGTGTATATGTGGTCAGCTGTAATGTGTTTCTGGTTTCTAGCACAGTAGCGCTTGTTTAAGTGCTCTTCCTGTGCAGGCATTCTTGACATGTAAGGGTGTTGATTGCATTGGTGTTCCGAATGATTTTCTGGGGCCAAATAGTAGTATTTCTAAAAGAAAAAAATTTTTTTTTCATGGAATGAATAAGTTAAACTTCATTCATGAGAGATAATTTATGTCATAAATAATGAGGATTCCAGAAATAATTAAATAGAGTTATTTTAAAAGAGGTTTTGCTCTAGTGCAAACTTTGCCCACGATGGGCTTCCCTAGTGGCTCAGTTGGTAGAGAATCTGCCTGCAGTGCCTGAGACCCAGGGTTCGATCCCCAGGTCAGGAAGATCCCCTGGAGAAGGAAATGGAAACCCACTCTAGTACTCTTCTGGGGAATTTCATGGACAGAGGAGTAGGATAGGCTGTAGTCCATGGACTCACAAAGAGTAAAGAGTCAGACACGACTGTGCAGCTGACTTTCACTTTTTAACTTTGCCCTTGATATAAAATAATATTTAATTTAATAGAAGGGGGAGTGAGTGTCTAGCACCCCTCCAGATACAAGTTATAGCATTGACACAGAGTAAGATAAATTCAGATCAGAATCTGGGCCAGACTGGGTTGGTTCAAAGGCAGTGGGTATGTTTGATAACGGTGTTCAAAGTAGCTCTTCTGGAGTCACACTGCTCCAGTTTGAATTGGTAACTTGCCTAAGTGTTCTAGGTTGGAAATCATTTTCCCTCAGAACTTTAATGACATTGCTTTGTCAATTTCCTGCTTTCAGTGCTGCTGAAGCCATTTTGATTCATAATCCTTTGGGTGCGACTCAGGTTTTTTCCTCCTTTTTCCTCTCATCTCTCTGGAAATGTTCAACATCTCTTTATTTCTAGTGTTCTGAAATTTGACTGTTTTTTTTTTTTTTTGAATCTGTTTTCGGTTACTATGTTGAGAATTTAATGGGCATTTTGGTTAGACTCTGGAAAATCAGGGCTTTCAGTTCTGGTGAGTTTTCTTTGGATATTTCAAAGCTTTCTCCCCTCTTTATTTTGAAGGATGCAGGATATCTGCTTTTCCTGGTATTTTGATGCTGAAATCTTTGTCTCATTTTTTGTTTTTTCCTTTTATTTTTCTTTTTTGCCCCCACTTTCTCTTTTTCTCCCCTCCTTGGATTTCTGAAGAAAAAAAAATTGTCTCGACTTTATTTTTTTTACTTCCTAATAAGTATTTTGTTTCTGCTATTATGTTCTTAAAGAAAAATTATCTTGACACTTGTTAAGATGACAAATACAGCTTTATTTAAGACCATAAAAGTGTGTTAGGTTGCTTGTGCTGGCATAATAAAATACCATAGACTGGGTTGCTTAGACAAACATTTATTTTTTCACACTTAGGGGGCCAGAAGTCTAGGTCAGGTGCCAGCATGGTTGGAGTCTGGTGAGGACTCTCTCTGGGTTTCATATAGCTGCGTTTCTGCTGGATGCTCACAGGGCCTTTCCCTACATATGTACACTGAGGTGGAGAGATGGCTCTCTTGCCTTTTTTTGTAAGGCCCTGATGACTCAGATGGTAAATAATCTGCCTACAGCGCAGAGACCTGGGTTCAGTCCTGGGGTTGGGAAGATCCCCTTGAGAAGGAAATGGCAACCCACTCCATTATTCTTGCCTGGAGAATTCCAGGGACAGAGGAGCCTGGCAGCTGCAGTCCATGGGGTCGCAAATAGTTGGGACACGACTGAGCGACTAACACTCCCCACACCACCAGTCCTGTTGGATTTGGACGATGCCATGTAACCAGGATTACCTCCTGAAGGCCCTGTCTCCTGACAGTCACAGGGGGATTACGGCTGCAACATACGAATATTCAGAAGAATACAATGCAGTCCACAGCAGACACATACATTCAGTCTATAATAGGGGGGTTACGGTAGGGAGAGAGACTGAGTTCCACTTGGAATACAGCAAAGACAGCTGGGGACTTGGAGCCAGTGAGCAGGGATCAGGGGATGCAAAAATCTAAGTGGAAACTGCACAGGTAGGGGGCTACACTGAACTAAAGGGGCTCTTGTTGAAGGCAAATTAAGGATTTATATATCAGAGGGATGAGGAACTTGATAAGATATCAAGGGTGAGGGAATTTCCCTAAACAGGCTTAGCAGCATTCTTGCTAAACTGGCCTCTGTAGGCTTAACAAGGACCGGACAGACTCGGAAGGCCCAGCTGAGGCCTCAGCAGGAAGAGGGCTCAGAGGCCCGGTGAAGTTTGGTCAAGAAGAGAAGTTTTGGTCTGCACACCCTTCATTGTTCCTGGTGTTTCTCTTTCCAGAGACCTTCTGTTGGCTTCCCAAGTGGCTAAGACGGTAAAGAATCTAGCTGTAATGTGGGAGACTGGGTTCAATCCCTGGGTCAGAAAGAGCCCCTGGAGGAAGGCATGGCAACCCCCTCCAGTATTCTTGCCTGGAGAGTTCCATGGACAGAGGAGCCTGGCGGGCTATAGTCCATGGGGTCGCAAAGAGTTGGACATGCCTGAGTGACTAACACTTTTCTGTCTCCTTCGGAGAGGAACCTCTAGGTTTCTCTTGGGGCAAAGATGGGAGAGAGGAGGGGTTTGCCCAGTGTATGGAGCGTGTGGCCGGCATTAGAAAGTCTCTTTCAGAGGGTTTCTGTGTAGTCTCCCTTATGTTAGAGCTCTTTTCACCCTTGCTCCTAGAAGACTGTCGTTTTAAGTCTCTTGAGTGTCAGTGGTATAATTTGGGCTGTCTTTTGTCTTTCTTCCGCCCAGATCTGGGGTTTGGCTCTCGGGTGTGCTGAGTCAGCTGTCCTCCAGCCGCTCACTTCCCAGCTTCCAGAATGTTGTTGTCGTCGTCTCCTGGGTTCTCCCCGCCTTGTGGACTGATACCTTTTTACAGAACCTTTTTGCAGTAGATTTAGGAGTTTGATGGAACAACAGTAGGTGTATGCATTTGAGTCTCCTTTAAGTCTGTTGTCTTAACTGGGAAGCTGCAGCAAATGGTTCAGAATGGGAAAACAATTTGAATAGTTCCAGGAAATTTGCTGTTCTTTTTTGAACTGTGTGGGTTTTGCTTTATTGTGATTTTCCCCCAGATATTTAATGATTCCTAAATGATCCCTCTTAACTGTCCTGTAGTTTCCCTTTGTATGTAGAACTTAACAAGACCATTTTTCTTGAAATTTATTGGTGGCTTCAAAAAAAAGCCTGTGGGGAAATGTAAGGGAAGACGATAGTGTTGATAGCAACAGTTGGGTGCCACTAGAATGGGGATCTCAACCTTATGTCACTTAATCCTCATAGCAATTCTGTAAGGTAAGTGATATTATCACTTATGGGTAAGGATGAAGATAATGATCAGAGAGATTAACTAACTTACTTAAGAGCTAGTCAGACAGTGGTGGAGCTTCATTTCAAACCTAGACTTTAAGACCTTTCAGTTCCTCCTAGGCTACCAAACTGTGTGAACAATTCTTTCATTCTCTCAGTTTATGCTGTGTCGCCTGCTTCGTGCTGGGCCTTGGGGCCACAAGAGGACCATGCCCTGATGCAGCCAGTATATCATGATCAGACTTAACTTTCAGTAGAATTTCTGGTGATCTGTGAGTGTCGGCAAGAGTAGAAGTAGGCAACTAAGTTAATTACAGGAGTCCTGGTAAAAGGCATGTTGGTTTTAACCAGGATGGCAGAGGAGCTACAGAGAAGTGGGTGGATTTAAGATACCTATTGGAGGTAGAGCCTGTAGGATTAGGGGGTAATGAGGATTTGGAAGGAGCTGAAAGAACGGAGGATGACTCCAGGTTGAACTGAGTGATGCTGGTGCCTTTACTGACATAAGGAGTGTAGTGGAACAGAGTAATAATAACACAATACTAATAACAGTGTTGCATCTGTTAGATATCTCCGTAAGGAGGTGTCCAGCATGCAGGCAGATACCTGGGTATTCAGTGGTGTTACAGACTGGAGGAGTAAATTTGGGTATCACTTACACATAACTGTTGTTGTTTAGCAGCTAAGTCGGATCTGACTCTCTTGTGACCCCACGGACTGTAGCCTGCCGGGCTCCTCCATCCATGGGATTTCCCAGGCCAGAATACTGGAGTGGGTTGCCATTTTCTTCTCCAGGGGATTTTCCCGACAGGATCACAACTCATGTCTCCTGCATTGGCAGGCAGATTCTATACCACTAAGGCACCAGGGAAGCCCATCACTTACATATAGATTCTGCTTAAAGCCCTGGAACTGGATATGATTATTTAAAGAAGGTGTGTAGATATAGGTGTGGTCATCCAGATCTGAAGCCGTGTTGCTCATTCACTTCTGTGGAGAATCCTCAGTTTATTTCTTAACTGTGAATTGCACTTAAATATGATCGCATTTGGAGAAGGAAATGGCAGTCCACTCCAGTATTCTTGCCTGGAAAATCCCATGGACAGAGAAGCCTGGTGGGCTACAGTCCATGGGGTCGCAAGAGTCAGACGTGACTTAGCGACTAAACCCCCACCTCCGTGATCACATTGACTGCTTTTCGGACAGCAGATCCCATCAGGTCACCATGGCCTGGAAGACAGTAACCAGCAAGCACTTTGCCGACTTGCCACCAGCTAGCAGCTTTTCGATTGAACCATGTCCCAGACATCCTTATCCTTCATGAGGGGCTAGGCCTGATGACGAATCCACGGGGGACATCGCAGATTTGAGAGTGCCACACGGAAGGAGAGTGTGGGCGCAAGCGTCTTTAGGTGTCTTTGAGTAAGGAGGTGCTAGCGTAGCTGAGAGTGGGCAGGAGGTAAGCGCTGTGACCGCTGCTCTCTGCTTTGTCCTGCTCGCAGCGTAGTGAGTTCCCTGCAGTCGCCGTCGGAGGAAGGCGCTGGCAGAGTAGGTGCTCCCCTGGGTGCAGCGGCCGCTGCTGGGTCCTTCTGTGCAGTTGGTAAAGGGTGGGGCGAGGATTACCCGTGTGGGGGTACTCGTGTCTTTCTGTGAATTGTGATTTACTTGTTAACTGAAAGAAAGATTGTTGTTTGAAAAAAAGCCAAAAAACTCCAAAGTGATTCACGTTACTTTGTTCCTTTGAAACAGGAGGTCGTGGTAGCTCCCTTCGAAAATGGAGGACGGAAGGCCCGTGTGGGCCCCGCACCCCGCAGAGGGGTTTCAGATGGGCAACATCGTGGACATTGGCGCCGACAGCTTAACTATCGAGCCCCTGGGCCAAAAAGGCAAGGTAAGAAGCTTCTCAGAACGGCCTCAAAATCTCACTTCTTAGGTGTCTCCCTTTTTAATGAAGTAGGTGTGGTTTTTTTTTTTTTTTTTAGCTCAGATAAAGGGAACCAGTTTTCTGGGGAGTGAATCATAGTTTTCTACCTAGTCATTTGATTAAATTAGAGGTATAGACCCCCAGGGGGAAAATGATATCCCTTCCTAAAATCAGATAATAATTTAGTGAGCCTGTAAGTAACATATTCTTAAGAAGAAATAGCTACGTAATAAAATATAAACAGTACCATTTTTATTCCTGATGCCATATAACTGAAGTTATGAATATATATCTGTGATATATGCAACCTGTTACCAAGTAAAGATATGAAAAGTGAATGATATGAAATTTTGCTGTTTGCTTTAGCTTTTGAATAATTTTAAAAATCATTTTAAATTGAAATATAGTTGATTTACAGTGTGTTAATGTCTGCTGTACAGCGAAATGATTAAGTGATACATATATATGCATTCTTTTTTATATTCTTTCCCATTATGGTTTATCATAGGATATTGAACCTTGTTTATCCATTCTGTAATTATTTTTTGAAAACTTTTTATTTAGTTAATTTACTGTGTGATTAGAATAAAAATATTTCTATTAAGGAAAGATACTGTACTTAAGTCTTAAACATAAAACCATCTATTATTGTTTTTTGTTGTAATGGCATTTTTAAACCCTAAAAGCATATTTCTGTTTTGTACACATGGTATCTGTCTCCTTTTAGGCTTAGACACAGACTAGACTGCATAACAAAATGAAAGTCTGGCTTAAAAGTGACCTGGAGTCTTCATTTTTCGTGGAGACTGTAGGGCCTGTTTTGTGGGAGAGCTTCACTCTTCTTGGTTTAATAAATATTCCTGTTAAGTAGGACTTCTAACTTAAATTTGTTGATATCATTTCTGTTTACTTTAGACTCTGCCATTGTTCATGAATAATTTATATTCTACTGATACATGGTTAACTAATGCCATATGACTGCCATCCTTCTGGGAACCTTAGAAAAACAAGGTAGATCTCTCATGAGGTCTGTTCACAGAGAAAACTATTCTGTTACTGTAAACAACCCAGGAACCTAAATGCATAATATATAATGTGCCATGTTAGAGGCGGCCAATTAAAGATCCCCTCAGGAAAGAAAAGACAGAGTGTTTCTAGTTTTTCCTTTTATTAACAACTGCCTATTTGTACTTAACAATGTGGTACATGTTCTAAAAAAGAAAGAATTTTAAAAATAAGCACAATTATTTGTATATATTTGAAGTTGTAGGGGAGGAAAAATTTTCCTCTACCCTTTTGGATCTCCTGGCCTGAAAATTAAATTGACATAAGACAGATTCACAGTAGGAACACATACAACTTCTGTCACATTTTTACATGAACGTAGCAGCCTTCACAAGAGAATGAAGAATTAAAGAAGTAACCAGCCCAGGAGGCTTTTATGTCTTTTAGACAAAGAAACAACTCTTCTTTGAGAAGAATTGATAAGGCAGGGGCTTTTGGGCTAAGGGTGGTGAATTGTGGAGAAGTGGCAGGGAGGGCCGGGGTTAGTCTGACAAGACAGGGTTTTTCTGCACAGGTTTCTCTTGGCCTCCATTCCCTCCCCTGGTGATAAGCATGTCTCTCTCCCCCTGGTAGAGGGAAGGACCTTTCAAGTGGGAGTTTTATCTCTTGCTTTCAGGAATAAAAAGGGTCAGAGTGCACTTGTTACAGCTGCTGTTTCTCAAGTGCTTTTAACTCAAGATTATCAGTGTTCCAAAGTAGTATATTTGGGGGGAAGCGACAGAAATGTAGTGAGCCTTTCTTTGTCCTTCAGAGTCTCTTTTTTTTTTTTTTAACATATTTTGTTAGCACAGTAAATCAAAACCACAAAATGAAATGAAAAGTACATTTCCTAGTTATATTCTGTTATATTAATGTATATTCTGTTGTATCCACAAGTATTCAGTTCAAGGATGGAAGAAACTTGCTTTATGGGTCTATGCTTTTTGTATTTTAAATATTTTATGTGCTTTCTGCTGTGCCTTGTTAGTATCAATCAAGTGCACACATAGAATCAATTCAAACACAAAATTTAAATTGTGGAGTCATAAAAACCGTATGGATTATAGATTATTTGTAACTAAAATTGAAGTTTCTTTTCACCAGATTTTTTTGAAAGTGAACAAATTCTCAGTGATTTCTTTTAATTCCCCCTCTCCCTACTTCCTGGTCAGAGCCTTAATAAATTATAAAGTGTCATGACAACCATGTGGTTAAAAATATCTGTAAGAGAAGCAGCCTCTTGTGTGGATGATTCATGGAGTAATGATCATCAGCATTTGAAAGTTAAGAAAGTACAGAAAGCAGTGGACAAGTTAAACAGATCTATTTGCTGATACAGTGGAAGCGTGGGAGAGGTGGTTAGCTCTCATGGGGAGCATGTTTTAGATGATAGCAGTGCCTTTTAAAGTTTTTCAGTTGTGGTACATAGTAAGAAGTAGGTTTTAAATCGCATTAGGTGGGTGTATTATTCATGTGTATGTGTACTGATAACAAATAGATATTTCATGTCAACAGCACACATGTGTATGTATTCAGATGAAACGTCTTTTTCATGTGCGATGCATTCTGATATTTTCTGATATCTTTTATTCTGTTAAAAATGCTGTCTTGAACCTCTCGGTTGACTTCATGTTCCATATTTGCAGCTGGCTGGCCTTCAGACTAAAGCCCTGGGCACACGGCATTTAGGGCTACCTTTCCTTTTCCCAGTCTGCATTGCTAGTCTTGTATTTGTCGGCCAGCAGTCTCCCCCTCACACTGTACCCTGGGTCTTGTGTGTCTTTCTCTTCCTCTTGCAGACCTTCGCCCTCAGTCCTCAGGGGTCCGGGTGGTGCTGTGTGTCTCTGCTCACAGTACTCCTTTTGCCTGGAATGCCGCTCTCCAGAGCCCTGCGCTCAGCAAACACTAATCCATCTCTCAGGACTGACTGAAGTCCCCTCCTTTCTAGAATTTTCCCACAGATGCTCTGTCTCTTCCTCCTCCTCCCATGCAGTCAAGTTTACTGTTGATGACTGCTTTGAGGAGTGGTGTACATCCTTAACCTCCAAAACACTTCATTGGAGATTGGTTTACATTTCCCCCCGCCTACTCCACTGTAATCTTCTCAAGACGGGGGCGGTTTCCTTTGCCCAAGTTTCCGTGGAGCTGGATGCACTGTGTTTGCTGGGTGGTATGTGTTTACTGCAATCTCTTGAGAGGAGGAAAAGCCTCCTCCCTCTAAGAGAAAACAACTGCCTTAATGAAACAAATTTCCTCTTTCTCACTGAGTAGTCGTAAAGGGGGAAGAAGGTGGAGGCTGGTGGTCATTTGGGGGATGAAACAAGATGGAGAGAAACTAGCTTTAAGGGCTCACTACAGGCTGGATCATCAAAAAAGCAAGAGAGTTCCAGAAAAACATCTCCTTCTGCTTTATTGACTATGCCAAAGCCTTTGACTGTGTGGATCACAGTAAACTGGAAAATTCTGAAAGAGATGGGAATACCAGACCACCTAACCTGCCTCTTGAGAAACCTGTATGCAGGTCAGGAAGCAACAAGTTAGAAGTGGACATGGAACAACAGACTAGTTCCAAACAGGAAAAGGAGTACAGTCAAGGCTGTGTATTGTCACCCTGCTTATCTAACTTATATGCAGAGTACATCATGAGAAATGCTGGGCTGGAAGAAGTACAAGCTGGAATTAAGATTGCCGGAAGAAATATCAATAACCTCAGACAAGCAGATGACACCACCCTTATGGCAGAAAGTGAAGAGGAACTAAAAAGCCTCTTGATGAAAGTGAAAGAGGAGAGTGAAAAAATTGGCTTAAAGCTCAACATTCAGAAAACTAAGACCCCATCACTCCATGGGAAATAGATGGGGAAACAGTGGAAACAGTGTCAAACTTTATTTTGGGGGGCTCCAAAATCACTGCAGATGGTGATTGCAGCCATGAAATGAAAAATGCTTACTCCTTGGAAAGGAAGTTATGACCAACCTGCTAAGTCACTTCAGTCATGTCCGACTCTGTGCGACCCCATAGGTGGCTGTTCACCAGGCTCCTCCATCCCTGGGATTCTCCGGGGAAGAACAGTGGAGTGGGTTGCCATTTCCTTCTCCAACCTAGATAGCATATTAAAAAGCAGAGATATTACTTTGCCAACAAAGGTCCGTCTAGTCAAGGCTATGGTTTTTCTAGTGGTTATTGTATGGATATGAGAGTTGAACTGTGAAGAAAGCCGAGTGCCGAAGAATTGATGTTGGAGAAGACTCTTGAGAGTCCCTTGGACTGCAAGGAGGTCCAACCAGTCCATTCTAAAGGAGATCAGTCCTGGGTGTTCATTGGAAGGAATGACGCTAAAGCTGAAACTCCAATACTTTGGCCACCTCATGGGAAGAGTTGACTCATTGGAAAAGACTCTGATGCTGGGAGGGATTGGGCGCAGGAGGAGAAGGGGACGACAGAGGATGAGATGGCTGGATGGCATTACTGACTCGATAGAAGGGAGTTTGAATGAACTCTGGGAGTTGGTGATGGACAGGGAGGCCTGGTGTGCTGCGATTCATGGGGTTGCAGAGTCGGACATGACCGAGCGACTGAACTGAACTGAACTGAACAGGCCTTTCAGCTCTGAGCTTCCCCTTCCCACTGCAGGAACGCTTTTTCCTATAGCCCTTTTTCTGACCTCTTAGAGGCTCCAAACATAACAGAGCCAACACCTGTAGTCTGGGGAGGCCTTAGCCTCGTGGCTGAGGCTGTGAAAGTGGCGCGTAGCCCTGTGACGTCAGGAGCTATTTCTGAATGTATTTTTCCTGTAGAATCATTGTTACAAATTGTGGATTGTTTCATAGCACCATTAATATGCTAAATGTACATTATAGATTAGTTCTCTACTTGTGATTTATCCTTTAAACCTTCCCTCACATATAATGTTAAGAACATGTGTAGTGGGTTCCGAATAATTAACTTCTAGGGTCTTCAGGGCATAACAGTTTTCTAATTTGGATATGACTTTGAGTGGTGGTAGTACAAACAGCCTGATTTTAAGTTTACTCTGTAAACTGTAGCAGTAGCCTTGTCTTATACGCTTGTATATATATTCATATATAGAATTTATACAGATTATTCTAAAATCATTGAGCAGCTTTTCCTTAGAGATTTATTTGATATGGACGGTTTAGAACTTCAGCCATAAGAGCAATTGTAGTTGTTTGAGAAATAGAAATGTATAAGCAACTATTAGAATGGCATGGAGAAAATTTAATTCTCTTTAGATGTAATTTGAGATCATTCTTTCTTTCTTACAAGATACTATCTTAATTCTAGAGTTTCTGCCATAGCATTTAAGTGATACAGTAAACCCAGACTTATTCATAGGTAACTGTAATTTTATGTACCTAATAGTTTTCAGTACTGTGTATTTTTGACACATTCCTGTATAGGACTTTGTCTCTAATGTATTTTACTCAGACAGTAGCATTAATTAAATTATAGTCTGTTAGTGTATTTGATTGATTGGCTGTTACTTTTTCCTTTTTTAAAACAAAATTGCAGTATACATACACGTTAAAATTTTTATTTTTTGAGAAGTTATTAAAAAACATGTCTGTGTAGTGTACTATGCAGTGTGCTAGTATTAACATATTTCTTGTTTTGTGCCACTCTGGGTGTTAGAGCACAGGATTCTTTTTATTTATTTCTGTTACTGATTCCATGTTCATAGTAATAATGGATAATATATTGGACTGAAGTTATCCTTCTTTTGTGTTAATGACTTGTTGGATCTGGTATTGCATCTTAATGAAGAGCATATTATCGCCATTATTTCAGTGTGTGCAGACAGTTAAGCTGCTTTGTCTTTACCATTGATAAGCTTCTGGTCTAATAAGCTCTTGTTTTGGATTTTAGACATTTTTGGCTCTCATAAATCAAGTGTTCCCTGCAGAAGAGGACAGTAAGAAAGATGTGGAAGACAACTGTAAGTATCCGTTTAAAAAGTAGTTCTCATCATAGAAAAGGGAACCATTCCTTCCAAAAATATGTGAGTGATTATATTACAGGGTGCACTATCCTGGTTGAGAAGAAAGGTTTGATGTGAAGGTTTCTGTGAACGGAGAATAGATGCGTTGGTCTCTCACACATGGACTTTGGTGAAGGAAGTCTCTTGAATGCCTTTTAGTATTATCTCAGTTGTGTAAATACAGGGAATGGGAATAATTTATTTACTCTGAAGCTTGAACTGAAGATCTCATGGGGATTTTTTTTTTTTGGAAGAGTTATTTTGAACCTTATCTGGAATCAGTTTTTGTTGTTTTTTTTTTGTGTATGTGGTTCAATAATTTGGAAGTTGAGTCAAAAGCAGCCGTTTAATGCCTCTGTTTGAAAGAAAAAAGCATTAAAAAATACTGTGCAATAAGTACTAATTGAAAAATGGATTTCAGAACAGTATATTAAAGTGCAGCATTAGTTTGACTTATAACTGCTGTGCAATGTTTGGTGGAAAAGCACTATATCCAGAGCAGTAGACCATGTATATTCTTACCTTGTCCAAACGAAGCGGTAATCGTGTTTCATTTTTTATGTGGCAAGATTTAAGAGCCATGTCCAGTTGTCATGGATTTCTTTAAAAGTATGTGACTTTAAAAACCATTTAAAGAAGAGAGGTAAAGAAAGGAGTGTGTTTTGTCCTTGCTGGTTTTTCTGGAGTTCACATTTGAGCAAGCCTGCAGGATTCCCATCTATGATGCGGAATACAAGAGTAGCGGTGGGCATCCAGTGCCCAGATTCTGACTATGCAGTTAGGAAGCTGGGTGCCTGTGGGCAGTTTCTCTCTCCTTTGGGCTTCTCTGTTGAATGGGACTAATAATGATTCTGTTTCATCCTTAGAGATGATACATATAAAATGCTTGGCACAGTGCCTGACCTCTAACAGCCTCTCAGTAAATGGTATCTGTTGTTATTAGATGTAAGAGACTGAAGAAAAAAAATGTGGAGCTCCCCTCCATTCCAGAATTGCTAGAGTTTGTCTGATGGGATAACATTTTTCTAATTAGCAGTCAGAACCACAGCAACAGAAAGGAATGAGATTGTTCTGTATGTAAAATGAGAGAGAAAATTCTTCTCTGTTTTAACTTGCTACGGTATTCAGAATTGGTAGCAGTCCTTTTCGTGTATCAAGACAGTGTTTTCTGGCATTCTGTGGGAAGCACCATGAAGAAAGGAGAAAGTAGTCCTCGTGGGGGTGGGGTAGTGAGGATCAGTTCAGTTCAGTTCAGTTGCTCAGTCGTGTCCAGCTCTTTGCGACCCCATGAATCGCAGCACGCCAGGCCTCCCTGTCCATCACCATCTCCTGGAGTTCATGTCCATTGAGTCCGAGATGCCATCCACCCATCTCATCCTTGGTTGTCCCCTTCTCCTCCTGCCCCCAATCTCTCCCAGCATCAGAGTCTTTTCCAATGAGTCAATGGGGAGGTGTTGTTTGAGGGATCATCTTTGAGCTGACCGTAAAGGACAGGTAGGTTTTTGACATAGAGATGCAGAGGCATGATATTTGAGTTTGATGAGTGGTTTAGTCTGCCTGCAAGTTAGACCATATTAAAGAGAGTTATGGAAAATTACGTGAAAAGGTCAGTTGAGTGCCGGTTTACTAAGGGCCTTGAATAGTGGACTTGAATATGGACTTTGGTAGTTGATGGAGACCCACTGATGATTTTTGAGGAAGAAAGAGATTTAGTCAGGGGTCTAGTGTAATTATAAGCTTCCCTAGTGCCTTAGTCAGTAAAGATTCAGCCTGCAGTGCAGGAGATGCAGGAGACCCTGCTTTGAGCCCTGGGTTGCCAAGATCCCCTGGAGAAGGAAGTGACAACCCACTCCAGTACTCTGGCCTGGAAAATTCCATGGACAGAGGAGCCTGGGAGACTACAGTCCATGCAGTCGCAGAGTCGGACTTGACTTAGCGACTAGGCCGCCACTAGTGTAATTAGATGAGGGCCATGAGCAGTCAGGGTTAGAGGGAAGAGAGACTGGGGCAGTAGACAGGCGGGAGGCTCCTGTGATTACAGAAGTGGCGATGAGACCTGCACTGGGCTCGGGACTGTGGAGTTGGAAAGAAAGGAGAGCCATTTCAGAGGCCCAGACTGTTAATTTTGAGCGCCTTCCATGAGGCGAGTGCTGTGCTGCACCTTATTACATGTGTAAGGACTTTTCCAGTGGTCATTTATGGATGTGAGAGTTGGACTGTGAAGAAGGCTGAGCGCTGAAGAATTGATGCGTTTGACCTGTGGTGTTGGAGAGGACTCTTGAGACTCCCTTGGACTGCAAGGAGATCCAACCAGTCCATCCTAAAGGAGATCAGCCCTGGGATTTCTTTGGAAGGAATGATGCTAAAGTTGAAACTGCAGTACTTTGGCCACCTCATGCGAAGAGCTGACTCATTGGAAAAGACTCTGATGCTAGGAGGGATTGGGGGCAGGAGGAAAAGGGGACGAGAGAGGATGAGATGGCTGGATGGCATCACTAACTCGATGGACGTGAGTCTGAGTGAACTCCGGGAGATGGTGATGGACAGGGAGGCCTGGCGTGCTGAGATTCATGGGGTCGCAAAGAGTCGGGCACGACTGAGTGACTGAACTGAACTGAAGGACTTGGAAGTGAGTTCAGAGCAAGGAAGGGGAGAGGAGGGTCCTCGTATCCACTCGGCTTGCAGAACAGATGAGTGGGGAGTGGTGGTGCAGATGATGGAAGCGGAGTGAGTGGGGTAAGAGTGGGCTTGCCTGCCTGAGTGTGTGGTGGAAACGTGAAAATGGAGCTCAGCCAGCTGTGGGCTGGGGCAGTAAATCAGGCTGGGAGAATCGAGTGTTTCAGAGTGTTGGTGGAACAGACGTCAGAAAACCAGGATTTCGACCCCGATGCTGCTGTTCTAGTTTAAGACACACATAATTTCTCCAGGATTCTTATTTTGTCATATCAGTTGTAAGGCACTGACTGAGTGACCTGTTGCCTTCACATTCTGAAATTTCATCTTTTTTATTTTCTGTAAAATTCTAAGCATCATATTGGATTAGTGTCATCCACTAATCTTTGTTGTGTCAGAAATGTGTAAACTCAGCACTGTCTGTGACTTCCCTGGTGGTCCGTGGCTGAGGGTCACTTCCCAGTGCAGGAAGCCGGGGCTCTACCCCTGGTCAGGGAACGAGATCCAGCAGGCCACACCCAAGACCTGGTGCCGCCCTGTAAACAAACAGTAAATATTGTTAAGAATCAGCACTGTCTGAAGTAGTGCTGTCTTTCCACTTGAGTGGTGCCTGCTTTTTTAGCCAAACTTCATTACTGCGTGTGTGTGCTTAGTCGCTCAGTCACGCCCGACTCTGCAACTCTGTGGACTGTAGCCTGCCAGGCTCCTCTGTCCATGGGAGTTCTCCAGGCAAGAAAACTGGACTGGCTTGCCGCAGGTTCCTTATCGACTGAGACACCAGGAACGCCCAAGATCACTGGAGTGGGTAGCCTATCCCTTCTCCAGGGGTTCTTCCCGACCCAGGGATCGAACCAGGGTCTCCTGCATTGCAGGCGGATTCTTTGCTAGCTGAGCAACCAGCGAAGCCCTCCTCACTGTGTATTCACATGATACTCACTGGAGACACTCCTCTAGCTGAAAGTTTGTTCAAAAATATCATTATAACATGTATGTAAGCTAGATATATTTTAAATCGGCTTCTGGAGTTTACAGGTACCAGGGAAAAGATGGAATTAAACCTAACCTAACAGGTGAATTTTAGCTTGAGTCTGAGTGATTCAGATTAAGATGGCATTGTTTTATTTTGCCTTTTTCCTTCAGATATCTAATGATTTACAAAATTTCCATCTCAGGTTCATTAATGTATTTAAATGAAGCCACACTACTCCATAACATCAAAGTTCGATACAGTAAAGACAGAATTTATGTAAGTATTTTACCTGTGGTTTAAGTTTTGTGGGGGTTATTATTTTACATGCTGCTGTTTGATTTTATTGAGCTTGAAATTTTCTTACCAGGAGATCACACTTGACCTGAGCCTGTTGAATGGAGCCTGAGCTCCATGAGGATGACAATTTTTTCATAATCTAGTGCTCTTAATTCCAGAGCTTAGACCAGGCATGGTACACGGTACTTAAGAAATATTTGTGGAATGAAATAATGAATTCAGGGCATCATCTAATATTTTTCAGCCTTAAATCTATCCAATTTGGTTATTTAAAAAAGCATTAATTATTTTGAACTTTGATTTTTAAATTTTTGGCATATATCTATAGATGTGTTTAATTAATGCACTTTCCACATTGTTCTGCAAACATTTAAGTCAGACTTAAGGCATACACAATGAGATTAAAAACTTGGATGACAGAAAATGTAAATTAGAATAGAAGGCAGTATGTGAGGAAATTTCAGGAACACGGAAATGCTGACTATGAGCCTGAATAGTTGCAATATTTGATTCCACAGAGAGAACTTTCCTTAAAAGCCCAGATATTTAAAAATGAAAGACAGTGCTTCTAGTGTATTAAATAGAGTTTGCACCAAAGCATTCAGATGAATGCTTAAATGGTATGTTTTAATGATCATGATTCACTGGGCATGTATGAGGTTTTATTCTAGTTATAGGTTCCTTTGTTGGCTGGAGATAAATTACCCTGCTGTAGTTCTCCTGTTATAAAGATGGGACTCTTCATTATTTTTGAAAGAAGAAAACACATGGCTTCTTTGACACTTCCTAGATCAAATGACGTTCTTAATTTTTTATATCACTATCAGTTTGCCTAATTGTACTTACTTAATTCTGACTAAATTACCTTTAGTCTCTGCCATCTGTCCAAGCAGTGACAGCTGGGAAATAGAACTAATCTAGTTAGTCTTTTCCAAAAGAATTTATCTTCACTTATACATAGTATTAAGTCTTTCCTTTTCTCTTTTTTTTTTTCCCCCAAATTCAACTAAATAGTATATTTAGGTTAATATAGATATGGCTATTCTTACTTACAAATATATTTGGAAGCAAAATTCATTAATCAGCAGACTAATGTTGAGTATCAAATGTGTGCTAAATGTTTTAGGTACTAAAATAATAGTTTTTAAAGTTTGTTTGTTAAAGCAGTTTAACTTGTAATAGGTCCGTAAAAGTTGATATAGCTGTAACCATCTTTCAGGAGGAACTGGCCACTAGTTTTTCTTTACATGTCTACATTACTTGGTGGTAGTGAATCAGTTTTACTTACCTGAGCAAATTTTAATTGTTTTAATATCTTTTTCTTGAAGTTTACACATTTTAAACTACCTTTACAGAATCATCTTACTCAACAAAACACTGAGATAGTTGGTTTTTATTTGGGATGATTATACATAAACTTCTCACCCTAGAATTTTCACTGGTCCATTAATGTTTCCTATGCAGCGGTGATGTTCTACTTGCTGACCGTGGCCACTGATAACTGAAGGTTTACATGCAGAATTCATTGTACTTCCGTAAGAAGATTAGCACTACATTTGATCAACAAGTCTCTGCTTGAATCACATACCTGATAGAAATAATTACTTATTTGTGAAATTTTAAGTTTTTGTTCCTCATGTGTGAGTCTGCATCACTCTGGAGAATTTTAAGATTATTTCTATTTGTTCTGGCCTTCTTTTCCTAAGACGTGTATGCAGTTGGGTGTACAACCTCTGTTAGGCAGTGGCTGTTTAGCATCATCAGCCCTTGTTTGGAAAACCAGTGTTTTCAAAGTTAATGAAAGCCGTTAACTGGTAGGTTTTTGCCTAGCCAGTTATGCCTTTTAGTTATAAAACCATTAAATACCAGCAACACACAAACAGAATGGTCATTACTGTAACATATGTAAGAGAGTGAAGCAGTTCAGAATAGTTTGAGGTGGATATTTTTATACTTCTCATTGACCAGAATTGCCACCATTCTCCCATAGACATTTAACATTTTCCTTGGTTACTAAAGTCTTTTGTTTTCCATGGAAAGATTATTAACTGGAATTTACTTTTCACCCCACCCCAGGAAACAGGTTTGAGAGCATTCACTGAATTTTAGATTAGCAGGCTGAGAGTTTGGGGTTTCCACATCATTTCCCTTCCACAGCTAGAAGCAGAAGAGAAAAAAATATGGTCTTCTATGCCCTAGTTTGGTCTGCAAACCACAACCAATTGCTAAATCACAACTCTCTTTCTACCCACAAAGAATTTTATAAATCCTATTGGTGGCATTTTTTTTTTTTCAGTCTTTTGAAGCCACGATGAAATTTCAGATTTGAAAGCAAGCTTCATTGCTCATCAAACATTTAGCCCTTCAGTATTCTAGGCAGTAGTTAGCAAATGGTGTTTTGCAAAAGTCTGGGACCAAGTGGTCACTGCAGAGCCAAATCAGTCCTAGGTTTTCAGTGATGGGTACAGGCCTCAAGGGTTCCATGAGCTATGCTATACTCCTTAGTAGCTGTGTTACACTCTTCAGTGAAGAAAGTAGTCTAGACAAGGAATACAAATAAGCAACATGCAGGCTGTAGGGATAGAGCAGATGTTGTAAGTGGAGTCAGCAGAAGATGTCTGAGACGGAGGAGCAGGGGCTCAGCTCTGCCCATGCGGATCTGGTGGTGGTGTCTTGAACCTGTGAGGGCGGGTGGAAGGGAGTGTGTTTCCTTTGATGCAAAGGAAGGTCAAGAGAGGTGATTTTGATTTTGGATGTGGCGAGTTTTAGATGCCTATGGGATAAGAAGATGTAAATATTTATTAAGTGTTGAAGAAATAGGAGTCCAATAGAGATCAGGAATGTTTAGGGCCAGAAATGCAAATTTGGTATTTCTAGTTACAGAGAGAATTGGGGGTGTCTACTTGCTGTATGTTCTTTCTTTTATGAGCTTTGTTTGATTTTAAATGAAAATAATAATTGGAAAGTTTAATGTTTACGCTTTTCCCATTTAGACCTATGTGGCCAACATTCTGATTGCAGTGAACCCATACTTTGACATACCTAAAATCTATTCTTCAGATACAATAAAGTCGTACCAAGGAAAATCTCTTGGGACGATGCCACCCCATGTGTTTGCAATTGGTAAGTAATTTCGTTATATCTTAATTTTTATTTCAGTTGTACACACTCATTCAGTTTTTCTTTTGGATTAGTAAAAGATGCCGTGAATCGACTGTGTGAAGGCCTGTGTACACCTGACTGTGTCACTGTGTTAGGAGCGTGTCGCTCACACCGGGTGGGGAGGAATACTTTGGCTGCCGACTCATGGGGTGGTTGTACCTCATGACCTTTGTTAAATGCCTGTGTTCTCTTAAGTGTGTCTATCCAGTTGAAAGTGGGTCGTAATAAAATGTGACCTAATGTTTTTGTTTGACTCCATCTTTAAAGTGTCCTCCTTCTACAACTAAGACAGAGGCCCAGACCATTTGCTCTTACCCTTGCTTGTGAGTGTTTACCTCAGCTAGAAGGGGGATGTGAGAACAAACACCTTCCATGCTTTATCCCTCATCAGGGCATCTTAAATTGTAAAGGACGGGACAGTGACACATGTTTCATATCTCTGGAGAATCTGCATGGAATGGCAGCAGCGTCGGTCTTCGCCTTTCTTGGGCTCTGTCTCTCATCTCGAGGCACTTTAGCTCTGAAGAGCAGAGGTAGAGGTGCTTGAGAGGCATCCCCCGTAGCTGGTGGCTACAAGTACAGAGATGCTACCTAAGCCTTGGAATTCAGACATAACCAGCAGTTAAATTGTGACACGTTTTGGTTCAGGTGTTTAGCGCAGTTAGTTTCTCTTCGTACCTGTGTTTTGGCTTGACTGGGCTTCACCTCCAGATCTGACTGCACATGTTCTGGGTGCTGCTAGGCAGAGTGAATATGGGGCTTCCCTGGTGGCTCAGAGGTTAAAGCGTCTGCCTCCAATGCGGGAGACCTGGGTTTGATCCCTGGGTCGGGAAGATCCCCTGAGAAGGAAATGGCAACCCACTCCAATATTCTTGCCTGGAGAATCCCATGGACGGAGGAGCCTAGTAGTCCACGGCCCACTCCAATATTCTTGCCTGGAGAATCCCATGGACGGAGGAGCCGAGTAGTCCACGGGGTTGCAAAGAGTCGGACACGACTGAGCGACTTCACTCACTCACTCACTCACTCAGCCCAGTGCAGCTGGCTCTCTGATGCTCGGATGGGCATCTGCATGCGTTCTACCAGCTGGAGAAATGGTGAGCAAGTTCATCACTAGACAGAGTTACATGTTTAAAATGTAGCTGCTTACTACTAAAAAAGTGTTTACGACAGTTCCACAGAATTGGGTGAAACAGATTGCTGATGAATTGGTCAAAGGGGTGTGAACACGCTTGCGTGAGTTTGCATTGGGTCCTTAGAGAAAAAGCCATCTGTAGAGCCTTCTTCACTGGTACGGGTAGCACCTGCTTGGGGTGAGAAATAGCTGCCATATAGGGCTCAACTTGTCAGGACCTCATTTTTAATTCAATTTAATTTAGTCCACTTTAACAGAATCAAATTGTGGTCATCTTGTCTGCAAAGTCCAAAAGATATAGCTTAAATTGTTGGAGGATAATGAAGACAGTTAAAAATTGTATACATAAATAATGGCATATCTAAACAATTGAAAGCAGTTAATTTTGCCTTTTTATGAAATGTTGGTAAATTCTGCAAGATGTCTATGTTTAATGATAGAATTACAGGAGGGGGAAGAAAAAAACACTACAGATCTGTTGTGCAATTGTGTTTTCTTTTTTTCTCCAGCAGAAATTTTGGCTGCCAGATTTCTTAATTGGTAGCTTGTTACTTTTTGTTTAATTCTCTGGGGATGTCATTAGTTACGTATAGTGAGCATTTTTCGTCTCTCTGAAAATATGTTCTGGTATTAGGAAAAACTGAGCCACTGCTCATAATATGGAGACATTCTAGTGCAAATATAAGAGTTGTTTATTTGGACTTCATATCACTTAGCTGTCAGGATAATTATAGAGAACATTTAAAGTATACACTTGTAGAGATGTTTTGAATACTTTTAAATGATTTTATTTAAACATTTTGGTAACTGTAAACACATTTATAATTTCTTTCAGCACAGTGTTTTTTGTTAGTAAATGGACTTTCTGTCATTTGGAAATTTTTATACTTTGTTCATCACTAACAGTGTGGTATTATTTTGACTCCAGCTGATAAGGCTTTTCGAGACATGAAGGTGCTCAAGATGAGTCAGTCCATCATTGTATCTGGAGAATCAGGAGCTGGCAAAACAGAAAATACAAAATTTGTTCTAAGGTGAGGAATATTTAGCTGACCTAAAATGTTTTGAACAAGTTATTTTTAGTTGTGGTAAAAAAATATACAACATAAAGTTTACCATTTTAACTGTTTCTAAGTGTACAGTTCAGTAGTGCTAAGTATATTCACATTGTTGTTCAGCCAATCTCCAGAACTTTTCATCTTGCAAAACTAAAATCCTATACCCTTTAAACAACTCTGCGTTACCCCCTGACCTACCAGGCAACCACTGTTCTTACTTCCTGCCTTTTTGATTTTGACTACTCTGGACACCTCATATAGGTGAAATGTACAACTTTTTGTTTTTCTGTGACTGGTTTTCCCCCATTAGCACGATGTCCTCAAAGTTCATCCATGTTGAGGCATGTGTTAGCATTTTCCTCATTTTTAAGAAGTAATATTCTGTCATGTTGATATATCACATCTTGTTTATCCATTCACTCATCAGCGGGCACTGGAGTTGCTTCCATCTCTTGACTCTTGTGAATAGTGTTGCCTTGAACATGATATGAACAAAGAGTTAACAAAGATCTCCTTGATATTTGACCAGATTAACCTTGCGTATTTTGCATGCTTTATGACATAGTTTGAAACAGTGGGCTCTGTTTCTGTTACAAAAACAGGCACCTTATGTGGAAGCTAAGCTGGAAATTTTTGAAATCTAGCTCTGATATGTTATTCTCAGGAGGATCCTAGAGGAGACCAGTGCTGATTAGGCAAAGGGAAATCTCCAACCATTCCTTCAAAACCCAACCATTGCATTCTGTTTTCAATATTCCTGCAACTAGAGTGGTCAGAATAATTTTTTACCTCAAGTTTATGATGACTGAACTTCTTGCTTCTACCTCCCCACAACCCTCCTCCCAGCGTCAAAGATAAATATTTCTATGTGTAATGTATAAAATATTTCAGATACAATAGTTGGTTAAAATCAGAATGTTCCCAAAAAGTTCTAAAAAAATAATGCTGATTTAGATGTCAAAGACCATCCAAATAGGATTTTAAATATCAGAAAAGCTATAATAGAATACTAGGTACATTTAAATACAAATCTGTAATAGTAAATGAGCCATTCCAGTACATGATTCAGGTTTCAATGTTAGATGTGTTAAATAATATTAAAATTAGAATATAGGCTGCCAGTTCAAGATGGCAGTATAGAGGGACATACACTCATCTCCTCCTGCAAGGGCACCAAACTTGCAACTAGCTGTTGAAAAACCATCGGCAGGCAGAAGGACACTGGAACCCACTGAAAGAGACGCCCTATGTCCAAAGACAAGAAGCCACAGTGAGACGGTGGGAGGAGCACAATCGCAAGAAAATAAAATCCCGTTCCTGCCAGGTGGGTGACCCACAGACTGGAGAAAAACAACACCGAAGAAGTTCTCCCACTGTTGTGAAAGTTCTCAACCCCATGTCAGGCTACCCAGCCTGGGGACCTGACAAAGAGACCAGGACTCCCCAGGGAATCTGACCTTGAAGGCCAGCGGGATTTGATTATAGGACTTCCATGGGACTGCGGCACACAGAGACTTTAGTCTTTGAGGGCACAAAGTCTTGCATGCACCAAGACCCAGAGGAAAGGAGCAGTGACCCCAGGGGAGATTGAACCAAAACTACCTGCTAGTGTTGGAGGGTCTCCTGTGGAGGTGTCAGTCGGCAGGGGCTCATCACAGAATCAGGAGCATTGACAGCCGCAGTCCTGGAAGGTCCCCCATAGCATAAGCCCTCTTAGAGGTTACCATTAACCCTGCTCTAAAGTCCATAGACCCCAGGGCTGGGTCTCCTTCGGCTGTCAGGGAGGGAGTGTAACTCCATCCATCAGCAGATAGTTGGATTAAAGCTTTACTGAGTAAGGCCCTGCCCATCAGAGCAAGACCCAGCTTCTCCCCTCACCATTCCCTCCAATCAGGAGGCTTACACAAGCCTCTTAGCTTCCTCCATCAGAGGGAGACAGAAGAAGCAAGAAGAACCACAGTCACACAGCAGCTAAAACAAAGACCACATTACAGGATGAAAAAGAAGAAAGTTGTGTTCCAGGTGAAGGGACAGGATAAAAGCCCAGAAAAACAACTAAATGAAGGGGAGCTAGGCAACCTTCCGGGAAGAGAATTCAGAATAATGATAGTGACGATGATCCAGGATCTTGGGAAAACAGTGGAGAAGATCCAAGAAATGGCTACCAAAGACCTAGAAGAACAAACAAACAGATAGGTAATACACTAGAAGGAGTCAGTAACAGAATAGCTGAGGCGGAAGAATGGATAAGTGACCTGGAAGACAGAATGATGGAAGTCACTGCCAGAAAACAGAAGATAGGAAAAAGAATGAAAAGAAGAAAAGAGAGCCTAAGAGACCTCTGGGGCAACCTTAAAGACAACAACATTCACATTATAGGGGTCCCAGAAGGAGAAGAGACAAAGGACCTGAGAAAATATTTGAAGACATAATAGCTGAAAATTTCCCCAACATGGGAAAGGAAATAGTCAACCAAGTCGAGGAACCCAAAGAGAGTCCCAGGTAGGATAAACACATAGTAATCAAACTGACAAAAGTTAAAGACAAAATATTAGAAGCACCAAGGGAAGAATAGCAAATAGCATACAAGGGAACTCCCATAGGCTGTCAGGTGATTTCTCAACAGAAACTCTACAAACCAGAAAGGAATGGCATGATACATTTAACGTGATGAAGGGAAGATCCTGCAACCAAGAATGCTCTCCCGGCAAGACTCTCCTTCAGATTTGATGGGGAAATCAAAAGCTTTCCAGAGAAGCAAAAGTTAAGAGAATTCAGCATCACTAAACGAGCTTTACCACAAAGCTAAAGGAACTTCTCTAGGCAGGAAACAGGCAAGGAAAAGACCTACAGAAAATAAACCACAAACACTTAAAGAAACAGTAATAGGATCATAGGTACTGAGAATTACCTTAAATGTAAATAGATTAAATGTACCACCCGAAAGACAGACTGGCTGGGCAGATGGAAACGTGCCTGTATACACTTCCACTTACAGCATCACTCTGCTTGACTCCCCCGAATTGTGTATAATTATTTTATAATGTTAGGTTAGTCATGTTCCCATTATGACTTGCAGTTATAATTAGTTTTTATTTTTTGTCTGGCTATTGATTGTGAAAACTGATAAACATCTTTTACTGTTGTGATTATGCAACTGTTACTCACTCAGTACTATTTGTATTATGATTGGTCAACAGAAAAATAATAGAACTCTATGTCACCAGAACTATGATTTAATAGAAAAGCCTGTAATCACTTTTTAAAATCCAGATACATGGCAGAATTATCTTGGAATTTTTTGAAAAATACAAATGCCTAGATATCGCCTCTCTTTTCTCCAGAGCCCCAGATATGTTTCTAATAAGCAGCCGTGTTTAAAAACAACTGTATTGTATGGTGATATATCATTTTAATCTAGCTCGTTTCACTTTTTCCGTTTCATATTCAGTGCTCCCATTTCATTTAGTTTATGTCTTCCGTTTTTCCACCTCTTCTTGTTTTTCTTTTGCTGTTCTTTCTCAAGTCTTTAGCAAGTGTAGTAAAAAAGCTTTTATAGAAGTATATATGTAAATAATATATGTATTTCAGAAAACTTACGAATTTTTGCCTAAAAAATTTATGACAGTTTGATCCCTTGTTTGACAGTATGACTAGAATGCTAGATTTCTAATTAAAAAAAACAGATATGGAACAAGCAACAAAGGTTGACTTTATAGCAAAGGGAACTCTAGTCAATATCTTGTAATAACCTATAATGGAAAATAATCGCAAAAATAATATGTGTATATGGATAACTGAATCACCTTGCTATGCGCTGGAATCATTGTAAATCAACTGTACTTCAATAAAATATATAAAGAAAAAAATTGTTTTAAGCAATATAGTACATGCAATATCACTGTCATCTAACTTTTTTTTTTAATCCTGTATTTTAAACAGATATCTGACTGAATCCTATGGAACTGGTCAAGATATTGATGATAGAATTGTTGAAGGTGATAGAACTTTTTAAATTCTTATTTTTTATTGTTATGTATGAAATTAACTAAGAAGAACCCTCTAAGTGGTCTGGAATGTTCTCACAGAGATCCAGAAGACTCCAATCTCTTACAAATCTTTGCTCCGTTTTTATCTCGTCATTTATTTAATGTCGTTTTTCCCTGACCCCATGTACACACTAAGAGGGCGGAGATCTTATAGACTCAGAATCCCTGGAATAGCGCCTGATACGCGGCATGCGCACCGTCTTTTATGGAGCTGTGAATGAGTGAAAGGAATGCACGAAGGCTTCTGGCCTCCTGTGTGTGTTGCTGACCTTGTTTTAGTAAAGGAGAAAAGGGGAGAGTTACTTGGAATGGAGGTGCTGGGGGAAATCATTTTAACAAAAGCGTACACTTGGAAGGCAAGAGTCTGTATATTGATTTCCTTAAGCAGTCAGTGTCTGTACACCCCTTAGACAGTCTTCCCGTACCCCATTTGGACACTGCTGGTCCAGGCAAGTCTGCAGGAGCCTCCGGCAGCATGGGATCCTCTCTGGTCTCCCCTCCTGTAATCTGTTCTCTGTGTGGAAGCTGGAATGGTCTGTTTTGCTCTAAGCTCTTTATTGGCTTCTTATGTCTCTCAGGGTTAAACCTACCTTGCTTTTGGTGGCCAGGTACCTGCCTCTTCTGGTCTGATTGAGTCATTTTCCTGTGAATCCTCACGCTTTAGTCACGTTGGCCTTCTTGTAGTTCTTTGAGGTGTTTCAGGCCTCCTTGACACGTCCCTCACCACTTCCTCACTTTTTCCTACCAGACACTCGGTATTTAATGATGATGATGGTATTGGCATGTGTGGGATGCATTAGGTGTTATCTGATTTGCTTAAAATGGGTTACCTAACTTATATCTTCACAGAATACGAGGTAGGTAATGTTTTATCCCTGCTCCACAGGTGAGAAACTAAGGTAAAAAGAGTCTAAGTGACTTTCTGAAGAGTAAATAGCTCATCACTTGTGGAGAAGGGACATGAAGACAGACATCTTAATTGCATAATCTACTAAGTGCTCTTTTTAATACTCCTGACATTAAAAAAAAAAAAAAATTTCAGTTGAACAAAGATTTGTCAGGAGCCTTCATGCATTTTGCTAGATCATGGCAGGCAAAAGTTACATAAACTTTTCCACAATTATGTAAAATATCCATGTACATGAATATAAATTCTACTCTAATAAACATTTTAAAGTTTACATAATAAGATTTTTCATATTTCTTGACGTAAATAATTTTCTAATTTTATGTACAGTTCTCACTGAGGTATGGTGGCACACGAAAGTATAATCACAGTAAAGTTCCTTGAGTGAGAGAATTGTCATTTAAAATTGGATGAGTAGATAAAAACAAATTAGGGATTAATTTAATGAAATACTAACTAATATTCTCACTTGATGATGTGAGGCGCAGATTCACTTGTGAATTGCATATAAGCCTAGTTTCTGTCATGAGAACACTCTGTGTGCTGTGTGACAGGCTGTAGTTGAGGACCAATGGAAAGGGTTATTGCACATTTTTCTCCAGCCCCTTATGGAGGATAGTGTATGTTAACTGGCAGGACCCTAGAACTCTTGAGGTGACGTGTACATGCTAACATTGCTTTCAGTTTTAGTACTTTCTTACTTACTTTAGCAAGTGAAGCAACCTGGGAGTGATCTTTAAATGGATTTGGAGACTAGTTACGCTTTCTACTGTGGACAGACAGAGAGAAATGGACTTTAGACTACTTCATAAGAAATATTCGAGCAATAAACAAATGAAGCAGTTTATGAGATTGGTGAAGGAGTGTGTGAGCAAGGGTGACCCTAGTCTGGTATAATTATAGTTGAGACTGTGGTACGCACAAGAGTGGACTCTAGTACTCTTTCAGTAATGTAGAGTGTGTGTGTGTGTGTGTGTGTGTGTGTGAGAGAGGCATTATAAAATGAAGACAATTGAAATTGGGTTCATTGGGATTTCAAAAATTCTTCTTCTGAGCACCTTTTGTAGGCAGTTCTATAAACTGACTTTGTTAGGTTTTGTTGGATGTGCATGTAAAAATGTTAAATCTGGAGGTTATGTTAATATATGTATTTAAAAGTAGGTTAATAACATTTTGCCTGTATTTTATCATAGGAGGTCTGCTGTTTTCTGCTTGTGTAGGGCTGATGTGGAAACTATAAAAATATTTAGGGAGTAATTTTTAAAGTTGAGTTATAAATTTTGTAATCTAATGACTTTTGAAAATTTCATCTTTGCCATAATACTTACATTTTCTTTTGATAAATTTTAAATAAATTTTTCATCTCTTGTACTTTAATAGGGCCTGACATAAGGGGAGTCAAGAAATATTTGTGGGATTTGACATTACAAGTGAATTCATTCATGTTAGTTTTTTGAGAATATTTTTCTAGTTATATGTATTTATTAATAAATGGAAACAGTATGTATATTGCTTTGTAATTTTCCTTCATGTTAATTTTTATGGCATATTTTCATTTCTTTTTTAATAGCTAATCCACTCTTAGAAGCTTTTGGAAATGCAAAGACTGTTCGCAACAATAATAGTAGTCGATTTGGGAAATTCGTAGAAATACATTTCAATGAAAAGGTAAGTGAGAGTGAGTTTTGGGTTAATATATTTGGGAAGTGTTTTTAGAAAAAGCAAAAGGTCTTAATAGAATTGGTAGTGTACTTGAACTTATGGCAAATATATTAAAATTTTTCTCTGTTAGATATTTGGGAGAATATATATGTTCACTGTGATCTCTGTAAATTCTAAAGCTTGTATTTATTAATAGTTATCTGTTTTTCCCCTTTATTTGATAAATATTGCAACCTCTTTGATAGACAAATGGTTATTAGGAAAGATAGTTTAACACTGGTAGGTTATACTTTAAGACTTCAGATGCAAAACCGTAATTTCTCTCTGTTTTGTTTTCTAGAGTTCAGTTGTTGGAGGATTTGTTTCACATTATCTTCTAGAGAAATCTAGGATCTGTGTTCAAGGCAAAGAGGAAAGGAATTATCATATCTTTTATAGGTTGTGTGCCGGTGCTTCTGAAGATATTAGGGAAAGACTTCATTTGAGCTCTCCAGATAATTTTCGGGTAGGTTGGATGAAAAGAAATTTCATACAGTTTTTGCAAATTGAATTGTCTTCTATTCTAAAACTTATTTCAGTGGATTTTGATGTCTAGTTGCACATAACTTACCTTAAGTTCAGTATATTGGGATAGAATGACTTCTGTAATAAGTGGATCTGTATGGAGGTTTATTGCTCAGTTTATAACACTATATGAGAAGATACGTAATGGAATAGGTAGAAGGAAAGATGCTAAACCAATTATAGCAATTGGTTATCAACTTATCTTCAGTAAGTAGTTTATAATAGTTCTGTAATGCTAGCTTTACAGTTACCTTTGACTTACTTACAAAAAAAAAGTTTGACCACTGAATTAATATTAATAAAAGATTCCTACTTGCCTTCCTAAATTCATTTCAACAAATACTTATTGCTTACCCTTTGGGTACCAGGATTGTGACATAGTTAAAAAGATAAATGATACCCAGTTCCTGCTTCTGAGCAATTTAGAAACTGGTGGAAAACATGCACACACTTTTGACTGATCTGTTGGATGAGTAAGAGAGATGCATAGGAAGCTGATCATTTTGGAAAAAACCTTACTGGAACAACTGATGCTTGATCAGAATCCTGAGGGATTTTCAGGTATTAACTAGAGGAGGAAACATGCAAAGGGTATTCCTGGTAGATGCAAAAAGATAAAGAAAAGCAGGAAATAGCTTGAAGTGAAGGACAGGAAGGATGGGAGTTGAAGCTAGAGAGTTTGGTCTTTTTTCTGTAGTTAGTAAAGAGTGGTTGAAGGGTGTTAAGTAGAAAGTTGGATATCAGGTCTGTAGTTAACTTCAGGGTTAATATGGAAGGTAGCTTTAAGCGGGAGGTGGGGTGGGGTGGTAGAGGAGAGGGGATGGATAGAGATTGCAGCCGTGGGCCAGTGAGCTGGGGACCTGTAGGCAACATAGCAGTTACTCAGTGCCTGAGTTTGGTTTAGCGATGGCAGGGTTACTGAGGAGGGGATATGTGAAACAGGAGGTAAAATTGACATGACTCGGAGACTGAATTAGGTAAGGAGAAGGAGGAGTCTGAAATTATTTTCCAGGATTTGATTAGGATAACTGAGTGGCTATAAATACCATGTTGGGGCCAGAAGGAAGATTGGTGGTGTGTAGGATGTGTCCAGCTTTGGAGTCTGTGGAATATCCAAGTGGAGCTGTTCAGAAGACTGTTGGGTGGGATAAGATCGGGTCAGAGCTGTGGGGACAGGTTTGTGAGATGTCAGTACGCTGATGATAGTTAGAACTGTGAGAGTGAGGAGATGAGATTGTGCAGAGAGACTGCACAGTGTAGAACAGCATGTGCCAGGATCCAGACTCTAGAGGTAAAGTGGATGAGTAGACGAGCTGTCTAAGACAGGAAGCCCAAGTGGAGCTGGGAGAGAAGCATGAGGAAGTCAGGAAAGCCAAGGATCGCAAGTCAGTGTTCAGTTTCAGGAAGAGGTCACTGGGAGTGGTTAGTGTAATTTACAAGTTCTCGGCTGGAAAATGGCGTCCCTATTTGGGACGTGACAGTTGTGGAGTGCAAGTCGGAAGTGCAGACCGTATAAAGTTCTCCAGGTGATTCTCGTCGTCCTTTTTGGCCAGTGGTCCTCCACTTGAGAATCATGACACACATTTATATTTAATTATTGTTCTGTGTGTGTGTGTGCAGCCTGGCTTCTCTTTATTACTTCAGTCAATTTCTTTTAATGTATATTTGGACATCTAAAAACTCTGTTGTTTTAAAATGCTTTATAACTGCGTCTATGTAGGTAGTTCTGCAGTGTTCAACCTTCTCCGGTGGTGGTGGTGGTGGTGATGTAGTCACCAAGTCATGTCCGACTCTTGTGACCCCACGGACTCTAGCCCTCCTGGCTTCTCTGACCATCGGATTCTCCAGGCAAAAATACTAGAGTGGGTTGCCATTTCCTTCTCCAGGGCATCCTCCGACCCAGGAATTGAACCCAGGTCTCCTGCATTGCAGGCAGATTCTTTACAGACTGAGCTATGAGGGAAGCCTTTAACCTTCTCTAGAACTCACCAAATTAATTGGAATTGGGTTAGTTGCCCACGGTATCTTCATGACAGTAGAAGATGCGTTTCTCTAGAGTGATTTTTAGAAAAGGACTATAAATTAATATGACTCACATGGAATTTAATAATGTTGATGTGGCTTTGCCAACACTGAGTTAAGGATAAAGTGACATGCCTGCTGTCTTAACATAGCGTTTCTTTCTACTTGGGGGCTTGGGAATGTAGTTCCTGTGTCTCAGAATGTAGTCTTTCCTGGCACGAGGACAGCCATCCTAAGAGGGCAGCCTCTGAAATGCTTTATCAGGTAGGAGTTTCCTGTCCCTGTGCAGTGAGCTAGGGGCATGATTTCCTCTTACAAGGGAGTCCTTTTGGTGATAAGGGGAAAACTAGAGGAACAGCCTTAGCTTTTACCTAAAAACATCTGCCGTCTTGGACATTCGTCTCTGGCAGGCGGACATGCACCTCTGTATCCCTTCCGCCAAATTATTCCGCCTTAGAGGGACTTCGAGTCTTGGTCACTTCATCAGGTTTTTCTCTGGTTTAGTTTAGGCCTCCAGTTATAACTCGGGGATAAAGTTGTAAAGACAGAGGAGAAACTGCAGCAGGGTGAACACTTCCCCCCGCCCCCAGATTTGTTTGTCACTGCTGTATACAAATTAGTGACTCTGTCCAAGTTAGTGTATAAAAAATTGTAGCATTACAGCTGCTCAAAACCATCCATATTAACTACACATGTATTTTAGAAAATAAAAGGTTAAAAATGCTTGCATTATTCAAAATTTTGAAGTATTTTTGCACATGTTCCATGGAAGCATTCATTATAGTCATGCGAGGATCTTTGAATATAAATAAGGCTTGGACAGAATGAGAATGGGTGACTAGAATAGTTACAGCTTTTTAGTTACAGAAAAGTTAGAAGAAACAAGTATTGTCCTTAGGTTTTACTATTAAGTCCATCTGTCCAGAAACCTAGTATTTGATAAAAAACAGTTGCAGTAGGTGGATTAAACTCTTGCTAGCAAAGAAAACATTTGTTTTGGGTCCATACAGTTAAGCTGTTATTATCCTGCTAAATAAAAGAGCTCTGTTTTAAAAGTCAGTTGAAAATGCTTACCAGTATTATCCCTTTTATTTTATTCTTTCCCTCAAGATTTTAGTCTGCAAAGAAAAGTTCATTGGATATTATTTTCTGGTTTTAACTGTATTTTAATATTTCACTATAATGGGGGGAGATAATGCATTGATTATCTTCAGTATTAATTTATCCCTAAGTCATTGAATTTACTGATTTTTTTCTTGATATCTGTATAATCTTGGAATTCATTGTCATGGGAGAGTAGAATCCTAGTGACCTGATTTAAGAAAAGCTGAGATGTTTAAAAAACTTTCTCATCCTGTGCCCTGTGCCCTTCCTTCTGAACAGCCCCCACCTGTTGAATGTGGGTGGTAGATTCTGCTGAAGACCAGTATATTATTTTCTTTTCAGTTGCTTCCCTTGTTCTGTGCTTTCAAAGCACTTAATCTTAAAAAACTTCTGGGCAGGGAAGTAAATCATTGAGATAAAAGCTGAAATTGTTATTTGAATACCTGTGAAGGTTCATAAAGCAAATGTAATTTATGTACAGTTAGTGTTAACTGTCAGTCACTATGAAAGGCATGTTTTGAAGGACTGATTGTAAAAACCAGAAATTAAGAAACTTAATTATTTGTTAATTATTCAGAATTTAAAATATTACTCAAATATTACTCAGACTTTTTGCATATTTAGGTCATATCTTGTAAAGATTTAAAATTGCTCCCTTTTAAAAGTAGGAAAGCTTTATGGTACTGTTTTTTTTCTGCTAATCATTTAATTCAACTTTCAGATTCAGAGTTTCACCATCCCTGGTTTGACTAATAGAAGTAAAGTGTTTATGATATACAGAAGTATTGATTTTAATTGAGAAATTGAATGATGCTCAGGTTATGTTTAGAAATGGTTAGCACTGTTGGATAGATTGCGTTTTCCTCTGTGTTATTTTCCTGTGGATCATATTGTTAATTCTGTTTTAAATCTCTTTGTCACAGTATTTAAACCGAGGCTGCACTAGATACTTTGCTAACAAAGAAACTGACAAACAGATTTTACAGAACCGAAAAACTCCTGAGGTAAAGTAGGCTTTTAAAACAGATTATAATCTTTAATGCAAAAAAATTGTGCTGAAAGATACATTCTGTTTTTATTTTGAAACCCAAGTAAGATTTCTTGCTTTAAGCCTATGCGTAAAAGACCTACATAGTCATTCACGCCTCTCTCGCCATGAAACGCTTTATTCCTCTTTTGCTATCTCTAGAAGCTGCAGGTTCTGAGTCTTCTTGGTGGGACCTCAATGCACTTCTTTCCCTGTTATTTTCCAAACATGAGGGTATCAAATTGCCTAAAAAATCATCCTTTGCTAACAGTTTTGAAACTTACTCTCATATTAACCATTAGGATTAAATATAAAATATGTTCTTTATAATTTATTATCTGTGTCAGAGCTGAAAGAAGCTTTGATGTCCACAAAGAGTGAGCATTGTTGTGAACTAGTTCTTATGTATTATTGTGATATTTCTCTTTAAAGCAGCATGTTTCTGTGATTTATTATGAAAAGTTTAGTTTTATATGTAACTTTTACTAAATTATTGTATTTCTAGGATTAATTAGATATAATTATACCATTAAGTATTACTTTAAAAGAAAGAAATCCTTAATCTAAAAATCTACAACCTTTATAAATTTTAAGATACAATGTGTAAGTGGTAAGTGGTATAAAGGTATAGCTACTCAGGCAGCTTGAATTACGAGATACTAAGTCAGGATTAATTACAGGGACTAGTTCATATTGTCTTTATTAATTTTTTAAAAAGATTTGTGTTGAGTGTGTAATTGAACAAAATTTTATTATATTCAGTTTTTAATGTCTCTGCATTTGAGTTAGATGCATTTGAGGAGTTAGATGTTTGTGACTACTTTCAAGATAGTGAGAATTATATCTTTAGTATATTCATAAAAAAGAATAGAAAACAAAAATCCACATTATTTTGAATTCTAAACAGATGAGTCTGCAGTTAATGTTTGTTTAAATTGATATTTTGTTATTTTACATACAGATGTCTGGATTATAAATTGTAAACATCCATGGTAGAGACTTTAAGAAATGATGTTATTTATTATAGTATTCTCTTTTGTTATGATAATCTGTATTTTTACAAGGTACCATTGAAATACAGAAATTGTATTACTTACATTAAGATAATTGGGACATTCCCTGGTGGGATATTGCTGCTATCCCAAAGGGAAAAAACACAGATACACATATATTTAATCTTTTGGTGTGGGAAAGACTGAGTGGAGAGGAAAGAAGACTGCTATTTCACTTTCCAAAGAATATTGCACTCTTTGTACTCTCCTAAGAAGAAAGTGTTCACTTTCTGGTTCTAGAGTCACCATACATTGTTAAGAATCTTATTCACATTATTGAGTTTATATATAAAAATATGTAAGTGACTAATGGATTTAATATGTTTAAATTACTTTTTATTGTTTTCTGTATCAGGAGGATGAGGTGATCATTTTGACTATTCAGAATTCTTTGCCTAGTTCCATTGGCGTGTCTTTAAGCTGTGTGTAATTTTTAGGAGAATGCAGTATTTTTAGTCTGCTATAACAGCAATATATTCATGGACATTTGATTAGAAACAGTTTTCAAGTGAAATAACTGATCAACTGCAAGACTAAAAATTCTGCATGATATGTGTTTTCTTTTAAATTTGGCTGCATGTTGTTGTTTGCTTCTTTGAAGAATAAAATTAAATTTTTGTCTAGAAATTTTCCAGAAATTTTACACATGCATAATTAAACATTTTAAAGACTGTGGAAAGGCAGTTACAGCTTTAGCTGGGAAGCAATTGGCAACCCGGAGGAAAAAAGAACTCTCCTTGGGATGTCTAGAATGGCCAGTTAATTCCGACACTGTTACCTCATGTTTAATTTTGCTTGTTCATTCTCAAGTTCTGGAAAATTGCTAGTCCAGTCTCTCTGTGTCCAGTAACTTTGTTTTCCCTCCTTCTGGTTTCTGCAGGGCTGACTTTTCTTCTTCCTTTTTCTGAGTTTATTATAGGTTCTAGTAAAGAATACAGTAGATGAACATTCTTTTAAGAAAGAAAGCAAATTTTCTCTTCCATTTTTTCTGAAATGTTTTCAGTCATTGCGTGAATTCTTAGCATAAGCATAATGCTTACTAATACAGTTTACCTCATATATACTAACAGATACAGGCTTAAAAATTAATTCCCAGGCCATGAAAACTGTTTTTAGCCTTTCCACTGTTCACTGCTTTTGAATACTGGTACAGCTCAGATTTAAACTTTTATTACAGGTTTTAAAAACTTCAGTTCTTTTTGATCTTTGGTTTTATGTTGATTCAACCACTGATATTTTCACTCAATTATATTTCATTTTCACTCAATTTATATTTTTCTATAATATCTTTAGAGTTAAAACTGTAATTAAATTGGAAAACATCTCACTCCATTTTTGATTGAAATTTTCATGGAGATAGGTCTAGATTCACACATCATTGAGAGAAATAATATATAGATCCTGTGTACACTTTGCCCAGTCATTCAGTTTTTGAATGTGTTGAAACACTAAAGTTTTCTGATTGACACATTTTATTTTTGCATGTTACGTAGTGCATTAGTAGACCTTGTGTAGTTGTGTTGGTGATACTTAAGCAATATAGACCACAATTAATTGATGTCTTCTTGTTTTGTAGCATCTTAAGGCAGGTTCCTTGAAAGATCCTTTGTTGGATGACCATGGTGATTTTATTAGAATGTGCACAGCCATGAAAAAGATTGGCTTGGATGATGAAGAAAAGCTTGATCTGTTCCGGGTAGTAGCTGGTGTCCTGCACCTTGGGAATATTGATTTTGAGGAAGCTGGCAGCACTTCAGGTTGTTTTGTGTGTGTGTGTGTGTGTGTGTGTGTGTGTGTGTGATCTTTTTGTTTTGTTTTAAAAAGAAGTAAAATTTGAAGTTCTGTCATGTAATTGCATATGTATTTTGACTCTGTGTGCTAGTTTGTTAAGCCCCTACATTTCCAGACTATATTGTGTCACATGATGAAACTTGCAGCCGAAGGATGCTGCATTTTTGGTTATTGTGAGCTTTGTTTTTGAATAAATCAGTGATACTGATGAGGAATTCATTTTATGAAGGATAAGTAACTGACTACTAGGGTCATATTTGGACTGATGATAATCTTTTCCAATAAGTGAACAGAATAATCCTCTGCTATCTTTTAAGGTATTTTGATATTTTTCTGGTTCACTGATCTAAACTTGGATTAGTTAGTTAGGATCATTGAGTACATAAAAGCCCATATACATTATTATCGGAAATGAAAACAAGTTAAGCTTGATACACATTGAAAAAGCATTTAAATGCCTTCATGATACAACTTTTCAACCATATTGTTTCAGTCTCTGTAAATACCAAGGCTTCCCTGGTGGCTCAGATGGTAAAGAAATCTGCTTGCAATGCAGAAGACCCAGATTCAGCCCCTGGGTTGGGCAGATCCCCTGAAGAAAGGAATGGCTACTCACTCCAGTATTCTTGCCTGGAGATGTCCATGGACAGAGGAGCCTGGCGGGCTACAGTCCATGGGGTTGCAAGCAGTCGGACATGACTGAGCAGCTAACTCTTTGTATGATCTTAAGTTTGATCCATGAATGCGGGGGTTGGCTCATGGTCAAATCTGACTAGCTGCCTGTTTTTGTTTTGTAAATAAAGTTTTATTAGAACACATAAAGACATTTATTTATGTCTTATCCGTGTGAGCTTTCATGCTGCAGTGGCAGAGCTGGGTAGTTGTGACAAAGACTGCGTGGCTGGCAAAGCCTAAAACCTCATACTTTAGAGGAAAAGATTGTTGATTCCTGCATACATACATTGTTTTACAAAAAACCAAACGCACCATGTAACACAGCGATCAGTAACGTGGGCTTTAGTGTTAGATCCCAGAAGCTTTGTAAACCTTGACTTTTTCACTCATAAAGTAATGAGATAATCCACGAGGGAAGTGTTTTTAAAGTACAGTTACCTTAGCAGTAGTTTGCATATAAGGAGGGGCACCAGAGGAAGGAAGAACATAAAGAAATGGATGTGTCTGCTACGTGTAAGACCCTTCATATATTGTGTTTCATTATAAACATCATAGGCATAATCTGAACTTAATAAAGATAATGAGATAGAGGATATTATCTCTGTTTTACAGAAGTAGGACTTTTGACAAGTTTGAGTAGTATGGTCACTAGTGAAGTTGTAGGTATGAGAGCTGGTTCTCCTCGCATGCGACTGACTCCAGCGTGTGTGATAACTGCCCCTCATTGCCCTCTGTCACTGAGCGTCCTGAGCAGGTGGACGTCGACAGTCTTACTGGCTTTCAGGCTGAGTGTCTGTGCGTCTGTGACCTCAGCATCAGGGGACAGTGTGGTGTGTAAGGGTACGTTGTCTAGTCTGTGCACCATGGGTTACCTGCCTGTGTGACCTGGGGCAGGGGCTTAACCTCTCGGGGTCTCGGCTTCCTCACCTGTAAAGTGGGAATAATAAATACCAGGTCCAACCTCCTGTCATAAAGAGGAATAAATGAGTTGAATATTTGTAGAATGATGCAAATACTTATGCCTGCCATGTAGTAACCTCTGTTTTTAATGCATGAGTAAAATAAAAATACTGATTAATCCCAGTTTAAAATGAAACAAGCAAAAAGAAAAACCAGGCAATATCAGGTGTATACTTAGTATGCATTAAAATTTATATTAGGTTTTTTTTGAGGGATTTGAAAATGTAATGAATGTTAGTACATTTTCATTTGCTCTGTGGCATCATTATACCAAGGGAGCATGTAGGAATTCCAAGTATTTATAATATCCAAAAATATTTAATTAATTCACACTTTGTTTGTTTGAAGTGATAGGTGGCGTGTTCACACGCCTCATGTAATTACCTTGGGGTAGGACATACAGGTACACACAGAGAATCATGAATGTGGATCTAGTTAGTTGAAAAGCATTAAAAAATAAATAAATAAAAATAAAAAATGACCGAAAAAAAAAAAAGAAAAGCATTTAATTGTCAAAAGGCACTTAGTAGATATTTACATTGTCTTTTATTTTTCTTCTCAAACTTCCTTCTGTCGACGGGAAAATGAGCAGAAAGCAGAGCAGATTGGAATGAGGCAATAAATCAAAAGGATTAATAAACTTAGTCATTTTTATTTTAATAGCTAAGATTTTATTATATTAATCTTTATCATTCCTATAATCCTTCCTATAGATTCAGATGATTTCTTTCTAATTACAATTTATTTTTTCCTGTCCCAGAGAGCTCAATTTTGGCATGACTTTGCAATTTGAAAAAGCTCTGGATATTTTGTAATTATTTAATCAGAAAATTTATTCTTTAGTAAATATGTAGACAGCTCCCACTGCTATTTAGAAGTTTTTACTTGATGGAAATGCAAAAAATACCTATTGGGACTTCCTATGTTTTTAAAATTCCACATAATGAAATATACATTATTATAAGAACAAGTGTAAAAAATTGTTCAAAGAAGTTCATTTTTAGAAGGCGTGACATGAAAGCCTTACATTATTTTATAGTATTTGTGGGGTTTTTTGCCTTTTTGAAACGTTAAATGTTTTAAAAAGTTTAATTTACTAGCATAAACTACAATTCCTGAATGTATATAAGAAACTTTTCAAAATAGTTAAAAAAAAAAAGCAGCATTGAGATGAATTGATTGGTTATTGGTGGTAAATTTTTTGAGTTATATAATTTTAGATCATGTGTATGTGTGTACAAACTAGAAATTAGTAGTAATTTTATTTTCCTGGAATTAAAGGTTTAATATATCTTCTAAGTATTCCTCTTCCCTTATTGTTTTGTTCCGCTTTATTGAAACATAATTTGTATTGAGTTGCACAATAATCACACTAATCAGTTTTAGAACATTGTCATCACTCCAGAAGGAACTCCATACCCTTCCTTAGTTACTCCCCAGCCCTCCCGAATGAATACCTAGCCTTTAGGCAGCCCTTGTTCTACATTGTCTCTGTCAACTGGGTGTTTCATATAAATGAAATCAAACAACATGGGCTCTTCTGTGACTAGTTCCTTTCACTTAGCATAGTGCTTAGCAGGCTCATGTATGTTTAAACATCTGTCAGTGCACTGTTCCTTTTTTTGCTGACTAATGTTTCATTGCATGGATATATACTGCATTTTGCTTATCCATTTGTCATTTGAGGAACTTCTGGGTTGCTTCAACCTTTGGCTATTATGAATACTGCTACTGTAAGCATCCATGTGCAGACTTGTGTGTGCGTGTATATTTCCATTCCTCTGTCTGTATGCCTAGGAGTGGAATTGCAGAGTCACATGGTAATTCTGTATTTAACCTTTTGAGGAATTGATTTTCAAAGTAACTGAACCGTTTTACATTCTCACCACTCTAGTGCATGCAAAGTGCTGCCTCATTGTGGTTTTTATTTGCATTTTCCTGATGGATCAAGTTGCCGAGCATTTTTTCATGATTTTATTGGCCATTTGTGTATCTTTTTTTTTGAGAAATGACTGCTTATATTCTTTACTCATTTATTTGATTGCCTTTTAAAAATTCACTTGTAAGAGTTTTTAAGTATATTCTGAATATAAGTTCCTTATCAGATATATAATTTGCAAATATTTTCTCTCATTCTGTGATTTGTCTTTTAAATTTTTGATAGTGTTCCTTGAAACGTAAAAGGTTTTCACTTTGATGAAATCCAATTTGCGTATTATTTTCTTTTGTTACTTACGGTGCCAAATCTAGGAAACCAACCTAGTCCAAGATCATATGGATTTATGTCTGAATTCTTCTAAGAGAATGGTGTTAACTCTTACCCTACAGTCTTTGAGTTTGAGTTAATTTCTTTGTATGGTGTGAAGTAGGAGTCCAGCTACATTCTTTTGCCTGTGGACGTCCAGTTGTCCAATGCCATTTGTTTGAAATGCAGTTCTTTCCTCAATGAATTGCCTTGACAACCCCTTATTCATATGAGATCTCATAGTCTATTTCCCCTGAGGCCAGTCTATTAAATAGTTTATCTATTTGTTGTGATATAATTCTCATATGATTACATGCATTCTTTGTAATTTTGAAATTAGTTTTAAATGAATCATTTATACAGTCCTAAAAATATTAATTACTTTATTATTATTAATAAGACAGTAATTATATGTGCTTATTATGCACCAGACTCTCTTCCAGGCAATTCATGTATCCACCCTTACTAGTCTTCATAACGACCTTATTAGATTGATAGAGTTACTATCCTTATTATATGGGTAAGGAAACGGAGCATAATAAGTAACTCATTCAAGGTCACCCAACTAGTAAATTCTAGAACCATAACAGCCCGGAGTCTAAAGCACTATTGTATGCTGTCTTGCTATAAGAAGCATTTTGAAACAGCCTCCATACTAGGAACCTGTAGATATGATGTTCAGAAAAAGTAGCCGTGGCCGCCTCACCCTCCTCCTTTGTCCCCGGGTGTCACGAGCACATGCCTGTGTGCACACTCACACCTGCCCCTGGACAAACAGCCACACCCACGCTGACCTCACGGCGTTTACCACTGCAGCTACTCCTTGACGTTTTCTTTTTGTTGTTGTTAATTTTTATTTTTACTTCATTTTACTTTACAATACTGTATTGGTTTTGCCATGCATTGACATGAATCCACCACGGGTGTACATGCGATCCCAAACATGAACCCCCCTCCCGCCTCCCTCCCCACAACATCCCTCTGGGTCATCCCCGTGCACCAGCCCCAAGCATGCTGTATCCTGCATCGGACATAGACGGGAGAATGGCATTGAAACATGTATACTATCATGTAAGAATCAAATCACCAGTCTATGTCCTTAACGTTTTCTGCAGTCATACCAGTTTTGGTGATAAGGCATTCTATTACTCGAGAGACTTAATATGTTAACAAGGTTTGTAATCTATCATTAGTATATTTCCCTTGCAGAGTCATGAAAAATGAAACCCTGATAGGTTAAAATTTTGTCGGGCTGAGAGGATTGTGTCATGGGCTGCCCTGAATGAGTTGCCCAGTGACCTTGGCAATATGAGTGTCTGACAGGGGTGGGGAACAAGGGAGGTGAAGTTAAAAGTCACAAGTAAGCCTTGTCTAGTTCATAGCTTTATGTCAGTGAAGTGTACTTCTAAGAAATGCATCTTGAAAATATCGTGTAATGTGTATTAATTGGAAATTAAAATATGTTTTCAATAGGTGGTTGTAATCTGAAGAATAAATCTGCTCAGTCGCTGGAATATTGTGCTGAATTGCTGGGTCTGGATCAGGATGACCTCCGTGTGAGTTTAACTACAAGAGTCATGCTGACAACAGCAGGGGGCACCAAAGGAACTGTGATAAAGTAAGTGCCCTGCTCGCCGCTCCTTCCAAGCCCTGCCTTGTGGGGAAAGCCAGATCCTGTCTCTGTTCCTTACTGAGCAAGGCAAAGGAATGCTTCAAAACATTTCAGCAAATTTAAAAAGTAAGGATAAAAAGAGCCCATTCCACTACACAGAAAGTGCTGGAGCTTACTTTGGGAAATATTAGCAAGGCATGTTTAGCCTGGTTCTCTGCTAAGCTAATTCCCCACTGTGGTTATGATGAAGAAAATCTCAGTGAGGAGAGTATATGGTAGCGCCTGCAGTACTGTGGTCCTTCAGAGACGTTTCTGGAGCCCACGGGAAGGCTGGTAAAAGCCCCGGGTGTGGTCCTCAGCTCCATTTCCCCTGTGTTCTAAAGCAGTTCTGTGTTTTATGGATGGAGTGTCCACGTAAGAGTCCCTTTAGGAAAGGGTTCTTCTGCAAGAAATGCAAGTTGGGAAACCACTGTTTAGAAGAGGCCTGAATGACTTTTGAGATTTCTTTCGAAGTTTGATCATTTTTTCTGGTGTTCGCAAGGTGCCTCATGCTCTGTGACAGCATTTAGCACAGCGTCTGAAAATTCTTTGGCATGGCACTCTCTTCATTGGACCGTGTGTCTGTATCTGCAGCGTCTGATGCTGTTATACTGTAGAGTTACCAGTACTTAGTTGAAAGTGTAGAATTGGACAGTTTGGATTTTAAGATAAACTTTTTTTTCTTAAGCAGTGTTAACAAATTACTGAAGTTTAAAGTTGTCTGGAATTAAACAGTTTCTTTTGCATTTAAGAAAGTCACATGGAAGATTATTCCTTTGAATAAATTTTTTGTGTATTCAGCATGTACTGTGAGGTATAAAATTAAGGTTAGAAAGATTTTTTGAGCCTAATATTCTTCTACTCAATAATAGGTCTCTAATTATAGATAACTCTCTTGTGGTATTTTACTTGGCCCTATTCATTTGTTTCTATTCGCAACTGACATTTTGTAGCTATTTGCTTTGTCCTTTGCGTTGACTGTGTGTGCTCAGCTCCTGGGAACCTGGCGTTATTTCCATAACATATTACTAGGAAGAATTTCTGTTGACTCGGTCTTCTTTTACAGGGTACCCCTGAAAGTGGAACAGGCAAACAATGCCCGGGATGCCTTGGCAAAGACTGTCTATAGCCATCTTTTTGATCACGTGGTAAACAGAGTAAACCAGTGTTTTCCTTTTGAAACATCATCCTATTTTATTGGAGTCCTGGATATTGCTGGGTTTGGTAAATATAGTTTTGTTTGTGAGTTTGTATCTGTTTGATATTTTTACACCCAGTTTTTCCACACATGATTAAAAGTTTAAAAACCTTTTTTCCCTGTAGTACCTTTTGCTTAATGTATTTCCAGTTATATGTCCATACTATCATTTCATTTCATAATATGATTCAAATAAGAAGCTAATGTTTCAGAAAAAAAGGAAAGACTTGTGGATTTTGGTCACAGTAATGCTTAAATTAGAACATGTTGATTGAAACTACTGTGGATAGACATGTCTCAGTGCTCTTAAAGGAGTACAGCGGAATAAAGTCTTCAGTGTTGCTGATAAAGAGAATTGACTCATTAAGACCATTGACTCCAGTGTAGAGCTGGGTACAGGTTGACCTAGCACACAGGCCAAACTCATAACTATGTATAAAAATTCATTCTTACTGATAGTTGTCAACAGAGAGCTAGTTCCAGTTAATTTCTACCGAATGAGTAAGCTATTAAGATAAACATTTGAGAAGAACTGTGGCTGTGTATGACCAGAAATGAAATGAGTCACTGATGTCTGAATGCTTTGTTCGGAATGACCATGTTGTAAAAATCTCAACGTTAAGTCTGACCAATTTTTTATTGAGCTTTATAGGTGTGGGCGTTCCTTCTGTCTGTGCACAAGTGGTGTCCTTTGTAATTTGTTTGCAGTTGCCATGAGAAGATATGAGTGTTTACATTTTTGGGAAGGGCAGAGTTTTGTTTTTGACGTGATATAAAAATTTACAATAAAGCATTACCTTTTGTTCAGAGCTAGAGAAACACTCATTACTGACCTGAGAATTTCATAGTCTTCAGACATTTGTTTCCTGGTCTGCACCAGTTTCGCACAGCACATAAATACACAAAGTCATAACATTTTAAAGCTGCAGAGATCTTAGAAATAGTGTAATACAATGCCTTAATTTTAGAAATGCATTAGTATCTATAATATTTTTTCTAACTATAATCTCACAGATTATACAGAAAAATATGAAGTGCTTACATTTTAAGTCATTTTCTTCAATTTAGATTGCTTTAACTTCTGTGCCTTAAAAATATGTTACAAGTGACTTTTATTTTATTTTATAAAATAAAAGATATTTTATATCTTTTACTATATGATATTTATTTAACAAACAAATTTTTGTCAAGCCGAGGTGTTTCTAATACTTAATTTTAGTGCCTATCAAAATTTAAGTCTTGAAATAAGAGCATTTGAGGACTATGAAACAGTTGTACATACATTTTGACCTACTGTTAAATTAAGCATTGATACAATAAAATTTTATCCTAAGTTAAATTTATTAATGTGAAGTTGATCTGATGATGACTCTTGATTCTGGTTTTATTTTCAGAGTACTTTGAACATAACAGTTTTGAACAATTTTGTATCAACTATTGCAATGAGAAGCTTCAACAATTTTTTAATGAAAGGATTCTGAAGGAGGTAATTGGCGTCCAATTTAGATTTAAGAACGGCCCTCTATTTCAAAATTTCAGGGTACAGAGATAGACTGCAGTTACCTGGATGGATGGGGTGTGATGTAAGGTGGCCCAGGGACTCAGAGAGGCCCTGCGTGGGCTATGGGGGCACATCCTAAGTGTCGATGGTACAGCTGAGCTTAGGGACCAAGCTAAGTAAAAACTCTAAAATAGATGCCTCCTCAGAAGTGAGGGTATCTTGCCTTTTACTAGTGACTTTTACTAGACTTGAAATGCTTCTTGTTTCATTTCCTGATTTGGCTGTTTCCTCCTCCACTGCCAATCAACAGTCTCCTCTCATCCTGTCCTGGGCACCCCTCTCTTCCCCTGGGTCTCTGCTTCTGCCCAGTCGTTACCTGCTCACCCTCTCTGTATATGGCAGCGGAGCCCCCAGGTTGGGAGAGTCCGTGGGCACTGGCCTGGCCTGCCTCCCTAGCCCTGCCAGGTTACACTGTGCGCTGCCAGTGGCCCGTCGGTGCGGTGTTTTTGGCCGGACACCGTCTCTGGTCGAGTAAGGAACTTCCTGCTACTACTCATAGTAGATGGCTGTGGGCCTGTCCTACTCTTGCAATCTCAGGTTTTAAGGAAGTTCCTCTGTAACCCTTCAGAGTGCACAGGAAGTATAGGTAACTTTGGATCAGTAGATTTGTGGTTAGTCTCACCACTTTTTACCTTGTATTTTGAATTTTCTGCCATTTCCTATTAATACTCTTCCCTTTCCTTCGTTTGAGCTGTTTGAGATGTGTTTTCCTGAGTGAAGCAAGCAGAGGTAAAGGGAACTCAGAATCACCCCGTTAATCTCGTCCAGCCCTTTGTTTCACAGATGAAGAAGCCACAGCAGTTCAGTGACTTCTGCAGGTCTGCACCCTCCTTCCTGGCTGCTGGTTCCCTCCATATCAGCACTGCTGTTTCCTGAGCTCCCCTCTGTATCTGGACTTGAGATGTGAAACCCTTCCTTTCCTGCTCCGATTCTATTCCTCTTTTCCTCCTTTCTTACTATGTTTTTGTCCTTTCGGGTTTCCCAGCACAGTCCAACTCTTATACCGCTCCTCATATATTATAGTTAAGCCAGTTCTGGCATAAACAAACAGGTGAAAACAAGTACTTGGCAGTTAAGATAGTTTCTCTGAAAATGTTCCCTCCGGCTGCCTTAGTCCTTCCATTACTGTGTGAAGTTTGACGTGTATGCTTCTCACTTAACCTGCCTTAATTCTTCCCTTCCTACCAGCCCAGCAAGCTTTATCTAGAAACTTCATGAAGAGGAGACAGTCTTGATTTATATTTATACCAATTCTTTAAAATAAAAGTGAATTTCAAGTTCAGATTGAGTCCAAGTGGACACCGCCTCCTAGAATGACAGAACCTTTTGCTAGTATGTCTCTTAGGAGGAAATATTTAAACATTCAGGGGGAAAAATAAGAAATACCCATAACCCTGAATTCATTGCATTGCTCACTCATCTGTGATAAAATTCCTGCCTGCCTGCCCCGGTCTTGTCTTGGGTTGGAGTGATTATTAACAGATCCCTGTGTCTGTGCCTGGCTGCCCAGCGTATTTCAGGGAAAGCGTGCTTATCTGTGAGGGAATGTTTCCACATATGTAAATCGTATGTTATGTTGGCCATTGAAGTTGTGATTTCACCTTGCCTTAGGGGCAAGGATTTTTCTTCCCTAATGTTTTGTAAGACTTCTCAGTCACCGAATCAGTTGGTGTGAACCTTTGTACACTGACTAATCAATAAATGTTATGATTATATCTGGCACCAAACAGTGAGTCTTTCCTCTCACATGGCATCTCCATATCTATGATTATGACTGTTTTTTTTCTAGGAACAAGAACTCTATCAAAAGGAAGGTTTAGGTGTGAATGAAGTGCATTATGTGGACAATCAGGACTGCATAGGTACGTATTGGTTTTACTCCATTTGGGGGAACTATGGGAAGATACAGTGAATGTTTTCACTAGTCATTCTTCTGTGCTCTGTGGTTGATACTGCTGGTTATGGGACTTGAAACTGTGGTGTTCAAGAGAGCTTTTACTTCTCTAGCACTGCTAGGAAGTTGTTTTTTCACATGAAGGCACCAAATTCAGCTATACTGAAAGTATTCTGAAAATTTCTTCTGTTTACTGTGATGGGCATTTTCTTTCTTAAACAGTTAACATGTGGCTAAGTTAAGGAGGAAACAAAACTGTTTAAGCAGTGAAGGGATTCCTTACTTGGCGTGAGGAAGCCCGTGGTATAGCAAGGTCCCTGCGGGGTCTGCAGGGGGTTGGCTCTGCGTCTGCCGTTCTTCATCTCTGTTCTCTGTGCGTCGGCTCTACCCTCCAAATGGTTGCAAGTAGGCCTCACAGGTTCAGTGGGTCCCATCAGATAGTGCCACGCACAGGAGAACAGTCTCTTTCCTGGTCTGTTGTTGGTAGAGAGACCTTTTCCTGTTGTCACCCAGCTGGTGCTCAGGCTGTCTTTTCCTTCCAGCCAGTCTCTAAAATCAGCTGTTGGATAAACCTTGCTGTGAAAGTGGAATTTGGCAGTTGAGCCAGTAACTCTTGCTCGATTTGGACAAGAGGTAGCAACAACACAGTCGCAGTGATAACACTTTACATTTATGTAACTTCCCAAAGGACTTTCATATCCTGCCTGGTTCACTTAGCATATCCCTCCGCATGCCTTGTCCCTTCTTAGATCTTTGTGCCTCTGATGGTGTCGTTGGATATCTTGGCTGGAGCTCCTCCCCTTCCGTTTACCTTTCTGCCCACTTGCACGTCCTGCATCTGTCAGAATACTCTCGTTTACAGCTCAGCTAGTGTGCCCCCCTTCACCCCCACTAACTGCCCAAGATGCATCTTTCTCTGCCCAGTGCAGTTAGAGTCTTGATTGCTCTTCCTGTGTCCTGTAGCTTTTATTTATAATTAATTAATTAATTTTTAAATTGAAGGATAATTGCTTTACAGAATTTTGTTGTTTTCTGTCAATCCTCAACATGAATCAGCCATAGGTATACATATATCCCCTCCCTTCTGAGCCTCCCTCCCATCTCCCTCCCCATCCCACCCCTCTAGGTTGATACAGAGCCCCTGTTTGAGTTTCCTGAGCCATATAGCAAATTCCCCATGGCTATCTATTTTACATATGGTAATGTAGGTTTCCAGGTTACTCTTTCCATACATCTCACCCTCTCCTACCCTCTCCCCATGTCCGTAAGTCTGTTCTCTCTCTGTTTCTCCATTGCTGCCCTGTAAATGAATTCTTCAGCCATTTTTCTAGATTCTGTACGTATACATTAGAATATGATATTTATCTTTCTCTTTCTGACTTACTTCACTCTGTATAATAGGTTCTAGGTTCATCCACTTCATTAGAACTGACTCAAAGGCATTCCTTTTTATGGCTGAGTAATATTCCATTGTGTATATGTACAACAACTTCTTTGTCCATTCATCGATCGAGGGAAATCTAGGCTGCTTCCATGTTCTACCTATTGTAAATACTGCTGCAGTGAGCAATGGGATACATGTGTCTCTTTCAATTTTGGTTTCCCCAGGGTATATGCCTAGAAGTGGGATTGCAAGGTCATGTGGTGGTTTTGTTCCTAGTTTTTCAAGGAATCTCCATACCGTCTTCCATAGTGGCTGTATCGATTTACATTCCCACCAACAGAGCAAGAACGTTTCCTTTTTTCCACACCCTCTCCAGCATTTATTGTTTCTAGACTTTTTGATGATGGCCATTCTGACTGGTGTGAGGTGACAATCTCATTGTGGTTTTGATTTGCATTTCTCTAATAGTGAGCGATGTTGAGCATCTTTTCATATATTTATTAGTCATCTGTATGTCTTCCTTGGAGAAATGTGTGTTTAGGTCTTTTCCCACTTTTTGATTGGGTTGTTCGTTTTTTTTGGTATTGAGTTGTATGAGCTACTTGTGTATTTTGGAAATTAATCCTTTGTCAGTTGTTTAATTTGCTATTATTTTCTCCCGTTCTGACAGTTGTCTTTTCACCTTGCTTATAGTTTCTTTGCTGTGCAAAAGCTTTTAAGTTTAATCAGGTCCCACTTGTTTACTTTTGTTTTTATTTCTGTTACTCTAAGAGGTGGGTCATAGAGGATCTTGCTTTCATTTATGCCATCGAGTGTTCTGCCTATGTTTTCCTCTAAGAGTTTTATAATTTCTGGTCTTTCATTCAGGTCTTTAATCCATTTTGAGTTTATCTGTGTGTATGGTGTTAGGAAGTGTTCTGATTTCATTCTTTTACATATAGCTGTCCAGTTTTCCCAACACCATTTATCGAAGAGGCTGTCTCTGCCCCATTGTATATTCTTGCCTCCTTTGTCAAAAATAAGGTACCCATAGGTGCATGGGTTTATTTCTGGACTTTCTATCTTGTTCCATTGGTCTTATTTCTGTTTCTGTGCCATTACCACCCTGTCTTGATGACTGTAGCTTTGTAGTATAATCTGAAGTCAGGAAGGTTGATTCCTTCAGCTGCATTCTTCTTTCTCAAGACTGCTTTGGCTGTTTGGGATCTTTTGTGTTTCCATATGAATTGTGAAATTTTTTGTGCTAGTTCTGTGAAAAATGCCATTGGTAATTGGATAGGGATCACATTGAATCTGTAGATTGCATTTGGTAGTGTAGTCATTTTCACAATATTGATTCCCTACCCAGAAACATAGAATAGCTCTCCATCTGTTTATGTCATCTTTGATTTCTTTCATTAGTGTCTTATAATTTTCTGTGTACAGTTCTGTTGTCTCCATAGGTAAGTTTATTCCTAGATATTTAATTCTTTTTGTTGCAGTGATGAATGGCATTGATTGCTTAATTGTTCTTTCTGATTTTTCATTGTTAGTATATAGAAATGCAAGTGATTTCTGTGTATTGATTTTGTATCCTGCAACTTTGCTAATTTCACTGATTAGCTCTGGTAATTTTCTGATACTATCTTTAGGGTTTTCTATGTACAATGTTGTGTAAACTGCAAAGGGTGAGAGCTTTACTTCTTTTCCAGTTGGATTCCTTTTATTTATTTATTTTCTCTGATTGCTATAGCTAGGACTTCCAGAACTATGTTCAATAATAGTGGTGAAAGTGGACACCCTGTCTTCTTCCTGATCTTAGGGGGAATGCTTTCCATTTTTCACCATTGAAAATAATGTTTGCTGTAGGTTTGTCATATATGGCCGCTGCTATGTTGAGATAGGTTCTTTCTGTGCTGACTATTTGAAGAGCTTTAATCATAAATGGGTGCTGAATTTTGTCAAAGGCTTTTTCTGCGTCTATTGAGATTATCATGTGGGTTTTATGTTTCAGTTTGTTACTGTGGTGCATCACATTGATTTATTTGCGTATATTGACGAATCCTTGCATCCCTGGAATAAACCCACTTTGATCATGGTGTATGAGCTTTTTGATGTGTTGCTGAATTCTGTTTGCTAAAATTTTGTTGAAGACTTTTGCATCTGTGTTCATTAGTGATATTGGTCTGTAGTTTTCTTTTTTTGTGTTGTCTTTGTCTGGTTTTGGTGTCAGGGTGATGGTGGCCTTGTAGAATGAGTTTGAACATGTTCCTTCCTCTGCATTGTTTGAAAGTTTTATAAGGATAGGCATTAGGTCTTCTCTAAGTGGTTGATAGAATTCTCCTGTGAAGCCATCTGGTCCTGGGCTTTTGTTTCTGGGGGATTTGTGATCACAGCCTCAGTGTCAGTGCTTGTAGTTGTGTTGTTCATACTCTCTGCTGCTTCCTGGTTCGGTCCTGGGAGATTGAGCTTTTCTAGGAATCTTTGCATTTCTTCCAGGTTATCCATTTTATTGCCATCGAGTTGTTCATAATAGTCTCTTATAATCCTCTGCATTTCTGCCTTGTCTGCTGTAACCTCTCCTTTTTCATTTCTAATTTTGTTGATTTGATTCTTCTCTCTCTTTTTCTTGATGAGTCTGGCTAAAGGCTTGTCAATTTTGTTTATCTTCTCAAAGAACCAGCTTTTAGTTTTATTAATCTTTACTATTGTTTCTTTCATTTCTTTTTCATTTATTTCTGCCCAGATCTTTCTGATTTCTTTCCTTCTGCTAATTTTTCTTTCTTTTTCTTTTTCCAGTTGTTTTAGGTGTAAAGTTAGCTTGTCTATTTGATATTTTCCCTGTTTCTTGAGGTAGGATTGTACTGCTATAAACTTCCCTCTTAGAACTGTTTTTGCTGCATCCCATGGGTTTTGAGTTGTCGTGTTTTCATTGTCATTTGTTTCTAGAAATTTTATTTCCCTTTTGATTTCTTGAGTAACATGTTGTTTATATAGAAATTTATTGTTTAATCTCCATGTGTCTGTGTTTCTTACAGTTTTTTTCTTCTCATTGATACCTAGTCTCATAGTGTTCTGGCCAGAGAAGATGCTTGATACAGTTCCAGTTTTCTTAAATGTGCTGAGGTTTGATTTGTGACCCAAGATGTGGTGTGTCCAGGAGAATGTTCCATGTGCACTTGAGAAGAACATGTATTCTTCTGCATTTGGATGGAATGTCCTGAATATATCAATGAGATCCCTCTCATCTAATGTACCATTTAAGACTTGTGTTTCCTTATTAATTTTCTGTTTTGATGATCTGTCCACTGGTGTGAGTGGGAGTTAAAGTCTCCTACTATTATTATGTTACTGTCAGTTTCTCCTTTTCTTTCTCTTAGTGTTTGTCTTATGTATTGAGGACCTCTTATGTTGGGTTCATAGATATTTACAATTATTAGGTCTTCCTCTTGGATTGATCCCTTGATCATTATGTAGTGTCCTTCCTTTTTTTTTTGAATTTTTATTTTTACTTTATTTTACTTTACAGTACTGTGTTGGTTTTGCCATACACTGACATGAATCCACCACGGGTGTACATGAGTTCCCAATCAGGAACCCCCCTCCCACTATACTGTCCTTCCTTATCTCTTGTTCAGTTCAGTTCAGTTCAGTAGCTCAGTCATGTCCGACTCTTTGCTACCCCATGGACTGTAGCATGCCAGGCCTCCCTGTCCATCACCAACTCCTGGAGTCCACCCAAACCCATGTCCATTGAGTCGGTGATGCCATCCAGCCATCTCATCCTCTGTCGTCCCCTTCTCCTCCTGCCCTCAGTCTTTTCCAGCATCAGGGTCTTTTCAAGTGAGTCAGCTCTTTGCATCAAGTGGCCAAAGTATTGGAGTTTCAGCTTCAACATCAGTCCTTCCAATGAAGACTCAGGACTGATCTCCTTTAGAATGGACTGGTTGGAATTCCTTGCAGTGCAAGGGATTCTCAAGAGTCTTCTTCAACACCGCAGTGCAAAAGCATCAATTCTTTGGCGCTCAGCTTTCTTTATAATCCAACTCTCACATCCATACATGACCATTGGAAAAACCATAGCCTTGACTAGATGGACCTTTGTTGGCAAGGTAATGTCTCTGCTTTTGAATATGCTGTCTAGGTTGGTCATAACTTTCCTTCTGAGGAGTAGGTGTCTTTTAATTTCATGGCTGCAGTCACCACCTGCAGTGATTTTGGAGCCCCCCGAAATAAAGTCTGACACTGTTTCTCGAACCATTTGCCATGAAGTGATAGGACCGGATCCCATCATCTAAGTTTTTTGAAAGTTGAGTTTTAAGACAGCTTTTTCACACTCCTCTTTCACTTTCATCAAGAGGCTCTTTAGTTCCTCTTCACTTTCTGCCATAAGGGTGGTGTCATCTGCATATCTGAGGTTATTGATACTTTCCTGGCAATCTTTATTCCAGCTTGTTCTTCCTCCAGCCCAGCGTTTCTCATGATGCACTCTACATATAAGTTAAATAAGCAGGGTGACAATATACAGCCTTGATGTACTCCTTTTCCTATTTACAACCAGTCTGTTGTTCCATGTCCAGTTCCAACTGTTACTTCCTGACCTGAATACAGATGTTTCAGAAGGCAGGTCAGGTGGTCTGGTATTCCCATCTCTTTCAGAATTTTCCACAGTTTATTATGATCCACACAGTCAAAGGCTTTGGCATAGTCAATTAAGCAGAAAAAAAATGTTTTTCTGGAACCCTCTTGCTTTTTTGATGATCCATTGGATGTTGGCAATTTGATCTCTGGTTCCTCTGCCTTTCTAAAACCAGCTTGAACATCTGGAAGTTCACGGTTCGCATATTGCTGAAGCCTGGTTTAGAGAATTTTGAGCATTACTTTACTAGCATGTGAGATGAGTGGTAGTTTGAGCATTCTTTGGCATTGCCTTTCTTTGGAATTGGAATGAAAACTGACCTTTTCCAGTCCTGTGGCCACTGCTGAGTTTTCCAACTTTGCTGGCATATTGAGTGCAACACTTTCACAGCATCATCTTTCAGGATTTGAAATAACTGGAATTCATCACCTCCATTAGCTTTGTTCATAGCGATGCTTTCTAAGGCCCACTTGACTTCACATTCCAAGATGTCTGGCTCTAGGTGAATGATCACACCATCGTGATTATCTGGGTCGTGAAGATCTCTTTTTGTACAGTTCTTCTGTGTATTCTTGCCGCCTCTTCTTAATATCTTCTGCCTCTGTTAGGTCCCTACCATTTTTGTCCTTTATTGAGCCCATCTTTGCATGAAATGTTTCCTTGGTATCTCTAATTTTCTTGAAGAGATCTCTAGTCTTTCTCATTCTGTTGTTTTCCTCTATTTCTTTGCATTGATTGCTGAGGAAGGCTTTCTCATCTCTCCTTGCTATTCTTTGGAACTCTGCATTCAAATGGGTATATCTTTCCTTTTCCCCTTTACATTTCACGTCCCTTCTTTTCACAGCTATTTGTAAGGCCTCCTCAGACAGTTATTTTGCTTTTTTGCATTTCTCTTTTCTTGGGGATGGTCTTGATCCCTGTCTTCTGTACAGTGTCATGAACCTCCATCCATAGTTCATCAGGCACTCTTGTCTATCAGATCTAGTCCCTAAAATCAATTTCTCACTTCCACTGTATAGCCATAAGGGATTTGATTTAGGTCACACCTGAATGGTCTGGTGGTTTTCTCCACTTTCTTCAATTTAAGTCTGAATTTGGCAATAAGGAGTTCATGATCTGAGCCACAGTCAGCTCCCAGTCTTGTTTTTGCTGACTGTATAGACCTTCTCCATCTTTGGCTGCACAGAAATACAATATAATCAATTTAATATTATAAATCAATCTGATTTTGGTGTTGACCATCTGGTGATGTCCATGTGTAGAGTCTTCTCTTGTGTTGGTGGAAGAGGGTGTTTGCTATGACCAGTGCGTTCTCTTAGCTAAACTCTATTAGCCTTTGCCCTGCTTTATTCTGTACTTCAAGGCCAATTTGCCTGTTACTCTAGGTGTTTCTTGACTTCCTTCTTTTGCACTGAAATAATGAAAAGGACATCTTTTTTGGATGTTAGTTCTAGAAGGTCTTGTAGGTCTTCATAGAACTATTCAACTTCAGCTTCTTCAGCATTACTGATCAAGGCATAGACTTGGATTACTGTGATATTGAATGGTTTGCTTTGGAAACAAACAGAGATCATTCTGTCATTTTTGAGATTGTATCCAAGTACTGCATTTCAGAGTCTTTTGTTGACTATGATGGCTACTGCATTTCTTTCTTCTAAGGGATTCCTGCTCCCAGTAATAGATATAATGGTCATCTAAGTTAAATTCACCTGTTCCAGTCCATTTGAGTTTGCTGATTCCTAGAAAGTCGATGTTCACTCTTGTCATTTCCTGTTTAACCACCTCCAATTTGCCTTGATTCATGGACCAAACATTCCAGGTTCTTATGCAGTATTGTTTTTTATAGCGTCAGACCTTGCTTCTGTCACCAGTCCCATCCACAACTGGGTGGTGTTTTTGCTTTGTCTCTGTCTCTTCATTCTTTCTTGAGTTATTTCTCCACTGATCTCCAGTAGCATATCGGGCACCTACTGACCTGGGGAGTTCCTCTTTCAGTATCCTATCATTTTGCCTTTTCATACTGTCATGGGGTTCTCAAGGCAAGAATACTGAAGTGGTTTCCATTGCCTTCTCCAGTGGACCACATTCTATTAGATCTCTCCACCGTGACCCGTCCGTCTTGGGTGGCCCCACAGGGCATGGCTTAGTTTCATTGAGTTAGACAAGGCTGTGGTCCGTGTGATCAGATTGGCTAGTTTTCTGTGATTGTGGTTTCAGTCTGTCTGCCCTCTGATGCCCTCTCTCAGTGCCTGCCTCTTACTTGGTTTTCCCTTACCTTGGGTGAGGGGTATCTCTTCATGGCTGCTCCAGCAAAGCGCAGCCACTGCTCCTTACCTTGGACATGGGGTAGCTCCTCCTGGGCTCCGCCTCTGACCTCGGACATGGTGTAGCTCCTCTCCGCTGCTCTTCTGTGCCGTCTCGGCTGTCCGCGCTTGTAATCTTCTTTATTTTAAGGTCTGTTTTATCTGATGTGAAGATTGCTGCTCCAGCTTTCTTTTGCTTCCCATTTGGGTGGAATATACTTTTCCATCCTCTCACTTTCAGTGTATATGTGTCTTGAGGTCTGAAGTGGGTTTCCTGTAGACAGTATATATATGGGTCTTGTTTTTGTATCCATTCAGTGGGTCTGTGTCTTTTGGTTGGAGCATTTAATCTGTTTACATTTTAAGTAATTATTGATGTATATGTTCCTGTTGCCAGTCTATTAATTGTTTGGGGTTGACTTTGTAAATCTTTTTCTTCTCTTCTATTCTTGACTATATAAATCCCTTTAACATTTGTTGTAAAGCTGGTTTGGTGGTACTGAATTCTCTTAACTTTTGCTTGTCTGAAAAAGCTTTTGAATTCTCCAGCAGTTTTGAATGAAATCCTTGCCAGGTACAGAAATCTTGGTGGTAGATTTTCCCTTTCAGAACTTTAAATATATCCTGCCATTCCCTTCTGGCCTGCAGAGTTTCTGCTGAAAGATCAGCTGTTAAGTGTATGGAGTGTTCCTTGTATGTCACTTGTTGCTTCTCCCTTGCTGCTTTTAATATTCTTTCTTTGTGTTTAGTCTTTGTTAGTGTTATTAGTATGTGTCTTGGCATGTTTCTCCTTGGGTTTATCCTGTATGGGACTCTGTGCCTTTTGGAGTTGATCGACTATTTGTTTTTCCATATTGGGGAAATTTTCAACTATAATCTCTCAAAAATTTTCTCATACCCTTTTTTTTCTCTTCTTCTTTGAATGTTTAATTCAAATGTTGGTGCTTTTGATACTGTCCCTGAGGTTTCTGAGACTATCCTCAGTTCTTTTCATTCTTTTTACTTTAATCTGCTCTTCAAAAGTTATTTCCACCATTTTTCCTTCTAGCTCACTGATTCCTTCTGCTTCAGATATTCTGCTGTTATTCTTCCTAGAGTATTTTTAATTTCAGTAAATGTTTTGTTTGTTTCTGTATGTTTATTCTTTAATTTTTCTAGATGTTTGTTAATTGATTCCTGCATTTTCTCCATTTTGTTTTCAAGGTTTTTGATCATCTTTACTATCATTATTCTGAATTCTTTTTTAGGTAGTTTGCCTATTTCCTCTTCATTTATTTGGACTGCTGCATTTCTAGTTTGTTCCTTCATTTGTGTAGTATTTCTCTGCCTTTTCACTATTTTTTTTTAATTTTTATTTTTACTTTATTTTACTTAACAATACTGTATTGGTTTTGCCATACATTGACATGAATCCACCACGGGTGTACATGAGTTCCCAAACATGAACCCCCCTCCCACCTCCCACCCCATATCATCTCTCTGGATCATCCCCCTGCACCAGCCCCAAGCATCCTGTATCCTGCATCGAACATAGACTGGCGATTCGTTTCTTACATGATAGTATACATGTTTCAATGCCATTCTCCCAAATCATCCCACACTCTCCCTCTCCCTCAGAGTCCAAAAGTCCTCTCTACACATCTGTGTCTCTTTTGCTGTCTTGCACACAGGGTCATCATTACCACCTTTTTAAATTCCATATATATGTGTTAGTATACTGTATTGGTGTTTTTCTTTCTGGCTTCACTCTGTATAATCGGCTCCAGTTTCATCCATCTCATCAGAACTGATTCAAATGTATTCTTTTTAATGGCTGAGTAATACTCCATTGTGTATATGTACCACAGCTTTCTTATCCATTCATCTGCTGATGGACATCTAGGTTGCTTCCATGTCCTGGCTATTATAAACAGTGCTGTGATGAACATTGGGGTACATGTGTCTCTTTCAGTTCTGGTTTCCTCGGTGTGTATGCCCAGAAGTGGGATTGCTGGGTCATAAGGCAGTTCTATTTGCAATTTTTAAAGGAATCTCCACACTGTTCTCCATAGTGGCTGTACTAGTTTGCATTCCCACCAACAGTGTAGGAGGGTTCCCTTTTCTCCACACCCTCTCCAGCATTTATTGCTTGTAGACTTTTGGATTGCAGCCATTCTGACTGGTGTGAAGTGGTACCTCATTGTGGTCTTGATTTGCATTTCTCTAATAATGAGTGATGTTGAGCACCTTTTCATGTGTTTGTTAGCCATCTGTATGTCTTCTTTGGAGAAATATCTATTTAGTTCTTTGGCCCATTTATTGATTGGGTCATTTATTTTTCTGGAGTTGAGCTGCATAAGTTGCTTGTATATTTTTGAGATTAGTTGTGTGTCAGTTGCTTCATTTGCTATGATTTTCTCCCATTCAGAAGGCTGTCTTTTCACCTTGCTTATATTTTCCTTTGTTGTGCAGAAGCTTTTAATTTTAATTAGATCCCATTTGTTTATTTTTGCTTTTATTTCCAGAATTCTGGGAGGTGGATCATAGAGGATCCTGCTGTGGTTTATGTCGGAGAGTGTTTTGCCTCTGTTCTCCTCTAGGAGTTTTATAGTTTCTGGTCTTATTAATCTTTTTTTTTTTTTAACTTACTGTATTTGAGGTCTTCTTTTTCCAGGCTTCAAAGTTGAATTCTTTCTTCCTTTCAGTTTCTGTCCTCCTGAGTTTGGCCCAGGGGTTTGTGTAAGCTTCCTATAGGGTGAGATTTGTGCTGAGGTTCTGTTTGTTTGTTTGTTTCTTTCTTTCTTTTTTCTCTGATGGACAAGCTGAGTGATACGGTGATCCTGTATGCTGATGATTGGGTTTGTATTTTTGTTTTGTTTGTTGTTCAGATGAGGCATCCTGCACAGACTACTATTTGTGGTTGGGTGATGCTGGGCCTTGTATTCAAGTGGTTTCCTTTGTGTGAGTTCTCACTATTTGATACTCCCATGGACGGAGGAGCCTGGTAGGCTGCAGTCCATGGGGTTGCTAAGGGTCGGACACGACTGAGCGACTTCACTTTCACTTTTCACTTTCATGCATTGGAGAAGGAAATGGCAACCCACTCCAGTGTTCTTGCCTGGAGAATCTCAGGGACGGGGGAGCCTGGTGGCTGCCATCTATGGGGTCGCACAGTCGAACACGACTAAAGTGACTTAGGAGCAGCAGCAACAGGGTTGGTTCTCTGGTAGTCTAGGGTCTTGGAGTCAGTGCTCCCACTCCAAAGGCTCAGAGGTTGATCTCTGGTCAGGAATGAAGATTCCACGAGTGGTTTGTTATGACATTAAGTGAGATTGAAACAAATATCCAAAAATGAGAAACCAAAGATGAACCCCAGATAAATGGCAGTTACAAAATCAGGCAGATAATTTAAAAAAATGGAACATACGCATATACATATACACCCATGAGCAAAGTCAACACAGTCCAGGAAAAATAAAGTACAGTAGATTGACCTGGTGAATAAAGGAAATCAAAACCTATATTTACCAGTTAAGAACAAAACTAACTAAAGCAGAAAATTGAAAACAAAACTAATGCAAGCTTTCAAGTGGAAATAAAGCAATGATAACAAAACTAACAAATATGTTGAGAGGAAAGGAAGGAAAGAAAAGAAAGAAAGAATAGATACGCAAAGTTAAGTAGTGGTAGATGAAGAAGATTTACATACATTAAACATTAACTGCAAGGGGAAAGGAACAATAGGAAAGGCAGACAAAGGAATAAATGTAGAAAATATATAATAGGTTTCAAAAAATTAAAAATTATAAAAAAGAGAAAAGAAAAAAGTGAAGAAATCAAAAATTATATCTACCAGAACAAAACTACCTGAAGCACAAACTGCAAAACAAAACTAAAGCAAGGTGCCAAGTGGGGAATAAAACAATGAAGATAACATTAACAAATATGCTGAGACGTAAGGAAAGAAAGAATAGATATGCAAAGTTAAATAAAGGTAAATAAAGAAGATTTATATACATTAAGGATTAATTGCAAGGAGAAAAGAATAGTGGGAGAAGCAAACAAAGGGATAAATGTAGGAAAAATAATAGTAGGTTTAAAAATTAAAAAGTAATATTAAAAAATTAGAAAATAAAAAAAGGAAAACTCCACAAAACTGAAAAAGCCCAGCGTAGAGGTAGAGGTTCATAACAATAATAAAAAATGTAACTAAGGAAAAAAAGAAAAGCTCAAAAGCTTAGATTTCCTAGTGCCAATAAAATCGACAGCTGCAACAAAGTGGGGGAAAGGGGGGGAAAATCCAACAGAATCTACAGAATAAGTCAAACACAAGAATAATAAATGTTTTTCTTGGGTCACTGCTGTCGGAGTCCTCTCCCTCGCTGAGAGTCACAGCCCACCTCACCTCTCTAGGACGCCCTCCAGCACTGTGCTGTTCTCTCGACCTGCTATGGGGGCAGCTCAGCTTCTAACCTGGTCCTGCTCCTGTGCATTCTTGCCTCCAGTGTCCGCAGCTGTCAGGACTAGTGCGTTTTCTTCTGTGGGAACTCTCAGTGGCCTTTTAGATATTCCATAGACGCAGAGTCTGCCTAGATGATTGTACGGATTTAATCTGCAGCTTTTACAGCTGGTGGGAAGGTTTTGGGTCTTCTTCCGTAGCCACACTGCACCTGGGTTTCACTTGTGGTTTTATTTCCACCTCTGCATGTGGGTTGTCCACGGGGGTTTGCTCCTGAGGCTGCTCTGGAGGACTTGGGTTTGCCTGTGAGGGCCAGTTGTGGAGGTGGTGCAGCTGGTTGGGTCTCAGGGATTCTGGCAGCACCAGGTACTCAGGGGAGTTGGTGGCTAGGGCAGCAGGAAATATTGTGCTCTAGAAGAGTATGGCAACCAGTATTGGCCAGTATGCTCCAGTATTCTTGCTTGGAGAGCACCCCCTCCGTGACAGAGAAGCCTGGCAGGCCACAGTCTACAGGGTCGCAAAGAGTCCAGACACGACTGAAGTGACCGTGTGTGCATAGATGCAAGACTCTTTTGCCTGTGGCAGCTCTGCCCCAGTGAAAGGTGAGTGTGAAGGTGGAGCAGCTGCCTGGCTTGTGGGGACCCTGGCGGCACCAAATGTGCAGGGACATGGACTGCCTCTCTGGCAGGAGTTATGGCCCTCTCAGAGTTTTTTCGAGCCTCCTGTAGCTGGCGATCAGAAGGCCTCTTTGGCCAGTCTTTCTCTGTAGCTCCGCCCATTCATGCACTTAGAGGGCTCCCTTGCCTGGGGTCCTTCTCTGTTGTGTGGGGTGTCAAGCACATAGAGGGGCCCCCCCTGACTGGGATCCTAGTCAGTATATCCTTGTGTCAGGCACTTAAAGGGGCTCCCTGGCTGGGGTCCTACTCTGGTGCCTCAGGCGTTTGATGGGCCAGCCTCTGTTGTTCAGCTGCTGTTGCTGGCGTGTGGAGAGAGAGGCTCCATCCCCTATGCGTGACTCATCGCCTTGCTTCCATGGCTGCCTGGCTTTCCTCCACAGGCATTTCCCACCACAGTCTCCTCCCTCACGTCCCCTCGATCTGTCTCTCCACAGTCCACAGCAGCTCTTGCCCTGGGATTGCTTTACAATCCCTAAACTCTAGCTCTCAGCTGCTGCACCTTCCAGGGGACCTGGGTCCCTGTCCAGGGTATGTGTGGCTGCAGCAAGGACTGTCTGATTCTCATTCCATTTAGGCTGCCACAGATCACCTGTTTCAGTCTCAGCCTTAAATGTTTCTCCTCTGACTCAGACAATTGCCCTGATGTGGGGATCGGACCCCTGCTTGTTCCCCCACCTGCCAAGGGCAGGTCCAGTCGTACTAACACTCCTGTTTTTCCCCCTAGTTCCTTCCTACCGAGTTTTGTGTGGTTCTATATGTTCTTTTCTGCTGGTCAGTTACTCTCGTCCACTCTCAGCTGGTGTTCTGCCTACATTTCTGTGTCTGAAGGTGTGTTCCTGATGTATCCGTGAAGAGAGATGTACTCCATGTCCACCTATTCCTCTGCCATCTTGTTCTTAATTCCTATCTTTTAGAGTCTGTCCCATTTAACAGTTCTATCTACTGCATTTAAGCAGCTTACATTCTATAGTTATTTTGGACAGGCAGTAAATTCAGAACATACGAATATAAGGAGCATAAATATGTGTTGTTGCTGAAGTTTTGCTGGAAAGCTTTTGAATCCATATCTGTAAGTAGTTTTAAAAACCTAAGCTTACAAAAGCTTCTGTAGTTTTACTTCGTTTTGAATATAGAGGTCATCTGGGAGAGGAAGATTGCTGGCTCTTTGGCCTCTGTCCTAGCTTACAGCCAGGATGGTTATTACGTTAGTCATTTTCTTTATGGAGTTGTTCTCTAAACTGTGTTGAGTATATGATGTTACTTTCTAATAAATTGCCAGATGTAAAATAAAATTCATTTACTCTCTGTAGCTTTTGAGAGAAAACAGTATTTGTGGAATCATATTACTTTGTTTCTGACCAGCCCTCAAAATTTGTGATCAGTGTTTAAAGTGTTGTATTTTTACCCTGTCATATTTGAATTTTTTGAAATAGATTTAATTGAAGCAAAATTAGTGGGAATATTGGATATTTTGGATGAAGAAAATCGCCTTCCCCAGCCAAGTGATCAACACTTCACATCTGCAGTTCACCAGAAGCACAAAGACCATTTCCGACTCTCTGTGAGTTTGTCATTTCAAAACTGAGGCTTTGGCTGGAAGAGAAACTTTCAGAAAGATGTGCTAGATGTTAGATATTAGATAATCAGACTCCTAAGTTATGTAAGGCATTTAACAACTATATGCATCTTCTATAATTAATCCAGCACAGTGTCTTCTATAGATGACCATTAATTTATATCTGTATATTTTTGCTGCTGCTGATCTATCCAATCAAGGCCCTTTTAGCTGGATATAAAATACATTTCTCCCATATATGATGTACAAAAAGATTTATGTCCTTTTTTTGTACATTTATGTGCTGTTTTTATGTTCTCCCTTCTGGGTGAAGTGGCCATCAGTCACTGTGTTCCGTATCATGTGCACTGGATCACTTCCCAGGGGTTAGGACCTAGAGTCACATGCAGCCACCTGCCTGCACGTTTGTAAAACCAGCAAAGCTTGTGGCTAAGAGTCTGACTGGTAGAAGCAGTTCATTTAATGATGAGTGATTTCATTTCGATGCTCTTTCCTTAGGAGTTTTGAATGGCAGTCGTACTCAGAGAGGGTCATAGAAGCTGAAGCAACAGAAGAACTAGCTGAAGGGTAAAATAGACACAGAGAGACAAGAGACACAGAGAGAAATAAATGAGAAGTACTCTTCCAAAAAGGGTCAGAAGACCTGGTTCCCTAGACTGCTGTTGTGTCATAGAGCTGTGCTTGAATCCCCGCTAGTGGTGGTGGCTGGTAGGGCCATTCTCCATAAGGCTGGAGCATGTTTCTCTTGAGGTGTTTTCTTTGTTTAGGGAGCTCTGTGTTTATCTTTACAGTCAACCTACATCCCCTGACTAATCCAAATACAACTCCATCCTTGTGCACAGAATGGTTGTTAATTTCACCCATGTAGGTAGGTGCTGCCTCATCTTAGAATGAAGACAGGAAGGAAGGAAGATGGAAGAGAAAAGAAAAGCTGTCCAGAGTTGCAGTCGCCTCCTGTACTGTCACAGTTTTGAGACTGGGACATAGTATAACAGTCATTGCTTTGATGGGTCCAGGAGTTCAAGTGAATGAAGCAGATATTCTTGTTTCCATACATCATTAACTAAATCAGTAGCACAAGCGGGTTGAAGGCATTTACTGAAAAAGCTGATGTAATTATGCTAACCTTCTCTGGAGACTGCATCCCACAGCCACCTACTGCATCAACTTGCAGTTCTTCTTATCCTTAAATAAATCTTGGGATGTGAAGGCTGCCTCTCTTCACTTCAGTTGAGATAGAAATAAAACAGCATGTGTCCCCAGGAAAACTTCTGCTAAGACTGAAGACGTGTATCTAGTCCTGTTTATTCACTGCTCTCTGAGAACCAGTCTGGATGCACAGTCACTTTTGCTAAGAGAACTGACTGCTGGTCAACAAATTGTGACCAAGGTTTCAGAGACATAGCGCTCCAAGGACAGCCAACAAAAGCATCAGAAATGGGCTTTGGTCACTTTCCCCAAAACAGAACAAGAGCACAGCAGTAAATTCTAATTTGCACGGTTCACTGCTTTTGTTGTATTTCTTTGAAAAGGTAAAGAATGATAATCATTGATCGAATTGCTTGCCATGTGCCAGATGCATTCTAAGCATTTGCTTGAATTACTTTATTTAATCCTCATGGTGGGCTTCCCTGGTGGCTCAGATGGTAAAGAATCTGCCTGCAGTGTGGGAGACCTGGGTTCAGTCCCTGGGTGGGGAAGATCCCCTGGAGGAGGGCGCGGCAACCCACTCCAGTGTTCTTGCCTGGAGAATCCCCATGGACAGAGGAGCCTGGCGGGCTGCAGTCCGTCGGGTCACGAAGAGTCGGACACGACTGAGTGACTAAGCACAGCACCGCACATTGCTCACAGTAATCCTTTGCTGTTGCTCCCGCTTGCTTCCCCATGCTAGAGATGAGGGGACGGGCACGGAGCGGGCAGGTGACCTCCTTTCCTAGAATGGGGAGAAAGGGCTGGGTTTGGGCATCAGGCTGGCGTCTTGATCCCAGGGCCCCCCTCTGGCTCGTGCTATTTGCTGCCACACAGAGGGGAGGCTCTGTGGTCTGCCAGCTCTCTCGCCCAGGAGAAGCCTGGTGAGGTTATGGGGCCTTAGCTTTTCCATTTTTAAATGAGATCGTCTTTCTTAACTTTAGGCTATTTTGTGGGTCAGAGGTGATATTTTATCTTGGAAACTTTTAGAAATGATACCAGTAGGAGATATTATAGTGATAGTACAACCAGAGAGTGATTTTGTTTTCTTCAAATAGATTCGGGCTCATTGTGTAAGAGTGTTAGGAGGTATGGCTAAAATCAGTAGGTGAGTCCCTGTGCTGATTTCAGGTGTTTCTATAGAACAGTGCTTCTCAACCTTGGTCACACCTAGGAGTCAGCTCATGTAAATGGTTTGGTGGTTTAAAAGTGCTCCAGATGACAATTCAGCAGCTACTGCTTTAGACATAAACAGTTAACTTCATAAAATGCCTGCTGTGTTTTGCATGTGCTTCTGAATAGTGTGGTTTTGTTTTGTTTTGGGTCTTATTCCTTTTTTTTTTTCTTCCTAGGAGATTATGACCAAAAATATTTGCTAGATTTTATTGGTACATTAAGACTTACTTAAGGAGCAATATGATTGTATAAAGTATGAAAACTCCCTTTTTGATTTTAAGTATTTCACACCCAGATGTTTTCTAAAGGGAGTTATTAATGTTGTATATTTTTGATAATTTAATGACTGATATATGTATTGATTTTCAGATTCCTAGAAAGTCTAAGCTGGCAGTTCACAGGAACATCCGAGATGATGAAGGCTTCATCATCAGGCATTTTGCCGGGGCAGTGTGCTATGAAACAGTGAGTAGAGCATTTACAGGGAGAAAACCATTCGATGTTAAAGCTGCGCTGTACAATACGGTAATGTCTAGCCACATCTGGCTTTTTAAAGTTAAGCAAAATTTAAAAGTCAGTTCCTCAGGACCCTGCCACATCTCACGTGTCCGATGTCCCCGTGGCTGGTGGTGGCTGTATTGGACAGTGCAGACGCAGGGCGTTTCTGTTACCTCAGGGGGTTCTGTTGGACAGCACCGTGTTAAGGAATATTACCACAAGATGGACTGAATCGTTCCTGTCTGCTTTGTTTTTCAGACTCAGTTTGTGGAAAAAAATAATGACGCTTTGCATATGTCTCTTGAGTCCTTAATATGTGAATCCAGGGATAAATTTGTCCGGGAGTTATTTGAGTCATCCACAAATAACAACAAAGACACCAAACAAAAAGCAGGAAAACTTAGCTTCATCAGTGTGGGAAACAAGTTTAAGGTATTTGTGGCAAACGTATTGCTCGATTTTTTTTTTTCTCTTACTGCATTAAAAAATTGAGTTTTACGCTATCCGGGGGATAATGTCGCTCACTCTGAGAAACCCCGTGAGTAAGATTCAAAGAGCAGACTGGATTGTTGATGTTTGTATACAAAAGAACATAAAGTTGCCATAGTAACAGAACATACAGAAATCTTGTAATTTGGTGAACGTGCTCTTCCTTGGTGCTTAACATGTCTGATCGCTTCTCCTAATGTTCTTGCTTCTGCTTACTGTCTGGTTGACCTTCAAACCTTCTCTTTCCCACGTGTTTTCTGTTTCCTTCCTCATTCAGCAGTTTTCTTGTAGCTGGAGTAGTCCAGCTCGAGATGGCTAGAGAGGCCTAGTTGAGTTGAGAGAGGAAAAGCAGGCACTGCCAGGGGCTTCAGGTAAATGATCGCCTTCGTGGACTCCTACTTAATAGAGCGGCTGCTGTGTTAAAGCCCAGCTCAGTCAATGGTGCAGTTTGTAGTTCGTTTTTAATGTGTTCTTTCTCATAGTGCATTTTGGGTGTGCATATTATACTAAAATTTGATTAAAGCTTCTAATAACTTCCATAAAAAATAAATACTTGGTGTGGCAAACCCTTCTTATTGTTTAACACTGAAGAACGCTTCATTTGTTTCACTGATTTTGGACCAGGAATTTATTCCTTGAGGTCTGACAGGGAATTGTCACATGATGCATCTAAGAAATGGAACACTCCTGTTTGGTTCTAACTGTTGAGTATTTTGCATATAAAAAGATAATTTAAAACCTTTATATTACTTTTAATGAATAAATGAAAATGAATAGATAAAAGAAATAGAATAAATGTCTCCCTTATACATTTCCACAGTCTTGTTCCGTTTATAAGAAACCTGCATATGCCTTTCATTTTGTGTACTTCAAACATTAAAAAATGATTTAATTAGGAACAGTATTTAATTAAGACTCAGAATACTAGGCTACTGATAATGTAAGCTTCCTGAAATCCACTCTGGGCTGAAATGGGCTCTAAATAACTAACTTGATAAAATCATGGTTATAAAACAAAAGCTGAAGCATAGATATAAGAGAAGGCTTGTCACATATTTTTCAGGTAACTGAATAAAAAGTGTTAAACTCTTGTTAATTAATTACGAGTTTCTTCTCTTGAGTATTCTTTCTCTTATTTAGATATTCTGAAATTGTTATATAAACATGTGCTGACAGATTGGTTTAAAATAGTACATTAGCCTGTATGAAATGGAGATCATTTATTAAGTATTTTCTTACATGATATATTAGTATTGCTGGCAAGAACACACTTGAAATTTTAGACAGTTTATATAAATAAAATAAAAAACATTCTTAAAATTCTTTGGGCTAAGGTATTTCATGTTAAGACTTTAAGTGCTTAAAATTGCTTAAATGCAATATGATGCATTTTGCACGTCAGACTACTTGAAAACTGTAATTAAAAGCTGTAACATTATTACTAATAAAATTTCAAAATGTTCTTTTGTGATGCTTTGAAATGAAATAATAGTAATTCTTATTTTTAAGTATAGTAGAATAGTTTATTAAATTCAAGTTATGTGTGGCAGTAAAATAAAACAGGCTAGCATTTACATTACTGAGCATCACTGAGAACCAGAGGCTTTCCAATGAAATGTGACATTTTCAGGTTATTGAAACAGAACTCTTTTACTATAAGTGTTTTAGAAAAAGTTTTTTTTATGAAAATCTTATTCTTTTATCATACACAGGAATGATTGTATGTTTTAAAATAAAATACAAATAAAGCATGAGTTGCATAAGGCTGCTATGCCTTGTTGTCTTTGACCACTAGTCTTTGGTAATGGACATTCTTCCCTCTTCTCTCAGATACTGTAGTTCATTTTTGCTGCTTCTATTCTTCATTCTCACTTTATCTCCATTTTGAGGAGAGTACTGTGCTATGGATTAGGAACCATAGGCTTTGTGACAGTCATTTTCTTTCCAAATTAGCGGCTCGTAACACTTGCTTTTCATTTGTGTGCTGGTCCAGACTGGTTAAGGTTGTCAAAACTGTGGCAACCAGATAAGTGGGTGTATTATTTTAATCTAAATTCATTCTGTTTTTATAACTTAAGCCTCTAATGTCTGAAGCGTGCTGGAGAAGCGTGCTGGAGTACCGTGCTTAAGAGAATGAACCTTGGTGTTAGGCCTTTGTTAGAGCCTTGGTCTTGCCTTTACAAGCTCCATGATCTTGGCAAATAAGTTCTCTCTCTGGGCCTCAATGCTTTCACCTGTAAAATGAGACTGCTGCTGCTGCTACTGCCGCTAAGTCGCTTCAGTTGTGTCCGACTCTGTGCGACCCTGTGGACTGCAGCCTACCAGGCTCCTCTGTCCATGGGATTTTCCAGGCAAGAGTACTGGAGTGGGTTGCCATTGCCTTCTCCTAAAATGAGACTAATATATCCCTAATTAGAGTTGTGCAGATTAAACTAGATAGTACCTGTGAAAAGCTTTGAGCAGTGTCTGACTCATAGAAAGCATTCAGTAAAGTATACCTATTATTATTACTAAATATAGCTATAAGTAGATCTGTTAATTTATCTTTTGTTAAGTAGTACAATAAGCATCCCAGTATAAAATCAGTATAACAGTTTTACACAATTTACTTTGCAGAGAAGTAAAGCAAATACATGATTTTAATGTACTGAGCCAGAGTAAATTATAATCACTTAATATTTTAAAAAGGAAAGCACAGTAACTACTTATAGTGTCCATTGTGAATTTTACTTTGAGAAAATTGTCCTAGCCTTTAAAAGTAATTGGAATGAGAGATTTTTTAAAACAGTAAAGAGGCTTTCAACAGGTAGGCAGGTTGGTTTCATTTACGATAGGCAGTACATAAAGCAGTTCCAATGTACAGCATGAGTGGATATTTTGAGCACACCCTCGCTCGTAATGGAGTGAGACACAGGCTATGCCCAGCTTGCCGCCTATTCACATGCTGGTCCGTTGGTTTCTTTCTGAATGTATCACACCTGCGTTTTCTTCTTTCATTGCTGGTGTCCTTTTTCCTCATTCACCCCACCTCCAAGCCTGCATGTATGTTTTCTAGTATTGCTAATTTTCAGTCTTTTAATTACACAAGTTCTGTATATTTAAGTTATTGTCCTTGGTGTTATGTATTAGCCATACCTTTTTGCATGTTACTGTCTGTCAAAGAGATGTTGTAGATGAGCAGTATTGCATGTTGAAGAGCTAATGTTTACTTATGGTGTTGTATACTTTTGCTTTCTGAAATAATGAAATGATTTCTTCTACAGACACAGTTGAATCTGCTTCTGGATAAACTTCGAAGTACAGTGAGTATACTTAAAAAAAAAACAGGGTTTTTAAATGGTCTTCTTAAACTATTATTAGTAATTATTAAAATAAGCACAGTAAACCTGGAATAATTAAAAATTTATTAAAAAAATTTCCTCATTGAAAGAAAATCAGTTTTTAAAATGGTTATCATTTTGGTTAGGTTTGTTCTGAAGACAAGTCAGATGTATATGTGCAATCAAGTTGTTTTATAAACAAAGAATTCTCTGAATGTTACTAAGATTATCCTGTAGCTTCAGGAGAGTGAAAACAATTAGTTATTGTAGAGAAGGAAGGTGTAGTTTTTAGGATTGAAGACAGCGCATGTGATCCATTTCCACTCCATGTCTCTGGTGGAAACATTCAGTGCTGCACGACAGCGCGACGTGACAGTGTTGATATGGAAAAAGTGGACGTAGTATTTTTATGCCATAGAATAGAGGCAGTAGTTCCCCAGAGACTTTTTAAAAAACTGGACATTTTAATCCCCTCTGTTTGTTTAAAGAAAATTCACCATAGAAAGAAATTTGATACGTGGCTTATGTTAATGAAGCATGACTTTAGGAGAAGATTACTTTTTAAACAAATCCTCAGAACTTAACTAAATACTCTTCATTTTCAAGTAGTCATTTTGAAAAGCCAAATATTTATTCTCTGTGCTATTATTGCTTAATTTATTGTTAGACTTGCTTTTGAAACCATCAAGAAATTCTCTTAAATATCTTCATTGTTTGCAAACATTTATCTCTTAAGGACAAAACTTCTTTGAAAACTAAACCTGATGAGGTCTTTTATTTTTATCACCCAAATAAGATGCTACTGTAAAATGACTGTGTTATAGTTGTGATTTTTTTAAAGGCTTTTCTAAAAAGTATCTAAAAGCATTTGCAGTGAGCATCATTGCTGATATAACTGTTCAGCTTTGCAGGGTGTGACTACTTGGAAGAGAAGCCGTTACTTGATGTTCAGTGTGTTAGCTTCAGTCCCCAACAGCCTCGCTGTGTGCGTGGCAGTGTTCTCCCTGCCTCATTCAGCGTAATCTGGTAACTGACTCTAAAGGAACGCCTTTAAGCTTTTTAAAATACATACCATTTAACAAAACTTTGAGACGTACAGTAGTGCAGCTCAGGGACCTATTGTATGTTTCTAAAACAGAACAATGAGAAAAGTGATTTTTGTGTTTTTAATACTTTGCCCTAAATTTTAAGAGGCATAATTTTATTTGCTCATCTTGTCATAGGGCAGTTTTCTTATCACAGCAACACAGCACATAAATACATTTAAATGTGGAGTATAATCACATGTATGCCATCCTATGAAATATATTGTTTAAATATATTGAAACATTTTATTATGAAAGACTCCTTTTTACAATAACACAATTTTTGGCACTCAATATAAAACAGTATTTTTCTAACATTATTACTGTATAAATGCTTTACATTGTAAAAGTATGCTAGTTTGTTTTAAGTTCCTTAGTGATTATTTTAAGAGAGGCTCATAACTTAATGATAATATGCTCTGAAAGTTGCTGGAATTCTTAGAAAAATAAGAATGCTGCATGTATTATGTTTTAAAGTACCTTTATTCTTCTAGGGAGCAAGCTTTATTCGTTGTATCAAGCCTAATTTAAAGATGACAAGCCATGACTTTGAAGGAGCTCAAATTCTGTCTCAACTTCAATGTTCAGGTATTTCTCTATTTTATAATCTATGTTGGACTGTATCAAGAGTCTTATTTAGTTCAAATACAATTTAATATATCCAGTGCATTCAGATAATTCACAACCATCTTGATTATTTTTAAGCACAATAAGACTTTTATATTCTTTTATTTATAAGAAGAGAAAGGTGGACAAATTATTTGAACAATATTGGTGTATAATATCATTTCACAATAATCTTTTACCTCATTGAAGTATAATTTATAAAAGCTTTTCAACTGTGGAGAACAGTATGAAGATTCTTCTAAAAACTAGGAATAAAACTGTCATATGGCCCAGCAATCCCACTACTGCGAATATACCCCGAGAAAGCCATAATAGAAAAAATGTTTGTACCCCAGTGTTCATAGTAGGTGTGTGTGTGTGCTCAGTTGTGTCAAGCTCTTTGTAACCCCATGGATGGCAGCCCACCAGCCTCCTCTGTCCCTGGAATTTTCCTGGCAGGAATACTGGAGTGGGTTGCCATTTTCTACTCCAGGGGATCTTCCTGACCTGGGGATTGAACACATGTCTCTTGCATTAGCAAATGAGTTCTTTACCACTGTGCCACCCGAGAATTCCACCCCCTGGCCACCCTGCTCCCCGCAGTGTTCATGGCAGCACTCTTTACAGTGGCCAGGACATGGAAACAACCTAGATGTCCATCGACAGAGGAGTGGATGGAGATGGGGTGCATGTACACAATGGGATATAATTCAGCCATAAAAAAAGAATGCGTTTGACTCAGTTCTAGTGAGCTGGGTGAGCCTAGAACCTGTTAGACAGAGTGGAGTAAGTCAGAAAGAGAAAAACAGATATCCTATGTTAACTCATATATACGGAATCTAGAATAATAGTATTAATGAACCTCTTTGCAGGGAAGGAATGGAGACGCAGATACAGAGAACAAGCTTGTGGACACAGCAGGGAAAGGAAAAATTGAGACGAATGGAGAAAGTAGCATTCACATATACATACCACCATGTATAAAATAGGCAGCTGGTGCGAAGCTACTGTTTAACACAGGGAGCCCAGCCTGGCGCTCTGTGATGACCTAGAGGGGTGGGAGGCTCAAGAGGGAGAGGGAGGGCTTGTTGTTCACTTGCTCAGTCATGTCCGACTTTCTGTTACCCCATGGACGGCAGCACACCAGGCTTCCCTGTTCTTACTTATCTCCCAGAGTTTTCTCAAACTCATGTCCATTGAGTCGGTGATGCCATCCAGCCATCTCATCCTCTGTTGCCCTTTTCTCTTCCTGCCTTCAGTCTTTCCCAGCATCAGGGTCTTTTCTAATGAGTCGGCTCTTCACATCAGGTGGCCAAAGTATTGGAACTATAGAATCAGTCCTTCCAATGAATATTCACAGTTGATTTCCTTTAGAATGAACTGGTTTGATCACCTTGCTGTCCAAGGGACTCTCAGGAGTTTTCTCCAGCACCACAGTTTGAAAGCATCAATTCTTAAGTGCTCAACCTTCTTTATGGTCCAGTTCTCACATCTCTACATGACTACTGGAAAAACCATAGCTTTGACTATACGGACCTTTGTCAGCAAACTGATTTCTGCTTTTTAATATGCTGTCTAGTTTTGTCATAGGTTTTCTTCCAAGGAACAAGCATCTTTTAATTTCATGGCTGCAGTCACCATCTGCAGTGATTTTGCAGTCCAAGAAAATAAACTTTGTCACTGTTTCCATTTTTTCCCCATTTTTTTGCCATGAAGTGATGGGACCAGATGCCATGATCTTCGTTTTCTGAATGTTGAGCTTTAAGCCAGCTTTTTCACTCTCCTCTTTGACTTTCATCAAGAGGCTCTTTAGTTCTTTTACACTTTCTGCCATTAGGGTGGTGTCATCTGCATATCTGAGGTTATTGATATATCTCCTGGCAATCTTGCTTCCAGCTTGAGCTTCATCCAGCCTGGCATTTTGAATGATGTACTCTGTGTGTAAGTTAAATAAGCAGGCTGACAATATACAGCCTTGACGTACTCCTTTCCCAATTTTGAACCAGTCTGTTGTTTCATGTCTGAAGGGGATATATGTATAATTATGGCTGATTTGCATTATTGTATGGCAGAAACCAGCAGAACATTGTGAAGCAATTTTCCTCCAATTAAAAAATAAATTAAAAATAATTCAGAAAACCAAAAACACTCTAGCTGTGAACCCAGACCTCCTCTGTGGGTGCTTTCTGTGGCCTTCTTTCCACGGCCTTCTCAGTCCCACAGCAGTTCTTTCCCCATGTGACTGGGTCAGGTTTTGTCCTTGCTTCTCACTCTACTGCTTATTAAAAACAAACACCACAGTGCCCTTGAGAAAGGACAGACATGGCCAGGTGAGGGGTAGAGAGTGACAGTTTAACCAAGTGCAGAAAAGGTCCACAGGAGCCAAGGGCATTGTGCTGCTTTCAGTTTTATTTTTTTTACAAGTAGTAGAGTGAGAAGCAAGGACACCAAAACCTGACCCAGTCATGCCGGTCAGGGGCCCGGGACTGTTTTCTTTATCCTGTGCCCATCCTCCGTCCTTCTCATACCACCCCTGCCTCTCCCAGGGCACGGCCTTTCCCTCCTATAAATTCAGGCTTGGGACACTTCCTGAAACCCTCTTTGCCAACCTGACTCCATTTCTTGCTCCTCTTGGCGGCAGATTTATTAGAAAGCTGAGGTCGCCTTAGCTTCGGAGTGCCTTGTTTATATGGGCTCCTTTCAGAACCCTGTACCTGATATTATATTCTTTGTAATTTATAATTTCGTAGTTATTTCTTAAAGAGCCCTCCCCCAATTATATAAGCTTCAGTTCAGTTCAGTTCAGTTGCTCAGTCGTGCCTGACTCTTTGCGATCCCATGGACTGTAGCACGCCAGGCCTCCCTGTCCATCACCAGCTCCCGGGGTTCACTCAGACTCATGTCCATTGAGTTGGTGATGCCATCCAACCATCTCATCCTCTTTTGTCCCCTTCTCCTGCCTTCAATTTTTCCCAGCATCAGGGTCTTTCCAAATGAGTCAGTTCTTCGCATCAGGTGGCCCAAGTATTGGAGTTTCAGCTTCAGCATCAGTCCTTCCAATGAATATCCAGGACTGATTTCCTTTAGGATGGACTGGTTGGATCTCCTTTCAGTCCAAGGGACTCTCCAATGCCACAGTTCAAAAGCATCAATTCTTCAGCTTTCAGCTGTGTCTACCCCTGTCGATGAATGGTTTTCTCCTCATCTGCATGGAGAAGGTGGGCAAGGCAGATAGGTGCTGTTGTAAACTCATGATCACTAACCTTCAAAGGGCTCTCATACCCACCCACCGAGTTTCCCTGGCCAGCAGGTTTTGTTTCTCCCCAGAGACCAGTCTGACTCACCCTGCCCTGAACCTTTTCCAACAGGCAGCCTCACCTCTGTTTTACTCAAAAGCTGAACGCCTGTGTGCTGCCTGTGTGCTGCCAAATATCTTTACCTGCATACCTTCCCTCCTGATGGAAAGTAGAAAGTGCCTCTCTTCCGTATTGAGACTGTATTGTTTTGGATTCATCCCTCCCTGCCTTCTCAGGAACCTTGAGTACTGACGACCTGTACTGAAGCTCTGAGATGGCCTCTCCCTCTGAACCTCATCTTCTTTCCCTCTCACCAACATTTCCTTCCTGCTCCCTCCCCATCACTGGCCTTACTTTCTGATCTCCAGGTTTTGCTTTTCTCTCCAAGAATCTTCTCTTCTCGCTTTCTGAGTTTCCTGCCTTCCACTCACTCTTGAGCCCAGGAGAAATCAGCTTCCACCAGGGTGATTCTGGGTAGGATCTCTGGTGACTCTCCTGATCCTGAATTAGGCGTTTCTTTGCAGACCTTATCTCAGTGGACTGCAGCAGCATCAGGCTCCACTCTGTCCCTGTAACGTCACCTTTCCTTGGCTTCTAAAACAGCATGTGTCCCTGCTTCTCCTGAATGCTTGGCCACTCCTGCCTGCTCTGCAGGGTCGTCTTCTTCCCACCTGGGTATCCCTTGTTGGGGCTGTTCTTCTTCTCACTTCTTTCAGTGCTGTTTGATATGACTTTCTGTGGAGGTGGAAATAATCTGTACCCGTGTTGTGCAGTATGGCAGCCACTAGATACTTGTGGCTGTTGAGCCCTTGAAATGTAACTAGTATGAGTTAGATACTGAAGTTTTAATTGTGCTTAATTAAAAAAGATGAAATAGTCACACGCGACAAACCTAGACAGTGTATTGAAAAGCAGAGATGTTATTCTGCCAATGCTGCTGCTGCTAAGTCGCTTCAGTTGTGTCTGACTGTGCGACCCCATAGACGGCACCCCACCAGGCTCCCCCATCCCTGGGAATCTCCAGGCAAGAACACTGGAGTGGGTTGCCATTTCCTTCTCCAATGCATGAAAGTGAAAAGTGAAAGTGAAGTCGCTCAGTCGTGTCCGACTTCGCGACCCCATGGACTGCCAGCCCACCAGGCTCCTCCGTTCATGGGATTTTCCAGGCAAGAGGACTGGAGTGGGTTACCGTTGCCTTCTCCGAAGGTCTGTATAGTCAAGGCTATATGGTCTTCCCATTGGTCACGTACGGTTGTGAGAGCTGGACTGTAAAGAAGTCAGAATACCAAGGAGCTCATGCCTTGGAACTGTGGTGCTGGAGAAGACTCCCGAGAGTCTCTTGTACAGCAAGGGGATCAGATCTTAAGAGAAATCAACCCTGGGTACTCACTGGAAGGATTGATGCTGAAGCTGACACTGTAAAGAAGTCAGAACACCGAGGAACTGATGCCTTTGAACTGTGGTGCTGGAGAAGACTCCCGAGAGTCTCTTGTACAGCAAGGGGATCAATCTTAAGAGAAATCAACCCTGGGTACTCACTGGAAGGATTGATGCTGAAGTTGACACTCCAGTATTTTGGTCGTCTGATGTAAACAGCTGACTCACTAGAAAAGTCCCTGATGCTGGGAAAGATTGAGGGCAGAAGGAGATGAGGGTGTCAGAGGATGAGATGGCTGGATGGCATCACCGATGCAATGGACATGAACTTGGGCGAACTTCGGGAGAGGTTGAGGGACAGAGAGGCCTGGCGTGCTGCAGTCCATGAGTCGGACATGACTGGGCGACTAACTACCACCACCAAGTCACATGTGGCTAGTGCAGCTACAGAGCACGTGTCCAGCAGCTGCCACACTGGACGGCCTAGGCATGTGTTCTCAGTCTAAGGCTCCCGAAGCCCCCTTCCATGTGACCTAAGGAGTGTGTATTTTCCTCCTTCAGATTTGCTGCGATATAATTGACATGCAGCATCGTGTAAGTTCGAGTTGTGCATGTGTTGATTTGACACACTTGCGTATTGCCAAATGGTTACCACCATAGCATTGGCTCAGTCCTGTTGGGCCACGTAATTACCACTGCTTGCTTGTGGTGGGAACATTTAAGATCTACTCTCCTAGCAAACAGTGAGCCTTAGGACTCCCTAATTCAAGCTGTCACCTGGCTCTTTGCTGAAGTTCCTTAACTGTCCTCCTTGCATCTGCTTGGTCTGTTCTCCACATACGTCCAGAATTACTGCCTTAAAACTCACACCTGAGCATGGCTCTTCATTGCTTGACTTCTGACTCTGGTTGGGATGAAGAGCAGAATTCTCGCAGCTTCCAAAGCCCCTGTGGTCTGGCCCGTGGGCCCGTTTGCCCCTGTTTCCTCTCTGCTCTCCAGTCGCTCTGGCCTTCGTTTCAGTCCCTTAAATGCCCTGTATTCCCTCGGGGCCTCTGCATCTGCTGCTTCCTGTTTGATAAACTCTCTTCTCCCCTTTGTCTTTGTTGTTCACATCTGGGCTTGGTTGTCCTTTTCCTTGTGGAAGCCTTTCTTGATGCCCCAGCAAGGAAGGGGGCCCGAGTAAAGGGTGCCAGGCACTTTCATTTCAGAGTCACAGATTTTATTTAATTTCTCGTTTCTCTCATCTGTAAACTCTTGAGGGCAGAAACCGTACTGACTTGTATGCATATTCCTGCTTCCTGGCAGTGCAAAGCATGTACTAGACTTAGTAAACATGTGTTGAATGAAATACACAGGCTAGGAAATAAAGATTTATTCTTGACTGATTTTAGCAAATACTAGAAAGTTAAATATGGCAACCCACTCTAGTACTCTTGCCAGAGAAATCCCATGGACAGAGGAGCCTGGTGGGCTACAGCCTATGGGGTCGCAAGAGTTGGACACAACTTAGTGACCAAACCACCACCACCAGAAGGTTAAATAAATGATGTCTATTTAATTCCTACATATGTATAGTTGTGTTTTTGTAATGTTTTCTTCAGATCATTTTTGCTTGGAGTCTGGTTATTTTCCTCATTTAAATTTCTCTTTAGGATTTGGTTAGCCTAACGTAATATCATTTACTTCCTACTGAGCATCCAGTGTCCTGGCAAGTCAAGTGTGTTTAGATTTGCACTATGCACTATTAGATTAGCAGAATGTGGGCTCACTAATGCTTTAGCTGGGATTCCTCTTTCAGTAAGCAGTTCATTTTAACAAGATACGTTGGCAGTTTAATAGATGCCACCAATTCATAATGGTTTGATTTTTTTTAATAATTGTAGTAAAATGGCTTAGAATTGGTAATTGTATGACTAGGTAATGAGAAAAAGCCAAAAAATTTACCAATAACTGGTAGAAATAAAAATAGTTGTGATGCTTTTAAAATAAAGACATCTAAGATTGGAATTCTCCTTTGCCTTTCCTTTTCTATTTTTTTCCCAATTTAAGGAGAATAATTAATTTAGGACAGCTTTTACTAAAGGGACTATCTTCTGATCAGCCAGCCCCAGGAAAGTAGGGGAAAGGAAGAGAAGGCAGGTCTTCCTGTAACATGGGGGCCACGCTCCCTGCATGGCAGCAGAGAGGGTTCTGGGGATGGCCAGCTGGGACTGTGCCAGGAGGCTCCTCACTAGACTCCCCTGAGGAAAAGACAGGCGTGGGAATCTCCAGAAGGAAGGGTACTTGGTTGGGTGATTCTTATATTTTTAAGCCTCACAATATCTTTAGAGTAAATTAGCTTCAAGTGTGGAGAAAGCAACCACAGACTTGGTAATTTGTTAAGCTCCATGAAGTTCTTAATGAACTTCTGTGAGCCACTTCCTATGTTGGCTGCAGTGGTAGGGCAAGCCAAGGGACTCAGACGACGCTCACACTTCCAAGGGTGCTTGTGTATTTGATGTACGTGGGCAACAATTCTGACAGTACCAATTAAACCTTACTTTTATTTCTCCAAACAGAGCCAGAGCCTCAATCTAGTTCTGGAAATTTCTTTCCATAAGAACAACTGCCTTTATGTGTTCCATTATATTAAGTTAAATTTAATATTATATTTAATTTAGTATTAAACTTTATTTTATGTTATATATTATAGTAGTAAATATAAATTATATATTGTATATATTATATAATTATATTGAAAATTATAATAGTTATATATGTTCACTGTAACAAAAATTAAATGGTACAGAATAATGTAAGTAAAAAGAAGTCTCACTTCAAAAAGGTGACCATTTAACTCTGTGCCTTGAACATATTTTTTATACTTGCTAAAGCTCTGCTCTATTATTTTTAATTAATATATCATATTCTGTCATATGATTATAGTGTAATTTGATTAGTATTTAAGTCATTTCTGTGCTTTGTTTTACTAGCAATGACTCAGTGAATTGATGTGTATCTTTGCCCACATATGTGAAGTTGTAGGATAGATTCATAGAAGTGAAAAATCATCAAAGTGACAACTGTTATTACCATTGAATATTAATAATATAAGTACTTATTCCAAATTGCCATCTGAAACTGCGACGATGGCTTACTCTCCCCCTAAGAATGTACATGTGTGTTTTCCTACACTGTCATCATCCCTGAGTATTATTGGGGTTTTACACCTTTGCCAGTCAGATTAAAATTCAATCTGATTGCCTAGGGAGCCTCTCTTTCCAATGAGATTATTTTAAAATAAAAGCCTACCCATTTAAGAATACTTTATAATTTTATTTTGCTAATTTAAATTTTTGAACAGCAGAAATTTATCTTGGTTATAAGGAGTGCGGTACAGATATGATGTTGTTTTTGTTTTCCTTATGTCTAACCATTTGTCCTAACACTTTTTATTGAATAATCTTATTTTCTTCATTGATTTAAATAGTCCTGTAGACTGAAATCCACGTCTTTTTATAAACAAACGTCCTGGTATTATCAATAGTTGACCCTTTTCTTATGCTGTTCCTGCCATGAAAAGCTCACACTGACTCAAGGCTCAAATTAGTCATTTACTGAAGTTATACTGAATGTTGATAGTCATCCTGTAGACTCTTCACCCCGGTAGACTAGCTCCTTTGAGAGGTGAATGAAATGGGGGTCTTTAGAGTGACATAGTCTTCTGTCTTCTCCATTTGCTTCAAGTGCTGATGAGAACCAGGAAATATGTTTGACTTCGTCTTGGAAACTCAATCTTATTCTAGAAGTAATCTCAGAACTTGGAAAATAGCCAAAAGCAGGTCTTTGCCTTCTATACTGTGACCCAAAGGTTTCCAGCAGAAAAAATAGATACAAACTGCATTTGAGAGCGCCGAATCCTAACCACTAGACCACCAGGGACGATTACAAACTGCATTTGAATTTTCAAGAGACCAGTAGTTTATTTTTAGAAAATATAGTCAAGCTAGTTTTACTTTATTTTCATTTTATTGCAATTTATTTTATTTCTAATATTTTGCCTGACACTCAGGGACACAATGAACATCACTTGTAGATATCTTCATTTATTTCTTCTGGAGAAATCTGTTTCATCACTAAAACAGAAAATATGCATGTGTTTAAATTTGACAGATTCTGTAGCACTGCTCTGAAAATCCTGAAGCATCTTTTATTTCCAGAAATAGTGTATTAAAAAGTAATTTTCCCCCACAGTCTTAGCAGTACTAAATATTATCAACATTGAATATATTTCAAAAGGCTAGAGATGAAATTTGGTTGCAGTAGTTTTTAGGTGGTGGATGAGTTGGGAACATAAACATGATGTAAGTATGATATTTTCTATGTAATATTTCATTGTGGATAATTTCTGTAAATTACCCCTTTTAATTTGTGAAATTTTTTGATCATTTGCAAATTATCTTTGGACTTCTGTACGGTGATTGGCAGTAAAACTTGTGTTTGTTTATGAATCTAGGTATGGTGTCTGTCTTGGACTTGATGCAAGGCGGTTTCCCATCACGAGCTTCATTTCACGAACTCTACAACATGTATAAAAAGTATATGCCAGATAAACTTGCAAGATTAGATCCAAGACTATTTTGTAAGGTATAAATACTAAATTGAGATTTATTAGCTATAAACTCTTTCTTATTAATTCCTAATAGGCATTTAACTTTTATTTTTCAGGCTCTTTTTAAAGCCTTGGGCTTAAATGAAGTCGACTACAAGTTTGGGTTAACTAAAGTATTTTTTAGACCTGGCAAGGTAAATGCATTTTTATTTTAAACTGTAACATGATTAGTATGGACAGTTGGAGTCAGTGAATATTTTTAAGTGTTTAGTGATTTATTTTATTCTTAAATTAGATAATTGCTTAGAGCATGCATATATATATATGGGACACACATATACAACATTTTCCCGCTGGTGAGAAGTTTCCAATGTATAGCACTCTATAGAGATTTTGTTTCTGTTTTTTTTTTTTTCCCTCTAGCTTTGGAATTATTGGAATCAGAGGATTGTTTAGTTGAATTTTTTACTTAAACTAAGGGTTAACCAGGAATACTTCTATTTTAAACAAGTTGAAAGGTTTTCTAAACCATTGATTCGGTCTTCAGTAATTCAAAGTTTCACAGTACTTTTGAGTGTTTCTTGTGAGAACAAGATCTGTTAGAGCATGATGGATGTATAGCATATAGAAAATTAGACTGCAGTGTGTGCTGACTTCTTTCAAATCATAGAAGGGATGGCTGTATGCATACTTTTGTACTAATACAGTTTTCTTAGGCTACCCATAGTTTTAGCATTTACAGATCCTTGCACTGGTCTTGTGCTATGATACAGAATTGAGCTATGGAACATTTCATGACTAAATACATACGATGCAGAAATACTTACTTCCCATTCACAGTCTATTCATAGTATTTTCACCATTCTTGACTTCCTTAATATTGATTGAATATTGCTTTTTCATAATTTTAAACACAATTATTATTATATAATAGACAACTATACTTGTTTGACTAAGCAAAATCATTCATTAATATCTCTAGTGCCTTGAAGGCTAAATTAATCAGATATATAAATCTGATTTCACATTTTGAGGCATGAGATGAAATCTGTGTAATGCATTACCAATGTATGCCCTTTCCTATGAATATTTTTACTGCAGAAAACCTGTATCATCTCTTATCAGAAATGGAAGCAAGTTAAAATGAATATATAAGTATTCATAGTTGGCTTAGCTGTAATCATACATATTTATCAGAAACTCAACATTTCTTATTTCAGATCTGTAATAACTATTTTAGGGATTTATGGCTTGATAGAGAAAGCACTTGGTTTTATCTGCCTCCAGAAAAATTAATCAGTCAGAAGGACACAGTGCAGGCACAGGACAAGTTTTCAAAGATCTTTAATCTTACCTTTAATTTTGATTATAAGAAGCTGTTATTTTGATAGGTGTGTGACATCCTCAATATATTGTAGTGGGATGTTCGGTAAAGGATAGAAATCAATACGTAATTTGGTGGTAGATTGTGAAAATAATGCATTTTGTGACTTAATAACCTAATAGGTGTTTTATTTGTGTTGTCTGCCTCTTAGTAACAGTTTCTTCTTTCTGACCAAAAGAGGGATGGGGTTGGGAGAGACACGGTGGTTTTGGTGGTACCCAATTTTATAGAGCTGACATTCACTTGTACAGTTATCTGGGAATATGGATGAGCCAGTTCAGAGATATATCAGACTCTTTTTCATTCTCACCATAAAACCTTTTTGCCTGTCATCTAATAGTGGTCATTTAAGATTTTTTTTCCTACTTTCTGTTATTGAGTCTGCTAACTAGCAATGAGTAACTCACCCTCCCCATAACCTCTACACAACAAGTCCTGGAGGAAGGAAGAGAAGGGCAGCAGAATTCAGTCCCATGTGTCTGGGTTTGCTGTGAAACGCCGCTGAGACGTGTCTGTGTAACGGGCTTGTGACCCCATACAGAAAGCTAGATTTTGATTTCTATTCTGGTTATTTTGTATCTCGCTGTGTGTTTAAGCACATCTGTCTTTTGATATTATTAGTCAATTATTTGATTTCCCAGTTTGCAGAATTTGACCAGATTATGAAGTCTGACCCTGACCACTTAGCAGAGCTGGTCAAGAGGGTCAACCACTGGCTGATCTGCAGTCGCTGGAAGAAGGTCCAATGGTGCTCGCTGTCCGTCATCAAACGTAGGTGTTTTCTTCTCTCAGGCCTGGGATTATGTTGGAGACGAGCTGGTTTGTGGAATGTTATTAATTTGTCTCAGTGGCGAGAGCCAGGCCACAGGGACTGTGCCACTCACGCTGCGTCCCTGGTTCCTCACGTAGCACCTTACATGCAGTATGTGATAAATTAGTGCTTGGGGACTTTCTCACTTCTTGAGTGTATGATACTTAGCTTCTTTAATCACATGTATTATAATTAACTTCATCTTGTTCTAAAAATTCTATCTCACTATCTTGACTCCTTCCCTCTCTCCTCTCTGCCCCTCTCCCCTCACGATACCCCAGTCTCTGGGACTTAAACCAGAAGTTTTCTTTCCACCCACATGGCATCACCAGAATACACACTGAAAATTTCAGCTGTATTGTCTCTTCTTTCTTGTCCCTGAAATCATGCCAGTCACCAAACTCTGTTGATTCACCCTCCAAGCTGCACATCTTTGCTCCTTGTTGCCACTCTCTTCGTGGAGCCCCTCTCCCCAGCTTGCATAGTGACTTCAGCGGCTCCCAAACTGGTTTCCCTGGCTTCCCAGGCTTATCTTCCCAGAGTCTCTAATTAAAAGGCTTTGGTTATGTCTTTTCCTTAATACAGGGCAAAGTCTAAAGTCTTAGAATGTTACAACAACTACTTATCTCTGACCTAAAACAAGGATGAGGGACAGAATAATTGTGGGTTACCTGATGGTGGTGGTCTATGCAAAACCTTTAGTCATAGGGAGTATTGTCAGTAACTTGATTAAAATTTTAAACCCCCACCCAACTTTCTACCTTACCTGGAACAGTGCTAGAGGCACAGGAAAAGGATTCAGTACATTTCTGCTTACTAATAAAAAAAAAAAATTCCTTTGACTTAATGAGAAGGAACCATACAAGCAACATGCAACCATGAGGTCTTGTTAGTCAATTGTAATATAAATAAAAACAAGACTATAATAAAAAAGATAACAGAAGCTGTTTCCCCATCACTTTCCAACTGAAATATGAACATACTTTTTACTATAGTTAAATGCTTTCAGCTTTAAACGTTGTATTATGATGGAAAACATATTTTATTAACATTATTTCTACTATACTATTCCTTTGTAGACTATATTGTGCAGTGGTCAAGTCACTAAGTAGACAGAATCGTTGCAGGATGTTAATGGGGAATGTCTCCAGGTCAGATTAGTCTAGGATATTCTGAGTGACTGAAGTTAGGTAGAGTCCTTTGTGGTAGGATCCTTAGAGGCCACACTCAGTATGTTCATTGTGAATCTTCAGAAGGAGGCATAGCAGATAGCTTTTCCTGAGTTCATTTGACAGGTGAATCCTTATTTCAAGACACACCTGTTGGACTCCCGTGGTGATACAGTGGTTAAGAATCTGCCTGCCAATGCAGGGGACACGGGTTCAGTCCCTGGTCTGGGAAGGTCCCACATGCACAGAGCAGCTGAGCCCGTGTGCCACACTACTGAGTCTGCACTCCGGAGTCCGCTGCAGCCACCGAAGCCCGGGCCGCTAGATCCTGTGCTCCACTGTCCTATTGAGAAGCCACCACAGTGAAGAATAGCCCCAGCTCGCTGCAGCCAGAGAGCTCACATGCAGCAGTGGAAAAAAGTGCACCCAGTAAAAAAGAAAGAAGACACGTTTTAACATTTCCTAAGCCAGTATTGCATAGGACAGTTTGGGACACATTAGTGTAGTGTAACAAGGAAATAGCATATTTAAACTGTACACTTAGCCAGATAGTTGATATACTTTTTGTTTTAAGAAGTTTAAGGGACTAAAGAATTGTGCCAATTTTGATGTCTGGTATAATATGTTCATCAAGATTTTTATGTTTCTTGAGAATTGCTTTGTGGAAATGAGTGGTTTTTAGAAATACTGGAAGTCTAATTTAAGGTAAATAATTTTCTATCATTATATTTTTCTCTTACACTTAGTGAAAAACAAAATAAAATATCGAGCTGAAGCCTGCATTAAAATGCAGAAAACTATTCGAATGTGGCTTTGCAAAAGGAGACACAAACCTCGGTAAGATGAATAGATTCTAAAGAATCCAAGATACCTGTTTATCCTAATATAAAATGGCTATAAGGTCAAAATGAAGAGCAATTTGCATACTCAGAGTTTTCTTTTTCCTCGTGCTCTTTGTAAAAAGATGTGTTAGTCTGTTACTTATTGGATATTAATTAATTTCTTCACTCATTCATTCATTACTTGCCTCATTCTGTAATAGGATTTAAAATAGCATAGATTCAGTTCAGTTCACTTCAATCGTTCAGTCGTGTCCGACTCTTTGCGACCCCATGAACTGCAGCACACCAGGCCTCCCTGTCCATCACCAGCTCCTGGAGTTTACCCAAACTCATGTCCATTGAGTCGGTGATGCCATCCAACCATCTCATCCTCTGTCATCCCTTTCTCCTGCCCTCAATCTTTCCCAGCATCAGGGCCTTTTCCAAGGAGTCAGCTCTTTGCATCAGGTGGCCAAAGTGTTGGAATTTCAGCTTCAACATCAATCCATCCAATGAACACCCAGGACTGATCTCCTTTAGGATGAACTGGTTGGATCTCCTTTCAGTCCAAGGGACTCTCAAGAGTCTTCTCCAACACCACAGTTCAAAAGCATCAATTCTTTGCTGCTCAGCTTTCTCTATAGTTCAACTCTCACATCCATACATGACTACTGGAAAAATCATAGCCTTGACTAGATGGACCTTTGTTGACAAAGCAATGTCTCTGCTTTTTAATATGCTATCTAGGTTGGTCATAACTTTCCTTCCAAGGAGTAAATATCTTTTAATTTCATGGCTGCAGTCACCATCTGCAGTGATTTCAGGGCCCCCAAAAATCAAGTCAGCCACTGTTTCCACTGTTTCCCCATCTATTTGCCATGAAGTGATGGGACCGGATGCCATGATCTTAGTTTAGTTTTCTGAATGTTGAGCTTTAAGGCAACTTTTCACTCTTCTCTTTCACTTTCATCAAGAGGCTCTTTAGTTCTTCTTCACATTCTGCCATAAGGGTTAGGTTAGAGAAATGTAAACAGTATAAGAGATCAAAAGGAGCTGTTTTATTCTGATTATTTTAGTGACTTGAGTTTATTAGTAAATGTCAAATTGACATTGTTTTTAAAAACATCTCATTAATATTTTGACCATAATTTTCAAGATTATCTGTAGGAATTATACTGTGTCACTGTAAATTTAGCCTTTATTTCTTATTTGATTCTTTTATTATTAATTTATAAATTTTAAATGTGGAGGTCTGAATAACTGTTCATCTATAACACATTTTCAAAGCAATTACTCTTTAAAGTTTTTCTGCAGTTTGAATTCTCAAATTCTTCAGTGTAAGTATAGAAGTCTTAAATCTTACTGACAGACATTAATGTCATTCACATCCACGCTTGATGATTTCTTTTACCCTCAACAAGAGACCTTAAAAAAATATATATCGCATAACATGAAAACAGAAGTATTCTGTTTAGTCATATTTTTAGCATTTAATTAAAATGAAAAATCTATTTGTATGATTAAATGGTAGAATTAAAGTGATAAAGTATTATCTTTGCAGCATTGATGGCCTGATTAAGGTGGGCACACTGAAAAAACGGCTCCATAAATTTAATGAAGTAGTAAATGCATTGAAAGATGGAAAACCAGAGATGAATAAACAGGTCAAGGACCTTGAAATTTCTATTGATGCTTTAATGGCCAAAATTAAGGTATGTAGTTTTAACCCAAATCACTTTTGACTTTTAAAAACAGTTTAATATTTTTTGTTACTATATTGAAATTTTATAGAAAAATGTCCTTTTTTTAAAAAAATACAGACTGTTAGATGTGTTGAGTCTCAGTGATAAGTGATAGTCATATTATTTTCTCTACTCTGTGTTTGAAATTTTTCATAGCAAAAAAATTAAAATGAAGACAATTTTTGTGCAATTCATTTGTTGCTAGGAAAGACTTTTCCAAAATATTAACTAAAATATTATATTTTTGGTAAGCTTTTGCAAAATCATTACTGAGAGAAAATTAATGCAAATTGTTTTATTTTGTTTCATGTTTTTCTACTTTCAGAAACTAATTTTTAAATTTTAAAAGTAATAGTCTCAAAAATTTGGAGAAAATCTGCCCCACTTCTTTACCCCTCACACTAACACATTCACCTATAGACTGTTGCATGTTCCTCTCAGTCTTATTTTATATGCACATATTTTTGCACCGTTCTTATAAGGTACATTATATTTCACATTCCTATCATTATGTTATTGCCTCGTCCCTATTATTAAATTATTTTCATGTAGGCTATATCAGAAATTACTTAACTTTCACGAAATAACAATTAATTTTCTCCCATATTTTGTAAGAAAAAAAGCGAGAGGGCATCTTTGGTTTTGATTTTTGTTTGATTACTAGTGGGATTGAAAATTTTTTCTTTGTGCTTATTTGTTGATTTTGTTCATCTATTCGTATCATTTTCTGTAATATTTTAGGGCCTCAGTGTTTTTCTCATTGACTTTCATAATTCACTGCAGTTATGTGAAATATAATATCTTAAAGTGAGACTTTTAGATATTTTCTACAGATAATGATAAATCTTGGAGTAAGAATGGAGAAAGAAGTCAAGAGAAAACTGAAAATGCTTTGGATAGCCTTAGCTGATTTTACAGATCTGTCCAGAACCACCCCTGTTTATGTGGTATTAATCGATTAAAATCAACCCAGCCACATTTAAGAAAATCATCCAACAATTTTGGGTATAATGATAATTTCTTAAATATCCCCAATGTATTATTTGATCCTTAATATTAAAGAGTAGTAAATTCTGGCAAAATTAATCATTTCTTAAAAAATAAACTTTAACTACAGTATATTAGTTTGTGCACAGTATACTCTTAAGATACTTGATTACTTGATAGGAAGTAGACTCAAATTTTGTTCATAGAGATAACTTAAAATTTTAAGTATTATTTAATATTTAAGCAATAAAAAGATAGTGGGCCTCCTGCTTACCAGCTTTTTCAGTTTTGCTGTGTATGTGCATGGTGGTTTGTTTTCTTAATTGTGGTGAAACGCATACCATTAAACTTACCACTTTAACCAGTTTTTAAATGTACAGTTCAGTGGTGTTCAGTGTGTTCTAACTGTTGTACAGCAGAAGAGATGACTTTTTAAGTGCATGTCCATTGTGTTCTTTCTTTCAGTCCACGGTGATGACAAGGGAACAAATACAGAAAGAGTATGATGCTCTAGTTCAAAGCTCAGAGGTCCTTCTCAGCGCGCTGCAGAAGAAAAAGCAGCAGGAGGAAGAAGCAGAAAGGCTGAGGCGCATTCAAGAAGAAATGGAAAAAGAAAGAAAAAGACGTGAAGAAGATGAGCAACGTCGAAGGAAGGAGGAGGAGGAAAGGCGGATGTAAGGCATTTATGTTGTTGCCTTGGATTAGAAACTGACGCCATAGTGAACTCTGAAGTGTTGACGGTGGTTAATGAATATTCTTATCTGTAAAAGTGATATTCTTATATTTAAATACTAATTTTAGAAGAAGTTTGAAAATGGAGAAAGTAAGCTCACTTTACAATAACATAAACTGATTTAAATTATAATCTGAATTTTGGTTAAACTCACACCTGAGGATTTCTTAACTTCTTTCTGAAACTGACTTTCATATTATTTCATGATCTAGGAAGAAAGTACTTCTTTGCAGTTTTAAAACTGATAAAATTTTGGAAGCTTGACATAGTAGGGCAGACAGAAGGAATATGAGTTGTCTAATTGGAGAGGCAGTGTGATTAAGACCTTACAAGTAGGCTTGGTAACCAAGTTAATCCAGAGATGTTAAAGGTTATGGAATATAATTATTTCTTTTGTTTCTAAAGAGCTGCTATCAAAGTTAGATTTTATTTTTCAGAAAATAAGTTAATAATGTAATAGGTTAATTTGACTTCCCATTTTGTAACATTTACTTATTAATAGTTAAACTTTCTTCTGAAGAGTTTCTTATTTTCTGTTAATTTTTGAAGAGTTTTCTAATTTTTTTTTTTTTAGGAAACTTGAGATGGAAGCAAAGAGAAAACAAGAAGAAGAAGAAAGAAAGAAAAGAGAAGATGATGAAAAACGTATTCAGGTCTGTACTCTCTAGGCAGTCAGACTGAATTCTTACTAAATAGAATCTGCAAAACTATAAAACAAAAGAAGATCTTCATTTACTAGATAAATTGTCACTGATTTATCCTAGAGAGCAAAGGCAGTTTCAGAAGTGGTTATAGGAAGGGACTTTGGAGCTAGGGAAGTGAGTTCAAATCCAGCCTCTCACTGACAGAAATCATGATATTGCAGGAGTTACAGTGAGTGACTGTGGGCCACAGTTTTCTTTCTGGAATGGAGATAAATAATAATTGTGAGCATTAAATGAGATAATACCTATTAAAGCATTTAGAACAGTGCCTTGTTTAGTAGGTATTAGTTTGTCATCATTCAGAGGGGTACAGTCAGATCAGCATTCAGTCACAACATAATTATCTAATATTTTAAAATGTTATTTTATAACTTTGTAGATGCTAATATTAATAGGTTAGGATTAAGATACTCTCACTACTGCCACCATCTTTTAAAAAAAAAAAATCCATGTATGAGAATAATTTAATCCTATTTTGAGTGTCTGTCTGTCTTGGCTTTCTGATTTATCCTGAACACAACCAATACTTTAAATTCCTGAAATCTGCAGTGTAGGTGTTGGTATTCAGGTCACACCAAGGCTACTGATGTGATGTTTGGGAGACTCATATTCTAGTGATAGAATGGCGGATTCTTACTTTGGGGCATGAGGAAACATTAATCATAATATAGAAGGGGAGAAGATGGTAGATTTCTGGGTAAAGAGTATGTATTTCTTAGTTAAAAAAAAAAAAGAAAAAACGTGTATGGAGCAAGTGTGCACAGTGAGGGGGATGAGCAGAGAGAGAGGGGCCCGGCGTCAAGGCCTTCTGTGCCGGCAGGCAGAGGTGGAGGCGCAGCTGGCCCGGCAGCGGGAGGAGGAGACCCAGCAGCAGGCGGTTCTGGAGCAGGAGCGCCGGGACCGAGAGCTGGCGCTGCGTATCGCCCGAAGCGAGGCCGAGCTCATCAGCGACGAGGCGCAGGCCGACCCGGCGGCGCTGCGCAGGTACCGCGTGCCGGGGGCGGGGCGGGATGGGGCAGGCAGGTGGGCGGGGCGCTCGGGTGGGCGGGGCGATGCCGCCTGCGGGAGGGCGCTGCTGCTTTACTCACCTGCCGCCTTGCCTCTCCTTCGACGGAAAGGGGAGCAGGGGGAAAGTCACGTTGCCTAGGTCTTGGTATATTTGCCACTTAAAAGTTATTTCTGTTTACTTTTACACTTAAGTCAATGAAACTGTTGATTTCATCAAGCTGTGTTGAAAATGAAAACTGGTATTTCAGTTCATAAGTACTTAAAGGAAACATCTTGGTTTACTCTGAAACTATCAAAGAATATTGTATAAAGGGTAGACAGTTTTTAAATATCTGCCACTAGATACTGGCATAAAAATGGTGAATATGTTGTGATCCAGCTTAATATATTTGAGGCTGGAATGTATTACAAATTTTTCAAATGTATCATATACCCTAACCCCTGAGAAATTTTACACATACACATACCTTTCCCCACTGTGATTTAGAATAAATAAGATTTACCCTTCCAACAAGGCAGCTTAATCACATGGAAATAACTTTGCTCCTCGGATCTGAATTATCTCTAAATAGTATGGAGTGTGGAAGTGTCAGGTCAGTTTGTTTCTCTTCCTTGGTTCTTGTCTCCTTGCAACAAAAATTTGGAACAATGGACCAAAAAGTGTTAAACAACAGACAAGTTACAATTTCAGCTTAAGCAGACACTCCCAAGGGAGTCCTCATCCTTCCTATCCACCCCTCTTGGCTTCCCTGTTTTATTCTTCCAGTCTCCCCCTTTTTGTTATACCTGGTTCAGAGTAGGGCTTGTACCCACCACCAGTCAACGAAAGGGAATGCAAGTAGGCATACCCTCAAGGCCGATTGACGATTTCAAGTTATATAACAGCGGACTGTGTTGCTTACGTCTTCCCATAATTCAGTCTGTTAGATTAGTTGTAGAATATTCATCAGCCCTTACTGGGCTCCTCATGGCCAAAGGTTACTTGGAGAAGCCTCTGTGGTTCTTTTGTATCCACTGTGTTAGTAGGGTGCCTGTGCAGGAGTTGCAGAGTCTCTGTGGTTATCTTGTAGCATCTGTGAGCTCTCCTAGGTGTGTCTGGGATGGAGTTTAGAAATCAGATTGCATCCTTTTCAGCCAGGCCTCCCCTTGCTGCCCATGTCTAACTTCCTACTGAACAGAGGAATACAGAAGTTCTTGCTAAAAGCTGAAGGAAGGGTTTTACTATAACAGATTCATTTTTAAAAATATAGAATGTACAAACATTCGTTATTACTATTTATTTGGAAAAACAAAACAAAACTCATTTGTGGAATTCCTTTATGCATAAGTACCTATGTTGTATATATATTGCAGGCCTGTGTGTAACCATACTTTTCAGAATGTCCAAGTGCTGTTTATGACAAAATAATTAAAACACGACCACTAGATGTTGCTATTTCCTTGTGAAAGGTAGAAAATTTGGTCTACATCGGAACAAGGCAATTAGATTTTATTTAGTTGAAAACAAAGACAGGTAAGGAAAAGGGTATGTGAAGTTGCCTTTGCACGTTTTGTACTGAGTGATTATATTGGGGAGCTCTGGAGCTTGAATTGTACATGAAAGTTATATTTAAATAAAGTGAATAGGCCTATGTGTTATGATAATTGTTGAGGTCATTGGTTTGGAGCCACTCTTTGGGCTCTCAATTACTAACATTCTTACTATAGCTAAAGTGAGTTTGCTTGATACTGGCTTTTTAACTGCAGGCTCAGCCTAGCTGCGATTCAGTTCCTTCCACGTGCCTCTTGGTGATGTGTCTGGAGCCTTTGTGGATAACCAGCTAGTGGGCTAGGCTGGGTTCCCAGTGAGCCAAGGCTGGCCATGGTGTGTGAGGAAGTTCCGCACTTGACAGAGCTGACATTATTAAGGCTGAAGCTCTTTAGTGAAAAACTCTTTAATGGAGCCCGTGTTGGTATTTATGGCTTAACTCTGTGTTTAAGCATTTGAAATATTTAGCTCTATCCAGTGTCATTCCGTGTACTATGAATAAGATACTAGCTCATTCGTGGACTCCTTCCCATCCTCAGAAAGATGCAGTTCATCCAGTGTGAGTGGTCTTGGATAGAGGGGACCATTTAGGAACTTGAGCATAAGGGATGAGCTACCTATGATTTAAATTAAACAGCATTAACTGGGTGATGAGATTACTACGAGGTAATTAGGAGATATGCAAGTAGGTATGACTTGAACGGCAGAAGAGTTTTAGTTCTCCTGTGGGATAGCTGTAGGGATGATGTCGCCTTCTTGGACTGTCCCTTCAGATCCTTTCTGCCAGCTGTCTTCCAGGCAGCTTTTCTCTCCCCTCGGTTTCCTGTGAACTCCTCCACTTCTGAACCACCTGGTTATTTTGTACACTGAACTACAAGCATTGACACTTTATTGTGGGTGATGTTCTCTGTGTATTTTCCCATGTTTGATTATTTTATCTTACTCCATGGGCTACAAGAGTTTTTGAATGTTTATGTTACGTTAGTTAGCGCTGAACTTTTTCTAACATGTTTATGAGTAAGAACCTAAGTAACTCTGTTCTCAATATATGGCATGAAAATGTTCTTGGGATCTGTGATATATTTAAAAATATATATGTAGATAGATTCTGCTGCAGTGAACAATTTCAAGTTACTTTTCCAGCTTGGATTTCCATCCAGTAACTAAGTAAGAATTGTTTCCTATGTATGTAATGTATTTCAAATTATGATCTCATTTAATAACACTAATGATCCTTGATACAAAGTAATGATTTCACATTTATATTATCATTTCTAAATTCTACTAAAACCGAACACAAACCCCACCTGAGTAATTTTTAAAAATCTAGATATAATATATTCACTCCTTAATTTTCACAGAATGCCTTTAGTTTATTCTTTTCTAATCATTTGTAATAAAGATTTAAAAACATTAATATTCTGAGTGTTCTCATACATAGGTTAAATAGAGATAATGGAGTTTTGAAAATCAATTTGCAAAGTCACTGAAACATAAATTTGGCACAATCCAGATTTTCACAGTTCAGAATTGGTTATGGTATTCACTAAATTATATGTATTCTTTTCGCAGAATTAATGGAACAAGACGCACAATGACACCGTATGTCATTTCCCTTTTAAAGTTGACTTAATCGTGTAAACTTTTTTTTCTCTTTTTTAATAGGTTGTGGATACTTTTTAGGAGAGATATTTTCCTCATTGAAGTAAATTTTATGTCATTATTACTATCATCATCATTACTATTTTTCCCAGGAAAATGTTTGATGCTCCTTTTGGTGTTCAGTCACAGTGGTTTATGATTTGGTTTCTTTCTTTGTGTTTGGTAACTTTGTTTAAACTTTAACACCCATTTTATGTGTTTTTAATTTCCCTTGCTGATGTCTTTATAGAAGTAGATATAGAGATATAAATAAGAATAAACAAAATATTTAAAGTGTTTGAGTCATGGCAGGTAGCTGTCTTTCAGTATGTGTAATAGTTTATTCTGCTCACACCTAAAACAGCTCATAATTTGAAGTTATATATATGTATTGCTAGCTGTGGTACTCGTGTATCTTTTTGTTATGAAAATCTCCCCACAGAGAGAATCTAAGTAACATTTTGGGATATACATATACATTATATGCATAAAATATATACTTTTTGCATATATTTTTGTATATGTGCTATATATATAAAATTTGGAAGTTTGTTTAACAGCTTTTATTTCTCCAGCTGTACCCTTTATAGTGAAGGTTCTTAACTCTATCAGATCCCAGTACCAATACCAAATGTTTCATAAATGATGCAACCTACTTTAATAGTTTTCTCTAAATAATACACATAAAAGAGAAATAAAAGTCTACAATTATTTATTTTATTACATTTTATTTATTTTAATATGAAAGTGCTGACTCTCAACTATAGAAAAACAGTAGTTACTCAGATGTTTTCACATCTACATAGAATCACCATGAATGCAACAGCTACCAACGCAACTTGATGTGAGAAACTTGTTTTGGTCAGTTAAATGCCATGAGATCTCCTTGATGATCAGGGCCCGGCTCTGAGCCCTGAAGCAAACATGGCCATCTTCTTTTCTCTTGATTTTTTGCTGATTTATAAGATTTTTGAGGTTACCAGAGTCTGATGAATAGAATGAATGAATGATTGATTATGAAGGAAGAGAGCAAAACAGGAAAATAAAGTACTAATGAAGCTGATGAATATGATTACATGAACATTCCATTACACAGCATTAAGCAGATTTTGAGAAAAGTTACAGTCTTCTCGTTAATCAAAAAAAAGTAAGTTTTTGCCTTTGGGAAATGTTTATCCTTGGAAGGTCAGAACACTTCTGATCTTTAATTTAACAAGTGCTTGATGCATTTGAATTTTTTTAGGCATGATTTAATTTAGAATTTTAGAGTTTTGAGCACATCAGACTCTTATTTAAACTCTGACACAGTAAAATAGATCATTTGGTGTAACCACCATTATGCCCTAATTAATATTTACCAAGCAACCCCAGTGCAAAAATCCTTGTACAGATTCTGAATTCCACCAAGTTCCCTGTTTGCATTTAGAACATGCTGATTATATTCTGTACATAAAAATATCACAGAAGCATGGCTCTCATGAGCCATTATCCAAAAGTTTCTACTGCAAAAATGAAGTTCAAATAACTTTTTAACTGGATTTAAACAAAAATTTTGTTGTATTTTATGGCTACAAAAAGTGTATTACCAACTTTTGCAAAGTAAAATAATAGTATATGGTTACTAAAGCAATAATCTTATTGAAATTTTCATTATACTTTTATATAGTTGTCCTATATAACTTGTAATATTATTTTTCTTATAGGGAGCAAATGGCGAAAGAGATGTCAGAAATTTTGAGTAGGTTAGTGCAGTGTAATTTGGGGAGATCAGTGTCACATCAAAATCATATTTTCATCACTTGGACCAGAACCTGTTATATAGAGTAGCCTGTTCTTCCCACGTAAATTTTCTATACAAGTAATGTCACTCTGCCCTCTTCCCACACTAACATAGAAAAAGGTTAAAAAAAACCCAAAAAACCAGCGCTCCTGTAAATTGGCCTTTTTCAGTGGGGATACGACTGGTGTTTGGGCGGGACTGTCCCTTGTTGCCAATGCTGTCGCGCTCACCTGGGACCCCACCAGTTCAGCCTCAGTCGGGGAACCCTTCCTGTCCTTGTGACAGAAGGGACACTTTGAAACGCCCCCTGAGGGTGGTGCTGCCCCCTGACTGAGACCCACTCTGCCTGGGGAAGGAAAGAGAAGTGAGGAAGCGTGTGGCCCAAGGCCCCTGCCCACCACAGCACAGGGATGGAAGACCAGGGTGGAAAAGCTGAGCCACCGAGGGATAGGGCTTCCCAGCAGGATCTGGTCCATTATCACCTGGATACGAATCAATAACCTTTTAACTTTCAATTCTGAACTTACAGAGCTAATTGAAAGTGTTCAAATTAATGTTTTTTTTAAAATCTAAGTCAATTTTGTCACTGCCTTACTCTGTTGTTCACATGATTGTCTTTATAACAAGTCTAAATAATCAGTCATTGAAAGTGAACCTTCATTTTCTATCTTAATACTTCCAAAGATGAGGGGAGCATTTAAGTGAATTTGATTTATGTACTTCTTTGGATGCTGAATAAGCTTTTTAGCAGGTGTATTTTTCTCTGAGGTAATATGAATTAAAAGTTGGTAACAGTAAAACCATATTTCAAGCAGTAATAATTTGAATTCAGTGTGATTTTTAGAAGTATCAAAATACATCTTATGTATATCAACATCTCATATATATTCTGACAGTCTATAAAGCTGTATATTGTGTAGAATCACTTTCTCTTTCAAAAGGAAAGAAAACAGCAAAAATGCATAATTTGAGCTGCCTTTCTAGAAAAGACTGGTAGAAGAGCTAGGAAGAAAAGATAATTTTTTGGTTAAACTTATTGAATGGTGGTTTCAGATTGCAGGAAAGAAAAAAACAGATATTTGAATAATGTTAAAAGCATAGTTTATTGTTAAGGGTAATAGAGCTTGCTGACACACAGCTGGCTCTTTTTGAGCAAAGCATTTAAGAACAAAAAGCTCTGTGAAGAATGGCCAGTTACACGGCTTATGAAGAAATTCTGCAGTGAACTTGAAACAGATTGTAACCATGAAAATGCAGGAAGGGCTAAACAGGCACACATTATTCTTTAACTTGGCTTATAAGTGACTGAAAATCGTCAGGTCTAACAGTTTTTAAGTATGTAGAGTGAAGTATGCTACTTTTTATTCTCCAAAAATGCATAACTACCCCTTTCAAAGAGTCAAAAGTACCTTGTTTCAATTTTAAGCTTAGCACCGAAGGAGTAATTTTATTTCAGGAAGGACGATTCATATTTTCAAGCATCATTTTTAAATAACATTAGTCTCATTAAGTGTCTTATGTCTTGGTTGCTTGCCATGTTTGCTGTTGTCTTTCAAAATGTAAAATGCTGAGAAAGTATGAGGTCATTTTGAACATTATACCATGGTCATCCCTCAGGAGCATTGCTGTGAAACAGCTTATCCCATTTAATTTTTAAACTATTTATTATTTTACTTTTTATATTGTAAATACATGTATTTTATTTTTTATTTCTTTCTATTTTCCCACTCAAATGTTCCTACCAGTTGGGGCATGTTATAGTACTTGTACCCTTTGGAATCTCCATTATCTGTCTTATGACCTACAACCATTTTCCTGTAATTTACTAGTTGTCATATTATTACTCACTGAATACCAAGATGTGGTTTTATCTGCTTATAGAACTTTTCAAACTTTTGACCTGAACTCAAAAGTCACAAGAGTTTCCAGGCTCCAGCAGCTCTTCTGGAGACTTATGCAAAGGGTGGCAGTTTGACTACTCCCCTGGGGACTTGTAAATATCCAGACATTCAGGGAGAATCAGCCAGTAGGAATGGTTGGGGCTTGGTCATCTCTAGCTTACAACAGTCTGCAGGTGACTGGCCCTTAACCCGTCACGTGCTTCTAACGATCTTAAAGTATGTGATTTTTTAAAACAATTTTCAATTAAAGTATAGTAGGTTTACAGTATTGTGTAAGTGTATAGCACAGCAGTTCCGTTTATACTTTTTTAGATTCTTTTCTAGCCCATGGATGGGCTATCCACTCCAGTATTCCTGGGCTTCCCTGGTGGCTCAGCTGGCAAAGAATCTGCCTGCAGTGAGGGAAACCTGGGTTCGATTCCTGGGTTGGGAAGATCCCCTGGAGAAGGGAACATCTACCTATTCCAGTATTCTGGCCTGGAGAATTCCATCGACTGTATGCTCCCTGGGGTTGCAAAGAGTCAGATACAACTGAGCGACTTTCACTTCACATAATCACATAATACTGAGCTTAGTTCCTAGGCTATACAGTAGGTCATTGTTGGCTATTAATTCTATACATAATAGTGTGTATATGTTAATTCCAGCCTCTCAATTTATCCCTTACCTAGCACCTTTTCCCCTTTGGCAACCATAAGTTTGTTTTTTGTGTCTGTGATCTTTTTCTGTCTTGAGAATAAGTTCATTTGTGTCTTTTTTTCTTTCTTTTAGAGTCCATATATAAGAGATATCACTTGATATTTGTCTTTATCTGTCTGACTTAGTACAATAATCTCTAGGTCCATTCATGTTGCTGCAGATGGCATTTTACTCGTTTTTATGGCTGAGTAATAGTCCATTGTATCTATTAATTATACCTACATCCTCTGTCCATTCATTTGTCGCTGGACATTTGGGTTCTATGTCTGGCTGTTGTAAATAACTCTACTATGAACATTGGGGTGCATGTATCTTTTCCAGTTATGGTTTTCTCTGAATATATGCCCAGGAGTGGGATTGCAGGATCATATGGTAGTTCTGTTATTAGTTTCTTAAGGAACCGCCATAGTGTTCTCCATAGTGGCTGTACCAATTTACATTCCCACCAACAGCATAGGAGGGTTCCCTTTTTTTGCACATTCTCTCCAGCATTTATTATTTGTAGACTTTTTGATGATTGCTGTTCTGACTAGTGTAAGGTAATACCTCATTATGGTTTTGATTTTGAGGAATATATATATATATATATATATATATACTATATATATATAAATGTATTAAGTCTTGATCATATATCCATGAGTTAAAATATTTAAACAGATGTGGGTAAAATATTTAAACAAGTATTTAAAAATTTTAAATTTAAAAATATTTAAATCAGAACTTCTGAGTCCATGGTACTAGAATATTGGAATCAGAAGTTCCAATTTAAAATCTAATACAAAAATGATGCAGTGGAAAATTTTAATTTGCCTGGGCATTCCATAGTATACCATTTTTAATCTCATCTATTAAAGATAAAAAAATTATATTTTCTAGTAGTTGTTTCCACCTTGCAAACTTAGGTTCATTTTCTTGCCTATTTAGTCAGTATTTTGTGTTTCTAGTTTCAATATGTAAAAATGTAATAATTACAGAGGCCCTGCTGTACAAGCCACCAAGGCGGCTGCTGGTACCAAGAAACACGATCTTAGTAAGTGGAAATACGCAGAACTCCGAGATACCATCAATACTTCTTGTGGTAAGTGTACAAGGAGGATGAAAAGTGGGACGGTTCCATAGCTGGCAAGTAAATACCTAGATTGGGGTGGGAATTTTTTTCATATAAATTAGTTGAAGCCATTCTCTTTTTACTCACACCTTGCGTGAAGACCTAGTTTCTTCACAAAGCTAAAAGACAGGTATTAAGTTAAATTGATTTTGCAGGCCAGAGAGGAAGAGCACAGAGAAGTTACAGTTAGGGCTGTATCAGTGGCTGACTCTCCTAACATGTGCTTCCTGGTGGCTCAGACAGTAAAGAATCCTCCTGCAGTGCGGGAGACCTAGGTTCGATCCCTGGGTTGGAAAGATCCCTTGGAGGAGGGCATGGCAACCCACTCCAGTATTCTTGCCTGGAGAATCCCCGCGGACAGAGGAGCCTGGCAGGCTACAGTCCATGGGGTCACAAAAGAGTCAGACACGACTGAGTGACTAAGCACAGCTCAGAGCACTCCTGTCATTATTCGTAATAGCTAAATGCCTGTGTATCAGACCCTTTTGGTCTGTGAGCTCAGTTGCTTCAGTTGTGGCCAACTCTTTGCAACTCCGTAAACTATACCCCTTCAGGCTCCTCTGTCCATGGGATTATCCCAGCAAGAATTTTGGCCCATAAATGTAGAGTGAAAAATGGCAGTGGAGGTTTTCCTTTTTAAAGCTGTTTTTCTTCCAACAGAACAGAGTAAAATACTGTATCCAAGGGATCCCACACAGTTGTGTTCACGTGTCAGTCATAGTATTTGAATTTGGGACACTGTAACTAGGACCTCAGACGTCATAGCTGTACAGGATGCCTCACTATTGTTTTTTCCCTTGTCACTGAATTTATCTGCATAATTACAAATGTAAGACACGTGGTGCTTTTAAATCTAGCTTATATTCGAGCACAGTGACTTCTTATTCTGTTATTCTGGTCTATGACCTTGGACAAATGACTTAACCTCTCTGATCCAAGTTCCTTATCTATAAAAGACCTGTTTGGTCCAGAGTTCTTGTGTGGAGTAAAGATATAAGATAGTAGTTATGCATAAGAAAATGCTCTGTAAGTATTAAAAAATAGTATTACCATGAAAGTACTCATCTTTGGCAATAATTGGTTTACTTTTGATTTTGTACTGTTAATTTAAAAATGAAACCTTCATTTAAAAATATGTATGTTTCTGCCAAAGAATAATTATGCTAGAGAACTAAATTAGGATGTTAATTGCTTTTTTTTTTTTTAAATCTTTCTGTGTACCTGATAGATATTGAGCTCCTGGCAGCTTGCAGAGAAGAATTTCATAGGCGACTAAAAGTGTATCATGCTTGGAAATCCAAGAACAAGAAGAGAAATACCGAAACAGAACAGCGTGCTCCAAAGTCTGTTACTGATTATGGTAAAAACACATCTGTACTTCTGAATGTTCCAAAGTATATGTGTATAATTACATGTAACTATGCATAAGGCATTTGGGTAAAACTCTCCAAGTTTCGTCTTACTTTAGAACTGTGGGTCCACTGAACTTAACACACCCGTAATGGCTTATCTTTCAAAGTATTATTTCTGTTAGGTAAATAATACTTTAAAGTCATGTTTTTTTTTTTTACAAGTATTGAATTTACTTGTTAAGATAATTTCTAGGGGTAAGAATTGCCTCTACTGAGGAAGTTGTGTGATAATGCTGTAGATACATATTCTTTCCACATATGCATATACAGACATATGAAAAGATTAAATGTAGAAATATAAAGAGTACTATGAAAAAAGAATATTTACTGCAAATGCTGCTGCTGCTAAGTCGCTTCAGTCGTGTCCGACTCTGTGCGACTCCATAGATGGCAGCCCACCAGGCTCCCCCGTCCCTGGGATTCTCCAGGCAAGAACACTGGAGTGGGTTGCCATTTCCTTCTCCAGTGCATGAAAGTGAAATTTGAAAGTGAAGTCACTCAGTCGTGTCTGATTCACTTTATAATACTGTGAAAATATAAGAGTGAGAAATAGTACCTTGGTTTAGAAGAATTTTCCCGCAACCAGAATTTGATTTTTTGACTGAGGCCTAAAAATGAATCTTGCTACTTTGCTGTATATGTGAAATTGGGAATACAGCAGAAGAGTCATAACCTAGTAAAAGCGCATACTAGCTTTAACATTAAGTAAGAATAACTGTGAGTTGTAATTTCAGTCTTAATAGTTAGAATTTCATTTATTCAACTTGCTACAGGAGCAGTTTATTAGGTTAATTCTAGTTACTGTCAAGATGACAGCTATTAATATCTTTTTTTTTTAAAGAGGTATATCCCCAATTCTTGATAGTATAGTTTAGCCATGCATGACCCAAGCTGACTTAGGAAATGAGCTCACGGTTGTATTTTGTCTCTTTACTACCTTCCTAGCAAATAAAACAGTGTTTGATGAAAGGCAATTAGATGGTAAAATTTAAGTGTTTCTAAGCTGTTGCAAAGATTAGATTGAGGAAGGGACGTGCTAGTGACTGCTTATGGGTGTCGTCAGTCGGAATGTCAGACTCTTGAAAGAGCAGTAAGCTTGCCTTGCGACTAAGAGATGGCAGGTGGAAAGCCCTCTAAACATTGCTCTTCTGTAACTACCACACTCTTCTCTGGTTTCAAACTTGGTCTCTGGGAATTGAAGATGACACAGTGATTCCATTCTCTGTTCACTGTCTGTACCATGTTCCTACCACTGTTGCTGTGTTTTGTGAAAATGGCAAAGGAGTATTCTTTTTAGCAATAATCTTTAGCTGTAATGTTCTAATCATGACCTTCAACTGATTGACTTTCATTATGTTCTATTTTAAAATTTATACATCTGAATGATTGCACTTCTTTAAAGAAATAAATGTTATCATACTTGACATCCACATTTTTAATGAATATGTAAGTATTTATTGTATTATTGTATCAAACCAAACTTTGGCACCTTACTCAGCCAGCTTTGCCCCAAAAGGAGCAAATAAAATGTGGCTTACCTTACTGGTTCCCATACTGTTTCCATTCATAATGTACCACTGGGAAGAACAACAGAGTAGATTAAGAAAATTTCCCAAGGGTCCCATCTGATATGTGAACAAAACTAGGACTTGTATATGGACATACTCCACATATGTGTAGTCTTCAGAGAGTTTCAATTGAACATGGTGCATTTTCAGGGTAAAATGTAACTTCGGCTCTGAAAAGTACATTTTTCTTTTTCTTTTCCTCTCATGTAAAATTCATTCTGACACAGGAATACAGTTAAAAGGAAAGGTGATGAGCACCAAGATGCTTATTTGAGAAAATTCTGTTCTCCAGGAGGTTTCCTAATGGTGCAGCTGCTTGACTTATAAAAGCAATGGCTCTGCAATTTAATATTTAGAAGGATTAGAATTCCTTAATTTGAGAAAGCAAAATGATGACAACCTAGCGATTAACAAAAATATAACCTTGGTGTTGCTGCCTTAAAGAGGTAGACGATGGCAAATCATGATTAGTTCTGAAGAGTTAGGAATTGGGAAGCTCAGAAACCCCTTTCCTTTTGCTGTAGTAGGGGAGCATGCCCCTCAGCACATTTACCCTGGAAAGAGGCTTTCGGAAGTAATTTCGGGGGGCAGTAGCAAATTGCCCAGTAAAGATTTATATTTACTTGCTTGAAACAGTGACTTTGGAGAGTAGTTTTATTTCATCGTCCCTAAGTAAAAATGTTGTCAGCTTAAGATTTAAGACAGTGTGAAGAAATTAAAACCTGCTGAGTATATGTAAGTGTGGTAGTGCTTTTTCTCTATATAAAAAGCATTTTTAGTGAATTTATGAGTTATTCTCTCCCCCCCCCCCCACAAAAATTCTAGTAATACTTTAATGGTACTCTCATGTTGATTATTCAGTTGCTGTTTTGGATTTTTATTTGGATATTGCTGTGTTTAAAAATTAAATTTTGGTCCTCTTTGTATGTCTATCAAGCAGGATGTCCCCCAAACATAATCAAAATAGATATTTAAAAGTTGGAAAGCAGCATCTACTTGTAGGTTATTATAGGAGTACTTGGTTATGGATAGGGAATTTATCTGTTAGTCACCACCTCCATTGATGGGAAATCATTATGAATTAGAAGAATGCTTATTTAACATTTTTGGCATTTTTATCTTTTCTTCAACATAAAATATTTGTTCGCAGATTTTGCACCATTTTTGAACAATTCACGTAAGTCAATGGGTGGTTTACTCATGAGCTAACTGGAAGATGGGTTAAAAATATAAAGTACTAACTTCTTCTAGACATTGTTTTGCTACAATTTTAAGGTGAATTATAGTACATTAATTTTGGTTTATATGTACTAAGATACTTAATTTGAGATAGTACTTTGATTTGGATCACTCCAAAATATATTTGTAGAAAAAAATTTAATTAATCTGTTATTTTATCAAAGTGCTCAGTCGCTCAGTCATGTTTGACTCTTTGCGACCCCATGGACTATATAGCCAGGCTTCTCTGTCCATGGCATTTTCCAAGCAAGAATACTGGAGCAGCTCACCATTTCCTGCTCCAGGGGATCTTCCCAACCCAGAGATTGAACCTGCATCTCCTACTCTAGCAGGCGGACTCTTTACCAGTGCTCCACCTGGGAAGTCCCTATTTTACCAAATTGCTTCCTTTTTAAAAAACCTAGCATTTTAAGCTGAGTATAAACAATTCTTATTGTAGCAAAACTCTATCTGAATGAGCAGCTAGTCTTTTAGAATAAAGACTAACTTTAGGTGCTGGTTTCAAATGCTGTAATAGTATAAGGATTTCTGTCCAAAGAGATTTGACTTTCATGTGATAATATACACAGCTTAATAGAATACCTCTTACTAGGAAGAGAAGATTATTCTGATACTTCTATAGCTTCCTATGATACATGTGTTTTGATAATGTAAAAATCTTTGAGTCATCTTAGTGTACAGTAAATTTCTTCTAGAATCAGTTGAACAGTAATGATTTGAATATGATGCCATATTTATTTGCCAAATGGTTGCACATAATTATTTTTTACTGCTTCTAGTAACTTACAAACTTAAAGATTTGAAACATTTTCATACACTTTAGAAGAACAATTGAATGTGAAAGAAATAGTTGTTTAGAAGATTAGTTTTAAGCTTTCCACAGCTGTATCTTTGTACTTTTCCGGATGACTGTTCATTTCCAGGCTTCTGAAATACAGTTTGCTTTCTCACATTAGTAAAAAAAAAAAGCCATCCAAGGCTTTCTGTTGGGTTTCTTAATTTTATCCAACAGGAGATTGTTATTTTGAAAGAAAAAAAGTAGGTTATACTAATGTGTGGCCATTGGTATCTAGTATGTTTTGATCAGTAGGACCTTGTTTTCTAATTCACTGTTTAAGATGGAAGGGAGGGTTTTTTCCTTTTAGTCCTTTTAATAGACTGTTTTAGTTTTGAGTTAGTGTATATCCTGAAGAGTAGCTAGTTTTTAAAACTCGAAGTGGAAACACTGAACTGTAAGTTGTTTTAAGGGACTAGGAATGAGAGGATAAATAAGCTCATCTCTGGTAACATGCTGAAGGCGGTACAGCTTTTTTAAATCACTAATAAAGCTGGGACTCTCTTCTCATAGGCATATACAACTTTGCTAACTGCTTTTTGCTTTCTGTTGTTTGCACAGAAATAAATTCAGCTGCTCTATAGCTTTTGCTGTTGGTGCAAGAGGTAGAATAAGAGTAATTTCATCCTTTCAGTACTTGGAAAGTCTTACAAAAGCCATGTGACTGTCCTTGACTTAGACATATAAGTTTTCATTGACATACTTAGTTTCAGTGAGATTCTTAACTGAGCTGCAGTAAATGATTGGTCTACCTTTAAAGTTGTGAGTATAGAGAATATCAAGCAGATTTACCATAATTATGCTCCTGAAGATGTAAAGTCATTGCCCCAGAGAACTGTGTGTTTTCAGGAAAAAAAAAAAAAAAACAACCTTAATGAAAATTGAGCAAGGGAAAAGAGGTTACTGTGAGCTCAATACTCAGTGTTAACAGAAAAGCAAGGATTTTTCTTTTCTATTGGCAAAGAGAACCAAATATTATACACGTTCCACTTACTACAATGGATTTTATTCCAAGAGAAGTCTAATTTCAGAGTAAGTAAATCTGAGTGAAAGTTCATGCTCACTGTTACAGTTTTGTTGTCATGAAGTTGTTAAATCTTATTCATAAAATACCTGTGTTATCTTGGCCATTTTAAATCCCCAAATCAGTTGGCAAATGAGAAAACTTTTATGTCTTTCACTTCTTTGAGGAAATTGTGGTTAAATTGTCTAATATCTAGAATCCCTTAGATTTGTAAAATTGCTATTTGTTTCATCATAAATCGTCCCATAAAAATCATTCTGCAGTGTTCGTATGAACTCCTTGGAGGAAAACTATAAATCTAGTAAACAGAACTAGTTTGCTTTCCTGCCGTGTGAGTTCATTGCATGAGTTCATTTTAGGTAGGGATGCAAGCATTTGTGGGAATTGCTGGGGGCTGCTGTTGTTATTGCTGCTGCCAGTGGTGCTGGTGGTGTGGTGCTGGTGGTTGGGGGGTGTGTGGGGGGAGAGAATATTCTAAAAAAAAAAAAATCCTGCTTTGAATTGTATTCATTTGTAGAGAATTCATATTTACATTTTGTTTTAAATTCACTATTAGGACCCCCTGTCTCAGCTTAAAAAAAAAATTGGTAGTGCATTCTAGGATTAAAGACTGTTTACCTTATCCCTTGGGTGACTGTCCTTATTCCCTGTGACAGCTCAGCAGAACCCGGCAGCCCAGCTCCCTGCCAGGCAGCAGGAGATCGAGATGAACCGACAGCAGCGTTTCTTCCGCATCCCATTCATCCGCCCCGCAGACCAGTACAAAGACCCGCAGAATAAGAAGAAAGGCTGGTGGTATGCCCATTTTGATGGACCATGGATCGCCCGGCAGATGGAGCTTCATCCTGACAAGCCCCCCATTCTCCTCGTGGCTGGTGTGTACAATTCCCAAGAACAAACATTTATAAAGCAGAAAAGTAGTGCATACCGTCTGAATGAAATGGGCTAAGGTAATAATGCAGTGAAGTTCAGGGTTGAGGAATGGAGTTTTGCAGTTAAATCACATCAGTTGAGGATAACTTATTTACAGCGTGGAATCAATTGTTTGGATTGTGTCCTCGTGGAGCACACAGAAATTTGTCTGTGTCCTTTCGTATCTAATTATATAGGTTGCCTTGTAGTGGTTTAAGGAAATGTGGCATTTCTCTTAACCCTGGTAACTTGTTGGACCACCTGCATCCTCACTATATTCTGAAATGGTGTGCTTGGGGGAGGACACATTTCTTACTGATGAATTTATGAAGCAAATTTCAACCTTCGAGGAAGGAAATAAAGTTTTAAAAGTTCTCAAATCTGTGACAACTGGTGGACATTTCAGGAATAAAGTTTACAGTAAACAGATCTGAAAGGAGGTATGGTTAATTCTGATGTCTCTATCCATGCAGGGAAGGATGACATGGAGATGTGTGAGCTGAATCTTGAAGAGACAGGCCTGACTCGAAAGCGCGGTGCTGAGATTCTGCCAAGACAGTTCGAAGAAATCTGGGAGCGCTGTGGAGGCATCCAGTATCTCCAGAGTGCAATCGAGAGCAGGCAGGCCAGGCCCACGTATGCCACGGCCATGCTGCAGAATCTGTTCAAGTAGAAGGTGCGCTACCCTTGCAGCTGGGAGGCCTCGCCGTGGCACTAGGTAGGGAGTGTGCCCCAGAGCTTGAACCCTTCCACGATCAAGTTAGGATTACTCACACAAAGTGAACAGATTTTACTAATCATGGCTTTTTGTTAAATCAAGGTTAATTATGGTAGTGACTTTGGGACCGAAAAATTGTTTTCCTGTATCCAGCTGTAACTGTTAGACCTCTCATCATTGTGATACTTGTTACACTTGGACAGACTCTGACATCTCTCTTTCTTTGCCAACAGACTACCTTAAATCCATTTTAATTGTTCTCTAGGAAAAGAAGTTGTTGTTTTTTTTTTTTTTAATGCAGAATTCTTGCTTTTTAAGGAGGCCACAGTCCCATAAAACTGGAATAAAGAAAACTTAACTTCAGTTTTCTTACAAAAATCAAGGCACTTGGAATGATCAAGGCACCGGTGTTTTTTATCTGAAAGCTGTATCCTTCCTTACTCACTGTTTCAGAAATTCATGGAAATTTCCATCAAAGGTGGAAATCCGCCCCCCCCCCCCCCCACTGTTTCGCAACGTCTTAGTTTGAGTAAAGCAATTTACCTGAAGTTCTAGAATTCTGGAGAGAGCCTTGATGTGTCTGATACAATCTTTGATAGAGAAGGTACATAGTATTCTGCACAGATTTGCTCTGCTTTTCTCTCACATTGTGTTGCTATAAGAATATGTTCTTACACTCCATGAACAGATAAAGGAAATTTCGATCATTTAAAGGCTTGAAAGTTTTGAGATAACTTTTGTTTCATTTAGAAAAAGAAATAGGTGTTAGGAGGCAGTTTGGCTTAACTGACTGAATTCAGATATTTCAGTTTCATCTCAGTTGCAGTTTTATATCAGAGTCTTGTCCAAGTTGTTTCATGTGATTTTAATCTAGTGTTCTGCTGCAAAACTCTCCTGTTTTTTTAAAAAAATTCCTATTGTCTTTTTTGGCCTTTGAGATTCTGGTAATTGTAGAGCTCTTTTATAAGCTTTGTAATTCAAAAACTTAGAAATTGCTTGTTTCATGTAACTGATAATTTAAAAAATGTTTTTGTTTGTGTGCTGTTTAATTTTGATCAAATGTCAGCAGTTTCAAGCCTAATATTTCTAACTTTCATATTAGGAATTTGGAAACAGAAATACATCAAGGAGTTATGTTGACATAGTCCTAAGGAGTCTTGTTTGTGTTTTAGAATAAAATTAGAAAATAAAATTATTCTCTGTACCTTTTTCCCCTGATGTTCAAAGACTCTAAACCTTTGAAATGAATTTCTAGTAATTTTTTTTTCTCCTAGAGAGAGCCACCTCAGTTAGGAAAGTATTTCCCAGCTGACTAGATTAGAGCTTGTGAGCCAGACACTGTTTTCAGAATTGCTTCTCTCATAATGTGTCTTAGTGTAGAGATATTTATTTATTATGACACTGTGCAAATGATGGTCTTCTGTTAAAGAAATTAAATGGTCCTGTCTGTCCTGTTGAGAACGTTGATGTGATCATCCTTTGAAAGCTGTATTACTGCATAGACTCACCCACCCCTGGGTCATGCGGTCCCTGTGATTTGGTGACAGAAGGTCTGGTTACTGAAAATAAATGTCCTCTTCTTCCTCTTCTTATCACTTGGCTTTAACTGGTGTTTTTATTTGTACAGGATAGTGAATTAAAAGCTTTTTTTCTTAACTGGTAGCAAGTAGAGTCCTGGAAGAAAATTTAGTAACCAAATAGATTTTTAATGCCTGTGTCTTTAGTACTGTTTCCAGAAACAATTTTGTGTGTGTCCAAGATCCATGCAGGCATTTCGTCACATAGGTTAAATTATGGAAACGAGAGAACTTAAAGTTGTGAAGAATTTGTGGGAAATGTATCACAGTCCATGCCCATCTCAAGCACGGACTGGAACCTAGTGCTCTGAGAGCAGTTTACTTCTGTTTTTACAGCTCAGATCCTGTCCGAATCAAGTTTCTTTATGATGCCACAGATCATTATCTAGGCATTGGAAAGCTTTAGTTGCTCAAAGGGTTTGTGAAATGGGCCTGACCTTTATGCTCTTTGAATCACTGAAGGGTACAGAAAAAAGTTTAGCTAAGAAATAATAATTAAGAGTATTTTTTAAAAAAGAAATATATCACAGCAAAGCATTGTTACAGATCTTTATAGTGTTTTACTTTAATAGCTGATAAAATTATCGTCAGTCTTAAGCCTGAAGTCATTTTATTGCTAATTGTGTTACACAGCTGTCCTGGAACACATCTATTTTAAGTAGTCTCCTGAGTGAGTTCTGACTCCAGGAGACCTGCCCTAGTTCAGATAGACTTCCAGTCACCTCCATATAACAGCACCACCCACGCAGAAGCCCCTTTGCTGGAGAAGCCTAGGACCCTTCATCCTTTGAGGGAAATAGTGGAGGAAATAGTGGCGTTCTGAAAAATGTGGATGCAGCTTCTTGCAGTGTTCGCAGTCAAACCCAGAAATGCCAGATGAAAACTGGATGAATCAAATGTAAATTTAAATTTTAATCAGTCATTTTAATTGGGATATAAAATTAGAAGTTTAAACCAGCATACTCTACATTAAGAGTCAATTTTTCTTAATGCTTGTCTTGCTCAGTACCAGTTCCTTCCTTAGCATATGCTTTGTAAAGGTAGATGTCCATAAAATATTAAAACTGAGAAAACAGAAAGTTTCACATTCAACTATAGTGGAATTCCTAATTCATTAACACATTTAAGATACATATTGTGAGCTATGGGTAGGCTCGGAGAAAAAGTTTCTCTAATACTCACATGGTAAGAGAGAAGTGAGTTTTCTTAGTTGTGAGTCTGAGTAGATGGCACCGTCTCAAAGGATAACATGAGGAAGAAGTAAAAGAGTGCACTTAGGAGCCCAGGCCTGCACAAAAAACGTTCTATTGTAACTTACTTTCTGCGTCCTATAGTGACTTTTTATACAGCTTTCCAGCAACATAGTGAACCCTTTTGTAGAGAGCAAAACAGAAGATCATGTCAGATCACAAAAGAAAATAGCATCTTACGTGGAACCCAAGTGGTATTTGTGAAAACTTAGAGAATAGAAACTCACAGGCTCAAAGAATAATGAGGGTCTTGTAGTTTTATTAATTGGATTTTCAAACAGCTGTTTTCATTCACAGGTTATTGCAGTGGTTCTCAGGGGATCCAAATAGGGAGATCTTTGGTTTCTTCACCTGAACCACCTTGAGAGTACCAGATCAGTAGAATAAATAGTATTGGATGAATCAGTCAGTGAATTATCACAGTGTTAGTGCTAGACTTGACTGCTTTTACGTGAGAGGTTAACAGAGATCCAGACAGCTCGAGTAATTGAGTTCTAGACCGTGAAAGAGACGTGCCTTCACCCCACTCGTGGAGCGTGCAATCAAAGCAAGCAGACTTCTTCGAGTAACCCCTGGGGGTTGGCAGAGGGTTGCTCCCCTGTCACTCCCCATCTTCAGAAGGGGTGGCAGCTCTTGTCTGTATCGCATAACCACCAGTAACAATTACTGAGTATTTTCATTTCTCCTAGAAGATAAATTAACAAGGGAGAGGAGGGCAGAAGATACCTAAAGATTACAGTAAGGACAGGCAGGGGCAGGGGGCGGGGGCAGCTGTAACAGTAAGGAGAGAGAGGCGCGGATGGGAGAGAAAGAACCGGGGTGCATCCTGAAGAGCTGCATGCCAGGCGGAAAGCACTGATGCGGTGTGGGGGGCCGAGCGCTCCTAGATCCTCCCCAAGTTGTAGCATGAGCTGTATGCAGTGCAAGAGCAGAACGCATGGCCCTGCTGAGCCCGGACCGAGACAGGCCTGGTGTATACATTCTTAGCATATAGAAATGGTATGCTGGGGAAGGCCAGTGGACATTCTGTGCGTAAGCCTTGTGGAAGGATGAAATAGAGATCCTTCGAGAGGTCAAGCCTACCCATTCCTGGACCAGATCTGGAGGACAGTGAAGTTCAGGTCAAATCAGTGTAGCCTTCCTTCCCCATGACTAGCCTAATGTATGTCCTAGTCTTCAACAGGAGATAACCAGGAAAAAGTTCACATCAAAAAGAAAATCTTCAATCCTAACTTTTACCTGTACCGGACTCTCACCTTCAGATCCAAGCAGGTGTATTGGCTGTTTTCTTTTCATTTTGAAAATTCAATGAATTATATCTGTTACTTAAGTTTTCCTTATTTCCTTAAGATGTGTATCTGACACTGTCCTAAATACTGATGTCCTGGAAATACAAATAATAAATGCTTTCTATGTAGAACTTCCTCTTGCTTCTTGTGCTTTTCATACAGTTGCAAGGTGTTGCAAAGTTGTAAATGTTACATGTGTTGCCATGTTGCCTCCAGGCCAGTGGAATAAACTGGAGAAGCGAGGATCTTGAAGTTGGTCCAGTCACCGGACACTCTGTGCCAGGAGGCGAAGAAACAGGCAAGGAACCTGGGTAATTGGAAGGTCCTTGAGCTCTGACCCCAAACTTCTGGGTTCTCCCTCCAGGGAAAAGCAGGATCATATGTGAGCCACTTTGCCTAGATTAAAGAGAAACCAAATCTTGGCTGCCTTTCCCCAGACCCTCATCAGTCTCTTTGTGAGGTGACACAGGATATAAAAACTGGGGACCCAAAGAAGAGTCCTTCTCCCTGAGAGACAGCTGGTCTCTGAAGGCTGACTTGTGTGAAGCCTACCGTGATCCAGAAGGGTCTTCTGACGGCAGGGAGTCGGGCCAGCTTACCTCAGCAGCTCCTCTCTGAGCGGTTGGAAAAGACCAAAAAGTGGGTGATCCAAAGGGTGGGGGACATTTGCTTCCACAGGAGCCCTTCCCCACAGAAGCTGGAGTCTTGCCCACTTCTCTTTCCTTAGCCAAAGTGACATTCTCTGTAGTAGTTACAGCACAACTGACGTAGATGGGGAGGCCACGTTATGGGGAGGGAATGGCGTTAGATTTTCATTTCCTGTCTTGATGGAATTGTTCTTATATGCTTCTGCTTGGCCTGTCAGGCTTCTGACAAGCACATTTTCCTCTGGGGAGTTCCAAGGCCATGGAAATGAGCAGGTACATGTCTTGCCACCATTCTTGGCTTTGCAGCACTTTATCAGGACACACAAAGTCTCCGTCCCATATCATCACTCCTCACTTTGGGGAGGATTGGGATGAGAATAGGGGTGAAAGTTATTATGCCTTTGGAAGACAAATAGTGATTTTGTTTCCCAAGGGTTTGCATGCTTAAAATCATTGACCATAATCTATAAAGCAAATCCAGGAGATACCTAGTAAACACACATTATAAATCTATGGAGCTATAGTACATATCATATTTTATTGAAATTAAAGTTTTGCATCCAGTATAACTGATAGTTGAACATTTGAGAGAGAGATGGAGGAATTCACTTTTCATTAAATGCACCTTACAAACTGGCTGGACTAGAATACCTTGATGCCAGTCTACCTATACACACACCACAGTTGGTGTCAAGGATTACCCAGTGAAGTTACCAAATTGTAGAAATAGAGTTCATCCATGTTGGGAAAGAGGAATTAGTTATGTCACAATGTACAACCTCACTTTTTCCCCCCAATATAATATCTTCCTTTAAAATATGTATATGCAGTTATAAGAAAAGTAAGATTTTTTCCATGGTATATATATCCCAGTTCTTCAAAGGAACAACCTAGGAATTATTGGCAGCAAAATTATCTACTGTGTAAACAGCAATTTCTTACACGACTAGTATGCCTAAGAACTGAAGAGGTGTGTGAGTTACGGACACTGAAGTGTGGAGCATCTGTGTACTCACCACAGTTCATGTCCCATATGCATTCATTCTGAACCTCCTTGCATGCGTAATCTTTTATGTGCATCCTAACACGTGAAGAGCTCTATTCCCCGGTATATGGTCAGTCCCACCCCCCTGCCCCCAAATAATAAGTTGCACTTGTAGATGGTCGGTGAGCAATATTTTAAGGGTGGCTGGACAAAAACCTGGTCTGCTATCACCTTGACTGAAACACTGAGAAATAACCAAAATATTTAATATGTTTCACTGATTGTGTTTTGGGTTTTGATAATAAGCTGCTTTTTCTTCAGAATTTATTGGTCTTCAAGTATATAAGTCTTCTCTATTTGAAATGTGATGTTTTCTGGTTCTTAGTGTTGACTACATGCCTGGATTTTGATGACCAGTGGATATGCCTGCCTAGGTTTTCAGAAGTTTGAGAGAGTGAATCCAGTTTTCCTTGAGAAAGCAAGTCATTTCTCTTGAGATAGATTAAACGATAATTTGTATACTTCCAGTTTTTAATTTCCTTCCCAATCTTGATAAATTCTTCATATCCTATAGTCCATAATTCAAATTTCTTTTCATAGTTACCTGGAAAATAAATATTTTTAAGAGATTAAGAAATGCCACCCAAGGTCAAACCAGTGATTCATTCTAATATTACCTCTGCTGGCAGATGAGATAATATGCTTGTCATTTGGGATATATTTTTTGAAAGGTGGGAGATGTCCTCCCCCCAAATATCTCTAACTTTACAACCTATTGAGAATGTATTCAATTTCTTCCTAAACTTTCTCAGACTGAATCAGTATCTCGAAGCAGGAGTGGCAAGTAGCTTGTGAATCAGTCACCATGTGCCCTTCCAAGCATTATTTTTCCAGACTGCTGCTTCATTTGAAATGTGGTTTCTGATTCTCCCTGGTCCTTCTGGATTCAGTTGGTGTACACTTCATCCGGGAGATTTTATTACCAGATCCTGTGTCCCGTTGTCATTTGATGGCCCAAGTCTGACCCTTTCCTGTCTTTTCAATGTTCTTTGTTTTAGGCAATAAAAATGGCACACATTATTCTTTGTGCACCCTTGGATATGTGTGTGTGTGGTGTGATGGCCTCAGCATCCTTCTTGACTGTATATGGACTGTATGATGAGTTTCAGTTGCAAGCTTTGTCATGTTTGTTTCCATTTAGCACTGTGTGTGTGTATATATATATATATATATATATATATATATATATATATATAAAGAGAGAGAGAGAGAGAGACTTCAGGTGGACTGGGCAGGACACTGGCTGATTAACACTCATTTTTACCATAAAGATTAGGTATAATTTTTGAAACTAGGTTATTTTAGGCTATCAATTGTCCAAGGTATTTTTTGAAAAGTTATTTTAAAAGCTCTTATGCTAACTTGGTTATTAGATAGGTTATTTCCCTTTGTAAAATAAAATTACAGTAGAAAAAAAAAGATTGAATGGATGAGTATCTTGAAAGAGACATCTAGAACACTGGAAGAAACCTTTATCTGAGGATGAACTTTTAGGAATTTTTGATGCTCGTTGTTCACAAATCTTGTTTCTCCTGCATATTTTTGTTTTAGTTGATTATTTGAAATAAGACATTTCACAAGATTTTATGTGTGTGTGTGTATATATATATATATATATATATATATATATATATATAATTACTCAACTCCAGGTATATAAATAATGATTATGAAAAAGTCAACCTGTTGAAATGCATTTGATAAACTGCATGTGTATTTTTATAAGAAAAGGTTAGAAATATAATATGCTTTTTTTTCCCCTGAAATCTCACTGTTGTGTCTACATATTTCAATTAGTGCCAGTGTCTGTCTATCCTTTTTGTACCAGGAATTGCCTTTTTCCCTCTTAAAACACAAAATTAAAAAGCCTGGCAAATAAAGGAAAAGTGTTTTTTCTTATCTTTATTTAAAATATGAGTCAGGCCCTGAAATATTTTTAATTTCCTTCAGAATTCTAATTCAACAATTAAAACCAATATAAAAATACAGTCTTACCTTGTTATCTTGCTGACGTTGGAACTTTTTAACACCAGGTTCATACACTCGATTTTTAGATTGGTCTAGTGATCTACAAAAGAAAGCAAAAACAAGATATCCTGCTTCCTGGACTTACCAATATTAAGAGCAGCTACAGTTTTCTCATATGTTTTAAAATGATTATGACACGTGAAAATAGCATATTTTTTTGCAGGTGTCTTCCATTGGAGGTGGAGGAAACATGCTTCCTGCATTCCCCCACCCCCACTGAGTTTTGCCTTCCAGTTGGCTTACTATTCCATCGGCAGTGGTCTCAGAAGGATTGCACAAAGCTCTTGGGAAAGAGTGATGTTTATCTTGCAAGAAGTGGGGTTATTTTTGAACTCAAATTCTGACTTGTATTTGCTGAAAAACAACCCTGTAATAACATTTTGTCCATGCAATTTAAAAATGTAATGTATTTAAAATTTCTATGTGTATAGTTCCAGACTCATATATACATGTCATATAATCTCTGATAATACTGTACACACATTTTGCACCTTGCTTTTTTTTCCTCTTTAAATTACAAAATGGGGAGAACTGTAAAGATGGCGGAGGAATAGGACGGGAAGACCACTTTCTCCCTCACAAATTCCTCAAAAGAACATTTCAACACCGAGCAAACTCCACAAAACAACTTCTGTAGGCTGGCAGAGGACATCAGACAACCAGAAAAGCAGACCATTGTCTTAAAAAACAGATTTTTAATCTTTGCTCTTAGGTTTTTGTCAATTTTGTACATTTAAAAACCCAAACTTCACTACCCAAGTTTACCTGAGAGCGAGATTACTGGCTTGACCACTCTCTCCTCCTTTGGACTCTCCTTTTTCTCCACCAGGTGGCCTCTGTCTCTTTTCTCCCCCATCTCTCCTCTATCCAACTCTGTGAATCTCTGTGTGTTCCAGATGGTGGGGAACACCTAAGGAACAGGTTACTGGCAGGATTTGTCTCTCTCCTTCTCATTCCTCTCTCTTATCCTCCTGGTCACCTCTGTCTACTTCCTCCCTCTCCTCTTCCCCGTATAACTCCGTAAATACCTCTGAGCGGTCCAGACTATAGAGTGCACATAGGGAAGTGACTACTGGCTAGCTTGCTCTCTCCTCTTTCGATCTCACCGCATCTCATTCCAGTTACCTCTAACTACCCCCTCCATCTTCTCCTTGTAACTCAGTGAACCTCTCTGAGTGTCCCTCAATGTGGAGAAACTTTTCATCTTTAACCTAGATGTTTTATCATCGGTGCTGTATAGATGGAGAAGTCTAGAGGCTACTGTAAAAATAAAACTGAAAACCAGAAGCAGGAGGCTTAAATCCAAAGCCTGAAAACATTAGAGAACTCTTGAATTCAGGGAACATTAAGCAATAGGAGCTCATCAAATGCCTTCATACCTACACCGAAACCAAGCTCCACCCAAGGGCCAACAAGTTCCAAAACAAGACATACCACTCAAATTCTCCAGCAACACAGGAACACTCCCCTGAGCTTCAATATACAGGCAGCTCAAAATTATTCCAAAACCTTTGATGTCTCATAACCCATTACTGGTCACTCCACTGCACTCCAGAGAGAAGAAACCCAGCTCAACCCACCAGAACTCCAACACAAGCCTCCCTAACCAGGAAACCTTGACAAGCCACTGATAGAACCCCACCCACAGTGAGGAATAAAGAGAACTCCACAAATTACCAGAATATAAAAAGGCCACCCCAAACGCAGCAATATAACCAAGATGAAGAGACAGAGGAATACTCAGCAGGTAAAGGAACAGGAGAGTTGCTCACCAAACCAAACCAAAGAGGAAGAAGTAGGGAATCTATCTGAGAAGGAATTCCGAATATTGATAGTGAAAATGATCCAAAATCTTGAAATCAAAATGGAATCACAGATAAATAGCCTAGAGACAAGGATTGAGAAGATGCAAGAAAGGTTTAACAAGGACCTAGAAGAAATAAAAAAGAGTCAAAATATAATGAATAATGCAATAAATGAGATCAGAAACACTCTGGAGGCAACAAATAGTAGAATAACGGAGGCAGAAGATAGGATTAGTGAAATAGAAGATAGAATGGTAGAAATAAATGAATCAGAGAGGAAACAAGAAAAACGAATTAAAAGAAACGAGGACAATCTCAGAGACCTCCAGGACAATATGAAACGCTCAAACATTCGAATTATAGGAGTCCCAGAAGAAGAAGACAGAAAGAAAGATCATGAGAAAATCCTTGAGGAGATAATAGTTGAAAACTTCCCTAAAATGGGGAAGGAAATAATCACCCAAGTCCAAGAAACACAGAGAGTTCCAAATAGGATAAACCCAAGGCGAAACACCCCAAGACACATATTAATCAAATTAACAAAGATCAAACACAAAGAACAAATATTAAAAGCAGCAAGGGAAAAACAACAAATAACACACAAGTGGATTCCCATAAGGATAACAGCTGATCTTTCAATAGAAACTCTTCAGGCCAGGAGAATGGCAAGACATGCTTAAAGTGATGAAAGACAATAACCTACAGCCCAGATTACTGTACCCAGCAAGGATCTCATTCAAATACGAAGGAGAAATCAAAAGCTTTCCAGACAAGCAAAAGCTGAGAGAATTCAGCACCACCAAACCAGCTCTCCAACAAATTCTAAAGGATATTCTCTAGACAGGAAACACGAAAAGGGTGTATAAACCCGAACCCAAAACAATAAAGTAAATGGTAATGGGATCATACTTATCAATAATTACCTTAAACATAAATGGGTTGAACGCCCCAACCAAAAGGCAAAGACTGGCTGAATGGATACAAAAACAAGACCCCTCTATATGCTGCTTACAAGAGACCCACCTCAAAACAAGGGACACCTACAGACTGAAAGTGAAGGGCTGGAAAAAGATATACCACGCAAATAGAGACCGAAAGAGAGCAGGAGTGGCAATACTCATATCCGATAAAATAGACTTTTAAAACAAAGGCTGTGAAAAGAGACAAAGAAGGCCACTACATAATGATCAAAGGATCAATCCGAGAAGAAGATATAACAATTATAAATATATATGCACCCAATATAGGAGCACCGCAATATGTAAGACAAATGCTACCAAGTATGAAAGGGGAAATCAACAATAACACAATAATAGTGGGAGACTTTAATACCCCACTCACACCTATGGACAGATCAACTAAACAGAAAATTAACAAAGAAGCACAAACTTTAAATGATACATTAGATCAGTTAGACCTAATTGATATCTATAGGACATTTCACCCCAAAACAATGAATTTCACCTTTTTTTCAAGTGCTCATGGAACATTCTCCAGGATAGATCACATCCTGGGCCGTAAATCTAAACTTGATAAATTCAAAAAAATCGAAATCATTCCAAGCATCTTTTCTGACCATAATGCATTAAGATTAGATCTCAATTACAGGAGAAAAACTATTTAAAATTCCAACATATGGAGGTTGAACAACACACTTCTGAATAACCAACAAATCACAGAAGAAATCAAAAAAGAAATCAAAATATGCATAGAAACTAATGATAATGAAAACACAACAACCCAAAACCTGTGGGACAGTATAAAAGCAGTGCTAAGAGGAAAGTTCATAGCAATACAGGCATACCTCAAGAAACAAGAAAAAAGTCAAATAAATAACTTAACTCTACAACTAAAGCAACTAGAAAAGGAAGAATTGGAGAACCCCAGAGTTAGTAGAAGGAAAGAAATCTTAAAAATTAGGGCAGAAATAAATGCAAAAGAAACAAAAGAGACCATAGCAAAAATCAACAAAGCCAAAAGCTGGTTCTTTGAAAGGATAAATAAAATTGACAAACCATTAGCCAGACTCATCAAGAAGCAAAGAGAGAAAAATCAAATCAATAAAATTAGAAATGAAAATGGAGAGATCACAACAGACAACACAGAAATACAAAGGATCATAAGAGACTACTATCAGCAGTTGTATGCCAATAAAATGGACAACGTGGAAGAAATGGACAAATTCTTAGAAAAGTACAATTTTCCAAAACTGAACCAGGAAGAAATAGAAAATCTTAACAGACCCATCACAAGCATGGAAATTGAAACTGTAATCAGAAATCTTCCAGCAAACAAAAGCCCAGGTCCAGACGGCTTCATAGCTGAATTCTACCAAAAATTTCGAGAAGAGCTAACACTTATCCTCCTCAAACTCTTCCAGAAAATTGCAGAGGAAGGTAAACTTCCAAACTCATTCTATGAGGCCACCATCACCCTAATACCAAAACCTGACAAAGATGTCACAAAAAAAGAAAACTACAGGCCAATATCACTGATGAACATAGATGCAAAAATCCTCAACAAAATTCTAGCAATCAGAATCGAACAACACATTAAAAAGATCATACACCATGACCAAGTGGGCTTTATCCCAGGGATGCAAGGATTCTTCAATATCCGCAAATCAATCAATGTAATTCACCACATTAACAAATTGAAAAATAAAAACCATATGATTATCTCAATAGATGCAGAGAAGGCCTTTGACAAAATTCAACATCCATTTATGATAAAAACTCTCCAGAAAGCAGGAACAGAAGGAACATACCTCAACATAATCAAAGCTATATATGACAAACCCACAGCAAACATTATCCTCAATGGTGAAAAATTGAAAGCATTTCCCCTAAAGTCAGGAACAAGACAAGGGTGTCCACTTTCACCGCTACTATTCAACATAGTTCTGGAAGGTTTGGCCACAGCAATCAGAACAGAAAAAGAAATAAAAGGAATCCAAATTGGAAAAGAAGAAGTAAAATTCTCACTGTTTGCAGATGACATGATCCTCTACATGGAAAACCCTAAAGACTCCACCAGAAAATTACTAGAGCGAATCAATGAATATAGTAAAGTTGCAGGATATAAAATCAACACACAGAAATCCCTTGCATTCCTATACACGAATAATGAGAAAGTAGAAAAAGAAATTAAGGAAACAATTCCATTCACTATTGCAACGAAAAGAATAAAGTACTTAGGACTATATCTACCTAAAGAAACTAAAGACCTATATATAGAAAACTATAAAACACTGATGAAAGAAATCAAAGAGGACACTAATAGATGGAGAAATATACCATGTTCATGGATTGGAAGAATCAATATAGTGAAAATGAGTATACTACCCAAAGCAATTTACAAATTCAATACAATCCCTATCAAGCTACCAGCCATATTTTTCACAGAACTAGAACAAATAATTTCAAGATTTGTATGGAAATACAAAAAACCTCGAATTGCCAAAGCAATCTTGAGAAAGAAGAATGGAACTGGAGGAATCAACTTGCCTGACTTCAGGCTCTACTACAAAGCCACAGTCATCAAGACAGTATGGTACTGGCACAAAGACAGAAATATAGATCAATGGAACAAAATAGAAAGCCCAGAGATAAATCCACACACCTATGGACACCTTATCTTTGACAAAGGAGGCAAGAATATACAATGGAGTAACGACAATCTCTTTAACAAGTGGTGCTGGGAAAACTGGTCAACCACTTGTAAAAGAATGAAACTAGATCACTTTCTAACACCACACACAAAAATAAACTCAAAATGGATTAAAGATCTAAATGTAAGACCAGAAACTATAAAACTCCTAGAGGAGAACATAGGCAAAACACTCTCCGACATAAATCACAGCAGGATCCTCTATGATCCACCTCCCAGAATTCTGGAAATAAAAGCAAAAATAAACAAATGGGATCTAATTAAAATTAAAAGCTTCTGCACAACAAAGGAAAATATAAGCAAGGTGAAAAGACAGCCTTCTGAATGGGAGAAAATAATAGCAAATGAAGCAACTGACAAACAACTAATCTCAAAAATACACAAGCAACTTATGCAGCTCAATTCCAGAAAAATAAACGACCCAATCAAAAAATGGGCCAAAGAACTAAATAGACATTTCTCCAAAGAAGACATACGGATGGCTAACAAACACATGAAAAGATGCTCAACATCACTCATTATCAGAGAAATGCAAATCAAAACCACAATGAGGTACCACTTCACACCAGTCAGAATGGCTGTGATCCAAAAATCTGCAAGCAATAAATGCTGGAGAGGGTGTGGAGAAAAGGGAACCCTCCTACACTGTTGGTGGGAATGCAAACTAGTACAGCCACTATGGAGAACAGTATGGAGATTCCTTAAAAAATTGCAAATAGAACTACCTTATGACCCAGCAATCCCACTGCTGGGCATACACACTGAGGAAACCAGAATAGAAAGAGACACATGTACCCCAATGTTCATTGCAGCACTGTTTATAATTGCCAGGACATGGAAGCAACCTAGATGTCCATCAGCAGATGAATGGATAAGAAAGCTGTGGTACATATACACAATGGAGTATTACTCAGCCGTTCAAAAGAATTCATTTGAATCAGTTCTGATGAGATGGATGAAACTGGAGCCGATTATACAGAGTGAAGTAAGCCAGAAAGAAAAACACCAATACAGTATACTAACACATATATATGGAATTTAGAAAGATGGCAATGACGACCCTGTATGCAAGACAGGAAAAAAGACACAGCTGTGTATAACAGACTTTTGGACTCAGAGGGAGAGAGAGAGGGTGGGATAATTTGGGAGAATGGCATTCTAACATGTATACTATCATGTAAGAATTGAATCGCCAGTCTATGTCTGACGCAGGATACAGCATGCTTGGGGCTGGTGTATGGGGATGACCCACAGAGATGTTATGGGGAGGGAGGTGGGAGGGGGGTTCATGTTTGGGAACACATGTAAGAATTAAAGATTTTAAAATTAAAAAAAGAAAGAAAGAAATTTAAAGGAATAAAGATGGGAAAGGAAAATAAAATAAAATAAAACAGCTTAAAAAAATAAATTACAAAATGAGTGTGGTATTTATGAGATGTTTTCTGATGTATATTTCCTTATCAGTAAACTCTTTCCCTTCTGTCAATATTCTCTCCAGTATAATTTCAGGGAAAGGGGGAAGGCGGGAGACCCTGTCCCTGCCTTTGTGTTTGATTGGAAGAAAGTGGAAAACTGAGATGGGTGGTTTGAAGAGGATGAGTATCAAGTTCCTGGTTCCTCCTGACTCCAGCTAAGGTAGCATTTTTGGTTCGTATTTGCCCTAGCTGGGCAAATTGGAGGCTCTGAGAAAACCAAGGATCAGGCAGATATTGGCGTCAGGACTAAGAGGTCACCGCTGAGAGGACCATGGCAATAGAAACTTCTCAAAGGATCTTGTAAGACAAGGAGAGCCGCCTCGCTCTGCCATACATCCAGATACCACCTGGGAGGAGAGGGGAGTAGGGAGGACCTGTGAGCTGGGCTGTATATCCCAAGGGAGCTGAGTCGCCTTAAATGATTATTTAAACTATTAATCAAATGCAGTTTATAAACTAGATTGGAGTATATTAAAATCTAAGCTCTCCCTCTCATATTTTCCCCCACACCTCCATTATCCAGTTGAGAAAGGGTTCAAAAGGGAGTTAGGAATAGCTTATAAAGGGGGAAAAAAAAATGGACCTTCCCCCGCCCCACCCTATTTGAGGTATAGTATGTGAGTAAACTTACGATCTTGCTGTAGTTGAAACATTACTTCCATATTATTAAAACCTCCTCATAAATGTCACTTTTTACCACCATGTACTTAATCTGGCCCCTATATTTGGAAATGGTTTTCATTGTTATAATGTCATAGAGAACATGTTAGGCCCTACTGAAGGAGAAAGTGGAAAAGTTTAATTCGGAAGAGGGAAAACCATGTATAGTTCACTCTGTTAGATGTAGATTTGCATGTTCACTCCATTTATAATGGTAATTGTGATTAATAAAAGTCAAGCTCATCAGGCCAAAAAAAGAGACCTTGGAAAATGGAAATTTTGTTTATTCTGGAGAGCAGTTTGCCATGTTGCTAGCACAACTGATTCTATGTATAAAAATTGAAACTCGAAGGAAATGAAAAATGTATGGTCTATGTTCATAAATACTGAACGCAGGAAACGAACTGGAAGGAGAAGTTGAAAATACAGCAAATGACAATGACTCGGCACTAGAATGAAGCCCTGAACCAGGGGCAAACATGTGCTGTGTGTCAGGGGCCTCCTCTCCCCAGCAGGGCCCTGGCCTTCAGTACACCCTCCTCATCTCTTTGTTCACTTTCAGGTGGAATAACAAAAATGCAACCAAGTGTACGGTTCTTTAGAGCATGCTGCTTTCAAAGCTGTAACACTCAGTGTCCTCAGCTGATTTCCCTCTGAGATTAGTTGTAAGTTCCAGGTAGGGAATCAATGTTTCCTTACAGGGCTGCCCTTTGTTGATAATCGTCACACAGCACGGAGCAGCTGACACCCAGGAGCATCTAAGGTATTGCTTACCAAACCCACGAATTTATTCTTCTTGTCCTCATTTTAAGATGAGACATTGAGGCTTAAAGTGGGGAAATGTAGCTTAAGGTCGCAACTAGTTTGGGTAGAGCTTAAACTTGGAACTTGGGACTAACTTTAAAGCCTCCAATCTCTTTTTCTTTCAGCTTAACTGAGATATAATTGACATCAGCTTTGTATAAGTTTAAGGTGTAGAGATGTTTTGACTTACATACATCATGAAATGATGTATAATTTTAGATAATTTTAATGAACATACATCATCTTGGGTAGAAGACAAAATTAAAGAAATAGAAAAAAATTAATTTTTCCTTGTGATGAGAACTCAGTATTCTCTTAACTTTTCATTTATAATGTCACAGCAGTGCTAATTATACATTACAGTCATAGTGCTTATCTATTTCATAACTGGAAGTTTGTAACTTTTGACCACCTTCATCAAATTCCCCCTAGCCCAGATCCTGCCTCTGGTAACCACAAATCTCATCTTTCTGTGTTTGTTTGTTTTTGAAGTATAACTGACCTGCAATACTGTTATTTCCTGTTATACAACACCGTGATTCAAGATTTCTGTACATTTCAAAATGATCAACACGGTGTGTCTAGCTGCAGCGTGTCACCCTATATACATTTATTACAGTTATTGATGATATTCCTCACACTCCACATTTCATACCCATGACGTTTATTTTGCAACAGGAAGTTTGTACCTTACCTGTGTGCTTGAGTCCAGGCTTCCCATAGCCCACCTGTTAGTCCCAGCCATCTTCCAACCAGCCAGGCGGCTTGTCTCCCCCATGTAGGACCCCAGGACTGGGGCGTCAGATCTGGAGCTCTCACTGTGGGCCACCCAGGGAGGGTGTCTACTGGTGTAATCTCCCCTTTCCACTGAGCTCCCCTCCAGGAACACAGGTCTGGACCTGATCGCTTTTCTTCATTTCCTACCTGATGCCATGTGGATCTTTCTCATAGCCTTGGTTGTACAGGCATCTTTCTGCCAGTTTCCAGTTATTTTTCAGGGAGAACTGTTCCATGTGTAGATATATTTTTGATGTGTTCATGGGGGTATTTGTTCATGGCTCATGTCCTCCTATCCCACCATCTTATATAAAGTAATTATTGACAGTGAAAGTGTGAGTGAAGTCGCTCAGTCGTGTCCGACTCCTTGTGACCCCATGGACTGTAGCCCACCAGGCTCCTCCCTCCATGGGATTCTCCAGGCAAGAGTACTGGAGTGGGTTGCCATTTCCTTCTCCAGGGATTGGGGGTTTGTTTTTGTAGTTCTTTTTTTTTTCTTTCACTCTCTTCCTTTCTGATTTATTATCTTTAGTGTTATATTTGAATTTATTTTCTCCTTTTTTGTGTATCTATTATAGATTTTTGGTTTGTGCATACCATGAGATATCATTTAGATAATATATAATAAATAAATATGATGTATATAAAGTAATCATACATATAATTATTTTAAGTTGTTGATCTCTTAAATTCATTTGCACTTTAACAACCCAGCATTTTTACTCCCCTAGATCATGTTTTACACACTTTTGTATATTTCTAAACTACTTACTGTGAATATAGATGATTTTACTGCTTTTGTCTTTAACCTCCCTATTAGCTTGATATGTGGTTGATTTATTAACTTTACTATATATGAATATTTGCTTGTAACAAAAAGAGTTTCTTTCTTTCATAATTTGCATATTTCTAGTTGTAGAAATTTGTGCTTGGTAACATCCTTTTAACATTTCTTGTAAAACTAGTTTGGTGGTGCTGAATTCTTTTGGCTTTTTCTTGTCTGTAAAATTTTGATCTCTCCATAAAATGTGAACGAAAGCCTTGCTGGGTAGGGTACTCTGGGTTGTATGTTTTTCCCTTTTATCACTTGAAATATGTCATGCCCCTCCATTCTGGCCTGCCGCGCTTCTGGTGAAAAGTCAGCTGACAGCCTTACCTTCTTGTCGCTTTTCCCTTGGTGCTTTTAATGTTCTTTTCCTCTTCAATTTTTGCCATTTTAATTGCAGCGTGTCTTAGTGTGGTCCTCTGTGGACTGTTCCTGTTTGTGCTTCCTGGACCTGGGTGTCTGTTTCCTTTCCCAGGTTGAGGAAGTTTTCAACTCTCATGTATTCAAATATGTCCTTTTCCTCTTCATCTCTCCTCTCCTTCTGGGACCCTTATGGGCTTGATGTTGTCTCGGAGGTCTCTAAATCTGTCATCATTTTTTTTTTTTTGGCTCAGCTTCAGGGATTTCTAAATCTCTGTCTTCCAGTTCACTCTGTATCATCTAATCTACTATTCTTTCTAGTGTATTTTTTAAAAATTTCAGTTATTGTATTCTTCATCTCTGGTGCTTGTTTATATTTCTCACTTTGTTAAAAGCTTTTAACTTCTCACTTTATTCATCCACTCTTCTTCCAAATCCTTTGAACGTCTTTGCAATCATTACCTTGAACTCCTTATTGGGTAAATTGTTTATCTCCACTTCACTTAGTTCTCTCAGGGTCTTATCTGGTACCTTTGGAGCATATTCTTCTGCTTAATTTGCTGCTTTCATTTCTGTGTATTTGATTTGTTGGTTACATTTCCTAACCTTGAAGAAGTGGCCTTTTGTAGGAGATGTCCTGTGCATCCAAGTGGTGCACTCCCCGCTGGTCACCAGAGCTACACGCTCTAGACACGCCCTTTGCGTGTGCAGCATCGGTTCTTCTGTTGTGCCCGGCTGACTGCTGTGGATGGCCTGGTAGATGTGCCTGGTCCTGCTCTATTTGGTTGCCAAACCCTGACCTGTGCGGAGGCTACTGGTCACTTGTGGGTGGGACCAGGTCATTAGGTGGCTGACTACATGGCCCTGATGGGTGACAAGCTTAGCACTAGGTCACTGGTGGGTGGAACCTGGCTCTAGGGTGGGTTGTTACAGAGCCAGTGGTCCAGGATCCAGTGTTAGCCTGCTGGTAGGCAGAGCCAGTTCCTAATGTGGCTGGCCTGGGGGTCTAGGATGTTCTAAAAGAGGTGTTGGCCCACCCATGAGTAGGGCAGCTGATTGAGGGCTCCAAGGTGTCTCAGACCTGGAGGCAGCTTGCTGATAGAGGGGCCTGTGGCCCAGGGAGATCTTCGGGCTGGTGCCTACCCACTGGGCGGTGAATCCAGGTTCCAGGGTCTCTGACTAAGGGCTCTGGGGATCCTGGAGTTGATAGTCCACTGGTGGGTGAGGCTTTTCCCCGGGCTCTCAGAATGGCTAGGGGCTCAGGAGCTCCCAGGCAGCCAGTCTGCAGCTTGGTGTGGCTGTGCCCCCACCCATCTACGCTTCATGTGTCATCTGATCCTCAAATAAGTAAATTGCCAGAGTCACACAAATGATGCATCTTGTGAAGGACAGAAATAACTGATGAGACAAAGAGCAGGTGGTAGGGGTCCAGGAGAGATGCTCAGAGCACCACTGGGCTCTGATTTTTCTTCAGTGAGAATCTGTCTGAAGCAGCTCATGGGGGCAGTGGGGTTTACCTTCATGCTGAGGATATAATGCTGCTGCTGCTGTTGCTGCTAAGTTGCTTCAGTCGTGTCTGACTCTGTGCGACCCCATAGATGGCAGCCCACCAGGCTCCTCTTTCCCCGGGATTCTCCAGGCAGGACTACAGGAGTGGGTTACCATTTCCTTGTGCATGCAGGCTAAGTCTCTTCAGTCGTGTCTGACTCTGTGCAACTCCATGGAGAGCAGCCCACCAGATTCCTCTGTCCATGGAATCCTCTAGGCAAGAATACTGGAGTGGGTTGCCATTTCCTTCTCCAGAGGATATAATACTCAGGGCTTAATACTTCACATTTGAAAAGGGATCTTTAATCAGAGTTGGAAAGAGTAGAACTGAGGGGATGTGGCAGATTTCTCTTCTCCACCCCCTGGAGAAATTGAGTTTCTCTTCATTCTTCTGGTGTCCTTTCCTCCAACTCTCCTTCTCTCTCCCTCCCTTCCTATCTGTTGGGCTTCCCCGGTGGCTTAGACAGTGAAGAATCTGTCTGCAATATGGGAGACCTGGGTTTGATCCCTGGGTGGGGAAGATCCCCTGGAGAAGGAAACGGCCATCCTCTGTAGTGTTCTTGCCTGGAGAATCCCATGGACAGAGGAGCCTGGCAGGCTACAGTCCATGGGGCCCTTCTCCCTCCCTCCCTAGCTATTACCCAGCATCTAACACGGCAACGAGCACATGGGTACTCAAACATGTTGCTGAATTGAACTGGTGTAAGGGGCACCTTCTTCCTGTGTGACTGCATTTTGGGGTCCCTGTCAGCCCCCAGAGGCAGGCACAGGTGGAGGCAGCAGAGGCAGCAAAGCTTCCTGAGAGCTTTCCAGATCGCCGTATGCTTTGCTCTGCTGACCTCATTCATAACCACCCAGAAAGCAGTCTTTCTTCCTCCAGAAGAAGGGTGACTAAAATGACAAATTGTATAGCCATCTGAAACAGGAAATAAGGTTGACTAAAGTAGAAATCATAGTCATTGTTGGTAAAGGGCACGGGCAACCCCTTTCTCTTCCACATCTTATCAGGGCCTTGCTCGTTACTCTCTCTTCCTTTCCTCCCCCTTTCATTTTATGTTACGCGGGTGAAACAGGAACATATTCACATAACTAAAAACTGTGGACCACAAATCTGCTCCTCTCCATTGTGAAGTGGAATGATAGTTAAGTGAACCTATTAGTCCACATATTTGCGATGATTTTAAAAGCACGTTGTATTTACTTCCTGACCCCTTGCCCAGTCCCCATCTCTCCGAGAGAGAGAAGCTTCATCTAAATTATTTCATCTGATTGATGCTTGTCATTTGTCTGTCTCCGGTATTCCTTTGGAAAAGGTGTATGGATTCATTACATATTCCAATGTATCGTCCATAGATTACAAGATAAAGTCAAGCTGATACTTTTTAAGCTGACCTGTCTCTATACTGAGAAATGTCTCTCAATAGTAGGCTTCCCTCCTGGCTCAGATGGTAAAGCGTCTGCCTGCAATGCAGGAGACGTGTGTTCGATCCCTGGGTTGGGAAGATCCCCTGGAGAAGGAAATGGCAACTCACTCCAGTACTCTTGCCTGGAGAATTCCATAGACAAAGGAGCCTGGCAGCCTACAGTCCATGGGGTTGCAAAGAGTTGGACATGACTGAGCGACTATCACTAGAATGAATCGTATAACATTGTATGAATTGTGACTGACAAAATGGCAATGCCATATGGTTGAACCTAAAATACTTATAAGTACATATTCCTGTTATTAATAATTACATAAATGGCATTTATTATCCTGAAATTTACTTTTCTCATTTAATGAAATGTCTTGCTCTTTTTCTACAGCATTTCTAGTAGACTATCTTACTGCTTTTAATTGCCATGTTTCACAATGAATATAACTCCACACTATGGATTTAACTGATCCCCTACCGATCGGCTGCACAATTGTTTCATGGCTCAAAGCAATGATTCTGTGAACACTGCAAAGTGCAACTATTTTTGTAAGGATAATTGTCTAAAAGAAAAGTATCTTAGTCAAATTTAAAATATTGACAACTTTCTCTTGCAATAAGGTCTTCCCATTTTTTCTACTGGTAACGCCTGATAAAACTAGTTTTTCCCTGATATTATCTGCACTGGATGCTATTAACCTTTTTTTTGCTAAACTCATGAGTAATGAATGATATCTCCATATTGTTTTTAGATTTCCCTACTTGTAGTGAGATTGATTATCTTTTCCTGTGCTTCATGGGTCATTTGGATATCTTCTATGAACTGTGCCTCTGTATTTTTTGCTCATTTTATTATTAGTATGTTTACCTTTTATTGATGTGTAGGAGCTCTTATTAGTAGGGATATTCATCCTTTATCTATAAGTTGTAAATATTTTTCTCCCACCTCATTGATTATCTGTTTATTTTATTTTTGGTGTCCTTGCCCCTGTGGAAATCCTCTTCTTAATGTCTTCTTGGATTGATGTTTTATTCAGGAAAATTTTTTTTCAAAGCCCAATTTGTAGAAATGTAGAAAAAAATCTCCTCATATTTTCACACTTCCAATTTTAGGTTTGAATCTTTGATGTTGATTTGTGTGTGGTAATAAACTAATTTTAATTTATTTTTCTAAATGGAGGGCCAGTTTTATACTAACTATTGCGAAGAGTTGACTCATCGGAAAAGACTCTGATGCTGGGAGGGATTGGGGGCAGGAGGAGAAGGGGACGACCGAGTATGAGATGGCTGGATGGCATCACTGACTCGATGGACGTAAGTCTGAGCAAACTCCGGGAGTTGGTGATGGACAGGGAGGCCTGGCGTGCTGCGATTCATGGGGTCACAAAGAGTCGGACATGATTGAGTGACTGAACTGAACTGATTGCTGTTAACTCTATACTCTGACTGATTTGAAATGCTTGTTAAAATAAATTTCCTGATATATAAGGTTTTGTTTGGGGCTTATATATGTTTTATTGATCTACTGTCTAGGTCTGTATCTATCTTAATGCTGTAAATCTTATTATTTTATGTATTTCTAGTTTATAGAGTGGCCTCCCCACCACTGTACTTCAAGATTTTCTCTTGTACATTTTTATTTCCAGAATGTCAAATTCCATAATGAATCCTGTCAGGGTTTTAATTGGGATTAACTCAGGGAAAACTGACACCATCGTTATAATCCCCCCTTATTTGAACAGATACTCTGTGTTTTGTGTTCTTTGTAAAGATGTTTAATAAATGTCATTTCATATACCCCCTGCAGCAAGCCAGCAGGGGGGGTTTATCAGTCTCATTATCCAGTGAAAAAATTGAGGTTTGGAGAAGTGAAGAAGTGTGTCTTGCTACTTGCTTAGTAAATTGCTGAGCCAATTGCTTCTTAACCCCTACTGGATAATGGTCTTTAAGATACTTGAAAGTAACAGGGTATGTTTCATCAAGAAAAGGGCTAAATTTCTCTCATTTCTTGTTGATTGTGTAAGCAGCTAGCCATGAGCCCCCCAGTGGGAAATTGGGGTAAGTGTCCATTAGATATCATTAGAAACTGACATAGGCTCATTTTTCTTCCCTTATTGGTCTTAATGAAACACTGTGGAAAGGCTGAGGACAAGTGGTTCTCAAAGTGTGGTCCTTGGCCCAGCAGCAGCAGCCATGCCTGGGCCCTACCCAGACTCAGTGAATCAGAAACAGCCTCGCATGGCCCGGCCACGTGTGTTTCCACAAGTACTTCTCTGACAGATTCTCGCTGAAGTTTAAGAATCATAGGTTTAAGGGACCGTGTGAAGACATTCTAATGATGGGTGTCTCAGAAGTCTAAGGAATGAATTCTCGGGTCTCAGCGCCGGGATGCTGGCCTCACCTGCATGGTGTTCCCTTCCCCGGGATGTCTTCACAGTCCTCTATGGGAACACAGGGGCCTGGGTCCCCCGATCGACAGCGACACTCAGCTTCCTCGGTCCACTCATTCCTCACACACTGAGCGAATTCGCCGCAGGCCAGGAATTTGCAGGGATCTGCTTGATCCGCTGTAGAAAACAGGGTACATTTTACTGATGCGTGGATGCCTGAGCAGTGGGACCAGCAGAAGTCAAGACAGAAGATGGAATAGGTTTGCCATCGCCCCACTGTGACGTGAGGTGTACAGGAGTGAGAACAGAGTGGAGCAGAGAGAACCAAGCCATTTCTGTATCTTTAAGGAATGCGGTTACAGACACAGGTGATGACATATTTAGCTCCGCATTTAATTATGCACAAACTGGTGAGCATCAGAATCGGCTAGAGGCCGTGCTGGATGTCAGACTCCTGAGCCCTACCGTCACAATTTCTGATGTAGGAGGTGTAGAGACCAAGAATCTGTATCTCTAAGGCACAGAGAGGGAGGCTTCCCTGGCAGTGCACTGGCTAAGCCTTCTTTCTAATTAAGGCGGTACAGGTTCAATCCCTGGTCAGAGAACTAAGATCCCCACATGCCTCATGGCCAAATCAAGCAACCAAACAACAACAAAAAAACCAAATGACCCACAAAAAACAAAAGCAATAATGTACCAAAGTCAATAAGGACTTTAAAAATGGTCCACATTTTTAAAAAAAAATCTTAAGAAAAAACCAAGCAGAACATTTAAAAATTTCTCTAATGTAGATGATGTTAATGTATCTGATCTGGGGAGCACATTTTGACAACCACCTCATTAGAGAATTAAATTTTTTTTCCCCCTGGGCATATATCTAGAAAAGACAAATTCTAAATTCAAAAAAATACACCCACCCCAGTGTTCATAGCAGCCAAGACATGGAAGCAACCTACATGCCCATCAGCAGAGGAATGGATAAAGAAGATGCATATTTATATATACACAACAGCAACATGGAGGGACCCACTTACTAAGTAAAGTAATCAGAGAGAGACAAATATCATAGAGTATCACTTATATGTGGAATCTTAAAAAAAGAAATGATACGAGTGAACTTATTTACAAAACAGAAATAGATTCACAGCCACAACAAACTGTGGTTACCAAAAGGGACGGGAGTGGGGAAGAATGAATTGGGAATTTGAGATTAACAGATACACACTAGTACATATAAAATAGATTAACAACAAGATATTGTATGGCACAGGGAACTATATGTAATACATTGTAATAACCTATTACAGAAAAACTCTGAAAAGAAAAAACACATGTATATTGTATGTATGTATAACTGAACCATTTTGCTATACACACGAAACACTAGAAATCGATTATATTTCAATAAAATTCTTTCTCTTGGAGTTAGAATTTTTTTTTAAGGCAAACATTTTCTGCAGCGATTAGTTGGTAAACATATTTAAGATCAGGGTTACCTTTTAAAGTAGTAGTCAGTAGTTTCAAGAGCTTCCTGGTTTGAAAATCTCTTTCAGTCTCTTGCTGATCCCTAGAGGTTCTTTTCTTTGAAAATTCAAATAGACCTCAGGTCTTTCTTTGTTTTGTTTTTAGTCATCAATTGTTCTTTTTCACTCTATTCTTTTTTTAAATATAAATTTATTTTAATTGGAGGTTAATTACTTTACAATATTGTATTGGTTTTGCCATACATCAACATGCATCCGCCACAGGTATACACGTGTTCCCCACCCTGAACCCCCTGCCCTCCTCCCTCCCCGTACCATCCCTCTGGGTCGTCTCAGTGCACCAGCCCCAGGCATCCAGTATCATGCTCCACCCACCAGAACACCGACACTCTATTCTTAATTCTGTAGGGTTGTCTCAAAATCTTGATCAAGTGGATTACAAATCAACAGACAATTATAAATCTCAGACTATTTAGCTCTGGGAGAATCATGGCCCCTTCCAGCCCCTTCCTTGTCCTTTTGGAGTTGAGCACACCTTGGTCTCCAGGGGAGAAGCAAAAGGTCAGTATCATCACATGCTGAGGGCAGAACCACAACAGGCCGCGGGGCCCCAGACCACTGTTTTTCTGCCTAGAAGGGTTTCCCATTGAATCGCATCAGCTACTTATCCTTCAGATTATTTCAATAAGCACCTATCATGTGCTAGGAACTAGTGAAGTGAAAGGGAAACTTGCTCCGTCAGACTGCGACCCCATGGAGTGTAGTCTGCCAGGCTCCTCTGGGCAGCCCATGGATCTTCCCAACCCAGGGAGGGAACCCAGGTCTCCCGCATTGCAGGTGGATTTTTTTAACATCTGAGCCACCAGGGGACCCAAAAATACTGGAGTGGGTAGCCTATACCTTTTCTGGTGGATCTTCCCAACCCAGGAATTGAAGAGGGGTCTCCTGCCTTGTAGGCAGATTCTTTACCAGCTGAACTATCAGGGAAGCCAGATAGGGACTAGGGGACAGGGAATCCGGTATGAAGCCACTCTTTCAAGAAGCCGAGGGGGGGACAGTAAGACACACACACAGATGCTCCTCTACAAGAAGCTAAGTGTCTCGTCCAGTATAAGAACTCTAACCACGAGGATACATTAGAGACAAGGGGCCAGGGAGATTGCTGAAGCCTGTGTTTAAAGTGGATTGCATTTGGATGTGCAAAGACTAGGAGAGGAATTGCGACCGGACCCAGCATAAGCAGAGGCACGGAGGTGGGAGAGAAGCAGGCATGTGAAGAGGGTGCAGGGCAAGCCCAGCAAGCGGGGAGCAGAGACTCGTGGACGGGAAGGAAGGGAATTGAGCCTGGAGAGGTAAGTTCTGGCCAAGCTCTGGTAGGGCTTGAATGCCATGCTAAGGACTTTGGACTTGACAGGAGATGAGGGGCATGGAGGATCTGAGGGCAGGGGAGGGCTGTAATCAGACTTGTGCTTTAGAAAACATGTACATAGATCTCAGAAGTTTCAGAGTTAGGATCGTTTCAGTGATCGTCTGAGCTAGTATTTCCCAAGCGGGAACATTTGCAGAGCTCGATTTCAGCCGGACTTCATGTTTTATAGGGCTTTCCAGGTGGTGCTAGTGGTAAAGAGCCCACCAATGCAGGTAGACCTAAGAGATGTGGGTTGGATCCCTGATTTGGGAAGATGCCCTGGAGGAGGGCATGGCAACCCACTCTAGTATTCTTGCTTGGAGAACCCCATGGACAGAGGAGACTAGAGGGCTATAGCCCATGGGGTTGCACAGAGTCAGACACGACTGAAGCGACTTAGTACACACACATACTAAAAGTAGGCTTGGTGGCTAATTTTTTAAAAAAATGCTAGATAAAATAAACATAACGGGTTTCTCTCTTTCCCCTGGACTTTGACCCCAGCTATAGTCCCCTCTCTTTGTCCTTGTAAGCCTCTCCGAGTCATTGATAAGCTAATCTCTACTGTGCATCTTCGAGGGAAGGCTGCAGTCAGCTGCTTTGCCAAGTTTACTGACCACACAGAAGCCCAGCCTGTGGGTGTGGGCAGCTTGTGGCATGAGATTCCTCTGAATCTCATGTTCATTTCTGATCCAGTGCCTCCTTGTGGTGGAAAAAGAGCGGGGGAGGTCAGTGACACCAGTCCAAAGGGTGGGCAAGAGCAGTTCCTTGAAAACATATTTTTGGATCTCCCAGCAAGGTAGACCTGCTAGGTATTTACGTAAAGTTATATTTTTCTGCAATTTGAGGTTTCCTGTGGACAAAGAGGCCTGAGTAATGCGAAGTTTCCCTGCCTGACAGTTCCTAAAGCCGGCCACGTAAAGGAATCTTTGTCACTGTTTAGAAAATAACTCACATTTACCCTGACAACCCAGGTGATTCACGTCCGGGGTCTGGCGTAATAAATAGCAGCTGTCAGCAGCTTGACACCGGGGCCTGCAGCCCTGAAAGCGGAGGCTGCGAGGGGATAGCGGAGTCTCCACCGCCCTCTCTCTGCTGCGGAGAAACAGCTTTAACTTGGGAAGGAGGCTGAACGCACAGGCCTGCCCCTCTGAAACGGAATAGGAAATGTGGGGTAGCCACATGAGTTTCTATTTTAAAAAATGTTTCTGTTTTACCAATATTCCCTTCGGGCCAGCCAAGCACAGTCTATGCACCAGTAAAACTGGACCAGACACAGTAAGGCAGAAGCTGAGAAACGAATTTATCCACATTTGGGGGCCCTGAACTGGGTAAATCTGAAGAACAAATGCACTTAGTTTATAGAGTACTTGCTTTCCCTCCATTTTTGGGGGGACTAGCCTACAGAGCAGTGGCGTCTAGGTGGCGCTAGTGGTAAAGAACCCGCCTGTCAGTCCAAGAGATGCAAGAGACATGGGTTCGATCCCTGGGTCGGAAAGATCCCCTGGAGAAGGCCATGGCAACCCACTCCAGTATTCTTGCCTGGAGAATCCCATGGACAGATGGAACCTGGCGGGCTACAGTCCATAGTGTCGAACATGACTGAAGTGACTTAGCATGCACGCATGCAGAGCAGTAGGTTTGCATTTTAAAGGTCTTGAAAAGCATTCCCAAGCGCTGACTGAGGAAGGTTGTCTCTCAACTCTACATTATATAATCAAAACGCATTTAATGAACAGTTCCTGCTGCCTGCAGGGGACACTTGGAAGCACTTTACAGTTAAAGCTAAAAAGATTATGATCCAGGTCATCAAGCAGTTTATAAATTCATAGGTCCCTGATGGTCCAAGACTGTCTTTTTCAAACCCTCTGTTACCGATCCCAAAGGTACTCTACTCATCTGCTCAGGCCTGAACACAGACTCTCCCTTCCTGCCAGCCCCTGAGGGTCTCAGGCCTACGTGTCACTAACTCTGGATCATTGCACTCACACGCCTTCCCCTAGAACATCCTGTCACTTGTCCCAAATCCTTAGGTCTGTGTATTGATCCCTTTCTGCCGTGTACTTCATCATTCTTTACCATTTTATCATCCCCTTGCCTTGTGCTGCCCTAACACTCAAATGTTGGACAGGAGGTGAGGCATCTCCTTTGATAGGGTTCCGTCCTAGGGCAGGATTTCTGCTCAGTGTGGCTGAAACCTAGGCTTCTTGGGGCTGCTCCTGGCTGAGGGCCTGTTAGGCCTTTACTGTGGACTTTTTTTTTTTTTTTGCGATGAAATCTAGTGATCGCTAGGTGGCGCTCAATAACAAAAGAAGTAGAAATAGACTCGGAATGAAATTAAATCGTTAATATGAGTCCGAACTGATTTCTGTCTCCTTAAAAACTGCGGAGAAGAACTGAGACTCTTGATGAAAGTGAAAGAGAAGGGTGAAAAAGCTGGCTTAAAGCTCAACATTCAGAAAACAAAGATCATGGCATCCGGTCCCATCACTTCATGGCAAATAGATGGGGAAACACTGGAAACAGTGACAAACTTTATTTTCCTGGGCTCCAAAATCACTGAAGATGGTGACTGAAGCCATGAAATTAAAAGATGCTGGCTCCTTCGAAGAAAAGCTATGACAAACCTAGACAGCATATTCAAAAGCAGAGATATTACTTTGCCAACAAAGGTCCGTCTACTCAAAGCTATGGTTTTTCCAGTGGTCATGTATGGATGTGAGAGTTGGACTACAAAGAAAGCTGAGCAGCGAAGAATTGATGCTTTTGAACTGTGGTGTTGGAGAAGACTCTTGAGAGTCCCTTGGACTGCAAGGAGATCCAACCAGTCCATCCTAATGGAGATCAGTCCTGGGTGTTCATTGGAAGGACTGATGCTGAAGCTGAAACTCCAATCCTTTGGCCACATGATGCGAACTGACTCCTTGGAAAAGACCCTGATGCTGGGAAAGATTGAAGGAGGGAGGAGATCTGGACGACAGAGGATGAGATGGCTGGATGGCATCACTGACTCAATGGACATGAGTTTGAGTAAGCTCCGGGAGTTGGTGATGGACAGGGAGGCCTGGAGTGCTGCAGTCCATGGGGTCGCAGAGTCGGACACGACTGAGAGACTAAACTGAGCTGAAAAACTGCGGTGCTGAGCGCGCCAGGAGGTGCAGGGAGGCAAGGTCTGTCAGGAATCGGGCGGTGGGAGGAGCAGCTCCAGAGGACCAGTGATAGAGCCATTAGGACTCTGATCACCACGGCAGCTCTGGCCTGGCCGGCTAGAGGGTATATTGCAAACTCCTGGGTCATCCTTTCCCATTTCAGAAAGGCAGAGCCGGGGCTCTGGAGTTCCCAGAAGGCTGAGACCAAGTCTGAAAGGAGTGGAAAGCAGGGGCCCCATCTTTCCCCAGCCATGGAGGCTTTGCAGTCCCGGTTTTGTTGGTGGGGAGGAGGGGGTGTCATTCCTTTGCCTGGGGCATCAGAGAATGACAGACTCACACATCCCAATCCATATAATCTGAGGGGCACTGGACACACAGTTTTGACCGCCATACTTTTAGGAACTTAAGAACATGTTTTAAATTCTTTGAAATCAGAAAAAAAAATTTAATACAATGCAGCTTGGATTATATTTGTCGCTATACCACTGCAGATAGTATATATAATTTTAAAGATTAATTAATATTAATGTTTGAAATTAGTATGCATGAAGCAAAGGGTCTAGAGCCCAGGGAATCCTTAGGCAGCCTGACCTTCTGACTGCTCGTTCTTAAGGCATGAGTGTCGATTCAGTGCTTGGTGCTGAGTGCTTAGTCATTTGAATAACTATGGCGCCCTTCTGGGGTTTCATCTGAGATATAATGCAGATGCCTCACCTTCCACACATGTCCATCTGGCTTATTTTCCTAAATTCTGAGGACTTTTGTGGGCTTGGCTTCACTTGCTGTGGAGTTAACCTGCTCATCCTTGCTGTCAACTCCCAAGCACCCTGGGCGAGAAGAACTGGCTGCTAGCAATTGTTTGTGGCCTTGGAATGTGGGTTAGCATCTTTGAGACCCATTTCTTCCCTCTATAAAAAGAGGTATTTAAATAAAGTGATCACTAATATTCCTCCAGATCAAATATAATAAATCTCCCATTTGAGGTGTCCTACTGGAACAAAGCTAGCAGGAGATGTAGCCAGGCTCCAGAATTACCGTGCAGGTCAGTGACTAAAAGAACTTAAAAAAAACCAACTACATTTAAGTTCATATTTATCATTTTACTATTATTTTATTATTGGCAAGAAATGTTTTGCTTATGACTTATTGCTGAAGGGTAGGATTAGGAATAATTATTTGATGATACATAGGACCATACTCATGGCTGTTGGAGCATGCACTCCAAGTTTGTGGAATCGAGTCAGTTATCCATGGGATTTTTTTTCTGGCTTGAAGGGGCATGTGATAAGAAGCTTGGGTTTCAGTTCAATTTTCTACCATTCTCAAGAACAACCACCACAGCCTGTTTATAGTAGGCTTTCAGGAACACTTCCAAGGCAAACACACGTAGCTTATCCTGGACAAAAGGCTGAAGAATGATCTCCGCTCTCAGTCATTTTTTATATTTACCAAACCGAGGGATTCTGGGTGCACTGATCTTAGGGCCTGAGTGTCCCAGGACAGATGGGGACCCCGACAGCAGCGTGGGAGGTGGCCCTGCAGCTGGGCAGAAGCCCAGGCTCGCCTGGAGGGTTTGCGTTAAGGGTTGGATGAAGGACCCTGGCAGCTTCTTAAGGAAGCTCCATGGGGTGGTTGGGGGTGGGCTGAGGGCACAGGTCGAAACTCCGGAGCAGGCAAAAGCTGTCTGGCAGGCCAGCTGGCACTGTGGTTCCCTAGTGGAAGCAGGCGTTAGCAGAAAATCCCCTACGATGGCGGCACAGGGAACACAGGGCAGCAGGAGACACAGCCGGAGACGGAGGCTGGGGGAGCCTCCTGGAGGAGAGCCTCCTGGAGGAGAGCCCTGAGGCTGCCCCAGCTGGGAGTGCACTCCTGGCAGGGACAGCAGAACATGGGAAGGGAAGTTTAGGACTTCTGTTTCTGAGAATAATTTTTTTTTAATCCTAGAATATGGTAAAATATTGTAGGAGATTTCGCTTGGTGAGATGTAGAACCTGATAGTTCATTTAGGTTTTCTAAGTGGATTAAATACTTGGTTGCTTAAACCAAGTGATTAAACCCGCTTGCTGTTGTTTAGCTGCTAAGGCATAAGCCGACTCTTTGCGACCCCATGGACTGTAGCCCTCCAGGTTCCTCCGTCCATGGGATTTCCCAGGCAAGAATGCTGGAGTGAGGTGCCATTTCCTTCTCCAGTATACCAGTAGGAGGAGGGTTAATAAAATTCCTTTTCACAAAAAGGCAGCAGGTAGAGTTGAGGGAAGCACATAAAACTGCCTTTGAATTCAGTTCCAGCCCTTGGTGACTGTTTAACAGTAAAACATAAGTTACTTACACTTTTAGGAAACACAGTTTCTTCAACTATGGAACGGGGGGAAATAACTTTGTGTAGTTATTTATTAAGATAAAACATTTGTGTTAATTAACAGCAATTACCATTTTTATTGCAATTGTGATGAGTGACAACTACCACCACCTTCGCAGAGCTGGTGACTAAGTGCGAGTCTTACAAATTATGCACTTTCCAGAGGAAATGAGCATTGACCCACATTCTGGCTGGAAGCGTCTTGGATGCCAGACTGTAATTAATTTCAATGTTTACCACTTACGAGCCTTGAGGTCTGCCTGTTTCTGAGGAAGATTTTTAGGAATTCAAGAAGAGAAGAAGTTGGAATAAGTTATATGGAGTTTTGCATTTTTGAAATCTTCAACCTGCACAGTTAACTGGCATAAAAGCCCTACATGCTTCTGAAGAATTTTCACAGCAGCTTAAATGAAAGACGACCCTAGTGGCCGGGGATGCCAGCAGAATACTGAGCAAGCTGTGATTTATTCAGCTTCTCAGTTGATGAATCAGATGGTTCTAACATTGGTTTAGACTTTTTATATCACAGATTCATTTATTCAGGGAGTTTCAAAAGGTGAAAGGCAAACCGCACGCTGTACCAACAGCGCGTGGCTTCTCCTACCTGTCTGTGCCTCTGAGATGCTCTCTGCCCTAACCGCTGCTGACCCTTCTTTAGAGGACGCAGCCCCACATCCTGGTGCTGATCTGAATGTGGAATGAGACTCACCTGGAAATCTCCGGAGGATTTTCAAATTCTCTCTTTCTTCTCTTTAGTCCCCAAGTAGTAAAGGAAGAATATTCCCCCCTCCCAGCACTGCTACCCCAATCCGCTTTCCACCCTGACATTAGGCCAAAAGAAAAGAAAAAGACCTGATTGGGTTTTGTTTCAAATTTTGCAAATGCACCTAAATAATTGGTCTGTCTGGGCACTGCCTATAAATATATTACAATTGGGGCAAAGAAAAGAAATGCTACATCCTCTGGCTGTTAAGCCGTCTGGGACTGTTAAGCTCAACTCATCTTTACCCAGGCTTCTTTCCTTGACCTCTCTTTCCTTACTGTGAAACCGAGAAGGACCCTGTGGGGCTCCTGGCCACAGAAACTTTTCTGTGTCCCCCATTTCTTGTATGGAACAGACTCCAGCCTCCATGACCTTCCCTGAGTTCCCAAGGGCAGATTCGAACAGTTGCTAATCACGGAAGGGAAGGGATACAGGCTTGGGAGGAGCAGCTGAGAATCAATAGCGTAGCCTTCAGGCAGGGTCATGGTTCCGCTCAAGGGATATACAGAACACTATCTTTTGAGGTCTTCATAGAACTCAATGGACGTGAGTTTGGGCAAGCTTTGGGAGTTGGTGATGGACAGGGAAGCCTGGCGTGCTGCAGTCCATGGGGTCACAAAGTTGGTCATGACTGGGCGACTGAACAACAAGAATAGAACTAAAACCCCAAATAAATAGAAGATATCAGCTTCTTCATTTCAGGGAAGGCCACCTGAGACCAGCTCTTCAAGAGACCTCCTGAGACCAGATGAAAGGAGTGCCTGCCCTGCACAGAGCCTAGTCTTATCAGCAACCTCACACTTGAACCACTGCTATAAAACTCCTTACCAAATCCCACCAGGTTGGTACACACAGTCTTGAGGAGCATGAATCCACTGTGTCCCCCTTTGCCTGGCAAAGCAATAAAGCAATCCTTTTCTGCTTCACATGAAACTCTTGTCTCTCAGATTTGATTTGGCACCAGTGCACAGAGGCCAAAGTTTTGGCATCAAGAGTAAGACTTTAGAAAACTTGTAATGTCTTCCTCTATCTGTTTGAGATGGAAATCTCTTTAAAGCTTCCTGCCAGAATTTGGACTCCTTACTTTCTGCAGGACCTGGGAGCCATTCCTTTGACCTGTAATCATCAAGGAAGATAGCACCCCTTACCTTCCAATATCTGTGGAAGGGTTAGAGCCTTGCTCCAGTTTGTAAGATGGGAGGTGGACAGGGCGTGTTGACTTCCTCATTTTCCATATCGTTGCAATCTCACAGAAATGTGGCCTCTGCTCCTGCTCCTCCACTAGACTGCTTTTGCAGAGGATTCTAACGACCTATGAACTGTCCGCTTAAAGTAACTTCATTTACTGTTCACTCACCCAAATGCATCCTTTCAGTATTGTCCCCACCCAGGCCTCCAGACGCCTACTTCATAGGTTAGAGGTCAATTCACCTAATATCCATTTCCATAAAATTGGCTTCCCCAAAAATGTCTTTTGAAATATTTTTATATCTTTAAGGCATTTTATTAATTTTGCCCTTCATCTTTTAAAAATGAGTTACTTTATGTGTCCTTTGTAACTATTTATAGATTTTTAACAAGTATTTTCTAAATTTTCAGCATTTTATGAATGATAAACTCTATGTGTTTTTACTTTATAATCTTGGGAATGCTTTAAGCATTTAATTTGAAGATTTTCACAATTTTTTTTTAAAGTTTAAAAATCCATAAATCATGAGGGGAGCGGGGGGAGAAAGAACAGAAAAATGGGCCCCAGAGAAGATGAAATAGACTGAACAGGGGCTGTTAACAACCTGACTTTAACTGAGCAGATAGGATGGGGTTCCCAGGAGATAGAACCAGGCATGGCTTTATTGACATAAGAGAAGCCACTTTGGCCTAAGCTATTTTGTGATCTAAGCCTGGCTACAGTGTTTGCCCTTGAACAGTTTTCAGTAATTAATCTTAAGGGAACAAAAGAATGCAGAAACAAACAGCAGGAGAAATAACAAAGATAACGTATCAGTTTTAAAGTTACAAACCTATAGCAAAGATAACAGATCAGTTGTAAGGACTCCCAGTTCTGTTTCAGTGGGAAAGATTAGCCTGAAGGTTCAGCCTCCAGGTCACCTGGAACCTGAGGGAAGATGATGTTGACCTTTTCTGACCCTGCTGACTTCCATCAACTAAAGTTCTGACTCTGTTAACCTTTGTCCTAATTTTGTCCTTAATTCTCCTCTTCTCAAGCCCCACATGAATATGCATGTACCTTTGGCTTAAAACTTTCCCTGTTTTGCGGTTGGGGAGACACTGCTTTCGGAAGGATCCTTGGGGTTCTCCCTCCTGCTGCAGGTAATGCGTCCTTACTTCTCCTGTTCTTTGGCGGCTGCTGCTGCTGCTCAGTCGCTGCAGTCGTGTCCAACTCTGTGCGACCCCGTAGACGGCAGCCCATCAGGCTCCCCATCCCTGGGATTCTCCAGGCCAACAATACTGGAGTGGGTTGCCGTTTCCTTTTCCAATTCATGAAAGTGAAAAGTGAAAGTCAAGTCGCTCAGTTGTGCCCAACTCTTCGCGACCCCATGGACTGCAGCCCACCAGGCTCCTCTGTCCTTGAGATTTTCTAGGCAAGAGTACTGGAGTGGGGTGCCATTGCTTTGTCCGCTTGGTTGTGTTATTTAGCTAAACACCCACCAAGAGGGAAACCTTGCGTCTGGGATAACACTGCCTCATTCTTGCCTTCCCTTCCTTCTATGCTGAGCATCTTTGCTTTGTATCCAAAGCTCCTTTCACAGTGGGAGAAGTACTCTACCACTCCTAGGAATCTCTTTATTTTCCTCTTGCCCTTTCTAGACTAGCTCCACCCTGAAACTGAGCTGGACACTGTGGGGTTCCTGGACATGGAAGCCTCTCTGTTCCCTGTCTCTTTTCTATTGAAACAGAGTCTAGTCTCCATGACTTTGCCTGAGCTCCAAAGGGCAGATTCAGTCAGTTCAGTTCAGTAGATCCGTCATGTCTGACTCTTCAAGCCCATGGACTGCAGCATGCCAGGCTTCCCTGTCCATCACCAACTTCCGGACCTTAGTCAAACTCATGTCCATTGAGTCGGTGATGCCATCCAACCATCTCACCCTCTGTCGTCCCCTTCTCCTGCCTTCAATCTTTCCCAGCATTAGGGTCTTTTCTAAGGAGTCAGTTCTTCCAATCAGGTGGCCAAAAGATTGGAGTTTCAGCTTCAACATCAGTTCTTCCAATGAATATTCAGGAATGATTTCCTTTAGGATGGACTGGTTGGATTTCCTTGCAGTCCAAGGGACTCTCAAGCATCTTCTCCAACACCACAGTTCATAAGCATCAATTCTTTGACACTCAGCTTTCTTTATGGTCCAACTCTGACATCCATACATGACTACTGGAAAAATCATAGCTTTGACTAGACGGACCTTTGTTGGCAAAGTAATGTCTCTGCTTTTTAATATGCTGTGTAGGCTGATCATAACTTTCCTTCCAAGGAGTAAGCATGTTTTAATTTCAGGGCTGCAGTCACCATCTGCAGTGATTTTGGAGCCCAGAAAAATAAAGTCAGCCACTGTTTCCACGTTTCCCCACCTATTTGCCATGCAGTGATGGGACTGGATGCCATGATATTAGTTTTTTGAACGTTGAGTTTTTGATTAGCAGTGTCCTGATCTGTGATCTCCCTTACTATGTGCTGGGGAATGGGTACTGCTGAGAATCAGCCAAGCCTTAGACACCGGAAGAGACCATACCAGCTACAGAGCCAGAGGCTGTATAAATTAGAATCTGAATCTTTGTTGTCTAGGAAGCTGAAGTAATTATCTTCACTAGGGGTCCAGGGAGCTGAGAGGCAGCACAATCAGGTGGTTGCACTGGTTTACTCTACGAGGAAGACATTTTAATCAGCTTGCCTGTCAGTCGCCATGACAGCTTACACTCAAGTACACCACCACAAGCAGAAAGTCTGGATTAGCTAGTCACGCTGAAAAACTGGGAGCAAAATACCTGTCATCTTCTAGATTTAAAAAAAAAGGAAGAAAACTATTGAAAACCATGTGCATATTTTCCCCTAATAAGGGAAAGCCCATTTCTTCTATAATCAAAATACTAATTTTGTGAGTATTTCTCCAAACTAAAATTGTACAGGAGAACTAACGCTATAAACACTTTACTGTACGATGAGTATACAGGTGTTCTTTTTGTTTTAAGAACAACATTTTACATTTCAAGTTCAAGAAGTTTTATAAAATGAATAAATTCATAGAAGTATGGAATTAATGAACTCTGCGGAAGCATTTTTCATACTGTTCATGGGGTTCTCAAGGCAAGAATAATGAAGTGGTTTGCCATTCCCTTCTCCAGTGGACCACATTCTGTCAGACCTCTCCATCATGACCTGTCTGTCTTGTGGTGTTGGAGAAGACTCTTGAGAGTCCCTTGGACTGCAAGGAGATCCAACCAGTCCATCCTAAAGGAGATCAGTCCTGAATATTCATTGGAAGGACTGATGCTAAAGCTGAAACTACAATTCTTTGGCCATGTGATTGGAAGGACTGACTCATTTGAAAAGACCCTGATGCTGGAAAAGATTGAAGGAGGGAGGAGATCTGGATGACAGAGGATGAGATGGTTGGATGGCATCATCGACTCAATAGACATGAGTTTGAACAGACTCTGGGAGATGGTGAAGGACAGGGAGGCCTGGCCTGCTGCAGTTCATGGGGTCACAAAGAGTCAGACAAGACTGAGTGAATGAACCATAAAATAAAGCATATCGGAAAGTGCTCATTAGAAAGTCTTTGAAGGAAAAAGGAATAGCTTTGACCCCAGCATTGTTGTAAGGTGACCATCCTTGGCCACTGGGCATGTTCCTTTGGGCAGGCACTTTCACATATTTACAGTTCATAACTATGGTAAATGAACGGTGATTGTTTTGGATTACACGTGTGTAGAAGATGGTCACGGTTTAATCAGTCTCAGCCAGTTGCTGGTCACTTGGGTGACTCTTCACTTTGCTTTCTGTGAAATGACTAAACCAGCGAGGTAGGAGGAAGCCCCACCTTCTCCCACCTTGTCCAGCTCCCTGTCGAGTGGAAGGAGCATTTCTGGGGGTAGATGGCACAGTGGCTTCTCAGTATAAATAGGATCCCTTCTGAATACCGGATTTATCCACTTTGATTTATGTAGTTCATAAAGTTCTTTGTTATTTATTTTAAACTTTTATAAAATAATTTTTGGCTTTCTAAATCTGCTGTCTTCCAGCTCGCTGGTTTAGGGAGTACTTATGTCCTGGCTGGCTCACAATAGTCATTCTTGGCAGACCTTGTCCATCTATCCATCTGTCCATTCATTCAATTATTCTATGAGTCTCCAATGTATCAAAAATTCAGAGCTTCTGAATTTTCCAAAGAGTAAGGTAATGTCCCAGGCTGCCCAATGCTCTCTAGCTTCCCCTACTGTTCTACCATTAAAGTAATCAGTGTAAATTTGGCTTCAGGAAGGACCAGGTGGCACTAGCAGTAAAGAACCTGCCTGCCAGTAAGAAGACATAAAAGATGCGGGTTCGGTGCCTGGGTCAGGAAGATCCCCTGGAGGAGGGCATGGCAACCTACTCCAGTATTCTCGCCTGGAGAATTCCATGCAACCATAGGGCTGCAGAAGAATCGGACATGACTAAAGTGACTTAGCAAGTGTGCAGGGACTGAAGTCCATGTTAGCACTGTCTCGTTTCTCTTGCTCTTGGCTTCTTAGAGGAAAGGCTGCACAGCGGAACTGGTCATGAGAAATTGGTGAAATAATTTCAGTTGACCCTACACACAAATACCTTGTCATGGTGCTTGTCATTGTTCCCACTGGTACCCTGTTCATATCACAAAGTATGAGCCCATTTACTAATGACGGGGCTATCACATTAACCACTAACATTTGTTAGTCAAATGCAGTGTGTCAAATGTGACACCAAGTGTTGTAAATATAATTTTGATTGGTCCTCACAACTGTCACTATCTCCATTGTTCCTGTTGTGGAGACGGAGTGTTGCTGTTAGTGAAACCAAGCAGGACACTGTGGAGCTCCTGGGTATGGAAGCATTTCTGTGTCCCTTGTTTCTCGTTTGTAAGGAACAGACTCCAGCCAGCATGACCTTCCCTGAGTTTCAAAGGGCAGGTTTAAATAGTCCTAATCAGGGGAGGCAGAGGGTGCTGAGACAAGGGAGGAGCAGTCAGGAAGCAACAGTGCAGCCTTGGGGCAAGGTCCTGGTTTCGCCTCAAGGGATACACAGAACAGTGTTTTTGAGCTCTTTTAGAAACTAAGACCCCAAACAAATGGAAGATGTCAGCATTCTTCCTTCCAGAGAAGATCAGAGTATGATAACCTCCATAAGTTCATCGAGAGAGCACCTGAGGACAGATGAAAGACACCCAGAAGCTTATCAGGGGACCTCTTGAAGCCGGAATAAAGGAATGCTGGCCTGGTAGAACCCAGTCCTTATCAGCAACCCTGCCGTTGGATGATTGCTATAAAACTCCTCACCAGATCCCTCCCCCAACTCTGGGTTGGGACACAGTTTTGAGAGGCCTGTGACTGCTGGCCCCCTTTACAGTAACATTATTCTTTTCTGCTTCACATTCCGCACACATGCACAAAGACTGCGTTTCCAGCGTCTTCAGCATGCAGATTCGGGACCATGGTCTTACAAAGGCATGGCTTTCTGCAGTGCTTCCTTCCAGTATCACCAGGGTCTCCTGTGCATCACTGGCAAATGCATTACCAGCCTCCTGCCCTGTTTCTAGGAGGCGCCCGGTTTCCCTGCCTCAACTGGGCTCCTTGCTTGATCTCCTGTTGTTGGAAGGGTCTCTCTGTTGTCTGTCAGCTCCGCAGGGAAGAAAGGGAGAGGACTGGGCCCTTGCCTCTCTTATGCTAACTTCTCCCTATATATGTTTCTGTTTTCAATTGACTGGAAAAAATTGGTCTTCTGATTTCAACTGGCAGGGACCCCCTGGAAGTTTTCAGGGGAAGAGGAGGTATCTTACTAGCGTTTAGGAGGTCTTTGATTTCCTAGGGGGTCCAGAGGGTTTGCTTAGCTGCTTGTGTTCAAAGGTAAGTGCTTCGGGGCTCAGCACCTTCAGGGCTTTCTGTCTTTTAAATAATCCTATTTATTAAGGTAGGAGCCAATTTTCTTAAAGTTGCTCAAAGTTCTGCTCGGTCAAAGATAAGTATCTCCCAACAGAGGCTTTTTGTTTGCATTTTGCCCAAGGCCTATCTCTCTGCTTTCAGTCTGGGGAAATCCAGGGAGGATGTTAGAGATCCACTTCACTAATTCATGGCCAATTAGGGAGCTTTGTTTTGAACCTGACTCGAAGGTCGCTTTGCCAGTAGATTTGGAGCCTTGCCCGCTTGCACTCTGGGGAATTAAAAAAATTTCCTTCAGTTGGTTAGAAAACAGAATTTTGAAGCTAATGGTGGAAACAGTTCCCACTTTGGGCATAGCTTCTTACACTGATACAATACACTATGCTTTATTATCGAACAAATGTTTGCTTTCTATTATGTAGCTTCAGGCTAAGTCCCTGTATCTTTAATTTGTTTTTTTTTTTTTCACATCTAACTCTACTTTGTTGTAACCTGCACACCTGGAAGCTGATCTAGGGTATACATATAGAAAGGGACAGGATTCTCCTATTGGGTGATGGTGAAGTGGGTTTTTTCGAAGTTGGAGTTTTGGTCTAATTAGTTTTCTTTGCTTGGGACATTGTCTCAGTTTCATCCTGAATTATGCTATGAAGAGGTGATGACCATAGTTAAACAGGACTGGAAGGTTTCTTAGGTGGTTGCTGTTGACTGATAAAGTGCTTTTGACTTCTGGAAGGATGTAAATTAGCTTAGGTGTGGCTTACATTGAAAAAAGAAAAATCTCTTAGGCATAGCAAAAGTTTTGTTCTGTGAGGAAACTAAAGTGCCCAGATTGTGAAGCAAGAGGTATGCTTGCTCTTTGTTTTTTAATGAAGGAAAACCTTAACGTGCATGTCTTAGGGCCCTACCTTTCTACTATATTGATTCATAGCTTCCGAAAGATTATTTTGCTAAATGCCATTATAAGTTGATTTTTTGTGGCCTCAAACTTGAGCTCCATGCTTAAACAAACAAGCAAAACCAAAAACACTCCCACGATTTTCTGGGTTGGATTCTTTTACCTGCTTCAACGTCGAGAGAGTAGCTATCTATTTCCAGATCAAGTCGTTGGGCTGCTGTGGAACGAAAATCCTCCAAGACACCTCGCACCGCCTTGGTGAGGTTATATGGCACTGATTTAGCAAACCTCACTTTGCTATTCACAATCACGCTCCCATTTCTGAAGTTAAGTATCTCAAGTTGCTTAAAACCCGTAAGATTGGATCGCAGATATGGAACCAGCTGCGAAAACAAAAGACAGTTTACTCTTAATGGTGTTGCAAGTGCTCAGCTGCTGCTAATTCCATTTATACTCACATTTCATTATCTGAGGCATAAATTTCAGTTCCTTTTTTATGTTTGTGTTTGGATTTAATGTGAGACCAGAACACCGCTACTTAGAGGTCTGTTTGCAGTGATTATGTCCCATATTTCCACTTTTCTGTGTATTAAGATGGATGGGCAGTGATTTTCTTCATGATGAATTGTGAGAACAGAGGATTGAAAAAGAAATCCTGGTCAACACGGTCAGCCAAGCAGGGATGCCAGGTTCAGTTATTTAAAAAAAAAATCCAAGTAAATAAAAACATGTTCCAAATGGAACAGTAGCAGATTGACCTATGCGCGGTAAATGGAGCATCTGTTTGGAAGCGACCACTATGAAATGACCTACTGAGATAAACACCAGCATAAACCTGGGCTCATTGGTCTGTTCAGGGTGTTTCATGCCACCACCAACTCCCTGCAGTGGGAACTGAAGAACTCGGTCCTCAGGAGACTAGGTGTCAGTCCTCAGATAGCTGCTCACCAGACGTGTGACTTCCTCAGTCCACATACCCTACTAAGTTGTACCCCAGTGCTCTTATTTGAATTGTGAGGGAGAAGAAAAATGGCTCCCTAAGGACCTTTTTCAGGCTAGAATTTAAGTATCTTAAAATGATGCTACAGGGAGTTGTGCTTCACATTCCCACACCTGCCTCCTGAGACCCACAACCAGCCTTTTTTTTTTTTTTTTGCCACACCCCATGACACATGGGAACTTAGTTTGCTGACTAGGGATCTGAACACTGGAAGCACAGAGCCTTAACCACTGAACGGCCAGGGAATTCCCCACAGCCATCCTGGAGATCACTTTTCAGGAATGTCTGAAACTCAGTGATGTCTGCTTTGTTCCTGGCTCTGAAAATGGGACCTCTCCTTCATGAACTGACACCCACAGACCCAGAGAGGACACAGATACAAACTCTAATCTCCCAGGCTTGGCCCAGACCTGCTTTTCCTTTGTCCCCATCTCCACCCCACCAGACTCTGACTCAAACCCACATGTTGGTACCACCTCCAGTTAACCACCCCCTCAAGGTTATTATGAAAATATAATGAAATTTTATACAGAGTGTGGAATTACTCCTATTTTCTCCCATGTACTTTGACTACACTCATTCTTTGTGTCTTAACATTGCTTTGGCCTCTAATGGGAATTCCCTGTCCTCACTTCATGTGCAGACAACTAGCTGCTCCCTTTCCCCAAATCCATTCTTCTCTTCTTCATGGCTAAGAGGCTGCCTTGCTAGAGCCCACATTTCCCACCCTCCTTTGCAGCAAGGTGTGGCCACATGACCAATTCCCACCAATTGGATATGAGTTAAAGAGGTGTGGGCAACTTTGGCATCACTTGCTTAGGATATTGCTTGCCCCGGGGTTCCTCACTTTCCCCTTCTCACAAGTAGAAACAGAGATGTATCAGTTACGAATGATTCTACATGCAGCACAGCAAAGGAGACACCAACATGAAGAACAGACTTTCAGACTCAGTGGGAGAAGGACAATGTGGGATGATTTGAGAGAATCGCATCGAAACATGTACATTGCCATATGTGAAGCAGATGACCAGTGCCAGGTCAGTGCATGAAGCCGGGCACCCAAAGCTGGTGCTCTGGAAAAGCCTGGAGGGGTGGGGTGGGGAGGGGTGTGGGAGGAGGGCTCAGGATGGGGGGACACATGCGTACCTATGGCTGATTCATGTTGATATATGGGAGAAACCATCACAATATAGTAAAATAAATATCCTCCCATTAAAATAAATAAATAAAAGAGATGTACCAGTGACCCAGCTTTGGATGTGAGAGTAAGGAAACACCCTTGGGGTTGGCAGAGTTATAAATGGAGGGAATGTGAGTCCGTGGATGACTCTGTAGAGCAGAGTTGTCCCACCCACCAAGTGAAAGAAAATAAACTCATATTCTATTTAAGTTGCTATATTCTTGGTCTCTTCATTATGGCAGCCTAGAGGCATCCTAGTTAATACGCCTGGACTTGGTACCCTGGGCCTCTGTTCCTTGAGATTGTCCCAACATCAGTTTACCTCACTTGGGAAGTGGGTACCGCACAAAGTCTTATTTAAAGTTCACTTGAAGAATCGGTTTTAATGTGGTTTTAATTTGCATAGTGATTTAACTTACATGGAGCTTACAAATATTTTTTTCTTATTTTCAGAAATTCTGTAACCTTTGTGATGGGCATTGTGTACTTGAATTTAATTATCCATGGCTGTGAGAAGTTCATAGGTTAGCAGTTTTCATTGTGTATGTATTTCTACAAAAGTATTTGAAGAAACAAAATAAATATGCGATTTTGGGGGGCGTTTCATAATCAGAGTTATATGCTTTTTGATGATCTCACTTTCTTTGTTAGTTGTTGGGATGCTGAGCCATTTTGTAATTTTATTTTTTTGTTGGTTTGTTTTGCAAGAACATAAAGGGAACTTAAAAAAAAAAAAAAGATTTCTTATACCTGAACACTTGACCTCATCTCTCCTGGACTTTTCTAGCCTTGAAACTTTTTGTCAGATGGCTGGTAAAACAGAATGAACTTAGGAAAAGCCTGCTTATATTATTTATAAATTCCAAGTTCAGTTCTTGAGTGGTTATATATTATTCCCAGGAAAACGAAATCTAGAGGAACTATAATGAAAAGGTCTTAGGAATAAGTTTGTTCCCAGATAGCTGAGTGGCTGCCTCATATGTCTACCATAGAGTTCTTATCTGTTGGATCCAAATCCATCTCAACACTCTAGTTGAATGCTATCAGCAACACATATCTCAGAAGCTTGTCCCTTCCAAATCGCATTGCTCAAGACAGCAGTGATTACATTATAAAGTAACAACAAAAAGGAAAGGAGACACACAGAGTTGTAAGCGGTGTCCACTTACCAGTTCTGTGAATCGCTGCTCCAGAGCTTGATATTCAAGCGAACTCTTGTTAAACAGGTCAGTGGAGAAGGGCATGTTGGCTACACGCAAACTGAAGAACACCACCAACTCCCGGCCCCTGGCAGCAACGGTCATAGTGCTGGTGGTGATGTAGTGCAGACCTGGGTCAGGAGTGATGTTCTCCAGGAAATAATCCGGGCTGGAAGCATACCCGCTGAATCCTGGGACCTCAGAGGAGGTAGGAGTGTTAGTGAGACCCGTTCCATCTAAGTCTTCCATTGCATCTTGGCTGCTGGTACTCAACCGGTCTTCTGAAGATGTAGGCAAGTGTGAAATTTCTGGAACCAATGGGCTGATGGCAGAATAATCATCAGTGGGGACAGTAAGCCGTGGGATTAGTACTGTCTGGTCAATGGACATTATGTCTGTGGCACTTTGATCAGTCTGAGAAAAGACGCTTGATGCAGTGAAAAAAGGTAGAGTTTCTGATAGGGAGGTAGAGGTCACAGCAGATGGAGCCCAAGAACCATCCGTGGGCGAAGCTCCTGAGACCAATTCATTATGTCCAAGCAGCCCCACAAAAAAAAAGAAAGCAAAAAAGAAAATCCAAAGTTAAAATTAATTTTGGAAAAGATAGCATTTGAATTAATTATTTTAATATCATATTTGGTTTTACTTATTTTTTAATTTCTAGATTTTTTCCAAGTTTTATTGAGATATAATTGATATACCTCACTGTATAAATTTAAGATGTATAGCATAATGGTTTGACTTACATATACAGTGAAGTAATTACCACGTTTAGTATCATATTTCAAAAAACAAATTGGTACAGAAAGGGCAGGCAGCCCTATATCCACACTTAGGGAGACAGAGGCTAGGTGTCTATAACCATTTTATTCAGGTCCAATACTTGTGGATATGTGAGTCTAAAAGAGCACCAATTGCCTAGAATTTTCAGAATTACTGCCCAGTGAGACACAGCACACATAAGGACCAGGTGGTAAAAAATGACTAGGTCAGCAGGTGGTACAAACCACAGATGGCTTTGGGATAGACTTGGATCCCACATACCCATCTGGAACTCTCAGCCAATTAGTTGGGCACTTTTGGCCTGAAAATTTCGTTCAGTTTCCAATCATGCAGTCTGAATTTTATGCAACTGGATTTTTTGGGGATCACAATTATCACATTTTGGTAGTTTTACTAATCAAAATTTAAATCATGCTTTTCCAAAATTGGATAATCGAAATGAACAATTTGCCTGTTTGCAAAATAATATTGAAAGTGTGAAGCTGTAGGTTACACACAAATAATTTTGCATTGGCCATGCAAGTAAATATTTGATACTATTTAAAGGTATTTTCATTCCTACATGATTATATCTTGATAATACTACAACTTTGTATTACTTTCTTGAGTAAGTACATATTGAACTACTGAAGTCCACTCCCTTTTTGGTGCAAAATTAAAATCAATAAGTATTTATGAACTAAAAGAGTGGTTATATGAAGCTTTCAGATAAAGAGATTGGTGGGTTATTAAAATATTCCAATAAACCTAAATTCCACAGCCACTGACAATATTTAAGGCATTAGGTAGATCAAAACAGGGAGCTTTCTGTGATTACTTTGGTGGCATTTTGGCAAATATGTGGGAAAGCTGTGCTCAAATTCAAACGCTAAGCATGATGAATGGACTGTCTGGAGGCAGATATAATCTTTGGACTCTCAGTCAGCTAATTTACTAGAGTACAATCACCCAAACTGAAATTCCAAGTGATAAACAGCTCTGAAAGGTGGAATCATATTACTTTTATTAGTTTCTTAAAATAAAAACTGTCTATGGTGAATTGCAAGCAGATTTCAAAGAAGTTCCCCCTTTCTTTCCCCCTTGGAGGATGCCTAGGTTTGTCTACTATTAGAATGAAGTTTCCCAACATCTAAGATATGTCTGGACATACACTTGTAGTTTTATTCACCTCTCCATTGCTATGGACTGAATGTTTGCCTCCTTCCAAAATTTATGTGTCACAGTCCTCACCTCCAGTGTGACAGTATCTGGAGGAACAGTCTTTCGGAGGTAATTAAGTCATGAGGATGGAGCCCTCATGAATGGGATTAGTGCCCTTATAAATAAGAAGAGACAGGAGAGATGATCCATCTCTGCCATGTGCAGATGCAGCAAGAAGGCATCTGTGTGTTGACTGGAAAAAAGACCCTCTCCAGGAACCAGATGAGTCAGCAGCTTGATTTTGGACATTTTAGCCTACAGAACTGTGAGGAATAAACTTCTGTAGCTTAAGCCACCCAGTCTATGACGTTTTGCTATATGGTAGCAGCCCGAGCTGTCTAGAACACCCGTGGGAGGACCTGGGATGAGTGAATCGAACACTTTGAGTACTATCAGTGGTTTGATTCGACCTCTTGGTGTTATGGAGAAACACATTTGAATTCATTCTCCTAGGATGCGATCTCAGCACCCTTCCAGATGACCAGGGCCAGGGAAGAAGACCAATGACATGTGTCTTCATTCTTCTCTGGGTCAATGTCTCACTACTCACACCTTTTCCAGTATGCAGACTTCAGTCAGATTAAAACAATCTGCAGCATTACGTTATCAGCCAACAAAAATGAATTTCTTTTTCCCTTTGTAGCCTCTTCACATCAATCATTCACATTCACAATAAACCCAACCAAGTTCATTTCACTGATAGAATAGTTGGCTATTTAAATGAACATTGTTAGGTGAAAGACAGGGTTCCCACTGGAATACACTTATACTAAATCATCATTTCTTTATCTGAAATTTAAACTAAGTTGGTTATCTTGTATTTTTCTTTGCTGAATTTAGTATCCCTATCTAAGTGTGATTTTAAAAGACTCGTTATATTGGACTTCCCTTGTGGCTCAGACGGTAAAGCCTCTGTCTACACTGTGGCAGATCCAGGTTTGAGCCCTGAGTTGGGAAGATCCCCTGGAGAAGGAAATGGCATCTACTCCAGTACTATTGCCTGGAAAATCCCACGGACAGAGGAGCCTGGCAGGCTGCAGTCTATGGGGTTGCAAAGAGTCGGACATGACTGAGCGAATTCACTTCACTTATATTCTCTCAGCTTGATATTGAAACCAGTAAGGCTATAGTCAGAGACTGACAGAGACTGAGCCAGAACTGTGTTTGAGGTCAGCAGTGGACTGCCACAGGGGCAGGGGCTCTGGGTGCAGTAGACTTGGGTATGGCATAAGCCCTCTTGGAGGAGGTGGCCATTAACCCCACCATGGAGCTGCTGGAACGTACACAGGACTGGGGAATAGACTCTTTGAGGACACAAACAGAACTTTGTGTGCAACAGCACCCAGGAGAAAGGAGCAGTGATCCCACAAGAGACTGACCCAGACTTGCCCATGAATTTCCAGGAGTCTCCAGCAGAGGCATGAGTCGGTGGTGACCACCTGCAGGCTTTGGGGCAGTGAGTGTAGCAGTACATGCTTGGGATCTGTTGAAGGAGGTCCCCATTATCTTTATTACCTCCACCATAGTCTGGCACCAGGTAAATAGCAGGGAGGGAACACAGCTCCACCCATCAACAGAAAATTAGATTAAAGATTTACTGAGCACTCCCCAGGAGAGTGCTATTTCATGGGAAATAGATGGGGAAACAGTGGAAACAGTGTCAGACTTTATTTTGGGGGGCACCAAAATCACTGCAGATGGTGACTGCAGCCATGAAATTAAAAGATGCTTACTCCTTGGAAGAAAAGTTATGACCAACCTAGATAGCATATTCAAAAGCAGAGACATTACTTTGCTGACTAAGGTCCGTCTAGTCAAGGCTATGGTTTTCCCTGTGGTCATGTATGGATAGTGAATGTTGGACTGTGAAGAAGGCTGGGCACCGAAGAATTGATGCTTTTGAACTGTGGTGTTGGAGAAGACTCTTGAGAGTCCCTTGGACTGCAAGAAGCTCCTACCAGTCCATCCTAAAGGAGATCAGCCCTGGGATTTCTTTGGAAGGAATGATGCTAAAGCTGAAACTCCAATACTTTGGCCACCTCATGTGAAGAGTTGACTCATTGGAAAAGACTCTGATGCTGGGAGGGACTGGGGGCAGGAGGAGAAGGGGATGACAGAGGATGAGATGGCTGGCTGGCATCACTGACTGGATGGACGCGACTCTGAGTGAACTCCGGGAGTTGGTGATGGACAAGGAGGCCTGGCGTGCTGCGATTCATGGGGTCTCAAAGAGTCGGACATGACTGAGCGACTGAATTGAACTGAACCCCACCCATCAGAATAAGATCTAGTTTCCCCCTCAGTCAGTCTCTCCCATCAGGAAGCTTCCATAAGCCTCTTATCTTTCTCCATCCGAGGGCAGACAGACTGAAAACCACAGTCACAGAAAACTAACCAATCTGAGCACATGGACCACAGCCTTGTCTAACTCAATGAATTTATGAACAATGCTGCGTGAGGCCACCCAAGACGGACGGGTCATGGTGGAGAGGTCTGACAAAATGTGGTCCACTGGAGAAAGGAATGGCAAACCACTTCAGTATTCTTGCCTTGAGAACCCTATGAGCAGTATGAAAAGGCAAAAAGATAGGACACCGAAAGATGAATTCCCCAGGTTGGTAGGTGCCTGATATGCTACTGGAGATCAGTGGAAAAATAACTCCAGAAAGAATGAAGAGATAGAGCCAAAGCAAAAACAACACCCAGTTGTGGATGTAACTGGTGATAGAATCAAAGTCCAATGCTATTAAGAGCAATATTGCATAGGAACCTGGAATGTCAGGTCCATGAATCAAGGCAAATTGGAAGTGGTCAAACAGGAGACGGCAAGAATGAACATTGACACTATAGGAATCAGCGAACTAAAATGGACTGGAATTGGAGAATTTAACTCAGATGACCATGATATGTACTACTGCAGGCAGGAATCCCTTAGAAGAAATGGAGTAGCCATCATAGTCAATGAAAGAGTCTGAAATGCGGTACTTGGATACAATCTCAAAAAAATGACAGAATGATTTCTGTTCATTTCCAAGGCAAACCATTCAATATCACAGTAATCCACGTCTATGCCCCAATCAGTAATGCTGAAGAAGCTGAAGTTGAACAGTTCTATGAAGACCTACAAGACCTGCTAGAACTAACACCCAAAAAAGATGTCCTTTTCATTATAGGGGACTGGAATGCAAAAGTAGGAAGTCAAGAAACATCTGGAGTAACAGGCAAATTTGGCCTTGGAATACGAAATGAAGCAGGGCAAAGGCTAACAGGGCAAAGAGAATGCACTGGTCATAGCAAACACCCGCTTCTAGCAACACAAGAGAAGACTCTACACATGGACATCACCAGATGGTCAATACTGAAATCAGATTGATTATATTCTTTGCAGCCAAAGATGGAGAAGCTCTATACAGTCAGCAAAAACAACACCGGGAGCTGACTCGGATCAGGAACTCCTTATTGCCAAATTCAGACTTAAATTGAAGAAAGTAGGCAAAACCACTAGATCATTCAGGTATGACCTAAATCAAATCCCTTACGATTATATAGTGGAAGTGACAAAGAGATTCGAGGGATTAGATCTGATAGACAGAGTGTCTGATGAACCATGGACAGAGGTTTGTGAGATTGTATAGGAGACAGGGATCAAGACTATCCCCAAGAAAAAGAAATGCAAAAAAGCAAAATGGCTGTCTGAGGAGGCCTTACAAATAGCTGTGAAAAGAAGAGAAGTGAAAAGCAAAGGAGAAAAGGAATGATATAAGCATCTGAATGCAGAGTTCCAAAGAATAGCAAGGAGAGATACGGAAGGCTTCCTCAGCGATCAATGCAAAGAAATAGAGGAAAACAACAGAATGGGAAAGACTAGAGATCTCTTCAAGAAAATTAGAGATACCAAGGGAACATTTCATGCAAAGATGAGCACAATAAAGGACAGAAATGGTATGGACCTAACAGAAGCAGAAGATATTAAAAAGAGGTGGCAAGAATATACAGAAGAACTGTACAAAAAAGATCTTAACAACCCAGATAATCACAATGGTGTGCTCACTCACCTAGAGTTAGACATCCTAGAGCATGAAGTCAAGGGGTCCTTGGGAAGCATCACTACAAACAAAGCTAGTGGAGGTGATAGAATTTCAGTTGAGCTATTTCAAATCCTAAAAGATGATGCTGTGAAAGTGCTGCACTCAATATGCCAGCAAATTTGGAAAACTCAGCAGTGGCCACAGGACTGGAAAAGGTCAGTTTTCATTCCAATCCCAAAGAAAGGCAATGCCAAACAATGCTCAAACTACAGCACAATTGCACTCATCTCACACACTAGTAAAGTAATGCTCAGAATTCTCCAAGCCAGGTTTCAACAACATGTGAACCGTGAACTTCCAGATGTTCAAGCTGGTTTTAGAAAAGGCAGAGGAATCAGAGATCAAATTGCCAACATCCGTTGGGTTATTGAAAAAACAAGACAGTCTCAGAAAAACATCTATTTCTGCTTTATTGGCTATGCCAAATTATCACCACAAACTGTGGAAAATTCTGAAAGAGATGGGAACAAAAGGCCACCTGACCTGCCTCCTGAGAAATCTGTATGCAGGTCAGGAAGCAACAGTTAGAACTGGACACAGAACAACAGACTGGTTCTAAATAGGAAAAGGAATACATCAAGGCTGTATACTGTCACCCTGCTTATTTAACTTATATCCAGAGTACATCATGAGAAACGCTGGACTGACTGAAGCATAAGCTGGAATCAAGATTGCTGGAAGAAATATCAATAACCTCAGATATGCAGAGGACACCACCCTTATGGCAGAAAGTGAAAAAAAAAAAACTAAAGAACCTCTTGATGAAAGTGTAAGAGGAGAGTGAAAAAGTTGGCTTAAAACTCAACATTCAGAAAACTAAGATCATGGCATCCAGTCCCATCACTTCATGGCAAATAGATGGGGAAACAATGAAAACTGCTACAGACCTTATTTTCTTGGGCTCCAAAATCACTGCAGATGGTGACTGCAGCCATGAAATTAAAAGACGCTTACTCTTTGGAAGAAAAGCTTTGACCAACTTAGACAGCATATTAAAAAGCAGAGACATAACTTTGCCAACAAAGGTCCATCTACTCAAAGCTATGGTTTTTCCAGTAGTCATGTATGGATGTGATAGTTGGACTGTGAGGAAGGCTGAGCACCGCAGAATTGATGCTTTGGAACTGTGGTGTTGGAGAAGACTCTTGAGAGTCCCTTGGACTATAAGGAGATCCAACCAGTCCATCCTAAAGGAAATCAGTTCTGAATATTCATTGGAAGGACTGAAGTTGAAGATGAAACTCCAATCCTTTGGCCACTGATGTGAAGAACTGACTTATTTGAAAAGACCCCGATGCTGGGAGAGATTGCAGGTGGGAGGAGAAGGGGACGACAGAGGTTGAGATGGTTGGATGGCATCATCGACTCAATGGACATGAGTCTGAGTAAGCTCCGGGAGTTGGTGAAGGACAGGGAGGGCTGGCGTGCTGCACTCCATGGGATCGCAGACTCGGACACGACTGAGCGATTGAACTGACTGACTGAAGGCTATAGTCAATTCTTTCAAAATAAAACTTTCTTAGAAACCTTACCACCATTTATAAATGTATTTTAAATAATTATGTTTTCACCAGATTCTTATGCAAAACACATGGCAACAGCAAAAGCCATTCTGATCTTGAAGTTTTTACACGGCAGTGGAGACGGCAAGCACAAAGAGCCAAGGCCACTTATTTCATCATGGGGGATGCAGAACAGATCCAAAACAACTTGACTTTTTAGGTATCAGCCAAAGAACATTATGCAAGTTAAAAAAAAGAAAAGCAAAAACAAAGAAAATGTTAAATTCCAGGAAAACAGAAAGTAAACATATTTAGGGCAAATAGGTCTGCTGTGAATACATAATGTAAGCCCTGAATATTGATTCAATAATAGTTGTTACCATGCGGAGAGGGAAGCGTGTTGTAGAACCTCAAATTCCTAATTGCAGTAATAGGAAGTTAGTAAATAATATATGAAACAGATGGCTCAAAGGATACATATCATTTAGAAATAAGGCAAGAATAAATACCAGAAGAAAGAGCGGAGTTAAAAGGGAGTACTTTTGGTAACTGGGCCTGCACAGAAGGGAAGTGTGAGGTAGCAAAATGCCCTATTTGTCAGAATACTTTAATACGATTTGGCTTTAGAAAAAATGACACTTTTTATTTTGAGGCCACTGAATATTCAAATGCTGTTCTAAGAACTGTAGAGAGGGCATCGGTGAAGATGGCAGAGGAAGAGATCCCAAAAGTGAAGCTGGCCTTCACGTTGGAAAGTTACAGGTCGCAAGTAGCTGTGATACAATAAGAAAAACATATTTGTCTCCGCCTCCAGTTCCTGACGCAGAGCTCCTAAATTTCTGAACCTTGGGCAGCAGCAGCTGGAAAAGTCTGTAGTCAAATCTGTTTCAGGGAGGAAACGGGAGCCGTGCGTGTTTGCCTGCTTCCCCGGTGCTAAATCCAGGGAGATGATCACAGGAAGGGCTTGGTGTTCGTTTAAAACTGTTTTCGTTTTCTGCGGCTCTGGGGGACGTGTGAATGATGAATGCCATTGGCTGCCAGAGCTGGGTGACCTGGGAGTCAGTTCCTCCCATGGCAGCCATAAAAACTGGCAAAGCTCAGTTTATAACTTGTTGATCAGAAGTACAAGTGTCAGCTTGGCACTTTGGTATCTATGGTAGGGGGCAGTTTTGAGGATCTGAGCTCCTTATCTGTGGGCTCTGTACCAACTCCAGGTGTTCAGTGTCATAAATGAGTTGGAGGACACCCAGTTGATGTCTGGAAAGTTAAGCATTGATTTTAGGAAAATACCCTACACGTTTGATTTTAGAAGTGCTGTGAATAGAAAAAATAGTTCGTTTAGTAACCAAACCCTCAGGAACTTTGATAACCAGAGCCCTCCTTGAAGCAGTTACTTGATGATACATTCCAGCCAACTGAAAGATAAATCAAAACAGAGAACTTAGGAATGGAGAAGCTGTGATAGGAGGTTTGAGATTGAGCCTTAAATTCATTTAAACGTGGAATTCTGTCCAAGAAGCCACAGGAGTTGTAGCAGCAGAATCAGTTTTAAATTTATAAACTTTGACAATGTATAATAACTCACCTAATTATCAAGACTTGGGATATGGGGGAGTGAAGACGGCTGGACTGTGAGTATTCTGATAATCCTGCCTTTTATAATAATACATCAAAATGCTGTTTAATGTTGGTACATAGACAGGAAATGTGATAATGTCTCAAATTAATATTTTAGGTAATCTTTTTTAGCCTTTAGGGATCTTTCAATAATGAGTATATCATAAAGTAAGGAAATATTTATCTGAAATTCAGCAGTTTCTTAAGTTTTATCTCAGTTTAACTTTCTTATGTTAAAGTCAAGTAAAATTAAATGCAGTCCATTTTATTTGAATAGCATTCCAGAAACATTTCATATTTGTAAAAGCACTTAATCTAGCCTATCTTTTAAAATGTATTGAGAGACAGCTGGAAAGACAGATTTAGCATTTAAATATTTGTGAGCAGCACAGTTTTAATATTATTTTATTTTCTCTTTTTGGTAATTTTCTTCATCCTTTAACACTTTAAATAACAAGCATGTATCACTTAAAAATATTAAAAAGAATTTTTTAAGTCTATTGTTTAGTCTCTTATGTAATTTTTTCTTGGTGAAACTTGAGGTCACTGAAATCTCCAATATTATCCTTCTGTGCACTGTGAAATATATAAATGCATGTTACATAAATAAACATGTACAGAAATATATAGTTTTAGATTTTGTAAACTTCAGATAAAAAAGAGCTCCTTGGTTAACTGAGGTAAATGTAAAATTTCACATGTGCCTGCTTATTAAGTAAAAATCTTATGCAGAGAGTCACCACAGAAGTAAAAATATTTCACTACCAAATCTTTATTACTGTTAACATTAAAATAACATTTCAATTAAAACTGACATTGTTAAGAAATTGAATTCCTACACCTTGCAGGACCTCATTGTGCCTTATTACTATTTTAGTTAGATGTTTCTATGGGGTTATGGCCTCAGAATCTAAACTCTTGAGAGACAGGGGGAGGGATAGATTGGGAGTTTGGGCTCAGAAGATGTAAATTATTATACATAGAAAGGATAAACAATAAGGTCCTAAGCACAGAGAATTATATTCAATATCTTATAATAAACCATAATGGAAAATTATATAAAAAGAATACATATATATATACACATTATATATATATATATATAATATATATATATATAAAACTGAATCACTTTGCTGCACAGCAGAAATTAACCTTACATTGTAAAGTAACTATACTTCAATAAAATAAATAAGAAAAAAGAATATTGAGAGACAGGACTGAGGATGAAATGGGAGGAAACTAATATTTATTTGATATCTGTTGTGTTCTAGGTACTGGAATATTAAAAAAAACTTCATTTACTTTAAGGCATTTTATACATTTCCATAGGATTTTACACTTTGCACTCACTACTTGATGTCTTTGAAATATCTAATTATGTCTTCTTAAGTGATTAAAGTGAGTAATTCCAAGAAGTGAGTCAAGGCTATGACGACGAAGTTCCTATCATCAGAATGAAGCATGCTGTAAGTGTATTTTAACAAATCAAGCAAGGCACAGTTTTTTCAAGTTTAGTTTGTTACAGTTTTCCCTCATTAAACAAAAATGCCTAATCTGTGATATCTTATTACACCGAAACCCTGCCTCATATAATATAAATGCTACAGAGCTCTGAGTCACATCTGACTACTTCCTCTCTTCCTTGTAGCATAATTTATAATAGCTTTCAATTTAGAAGCTTAGAATCAGCCCTCTAGGAAGAAATTATGAGTATGACTTGGAAAAAAAGAACAACGATCCTTGGTTTGTTGATGACGATAAAATTACACTGAAGAAGTGAATATTTTGGGCTAAATGAAGTAACTGTGACAGTATTGTGGTAGTGATTGAGGATGAAATGGGAGGAAACTAATATTTATTAGTTTTAATAACATGGTCATAGTTTGGTTCTGAATGACTTTTGAATCATTTATTCCAAGGTTATTGAAAAGGTGTTTTTCCAGCTTTGACTTGCGAAGAGAAATAATCGATATATTTTCTCTTTACTAATAATTTCACATGTGCCTGAGGGAATAGTAAAGATTACAATTACATAAAATGTGCATTTGGGACTGTGGAAAGCGCACAACACATTACCTGATATGGTAGCCTCTTATGGGGTTACTGATAGAACTACCTCCTGTTAGTAAGATCCCTATAGATTCCCCTTCCACACAGCAGAGGGCTGACTTCCATAGAATGCTATGGAAATGATGATGCAAGACCCTGAGGTTAGGTCATAAAAGATATGACTTCTTCCACTTCGCTCTCTTGGATGAATTGCTTTGAGGGAAATCAGTTGTCATGTGAGAACACTCAAGCAGCCATGTGGAGAGGCTTGAATGAGGAACAACTGAGACCTTCTTGTGGGCAGTTTGCAAGGTTCTGAGTATGTCATCTTGGAAGCCGATCCATCAGCCCCATCAGTCAAGCCTTAAGATGATCGCCTCAGCTGACATCTTGGCTGCAACTTCATGAGCAACTCTGAGCCAGAACCAGTCCGCTAAATTACTATATAGATTTCGAACCTACAGAAACTGGGAGAGACAATCAATGCTCATTGTTGCTTTTGGCCACCAGATTGTACAGTCATTTTTTATTGCAGCAACAGATAGCCAATCCACACAGAACCCCTTAAGGACCTGGTGTTGTAGGAGTTTAGGTCTCTTACTCTAGCTTTTATCAGAATACCACAAAGGATCTGGCTTTGGGTTAAGATATCCCCCTTTTTTTTAAAATGAAAATTTAAAAAACTTTAATGTTTAATTGAAGTATAGTTGATTTACAATGCTGTGTTAATTTTTCAGATGTAGAGCAAACAATTCAGTTATATACCTATTATATGTATATATAATATATACGGGCTTGCCTGGTGGCTCAGATGGTAAAGAATCTGCCTGCAATGTGGGAGATCTGGGTTCCTTTCCTGGGGTGGAAAGATCCCCTGGAGGAGGGCATGGCAACCCACTCCAGCATTCTTGCCTGGAGAATCCCATGGACAGAGGAGCCTGGCGGGCTACAGTCCATGTGGTCACAAAGAGCTGGACACGATTGAGTGATGAAGCACACACACACACACACACACACAAACGTGTAAATTCATATATATATTCTTTTCAGATTCTTTTTTCTTATAGGTTATTACAAAATATTGAGTAGAGTTCCCTCTGCTATATAGTAGGTCCTTGTTGGTTATATATTTTATATACAATAGCGTGTATATCTTAATCCCAAATTGCTAACTTATCCCTCCCCCTGCCTTCTCCTTTGGTAACCATACATTTGTTTTCTATTTCTTTGGACCTATTTCTGTTTCATAAATACATTCGTTTGAATTATTTTTTAGGGTATCATATATAAGTGACATCATACGGTATTTGTCTTCTCTGTTTGACTTACTTCACTTAGTATGACAATCTCTAGGTCCATCCACATTTCTACAAATGGCATTATTTCATTCTTTCTTATGGCTGAGTAATATTTCATTATATATATGTATGTATGTATATACATATACCATATCTTTCTTCTTTTACAGGAAAATGTCATAATCTACATAATATATGATGAAAGCTGCTGCTAAGTCGCTTCAGTCGTGTCCGACTCTGTGCGACCCCATAGACGGCAGCCCACCAAGCTCCCCCATCCCTGGGATCCTCCAGGCAAGAACACTGGAGGGGGTTGCCATTTCCTTCTCCAATGCAGGAAAGTGAAAAGTGAAAGTGAAGTCGCTCAGTCGTGTCCGACCCTTAGCGACCCATGGGCTGCAGCCCTCCAGGCTCCTCTGTCCATGGGATTTTCCAGGCAAGAGCACTGGAGTGGGGGGCCAAGGCTTTATCAATATTCTAATCTGCAGTGGGGATTAGATGACAACCTATTTACAGGAAGCTTGTAGAACCTGGTGTGTGTTTGTGTTTATGGTGGGAAGAAGGGGAGGGCTGCGCAGAAGGAAGGACAGACAGACAGATCTTACGTGCGCAGGAATGTGGTCTCTCTCCTCAGTGTTGCTGCTCTGACCTAATTTACCTCATCTAGGTTACCATAGGCAACCTCCATGCCAGGTGCCCCCAAGCCAACCAACTCAGCACCCCTTTCCCTGAAAATCTTTTGTAATGCTCACCACCTGATCCTGAAATGAGCTTCATCAAGAATATAATCAAGGACACATACGCTTTCCAAAAATCAATGCATGGTTCAAACTGTAATATAAACAAGGGGGCAGGGGGATGGTCAGGGAGTTTGGGATTGACATGTACACACTGATATATTTAAAATGGATAACCAAAAAGGACCTACTGTATAGCACAGGAAGCTCTGCTTAATATTATGGAACTATCTAAGTAGGAAACAATCTGTAAAAGAACAGATACATGTGTTTGTATAATGGAATCCCTTTGCTGTACCCCTGAAAATAGTACAACATTATTAATCAACTAAATTCCAATATAAAATAAAAAGTTAAAAATGTAATATAAAAGATAAATAGAAAATAATTTACAATAGTATAATATGTAATTTGAAAGGCATTATAGCATCACAAGACATAATAAACTAGTCAGATTCAATATGTACTTACATGTAAACATCTATAAACATCACTTCTATAAACATCTATAATCACCAGGGTCTTCCCTGGTGGCTCAGACAGTGAAGAATCAGTCTGCAGTGCAGGAGACCTGGGATTGATCCCTGGGTCAGGAAGATTCCCCTGGAGAAGGGAATGGCAACCCACTCCAGTATTCTTGCCTGGAGAATTCCATGGACAGAGGAGCCTGATGGGCTACTGTCCATGGGGTTGCAAAGAGTTGGACATGACTGAGCATCTGACAGTTAATGCTTTCCTAAACATCACTATGAATTCTACATCTATAGTGGCAGATTCAGATGTTGTATTGGACACAAATACAGTGATCACCACTATGGTAAGAATAGTACATGGTTTTCTGAATTGGTGGCTAACACTTCATAAAGTTCCCTATACATATTAGTTGAATTTGCAGGAAAATTCAGGTTAAATTAAATTTTGCAAAATGTATTTTGCAAATTATATAAAAAAGTGTTAGGAAAAAGTGTGAAGGACTTTAGTGTCTTATCTAGAGCACTTTCTGGGTTTTCTGATCTATAGGAGTCCACACCAATTATTATTTATGCAGTCTTTTAGTTGTAGTATACCTAGATCACTGCAGATGGTGATTTCAGCCATGAAATTAAAAGACGCTTACTCCTTTGAAAGAAAGTTATGACCAACCTAGATAGCATATTAAAAAGCAGAGATATTACTTTGCCAACAAAGGTCCATCTAGTCAAGGCTATGGTTTTTGCAGTGGTCATGTATGGATGTGAGAGTTGGACTGTGAAGAAAGCTGAGAGCCAAAGAATTGATGCTTTTGAACTGTGGTGTTGGAGAAGATTCTTGAGAGTCCCTTGGAGTGCAAGGAGGTCCAACCAGTCCATCCTGAAGGAGACCAGTCCTGGGTGTTCATTGGAAGGACTGATGCTGAGGCTGAAACTCCAATACTTTGGCCACCTCATGTGAAGATTTGACTCATTGGAAAAGACCCTGATGCTGGGAGGGATTAGGGGCAGGAAGAGAAGGGGACAACAGAGGATGAGATGGCTGGATGGCATGGCCAACTCGATGCACGTGAGTTTGGGTGAACTCCGGGACTTGGTGATGGACAGGGAGACCTGGCATGCTGCGATTCATGGGATTACAAAGAGTTGGACACAACTGAGTGATTGAACTGAACTGATAACTAGAGTAATGCAAATTACTCTTGTTCATGAAAGACAAAGGGTTTTTGTTGGGGGAATATAATTGACTGTTTCCATGTGGATATTGACCAATTTTGCATAAACTTGTAAATATATTTCTTCGTTTTTAAATTGCTGATTGTGCATTGTTTGAATTCTCCTTCAAACTGCTCATCTTACTGTTGCCTCATTATTAATAGTTAATTTGTAACATACAAAATCTTTGACTTGTTTATTTTATATATGAGAGTAATGAGTAATGCAAGTTTTTAATAAAGTTTTACATTAACATGGGGCTACCCTGGTGGCTTAGTGGAAAAGAATCTGCCTGCTAATGTAGGAGATTTGGGTTCAATTTCTGGGTCGGGAAGATCTCCTGGAGAGGAAATGGCAACCTACTCTAGTATTCTTGATTGGGAAATCCCATGGGCAGAGGAGCCTGGTGGACTACAGTCCATGGGGTCACAAAGAGTTGGACACAACTTAGCAACAAAGCAATAATAATAACTTTAACAGGAGTCAAGGTATAGGCTTAGAAATTTATAGTTTTTTTCCCTCATATATATGAATATCTGGAGATGGAATATTTGAATATTTGATTCAATTCTGCTTTTATTCCAATCAATCATTTGTTTAATAAATATTTATTGCATACTGAGTTGTGGCCCAACGTGCTCTTAATTTTTGGTTACATGGTATGTACCAGACACAGATCTTTTATTTTTTAGAGTTTTAAACTCACTTTTTTTCTATTGAACTACAGTTGATATAAAATGCGGTGCTAATTTCTGCTGTACAGCAAAATGACTCAGTTTTATGTATGTGTATATATATATATATATATACACACACTCTTTTTTATATTCCTTTTCAGTGTGGCTTATCCCAGGATCCTGAATATAATTCCCTGTGCTATAGAGTAGGACCTTGTCGTTTATCCATTCTGTATATGATAGTTTACATCTACTAACCTCAAATTCCCAGTCCATTTCTCCCTCTGGGCACAATTGTAAGTATGCTACATACTAACAAAATCTTTGTAATAACCCCATGAAATAAGCACTGTTATGACCATTTCATAGAGGGGAAACTGAGGCACAGAGATTGGTTAAAGAACTTGCCCAAGGTTGCTAGTGGTTAGTTCAGTTCAGTTGTTCAGTCGTGTCTGACTCTTTGTGACCCCATGGACTGCAGCACTCCAGGCTTCCCTGTCCATCGCCAGCTCCTGGAGTCCACCCAAACTCATGTCCATTGAGTCAGTGATGCCACCCAACCATCTCATCCTCTGTTGTCCCCTTCTCCTCCTGCCTTCAATCTTTCCCAGCATCAGGGTTTTTTCAAATGAGTCAGTTATGGCTAACTGGAGTTTACATGCACACAGTCACACTCCAGAACACTCCTCACTGCACGGCTGACACTAGAGTGATGAATATGGCAGGCCTAGCCCTTGTTTCCAGGGAACTTTCCATCTTCAAGCAGTAACTGTACAGTCAGAAGTGTGCCAAGTGCCGCCAGAGGGATCACCCGGGGTGCTTTGGAAGACATAAAGGGAGGCCTAACTCTCACTACCTGGTGTGTCTGTGTTTGTGAAAGGAGACAATACGACCTGCTCTGCTGACTTTAGGGGTGTGGTGAGAAGCAAAGCCAAACACAAGAAAGCAAAACTTAGCAAGCGCAATTCTTTGAACCGCAAACTGTGATCATTTATAGAAACCAAACTAGTGCACCCTGGAGACACGTCTGGCTTTAGGAGAGAGTCTCTTCAGAGAACAGCCTTAAGCAATTTTCATTGTGAACTGCTAAGATCAAAGCAAGTCATTTTTTAAGAACAATGCAAACATTTTAGTGCAGGTTTGAAAGAAGATTGTTTACCTCACAAAGTTTTCCATAAGAATGTCATCAAAACACTGAAGGTATATTTAATGAGAATTTTGTTAATTGCAGTAAGCATTCAACGTTGATTGAAAAGTCAAACATGTATTTTAAGGGATGATCAGAGGATATCAGAGGAAACTGATTTTTATGCAGACTTGTTTTTCTACCAGTACATGGAAGAAATACAGTCTAGATAAGAATTTTAGAAGGATGCTGACTCTTTTTTAGGGGAAGCAGGAAGCTGTAAAATCACAGAAGAATCAGATCTAAAATGGAGTATCCCTATAAACCAGTCAGTCTTAAAGGAAATCAACCTTGAATACACTTTGGAAGGACTGGCGCTGAAGCTGAAGCTCCAATGCTTTGGCCACCTGATGCAAACAGCTGACTCTTTGGAAAAGACCCTGATGCTGGGAAAGATTGAAGGTAGAAGGAGAAGAGGGTGACAATGGATATAATGGTTGGGTGGCATCACCAATTCAATGGACATGAACCCGGCCAAATTCTGGGAGATGTTGAGGGACCAGGAAGCCTGGCGTGTTGCAGTCCCTGGGGCTGCAAAGAGTCAGACATGACTTGGTGACTGAACCACACTGGTTTGGGAATGTGTGTGCTAGGAACACATGCTCTCTCAGGGTAGAGCCTGGGCCTTTGTTTAAAGGAGCTCCTTGCCCAGGGACAAGGCACAAGCCAAATAAGGACTCATGCTTGGCCTGTGAATGAGAAGCTGACATTCAGGGGTCAGTTAGTAGTGGTCAGTCACTGGTACGTAACCAACTCCTAGAGCAGGCTGAGAATATGGGTTATAAAGCAGGGTCTGGCCCTGTCCTAAGCACATCTGAAATATAAGAAGTTCTGTTTGAAGTAGGTTTCTGTTGTCTAGAAAAAGCACATAAGAAAATGCTCAACACCACTAATTACTAGAGAAATGTAAATCAAAACTACAATGAGTTATTACCTCACGCTGGTCAGAATGGCCATCATCAAAAAGTCTACAAGCAATAAATGCTAGAGAGGATGTAGAGAAAAGGGAGCCTTCCTACACTGTTGGTGGGAATGTAAATTGATGCAGCCACGATGGAGAACAGTATGGAAGCTCCTTGAAAAACTAAACATAGAACCTCCATATGATCCAGCCCTCCTCTCCAAGGCGTATGTACAGAGAAAAACATGGTTAATAAGGATGCGTGTACTCTAGTCTTCATTGCAGTGCTACTTACAGGAGCCAAGATATGGAAGCAACCTAAATATCCGTCAACAGAGGAGTGGATAAAGGAGATGTGGTGTATATGTCTGATGCGATATTACTCAGAGGATAAAACAAAGTAATGCCATTTCCTGAATATTCACTGGAAGGGCCGATGCTGAAGCTGAAGCTCTGATACGTTGGCCACCTGATGTGAAGAGCCGACTCATATGAAAAGACTCTGATGCTGGGAAAGATTGAAGGAAGACGGGAGGAAAAGGGGACGACAGAAGATGAGATGGTTGGATGGCATCACCGACTCAATGGACATGAGTTTGAGCGAGCTCTAGGAGATGGTGAAGGGCAGGGAAGCCTGACATGCTTCAGTACCCGGGGATGCAAAAAGTTGGACACAATCGCGTGACTGAACAAGAACAATAAATGCCATCTGCAGCAACGTGGATCGACCGAGAGACTGTCATACCGGGTGACTTCAGTCAGACAGAGAAAGACACATATTATATGAGACTGCTTATATGTAAAATCTAAAAGAGTGATGAAAATGAACTTATCCACAAATAGAAACAGAGTTCCAGAGATAGAAAGCAAACTAATGGTTACCAGGGGTAAGGGCCGGGGAAGGCATAAATTAGGATTGACATACACGTATATCAAATAGCTACTGTATAGCACAGGAAACTCCATTCAATACTCTGTAATGGCCTAAATGGGAAAAGAATTTTAAAAAGAGTGGATATATGAATATATGTAACAAATTCACTTTGCTCTACACATGGAATAACCACAACATTGTTAATCAACTATACTCTAACCAAATTTTTTAAAAAGTGAATGCAGTTTAGTTTTAATCAGGAAAAATTATGAAAGATTGTGATATGGATGTAAAAGATTACTGGGTGTCTTTTCAAAGGAATTCTGAGCATCAGTGAGCAGATTTTAAGGGGTTTTCTAATTCTAGAGAATTCCGTGCTTTTCATTGTCTTTGGGTTATTTTACAGCTCCATGAGCTATAAGAAACTAAAGGTAATGCAATAATTCTAGTCCATAGAAATGCAAGTGAAGTTTGCCTGATGGGGAGGTCATTGATTTCCCTCCTCTGGAAGAAATGATTTCAAGCATTATATTTTACTGCTGGGTAGATTTTGACCCCGTTTTGCATTAATTTGCAAATTCATGTTACCATCCCTGATTGCTTATATCAGGGGTTGGCAAATTTTTCCTAAGAAGGGCCCACTAATAAATGTTCTAGGTTGTATGGCTCATCTGTTCTCTTTCAGAGCTACTACTGTAGCTCTAAAACAGCAGACCAAGGGGCTTGGCTGTGTTCCAGTAAAACTTATTTATGGGGGTTGAAATTGGATTTCATGTTCTTTTCACATGTCACAAAATATTCTTTTGATTTTCTGTCAGCCATTTAGAGATGCAAAAGCCATACTTAATGTAGGCTGTTTGGAAACCCTTGGTGGGCTGGGTTTGGCCCAGGGGGCTGTTGTCAGTCCCTGACTTACATTTTGCCTGTCTTTGAATTCTCATCTGAACCAATTGTAACATCTTATCTGTCCCATTGTTAACTAATGAGCTGGATAAAATCTTTGACGTGTGTTCATTTTATATTTGAATGAGAGTCATGATTTTACCCCTTTAGAGAATTATTCTTTACTGTTTGCCAAAGGCAGTCGGAATGAAATTCAACTGAGGTATTTGGAGACCATGACCACAGGCTGAAAGACTCTGTCCTGAGTGAATATTAAAATCTTGGCAAATTTTCAGAACTGTATCTGTATCTGGGCCCTTCTGCAAAGGAACTGAACTGCACAATTAGATCCTCAGAGACGGCCCCTGCATTGTTTGAAAAGCTTTCCAGGTCATTCTAACATGCAGTCTGGATGGAGAATCAGTACATTTGAGGAAGTGGCATTTAAAAATATTACTTGATATAGCAATGATAAGTTGTTTCTTTGAGAAAGACAGCATTTAATAAATAATGGATAGAACCGTGATATTAACAATATATAATATTCTTACAAAGAAATAGAGGAAAACAATAGAATGGGAAAGTCTAGAGATCTCTTCAAGAAAATTAGAGATACCAAGGGAACATTTCAAGCAAAGATGAGCACAATAAAGCACAGAAATGGTATGGACCTAACAAAAGCAGTATTAAGAAGAGGTGGCAAGAATACACAGAACTATACAAAAAAGATCTTCATGACCCAGATAATCACAATGGTGTGATCACTCACCTAGAGCCAGATATCCTGGAATGTGAAGTCAAGTGGGCCTTAGGAAGCATCACTACGAACAAAGCTAGCGGAGATGATGGAATTCCAGTTGAACTTTTTCAAATCCTGAAAGATGATGCTGTGAAAGTGCTGCACCCAATATGCCAGCAAATTTGGAAAACTCAGCAGTGCCACAGGACTGGAAAAGTTCAGTTTTCATCCCAATCCCAAAGAAAGGCAATGCCAAAGAATGCTCAAACTACCGCACAATTGCATTCATCTCACACACTAGTAAAGTAATGCTCAAAATTCTCCAAGCCAGGCATCAACCATATGTGAACCGTGAACTTTCAGATGTTCAAGCTGGTTTTAGAAAAGGCAGAGGAACTAGAGATCAAATTGCCAACATCCGCTGGATCATTTAAAAAGCAAGAGAGTTCCAGAAAAACATCTATTTCTGCTTTATTGACTATGCCAAAGCCTTTGACTGTGTGGATCACAACAAACACTGGAAAATTCTGAAAGAGATGGGAATACCAGACCACCCGACCTGCCTCTTGAGAAATGCGTATGCAGGTCAGGAAGCAACAGTTAGAACTGGACATGGAACAACGGACTAGTTCCAAATAGGGAAAGGAGTACGTCAAGGCTGTATATTGTCACCCTGCTTATTTAGCTTATATTCAGAGTATGTCATGAGAAACACTGGGCTGCATGAAGCACAAACTGGAATCAAGATTGCTGGGAGAAATATCAATAACCTCAGATATGCAAATAATACCACCCTTATGGCAGAAAGCAAAGAAGAACTAAAGAGCCTCTTGATGAAAGTGAGAGGAGAGTGAAAAAGCTGGCTTAAAGCTCAACATTCAGAAAACTAAGATCATGGCATCCAGTCCCATCACTTCATGGCAAAAAATGGGGAAAAATGGAAACAGTGACAGACTTTATTTTTCTGGGCTCCAAAATCACTGCAGATGGTGACTGCAGCCATGAAGTTAAAAGATGCTTACTCCTTGGAAGGAAAGTTATGACCAACCTAGATAGCATACTAAAAAGCTTTGTCATTACTTTGTCAACAAAGTAATGTCTAGTCAAGGCTATGGTTTTCCCAGTAGTCATGTATGGATGTGAGAGTTGGACTGTAAAGAAAGCTGAGTGTCAAAGAATTGATGCTTTTGAACTGTGGTGTTGGAGAAGACTCTTGAGAGTCCCTTAGACTGCAAGGAGATCCAACCAGTCCATCCTAAAGGAGATCAGTCCTGAGTGTTCATTGGAAGGACTGATGCTGAGGCTGAAACTCCAATACTTTGGCCACCTGATCTGAAGGGCTGACTCATTTGAAAAGGCCCTGATGCTGGGAAAGATTGAAGGCAGGAGGAGAAGAGGATGATAGAGGATGAGATGGCTGGATGGCATCACTGACTCAATGGACATAAGTTTGAGTCAACTCCGGGAGATGGCGATGGACAGGAAGGCCTGGTGTGCTGCTGTCCATGGGGTCGCAAAGAGTTGGACATGACTGAGCCACTGAACTGAACTGAACTGAACTGAATATTCTTTTAAAGCATAATAGAAAGATCCAATTACATGAAACAGAAGATTAAGAATATGAACATATTTAATCTTTTCTTAAAGTTTTTCTAATTGTTTGGAAATTGGCAAGTTATGGTCATTGCAAAACTCAAACATTAATTTTCATTATTGGACCCTTACTTCATTGCATAAGGAATTCAAGATGGACTGAAAACATAATAACAACCTGGTAAGTGTGATTTTCCACTCCATCTCATAGTGTTCTTAGTTTTTTGAAAAGGAAAACTTAGAGAGTCTTTTTAATGCAGGACCTCTAAATTTTCGAGTAACTTAGCTGCTACTGCTAAGTCACTTCAGTCGTGTCCAACTCTGTGCGACCCCATAGACGGCAGCCCACCAGGCTCCTCCGTCCCTGGGATTCTCTAGGCAAGAACACTGGAGTGGGTTGCCATTTCCTTCTCCAATGCAGGAAAGTGAAAAGTGAAAGTGAAGTCACTCAGTCGTGTCCAACCCTTAGCAACCCCATGGACTGCAGCCTACCAGGCTCCTCCTTCCATGGGATTTTCCAGGCAAGAGTACTGGAGTGGGGTGCCATTGTACTTACTAATTGTGATGGGTTAGCTCTGATATACCAAGTAGCTATATACTTCTCTGACTTTTTATACCTCACAAAGTATTTTTATGTATTTTGTGTAAAATTAGCTTTGAAGATTTTAATACGTATTATAAGAGTTAGTTACATTGCATAAAATTTGTAATTTATTTTCCATTTGAAATCAAAACTCTTCTCATTATTTGACTCTTGTAACCCCATGGACTGTAGCCCACCAGGCTCCTCTATCCATGTGATTTCCCAGGCAAGGATACTGAAGTAGGTTGCCATTTCCTTCTCTGGAGGATCTTTCCAACCCCGGGGATAGAACTCATGTCTCCTGCATTGCAGGCAGGTTCTTTACTGACTGAGCTACCAGGGAAAGTGAAGTGAAGTTGCTCAGTCGTGTCTGACTCTTTGCGACCCCATGGACTGTAGCCTACTAGCTCCTCTGTCCATGCGATTCTCCAGGCAAGAATACTGGAGTGGGTTGCCATTTCCTTCTCCAGGGGATCTTCCCAGCCCAGGGATTGAACCTAGGTCTCCCGCATTGCAGGCAGACGCTTTACCATCTGAGTCACGAGGGAAGAACTCAAAGTGTTCCTGAAGCCCCACTCAAATACTCACTAAATACAAGCTGTCTTTGACCTTTGTCTTGGTCCTCCCTGCTCCTCTTTGGGGGTCTTCAGAGTCCGGTCTCTTCTCCCTGACTCTCTGCCATTCACAGGCAGTGCACCCCACGGACTGCAGTGAAAATTACGCATTGTTGTGCTTTCTCCATCTTTCCTGTTGGTGAGACCCAGTATAGTCTTATATTGCTGGCATATGTTTTACTTGCTTTCTATTGTCTATGCCCATTCTTTATTTCATTTATGTCTATCAACCCCTCTTTGAGAAAGGCAAGGTAGGCATTGTTGTCCCATTTACAGAGAAAGACTGAGAAAGCTTAGAAGTCCTACTCAAAATTTACTTGGGCTCCACTCTAAAATTCAGTTTTCCTAACTTATCCATTTTACTTCCACCAAGACCCTCCCGCCCCAAAGTTGTTGCTTCTCTGCCAGGGCCTTCATTCATTCATGTATGCATGCTTGCATTGAATTCAATAAATCTACTCAATATCTACCAGCTGCTGGCTACTTACAAGTCACGAGGGCAGAGGCAATGAACAAGATATATACATTCAGTGCCTCAGTGCTTATAGTGGCCAAAAATATGGCAATGACTCTATTTATTGAGAACCTCCTATGTATTTATGTATGTATCTAAAGGCCACATCTAAGTTATAACGTGCAGATAAAGAAATTGAGGCATAGACAGATGAATACTCTTAATAGAATCAGTCGTGTGTGCTTAATAAGGCTGGTGTTGGGACCGTGGGAGACCCGTCGTCTCCAGAACAACCGGTAATTTAACAAGGTGCTGGATCTAATACACACCGTGAAGAATTGGAAGAAAAAGAGGTGGGTAGGTGGGCGGGTGGATGTGGGGACATCCAAAGAAATGGCTGTGGTGAATCTTTGTGAATTATAAGCTACTTCCAACAGAGGACAATCAGGGCATGACAATCAGGGGGCATGTGGGCTTACTAGCACCTGATCGATTGACTGAAGTCACTCAGTTGTGTCAGAGTCTTTGCGACCCCTTGGACTACAGCCTGCCATGTTCCTCCATCCATGGGATTTTTCCAGGCAAGAATACTGGAGTCGGTCACATGATGTAAAACAAAAGGTTAGTTTTTTATTTTTCAATAATGAATCTCTAAACTACTTAAATCCTATTTTCCAGGTAGTTTAACTGTCTTTGGGAACTGGGACAGGCAGGTCTACTGGCAACAGTGTTTATCACCTCCTCCCCATTTTGTTTAGGGGGGAGGGTCCAGGAGCTGAGATTTGAGGGAGCATTAAACAAGGAGTCTAGAGAGACTTTCTTTCAATGAAAATACAGACTTCAGAAATTTCAAGTTAAGGAAAATTACCGTAGCTATATTTCTTAATGATTTTGAGTCTGACAGTTTAGCAACATTGTTGTTTATATTCCTCATAAAGTTTCCCAATAAAAGGGTAATTGTATTTATCAATATTAGTGTACAATTTTTCTCGGGAGAGCAGCTCACCCCATTCAACCTCAGGCCTTGACGAGGCTCCACTGAAATTAATGAGCCCAGGAGAAGAAGGGGAAGACCTCTGAATCCGAACACTTGTGAGGGTGAAAAAGCAGGTTGAATGAAGCTGGAGAAATGGGACTCAGATTCCATAGGGAATTAGCGGATTAGCTACTCCAGTTCCCAACTGAAGAGGCCTCGCCACGCATGCCTCATGTGTTTCAAGCAAGATTGTTTCGGACCCAATCACACACTTGGGGAATGCTGAATTTTAAAAACAAAATGTGGTCTGCTGAATAAAACATAAATCTCAACTTTTGGGTTGTGTAGTTTTTTCTGTTGATGGTTTATCAGGAAGAGAAAACAGTGTGTACAAAGGCACAGACACGGAAGGGAGCAGGACGCTCAGCAGATGGGGACTGAGGGCCGCACGGCGTGGAGGCACTGTGGTGCTGCAGGTGAGGGCGCGGACAGCGGAGGGCCTGGGGGCACTGCTAGGTTTCCAGCTTGAGCACTTTCATTGTTGGTGGTTGTAGTCACTGGTTTAGATACTAAGTCGTGTCCAACTCTTGTGACCCCCAAGGACTGGGGCCCGCCAGTTTCCTCTGCCCATGGGATTTCCCAGGCAAGAATACTGGAGTGAGTTGCCATTTGCTTCTCTGGGGTGTCTTCCCAACCCAGGGATCGAACCCAGCTCTTCTGTACTGCAGACAGATTCTTTACATTCTGAGCTGGTCACTGAAACAGGAAATACTTGGGGTGGGGGGAGGGGTACGGGGGGTGGGGTAGGGGTGGGGGGTGGGAGGTGGGAAGCATTCTGCTTGCGCAGCATTCTGCTGTGTCAGAGAGGCTGGGACCCTGGTGCGCCAGAAATAAACTCCCTTTATGCCTTTTGCATTACTTTGGTGGACTTGTTCATTCGGTCGGGTAGGGGACACGGACACGGAGCATAACATTTGGGGGCTCGTCCGGGATCTCCGCCCCACCGGAGGAATAATTCCCCTGGTAAGAGGGAGAAGCCCCGCTGAGAGGCAAAGAGCTCTGAACTCCGAAGCACCGGTGCTAATAGTCCAGGCCTAGATTAAGTCCGGGGCCCAGTATCGTACTGGGGAGGCATCTAGGTGTGAGAGACAAGGCAAGCCCAGCGTAAGGCCGAGTCCCCGGTAGCGTACCGGGAAGGCGGCTGGCACTGAGGACGTCCTGACGGTAAGACATTTGCAAATAGAAAAGGGGTCTCTAGTGCTAAAAGAGACTGAATTGGAATCTGTTTGTTGTGTCATTTTTGTGACTCTGTGTGCCGGCACTGTCTGTGTGAGTGTCTTGTTGTCATTGTCTGTGTTCTCTGTACCCATGGGGCAATCTACTTCTACTCCGCTGTCCCTGATGACTGACCATTTTTCTGATTTTAAGTCTAGAGCTCGGAATCTTTCGTTACTAGTAAAGAAGAGCAAACTGGTGACGTTCTGTTCCGCCGAATGGCCCACCTTTGATGTCGGATGGCCACAAGAGGGAACCTTCAATCCCCAGATCATCCAGGCAGTTAAAGAGAGGGTGCTTACTCCTGGTCCTGCTGGGCACCCAGACCAGACTCCCTACATTCTGGTCTGGCAGGATCTAGTGAAGAACCCACCGGAATGGCTTAAACCCTTCGTTCTTGCTTCTCCTAAACCTCCCCGTCCCTCTTCCCCGGCTCCAACCTTACTAAACCCACAGGTGCTAGTCATGAAAGCGTCTGAGAAAACGAAAGAAAACCAGGACGAAAAACGACCCAAGCCGGTGTTCCAGGAATCTTCCTCTCTGTACCCTAATTTGATTGACTTGGAAACCGAACTGTCCCCACCCCCGTACGCGGATCCAAATCCACCTTTGCTTCCACAGGTTCCTCAAGTCTCGTCGGGAGAAGCCCAGAGGAGGGCCGAGCCCTCAGCTCCCCCTAGGGGAGGAGGCCCCGCCCAGGGAACTCGGGGAAGGGCAAGGGAGATGGCTAGCGCAGCGGAGGAGGAAGGCCCGGAATTGCCCTCCTCCACTGTTCATGCGTTTCCGGTCCGGGCGGGGCCAGCCAGAGAGGGTGGGGAACGCACATATCAGTACTGGCCTTTTGCTACTAGTGATTTGTACAATTGGAAAACCCAAACCCCCTCTTTCTCTGAGAAACCTCAAGGTCTTATTGATCTTTTAGAATCTATCCTCTTTACTCACAACCCCACTTGGGATGATTGCCAACAACTGCTACAAGTACTTTTCACTACAGAAGAGCGTGAACGGATCCTGTCAGAAGCCCGGAAAAATGTGCCGGGGGTGGATGGGAGGCCCACAGTACAGCCTCACCTCATTGAGGAGGGGTTCCCCTTGGTGCGACCCAACTGGGACTTCGAACGCGCTGAAGGTAGGGAGCGTCTCCGAGTGTACCGTCAGATCCTCATGGCTGGCCTTAGAGCGGCCGCCAGAAAACCAACTAATTTGGCCAAGGTAAATTCGGTGAGGCAAGAGCCAAATGAGAGCCCGGCAGCCTTCCTTGAAAGGATAATGGAAGCTTTTAGACAGTATACCCCCATGGACCCCCAGGCAGATGAGTCTAGGGCAGCAGTCATGCTAGCATTTGTAAATCAGGCAGCCCCCGATATTAGGAGAAAGTTACAAAAGATAGAGAGGCTCGGTGAACAGTCCCTACAAGATTTAGTGAGGGCAGCAGAGAGGGTTTTCAATCATAGAGAGACCCCGGAAGAAAGAGAGGACCGCATTAGAAGGGAAGACAGAGAATTTAGGGCTGAAGAAAACCGTAAAAATCAAAAGGAGCTGGCTCAGATATTTTTCGCTGGGATTGAAAACAAAAATAGATCCCAAAAAGGGAAAAAGCCAGATTCAAAAACTGAGGAGAAACCTGCAAGGCGCAAGCTTGAAAAGAACCAATGTGCATTTTGTAAAGAGTTTGGACATTGGAAAGATAAATGCCCCAAGAAAAACCTAAAAGAGGGGCCAAAAAATTCCAAGAACGAGACCCCCCCTCCTGACAGTCATATCCTCTACGCAGGAGAGGATAGTGACTAGGGGGGTCAAGGCTCGACGCCCCTCCCCGAGTCCTGGATAACTATAAATGTGGAGGGGAAACCGGTTGGCTTTATGGTAGACACGGGAGCTCAATACTCAGTCTTAAACCAAAGAGATGGGCCTATGTCTAAGAAAAGTAGCTGGGTACAGGGAGCAACCGGGACTAAGCGATATGGATGGACTACAAAACGGCATGTGAATTTGGGGACCCACCAAGTAACTCATTCCTTTCTGGTGATACCCGAATGCCCAGTGCCCTTGCTGGGAAGAGATTTACTGTCTAAAGTGAATGCCCAAATTCATTTTGGCCATGGACAAGTGTCAGTTTTAGATGGAACCGGGCACCCTCTACAGGTTCTGTCTCTGGCATTGAAGGATGAATACAGACTGTACTTGCCAGAGGCCCCAGCGACAGTAAGTCCTGAAGTACAGCCATGGGTTCAAAGATACCCTCAGGCCTGGGCTGAAACAGCAGGAATGGGATTGGCCAGACAGAGACCCCCTATTGTTGTGGAGTTAAAAGCGGGTGCCACACCAGTGAGGGTACGGCAATATCCCATGAGTCAAGAAGCCCGGCGAGGAATCACTCCTCACATACAACGCCTCACAGACGCTGGGGTCTTAAAGAGATGCCGGTCCCCATGGAACACCCCCCTGCTTCCCATAAAGAAGCCTGGGGGAACTGATTTTAGACCAGTTCAAGACCTGCGAGAGGTCAACAAGCGGGTGAGTGACATCCATCCTACGGTTCCTAACCCTTATACATTGCTAAGCAGTTTGCCACCAAGCTACGTATGGTATACTGTTTTAGATTTAAAAGATGCCTTTTTCAGTCTGCCTCTCGCCCTGGCGTGCCAAGAAATCTTCGCCTTCGAATGGCTAGAAGACGGTGGACAGACTCCTGTGCAGCTGACGTGGACTCGCCTACCACAGGGGTTTAAGAACTCACCCACGTTGTTTAACGAGGCCTTAGATGAAGACCTCCGTGAGTACCGGGTTGAACACCCTACCATTGTTTTATTACAATATGTTGATGACCTTATGCTGGCGGCGACTACAGAAAAAGAGTGCCAGGAGGCAACAGGTGACCTTCTCCAAACCCTTGGGACTTTAGGTTACAGGGCTAGCGCCAAAAAGGCCCAGATCGTCAAGCAAGAGGTTACATACCTTGGTTACAAGATAAAACAGGGCCAGAGGTGGCTAACACAGGCTATGAAAGACACCATCCTTCAGATCCCTGAACCTACCACTCCTAGGCAAGTGAGAGAGTTTCTGGGAACTGTAGGATATTGCCGATTGTGGATCTTGGGGTTTGCAGAAAAAGCCAGGCCCTTATATGAAGGGACCAAAGAAAACAAAAACTGGAAATGGACTGAATCAATGAAAACGGCTTTTCAGGAGCTCAGGCGTGCCTTGCTGGAAGCTCCTGCCCTGGCCCTTCCTGACCCATCTAAGCCGTTCCAATTATTTGTGGATGAAAAGCGAGGGATAGGAAAAGGGGTACTAACACAGAAATGGGGACCTTGGAAGCGTCCCATAGCCTACCTTTCAAAGAAATTAGACCCAGTGGCAGCCGGGTGGCCACCTTGCCTCCGAATTATTGCAGCCACCGCGCTTCTAGTTCATGATGCTGATAAGCTGACTTATGGCCAGAAACTCTTGGTTTACACTCCTCATGCTATAGAGAGAGTCCTGAAACAACCTCCGGGCAAATGGATTTCCAATGCCCGCTTAACACACTACCAGGCCTTGCTGCTCGACACCTCCCGGATTCATTTTCAAACACCCTGCACTCTAAACCCAGCTACTCTTTTGCCCAATCCGGAAATAGATAGCCCCCTCCACGATTGTGACGAGATACTAGCTGGAGTAACAGCAGTACGAAAGGACTTAACAGACACGCCACTGGATAACAGTGACCTAATATGGTTCACAGATGGAAGCAGTTATGTTAGAGATGGACAGAGACGGGCGGGAGCCGCAATAGTAGATGACTCTGGACAGACGATATGGGCAGAGACTCTTTCCCCAGACACCTCAGCCCAAAGAGCAGAGTTAATTGCCCTGATTCAGGCATTAGAGAGAGCTAAAGGTAAAAGAATAACTATTTTCACTGACAGTCGCTATGCTTTTGGCACGGTGCACATTCAGGGCCCGATTTATCGGGAACGCGGGTTTTTAACAGCTGAAGGAAAAGAGATCAAAAACTTACCAGAAATCCGTCGACTTCTGGAAGCTGTGCAGTTGCCTCGAGCTGTATCAATAGTACATGTACCTGGACATCAAAAGGGGGACAGCCTCACAGCCCGAGGAAATCGTGCCGCTGATTTGGCGGCTCGGAAGGCGGCTGACAAAGAGTACACCGCTCCAGTGCTGGCAATCGGACTTCCGCCCCCAGGTATGGGAACTTTGCCCCCAACCCCTGAGTATTCGTCCACAGACCTGGCCTGGATCCAGGAATATCCCAACCTCCAACAAGGAAAGGATAAATGGTACCGGGACTCCGATGGCTACTTGATACTTCCTGCTCAGTTGGGACGACAACTGTGTGAACATCTGCACTCATCTACTCATCTGGGAGAGAAAAAGACTCTGCTGCTTTTTCAAACCGCGCGCCTACGATTTCCCCGGCACCAAACAACCGTAAAAAACATAGTACAAGCTTGTAAGGCATGCCAACAGATGAAGCCAGGAAAGAGGCAACACGCAGGACTGAGGTATCGAGGGGAAGGCCCAGGACAGCACTGGGAGATAGATTTTACTGAGGTAAGGCCAGGCAAGTATGGTTACCGCTACTTGCTAGTGTTGGTAGATACCTTCTCAGGGTGGGTAGAGGCTTTTCCTACTAAGGGAGAAACTGCAATGGTAGTGGCTAAAAAGATTTTAGAAGAGATAGTACCCAGGTTTGGCCTGCTGGTGACCGTTGGCTCTGATAATGGCCCTGCTTTTGTGAGCCAAATAATACAGAACCTTGCCCGGGCTCTAGGAACTAAGTGGAAATTACATTGTGAATACAGCCCACAGAGCTCGGGGCAAGTTGAAAGAATGAATCGGACCCTAAAAGAAACTTTAACTAAATTGGTTATGGAGACTGGCGGGGACTGGGTGACTCTCCTTCCCTTCGCCCTTTTTCGCGTGCGTAATACTCCTTATCAGCTCAATTTGACCCCATTTGAAATTCTGTATGGGCGCCACCCTCCCGTATGTCCAAAATTTGAAGGGAAAAAGTTTCCACTTCCCACCTTGGGACAATTCCAGGAGGCTTTGATGGCTTTGGGCAAAGTACATTCTCGCGTCTGGAAACTACTCCGAGAGGTACATGAGGGTCAAGGTGAGGGAATTAGCCCCTCACATAACATTGGCCCCGGGGACTGGGTGTGGGTCAAAAGGCACCACGCCAGGGCACTAGAACCCAGATGGAAAGGTCCTTATGTTGTTCTTCTTACCACCCCAACTGCCTTGAAGGTCGACGGTATCGGGCCCTGGGTGCATTGCAATCACGTACGCCCAGCTACTTCAGCCGAACAAGAAGACGCGAAAAGACAATGGGAAGCGTCTCTACACCCGTCCAACCCTTTAAAATTGAAGATCCAGCGCCGGCCGCAGGACCGACGAGACTCATCTGGACCGTCATCTGGATGACTGTGTTGCTTTGTCCTGTGACTGCCAGTGTGAACCCCCACCAACCTGTTAAGATCACCTGGACGCTCTGGAACGGACTGACTCGAGAGGTACTCAATTTGACCACCGGAATTCACCCCCCTAATACGTGGTGGCCGGATCTGTATTTCAACCTCAAAGACCTTATAAAGACTACTTGGACAGCGGCCCAGACCAGAAACTTTGGATTCTGGGCATGTCCCGGACACCTGAAGAGACATAATTGGGAGACTTGTGGGGGGCTGCAACATTATTTCTGTTGGTCCTGGAGCTGTGTGACCTCCAATGATGGGAGATGGAAATGGGAGGTCGGGAACCGGGACTTAGTCAATTTCTCGTTTGTCCAGCCCTATCGCGGGCCCTGGAACCAAGATTACCAAAACCTGTTCGGAGATTATGTCGGGCGGCAATGGGAACAGCACTGGAGCCCAATTGCTCAGGTGAAAGTAATGTTCAACCAGGAAGCGGCTAAACTGGAGAGGTCTTGGGTCTCCGGGCTATCATGGGGCCTCCAACTCTACGCTGAGTGGTTTGAAGCAAAGCCTGGGGGAATTCTGGTTATTAGTCAGACAATAGAACCGATATTAGTACACAGTATCGGACCTAATAAGGTAGAGAAATTAGGTGCTGTGACCCTATCAACCACAACCCACCCAACTTCGTTGACTTTAACTAAACCTAACAAGGATGAAGCTCTTGCTGAGACAGACCCGTTGTGGAAATTAGTCAAGGCTGCATACATCACCTTAAACCAGACTCATCCTGAGGCAACTAGATCCTGTTGGTTATGTTACAACGTAGCTCCCCCATACTATGAAGCCATAGGCCTCAATGCTTCTTACAGCTTGGTCAACGCCTCAGATCCCTCCCAGTGTCAATGGGGAGACCGCAAGGTAGGACTCACGATGAGGCAGGTATGGGGAAAGGGGCTATGTATAGGCACAGTGCCGTCAGATAAAACCCCCCTATGTGTCAATGTCACAAGATCTGTAAACGGGCCTCTGGCTAGCTGGATGATTCCCCAGATGGGAGGATGGTGGGTATGTTCCAGAACCGGGTTGACCCCTTGTGTACATGAGTCAATTTTTGATCCCAAAGAAGAATTTTGTGTCATGGTAGCAGTAGTACCTAAAATAATATACAGGTCGGAAGAAACTGTGTACGACTATTGGGCCCATAGGTCAACCCTCATTCAGCAAGAAAGAGCATATAGAATTAAAAGAGAACCCCTTACTGCAATTACTATAGCCACTATGTTTGGCTTAGGGATAGCCGGAGCTGGAACTGGAATTACAGCTTTGTCTATGCAAAGTCAAGGATTTAACTCTTTAAGGGCAGCGATAGATGAAGATATCACCCGACTAGAACAGTCTATAAGTCATTTAGAGTCTTCTTTAACTTCCTTGTCTGAAGTAGTTTTGCAAAATAGAAGAGGGCTAGATTTGCTATTTCTACAACAGGGGGGACTTTGTGCCGCCCTGGGAGAGGAATGTTGTTTTTACGCAGACCATACGGGTATAGTTAGAGAATCTATGGCCAAAGTGAGAGAGGGGCTAGCCCAGCGTAAACGAGAGCGGGAGGCCCAACAAGGATGGTTTGAGTCTTGGTTTCAACAATCCCCTTGGCTGACTACTTTAATCTCAACCTTACTAGGACCCTTGATAATCCTTCTAATAATGCTCACGTTCGGTCCCTGCATCATCAACAGACTTGTAGCCTTTGTAAAAGAACGTATTAACACAGTGCAGTTGTTTGTGCTACGGCAACAATATCAAACTATACCACCGGGAACAGAGGAAGATTCCTCTGTATGATCAAAGAACAGGGGGGAATGTTAGGTTATCGGAAGACTTAGTGAGGTGTGTAACTACATCAGGGACCTGGGACAGTAGCTCCTGCGCTAAACATTCCATAACCAAATAAGGAGGTCAGTAGCTCCTGCGCTAAACATTCCATACCAAATAAGAAAAATCTATAGGGAAGCAGCATCAGGGGAATGTATGAGCTCAGCTTCGCATGTAACCAATCAGGTAGTGCCAACTATGCCTGTTGCTGGACTAAGGGACAAACTGTATATAAACCGCCATACCTCTTTGTTCGGGGTCCAGCCGCATTCTGCTGTGTCAGAGAGGCTGGGACCCTGGCGCGCCAGAAATAAACTCCCTTTATGCCTTTTGCATTACTTTGGTGGACTTGTTCATTCGGTCGGGTAGGGGACACGGACACGGAGCATAACACTTAGTCACTCAGTCGTGTTCAGCTCTTTGCAACTGCATGGACTGTATCCCTCCAGGCCTCTCCATCCGTGGGGATTCTCCAGGCCAAAATACGGGAGTGGATTGCCATGCCCTCCTCCATGGGATCTTCCCAACCCAGGGATTGAACCCAGGTCTCCCACATTGCAGGTGGATTCTTTACCGTCTGAGCCACCAGGGATTCATCCAGGCTACCCAGGTTCAATTCCTGGGCAGGGAACTAATATCTAGATTCACACTACTGCTCACTGCTGCCTCTTCAAGATCACAGCGATGCAGGCAGCCCAGCCGATCAGCCCCTGAGGAGGATGTAAAGCAACATTGTTCTCAATCCTCGGAATCCCTACTTCACCCACCATTGCCCCTTCATTATAGTTTGCTGGTAAAGACTTGGGTCCAGAAGGGTTACATGAACGTTTATGTTAAATACCAAAATCTGTAAGGGAACTCTTCTTTAGAATTAATTTATTAAAGACAAGAAAATTTAACTTTAGACAGCAGCTTTTTACTCTAAAAGTAAGAAAGCTATAATAAGATCACATTGAAGTTCTTTCAGAAACATTCTTCCATTTGACATATAAAATGCTTTTTATATCCGTGAATGTCATTTTGGGAAAAAAATTAACGTTTCCTGCTGTATATCTATAGAACTTGCTAAAAAGCAAATATATGTTAAAAGCATGTTTGAATTCCCAGGATGTTGTCAGTACAGGCTGGTTTAGGATCTTTCTTTGCTTACTGCTTATTGGAATATAAATCCTCCTGAGGAAGGCTGGTATGATAGTTTTTAGTGGTTTTTGTCAAGTTACAGTCACAGAAGTCATTTGCATATCAGCTGCTTAAAACCATAACATCTTGCCTCAATGCATTTTGTAAGTTGGTTTTGTAAATACATATTTTGAAGATATTACTAGAGTACACCACATTTTATCAACTAGAGGGAATCCTTACATGCAAAGGAGGGAGGAATGCAAGAGACTGGCTCTAAATTTCTGTTTTTCAAAGATAATTTAGAAGCAAGAACTTCTGGGGGGATATCTTAATAGTCTTAATTTCAAACTCAAATTTCGAGGCACCACTTTCAGCCTCAAGTGATCTATAAAGATCACTTAAATTGCCTTTAGTCTTTTGGATGCCTGGCTAATTTTGTGCTCTTGGTATTGACAATCATACCTAAAATATATTTCATCTGCTTTTATTTTACAATGGATTTTGAATAATTTGCAAGATTTATTAAAAATAATAAACTGTATTTGAAGAAATAATAGCCTAATCATATATTAGCATTAAGTAATAAAAATTCAGCTCCATAGGACATTGTAGTGGTGGGTTCCAGGGCAGATTTATAGCATTCTGCAAAGGCTGAATGTACAGAGAATGTGAACATTAAGAAGAGAATCTGAATAATTCAGGCAACAGTTTATTATTTATTACCTGAATTAAGAAAATACATTCAAATGCTCCACATCTGCTGGGAGGAATGCTTGCATCATTAATATCTTTCTGAGAAAACCATCTCTTTCTACTTTTAATTTAACATTTTAACTACAGGTAGAAGATAAAGTGTCATATTGATGAGGTTCACATTTTACATCTATGACCTTGAATCAACTGTGGCACTTGTGTGTATCAACCTGCAGCCCCCAAAAGAAAGGCTGGGACCATCGCCTTATTTAAAATCTGGGGACATCATCATTGTCATTAACATCCATCCATCTTCCATCACCCACTCCTCCAGCCCTTCATCCATCTGTTCATCTAGAGTGTGTCTAGAGAGGCAAACAAGGTAATGGTAAGAGCTGGTGTCCAAAGATGGAGGGAAATTGCTTCAATTCACGTATGACTAAGGCGGATAACTACATCAGGAAGATGTCAGTAACAATGAGGACTGTACCAGGTGATTATGCTGTGTACTACTTTATAGAACCTCATAGGTCTGGGTACTCAAGGAGCTATTTACCTGGGAAAATAAGCAGTCCTGTTGCAATTTTAAAATTACATAACACAAACAGAAACAGACTCACAGACTTTGAAAACAAACTTACAGTTACCATAGGGGAAAGGTGGGAGAAGTGAAAGTCGCTCAGTTGTGTCCGGCCCTTTGGACCCCAAGGACTATACAGTTCATGGAATTCTCCAGGTCAGAATACTGGAGTGGGTAGCCTTTCCCTTCTCCAGGGGATCCCCCCCAACTCAGGGATTGAACCCAGGTCTCCCACATTGCAGGCAGATTCTTTACCAGCTGAGCCACAAGGGAAGCCCAAGAGTACTGGAGAGGGTAGCCCATCCCTTCTCCAGGGGATCCCGACCCAGGAATCGAACCAGGGTCTCCCGCACGGCAGGTGGATTCTTTATCAACTGAGCTATGAGGGAAGCCCAGAGAGGGGAGGGATAAATTAGGAGTTTGAGACTGACATATACATACTACAATATGTAAATTAGATCATTTGTCAGGAAGCATTTAATGGGAGGCTTCCTGTGTGCTGTTTTGGATCTGTCATGAATCCTCTGTCCCTTATTAATTCCTGAATATTCAGGAATTAAGTGGAGCAGCAAGCTACTCCTGGGGGCTGAAGTAGGCATGCATTTCCATACGGTGATAAGCAACTATTTATGACCCTCTTCCTTTTTATGAAGCATACGGTAAAGTGATTATTTACAACCCTCTCTCTTTCATATGGATGACCTCATGTTTCCTTGATAACTTGTAAGTTTTGATTTTATCTCTGCTGAAAATAGTTACCTTGTAAGACAGTATAAATACCCATACAATGTTGAATAAAATACCTTTGCTCCATCAGAGCTTTGGTCCCTGTATCTTCTCTCTCTCTCCCCCTTTCTCTCTTTCTCTCTCTTTCTTTTTCAGGCTAATTCTCTGGAGTGCAGAGGCCCTCTGGGTTCACTTTCCTGCCTGGGCTTCTAAGACCCTCTGGAGAAGGCACTCTGTGCCTTCACCCCATCTAGAGGGCGCCTGAGGCCTTTGTGAACAGAGCAACCCCCATGTCAGGGACTTTATTGGTTTTCTGCGTAAACCAAGGAATATCAGCCTTTTTCTCTCTCCTTTACTTTCTTATCATCAACTCTGGACCACAAGATTCTGGTTCATTAAAGGACCTCAACAATCATTAACCAGAACCTACTGTACAGCACAGGAAACTGTACATAATTCTGCAAAAACCTGTATGGGAAAAGAATCTGAAAAATAATGTGTATATATATATATATATGTATATGTATATGTATATATATACATATACATATATATATAGTCTATAACCAAACCACTTTACTATACATCTGAAACTAACACAGCATTGTAAATTAACTATAACATAGTGCGCACTAAGTGCGGCCGAGAGGAGCTACCCAAGTCCGAGGTCAGGGGCAGGGCTGGGAAGACCTACCCTGCGTCCGAGGTCAGTGGCGGCCGGGAGAAGCCACCTCACGCCCGAGGCCAGGGGTGGCGGCCGGGAGGAGCAACCCGAGCAGCGGTGGCTGTGCGGGCACAGGAGGGCCTAGAGGAGCTATCCCACATTGAAGGTTAGGAAGGGCGGCGGTAAGGAGATACCCTTCGTCCAAGGTGAGGAGCAGCGGCTGCACTTTGCTGGAGCAGCCATGAAGAGATACCCCATGCCCAAGGTAAGAGAAACCCAGGTAAGATGGTAGGTGTTGCAAGAGGGCATCAGAGGGCAGACACACTGAAACCATAGTTATAGAAAACTAGTCAATCTAATCACACTAGGACCACAGCCTTGTCTAACTCATGAAACCAAGCCATGCCTGCGTGGCAACCCAAGACAGCATGGTGGAGAGGTTGGACAGAATGTGGTCCACTGGAGAAGGGAATGGCAAACCACTTCAGTATTCTTGCCTTGAGAACCCCATGGACAGTATGAAAAGGCAAAATGATAGGATACAGAAAGAGGAACTCCCCAGGACAGTAGGTACCCAATATGCTACTGGAGATCAGTGGAGAAATAACTCCAGAAAGAATGAAGGGATGAAGCCAAAGCAAAAATAATACCCAGCTGTGGATGTGACTGGTGATAGAAGCAAGGTCCAATGCTGTAAAGAGCAATATTGCATAGGAACCTGGAATGTCAGGTCCATGAATCAAGGCAAATTGGAAGTGGTCAAACAAGAGATGGCAAGGGTGAACATTGACATTCTAGGAATCAGCGAACTAAAATGGACTGGAATGGGTGAATTTAACTCAGATGGCCATTATATCTACTACTGCAGGCAGGAATCCCTCAGAAGAAATGGAGTAGCCATCATAGTCAATGAAAGAGTCTGAAATGCAGTACTTGGATGCAATCTCAAAAACGACAGAATGATCTCTGTTCGTCTCCAAGGCAAACCATTCAATATCACAGTAATCCAAGTCTATGCCCCAACCAGTAACACTGAAGAAGCTGAAGTTGAATGGTTTTATGAAGACCTACAAGACCTTTTAGAATTAACACCCCCAAAAGATGTCCTTTTCATCATAGGGGACTGGAATATAAAAGTAGGAAGTCAAGAAACACCTGGCAAATTTGGCCTTGGAATGCGGAATGAAGTAGGGCAAAGCCTAACAGAGTTTTGCCAAGAAAATGCCCTGGTCATAGCAAACACCCTCTTCCAACAACACAAGAGAAGACTCTACACATGGACATCACCAGATGGTCAACAGCGAAATCAGATTGAATATATTCTTTGCAGCCAAAGATGGAGAAGCTCTATACAGTCAGCAAAAACAAGACCAGGAGCTGACTGTGGCTCAGATCATGAACTCCTTATTACCAAATTCAGACTCAAATTGAAGAAAGCAGGGAAAACCACTAGACCATTCAGGTATGACCTAAATCAAATCCCTTATGATTATACAGTGGAAGTGAGAAATAGATTTACGGGCCTAGATCTGATAGATAGAGTGCCTGATGAACTATGGAATGAGGTTCGTGACATTGTACAGGAGACAGGGATCAAGACCATCCCCATGGAAAAGAAATGCAAAAAAGCAAAATGGCTGTCTGGGGAGGCCTTACAAATAGCTGTGAAAAGAAGAGAGGAGAAAAGCAAAGGAGAAAAGGAAAGATATAAGCATCTGAATGCAGAGTTTCAGAGAATAGCAAGAAGAGATAAAAAAGCCTTCTTCAGTGATCAATGCAAAGAAATAGAGGAAAAGAACAGAATGAGAAAGACTAGAGATCTCTTTAAGAAAATTAGAGATATCAAGGGAACATTTCATGCAAAGATGGGCTCGATAAAGGACAGAAATGGTATGGACCTAACAGAAGCAGAAGATATTAAGAAGAGGTGGCAAGAATACACAGAAGAACTGTACAAAAAACATCTTCACGACCCAGATAATCATGATGGTGTGATCACTAATCTAGAGCCAGATATCCTGGAATGTGAAGTCAAGTGGGCCTTGGAAAGCATCGCTATGAACAAAGCTAGTGGAGGTGATGGAATTCCAGTTGAGCTATATCAAATCCTGAAAGATGATGCTGTGAAAGTGCTGCACCCAATATGCCAGCAAATTTGGAAAACTCAGCAGTGCCCACAGGACTGGAAAAGGTCAGTTTTCATTCCAATCCCAAAGAAAGGCAATGCCAAAGAATGCTCAAACTACCCCACAAGTGCACTCATCTCACACGCTAGGAAAGTAATGCTCAAAATTCTCCAAGCAAGGCTTTAGCAATATGTGAACCGTGAACTTACAGATGTTCAAGCTGGTTTTAGAAAAGGCAGAGGAATCAGAGATCAAATTGCCAACATCCGCTGGATCATGGAAAAAGCAAGAGAGTTCCAGAAAAACATCTATTTCTGCTTTATTGACTATGCCAAAGCCTTTGACTGTGTGGATCACAATAAACTGTGGAAAATTCTGAGAGAGATGGGAATACCAGATCACCTGACCTGCCTCCTGAGAAATCTGTATGCAGGTCAGGAAGCAACAGTTAGAACTGGACATGGAACAACAGACTGGTTCCAAATAGGAAAAGGAGTATGTCAAGGCTGCATATTGTCACCTTGCTTATTTAACTTATATGCAGAGTACATCATGAGAAACACTGAACTGGAAGAAACACAAGCTGGAATCAAGATTGCCGGGAGAAATATCAATAACCTCAGATATGCAGATGATACCACCCTATGGCAGAAAGTGAAGAGGAACTAAAAAGCCTCTTGATGAAAGTGAAAGAGGAGAGTGAAAAAGTTGGCCTAAAGCTCAACATTCAGAAAACGAAGATCATGGCATCTGGTCCCATCACTTCATGGGAAATAGATGGGGAAACAGTGGAAACAGTGTCAGACTTTATTTTTGGGGGCTCCAAAATCACTGCAGATGGTGACTGCAGCCATGAAATTAAAAGATGCTTACTCCTTGGAAGAAAAGTTATGACCAACTTAAACAGTATTTTCAAAAGCAGAGATATTACTTTGCCGACTAAGGTCCGTCTAGTCAAGGCTATGGTTTTTCCTGTGGTCATGTATGGATGTGAGAGTTGGACTGTGAAGAAGGCTGAGCACCGAAGAATTGATGCTTTGGAACTGTGGTGTTGGAGAAGACTCTTGAGAGTCCCTTGGACTGCAAGGAGATCCAACCAGTCCATTCTAAAGGAGATCAGCCCTGTGATTTCTTTGGAAGGAATGATGCTAAAGCTGAAACTGCAGTACTTTGGCCACCTCATGCGAAGAGTTGACTCATTGGAGAAAACTCTGATGCTGGGAGGGATTAGGGGCAGGAGGAGAAGGGGACGACAGAGGATGAGATGGCGGGATGGCATCACTGACTCGATGAACGTGAGTCTGAGTGAACTCCGGGAGTTGGTGATGGACAAGGAGGCCTGGTGTGCTGCGAATCATGGGGTCGCAAAGAGTTGGACACGACTGAGCGACTGAACTGAACTGAACTGAACATAAAATAAAACTTAAAAAATTACTTGATATATAGGGAGACAGTCACCTGTTTTTAATTAAGTGCAAATAATAAGGGGACAGTTTCGAAGTGCAATGGCCTGTGTGTTCCCACAGTACTGGAAATGAAATGGCTGGATAGCCAGAGCTCTGTGTTGGGTGTAGATGAGCAATGAATTGCAGGAATGCCCCTCTAACATTTGTTTCTCTAGCCTCGGGTGGGAGTTGGGTAGAAGCACTGCTCTTCTGCATCTGTGGGCAGCCTCTCTCCTGTCTGGCTTCTCAGTTCCTCTGTTAACTAATAGATTCCTTGCATTAAATTATCTTTCTTGTAAATAATACTCTAAATCATTATAAAATTGCTCATGTTTGACTTTTGACCTGAAAAAAGGGCAACCTAATTCCTGAAAGAGTTTCTGTTTTTTTTTTTTTTTTTCCTGGTTAAATTCTGACTCTTACAGGTCAAATAAGGAAGGAATCCTTTCCACTAAAAAGGTACTTTAAAATGCTGATCCTGACACCACATTGTAAATCAACTCTACTAAAAAAAAAAAAAATGCTGTCCCTGGCAGAGGGGAACACAGAGCACAGAGAGCACAGGGCCCCGGAACACAGTGTTGGGACTGGGAGGAGGCAGAGGGCAGAAGATTTGCCTGGCCCGTCCAGGGACCAAGTTAAGGTGGCCAACATTTTCCAGCTGGGACCAGATCCAAGGTGATAATCTTACACTGACTGGGTGGGTCATTAGGGAAGAAAAATTTAAAAATTAATTCTGAACCCTTCTGAAAAGCATATTTCAGTGAATGCCTGGAAAAATGAACACATTTCCACATCCCAAAGAATGCTTTAGTGAATTACAACAAACCTTTTTGCTATCCTTGTAAATACTGTCTGTACCGTTTACATTGTTACCTGGTCTGTTGCAACCCTGCCACTCCGTGACCTGGCACCGGGTTGCTGTACAAAGCTTGGAGGGCAGTACTGTTCATAGAACACAAAGTTAGCAAAACTTCATTCTATTTGCCCTGGGCCTACTGGGTCCTGAGGCAAAAGGAAAAATGTGTGCCCCTGTATACACTTAGGAAAAATTAGCAAAAGCACTGCCAAAAAACCCCCCAAACCAAGCCAAACCATAACTGTCTATGAAACACTATGTTTTTCAGTCATTTGCACCAATGTCAACCCCCAGAAACCTGTCTGAAGGGGCACAAAAGCTGCACAGATTGGAAATGCCTGTCACTTTCATATGGTAATGCAGGATTGTAGAACCAACAACAGCTTATCTGTATTTAAAATTTTGATATTTTATTCCTCATGAGTTTTTGCATTATTTTTTTAATTGGAGCATAATTGTTTTACAATGTTGTGTTACTTTCTCTCATACAACAAAGTGAGTCAGCTATATTTATACATATATCCTTTCTTTCTTGAGCCTCCCTTCCACTCCATATGTCCCACCCTTCCAGGTCATCACAGAGCACAGAGTTGAGTTCCCTGTGCTCTACAGCAGCTTCCCACTAGCGAGTTATTTTACACATGGTGGTGTGTATGAGTTTGAGTGAACTCTGGGAGCTGGTGATGGACAGGGAGGCCTGGCCTGCTGCAGTCCATGGGGTTGCAGAGTCAGACACGACTGAGCGACTGAACCGAACTGAACTGAATGTATATATGTCAATCCTAATCTGCCTGCATTAATCTTGATTTTTTGGGAAATCTTACATTTCAGTATTATCTTGATGACTGAGTCTGTTGGATCACCTTTGACTCTGTGCCTCACTAAGCCCGGTCCTGCTGGGGTGCCACTTGTCACACCTGCACTTCAGGCGTGCTGAGATTAGGTTGAGAGAAGCAAGAGAAAGGGCTGAATGTCTGTGCAGGAATTCATTAAGGAATTGAGAAAAAATATTCCAGTGTGCATTTGAGGTCCTAATAATTCCTATAATAAAGTCTGAGGAAGAAAAACCAGGTCCATGGAGTCCTTGGTAAATTGACTTTATATTTGCCAGGTGGTGGGCACCCTGAAGACACAGATCTGGATGGGGATCAGGATAAAGATACTTTATTGATTATCATGGGTTTGCCAAGAAAACTTGAAATTGGGAAAATGGCCTTACAACAGAAGAGAATGACATCTGTAATAGAACCTGCCTTGAGAGCACTGGAGGATTTCACTGCAGATTTATTGCTGTCAGCTGTAAGAGATGTCAGATTGGATCTCTAGTCCAGCCTGTGCTTCCTAACAGGAGAGAAAATGAGAATTTCCCAGGGAAAAATGAACTGAGAAACTCATTAATTTGTGTGTGGAGTTTGCAAACTTGAAAAACAAACACGAAACAAGCCCACAAACCAATAAACCCCCTCAGATCAGTCTCATGAAAACAGGAGAGCTTCATATCTCTCAGATATGATGAAACAACAGATTAAATGGCTCCAGAAACGAGCCTTCTGATATTTTCTTTCTCTTTTTTTTTAAGTTTTTTTTTGGGGGTGGGGGGGCTGTTCTGTGCAGACATGTGGGATCTTAGTTCCCCAACTAGAGATGGAGTTCTAGGCTCCTACAGTGGGAGGGTGGAGTCCTCACCATTAGACGGCCAGAGAAGTCCCCAGAAATGAGCCTTCTACTGTAGTATGCAATCTCAGGAAAGTTTTCACAGTCCTTTTTTTTTTTTTTCTTTTTCAGACAGGAATTAAGGGCACCCGTGAATCAGCGAAGGGGCCTTCCTGGTGGCTCAGGGATAAAGAATCTTCCTGCAATGCAGCAGACACAGGAGATTCGGGTTCCATTACTTAGTCAGGAAGATCCCCTGGAGATGGAAATGGCGACCCACTCCAGTGTTCTTGCCTGGAGAATTCCATGGACAGAGGAGCCTGAGGAATACAGTCCATAGAGCTGCAGAGTCTGACGCGACTGAAGTGACTGAGCACAGCATAGGGATCAGTGATGCCAGCTGGCAGGTTCCACTTTCCGAAGGGAGTATTAAGGCAGTTGGGGCCTGGTACAGCAGGACTAGTTTCCTATTTTTCTTTGCTTATGCTTAGCATCCTCTTTGCCTCAGAAGCAGCAACCTCATTGGGAGGAACCTTAGAGGAGGGATTCACCCGAGGTGAAGTGGAAAAGAGTCTTGCCCCAGCCCTCATTGCAGGAAGATGGGGAGGTCCTCTTGCTCAATTTTGGTCAGACATTAAAGTCTTGCTACGTATTCTCATCCTTATGTGCATGACAGTTATTCAAAATATCCAGTTCCTTAGAGCCCTGTGAAAATCCTGTGTAAAGTTTGTAAGCGAGTTAGCTAATTGCAGGTACCCAAGACTTTGATGTTGGGAGGGATTGGGGGCAGGAGGAGAAGGGGACAACAGAGAATGAGATGGCTGGATGGCATCACTGACTCGATGGATGTGAATCTGAGTGAACTCTGGGAATTGGTGATGGGGAGGCCTGGTGTGCTGCGATTCATGGGGTCACAAAGAGTCGAACACGACTGAGTGACTGAACTGAACTGAACTGAACCCCATAGTGGTGTGGCTTTGTCCACTCAAAGGGCGACTCTGCCTCATCCTAGAGGAGATCAGTCCTGGGTGTTCACTGGAAGGACTGATGCTGAAGCTGAAACTCCAATACTTTGGCCACCTGATGTGAAGAGCTGACTCATTTGAAAAGACCCTGATGCTGGGAAAGTTTGAAAGAAGGATGGCATCACCGACTCAACGGACATGAGTTTGGGTAAATTCCGGGAGTTCGTGATGGACAGGCAGGCCTGGTATGCTGCAGTCCATGGGTTCACAAAGAGTCAGACACGACTGAGCGACTGAGCTGAGCTGAATTGCCCCCTCAAATCAGTTCAGCTTTTCTCCTTTCCCTGGTTCTTGATCAACTGTCTCTTCAGGGACCAATCAGCTCCAGTTCCATCCCCAGCTCCCTTTCCAGAAGCCTCTTTCTCCCCAGCTGATAAGACCCCCCTCATGCATGGTACCTCTCACCACTGCCACTGTTCTATTTCCAGGGTCTCTATCACTGGCAGCCCTCTAGATCCCATGATTAAAACGAGTATTTCCCACAAGTGGTGGTGGTTTAGTCACCAAGTCATGTCTGACTCTTGTGACCCCATAGACTGTAGCCTGCCAGGCTCCTCTGGCCAGGGGATTTTTCAGCTAAGCATACTCTAGTGGGTTGCCATTTTCTTCAGGGAATCTTCCCAAGCCAGGGATGGAACCCACAGTCCCTTTGCATTGCAGGCAGATTCTTTACTGATGAACCACCATGGAAGCCCATTTCCCACAATTAAAAGGCCCTTAAGCTATTGCGGTTTGTATTCTATCTTATTTTCCTTCTTCCGTCTTTCCTCTTCTCTCCAAGGCCCAGTTCTCTCAGCTGTAATATTTCCTGTTCTGTTTCTTGAATATTCTTCTCAGTTTCATGTCCAACTATCTCTACTTAAAATTATCATACAAAACACACTTAAAGCAGACAGTGGTACACCTCATTTGCTTACTACCCTCAAGTCACTCTAGCTTTTAAATTTGAAGAAATTTATAAGAATGTCATGCAATCTAGAGGGGTGGGGTGGGGTGGGAGGTGGGAGGGAGATTCCAGAGGGAGGGGACGTATGTATACCTATGGTAGATTCATGTTGATGTATGGCAGAAACCAACACAACATTGTAAAGCAATTATCCTCCAATTAAAAATAAATTTAAAAAAGACAAAAAAAAAAAAAAGACTGTCAAATATACAACTGAGGGCTTGACTAAAATGATGGCAAATTCTCCTGGAAAGACTCAAATCAATTGGCAGTTTGTCATCCTACAGAATGAAGGCCTGGATTGAAAACCTTAAGAGAGACATTTTCTTAAATTTCAGACCTGCTCATTCAAAGCAAACAAACAAACAGATGCAAATACAAGTATTCGTTTACCTCTCATCAATGCTTTCAATTGTCCTACCCATAAATATAGCTTGGTAAGTTTTGTCAGTGCAGCCTTTGGATGCTATTTTGAGCGTTTTATTAAAATTCTGTGAATTAGCACTTGTATTAACATTTCAAATAGCATAAAGCTAATACACTTGCTCTGGCAAGGATTTTACCTAATCTGACAGTACAGAGAACTTGCCAAGTAGCATGGGAGAGTTGTTATTCTTCTATCTCATTCATTGACAAGCAAAAAAGAAAAAATAAGAGAGGTAGATGAAACTGAAAAATCCTTTTATCTTTTGGCTTACTCAGTGGTCAAAAGAGATTAAATTCTCTCTGTGACGATAGAATCTAAAGATGAAGGTCCCATTTCCTGACATTCACATTTTTAAGGTCAGACGGATGACGTGACCTATCTCTTCAAGCAGAAGGGCCCGTCAATGACCCATTTTCTCAGTTGCCTGTGCAGACTTCCTTCTAGAAACTGACCACAGCATGCAACTTGTAGTCTCTCGATGCCTTTAGAAATGCAGTTTCATCTTACAACTAAAAAAATTAAAGGGAACATTCATGGAAATTTCTGTCCATGTAAATGGATAGAATTCCCTTGTAGACACTCTCGCTATTTCTATCTGAAGATTGCTAAAATGTCACTGTCCCTCAATGGAAGAGTTGCTTCCTTAATGCCAGTGCTGATCCTGTTGTAAACCTGCAATTCTCCACAGCAGGACCCAGGGGACAATCATTCCCCAGTCTCAAAGGTGACCTTTCCTATTCCAGGTTACTCTCTGGCCTCAAACCATTTGTATAACCAGAGGCTCACACTCTGTAAAAATGGGCAAAAGAGGGTCAGAAACGTTTTCCTTTCCACCGTAATTCTGATGTGACCTCATGTGGGTCAAGATAACAGACGAGACAGCAGTCCTGTAGCTGTGGACGTGCCCAGTCCCTCGAGAAGTGACTCAGGTGGGAATGCATGACTTGAGAACTGCTTAGATGTCTCTTGGAAGTCTGTCTGGCCTCTGTCATGCTGGTGCCTCTCTCTCCATGGCTCTCTTCTGGGCAATGCTCTTTCTACTGTGAGTTTCCTGCCCCTCTTTCTACCATGGGTTTCTCTTCCGAACAGCACAAATACTGACTTCCTATTATCACTGATAACAAATGCATGCACACGATGATTAAGGGCATTCCATCAGGCCACCCTGCTTTCTGTTTGCATCAGATGAATTGTCAAACTACTACCTGGTTCTGTTTGTTCTAGTCCTGACTTTGCATCTTTTCCTGCTGAACTAAGGTATTAAGTACCCGCTGTTTTTTTTTTTTTTTTAACCTACTACTTTGAGCTCATTAAAGACATACCAGCAACAGCAAATAGGAGAAGGAGTACATCAAGGCTGTATATCATCACCCTGCTTATTTAACTTCTATGCAGAGCACATCATGAGAAACGCTGGGCTGGAGGAAGCACAAGCTGGAATCAAGATTGCTGGGAGAAATATCAATAACCTCAGACATGCAGATGACTCCACCCTTACGGCAGAAAGTGAAGAGGAACTAAAGAGCCTCTTGATGAAAGTGAAAGAGCAGAGTGAAAAAGTTGGCTTAAAGCGCAACATTCAGAAAACAAAGATCATGGCATCCGGTCCCATCACTTTATGGGAAATAGATGGGGAAACAGTGGAAACAGTGGCTGACTTTATTTTTATGGGCTCCAGAATCACTGCAGATGGTGATTGCAGCCATGAAATTAAAAGACACTTGATCCATGGAAGGAAAGTCATGACCAACCTAGACAGCATATTCAAAAGCAGAGACATTACTTTGTCAACAAAGGTCTGTCTAGTCAAGGCTATGGTTTTTCCAGTGGTCATGTATGGATGTGAGAGTTGGACTATAAAGAAAGCTGAGCACCAAAGACTTGATGCTTTTGAACTGTGGTGTTGGAGAAGACTCTTGAGAGTCCCTTGGACTGCAAGGAGATCCAACCAGTCCATCTTAAAGGAGATCAGTCCTGGGTGTTCATTGGAAGGACTGATGTTGAAGCTGAAACTCCAATCCTTTGGCCACCTGATGTGAAGAACTGACTCATTGGAAAAGGCCCTGATGCTGGGAAAGACTGAGGGCAGGAGGAGAAGAGGATGACAGAGGATGAGATGGTTGGATGGCATCACTGACTTAATGGACATGGGTTTGGCTGGACTCCAGGAGTTGGTGATAGACAGGGAAGCCTGGTGTGCTGCAATTCATGGTGTCGCAAAGAGACAGACACGACTGAGCAACCGAACTGAACTGAGTATCGTTAATTTTTTGTGTCAAGTTGGCTAGGCTACGGTACCCAGATATTTGGTCAACCAGATAGCTGGTTCTGTGAAAGTGTTTTTTAGATGAGGTTAAGATTTAAATCGTTAACTTTGTGTGAAACAAATGACCTCTATAGTGTGGAAGGTCCTTATTCAATCAGTTGAAGGCCTCAGTTAAAAAAAGAAATGAACTTGACCTCCCCATAGGAGTTGGAAATTCTGTCAGCAGATTCCTTCCCTGGGTCTCTGGTCTGCCAGAGAGTCAAGTTCTTAAAGTCAATCAGTCTCTCTTCAGACACACACACACACACACACACACACACACATACACACACACGCACCCACCCACCCTACTATTTCTTCCCTGGAGAACCCTGACTAATACATTTTCAGTCAAATTCTTTACCACCTGAGCCACCAGGGATGCCTGACTAATACATATATTGAACATTCAACTCACCTCTAGGTGAAATTCCAACTACTTAAGGGAGCCTTTCTCATACATATTCAAATCCCTATTCTCTGACCTGTACTGGTTTTTCAAAGAAATAGAGAGAGGCTGAGGGGGGAAAGAGAGAAAGAGGGAATATGTTGATCATTATACTCCATTATGTTTCAGGGTGAGGAGAAATTTGATGTCTCATGTATAATATGGATGACCACGGAACTGTTCAGCCTCGTGATCATGCAGATACTTCAACTCATACTTTCCCTCCACTTACCACTAGCCCTGGGTTTTTTTTTTTTAAATTTTAATTCTATTCTAGTTTTAAATAAAATCTTTTGTGTTTCTTCTTCCTCCCCTCTTCCTCTGCTCCTACCCTCTCCCTTGCCCCCAAAGCTTCATACTACATGTGCGACAAAATCTCTCACTGTCCTTTGCCTCCATCAGGCTGTGGCCAGACTAACTTTCCTAAGTCCCATCTTCACCATTCCCCTTGATTTCCTGAAAAGTTGGAATGAACATTTTTTTTTTCTGGTTTTCAAAGTCTTGCTTGATATTTGCCCTCTTCCTACTTATTTTTCTGTCTTCTATCCTGAATCTCCAACCTCTTCCCCTGTGCCTCCTTGGGGCCACTTACACCTCACATATGCCTTCTTTGGTGCTTCTGCTTTTCACTGATACACGTCCCTCTGACCTAAAACAATTGTATACATACATATGTTTAGTCCAGAAGAAATTTTTAGTCTTTATAGTTTGTACATAAAAATCTTACATTGTTCTATTTCTTGTGTATAGGTCTTGAATAAAGGAAGCGGAGGGAAAGCACACTGTGGTCCGATATGAACTCAGCCTCCCTTTCCAGAGCCAAAGCTGTGGCGTTATTATAACTGAGTTCTCTAACATGAAACAAGAGTCCTGGAGTGGGTAGCCACTCTGTTCCCCAGGGGATCTTAACCCAGGGACTGAACCTGGGTCTACTGCGTTGTAGGCAGATTCTTTACTATCTGAGCCACCAGGGCAGCCCCTTCAACATGAAATTTTAATTTTCCTCTAAATCTAGGCCTTGAAAACATCACAGGCATATGTGACAGTGCATTCATATCTTAAAGGTAGATTTCCTTCAGAATTTTTCCTGTGCAATGTCCTATTAGTTTCTCCCTTTTGTCTTACCTTTTTAATTTTTCCTGAAAATGTTCTCAATTCTCTACATGTGATAAGAGTTCTGTTAAAATTCTCATAAAAGCTTGCTTTTGGAATGCATTTAAAGGTGAATGCATGCAGAGACATCGGCCTGGTTGTTAGAGCTGCTTTGCACCGAGGTTTGATTCTGGGACTTGAGTTCACCAGGTTTATTCTAATTGCCTCAGTGCCACCATGTGTGAAAGGAGACAGAACTGAGCTGGTGCCTGATGCCCCGGGAGGGACCACGAGCCTGTGGTGTGGGGCACATGTCCCACAGAGCTGGTTCTCCAGTGCTGCTGAGATGCTGGCCTTGTAGTTACAGTGAGGAAGATACAAAAACAACTCCTGGGGTGTGTCAGCAGCCACTCCAAGAAGCAAGGGGATAGGATGCAGATGCTAAACTCAAAGTGAAAAGTATGATAGATGCCAAAAATTGAAATTAAAAAACAAACCAAATGAAAGCCCCTGGGTGGTTAGAGCGGAACCTCTAAGTCAGTCTGTGTTGGAGGATCAAGTGCATACAGGGGCTGTGAGCTCTACAGATGTGAAGTAATCTTGGAGACAGTTTCCTAAAGTGGGTCCTAAAGAGACATCCTGAGTCTCTAGGAATAATTATCTTGACCTATTTAGGTGGCACAGTTTTCTGTACCCATCAACCTCTCCGTTTCTCCTCTCTGTAAAATACTTAACAGATTAATCATAAGCATTGCTAATAATGGACACTAATCAATCTTCCTAGAGAAGGCGATGGCAACCCACTCCAGTACTCTTGCCTGGAAAATCCCATGGATGGAGGAGCCTGGTAGGCTGCAGTCCATGGGGTCGCTAAGAGTTGGGTATGACTGAGCGGCTTCACTTTCACTTTTCACTTTCATGCATTGGGGAAGGAAATGGCAACCCACTCCAGTGTTCTTGCCTGGAGAATCCCAGGGACAGAGGAGCCTGGTGGGCTGCCATCTATGGGGTCACACAGAGTCGGACATGACTGAAGCGACTTAGCAGCAGCAGCAGCAGCAATCAGTCTTCCTCCTTATGTAAATATGAACCAATAAAAATGGATCAGAGTGATGAAAATTGAGCATGCCAAGCATCTGGGAACCAGGGAAGGCTAGCACCTCCTAGGTTGTGCTCACTGGTCACGTGACCATAAAGCGGTAGCTGGAACAGACTATTTGGACATCTGTGAGCGTGGCCCTGACCAGCTCACTCACATATAGCACAGACACTGCAGGCTCACACAGATCACCACCACCCATACACTGTTCATTAATCAGGCCAGGCCATTCACAGCTTCAAAATTCTGCATAACGATTTCACCTCTTAAAGACCACTCAGAGCAGTTCATTTTTGTCCATCTCCCCTTGGGCAGTAGTAGCCCAAGTCCAGGCCAGCAACATTTCCAGCTGGGATTGCTATTAACAACTTTTCTAATTGATTGCTTGCATCTGCCTGCCTCTAGCCAATTTTCCACAATGCAGCCAAAAGATTTATTTAAACTCAAATTTAATGTGTCATTCGCATGCTCAAGACTCGATGTTCTTAACAGGGCTCATAAGGCTCGATGTTTCTGGAGTTCCATTGCTTTCTAACTCTAACTCCTTTGTGCTTCCGCGACTCTGCCTTTCTCCCTCAATGTGCCGTCTACTTCCAGCTTCACCCACTCCTCTCTGTGCAAAACTCTCCCCCCACTATTGCTACTTTTGCTCCCGTCATCCCGATTTCAGTTTGAATAACTTCCTCAGGAGATTTGACTGGCTATACCGAATCAACAGTAAAATATATGTATATTTTATTATTTACAGATTATTATTATTTGCTACATATCCTTTGCATCAGAAACATTTTATGATAAATGGCTATATGCATATATATCCCAGATTTTCTTGAGATTGGTTGTTAAATATTCACCAGCACATCACCAGTGAGTTCTGGTGGTCACAGGGTTAACTGGGTTAGCTGGCTGGATCAGTTTCCTTCCCTTCCATGTTTCTGTTGCCTGTTCCTTTACTGGGTTTCCTGGGATCTTCTCTGAAACAAACTCCTTTTAAGCAAATCCTGGTCTTAGGGCCTGTTTTTAGGGAAACTCAAACCACAACAGTCACGGAGTGTCCTTAGTTTCTCCACTATTTCATCTCCATTATCTAACAAGCATAACATAAATATTTGTTGAATAAGTAAATAAATGAGCACAGCCTCCCAGCATCCCACTACCAGTTAAGTGAGCTTGTTGAAATCCTTTTTCCTCTGTGGCTTACTGGCACATGAAGAGTTTGCTTGGCTCTGTAGTCTACGGTGTCCCTGGAATTCACCAAGATGGTGACCAGTCTTGTATCTGATGCGTGGAGAAGTTATAGGGAACCACTGGGGAAATCCACATATACTAGTGCCATATGGGGTAAAACCAGGAGATAATACATGATATAGTGGAGGAAACAGAGAGCTCCCCTGAGAAAGCGGGAGAGGAGAAATGGGGCCCTAAGGTGAGCTGAAGTGGCCAAAGTTACTGGAAACCGCCGGGTACAGGGCATCATCTGTGTTCGTGAGTGTATTCACGAGAAGGATTGTGAGCACGGAAGGGAGAGAGAGAGACAATCTCTAATGACGATCACTTCTACTTGTTTTGCTCTTGTAGAAGTGGCAGAATTTATCTTAGAAACGTGTGGTTCAGTTTCAGTTCAGTACAATGCTGAAAAGAGATTAAAGGGATAAAAAAATGCATAAAAATGCATAAAAAATGGGTTATAACTTGAGGACAGAATTGGGAAGAGCCTAGAAAAAGGGTGGACACTGAGGGGAGGTTTGAGAAAATGAGGACTGAACAGCCCTGCAGCAGAAAGAGGGTGTCAGATCAGTTCAGTTGGGGGCAGAAAGTCAGAACGCACGTTGTCTTGGGAAATTGCCACAATTTGGGGCAAGGCATTGAATTTCCCAAATATAGAATCTGGTAACAGTAACAGTCTCAGCTTTGATTCAATTCGAGAGTCGGAGAGCCTTCACATTTCTACTTTCTCCAGGCATTGAGAAGACATTATCTAGGGAGGGAGCGCAATTGCAAGCTTCTGCTGAGTGGCCATCCCTTCCTTCTTTGAGATGGGATTTTCCCCATGGACTTCACTGAACTATGTTTGTAAATGCCATATTCTGGCTGGGAAAAGTTACTGTTTGGTCCTTGATCTATAAGGAGAAGGAAGAAAAGGCAAACATATTGTCCACAGTGGTCATTATGTGCAGCTGAGGTTTCCTTACGAACCTTTCCAAGTCTTAACCATTATCTTTTCATCTTGCAGTGGAGCAACTTAAATAACATCTTGACCAGGCCCTTCTGGTTGAGAGTTAGGATATAAAATGTTTTGGTTGGAAGAGGGGCTTGTTGCCTATTTCCTCCACTTCAGGCCTACACATGAGTCAGTGTGATATTAATACATCACATGTGAGGGAGATGATTAAAGTTGTTCAGTAAGTTCATTTTGACAAAAGTATTTGCCAATGAGGAATATCACCTTTCATTTGAGCCTGTCTCTGGAGATGCAAGAGGACTGAAACAGGAGATGTATCCTCCAGAAACACCGATGTCAATGAAGTACACAATGGTAACAAAGAATTATGAAACCCCAAGGGTGTGTCAGACACTGTGCTCAGTACAGGATTTTTTTTTTTTTTAAAGGAATAAGAATACATTTTTTCACTTTAGCAAGTTAATCTTGGAGGGACCCCAGATATGCCTAGCAATCCTGTTAGTACCAAGTGGTAAATGCTTGATGAAGGTATATGTACTTTTTAGAGTTAGAGAATTATGAGTCTTTTCAGGTAGCGCTTGGGGAAAAGCTTCACAGAGGAGGTGGCACATTAGCTGGAACTTAAAGTGTCAATAGGAGGTCTTCAGGCTAGAAGGATGGATGGGTATTATAAGCACAAGAGAAAACAATTTGTGTAAAGCCGTAAAAGTGTGAATATGGATGCCATATGGTGGGAATGGTGAGCAATCCAACCAGAAGAGACCACTCTTTCTGGACCACTTAATTGGCTCTCTTTTCACTCCTTGGAAGAAAAGTTATGACCAACCTAGATAGCATGTTGAAAAGCAGAGACATTACTTTGCCAACAAAGGTCCGTCTAGTCAAGGCTATGGTTTTCCCAGTGGTCATGTATGGATGTGAGAGTTGGACTGTGAAGAAAGCTGAGTGCCGAAGAATTGATGCTTTTGAACTGTGGTGTTGGAGAAGACTCTTGAGGGTCCCTTGGACTGCAAGGAGATCCAACCAGTCCATTCTGAAGGAGATCAGCCCTGGGATTTCTTTGGAAAGAATGATGCTAAAGCTGAAACTCCAGTACTTTGGCCACCTCATGTGGCTGACTCATTGGAAAAAAACTCTGATGCTGGGAGTGATTGGGGGTAGGAAGAGAAGGGGACGACTGAGGATGAGATGGCTGGATGGCATCACAGACTCGATGGACGTGAGTCTGAGTGAACTCCGGGAGATGGTGATGGACAGGGAGGCCTGGCGTGCTGCAATTCATGGGGTCGCAAAGAGTCGGACATGACTGAGCAACTGAACTGAACTGAACTGAACTGAGCTTCTCAGATGGTAAAGTATTTGCCTGCAATTCAGGAGGCAAGGGTTTGATCCCTGGGTCGGGAAGATCCCCTGGAAAAGGGAATGGCAATCCACTTCAGTATTCTTGCCTGGAGAATCCCATGGACAGACCATGGGGTCACAAAGAGTCAGACAACGACTGAACAACTAACCCTTTCACTTCACTTCTTCTTTCAAAAAGGGAAATAATCAAATTAACCCATCAATTCTGACTTTCACAGAGGTATTATGCTATAAATTTGTCCATTAACTCCTTCAACTCATTTAACATAGGTTAATTACCTGTCTAGATGTTCTAAGCATCTGGCTTCACATTGAAGATACTGCAATAAATAGAGACAGACCAAGTACTTGACCTCATGGAACATGAGCAGTTAGTTCTCTAATGGGTTCATTCAGTTTAGCTCATCTCACTGATTCCTTTCACTGGAGTCAAAGGCTGAGGGAAGATTAAGAAAAAACAGAAACCCGTGGTGTTTTGACCTATTACCCAGATGAGGGCTGTGATGGCTAATTTGACTGGGCCATGGGATGCCCATATATTTGGATAACTACTATTCTGGGCATGTCTGTGAGGGTGTTTCAGGGTGGAATTAAGATGTGAATTAGCAGGCTGAGTAAAGCAGGTTATTTCCTAATGTGGGTGGGCCTCACCCAATCTGTTGGAGACCTGAATAGGACACAAGGTGAAGTAAGGTAGAGTTCACTCTCTCTCCCTGTCTTGGAGCTGGAATCCTGGTCTTTTGCTTTTGGACTTGGACTCAGACTGGGACTTACACCACTGATGCCCCTGGGTCTCCAGCTTGCTGACTGTAAATCTGGGATGTCACAGCCTCTATAACCATATGAGCTAATTCCTTATAGTAAACCTATCTCTATCTCTATTTCTGTCTCTTTCTCTCTTTCCCAGTCTCTATCATCTCTCTGCGTGCTGTGTGCTAAACTGCTTCCGTCGTATCCAACTCTGTGCTACCCTATGGACTGCAGCCTGCCACACTCCTCTGTTCATGGGATTCTCCAGGAAAGCATACTGGAGTGGATTGCCGTGCCCTCCGCCAAGGGATCTTCCTGACCTAGGGATCAAACCCGTGTCTCCTATATCTCCTGCTTTGGCAGGTGGATTCTTTACCACTGGCACCACCTGGGAAGCCCAGGTGGGCTCTTTCTCTATCTCTGTCTGTATCTCAATCATCTCTCTATCTCTTCCTCTGTCACTATCGTCTCTATCTTTCTCTATCTCTTTCTCTATATCTAATCCCCTGTTGGGATTCCCTGGTAACTCAGATGGTAAAGAGTTTGCCTGCAGTGTGGGAGACCTGGGTTTGATCCCTGGGTCAGGAAGATCCCCTGGAGAAGAAAATGGCAACCCAGTCCAGTATTCTTGCCTGGAAAACCCCATGGACAGAGGAGCCTGGCGGGCTACAGTCCATGAGTTCACAAAGAGTTGGACACGACTGAGCGACTTCACTCACTCAATCCCCAATTGGTTCTACTTCTTTGGAGAATCTAGTCTAATATAGGGTAATAAAAGGCAAAACAATGTCCAATATAAAATAGCTCTGCCTAAAGTTTGCCTTTTCACCTTTAAAATATTGCAAATTATTGAGAGATCTGGCTTTCATCTTAAAAGGCATTCTAGCAAGTGAAAAACTCTGGTATTTGAGAGAACACTAAAAAGCTTCTTTTTTGATAGTTCAGGTGATCATTCTAATGAGTGAAAAGGAAAATGTATTACTGCCTACACCCCCCTACACCAAACCAAACCAAAACACACAAAATTTTTATCCTAATGATTTGATACTACTTTTGAATGTGTTAGATGAGTGTTATATGGAGAAGAGTATGTTGAGTTTATTCTGTAGGTATATGACTTATATTTATGAAATAGGTGTAATCTTAACAGATGACTGGTTCTGCAAGAAAGAAAGGGGTGCCCTAAAAAAATATAGAAGACCGCCGAATTCCAGGCAAGATAGATAACAATTTATTTAGGGTTCCAGAGGCACATTTTGCAAGTACTTTCTCTCACAGGATTAACCATTATATTAAACTACTTCAGTTGAGAGCTTTCCATGAGTACTTGACTGAGATTTTAATAGCTTAGTGGGTGTTTGGTGACACTGACCTTAAAAATCTTCCAGGCTAGAATTATCTTAGTGATGCCAAGGTGCAGGGCTGTGGAGTCCTAGCTGTCAGCTACCTATGCTGGGGAAAGACCCAGAATTTTATGAGGAAGGGAACCCTTGGTCCTGCCTAGGGCTACTCTTTGTTCCACGACCCCCTCTGTTCTACATAAATATCCTTTTTTATCAGGGAGGTTTTCTAATTGGGGCCTTCATTGGTCATTGAGATACATCCTTTCTATCCCTGGTTGGGCTGATTTTGAAAGTGTATGGATCTCCCATTCATTGGCAACACAGCATATTTGTTGTCTTTGCACAGGCCAGCAAATATAGTGCTTCTTGGTCAATACTAATCAAAAGCTCAGTTGTGAGAATAATTTTTTTTTCTTTTATGGAGCATTGGCTGAGGGTTTTGCAGTATAGTCATTCCTATGGATATTCTAAAATCAATCCTTGAGTTAAGGCAGTTGGTCAGCACCTGACCTCTCATGGAACTGCTGTCGTGAACTGGGCTTGGGAATTGGCTATGCCTCTCCAGTGAGCGCTTTCTAGGAAATATCTGACAGCAAGTTTACGCTGTAGGGAAGCTGATGCAGACAGGACACAGTTCACTGTAACCCAGATGCTCCTCCTTAAAAGGACCTGTAGGAGAAAATTTTTCTCCTAAGCAATTACCATGCTGTAAGCACACAGATTCCAAACTGTGTGACTAATTGCATTGTCCTCACTGTACAGTCTGCCAAGAATCTCAAAGCCAAATTCATGAACCACCTAAAGCACACAAAGACCTTTCTGATGTTTATTTTGCATACAATTTTCTCTACAGAATCACGTGACTTAAAAAAAATATTATTGCGGTGAAACATAGCATGAAGCTAGACATTTTAAAGTGGTTGTTTCAACAAATGAGATAATCTAAAAAACAGAAACAGATTCACAAACACAGATAACAGACTTGTGTTTGTCAAGGGGGAGGGGGTGGGGAGGAAAGTGTTGGGATTAGCAGATGCAAACTATTATATACAGGATGGATAAACAGTGAGGTTGCACTGTATAGCACAGGGAACTATATTCAATATTCTATGATATATCATAATGGAAAAGAGTAAGAAAATAATGTAAATATGTGTTTAACTGATCACTTTGCTGTACAGCGGAAATTAACACAACCCTGTAAATCAACTATACTTCAATAAAATAAATTGAAAAAACAAATGGTTCAAATTGTAAAATGTCAAATATACAAAAGAAGGGATGATGCTATTCAGCTAAATATTGTCTTGATTCTGTTATTCTAAAATTATTCATGAGTTATAAATATTTGATGACTTACAAAAAATAAATGATTCAGGAATTGTGAGGAAAATTCACAATATAGTGTAACCATCACCTCTGTCTTGTTTCCAAACCTTTTACTACTGTAAAAGTATCATCTGACCTAGCTTTGTTTCATCTTTTCTTCCATTTTCTTTCAATTCTTTAAAAACAAAACCTTACTGTGTTTCATATATGTCTGTAAACCCTCATTATCTTTTTGGGGGAATGATGCAGCATGTTATTAAAAGATTATTGATAAAACCTAAGAAACAGGAGTGACTCATTTGTGGAAGACGAATGGAGGAGTTTCAAGAAGGCAGCATGAGCAGGAACTCATGCCAGCAGCATCAAGCAAAATGAAGATGGAAATGAAGCTGCTAACTTGAAAACAAAATCTGTGATTTTTGTGAAAATTGTGTCCCTGTAATGTGTGAAACGTTGTGAAAACTGTGGTGATTAGGAGGTAAGATTAGGAGGTGAAGACTTACAAGGTTAGACTACTAAAACAATGACGATGGAGTGAAATAGAGAAAGAAAAGGCTACGAATGGAGGGCAAACAAGATTGAAAGAACATAGTGTTTTAAATGATGGGACTACTTAAGCCAAACATATGGACGGTCCTGGCTTTGTGACCAGCTATGATGTGACCTTGAGCAAGGCACTTCCCACCTCTAGCCTTGGTTTTCTTCCCTGTGAAACGTCAAGTTTAACTAGACTATGTCTAAGAGTCCTTCCAGCGTTAGTGTTCTGTGATATATTTATGAATGGAAGGCATGTATAATAAAATGAAAACAGTAAAGCAATTTTGAAAATACGATAATACTTTCATCATAGATTTACTATCATTTTAGTTAATATACCTGAAATGCTGATCTTATAATAAAGCTTTTTTTGTATCATAATGAAGGAAAAGAATTCAGTGAGAACTTTATATCCCTCCTGTCATCAAAAGTTGGTTTGTTTTATCCAACCAACTTTTAAGTAATTTAAAAGTCAAAGTAGTGGTTGATGTGGATTATGGCTGATTATCAATAGCCATAAATGCTTTGTTACTTTTTCCATCAAGAGACAAGATCTGTGTTCCCTCCTCTTTAAACAAAATGGCTGCCTAACCATGGGTATGTGAGGACGTGACACTGTTTCTGGGCCTGAGGAGACTGGCACCTTCCACATTTTTTCTCTTGTGGTAGTGGCTCTTTGAAACCAGCTGTCACGCTGGGAGGAAGCTCAAGCAGCCCCTCGAAGAGGATACATAGAGAAGAAATGAGGACTCCAGCCCTCTGGCTGAGCACCAACTTGCTAGCCTTGCGAGTGAGCCCCCTTGAAAAAAGATCTTCAATACCAGTTGAGATAGTCTAGCTGACACAACATGGGGCAGAGAAGAGCTGTCCCTACTGATTCCCACCGAATTTCAGATTTATGGGCAAAATATATGGTTGTTAATCTAAGACACTCACTTCAGGGGTGGTTTATAATGCAGAAATAGATAACTGTATCATGTGGCTAACATTCATTCACTGGTAATCATGTAAACCAAATATCACCTGTATAGGTGGTTCTGCAATCATGTTATATATGTTTTTGGGAAAAACCTATACAATAAAATTACATACTAATTTCACACAAGGTTTATGAGGAAAATGGAAATGAGATAGATCACTCAAACGTGTGGAAGTTTGTAAAGAGCCCTAACTAAAACAGTAGAACTCCTGTAAAAATATCAACAATGACAATCTTCCCTGGCATTTTCACTTAGAATCACAGATCATACTTATCAGCCTCATTCTGAGGTTCCTTCCATGTTTCCTAAAAGGCATTTTTATTTAGAGCTTCACCAGAGAGCTGTACAAGGTGGGAAGCATAGAGATTCCTAAGAGGCTTCCCTGGGGGCTCAGTTGGTAAAAGAGTCTGCCTGCAATGTGGGAGACCTAGGTTCGATCCCTGGTTGGGAAGATTCCCTGGAGAAGGACTGGCAACCCACTCCAGTATTCTTGCCTGGAGAATTCCATGGACAGAGGAGACTGGTGGGCTACAATCCATGGGGTCACAAAGAGTAGGACAAGACTGAGTGACTAACTTTCACTTTCAAAGCCATTATATCCACTATTTCTTACACTAAAAAAGGACTCTTCTGCAGAATATTGGTTTTTTGTTTTCCTAAGGTCTTCATATATTGATAAAGATTTCCTCTTAAATTATGAGAAAATTTGACCCTATTGCCTCAAAATTAAACATTCTTGAAAATTCAGAAGTGAACTCGAAGCTTCAAAAAACTAAAGATAGAATTGTTATATGATCTAGCAATCCTAATCCTGGGCATATGTCCAGACACAATTGTAATTCAAAAAGATACAGGCATCTCAATGTTCATAGCATCACTGTTCACAATAGCCAAGACATGGAAACAACCTGAACATATGTTGACAGATGAATGACAAAGATGTGGTATAGATAAACAACGGAATACTACTCAGCTATAGAAAAGGGTGAAACAGTACCACTTTCAGCAATATGAATGGAACTGGAGATTATCATACTAATTGAAGTTAGAAAGAGAAAGCCAAGTACCATATGACATCACTTACATGTGGAATCTAAACTATGACACAAGTGAAGCTATCTATAAAACAGAAATAGACTCACAAATACAGAGAACAGACTCATGGTTGCCAAGAGGGTGGGTGTTCAGGGAGGGCTGGGAACTTGAGTTTAGCAGATGCGAGCCATTATATACAGGATGAATAAACAATAAGATCCCTACTGTATAGCACAGGGAACTAGATTCAATATCCTGCGATAAACTATAATGGAAAAAAATCTGAACAAAATGTGTACATATGTATGAGTGTATCACTTTGCTATATAGCAGAAATTAACACAACATGGCAAATCAACTGTACTTCAATTTTAAAAAAATTACTGAAAAAGTGAAAAATATAAAAAAAGTGAACCAGGAGGATTTCAGTATTTACTGACATCCTTATAGACCAATTACACATGTGGTAACTGTGTAAAGAAACACACATGGACGAACAGTATCCATGGTCAACCTGTATATTGTGAACAGGAATAAAACACTGATTGTAAGGGCCCAGTCCTCTGCTGCCATAGCCCTTTGCCATGGATGTGGGCTTCAGGACCTACCTTGTCCTGACAAGCTCTCAGGTTTGAAGCCCAGCAGAGACAGCTGTTCTGTGTGGGCAGTTGGTGCTGCTTTGGTTTCAGCTTCTTTCACCAGATCTGTTGGGAAAGGGCTTACAGCGTTCTCTGCGGGACTGGGGCCGAGAGCTGAGGAAAGGAGCCTGAGGGTGATCGCCTCGTCAGAAGGAGGAGTTCAGTGGCTGGCTCTCCTGTTGGAAATGCTGTGGGGAGCCAACCCTCTCCTGAGGGCTGAGGAATACTTTAATCACTGGACTTTGAAGCAGCGTCATAGATGTAGTCCTCAAAGAGGATGCTGTCATCTAACATAGACCCTATGGGAAGGGTCTATGACTCTGGAACATAGACTCTACTCACCAGGCAGACTGTGTCCTGCTCTGTCCACTGTCTCCAGTCTGGGTTGACCAAGAGGAAGTTCTGGACTCAGAGTAGCATCCTGAAGGATTTAGAGACAGCTGTTAACAAGGGACACTGCTCTGTATCTGAGAAGGGCTATGCTCTGTATTTTTTCTTTTCAATTAAATTTAAACAAATCATTTTGTAGTTGACTTGACTCTACTGTGGATTCTGATATAGGTTCTGATACAAGTCCTGGCTAACTGAGTCTGCCTGTATAGGGTTAGCTTATAACTGAAACACTTTGAAACATGCGTCAATCATGTTTGAACTTATGAATTCTTTCATTAAAAAAGGGAATAGAGCTTGGTCAGCACTTTCAGTTATGGACCCCCAGTGACAACTTTTAGTGTAAATTAAATGAACATACCTTTAAATGAAATACATAAATTATTACTGAATTCATAACTTTGTACTTCCTAAGACATTCATTTATACTTGCAACCCCCCCATAAATATATAAAGACCTTAAGACTTAAGAACAAATGTATTTTTATGCTTGTATTTGTGTCAGAAAGTCAAAGGCAAATAATACGCTCTACCGTAAGTATTGTTTTTCACTTCACGAACACATATTTGTTTTACAAAAAAGGCAAATTCTGATTCTAATTAGAATAAAGCTCTAACTACGTTGAAGAAAACTTTGAATTTAACAATATTTGAAATGCAAGTTGCATTATGTCTTATTAATACAGACACTGAGAGTGGGGAAGCAAGTACTACCTGTGAAACACAGAAAATAATTACATTTATTTGATTATTTTTATTGGAGTATAGTGATTTTAAATGTGTTAGCTTCAGGTGTACTAAGTGACTCAGCTATATATACATGTATTCATTCTTTTTTAGATTCAATTGGCACTGCAGAGGGGATCTTGCTCTGTTCAGTCCTTAGGCTGTTTTTTTTTTTCTGATGGAAGTTTGGAGGCTTTGTTCCTATTTGAAGGACAAAGGATAACAAACTCACCTTTGTGATAACAGTGAGGAGAGTGGGCAGCACCAACTGGGTGTCAGGATCCAGGCTTGGCAATGACCCAACAATTTCTGCGGGTGAAAAAAATATCACAAGGGTTCAATGTCCCCTCTGCCCTTTTATTTATTTATTTATTTATTTTGTGGTTGGGGCAGTAAAACAGTGAGGGTTGTAAAATGAGGCAAAAGTCAGTCCTTAAGGAGGACACAACAAATGATCAAGAAATCAGCATCAGATGCATCGGTGGTCCCTGATCCTTTAGGATCTACGGAAGGACGGGCAGGGGGTGCGTTGTGCAAGTCTATGCGATAGAACAGTTCTTAAGGTGGTTTTCAAGGTCTTTAGTTGTACACATTTGGACCAAGCAGCCAGGCTCACTGGCTAGGCCAGTGGGAACAAAAATATTGCTAAGCTGACAAAGAAAGGAATGTCGAGAATAAATACTGGAACCAAGGACCATTTGTGAGCCCTTGTGAGGCTTGCTTCCACCCTGAAGCTGGATTTTCAGATTATCCCATAGGATTTAACCAAGAGACCAACCCAGAGTATCAGGTAGCCTCAGAGATGAGCCTGAAGTTTTTCACTAAACTAGAAATTCAAAAGTGAACCAAGAGGATTTTAATGCCTACTGACATCTTTACTGACATGCCCTCTACCTAATCTCAAGAGATCTTTGTAAAGTTTTCCAGAGTTGAGTTTGACTATCTAAATTACAGAAACAGAACTGACAGAGAATGCCAGTTTCGTGCCAGGTCACACTAAAATGACATTTCCAGTGCTCATCTATTATGCCTGGAGCACCGGGAGTTGTGAAGAGTTCCAGGCTCCTGGGTCCCTTCAGGCACCCTCTGAGGGTCCTGCTTCTCTGCTGACGTCTTTAGATCTATACACTCTTCTCTCTCCACAACTCTCTGCCCTGGGAAGTTGACTTATATGAGCCATATCAGTGGTTCCTCACTCCCTGTCCTTGGGATGGCTTAGATGAGGGGTCCTCAACACTCAGGCCCATACCAGTCCAAGGCCTGATAGGGACTGGGCTGCACAGCAGAAGGTGAACGGCCTGTGAAGGAGCAAAGCTTCATTTGCCGTTCCCACGTGGCTCCCCACCGCTGCATTACTGCTGAATCAGTCCCTTTCCCCTTTATCTTTCTTCCATGAAACTGGTCCCTGGTGCCCAAAATGTTGGGGACTGCTGGTTAGATCAGGCCTGGAGGTAGTGGCGGGGCCTTGCTGCTTCCAGCCCCAGGGAACTAACTGTTCCAGTCCTCTGGGCATAAAGTGCATGTCCAGTCGTGTCTGACTCTTTGTGACCCCATGGACTGTAACCCATCAGGCTCCTCTTGTCCATGAAATTTTCCAGGCAAGAATACTGGAGAGGGTTGCCATTTTCTTCTCTACCTCTGGGCATTGGGGAAACCTTTATAAATAGTCCCTTTATCAAACTCTTCTCAAATTATTCTAATTTGAGTGTGCCATCTTTCCTCCTGGCCCCTGACCAATTTACTAGATGAGGGAATCTGGGTTGTGCCAGGGGAATACAACCCAGGTTCTTCTCTCCACCTGGACTTGGTGGGTGACTGTTGTTGAGCTGGATGGAGCTACGGCTGTTGGCTTCCCTAGAGCTATTTATGGCATGAAGTGGTCATGAAAGCTTTATCAAATGAGACCCTGGGGACAGTGAGGAAAGACAGAAATGATACCTTCCAGAGTCACAGTTGGACCATAAGGAAGGCAGAAAGCAGAAGAATTGATGCTTTCAAACTATGGTGTGGGAGAAGACTTTTCAGAGTCTCTTGGACAGCAAGGAGATCAAACCAGTGAATCCTAAAGGAAATCAACCCTGAATACTCATTGGAAGGACTGATGCTGAAGCTCCAGTACTTTGGCCACCTATGCGAACAGCTGACTCACTGGAAAAGACCCTGATGCTGGGAAAGATTGAAGGCAGGAGGAGAAGGGGATGACAGAGGATGAGATGGTTGGATGGCATCACTGATTCAATGGACACAAACTTGGGAAGACTCTGGGAAATAGTGAGTGACAGGGAGGCCTGGCGTGCTGCAATCTATGGGGTCGCAAAGAGAGGACATGACTTAGTGACTGAAAAACAATAGCAAAACAACAAAACAAAAAGCAACAAAAGTCACAGAAATGATCGACTCTACAGGATCCATTAAAATATCAGTGACCAGGGGACATTCATGCCTCCTTGTCTCTATCAGAATGAGGATAATCCCAGAGCTATGAAATCACCCACTGACCGTCAGTGAACTGAATTGTCCCCACATCCAAGGATTGGTCTTCCTCCAGGGCTCTGCTGATCAGCTTCCTGAGCTCTGACGCTGTGGGATAGAGTTCTCTTTGCTTCTCTTCCTCCATCGTTCCACGAGGGTCTCCTTCACTTTCAATTTTGTTGGAATCAAATGACGGAGGGTCACTGGCAGGGCTTTTTGCTTCTGCCTTGCCTTTCTTAAAGATGGCTGTAAGTTGCATCTCTGTGGAGCTTGTCCTGTAGACAGCAGGGGACACGTTGCACCCCAAGCCATGGTTACATGCCTTGTAAAGAGGATCACTATGCTGCTACAAAGCTTCAGGACAGCTTCAACCTCTTTCCTGATGGGCTTTTGATGAATATCACATTTGAAACTAATTTCAGTGTTTATTAGAAATTTGAAAGGTGGGAAAGAATTAATGTATATTTTAGCTCTGAAATAGATTGTTATGATAAGACTTAAATCCAGCTTGAAGAGGGACTGCTAACTGGGTCAAGGGGCCACAGATTTTCATTTCAGGTCTTTGTGAAACAGTGTTAATTGCCAAGAGTTGCTGGTGTTGATCAGTGTTTTTCATGGCCAATCAGTGGGAAGGACGAATTGTCTTTTTCTCTCTACAAGTAGCTTCCTTTAGGAAAGACTATGAAACAGAAGTAGGATAGAGCAATAGGACAATAATGTTTGAGTGTTGTAACCAAGTCAAAGCTTCAGTTCTCAAGGCTATTTATTTCCTGTTTTTTTCAAGAGGCATTTTTTAATTAAAAAAATGCAACTCTATATTAAACATAATTTTGTCTTCCCTCAAGTTGCTTTTAAAATAACATCTTGGAAGGAAGATGTGAGAAAAGAGAAAGGGAAGTAGTTCATGATTAACTGTATTTATTCTCACATTTATTGATTCAATGCCTTTATGCATTTATAAATGAAATAGGATTCTCTCTAGCTCTGTTGTCTAGGACCAGATTTCACCTCTTTGTTTATGCCATAAATTCACACAGAGGGATACAAAAATGTTTTAAAGGCCACAGGAGCCAATAATGTGTATTCTCAGCAGTTCTTCAAGCCACATGATTAGTCAAAGTCTACATTTGGTTATTTCACCAATTACAAGAGCCAAGCTGGATACCTATTACTGAGCTCTCTAAGGTATAGTGGGCCCAGTCATGCTGACTTTGGAGCCAATTAGTTTCTCTGCTTTATTCCACACCTAAATATGTTGCATGCATGAGTGTGCAACCAGACTGACAACTTTCCATCACAAACGACATTTAGGAAATTGTTGAGACATACTTGCATTGCAGATAGGTGCTTTTATGTTTTTCTTTTGAAAAGCTTTTGAGTTTTATAGAAGACAGTTCCGCTGATAAAGTCACCTTTTACCTGCGTATCTCATGTAGTGATCTTGATTCAAGAATTATTTTCTACTACTGACCAATTGATCAGTTACTCCCGTTAAACTAAGTCACCAATAGTCAATGACTTGTCCAGATTTTATATGTGAAAATGATCTCTAAGAGATGAGCATATAAATGTGTCTATGTAGGGGGAAGCACTATATTTCAAAACCGTAGGAGAAAAAGTTCAAATTACCCATCTCTTTCTTTCTTTGGTCTTCATTTCATCATGCACAATGGAAACATGGAAAGGAGAAAGAATTTTCAAGAAATTTACTGAGACATTCAATGAATCGACTCATATACATATTACATCGTCTCTCACACTGGTTCAGAGCTTTGAAGGAAATATATAAACTGCCATCAGAATCTGGATGGAAATTTTGAGAACCATATGAATCTCAGGAAGTAAACATTATTCTATGATGCTTCTTATTAGAATATGAGCCCTAATTCAAAGATTATGCATCCTTAAACTCTTTGATTTCCTTATAATCCTTTTATAGAGGTTGCAAATATATCCTATAGCTCTTAGGTTTTCAGGGCTACTGGTACCAGGAAGTTTTAAAAAAAAAATATTTTGTAAATGGATTTCTCATCCTCTGTATGGCATTATATGGTTAGTTTATTCCTGAAGGTAATTTATTTGAGACTTGACGCTGGAACTGGAGTTTTGTTGACTGATTGTCTTTTGAATTGGTTTCATCAGGAAGACTTAAGGGGGATGGTACAATCCACTGTGCAACAGGGTGCAGGAAAAACAAATACCTGCTTACTGAGAGGGTGGTTTGCTGCAGGCAGTTTAGGTGCATCCTCACTTAATCTTTGCAACAACAACTCCCATTTCACAGATAAGGGAAGATGCAGAGAGAGGGAAAGCTATCATTTGGAAAGTGGCAGAACTGGTATTCAAACCCTGGCCATAAACCTGGGTTCATTTTGCCATGTCACTACCTGTTTGTGCCAGCAAGGTCATTTGGTGACCAGATTGAAAAAAATATTCTGGACTTCTCTGGGCATATATGTGAATTTAGTTCAGAAGCTACATTCAGTTTTCTCACTTTATGTCTCAAGTGCTGCTGCTGCTGCTACTGCTAATTAGCTTCAGTCGTGTCTGACTCTGTGCGACTCCATAGACGGCAGCCCACCAGGCTCCCCCGTCCCTGGGATTCTCCAGGCAAGAACACTGGAGTAGGTTGCCATTTCCTTCTCCCATGCATGAAAGTGAAAAGTGAAAGTGAAGTCGCTCAGTCGTGTCCACCTCTTCACGACCCCGTGGACTGCAGCCCACCAGGCTCTTCCATCCATGGGATTTTCCAGGCAAGAGTACTGGAGTGGGGTGCCATTGCCTTCTCCGGTCTCAAGCGCTATGACACTCTGCACACGTGATGGGATTTGCATTGCTGCTCTTTCTGCCTGGATCACAAAGTCATTCACTGTCATTCTTTGATGTAACATGACTGAAACGGCCTCGGCTTCTACTGCTAGACATTTATTCAGGGTTTGTCTCTTGCTTGTTTTCAGCAATAGTTTTCAATCTGTGAAGTTCTGGAGAAAGACCCAGCTTCCTGGGCCAAGAACCTAGTCCTATTAACTTCACAGAATTGTTTTGTTGAGATGCAACTGTCATGAAACAAACTACACACGTTGCAGGTGTACAGTCTGATGAATTTCATATATACACCCGTGAAGCCACCACTGCAATCAAAGTCATACCACCAAAAGTTTACTGATGGCTGTTTATAATCTTCCCCTTTCATCCCTCTCTGTCTCCCCCTCCTTAAGGAGCAACGGATCTGTTTTCTCTCACTGTAGACTAGTTTGCACGGTGCGTGCTTGCATGCTAAGCCGATTGATTCCGTCATGTCCGACTCTGTGTGACCCTAGGAACTGTAGGCTGCCAGGCTCCTCTCTCTGCGGGATTCTCCAGGCAAGAATACTGGAGTGGGTTGCCAGGCCCTCCTTCAGGGGCTCTTCTCAACTCAGGGATGGAATCCGAGTCTCTTAGGTCTCCCGCATTGGCAGGCAAGTTCTTTACTGCTGGGGCCACCTGGGAAGCCCTGCTTTTCATTATCTAGAGGTAAATGCAAATAGAAGTATACCAAACTCCTTTTTTTTTTTTTCTTCCTGGCATCTTTCACTCAACATAATTATTTTGAAATAAATCTATGTTGTCGTGCATTCTGATAGTTTGTTCCTTTGCTAAGTAGAAGTCTATGATAAGAATATACCAGTTTGTTTATCTATGGCTCTGTTGAAGGACACTGGGGTTGGTTCCAGTTCTTGGCTAATACAATTAAACTGCTGTGGATATTTGTGTGTAAGTTTTTGAAGGAGTATACCCTCTAACTGGGCTTCCCTGGTAGCTCAGCTGGTAAAGATCCACCTGCAAGGCAGGAGACCCCGGTTTGAATCCTGGGTTGGGAAGATCCTCTGGAGAAGGGGTAGGCTACCCACTCAGAGTGTTCTTGGGCTTCCCTGGTGGCTCAGACAGTAAAGAATCCACTTGCAATGCGTGTAGACCTGGGTTTGATCTCTGTGTTGGGAAGATCCCCTGGAGAGGGGCCCACTTCCAAGTTCTTGCCTGGAGGATCCCCATAGACAGAGGAGCCTGGTGGGCTGCAGTCCGTGGGGTCACAAAGAGTTGGACACAACCGAGTGACTAGGCACAGCATTTTCTAAGTAGACTGAATGATTGTTACAGCAATATTTAAAGTGGAAATTTTACTGCTCCTCTTTATAATTATGGTAATAATAGGTGTTCTAATTACTTCCCAGTTGTGTTGAAAGATTCAAATGAGGTCACTGATCTAAACATACTTGTTCAATTATAGATCAGGTTTTCTATAATTGAGCTCACACAAAGAGGATACTTTGAGGCTCCTGTGGTTTTAGGTCTTCTGTAGGGGGATCTGGCTCTGTGAGAAAGCAATTTTCTTCGTAACAAGTTTGCTTTATAATATTCTGAGCATTGTTTTAACAGTTAAAAGTTTGCCACATTCATAAGCATATTATTTAGTGTTTTCAGAGGTCAAAATATTTTCTGGGAGACTAATTCTATACAACATAATGGAAATCATTGACAAAATGTGATCAAATTTACATTATAAGCATCCTCGACAGAAATAAGAATAAATTCTTCCAGAGAAACACACATGGGAAAGATGCAATTTCAAGGGATATGTCTTTACAATTTTTACCATGCAAAATTTCATCACCTGACATTTTGGTCTCCTTCTGAAACAGTTTTTTTTTTTTTTAAATTATTAGTTTTTCAATTTATTTGAAGGGTGGGGATAATGAGTATGTGAACATTCACCAAGAGAATTCCTATCATTTCTGTCAGGTTTAACCTAAAATTTTGCTCTTTCACTGCAACGATCTATCCAGAAGACCTTGCGTCTACACTAGTATCCTCCTATCACCTTTTATTCCCCTCCAATCCATCTGATTTCACATGGAGTTACTGTGGAGCAACATCTTAAAATTAAGGAAAAAAAAAAACCCAGTTTGCTTTGGTAAATGTTAAGACTTTCATCTTTTGTTGCTTTCGTGGTTCACGTCGACAGTTCCTTCCTCTGGAATTACACAAACCAGAGGTGCCTGATAGCTCGGGAGAAATAAATGGATGGACAGCCCCTCACCTCTCCCCCAACCGAAGCTCTTCTCTGTGAGTGTGGGACCTGCCCTATGGACCTTCTTGCTTTAAGACATCAGATGATGATGAGCTGGGAAGGACTTTGAGTCAGGTCTGTCCTCCCATTTTATACATCCCTCTCCATGCAAGGGATCTCATTCTGCTCACACCAGGGCTGCTATATTTATGCCCTGTGGCACAGTTTTTTTTTTAAAATACCGTATTTTGATCCCACTTGTAAATGTTTTGAATGACAAGAACTTAAAGCTGCAAAAAAAATTGTTGCCCCAAATCCTCAACCCACAGCAGACTGTTGAGAAGCCTGCTTGACAGCAAACCCTACAAACATGATGGAACTCTGCTTCAGTGTGGCACTATTTTATTTCATGTCTTCTATTTAAAATTTCAATTTTTAAAATTTTGCATGGTAATACATTACTATGGTTCAGACATCTGAAAGATGTAAAAGTATGCTCAGACATCAGAACGATAAAAAGGTACTTGCCTCTCCACCCCTGTCTACCCAATTATCTTACCCCTTGGGTACCACTCTATTAGTTTCCCTGGTCTCCCCAGGGTCAGACTGATTTGCTTAAACGATGATGGTATTTAGTACTGAATAGGAAAATAGTCAATCAGACAGCAAGGTGACTAACTGCTACTTTTTTGGGTCTGTCTTTGCTGAGGGATTTTCCTAAAAGGTTCTGTAGTGACATTGCCAAGGACAGAGGACAAGCTCTTTGCAGAAAGCCATGTTTCTGACTCCAGAGGGAGGAAGGAGCAGCTCCTGTGTTATGCCTTAAAAATCACCTAAAGTCATGTTCTAATTAGTCAAGTCCTTTATCTCGAATGTATTTAGATTTCAGGATTTGGCAGAGTTAAACAACTGGGGCATAAGGGACCTTAAAATCCTCATGACATCGCTTTTAAAAGAGGATAAAGAGATGGTAAATTTAAAAATTGAGAAGAGTCCAATTCTCTTACCTAAATCCTGACACATGGATCTCTTTGAATCCTGGAAGTTTCTTAAATATCTTTTGCATCTGCAGAGAGAAAAACATTTATGAAACCCTCTTTGGTTCTACTGGGTCAGATCTTACCTAACTGAAAAAGCCTAAACACTTTTGATGAGTTAGTGGAAACAATGAAAATGGAAGTAACGATTGAGGCCAAACTCTTTGTTCTCAGTTATTTCTGAACGCGGAGGAAAGTGCTTTGCTATTCATTGAAAAGCTAATAATTGGGTAGTTCTGAGGTGCTTTACTGGTTACCTTATATAAAACGTGAAATAATTTAAGGTAGCATTATTTGGAAGAAGGATACAGTACTTTTAGTTATATGTACTGGGTGGTCGTTTAGTCTCTAAGTCGTGCTCAACTCTTCCAACCCCATAGCCCACGGATTCTCCAGGCAAGAATATTGGAGTGGGTTGCTATTTCCTCCTCCAGGGGATTTTTCCCACCCAGAAATCAAACCCAGGTCTCCTGCATTGCATGCAGACTCGTTACTGACTTGAGTTATGAGGGAATCCCACACACTGAGTAATGATCATATTTTCTGAGTAACTAACACACAGGGCTTCCCTCAGCTGGTGAAGAATCTGCCTGCAACGCAGGAGACCTGGGTTTGATCCCTGGGTTGGGAAAATGCCCTGGAGAAGGGAATGGCTACCCACTCCAGTACTCTGGCCTGGAGAACTCCGTGGACTGCATAGTCCATGGGTCACAAAGAGTCGGGATGACTGAATTACTTTCCCGTTCACTTGGTCTCCCCTGGTGGCTCAGATGGTAAAGAACCTACCCACAGTGTGGGAGAAGGGAATGGCAACCCGCTCCAATATTCTTGCCTGGAGAGTTCCATGGACAGAGGAGCCTGGTGGGCTGCAGTTCATGAGGCTGCAGAGTCAGACGTGACTGAGCAACTAACACACACATTATTGTCGGTGTTGTTCAGTCACCAAGTTGTGTCTGACCCTCTGTGATCCTGTGAACTGCATCAGGCCAGGCCTCCCTGTCTGTCACCATCTCCTGGGGTTTGCCGCAACTCAAGTCCACTGTATCACATGATTCGGAAGATTCTGTGATGCTTAAAGGATTATTAATGTCAGACTGGCTGCTGTACCTAAATAAAATGGTAGAAGCCTATAGTAGATTAGTATATAACAAAAAAGACACAGACAGCTAGAGACAGCAGACTAGAGATTACCAGTGGGGAGAAGAAAGGAGGAGGGGCAAGAGAGGAGGATGGGGTTAAGTATAAAATACCGTCTATAACATAAGTTACAAGGATACACTGTACAATGCAGGGAATATAGCCAATGTTTTATAATAATGATAAATGGAATGGAACCTTTAAAAATTATGAATCACTATACTGTACACCTGCAACAAATAATATTGTATAGCAACTATACTTCAATTGAAAGAATAAAAAAGAATGAGTAGAAAAACGGTAGCAGCAGCTTCTAATCTTATTAGATTCGCTCTTAGATTTACACGGACTTTACATTTTCTTGATTTGACCTTGCTAATGAGGCATATGATCAGAATGTTTTACAGCTGCAGCACTCAATGACTGCCTGACCCACGGCAGCCTTCTTCTGTCTCTGGGTTCCCCCAGGAGGGATGCTGCTGCTGCTAAGTCGCTTCAGTCATGTCTGACTCTGTGTGACCCCATAGACGGCAGCCCACCAGGCTCCCCCGTCCCTGGGATTCTCCAGGCAAGAACACTGGAGTGGGTTGCCATTTCCTTCTCTAATGCATGAAAGTGAAAAGTCAAAATGAAGTCGCTCAGTCGTGTCCGACTCTTAGCGACCCCATGGACTGCAGCCCACCAGGCTCCTCCGTCCATGGGATTTTCCAGGCAAGAGGACTGGAGTGGGGGGCCATGAGATGGTTCTCGCCAAACTCAGCACAGCATTCTGCATCCCTTCTTCACTGAGTCCCTGCTTTTCTCGGGTTCTTTTTCCATTCCTCTGGCCACTTTCTCAGTTGCCTTTGCTCCATCCTATTAATATTTCTGGCTTCACCCGCTCCTTTAACTGCAAGGATTCTGCAGGTCTGCATCCTCAGCCTCGCGTTGCACTTGTGTTTCCATTTAGGCAGGAAGTTCACCCTGGGCTCTATGTTAGGCTCTTGGGACGCATCACCATGGAGATGTGCCCTGGGCAGCTCACTAGTGGGAAAGCAGGGAGGCAACAGAGACCACGAGGAAGTAATAAGTTTGTAGCGAGGCGTGGGAGGGAGAGGAGGGCCAAAGGAAGTCTGGAGAGGTGAGCAGGACCTGCCCTGTCTGCCATCCCCTGTGCCCACTCCCCTCTACCTCTCATGGGAGATCTGGTTTGCTCCCACGGCTTACATGATCATCTAAGAAACAGCTTCGAGTCCTTCACTTGCAGATCCCAACTTTGCCACTAACTAAATAAGGCTGAACCAGAGTCAGTCTCATCCTTCCCGATCTGCCTGCCTCCCCCAGGCGCCCTGTATCAGTGAGGGTCATGGATACTCATCAGCTTCCATCCAGAGAGCCCAGCAGTCCCCGCACACCTTCCCTCCACGCTCCTCCCATCCAGTCACCAACACATGCTGGTCCAATTCCCCCACGCCTTTCGATGCCACCAAGTTCTCCTTATTCCCATGGCAGGCACACCCTCCCTGTCTGCTGAAATGGTTTTTCTGGATGATGTGTAGGGGAAAGGAAGAGCTTTGGGGGTAAGAATGGCATTTACGACCCTCCACGATTTACCCTGTCCACCCCCAAGTACCTTTCCATTGCTCTTCCTGCCATCCTTACTCCCTTGGCAAATATCCTGTCCTTAAGTCAGTACTCTTGCCTGGAAAATCTCATCGACAGAGGAGTCTGGTGGGCTGCAGTCCATGGGGTCGCTAAGAATCGGATACGACTGAGTGACTTCATTTTGACTTTTCACTTTCATGCATTGGAGAAGGAAAAGGCAACCCACTCCAGTGTTCTTGCCTGGAGAATCCCAGGGACGGGGGAGCCTGGTGGGCTGCCGTCTATGGGGTTGCACAGAGTCAGACACGGCTGAAGTGACTTAGCAGCAGCAGCAGCAGCAGCAGCAAGTCATACTAAACTAACCCCTGTGTCTCCCTAAATACAACCTGTGCTTCTTCCCGACTTCTGTGACTGTTCTTCCCTGTGCCCTAAGAGGGAACATCTACCTTCTGCTCACTGACTGTCCTCCCCATCCCCAATAATTCAAAGGCATCTCAAACATCTTCTCTATTGAAAAGCATTTGTAACTCCCCAAAGTCAGGCTCCATTTTATCTTCTCCCTACTGTTCTAGAACTTATTGCCATATATCCCACAAGATAGTCCATGAGGGGCATGCTGCCTCCCTCACTGCGACTATGCTTCTTGGACTCCGGGCTTAGGTCAACTTTATTCTACTTTATCTCTCTCCCTCCCTCCCAGTCTACCACCCTTATAGTAGGGACTCAGCAAATTTTGCTTAATCGAGTTGTGTGCATCTTTTCATTCTCTAAACTCATCCTCATGCCTGCATCGTCACAGTATCTAAAATTACTGCTGATGCTATGCTATCTACACCAAGGACTAGAGCAGTCATGCACAGATAACCCCAAGTCACTTACACTGGGCTTTGGAGTGCATCGTGGATTTTCTTTTTTCTAGCAGACTGATTTACCATCTAAATTATATTTTATTGTACCAGTTTTATAAATAGTCCCTCCCCACCCCCCCACCCCGAGTGTGTAATAACTGCAGTGATGAAGGTAGCTCAGCTTTTGGGTGAGGAGGAGATAGCTGTGTACACCTGAGTTTAAACCTTGGTTCTGCTACTTTCTAGCTGCAAGCTCTTGAGCTTATTGCTTAATCTCTCTGAATCTTTGTCTTCTTACCTGGCATAGGATAACAATACATATAGCGTAAGGTTGCTGTGTGTGTGTGTGCTAAATCACTTCAGTTGTGTCCGATTCTTTGCAACACCATGGACCATAGCCCTCCAGGCTCCTCTGTCCATGGGATTCTCCAGGCAAGAATACTGGAGTGGGTTGCCTTGCCTTCCTCCAGGGGATTTGCCGACCTGGGGTTCAAGCCTGTGTCTCATACGTCTACCTGCTTTGGCAGGCGGCTTCTTTACTACTAGCGCCACCTGGGAAGAGAGTTGGTGATGCTCTATTATTTATTTACTTAATCTCTGCCTCTCCTACTGGATTCCTAGCACCTTAAAAGCCCAATTTCCAGTGATTTCCTCAGTGCCCACATAGCACAGAGTCTGGGGAGGGCAGGGCAAGCCTTCAGTCAGTTGTTTTAGACAGACTTACGGGGGGAGGATGGAGGAGGAGATGGCAGCCCACTCCAGTATTCTCGCCTGGAGAATCCCATGGACAGAGGAGCCTGGCGGGATACAGTCCATGGGGTCACAAGAGTTGGGCATGACTTGGTGACTAAACCACCACCATGGGGGTAGGAAGGACAGGATGACAGTCCCCATAGAGGTCGAGGGCAGAGGGACTGGGGAATAAGTTTCCGTGCCTCCACTCATGTGCCTCACCATGAGCTTGACAGAGGTGAGTAAGGTTTTGAAGAGCCTGTCTTTATTTGGGGGCAGGTGGGAAAGCTCAGTGACAAAAACCCTGCAACAAATGGCTTTGGGGCCACAAAGCGATTGTCATGCCAGTCCAGTGACAGCCTCGTGGCTCAGATGGTAGAGAATCTGGCTGCAACTCAGGAGACTCGGGTTCGATCCCTGGTTTGGGAAGATCCCCTGGAGAAGGGAATGGCAACCCACTCCAGTATGCTTGCCTGGGAAATCCCATGGACGGAGGAGCCTGGTGGGCTACGGTCCAGGGAAGCTTTAAGTGTGAGCTATAGATTCTGTAGCTAAAGGCTTGGACCCTGACTCATCCCTCTTTCTGGCTCGGGATACCAGGGATGCTCTTACACATCTGAAAACAATGTATCACATACAGGATCGTTTCTGGAGAAGCCCTGGCTGCAACGTGGGCAGCAGGGAGCCTCGTGGGGAGAGCAGCCCCGCAGCCCTGGCTCTGGGCGACTGGATTGATTGCTCGTGTCTGTGTCCTCTTTGTGAACCTGGCTGTAATGGATTAAGAATCAACGTTGCTTAGGAGGGTGCAGAAGGCATCCAGGGAAACGATGACAAAGGCCTTGAGTTAATTCTGCTAAATTATCTTCTGGGGACCTTCTGATCATGGAGTGCTAACCACTAAATTGCTAATTAAGTGCCCAGTTAACCTTATTAATAATATGAAATGCACAGGGGCCTTCCTGATTCTGCTGGGATGTGTGTTAACGGGGCTGTAAAAAGGCAGCCGTGTGGAGTTCTCCCGAATGTTTGCATGAGAGAAAGCCTGCAGACAACAACTAAGCAATCCTTCTGACATTTGTATTAAACTGGCCATTAAGTTTATTGTGGAAATTAAATTACTGCCGGGGACTGGCCATTAATTCTTGATTAGGCCTGGATGGCTGCGCTAATGCGAGTGCTGGGCTGCGGTGGGGCGGGCTGTTTCTCTCAGGGTAGCTGCTGGGAGGTCGAACTGCTGGGGCGCCTGGAAGGGAAACAGAAGCGCTGAGCAGAAGTGGTCCCCCGACTGTGGAAGTGGAACCAGAGCACTGGTGTGATGGTCTTTGGGACAAGACTCAGCAAGACATACTCTTCTTTGGCGGACAGATTTTTCAGAGACTAGAAGAGGCATGTGCATTTGCTGATGATGCAAAAATGCTTTCCCACACTTAGTTATTTGGGAAAAATAGAGAGTATAGCGTAATGGTTAAAAGCAGGGGTTCTGGAGTCAGGCTGTCTGGGTCTGAAACTTGACTCTGTCAGTTGGGTGAATTAATTAATCCTCCCGCACCTCAGTATCCTCACTTGTCAAAAAGAGAAATGATTTTACTTTAAGTATAGAATCATGCGAAAAATGAAATGCGTTTATATATATATAAAATACTAAGAACGGTGCTACTATTTTGATGCAGAACATTTTAGACTTGGAAAGGGACTTCAAGGTCATCTTTAGTTTCTAAATGAGGGATCCAAGTTCAGGGAAGATCCCCAAATTCTCATGACTACCTTGTGGGGAGAAACAAAAATTCAAACTAAGATTTGAAAAAACTATAATTTATCTGCATTATTCTATATCAGGTGGTTTTAGGTGCTTAGAGAATTAACAACAGGTCGATGAAGACAGTCGATGGCCAATTATCCAATTTTAAAACATTCTGACTCTCCTGAGGATTTGCTGAAAAGAATATTTAAAAGAGCAAATGGCAAAGTTCACAGACTATTCTTTAATTCATGCCATCTACTAATCCATGCCTCAGTCCTTCTCTGGTCCATAAACACACTGATGCTTTCTCTTTGAAGTCTGTAGAAAGGATTCTTTACCATTTTGCTGACTGAATGCTGATGCAGGAAGAGATTGGAGGCTAAGAATGTATTTCGTTATTTATCTCCTCTCCAGCTGAGAGGAGGGGAACACTGAATTCTCCAAGTATGAGAAGCGGGTACTGGTGGTTCCCTGACTATGTTGAGTAAGATGCTTGGGCACCCAGGCTGTTCAGAAATGTAACTCATGGTTACCTAATCTCACAGATGATTCTATCTTCAGTTGCATTTCTGCAGACAATTACTGAGTAGTTAACTGCCTGCAAAGCTCTGTATTAGGAGAAAAGCGGCAGAGATGAAAGAAGCAGCTCCTGACCTCAAGGGGAAGCTTATGCCCTGGTGCTGGTGAGGGGGTCTGGGAAGTGGAGAGGAGTGGAGACCATGAAACCCACAGATGTGTAAGCAAGCAATCTCAAGATAGGGTGATCAGTGCTGTGACGACAGGGAGCCCTGGGTGTTAGCCCAGAGAAGAGGCCCTGAGCCCGGGATGGGTAGGGAGAACACTTCACGATGGTCTGTGCAGTGCAACTCAGGGACGGCATTCCAAACAGAGGAGGCAGTGCGTGTAAAGACTAATGGTGATCAAAGATTTGCAAGCAGTTTCATTTTTGTGGAGTCTGAAGACGGGGATGGTGAGAAACTGGTGTTAAGAGGAGGCTGGAAAGGAAGGCAGGAGTCTTATCATGGCACATAGATGCCAAGTTTAGCACTGACGTTTGAAGAGCTTTTAATTTAATCAGAAACAGGCAGCTATGATGATGGTCAGAGATAGAAGAGACATCTTGGGATAGCATCTCGATGGGGTTCGTATCACTTCTTCCACTTATCACCCATGGAAAATGCCTTTTAAAAATAACAAGTGTTGGAGAGGATGAGGAGAAAAGGGAACCTTTGTGCCCTGTTGGTGGGAATGTAAATGGTGCAGCCACTATGGAAGCAGTATGGAGATTCATCAAAAAAAATATTGAACTATCATATGATCTAAAAATTCCACTTCATTCCAATTCTGGGGTTTATCCGAAGAAAATGAAGAGACTAATTTGAAAAGATATATTCACCTTCATATTCATTGTAGTATTGTTTACGATAACCAAGATATGGCTATAGCCTGAGTGCCACCAATGTATAAATGGATAAAGAAGATGGAATATATCACACACAATGGAATATTATTCAGCTATGAAAAAACGAAACCTTGACATTTCCAACAACGTGGATGGATCTTGAAGGCATTATGCTAAGTGACATAAATGAGAGAAAGATAAATACTGAGTGAATCCACGCATATGGGAACCTAAAACAAGACAAAACAAAAACCCAAACCAGGCTCATAGGTACAAAAAACACACTGGTGACTGTCAGAGGCAGAGATGGGTGGAGGGAAGCAGAAGTGGGTGAAAGCGGTCAAAAAGCAAAATAAACAGATAAGAGTAAAAAGAATGCTTGATCTCCAGAAGAAGAGCCGAGGGGATTTATGTGCAGGTGGCTCCCAGATCTGAGTTGTACCTTGGGTTCTGGCTGTGTGGGGTGGGTTTGCTCACCTGAAGCTGAGACTTGGCTGCGACCTCCTGGTAATACGGGGACCGGGAGTTATCCAGCTCTGGCTTGAACTTCTGGTTTGCCAGAGAGATGCTTAGCTCTACTTTTTGCTCCAGTGCATCCTCAGCAGCATCGGTGAATTCTATTTTTCTTTCCTGTGTTAGAGTTAGAAAAAAGAGAAGTGATTCTATTACTGTAAAACATCAGCAAATAGTTACATCATACAATATGTATGCATTGCTATTGTCTCAAGAAGCGGGCTATGAAGCATTAAGTGCTTTTAGAGTAAGTCCTATTAACTAGAAATGGCCTCTGAATTTCACTGAGAGACAAAGTATCAGAGCTCTAGTGAGTTAATTATGTAGAGTCTTCAAGAGCATTGTCATTTTATGACTGTATGCTCTTGTGGAAGCATTTACAAACATACACACACACACTTGTTTACTTTTTATATCCTCTGGTTCATTTAAAATAATATCTCCTCTATCATCTAGGGGGGAAATCTTTACCTTCTCTGGACCTCTGTACTGGTGAATAACATCTGAATCGCTCATTTGATACCTTTGATATATTAGATAGAGGTTTTGTTTAATGGTAATCTTGTCATCCCACAAATAATTCCCTTCAATCCAGTGTGATTCTCACAGTTCACTGAGTCCCCCACAACAGAAAACATGAGACCATTTCTGTACAAAACTCTTAGGGAATTTATATGATGAGGCAGGTCACATCCTCAGTAACCTGTCTTGGCTTATTGATTTCATCTTCAGTCACAGGACTTATTTTTTGTCCTCATGTGCACTATAAACTCCTCGAAGGCAGGGACTAAGTCTTGCTCATCTTAGTATCTTTATGTATAGCCCAGTGTTTGCTGAATGAAGAAACTAGACGTAGGTGGGAAAAAGGATGTGAAGAGGAGGATGTGATGAACGTGAAATAAAATCTTTGGAGCATATTTACTACAGAAGGAGGGACCTATATCAGACTCTGAAGGAGATGGAACACTGGTAATGTGAGAAAAGAGAAGGCAAACTGGAGTTGTCAGAAATTTTGTAGTGAATATGCTTAATCTCATTAATTTTTTTCCAATGGCAGATTTCACTGTTGGTAAACCAGTATTTCTGAGAAAAACAGAGCATTGAAATTTGTTGTTCATGGCAATAGTTCCATCAGGTCTACAGTCATCCAGCCTAAAATCCAGAGAGAATGGCCTGTAGGGTTCTCATCTTTGAGTTTCCGTGTGGAACTGATGAGACTGAACTTCCTGTCCTCATCTCCTGGCTTTGACCTGTGCTTTGGAAGGCGGGTCAGAGGAAAGAGAACGGGCCCGAGAAGCCTCACAGACCTCAGAGAATGGTAGACCTATCACAGTGGCAGTGTAAGGATAAAATCCAGCTTCTGCTTTGGGGCCCTTTCCTTAGATTGCTTACGTCATCCTGCTTATTTACCTTATATGCAGAGTGAAAGTGAAAGTCGCTCAGGCATGTCCGACTCTTTGTGACCCCATGGACTATACAGTCCATGGAATTCTCCAGGCCAGAATACTGGGGTGGGTAGCCTTTCTGCTTTTCAGGGGACCTTCCCAACCCAGGGATCGAACTGGGGTTTCCTGCATTGCAGGCAGATTCTTTACCAGTTGAGCTATTGGGAAAGCCCATATGCAGAGTACATCATGCGAAATGCCAGGCTGGATGAAGCTCAAGCTGGAATCAAGATTGCTGGGAGAAATATCAATAACCTTAGATACGCAGATAATACCACTCTAATGGCAGAAAGTGAGGAGAAACTAAAGAACCTCTTGATGAAGGTGAAAGAGGAGAGTGAAAAAGTTGGCTTAAAATTTAACTTTCAAAAAACGAAGATCATGGCATCCAGTCCCATCACTTTACGGCAAACAGATGGAGGAAAAATGGAAACAGTGAGAGACTTTATTTTCTTGGGCTCCAAAATCACTGCAGATGGTGACTGCAGCCATGAAATTAAAAGATACTTGTGCCTTGGAAGAAAGCTATGACCAACCTAGAGAGCATATTAAAAAGTAGAGACATCACTTTTCCAACAAAATTCCATATAGTCAAAGCTATGGTTTTTCAAGTAGTCATGTATGGATGTGAGAGTTGGACCATAAAGAAGGCTGTAGAAGAATTGGTGCTTATGAACTGTGGTGTTGGAGAAGACTCTTGAGAGTCCCTTGGACTGCAAGGAGATCCAACCAGTCCATCTTAAAGGAGATCAGTCCTGGGTATTCATTGGAAGGACTGATGTTGAAGCTGAAGCTCCAATATTTTGGCCAGCTGATGTGAAGAGCTAACTCATTGGAAAAGACCCTGATCCTGGGAAAGATTGAAGACAGGAGGAGAAGGAGGTGGCAGATGGCGAGATGGTTGGTTGGCATCGCTGACTCAATGGACATGAGTTTGAGCAAATTCCAGGAGATAGCGAGGGACAGAAAAGCCTGAAGACCATGAAGAGTTGGACACAAGTGAGTGACTGAACAGCAACCACTGTACATTACTGAGACTTCCCAGATGGCCCAGGGGTAAAGAATCTGCCTGAAAATGCTGGAGACTCCAGAGATGCATGTTTGATCCTTGGGTTGGGAAGATCCCCTGGAGTAGGAAATGGCGACCCACTCCAGTATTCTTGTCTGGAAAATCCCATGTACAGAAGAGCCTGGTGGGCTACAGTCCATGGGGTCACAAAGAGTTGGACACGACTGAGCATGTGGGCACAAGGGCATTATATCACTGCCTTCTTGTGGGTCTGCTGCCTGCCTGGTGCTTCCGCAACTCCACCACTGGAACAGAGGGAGTGATATTTGCCTGCTTCTGCACTGTCTGGGCCCAAAGGCTTTTGGAGGGGTTGAAAATATCCTCCTTTTGATTGTTGCTGTTTAGTTGCTCAGTCATGTCTGACTGATTGTGACCCCGTGGACTGTAGTTTACTGAGCTTCTCTGTCCATGGGATTCTCCAGGCAAGAATACTGGAGTGGGTTGCCATGCCCTCCTCCTCCTCCTTTGGATTAGGAGATGCAAACTGCTATGTACCAAATAAATAAGTAACAAGGATTTATTATACAGCATAGGGAATATAGCTATTATTTTGTAATAACTTTAAATGGAGTGTATAAAAATATTGAACCACTATGTTGTACACCTGAAATTAATACAATGTAAATCGACCGTGCCTGCATGCTCAGTCACCTCTGTCATGTCTGACACTTTGCGACCCCATGGACCATAGCCCGCCAGGCTCCTCTGTCCATGGGATTCTCCAGGCAAGAATACTGGAGGGGGTTGCCATGCCGTCCTCCAGGGGACCTTCCTGACCCAGGAACTGAACCTGTGTCTCCTGCATCTCCTGCATTGCAGGTGAATTCTTTAACCACGGAGCCATTTGAGAAGCCCAAATCAGGACCTTTAGTGATCACCAACATTCAATTCCCTAACAATCCTCTCATCCTGAATGCCTTTTCACTCCAACAGGGTGGTGACCAGCATTGCTTTTTGCCAGAAAACACTGCTTTTATTTTCCCCCAGCTCGACAGGCAGGATTTCAGTCATTTGGATATTTTTCTGGACTATTCGAGCTGGACATAACTGAGAAAAAAGCCTCTGTCCTTGCTGTCAGGGTGGGATTACACTTTGGTGGGGAAAGGACTTTGTTGATGAGTTGAGAGACGCATTCATTCATTCATTCATTCAACCATCATTTATTCACTGTAACGCTAAGTGAAAGTCCTGTTAGTCAAGGTCATGTTTAAAGGGCTGTCTGTATATAATGTTGGCCCATTCTAGTAAGCTTTAATAATTAGAAGGGGGTAGCACTAATGGCAGCGAATGGCCAGCCCATCCCTGTTTTACTAATAAAACCAGACAGACATGCGAAGAGCTAGACTGAGTCTGAGAACTTCTTACTTTTGTAGGCACTTTGGTGTCTGGAAGGGTGTAGTTGAGGATTTCGTTGAGCAGTGTGTCATCGGTAGGGAGAGGCAAGGGCCTGGGTGAGACACTGGCCACATCTGCAGAAATTTTAAAAAGAACAACAATGAGACTGTTAAAGTTTAAAGTAGAACAAGGTCACGATGTCACATGCTTTTCCTGTCACTCTGGAAATTACAGATATCAGAACTCGTTTTCTTTCAAGATCACATAAATATGTTCTTGGGCAAAATATAACTCATACTCTTGATCCCGCTTAAATTCCTCATTACTCCTTTCCAGGACCCAAGCTTGGTGCTCCCCTAGATATGTCAGTTAAGTGATTTTTGCCAAATGAGATCTGGTTAATTTTTCTTTTTGTGACTATATTAAGGACACAAAGATATCCTATCTTGAATTTGTTTGTTGGAAAATATTGGTAATGATTGCCTCCAAGTGGTAGGATAGTGGGTGATTTGGTTTTCCATTTATTCTTTCCTATATTTTCTAAGATTCATGCTATGAGTTTAAATTATAAAGTTAGAAATCCAGTCAGTTTTGAAGCAGTGCATTATAAACTGTGTCAACTTCAATTAAGGATTGCTTTTCAAATAACATGCTTTCAGGATGATGTGTATTAAGGTTCAGAAGCAGATGAAATGAGGACACCTAAGCTTACCTGTTGAAGACACAGGGGTTTGACCAAGCTCTCCTAAGGTCTCTGTTGTGACTACTTCATCTTTTCTATCAGCACAATAGAAAATAAAAAACAGGTGGTGAAAAGGAGCTTGGTGACAACAGAGGAAACACATTTAACACATTTTTTTGTATTTAGACCTGAAAATTAGAGAGAAAGTATACTTGAAAACTAGGTTTACCTATTCTTTTAATCATAAAAGTAATCTTGAAATATATTTTCATTGAAGAAAAATTCAAACAACTTTCAAAAAAATTATTTTTGACTCCAGGGTTTTTCCTAAGCACCTTGGCTTTTTGTAGTCCTGGGGAGCATTTTCATGGTAGACAAATGTTTAGGGGGCTTGATACTTTATAGTCCTACTATGCTCCAACTGTGTCCTTGACATCAAAGACAACTGGTCACATGAGCTATGACTGAAACAATCTTGCTAAAATCTCAGACCCTCAAACAAGCAAACTCAGAGAGTCATTAAGTTTATCTGATAAAGTAACTCTTGTGGTTACGATAATGAGAGAGAGATAGATTTTTGGATAATGCAGGTGTATTAAAGCCCTATTCTGGACATAATCATTGCCCACCATGGTGACCTGCTGGGGACCTGTGGGTAGGCTTGCAGCGCCAGGGACTGTCAGTGTGGATGATATCCAAGGGCAAATCCAAGGTCATGGTTATGGGGCTGTCTGCATATAATGTTGGCCCATTCTAGCAAGGTTTATTTAGAAAGGAGTAATGCACCTGCCTGGAAAATCCCATGGATGGAGAAGCCTGGTAGGCTGCAGTCCATGGGGTCGCTGAGGGTCGGACACGGCTGAGCGACTTCACTTTCTCTTTTCACTTATGCATTGGAGAAGGAAATGGCAACCCACTCCAGTGTTCTTGCCTGGAGAATCCCAGGGACGGCAGAGCCTGGTGGTTTGCCGTCTATGGGGTCACACAGAGTCGGATACGACTGAAGCGACTTAGCAGCAGCAGCAGCAGCAGCAGCAGTGATATCTATTGAAGCGTACTGAGTGATTTCTTACTGTAAGCTATCAGGTCTCAAAGGATGGTGTCTGAGTTTGTACAACATAGCCATGATGGACTGTTTGATCCAAACAGCAGCTCATGCTGACAGCATACCAGAAGTAAGGGCGAGGTCCTCAGTTGTAGGGTCATGGAAAGGTGGGACTCTCCAGGGGGCTTGAAAGGAGAGCAGGATTTGGATGTGTGAAGAGAAGGCAGGTTCTCCAGACAGAGAGGAAGACTGCAGTCAGAGCCCAGGATGAGCAGGGTGTGGGCTGGACGAGGTGGGGAAGTGTCATGGTGACCGCGGTAGGGTCATGGTTTGTGGAGAAAAGGCTAGAAAGGTCAGGGGGTGAAAGCTTTGATTAATTAGTTTGGCCTCTTCCTCAGTGGAGGTCCTAACAGGGAACAGATGGCTCACTCAGAGTGTAATCTGAGCAAATTTTAACAAAGGCCTTGCTAAGTCATGGGACAAGTGTGAGAGCAACCACAAGGGTGAGTGCAGAACCCACGGCTGGTAACAGCGAGGGGCCAAAAGCTCCCGTCATCCAGGACGGGTGAGGAGATGGAGCAGTGATGCCAACCAGAGGCCCAGAAGGCTCTGTCGGAAGAGACGGCTGCCTGACAGGGGCGGAGTGGAGGCTGAAGGAGGCCAACCGTCTAGAAGACTTTGCAGGCGGGAGGTGCAGGAGGTGATGCACTCCTGACCCCCACTGTCTGGTCCTTCTCAGAAGTCAGAGGCCAGGGGAGGCGAGTGAGGCAATCATTCCTGCTCAGCCCTTGGCACAGAGCAGGTGGAGATGGATGGGGAGGGGAAAATCCCAAGGGCCAGAGGAGGATGTGGGAATATTTTCAAAAGCCATTGAACCAAGTTCAGTGCCAAAAAGGGCCTATCTCAGACATATAAATCCAGCGGAAGTTATGCAAGGTAAGCAGGGGAAGAGGTTAGAGGCAGGAAAACCTGTTAGGGAGACCAGATTTGATTTTTTTCACCATGTAAATAAAAAAGGTCCTGGACCAGGTGGTGGCAAAGGGAGCAGAAATGAAGGAGCAAATGTGAAAAGCATTGTCAGTAATTCCTATAGCCCAATTTGTGTCTCTCTCTGCAGCATTGTTATCTTCAGATTTAGATTTCTAAATGTTATATAATGTGTGTGATTTGTGAGTTTAGAGTTTGGCAACAGCATCTCTCTTTTTAAATCATTTTATCGAATGTACTTTTCCTTTGCTTTTTTTTTTTGCGTTTCGATTTTCTCATTTGATATTCAGTTCTTGTTGAAGGCATAGCTCAGTGCTTCAGTAATTTAGTTTGAGAAATACTAACACTTTATAGAATACCAAATGAGAGTTCAAAATTCAGGTTGCTCTCTGATTGCATTAAATATGTTTCCGATGTAACTAATATTTTTCAACACCTCTAAAAACAACTATTTTAATTGCTCTATGTCTTATAAGTAAAAAAAAGCATATTAGGTAATTGTCACCTGGTTAGCATTCATTTTTATCTGCAAATGTAGTGCAAACATCTATCTCAGTCTATAAGGTCTATCCATTTCCCTTTTATATACTCATTTATCTTCAGCAAAATACATGCACAAATTGTCTGTCAGAATTACCTACTCAGATCTCAGCAGCTGAAATAATATAAAGGCATTAACAGCTCAGTCTCACTCCACCGTGTGATCCTTCAAAAGTCAAGAGCATGCCGCACTCTATTTTGGGTACTTACCTCTCAAGGAAGTTTCTCTGTTTCACTCTCTGCAGAAAGATAAAAAGTCATTTTACCAAGAGATAACGCCAACTGAAGAGCCAGAGTCTATTTTCATTCCTCTTTCTCTTTAAATTTACTTCAACCTGCCTGTGCAATGTTATTTTGCAGAAATGAAATTACCACTGGCCTTCTCAGATCTTTCCAAGCATTTCTTTAACCAACCCATACCCTGGGGAAACTAATTCTAAAGGGGCCAGGGCTGGTGGCCTGGGAGCTACTTTGGACTAACTTACATACCGTGTTTGGACTGACCTGCTGAAGAAGATCCAGGTGCTCCTGGGAGTTGCTGAAATTTTTCCCAATGTCGAAGAGGCAGAAGGTCTCCTGCTGGCAGACGCTGACCCAGTCCTGGTATTCCCCCGGCTCAGGGAGGCGATCCAGAAAGATCCGGTAGGCTTCCCACACCACCTCCTGGCAGACTGAAAGGCAGCGTGCCTTAGAAGATGCCACATCCTTAGAAGATGCCCTTCTCCCAACCCAAACACAGTCCTAAACATGGAGAGCTTTGCCATGGCTGATGTTGACACAGTAGCTTATAGCCCATAGAGATTAACGCATTCAACAAGTATATATTGAGCAGGGAGAAATATATACCTGGGAGAAATACTCCCAGGTGTGTATATATGCACCAGGGAGAAAAATAAAAGAAGGGAGATAGGAATACGTATGTGTCGGTGACTGCTATTTATAATAAGGTGGCTGAAGAAGTGCTCATGATCAAGGGGACTTTTGAACAGTTTGGGAAGAAGTCCCAAGGCTGAAGAACAGGGAGCACACTGAAAGACTAGCAAGCAGGTCAGCTGTGGCCAGGGCAAGGCTGAGAGCCACAGAGGCTGAACACAGAAGGCTGTGGTGGGAGGCGCACGGATGGTACAGGACGTGTAGCCCTGGCATCTTCTGCTAGGCCGTGGGTACCTGTCTGGATCTGCAGATTTGCCAAGGGGTAAACAGTCACACATACATTTAAACACTCAAGTGTCTAGATCTCAGCTTTCCTCGCACGCTTTCCTAAATTTCCCTCAGGACACGACTTTTCCTTCCTCATCTGCCCCTTGGCCAGCATCCTTGCCCGACTCCCCCATCCCTGACCTTTCTGTGGTATGGTGCCCCTGGGCTGCCACACAAAGGGTGTTTGAAATAATTGTGTTTGAGGTTAAGACAGGGAGGGAACTTGGTTGACGGATAGCACACGGTTTTTGCAAGTAGGGCAGTTTCTGACTCTTTGCGTTAGAAGTCCTAATGGAGTCAACAGCTGATACATCATTAAAAATAATGATGGCAGATCCCGGTGTGATTGTTTGCCTAAAATGCCAGAGGAACTTGAAGAATAAGAATATCACTATAACAGAACTCCATCTCTTCCTGTCGACTTTTTTATGTATCACATTTTCCTAGCAGTTAAGCGAAACTAAGGAAAAGAATAGAGATAAAATTGATGTTAAGTTCTGTCTAATGTTTGCAATGCATAATAGAAATAACAACTAATGGCACATGAATTAACAAAGGAAAGGAACAGCCCCAAAGCAATCCCATCTCTCCAGGGAAGAGGTGAGGAGAGCTTAAGCTACAGGCTCTTCATTTAAATTGGCCCTTTCCAAAGCCTTGTTCCTAACTTTGTATTCATAAACATTAGTTACCCAAAACCAAACAACTGAGCTTACATGCATCTGTCAGGACAAAAAATAAAAACTTTTGTCAAATTTACATCTACTTACTTTAATCAATCCTATATTAAAAATAATTATAAATAGAACTGAATCCAGAAGAGATTTCTGAAAATAAGTAAAATAAGTTATTTACTTAGCAAATAAGTTAAAATAATTATCTTCAGTTTATGTATATTTTGCTGCTGAGGAGTATCTTCAAGCACCCCATAACAGACTCTCAAGTATGACAGAAATCACATTAAGATAAGACTCTGCAGTAAGAAGCGGGATGGAAATGTGGATGTGTGGAGACAGAGGGACCATGTGACATTGCCTGCTGTTAGGAAGAGGTGTTCATGCATTTGTAAAGAGTATTTGATGGTAAGTATTGAGCCTGTGGTAGATTCCACTGTATATGGGAGAATGCTCTAACTCCTGTTTTATTTTCAATATCAATATTTACAGCTCACCAAATTTACACCTTATCCAGTTATTTAAGCTCATAACGAAAACTTTAGAAGAAGAATGCAGTCAGTCAGCTCAGTCACTCAATCATGTCTGACTCTTTGCAACCCCATGGACTGCAGCACACCAGGGTTCCCTGTCTATCACCAGCTCCTGGAGCTTGCTCAAACTCATGTCTATGGAGTCAGTGATGCCATCAAACCATCTCATCTTTGTTGTCCCCTTCTTCTCCTGTCTTCCATCTTTCCCAGCATCAAGGTCTTTTCAAATGTGTCAGCTCTTTGCACCAGATATTGATGTGAAAGTATCAAAGTATTGGAGCTTCAGCTTTAGCATCAATCCTTCCAATGAATATTTAGGACTGATTTCCTTTAGGATGGACTGGCTGGATCTCTTTGCAGTCCAAGGGACTCTCAAGAGTCTTCTCCAACACCACCAACAGTTCAAAAGCATCAATTCTTTGGTTCTCAGCTTTCTTTATAGTCCAACTCTCACATCCATACATGACTACTGGAAAAACCATAGCTTTGACTAGATGGACCTTTGTTGGCAAAGTAATGTCTCTGCTTTTTAATACACTGTCTAGGTTGGTCATAGCTTTTCTTCCAAGGAGCAAGCGTCTTTTAATTTCATGGCTGCACTCACCATCTGCAGTGATTTTGAAGCCCAAGAAAATAAAGTCTCTCACTGTTTCCATTTCTTTCCCCATTTACATCTACATGCCATGAAGTGATGGCATGCAAGGGGGGACTGAATTTACAAATTATTTTAGGGGATTAAGTTACATTTTTTAAAAAGTTAGATGATTTCAATCATAAGCAATTGCAATATATTGATTTTTTCCCTCTGGAGGGGTGGGGAGCAAGTGGAGGCTTTGGAACAGAAGTTGACATCATCTGATTTCCTAGAGAAACCCTCTGAATGCCAGGCAGAGAAAAAGGTTTGTGAGTCGTGGGGAGGAACGAGATATGAGAAACCTAGTTTGGAGACTTTTATTTCTATGATTTACCCTCCCACACTCCCCATCTGGTCCGCATCTGGGTTTCTCTTAGCTTTCTGTTTTGAGAAATTAAGAGAATTCCAGACCAGCAGAAGCTCAGGCCATTTATCATCAGCAACGTGACCAGAACCCATAGAGCTGGGGGTGGGTGCAGCTCCCACCACTTGGAATGAGCCGTTTAAGTTGTCCACCTGTGAAGTGTGTGTTCCCTGGAGTTCTTCCTACATCACCAAACAGCCTAGGCTGAGACATTCAGCAGAAAGGCTGAGGTCCTGTGGTCAGATCTCAAGTAACTGTGAGGAGACTGGGGACTCAAGGCTCTGATTTCTCCAAAATTCTTGTGACAATCCTTCCCAATCGATTCAGAGAAGGATGGTGCAGAGTGGTATACCAAAGGGTTAGAAAATTCCAGATGCCTCCCAGCCCCTGAGATCTTTTGATACCTCAACTTACAAGGTTTTTATTTGCTATGCCTTCAGTAAGGATGGATGACTGTCCCGGTGAGTCACAGGCTGGTGCCCCTGTTCTCCTGATCACAAAAGGATTCTTTCTCTTGGTTTGTGCTGAGCTTCCAAGAGGGCAAAAAAATGACATCAGGGGAGTCACAAAAAAAAAAAAAAAAAAAAGAAAGAAAGAAAAAAAAGGAAAGAAAAATTGTCCCTCAAAAATAGTCTAAAGAAAAGACACTGGCCCCTAGATACATCCTAACATTTTGATCTCTAGAAACTACAATGTCTTAGGGAAATAAGTCTTTAAGCAGCTTCAGCCATTTGTGCTTCAGGGAGAATTTTCTCTCAGAACATTGGTGAAAAGTTTTAATGGGAACAAGGGCTTTCTGTGTCCCCAAGGTGTAAGAAAAGGTGTCAGGCAAAAGAGCAGGATTATCTGGGCAAATCATTAAAATGCAGGTTATGAAGTAGGTGTGTTATGGAGTCTGAGTACCAGCATCTCTAGCTGGTTCCCAGCTGATGATGATACTGCCTGTCTGTGGACAGCAGTTTGAACAGCAAGAACCAGGGTTCCCTCCGTCTTTAGCTTTCTCTGGGTCACACAGTAACATGAAAGAAAGATCTAACTTCTATCTAACTTTTAATGTTGGGGCTGGGAGAGAGTGAAGACAGAGGAAGGGAGAGAAGAGGGAGACATGGGGAGAGTGGCTTCTCGAAGGACTCACAGAGGACGCTGAAGGGAGGCAGCCCCGGCAGTCGTCTAGGTGGGCGCACAGGGTCCTGCCTGGGAATCCACCAGGAATGACCTTGGCTCTTGTGTCTGTGATTTCTGATGAGCATGCCTGTGATTCCACCAGGAAGCACAGAACATTTTCCCTTGTGTTGCTTTAGGATTGGGAAAAGAAATAGCTCAATATTCCATTTGATTTGAGGAATGTGGATGCTGTCACCCCTAAATTTGAAAGATAATTTTATAAAAGCAGCTATGAGAACAATAAGTGGGTTACTCTGTCAGAGAAATGCCACTTTAGAGCTGGGTCTTAGTTCTAGTTTCTTTGTGAACCAATTTGTTAGACTTAAGAACACTATGCTGATGAATAGTAAAATTTCATATCACCCAGGGGCAGCCATGAAGATAATGGGCTGTCACTGCTGTGGGGAGAAAACAGTGGCTTGTTTCATCCAGGGAAGCAAGAATGAAAGAGCCAAACCTAATCAAGGATAAAGAGCTATGAATAAAATTCAGAGCAAAGAATTTGGTTGCAGCAATGAGTAGTCTAGTCTGCAAATTCCTGTGATGAATCCTATTTGTGAATGTCGTAAAAGATTAGAAGCTACATGAAAATAGGCAGCAATAGCTGTGTTCATGGTCAGTGTGATGCATATATTATGCATTTGTTTTTCTATCTATTAACAGATAACATGAAATTTACCAGCATCATCAGCTGACTACTGTGTCGTCACATTCAAAATGAATGCTTTACAAGCAGCACAGTCTTTTCTTTGCACTTCCAATGACTTCCGACATCCATCAACAAGCATTTACTGAGAAACTGCTACACAGAGGTGCTGGGCTAAATATTATATTAATAAAGAATATTAATACAGTGCCCTTGATTTTCTATAATTAGAGTCCTCCTTCTGACTCTGATCCAGTACCTGTCATTTCTCTGCAGGTGTGGCTTCTGTCAAAAAGCAAGTATCTCTTTACTTCCACATAAAATGAGGCATACAAGGAACATAAGGCTTGGTATTTTTGATACTGTTAGCTAATGCTGCTTCCCGAAGTCAATAAGAATGCCCCACATTAATTTCAATCCTTGATGTAAATACTTAAGAATTTGGTGAGATGTTAGTGTGAAGACATACTCTTCAGTTGTCGTAACGTGTAACACATCAAGGCTAGAATTGAACCAGCTTGCCCTGGTCAATAAGTCTGGAGCCAGGTGACTGCGCTGTTTGTAAATCCCATTAACACCTCTGCATTTATCTTGGTAACTACTGCTAATTTGTGCCTCTAGGTCTCCCAGCTTCAGGCCTTTTTGCTGAATCAGCAAACTTACCAAGAAGGAAGGGAGGATCAGGATTGTAATGCGGTTTTTGAAAAGTGAGATCTTAAGTCATCAATCAATTTGCTTAGTTTCCTGATGTTGCAATCATTCTTGTGCTTCTTCATAATAACAACATTCAAATTCAGTACTGGGCTTTGGCAGAAATAAAACAAAGAGGTGAAACCCATAGGTGAAGGCTTTCTGGTGGCTTGTTAAATGCCCTAATGGTTCTGCGTTGTAGAGGACACAGCTTTAAGACATACAAACACAGATCTACCATAGTTTCAAAGGTTTATTAGTCACAACTTTCAGTTCAGTTGGCTATTTTGTATAACTCTTGTGACTGAAGCAGAAACTGGAAGTCCTGGGCTGAAGACAACCTAAGTATGGATGAAAGAGAAGAGACAAAAAGAGGGGAAGTCTGAACAGGCTACATCTCTTTCCTTACCTCTCAATCTATAATAAGCTTGAAGACTGGCTAAAATCTGTTCCATGGATTCCTGTGGACAGACTTTAACCCCAGTTGGGAAAAATGCTGATCTTTTGGTTCGATGCTTTGCCAAATCGAATATTCGTCTCATGGTTGACACTTTGTACGTTTTTGCGGTATTTTTGGTTGCTTCAATTCTTGGGGCATTATCTATGTCTTTAATTTCAGAACCGTATATTTTAATGGAGAGATCTGTAAAAGAAAGATTGATTTCCTGGTAATAGTACTCAGCCATAAAATAAAATAAAATAAAAAAATAAAATAGCGCTATTTGCACCAACATGGATGGACCTAGACATTATCATACTAAGTGAGGTAAGTCAGAGACAAACAGCATATGATACTGCTTGTGTGTGGAATCTAAGAAGATGATACAGATGAATTTATTTACAAAACAGAAACAGACTCACAGACATAGGAAACAAGTTTATGGTTACCAAAGGGGAAAGGAGGGGGGAGGGATAAATAGGGAACCTGGGATTAACAGATACACACTATTACATATAAAATAGATAAACAACAAGGTCTACCATATAACGTGTGCTTAGTCACTCAGTCACGTCTGACTCTTTGTAACCCCATGGACTCTAGCCTGCCAGGCTCCTTTGTCCATGGGAATTCTCCAGGCAGGAACACTGGAGCGGGTTGTCATGCCCTCCTCCAGGGGAATCTTCCCAACTCAGGGATTGAACTCAGGTCTCCTGCATTGTAGGTGGATTCTTTACTATCTGAGCCACCAGGGAAGCCCACTATATAACATAGGGAGCTATATTTAATATCTTATAATAACCTATAATGGAAAAAATCTGAAAAAGAATATATATATGTGCATAACGGGATCACTTTGCTATATACCGGAAGCACTGTAAATTAATGATTTAAAAAAATCTTTTTTGATTTAAAAAAAGATTGATTTCCTGGTGAACATATACATTTGTGTGTTATAGGTGAAGCATATGATAAGTGAACAGAGAAAACTAAAAACTGATCCTGCGGCTTATGGAAGTTTTATTTTAATGCAAATGTCAAATTCCAATGATAAAGCATTTTCAGAAATCAGGGAATAGCAGAATGAGCCAATCAAGTGTATTTTTCAAAAAAGTCTCGAATCATCTTGCCTTTAGGAACTGCCAAATATTGAAATGATTTCCCACACATCTCTCTAAAAATCACTCCCCACTTAGCACTCAAGCCTCCCGAGAGATGCCTCTTTTGATAGACATTATAATGCAAGTAGGGAATGATGTAGCATTGTGGTGCCCAGAGGTGTGCTCTTGATGAGGAAGTGGAGTGCTTCTAAAAACCGAGGGGAAAAAAATGCAACCAAACAACCTCCCTGCCCATTAGTGGCAGCCCTAGGATTTCTGTGTGGGCAGGGCTCTGGGGGTGGTGGTGTGGCTGAAAGAGATTTGAGGCGTTAGAATTTCATTCACAGAGCACGCTTGATATTTTACGAAAGATGACGAGAGAAGGGGTGGAGGACAGGCCAAAGAGAGGGTGTTGGCAGACGATTAAACTCCAGGAGCCATTCATCTGGGCCCCACCACGGTGTCCGGTAGGGTGAGGTCTGGATTTCATTTGTAACTTTGTGAGCCTCTCATAAAAATACCTTACATGCACAGAGCACTATTTCATTTTGAGTTTTCTTCCATATGTATCATTTCCTATCACTGTCACAAAAGCTCTACTGTATGGATGTGTATGCATGCTAAGTCACTTCACTCTTTCAGGCTCTTTGTGATCCTATGGATGACAGTCCACTAGGCTCCTCTGTCCATGGGATTCTCCAGGCAAGAATACTGGAGTGGGTTGCCATGCCCTCCTCCAGGGTATCTTGCCAACCCAGGGATCAAACCCATGTCCCCCATACCTCCTGCACTGCAGGCAGATTCTTTGAGCCCCTGGGGAAACCCCTCTTTATAGACGAAGCAGATACTATTTTATATCTCTGTTTACCACCCAGTTGGGTTCTGGGGTCCAGAGCTGTCAGAGCATGTTAACAGTGTGGTCACATCTCCATTCCTCCCCTCCCGTTCCACCTCCTTCCTTTTAGCCAGTCTACTGTTTCAGAGGTGAATTACTGATGACCTGGGACCACTTACTCCGGCCCCTGGAGACCACCAGCATGTGGATTACAAAGACTGATGCTGTCATTTTACTAAAGAAGGCACTCCACCCCTTAGCTTCTGAAATATGGTCCAGATGAAGGGATCAAGCAGAAATGAAAGCATGTAGCTGCAGAGCAACTCAAACCTTGCCGCAAAGCATACAAACCCCTCCTTCACTAGGGGTGGGGTGGGTGGGCTGACGGAGTCCGGGTAGGAACTCATTCTCTGTCATATTGAGGAGGCTCAGAGGACACTGCCAGTCGTGGGGAGTGACCCATTCTTAGAGACTCGTCTGCTCACCCAGGCATGCACCAGAGCAATGGAGTGAAACCTCTGATTGGAACACAGGGATCAGCAGCTTCTGAAGGTCTCCAGGTGATTCCAAGATGCGGACAGGTTTGGGAACCACTGTTTTGTGGATCTGTAAGGAGACCTTCAGCTGAAGAGTCAGGAGAACCCTCTTCACATTGGCTTAAGCAATAAGTAAGTTATTACTGCATATGAAAGAAAGCTAAAAGGTATGAACTGCCTGGTGCAGTGAAACCCTGATTGCCTTTCTACTACTCTCTCACTTTCTCTGCTCCATCCCCTCACGTGGGACTTTATTTGTAGGCCAGCTTCCACCAAATTAAATGCGCTTGCCCTGTTCATGTTGAAAAATAGCCTTTCCCTACAGACTGGCTGATACATGCCACGTGCTTTGAATACCAGCTGCCAATGGGGATACACTGGCGCTGTTAGCTTGAGCTGAGTGGCCCCAGGCAGGGAACTGGGATGATCCTGAATGGCTCCTTCTAACTGGAGGTGGGGGTCAGCCTTCCCTCTGTCAGGTGGGCTGCACTGCAGAGTGGAAGGTGCCCATTCCTAGTCAGGGCAAAAGCTGCCCGAGGGGGATTCTAGAAGCTGAATACACAGCCACGAGTGGCCACTGCAGTTGGTAAGATGGGAATTTTAGTTTAGGAATGTTAATTTTTGATAAACTTTTCAACATTCACAAAGTTTTGTAATCGTATTTCAACCGTCACGAAGAATGGAAGAGAAAAAAAATGTGCGTTATCGGATGATTCTAAGCCTCTCTGGCGTGGTGAGCACAGACCCCACTCGGGGAGCTCATGTTCCCACACTCCTGCACTCCCTATCCTTGCTGCAGCACCTGACTGCAGGGTGGGGCCCTACTCTTAGGCTGGTATTGCTCTTGCCTGAGCCACCTCCAAAGTCTTTGGTCCTTTGGAGTTGGTCTGTTCTTACTTGCTTGCTATGCGCTGGTAGAACCATCTGAAAGGCTTGGTTTGGGAATAGCATTTCCATCCTGGCTCTGGGAACAATGCCCCCATCCTGGAATTTTTCCCAATCAGATCCCTTTGGATCTTAACACTTTGCTGATACACAGGCTCGCTCACAGAGATCCTGCTAGATCTATGACTTTGGACTTCATCTTATCAGTAGTGGGAACAGAAGGAGAGAAGAGAAGGTCACAGATTTCCCTGTTTCCCTGCATTTGCATGGGATCTGAGCTATTCCCTTTCCCTACCAGGGCTGATCTTTCACAAACCTCCATGTGTCCGTAAGTCCATGATGCTAGTGGTCAACAATGAGGTGAACTAGGAGGGTGTGGGACTTGGTGGGCTTTGGGTCTCCTGATTTCTTGCTGCTGTCCTTTCATTCTCAAATGTGTCCCTACTTGGAAAATAAATAATACAGTCACCCAGCTTTTCAGATCTCCTTGTGGGAGGAGACCTAATGCAGGTACTCTGCAAACGGCTGCCTCCCTCCTCAAGGAAACGCCGAGTTCCATTTTTGAATGTCTACTTAGGTAATTCTTTCCTTTGAGCTGAAAATTCTTTTCCAACAGCGTCCACACGTTAGTTCTACTTCTGCCCTCTGGTCTAGCAAAGACCAACTTACAGATGCTTCTGCAAGCAGCTCCTTGTATTTTCTTTATATTAGGCAATTTTTTACTTTAGGGTAAACATCCTCTACCTTTCTTTGCTTTCTTGCGTCACCTAAGCATCAGATTCCCCAGGCTTCTGTGTTTCTGCAGATCACATGAAGCTAACCACAGGGGACCCACTATGATAATACTCTCATTTGAGCAGGGTGCCCCCATCCCCTGTCATCTCTAGAGAAAATGTGGGCAAGATTTTTGAGAAAAGAAGCTTAAGTTTACCTGGCTTCAAGAATATTTACCAGACAGGCTACATGGTTGAAGCTTGTCTCTTTCCCAAGGATTTCAAATAAAAACAAAATATATGTAAAGAATTGAAACATGGAATGTTACAAATTTAGAGGAGGTAAAAAGAGCTGATATTTATTAGAGCTAAGGAAAGCACTCTTGGGTAAAATAATTAGTTCACAGTAGATGCTGTCCTCCAGCGTTGCATAAATTGTAATGTTGATGTTGAACTGAACTCTGATTCTCTGGATACATTTTTATGAGTTGATAGTTTTAGTTTATATAAGCATTTGGAAGGTATGGGGTAAAAGTTTAATGAGAATGAATTGAGAGTTGAAAGACTTGCTATAAAAAGGGAGTGCATTTAATAGATTGGAAAATTTTTTGAGGCAGAAAATATTTCTGTAAGATAGAGATAAAACATAAGTATAACCTGTATGATGATGAATTGGCTGTCATCAACAACTGTCTCTGGATAAAGTTCAAAGTTACAAAGAGAAAGACAAAGTGATTTCATTAAAAAAAAACTATATTTTTCATAGTATTAGAAAAATTTAGTTAAATATGCATTTGGATAACAGTCAATGCAGTTGAGCTATATTATATTGTAGATTAATCATAAAGAAAACAATCCATAAGCCAGTAGTTTTGGGAAATAGTCATACCATTGAATGAAGAAAAGTGGAAGTTAATATACTTGACTATTCAGAGCTTCTAAGTACAGAGGTGGTGGTGGTGATTTAGTTGCTAAATGGTGTGGGACTCTTGCAACCAGGGACTGTAGCCCGCCAGGCTCCTCTGTCCGTGGGATTTTCCAGCCAAGGATACTGGAGTGGGTGGCCATTCCCTTCTCCAGGGGATCTTCCCAACCCAGGGATCAGACCTGTGTCTCCTGCGTCGCAGGCGGATTCTTTACCGCTGAGCCACCAGGGAGGAGTAACAGCTAATATTCATGGCGCTTAACTTTTAAATTTAACTTGAATATGTCCATTATTTGTGAAGGGAAAATGTAGCAGCAATGCAAACCATATCCCTCCACAATTCAAAATGTTTTTTTTTTTTTAAATTAATTAATTTATTTTTTTATTTTTTAAATTTTAAAATCTTTAATTCTTACATGCATTCTCAAACATGAACCCCCCTCCCACCTCCCTCCCCATAACATCTTTCTGGGTCATCCCCATGCAAAAATGTTTTAATTAATAGTACAAGCGGTGCCCGTGGCCGTGGCTCTGCGACTGGCCAGCTGTATGAGAGGTATAAAATTGACCTCTTTGTCTGAATTTTCTCACCTGTAAAATGGAGACTTGGTGGCTATCTTACAGGGTTTCTGTGGTATTAGAAGAGCTACGGAGTTGGGCACAGTGTTAAGTGCTCAATAAAAACTCATCAGATAGATCACGGATTTTTCGCGCCGCTATCGCCCTTCCTTGCTGAGGCTCTTGCACGGTACTGCCTAGCAGTCTGCAACTAGACTGCGCCTGCCCCATGCATCCCTGCGCTTCCATGCTGCTTGTACATCTCAGGCTTGTCTTCGTAGAAAAGGGCTCTTTTCTTCCCCCCTTTTTTGTTGGGCTCCTATTTTTCCTTCAAGGCCCGGCTCTCCTTCTCTCTTTTCTCAGATCTCACTTGCAGAATTCCTGTGTTGGTTCCTCCAGCCCCTCTAGCCTGGCTCAGATCTTTTTTACATTTACTGTACCCACTAGGTTTCTACTGGGTTTCAGGCCCACTGTGGTAGGTAAAGGTGAATTAGGTGAACAACTCTCATAGACCTTGTGTGTAGTGCTTGCTTTGTCCTGCCTTGCACAATAATTTGTTGTAAGTAAATGATTTTAGACTGCAAATACCTTTGGATTTGCAAATACCTAGAACTTTTAGACTGCAAATTCCTGTGTGTTATAATCCTATCCTCTCCCCAGGTCACCTCAGTGGTTGCCTAGTACAGTGTTTTGTACACAACAGATATGCAATACATAGCCATTAAGAGAACTAGTGAAAAATTCCTATAGAAATAGTGAGTCTTTTACGTATGGGTATGAGTTAATTTGTTTTATAAACCGTTAGACTATGAAAAGTAGCTTCATATGTCCTGTCATTATACACTATTGCAATCTTCCTTTGAAACATCTTCTCCTTTCCACAGTGTTAAATATCAGAGGTTTTAGATATAGTCATCTTATTAAAGATAATATCCTAAGTGAAAAGACAAACAAAAAATTCCTTTGTGAAAGAAAACCAAAAGAACAGAAAGGAGATGGCTTATACACAAATTATAATTTAGTAAAATCATCATCCCCAGAATCTTTCAATTTATCTGAGAGTAAACAAACAACAGGAAACTGAGTCATTAAAAACCTGAGCGTAATAGGAAAGGAAATTAATATTGCCTGGCTCTTTAGGAGGACAAGCCCTCCACTCTCTTACCCCCCCAATTATTGTACTTGATAGGCAAAACCATAGCCAGGGTTAAACCCTGCTCGTTGCCTTCTCCTCACTTGCACCCTTGTAGCTGAACTTGGCTGGAGAAAAACAACCATTAGGACTCACTTTAAATTTATGATCCTTAAATAATATCACACTACATTTCTCTGGTCCATTGAGTTTCTCTCTCTTGGAGAACTATGCACAACTTATCTCAGATTTCCCGTACTTCTTGCCAATTCTCAGTCTCAGCTGATGACCTTGCTTCACATTTTTTTTTTTGAGAGCAGGAGGAGCCAGAAGATAACTTTTTGGATTTCTAGCACTGCATCAGCTCACTGGCTGCGTCTGCCCTCAAATACTCACACTTTCTCTTCTGTGTCTGATGACTGGTCTGTGCTCCTGTCCAAGGCCAGTTCATTTACTAAAGCTCTGGATCCCAGACTTTTCACGTCTCAAGGACATTCTTCCAGAAATGCTCCTTGTTCACCTACTGGATCATTTTTTTCTCTTTCTACTGGATCATTCTTTTTAGCCTGTAGAGATTCTATTATTTTCTCCTTCTACTTAGAAGATTCTTTCTTAATATCACTTTCCCTCCATTTTTCTACTTGTGCTTTCAGCAAAACTCTTTGAAAGATCTGTTTTTACTTCCTTTCCTGACAAAAGCAACGTTCCACATGAATAAGGGAGGGTTCCTGTGATGTCACGTGCAAAGCTATCGACATTTCCCTCCTCTTTTCCCTTTCTTTCTTTTTACTTTTTTATTTAAAAAGTTTTTGTTTGCAATGTGCTCATAAGTGAAAAAGGGAAGGCAAAAATTGCTCAGTTGTGTCTGACTCTTTGTGACCCCATGCGCTGTAGCCTGCCAGGCTCCTCTGTACATGGAATTCTCCAGGCAAGAATACTGGAGTGGATAGCCATTCCCTTCTCCAGGGGATCTTCCCAACCCCGGGATAGAGACCAAGTCTCCCACATTGCAGGTTCATTCTTCCCTGAGATAGCAGGGAAGCCCAAGAATACTGGAGTGGGTAGCCTATCTCTTCTCTAGGGAATCTTCCTGACCCAGGGATCGAACTGGGGTCGTCTGCATTGCTGATGAATGCTTTACCAGCTGAGCTATCAGAGAAGAAGCCCTAATATGCTCATAGAGCCCGTTGTATTCAACATGTTATTGCGTTACTGCACCAGAAGGTGTCGCTATGCAACACATAATATAATGAAAGCTGACCATTGGATAATGAAATAATCAGTTCTTTGACTTTGGGATTGTACCTGTTGAGCACTGACTTTTGTTGATGAAGGTGATGGTGAGGGTTGTGATTTTGCAGAAAAGCAGACCATTTGAGGAAGGGTTAAGACTTTATATGCTGAGATGGACTCCCACTGAGCTGGGAGGTACTCCTGAAAGGCCTGCCAGATGGGAAATATTTAGGTGGTGGGAAGGAGGACCATCAGTCCACAGGAGGCATCTTTCAGCAGACTGAAGAAGGTGGTTGACATGACACCAAAGTTTTAAGTTGGGGATTAAATTATGTTTCTTTACAGCCAGACATCCTGGAATGTGAAGTCAAGTGGGCCTTAGGAAGCATCACTACAAACAAAGCTAGTGGAGGTCATCGAATTTCAGTTGAGCTGTTTCAAATCATAAAAGATGATGCTGTGAAAGTGCTGCACTCAATATGCCAGCACATGTGGGAAACTCAGCAGTGGCCGCAGGACTGGAAAAGGTCAATTTTCATTCCAATCCCAAAGAAAGGCAATGCCAAACAATGCTCAAACTACTGCACAATTGCACTCATCTCACATGCTAGGAAGCAATACGTGAACCATGAACTTCCTGATGTTCAAGCTGGTTTTAGAAAAGGCAGAGGAACCAGAGATCAAACTGCCAACATCCACTGGATCATCAAAAAAGCAAGAAAGTTCCTGAAAAACATCTATTTCTGCTTTATTGACTATGCCAAAGCCTTTGACTGTGTGGATCACTATAAACTGTGAAAAATTCTGAAAGAGATGGGAATACCAGACCACCTGACCTACTTCTTGAGAAATCTGTATGCAGGCCAGGAAGCAACAGTTAAAACTGGACATGGAACAACAGACTGATTCGAAATAGGAAAAGGAGTACGTCAAGGCTGTATATTGTCATCCTGCTTATTTAACTTATATACAGAGTACATCATGAGAAACGCTAGGTTGGATGAAGCACAAGCTGGAATCAAGATTGCCGGGAGAAATATCAATAACCTCAGATATGCAGATGACACCACCCTTATGGCAGAAAGCAAAGAAGAACTAAAGAGCCTCTTGATGAAAGTGAAAGAGGAGAGTGAAAAAGTTGGCTTAAAGCTCAACATTCAGACAACTAAGATCATGACATCCAGTCCCATCACTTAATGGCATATAGACGGGGAAACAGTGGACACAGTGGCTGACTTTATTACTATTTTTTTGGCTCCAAAATCACTGCAGATGGTGACTGCAGCCATGAAGTTAAAAGATGCTTACTCCTTGGAAGGAAAGTTATGACCAACCTAGACAGCATATTAAAAAGCAGAGACATTACTTTGCCAACAAACTCTGTGTAGTCAAAGCTATGGTTTTTCCAGTAGTCATGTATGGATGTGAGAGTTGGACTGTAAAGAAAGCTGAGCACCGAAGAATTGATGCTTTTGAACTGTGGTGTTGGAGAAGACTCTTGGGAGTCCCTTGGACTGCAAGGAGATCCAACCAGTCCATCCTAATGGAGATCAGTCCTGGGTGTTCATTGAAAGGACTGATGTTGAAGCTGAAACTCCAGTACTTTGGCTACCTTATATGAAGAGCTGACTCATTGGAAAAGACCCTGATGCTGGGAAAGATTGAGGGCAGGCAGAGAAGGGGATGACAGAGGATGAGATGGTTGGATGGCATCACCGACTCAATGGACATAAGTTTGGGTAGACTCCGGAAGTCGCGATGGACAGGGAGGCCTGGCGTGCTGTGGTCCATGGGGTCACAAAGAGTCGGACACGACTGAGCGAGTAAGCTGAACTGAACTGAGACACTCAGTCCTGGGGCTGACCCAGATTGCACCACCCAGGGTAGCAAAGACAAGTTTGGAAATGTCTAAATGTACAGAAAGGGAAGTCAATGAAACAACTATTAGATTCAAATGCTGAATTCCAACACTATATTACCCAAAGAAAAAGTCAAATCTGGCTGGGGTGGAGAGGCTGCTCTGAAATACTGGGCTTTTGACCCTTCACTTATCGTGTCAAAATTAGATTGCCTGGGCACCATCTAAACGTGCCCACTAGTTCATGTGAAGGCTAGCCCTTTAGTCAAAAGTATCTTTTCCTCTCTAGACTGTAGGTTGGTTCTTTGATACTGACTGGCATCCCAGAAACCATCTCCCTATCACATCACTGAAGAGTTTATTTTTTTCCTTCATGTACCAAAGTTGGCTGCTGGTCATAGATTGCTTAGGATTCCCAGGTGGCTCAGTGGTAACGAATCTGCCTGTCAATGCAGGGCATGCCGGAGATGTGGGTTCAATCCTCGGGTCGGGAAGATCCCTTGGAGGAAGGCATGGCAACCTATTCCAATATTCTTACCTGGAGAGTCCCCATGGACAGAAGAGCCTGGCAGGGTAGAGTCCATGGAGGGGAGGTCACAAAGAGTTGGGCACAATTTAGTAGACACACACACACACACACACACACACACAGATTGCTTACAAGTTTTCCATTTCAGGGCTTAGCCGTGCCCTTGAATCTGCTTCTCTCTAGGTTATGTATTCACGTGGATCTTTACTAACCTGTTCAGACCAGACACTCTTTTGTGGAGAAATATTTTCTCACCATCTAAGCTTGCAGGTTTATAATCTAGGATTACTGCACATGCATAGTGACAGTAATAGACTGTAGGAAGAGGAGAATGGGGTGTTTGTGGCATCACTGTTATGAGAGTAAGTGGCTGGGCTGGTAAAAGCACTTAGTGAACCCATTATGTTTTCCTAACGGAAAGCGTTTCAATGCCTAATGAATGAATTACCAGGAGTGGAGATGTAAGTTACTGGAATCCTACAGAATAAAAATCTCCATTTGAAGAACAGGACTCCACAGAGAGAAAAGTAGATAACACTCCAGGACCAAATCAATGACTGGAAGTCTTAAAGAATAATAATTTAATTTCACATGTGCTTTCCAGACAGACCTTAACAAAAAAGAGTATGCAGTTGTGGCCTTTCTGCAAACGCTCAGCTTGCTTGTGATCTGTTATATCCCAGTCCTCCCCCTCCATTAGAGGAAATGCTCAATTACCCACTTGAAATTGTTTTTCTTCAAAGATTAAGGGCAACTAAACGTACGTCATGCTTAACATACCTGAACATGCCTCAAATTACGCAGAGGTACTGAACACCTTCAATGCTGTTCCAGAAAATAGCATGGATTTTAAGCACACTGTCTTCTGCGTGATCAAGTAGAGCTCGCTAAAGCTCCTACCTTCTGCTTTCCCATTTAACGCGCAGTTCCTCCTGAACTTCCACCGTGACAGCCCAGTGCAAGTGTGTTGGAGTAAATGATAGAAAAAAGAACCATAGGGATTAAGGGCAATTCCAGTGATTTTTTTTTTTAAGGGGAAAATGAAGGGAATAAACATGTGCTCAGTAGTTCAGTTGTATGCGACTCTTTGCGATTCCATGGACTGTAGCTCACCGGGATCCTCTGTCAATGAAAGTTTCCAGGCAAGAACACTGGAGTGGGTTGCCATTTCCTACTTGAGAGGATCTTCCCGACCCAGAGATCTAACCCAAGTTTCCTGTATTGCAGGCGTATTCTTTACCAACTGAGCCACATGGGAAGCCCCTGAGTGTCAGCATGCACAGTGATTATCAGTGATGCAGCTGGTGGATGCCACACCATTGTCCTCTCTGAAGCTCTGGAAGCCTGGATGCCATCAGAGCCTTCCTTGCCTCCAGCACTAGCCTTGTTCAGCTCCACTTTTCCCTGCTGAGGGTGAAAGAGGAGTTCCTTTGAGAGGGTTCCTTCTCTCAAAGAATCAAAGCAGTTGCATTATTTTTCTTCACAATGCAAAAACCAGGTTTGGCCACTGCTTTTGCTACATCAGGAGGAAAGGATTAGGACCTGGGAAAACCATTACAAGAAACAACAGTTGCTATCTTCTGTTCTCTTGTATATTTATATGGATACATCTGTATTGAGCTCCTCTTCCATCTCACTGAACTGAGGAAAAAAAAAAGAGAAAGGACAGAATCTACAGGTGAGATGCTGGGAAATTTTGCTGAGGCCATTTTGAAATGGCAAATTTTGCCAGGAAATTTTGCAACTTGGTAACAGGGCAGAAACAGAACTGAAATTGAAGGGAGAAGTAGAAAAGAGAGGAGTGAACAACAGAATCCCTGCTGGATAGTTCAGGGAACTATATTCAATAATCTGTTATAAATCATAATGACAAAGAATTTGTCAAAGTATATATATATATGTATAACTGAATCACTTTACTGTACAGCAGAAATTAACACAACATTGTAAATCAACTCTACTTTAGTAAAAAAATAAGCTAAATAATTAAAAATGCCTACCATGTTAAAAAAAAAAAAGAGTTCATTTGACTTCTGGGCAAACATTAAAAATATATTTTGCTGATCCGATTTTTACAAAATAATTATGTATTCATATACTTGGAAGAATCGGAAAAGATCTATAAAAATGTTAATTACTGATTAAAACAATAAGAAAAGAGAAATGGAATGGTGTCTCTTTTGTGTCCTGGGAGGGGGATGCCCTGTGAGCAGCTGGGGTCATGAGCTCTTCATATCTGGTAGGTGGCTCAGACAGTAAAGAATCTGCCTGCAATGTGGGAGACCCGAGTTTGAGCCCTGGGTGGGGAAGATCCCCTGGAGAAGGAAATGGCATCCCACTCCAGTATTCTTGCCTAAGGTATCCCATGGACAGAGGAGCCTGGTGGGCTACTATCCATGGGATCGAAAAGAGTCGCAGGCGACTAAGTTAGTAACTTTCGCCTTTTTCAGGGAGTGAAGACACAAGAGTCCAGGAGGGCAGGGTCCTTCACTGTACCCTGAAGAGAAACGGGTGCTTGCTCCCCACTCCCTTCGAGGGGGATGTTTCGAGGGAAAGGAGCATTCAAGAAAAGACTGGCTTTCTGTGCCCTGAGAAAGCAGAGCAGCACAACTGAGGTGCTTGTCGCGGCGTAGCTTGGAGATCGCTCAGGCGGCCTTCATCTAAGCCAAGGGAGTGCTTCACAGTGGAGCCTCTTGACCAAGGCCCATTCCCAGCCCCTGCCAGGTCCACAGACACTGTTTCTGCTACAGTTCAGCACCACCGGGTGCCCTTAACTCTCAAGTGCCCTCAAGGGTTGCAGTAGTGTGTCAGAGGTCGAGAGAAGCCATGCGATCAACATTTAGCTTCTTCCTGCAGTGCTAAATTTACTTGAGCATTTCAGGAGAAAAGTTGAGAATGTGAAGGATTGTAAACGATTTCACATGAATACACAAGCGAAGTCAGCAAAATTCTTTCTCCCTCAAATAAGCCGGTCTTGAAAGTGAGACGAGTTGGGTATTTCTATAAGCTGTGATTAACTGTAAAGTGTATTTCCTTGGAAAATGGTGAGTGGAGTTGGTTTAGTGCAGAGGTCAGGTTGAAGTAAACGGGATGTGAAACTGAGGTGAGAACGATTATGTTGAAGTTGCTGGTTGGCCTGGTTAAGGCTTCTTTTCAGACGAAAAGAAACCAGTGTTTTCCCCAGCTAGATGTTTGCTGCTGCTAAGTTGCGTCAGTCGCGTCTGACTCTGTGCAACCCCACAGACGGCAGCCCACCAGGCTTCCCCGTCCCTGGGATTCTCCAGGCAAGAACACTGGAGTGGGTTGCCATTTCCTTCTCCAATGCATGAAAGTGAAAAGTGAAAGTGAAGTTGCTCAGTCGTGTCCGACTCATAGTGACCCCATGGACTGTAGCCTACGAGGCTCCTCCGTCCATGGGATTTTCCAGGCAAGAGTACTGGAGTGGGGTGCCATTGCCTTCTCTGAGCTAGCTGTTTAGCTACCCCTCAGATCACCCTGGGTAGACAGGTACTTTCTCCATATCCATATAGGACTAACCCTGTTAAGCCACTTGAGAAGGGGATGCCAGAGGATGTTGTCCTAGTCACCTGATGTTTGGATGGCATCGCTGATTCAATGGACATGAGTTTGAGCAAGCTCTGGGAGATGGCGAAGGACAGGGAAGCCTAGCGTACTGCAGTCTGTGGGGTCGCAAAGAGTTGGATGTGACCGAGCGACTGAACAACGATCATCTTTTTCTTACATTAACTTCTCCTGCCTTCCCTGGTATGTCAGTCGGTAAAGAATCTGCCTGCAATGCAGGAGAGCAGGATTGATCCCTGGGTCAGGAAGATTCCCCTGGAGGAGGAAATGGCTGGATTTTTGCCTGGATTCTTGCCTGGAAAATCCTGTGGGTAGAGGAGCCTGGCAGGCTACAATCCATGGGGTCACAAGAGTTGGACACGATTTAGTAGCTAAACCCCACCACAAACTCTTACTTCTTCCCAGTCACTGACCCATCACAAAAACTTCTAGGGCACCATCTCCATAGGTTTCAGAATGTGGAGCTTAAACAAACACACAGGTTATGAATAAGAGAATCAGAATGGAATTTTACAAATTAATCTGAGATCTGTACATGATGAGTTGCAATTGTATCTCACGAATGTTTATGGGATGTGACAGTATTCGGAGCGTTTTTCTAGCCTGGCTGGACAGAAGTTTGAATGATACAGAGACCAAAGGATTTTGCTGAAACCATACAAGGTCATTCACAAGACAAGTAGCAGCAATCATGAAGAACTACCAAGAGCCTATTAAAAAAATCCCCCCAAATTAGGAAGAAGCTAACTTCAGAAGCTGGGAGTGCACTGAGGAAATATATCACAGGCAGGAATACAAATTTGCTTAGGGGACACATTAGTGACATGTGCAAAATACCCACTTTCTTCTGGTTCCAGCTGTGCTGGTGTGTTTCCCCTGTGATCCCTAGGGCTGCTATGTATTGGGACATACTTATCTCAGTAGAGTCTAACCATGCCTGAAGGACTCATACCAGAAATATCTCTAATTTAGCCCAGCATCTTTGTTTTTTGTATCTTTTTGTTACTTGTGATTCTAATATTGCAAACTATGAAACAATTCCTTTTAAATTTTAGTGCTCTCATGTAAGCCTGATCTTAGAGTCTATTGGGAGTTCTGAGTAAAGAGTCTTGCATGTACAGTGTTCTTGCCACAGAAGAGTGATACTGTAGCTACTCAAGGAGAGTTGGAGACAGATTAAACAGTTTAAACAGCTATAAATCTGTGTCTTTCTTTTTCTTTTTTAAATTTGTGTTGTGTAAACACTCTCCGACATAAATCACAGCAGGATCCTCTATGATCCACCTCCCAGAATACTGGAAATAAAAGCAAAAATAAACAAATGGGATCTAATTAAAATTAAAAGCTTCTGCACAACAAAGGAAAATATAAGCAAGGTGAAAAGACAGCCTTCGGAATGGGGAAAAATAATAGCAAATGAAGCAACTGACAAACAACTAATCTCAAAAATATACAAGCAACTCATGCAGCTCAATTCCAGAAAAATAAATGACCCAATCAAAAAATGGGCCAAAGAACTAAAGAGACATTTCTCCAAAGAAGACATACGGATGGCTAACAAACACATGAAAAGATGCTCAACATCACTCATTATTAGAGAAATGCAAATCAAAACCACAATGAGGTACCACTTCACACCAGTCAGAATGGCTGCGATCCAAAAATCTGCAAGCAATAAATGCTGGAGAGGGTGTGGAGAAAAGGGAACCCTCCTACACTGTTGGTGGGAGTGCAAACTAGTACAGCCACTATGGAGAACAGTGTGGAGATTCCTTAAAAGATTGCAAATAGAACTACCTTATGACCCAGCAATACCACTGCTGGGCATACACACCGAGGAAACCAGAATTGAAAGAGACACATGTACCCCAATGTTCATCGCAGCACTGTTTATAATAGCCAGGACATGGAAACAACCTAGATGTCCATCAGCAGATGAATGGATACGAAAGCAGTGGTACATATACACAATGGAGTATTACTCAGCCGTTCAAAAGAATTCATTTGAATCAGTTCTGATGAGATGGATGAAACTGGAGCCGATTATACAGAGTGAAGTAAGCCAGAAAGAAAAACACCAATACAGTATACTAACACATATATATGGAATTTAGAAAGATGGCAATGATGACCCTGTATGCAAGACAGCAAAAGAGACACAGATGTGTATAACAGACTTTTGGACTCAGAGGGAGAGGGAGAGGGTGGGATGATTTGGGAGAATGGCATTGTAACATGTATACTATCATGTAAGAATCGAATCGCCAGTCTATGTCAGACTCAGGATACAGCATGCTTGGGGCTGGTGCATGGGGATGACCCAGAGAGATGTTATGGGGAGGGAGGTGGGAGGGGGGTTCATGTTTGGGAACGCATGTACACCCATGGTGGATTCATGTCAATGTATGGCAAAACCAATACAGTATTGTAAAGTAAAATAAAGTAAAAATAAAAATTAAAAAAAAATTTGTGTTGTGCAATCCATTTTTTTTCTTATTTAAAAAAATTTTTAATTGGAGTATAATTGCTTTATAATGTTGTGTTAGTTTCTGCTGTACAGTGAAGTGAATCAGCTATATGCATACATATAGACCTTCCTTTTCGGATCTGCCTTCAACCACCCCATCCCATCCATCTCTACCTTTCTTATGCTTAAGAACCTATCACTGTTCTTGTAGAGAAGAAAGGTGAACTGCAGTTTGAGTACCTGGGGGGCTGAAGTTGCAGTAAGATAGCTCTGCTTTCCTAAGTTGTTTCCTGAACTTGGGCAGATAATCTCGACATGCTTTAACTTTCTAACCTACAAAAGGCAGAACTATAATCCCACCATAGTTTTGTTTTAATGTTTGCATGTTATATAGTTCTGTTTTGTTTTGAAGATCAAATGAGAAACTAGATGTCAGGATATTGCAGAAGGCCTGACATATTGTTGGCTGTTATTCTATTTTGAAGTTTAAGGCTAGGAATAGGATTGCCTGATTTAGCAAATAAAATATGACACCAGTCAAACTTGAATTTCCAATAAACAACTATGTAATTATTATTATTTTTTTAGTGTAAGTATGTCCCATGCAATATTTGGGACACATTAAGCATAAAAGGACAAAAAAGATTCTGTTAAAAGACAAAGATGGTCAGATTGCATTAAAAAAAAGCCCACTATATACTTTTAACAGGCACATTTTAAAAAAAGATATGGGGAAGTTGAAATTAGAAGGATGAAAAGAGTTACATTATACAAACAGTAATCAAAGGAAATTTGGTTTAGCTATATTAATATCATATTAGATCAGAGGCCTGTTGGTAACTCCCCAGGCCTTGGGGCTGGTTGAGAAGGCCTGATTTGTAGCATTTGCCAGTTTTTATGTGTTATAAAATATGTGTACTCCTCCATGACTAATTTCAAGCCACAGAACTCAGAGAGATGTGAACAATTAGTGCTGTAAATCAGTGTGGGCCAGTTCCAGCACACCCATGGACAAAGTTCCCTCCTTGGCAGAAAGCTTTACAAAGATGAATATAGTCACAACATAATGATAAAAGTTTAAAAGTCATCAGAAAGATATAGCAAATTATAATTTTATATACTAAATAATATAACCTGGAAATTTATAAAGCAAAAGTTTAAAGAACAGTAAAGAATGTAAAATCAACAATAATACTAGGTAGATTTTAAGAGATCTTTCTTGGTAATTGATAGAGCTGGCAGATTAAAAATCAATAGAGGATTGAGAACATAAGTAAACTTAATCAATGGACATAGATGGAACATTATAAAAATAAACCTTCTTTCAAGCTTAGGGTGAACATATGCAAATATATGAATATTGACTATACATTGGACTGTAACGCATGTACATTATGTTCTCAATCCAACAGAAAGGTGAGTTTAAATGCAGCACTGTTTATAACAGCCAGGACATGGAAGCAACCTAGATGTCCATCAGCAGATGAACGGATAAGAAAGCTGTGGTACACATACACATTGGAGTATTACTCAGCTATTAAAAAGAATACATTTGAATCAGTTCTAATGAGGTGGATGAAACTGGAGCTGATTATACAGAGTGAAGTAAGCCAGAAAGAAAAACACCAATACAGTATACTAACACATATATACGGAATTTAGAAAGAGGGTAACGATAACCCTGTATGTGAGACAGCAAAAGAGACACAGATGTATAGAACAGTCTTTTGGACTCTGTGAGAGAGGGAGAGGGTGGGATGATTTGGCAGAATGGCATTGAAACATGTATAACATCACATAAGAAACGAATCGCCAGTCTAGGTTTGATGCAGGATACAGGATGCTTGGGGTTGGTGCACTGGGATGACCCAGAGAGATGGTATGAGGAGGGAGGTGGGAGGGGGGTTCAGGATTGGGAACACGTGTACACCCATGGCGGATTCATGTTGATGTATGGCAAAACCAATACAGCATTGTAAAGTGAAAAAAAAAAAAAAAAGAAAATCCCTATGTTTGAAAATTGAAAAAAATTCTTATAAATAACCTATAAGTAAAAAAAATTAACCTATGAGTTAATGAAGAAATCATGCTGGGTATTAAAAATATCTTTATCAAGTGATTAAAACTTTACATAATAAAACTTGTGGGATATAGCTAAATCACTACTTGAAAGGTAAATTTAGTTCATTAAAATGCTTATTTTAGAAAAAGAAAAAAGTTAAATATTAATGAGCCAAGCATCTATCTCAAGAATTTAACAAAAGAAAACAAAATAAATTAAAAAATGTATAAGAATAAAGATAAGAGTAGAGATTAATAAAATATAAAAGAAAGATAACAAAAAAGAGAAGAAAAAGCCATATAAAAGCAAAAAATTTTTCTTTTGAAAATACTAATAACAGAAACAAAAAATATGAGAAAGAGAAGGTACAAATAATTACTATTAAGACTGGAAAGGAGGACATCTCTATACTTCCTAATGGCATGAGAAACTTAACAATGTTTTGTTGATAAATTTGAAATTTTGAGGAAATGGATAAATTCTAGAAATATGCAAGTTATAAATTTATTATACAAAATGAATGGAAGCAGAGACAGAAGAGTTATTATAATCTTTAAAAAACTGAGTCAGTAGCCAAATATCTTTTTGTAAATATAAGTCTTCACCTAAGAGTTCTATCAAACATTCATGGAAAGAATAACATTATTTACATACAAACTCTTATAAAACCTGATGAGGAAAGTATGAGAAAAAAAAATCATGGTCCAATCTCACTTATGAATATGAATGTAATAATGTGAAATAAAGTATTAGCAAATGGAATCCAGCAGAGTGTGAAAAAAGATGATGACCAAGTCAGATATATCTCAGGAATATCAGGTTGGTTTAATATTTGAAACTGATTAAGGTAATTTTTCACAGTAATGAATTAAAAGAGAAAAAACATTTGATAATCTCAGTAGGTACCAAAAATGTTCATGATATATACCTGTATTTATCCATGATTAAAACTCTTAGGAATAGAAAGGAACTTAAAAAACTCGATGTAGCAAATTTTCAAAAACAAAACAAAACAAGCACTGAATCTAAAACAAATGTCATTCTTACTGGTGAACTATGAAAGCATTCCCCTCCAGATCAGTATCAAGGTACATGCAATATCAAGGTATATGGTGTTTGCAATCACCATTTCTCTTTATATAGAATATAAAGGAAATAAACATAGGCAATAGTGGATGGCCTATGGAAGGCAGTAAGAAAATATAAAGAAAGAAAAGATAAACCTACTGAAAAGGGAGATCTTTAGTTTTCGTTATTCAAAAATGATATAATTTTTAAGCAGAAAACTCCCAAGAATTGCTAGTGAATTTCCAGAATTAAGATTGTTCAGCAAAGCTAAGGGATATAAAGCCAATTACTTTTCTGCACAAAAACTGCAATAAGAGAGCCATTTACAAGATTACAGTTAATATCAGGTAACTAGGGATAAGTCCATGGTGTGGAAGCCCTTTACAATATAATTAGGTGACTTTATTATAAAGTACTAATAACAGGAGAGATAGTCCACGTTTCTGGATAAAAGTCTTAACATTATAAGGGTATCAATTTTTCCCCAAATTGATCTACAGATTCAACACAACTCCAATCCAATCTCAGTGGTACTTAGTGATCGAATTTTAGACATATTATGGAAGAGCGGAGGGTGAAGAATAGCTTAGACAGCCCTGTAGAAAGAGAACAATGCCAGGGAAGCATGGTTATAAGATTTCAAGATTATGATAAATTTGTAATAATTAAAGCAATGTGGTACCAGCTCAGGTGTAATAAAAGTAACAAACCCGTGTTCAGGACATGGGGAGAGAGAAGGTGAGGGTGAGATGTATGGAGAGAGTAACATGGAAACTTACATTACCATATGCAAAATAGACAGCCAATGGGGATTTGCTGTATGTCTCAGAGAATTCAAACAGCGGCTCTGTATCAGCCTAGAGGGGTGGGATGGGGAGCGAGATGGGAGGGAGTTTTCAGAGGAAGGGGATATATGTATACCTATGGCTGATTCATGTCGCGGTTTGACAGAAAACAACAAAATTCTGTAAAGCAATTATCCTTCAATTTAAAAATAAATAAATTAAAACAAGCAAATAAACCCATGTTCATGACAGAAGAGGTATCACAGACCAGAGAGAGAAGAGGAAACTATCCACTGAACGGTGCTGAAACACCTGATGATCCATATATATATATATATATATATATATATATATATATATATATATATATATATATAAAAGAGAAACTGTTTTCCTGCTTCACACACATATACATACACAATAAATTTTTGTGGATTAAAAACTGAAAATAAAACTACATCTTTTATGGGCCGTCCCTGGTGGCTCAGTGATAAAGAGTCTGCCTGTAATGCAGGAGCCACAGGAGAAGCGGGTTCGACTCCTGGGTCAGGAAGATCCCCTGGAGGAGGGCATGGCAACCCATCCAGTATTCTTGCCTGGAGAATCCCATGGACAGAAGAGCCTGGTGGGCTACAGTCCATGGGGTCACAAGGAGTCAGACAGGACTAAAGTGACTTAGCACTCATGCACACATGTATATCTTTTATAAGGGGATAGAGTGGAATATTGTTATGCCTTTAAGATAATGAAGGATTTTTAAGGTAAGACAAAAAACTCTATAAACCATGCAGTTAAAGGCTGATGATGAAACAACATTAAAATTAAGAATATGTGTTCACTGAAGGGTACCATTTAGAGAGGAAGAAGAAAAAGCTACACACTGAGAGAAGGTATTTGATGGGTAATGAAATGCCAAAGGGTTGACATCCACAACTTCAGTAGAACTGCTCTAAACCAACGAGAAAAGACATATGTCTTATATCCTAGAAGAGGAAGCAGAAAGCGTCCTAAATGTATGAAAAGATACTGCACCTCAGCAGTAATCTGAGGCATGCAAAATAAAGCCACAATGAGATACTACTTCATTCCCAAAGCTGACTGACAGAAAATAAAAAGTCAGGCAATACAGAGTCTGGATGAAGATTTGGAATAAAAGGAATTCTCACTCAAAGTGGCGCAGACATACAGGGAGGCAGCTTGGTATCACCTGTAAAGTTGAAAATGTCTTCCTCTTGACACAGTGAGCTTTCTCTTCTACTCAGCAGAGCGAGACAGGGACAGACTCTGGAGAGATTCCGCCTGGTGTGAGCCTCGGGGGACACTTGGGAATATCTGTACCAGTGTTGTAGGTAATGTGGAGCCCATCAAAAGAAGAGGGAATACCCGGTGGTGTGTGCACACCAGGCTCAGGTGCTCCTGATCATCTCAGGCCGGCTGAGCCTCACCTGTCTCTCAGATCAGCTCTTCACAAACTCTGACCCGATATGGAGACACACACCCACAGCTCCTTGCCTCATGGCTGTGTCACAGTGTATGCTTTCCCTGCCCCAGGATTTTCTGTTGCTGCTGAGGCGTGAGATGCACCACGACCCACCCTCAGTCCACAGATGAGCGCACTGTAAGTGCAGGGAAGTTAGTGTACTCTGAGGCGAATCTCTGGGGAGAGCACATACGTTCTTCTCCATTCACCCACAGGCTCCCAACCTCACCGACCATCTGGAGACAGTGTGGTCTCTACACATGGCGCCTTGAGATCAGCAGTCGGTTGCACTTGAGTCCAAGTGCTGGCCAGTTTGGGGAGGCATCTTTACGTTGGTTTCCCCTCTTTTCCTGTCTCACTCCTCTTTTCCTTTCCCTCCTGGTTCCCTGAGGAGCAGGGAAGCTTTTGCCTCAGGGTCTGCTATGTCCAATGATGTGGAAGACTTTTTGCTTTCTTTCTTTTTTAATCAAAGATTTTTAATTGCACCATATTGACAAGTAAAGAAAAAAATACAATTATTGGAGGACAATTGCTCTTCAGTATTGTGTTGGCCTCTGCCACACATCAACACGAACCAGCCACCAGGTAGACATAGGTCCCCTCCGTTCTGACCCTCCCTCCCATTCCTCCCATTCCTCCCATCCCAGCCCTCTAGGTTGTCCCAAAGCACTGGAAGCATCCATGCACTAAGGGTGGTTGTGGACCAGGCTCACACTGGTGTCCAGGTCCTGAAAGGCAACTATGCACAATCCCTGTTGGGAAATGGCATGTTGGTAGTCTGAAATTGGTCACGGTAGGAATCTTTATTTACATTATGAGTATTGGCAAACACTGTGAGTACGGATTTTCACCCCTTGGAAAGATAGTGGCTAATTGTTTATCAGCACACCACTTGGTATGGCAATCCACTCCAGTACTCTTGCATGGCAAATCCCATGGATAGAGGAGCCTAGCAGGCCACAGTCCATGGGATCACAAGGAGTCAGACATGACTGAGCAACTAAACAACAACAGCAACACCACTTGGTAGGATTTGGACAAACTAGATGTGAAGAAGAGGAAGAGGTCTTAGATGATACCGAGATTCCTGGCTTTAGAGATGGAAGATGACAGCACAAAATGAGGCCAAAGGCAGAGAGCAGAGTGATTTGTGCCTGAAAGCAGAGTGCTGAAGATATTACAGAGAACAAGATGGACATAGCTGAGAAAAGAAGCAAAGGCAAAGGAGAAAAGGAAAGATATACCCATCTCAGTGCAGAGTTCCAAAGAATAGCCAAGAGAGATAAGAAAGCTTTCTTAAGTGAACAATGAGTACAAAGAAATAGAGGAAAACAATAGAACGGGAAAGACTAGAGGCCTCTTCAAGAATATTAGAGATACCAAGGGAACATTTCATGCAAAGATGGGCTCAGTAAGGGACAGAAACAGTAAAGACCTAACGGAAGCAGAAGAGATTAGGAAGAGGTGGCAGGAATACATGGAAGAACTCCAGGAGACAGTGAAGGACAGAGAAACCTGGAATGCTGTCGTGTATGGGGTCACAAAGGGTCGGACACGACTGAGAGGCTGAACAACAACAAAGTTAAAAAGAAAGAAACAACATAATGAAGGGAATGATTATACAAGGCATTTTATCAATCGTATTCAATGAGACTGCTTCTTCCAAACTGGAAATACATTTATGATATAACATTTACTAGAAAAATGAGAGAAAAACAACCCCCCGGTGGCCCATATTATAATGACCCACATAAATCTTTCTAGAAGGCAATAAATCATGTTTCTCAAATCTGGCTGCATAGAAGGATCACCTGGGTAGATTTAAAAATTATTCCAGCTTGTTCTAACTGCTGTTTTGTTAATTATTTTGAATTTATTTTTGGAGAACTCTTTCCCCTTTATTATTCTTTTGTTCTCTTATAACTCTCTTTAATGTTATGTTTGGGCTTTCCCTGGTGGCTCAGACAGTAAAGAATCTGCCTGCAATGCAGGAGACCTGGGTTTGATCCCTGGGAAAATCCCCTGGAGGAGGGAATGGCTACCCATTCCAGTATTCTTGCTTGGAGAATTCCGTAGATGGAGGAATCTGGTGGGCTACAGTCTATAGGATCACAAAGAGTCAGATACGACTGAGTGGCGAATACACACGCTGTTGTGTTTGGATTCTTTTTCTTTTTTGTGTGTATATCTGTTACAGATTTTCAGTCTGAGGTTACCATGAGGTTTTTGTCTAGCAGTCTCCATATATATACATCCGTCCATGGGATTTTCTAGGCAAGAATACTTTGAATTGCTGATCTTTTAATTTTAAATGCATTCTAAAAACCTGGTATTTGTATTCTCCTCCCCTCATGATTATTATGTTCAATATCGTGTTTTACATCTACTCATATTTTACATCTAGTAATACTCATTTTGTATATCCCCTAACTTAGTGGATTATATATTGTAGAATAGAAGACTTTACTACGTTTGTCTTTTAATCTCCCTGCTAGCTTGGACCTCAACTCAAACAACTTAAATCTTCAATGCTGAAGCCTCAGAATTGGTGTTTTTACCAGTGTTGAGAAATGTCACATAAAATTTTGCAGGCCAGGAAACTGAAGTCAATGGAAAAGGAGATGGTCAGAGGAAAGCCTTAGAGTTGGTGGTAAATGGAGTTAACATCATAGGAGATAGAAACAACATTAGCAAAGGTATGAAATCTTTTTATTCTCTCTGAAACAAGAGAATGAAGAGAGTTTAGATGGAAACAGAGAAACTTTGAAGTGAAAAAAAGAGATGGCAAATGAAATCAAATGACCTCAGTCTTCTCAGTACATAGGAGGTGGTAACAGTAACAGTGATGATCATCACTGTCATTTAGGAGCTGGTGTTTATTGAGCAAAAGTTTCTACAATAGTAATAGATGCTTCACTAATCTTCATTACAGCTCTATGAAGCAGATTCTGCTATTATTTTTCCCATTTTATTGATTAGAAGCCATAAGATGGAGAGATGTGTGGAACCCAGCAATTTGCCAAGATCACACAGCTCATAAGTGACAGAATTCTTTCTGTATCTGTGTGCTGTACTGGGGACTTCTCAAGTGGTGCTAGTGGTAAAGAATCTGCCTGCCAATGCAGGAGATGCAAAAGACTCAGGTTCGATTCCTGGATCAGGAAGATCCCTGGGAGTGGGAAGTGGCAAACCATTCCAATATTCTTACCTGGAAAATTTCACGGATAAACAAGCCTGGCAGGCTACAGTCCATGGGACCACAGAGAGTCAGACACCAACGAGCTGTGTTGAATGCGCTGCTGTGCAAGCCTGAAAGCCTTGGCTTTGAACTGTGCCACCATGGAAATGAGGAAGAATCAGACTGCAGGTTCAAAGAGAAAGAGAAGCTTTGAAAATCAACTTTGGACTAGGTCAGGGAGTCAGAGATGAGTTTGACTGTGAATAGTGTGGAGGGCCCAATTAAAGGTTTGAGGCATGAATTTGTTCATCAAGCATTTTGTCTGACATACTCTAATGACATTCTTGAAAGCTAGTTACCCAAAACGGGGTTAATCAAAGCAAATGGAGCAGAAGGTCAAGGACTAAGGTTTCTAATGTACTAATAAGAAGACGGTTGAGAAAAGTTCAGAAGTGGATCCGAGTACCGAAGGTTAATATGAAGGATTCTGAGGGCTGGATAGGCTGAAGAATTGGAGAAATTGAGAGAGACTTCCTAGACGGTGCTAGTGGTAAAGAACCCGCCTGCCAATTCAGGAGACATAAGAGATGCAAGTTGGATCCCTGGGTTGGGAAGTTCCCTCGAAGGAGGGCATGGTAATCCACTCCAGTATTCTTGCCTGAAGAATCCCATGGACAAGGAGCCTGGTGGGCTACAGTCCATGGGGTTGCAAAGGGTCAGACATGACTGAGGTGACTTGGCACACAGCACACAGAGGGATTGGGGTGTTTTGCTGATAGTGAAAACCATATTCCATAAAGGCAAGAAGGAGAGATTATTAGAAAGAGGTGATGTTCCAGAATCGTGTATCTTGAATCTGGAAATATTACAGACCTGTAGGTGAAGATTTAGCATTTTGATAGAGGGATATTTTTGGTTCAGGAGAGGCTTTCCTGCTGTGTCTGATTTCACCCATTTGGCCAGGTACTACCTTTAGATATATAAAATACTCTTAATAAGTCACTTGCCGCTAATGTTGTTCTTCAGTCACTCAGTCGTATCTGACTCTTTGTGACCTCACGGACTGCAGCATGCCAGGCCTCCCTGTCCCTCACTATCTCCCAAAGTTTGCCCAAGTCCATTGAGTTGGGGATGCTGTCCAACCATCTCATCCTCTGCCGCCCCCTTCTCCTTTTGCCTTCAATCTTTCCCAGCATCAGGGTGTTACCACTAAATTTAGACCATAATATCAGGCATTTGAAGTGACACTGTGAAAAAACAACTCTTTCTTTGAAGAGTTCAGAGTGTCACGCTTTCTTAATGAGTAATAGAACTTTTAAAATTGATGCTTCCATTTTTAGGGTAGAGCTAAAGGATGTGGCCAGCCACCCTGAGATCAGTCATGCGAACAGATGTTGGAGACGGTCCAGAACTAGCTATCATCTGGTGCTGCTAGCAGAGGAAAGTTGGCTTTTAAATGACTAATAAAAATCATATTAATTGTACTCATTATATTATATTGAATTGATTAATAGACCAAGTAGATGTAAAATGGGACTGGATACAGCTGAAATCTCAGGTATGGTCCTAACCTTCCCACCTCAAATGATTTTAGGAACATTACTTAGCATCCTCTGCCATAGGTTCCTGACCAGATATGAGCACTTTGTCTACCAAGCAGTGAAATCTTAAGAAATAAGATTAATTAAAATTTGGTTGAGCTTTTACAATAAAAATATAATATTAAGCAAAAGGATTGTTAATATGATTGCTAGCTACAAAGCATTGTGATCAGCTCTGAATTGACTACTGTTGTTTAAAAATAGTGCCCCTGGGATTCATGCATGCCAGCTAATTCGCTTCAGTCACATCCAACTCTTTGCGACCCCATGGACTGTAGCCTGTCAGGCTCCTTTGTCCATGGGATTCTCCAGGTAAGGATACTGGAGATGGTTGCAATTTCCTCCTCCAGCAGTGGTGTGTGAGGGGATGAAAGACGGTTGGATGAAGGAACCCAAGGTGGAATGAAAGAAGATGCCTTTACAAAGGCATCCAGAAAGACACTTTCCCCAAGAACGTGCTGTGTGTGTGCTCAGTTCCTTCAGTCATGTCCAAGTTGTTGTGATCCTGCCAGCCTCTGTAGCCTGCCAGGCTCCTCTGTCCATGGAATTCTCAGGGCAAGAATACTAGAGAGGGTCACTGTGCATCTCACTGGGACTCCAGAGGACTGGGGGTGGTTCCTGCTCCACGTGGGCAATGCTGTTTACACAAAATCTGGGTAACCCCTAGTTGCGACAGGCACTGGGCAGGCACCTCTAGTCATCCTTGGACTTTGTTTCTTCTCCAGAGGAGTGCCCGCTTTGTGTTTTGCTGCTCCTCCCAAAATGCTCTGTGGCAGGAAGGCCTCTGTCAGACGTCAGACACGCTACTGTGCATCTTAAGTTTGGTCCTTCTCGGTTACCCTCTTGCTCTGTGTGAGAATGAGAGGAGGGGATATAAGCCCTGATTGAAATGCCAAGTTCTCTGGAGTCCTTCTGGCCCCTGATGTGGAGCAACTGGTTAGTTTTGCTCGTTGGACTGGCAACTATTGAGAAATCAAGCCCCGAGCCTTTGGAGTGGGAGCACGAGCTCTAAGACCCTAGAAGTGAAAGTGAAAGTAGCTCAGTCATGTCCAGCTCTTTGCAACCCCATGGACTATACAGTCCATGGATTTCTCCAGGCCAGAATACTGGAGTGGGTTGCCATTTCCTTCTCCAGGGAATCTTCCCAACCCACGGATCAAACCCAGGTCTCCCAATTGCAGGCAGATTCTTTACCAGCTGAGCTACAAGGGAGGTCCCAAGACTACCCTAGACTACCAAAGAACTAACCCTAAGGGCATGAAATTTTGAGAACTCACACCAAGGAAACCACTTGAATATAAGACCTGGCATCACCCAACCACCAGTAGCACCCTGTGCAGGACACCTCATCTAAATAACAAACAAAACAAAAATACAAGTCCAGTCATCAGTAGACAGGATTACCACCTCACTCAGCCTTATCTATCAGAGGAAAAACAAACAAAAACTCAGCACAAATCTCACCCTATATGAAACTTACACAAACCACTGGACCAACCTTAGGAGGGAAGAAAGCAAAAGGAAGAAAGAATTTAAACTTGAAACCTGGGAAAAGGAGACCTCAAACAGAATAAGTTAAAAAAAAATTAATGAAAAGGCAGAGAAATACTACACACATGAAGGAACAAACTAGAAACAGAGAAGTCCAAATAAATGAAGAGGAAATAGGCAAACTACCTGAGAAAGAATTCAGAATAATGATAGTAAAGATGACCAAAAACCTTGAAAACAAGATGGAGAAAATGCAAGAATCAATCAACAAAGACCTAGAAGAATTAAAGAATAAACATGCAGAGACAAACAACACAAGTACTGAAAAAATACTTTAGAAGGAATTTAGTATTTAGAAGTATTTTAGTAAAAATACTTTAGAAGGAATCAATAGCAGAATGTCTGAAGCAGAAGAACGAATCAGTGAGCTGGAAGGTAAAATGGTGGAAATAATTTCTGAACAGCAGAATAAAGTAAAAAGAATGAAAAGAACTGAGGATAGTATCAGAGACCTCTGGGACAATATCAAATGCACCAACATTTGAATTAAAGGGGTCCCAGAAGAATAAGAGAAAAAGAAATGGTATGAGAAAGTTTCTGAAGAGATTATAGTTGAAAATGTCCCCAACATGAAAAAGGAAAATCCAAGAGGCATATAGAATCCCAAACAGGATAAACCCAGGGAGAAATATGCCAAGACGCATACTAATGAAACTAACAAAGACTAAACACAAAGAAAGAATATTAAAAGCAGCAAAGAAAAAGCAACAACTAACATACAAGGGAAAACCCATACACTTAACAGCTGATCTTGCAGCAGAAACTCTGCAGGCCAGAAGGGAATGGCAGGTTATATTTAAAGTACTGAAAGGGAAAAATCTACAACCAAGATTACTGTACCTGGCAAGGATCTTATTCAAAACTGATGAAGAAATAAAAAGCTTTCCAGACAAGCAAAAATTAAGAGAATTCAGTACCACCAAACCAGTTTTAAAACAAATGTTAAAGGGACTTAGATAGTCAAGAAATAGAAGAAAAAAGATCTACAAAATCAACCCTAAACAATTAAGAAAATGGCAATAGGAACATATATATTAATAATTACTTTAAATGTAAATGGATTATATGCTCCAACCAAAAGCCACAGACTGGCTGAATGGATACAAAAAACAAGATCCATATACATACTGTCTACAAGAAACCCACTTCAGACCTAAAGGCACATATAGACTGAAAGTGAGAGGTTGGAAAAATATATTCCATGCACATGGGGAGCAAAAGAAAGCTGGAGTAGCAATCCTCATATCAGACAGAATTGACCTTAAAATAAAGATTATAAGAGGTAAGGAAGGATACTACATAATGATCAAGGGATCAATCCAAGAGGAAGACATAACAATTGGACATATCTATGCACCCAACATAGGAGCACCTCAATACATAAGACAAACACTAACAGACATAAAAAGATAAATTTACAGTAGCACAATAATATTAGGCGATTTTAACACCCCACTCACACCAACGGACAGATCATCAAAACAGAAAGTTAATAAGGAAACACAAGTCTTAAATGATACATTAGATGAAATGGATCTCATTGATATCTTTAGGACATTCCATCCAAATGCAGAAGAATACACCTTCTTCTCAAGTGCACATGGAACATTCTCCAAGATAGACCACATCTTGGGTCACAAACCAAACCTCAGTAAATTTAAGAAAATTGAAATCATATCAAGCATCTTCTCTGACCACAACACTATGAGACTAGGTGTCAATCACAAGAAAAAAACTGTAAGAAACACAAACACATGGAGGTTAAACAATATGATCCTAAATAATCAACAGGTTACTGAAGAAATCAAAAGGGAAATAAAAAAATTTCTAGAAACAAATGACAATGAAAACATGACAACTCAAAACCCATGGGATGGAGCAAAAGCCATTCTAAGAGGGAAGTTTATAGCAATACAATCCTATCCAAGAAACAAGAAAAACATCAAATAGACAACCTAACTTTACACCTAAAACAACGGGAAAAAGAAGAACCAAAACCCCCCAAAATTAATAGAAGGGAAAAATCATAAAGATCTGAGCAGAAATAAATGAAAAAGAAATGAAAGAAACAATAATAAAGATTAATAAAACTAAAAGCTGGTTCTTTGAGAAGATAAAAAAAATTGACAAAACTTTCATGAGATTCATCAAGAAAAAAAGAGAGAAGAATAAAATAAAAAAAAAGATAGAAATGAGAAAGGAGATGTTACAACAGACAATGCAGGAGACTATTATGAACAACTATATGGCAATAAAATGGATAAGCTGGGAGAAATGGACAGGTTCTTAGAAAACACTCAATCTTCGAAGACTGAACCAGGAAGAAGTAGAAATTATGAACAACCCAATTACAAGCACTGAAATTGAAGCTGTGACCAAAAATCTCCCAAAGAACGAAAGCCCAGGACCAGATGGCTTCAAAGGAGAATTCTATCAAACATTTAGAGAAGAGCTAATGCCTATCCTTCTAAAACTCTTTCCAAAAATTGCAGAGGCAGGAACACTTTCAAACTCATTCTCTGAGGCCACCATCACCCTGATACCCAAACCAGACAAAGACAACACACAAAAAAGAAAACTATAGGCCAATATCACTGATGACCATAGATGCAAAAATTCTCAACAAAATTTTATCAAACAGAATTCAGCAACACATCAAAAAGCTCATACCCCATGATAAAGTTGGGTTTATTCCAGGGATGCAAGGATTCTTCAATATATGCAAATCAATCAATGGGATACACCATATTAAGAAATTGAAAGATAAAAATCATATGAAAATCTCAATAGATGCATAAAAAGCATTTGACAAAATTCAGCACCCATTTATGATTAAAACTCTTCAAAAAATGGACATAGAAGGAACCTACCTCAACATAGTAAAGGCCATATATGATAAACCTAGAGCAAACATTGTTCTCAATGGTGACAAACATAAAGCATTCCCCCTAAGATCAGGAACAAGACAAGGGTGTCCACTTTCACCACTATTATTCAACATAGCTCTGGAAGTCCTAGCTACAGCAGTCAGAGAGAGAGAGAAAAAAAAAAAGGAATCCAAATTGGAAAAGAAGAAGTAAAGCTCTTACTGTTTGCAGATGACATGGTACTGTACATAGAAAACCCTTTAAAGATAGTATTGGAAAATTACTAATCAGTGAATTTAGCAAAGTTGCAGGATATAAACTCAATACACAGAAATCTCTTGCATTTCTATATAGTAACAATGAAAAATCAGAAAGAGAAGTTAAGGAATCAATGCCATTCACCATTGCAACAAAAAGAATTAAATATCTAGGAATAAACTTACCTAAGGAGACAGAAGAACTGTACACAGAAAATTATAAGACACTAATGAAAGAAATCAAAGATGACATAAACAGATGGAGAGTGATTGCATGGTCCTGGGTAGGAAGAATCAATATTGTGAAAATGACTATACCACCGAATATAATCTACAGATTCAATGTGATCCCTATCAAATTACCAATGACATTTTTCACAGAATTAGAAGAAAAAATTTCACAATTCATCAGTCAGTTCAGTTGCTCAGTCATGTCCAACTCTTTGTGACCCCATGGACTCTAGCATGCCAGGCCTCCCTGTCCATCACCAACTTCCAGAGTTTACACAAACTCATGTCCATTGAGTCAGTGATGCCATCCAACCATCTCATCCTTTGTTGTCCCCTTCTCCTCTTGTCTTCAATCTTTCCCAGCATCAAGGTCTTTTCAAATGAGTCAGCTCTTTGCATCAGATGGCCAAGTAGTGAAGTTTCAGCTTCAACATCAGTCCTTCTAACAAACATTCAGGGCTGATTTCCTCATGGAAACACAAAAGATCCTGAAGAGCCAAAGCAGTCTTGAGAAAGAAGAATGGAATTGGAGGAATCAACCTTCCTGACTTCAGATTATACTACAAAGATACAGTCATAAAGACAGTATGGTACTCACACAAAAACAGAAATATAGACCAATGGAACAAGACAGAAAGCCCAGAAATAAACCCATGCACCTATGGTGGGCTTCTCTGGTGGCTCAGAGGTTAAAGCGTCTGCCTGCAATGCAGGAGACCTGGGTTCAATCCCTGGGTCGGGAAGATCCCCTGGAGAAGGAAATGGCAACCCACTCCAGTATTCTTGCCTGGAGAATCCCATGGATGGAGGAGCCTGGTGGGCTACAGTCCATGGGGTCACAAAGAGTCAGACACGACTGAGTGACTTCACTTTCTCTTTCACCTATGGGTACCTTATTTTTGACAAAGGAGGCAAGAATATACTATGGGGCAAAGACAGCCTCTTCGATAAATGATATTGGGAAAACTGGACAGCTACATGTAAAACAATGAAATTAGAACACTTCCTAACACCATACACAAAGATAAACTCAAAATGGATTAAAGACCTAAATGTAAGACCAGAAACTATAAAACTCTTAGAGGAAAATATAGGCAGAACATTTGATGACATAAATCAAAGCAAGATCCTCTATGACCCACCTCCTAGAGTAATGGAAATAAAAACAAAAGTAAACAAGTGAGACCTGATTAAACTTAACAGCTTTTGCACAGCAAAGAAAACTATAAGCAAGGTGAAAAGACAACCCTCAGAATGCGAGTAAATAATAGCAAATGAAACAAGTAACAAAGGCTTACTTTCTAAAATATACAGCAGCTCATACGACTCAATGCCAGAAAAACAAACAACCTGATCAAAAAGTGGGAAAAAGACCTAAACAGACATTTCTCCAAAGAAGACATACAGATGGCTAAGAAACATGTGAAAAGATGCTCAACATCACTCATTATTCAGTTCAGTTCAGTTGCTCAGTCATGTCCAACTCTTTGCGACCCCATGAATCGCAGCATGCCAGGCCTCCCTGTCCATCACCAGTTCCCGGAGTTCACTCAAACTCACGTCCATCGAGTCAGTGATGTCATCTAGCCATCTCATCCTCTGTTGTCCACTTCTTCTCCTGCCCCCAATACCTCCCAGCATCAGAGTCTTTTCCAATGAGCCAACACTTCGCATAAGGTGGCCAAAGTACTGGAGTTTCAGCTTTAGCATCATTCCTTCCAAAGAAATCCCAGGGCTGATCTCCTTCAGAATGGACTGGTTGGATCTCCTTGCAGTCCAAGGGACTCTCAAGAGTCTTCTCCAACACCACAGTTCAAAAGCATCAATTCTTCGGCACTCAGCCTTCTTCACAGTCCAACTCTCACATCCATACATGACTACTGGAAAAACCATAGCCTTGACTAGACGGACCTTAGTCGGCAAAGTAATGTCTCTGCTTTTGAATATGCTATCTAGGTTGATCATAACTTTTCTTTTTTTTTTATTTTATTTTTATTTTTTTTAATTTTAGTTTTTTATTTTTTAAATTTTAAAATCTTTAATTCTTTCCAAGGAGTAAGCGTCTTTTAATTTCATGGCTGCAGTCACCATCTGCAGGGATTTTGGAGCCCCCCAAAATTAAGTCTGACACTGTTTCCACTGTTTCCCCATCTATTTCCCATGAAGTGATGGGACCGGATGCCATGATCTTTGTTTTCTGAATGTTGAGCTTTAAGCCAACTTTTTCACTCTCCCCTTTCACTTTCATCAAGAGGCTTTTTAGTTCCTCTTCACTTTCTGCCATAAGGGTGGTGTCATCTGCATATCTGAGGTTATTGATATTTCTCCCGGCAGTCTTGATTCCAGCTTATGCTTCTTCCAGTCCAGCGTTTCTCATGATGTACTCTGCATAGAAGTTAAATTAGCAGGGTGACAATATACAGCCTTGACGTACTCCTTTTCCTATTTGGAACCAGTCTGTTGTTCCATGTCCAGTTCTAACTGTTGCTTCCTGGCCTGCATACAGATTTCTCAAGAGGCAGGTCAGGTGGTCTGGTATTCCCATCTCTCTCATTACAGAAATGCAAATCAAAACCACAATGAGATATCACCTCACACCAGTCAGAATGGCCATCATCAAAACGTCTACAAACAATAAATGCTGGAGAGGGTGTGGAGAAAAAGGAACACTCTCGCACTGTTGGTGGGAATGTAAATTGATACAGCCACTGTGGAAGACAATATGGAGATTTCTTAAAAAATATGAATAAAACCACCATATGACCCAGCAATCCCTTTCCTAGGCATGTTCACTGAGGAAACCAATATTGAAAAAGACACATGTATCCTATTATTCACTGCAGCACTATTTACAATAGCTAGAACATGGAAGCAACCTAGATGCCCATCAACAGATGAATGGATAAAGAAGTAGCGGTACATATACACAATGGAATATTACTCAGCCATAAAAAGGAATGCCTTTGAGCCAGTTCTAATGAGGTGGATGAACCTAGAACCTATTATACAGAGTGAAGTAAGTCAGAAAGAGAAAGATAAATATCGTATACTAACGCATATATATGGAATCTAGAAAAATGGTACTGAAGAATTTATTTACAGGGAAACAGTGGAGATACAGACTTAGAGAATAGACTTATGGACATGGGGAGAGGGGAGGAGAGGGTGAGATGTATGGAAAGAGTAACATGAAAACTTACATTATCATGTGTAAAATAGATAGACAACAGGAATTTGCTGTATGGCTCGGGGAACTCAAACAGGGGCTCTGCATCAACCTAGAAGGGAATATGGGGAGATGAGAGGGAGGTTCAAAAGAGAGAGGATATGTGTATACCTACGGCTGATTCATGTTGAGGATTGACAGAAAACGACAAAATTCTGTAAAGCAATTATTCTTCAATAAAAAAATAAAAGAATGCTAGAGGGGATTGCCATTTCCTCCTCCAGGGGATCTTCCCAACCCAGCGATTGAACATGGGTCTCCTGTGTTGGCAGGCAGATTTTTACACTCTGAGCCACCAGGGTAGCCCTCCTTAAGAATGACTGACTGTAAATGGGAGAATATTTATCTACTGAATACAGCCACATGCTTAGAAGTGTTTACTGCTGTTTAGTAGCTCTTTCATGTTCTTTCCACATTCGCTGTGGCCAGAGGAAAGGGGCTGCAACGGGAGTACATTCTCAATAAATAATCATAGTGATGCACGCGGCTGTTCAGACTTTACAGTGGCATTTCCATATGTGAATTCTCATTACCACAGCTTTGCCAGTCAACCACATCAACTCACTATAGGATAAGCTGTGGCATGCAGCTTGCCTTGGACTCAGAACAAAAAGTACACTTGTTTCCCTTATTAAAATAATTCCACCTGACTTGGTGCTTTTCATTTGTGGGGTTGACTCCCAGTGACACTGTCTCTCACTCTCAGACAGGGAACTCAAACCCTGTGGTTGCTGCTGCTGCTGCTGCTAAGTCGCTTCAGTCGTGTCCGACTCTGTGTGACCCCAGAGACAGCAGCCCACCAGCCTTCCCCGTCCCTGGGATTCTCCAGGCAAGAACACTGGAGTGGGTTGCCGCTGCTGAAAACCAGACTTTTATTATGGTCACTTCCACATATCTACTTAATTATAAACTTACAGATGATTGTGAAAAACAAACTTGATTGCCTTAGATGGATTATTTTAAAACAGCATAAAACCTGTGAACGTGACTGAGGCACCAAAAGTTTACAGGATCTGAATTTGCAGACAAGTTTAGCATGCAAATACAGTTGATATTTAAGGTGGTGGTTTGCTCATGAATGAAGGAAATGGCCAAGAAAGTAATAGATCATGCCAGTGCTGTCTAATTAGCTCCCACATACAATAGTCCTTTAGTGTGATCCTCAAAATAAGCGTGGGAGGGTCACAAGGCAGCAATCACTTTTTCTTTTTAAAGTATATAATCTAATAAATGGTCTGACGTGTGCTGCCATGGTTTGTTCAGTTGGACACAAACTGTCTTCAATTTACATGACTTCAATTTTAAGGACATCTTTTCAGGTATAGTTTAACAGAAAAATCTGCCTTCACCCTTTTCAATTACACTGTTCTGAAACTGTAGCCGAGATGAAAAAATAGAGGAGTCACAAAGTTAATGTGATTGTCATTGGGCAGGTATCTCAGGGATATAAATGAAGCTTTGTTCTCTGTTCTTGGAGCCACAATAAAGGAAAATACCTTCCTGGGTAATTTTATGAAATGAGAACGTATCCCAGTAGTAAAGGATTAGCAAGAACTGGAGAGTCTTCAAATGCAAATTTCCTGACATTTCACAGTTGCTAAAATAGTTACGTTACCTTGGGGAACTAATAATAACTTAGCTAAAAGTTTCATTTAGTATAACCAAATATAATGCAAAAAGCACAGACTCTGATAAACACCATTTCCATTTTAGGGCTTGCTAAGGCTGGGTTTTTTCTCTTCTCTTTCTTCCACACATAGGACTGTTACAAGCAATTCGATGAAATTATTTATGTGAACTGGAAAGCTAAGAGCATAATGCTGTGCTGTACACACCAGATGTAACTAGCATCCCCATTTTGAAAACTGAAGAGAGGCCCCTTTGTATCTTGATGAAGTAATTGTTCTTTGAAACTATTGAACTGTCTTGTTTCCCTAAACAGTTTTATTTAATCAAAACCATTTCATTTTCATGTATCAATGGAAAAACTACATTTGGAATCTGCAAAGCTTAAAGGAGACTTCTTGAAATGTTGCTGTGTCTCCAAATCTCTTAATAATCTGTGTTGGGTACAAATACTCTAATAAATAGCAAATACTCTACTTGTGGACTCAAATTGGGAAAAATTACCAAAGAGGATAGGAAAACTTTTGAGGAGCAATTTGGCAATATGAATAAAATACCATGAAACTGTTGATATTGCTTTGACCCAATAATTTTACTTTAGTGAATTTATGCTAGGAATCTTAAATACTGAGAGAGGCTTATGCACAAAGATATTCATTGTAACGTTACTCATCATAACAAAACAATTAGAAACAGTTCTTTCTTTTTGTTGTGTATTTAGATAAAGCAAATCATGGTGTAACAACTGAAAGGAACAGTATGCAGCCAATAAAATGATGATTATCAAAGCAAGATAACAATGGAGACCAAAGTAGATCTAATATAAAACTTGTGCAAAAAGCTCTATGTAAAATTGTGTGCATGGTAGAACTGCAACCATGTAAATATTAAATGAGCATAGAAAAAAGACTGAGGAAACGTATGAAGATGCCAGCATAGGTTATGTTTGGATAGGTGTACTACGGGTAATTTTCCATACCTTTTAAAAAAAATAATCTATAACTTTTTAAAACTATTCAAGCTGGATTTAAAAAAGGCAGAGGAACTAGAGATCAAATAGCCGACATCCATTGGATCATAGAAAAAGCAAGAGAGTTCCAAGAAAATATTTACTTCTGCTTTATTGACTGTGCCAAAGCCTGTGAGTGTGTGGATCACAACAAACTGTGTAAACTTCTTCAAGAGATGAGAATACCAGACGACCTTACCTGTCTCCTGAGAAATTTGTATGCAGGTCAGGAAGCAACAGTTAGACCCAACATGGAACAATGGACTGGTTCTAAATAGGAAAAGGAGTACATCAAGGTATATATTGTCACCCTGCTTATTTAACTTATATGCAGAGTACATCATGCAAAACGCCAGGCTGGATGATGCTCAAGCTGGAATCAAGATTGCGGGAGAAATATCAATAACCTCAGATATGCAGATGACACCACCCTTATGGCAGAAAGTGAAGAACTAAAGAGCCTCTTGATGAAAGTGAAAGAGGAGAGTAAAAAAGTTGGCTTAAAGCTCAACATTCAGAAAACAAAGATCATGGCATCTGGTCCCGTCACTTCATGGGAAATAGATGGGGAAACAATGGAAACAGTGACAGACTTTATTTTCTTAGGCTTCAAAATCACTGCAGATGGTGACTGCAGCCATGAAATTAAAAGATGCTTGCTCCTTGGAAGAAAACCCATGACCAACCTAGACAGCATATTAAAAAACAGAGACATTACTTTGCCGACAAAGGTCCGTGTAATCAAATTTTATGGATTTTCCAGTGATCATGTATGGATGTGAGAGTTGGACTCTAAAGAAAGCAGAGTGCCAAAACTGTGGTGTTGGAGAAGATTCTTGTGAGTCCCTTGGACTGTGAGGAGATCAAACCAGTCAATGGTTAAGGAAATCAGTCCTGAATATTCATTGGAAGGACTAATGCTGAAGCTGAAACTGCAATACTTTGGCCACCTGATGTGAAGAACTGGCTCATTGGAAAAGACTCTGAAACTGGGAAAGATTGAAGGCAGGAGAAGGGGATGACAGAGGATGAGATGGTTGGATGGCATCACTGACTCGATGCACAAGAGTTTGAGCAAGCTCTGGGAGTTGGTGAAGGAGAGGGAAGCCTGGTGTGGTGCATTCCATGGGGTCACAAAGAGTCAGAAGTCGGACATGAGTGAGTGACTAAAGTAGCTTACTGATTGACTTTAAATTCCCAGCTTTTAAACTCAAAAGCTAGTTTTATTGAGTTGAACTCCTCTCTCTACCAGAAGTATTTTCTATGTAAATGGTTAATTAGCCATAAATGGGAAACCAGTCATAATGCCTAATTAGCCATAAATGGGAAACCAATCTGGCTAAAGTACATAAACTCTAATTAATGTAAACCTCACTAATGAAGATTAACAGAAATTCACAGATCGGAGATTCTTACGGAATAAAAAGCCCCAAACAAGTAACCATGTAAGATCTTTTATTATGCAGTTATAGTACTTTATTTCTTAGACATCGGCATATAACAAATAGCAGTTCTTTTGGTAAGTTTCTTTCACTTAACTTTCTATATGTAATTATGCTATTTGAAATTGTAGTAGCTGATATATAATATATGAAAATAGAAAAAAAATAGCTAAATTAGTTAGCAATTAATTAAACAAATAAAACCAAAGCTGATTTGATGGGTCAGGTTTTGGAAAGTGACAGTTGGTTTGCTTCAGCAGAGTAAGCTCAGAATATACTGAAATCTCATCATTTGTTTCTAATTAAAATGTTTTTATAAATGTAAACATTTATATATAATTGACAACTGAAAGGTAAGTAAACTTTTTCTCCATCCTTTATCATCAGTAGGTAGCAAAACATAAAGGGAGTTTTTATATCATTTTTCCATAAATTTTCTCTTCCCTCCAAATGCAATGACTAAGACGTTACATATAAAATAACTGTTGGAATCTGTTTTTTTGTGACTTAAGAAATGCAATCAAGTATGTGTTTTACTTTTCCACAGCCATTTTAAAATCAGTGCTTCAGTTAAAAGGTTGATGTGGAAAGTTACATCATCCTTACAGAACTAAACATTACTGATTTCAGATGTCTTAAGAAGATTAAGTATGTTATAATGATCAGTATTATACTTTAAAAAGTGAAGTTTTCTTCAACAGGTTATTTTTTAGTACACTATTTTTCTGAAATATACCTATTTTTTGTGACTTGCTTTAGATTCACTTGAAGATTTGCCATAAAAACTTGCAGTGCCTAGTTCTTTCATGCATATAGCTTTACAAGCAACCAAGTTTCTGAGTTGGTCCTCATCATGGACTCTGAAGATGAAGCATATTTGCTATTTTCTAAGGGAAAGCAGCTCATGATTTAACTATGAGAAAGTAATGAATATGTTTTTTGTCTGATCATAAGTGACAAAATATGAATTTCATGCTTTTTGTGGACCTACTAATGCTAAACATTAGTGTTATGAATTTTGTTCATTTTTTTAAAGAGCAAATAGGATGCATTCATCTCTCTTGTTTACATACGTTGCACTTAGCATGAAACTATTAAAAAAATATAATGTAAATATAAAATAAATATTTCAAAAAAATCAAGTGAAAATCATTTCTGACGACCATTCAGTCATGATTAATTCAGGGCCTGCTGTATACGAGCCCTCAGAAATACAGTGGCGACTTCCCTGATTTTGACTGTTCACCTTTGTAAATAGATTTTATATACAAGCAGTTAAAAAAATAAAGAAGTGTTTAACTTACCTTTGATTGCTTGAACTTGAAAAAAAATCCAAAGGAAAAAAATAACTCTTCTAGCTTCCAAATGCATCCTGGCTTTTGTGCACTGATATTTCTGATAATAGTCACAGAACAGCCCACACTCACATTAAAAAATATGACAGAAATACGAAAAATAATGAAATACTGAATTGACTGAGGATAACCTTCTTGGCTTACCTTTATGAGGGTGCCAATTTATGAAGAACAGGAGGCAGTGCCTGCTTCTGGAATAATCTCCTTATCTTCCTCTCAGGTGTAATCTCTGCTTAAGGACCAGCTGGAGAACCTTTATCTCATTAACCTTCTGGAAGAGCATCTGTCAGCCCAGCTCCGGGACCCCAAATGCCATTAAAAACAAGTGTCCACAGACAGAAGGAACGCTTTTCCCCTTAGTTATTCACCTATTACAGGGACACAGAGAGCCAGGGAACTCCTGACAAACGAAGAAGAAGGCTGACAGTTAGGGTCAAATGTTTTCCAAAATGACATGCGCAGGATCAGCCATTGAAGGAACTTAATTGTGAGCCCACGGAAGTATGTGATTATTTGATATGTTCATCTCCAGAGGTAGCAAAGCTGTCTCCATTCTCATAGAATTGAACTGCTTTGACTATAGCTTTCTTTCTGGCATCTGTGAGTGCACAGATGACCTTTTAAAGTCCAATTTAAATGAAAAAATTTTTTTTTTTTTTGCACAGAATGTATAGAGTCAAATAGTTCTACAAGATTTGTGAAAAGTAATGGTACCATACCTACTTGCATTCAAAGGTAATGTTGACTTAAAAAAAATACCCCACATGAGAGTTGCTAGTTTTATTTGCAGCAAAATGAGGACTGCAACCCAGGAGACAGCACCTCAAACAGTTCTGAGAAACTGTTCCAAAGAAGCAGAGGGGAATGGCAATATATTTGAGATTTTGGGGAAGTGGAGGTACATGCCACCAAGCACATATTTTTCCAGAAGGTTTCGGCTAGTCTGGGGAAGCTTTCTGCTGGTCATGAGGAACAGTCGCTCTTCTAGATTTGAGAAGATACAAGAATTCGGCTCATAAATTTGGCTCCTGAAAACACCTAACTATGAAGACCTGTCCTGCCAGTCCCCCTGCGCCCAGCGCAGCGTGCCTCGCTCCTGCTCTCCACCCTGAACTCCTCTGAGTTTTGACGATCAGCAGCTGCAGCAGCACGTGAGTTAATCGTGGTAGAGATAGATGGCAAGTGCCCACGGGCATCTGCCGATTTTGTCTTGGACAGCAACCACTTTTAATTCTTTAAGCTAATTCTTCTAGTAGTCTCATTAGTACCTCTAAATAGTAGGCTTCTGTTGCTAATCTTTTTGTTTTTCACTTTCAGGCATTGTCAAATAACGAGTGTTGAGAACGCCCTCTCCCTTGACCCCACCCAATCCTTGCCCACCCTCAGAAACAAAACTCTAGTCCTATCCTTCCACCTGCCTCAATTTTATTGTATTTTCAGTGTATTGAAAATTCAGTCTTACATTATTGTGACTGTATGCATGCTACATATTGCTGAGCCTGGAATATACTATAATTACTAACAGGTATTGAACTCATATGTTGTGATCAACATTGTTCTTAGAGATTTCTGTAGATTCCCCACCCATATTATTCAGATGGTGGCATTCTTGAACTGATTCTCTGACTTTTAAAATTCACGCTTTCTTCTATTTCCCCCATACTCTTTCTACTCTCATTTCTAGAACATTTTCTAACTTAATCTTTTAACCTTAAATTTTTACTGTCATTTGTAATTTCTGGGGAATTGTTTTTGGTGGTTTCTGTCTTAAATTCTTTTCTTTTTAAAAAATTTTGATAAGATACTATTTCAGGATTTCAAGGATAAAAATTCTTTTACTTCTTTAGTGATATTAGTAACATTTTCAAAAATTACTTTCTTTTATTGCCTGTTTCATCCAAGCTGAATTTAAATTTTTAAAATCTTTTATATTCAAAGCTTTTCACAAATACCTGATAATTCTTGGCTGACCACTCACCTGTTTTAAAGTCTGTAAATAGTTGACTGAAAGTTTTGCACATAATATTGGAACCTGTGAACTGTGGTCTTCAATGTAGTAGTATAAATTTGTCACAAGCATTACATGTGACATACTATAATATTATTTGTCTATCTAAGATCCAAATTTAACTGAGAATTCTATGTTTTTATGCTACATTTGGCAAATCTTTTCTCAGAATATCTGAAGTCAGTATCTTTAAATATTTCCTCCCCAGCTGGTCAGATCTTCCTGAAAAGACTACACTCATCTCTTGATTTTAGGAGATAGCCTAACTCCCAATATATCAGTACCTGAGTGAAAAAGTAGGTCTGGAACTTGGGTCTTAATAGTCTGATATATATTTTAATTTAATCTTCTTGTTTTCAGAGAAGTACCTTTATTTTCAAATCTGTCAAATATTTAATAGTCCAGAGAATGTTTTACCCTGTTCAGAAAATAAACATGCATCCTTCTGTTGGATGGCAAAAAGACAGTTATATAAATAATGGAATAGGGGAGGGGAGTTGGAAATCTAGGTGATTATTAGCTACTTCAATTTATTCTTCTATTTTTAATGTAATCTTCCATTAAGTTACCTACATATCTAGAAGTACTCTGCATTAAATACATATATGTGTGTATATATATATTTACATTTATATGAGTGCATGTGTGCTTAGTGGCTCAGTTATGTCCAACTCTTTGCAGCCCCTCAGATTGTGGTCCACCAGGCTCCTCTACCCATGGGATTCTCCTGGCAAGAATACTGGAGTGGGTTTCTACACCCTCCTCAAGGCATCTTTCTGATTCAGGGATCAAACCATGTCTCCTGCATTTCAGGCAGATTCTTTTATCTGCTGAGCTACTAGGGAAGAATATATATATATATATATTTGGATATATCCAAATATCCAAATATATCTATATATATTTATAAATATAAACTTGTAATATATATATTTGTATACAAGTATATACAATTTATATATATAATATATATGTATACAAATATTTATATATATATACAAATATATATATGTAAATATATATGTAAGTTTGATTGTTTACCTGCTGATTGTTTACTGGAAGATTCTTTACCTGCTGAGCTACTAGGGAAGAATATATATATATATATATATATATATATATATATATATATATATATATGTGTGTGTGTGTGTGTGTGTGTAAATTTGGATATATCCAAATATCCAAATATATATATTTGTATATATATAAATATGTAATATATACAATTTATACAAGCATTTGTTTACAAATACATATTTGTAAATATATATATATGTAAATTTGATTGTTTCAGAGCTTTCTCTCCTGCCAGTTTAAGATTAGTCCTTCTAAGTCTACTGCCATTTATCCACATTTTAAAACTTGGCTTCAACCTACATATTCAGCTCAATAAAATTATTATGAAGTGAATACCCTGGTAACATACAAGTAAAACCAGGGAATATTAGTAGTCCTCCAGAGCGATACATGGTCCTATTCACAAAGAAAGACCTTTATTCTCCATGAAATATAATCACTAATTCTGATTCCCATGGTGATCACTTACTTGCTTTTCTTATTTATTTATTTTTGCTGCTTAACCACACATCTGCAAGCACCATTGCATACTTCTGCTTATCCCACCACCATCTGTTGAAAGAATCATTTTCTGTATTGTTTTGAAGCTCCACCTTTGTCATAAAATCTGTGTGTATCATGTGCTCATGTTTTCCCTGCCTTTTTCCTCCCTCTAACTTTCACTATATTGACTCATCTTTTATTTCACTGTTATCTCTTCAGCTGGGTATAAATTACTGTTTTTAATTTTAGTTACTGTATTTTTCTGTTCTGGGATATCCATTTAGTTTTTTATTTAAATTTATTTACTTTTTATTGAAGGATAATTTAGTTCTTTTTCAAGTCTGCTTCATCATTTGTTAAAAGTAGTTTATGCCTCTGTGTTAAAATCTTTAATTTTGTGTTTTATCTCATTGAGCATAGAAAGAATAGTTTGATAACTCCAAATTATGGAGCTCTGGGTGTTGTGTTTGTTGTCTTTTTCTTATTCATTATTACCTCATCTCCTTGTACAAGTGGTTATCTTTTATTATTGTATGATATAAATTATATTTTAAGAGTTATAGTACAATAAGCAAGACATAGCATCGTATTGGTGAAAGAAAAGATGTAAAGATTAATGAAATGGAATAAAGAGTCAAGAAGGGCTCACATGAATACAGTTGACTGATTTTGGACAAAGGTGCAAAAACAATTCAATGGATAAAAGGACTGTCTTTTCAACAAATGTTTCCATATGAATCCTCCCCCTCACCAAAAAATCCTATAAAAGACAAAGAAAAAATGAACCTACACACAAACATTACACTTTACCCAGAAAGGAAGTAAAAATGGATCATGCACATAATTGAGAAATGTATGTAAAATTCTATAAAAATGTAGAAGAAAATCTCTTTGGGCTCAGGCTTAATGATGAGATTCTTAAACAGAAGATGAAAGCATGAACCATGAAAGAAAAGAGTAAGTTGGATTTCATAAAAGTGAAAAACTTTTGGCCTTCTAAAGAGACTGTAAACAAAATTAAAAGTTAAGTCGCAAACGGGGAGATAATATTTGCAAAACACATTTCTCATAAAAGACATGGATCCAAAATATATGAAGAAAGCTTAAAACTCAACAATAAGAAAACATAGCAAGTTGATTAAAAATGAGCCAAAGGTCTGAACAAGACACTTTGCCAAAGAAGACGTACAGATGGCAAATAATCAAATGAAAAGATGCTCAATGTCATTTGTCATTAAGAAATGCAAACTGAAACATCAATGAAATATCACTACATAGCTATTAGGGTAACTTAATACAAATTAATGCCACCAATTGCTGGCAAAGATGTGGAACAACATGATTTCTCATTCATTACTGGTGGGAATGCAAGTGGGCACAAGCAGTTTAGAGGACAGTTTGGCAATTTTTTATAAAAGCTAAACAGTCTCACTGTACAATCCAACAATCACACGCCTAGGTATTTACCCACCTGAACTGAGAATGTTGGCCCATGCAAAACCCTGCACTTTAATATTTATAGAAGCTTTGTTCATAATCAATCACCAAAACCCAGAAGCAAGATGTTCTTTGGAAGATGAATTAATAAACAAACTGTGCCTACCCATACAAGAGAATACTATTAGTAATAAGGTATGAACTGGGCCATGCAAAGACACGGATGAATCTTAAATGCACATTGCTACGTTAAGGAAGCCATTCTGAAAAGACTGCGTACCATGTCATTCCATTTATATGACACTTGGGAAGGGACAAACAGGTGAAACATTTGTAGGCATTTTGGGGTATGTGTACTTTGAATAGATGAACACAGATGTTTAGAGCATGAAACTGCTTTGTATAATACTGTAATGCATGACATTATACATTTTTCAAAACCCATAGAACTTTATAGCAGAGGAATGAATTTGAAAGCATGCAAGGTAAAAATAAATCCTTCAGGTAGTACCTAACTATGCTAATTGTGACAGTGCAGGCTGTAACTAAATAACTATTAAAAATGTCTGAAACCGTCACTGAAGAGGGGGAAAAGCTGACCTATATAACTTTGGCAATGTCTGTCAGACAACAGGCAAAAGGAACTGTACCTAGGCAGTGTACTCTAGTTGAAAAAAAATTGTTTTTTTTCATACTCATACTCAATTGTTAACTCATACTCACAAGGGTATGAGTTAACAATTCTGAAACAACTGTGTGCATGCTGAAACTGAACAGTTACGTAAATGAATGATGTGAGTCAGATTTCTCACTGTTGGAGTGGAGGTTGGAGACAAGCAAGTAGAAGAGGCAAAAATAACAGATATGGTAATAGAGTAGAATTGGAGATGTCAGTATAAACACATGCTTCAGTGCAGTTCAGTCGCTCAGTTGTGTCCGACTCTTTGCAACCCCATGAATTGCAGCACGCCAGGCCTCCCTGTCCATCACCAACTCCCAGAGTTCACTCAGACTCACGTCCATCGAGTCAGTGATGCCATCCAGCCATCTCATCCTCTGTCGTCCCCTTCTCCTCCTGCCCCCAATCCCTCCCAGCATCAGAGTCTTTTCCAAAGAGTCAACTCTTCACATGAGGTGGCCAAAGTACTGGAGTTTCAGCCTTAGCATCATTCCTTCCAAAGAAATCCCAGGGCTAGTCTCCTTCAGAATGGACTGGTTGGATCTCCTTGCAGTCCAAGGGACTCTCAAGAGTCTTCTCCAACACCACAGTTCAAAAGCATCAAGTCTTCGGCACTCAGCCTTCTTCACAGTCCAACTCTCACATCCATGCATGACTACTGGAAAAACCATAGCCTTGACTAGACGGACCTTAGTCGGTAAAGTATGCTTTTGAGTATGCTATCTAGGTTGGCTTAGTTTTACATAGATGGAGATGGCTGTATTAGTTTGTTGTATATATTTAAACATTTATGGACTTGTGCATACATACTGGCTAGTATACACATATTTTCTTTCTCCAACAGCTGAAAGAGGCTAGAAGCTATGGTACCCCGGGAGTGAGTGCACTTAGCACCCAGATCTTGGTTCTTTCTGTTCTTCAGGGAAATAAATTAGGACTCCTGGAGAAACGGTTGATTTTAAAACTGCGGCAGGAAGTTTGATGAATCTGGAGCGTCTTGTAGTGCCAGAAAGTAAGGAAGTGCTCAAACAAAACAAGAGCCAAAAAGCTGAACACTGGTGGCATCTGTCAAAGGGACACGGGAGCCACCCAAGAGAGGTCCCAATGACCCAGACTGAAGCAATCTGAGGAATCAAGTAGTTTGGATTATAACATAAAGTGTAAAATAAATGCCCACAAGTCCATGGTGACACATAAATTATGGAATAAATGAACGGGAGAGAATAGACAAATATCCCATGTGGAATAATTCCAAAAAATTTGTGTAGGTAACATCCCTTTAGTAAGTGCAGCATAATTCCCACTCCTTAAGTGTGACTTGTGACTTCCTTCCAAAGAGTTCAAGATGGAAAGGAGGAAGAAAAGAGTAACTTTAACAGTGGGGAACTCTGACGCACATCTCATTTGATTAAGGTCAGTTTCAACAAAAGAGTCATGTTGAGCACATAGTCATGTTGGTGGCATGTTGACAGCACCCGCCTTCCTACCATGTGATGGGAATGGCACTTTACCTCTGTGGTCCTCCTCCAAAACACTCGTAATCCTGCTCCTATCGTGAGAAAAAAAAGTCGGACAAATCCCAGTTGAAGGACATTCTACAAAGTGCCTGGCAGTTTCTCCTTAACAACTGTCGCGATCATCAAAGATAGGAAAAGTCTGAGAGACTGTCACAGCCAGGACTTGCCTAAGGAGGCATGGTGACTAAATGCAATGCGGTGTCCTGGCGCAGAACAGCAGAACACGTCTTCTGTTCCTGGAACAGGAAACGGACATTAAAATTAAAAACAAACCCTAGGAAAAATTTTAAAAAGTATGGGCTTCAGTTAATGGGTTTCAGGTATTAATACTGATTCATTAGATGTACCAAATGTACCATAGTAATAGAAGGTATTAATATTAGGGAACACTGTGCTTCCATAGGGGTATAGGGGAACTCTAATATTTTCACAAGTTTTCTGTAAGTCTAATTTATTCTAATATGAAAAGTTTATTAAAATATAAAAAATAATTTTATAGAAAGAATTTGAAGTCTAGGATATTTCCTTCCAGAGAGAATTTTCCTTTGCTTCTTCTCAGCACTGAGAATTACTAGCAATCCAAGATTAGTGTAATGAAATTTCTGAGTTAGAGATTTCCTAGGCTATGCAGGAGCTGGGCTCTAATTGGTGGAGGCATGGATCACCTAGTTTCACCTTTGTTTCTAGGAGGCAGCTCTTCAGAATTCACCAGGGCTCTGCTATGACCTGGACTCCAAGTTTTGTCCGCTTCCTACCAAGAGATTTTCAAAGCCCCGTTCAGCCTCTGTGTTTCATACAGATCGCAAACGCTTTGGAGCAAATGCAGCCCAGAGCTGGGCTCACTTGTTTTGATTCTGACCTCTTGTAAATCTCTGTTCTGCTTCATTAGTTGTTAGTTCTCTGTTCCCTTCCATCAGATGCTTTTATATTGCATCCAGCCTTTCTACATTTCTTCAGCTAGAGAATTGTCTCAGATGTCCTAATTGCTTTACCTACTGCAAAAATTTTAAAGTTTTATTGCTATTGTCTCCTTTCTCATTCTGTTTATTGTTGTGGCTTTATACTTTAAAAATGCCTTTAATTTTATTTTGAGGGAGTATCTAGAGGGTAGAATAGGGTAATAAGTTTTCAGCTCTCCTCTTCAACTACAGATTATTTTGGTGATAGCTAAAGAAAATTAGAATCATCAAATTGGTGTAGGCTTTTACTCAAAATTGTGCATCTGAAAATGAGAATTGAACTCAATGAAAGATGAATCCGCCTTTAAGTAACTATATCCAGGAAAAATGGTCTGAGGACTTAGAATGGAAACATACTTACATGTGGGTGTGTGTGCTCAGTTGCTCAATCATGTCTGACTCTTTGCAGCCCCATGGACTGCAGCCTGCCAGGATCCTCTGCCCATGGAAATTTCCAGGCAAGAATATTGGAATGGGGTGCTATTTCCTTCTCCAGGGGGTCTTCCTGACCTAGGGATCGAACCCAAGTCTCTTGCATCTCCTGCACTGGCAGGTGGGGATTCTTTACCACTAGTGCCACCTGGGAAGCCCATACTTCTGTATAGCTGCATATATAAATATTTCTAATATATATTTTTATGGGCTGAAAAGCTGATAGGTGGTAACATAATACTTTCTTCGTTTGCTGTATATCCCTGTGTTATACTTAGTTTTTAACCCTGTCGTGAAACATCAGTATTCTTTCTCTAGGATAAAAAGCAACAATTTTAAGTTTTGAAAATAAATTCTACTTAATAGCCTGCTTAACAAAACATGTTGGCTAAAAGAAAATGTGGTATAGACTACTTTGCATTCTTAAAAATATCCTATATGATATTGTTACTGAACCAAATTTGAGGCTGCTCTTCCACCTGCAGTAAAACCAATCTACTGATACTAGGTTGTAGGGAAGGAAAGTACAGCCTTTATCACAACATGGGGACAAGCAAAGAGAAGTGGCAGCTCATGCTCAAATGACCCAAAGTTTGCAATGGCTTTCAGGGAAGGGATTTTTGAAGGTCTGGTTAGGGGTATGGATTGCGGGGTGCTAATCAGCTTCTGCATACATCTTTGATTGATTGATGGTGAGGTAAAGGACAAAGTTTTGGGAATCTCAGTTATCAATTTTCTAGCTCCAACCTATCTAGGGTCTTTGTGCTGGTGATTAACATGCAATTAACTTCTTCCCATGGTGGAGGTATCAGATCAGTATCTGCAAAACAGCTCAAGGATATAACTCAGAATATTGCCTATAGTCTTTGAAGAGGAACTAAAAGTCCTTGACTTGGTTTCATAGCTAAACTATTATTGTTTTGTCTTACTTGACTGTTTTCCTCTGTTTTTGCATTTTTTACTTCTCTGATTAAATTTGCTCTTTGAAACTCAGAGATGGGAAGGTAAAGCTTTTCTACAAACAAGAGGCAGGGGACACAGTATGTGTGCGCGCGCGCGCGCGTGTGTGTGTGTGTGTGTGTGTGTGTGTGTGTGTGGTCTGTCCCTGGGGAATTCTTCACTGGGTCCTGCTCAGTTGCAATAAATATGATCATGAATGCATAGAATTTATACTACAATGACAAATATTTAAAAGTTTCTTTTGACAGTAGTACCTAATTAATTTTTTTGCATTGGTAACTTAACATTGATACCTGCTATTTGGGAAGCAAACAAAAATGATAAATACTCATTATTATTGTTACTGCTTTCTGGGACCATCAGGTCTTTCTATAAGTACTATTGTTCTTAATTGTGGGTCACTGTTAATTCAGAAGTACTTCTTCAAGGTGGTTAACCATCAAATAATAATTATATATTCTTAAATAAATGAATGTTCCCCTTTATTTGCTGGCAGAATTTCAGAGGTGTATTTAAAATGTACAAGGTAGGGTGAAAAGGGCAGTATATATTCTTTCACCTGAAATCAGTAGAAATGAGAAATGGTTGCCAAAATGAATCATTCAGTATTATAAAGAACTTTTCCCATTTGTTAATAAACTAACATAATTGTTTGTGACCACTACATGTCAAGCTTTCCATTAGGTGCTATATATTCATGGATGGCATCTTCTCAGCACCTCTATGAGGTAAATGCTATTGATACTTTTATTTCTGCTTTATAGATGAGGAAATTGGGGCTCAGAAAGAATACTATTAATAGTAGAGATAAGCAGGGTTTCATCCTGCATCTAAATTCCAAAGCCTGTGTTCTTTTCGTGGGTCCTCACTAGTTTCCCTCCAGAAGGAAAACAGGTATTAAGCATGTAAGTGATTTTGTTGTTGTTCAGTTGGTAAGTCATGTCTGACTCTTTGCGACCTCATGGAGGTCATATGCTAGGCTCCTCTGTCCTTCACTGTCTCCCAGAGTTTGCTCAAATTCATGTCCATTGAGTCAGTGATGCTATCTAACCATCTCATCCTCTGTTGTCCCCTTCTCCTCCTGCCTTCAATCTTTCCCAGCATCAGGGTCTTTTCCAATGAGTTAGCTCTTAGCATCAGGTGGCCAAAATATTGGAGCTTCAGCTTCAGCATCAGTCCTTCCAATGAATACTCCAGGTTGATTTCCTTTAGGATTGACTGATTTGATCTTGCAATCCAAGGGACTCTCAAGAGTCTTCTCCAGCACTACAATTCAAAACATCAATTCTTTGGCACTCAGCCTTCTTTATGGTTCAACTCTTACATCTGTACATGACTACTGGAAAACCATAGTTTTGACTATATGGACCTTTGTCAGCAAAATAATGTCTCTGCTTCTTAATATGCTGTCTAGATTTGCCATTGCTTTCCTTTCAAGGAGCAAGCGTCTTAATTTCATGGCTGTAGTTACCATCTGCAGTGATTTTGGAGCTCAAAAGAAGAAAATCTGTCCCTGCTTCCCCTTCCCCCCTTTTATTTGCCATGATGGGACCAGATGCTATGATCTTTGTATTTTTCATGTTGAACTTTAAGCCAGCTTTTTCAGTCTCCTCTTTTACCCTCCTTAAGAGGCTCTTTAATTCCTCTTCATTTTCTGCCATCAGAGTGGTATCATCTGCATATCTGAGGTTGTTGATTTTTCTCCTGCCACTCTTGATACTCATCAGAAAAGTTAAGAACTAATGGATTCTGACCACCCATTTCAGAATGTGTACATGTAGGGGTATTTTCTCCCACACCAACAAGCAATTCTTGGATCCTTACCAGCTGGGTGTCATATGTGTGCTTCATCACTCAGTCATGTCTGACTCTTTGCGACCCCCCTGCCAGGCTCCTGTGTCCATGGGATTCTCCAGGCTGGAATACTGGAGTGGGTTGCCATTTCCTTCTCAGTGGGTGTCCTTTAACTCATCTCAATTCTGTCCCTTCCTACCTGGAGATAGTGTCTGATCCCACAGGTTAAGAGTTCTGTCCTGCTCCCCCTGAAACATCAATTGCAAGTCCAGGTTGTCACCTGGGCTTCTGACTAACTGGCTGTAGACTGAAGGCTACAGTGATCACCTTCTTGGGTTTCACAGACTTGCTGAGTGGCTCACACAGCTCAGAAGCATTTTGCTTACTAGATTACTGGTTATGATAGGATATCATATAAACAGTCAGATAGGAACAGTCAGATGGAAGAGATGTGAAGGGCAAGGTCTGGGGAAAGGATGCAGAGCCTCCATACCCTGAATATATCACTCTCCCCAAATCTCTATATGTTTGATAACCCAGAAGCTCTTTGAACCTTGTTATTCTGGGCTTGAAAAACCAAATGGAGGCTTCATTATGTGGGCACAGTTGATTAAGTCATTGATCATTGGTGACTGAGTTCAGTTTCTGGCCCATCTCCCCTCCCCAGAAGGGAAGTGGGACTGAGAGTTCTCACCCTCTCATCTCATGGTTGGCTCCCTGGCAACCAGCTTCCATCCTAACAGGGGGTCCTAAGCCATCTCATTAACATAATCAAAGACACCCTTCTCACTATGCTCACTTAGGAAATTCTAAAGGGGGAGCTCTGTGCCAGAAACAGGGAAGAAGAGCAAGTACATTTTCTTATAAATCACGAAGTCACAGCAATATTGAATAAAAAGAGAAGATGATGAAAACACAGGGTCACATCTGAAGCCCACTGTTGGCCTTGGTCTTTTCCTTCACTAATTTGGACATCATGGATAGAGTGGCATCCTAGGAATCTGGGCAGTTTCCATCTCTGGAAACTTGCACCTCTTTTCTTTGGTAGAGGAATGACTGTCCACTTAGGATTCTAGGTTTCCTTTTGCTCATTTGTTGCTTTGCCTCTTCAATTTGGTCAGGCAAAGGGGATTCTTGAGGTCTTTCCATCACCATCAAGATGAGTGACTACCCAGGAGTGGCTGAACCACTCCTAGAAGGGACTAGTCCTAGTGAAGCAGGAAGGACAGGGTCAGGCATTAGGCAGAAAAGCAAAGCCACCTCCTTGTTTTGCACTTAGGGAGGCAATGGCACCACGGAGGAATGGCATCTAAAACAGGAACTTTGTAACATCTGAGCAAGAAACTCTGACCATGAAAGAGTTTTTATGGAGTTTGTGTGATAAAAAATGCATAGGAAGCTGATGACTGCTGCATAACCTTCCACATGTGGTCCTGGACTAGTAAGGGAACACTTAAGGCAGAACAACTCTCACAGCTAATGTCCAACGACTTCAGGAGACAAATGGGCAAGACCAGGGGCTGCTGGAAACTGGTGCAATACAGGCCCCGCCTCAACTCAATGAATATCCCATCTTTAATCAAAAGCCCTCCACCCATTCAAAGGGGTAAAAATAAAGTGAGAGGCGATCAACAACCCTACAGTGTGCCCCTCACTTCTGAGGACACTCACACTCTTCTTCTCGGGGTATGTAACTTCCGCTTCTGTGAAAGTTACTAAATAATTTGCTTCTTTGTTCTCATTGCACCTCTGTGTGTGTTTGTGGTTTCCTTTGTGCTTTGCGTTCCTCACCCAAATTCTTTTAGATGAGTTGGACAAGAGCCTGGACTTCTGACAAAGCATTTCCCGTATCAGTAGGAGGGGCAGGTAGACAGTGCCATGGGTATTAAATCCATGATCTGGGGTGAAGAGGTTCTGTGACCTCTGATAAAAATGCAGTGTCCAGAATTGAAAGAGACACGTGTAGCCCAGTGTTCATCACAGCACTGTTTATAATAGCCAGGACATGGAAGCAACCTAGATGTCCATCAGCAGATGAATGGATAAGAAAGCTGTGGTACATATACATGATGGAGTATTACTCAGCCATTAAAAAGAATACATTTGAATCAGTTCTAATGAGGTGGATGAAACTGGGGCCTATTATACAGAGTGAAGAAAGCCAGAAAGAAAAACATCAATACAGTATACTAATGCATATATATAGAATTTAGAAAGAGGGTAACGATAACCCTGTATGAGAGACAGCAAAAGAGACAGAGATGTATAGAACAGTCTTTTGGACTCTGTGGGAGAGGGAGAGGGTGGGATGATTTGGGAGAATGGCACTGAACCATGTATACTATCATATATGAAATGAATTGCCAGTCCAGGTTCGATGCATGATACTGGATGCTTGGGGCTGGTGCACTGAGATGACTCAGAGGGGTGGTATGGGGAGGGAGGAAGAAGGGGGGTTCAGGATGGGGAACACATGTATACCTGTGGCGGATTCATGTTGATATATGGCAAAACCAATACAATATTGTAAAGTAATTAACTTCTAATTAAAATAAATATATTTATATTAAAAAAAAAGAACTAAGGGAAAAAAAATGCAGTGTCCTCCTCTGCCCTTTGGGTGTCTTGAGTAAGTGCCTTTCTTGTTAATAGAAGAGTCGCACTATGTAGCTTAGAGAGCTTCCCCTGCATATGTTAGGGAGGATGGATAAAACACCCAGAAACACAAGGGGGGCACAGGTGGGAATGTCATCTAAGGGGGATGCCTATCTTTTGGGTTTATCCCCCCAGATCAGCTCCTGTTGACTGTCAGGATTAAACCAAAAGGGCTGCCTTGGACAGAGTGAGGGGAGGAGCAGGAGATGGAATGTGACAAAAGCTGCATCAGAACAGGGATGGAGGGAGGGAATCGTAGGGCTGAGAGCGGATGCGAATGATAGCAATATTCCGGGGATGTCTGCCTTGAATCCTCATCAAACTCGATTATCTTCTCAGAGATGTGACAAAGAATCCTGGTATGGGAGGACTCGGATGGCCCTGTGCTCTTGTGAACACCAAGCAGCACAGTCTGTCCCCCGGGGCTCCCTGTCTCTCCTTCTTACCCCCTGCAAGTCTGTGGTAATAAACAGAGTAAAGCAGAATAAATGGAACTAGTCTCTCTTTGGGAAAAAGAGTTCTAAGCTGAACACTAGAAAAGCAGGTGAGTTTTAAAAATATCTTAAAGGTGTCAATCTGCATGCATTTTAGTTAATTTTTTTTTCACAGTTTGTGAGCTTTTATTTCAATCAGGAAATGATTAAAACTATATACAATCTAAAAAGGTCTAGAAAAAGTAAGTGAAAAGACCTGCAGTCTATCTAAAATGGGGACAGAAGGTGGGATGGACCAGATTTTTCTTGGTACCCAGAGAGAGGGTGCTGAGCTTTGTCCTGGAGGCAAATGATGGCAGGGCCAAGCAGAGCGAGGCTTGTGGGGAATAGGGTGGGAGGGAACTGCCCAGCTGGCTGAGAAGTCTATTTAGCCTGCTGTCTTGTCTCATAGTGTAAGCAGAGACCCTGAGATCACTTCTGTGGTCAGTCCAGTTCAGACAGGCCTAGGAAGGGGCCAGAGGAAGTCAAGAGCTGGCCTGGATTCCCTGTGAGCAAGTCCAGACTTTCCCAGCACTGATTGTGTTATCCTTGAGCGACCATAGAATGTGCTGGAAACTGATCCGGTCTGGTGACAAGAGGCCACAGCAGGCGTGCTGCTCACATGGCCCTCCAAGATCTGCACCTGCTGCTTGGACTTGGTGTCACATATGTGGATAAGGTTCTCCTGGTGTGGCACGTTGTGGTGATTCATCGTGGTGACCCCTCTGCCAATGTCTGCAGGTCGTGGATGCAGCTGAGTGCCCAGACATCCCAGATCTTGGCTATTTGGCTAGGAGTGGCCTTCCAGGTACAGGTGGCTCTGGGTGGTCAGCAGGGCCTACACCTAGTGGTTGAGGCCCATGTGTGGCTTCTTCAAGGTCATCTCAGTGCCCATCCGTGATGTTCCAGACCCGATGGCCTTCATGGAGCTGCTGAAGAGAATGCTGAGTGATGAGGCCAGCATGCACAATGCTTGTCTGGGCCCAGAGGTGTTCTCCTACAGGCTCCGGATGTCCCTCAGGTGACGGCACAGTCTACTGAGCTGCCATACCATACCACTGCTTTCCATGCAAGCTTGCACCCTGATGCAGGGTGCAGACACAATTCTGTCAGAGCCCTGCAGCATCTTCTGACACTTGCTCATGGTACAAGTGTCTTGTTACAGGTGGTCACCCTTGGAGTGGACATAGGGGCACCAGACAGGGCCCTGATGACTCTGCAGTTTCCTTTGCGCTTAAGGATCTGCTGAAGGTCACAGGAGCCTTGGATGTCCATGTTCAGCGATACACTGATGCAGGATATGCCTATTGAAGAGTTCCCTCCAGAACTCCTTGAGATCCTTGCTGAGTTTGCCTCTGGCTTCACTCCAGGGCAATCAAACCTAAGTTTAGGCTCTTTTCCAGTCGGTCAACCTTCTCCGAGGGCTTGCCCATTGAGGAGGACAAGAAAGCCATCTCCTGGTCCTTTTGGGCCATGAGTATGTCCGTGCTAAGTCGCTTCAGTTGTGTCTGATTCTTTTGTGACCCTATGGATTCTCCAGGCAAGAATACTGGAGTGGGTGGCCATGCCCTCCTCCAGGGGAGCTTCCTGATCCAGGGATCAAAGCTGTGTCTCTCACGTCCCCTGCATTTGCAGAAGGATTCTTTACCATGAGCGCCATTGGAGAAGTTGTAAATCTTGTGGAAGTTCTTGGCCATCTGCTGCAGGCAGGAACTCTTTCACATCCCCTTAGGAAATGGCAACCTGCTCCAGTACTCTTGCCTGGAGAATCCCATGGACGGGGGAGCCTGACAGTCTACAGTCCACGGGGTCACAAAGAGTCGGACATGACGGAGCAACTAAATTACAATAATAATCATGGCTCCTGGCCAGATGCGCCTCATGTGTATCTTGCTCCTCTATGAATGTACACCTACCTGTACTGGAAGTGGGGAGACCTGACTTGTTCACACTGTTAGAGATGGAACTCCAGGTTCATCTCCAGGAGGCAAGAACAGCTGGGGTTGTTGGGGCCCCACTGGGGCCCTGAACTTGCAGCAGCCTTCTTGACCCTGCCAGCTACAGAACTTGATGGTGAAGGGGCACCCTCAGGGGTCTTCCAGAAAGACCCTGGGCCCTGCCCCTTTTCCCCCATGCCTGACAGCCATACTGCAGTGGATGAAGAGCTCTGGGCATGCTCACCACCATATCAGCTTGGGATCATCCTTGGGACACTTCTCTGACCTCAAGGCACATCTTTGACTGAGCACACTGGGGAAGAGCTGCCAACAGAGCTTCACTGAGCTCGCCCACAAACGCCAGTGAATCTGCTCATCCCTGTCCTTGGGTTGCGAGACAGGAGGCATAGGGACAGGCTGGACTCAGAGGCAGGGAGCAGCTGGAGGTGAGGGTGGCATCAGGCTGGCCCCACCTCAGTTTTGTGATGGCCTCAAGGTCATTTCCATTCTGGCCCTGATGGTGAAGTCTGGGATGGAAATGTTGGTGGGCTCCTGGGAGGAGCGGTTGTGTTAGCTTATTCTTCGGTAGCATCCCCTGACAGTGGTACCAGGACCTTCAGCACTGTCCCCCCACTTTACAGGGCTCCCTTGGCCTCTGGTGGAAAAAGGGACCTGCATGCATTTTAAAATACATCATTTTCAAAATAATTATCAGCCTTATCTACTAAGAGAAGCAATAAGGTATGATCTGATGTCAGCAAGCTACATATATTCCTTTCAATATGAAGCCATGATGCACATTCTGAGAGCTATAGCATTTTCATCAGTGACTTGAATTTTATAGACATTAAAACAAGTTTAAATGATGCTATTGAAAGATCTTCCATGGCTGAATTCCTCCAGTGCTTGGGCCTGACACAGAGCAAGATGGAGTGGGTGGTCAGCAAGGTCAGGAGGTGCAAAGAGAATAGAGACTATGAGGCTGAGGAAGTCCTGAGATCTGTGATAGGGAGAAAGCCACCACCCCTGGGAGCATGTCAGTAGCACAGTGGAGACAGAATCCACTGATAGTGCGTTATACAGTAATGGGGTAGCAAAAGAGGGACAGTGAGTGAGACTTCTCTTTGTAGCAGTGAAATATGGGAGAGAATTAGTTCAACAAGCGAGCTGGGTCAAAGTATAATTTTTTGAAAATTTTATTGAAGTTGATTTACAATGGTGTATTTAATTTCTTCTGTACAGCAAAATGACACACACACACACACACACACACACACACATGTTCTTTTTTCATATTCTTTTCCACTATGGTTTATCACAAGATATTGAATATAGAACGCTGTGCTATAAAGTAGGATCTTGTTATTTATCCATTCTATGTGTAATAGTTTGCAACTGTTAATTCCAAACTCCCAATCCTTCAAAGTGAAAAATTTTTATTTTCTTTTTATTTTTTTATTTTTTTATTTTTTTTAAGTCTGGCAAGGATTTATTAGGAAGCTTATTAGTCACAGTGAATAAAAAGCCATGAACAGAAGAACTGAGATCTCCAAATTCTGCCATTGGGCTTACAACACTAGTTAAAAGCTGATAAACATTAAGGATGTCCCAAAGAGAAGCATATCAAAGTCCCAATCTTACCCTGACCAGGATACCCACATAGAAACAATGCTCTCCTCAGACTGCTTACCTGGGCAACAGGAACAAAAGACCCTCCCAAGCTATTAAGCAACATCAGGAGATTTCTGCTCTTCAAGCTATAACATGGGACACTGGTGCATGACAGACAACTCCAAGCTGGGCAACTTGACAAGAATGTTGAAAGATGACAGGGAGAAGGAGCAAGCAGGGACAAGTATTTCTAGCTGGAGACCCTCCTGATGGTTAATACAAACACAATGCTGAGGCTTCAGAAAGTTTACTGCAGCCCAGGAATAGTTTCCATTTTAAAAACAAGTCACACAATAATCCTGCCACAAAGCAACAAGACACTTGGGATCCCATGGCCACATAAACTGGGAAGGCAGGCATTATCCACGGCTGCCAGGTACTGACCGGCCCAAGACCTAATTTCTTTAGGGCCCTAGAGAACCACGATTGTTCCTCGGCACCCACACAACCCTTCCTGGGGGTGTGGTGTCTTCTATAGGCCAGGTTTCTGCAGCAAGCCCCAAAGACAAAGCTTGGTAGAGGCTGTGGCAGCCAACTCTCTTTGGAGCCCCATCTCTCTTTGTCCTTCCCAACAGGATGTCATACTTCTTCACCAACACAACACCTCTGTGGGAGTCTTGGTCAGCCCTTAGGAAATAAAGTGTGTCTGTGGGGTAACCTGATGTACCTTGTGGTCAGCTGGATTGGCTGATGCTTCATAATTGCAGATGGTCACCTCATGTCGGCGAAGAGTCTCATCTCAGAGGGGTGTGAGTCATCATCTTCTCCCATTATAATGATGCCTTTTAGCTTGACATTGCCTGTAAATGGAATATTAAACAGAAGCTCTTCATCTGCATCACTTTCAACAAACTTGGAGCGGTCCGTCCGCTCCTCCCACGGCTTGAAGACGCCGCGGCCGCTGCCCTCGCGGCTCTCGTTGAGACACTGCAGCCGCTCCAGGTCGATGCGTAGGTACAGGCCGTAGGCCAGGCCGCGCTGCTCGGGCGGCTCCTCCCGTTCTGCGGCGCAGCGGCAGCCGCCCCCGCCGTGGCTGTGACCGTGCGACGTGGCGACGCCACCGCCCGCGCGTCCCCTCGGCCCTGCAGCCGCCGCCGCCGCCGCCGTTCCCCGCGACTCGCTCTTTTCACTCTTGCCCAAAGTGAAAAATTTTTAAAGGATTGTTTATATGCCCAGCAGAAGGGATGGGAGAGATATGCATTCATAACAGAGTTCAGGGTGGTAGAGGGAGGTAGAGAGAGGCGTTTGTTAGCAAAACTTCCCAGGAGCAAGGGCTCAGTCAGCTTGATAAGCAGTTACCAAAAAAGGAAGTTTACAAGACTGCCTAATTGTTGTAGGACTCAAAGGAATTTCAGAGCATGAAACACATAGACATTTGTCCTGGAGGGGCTGGCAACAAGTGACGCAAAGCACATAGAGATAATGAAATGGACTTACCGGTTCAGCAGCTTTCAAAATGATACCAGCCGAAAGATTTTAGCCAGAACACTCTAACCAGAAGAAAAAACATTGCATGACTTTGTTCGGGATATTTAGCTAGTATCCACGTCAAGTTCGTACTGTTATCACTTTGCAAATGAGGAAACTGAAGTTTAGGCATGCTATAGGCCAAGGAAGTCCCTAAGAAATCAATGTTAGTCATAGCTAGTCAATGATTTAAATCTTGCCTCTGATCACAAGCTGGGCTCTCACCTAGTCAGTAGAACTCCTGAGTGAAGCTTGTAACTTCAACTCTCCAATGAAAATGCAATAATGTCTGTATCTTACTTTATGTAGGATAATGCATCTTACTTTAAAATATTTGGGCATAGGTCCACATGTATGCACATGTATTTGTATGTGTGTTTGCCTGTGTGAGTTTGAGCTACACTCTATTTATGGCCAATTGCCTGGTCTCAGTACATACTCTAGAAGAAGGGGATGGTCAACTTTTAATAAAAAGGCCACACTCCAGAGATAAATACAGCAATCTTCAATAGTCTCTAATTCCAGTTAATACTAGATTTTAAAATAGTATCATAATGAAAGATGGAGATGGGTATTCATTGGCGAAGTCAGTGGATTATTAGTTAGATAATAAATGTTAAAAATGGGCTTTCATTAGTGAGATTAGTAACAGCATGTACCATATAGCCTTTTGCTAGATTCCAGAGAGGTTAAGAAAAACTATCACCCACTTCTGTCACACTTTTGTAAGCAAGCATTTAAAAATCAGGCTAGCAAACAACCTTGATTTCTTTTTCTCAATCTGAGTTTATCCACACATTTTTTCCATATGTTAATGTCAATATTCTGAACTTTCTCTCTTTGGTTGGAAATTTCCCTTTGATTTAAATTTGATTTTGAATTTGAAAATCAAGAGCTGTTTTCATGTGTGAATATGCACACTTTTACCACTTTTTTTTTTTTAACAGTGGTTCAAAATGCTCAGAGTGGCCTTTGCCTGTGAAGATTAGGAGCAGTAGATTAGAAGAATCTGCCTGACTGGATTTATTGTGCGTGAACCTCAATTGCCCTGCTTAACTTTCCATTTTTTTCCAGGAGCTTCTTAAGGTGGTAATGAGCACAGTTCTAATGAGCTGGAACCTTCTTTCTCAGCCACTGTTTTGACAGGTTGTTTGTGTCTAGCTTGAAGAGATTCTTATGGAGCTTAAATAGAAGAGGCACAGAATCAAGAGAAATCTGTAGATTAGGAAATTTAAATGTATCTGCTTCTTCTGTTTTAAGATAACTGCTGAATGCAGTGCTTGGCCAATTTGTTGACAAATCACTCCAGAATGTCTTAAAAGGCAGCAGCATACACACCTTAATTGGTTGTTTTTGCCCTCAAAACTTGATCAAAAACTTCATTGACTCATTGCTGTGAGCCCAGCATTTGATTAATGCACTTGACTTTGCAGGCATATTAGAAGCCACGAATTTGATTTGCTAATTTTTTTGAGGATTTTTGAATTTATGTTCATCAGTGATTGTTGTTGTTTAGTCACTAAGTCATGTCTGACTCTTCTGTGACACCATGGACTGTGGTCTGCCATGCTCCTTTGTCCATGGGATTTCCCAGGCAAGAATACAGGAGTATTATATAGGCAAGAATACATTCCCACAGAAGTGGTTTGCCATTTCCTTCTCTGGGGGATCTTTTGGACCTAGGGGTTGAACCTGCGTCTCCTGCATTGGCAGTCTCCTGTATTGCAAGCAGATTCTTTACCACTTCATCAGTGATATTGGTCAGTAATTCTCTCTCTCGCTCTCTCTCTCTTTTTTGTTTTTGTGTGTGGTATCTCTGTCTGGTTTTTGTATGGGAGTGATGCTGACCTCTTAGAATGAATTCAGAAACATTCTTTCCTCTTCAATAGTTTGGAATAGTTTGGCTGGTCACAAAGAGTCAGGCACAACTGAGAGACTGAACTGAACTGAACTGAACTGAACCTGCTGGTGGGTGGGGCTGGGTCCCCATGTGGTTGGCCGTGGATCCCTGTTGTTCCCAGAACTGGTGCCATTTTGCTGGTGGGCAGATAAACCCTTCACGCCACTGGGCTAGAGGAAGGGCTCCACGGTAATGCTTGCCAGCACTGTGTCCTCATGGTAGAACGTGCTCCCCAAAATGACTGCTGCCAGCGTGCTGTTCTTGTCGTCATTCAGTTGCTAAGTCATGTCTGACTCTTTGTGACCTCATGGACTGCCTCATGCCAGGCTCTCTTGACTTTCACTATCTCCTGGAGTTTGCTTAAATTCATGTCCATTAAGTTGATGATGCCATCCAACCATCTCATCCTGTGTCACCTCCTTCTCCTCCTGCCTTCAATCTTTCCCAGCATCAGGGTCTTTTCCAATGAGTCAGTTCTTTGCATCAGGTGGCGAAAGTATTGGAGCTTCAGCTTCAGCATCAGTCCTTCCAATGAATATTCAGGATTGATTTCCTTTAAGATTGACTGGTTTGATAGCCTTGCTGTCCAAGGGACTCTCAAGAGTCTTCTCCAGCAGACAGTTTAAAAGCATCAGCTCTTTGGTACTCAGCCTTCCTTTTGGTCCAACTCTCAGTAGTCCATACGTGACTACTGGAAAAACCGTAGATTTGACTATATGGACCTTCGTCTGCAAAATGATATCTCTGCTTTTTAATAGGCTGTGTAGGTTTTCCATATAAGTGTGAATGTTGTCAAAGGGCCTCCAAGTTGTCTTCTGCCTGTCTGGGAGATTTTCCAAGGTCAATAAGTGGATCCAAATCAGGTGCCTTTCAAATTACTGTCTCTACACTGGAACTTGGACCATGTGAATTTTGTATGTACTCTTTAAGAGCACAGTCACTGTTTCCCACAGCCCTCCAGCTCTCTTCCTGTATATAGGCCCTGCTGGCCTTCAAAGCCAGATGTTCTAGAGGCTCATCTGCCCAGTGCAGGACCCCTGGGCTGGGGAACCCAGTGTGGGGGCTTGGAACCCTAGCTCCTTGGGGAGAACCTTTGTAATTATGATGATCCCCCTGTTTGTGGGTTACAGGAGAGTGGGTCTTGACTGTATCATGTCTCTGTCCTTCCTACCCGTCTTGTGGTTTCTTCTTTATGTCTTTAGTTGTGGAAAGCCTTTTCTGTTAGTCTTCAGGGGTTTGTTACAGATGGTTATCAGTAGCTTTAAAACTGGTGTTCCCTTGGGAAGTGAGCTCAGAGTCTTTCTACTCTGGCACCTTGGCCACGCCACCAAATAAAACTTTATTTAGGGATACTGCTGTTGAAATCTCATATCATTTTCACAAGTCATAAATATTATTTTTCTTCTAGTTTTTCCAACTGTTTAAAATTGTAAAAGCCATTTTGAGCTCACAGGCCATAGCAAATGTGGCAGGCCATAGTTGACCCTTGAGTAGCAGTTTGCAGGGTCATGATGTGCACAGAAATGTGTTTAATTGCAGCAGTAAAGAACATAGCTATATGTAAAGTACTTGTGAAATGAGGTTGTTGTAGGAAAAAATATTTTGTATATAATTATAGATGTCAGAGACAGATGGGTTGCAAAATGATCTAAGCCAAGTGGGCTGTATACAATCAATGGATAAGTCTTAATTGGTAGAGCTGTTATCTATTTTCATGTAGGTGACAACTAGAGATGTCCCCTAACCACACCTCCATGTCTGATAGGCAGGTTACAGGCAAAGCAAGTCTCACATCAGATTTTGCATATGTATAAACATCAAAGCCTTGACTGAAGGTCATGCATGTGACTCCTGCTGGGTGCTCCCCAGGACTAAGACTGGTGGGCACCATCTTTGCATCTTTCTTTTAAGCCCAGCATGCCTGTGTGCTAAGTCGCTTGGTTGTGTCCTACTCTTTGCAACCCTATGGACAGTAGCCCACCAGGCTCCTCTGTCCATGGGGATTCTCCAGTCAAGAATACTGGAGTGGGTTGCCATGCCCTGCTCCAGGGGATCTTCCCAACCCAAGGACTGAAGCCACATCTTCTGTGTCTCCTACACTGCAAGGGGATTCTTTATCGCTGAGCCACTGGGGAAGCCCATCATTGGGCAAATGCCATTTAAAAGGCCCAAAACTCTAATCCCCCTTCTTTTTCTCCTCTTTCCTCTTTAAAGAAAATTTCCCAGTGATTGCCATCTTTGTTTTCTCCCTCTGCAGTGTTCCAGAGCACCAGTCCCTCCTGTGTGGAGGGAGGGGGAGTTTTATCCATATCTTGTGCCCTGGCTTTATGTCTGGTGCTTTGTCTTAGTGGCTTCAGCCAGGGAACATTGCCTGACTCTGGTGTCACTGTAAGATACTCTTGGATCCTATAAGACTAACCAATGCACTAAACATCAAGTGGATTAACATTGACATTACAGAGACTTTACTTTGTATCCATATTTATACATTTTCTCTCCTTTCCTGACCCTGAAATACTGCTGAGATTTGGGGAAAAATTATTTTTAAAAGCTTTGTAAAGTGGAAAAGAGACCATAGATGAAAATGATAAATACAAGTATTACTGATGCTGCTGCTAAGTCGCTTCAGTTGTGTCCAACTCTGTGCGACCCCATAGATGGCAGCCCACCAGGCTCCGCCGTCCCTGGGATTCTCCAGGCAAGACCACAGGAATGGGTTGCCATTTCCTTTTCCAAGAAGTATTACTGCTATATCCCAAATCACAATAAAACTGATAATAAAAAATAAAACTCTGTGATGGAATTGTGGATGTTTCTGTATCCTTTCTTGTGTTTTTAAAGTTTTAAGCCTCTTGATGCAGGTGAAAGAGGAGAATGAAAAGGCTGGCTTAAAACTCAACATTCAAAAAGCTACAATCATGGCATCCTGTCCCATCACTTCATGGCAAATAGATGGGGAAGAAATAGAAACAGTGACAGCCTTTATTTTCTTGGGCTTCAAAATCACTACAAATGGTGACTGCCGCCATGAAATTAAAAGACACTTGCTCCTTGGAAGAAAAGCTATGACAAACCTAGATAGCATATTAAAAGGCAGAGACATTATTTTGCCAACAAAGGTCCATCTAGTCAAAGCTATGGTTTTTGCAGTGGTCATGTATGGATGTGAGAATTGGACTATAAAGAAAGCTGAGCACTGAAGAATTGATGCTTTTGAGCTATGGTGTTGGAGAAGACTCTTGAGAGTCCTTTGGACTGCAAGGAGATCAAACCAATCAATCCTAAAGGAAATCAGTCCTGAATATTTATTGGAAGAACTGATGCTGAAGCTGAAACTGCAACACGTTGGCCACCTGATGTGAAGAACTGACTCACTGGAAAAGACTCTGATGCTGGGGAAGATTAAAGGCAGAAGGAGAAGGGGACAAGAGAGGAAATGGTTGGATGGCATCACTGACTCAATGGACATGAGTTTGAGCAAGCTCTGGGAGGGAGATAGTGAAGGACAGGGGAAGCTTGGCATGTTGCAGTCCACGGGGTCACAAAGAATGGGACATGACTGAGTGACTGAAAAACAACAACAGGTTTTCAGCACAGCATTAATTAGAACATTATTAGACCGTGATACTTCTCAGTTCTTCCTTTTTCTATAATCACATTTTTACAATTTATTTATTTTAAAAAAATTACAGCATATGTGAAACATATCCAACAAGAGAATAACCTTATCTAATCTCATTTCAGCTATGTCTCCACATCCTTGCTCTGCTCCCAATATTATTTTCAAGAAAATCTCATGTTTTTTTCACTTATAAATAGTTTAGCTTTTTTTCTAGAACATAGAAGCTCATTTAAAAATAATCATAATTCAAATATCACCCCCCAAAATTAACAATAACTCTTGTTGTTGTTGTTCAGATGCTCAGTCATGTCCAACTCCTTACAACCCCATGGACAGCAGCATGCCAAGCTTCCCTGACTTCACTATCTCTGGAAGTTTGCTCAAACTCATGTCCATTTAGTTGATGATGCCATCCAACCATCTCATCCTCTGTCATTCCCCTTCTCCTCTGTAGTATCATCAAATATCCAGTGTTTACAATTCTAATTATGTCATAAGATCCACAGATTGCAATGGCTTGATATGTTATTTTAGTCTCCTTTAACCTATGGATCTATAAATCCTTTCCTCTTTTCTCTCTCTTCCTTGCAATTTTCTAAGTGAACATACTTTCACATTTTGGGGAGTTTCCCAATAATCTGAGCTTTGTTAGTTTTTATTTGATTCTGAGAATTCCCTTTAATTTCTTAATATTTTCATTATATTTCAGTGTATGCTCATTGTGTTTCTTGTTGCAGATTATTTTTAAATATAGAGAAATCTAGAGAGAAATATTTTAATCTTTCTTTAAAATATTTTAGGAGACTATCCTCTCCATTGTTAGGATAGTCTTGCCACTAGATCTTTTTCAATTGGGTTAATGTCTTGTGGTCTCTTAGGAATGAAACTGTGTCCTAACAAGTATCTTCCCTCCTTCTATCCCTCTGTCATTCTTTAATTCAATGGTTCTTGGTTGGGTAGTTTCAGCCCAAGGGCTGTTTCAGAAATTTCTGGGTTTGCTTCGATTGTTAGATGTTTGAGAGAGTTGGGAGCTAATGGGTTCAGCAGGCAGGGTTGGGGAGGTAAGTATCTTGTACTTTGTCCTTCACAGTGATGAACTGTCCCATGTATTTCATTGCTTTTGAATGTCAACACCAAATTCATGTAGGTAAAAAACTGTCTGTTCTTATCTGAGACTGGACCTTAGTTCTGTTTTCTTATAACCACAAAGTAATTTTTCCATAGTTTTCACTATTCATTGAATTTTCTATAAAAACAATCACTGGGTACTATGAAGGAAGATGGAAAGCTGTTTTGTTTGGCTCTTTCCATTTCAGGAAACTACTAGTAGAATTGCTACCTACAGTATTTAATTCATCAACACAACACACTTTCATTAATGTGCTGTTTGGCCTTTGCCTTCACAAGGCTACCTCTAAGTACAATTTGTTGTTATTGTTCAGTAACTCAGTCATGTCCCACTCCATGAGACCCCATGGACTGCAGCATACCAGGGGGTCCTTGCAGCCTAAGTACAAGCACGTGATGACTACTTTGTTTCCTCATTCAGCATAGTTCCTCCCAAACGTTAATGTGAGGATGTTATTGTAGTTTGCCCAAGAATTTATGTCCTGAAAGTAATAGTATTTTATTATAATTTTTCATTTGTTGTTGTTCAGTTGCTAAATCATACATAACTCTTTGTGACCCCAGGGACTGCAGCACACCAGGCATCCCTGTCCCTCACTATCTCCTGGAGTTTGCCCAAGTTCATGTCCATTGAATTGGTGATGCTATCCAACCATCTCATCCTCTGCTGCCCTCTTCTCACTATCTCCAAGGTTTTTTTTTTTTTTTTTAAAATATCTCCTATTTATAACAGTTGGGGCATTATATGAATTACTTTGAGATTATGTACTTAGGTAGGTTGTATTACCAATGGATGGTAATTTCAGGACCATGAGATATTTGTATTAAATGGGGAATTGGGTCTGAAGGGCTTGAGCCCCACAGATGTAACCTGGGGTAGGAAGAGTCCAGATTGCACTGACCAGCCAGGGATCCTTGAACATGTGAAATATTTAAATAGTGGAGTTTACATAATACAAGCTGATACTTTATATAGTGCTTGCTTAATATGTTTGGAACTCTTCTTTCTAAGTGCTTTACCTAAATCAACTTCTTTGATTTTCACAACAGCCCAAGGAGGTCAATAGGAGCTATCGTTCTCTCCATATTATAAACAAGGAGTCATTTAATCCATTTTGAGTTTATTTTTGTGTATGGTGTTAGAAAGTGTTCTAGTTTCATTCTTTTACAGGTGGTTGACCAGTTTTCCCAGCACCGCTTGTTAAAGAAATTGTCTTTTCTCCATTGTATATTTTTGCCTCCTTTGTCAAAAATAAGGTGTCCATAGGTGTGTGGATTCATCTCTGGGCTTTCTATTTTGTTTCATTGATCTATATTTCTGTCTTTGTGCCAGTGCCATACTGTATTGATGACTGTAGCTTTGTAGTATAGTCTGAAGTCCACTCTCTGACATAAATCACAGCAAGATCCTCTATGATCCACCTACCAGACTAATGGAAATAAAAGCAAAAATAAACAAAGGGGACCTAATTAAACTTAAAAGCTTTTGCATGATGAAGGAAACTGTAAGCAAGGTGAAAAGGCAGCCTTCAAAATGGAAGAAAATAATAGCAAATGAAACAACTGACAAAGAATTAATCTCCAATATATATAAGCATCTCATGCAGCTCAACACCAGAAAAATAATGACCCAATCAAAAAATGGGCCAAAGAACTAAACAGACATTTCTTCAAAGAAGACAAACAGATGGCTAACAAACACATGAAAATTTGCTCAACATTACTCATTGTCAGAGAAATGCAGATCAAAACCACAATGAGGTACCATTTCATGACAGTCAGAATGGCTGCTATCAAAAAGTCTACAGGGTGCTCAGGGCTGGTGGACTGGGATGGCCCTGAGGAATGGGATGGGGAGGGAGGTGGGAGGGGGGTTCAGGATGGGGAACACGTGTACACCCATGGCTGATTCATGTCAATATGGCAAAACCACTACAATGTTGTAAAGTAATTAGCCTCCAATTAAAATCAATAAATTAAAAGTCTACAAATAATTAAAGCTGGAGAGGGTGTGGAGAAAAGGGAAGCCTCTTACACTGTTGGTGGCAATGCAAACTAGTACAGCCACTATGGAGAACAGAGTGGAGATTCCTTAAAAAACTGGAAATAGAACTGCCATATGACCCAACAATCCCATTGTAGGGCATACACACCAAGGAAATCATAATTGAAAGAGACTTGTGCACCCCAGTGTTCATTGAAGTACTGTTTACAATAGCTAGGACATGGAAGCAATTTAGATGTCCATCAGAGGATGAATGGATAAGAAAGTTATGGTACATATACACAATGGAATATTACTCAGCTATAAAAAAAGAATGCATTTGAGTCAGTTCTAATGAGGTGGATGAAACTGGAACCTATTATACAGAGTGAAGTAAGTCAGAAAGAGAAACACCAATATAGTGTATTAATGCATACATATGGAATTTAGGAAGATAGTAACGATGACCCTATATGCAAGACAGCATAACAGACACAGATGTAAAGAACAGATTTTTGGACTCTGTGGGAGAAGGTGAGGGTGGGATGATTTGAGAAAATAGCATTGAAACATGTATATTACCATATGTAAAATAGGTGACCAGTCCAAGTTCAATGCATGAAACAGGGCACTCAAAGCTGGTGCACTGGGACAACCCAGAGGGATGGGATGGGATGGGAGGAGGTGAGAGGGGGTTTCAGGATGGGGACACATGTACACCCATGGCTGATTCATGTCAATGTATGGTGAAAAACCATCACAGCATTATAAAGTAATTAGCCTCCAATTAAAATAAATTAATTTTAAAAAATCCAGAAAAAATGCAAATTAGTTATGAAATAGGTATAATTAGACCCTTAATTAGTAATGATTGAGCATATTATAATGTTCATGTGGATTTTATGCTATTGCCTTTCATTTTTAAATTTATTAAGCAAATAATTCTTTCCTTGATGTATTTTCCTTGAAAGCATTTTAAAAATATACAGTTCTTCTTTAAAAAAAAAAACAAGGAGACATTTATAAGATGGGGAGAAGTGAAGTAATTTACCAAAGATCACATAGTTAATAAGTGCCAGAGCTGGAGACCAAACCTGGTGATTAGCATGTAAAGTCTATTCTGTGAACCACCATTTAGTTGCTTTTCTTTTATATATATTTATATATATATTTAAATTTTTTAATATATTTATTTATTTATTTTTACTTTACAATACTGTATTGGTTTTGCCATACATTGACATGAATCCGCCACGGGTGTACATGAGTTCCCAATCCCACCTCCCTCCCACCTCCCTCCTTATGCCATCTCTCTGGGTTATCCCAGTGCACCAACCCCAAGAATCCTGTATCCTGCATTGAACCTAGACTGGCAATTCGTTCCCTGGTGGCTCAGAGGTTAAATTGTCTGCCTCCAATGTGGGAGACCAGAGTTCGATCCCTGGGTCAGGAAGATCCCCTGGAGAAGGAAATGGTAACCCACTCCAGTATTCTTGCCTGGAGAATCCCATGGACAGAGGAGCCTGGCAGGCTACAGTCCATGGGGTCACAAAGAGTTGGACACGACTGAGTGACTTCACTTCACTTCACTTCATACATGTTTCAATGCCATTCTCCCAAATCATCCCACCCTCTCCCTTTCCCACAGAGTCAAAAAGTCTGTTCTGTACATCTGCGTCTCTTTTGCTGTCTCGCATACAGGGTTATCATTACCATCTTTCTAAATTCCATATATATGTGTTAGTATACTGTATTGGTGTTTTTCTTTCTGGCTTTCTTCACTCTGTATAATCAGCTCCAGTTTCATCCACCTCATTAGAACTGATTCAAATGTATTCCTTTTAATGGCTGAGTAATACTCCATTGTGTATATGTACCACTGCTTTCTTATCCATTCATCTGCTGATGGGCATCTAGGTTGCTTCCATGTCTTGGCTATTATAAACAGTGCTGCGATGAACACTGGAGTACATGTGTCTCTTTCAATTCTGGTTTCCTCGGTGAGTATGCCCAGCGGTGGGATTGCTGGGTCATATGACAGTTCTATTTCCAGTTTTTTAAGGAATCTCCACACTGTTCTCCAAAGTGGCTGTACTAGTTTGCATTCCCACCAACAGTGTCAGAGGGTTCCCTTTTCTCCACACCCTCCCCAGCATTTATTGCTTGTAGACTTTTGGATCGCAGCCATTCTGACTGGTGTGAAATGGTACCTCATTGTGGTCTTGATTTGCATTTCTCTGAAAATGAGTGATGTTGAGCAAATTTTCATGTGTTTGTTAGCCATCTGTATGTCTTCTTTGGAGAAATGTCTCTATAGTTCTTTGGCCCATTTTTTGATTGGGTCGTTTATTTTTCTGGAATTGAGCTGCAGGAGTTGCTTGTATATTTTTGAGATTAGTTGTTTGTCAGTTGCTTCATTTGCTATTATTTTCTCCCATTCCGAAGGCTGTCTTTTCACCTTGCTTATAGTTTCCTTTGTTGTGCAGAAGCTTTTAAGTTTGATTAGGTCCTATTTGTTTATTTTTGCTTTTATTTCCAGTATTCTGGGAGGTGGGTCATAGAGGATCCTGCGGTGATTTATGTCAGAGAGTGTTCTGCCTATGTTCTCCTCTAGGAGTTTTGTAGTTTCTGGTCTTACATTTAGATCTTTAATCCATTTTGAGTTTATTTTTGTGTATGGTGTTAGAAAGTGTTGTAGTTTCATTCTTTTACAAATGGTTGACCAGTTTTCCCAGCACCACTTGTTAAAGAGACTGTCTTTACTCCATTGTATATTCTTGCCTCCTTTGTCAAAGATAAGGTGTCCATAGGTGTGTGGATTTATCTCTGGGCTTTCTAATTTGTTCCATTGATTTATATTTCTGTCTTTGTGCCAGTACCATACTGTCTTGGTGACTGTGGCTTTGTAGTAGAGCCTGAAGTCAGGCAGGTTGATTCCTCAAGTTCCATTCTTCTTTCTCAAGATTGCTTTGGCTATTTGAAGTTTTTTGTATTTCCATACAAATTGTGAAATTATTTGTTCTAGCTCTGTGAAAAATACTGCTGGTAGCTTGATAGGGATTGCATTGAATCTGTAGATTGCTTTGGGTAGTATACTCATTTTCACTATATTGATTCTTCCGATCCATGAACATGGTATGTTTCTCCATCTATTAGTGTCCTCTTTGATTTCTTTCATCAGTGTTTTATAGTTTTCTATATCTAGGTCTTTAGTTTCTTTAGGTAGATATATTCCTAAGTATTTTATTCTTTTCGTTGCAATGGTGAGTGGAATTATTTCCTTAATTTCTTTTTCTATGTTCTCATTATTAGTGTATAGGAATGCAAGGGATTTCTGTGTTGATTTTATATCCTGCAACTTTACTATATTCATTGATTCGCTCTAGTAATCTAGTAGTCTTTATGTAGAAGATCAATGTCATCTGCAAACAGTGAGAGTTTTACTTCTTCTTTTCCAATTTGGATTCCTTTTATTTCTTTTTCTGCTCTGATTGCTGTGGCCAAAACTTCCAGAACTATGTTGAATAGTAGGGGTGAAAGTGGGCACCCTTGTCTTGTTCCTGACTTTAGGTGAAATGCTTTCAATTTTTCACCATTGAGGATAATGTTTACTGTGGGTTTGTCATATATAGCTTTGATTATATTGAGGTATGTTCCTTCTATTCCTGCTTTCTGGAGAGTTTTTATCATAAATGGATGTTGAATTTTGTCAAAGGCTTTCTTGCATCTATTGAGATAATCATATGGCTTTTATTTTTCAATTTGTTAATGTGGTGAATTACATTATTTGCAGATGTTGAAGAATCCTTGCATCCCTGTGATAAAGCCCACTTGGTCATGGTGTATGATCTTTTTAATGTGTTGTTCGATTCTGATTGCTAGATTTTGTTAAGGATTTTTGCATCTATGTTCATCAGTGATATTGGCCTGTAGTTTTCTTTCTTTGTGGCATCTTTGTCAGGTTTTGGTATTAGGGTGATGGTGGCCTCATAGAATGAGTTTGAAAGCTTACCTTCCTCTGCAATTTTCTGGAAGAGTTTGAGTAGGATAGGTGTTAGCTCTTCTCAAAATTTTTGGTAGAATTCAGCTGTGAAGCCATCTGGACCTGGGCTTTTGTTTGCTGGGAGATTTCTGATTATAGTTTCAATTTCCGTGCTTGTGATGGGTCTGTTGGGATTTTCTATTTCTTCCTGGTTCAGTTTTGGAAAGTTGTACTTTTCTAAGAATTTGTCCATTTCTTCCACGTTGTCCATTTTATTGGCATACAACTGCTGATAGTAGTCTCTTATGATCCTTTGTATTTCTGTGTTGTCTGTTGTGATCTCTCCATTTTCATTCTAATTTTATTGATTTGATTTTTCTCCCTTTGTTTCTTGATGAGTCTGGCTAATGGTTTGTCAATTTTATTTATCTTTTCAAAGAACCAGCTTTTGGCTTTGTTGATTTTTGCTATGGTCTCTTTTGTTTCTTTTGCATTTATTTCTGCCCTAATTTTTAAGATTTCTTTCCTTCTACTAACCCTGGGGTTCTCTGTTTCTTCCTTTTCTAGTTGCTTTAGTTGTAGAGTTAGGTTATTTATTTGACTTTTTTCTTGTTTCTTGAGGCATGCCTGTAATGCTATGAACTTTCCCTTTAGCACTGTTTTTATAGTGTACCACAGGTTTTGGGTTGTTGTGTTTTCATTTTCATTCATTTCTATGCATATTTTGATTTCTTTTTGATTTCTTCTGTGATTTGTTGGTTATTCAGAAGTGTGTTGTTCGGCCCCCATATGTTGGAATTTTAAATAGTTTTTCTCCTGTAATTGAGATCTAATCTTACTGCATTATGGTCAGAAAACATGCTTGGAATGATTTCAGTTTTTTTGAATTTATCAAGTTTAGATTTATGGCCCAGGATGTGATCTATCCTGGAGAAGGTTCCGTGAGCACTTGAGAAAAAGGTAAAATTCATTGTTTGGGGGTGAAATGTCCTATAGATATCAATTAGGTCTAACTGGTCTATTGTATTATTTAAAGTTTGTGTTTCTTTGTTAATTTTCTGTTTAGTTGATCTATCCATAGATGTGAGTGGGGTATTAAAGTCTCCCACTATTATTGTGTTATTGTTAATTTCCCCTTTCATACTTGTTAGTATTTGTCTTACATATTGTGGTGCTCCTATGTTGGGTGATTATATATATTTGTGATTGTTATATCTTCTTCTTGGATTGATCCTTTGATCATTATGTAGTGTCCTTCTTTGTCTCTTTTCACAGCTTTAGTTTTAAAGTCTATTTTATCTGATATGAGTACTCCTGCTTTCTTTTGGTCTCTATTTGCATGGAATATCTTTTTCCAGCCATTCACTTTCAGTCTGTATGTGTCCTTTGTTTTGAGGTGGATCTCTTGTAGACAACATATATAGGGGTCTTGTTTCTGTATCCATTCAGCCAGTCTTTGTCTTTTGGTTGGGGTATTCAATCCATTTACCTTTAAGGTAATTATTGATAAGTATGGTCCTGTTGCCATTTACTTTACTGTTTTTGGTTTGGGTTTATACACTTTTTTTAAAAAAAAATTTCCTGTCTAGAGCATATCCTTTAGGATTTGTTGGAGAGCTGGTTTGGTGGTGCTGAATTCTCTCAGCTTTTGCTTGTCTGTAAAGCTTTTGATTTCTACTTCATATTTGAATGAGATCCTTGCTGGGTACAGTAATCTGGGATGTAGGTTATTTTCTTTCATCACTTTAAGTATGTCTTGCCATTCCTCTTGGCCTGAAGGGTTTCTATTGAAAGATCAGCTATTATCCTTATGGGAATTCCCTTGTCTGTTATTTGTTGTTTTTCCCTTGCTGCTTTTAATATTTGTTCTTTGTGTTTGATCTTTGTTAATTTGATTAATATGTGTCTTGGGGTATTTCGCCTTGGGTTTTTCCTGTTTGGGACTCTCTGGGTTTCTTGGACTTGGGTTATTATTTCCTTCCCCATTTTAAGGAAGTTTTCAACTATTATCTCCTCAAGTATTTTCTCATGGTCTTTCTTTTTGTTTTCTTCTTCTGGGACTCCTATAATTCAAATGTTGGAGCGTTTCATATTGTCCTGGAGGTCTCTTGAGATTTTCCTCATTTCTTTTAATTCATTTTTCTTTTTTTCTCTCTGCTTCATTTATTTCTACCATTCTATCTTCTATTTCACTAATCCTATCTTCTGCCTCCATTATTCTACTATTTGTTGCCTCTAGAGTGTTTCTGATCTCATTTATTGCATTGTTCATTATATATTGACTCTTTCTTATTTCTACTAGGTCCCTGTTAAACCTTTCTTGCATCTTCTCAATCCTTGTCTCCAGGCTATTTATCTGTGATTCCATTTTGATTTCAAGATTTTGGATCATTTTCACTGTCATTATTCAGAATTCTTTGTGTGGTAGATTCTCTATCTCTTCCTCTTTTGTTTGGTTTGTTGGGCATTTGTCCTGTTCCTTTACCTGCTGGGTATTCCTCTGTCTCTTCATCCTGTTTATATTGCTGCATTTGGGGTGGCCTTTCTGTATTCTGGCAGTTTGTGGAGTTCTCTTTATTGTGGAGTTTCCTCACTGTGGGCGGGTTTGTATCAGTGGCTTGTCAAGGTTTCTTGGTTAGGGAAGTTGTGTCAGCATTCTGGTGGGTGGAGCTGGATTTCTTCTCTCTGGAGTGCAATGACGTGTCCAGTAATGAGTTATGAGATGTCAGTGGTTTTGGAGTAACTTTGAGTTGCCTGTATATTGAAGCTCAGGGCTGTGTTCCTGAGTTGCTGGAGAATTTGCATGGTATATCTTGCTCTGGAAATTGTTGGCCCTTGGGTGATGCCTGGTTTCAGTGTAGGTATGGAGGCATTTGATGAACTCCTATAGATTAATGTTCCCTGGAGTCAGGAGTTCTCTGATGTTCTCAGGATTTGGACTTAAGCCTCCTGCTTCTGGTTTTCAGTTTTATTTTTACAGTTGTCTCAAGACTTCCCCTTCTATACCACACCATTGATAAAATATCTAGGTTAAAGATGAAAAGTTTCTCCACATTGAGGGACACCCAGAGAGGTACACAGAGTTACATGGAGAAAAGAAGAGGGAGGGGGGAGTTGGAGGTGATGTGAATGAGATGAGGTGGAATCAAAAGAGGAGAGAGCTAGCTAGCCACTAATCACTTCTTTATGAGTGCTCCACGGTCTGGACCACTCAGAGATGTTCACAGAATTATACAGAGAAGAGGAGAGGGAGGCAGGAGACAAAGGTGGTCAGGAGTATAAAAGAGGGGAATGAAAAGGAGAGAGACAGATCCAGCCAGTAATCAGTTCCCTAAGAGTTCTCCACTGTCTGGAACACACAGAGATTCACAGAGTTGGGTAGAGAAGAAAAGAGGGAGGGAGGAGACAGGGGTGATCTAGTGGAGAAAAAGGAAAGTCCAAAGGAGGAGAGAGCCGTCAGGCCAGTAATCTTGCTCTCAAGTATAAATGGGTACTGAAGATTGGGTTTTTGAAGGTACAAAATTGATGACAAATACCAAAAAGCAAAGATTAAAAATCTAGAGTAGAGGTTGGATTTTCAAAAATACAATATTAAAAAATAGAAGAAGAAGAAGAAAAAAGAAAAAAAAGTCACAAGAATTATTAAAAAAAGTAATAAAAATAAAATTAAAAAAATATATATGAAGTTTGCTTTAAAAATAGGGTCTTTTTTGGGGGGAGTAATAGTAGGTTATAAAAATGAAAACTAAAGGAGAAATAGAGGACTTAAAAATTAAAAAGTGTAAAAAAAAAAGAAAAAACAAACATCAAAGAAGAGAATGATCATAAAAATGGTAAAGATATATCTAGGACTTTCTCTGGTGTTGTCGTGGGCAGTGTGGGGTCACTTCATTTTCGGATAGTTCCTTGGTCCAGTTTATATTTCTCAAGATCTGTAGGCCCCTTCCTATGTAGTCAGTACTAACTACAGGGTTTTAATCTACTGCACCTGTTACTTCCAAGGCAGTTCCATTTGTTTTAGCTTCTTCTATTTGCTGGTCTCTTCAGTGTCAGATTTCCACCCTGACATAAGGAGGGCTGTGGTGGACAGTTCTTTTTTAAGCTCACTTGTTCAGTCACGCTGTGGGGAGGGAGGGATGCTGCAAACCAATAACACTGGAGAGTGCTTGCAGTGTCCCAGCCACGCTGGGCCTGCCCCACTCATGGCACACAGAGTTCAGGCTCTAGGTTGCTCCACTGGGAACCGTCTGAGGCTGGCCCTGGGCTGCATGCACCTCCCAGGTATAGCCACTCAGGCTCAGGCACTCAGGTAGTCCCCAGAGGCACAGACTGGTTGGGCCTGCGTTTTGTGCCCTTCCCAAGTCCGAGTAGCTTAGGTGTTTGGCGAGCACGGTCGCTGAGACTTATCGCCTCTCCCGTTCCTGCTGCTCAGTTTTCTGGGTGTACAGCTGGCGTACTTTCTCAGGCAGATGATAACTGTCCAGAACCCCAAGAAGTCTTAGTTAGCAAAGAAGCCTGTTTGCAGTTTCATGGGTAATGTCTCTCTGGGGCTGCGATTGCCCCCTTCCGGCCCTTCTGACTCTGGCTGCCTGTCACCGGAGGGAGATGGTCTGCAGCCTGCTAATTCTGCTCCATCCTTTGTTCTGTGCACGGTCCTGGTGGTGTCTTATGTTAGAGCTTTTTGCGTGGTAGCTATCCCACAGCCTGGTTTGCTAGCCCAAGTTAGCTCGCTCTAGTTACACTCGGGGCATTTGGGGCATTCGGGCCGATCCTTGTAAAGCAATGCAGCCCGTGCCTCCCTGCCCAGCCGCCACTTGCTAGTGGTGGGTGCAGGCATCTGTGCTGCTTCTCTGCTGGGGGAGTTACCGTTGGGCTCATAATCTGTGGGCTTTTATTATTTATTTATTCCCCCCCCTGTTATGTTGCCCTCTGTGCTTCCAAGGCTCTCCACAGACTCGGCAGTGAGAGTGTTTCCTGGTGTTTGGAAACTTCTCTCTTTTTAAGACTCCCTTCCTGGGACTAAGCTCCCTCCCTACTTCTTTGTCTCTTTTTTTGTCTTTTATATTTTTTCCAACCTCTTTTCAAAGACAATGAGCTGCTTTTCTGGGTGCCTGATGTCCTCCGCCGGCATTCAGAAGTTGTTTTGTGGAATTTACTCAGCGTTGAAAAGTTCTTTTGATGAATTTGTGTGGGAGAAAGTGGTCTCCCCATCCTATTCCTCCGCCATCTTAGGACTGCCCTCCCCCCATTGACTCTTAGTTGCTTTTCTTTTGAAGTCTAATTTACTGAGCACAATGGAAGGAAAATCAAGCATATTGGCAGAAAATATACTGATGATAAGTTTAAAGGGAAAATGGATTTGGAAGTTGCGCTTTTTAGAGAACAGGTAATCTGAGCTGGTGGTAGTGTGCCAAGAAAGCACATACTAGCTTCCTGGAGGGGCTTGATAAATATTTGTTGAGTGAGTGAATGAAGTACTTTCTCAAAGTTAATAAAGCAGGACAATATTTGGGCATCTGTACTACACAAGGGACTAGACCAGTTTTTGTCAAGTGGACATATATGGACAGGGGGGCCTTAACAAGAATAATTTCATATGGAAGTTGCTTCATTCACCCACTCAGGATCACAGAACTTTATCTTCAGTTGTTAAGTGTCAAATATCCTTCTTGACCCTCTTGAAAGGAGGTAGGGTGGGAGGGGAGTGCTTTTTTTAACAGAAAAATTTAAATGAATTGCCAGAATTTATATTATATAAAGAGCCATATGCTTAAAGTGTTAACTATGGAAACAAATTTATTCCCAGCTGTTCACTAGCAGCATCTGCAGGAACTGTCTTGGTCCTAGTCTTACTGGGAGTCCTGTTTGGTTCACCCTTTGATCCTCTGCAGTGTCCTTCACAAGTCTGGGTCTCATGACAGCCCTGTCTGAAACTGCCTTTGCCTTGCTTCTGCCTGCAAATGGACAGTGTTTAAAAGTTCAGACTACATGATAGTATACATGTTAGAATGCCATTCTCCCAAATCATCCCACCCTCTCCCTCTCCCTCTGAGTCCAAAAGTCCGTTATACACATCTGTGTCTTTTTTGCTGTCTTGCATACAGGATTGTCATTGCCATCTTTCTAAATTCCATATATATGTGTTAGTATACTGTATTGGTGTTTTTCTTTCTGGCTTACTTCACTCTGTATAACCGGCTCCAGTTGCATGGGGATGACCCAGAGAGATGTTATGGGGAGGGAGGAGGGAGGGGGGTTCATGTTTGGGAACGCATGTAAGAATTAAAGATTTTAAAATTAAAAAAAAAAAGACTAACTGTAGATTTTTGCTAACTGAATTTCTACAGCTCTAGCTTCCCAGGTGGCTCAGTGGTAAAGAATCCACCTGCCACTGCAACAGACCCAGGAGACTCAGATTTAATCCCTGGATCAGAAAGATCCCCTGAAGCAGGGCATGATAAACCCCCTCCGGTGTTCTTGCGTGGGAAATCCCATGGACAGAGGAGCATGGCGGGCTACAGTGCATGGAGTTGCGAAGAGTAGGACATGACTGAGTGAGAATGCATGCTGTTATTACACACATTAGAATAAAGCAGAAACTTCTGCAGGTTTACTTCCTTCATATGCCTTGTGTTTTCCATGCAATATATTCTCAGGTTAGCAGATCTACTTAATATATTGGCTTATTCTTAATTTCCCTAGGATAGCATATTAACAAATAACACGTAAGATACAAAATGGAGACATTCACTTATTAAATACAATAAATGGCTTAGGAGAGCAGTAGGATTTAATAATCTCATGAAACTTGTTGAGAGCAGCTATAAAAGCCCACCCTGGACCAGCGATGCCCACTGAACAGCTATTTTGAATGTTGCTACGTGGCTACAACATGGTTATGGAATCCATTTTAGAACTGCACCTTTGGGCACATCTGAACATCACTTCATCTCTAAGTCTCCTGAAGGCTGACATGGAGCATGTTACCTGCCAAGTCAGTACTTGATGTCATTTTTAGTTAATTTCTTGCTTCATTTTTTTTTTTTTTATTGCCAGTCAACCCCTCTGAGGCTAAAAGTGAGTGATAATCATCTTTGACATATCTCTGTTCCCCTCTAACAATGTACTAAAATTGGGAACTCATATCAGGTGTGGCTCTGACATAGGGTTGGCCTTACTTGGAAAAGTCTTCTTGAGGCAGCCAAAGTCTGTGGCTCTAAGTTACTTCCTATTAGCAGTGACTTCCTAGATTGCTTTTAGAAAACTCCTTTCTTTATACTCTTGGTAAATCCCTTTTTGATAGGTGTTCACTTTTCTATGCCCTATACCCTTAATTCTCACAAAATATTGTGAGGGAGAAGATATCAAGCTCCCTTTTAAAGAAGATGAAACCAAATTGCCATGGTTAAGAAACTTTTAGAAGTCATTATTTGTAGCCCTCAGACTTCCTATATGATTCATCCTTGTATCCTGTCATCTCTAAGTCTACAGTGATTCTCGACTTTATCCCTCATTTCTATTCTCACTGCAGCTGCCCTAGAATAGCATCTATTAGCTCTCACCTGGAGGTTTGAACAGCTTCCTAACGGGCTTCACAGCTCTAGTCTCTCCATCTTCTCACTCTTTCTACCTCCTGTGGCCACAGGTGTTTTTCTCCAGTACAAAATTTGTCATGCCATTTTACTTCTCTAACCCCTCCTCCTTCCCCTCCACACACACACTGACCATAGAATACATTTTCAGAAACCTCAGTGAGTGATTCAGGGTCTTCACCAATCAGGTTCCAACTTGCCTTTTCAGTCTTTCATATCATGTCTTCAGGCACTTATACAACACCCAAATCACAGTCCTGCTGTTTCTAGAACAAGTCCTCTGGCTTCCAGGCTCTAAACTTTCCTACAGTCTCTCTTGCCTGAGAGGCCTTCCTTCTTTCTTGCATTTCTGTCTATGCAGACTACACCAGTCTCCTCGTATCTACCCAAGACTTCGAGAACTTGAGCTGAGGAATCCATCCCCTGCCTTCACCCCTCAGAGTTTACGCTTTTCATGACACTTGCCACCTTTTCTGACCCTTCATTGTAGTCAGTTGTGTGCTTTTCTATCCTCCTTTGGAATACAAATAGAACCCTAACTCCCGTGGTTAAGAATGCTGCCCTCTGCTTTTAAACATGGTAAAACTTAAGATAGTTTTCTAAATATATATCAGGTTGTCAACAAATGTTGACTGTTTGTAACCCCATGGACTGTAGCCCACCAGGCTCCTCTGTCTATGGAATTCTCTCCAGGAATAGTGGAGTGGGTATCCAGGGACTGAACCCGGGTTCCCCGAATTGCCAGGTGGATTCTTTACCATCTGAGTCATCTTCTTTTAAAATGAGCATATATTTAGAAATGCTTATAGGAAAACACTTGAGCATTTATACCTTTGTTTAGTGGTTCTTGACCATGAAGATCATATGTGGGTCCTTGAGCTACTTCCAGTATTTTAGGAGGCATAATGGAAATCACACACTTATCTATAATGAGACTAACTAAAATGTCAAATTTTCTTGTTTTTGTTTGCAAATAACTCTGTAGGAAGAATATTAATACTAGTCTAATGTTGTTCGGTAGAAAGTAACAGGATATAGTAAATCCACTACATACAAACAAGTTCTATTCAGAGAGTGCATTCCTAAGTCGAATTTGGTCATAAGTCCAACATAGTTAGTCTAGGTACCCAAGTAACATGATCTGCTAAATAGTACTGTACTACTGTAATAGGTTTATAATACTTTTCACACAATACATGTAAGACAAACACAAAAATAAAGAAAACATTTTTAATCTTACAGTACAGTACCTTGAAAATTACAGTAGTATAGTACAACAGCTGCACACAGGGGCTGGCATCGAGTGAACAGGCAAGAAGAGTTACTGACTGGAGGAGGGAGAGGAGGTGGGAGATGGCAGAGCTGAAGGATCGTCAGCAGTGGAGGATGGAGGGCGAGCTGCAGTTTCACTCCCACAGGTTCTGGTTCCTTGCTGGACTCAATTCTGTCTGCCCTCTTGAAAAAACAATCCTGAGATGTTTGGCCAGTGGGTCTTTTTTCTTGTCCTAAATGACACGGTAGTGCTGGATTGCATTCTGAATAGCTGCTGCAACTTTGTGTACTGTTCTACATTCAGGTCCTGCGCCTCAAAACTAACAGAGCCTCCTTAAATAAAGTCCCCTTGTCAGTTCCTATATCATGAATCCCTTCAGTTCTTCTGTTACTTCTTCCTCTTGTCTCTGTCCTTTCTCTGGCCCTCCAATTCCATCAGGTCTTCATCAGTCAGCCCCTTGTGATGCACCGTAAGGAGTTCAATAATGTATTCTTCTTGTAGATTTAGCTCCAGCTTCTCACTGAGAGTCACTTAACTGCTGAAAACCTCTTTAGATTCTTTCTCCACTATCTCAAATTCACAAGAATTGTGGACAAACTGTGGGCAAAGGTTCTTCCAAACCCATTCATAGTGGAGGAAGGCATGGCAACCTACTCCAGCATTCTTGTCTGGTGAATCCCATGGACAGAAGAGCCTGGAGGGCTATAGTCCATAAGGTCGGAAAGAATTGGACTTGAATAAATGACTTAGCATACACATGATGATGTCTAGGATTGCCTGTATCAGCTATGGCTCTGTTGACTAAGGTAGAGTGTGTTACAACCCTCCTGGACACAACTGAAGTGACTTAGCACACTATTTTTTTTTTTTTTTTGCTTCACTTCACTCTCTCAATTATTTTCACGATTGTTTCCATCTTTATTGCTAGGCACTTCTTAGCAGTACTAGCTACATCACTGCTGCTTTCATGCTTGCTTCCTGGGCTTGAAATAAAGATCCTATACTACTGTCCTCTATACAGTACCACACCATAAAGGATGCAAAAGCACAACCACTTGCCAAGGATGCACATATGTGAGAATGTCCACCAGATACATGTGCTAATTTACCTGCTTGCATATACCAATGTACAGTCCTGTCTTTGAAAGTTTGAGATGTGAAGGTTCGTATATAGGGGACTTACTTGTACCACTCAGATTCGTTAAGGAAAAGGGAAAATTGAATATAATGATATTGGTATCTTGTACAAGCCAAAATCAGGAAGTACAGCTAGGTCTCATACAATATTGAAAGCAGAAGGACAAAATGGACCAAAGATGAAGGCAGCTGTCTTGAGTGCTCACCTTGCAGCATCAGATGTCCCCTATCTGCTTTCTTGTGGGCACAAGTTTTACCCAGTTCCCTGTAGGCTGGATACTTAGGCTCTGCCAGCAAATGGCTGTTATGTTTATTTAAAACACTTCAATGAAGATACTCTGTGTATTTATTTATTTTATGTGTATCTATCTACACTCATGTATTACACATGCACTCGTGTGTATATGTATGTATGTATATACACACATTTGTACACATATACTTAATCTGTTCTTCAGGGACCAGTTAAATTTTGAAGTACTAAGTCAAGTACTTCTTCAGGAGTATTTGACAACCTACACAAGTTAGTTAACATTTGAAAAAACTTAAATGGAAATCTGAAGACAGTTACAAGTTTCAAATATATTTACTTCATCTTAGCTCTGTGTGTGTTAGTTGCTCAGTCATGTCTGACTCTCTGTGACTGTATGGACTGTAGCCTGCCAGGCCCCTCTGTCCATGGAATTCTCCAGGCAAAAATACTGGAGTGGATAGCCATTTCCATCTCCAGGGGATCTTCCAAAACCAGGGATGGAACCCAGGCCTCCTGCATTGTAGGCAGATTCCTTACCATCTGAGCTACCAGGGAAGCCCTAGACAGTTTTGAAATTAGCACTCAGGGCAATGGAAATGACTTTGCATGAGTGAAATGTGTGATATTCAAGATATAGAGATTGGTCAGAAGTATTATATGTATGTCTTTATATAAGCAGGTATAAAGTTACATTTTTTGAAGAGGCATTTCTTGTCCTTCAACTCAGTTCCATTCTGTTTCTGGATTCTGTTACCCAGCTGTGGAGAGAAATTTAACTCCCCTAAATGTTGCTAAAATGTTCTTGTCTCTGCCTTCAATAAATATATAAGTGGCCAACTTATTCGAGGTCTGTTTGCAATAAAGACACATCATCATTATGCCAAAACAAGCATATAGGCTCTTAGATTCCAGATAACTGGAATCTCTCAGTTCCATTTCCAGTTTCTCTGGAAAGAGAACAAATTGGCTCACTTTGGTTAAGTTGTCTTGGCCCAATTGTTACTGAACTAGGTTTGTTTGACTGAAGTACAACAAGGCAAATGCTGAGCTCTGAGGTCTGCAGCACAGAAAAGGTTTTTATTCATCAGGCAGTCAAGAGAGGAGATGGAAGAACAAGTTTCAGATCTGCCTCTCCCAAGGTTAGGGTTTAGGGATCAGTTTAGTTCAGTCGCTCAGTCATGTCTGACTTTTTGCAACCCCATGAACTGCAGCACGTCAGGCCTCCCTGTGCATCACCAACTCCCGGAGTCCACCCAAACTTATGTCCATTGAATCGGTGATGCCATCCAACCATCTCGTCCTCTGTCATCCTCTTCTCCTCCTGCCCTCAATCTTTCCCAGCATCAGAGTCTTTTCAAATGAATCAGGTCTTCGCATCAGGTGGCCAAAGTATTGGAGTTTCAGCTTCAACATCAGTCCTTCCAATGAACACCCAGGACTGATCTCCTTTAGGATGGACTGATTGGATCTCCTTGCAGCCCAAGGGACTCTCAAGAGTCTTCTCCAACACCACAGTTCAAAAGCATCAATTCTTTGACACTCAGCTTTCTTTACAGTCCAACTCTCACATCCATACATGACTACTGGAAAAATATAGCCTTGACTAGCTAGACCTTTGTTGGCAAAGTAATGTCTTTGCTTTTTAATATGTTGTCTAGGTTGGTCATAACTTTCCTTCCAAGGAGTAAGCGTCTTTTAATTTCATGGCTGCAATCACCATCTGCAGTGATTTTGGAGCCCAGAAAAACAAAGTCAGCCACTGTTTCCACTGTTTTCCCATCTATTTGCCATGAAGTGATGGGACCAGATGCCATGATCTTCATTTTCTGAATGTTGAGCTTTAAGCCAACTTTTTCACTCTCCTCTTTCACTTTCATCTAGAGCCTCTTTAGTTCTTCACTTTCTGCCATAAGGGTGGTGTCATCTGCATATTTGAGGTTATTGATATTTCTCCCGGCAATCTTGATTCCAGCTTGTGCTTCCTCCAGCCCAGCGTTTCTCATGATGTACTCTGCATATAAGTTAAAGGAGTAGGGTGACAATATACAGCTATGACGTACTCCTTTTCCCATTTACAAGCAGTCTGTTGTTCCATGTCCAGTTCTAACTGTTGCTTCCTGACCTGCATACAGATTTCTCCAGGGGCAGGTCAGGTGGTCTGGTATTCCCATCTCTTTAAGATGGGTTTAGGGATAGTTATGGGATTAAAAGGCAGCGTAGTCTGAGGCATGGGGAAAGGTGATTGGAGGTAAGAAAAGTGGGATAAAAAGTGGTCTGGAAAAGTATATCCAAGCTGCATGACACTTTTTAGGAGGTGTGTTCAGAAAATGGTGGCATTAGGCTGTTCTGAGGGTGGAATTTTTGGCTCTGTGATGTCATACGGTCATCCTTTGGATGCTCACACAGATCCAGTTGAAAGGTCGGTGGTCTCAAGCAGTCTGAACTGCCTAAGAACTAGCTCCAAGTTCCTGAAAAACAATTTAAACAACAGTTACTCGAGTCATCCCTGCATCAGAGGTGATATCTCTTAGGAGGCTAGTGGAAGTTAGTTGAGGTAGGGTAGGTTTTTTTATTGTTCAGTCTCTCAGTCATATCCGACTCTTTGTGACCTCATGGACTGCAGCACACCAGGCTTCCCTGTCCTTCACCAACTCCTGGAGCTTGCTCAAACTCACGTCCATCGAGTTGGTGATGCCATGCAACCATCTAGTCCTCTGTTATCCCCTCGTCCCCTTCTCCTTCTGCCTTCAATCTTTCCCAGCATCAGTCTTTTATCATCAAGGGTAGTTTTGGTGAGCCTAATCAGGTTGACCCTCACTTTCACAATCAGTAGTAGCCAAGGAAGCCTACTCGTTGTTTAAAAGTCAACAATGCTAAAGAAAGTCTCTCCCAGGAGCTGGGGGGTGCACCTTTGAAAAGGGGGTCCAGGCTGGGTTGTGGATGAAGCACAGACTTCATAGAAAGGAGCGCTCACAATGTAAGTGCTTTGAGACTTCATCATTATCCAATTCAAAGCTAATATGTGTCTTTGATCCAAAAAAGGATATAAATTTCTTAAAAATTCAGCAGACATTTAAAAAATACATTAAATTTTACAAATAACTGTGTTGATTTGTAAAATAATAAAATTATTCTTGATAGGTAATAATTTTCTTTTTCACAGCTTCATTAATGTGATACATTTTCCAACCGGACTTGCATGAGCATCCAGTGGCTGACCATATGACATCAGAGGGCCAAAAATTCTACCCTAACAGCCATGTAGCATGGCTATGGTTTTCCAGACCACCTTTTACCTAGCTTTTCTTACCTCCAATCACCTTTCCTCATTTCCAGTGAAATGGGGACTGATCCTTGGAAGAAGGAAGGCAGTTTTGCAGAAGGTAGGGAAATAGACCACTTGCTTATTATGGGATAGAAGCAGGGAGAATGGTGAGAAGAGGAGCAAGCAGGACTTTGCAGACAAATGAATTATTTTCATATTTATATCTAAGGCCAGCTCTGCCTGCTTACAATGCAAATAGCAAACAATACCCAATTAACTGTTTTTCTCTGGGGAGAATGACTCTGACATGGAGTGTGATTATGACAAGGCCATGGAACAGCAAGTGTTTGTTGTGCAAAATTTGTTTTGACTAGACCTACAAGGCTGTTTCGATGGGCCATCTGCTAGGACATCTAACTTTGTTAGGCAGAATCTTTGTTTAACCTACATCTATGAACAAGGGGATGCTAAGTAAATTAATAGAGTAAACGAGGGACATCTTATGCTGATTTAGAGTGAAGACCTTCAGCTGAGGCATTTGTATTCAAACAATGGATGTGCTAATTATAAATATACTATCGGTTGAAGTGCCTCCACAGCTTGCCTTTCTGTGAGAGTGGTTTCATTGCTTTGTCCTGGAATATTTTGAAACCTAGTTCCTTTAGGAAAAGTTCTCTTCCTCAAAGTTTCCACTAAGTTATATAACCTTTTTTTCCCTCTCATGATTATGATGAATTACAGAAATTTCACTATATGAAAAAACCTTGAATTCAAACATCACAGCTTTCAGGAATCAATATGGTGAGCTGGAGGGAAGGTAGAAAGGAGGTTAAAATAGGAGTGAACGAAGAAGTGTACGTGCTTAGTCCCTCAGTCGTGTCCTACTCTTTGTGACCCCAAGGACTGTAACCTGCCAGGCTCCTCTGTCCATGGAATTCTCCAGGCAAGAACACTGGACTGGGTTGCCATGTCCTTCTCCAGGAGAGCTTCCTGACCCAAGGGTCGAACCTGGGTCTCCTGCATTGCAGGCAGATTCTTTACCAACAGAGCCACCAGGGAAGCCCAATGAATTTGCCAAAAGAAGTTCAAAGTAAAGAAAGAAAAGTGAGAGAGAGAAGGGGAAAATTAGAAAGAATAATGAGCAGAAAGGAAGTGGGATAAAGAGAAGCAAGGAAGAAAGAACTGTCGAGGTGCAAAGAAGAAGAATAAGATGAAGGGTGGCTGGATGGAGAAGAAAGCGAACAGTGGCAGGGTATAAGATTTCTTAATCATATAAAAGCTAAGTAATGTCAACTGAAAAAACGCATTATGTTTTATTCAGTGGACAAAACTGAGGACTTAGGCCCGGGCCACATTATCTGAGATAACTCTGGGAGACTGATCCAAAGAGGCAAAGGGGTGGAGGGGAGTCAGGATATGCAGGAGTTTTTGCAACAAAAACCAGGTAGTCAGAACATCAGAAGATTACTGCTAATTAAGAACAACCAGATATCCCAAGTTAACAAATTTAGCACTTTTCTGTGCATGGGAAGATGCAAGAGTCTGGGTTCATAGAAATCATTCCTTTGATCTGCACCTCAGCTATCTGGGGCCAGTATCCCATATTTTCACATTCCGAGTCTTCTGAGGTGCACCTTTGTGGGTGACCGCAGTAGTTGACCGCCAGCTGTGGGGAGGCATCCTGACTCCATCTTGCTTTCTTTCAGGGCTCACCATCAGGGCAGCTGTAATGTGATGGCTCAGTGGCTGCAACATTCTTTGTTTACTGATATGACAGACTATTTTTCATTCACAGTATAAATACAGCTAGCAGTGAACTCAGAATGAAGTATCTTTCAAACTTGCTCTCTTTGTTATTACTACAGGAAGCATCAGAAGGAGATTGAAAGATAATATAAACAAAGAAGAACAAGATAGCATTGCCCACCACCAGTTCTACAAGGAGTAAGTCATTATCCACTGCAGTTGCCCACCCACGGTGCTACCAAGAGGAATCCAGGATGAAAAATACTCTGAGTCACTCTGGGCTTTAGATAAACAGGCTTTTACATAGTCAGATGCATATCTCTAGAAGAATTTCAGTGACTCTAGATTATTGTGTCTTCCCATATGTAGAAAAGCATTAAAATTGTTAACTGATGTTAATTATTCTTTGTGATTAACAGTTTATCAAGATGTCTGCTTGACTCCATGTTTTCCCAGACAAAAATGTCATATAGAAATTGGCCTCTCCTCTAAGAGTTGGACACGACTGAGCGACTTTACTTTCACTTTTCACTTTCATGCGTTGGAGAAGGAAATGGCAACCCACTCCAGTGTTCTTGTCTGGAGAATTCCAGGGACGGGGTGCCTGGTGGGCTGCCCCCATGGGGTCGCACAGAGTTGGAAACAACTAAATCAACTTAGCAGCAGCAGCAGCAGCAATATCCTGGGGAGCAGTTCCTCAGTGCTAACTGAGATGCTGTCTCCTGGGCTCTAGTCCTCGGTAAGACTCTGAATAACACAGACTCACAACTCATACATTGTGTTTTTCTTTGTCAACAACAGGCACCTGAAAAAGGCTACTGTTTGTTCTGACTGCAGCTAATTGGCTTGACTATCTCTCCTCAGACCTAGAATTCCAGCACAGATCTCCATTAACCAGAATTCCTGTGGGCAAGGTGATTGAACAGGCTGATCTGGGATGTGAAAGAAATGACATGACCTTGGGAACAGAGTTCATGTTCAGGAGCTGTCTCTCCTTACGCCCTTCTTTCATCTCTATGCTGGCTGTTTCTCTTTCCTGTCTCTTTGCCTTCCTTTCTCTCTCTCTCTGTTGACCTATCCTTTTGTCTTTCTTTCTGTCTCTCTCCCCACCCCACACAATAAGACACACACACAGTAGAGGCGGAGTATAGAGTTGCTTTAGGAGGAGGCCATGCTTGGTGAGAGTAGGATGTCTCTACAGTTTATACAGTTTGTGAAAAAACTCTCAGACTCAGACAAGGACACTGCATATTCCTTATTCTCTGCCATATCTATGCATTTCTTTGTGGGTATAGCATAAGTATCAGATGATTTTTCCCTCTTAAAGTAAGTGTGCTTTAAGAGTCAAAGGCAGATTGCATGCTACATTTTTTCTTTGCTCAACCTACATCTGTCTGGGGCAATTTCTCCCTAAAGCTGAGATCTAGGTGGAGGGAATGTTCTCTTTGCGCACTGAGATTAATTTCCTGGTTGAGAGTTTTCCAGGGAAATTGATAGGCTTGATGAAGTCATTTGGAAGCAGATTAATGATAATCTCTTATTTTTCTTGGCAAATCTGGGAGACTAGACATTTTGGGGGATTGGGGCTGTTATTAGCGGATCCTTTTAAATCTACTGTACATTCTGCTCTCATTACATGATACCTGGACTCTGAGACCCATTATGTTAACGGATGCTTATTTTCTTGCCTTAGTTCCTTGTCAATGATTTTCCCTGAAGCTGGTTTCATTATAATTTTAAAAATACTACCTGTCTTTCTAAAAGCTTTCCCCTTCTCCTTTGGACAGGCTTATATCCGATTTCTTTCATATGGTTCTACTGAACTTCCCAGGTGCAGAGAGTAGCAACTGTACAGTTTCTGTCTAAAGTCATCTTTTTTTCACATGATTGCTGGGCAACAGTTGGGGAAGTTTATCGCTGTTAACCTTGGGCTTTTGTTGCAGAGATGAAGTACCTTAATCGGTTTATCCAGCATGATACCAGCATAATTTAAATCTCATCCTCATCTATGCACAGTTCATTGCTTTCACCCCAATATTTACAAGATGTCCTTCAGTCTTTTGTATTTTGCATCTGTTTTTTTTTCTGCCCGCGGTACTCTTCTTTACTTGTGTGTTACATGTACTTCAATGACCACTGCATACTGTGCTGGTATAGCTAGCGCTCACAATGGCTCCAGATGTGTTGTCTAATTGACTTTTTAGCTACTAACATTTTTGGTGGTGACATCTTGAAAATTAAACACAAGAAAAATGTGGCAGTTTTCTGGATGATCACTTTTATTCTTTTTTGTTTTCCTCTGAAGATTGTTCCTTCCTTAAAGCATTTTTAAAAAATATACTTTGCCTCCTTCTAATAATTTCAATCACTCCCATATTCTTAATTCTTCTCGCCTTTCCCATAATTTTCAACTCACCTATAAAGTATGTTTTTAATGTTACTTTTTAAAAAAGATTCAAAGCACATACTTTAGCAAAGAGTCAGACACAACTAAGTGACTGAACTGAACGGAACTGAACTTTAGATTCACAAGCTGGAAACAAGATTGCTGGGAGAAATATCAGTAACTTCAGGTATGCAGATGATACTATCCTAATGGCAGAAAGTGAAGAGGAACTAAAAAGCCTCTTGATGAAAGTGAAAGAGGAGAGTGAAAAAGCTGGCTTAAAACTCAACATTTGTAAAACTAAGAGAATGGCATCTGGTCCCATCACTTCATGGCAAATAGATGGGGAAAAATGGAAACAGTGACAGACTTTATTTTCTTGGGCTCCAGAATCACTGCAGATGGTGACTGCAGCCATGAAATTAAAAGACGCTTCCTCCTTGGGAGAAAAGCTCTGACAAACCTGCTGCCGCTGCTGCTAAGTCACTTGAGTCATGCCCGACTCTGTGTGACCCCACAGACGGCAGCCCACCAGGCTCCTCTGTCCACAGGATTCCTCAGGCAAGAGAACTGGAGTAGGTTGCCATTTCCTTCTCCCATGACAATCCTAGAGATTGTATTAAAAAGCACAGAAAAGGCTTTGCCTACAAAGATCCATCCAGTCAAAGCTATGGTTTTTCCAGTAGTCATGTATGGATATGAGAGTTGGACCACGAAGAAGGCTGAACACCAAAGAATTGATGCTTTTGAACTGTGGTGTTGGGGAAGACTCTTGAGAGTCCCTTGGACTGCAAGGAGATCCAACCAGTCACTCCCAGAGGAAATCAGTCTTGAATATTCATTGTAAGGACTGATGCTGAAGCTGACGTTCCAATAGTTTGGCCACCTGATGTGAGGAGCTGACTTATTGGAAAAGACCCTGATGCTGAGAAAGATTGAAGGCAAAAAGAGAAGGGAATAGCAGAGGATGAGATGGTTAAGTAGCATCTCCAACACAATGCACAGTGGACATGAATCTGAGCAAACTTTAGGAGATAGTGAAGGACAGGGAAACCTGGTCTGTTATAGTCCGTGGAGTCTCGAAGAGTCAGACATAACTTAGTGACTGAACAACAACAATTTTAGCTTTATTTTATCTTCTTGCTCTGCCCTTTCACTATTCTGATTTTAGCAGTCATGTTATCTATGGCCCAATTTACAGACAGATCCATTTCTTTTCACGCTTTGAACAAACAAGACTCAATGCCAATGGTATTCGTGGATGGGTGACTATCCAGACTTCATAATGTAGAGAGTGAATCACCGTCATTTACTCTTTAACTTTTTTTTTTAATATTCCCAACATTTGTTGTAAAAAATGAAACTCTCACAAATCATGAACAAGAAAACAACTCTTCCTTGTTTATACATCTGTTGCAAGAGGTAGCCCATCACAAAAAACTGTCGCTATTTCTTTGAAACTGAAGACAGCCAATATCACCTCCATAATTTTGCTTTATGGTCAGCAGGAGAAAATCTTGTGCAGAGCTTTGTATTAGCCCTACTTTTCTCTTTCTGTTTTAATTTGGATTCCCTACAGATCCCCCAAATTCTGGAGACTATTTTTTTTAAAAAACACATTTAATTTTCTTCCTTTAATGTAATGTTAAAGCTTACTGCCACTGTTGTGGATGATTGCAGCCTTCTTCCAGTTGGCTATTTTTCCTCATATTTTCTCACCCCAGACCAAAAGGTAAAAATTGGTCAAACAAGCCTTCAGAGAAAGTCACCATGTTAGGTTTTTCTTGCTCAAAAATATGCCTAGATTTTTTTTATTACTCACCCATTGAAGTCCTGCTTTCAATTTCCCCCCAAATTTGCCTCTTTAATTCGATCCCCATCCAACCACATTTTTCCTGTGGCCCCATATACACCCTTGTATTGTACTTGACTTTAGCACATGTGATGCCAATTCTGGCGCTCTCTCTCTCTCTCTCTCTCTCTCTCTCGTTTATTTTTGGTTGTGCTTGGTTTTCATTGCTGTGTGCAGGCTTTCTCTAGTTGTGGCAAGCAGGGGCTACTCTTGAGTTGTGGTGCATGGATTTCTCATTGTGGTGGCTTCTCCTGTTGTGGAGCACTGGCTTAGCCACGTGGACTCAGTAGTTGTGGCACATGGGCTTGGTTGCTCAGCAGCATGTGGAATCTTCCCTGATCAGGGATCAAACCCATTGACAAGCAGATTCTTAACCACTGGAGCACTGGGGAAATCCCAACTCTGGCTGTCTGGCTTGGAAAACACTTCTTTATTCTCTACATCAACATATTCTCTCTACAAACTTCACATTCACCCATGTAAACAGAGAGGATGTCAAACCGTAACTCTTCCTTGGCATTCTCCCTGACTGCTATAGATCTTCTTTTGTGGAAACTGAGAGCTTCATTATCTGAGAGGCTGAAAGCATGAAGTAAGAACAGATGAAAGGGTTTATAACAGAGAAGACTTTGTCTTATTTGTGAGATAGGTTGGATACTTAATTTTTCTACTTGTTTAGACTCTCTCAGGATAATTTTATAGCTGATGATTGCTGTTTTCTATCTTCTTCTCTGGTTTTATTTGGATTCTATTTGGAAGCTTCCCACCAATTCTGCTGAATTGGAATTTGAGTGAATGTGAGGACTACGTGATCATGACCCACAAAAGTAGGACCAATCACTTAACTTGTGGAGACCAGGGTAAAATGGGGCCCCCTTGTTCAAGAATTATTAAGAATTTCAAGACAGTGATATCAGAGGATTAAAGCAAGCATGAGATACCATGAACTGCATTGGTCACAGGCCCACAAATTTCCCCCCTCTCAGATCGGAATATATCAGACTAGTTCATGTCTCATCAGTCTAAAATAAATACATTTACTATATGCATTGAGTTGCATGGTTAGAAGTAGGACCAACCACTTAACTTGTGGAGACCAGGGTAAAACGGGGGCCCTTTGTTAAAGAATTATTAAGAGTTTCAAGACAATGATATCATAGGATTAAAGCAAGCATAAGATACCATGAACTGCGTTGGTCACGGGCTCACAAATTTCCCCCCTCTCAGATCGGAATATATTTGACTAGCTCATGTCTCATCATCACTAAAATAAATAAATTTACTATATGCATTGAATTGCATGGTTAGAAGGTCCAACTCAATGCATATAGTAAATTTATTTATTTTAGTAAGTTCCTAAACCCATAACCTTGAGCTACTGAAACACCATGTGATATGAGAATTTTGAACTCTGTAGGTGATTGTGAGAGATCATAAAAGGCAAGGTCAAATTGATGATCTTGACTTCTTAAAGAGAGTTATTTTGATATGGACCATTTTAAAGTCTTTTAAAATTAGTTACGATATTGTTTCTGTCATCTATGTGTTTTTTGTTTGCTGTTTTGGCTGTGAGACATCCCAATCAGTGAAAGAACTTGAATTCTTTTGTTGGAAAGTGAAGTCTTTACCACAGGACAGCTATAGAAGTCCCCAGTGTTTACATTCTAATAGCAAGTTCAGTCTTTCACATGATGAGACAAAAATGAGTATTTGTGCATGTGTGTGGTCGCGGGGTGGGGGGAGGCCAATAACCTTGAGTATCATCTGAACTCCACACTGTGTGCCAGGACTTCTAGAGAAAATCAGTAGGAGATATTGAGTAGCTATTACAAGCTTTTGACTGAAAGAAGTCACGCCAACTGAGGGATAAAGGACAGGGGAGGAGCAGAAGGTATAAGCCAGGTAGGTGTCCAGGGTGATGGCTGAGAGAGACGAGATTCAGGAATAGAGACCGAGGACTTGGATCAGCTATCAGCCCAGGGGGAGGATCTTGGGAGGACAAGGCGGGAGGCTCTATTAGTTATGGATAGGGGATGAGAAATGGAAGTGTGGAAGACATAGAGAGGATGATCTCACTCGTCCCATAGAATAGACATGTGGTGGGTGTTTTTATTCCTACTAATCCATCCCCGAACTCCTTGCTGATTCTAGACACTAATATCACCATCTTAATCTCTACAAGCATAAAAGTGTTTCTCCAGCACCAGGTTCATCGAGTCACAAACCAGCTCAGCCAACGTCAACTTCCTGGAAGTCTCATCTCCCATCACTGCTTTCTGCTCCCAAGAAGAGTGTGCAAGGACTTCTTGGCGGCGATGCATTGCCTTTGCTCCCTGCCTCTCTGCTGCTCGAGCGTGGGTGCTGCTGCTCTCCTGCCAACATTTTCCCCAGGGGACATACGGCCAGTGCCGCTTTCGCAGCGATTTCCACTCTCGTGGCTGCCGCTGCTGCCATCTCTGTGGTCATCCCCGTTGCTTTCGTGCCTGGTTCTGGGCCTTTCACCAGCCTGGGCCCTGGACCACAGCAGCTGAGATGCTGCAAAAGGTTTTGTGCTCATGAGCCAGGGTGATGGGAGTGAATACCTGCTTTGGCCTAACATGGCCTGGGGCTATGATCCGCTCTGTTTCACCCTCACAGACAGTTGTAATTGTTAGGGTCTGAGAAGCACGAGGTCTTCTTTATTTTTTTCCTTTTAAAAATCTTTATTATCTTCTTTTTTTTTTTTTTTTTAAGATTCCTAGTACCTCACTGGCCAGGGAACAAGGAGGACCTTCTGCCTTCTCATCCACAGCCCTGTCTTCCATCTCCCAGAGGCCTCCTGCCCTGGAATATCAATACAAAAGTGGGGATAACCAGGTAGATGGTGATGGTGGTGGCAATAAAAGTGGAAATTGCAATGGTTTCATGGGCAGATTTAGACACCTTTATCTTTGGGCCTTTTCTACACAGGACATTTAGCAGAGCCACTGGCCAAATTAACTCTAGGAGAGAGCTGCAAGACCAGCCTCAAAGGTGATTCTGAATGAGTTGGGGCAATGCTGTTTTCCTATTTCCAAGACAGTTCAGAACCTCTGTAGGCTATTTGTGCTCTGAAATCCATGGTTGCTGACTATGCCAATTATCCTGAGTGCCGTGTATCACAGACAGAGAAGGAAATAATTGTGAAAACTTTACTAGGGAGGGATCTATAATTCAATTTCCTAGGACTGTGCTGGACAACATCCAGGTAGTTTTGACTGTTCCTCCAAAACTTTTCTGAGAAGGTCAGAATCATTGGAATCTTTTATTATGTTGACCTATTTCCAGGATAAACTTGAGCAAATTGATTTTCTTCTCTTCAAAGCACAGATTCAAAAATTTCCTCATGTGTTTATATAGTCACTCTTCTTGCAATTATGTAATTCTCATCCCAGTTTATTTTATGATTATTTTGTTGTATCTTTCTTCGTGCAATGAGAGCTTCATGAAGACAGGGATTGTATAGGTCTCTTTCACCACTGCATGTCTAACATTTAGTAGAGTCTCTGGTAAAAACAGGCACTGAAAAATGTTTGCTGAATGAATAAATGAATGATGATGATGACCCAGTAGTGCCTTGCATTCAGACAGGATGACACATGTCTACAGGACTGGGGGGACAGGTCTGCCTCACTCACTATATGAACAGAGAAACCTCTTTGGAGAGACATGAAGCAAAGGAAAGAGGAACATCAAGACACGTGTGCCTGCTGTCACAGTCGACTCTTTGTGGCCCTATGGACTGTAGCCCCCCAGGCTCCTCTGTCCATGGGATTCTCCAGGCAAGAGAACTGGAGTGGGATGCCATGTCCTCCTCCAGGGGATCTTCCCCACCTAGGGATCGAACCTGGGTTTCCTGCATTGCAGGAGGACTCTTTCCTGCTAAGCCACCGGGGAAGCCCAACATCAAGACATAAACTAAGCCCAAAGGACTGTGGACTAGCGTCTGAGAGGAGGAAGGATTTTGATGATGGCGCATGTCATCATTCAGGTTTCACCCTGTCTGCAGCCTCCTAGGGCTGAGCTCTGGGGTGAGAGAGCTCAAATTATGCTCCAGTGAAAAGGAAAGGAAATAGAAATAAAGTATCTGCCGCATCGACGCCACTTACAGAACCATTACAGTGACCACAGTTAGCCCTGGAAGGGATGAAGACCCTGGGAGGTATCATGGTTAGCAACTTCGTGCCATCAGCACCTGGGAGGGTAGCACATGCTTGCGTGTGAGGGCATCCACAGTTGTGACCTTGACTTTGGTGAGCAGAGTAGCAGAGATCCCTCTAACAACACCGTTCTGGGGCAGGCAGCGCGGATTAAGAGAAATGGAGGATGCCTGTATCGTGGAGAGGATGCCCCGCCCTCTCTGGAGATTCCGCTGAGGCTGCTAAGAAACGTGGGTGGGGAATTTGAGCGGAACAGAGTGCTAGCAGGTGGCTCTGGGATTGGGCTGTGCTGCACTCAGTCGCTCAGCTGTGTCCTAATCTGCAACCCCGTGGACTGTAGCCCTCCAGGCTCCTCTGTCCATGGGATTCTCCAGGTAAGATTACTGGCATGGGTTGCCATGCCCTCCTCCAGGGGATCTTTCCAACGCAGGGATCGAACCCAGGTCTCCTGCATTACAGGCAGATTCTTTACCGCCTGAGCCACGAATGGGAGATTGTAATTTCCAATGGCGATTTCCCTCTCTTTCTGTTGATGTCCCCTCCACTGCTTTTCATTAGCTTGGTATATCCTGGAAAACATAAATTAATAAAAAGAAACTAATTGGTTAGGGTTGGAGTTATCTCCATCTGGAGTTTCAGCACAGGCAACTTTGCACCCCCAGTCCTGGGATCCACAATGCCTTCAGATCAGGGAACCTCATTTACTCCCTCACTCCAGAAAAAATGCAGCTTTAATTAAAAAAACAAAACAAAACAAAACTTAAAATAGTAGAGGTCCTACTGCAAACATCCCTTGTTTATCTGGCGAAAAATTGAATAGCTTTTCGGGTTAGGCTAGCGGTCCCACAGAGCATTATGTGTAACGCCAGGACTCACTTCCCAGTGGAAAATCACTTTACTAACAGTCTTTCCTTGGACTTAATTTCCCACCTTTCTTGGCTTGAATTCATTTGTGCAGTTCATTTGAGTTCTTATACATAGCGACCCCATTTTCCCTGTAATTGAGAAACTCAGTCAGTTGACTCCCCTCACATTTGCCCAATAAAAAAAAAAAAAAAACCAAAACTTGAATGTGATCTCTTTCATTTTCTCTTTCTGCAGCCTGGTGGTTAGTCCCATGCCCATCCAGTTTCATTCTCATCAATTCCTGCGTGCTCTTGGCCCACAGAGCTGGCTGACTTCCCCCAGCAGCCCCTTTTCTTGAGATGTTAACTGAAATAGTCTCTAAATTCTCCCACTTCGGGAAATTGGTCAGGTGCGGTGTATTCACCAGGCTTGTCAAACCCTGTCAGAGTCAGCAAATCAGGAACTGGAGATACATTCTATGTGAAGTTACAAAAGGCAAGCAGCTGCATAGTCCCTGGTCCTGTCAGCTCTGAATGTTTCCAGAAACAACAAAAAATAATTGTATCTTGAAATTTGGCAGGGCAGGGAGGTAAACACACTGGCTGCCTCCTCAAATCTTTTCCCCTTGCTTCTTTCTGGGGGCGGGGTGGGGGGGGCGGTCCTTGACGTGCTCTGCCTACTAGTGACCTGGAGAATAACTTAACTTTATGTTCAAGGTCTTAGGTTTCTTTTCCATGATTTTTTCATCAGATAATGAAGTTAATAACTCAAGGGGATCAGTATTATTAATTATTTGTTGTATTGATGCTCTTGATCACTGGCTAAAAGTGATAGCTTCTTTGATCCCTCAATTCCCCTCTTCAGAATAGAATGGTGTGACGGGGAGAACCAGAAAGTGCAGAGAGAAGAAAAGCCTTTTGTGCCGTCAGTATTCCTCTTTCAGTCCAAGGAACAGACTAGGATTTGCTGTGCGAGTGCTCCATCACTCAGTTGTGTCTGACTCTTTGCGACCCTATGGACTGTAGCCTGCCAGGCTCCTCTGTCCATGAGATTTTCCAAGCAAGAATACTGGAGTGGGTTGTTGTTTCCTTCTCCAGGGGATCTTCCTGATCCAGGGATTGAACCTGAGGCTCGGCCATGGCCACGTCTCCTGCACTGTAGGCAGATTCTTTAGAGCTGGACCACCGGGGTGATAGCCTGATTCACTACGGATGCTTTTTGTAAGATATTTCTTACAAAATAGCTTAACATCAGAAAAACGTGTGTGTGTGTGTCCTCAAATGTGGTCCCTGGATTTTTATGATGTGGTTCCTAGTAGAGATTATAGGGCTTTCTAATGAGGTTGTTGGTAGGGGGACAGTGAATGCTAGGCGACTAGAAAGGATGCTTTGTATTGTTACAGCTGGATCAGATGCCTGCCGAGGTTGGGATGAGCCGGAATGTTAAAGCAGCTCTCTCACTCTGATTAGACTGTCAAGCATGAGGCAAAGTAAAAACCGTAAAATAAGATGAATATGATGATGTGTGGGCTTCTCCGGTGGCGCTAGTGGTAAAGTGCCCACCTGCCCATGTAGGAGACATAAGAGACGTGGCTTCAATCCTTGAGTTGGGAAGATATGCTGGTGGAGGGCGTGGCAACCCACTCCAGGATTCTTCCCTGGAGAATTCCACAGACAAGGGAACTTGATGGGTTACAGCCCATGGGGTCACAAAGAGTCGGACATGACTGAAGCAACTTAGCACACACATGATGCTGTGTAGGGTTGTCAGTATCAGCTATGGCTCTGCCAACTAAGGGAGAATGTCTAACACATTCTCACACAGCAGCTGACACACCTTAGATGGTGGTGAGTCTGTGGATAAACAGCTGAGGATAAACATTCTGAGGCAGGATAGGAAGCCTGTGGGTCAGAGAGTTCCTAAAATTGAACTTTTATTTTTCTTCTAACCAGGTATTCCTCAACCACGTGTGTGGTTCAGTACCAGGTAACTTCTGAATGTCATATAGACATGCTAGAAGCTAATTACTTGCTCCACAATAGCTGACTGATTGGTGGCTGATGCTGTCCTTAGCTTGGGACTTGGGATTCAGGCACGTTCTAGAGATGGGGAACTGGCCATTTGTAGATTGAAAAGCTTTACAGATTCTTCTGGTTTTCAACTGTAGTTGGCTAACAAAAAATGAATAACATGTCCAGAGAAGATTTTATGTAAGTGCTCTTGAAACTCTTTTCTTACTCTGAGTGTGAATTCTTGCTATATCAGTTATTCTAATTAACTCTCCATAGGAGGAATACAAAGTATGATCTCATTTGTCTTTACAAATCTTGACCACTCACCTCCATGACATGTGCACCAGGATTCTGAACAGCCTCTCAGATGTTCACAACACTTTGTTTCTAACTTTGGTATCAGTTTTATAATCTTCCTTGTCATTGTGGTTTTGATTTGCATTTCCTGAGAATTAGTGATATTGAGCATCTTTTCATGTTCCTATTGATCATCTGTATGTCTTCTCTGGAAAAAAGTGTTTATTCAGAGCCTCTGCCCATTATTGATTCAGGTTTTTGTTGTTGCTGACTTGTATGCATTGTTTATATAATTTGGATATTAACACCTCATTGGATATAAGATTTGTAAATATCTTCTCCCACTGGGTAGATTGTCTTTTCATTTCCTGATGGTTTCCTTTACTGTACAGAAGCTCTTTAGTTTGATGTAGTCTCATTTATTAATTTTGCTTTTGTTTTTCTTATCTTTGGAGTTAGATACACTAAAGTGTCGCTAAGACAGATTTTAGTGAAATCACCACTTATGTTTTCTCATAGGAATTTCATGGTTTTGGGTCTTTAATTCATTTAGAGTTCACTTGCTGTGTATAGTGTCAGAGAGTGGTCTAGTTTCACTCTTTTGCATGAGGTCTAGTTTCACTCTTTTGCAGTTTTTCCAAACAATTTATTAAAGAGGCTAGAGCTAATCAATGAATATAGTAAAGTTGCAGGATATAAAATCAACACACAGAAATCCCTTGCATTCCTATACACTAATAATGAGAAAGTAGAAAAAGAAATTAAGGAAACAATTCCATTCACCATTGCAACAAAAAGAATAAAATACTTGGGAATATAGCTACCTAAAGAAACTAAAGACCTATATATAGAAAACTATAAAACACGAATGAAAGAAATCAAAGAGGACACTAATAGATGGAGAAATATACCATATTCATGGATCGGAAGAATCAATATAGTGAAAATGAGTATACTACCCAAAGCAATTTACAAATTCAATGCAATCCCTATCAAGCTACCAGCCATATTTTTCACAGAACTAGAACAAATAATTTCAAGATTTGTATGGAAATACAAAAAACCTCGAATTGCCAAAGCAATCTTGAGAAAGAAGAATGGAACTGGAGGAATCAACCTGCCTGACTTCAGGCTCTACTACAAAGCCACAGTCATCAAAACAGTATGGTACTGGCACAAAGACAGAAATATAGATCAATGGAACAAAATAGAAAGCCCAGAGATAAATCCACACACCTATGGACACCTTATCTTTGACAAAGGAGGCAAGAATATACAATGGAGTAAAGACAATCTCTTTAACAAGTGGTGCTGGGAAAACTGGTCAACCACTTGTAAAAGAACGAAACTAGATCACTTTCTAACACCACACACAAAAATAAACTCAAAATGGATTAAAGATCTAAATGTAAGATCAGAAACTATAAAACTCCTAGAGGAGAACATAGGCAAAACACTCTCTGACATAAATCACAGCAGGATCCTCTATGACCCACCTCCCAGAATATTGGAAATAAAAGCAAAAATATACAAATGGGATCTAATTAAAATTAAAAGCTTCTGCACAACAAAGGAAAATATAAGCAAGGTGAAAAGACAGCCTTCTGAATGGGAGAAAATAATAGCAAATGAAGCAACTGACAAACAACTAATCTCAAAAATATACAAGCAACTCATGCAGCTCAATTCCAGAAAAATAAACGACCCAATCAACAAATGGGCCAAAGAACTAAATAGACATTTCTCCAAAGAAGACATACGGATGGCTAACAAACACATGAAAAGATGCTCAACATCACTCATTATTAGAGAAATGCAAATCAAAACCACAATGAGGTACCACTTCACACCAGTCAGAATGTCTTCGATCCAAAAATCTGCAAGCAATAAATGCTGGGGAGGGTGTGGAGAAAAGGGAACCCTCCTACACTGTTGGTGGGAATGCAAACTAGTACAGCCACTATGGAGAACAGTGTGGAGATTCCTTAAAAGATTGCAAATAGAACTACCTTATGACCCAGCAATCCCACTGCTGGGCATACACACCGAGGAAACCAGAATTGAAAGAGACATGTGGACCCCAATGTTCATCGCAGCACTGTTTATAATAGCCAGGACATGGAAACAACCTAGATGTCCATCAGCAGATGAATGGATAAGAAAGCTGTGGTACATATACACAATGGAGTATTACTCAGCCTTTAAAAAAAATTCATTTGAATCAGTTCTGATGAGTTGGATGAAACTGGAGCCGATTATACAGAGTGAAGTAAGCCAGAAAGAAAAACACCAATACAGTATACTAACACATATATATGTAATTTAGAAAGATGGCAATGACGACTCTGTATGCAAGACAGCAAAAAAGACACATATGTGTATAGCGGACTTTTGGACTCAGAGGGAGAGGGAGAGGGTGGGATGATTTGGGAGAATGGCATTGAAACATGTATACTATCATGTAAGAATCGAATCGCCAGTCTATGTCCGATGCAGGATATAGCACGCTTGGGGCTGGTGCACGGGGATGACCCAGAGAGATGTTATGGGGAGGGAGGGGGGAGGGGGGTTCATGTTTGGGAACACATGTACACCCATGGTGGATTCATGTCAATGTATGGCAAAACCAATACAGTATTGTAAAGTAAAGTAAAGTAAAAATAAAAATTAAAAAAAAATAAAGAGGCTGTCCTTTTTCCCATTGTGTTTTTTTGCCTCCTTTGTCATAAACTGACCAAATTATTGTAGGTTTGTTTCTGGGCTCTCTTCTCTGTTCAGTTCCATTGACCTGTGTGTCTTTGTCAGTATCATGCTCTTTTGAGTACTGCAACTTTGTGATTACAGTAGAGTTTGATCAGGGAGCATGGTAACTCCAGCTTGTTCTTTCTCAAGATCATTTTGGCTCTTTAGGGAATGGAGTGTATTTTTTCCTTGGCATGACTATATATCTACTTCTCCTATCCTCAGTGCTGTTCCTTTACCCTTCATGTGGACACTCTGTTCATCTAGTATTCAGGTCTCCTTCAGAGGGAATTATTCCACATGCGGTTGTAGATTTGCTATATCCTTGGGAAGATATGAGTTCAAGATCTTCCCATGTTGCCATCTTGAACCTTCCCTCTCCTCTTCATTTCCTTCTTTCTGCATTTCTCTATTTTTTTTGACTCTCTACTTTTTGCTTTTATGTTATTTACTGATTAGTTCAAATGTTGGATTTGGTAAACGTTTTAGTATTTACATTATATATTACTCAAATATTTTTTGAGTTCCTAGTAAGTTCCAGGAACAGTCGTAGGCTTGCAGGGGGAGGGTTGTTGGAGAATTTAGCAAGAGGACATTCCTTGTATTTTAAATACTTATGATTTTTATAATCTTTGCTTTTGTTGTGAACTGCCTCACAGTATTTGGGGAGAATTAAATGTAATATGTACTTCATCTCTCCCTACTATTGTAACAACCCAAGCTTTCCTTTCCTACAAAAAAATATCTCTCCAGTTAGATCTCAAGTTCTGCAGATCACGTCTGAAAATTGCTTCTGGGCATGTGCTCTTATGGGCTTCCTTGGTGGCTCAGATGGCAAAGAATCTGCCTGAAATGCAGGAGACCTGGGGTCAGATCCCTGGGTTGGTTAGATCCCCTGGAGAAGGGAATGGCTACCCACTCTAGTATCCTTGCCTGGAGAATTCCATGGACAGAGGAGCCTGGAGGGCTACAGTCCATGGGGTGGCAAAGAGCAGGACACGACTGAGTGACTAACACTCTCACTCTTCAGCTGCTCTTGGGGCTTTACGTCTTCTGTTCCTTCCCTTCTCTGGCTTCTTTTCCATTTTTCCGTGTTTTTCTTTAGAGCCTCTTGAAGGCATCATCTTGCTGCTGTTGCTTCTTGTTTGCGGCTGGCCCCCTCTTTCCAAACTATCCTGCACCAAGGCCACCTTGAACAAGAGCATTCTGGCAACATGGGTGGAATCTCTTTTCCTCTCTTCCCCTACTCTCCAACTCCTTCTGCCGTGGTAAACCCCCAATGTTGCCTTACTTGTCCAGTGTTATTGTTGCAGGAGGTCATCAGGAGGATGTGACCATCAGTTGACCCATTTGCTGGACTGGGGCTATCAGAGGCTCTTTACCCCTTCCCCTGACTTGAACTGTATATGCTACACACTGTTCCCACAGTGGGAGCCAGCCCCACACAGCCTTGAGAGAACAATGTGTTATTGAATCTATCTGCGTATATATGTGACTGAATCCTATCAAGGTCTCTGGATAAACTCTCAGGATTCTGACAAGCAAGGGTGGTGATCTATTTGTCATGCAGCTGCCCAAGACAAGGCTTGTATGTAAGTTCCCTTGCTTATTAAACCTCCTGCATATCAATCTTTAGTGATCTGCCTCTTTCTTTGGATTTTCCTTGCCCTCCATGTATGGGGGCCAGTTTTAGATTTCACCTGGGAAGCTCCTGAGGTTTCAAACCCAACAGTTTCATAGAGATTTAATGAGACAGCTATACCTGTAGCTTCTTTTTGCACCTCACTCTCTGGAGTTTTAGTCCTTGCTTCTGGCGATCCAAACACCCCAGAGCTCCTAGTTCATCCAATATTTGTCTTTTACGTTAATGTACATCACTACAGTTAACTAAATGTAAGTATAAGCTGATGTGGCATTTCAGAACTTTTCCTGTGCTGCTGTATTGGCTTTATCCTCATTGATCAGCACTTCAAATAGTTTGGATGATGATATTTTCTATCAGTGCTACTGAAGTCATAGAGAAAAATTACAGTTAATGGTTTAGTGACTCACAAAAAGGAACATATGATTATTTTTCAAAACCCCTTATTTCCTTTCCTTGAAGATCAGGAAGTCAACCCCTGATTTTTATTGATTGGTTGGCTTTTGCCAAATCTATGTTATCTTCTTTGGCAGTTACCATGACACCCCAAGAAAAGGTAGTTGGTACTCTTTGTTTCCAATACACGGTCAAGAGAACAGTTAATTACTTGTAAGAAAGTTGAGAAAACTTATCATATTAGCATTTTAGTGCAGGGTATTAAACATTACACCAGGGAAGGGAGACAAAAATTGAATCTCAAAAATATTATGCTGAGTGAAATAAGCAATGTTCAAAAGAGTACCTACTATATGACTCCATTTTTATGTCATTCTAGAACTCATCTGGGGTTGCTTCTGGGGGACAGATTAACTTGGTGGGATGGTGGAAATTAGAAGTGTTCTAGATCTTGGTAGAGGTGGTTATACATAGGTTGACGTATTTGTAAAAAACGATTAAATTTTACACTGAAGATCTATGCATTTCACTCTATGCAAATAAATATCAATTAAAAAATTAAAAGAATTCAACTAGCAGAAGCAATAGGGTAAGGGATAAACCAAATAATCTTCTGCTTATCTTTTTGGTCAGCAACTTGGTACTCCTAGGAGACCAACCAGAAATATCTTGCTGAATTATTTATTACAGTCAGAGATAGAATTAGCCTTTGGATTTTGTAGCCATATCAGAATACTATGATGATGGTTGGGAGGGAAATTGATTGAGAAGTGGATGGGTCTTAGGCATGTAAGAAAACATCGTGAACCAGGCATAAGAAATGATTTACTATACATAACGTGCAGCAATTCTTTCCAGGATTCTGAAAGACAATTTGTCTTTGAAAATACCTAAGAGACTCTATGCTAACTTTATCAGTTAAGATAATAGGGAGGGGTGGGATGGGGGAGTGGGAGGGAGGTCAAAGAGAGAGGGGATATTTGTATACATATAGGTGATTCACTTTGTTGTACACCAGAAAGTAGTACAATTTTGCAAAGCAATTATACTCCAATTAAAAAAAGAGAGAGTAGGGCCACTTTGAGTTTACAAGATAAAAGATTTCTTTAACACTAGCCCATGCACAATTGGGAACTGGAACGTGAAAGTTCTAGGGTTAGAGGAGGAATCACTAATTATTCTGCCTGCTGGACCAGCATTAGTGGACAGACAGGAACTCACAGGGCAATCTGCAAAGCTAGCACATCCAGCTATTGAACTGGAGTGAAGGGGCAGTTCAGGGAATGACCCATGAGAAGCAGCTGCTGTGCAATTACTGCTTCTGTGTAGCCAAATGTTAGGTGGCTGATAGAACCAACACCTGGGATGGCGGTAGAGCGAAAGAGAGTTGAGACCCACCAGGCACCCCATCATCCTTAATAGTAGCTTACCACAAAGGCTTCTAATAGTTTTGTTTTGCTTCTGTTTTCTGGTCTCATGCAAGTTCCTCTTTCATCCAACTCTAACTCAGATATACATGTATTAGGAAACATTGTTAAACACAGTGTTCCCAGATTAATCAAGTTGAAATAGCAAAATTCAGCAAAGTCTTTCACCTGTAAAAAAGGACTCAGCTCTGACCAGAGGATGGGATACTATGGAGAGAGTGCCCATATTCATTTCTGTAACACTGTGATTCCCCCAAGGCTGTGACCTAGTTCATAATGGTAACCTCTGGCAGCTGTCTCTGTGCTGGTCTCCTGAGTAGTTGCATAAATATACACTGAATGAAAAGGACGGATTCTAAATCAGAAGCTCTGAGTTCAGGTCTCTTTCTGCCACTGTGTCACTTATCTGTCTTCTGGTTCTTAGCGTCACGCTTGCCATTTTGTATTCTCTGGATTGCACAAGCCTGGCAGTCTAAAAACGTTATTTCTTAAAGGTGCTTGACTTAGTCAATGGAACAACTTGTATAAGATCTTAAGATGGGAGAAAGAGAGCAGCTGTATTTTTTTCTGCTTCTGGCTTCAGCAGCAGGAGCTGTTGCAAGTGACTATGGAAATTAACAGTGAAAGCAACCAGTCAGAAGCTTCAGCAGAGCCGTCAGGAGACACCTGGGGTCCTGCATTTCTCAGTAATGCAGTGACTATTGGTTCAGGACAACGTCACTTTCTTTTCTGTTCATTCTGCTCTAATGATGATAGCGGTTCTGTGCCATTACTCATCATCTTCTCCTTTTCTCTCCTCTAGGCTTTTTGACACTTTGGTAGCCAATTCCTTGTCCCAAGTCACCTTCAGTTGAAATAATGAATGTGTTTGCAGTTTGGATGGATACAAACTGATGCAAACTTCTCTTGCTTTGGAAACTTCAGCATTTGGCTCTCAGTTACTGCAACTGGAAAATGGTGGTGAGAATTCTCAGGCTATTGTAAAGGGCTAAGGCAATGATGTTTGTAAAGGGGCCCTGAATATTGTCAACCAATCTGCACATATAAATTATTATTAGATAACATATGGTTTTTCTGAAAGGAGAGTAATATAGTGCTTGCATGCATGGGTTCTGCCTGGGTTCAGAGTCTCTTCAGCTATTGACCAGCTGCGAGAAGTTGGGTGAATAGCATATTTCTCTGAGATTAATTTTCCTTTATATAAATGGGATAATAATAGCACTGGTCTCACCAGATAGGAGGTATAAAGTGGGGTATCACATATAATATATATATATAAAGTGGGATGTCATATAAATATATATGTAAAATGAGGTATCACATATATAAAGTGGGGTATCACGTAAAGGCCCCTGGTGGCTCAGATGGTAAAGAATCCACCTGCAGTACATAGGAGACCTGGGTTTGATCCCTGGGTTGGGAAGGGAATGGCTACCCACCCCAGTAGAATTGCCTGGAGAATTCCATAGACAGAGAAGCCTGTCAGGCTACAGTACATGGGGTTGCAAAGAGTTGGACAAAGTCTTAATACACATCCCAAACCCAAAGTGAATGTTCTTTTTTCATCTTCTTCCTTCCCTCAATCTCTCCTATCCATTGTTGATCTATATATTTTTCACTGCTCCTAACAGTGACTTATATACATTGCAGACCCTTAATGTCAATTAAAATCAGACATGGTTCCTGGACTAATATAAATCCTTAACATGATCTTGAAACACTTGCAAGGCAACATATGGAAAAATGCAATAGTCTCATGACGTAGTGTAGACAGAGTAGAAGTAAACCTTTATCATAACTAGAAAAAAAGCATATCAAATAAGCTCATATGGAAGATTATTCTCCATTTCTAGAGGCACTTACAAGAGAAGATGGAGAAACATGGCATTTATTTTATGTCGCAGGGTTAGCCTTTAATAAAATTGAAAATACTTTTTCTTCTCTTTTTGTAATCTTTCTTCGTGAGCCCCTTCTTTCTATACTTCTCCAGACTTTTAATTCCCGTTTATATAAGAGAACACCAGAGAGCTCTCCTCAATTAACCCAAATGCATTTGACAACCATCTTCCCAAGGGCCTGTTCCCCTGTTTGAAAGGTAAACTGCAGTGGTGAGTATTTCAGACCTGGAGGGAGGCACTGTCATGCCAACTTGCACGGAGACATTTTTCAGCTGACGGGCCTGCTGGCATCTTTCTCATTACTCTGAGGAGGCATGTTCCCCATGAATATGCAAATATTTCACTCCGAGACATAAAAGATCCCTTCGAACTCAATCATGCTTCAAATCTCAGAGTGGAGTTTCTGTCAGAATTAATCATAATTTTGAAACTGACGTTCAGCAAGAGGAAAATTTGTATGTTCGGTTTTGCTCTCTTTCAACAGCTTTTGGCTCCAATATTTTACATTTAATTTGTGAATGACTTCATGTAAAATATGTTTTTTTGTTGTGCAAAAAATTTAAACAGTTGCTGGATTAGACCAATGACAGAAATAACATTGCTGGAAATCACAATCAATTTCTGTGACTTCATACACTGTTTTGTTCTACGATGATTATCTAAATGGCACTTCTTAAAAATTTAGATCCAGGATCACCTCAAAGTCTTTGCCTGTGCAGTCAAGTTCTAGAATATCAAAAGAGCTTGGAAATAATGATGACTAATTATGTATTCTGTGAAAACTGCAACTTTTTTTGGCACTAATGGTTTTGCTAAGGTGAAGAAAAGTTCAGGTTATCACCATCAGGTGTACAGCTCAATGTCTAAGACAGAAAAACAGAGCCTGGCTCCTTTGCCTCCTCCTCCTGTGTGTTTGGAACTGAGCAATTTCACATATCCACGAAGAAAATATTTCAAATGAGATGTCTAATACTGATAGTTTCATAATAATTGGCTTTCTGGAGGCACAGTAGGGTGTGTATATTTGCCTTTCAGGGTGTTAATCATGCCCTTCTCAACTCTGTCTCCAGCGTTAGTGGCAAACTTAGAAGACACTAGGGATACTCTACAAATGTGTTAACAAAAGAATTCAGATTGAGAAGTCTTGGGTTTAAGCACTAGTTTACCGCTTATCACTCTGCCCATTTCATTTACCCATTCCCTTTTTTCCTTTCATTCTACCTCCATAGAGAGAGCACCTGCCCCATGTCAGATGGTGTGCAAAATTCTAGGAATAGAGAAGCAAGAAATGGTTATGGGTGCTCCCTCAGCATCTACATGGAGGCGTAGGGGGCAGACGAGGTAAAGTCATGTGATAAATTCATGAAAAGGTGAGTACAGCAGGAAGCAACCTGTATCTAGAGAAAGTGGGAAAGGAAAAATCAAGGCTGACTTCTTTTAGGAGGCATAATGCTTAAATTAAACCCGCTTCCCTGGTGGCTCACACGGTAAAGAATGCACCTGCAGTGTGGGACACCTGGGTTTGATCCCTGGGTTGGGACATTCCCCTAGAGGAGGGCATGGCAGCTCACTCCAGTATCCTTGCCTGGAGAATTCCCGTGGACAGAGGAGCTTGGCGGGCTACAGCTCCTGGGGTCGCAAATAGTCAGACATGACTGAGTGACTAAGCACAGTACAATGTTTAAACTTAGTCCATCTTATTTAACTTTTTATTTTACATTGGGAGATAGCTGATTAACAATGTGATAGTTTCAGGTGCACAGCAGAGGGACCCAGCCATTACACATGCATGGATCCATTCTCTCCCAAATTTCCCTCCCATCCAGGCTGCCACATAACCTTGAGCAGAGTTCCCTGTGCTATGCAGTAGGATCTCGCCGATTCCATTTTAAATCATAGCAGTGTGTGCATGTCAATCTCAAACTCTCTACTTATCCCTTCCTCCCATCCTTTTCCCCAGGGAACCATAAGTTCATTCTCTAAGTCTGTGAGTCTGTTTCTGCTTCATGTATAAATTCGTTTGCATCATTTCTTTTTAGATTCTGCATATAAGGGATGTCATATGATATTTCTCCTTCTTTGCCTGACTTCTTTCACTCAGTATGACAATCTCCAGGTCCATCCAGAGAAAAACATGGCTTGAACATAGTCTTGATAAATAAGTAAAAGTCGGCCAGGTGGCCAGGAGTTAGCCTAGAGAGGAGGTGTTTCATTCCTATCCATTCCTATCCAGATGAATGGGTTGGTGAATTGAAAGAAAGTGATGTGGCTTGTGTGTAGGACCACATCAGGAGTTACCCTAGGGAAAGAGACTAAACTTTATCCTAAAGATGAAAGATGAAACAATTTAATGTGTGTGTTGGGGAGTGACATGATGGAATTTATGTTATTTAACCTGATAACTAAGCTTTTTATATCCATAAAATGTAGAAAGTACTAGCTATCTCTGAAAGTTACTATGAAGAGTGAATGAGATGATAAGCTCGAGGGTCTCCTATAATATGTGACAGAAATGTTTACCAGTATTATTGATATTAACTACACACACTTATTATGCATTTATTTCTCTAAGTACTCTATGTGAATTAAGTCATTTAATTCTTACTGTATAATTAACTGAATCTGTGAGTGGGACACCCACTTTGTATTGTTTTCGTAATGATAATGCTGGATTTGACTTGATTTCTCACTTAAAATATTCATTTATCTTGATGATAGTTCTAAATGGTCTTTCAATGAGCTAAAGAAGAAAGGGGTTTATTTTACTTTTCTCCAAATTCACCTACAGGTGGATGTGAAATGAGCTTTTGGATTTATATATATATATATATATATATATATATGGTCTTGCCTGGTGGCTCAGATGGTAAAACGTCTGGCTACAATGCGGGAGACCTGGGTTCGATCCCTGGGTTGGGAAGATCCCCTGGAGAAGGAAATGGCAACCCACTCCAGTATTCTTGCCTGGAAAATCCCATGGACGGATATAAAGGTGGATTAAGAACCAAATTACAGGGTAGAAAGGGGAAAGAAATAAGTGGTATCAACCAACACGTTTCTCTCTTCTTTCTTTCCTGCCTCAAGACAAGACACACCCATGGGCTTCTCTGGTGGCTCAGTGGTAAAGAACCTGCCTGCCAATGTAGGAGACGTAAGTTTGATCCCTGGGTCAGGAAAATCCCCTGGAGGAGGAAACGACAACCCACTCCAGTGTTCTTGCCTGGGAAATCCCGTGGACAGAGGAGCCTGGCGGGCTGCAGTTGTGAAGAGTCAGAAATGACTTAGCAGCTGAGCACGTGTTTTGGGTGAGATGCTTTCAGTGAGGTGGAGGTAGCTCCTGTCGAAGCATGCCTGGGCCGAAGTGTCTCTGTCCAGGGTCCTGGCCATGGGTTGCTTCTAGAACTGGCTCAGGTCTCAGGCCATTGTCTGAATAGGAAGGACACATCAGTCAAGTAAGGCCATTCTTATTACTCAATCATTGAAAAGAATCAAATAATGCCATTTGCTGCAAATGCATAGACCAAGAGGGTGTCATACCAAGTGAAATAAGTAAGACAGAAAAGCGAAGTCACTCAGTTTTATCTCTTTGCGACCCCGTGGACTATAGCCTATCAAGCTCATCCATCCGTGGGATTTTCCAGGCAAGATACTGGAGTGGGTTGCCAATTTCTTCTTCAGGGGATCTTCCTAACCCAGGGATCAAACCCAGGTCTCCCACATTGCAGGCAGATGCCTTACTGTCTGAGCCACCAGGGAGGCCAGGAAAAATACCATATCACATCCTCTATATGTGGAATTTAAAAAGAAATGATGTAAATTAACTTACAAAAGAGAAAGAGATTCACAGACTTAGAAAATGAACTTATGGTTGCTGAGGGGAAGGTATAGTTAGGGACTCTGGGTAGCTCTTGTACACACTACTATATTTAAAATGGATAACCAACAAAACCTATTGTAGAGCGCATGGCACTCTGCTCAATGTTATGTGCCAGACTGGATGGGAGGGGAGTCTGGGGGAGAATGGATACACGTTTATGTATGGCTGAGTCCCTTTGCTGTTCACCTGAAACTACCACAACATTGTTAATCAGCTATGCCTCATTACAGAATGTTTTTGGTGTTAAAAATCAGTAAGGCCATTCTTCCTCCTGGGCTCTGTCCTGTGAGAGTGTTTCCTCCTGTTCATCATAAGCAGATTTCCTCCTCATCATTTCATCTCCCCTAAGACTGATTTATTAGAAGTAATTGATTATTTATCACCATAAATAAAGATGATGTATCTTTGCACTGGTTCAGAGAAGTGAAGTCTAAATACTATTGGCTCAGTGGCTTCATTGTGTCAAGGGAGACGATATTTAGTAAATTAGACTCTGAAAGCAAATTATTCAAAGTCAGAATATTTGGTAAGACTCTCATTTTTCTTTTCCCCAAGCTGAGATAATTGTAACAATATTCTTAGAATTTGTAGAAATTCCACAAAGAGCAACAGCATTTTCTAAGTACCACATATTGTTTAGGTACTTACTATTTGTGTATCAGATACTAATCTTTACTCAAGGCAAATTGAATGTTTAATCTTAGCTCCAATGATGCAAAGCAAAAACAGTAATACAAAGGATTTTCAAAATCTGGGTGAATAAATCAGTTACTTAACTAACTAATTAATTATGATGAAGACTATTGAAGCCAAATTTTCTTTTATTATAGAAAATCTGCCCAGAGCTCAGTGCGATCAAATAACAAAAGGCACACTGCCGAACTTAATCCTTTAAAAATGTGGCCATTAACTAGTACTGCATTCTGAATGATGATAATTGTCAATCATATATATAGTTTATAAACAGTCTGTGACAGGACATAAAAATTTTAAAGCAAAGTCATAATTTTCAGTTGCATTTGGTATAAATAATGGCATCTTAGAAGTTTCTTACACACGGAAAATCTTTGATAAAAATTTTTAAGATAAAATTACATTTTTAATAAAATTATTACTAGTAATTTTCTATCAAAGAAAATTAAGAAGTAGAGTGCTTATTCTGCATTTTGGGTCTATTTTTCTAGTTAGCTACTAAATTGCTCACAGTCACAAAAATTTCTGGGCTTTATTGACTTAATTGTAAATACAAACATTTATTGTGCTTTCCCAATGTCAGCAGCATAATGAAGTTTTTCTGAAACAATGAAATTTTTTTCAGTGTCCATTAACATTTTTTAAAATTTCAAGGTAATAGATAAAATTAACAATAACTTTCTTTGCTACTTTTCTATAACCAAAAGGTAATATTCACTATACAGGCTTTGAAATTTCTCACCCAAGATTTTGAAACAGAAGCTGCTTCATGGAGGCTATAAATTTGCACATAACAGTATAAAGTAAACTTTTGATGAAGAAAAAGAGATGGCACATGAAAGTCTAGTAGAAGACTGGCTTCATTGCCTCATCTACAGCCCTCACTGAATGAGAGTATTCTCCTAACCATGAATAATCATGTAGGCTGTTTATCATAGTGATGCCACAGGGAAACAGAAAGAAAAGCAACAAAACCTTTTTGAAGTCTGGACCATCTGATAGGAACCACTAATCTGTTTAGGACATGCAGCCCCAGTGAAAATACGTGTCCAACGGTGTTTCAACAGTTACTGACAGCTAATTAGCAGCAAAAATGCAAACTTGCCGACTCTATTAACGGGTGATTTTTTGAAGGTGGGCAAGCAAGTGATATTTGGTATTTAGACGTTCAATATGCAGTTATGTGAATTTTTTCTCTCACTTTGAGTAGTATAGACAGTAAATTTTCATCCTGTATTGACCTCTCCCCTAAAAGCCACCATCCATCTTTGAACCTTACCTTAATACTCTTTTTCAAGTTAGTGCAAACACATTTTAATTTGAGCCCAAGGCAGGCAATTCAGAAAAGTAAATCTTTTAAAAATCAGAACTTGTATTCTGGTTATAGTCACATCTTTGCTTTGCTTCCTCAGAACAGATAATAGAAAGTTTACTAAAATCATGAGCATCAATCCTGAACAAGGGAGACAGGATCACTGGTGGTCTGGTAAGCCAAAGTCCCTGTGAGAGACCCAATAGATTTTAGACAGAAAAAAACTGAAAAGTTTTTTACAGTGTGTTTAGGAGTTTACAGGAAAATGAAGTTATATTTATCAAGTTCAAAGTGTTAGTTTCAATTAATTAATTTATTCTTGCATCCACTATTTTCTTATAGTGGATTGGGTGCTGTTTGGAATATATAAAAATAAAACTAATTTTTACTCAGGAAATTTCCAGTTCATTATTAGTTTTCTAGGTATAGATGGTATAGGAAGAGGTTCTGTTAAGGAAAATGATAATAAGAAAAAGTAAAAATTGTTTGTGACCTAGGCAGTTCTAGAAATGTGAAATTTATTGAACAAGGGATGACATAAAATTAGAAAGAAATAAGTACTTTTTTTTTTTGAAAGAAGTACTTTTATCAGTGAGATACAAAGAGGATGATCAATGTCAGACAAAGCTTCCATCAGTAAGATACCATAAAAATCATGCTGAAAAAGTTAGCTTAGTTAAGTTTTTTGTATGAAGCTAAATTGCCCCTTATCCTCATTTTTTAAATTGAATTTTCTAATTGTGTAGAACTCTGACCCACTTCTGAAAAAATTGTGTATTTATGGGTTATCTGTAGATGAAAGCTTTGTAAAGTCTTGTTTGAGGGCTCAGAACTTCACAGTCATTTTGGCTTCATGTAGACACACAATATCTGTTGGAAAATAAGAAGATAAGACAAAATTTATGGCTTAATTTTTAAATAGTTTGAAAGTATAGGACACAGCTAAAAGAAAATTTCTTGCCTAGAAGGATGCCAGTAGGTGTAGATGTTCTAATTTACATGAAAATCTAAGGTGTATTTCAGGCCTTATCTGTGAGAATTCAAGCCTCTTCTGCAAAGTGATAACCCAATTCATTCAAATTATGATTAGATGGAACATAAAGGCAGACTGATATTAAGAAATGTTTTGGGAACTGCATAAAGTTCTAGAACTTCGAAACTTCACTTTTGAAGATGTGTGAAATCAACATGACTTCTGAGATGACAGTGATAAAACAGATGTAGTACTTATTTTCCTGACTTTGGTTGAATTTTCTGACCTATGAAAGGTGGAAAATTAAATTTGCTTGTGTTTTCATGCATGTGTAACTCGAGGGGCATATCTGTGCAGAAATATGCCTGGCTAGGGAGAGTTTCTGTAACTGGCTCACTGCTTGTCTACCCTGATATCTGGATTTTGACTGCAAAAGTTAGAAAGGATCTCTTCATTTTAGCTCTCTAACTATGGCTATATTTGGAGGGACTTTAAAAAACCTTTTTATTTTGTATTGGGGTAGAGCCAATTAACATTGCTGTGATAGTTTCAGGAAAACAGTGAAGGGACTCAACCATGCATATATGCAATGATATATGGCAGCCTGGATGGGAGGGGAGTTTGGGGTAGAATGAGGGATGTTTTTAACCGAGGAGTTTATGGAGATGATAGAAAAGTCTAGTGGAGAATGCCTGGATGCTCACTAATGGGTGAGAACTTTATATAGTTGATTTAACCGCAACTTTTCCATTGCAGTGTGATTCCAAATCCTAATGCCTAAGAAAATGTTAAACCCAGTACCCCAGCTTCTAGCCAATATATTCAAATCTGTTTTTGATTCTTTCTTTCTTGTTCTGAATTTTTCTTATGTTCCAAACAGTTTCTGACATGTGCCATTTTTGAGCCAAGGTGCTGTTTCCTAGTATTAGAGCACTTTCGGGAAAGTTGGGACAAGTAATCAGTTCCTAGTCTGTAACCGCTTATGGTTTCTTTCTTTCTATTTCCCTCCCTCCATCCCTCCTTTCTTTTTCTCTCTCACTTTTCCTTTTTTTTCTTCCTGTGTAAAAGTGTTTTATTTCATAGTTCACCAAAAATTTAGGTGTATAGGATGCAAAGTAAATAGGCAGTTTTCAATCACAAGTGGATGGAACAACCTTTACTGCGGAAGCATATTTAATGTAAACTCTTCAACATTATGTATAAATATTTTTAATGATGCAGTCTAAGTTCTGGGTTTAAAAATATTAAATCTGCACATATAAGACGTTTGCAGTCAAATTTTAAGATCGATAAAGCCAAGGACTTCCCCAGCAGTTTAGTGGTTAAGTCTTCACCTTCCAATGCAGGGGTGTGGGTTTGATCCCTGGTTGGGCAGCTATGATCTGGCATGTCTTATAGCCAAAAAAATAAAAATAGAAAAAACCCAAAACCAAACCATGAAACTGAAGCAATATTGTAACAACTTCAATGAAGACTAAAAAAATGGTCCCCATTAGAGTTAGTTCTTTCTTTATGCTCTCTTGTGCATTACTATATTTTGGTATTGGCTACAATGTATACTGTGGAATTCTATTTTCATCAGTCTGCCCCCAAAGCATATATGCATATTACCCAGTTTCCTCAAGTCTATATCACAGCACTTGGTGCATACAGGCACCAGTATTTGCATGATCTTTCAGTGATGAGGTTATCAGTCTTGGGCCTCTCTGCATATTGGTCAGGTCAGTGCAGAGCACCAAGGATGCACAGGTCTGCAAGGCTTGAGTATTTTTGCAGGTTCTGCTGTATTTCACCATAGACTCCAGCCCATCATCATCTTCTGAGACGTTGATTTTCAGAGGCTATTTTTCTCTGCCACTATTGAAATCATAGGGATGGTTGTTTTAAAACAATCCTTATTGATACTTATTTGATTGTTTGATACTAACCATAGGGAAGGAGCAGATATTTTGAGGATTTCTTTAAATCTGGTGTGATGTGCTGACTTTTAGGTTGTGTATAACTTCAAAGGATGGGGAAGGGACTATTGCAAGGAACTGTGAGCATTTCCATAATTCTTTTAACGACGCTGCTGTGTTCTAAATCAGTGGTGGAGGCTGAGCGATCTGATCAGTCTGTTCTCAGTTCCTGTGAGGAGTGCAAGATGCCTTTTATGTAAAGCCTAAACTTTTGACTTTACCTGGGCAATACCATTAATAGCTCACATAAGCAGAAAGGGACTAAAAAAAATGGATTTGTTGTTTCAAAACAGACATGCAATTTTAGTTTAAAATAGCTTATTTTGACAATATTTGATGCAATCTATAAAGACCTGTAGATGCTGATTGTTCTCTATTGAAAATTATTTCCTGTTAAAAATAATCAAAGATGACTATTCTTTATACATGCACACATAGAAGAGATTCAGTAGATAGATAGTCTCAAACCTGCAGATAAAGAGCTTTGATTTTTGGCTCAGTGTCTATTATAGTTAATAAACTGTAGCTGTGATTTGGAGCCTCTTATTAGAAGTCTGTCAGCTTTATTCATAGGAACAGAATCAGTTTGGAGGAAGAAGTTTTGAACTTCAGGATTGCTGTCCCATTTTCACAATTGCAAACTCCTGTGATGGGAACTTTACATGCTCTTAGAGATTTTTTGAGCCAGGGGTACAAAAAAAAAAATGAAAAAGAAAAAAAAGAAAGAGAGAAATAGGAGAGTGAGAATAGAGACAGCTGCTGAAAGAGACCAAGGGAAGACCTTAATTATTCAGTGGGTCTTTGTCACTTTTCAGCCAGGGACATATTTTTGCAAAAAGAGGAAAACTTTGATTTAACTAAATAGCACATAGAACCCATCTTAATGAGCTTCTGCTTGAGTTTTCTTTATCTTTTAGAATGTCCTTGTTCTCTCTGAATCCCCAGATCTCTGGTCTTTCAGTTACAATATCATTTTTCAAAGGGAAAAAATTGAACAACCCTTTGCATTTTATAAAGTTTTGTAAGGCATTATCTGTTATAGATAACAGGCTTTTTACAACAATCCTTTGTATTTTGGAAAGTTTTGTAAGGCATTGCCAGTTGTGGAGTTGGGATCTTTACAAACTCTTGGAAAAAATAAAAACCAAAAGGGGGGAGTTCATTCTGAGAGATTTAGTTCTACTCTATGGGGTCGTGCAGAGTCGGACACGACTGAAGTGACTTAGCAGCAGCAGCAGCAGCTACTGCATGAAACTAGAACATTCAAAATGTGATAAAAATAAGGAAATGGTTAAATAAATTATGGTATTTATTTATGGGATATAATGGGATATAATATGGTATTTCTTATGGGATATAATGCAGACTTTTATTTTTTTGATATTTTAAAAATTGAAGTATAGGTTTTGCACAATGTTGCATAAGTTATAGGTATATGACACAGTGATTCTATTTTTAGAGGCAATATTCCATTTATAGTTATTGTAAAATACTGGCTATATTCCCTGTGTTGTACAATACATCCTTGTATATAATGCACATTTTGAAAGAGCAATATGACTATATCTAAGCATGGGTAGCAAACTTGGAGATTTAAAGGGCCAGCCTGAAAGGGCAGCTGGGGGTTGCAGGAGTCTGCGGTGTACTGAGAGTGTGCATTGCATCAGAGGGCCTCCTGCTTCTGGTTGGACAATGTTGCTGGATATTTTCATTGAAAGAAAATAATGACTTTGTATGATGAAACAAATACAATTTTTAAAAAAGATTTGTGAACTGCGAGCTTCTAGTCGGCAACCTCTAGTCTATACACAATGACCTGGAATGATGTCTGAGACAAACTGTTAAAGGAAGAAAAAGCATCCACAGAACAATAGATATAGAATAAACATTTATTTAAAAAACACTCTCCTCCATTACAGACGTGTGTGTATGTATGTTTGTAGTTGCATAGATAAAAGTTTGTAAAATACTCTTGGTTTGTTAACTGCTATTACCAGTGAGGAGGGAGGTGTGATGTGTATTTTGGGGGATGGGATTGGTATATTTTAGGGAGGCTTTTGTTTTCATACTGTACACTTGTTGTATTCATTGGCATTTAAAAACTATAGTGTTTTTGTGTATTGCTGTTGAAATTAAAAGCTCATTAAAACTGGATCTCAATGTTCAATTGCAAAAAAAAAAATCTTGAAAAAGATTGGTAAAGCCAATTTCAAGCTACTTTTATTTTGAGTACAAGTTCACCATTACAAATATATGATGCTAACTAATGAAATAGTAATCCTCAAAGATCTTTGCTTTGTCCCACACAGACACATTTGTAATCTGAGTCCATGTGTTAAGTTTCCTTTCTGTGGTTACTCTTAAAATTACAGTGGTCATGCATTGAGTTCCATATGCATTTCTAACACCTCCTTTATCTCAGCCATCCCATACTTTGCCATTCTCTTCTTTCTGGAAAAAAATAGTGCAGTGATCCCAGATATGATCATTATTGCCATGACCACAATGGTAGTAACAACACCAACTTTTAGACCTCGTATTAAAAATCCAGGTGCTTTCGGTGATGACCCAGAGAGATGGTATGGGGCGGGAGGTGGGAGGGGGGTTCGTGTTTGGGAACGCATGTACACCCATGGGGATTCATGTCAATGTATGGCAAAACCATACAGTATTGTAAAGTAAAATAAAGTAAAAATAAAAGACAAAAAAAAAATACAAAAAAAAAAAAGAAAAAAAAATCCAGGTGCTTAAAAAAAAACAATACTGGGGTGTAGTGCTTTATAATGTTGTGTTAATTTCTGCTGTACAACAATGTGAATTGGCTATATGTATACATATACCTTCTTGCTAGTGAGCCTCCCCCCAACCCCACCTCCCTAGGTCATCACAGCACTGATCAGAGCTCCTTGAGCTATATAGCAGTTTGCCACTTGCTGTTTTACATATGGCTTTAAAAAATTAGCATAGTAAATTAAAGTTTGACCAGGACTCAGGCATTCGGATTTACCTTAAATATTTTAAAGGCCTTATATGAGGTGTTTGTAAGGAAACATTTTCTAAAACGTCTGCCAATAATTACTAATGGCTTTTGTTCTTTCTTCGTTTGCCAGGACAGTGTTTTTGCAACAGTCTGATTCACATAAGAAACACATTTTACATTGTTATTCCTTACACAAACGTGCACATATACTAATGAAACAGAAGTGAGATCATGGTAAAGTATTTTCATCATTGTGATCCACAATGCACTCACCCATGTTTCCATCCTAGTCTCATCTATTTCATTAAGAAATATGGTTTGAACTTATAAAATTGATTTAATGACAGGTTTACATCAAACCTCAGTTGATAAGCAGTCCGACTTTTTGCGACCCCATGGACTGTAGCCCGCCTGGCTCCTCCATCCATGGGATTCTCCAGGCAAGAGTACTGGAGTGGGTTGCCATTTCCTTCTCCAGGGGATCTTCCTGACCCAGGGATCGAACCCGGGTCTCCTGCATTGTAGGCAGACGCTTTACCATCTGAGCCACCAGGGAAACCCAAGAAATATGGTTTGAACTTATAAAATTGATTTAAGGACAGGTTTACATCAAACCTCAGTTGATAAGCAGTTGCTTAGAAACACACCTTGGCTTCCTCTCCAGCCACTTTCTGTTTTCAAGCTCCCCTGTCTCCTCCTGTCTTGATGGAAGGAGTCCCAGGAGTCAGTTCCTTTTGGCAGGAAGAGTGACATCTGGGGCTAGGTCTGTGTTGAGCATTTTTCATTCTTGGTTAGAACCACAGACACCACAGCACCTGTTATTAAATTCACCAAGTGTCCCTCCTGGAAAATGCAATAACTTTCTCAGCAGTCTGAGGCTCACTCTGCACTCTTTCACCCCATCCATCGTTGTATGGCTCTACAAGGGACTTTCTGACATGTTTTCTTATTTTCTGACAGTGGTCCTGCTATGCTTGGGTTGTGTTAGGGTTCATGGGGCAGAATGAGCTGATGTGCTCTAGATTCCATTCTGACTTCTAAGCTATAAGCCATGATAGGTGATGCCCAGGAAAATACATTTTCTCCCTCAGATTTATTGAGATATTAATGATATACAATATGTAAGTTATATGTCATATAACAATGTGATGATTTGATACACACACACATATATACACATTGCAAAATGGTTATAGCAATAAGGTTAGTTAGCACCTCCATCTCCTAATGCAGTCACATTTTTGTATGTATGTATGTATGTATGTATGTATGTATGTATGTATGTATGTGTGTGTGTGTAGGTTATTCCCTCAGTTGTTTGTGTCCAACTCTTTGTGACCCCATGGACTGTAGCCCACCGGGCTCCTCTGTCCAGGGAATTCTCCAGGTAAAAATACTGGAGTGGGTTGCTGTTCCCTTCTCCAGAGGATCTTTCCAACGCAGGGATCAAACCTGGCTCTCCTGCATTGTAGGTGGATTCTTTACCATCTAAGCCACCAGGGAAGCCCATATGTGATATTTAAGATTTACTTTCTAAACATGTTTCAAGTATATAAAGCATTGTTGTTAATTACAGTCAGCACACTGTACCTTGGGTCCTCAGAATGGATTAATCTTATAGCTGGAAGTTTCTACCCTTCAACCAAAATCTCTCCATCTCCCCAGTCCCCAGCCTCTGGCAACTACTTTTTTTTTTTTTCCCCAGTCAGGGTTTCTAATGATTTTATTTATTTCTTAGTTTTGGCTGTGCTGGGTCTTCTTTGCTGCACGGCTTTCTCTAGCTGCAGCAGGCAGGAGCTATTCTGTAGTCGCAGTGCATGGACTTCTCATTGTGGTGGCTTCTCTCGTTGGGGAGCACAGGCTTTCAGTCTGCGAGCTTCAGTATTTGCAGCATGTGACTCAGTGGTTGCAGTTCTTAGGGTCTAGAGCACACACTCAGTAGTTGTCCCTTGGCATTTGTGATCTTCCTAGACCAGGGGTCGAGTCTGTGTCTCCTGAATTGGCAGGTGGATTCTTTACCACTGAGCCACCAGGGAAGCCTCTACTTTCTGTTTCTATGAGTTTGGCCTTTTTAGATCACATAAATATGTGTCTAAATAGATCACATACAGAATTTGTGATCACAGATCTTTGTCTAAATCGATCACATACAGCATTTGTCTTTGTCTCACTTATATCTCTTAGCCTATTGCCTCTGTGTCTGTTCATGTGGCTGCAACTGGCAGGATTCCCTGCTTTTCCTTCTTTTTACATAGAATAACGATGGAATAACATTCCATTATTTCTATGTCTCTGTTCCTGTTTCTGTCTCTCTCACACACTCTCTATTCATTCATATACCCCAATTAAAATAAAAGATAAGCTCAGGAAAATGTAGCTTTTGGGGACATCTCTAGTGGTTTAATGGTTAAGACTCCTTGCTTCCACTGCAGCAAGCACGAGTTTGATCCCTGTTCCAGGAACTAAGATCCTACAAGCCTTGCCACTCTTGGGTAAAACGTTAAGAAAAACATATATGTAGCTTTTAAAACTAAAGATTCACTTGAAATGCTTTGATAAGTCTTGTGTGACTTGTCCTAAATGAAGGTAAAATTTCAAAATACATATTATATCTGCTCTGTGGTATTGATATTCATAATATTAATAGACTAAAATCATACAAAATACATATATAATACCCAAGTACATTTAAACAGAATGATCACTGTTAGATGATTTTTTGATGTAGAGTTGTCTGCTGTGATACGTATTCTCATTTTCAATACAAGAAGGAATAGATTTAATTTCCTTTGTGGAGGAAAGACTTCCTGGGAAAAATCCAACAGGCTCCATAGAAATTCATATCACAAGAAGGAGACCTCTTACTTAGCATTTGTCCTATTATTACTAGATAAATATCCTGGAGTATTTAAGAGAAAAATGCTAAAAATTAGCAGCGGTGTAATTTCCTTTCCATTCAAATTTAATGACTTGCTTCACTGATGAATCTTTGTACCTTTCACTGCCCAAACTTTGGTGGTCAACTTTTCTTGTTATTAATGAAAGTAATTAAAAGAAACAATTATAGATCTTTCTGTGGAATTTAAGCCATTTCATCAAATATTCTAAAAGTTTCCATTTCACCTGATAGAGGACTTGAAAAAAATGTCCTTGAGGAACAAACCTTAGAGCCCAATATTATACCACCTCTATGCATAGTTCATTACCCTACAAGAAATTATGCCCTTGGAAATTGCCAGCAACTATTTTTAGAAAGAACAATGTATTCTTATTCACAGTGGTTAGTAGAAAAAAGAACGTGAAACTACTTTAGAGGACAAAACAGATGTCTTAGAATTTATTTAATTACGCTGCTTCTGGTGTCCCAAACTCACTTTCAATTAATAAAAAGTTTTAGAACTTTTTCACACTTTATGTTGAAAACAAAATAGTAAAAAAACTTTCTTGATAATATTCATGCAAAATTTGTTTTTTTTTATTGGTTCCTTTCTATCTTATGTCTGAAGTCGTTTTTTTTTTAAATTTTTATTTTTATTTTTTTTAAAATTTTAATTTATTTTATTTTTTTTTATTTTTAAATTTTAAAATCTTTAATTCTTACATGCATTCCCAAACATGAACCCCCCTCCCACCTCCCTCCCCATAACATCTTTCTGGGTCATCCCCATGCACCAGCCCCAAGCATGCTGCATCCTGCGTCAGACATAGACTGGCGATTCAATTCACATGATAGTATACATGTTAGAATGTCATTCTCCCAAATCATCCCACCCTCTCCCTCTCCCTCTGAGTCCAAAAGTCCGTTATACACATCTGTGTCTCTTTCCCTGTCTTGCATACAGGGTCGTCATTGCCATCTTCCTAAATTCCATATATATGTGTTAGTATACTGTATTGGTGTTTTTCTTTCTGGCTTACTTCACTCTGTATAATCGGCTCCAGTTTCATCCATCTCATCAGAACTGATTCAAATGAATTCTTTTGAACGGCTGAGTAATACTCCATTGTGTATATGTACCACAGCTTTCTTATCCATTCATCTGCTGATGGACATCTAGGTTGTTTCCATGTCCTGGCTATTATAAACAGTGCTGCAATGAACATTGGGGTACATGTGTCTCTTTCAATTCTGGTTTCCTCGGTGTGTATGCCCAGAAGTGGGATTGCTGGGTCATAAGGTAGTTCTATTTGCAATTTTTTAAGGAATCTCCACACTGTTCTCCATAGTGGCTGTACTAGTTTGCATTCCCACCAACAGTGTAGGAGGGCTCCCTTTTCTCCACACCCTCTCCAGCATTTATTGCTTGCAGATTTTTGGATTGCAGCCATTCTGACTGGTGTGAAGTGGTACCTCATTGTGGTTTTGATTTGCATTTCTCTAATAATGAGTGATGTTGAGCATCTTTTCATGTGTTTGTTAGCCATCCATATGTCTTCTTTGGAGAAATGTCTATTTAGTTCTTTGGCCCATTTTTTGATTGGGTCGATTATTTTTCTGGAATTGAGCTGCATAAGTTGCTTGTATATTTTTGAGATTAGTTGTTTGTCAGTTGCTTCATTTGCTATTATTTTCTCCCATTCAGAAGGCTGTCTTTTCACCTTGCTTATATTTTCCTTTGTTGTGCAGAAGCTTTTAATTTTTTTTTTGCATTTTATTTATTTTAGTTTTTTTTATTTTTAGTTTTTTATTTTTTACATTTTAAATTCTTTAATTCTTACATGCATTCCCAAACATGAACCCCCCTCCCACCTCCCTCCCCATAACATCTTTCTGGGTCATCCCCATGCACCAGCCCCAAGCATGCTGCATCCTGCGTCAGACATAGACTGGCGATTCAATTCACATGATAGTATACATGTTAGAATGTCATTCTCCCAAATCATCCCACCCTCTCCCTCTCCCTCTGAGTCCAAAAGTCCGTTATACACATCTGTGTCTCTTTCCCTGTCTTGCATACAGGGTCGTCATTGCCATCTTCCTAAATTCCATATATATGTGTTAGTATACTGTATTGGTGTTTTTCTTTCTGGCTTACTTCACTCTGTATAATCGGCTCCAGTTTCATCCATCTCATCAGAACTGATTCAAATGAATTCTTTTGAACGGCTGAGTAATACTCCATTGTGTATATGTACCACAGCTTTCTTATCCATTCATCTGCTGATGGACATCTAGGTTGTTTCCATGTCCTGGCTATTATAAACAGTGCTGCAATGAACATTGGGGTACATGTGTCTCTTTCAATTCTGGTTTCCTCGGTGTGTATGCCCAGAAGTGGGATTGCTGGGTCATAAGGTAGTTCTATTTGCAATTTTTTAAGGAATCTCCACACTGTTCTCCATAGTGGCTGTACTAGTTTGCATTCCCACCAACAGTGTAGGAGGGTTCCCTTTTCTCCACACCCTCTCCAGCATTTATTGCTTGCAGATTTTTGGATCGCAGCCATTCTGACTGGTGTGAAGTGGTACCTCATTGTGGTTTTGATTTGCATTTCTCTAATAATGAGTGATGTTGAGCATCTTTTCATGTGTTTGTTAGCCATCCGTATGTCTTCTTTGGAGAAATGTCTATTTAGTTCTTTGGCCCATTTTTTGATAGGGTCGTTTATTTTTCTGGAGTTGAGCTTCAGAAGTTGCTTGTATATTTTTGAGATTAGTTGTTTGTCAGTTGCTTCATTAGCTATTATTTTCTCCCATTCAGAAGGCTGTCTTTTCACCTTGCTTATATTTTCCTTTGTTGTGCAGAAGCTTTTAATTTTAATTAGATCCCATTTGTTTATTTTTGCTTTTATTTCCAGCATTCTGGGAGGTGGATCATAGAGGATCCTGCTGTGATTTATGTCTGAGAGTGTTTTGCCTATGTTCTCCTCTAGGAGTTTTATAGTTTCTGATCTTACATTTAGATCTTTAATCCATTTTGAGTTTATTTTTGTGTGTGGTGTTAGAAAGTGATCTAGTTTCATTCTTTTACAAGTGGTTGACCAGTTTTCCCAGCACCACTTGTTAAAGAGATTGTCTTTACTCCATTGTATATTCTTGCCTCCTTTGTCAAAGATAAGGTGTCCATATGTGTGTGGATTTATCTCTGGGCTTTCTATTTTGTTCCATTGATCTATATGTCTGTCTTTGTGCCAGTACCATACTGTCTTGATGACTGTGGCTTTGTAGTAGAGCCTGAAGTCAGGCAAGTTGATTCCTCCAGTTCCATTCTTCTTTCTCAAGATTGCTTTGGCTATTCGAGGTTTTTTGTATTTCCAAACAAATCTTGAAATTATTTGTTCTAGTTCTGTGAAAAATATGGCTGGTAGCTTGATAGGGATTGCATTGAATTTGTAAATTGCTTTGGGTAGTATACTCATTTTCACTATATTGATTCTTCCAATCCATGAACATGGTATATTTCTCCATCTATTAGTGTCCTCTTTGATTTCTTTCATCAGTGTTTTATAGTTTTCTATATATAGGTCTTTAGTTTCTTTAGGTAGATATATTCCTAAGTATTTTATTCTTTTTGTTGCAATGGTGAATGGAATTGTTTCCTTAATTTCTTTTTCTACTTTCTCATTATTCGTGTATAGGAATGCAAGGGATTTCTGTGTGTTGATTTTATATCCTGCAACTTTACTATATTCATTGATGAGCTCTAGTAATTTTCTGGTGGAGTCTTTAGGGTTTTCCATGTAGAGGATCATGTCATCTGCAAACAGTGAGAGTTTTACTTCTTCTTTTCCAATTTGGATTCCTTTTATTTCTTTTTCTGCTCTGATTGCTGTGGCCAAAACTTCCAGAACTATGTTGAATAGTAGCAGTGAAAGTGGACACCCTTGTCTTGTTCCTGACTTTAGGGGAAATGCTTTCAATTTTTCACCATTGAGGATAATGTTTGCTGTGGGTTTGTCCTCAATCGTTTTTTTTTTTTAAAAAAGAATAAATGCACTTACTGCATTGCTTTAGTACACATTTGCCTTTTTAAAAAAAATTGGAGTATAATTGCTTTGCAGTGTTGCATTAGCTTCTGCGATACAACAAAGTAAATCAGTCATATGTATATATATCCCTTCCCTCTTAAGCCGCCCTCCCAGCCCCATTATCCCACCGCCTAGGTCAGCAGAGAGCACAACACGGATTTCCCTGTGCCTTATAGCAGCTTCCCACTAACGATTTATTTTACACATGGTAGTTTCTCCCTGAAATTGAGACTAATATCACCAATTTTGCTTACTCTTTGGCTACTAAGTAGACATTAGATTGTAAATACATTTAAAATACAGTAATTGCCATGGATGGGAATACCAGACCACCTGACCTGCCTCTTGAGAAACCTGTATGCAGGTCAGGAAGCAACAGTTAGAACTGGACATGGAACAACAGACTGGTTCCAAATAGGAAAAGGAGTACGTCAAGGCTGTATATTGTCACCTGGCTTATTTAACTTATATACAGAGTACATCATGAGAAATGCTGGGCTGGAAGAAGCACAAGCTGGAATCAAGATTGCCGGGAGAAATATCAATAACCTCAGATATGCAGATGACACCACACTTATGGCAGAAAATGAAGAAGAACTGAAGAGCCTCTTGGTGAAAGTGAAAGAGGAGAGTGAAAAAGTTGGCTTAACGCTCAGCATTCAGAAAACGAAGATTGTGGCATCTGGTCCCATCACTTCACTGGAAATAGATGGGGAAACAGTGGAAACAGTGTCAGACTTTATTTTTTTGGGATCCAAAATCACTGCAGATGGTGATTGCAGCCATGAAATTAAAAGATGCTTATTCCTTGGAAGGAAAGTTATGACCAACCTAGACAGCATATACAAAAGCAGAGATATTACTCTGCCAGCAAAGGTCTGTCTAGTCAAGGCTATGGTTTTTCCAGTGGTCATGTATGGATGTGAGAGTTGGACTTTGAAGAAAGCTGAACGCCTAAGAATTGATGGTTTTGAACTGTGGTGTTGGAGAAGACTCTTGAGAGTTCCTTGGACTGTAAGGAGAGCCAACCAGTCCATCCTAAAGGAGATCAGTCCTGGGTCTTCATTGGAAGTACTGATGCTAAAGCTGAAACCCCAATACTTTGGCCACCTCATGGGAAGAGTTGACTCATTGGAAAAGACCCTGATGCAGGGAGGGATTGAGGGCAGGAGGAGAAGGGGATGACAGAGGATGAGATGGCTGGGTGGCATTACCAACTCTATGGACATGAGTTTGAGTAGACTCCGGAAGTTGGTGATGGACAGGGAGGCCTGGCATGCTGCAATTAATTGGGTCACAAAGAGTCGGATACGACTGATTGACTGAACTGAACTGAACTGAATTGCCATGGGATTACTACATTTTAAATGTATTTACAATCTAAAGTCTACTTAGTAGCCAAAGTGCAAGCAAAGTTGGTCCTATCAGTCTCAGTTTTTTGGGGAAATTGTCTGTATGCTGGAGAGTGTGCTTTTTAATCATTCAACATTGAACTTAATTTTAATAGAGGAATTAATCAAGTCACCAGCAATTATAACCTGGAAGAACATTGCTGTGCTGCAGGCTTGCGAGGGGAATGATGGGAAAAGAGGAGGGAAAGCAAATCTGAATTGAGGGGTGTGTAGCCAGAACATGAGCTAAGAAAACCATACTGGAGGGGTTAGAGCTTGACCTGAGGGCTGAACGATGTGTGGGATCTGCGCAGAACAAATCAAATATAAGAAGAAACTTGTGTCCATGCCCCAAAATTGGTGCAAAAGACGCAGTTTGGAAGGCTGAGAGATTCCACTGATGAGGAAAGAAGCAGTGGCTACATCATGACAGGCCTTACATGATGCTCTACGAAATTAGAACCTCACCTTGAAAGATTTAGGTAGGTGAGGGAAATGATGATATTTCTACTTATAAAGATGTATTTCCATGCTGCAGGAATCATGATAAGCATCATCAGGGATTTTTTTTTCAATTGTGCACTTGCTATGTCCCAGAGATTGTTATTATAGGTAACCCTCAAGGCAGCACTAGTCATTTTATAGCCTACAAAATAGGCTCTGAATTGTTGTTACTTGCTTAGGGTACACATGTTGGGAGAGGCTGAACTTGAATGGAGATTAAGATGGTACAGCTGACAGTAACTTGATTTCCCTGAACACTGTGCAGTCTGCCTTCCATAAATCCTAAAGGAACCTAAAGTTAAGCAGATCAAAATCAATGAATTTTCATAAACTCTCAAACATATTCATTTGGAGAGGTTGTTTCATTTTCCATGATTTTCTGTTAGACTTGCTTGCCCAATTACGTGCACTTGTTAAGTAAATTTTTCAGAGGAAAAACTTTAAAATATCATGGAAAACGCAAAGTTTGTTGCCAAGTTGATATGTCAGTGTGATGACACACTGTCACCTTGCAGGAGGGAGAGAAGCTTAGTGGCAGTAGTGTGAGAAGAATGTATATTTGGGGGCAGAGAGACATGTGGTGGATGCAGAACAATTAAAATTTTGCATGAGACCTGGGGCTTCCCTAGTGGTTCAGATTGTAAAGAATCTGTCTGCAATGTAGGAGACTCACGTTCAATCCCTGGGTCTGGAAGCGCCCCTGGAGAAGGAAATGGCTACCCACTCCAGTATTCTTGCCTGGAGAATTCCATGGACAGAGGAGCCTGGCAAGGGATACAGCCCCTCGGGTCACAAAGAGTCAAACACGACTTAGTAACTAACACTTTTCACTTTCACTTTGAAGGAAGGAGCAGCATTAGCTTCCTCATACTCCATTTTGTTACTGATAAATAGAAATAATAATAGCTACCTTTCAGGGTTGTTACCTACATTAAAAGAGATAATGCACATAAAATTCCTAGTTTAGTGCTTGAACAGATCATTGTTACCTCTGATCCATGGATTTTGATTTTGATATGTGGGACACCTTGGGAGAAAGTGTTTCCAAATATTTAGGGAACATACAGGTGCAATCATAGTTGAGCTTATTCAAGAATTTTGAAAATTCTGTTGCAAATTTTCAGAAGGCAAGATAGTAATGTATATACAAGTTTCTATTACCCAATGGTAGAAAGATCGTAGATGCTTAAGTGATATTTTTATTGTTGGATGCCCATGAGAATTAAGATATTTCTTTATCATTTTGAAGCATAGAAGTTACACAGTGAAGAGTGAAAGAAAGAAATAAAGAGAGGCCATATAAAGTAATTACAATTGTAAAACTAATAGGACCACGAGGAAGAAAATAGCAAGCAGCAGAATTATGAGAGCTTAAGTGTGAGTTAACAATATGGTAATACAAACCAGGGAAAACAACTCAAGATGAAAACATGGTGCTAATATTCTATGGCAGTTAGTGTGCAGTTCCTGTGTTTATGAAGTGCGTTAATTTTACTGTGAGGAGCATTGCTTAATTGATGTGATCCATCAACCAGGAATAGAAAAGGATTTTGCTAGGCATGCAGTCCCTTTGGGTTGTTACTTCTTGTAGGGACATTTGGTTATATTGCTTTAACTAAAATTGTTTTTAGCTGTGGGGATTAGAATTGGTATATTTAGACCAATCAGTGCTTTTGCCCAAGTATTGCTGTAATTGCTGTATGAGGAATCAAAGATGGAAAGAGAAAGTGGGCAGATGGACAGACTGAGTGTGGCCCAAGGACTTATGTGGCCAGGAGGATGGGCTTTAGTTGAAGGCTCACCCTCCTTTGGTCTGGGATGGACACATATTACTTGTGAGTCACAAACACTGAACTGAAAACAGCTACTGGTCCTTTAGGCAGAAACTGGAAATTAGAATTGCATTTTCATGTGTTAAAGAAGCATGGCATATGATTTTGGGTTATCAAAATGACAAATCAATTTTCTATTATACACCAGTTCTTATGGGTGAATCACTCTATCCCTATTGCCCACATTCTCTGAACACAACTGTTGTCTAATTCTATCATTGTGGAAATGAATCATTTAGTATTTCTGTAACATCTTATGGAAAAACCTGAATGATCTTTTTGGCTAACCCAATACATTGTGGCCCATCATATGTTGTTTTTAAAGTCATTTTTGGTTTAGGTTAATATTTAAGCAACATTGGTTGACCCTCATGTTTGCTTTCCTTGTTTGTCAAATATGTCATAAGCTATCCAGGCAAAGAGATAGGTCTTATTGATCGCTGGGACCTCGAATTTCTTAGCATTGTGCCCTATAGTGCTTAATAATTGGTGATTAATTGAAAATTAGTTTGGTTGTCCTTAAAGCTGCTGCTCAAATACAAAAAGGCAAAGTAATTTCAAACAAATCAAGTTTAAAATGATGAACAATTTGATAAAATTGCATGTAAGTTTTCAGTAGGATTAAAAAAAATAATGATATTTTAATTGCATAATATATTTTAATTACATAATAATTCAATTGAATAACCATTGTTGTTGTTGCTGTTCAGTCGCCCAGTCATGTCCAACTCTTTGAGACACCATGGGCTGCAGCCCGCCAGGCCTCCTTGTCTCTCACCATCTCCCAAAGTTTGCCCAGGTTTAGGTTCACTGCATCGGTAATGCCATCCAACCATCTCATCCTATGATGCCCTCTTCTCCTTCTGCCCTCAGTCTTTCCCAGCATCAGGGACTTTTCCAATGAGTCATCTGTTCGCATCAGATGACCAAAATACTGGAACTTCAGCTTCAGCATCAGTTCTTCCAGTGAATGTTCGCGGTTGACCTCCCTTAAGATTGACTGGTTTGATCTCCTTGCTGTCCAAGGGACATGCAGGAGTCTTCTCCAGCACCACAGTTTGAAGGCATGAATTCTTTGGCATTCTGCCTTCTTTCCGTTCCAGCTCTTACAACCCTCTGTGACCACTGGGAAGACCACAGCCTCGACTATACGAACCTTTGAAATGGCAGAGTAATGCCTCTGCTTTTCAACACACTGTCTAGGTTTGTCATCGCTTTCCTGCCAAGAAGCAATCGTCTTCGGATTTCATGACTGCAGTCACTGTCCGCAGTGATTTTAGAGCCCAAGAAGAGGAAATCTGTCACTACTTCCACATTTCCTCCTTCTGTTTGCCATGCAGGAGTAGGGCCGGACACCATGACCTTAGTTTTTTAACATTTAGTCTTAGGCTGGTTCTTTTGACATTAGGGTTTCACATTAGGGTTCACCCTTGGTGTTGTATATTCTGTGGGTTTGGACAAATATATTATGACATTTATCCATCAATGTAGTATCATACAGTGTTAATTTCATTGCCCTAAAATTCCTCTATGCTTCACTTGTTTATCCCTCCCTTTCTGTGGGGCTTCCCTGATAGCTCAGTTAGTAAAGAATCCACCTGCAATGCAGAAGACCCTGGTTCAATTCCTGGTTTGGGAAGACCTGTTGGAGAAGGGATAGGCTACCCACTCCAGTATTCTTGGGCTCCCCTGGTGGCTCAGCTGGTAAAGAATCCTCCTGCAATGTGGGAGATCTGGGTTTGATCCCTGGGTTGGGAAGATCCCCTGGAGAAGGGAAAGGCTACCCACCCACTCCAGTATTCTGGACTGGAGAATTCCATGGACTGTATGGTCCATGGGGTCACAAAGAGTGAGACACGACTGAACGACCTTCACATCACTCACTTCCCCAAGTCTGTGGCGACCAGTGACCTTTTTTACCATCTGCGCAGTTTTTATACTTTCCAGAATGTCATATGGTAGGAAGCACGCACTATGTAACCTTTCCATGTTGGCTTCCTTAATGTGCATTGAAGTTTCTTCCACGTCTTTTCATGGCTTGGTATCTCATTTCCTTTATGCACTGAGTGACTTTCCACTGTCTGGAAGTAGTGAATATGTGTTAGTCACTCAGTCGTGTCTGACTCTTTGCAACTCCCTGGACTATAGCTCACCAGACTCCTCTGCCCAATTGATTTAACCGTGCACCTACCTAAGGATATTTTGATTGCTTCCAAGTTTTGGTAGTTATGAATGAATGAAGTTGCTATAAACATCCATGTGCAGATTTTGTGTGAACATAAGTTTTCAACTCCTTTGTGTAAGAACCGAGGAGTGGGATCCCGGATAGTATGCTAAATGTACGTTTAGTTTTATAAGAAACCACAAATCTGCCTTCACAGTGGCTGGACCGCTCCACCTCCCCATCAGCAATGAATGTTGCAGTTCTTGCTGCTCTGCATCTTCACCAGCGTTTGGTTGCCAGGGCTCTGGATTCTGGTCATTTTAAGACGTGTGTAGTGGTATCCCATTGTCGTTTTACTTTGCATTTCCTTGATGACATATGTGTGGAGCATATTTTCATATATTTATTTGCCATCTGTATATCTTCTTTGGGGAGGTTTCTATTTAAGGTTTTTGGCCTGCCTTTTAATCTGGTTGTTTGGGCTTCCGTCAGCTCAGTTGGTAAAGAATTCGCCTGCAATGCAGGAGGCCCCGGTTTGATTCCTGGGTCAGGAAGATCCACTGGAGAAGGGAAAGCCTACCCACTCCAGTATTCTGGTCTGGAGAATTCCATGGACTATACAGTCCATGGGGTGGCAAAGAGTCAGAAATGACTGAGTGACTTTCACTTTCTCTTTTCACTTGCTTTTCTCATTGCTGAGTTTTAAAGAGTTCTCTGTATATTTTAGACAATAGTCTTTTAACTGTTATGTCTTTTGAAATATTTTCTCCCTTTCTGTGGCTTGTCTTTTCATTGTCTTAATAGATAGTCTTTTGACAAGCAGGACTTTACATTTTAATAAAATGCAATTTATCCATCATTTCTTTTATGGATCATGCCTTTGGTATTGCATCTAAAAAGTTACAGCCATATCCAAGGTCATCTAGGTTTTTTGCTATGCTTTCTTCTAGGAGTTTTATCTTTGTTTTTTGCATTTAGGTTTATGATCCATTTTGAATTAATTTTTTTGAGGGGTCTTAGGTCTGTGTCTAAGCTCTTTTTCTTACATCTAGATGTCCAGTTGTTTCAGCACCATTTGTTAAAAAGACAATATTTTCTCCACCATGTTGCCTTTATATCTTTGTCAATGATCAGGTGACTATATTTGTGTGAGTCAGTTGCTTTTCTTAAAGAGTGAGATATGAGGGTTCTGAATTAGCTGTTACAGTTTATGTTAATTTATCATCATCGTAATCAACAAATATGTGCAAGTCACTTGAGATTTTTCCAAAACAGGCTTCTTATTCTCAGGCAGTACAAGGCAGGTTATGAAAATCCTTACTGGATCTCCCTTTTAAAATCAGTCCTTGTTGAACTGTCTTCAGTGATTGAGCAAGGTTTTGATCTTTTGATTGAAACAATTTAATTAAAATAACATCTCATTTGGTTAGTCATACTTAGAGGTGCTCCAGGAAAGCAGGTTTTGAAGATGGAGGGAGTTTCATAAGCTTACCTTGAACACAGTACTTGGTACCTTAGAGCAACATCTTATAGGTAATGTCAAATGGTACCTCTCAGGGGAAAAAGAATTCTGCAGGGAAAAAAAAAATTTCCTGCCCTCCCTTGTTAGCCACCCAGTCTCAGTTCCTTGAGGTAGGAGTCCACTTCTGCAGTTTTCTAGGGTTAGGAGTTGTAGTTTGGCCTAGAGAAGCATGGAATATGAGACTCTTCTATCAATTGTTACTGATTAGAAGACAGCAATGACACAAAAGTACCATCCTGTTCCATCAGCACTGCCTGCTTTTTCGCAACAGCTTCTTAATTGGTCCCCCTGACTCTCTTCTCAAAGCACTCAAATCCATTCTATAGATTTGTCAGCTAGAGCGCTATTTCTAAGATGATAAAGAGTATGGAATGGTTTTACTTTTTTTGCTTACAACACACTTAGGACAGCATCCAAAGCCTTGGCTGCTTCCCTGGGCTCATTCCTTGGGATCCTCTCCCATACTTTATTTCTGAATATTATTGTTTCTCTGGGTATTCTGCCACTTCCCCCTTTCCTGTTGAATATGTATATTGTTGTTGTTCGGTCGCTCAGTCATATCTGACTCTTTGTGACCCCATAGACTGCAGCATGCCAGTCTTCCCTGTCCTTCACCATATCCTGGAGCTGGCTCAAACTCATGTCCATTGAGTTGGTGATGCCATCCAATGACTTCATACTCTGTCGTCCCCTTCTCCTCCTTCCTACAATCTTTCCCAGCATCAGGGTCTTTTCTAATGAGTCGGCTCTTTGCATCAGGTGGCCAAAGTATTGGAGTTTCAGTGTTGGGATCAGTCCTTCCAATGAATATTCAGAACTGATTTCCTTTAGGATGGACTGGTTGGATCTCCTTGCAGTCCAAGGGACTCTCAAGAGTCTTCTCCAGCACCACAGTTCAAAAGCATCAATTCTTTGATGCTCAGCTTTCTTTATAGTTCAGCTCTCACATCCACACATGACCACTGGAAAAACCATAGCTTTGACTAGATGGACTTTTGTTAGCAAAGCAGGGTCTCTGCTTTTTAATGTGCTGTCTAGGCTTGTCATAGCTTTTCTTCCAAGGGTCAAGCATCCTTTAACTGCTGCTGCAGTCACTATCTGCAGTGATTTTGGAGCCCAAGAAAATAAAGTCTGCCATTGTTTCCATTGTTTTCCCTTCTATTTACCATGAAGTGATGGGACCGGATGCCATAATCTTAGTTTTTTGAATGTTGAGTTTTAAGCCGCTTTTTCCCTCTCCACTTTCACCTTCATCAAGAGGCTTTTTAGTTCCTCTTCACTTTCTGCCATAGGGATGGTGTCATCTGCATATCTGAGTTTATTGATATTTCTCCTGGCAATCTTGATTCCAGCTTGTGCTTCCTCCAGCCTGGCATTTCTCATGATGTGTACTCTGCATATAAGTTAAATAAGCAGGGTAACAACATACGCCCTTGATGTACTCCTTTCCCAATTTGGAACCAGTCTGTTGTTCCATGTCCTGTTCTAACTGTTGCTTCCTGTATGTTTCTGCATACAGGTTTCTCAGGAGGCAGGTAAGTTGGTCTGGTATTCCCATCTCTTTAAGAATTTTCCACAATTTGTTGTGATCCAAAGGCTCTGGCATAGCCAATGAAGCAGAAGTAGATGTTCTGGAATTCTTTCGCTTTCTCTATGATTGAATGGATATTGGCAATTTGATCTCTGGTCCGTCTGCCTTTTCTAAATCCAACTTGAACATCTGGGGAGTTCTTGGTTTATGTACTGTTGAAGCCTAGCTTGGAGAATTTTGAGCATTACTTTGCTAGTGTGTGAGATGAGTGCAATTGTCCAGTAGTTTGAACATTCTTTGGCATTGTCCTTTGGGACTGAAATGAAAACTGACCTTACCAGCCCTGTGGCAACTGCTGAGTTTTCCAAATTTGCTGGCATGTTGAGTCCAGCACTTTCACAGCATCGTCTTTTAGGATTTGAAATAGCTCAGCTGGAATTCCATCATGTCCACTAGCTTTGTTTGTGATGCTTTCTAAGGCCCCCTTGACTTCACATTCCAGGATGTCTGACTCTAGGTGAGTGATCACATCATCGTGGTTATCTGGGTCATGAAGATCTTTTTTGTACAGTTCTTCTGTGTAGTCTTGCCACCTCTTCTTAATATCTTCTGTTTCTATTAGGTCCATACTGTTTCTGTCCTTCATTGAGCCCATCTTTGCATAAAATGTTCCCTTGGTATCTCTAATTTTCCTGAAGAGATCTCTAGCCTTTCCAACTCTCTTGTTTTCCTTTATTTCTTTGCATTGTTCACTTAGGAAGTCTTTCTTAGCTCTCCTTACTATTCTTTGGAACTCTGCATTTAGATAGGCATATCTTTCCCTTTTTGCCTTGCCTTTGCTTCTCTTCTTTTCACAGCTATTTTTAAGGCCTCCTCAGACAACTATTTTGCCTTTTTGCATTTCCTTTTCTTGGGGATGATAATACCTACCTGGGGAGCTAGGTGAGTAGGTCTGACGTCATCGTCATGTTCAGTCACTCAGCTGTGTCTGACTCTTTTGCAACCCCATAGACTGTAGCCCACCAGGCTCCTCTGTCCATGTGTTTTTCCAGGCAAGAATATTGGCGTGGTTGCCATTTCCTACTCCAGGGAATCCCTCTTGCATTGGCAGGGGGATTTTTTACCACTACACCAACTCAGAAGGATCTATATACACACATATATTTCAATTCAATGTGCTATATAGATATTCAATGTATATATATGTATATATGTACACACACATATATATGTGTATATATATGTTAATGTCAACACTATTTTACCCTAGATAAAAACACTGCTCAAGTATTATTTCTTTTCAGAAGCCTTCCTGACTGCCATAGACAAATGTAATCACTTCTGGCTCTCTATTTCTGTCTTTCATATATACTATGCCTCCTTTAAAAAATATCATTTGTAATGTCATATTGCATTTCAGTGATACAAGTTATGTTTCAGACTATGAGAAATCTGAGAGGTGTAATCCTGCTGCCCTTTGGTCATGGTGGTGTTATCCCATAAGATGTGTAGAAGCTAATTAGGCTGAATTGCATATCACAGAGTCATGCATGACTGGAAGTGAGGGACTTGAATTGTAGCAATGAGAAAACTAGGTTTCAGGTAGAATGGAGGCTAGTTACAAGTTTTCTTTTGGCAGTAGATTTTATCTTACCATTTGTTATTTGTCTTAAAATCACCATGACTATCCTAATGGCAATAAAAAATGTTGTAAAGAAATGACCCAAAGACATGCTGGTATATATGAATGATTCTTAAATTTTTAACCATTTTGATCCAGCAAAAATTATTGAGTTGATAATCATAGGTTAATCATTAAAATGTGACTCTGGACCCATTGAGACAGATTTCACTTAAGTGTTCATGCAATACCTACTGAGTGCCAGGCATTTTGGGAGATGTGAGGATAGAAAAGGAAGTGAGCTTAGCATGGCCCCCAGCTTCCCAAAATGCATTGGCCAGTGGAGCTTCTAGATAATAAACAGGAATTAGCATGCTTGGAGAAAGGAGTTGTGATATAAGTGCTGGTTTCTGTATGATGGAAGGACATGTAGGGATGCTTCATGCAGATGTGAGGGTCAGAGTATGTTTTCCTGAGGGAATTAAAAAACCTAAAGAGGATATCAAGCAAGATGTGGGGGTGTGGCATATATAAAATGATAGAGCCTTTCATCACAGTGCATCACACATATTTGTTTAAATGTCTAGCTGGTATATATTCTGTTGGAGAAATTACTTCAAAGTTCACTATATCCTTGGTGTCTTATTTTCGGTAATTAGCATCTGTAATGTATACATTCTCCAAAAGGCAGTTAATGGACTTACATTACCCATACTTTGGATGCTTTGAACGGTTTTCAAAGCATGATCTTCCTTCATGAATATTTTAATACATCATCAATCATCATTTAAATGATAAAATGCTAATTGATTTTTCCCCATCTCCTGTCACAGGACATTAAGTGTAGCCTAGAGGAAGAGGATTGGAGAAGGCAATGTCACCCCACTCCAGTACTCTTGCCTGGCAAATCCTGTGGACGGAGGAGCCTGGTAGGCTGCAGTCCATGGGATTGAGAAGAGTCAGACACGACTGAGCGACTTCACTTTCACTTTTTACTTTCATGCATTGGAGAAGGAAATGGCAACCCACCCCAGTGTTCTCGCCTGGGGAATCCCAGGGACAGAGTCGGACATGACTGAAGTGACTTAGCAGCAGCAGCAGCAGCAGCAGAGGAAGAGGGTTAGTTGCTGTCACGGCCATTTTCTATGTAGAATTGAAATTAGATTCATTGACCTCAGGATCAGAACACTTTTTCTTTTCTCCCTACCTAGTTTCCTGTCTCTTACACATATGAAAATCATAGATTGACACTAATTTTAATATTACAGTCATGTTCCAGACAAAAACCATGTTGACATATATTTTACATTATTCTATTAATATAGTTGAGTCATTGAATAAGGTTTCTCTTGATGCATTTTACATCAAGAAAATAACGTAAAGTTTGAAAAAGAAAGGTGGTGCTAGTTTCAGAATGGGCCTGAGGCGATGTTACTGAATCCAAGCTCGTACTGCTCACAGCACCACAGGCCAACAAATAGAGAGACGAATTGCTGAGGCAAGGAAAAGCAACTTTATTCAGAAAGCCAACTGACAGAAAAGATGGTAGACTACTGTCTCAGAGAACCATCTTAACTGAGTTAGAATTCAGGCTTTTTTTATACTAAAAGAAGGGGATATGGCTGGCTGTTGCATACTTCTTGGTATCAGAATCCTTTGTTCTTTTAGCTCTTTACATAGATTAGGTCACAATGTTCTTATAAACCTCCAACAAGAAAAACAAACAAACAAACAACAACAACAACAAAACCAAAAACCTCCAACAAAAAAAGCCTCCAAAAAATTTTTTTTTAAAATTTTGCTGTGCAACTTTTAAAGAATCAACTTTTAATCTCTATATGAATGGGCCTTTATACCTTTAAAGGTCAGAGCCTTGAGAACGGGCTATATCGTATATATCAGGCTATATGCAAAGTCTTTTAAAAAAGTGTAGGGTCAGCATGACTAAGCACAGGCAACAGAGCACAAGGGTTAGAGCTAAAGAAATAGATCATATACAGAATCAGGTTTGTTCTTGGCTACACAGGCACAATTTGTATAGCTATGTCTTTCTGTGATTAACTTCTCTTCTTCTCCAATTAGCTAGAGTTTCTCTTTTCCCAGCCACCAAATTTTTAGCCACAGCATTATAACAGAAACTTGTGTTTGGCCTATTTGGGCTATTATAGTTAAATTATGCTTGTGGCTACTAATTGCCAAATTTATAGTAATACAGGTTACATTTTTAAATCAAGCTAGCTTCATGTGTGGACTTAAAAAGCTCTGTTCCTGACTTCAGACTATATTACAAAGCTACAGTCATCAAGACAGTATGGTACTGGAACAAAAATGGAAATATAGATCAATGGAACAAGATAGAGAGCCCAGTGATAAACCCATGCACCTATGGGCATCTTATCTTTGACAAAGAGGGCAAGAATATACAAAGGCGAAAAAACAATCTCTTCAATAAGTGCTGCTGGGAAAACTGGACAGTTATGGGTAAAAGAATGAAAGTAAAGCACTTCCTAATACCATACACAAAAATAAACTCAAAATGGAATAAAGACCTAAAGGTAAGGCCAGAAACTATAAAACTCTTAGAGGAAAATATAGGCAGTACACTCTTTGACATAAATCATAACAAGATTCTCTTTGACCCACCTCTTAGAGTATGGAAATAAAAACAAAAATAAACAAGGGACATCTAATTAAAATTAAAAGCTTTTGCACAGTAAAGGAGACCATAAACAAGATGAAAAGACAACCCTCAGAATGGGAGAAAATAGCTGAAAATGACACAACTGACAAAGGATTAATCTCCAAAATACATAAACAGCTCATGTAACACAATATCAGAAAAACAAACAACCCCATCAAAAATTGGGCAGACCTAAACAGCCATTTTTCCAAGGAAGACATACAGATAGCCAATAAACATACGAAAAAAATCCTCAACATTGCTCATTGTTAGAGAAATGCAAATCAAAAATACAATGACGTATCACCTCACACTGGTGAGAATGACCATCATCAAAAAATCTATAACAATAAATGCTGGAGAGGATGTGAAGAAAAGGAAACCCTCTTGCACTGTTGGTGGGAATGCAAACTGATACAGCTACTATGGAGAACAGTATGGAGACTCTTTAAAATACTAGGAATAAAACTACCATATAACCTAGCAACCCCATTCCTGGGCATATGTGCTGAGAAAATCATAATTCAAAAAGACATATTAAAAAAAAAGACACATGTACCCCAGTGTTCACCACAGCACTATTTACAATAGCTAGGGCATGCAACCTAGATGTCATCGACAGATGAATGGATGAAGAAGTTGTGGTACATATAATATACACAATGGAATATTACTCAGCCAGAAAAAGGAATGCGTTTGAGTCAGTTCTAGCAAGGTGAATAAAGCTACAGCCTGTTATACAGAGTGAAGTAAGTCAGAGAAAAACAAATATTGTATATTAAGACATATATATGAAATCTGGAAAAATAGTACTGATGAACCTATTTGAAGGGCAGCAATGGAGATGCAGACATAGAGAACAGACTTGTGGGCACAGTTAGGGGAAGGAGAGGATGGAATGAAGTGAAAGAGTAGCAGTGAAACACATACATTACCACGGATAAAATAGACATCTAGTGGGAAGTTGCTATATAACACAGGGAGCTCAACCAAGTGCTCTGTGACAACTTAGTGGGGTGAGAAGTGGTGGGGTGTGGGAGAAAGGTTCAAGAGGGAGGGGGCACATGCATACTTATGGCTGATTCACGTTGCTGTGTGGCAGAAACCAACACAGCATTGTAAAGCAATTATCTTCCAATTTAAAAAAGAAAAGCTCTGTGAGAAGCTTTCCTTGTAACCTCGCTGTTGACCTGTAAATACTCCTTGCAGCCTGATTTCTTTCTTTTAAATAGTTTAGTTTCTTTACAATGTTTTGTTAGTTTCTGCTGTACACCAAACTGAATCAGCTATAGGTATACATATCCCTTCTTTGTTACCGCGGAGCATTGAGTAGCATTCCATGTGCTATCCAGCAGGTTCTCATTAGTTATCTACTTTATTCATAGTATCAACAGTGTCTGTATGTCAGTCTCAACCTCCCAATTCATTCCACACCCCTCTTTCCCACCTTGGTGTCTGTATGTTTGTTCTCTACATCTGTGTCTCTATTTCTGTTTGGCATATAAGGTTCACCTGCATTATTTTCTAGATTCCACAGGAATATTTGATATTTGTTTTTCTTTTTCTGACTTACTTCACTCTGCATGACAATGCAATATTACTCTGGCTTAGAAAGGAATGAAACTGTGCCACTGCAGGGACGTGGATGCATCTAGAGACTGCAGCGTGATTTCTAAGTCTGCATTTCGATGGTGTTGCCATTGTGGGGGCTGATTTAGAATGTGTGGTGGCACCTGGATCTGCATGCATGCACTATTCAGGAGGAGTTAGGAGAAAGTCCTAGGTGATGGCTGGTTCATAGAGCAGCTTTTTCAGGACCTGTTGTTTCTTTTGCTTCTTTAGCACTTTGAAGTGTCAATATTCTGTAGTACTAGGGCCTTTCATAATAGGAACATTCTAACTCCCTGCATTCTTATATTTCTGTACCAAAGAGCTCTAATATTTTTTAAAACACATTTTATTAAGCACAACTCATGTAGAAAATGGCTTCCCAGGTGGCACTAGTGGTAAATAACCTGCTCGTCAATGCAAGAGACATAAGAGAGTTAGGTTTGATCCCTGTGTTGGGAGGATCCCCTGGAGAAATGGCAACTCACTCCAGTATTCTTGTCTGGGAAATCCCATGGATAGAGGTGTCTTGTGGACTACAGTCCATGGGGCTGCAAAGAGTCAGACATGACTGAGTGACTTAGCACACAGTAGAAAATAAAGTTGATGATGAGAAAATCACTATTTGTCTTTTCACCAAATGCCAGTTCCTTCTATCCTCATTCTCCTAGAAATTTAATAGGGACCAAATGCCACTTTGCTTAATATTTCTCTAGAAGCTCTGGTTGGTGCTGAGTATACTTGTAAATTATCACAGAGAGTAATTTCTCAGTGTGATGGTGAGAAGCAGCAATGTGCCTTGCTGGATGCCTTTGGATATTAAATGAGGATTAACTCTATTTCTCAGAACAATACCAATTATTTGGAAAAGAAACCAAGGGCTTAGAGTAAAATGAAACAGACACTTTTCACCAGTCTCCATCTAAATTCTCTCACAAACATCCAATTTTGCCAGTTTCCTGCTGTCAGCTCTGACTTTCTTTTTGTGAGCGTGCTTCTGTGAAGTGGAGGGGCCTTCCTGTACTGAGCATCTTGATCACCCCTGTTCTCTCTCTCCTAACATCTAAGAGACCCAGCACAGGGGCACAGATGGATGCTCACATACCATATGCCTCATCAAAATTATTTAAAGAAAGCTGGCCTTTAACTTAAAGTATTTCATTAAATCTTATTTAATGTTTTATCAGACTATTTGCAGTTCTAATCACTGTCCATTTTGTTAGCAATGGAGAAAAATCATATTTTCCTGAAGGTCAGACTAGATATTCCAGAATTTATAAAATGGGTACACAAATTAGTGATACCAGGTCCCATACAGTGTAGAATGAGCCAATATTTGAAACTATTTCATGCTAGGACAAGGAAAGTAGTATTACTGTGTTTATTTCTGAAATTTGAAAGCTCATGTCTGATCACAGGAAGTTAACAACATGATCACAAAGTTTAGCTCAAACTATTTTGAACCTGGTAACATCAGTTCAGTTCAGTCACTCAGTTGTGTCCAACTCTTTGTGACCCCATGGACTGCAGCATGCCAGGCTTCCCTGCCCATCACCAACTCCTGGAGCTTGTTCAAACTCATGTCCATTGAGTCAGTGATGCCATCCAACCATCTCATCCTCTGTTGTCTCAGTCTCCTCCTGCCTTCATCTTTCCAGTCATCAGGATTTTTTCCAAGGAGTCAGTTCTTTGCATCAGGTGGCCAAAATATTGGAGCTTCAGCTTCAGCACTGGTCCTTCCAACGAATTCAGGACTGATTTTCTTTAGGATTAACTGGTTTGATATCCTTGCTGTCCAAGGGACTCTCAAGAGTCTTCTCCAACACCACAATTCAAAAGCATAAACAACTGGTAACATAGTTCTCCAATATTATAATTTTAAATTTATTGAGCTTATGGAAATCAAGAAGAACTGTACAAAAAAGATCTTCACGACCCAGATAATCATGATGGTGTGATCACTCACCTAGAGCCAGACATCCTGGAATGTGAAGTCAAGTGGGCCTTAGAAAGCATCACTATGAACAAAGCTAGTGGAGGTGATGGAATTCCAGTAGAGCTATTTCAAATCCTGAAAGATGATGTTGTGAGAGTGCTGCACTCAATATGCCAGCAAATTTGGAAAACTCAGCAGTGGCCACAGGACTGGAAAAGGTCAGTGTTCATTCCAATCCCAAAGAAAGGCAATGCCAAAGAATGCTCAAACTACCACACAATTGCACTCATCTCACATACTAGTAAAGTAATGCTCAAAATTCTCCAAGCCAGGCTTCGGCAATACATGAACTGTGAACTTCCAGATGTTCAAACTGGTTTTAGAAAAAGCAGAGGAACAAGAGATCAAATTGCCAACATCTGCTGGATCATGGAAAAAGCAAGAGAGTTCCAGAAAAATATCTATTGCCTATGCCAAAGCCTTTCATTGTGTGGATCACAAGAAACTGTGGAAAATTCTGAAAGAGATGGGAATACAAGACCACTTAACCTGCCTCTTGAGAAATCTGTATGCAGATCAGGAAGCAACATTTAGAACTGGACATGGAACAACAGACTGGTTCCAAATAGGAAAAGGAGTACATCAAGGCTGTATATTGTCACCCTGCTTATTTAACTTATATGCAGAGTACATGGGAAATACTGGACTGGAAGAAGCACAAGCTGGAATCAAGATTGCCAGGAGAAATATCAATAACCTCAGATATGCAGATGACACCACCCTTATGGCATAAAGTGAAGAGGAACTAAAAAGCCTCTTAATGAAAGTGAAAGAGGAGAGTGAAAAAATTGGCTTAAAGCTCAACATTCAGGAAATGAAGATCATGGCATCTGGTCCCATCACTCCATGGGAAATAGATGGGGAAACAGTGGAAACAGTGTCAGACTTTATTTTTTGGGGATCCAAAATCACTGCAGGTGGTGACTGCAGCCGTGAAGTTAAAAGATGCTTACTCCTTGGAAGAAGAGTTAGACCAACCTAGATAGCATATTCAAAAGCAGAGACATTACTTTGCCAACTAAGGTACATCTAGCCAAGGCTATGGTTTTTCAAGTGGTCATGTATGGATGTGAGAGTTGGACTGTGAAGAAAGCTGAGCACCGAAGAATTGATGCTTTTGAACTGTGGTATTGGAGAAGACTCTTGAGAGTCCCTTGGACAGCAAGGAGATCCAACCAGTCCATTCTGAAGGAGATCAGCCCTGGGATTTCTTTGGAAGGACTGAGGCTAAAGCTGAAACTCAAGTACTTTGGCCACTTCATGCGAAGAGTTGACTCATTGGAAAAGACTCTGATGCTAGGAGGGATTAGGGGCAGGAGAAGAAGGGGACGACCGAGGATGAGATGGCTGGATGGCATCATGGACTCGATGGATGTGAGTCTGAGTGAACTCCAGGAGATGGTGATGGACATGGAGGCCTGGCGTGCTGCATTCATGGGGTTGCAAAGAGTCAGACACGACTGAGCGACTGAACTGAACTGATGGAAATCAAGCAAAGATTTCTAGTTACATGATTACAACTTAAATATTAACTCAAACATAGCTACAACTATCAATGAGTGGCTTTTGACCCCTCTGTATTCAGAATGAGAATGGAAAAGAAAAATAAATATTGACATAAAGATCATGACTTCGGGTTGACCCCTGAGACAAGGATTTGAGCATAAGAAGTTTTATTTGGGAGGTGATCCCAGGAAATATTGTCAGAAAAAAAAAGAGCTATTAAGTACATTAATAAACAGACTGTCACTGTGGGCACCTGAAGCGCAATGTCAGTGTGCTGCTGCTGCTGCTGCTAAGTCGCTTCAGTCGTGTCCGACTCTGTGAGACCCCATAGACAGCAGCCCACCAGGTCCCCCGTCCCTAGGATTCTCCAGGCAAGAACACTGGAGTGGGTTGCCATTTCCTTCTCCAATGCATGAAACTGAAAAGTGAAAGTGAAGTTGCTCAGTCATTTCTGACTGTTAGCAACCCCATGGACTGCAGACTTCCAGGCTCCTCTGCCCGTGGGATTTTCCAGGCAAGAGTACTGGAGTGGGGTGCCATTGCCTTCTCTGAATGTCGGTGTAGACCTCTTTAATACTATGTAGAACAAAGCCAGGTTGTCCCTCAGAGGGACAAACAAACCTACTAGCTCCTGCCCATCACTGGTGAAGAGTTACCCCTGAGGCATTAACTTCCCAGCATCTCTGACCTTCCCATCAATACCTGCTTCTTTAGTCTGAGAGGCTACTCAGACAGACTTGCAATGAAGTTCTTGGCCTGAATGAGAATGACAAGAGATGAGGAATGTGAATGGGGCAGAATATGTCTGTTACAGAAGGATTCTTACGGGAGAAGTGAATTTCAGAACATAGATAGAAAATGGGAGAGAATATAGGAAAACTAGGGGAAAAAAGCAGGGGATTTTTATCAGAAGTGAGCAAAGATTTTCATCTTCTTGTGCTTAGATTCAGTTCAGTTAAGTCGCTCAGTCGTGTCTGACTCTTTGCGACCCCATGAATGCAGCATGCCAGGCCTCCCTGTCCATCACCAACTCCCGGAGTTCACTCAGACTCACATCCATCGAGTCCGTGATGCCATCCAGCCATCTCATCCTCGGTTGTTCCCTTCTCCTCCTGCCCTCAATCCCTCCCAGCATCAGAGTCTTTTCCAATGAGTCAACTCTTCGCATGAGGTGGCCAAAGTACTGCAGCTTCAGCTTTAGCATCAGTCCTTCCAAGGAAATCCCCAGGTTGATCTCCTTCAGAATGGACTGGTTGGATCTCCTTGCAGTCTCAGGGACTCTCAAGACTCTTCTCCAACACCACAGTTCAAAAGCATCAATTCTTTGGCGCTTAGCTTTCTTCACAGTCCAACTCCCACGTCCATACATGACCACTGGAAAAACCATAGCCTTGACTAGACGGACCTTAGTTGGCAAAGTAATGTCTCTGCTTTTGAATATGCTGTCTAGGTTGGTCATAACTTTTCTTCCAAGGAGTAAGTGTTTTTTAATTTCATGGCTGCAGTCACCATCTGCTGTGATTTTGGATCCCCCCAAAATAAAGTCTGACACTGTTTCTACTGTTTCCCCATCTATTTCCCATGAAGTGATGGGATTCATCCCATGTAAATGAAAAATCATGTGTTTGATGAGATGGTGAGAGACTGATGAGAAAGTGTGACCAGTTGGAACTGTGGATTTAGTGCCTTCACATTGGGATTAACCCATGCAATACAATTAAAATAAAACAAATGAATTGATTTATAGGTCAAAGTTTTGTGAATTTCTTATTTTCTATTTGTCAAAGATGTGATTAATTTAACCGAGGAACACATTAGTTACAAGAAACTATGAAAATGATACATGTAAAAGACAGAGAGACTGGGTAGATGAAACCACTCCGGAAATTAGTATACTGGTACTTCCTTCCTGAGCATTGCTAGGACTTTGGCAGTTTCATGTGTAAAAAAGTCAAATGAACTTCATGAAGTGAAGATAAACCAATAATAGGTAGCTTTAGGAAGATAAAATGATTATTTTTCAGATCAGTTTATGTGGACTGACTCGTGTTATTATAATTCATTGTCAGACATATCTTGTTTAACCTCAGCAGTTATAAAAAGAGAGGTCAGTAAGTCTACTTGTAGAAAGGAAAAGGCTAGAATTTTGAAAGTAATTGCTTTATTTTATGAGGTTAGTTCTTTTATTTATTGAATTAAGGATTGTCCATAATAACCTAATTATGGAGCATGTACTAAGATAGTCAAAATATGCATTTTGAATGCTAAACACTTGGTTCTAGAAAAGTTACAGTGGTGCTTCAATTTGCACAGTGTTATTTTGGAGAAAGATAATATTTCAGTGACAATATAATTTCTGTATTTTAGGGCAAAGTTCTGGCTTTTTTTTTTTAACTGCAGAAGTCTGAGTATGGCTTAAGAAAAGGGCAAATCTGAAGGATGAAATTTAGCGGTGCTGTTATAATGCTGCAAGTCTGCTAAATAGTTTGTTCTTTTGCACTGTTGAGACTTTTTAAAAAAAGAGGTTAAAAAAATCACAAAGATGATTAAAGACAGAAAATATGACCCATGAGGGAAAAGGTGAAAGAATCAAAAAGTTATTTGGCCTCCAGACTAAAGGTCATTTTCATAATTGTCTTTAAGTACTTGAACAGCATTTACCCACACTATGGTATACCACATTCATATCTTCATCTAGAAAAATCAAAAGGAAGATGAGCCAAAATTGTAGTATAATGAATTTAATTAGATTGTAAGGAAGAGTTTGGGGGAGGAACAGTAAAGTAATTTAATTGTAATGATCATCAACTGATGAAAGCTTTGGGTCTTCTATTGAGTTCTTTAAAATGTAGGAAATAACTACATTTGATATTGTCTTGGAGAAAAAGAAAAAGTCTATTTTTTGCCATTTTTAGCATTTACCTGGCCATTCAATGTGAGCAGGGATTTCAGTATTCACCTTGCGTGCTTCTGAGTATCATTGACTATTCCTATTTATTGTATTATTAATATATTTTTATTTTTTAGATTTTAGGTTATCAGAATAATATCACACTTATGGAAAAGTTACAAAGAGAGTGCAGAGTTCCCGTATATGCCCCACCCAATTTTCCCTTTGGGGGTACATATTAGTGTATATATTACACTGCACTACATTAATATGGCACATTTATTCCAACTAGTGAACCAATATTTATTTACTATTGTTGACTAAAGTCCATAGGTTATTCAGATTACTTAATTTTTAACCTAATGCCTTTTTTCTATTCCAGGATCCAATTCAGTATACATACCACATTACATTTTAAACACTGTACTTCCTTAGACTTCTTTCATTTATACAGTTTTTAAGACTTTCCTTCTTTTTGATGACCTTTTTCCAGTTTTGAGCAGTACTGGTCAGATATTTTGCAGAAGAAGATTAAGCATTTAAAAATATGACCTATAAAGGAAAAGGTGAAAAACAGACATGTGACCTCAGGACTAAATATCATTTAGTTTTTTATTTCCTCAATAAGAACTTGCCTGATATTTTTCTCATGATTAGAGTGTGGCTATCAGGGCAAAAGTGCAAATCTGAATTTCTGGAGAGGAAGACCATAAAGTACCATGCTCATTTCATCATTTGGGTGCATACTGTCAACATGACTTCATATTTGGTATTGGCCTTGATCACCTAGCTGAGGCAGTTTTGGTCAGGCTTTCCCGTTGTAGAGCTCTCTCTCTCTCTCTTTTGACTGCATTGGGTTTTCACTGTGGCCCGAGGGCTTTCTCTAGCTGTGATGTGCAGGTTTCTCTTGTGGAGCACAGGCTCTAGAGTGCTTGGGCTTGGTAGTTGTGGAGCATGGGCTTGGTTGCTCTGCAGCATGCAAAATCTTAGTTCCCCAATCAGGGATTGAACTCTTGTCCCCTGCATTGCAAGGTGGATTCTTTACCACTAGGTCAACAGGGAAGTCCTTGTATCTTCTTAATTATATTCATTCATAGGTATTTTATTCTTTTTGATGTGGTTGTAAATGGGAATGTTTTCTTGGTTTCTGTTTCTGGTATTTTGTTGTTAGTGTATAAACAAACAGATTTCTGCATATTAATTTTATATCCTACAACCTTACTGAATTCATTGATAAATTCTAGCGGTTTTTTTTTTTGATGATGTCTGTAGAATTTCATAGTATCATGCCATCTGCAAACAAGGACAGTTTTACTTCTTCCTACTGATTTGGATTTCTTTTATTTCTTTTTCTTGTCTAAACGCTGTGGTTAAGACTTCCCATATTATGCTGAATAAAATTGGTGAGCGTGGTCATCCTAGTCTTGCCCTGATCTTAGACAAAATGCTTTCATCTTTTCAATGTTTTGTATGATGCTGGCTGCATATTTGTCGTGTGCATGCATGCTTAATAAGTTGTGTCCAACTCTCTGCCACCCTTTGGACTCTAGCCCACCAGGCTCCTCAGTCCAAGGGATTCTCCAGGCAAGAATACTGGAGGGGATTGCCATGCTCTCCTCCAGGGGGATCTTCCTGACTCAGAGGTTGAACTGCATTGCTGGTGGACTCTTTAGCTGCTGAGCCATTGGAGAAGCCCAGGTTTGTCATATATGGCCTTTATTATGATGAGATATATAGTCCATTGGTGGACTCAAAATGAGTCCTTGCTCATCAGTATTTTGGAATAGTTTGAGAAAAATAGGTGTTAATTCATTTTTAACTGCTTGGTAAGCTATCTGGTGTTGGTATTTAGTTTGCTGGAAGTTTTTAAAAATACTAATAAATTTCATTGCTGGTAATTGGCCCGCTCATGTTTTGTATTTCACTTGATTCAGTCTGGGGATATTTCTATGAATTTAGAAATTTAAATTCTAAATCCATTTTCTCTAAGATGCCCATTTTATGGGCATTTTCTGAGTTTTGTTGCTGTTGTTGTGGCCATCCTAATGGATATGAGGTGGCATCTCACTGTGATTTTGATTTGGAGTTCTGTAGTGATTCAGTTCAGTTCAGTCTCTCAGTTGTGTCCGACTCTTTGCGACCCCATGAATCGCAGCACCACAGGCCTCCCTCTCCATCACCATCTCCCGGAGTTCACTCAGACTCACGTCCATCGAGTCTGTGATGCCATCCAGCCATCTCATCCTCGGTCGTCCCCTTCTTCTCCTGCCCCCAATCCTTCCCAGCATCAAAGTCTTTTCCAATGAGTCAACTCTTCACATGAGGTGGCCAAAGTACTGGAGCTTCAGCTTTAGCATCAGTCCTTCCAAAGAAATCCCAGGGCTGATCTCCTTCAGAATGGACTGGTTGGATCTCCTTGCAGTCCCAGGGACTCTCAAGAGTCTTCTCCAACACCGCAGTTCAAAAGCATCAATTCTTCAGCGCTCAGCCTTCTTCACAGTCCAACTCTCACATCCATACATGACCACAGGAAAAACCATAGCCTTGACTAGATGGACCTTAGTCAGCAAAGTAATGTCTCTGCTTTTGAATATGCTATCCATAGTGATTAGTGATGTTGAATGTTTTTCATATGCTTGCTGGCCATTTGTATATCTTCTTTAGAGAAATGTCTATTCATATATTTTGCCCATTTTTAAATCGGCTTGTTTCTTTTGCTATTGTTGCATTATTAGGAATTCTTTATATATTCTGGATATTAACCTCTTAACAGATCAGTGATGTGCAAGTATTTCTCATATTTTGGTTGCCTTTTCACTCTGTTAATCGAGTGCTTTGAAGCACAGAAGTTTACACTTTATTTAGTGCAGTTTATCTAGGTTTACTTTTGTTGTCACATCTAAGAGACGATTGCCATTCGCAGTGTCATAAAACTTTCCCACATATTCTCTTCTAAGAGTTTTATAGGTTTCTGTTTTATGTTTAGATTTTGATCCACTTAAATTTTTTATTTAAGGCTTCCCTGGTGGCTCAGATGTTAAAGCATCTGCCTGCAATGCAAAGAAGGCTGAGTGCCGAAGAATTGATGCATTTGACCTGTGGTGTTGGAGAAGACTCTTGAGAGTCCCTTGGACTGCAAGGAGATCCAACCAGTCCATTCTGAAGGAGATCAACCCTGGCATTTCTTTGGAAGGAATGATGCTAAAGCTGAAGCTCCAGTACTTTGGCCACCTCATGCGAAGAGTTGACTCATTGGAAAAGACTCTGATGCTGGGAGAGATTGGGGGCAGGAGGAGGAGAGGACAAGAGAGGATGAGATGGCTGGATGGCATCACAGACTCGATGGACGTGAGTGTGAGTGAACTCCGGGAGATGGTGATGGACAGGGAGGCCTGGAGTGCTGCAGTTCATGGGGTCACAGAGTCGGACACGACTGAGCGACTGAACTGAACTGAACTGCAATGCGGGAGAAGGAGAAGGAAATGGCAACCCACTCCAGTATTCTTGCCTGGAGAATCCCATGGATGGAGGAGCCTGGTGGGCTACAGTCCACGGGGTCGCAAACAGTCGGACATGACTGAGTGACTTAACTTTCACTTTCAAATTTTTTATTATGTGACATAAGAGTCCAAATTCATTTTTTCCCATATGTTTATACACTTTCTCCAACACCATTTGTTGAAAATACTGTCCTTTCTCTACTGAATGATCTTGGCATCCTTGTCAAAAGTTATTTGACTGTGTACCTGAAGTTTTATTTCTGGCTTCCCAATTTTATTTCATTGGTATATATGTCTGTGGGAAGGTACACTCTAAAATACATTTTATGTCTGAAATATCTTTAAAAATATCACCAAAACTAGCTAATATTTTGGCTGGGTAGAGAATTGAGTTTCCTTTTATAATTTAAAGGCATTATTCTACTAACTTTTATCTTCTAGGGTTGCTGTTTAAAACCAGTAAGCTGGACGTTTGGTGTAACCTTTCAATCTGGAAATTCAAGGTCTTTTTTTCTGTTGAAATTTCCTGTAATATCTCTTAAATAATTTTCTTCCTTCTACTGTCTCTCTTCTCTCTTTTGAGCATATATTATATGGGTGCTGCACTTCATGAACTGATTCTCTCCTCTCTTATTTTCTTTCTTGTTTCCATTTCTTTTTCTTGTTGCTGACTTTCTAGGGATTTATCTTGCAATCCTTCACTGATATTTTTAAATTTTTGCCTTCCTGAATGTTGTTTCCAAAACTGCTTTATTGCATTCTTTATGTTTTTACAGAGTTAGTATCTTCTCTCATTTTTTCAAGATGAATAATATATTTTTGGTTTTATTCTCCCTCCATAGTCTCAGTTTCTTTTATTTTGATCCTGTTTTCTTATCTTCCAAGTTATAAGTCTTGCTCAGGGGTCTGATAATTCTTGGTTCCCAGTTCCCGGTTAAAAATGTGGGACAAAAATCATATTGGTAACTTTGACAGATTGTCAGGAATTGTGAACTTTGAATTTCTCTCTGGGCTAGGATTTCTCAACCTCAGCACTATTTAAAATTGGGGATAGATTTCTTTTTTCTTTTTTTTTTGACATTAGAGGTGGAGACTGTCCTGATACATAGCAGCATTCCTGACCTTTACCTGGTAGATGCTAGTAACACTCCTTTCTGTTGTGTCAGCAAAATGTGTCCAGATATTGCTAAATTTTTCCCTGGGGGAGTGGGGTGGGAAAATTGCTCCCAGTTGAATACTACTGCTTTAGTGTAGGCTGCTTTTTAGAAAAACTTCCTAGAATTGGGCTTCCTAGGTGGTGCCATTAGTAAAGAATCTGCCGGCCAATGCAGGAGACACAACAGATGCATGTTCAGTCCCTAGATTGAGAAGACCTCCTGGAGTGGGAAATGGTAACCTGTTCCAGTATTGTTTCTTGGGAAATCCCAAGGACAGAGGAGCCTGAACGGCCAAAGGTTTACAAAGGTTTAAAGGTTTACAAAGAGTTGGACATGACTGAATGAGGACGTGTGCAGGTGAGTGCACACATGTGCTTACACGCGCACACACACATGCGCACGCACACACGCACACACACGCACACACACACACACACACACACACACACACACTCTCTCTCTCTCTCTCTCTCTCCTAACTCCTCTTGGGCTAGTCAGATTTCCAGGAAAGAACCTTCTAATCACTTGTTTGTAGGATAAAGGTGTGACTGTCAGACTTCTGAGTGGGGCAAGGGTATTGGGAATTTCTGCATTTATGTTGGTCTGCTGTTTCATTGTTTTCCCTTGTGTAGATGTAATAATGAAGCCCCCAACTCTTTCCAGTATTCATCAGTCTAGAGACCTTCTGTTTTCTTTATCCAAAAGTATAAACTTTCTGTCAAAAATGGGATGGGGCAAGAGATTTAAACATGTAAATATCCTTTAAAACTAAATTTTCCTTAATTGCCTCCATAGTTAAGCACCTCTACAGGAAACACCGAGTGCTGCCTGTTCCTGAGCAGTTTGGAGACTCTATGCTGTAAACCAGGGTGATTCTTAGCTTTCCTTCTTACTGACTTGGTTACTACCTTTCTTGATTTTAGGCTTTTTAACTTCCAAAATTCTGTGTTGTAGTCTTCCAAATATATTTGTGGGTTTTGTCTTAGTTTAGGCTGCTATAACAACACCATAGACTAGGTGGCTTATAAATAACCAAATTTCATTTCTCATATTTCTGGAGGTTGGAAGTCTGAGATTAGGTGTATTTATTTGTTTAAAAAATGCCTTTTATTATGGGTTTTAGTAGTATTTCAGGAGAGAAGACATTTAGATATGTCTTCACATTTTTAGCCCAAAAGGTTCTTGTTTTGTTTTCCAAGATTTTTGAAATGTGTAATAAAATATGACCTGTTAAAACAGTGTGTGACTTGGACTTACAAGAGTGATGTTCTAAGAAAATGTATTTGTTCAACTTGTAAGTCTGCCTTTTTGTGTTTAACATAGTTGAGAGAGTCAGGTATACTGAGTGGGTAATTAAGACTTGAATTGTCTAACAGGATTTGATTAATTATGTATGTAAGTGGTATTAAATGTTTTAAAAGGATTTAATTTGTTAAACATGAATTATTATGTATTATTCAAAGAACAAATGAAATTTAGGTTTTCATTTTTAGCTAAAAGTTCAGAAATAAAATAAGATCATTCAATTTATCTTATGGAGCTAAGTAAAGCTATATTTTAACATGTATAAATTTAATAAATTAAATATTAATCAAAATATGAAAATATCACAAAGAATTTCTTTCCATGTAGGAAATCCTGCCCTTCCACCTCCATATGTTAAAAGACCACTGAAAAATATCTATCTCAGATTGTAGATTACATAGAAATGCAAAATAACCAAAAGATAAGCTGTTATCACAGAGATAATACAATTAAAATACAACAGTTAAGGCAGGGAAGACTAGTTCTGAGGGTTTGCAGTAGTTCAGGTGTGAGATGAGGATGGAATGGGCTGGAATGAGGGCATAAGCCATGGAGAGAAGTGGATAGAGGAATGCTTTTGAGAAGAATTGCTACTTGGTTACAGGCAAATTATGGGATGTAAGGGGAAGGAACTTTCATGGAAGGCTCCAAGCTTTCTGGCATAAGCAAATTTGGGGAAGAATGGGTCATTTATTGAGACTTGGAAAATTAGAGGAAGACTAGATTGTGGGTGGGATCTAGCCTTTAAGAGCTCAATTGCAACAATAATCTTTTTGAGGTACCTCTTGGCTATATAAATGGAACTATAGAGTAAGAGATATAGATATGGAGCTCAGAAGAGTGATCTGGGCTAGTGATAGATGGTATCTCGAGTCTTGTGGTGAGGGGAGTTTGTCCGTTCAGCTCCGAAAAGAGAAAAGTAGAATGAAAAGAAAAGGAAACCTATATATGGTTTGTCACACATAATGGTAAATTAATTAGTAGGCTGTATAGCCTATAAAGTGTTAAACTTGTAGGATATATTTACACTACATTTTAAACTTAAATTTACTAGACAACATATTATTTTGATGTGTAGAAAAGTTTTCTTTATTTAAAGGCTATTTATTAAGCCACTTATGAGTATGGCGCTATGCAATTAATGTGCTGTCTGAAATAATTTAAACAAGCAGAAGTGTGTAACTTCTGTCAGATTAAAATCTTCCTACTCCTGTTCACACATAGAATTACAAAGCTGGAAGGGATATAGTAAGTTTATGTATTCTGAGCCCTTGTTTCTTGCCTGGATTGCTTGCATAATACTTCTGAGAAGTGATGGTTGGCCTTTTGATTGAACACCTACAATGTAAGTAAACACTCATATTCTTAAAGAAGTTCATACAATTTTGTTGTTGTTCTTTAGTCATAAGTTGTGTCTGACGTTTTGCAACCTCATGGACTGCAGCATGCTAGGCTCCCCTGTCCTCTACTATTCTAGGAGTTTGCTCAAATTCATGTCTATTGAGCTGGTAATGCTACCCAACCATCTGTTGCCTCCTTCTCCTCCTGCCCTCAATCTTTCCCAGCATCAAGGTCTTTTCCAATGAATCAGCTCTTTGCATCAGGTGGGCAAAGTACTGGAGCTTCAGCTTCGGCATCAGTCCTTCCAGTGAACACCCAGGACTGATCTCCTTTAGGATGGACTAGTTGGATCTCCTTGCAGTCCAAGGGACTCTGATGAGTCTTCTCCAACACCACAGTTCAAAAGCATCAATTCTTTGGTGCTCAACCTTCTTTATGGTCCAATTCTCATATCTGTACATCTGACTACTGGAAAAACCATAGCTTTGACTATATGGACCTTTGTTGACAAAGTGATGTCTCCACTTCTGAATATACTGTCTAGGTTTGTCATAGGTTTCCTTCCAAGAAGCAAACACCTTTTAATTTCATGGCTGTAGTTACTGTCCTAGTGATTTTGGGTGCCATTTCCTACTTCTGGGGATCTTCACTCCCCAGGGATCTAACCCTTATCTCTTGTGTCTCGTGCCCTGGCAGGCAAATTCTTTACCAGTGTTGCCACCTGGGAAGCCCCTCATACAATTTTATGTGACTTTAGTTGCTTCTGAAAGTTTCCCTTATAGTGAACTGAAACATTCTTCTCTGTGTCTTCCAATCATGATTCTTATTTTGCTTTAAAGGGCCATCTAGAATATAAAACTTTCAAATATTTAATGATCACTAGTGTGACTTTTCTGGTACAGTGTCAGAACTTCAGGGTCCAGTGTGGCAGATTTCTGAGCTCTCGGCTCTGTTCTATCATCATTTTCTCTAAAACTGACTGAACCCTGGTACTCTGGACATGATCCAACCAGTGAAAATTGAGTCTCATTATGGTCCATCTTGTTTGGACACTGAATTTCCATTAAAGTAGCCTTAGATAACTTTGATTGTGTTGGGGGGAGTTGTTACATTACAGTATTGTCTCCTGGAGCTTGAAATCTACTAAAATCCTTTTATGTACCAGCTGCTAATCAGGCCTGCTCTCTTCAGAACAGGTACATTTGAGTTTTTAAATTTAATTACAGGGCCTGGCTGTTATCCTGTGAAATTTCCTCTTGTTAATTTGGCCAACCTTTAGAGCTTGTCAAGGATATTTTAGAGCTGAGTTTTGTCCTTAGTACATTAGCTGGTATTACCTGTGATTTTGTAAGCAAAGCTGACATTTTTTGTGCTAGCCATGTCACATGCACTCTTTCACCTGGTGCTTCTGACACCAGGTGCAGTGTTGATGGCAGATTTTTTTCAGTCCCTGGAGGCAGCATAGCACGTGGTGGAGAGGAAAGTGGGACATGAAGTCGAGGTCAACCACATGAGCTCTGCGGTCTGAGTGTTTCAACACTCTTTAGGCTTGTCTTTCCTTATTTCTAAAACAGGGATCATAATAAGTGCCTTGTGAATTTGTTCTGAGGACAAAATGAAATAATTCCCATAAATCGCTTACCACAGCTCATGAACAAAGTACATTTTCAATAAAAGTTAGCTTTTGGTTTTATAGTAATTCCTTTCCAGCAAGGGACTGAGGTCTGGCAGGCTTAACTCACTTTCCCAAGGTCACAAGTTGGTCAGAGAATGAATTAGGGCTTAGTCCACAGGTGCCAGAGTCAGAAATCATGGAATTCTAACTTTGGGCTTGACACTTGCTTATTATTGGTCAATTCATGACCTTGGATTAGTGATTTAAACCCACTTACCTTCAGTTTTTTCACCTATAAAGTGGAGAATTTAGTGTCCCCATCAAAGGTTGTTAGAAGAATTCAATTAATAATATGAACAAAATCCATAATGTTTAACTCCTCAAACAATAATTCTCTTTACCATCTATCTTAACCTACCTCTTGGTTACCCAGACCCATTAGGTTTAAATTAAACAAGATAGGAAAAGCACATAGCCTATAGTATGGAACATAGAATGCATTCACTAAATAAGAAGTAATTTTAAACAACTTACACCTATGGGATTTGAGGAAATCAGAAATATATTTCTGAGTGTTTTCCCTAGGGTTTAATTAACATAAAGGTATAATTTCCAATAATTTCCAAGTGATTTTAGTTTTTGTTTAAATTGTTTTCAATTTTAAGATATGCAGCAATCTGAGACAGTGACATTCAGACTATATAAAACCCTTAGGAATTGAGGAAAGGCAAGGTGCCAACTTGCCTGTTATAGTCAGAAAAGAGTTTTGACAGAAGTTCTACTCAAGATGGACTGTAAAACATGGGTAGCATTTGAAAAATTTTATCAGAAGAGGAATCAATAAGAGTTAAGAGAACTGTTCTACCTCCAACATGGAGAGGCAGTCACCAAATTATGTATGAGTGGTGGGGAGAAACAGACCTGAGAGACAATTTGAACTTATTGATTTAAATACATACCTGAGAAAGACTTATTTGAATAGATTTTTAGCTAAAATAAGACAGAGCTACATTTCCACACATGCCATTTGCACATGCCATTCAATCTGTTTCAGACTGAACTTTGCCAGGCAGAGAGGGCCAGTTTCTTTCTCAGGCACTGAGCTCATGTGGAGAGAAGGTGGAATGGACCATCACACTGTGTTTAATGACTGTTAGTATTTACCATCCTGTGTGCACACTTAATCCTCACAAGAACCCTATGTTGAGGAAGGTACAATTATTATGTTCATTTCACATGTGAGGAAACAGGCTCAGAGAGATTAAATAATTTACTGGAGGCCACCTGATGAGTCAGTGATGGAACTGAGCTTGACTGGGAGAGTTGGATTCAAGAAATTTTGCTCTCATAAGTGTGTGTGTGTGTATATATATATGAAAGAATCTCACCTAAGAAATGGCCATAATTAACAGTCACACACACTGATGCTAAGCAAAGAATTTTCACCTCTAGAGAAAGCATTTTTCAGAAATGTCACTTACATTCCATTAAATATTCCTAACAATTTCAAACTCAACATGGGATCAATAACAGAATTATACATCTCACTTGCACTCAAAGAAAGTGAAATTGTTAGTTGCTCAGTCGTGTCTGACCACGACCAAAATTTACAGTATGATTTGAAACAAGTCCATGTTTTAAAAAGCATTCGTTAAAGATAATTCCATGAAAGGAGAGGATAAAGAATGAGATGACAAGAAATATTTGGTTATTTTATATATATATATATACATATATATATATATATATATATATATAAATGTAAGGCCTTGAGACAGGTAGAATGAGAGGGATCACCTACACCATGTTTAATGACTGTTTACTATATATCATCCTGTGTGCACACTTAACCCTCACAAGAAACCTCTCAGGAAGGGTATATATTATATAAACATATCATGCTTGCATGTGTGCCAAGTGGCTCCCTTCATGTTCGAATCATTGCATCCCATCGACTGTGGCCCGCCAGGCTCCTCTGTCCACGGGATTCTCCAGGCAAGAGTACTGCAGTGGGTTGCCATGCCCTCCTCATGTATATATCACTTCCCTGTATAATCGTGGCAGATTTGCGTTGCTGTACGGCAGAAACAAACACAACATTGTAAAGCAGTTTTCCTCCAATTAAAAAACAAATAAAAAAGAAATACTTAGCCTTAATAAGCAATGAAATATAGACCTATTAATCTTTAATTTTAAAATATGATTTAAATAAAGCTGTTTATAGTTATTCTCTCTCACAATAGTTAAGCATGTTGGCTTTTAAGAAATTTTTATATACATTTATAAAATACTGGAAACCAATCAGATCAGAAATGAGCACATAACAACTCAACTTTTTTATGAAAAAATAATGCTAAAGACCAAAACTGATGTCATCATTGAAATTAACAGCTTTCTATAACAATAGAATGGGAAAGACTAGAGATCTCGTCAAGAAAATTAGAGCTATCAAGGGAACATTTCATGCAAAGATGGGCACAATAAAGGACAGAAATGGTATGGACCTAACAGAAGCAGAAGATATTAAGAAGAGGTGGCAAGAATACACAGAAGAACTGCAAAAAAAAGATCTTCATGACCCAGATAACCACAATGGTGTGATCACTCACCTAGAGCCAGACATCCTGGAATGTGAAGTCAAGTGGGCCTTAGGAAGCATCACTACTAACAAAGCTAGTGGAGATGATGGAATCCCAGTTGAGCTATTTCAAATCCTAAAAGAAGATGCTGTGAAAGTGCTTTCAATATGCCAGCAAAGTTGGAAAACTCAGCAGTGACCATAGGACTGGAAAAGGTCACTTTTCATTCCAATCCCTAAGAAAGGCAATGCCAAAGAATGTTCAAACTACCAACAATTACATTCATCTCATCATGCTAGCAAAGTAATGCTCAAAATTCTCCAATCCGGACTTCAACATTATGTGAACTGTGAACTTCCAGATGTTCAAGCTGGATTTAGAAAAGGCAGAGGAACCAGAGATCAAATTGCCAATATCAACTGGATCATAAAAATAGCAAGAGTTCCAGAAAAATATTTACTTCTGCTTTATTGACTACGCCAAAGCCTTTGACTGTGTGGATCACAACAAACTGTGGAAAATTCTGAAAGAGATGGGAATACCGGACCACCTTACCTTCTTCCTGACAAATCTGTATGCAGGTCAAGAAGCAACAGTTAGAACTGGATATGGAACAACAGACTAGTTCCAAATTGGGAAAGGAATACGTCAAGGCTGTATATTGTCACCACACTTATTTAACTTATATGCAGAGTACAGCATGAGAAATGCCAGGCTGGATGAAGCTCAAACTAGAATCAAGATTTCCAGGAGAAATAACGATAACCTCAGATACACAGACGATACCACCACCCTTGTGACAGAAAGTGAAGAAGAACTAAGAAGCCTCTTGATGAAAGTGAAAGAGGAGAGTGAAAAAGTTGGCTTAAAGCTCAACATTCAGAGAACTAAGATCATGGCATCTGGTCCCATCACTTCATGGCAAATAAATGGGGAGACAATGGAAACAGTGAGAGACTTTATTTTTGGGGGGCTCCAAAATCACTGCAGATTGTGACTGTAGCCATGAAATTAAAAGACACTTCCTCCTTGGAAGAAAAGCTATGACCAACCTAGACAGCATATTAAAAAGCAGAGTCGTTGCTTTGCTGACAAAATCTGTCTAGTCAAAGCTATGGTTTTTCTAGTTGTCAGGTATGGATGTGAGAGATGGACTATAAAGAAAGCTGAGTGCCAAAGAATTGATGCTTTTGAATTGTGGTGTTGGAGAAGACCCTTGAGAGTCCCTTGGACTGCAAGGAGATCCAACAATTCAATCCTCAAGGAAATCAGTCCTGATTATTCATTGGAAGGACTGATCCTGAAGCTGAAACTCCAATACTTTGGCCACCTGATGGGAAGAACTGACTCATTAGAAAAGATCCTGAGGCTGGGAAAGATTGAAGGCGGGAGGAGAGGGGACAACAAAGGATGAGATGGTTGGATGGCATCACCAACTCTATGGACATGAGTTTGAGCAAGCCCCGGGAGTTGGTGATGGACAGGAAGGCTTGGCATGCTGCAGTCCATGGAGTTGCAAAGAGTGAGACACAACAGAGCAACTGAACAGAACTATTTGTATTTTAAGTCACAATGGGAAAATTGAAAATTCTTATTATTTGTGTAAACCATGGAAGATTTTAAATGTGATGTTGCCTTGACAATGTTTTAAATTTGAGTCACATTTTTTTCTGATCAGAATTTTTATCAAGACATTGAATTTTGGGATTTTGAAACTAGTTTGCCATAATATATTATGCCTAATCATAGTGTTTCTTTTCTAGGACTATTGTGAATATGTAGATTTATGTTTAGGGACAAGGGAATAATTTATTTATAAAATAATATTAAATCCAGTTTTAGCTGCCTATTTTAGACATTTAATACTTGCAGAAATCCATGTTATGTTTACCACGCTGAAGTTTTTTCTCTTTTTTTTTTTTTCCTTTTTTGAGAGTGACTCTCATTGGTAAGTTAATGTACACTTAGGGTGCAAATTTTTGTGTTCTGATAAGCAAATGATTATATTAAGGTGGTAGTGAGGGGGAAGACAATCTTGATTCCATTGGGAATCTTGCTGCTGCTGCTGCAAAGTCACATCAGTCTTGTCCGACTCTGTACGGCCCCATAGGCAGCAGCCCACCAGGCTCCCGGAAAATCATTTTTCCTATACTGTTGAAATTTTTTTTTGGTAAACAGTATTTTCCTAAAAGAAAAAAGGTGATGGAGAAATTGAGGGGTGTACCTTTGTTCAAATGATCAGCATTGTATTCTGGGTATCTTGCAACGAACAGAGTAAAAACTGTTCAGTTTTCATTCTGAAGTGAAATACTTTCCAGAACCTTTAGTTTGTTCATCCATTTGTTTTGTACATTTCATCACTGTTTCTGGCTCCTGTCTTGTTTCTGTTTTTAAGTTTTAATACTTTTTATAAAGATTTTGTAAATATGTCAAAAACTAGAGACTCCGCTCTCAGAAATGTGATGGAAGAAAGACTCAGCCAAGAGCACGAGAGGAGATATCACGGAGAGAAGGCAAGGTTTGAGGGACAGCTGGGGTTGCACAAAGGTCAGACTCTGACCCATTTAGGTTTCGGTCTTAGTCTTTAATCCAATAGTGATGGTACAATTCTTTCAACATGAAGTGTTGAGTGGGCCTTTGGGAGTTTGCAGACTGTATCTGTCTATTGTGTCAGTTCAGGGGACAGAGCATAAGACATCAATAGATCATAGTTGCGCTGCATTTTTGTGCGCAGTTTTCAAAACTTTTCTATTTTATGGCTTAGAGATCTCCTCTACCATGTAATTCAATTTTCTCAGCTCTTGAGATTTGTTGAAAGTTCTGTGCTGATTTCCCTGTCTTCTCTTGTTCCCTACTGAGCTTTAGGCAGTATGATGAGCATTGGAGCCAGAGTTGTGAACCAGTCAATCAGAAGCTCGTGGACAGCCTATCATTAAGGTACCTTGAACAGTAGCCTCTTAAGGCTGGAAAAGTCTGTTCCAGTATATATTGTGTTGGTTGCTTAGTGCCAGTTGTAATTTGACTTCAGAAAGCTATAGTTAAGGGAAAGATAAACTTTTCCCTAGAGCCAATTTTACTGCTTAATAATCACCACACAGTATCTGTCTTCAGGCAAAGGTAGTGGGACTGCAGACTGGCTTCCACTTCATTCCATGTGATGTAAAGTGGAAACCAACAAACTAGGCAAGCAAAGCAGAATGCAAGCAAACTAAAATCCCTATCCTTTCTCTGCACTATACCGAAGAGACACTGGGAACAAAAGTAACATTATCATCAATCCATATGAATAAAAAAATAAAGATTAAACTTTATTGATGGGATTAGCACTTTGGTTTGTAATATTGTCTTTCTGCCGCCTGTAATAAATTTCTGCATTACTATTCTGGATGCACAAAAATGGCATACTAATTTTATTGGTCCATGGAAGCCTGGGACATATAAGGAGTTCACAATGTATTTACTAATCTATAACACCTTAAACTTTTTGCAAAGAGCTGGATAATTAACAATCATGCAGTGAAGTACACAGTAGTAGTTTCTCCTTGAAACTGAATTACTTTAAGAATGTATTAATACTATAATCAAGAATCATTGATAATTAAGGTAACAACTAAAGCTGTGAAGAACTGTTTGCATACTTTTCTCGGTTGGGATGCTCATTATCTGCTGATTTGGGGCAAGATTTTGATGAAATAGCTAGTATTTAAGCTATAATTTGCCTGAGAAATGATCTATGTATATATGATAAAAAGTTCTCATGTACAATTCTTATAAAGGATTCATAGAGTAAAAAGAACAAGAACAGCAAGTAAACTATACATTTTAACAGCACACTTTGAAAATAAAATGTACTTTACAACAATGATGTACATGCACTGAAGAAAGCATGATCTATAAAAGGACCAATTGATAAGCTGGACTTCATCAAAATGAGAAGCTTTTTCTCTTCAAAAGAGATTGTAATAGAATGCCATGACTAACTACATGCTGGGAGAAAATATTGGCAAATGTTATATCTGATAAAGGACTTGTACCCAGAATACAAAATGAACACTCGGTTCTTAGCAATAAGAAGACAACAAAAAAAATTAATTAAAAAAGAAATGGATTTGAAAAGATACTTCACAAAGAAGATAAACAGTTTGCAAATAACCACACAAAAAAATGCTCAACATCATTAGTCATTAGGGAAGTGCAAATTAAAATTCCCAAAGAGATTCCACTTTATCCGTTAGAATAGAAACAATTAAAAAGATTAACCTTACCAAGTGACTAGATTCCCCTTGGAGTTTAAATACATTGGTAAAAATAACACATGCCTATTTATGGCAGCCCTGCTCAAAGAATCTGGAAAGTTAACTTGCAGAAGAAATCAGGAGAATTAAAGTTGCTTTGAAAATTAAATTGAGTCACAGACAGAATACCTTGAAACCGCTTATGTATCATAGTATTCTTTCCTAGAAAACTGTGTGGATAGAGGAGCCTAGTGGGCCACAGTCCATGGGGTCACAAAAGAGCCTGACACAGCTTAGCACAGCAGAGCACAGTGGTTGCTCACAAGATTATTTGTTAAATTCCTTCCAAATGAGACATTAATTGTTTGGAGACTTTCCAACCGAGCGGCGTTAACATGATGGATAAGCTTTACGTTTCCAAGGTGTCTGTACCTCTTCATACTGGAGGCAGTGAAATATAAAACAGAGATTCTATTCACTGAGGTCCCTCTAAGTCAAAACTCTCGGGCTGTAATTAAGTTCTATTCTATTGTTAAAACTAATGAATGAAGAAAGCTAGTATCCGGTCACCTACTTACAATGAATATCCCTCACCTAAGCTTGTTTCATTTACTTGACTCTAAATAGGGAAACGACCTAAACGTCCATCAACGGAAGAATGGATAAAGAAGTCATGGTACATATGCAATGGGATATTTCTCAGCCATAGAAGGAGCAAAACCGGATCATCTGTGGAGCTAGTGCTGGACCTAGAGACTGAGTGATGTAAGTCAATAGAGAGAAACATACTGTATGTTAACACGTATATGCAGAATCTAGAAAAATGGTATAGACGATTATACTTGCAAAGCAGAAATAGAGGCACAGATGTAGAGAACAAACATATGGATACCGACTGGGGAAGGGGGTTGATGGGATGAATTGGGAGATTGGGACTGACGTATATACATTACCATATATAAAATACACCAGCTAGTGAGAACCTACTGTGTAGCACAGGGAACTCTGCTCAGTGCTCTGTTATGACCTAGATGGAATGGAAATCCAAAAAAGAGGAGATATATGTATATGTACATCTGATTAACTTTTCTATACAGCAAAAACTAACACAACACTGTAAAGCAACTATGCTCCAATAAAAATTAATTAAAAAATACAATGCAGAATCATCATTATTGGAGAAACAAAGGGGGGCGGTAGCTAGTTAGATAACCAAAGGGAACAATTATCTTGCTGCAGGCGTGATGCTATTTCAGCTGCTACTGACTATAGTTCACACACTTGTACTGCAATATCAGCATCTGGACAACAGAGGAAAAGCCACTGGACTTGCTGTTCAGAATGGCAGATCCTGAAGGGCAATGGGGGCTTCTTTTAGCATCATTTGTGATTTTGAATAAAGTAAGCTTCACTATTGGGAAAAAAAGCTTACATGCATGGAAAAAAGATATTGTTGGTTAAGATCTGTATTGCATTTACAGTTGGAACAAGGAATGAATGATAATTTGTAATGTGCTTTTGCTTACGTGCCAACTCCCTGCAGTTTATCCTAACACATAATTTGTAGCACAATACTGTCTGAAACTGAAGGGCTGGTTAATAATAAGTGGAATAAGAGTATAGTAAGTCCTTCCTGAGATAATTTAAACATACTGGAAGAAGTCTAATTATATTATATGAAAAATTTAAGTGCAAATTTTTTCTTTTAACCTTATACCTTTGACAGAAGAATAAATAAGTTCCTGATGAAATAAGAAGCCCTTGAACACTGAAAATTAACACACACACACTCTCTGTCTAGAAGGCAGCACCTTCTCCCACTCTTTCTATTCTCTTTATTGCTGAAACAGGGTCTTTGTATAAGTTAAAAAAAAATCATGGGGTTGAGGTCTTCTAGTGCAAATACAAAAAAAGAGTAAAATTAATCTTTCCTAGCACTTGCTTTTTGCTAGATTATAATCAGAAAACAAACACTTTTGGATAAAATTTTAGGAAGAGTGAGAATAATTATAGCAACTACTAATAATCTCTCCCCTAAAGTTAAATTATGGTACAAAAGAAGAACTATACATATGCTAGTCTTGGTTTTACATGATGTATCTAAAAGTTATTGGATTATATCTAATTACTAGTTATAGGATTGCAGGGTGCTTTTGGCAGTCAAAAGTTATATTTGCAAAAATAGATGAACAGTCTCATTACCTGAAAGATACTTGGTCTTATTATGCTAATCTTTTCTAAAATAAGTTCAGAAAACGTCATGTCTTAAAACATGGCAAAAACTGCAATTCAACAGCATTGTATGAGGATCAAATAAAATCTTCTCCAAGTTTATCTCTTTCTACCTCTTATGAAATTGCTGTTATATCTAGACCTGGCTGCTCGTCAGCATGCCTGTCTTACCACTTCTAAAGCAACCCAAACTCTGTCTCTAACGTTCTTCCCTCATGACCCTACCCTTCTCTTCATCATGAATCCTTGGCTTTGCTCTGATGCCTGTCCTCCCCATTTTCAGAGTAACTTCTCTCTCCAAATCTCCTTCTCTGCTTCTTCATGTCCAAGTCACAGGTCTTCTGAAAAACTATCCCAGTGATTTCTTTGTTCTCTTAATTCCACAGCATACATTGTTTGTATCATAGTTTTGGGGCAATTGATTTAATGTAGTGTCAGTATATTTTAGTTAGTAGGCTAACTAAAAACCCCTATGTTCAAGAGCGTTGAGGCATCAGGACAGTTTTGTGTATATAGTATCATTTCAACTATGGATAGAAAATGCATAAAAAGAAATTTTAGTAAAAAAATAATGATTGATTTCCTTTTTGTGCATATATGTGTGTGTATAACACACACACACATATATATAGTTTTCTATAATGAGCATGCATATTCAGAGGAAAAAGGAAAACATGAAAGAAATATGAAGAAAAAAGGGAGTCTCCTTGGACAAAGTCTAATCACTATGTTATGCTATTTTATAAAATAGGCAGTATGAAAGTGAAAGTGTTAGTCACTCAGTTGCGTCCAGTTCTTTGCAACCGCATGGACTTTAGCCTGGCAGGCTCCTCTGTCCGTGGAATTCTTCAGGCAAGAATACTGGAATGAGCTGCCATTCCCTTCTCCAGGGGATCTTCCCGACACAGGGATCTAACCCAGGTCTCCCTCATTTTGTGCAGATTCTTTACCATCTGAGCCACCAAGGAAGCCCAGGCAGTAGACTTCATTTTAAAAACTTAATTTGAAGCAAAAATGAATTTTTAAAAAATGAACTTTCATTTTTACTTCATTTTCAGTTTAGATATTTTCATTAATATTATTTCACCTAACTGAATTTAGGAAATAAAATTTCCACACATTTTTGCCGTACCTGTGAGTAGTTGGATAGAAAGCAGGCTATTTTAATCCCACATGAACTATGTGCAGAGACTGAAGGGTAGAGAAGCCTGAAATCCAGCCTCTGATAGTTCTTCCCTATGTAATGGGTAAGGCGTGAGAACCTCTGTCAGAGCATATTAACGAATCTTTGGAGGTGTGTAAGGACAACTCTGGAAAAGAGTAGGAGGTCAAATGCAAATTATTCTGTATAAGGAAGTGAGAAGGTGGAGCTTTTGGAAGGGAATCCAGAAAACAGGAATCTGGAGGCTCCATTGCTGGAATCAACAATAATCTGTGTGCCTCATATGGGCAGACACTGGTCTATGCGGCTCTTTATGACCCCATGGACTGCAGTCACCAGGCTCCCCTGTCCCTCGGGTTCTCAAGGCAAGAATACTGGAGTGGGTTGCCATTCCCTTCTCCAGGGGATCTTCCCCACCCAGAGGATCGAATCCATGTCTCCTGTGTTGCAGTTGCAGGCAGATTCTTTATGTTTGAGCCACCAGGGAAGCCCCTGGCCCACCAGGGAATTCCCCTGGCCCATTTCCTTCAACCCAGGATAGAATTGGCACACCTTCTGATGCCTATGGACCCCCTCTTTGGACTTGCTGGAGCTGAGTCCATCACATGGGTCCTTAGGGCCTTGGCACAGTTTAATCTTTCCATCCCTAGCCTCTGGCTCCTCCCTGGTTACATCTCAATTTGTCTCTTCCCCAGAGAAGCTTCCTTTGACTTCCCCAGGTTAGATCTCCCTGCTTCAGTGCTCTTAAACAGTCTCACAGCCCCGTGCACACTGAGCCCACCTGGAGCACCTTGCTCTGCAAGGGCTTGATTTCTGTGCTGGAGGTTAAGTTTTAATTGTTCATTGACAGCTTTATCTTGCTCACCTTTGTATCCTCAGAGCCCAGTCTAGTGACCAGCAGGAGCTTAATTGAGCAGACAGCAGTTTCTGGGCATCCGGAGACCAGTTAGAGTGACAAACTCCAGGCTGTGTTCAGAATTTACCTGCTTTTCCATGACCAAGGAGCTTTGTGTCTGAAGGTGGGTGGAGAGGGGACGGGTGGGTGGGGGGTGGGGAGGGGTGGGGTGTCCGGGGTTGGAGGAAGGGGTGGGTGGAGGGGAGAAGTCTCTCTCTGCTGAGATGTTGCCACTCCTCTGAGATGACTCTGTATTGTTCCAGGTTGCACGTTTCTCTCTAGCTTGTCTGGGCCCAGGATGGGACATTGGGTGCAATCCATTTGTAAATCTTAGATCAAAAAAAATCCACATGATGTCCAGAGAGAAATAAAAACCAGATGGCCACTGTGGACCAGCAGCTCTGCAAGAGTGACCAGTAGTGCCCTGGGGGACGCTAACTGCCTTGCTCGTACAATCCCTAGGGCGAGGAAAATCAATAGGAAAAGGAGTACGTCAAGGCTGTATATTGCCCCCCTGCTTATTTAACTTATGTGCAGAGCACATCATGAGAAACGCTGGACTGGAAGAAGCACAAGCTGGAATCAAGATTGCCGGGAGAAATATCCTCAATAACCTCAGATATACAGATGACACCACCCTTATGGCAGAAAGTGAAGAGGAACTAAAAAGCCTCTTGATGAAAGTGAGAGAGGAGAGTGAAAAAGTTGGCTTAAAGCTCAACATTCAGAAAATGAAGATCATGGCATCTGGTCCCATCACTCCATGGGAAATAGATGGAGAAACAGTGGAAACAGTGGCAGACTTTATTTTGGGGGCTCCAAAATCACTGCAGATAGTGATTGCAGCCATGAAATTAAAAGATGCTTACTCCTTGGAAGAAAAGTTATGACCAACCTAGATAGCATATTCAAAAGCAGAGACATTACTTTGCTGACTAAGGTTAGTCTAATCAAGGCTATGGTTTTTCCAGTAGTCATGTATGGATGTAAGAGTTGGACTGTGAAAAAGGCTGAGCACTGAAGAATTGATGCTTTTGAACTGTGGTGTCGGAGAAGACTCTTGAGAGTCCCTTGGGCTGCAAGGAGATCCAACCAGTCCATTCTGAAGGAGATCAACCCTGGGATTTCTTTGGAAGGAATGATGCTGAAGCTGAAACTCCAGTACTTTGGCCACCTCATGCGAAGAGTTGACTCATTGGAAAAGACTCTGATGCTGGGAGGGATTGGGGGCAGGAGGAGAAGGGGACGACAACAGAGGATGAGATGGCTGGATGGCATCACTGACTCGATGGACGTGAGTCTGAGTGAACTCCAGGAGTTGATGATGGACAGGGAGGCCTGGCGTGCTGCGATTCATGGGTCGCAAAGAGTCGGACAGGACTGAGCGACCGAACTGAACTGAACTGAACTGGCAAACAATTTGAGATTGTTCATGTGTGGGCAAAATTACTTGTATTTTGGAAAGGCCTAGAGTAGTGTGATCTATCAGCTTCCTCCACCTCCTTTCTCTTCCCAAATCACTCCGCTTGACACGCGAGGTGCAGTTTCGTCTTTAACACTTCAAGGGTGTCCAGCGCTTCCGCTGCTTCTCACAACTCATCTTGGCGGGATGCCAGGGTTCAGTGACACCTGGCTTCAGTTTGTGTTTTAGATTTATTCATTTGTGTCAACCCAAATTGTTTCAGAATGTCTGTTGTCATTTTTATACAGGCTGTGGCCTTGGCGCTGATCTGTTTTCTTCTTAGAGACTCTGAAATCCTTAGGGATCTAAGAGGCAGAGTGAGGAAAAACCAATTGCAGAAAAGCTGCTTCAGCTGAACAGTGAAGGGCCCTTGTCTGTGTGCCCGGCGAGCCCTCCTCGTCCACCTTTTCAGTTCTTCCTGAAGCCATGTTGTGCTCTAACTTGGAGGGCCGTATGTGCTGACAGAAAAATACATGTACCTCTATTCCTTTCTTCTTATCATCCCAGAAATTTTAACAATCTCGGTGAAACTAGGATCGGGTTACCAGAGGATAATTTGGGTTGGTCTGTTTTTATTAAACACTAGCATCGGTGTTGCATCAATTCTATTTTCTACATACTGTTAGTCCATGCCATTTAGGCCAATTAAGTTTACAAAAATTGAATTTGATTGGAATTATTTTATCCTGTGCAGAGAAATTGTCCTAGAGCAATTAACCTATAAGAGAGAATAAAATTGGGAAAGTCACACGTTTCCTTCTCTTTTTTTGGAAACAGATCACAAAATCTAATTTGAGTAACAACTTCAAGAAATTACGTGCTGTTGCTGCTTGATTCTATACAAAAGCTTTGCCTCTTCTCCTTGTTGGCCACCTCTGTTGTCACGGTAACAGCTGCGATTTCACAGATTCAGCAGTGCATTTGCTGAGGAGGAAGATAAGACCGTTGTTTATGAGAATAATTATTTAGGAGCAGGTGATATTAACATAAAACTCATTGACAAACTGGTTGGAAAAAGGACAAAGTAGAATATTGTTATCACATGAGATCAGGGAAATTTTAGAGGAAATATAGCATAAATATATACTTGATGTACAGAGCTACTTTTGTGTGCTTATTCAGTTTAATTATGAGAATACATGGAATATAAACATGAGGTCATTGAAATTTAGCCCTGGAAAGGACTTTAGGAACAATCTAGTATAGCTATTAACTTGTTCTAATGCAAAAAAAAAAGCACTGTTCCTCAGCAAACTGCATGTATAATTTCTTGTGGGAAATCAGTGAACCCTGGAAACATATTGGGACCAGGAGAAATGTGGAGTAATCAAAGTAGACATCATAAGGTTTCAAATTCACTTCTTTATTAATGAAATAAATATATTTTCTCATAATATCAAAGAATCTTCTGTTTGGAGTACACGTTTTTATGGTAATGAGCCATTTCATCTAGGGAGGTGATCTCAGCAAAGTAATTGAGTTTTTAATGCAATTTTTTCTTGTATATGTGAGATAACTAATTATTCACTACTGAAAATGAAGTTGAGCTAAATTATGTTATTCTTGAAGGTATAAGGAATGACTCTGAACTAAAGAGCAGTTGCTGATTGCCCTCAAAACTGCCTTATTCATCTTTAAAACTTATCTAATAACAATCTCCTATTGGAATTATTTGAAAATAAATGGACAAGATAAGGGTCTCTCAATTTCAAGAGAACTCAGGATTAGGTGAAGTGCTAATGAATAGTTGTGAACCAATAGAAGTCTGCTCACAGATTTAATAACATCCCTGAAATCCTGGGGGGCATCTCTCTTCTCACACTGTGATTACCATAAGGTTGAACTTTCAGTGACTTCCCCAAGATTTAAACTTTGCCTTCTCTAACATTTATAAGACATTTTCAACATACCAGGCATGGTTCAATTTGCCGATTTCTGAAAGTAAATTATATTTTCCTGTCAATTGCTGCTGTGGAATTCTATCAGCTGTGTCTTGGCCTTATTTCTAAGAACATTTCGTTTCATTCTAAATGTTCCTCTTACTGATAAGATGGGGCCAAATGGATGTACGGATTGTAGGCTCAGATTCATTTTCCCCATTCAATCATAGGACCCAATTTTTAGATATTGAAACCAATAGGAAAGTGTTGACTTTGTGACTTGCTATATTATTTTGGATCAAAGATAACACTTAACCTAAAAGAAATTTTTTAAGTATGTGCAGTCATTGGTACTAAACTGAAATTTCATTGCAGAATGTTGAGGAGATGTGAGAAGCAGGAAAGATTTTGGACCATAGATTCACTATGTAATGAAGGGGTTTGACTATTGTGGCAATTTCGATACAAATATTTAGTTGGTGGATGAATTAAAACTAACAACCCAGTTTAGCATAAACTCTCAAAGGCAGTCAATTTAAACAGCCTGGGACTACACGTTAGTTATGAGCGTGTCAATAATCATTATGATTAGTTCAGAGCACAGTTCTGATGATTTTAAGCTGGTAAAAAGAAACAGTTGTATTGGTCCATGCGTGGGAACAATGTATGTGCAAGAAGCAATAGACTGTTAGTGGTTAAATGGAGGAAATTTGGAGTCAGAGAGAAGGTTCTAACCCAAGCTTGGACTCTTACCTGTTGTGAAACTAGGTAAGTTAAACTCCTTAGGCCTCTCAGTTTTGCTTCTGTAAAATGGTAATAATAATTTCTGACTCGTAAAGTGGAGTATCAATGTGTTAAAAAAAAAGTAACTTACAATGTATAACAGGTACTCAACAGTAATAATAATGATTACTGCTTTGATAGGTTTAATGAATCTTTGTATGGTGGAAGTAAAATATTATGACTCATTTTCATTTTAATTAAAAATACTGTTGTTCCAGCAAATTAAGTATTAATTCCTAAGTCCCAAGTATTTACAAGTTGGCACTCCAGTAGGAGCCAGCTTCCGCATATCAGTGCCAAGTTCTAATCTACTCATCCCGTTCAGATTTCCTGAAGACTGCTTTCATGAGTCCATTCCTGTCTGTCATTGAAAACTGGTTGTCCCCACGCTGCCTGGGGATGATAAGACAGGCTTACTGTGTAATGACATGTCGTGATTGGAGAAGCAAATTTGATCTTTATCTCCAAATGTAAGGTCCATAGAAAGAATTGCTGTTCTCTTTGCTGGAATTTACAATTGCTAAGGTACAAACTAGATGGATCCCCATAAAAGAAAATGTCAGTTAATTCCTTTTTTGGATCTTCAATGCTTATAGATATTCATGGAAATTCAGAAGGCAAAGATGTTTTCTTTGGGTATTTATGACTGTGAAGTGAAGTGAAGGGGCTTCCCTGATAGCTCAGTTGGTAAAACATTTACCTGCAATGCAGGAAACTGTGAGGAGAGGGCAATTTATTTATATATGTGAATAATACACATTTACACACAGAAACACACACTGTAAGTAGATAATATATATGTGTAATTACATGCTGCCCTTTATAATAATTGAATTAACTATAAAGACAAAACTTTACCAATCAGATATGTTTATAATTCTTACATTTTATAAATACTATTAAGTAATTTGTGAATGTATTTTATCTTATTTTGGTTAAAGTATTATAATTGATTCTATTTTGGGGAGAAAATTAGCACTAACATGCAGATGTCTGATGGAAAAGAATGCTCATTTTGAAAAGAGATGTAATTGAAATAATTGAACCTTTCATTATAGTTGCAATTTCCTTCTGTCTCTTTCTTTTTAGCAGTCATGATAGATTGCAGAATTAATTTCTTTTACATTCTTTAGCTTGATTAGATGTCCTTAAATATTCTAGAGAGAAAATGAAAAAAAAAAGAAACCCACCCAGTTTCTTGAAAGTCCTGGAATTGACTTTTTGACATGGCTTTCTTCCTAGGTCAGCTTAGAGGAAAAGTTTTGTTGTTGTTCAGTTGCTAAGTGGTGTCCGACTCTTTGGGACCCCATGGACTGCAGCATGTCAGGCTCTTCTGTTCCCCACTATCTCCTGGAGTTTCCTCAAATTCATGTTTGTTAGTCAGAGATGCCTTCCCCTTCACCTCCTCCTGCCTTCAATCTTCTCCAACATCAGAATCTTTTCCAGTGAGTCGGCTCTTTGCATTAGGTGGCCAAAGTATTGGAGCTTCAGTTTCAGCATCAGCCCTTCCAATGAGTATTCAGGGTTGATTTCCTTTAGGATTGACTGGTTTGACCTCCTTGCAGTCCGAGGGACTCTCAAGTGTCTTCTGCAGCACCACAATTCAAAAGCACCCTTTCTTTGGTGCTCAGCCTTTATGATACAGCTCTCACATCTGTACCTAACTGCTGTAAAAACCATAGCTTTGACTATATGGACCTTTCTCAGCAAAGTGATGTCTCTGCTTTTTTAATACACTTTCTTGGTTTGCCATAGCTTTTCTTCCAAGAAGCAAGCATCTTATAGTTTCATGGCTATAGTCACTGTTCACAGTGATTTTGGAGCCCAAGAAAATAAAATTTGTTATTGTTTCCACTTTTTTCTCCATTTGCCAAGAAGTGATGGGACCAGATGCCGTGATCTTAGTTTTTTGAATATTGAGTTTCAAGCCAGCTTTTTCACTCTCCTCTTTTGTCCCTAAGAGGGTCTTTAATTCCTCTTCACATTCCTGCCATTAGAGTGGTATCATCTGCAAATCTGAGGTTATTGATATTTCTCCTGGCAATCTTGATTCCAGCTTGTGATTCATCCAGCAGGGGATTTCCCATGATGTACTTTGCATACCAAGTTGAACAAGCAGGGTGACAGTATATAGCCTTGTCGTACTCCTGTCCCAGTGTTGAGTCAGTCAGTTGTCCCATATCTGGTTCTAACTGTTGTTTCCTGTCTCACATACAGGTTTCTCAGGAAACAGGTAGGGTGGTCTGTTATTCCCATCTCTGTAAGAATTTTCCATATGTTAACTATGTGATCTAATGTGATCTATGCAGTCAAAGGGTTTAACATAGTCAATGAAGCAGAAGTAGATGTTTTTGGAATTTGTTTGCTTTCTCCATGATCCAACAAATGTTGGCAATTTGATCTCTGGTTCTTCCGCTTTTTCAGAACCCAGCTTGTACATCTGGAAGTTCTTTATTTTTGTACTGCTGAAACCTAGCTTGAAAGATTTTGAGCATAACCGTGCTAGAATGTGAAATGACTGTAACTGTATGGTAGTTGGAACATTCTCTGGCATTGCCTTCTTTGGCATTTGAATGAAAACTGACCTTTTCCAATCCTGTGGCCACTGCTGAGTTTTCTAAATTTTCTGAGATATTGAGTGCAGCACTTTAACAACACCATCTTTTAGGATTTGAAATAGTTCAGCTGGAATTCCATCACCTCCACTATCTTTGTTCATAGTAATGCTTTCTAAGGCTTACCTTACTTAACACTCCAGGATGTCTGACTCTAGGTGAGCGACCACACAATCATGGTTATCTGGGTCATTAAGACTCTTTTTTTGTATAGTTCCCTCTGTGTATTCTTGGCACCTCTTCTTAATCTTTTCTGCTTCTGTTAGATCTTTACTGTTTCTGTCCTTTATCATGCCCATCCTTGCATGAAATATTCCCTTGATATCTCCAATTTTCTTGGAAAAGGTAGGGATATGAGTTTAAATTGCTATTAGAGAAAAAAGCTTAGTCTATATTTTTGCAGGCACAGAATCAGAGATTATTTTAATCATCCTTCACAAGCCTGTATACTCACATTCTGCATGTTCCTGGACCGGCCATTTGGGTGTGGCTGTCATTAGCATTGTTTGGGACTTTCCCTTGGTGGCTCAGATGGTAAAGACTCTGCCTGCACTGCAGGAGACCTAGGTTCAATCCCTGGGTTGGGAAGATCCCTAGAGAAGGGAACGGTTACCCACTCCAGTATTCTTGCCTGGAGAATTTCATGGACGGAGAAGCCTGGCTGGTTACAGTCCATAGAGTTGCAAAAAGTTGGACACTCCTGAATGACTATAACTTTCACTTCACTCCCCCCTCAAGTTTCTAGCCACTTTTAATAGATGTGCATACAGATTTGTGGCTGTTAAATAGTAATCTCACAATTGCTGTTGGAGAACTTCACCATATGTCAGAACTTCCTTACTCTTCTTTAGCTATGCCAAATTATTTTAAGAAACCAATTGGTGATTAATAGAACTGTTTAGAGAGACTTTAGGAAGAAAGGTGTCTATGCATTTGTCCTAAAGAAATACATGAAACAAGAAAGCAGAACTGAACCAGAGATCTCAGTGTCAGTTCTCACCTGAGTTCTGTCCTTCCTGCTTCAACTGCCTTATCTCTGTAATAATGCAAAAAATCTTCAGCTTGAAAGAAGGAAGATGAGAATCAGAAATGTACAGCATGCAACGGCCAGAATGCAGTTAGGACTTCAAGATGAAATCAGGCTCAACTCCCCTGGGAAAGGTCACTTTTCCTGACAGGGTGCGGTTTCTCCTTGTGGGCTGAAGAAATAGAAGAATGCAGAAGAAGGAGAGAGTCATTGCTTCTGTGAAGCTGTTGGTAGCCATGGGAAGTGAGCCTCCTCTAAAGCAAGGGGTTCTGCAGCAGAAAAGAAAGGCAGCAACTCTGAAAAAAGCAGTGAGAGGGAGTCAAGAACAAAAAGAAGAAAGCACCAAATCTGAAGTAATTTAAATGTGATTTTGAGGAGTCTGCCTGCCTGTAATTCTTACATATATAGCTGTAGTTAAGTAACAGGAAAGTAAAACAAAGAAAGAAACTAGGAGTCTATTATTAAACCCTTTGGAAAACTTTTTCTCTTACAGCATCATTTTTTTGGGGGGTCTATATTTTCACTCTTTTTTTGCCATTAAATTCAAGAGCAGAGCTATGTGTGGATAATAATGCAATATCCTGACCCTGAACTTCAAACTGCAGATGAATTCTAAAGTGAGATGAGTTATTTTAACTAATGCCTCACAGATTTAAACTCAGATGTGATAATTCACAAGGAAAAAATATTCATGATATCCAGGCCTTTATGCATAGTAGAAAAAGTCAGTGCAGGCTCACTCAGGTCATTTACTGGGATGTCTTCAAGGCCATTCATCCAGTCTAGAGAGCACTAACATTTGCTGAGTACCTAAGTGCTAGATGCTGTTGCAAGTACTAGTATTTTTGAACAACAACAATTCTATCAAGAAGGCTGTGAAATCTTCAGTGCAGAGAGGAGGAATTCAGCGTTTAGAGAAGCAAAGCACTATGACAGATTGCACAATAGTGGCAAATCCATATGGGTGTTGCTGCAAATACCAGTGCTGTCCACTAGGGCATGCTGCCCTTCTAGCTGGGAAGCATTGTACAGGTGTAAGTTGATGGGGTTGACAAGTCTATTGTAGGTAATATTTGCCAATGCATCCCATTACAAGGATTAGTGGTGTATCATCCTCTAATGTTAACATCATCTTGTTGTTGTTGTTATTCAGTTGCTAAGTCATGTCCAACTCTTTGTGACTCCATGGACTATAGCACACCGGACCTCCCTGTCCCTCACTATCTTCTGGAGTTTGCCCAAGTTCACCTCCATTGAGTTGGTGATGCCATCCAACCATCTCATCCTCTGCCACCCTCCTCTCCTTTTCCCTTCAATCTTTCCAAGCATTAGGGTCTTTTCTCATACTAGTGGTGGTTTAGTCACAAAGTCATGTCTGACTCTTGTGACCCCATGGACTGTAGCCTGCCAGGCTCTTCTGTCTGTAGGATTCTCCTGGAAAGAATACTGGAGTGGGTTGCCATTTCTTTTTCCAGAGCATCTTCCCCAGCCAGGGACTGAACTCTGGTCTCCTGCACTGCAGGCTTCCCTGATAGCTCAATTGGTAAAGAATCCGCCTGCAACACAGGAGACCCTGGTTTGATTCCTGGGTGGGGAAGACCCACTGGAGAAAGGATAGGCTACCCACTCCAGTATTCTTGGGCTTCCCTTGTGGCTCAGCTGGTAAAGAATCACCCTGCAATGTGGGTGACCTGGGTTTGACCCCTGGATTGGGTGTTCTGGCCTGAAGAATTCCAAGGACTGTAGAGTCCATGGGGTGGCAGAGTCAGACACAGCTGAGTGGCTTTCACTTTCTCCTGCATTGCAGGCAGATTCTTTACCTACTGAGCTACTCCTACCTTAAAGCTTTCCTCATGTTCAGTTCAGTCACTCAGTCATGTCCGACTCTTTGCGACCCCATGGACCACAGCACGCCAGGCCTCCCTCACGTTAATCACCTTCAAACCCAAGTAAATAAGACGATCCATGTCATTTTCCTAAGGGTCTTCGCTTTCTAGTACAAACAACATGCAGATCTGGTTTTTAAGTTGTAGACAGCAGAATCCATGCTAGTAATTTAAATAGATTTATTAAAGAAGAAAAAAAGCTCAAGATAAATAAGTAGACTATAGGCTACATGACAGTTACTTCCTGCTAGATGTCTCCCTGGTTTCTCCCTGCTCCATTCTTTGCCCTGTAGTACCCCAGAACATGGACCTCCATGAACAGCATTAGCTGGGCTTTTTGCACCCTGGCTTCCAGTCAGGTGCAGCCAATAGGAGCATGAAGCAGAAGAGCAGAGTTCAGAGTTCAGAGGGAAGTTAGGCATTTATTCCTCCTTATTCTTTTCTGCCATGTGGTGGTCTGCATTTCTTTAAGGTTGTATCTGTTGGGGGGGGGGTCCTCCTCCCTGGCTATACTTTACTCTTTTCTTTATTGTCCCCTCACTTAATGGCGACGACTATCTGGTTGCTTAACCATTTTGTTTGGTTCCTTTAAATTCTCCTGAAACTCTGTATCAGTCATTCCATTAAATCCTCTTCAGCCAAACTTTTCTGAGTATATCGACTCTTTCCTGTGGGGAGACTGATGGATACAGACTGAGTTTCTGAAACTGACAGCACCATCTGCTAGCCCTGCAAAGACCAGCACCTCCAGTTATGAAGGTGCCACTCCACTTGCCAGCTCCAAAAATGTGCCATGCCTTCCATGATCTGTAAGATGCTGACTCAGAGCTTCCTCTGGAGCTGGGACTTCAGAACAACACCGCCATGGCTATGATCCACATCCATGGCAACCTCTTGTCCCATCTCTTCCTGTAATTTAGTTCTGAGTTAAAGTCATGCACAGATACTTCTGATGGTGGGATTAAAACACCTATCATGGCTTAAGCAATAAAAGGGGGGATGGATACGTATCTTGGGATACGTATATTTTCAAACGTGAATAAGGGTTCAGAAAATTTGGGACGTGTGTGAATTATGGTTTTATTTTTGTTATCACTCTTTTCCTCCTATCCTTAAGCTATCACATTCATTCAATGAAATCTACTTCTATTTTCCCACTGCTGCTTTCCCGATTTCTTTTTATTTTGTTCTATTGCTCAACCTTCTTCAACAGACTCATGGTAGAGTTATTTTCTGTTCTTGGAAATACCCAAGGTCAGAGGATAGAGGCCCTGACAGGGAGGGCCATTTGGCAGTTAGAGCAGGTGTCCTTGACATGCAACCTGTAGGATACGCTTGCTATTCCCATGTCTGACACTCCCACAGGCCCACTCCTACCCACTGTTACCAATGTGCTGGTCATAATGTCATCTCGTTATCTTTCTCATGAGAGCATATCAGAATGCAAGTGAGTGAGAATAATCTTATGATGTCAGTAATTTATTGTAAAACTATTTGCGCTCTAATTTATTGTAAAACTATTTGAACTTGAATACTTGCTCTAATGTGCTCTAATTTATTGTAAAACTATTTGAACTTTAATACTTTTAATTATTAGTATCTCCAGATAATTTTTGTTGTTCCCAGTAACTGAAGTTGCCATCATGTTGCCAAATTCTATAACAACTAATTTTGGAAAATTCTTAGGAATGGGAACACCAGACCACCTTACCTGTCTCCTGAGAAACCTGTATGCAGGTCAAGAAGCAACAGTTAGAATCAGACATGGAACAACTGACTGGTTCAAAATTGGGAAAGGAGTATGTCAAGGCTGTATATTGTCACCCTGCTTATTTAACTAGTATGCAGAGTGCATCATGCGAAATGCTGGGCTCAGTGAAGCACAAGTTGGAATCAAGATTGTCAGGAGAAACATCAATAACCTCAGACATGCAGATGACACCACCCTTATGGCAGAAAGCAGAGAGGAACTGAAGAGCTTCTTGATGAAAGTGAAAGAGGAGAGTGAAAAAGCTGGCTTAAAGCTCAACATTAAAAAAACTAAGATCATGGCATCTAGTCCCATCACTTCAGGGCAAACAGAAAGGGAAACAATGGAAACAGTAACAGACTTTATTTTGGGGGCTCCAAAATCATTGCAGATGGTGACTGCAGCCATGAAATTAAAAGACACTTGCTCCTTGGAAGAAAAGCTATAACATATCAAGACAATGTATTAAAAAGCAGAGACATCACCTTTCCAACAAAGGTCCGACTAGTCAAAGCTGTGATTTTTGCAGTAGTCACATATGAATGTGAGAGCTGGACCATAAAGAAGGCTGAGTGCCAAAGAATGTTTACTTTTGAATTATGGTGCTGGAGAAGACTCTCTCTCGAGAATCCCTTGTAAGGAGATCAAAGCAGTCCATCCTAAAGGAAATCAATTCTGAATTTTCATTGGAAGGACTGATACTGAAGCTGAAGCTCCAATATTTAGCCATTTGATGTAAAGAGCTGACTCAGCGGGAAAGACCCTGATGTGAAAGATTGAAGGGAAAGGGAGAAGAAGATGACAGAGGATGAGAGGGTCAGATAGCATCTCTGACTCAGCGCACAGAAATTTGAGCAAACTTCGGGAGATAGTGGAGGACAGAAGGGCCTAATATGCTGCAGTCCATGGGGTCCCAAAGAGCCAGACATGAGTTAGCAACTGAACAACAAAAAGAGTTCCAGACTACGTAGATTTTAGGGTTTTAAAAATAATGTAAACATTTTTTCCCATCAATTCATTCTCAATATTGGTACAATCAATGTTGTAACTTTTAGGTCTAAAAACTCATTTCACATGAAAACATAGTAATACCATGCCTGCTATAATATACGATGTACAAAATCAATTTAGGCTGTTTACATGACAAAGTGGTTTTGGATTCACTCTCTTTCAAAGAGTGATTAGTGAGATATAAAATATGGTATGGATATACATATATATATATTATTATGTATATAAATTATGCTTCAGGGAACAATATGAATGAGAGAACTCAAATGTTGCACAAGGGTTGTGCTCAATAAATGTTCAAATCCCAATAATCTATAAGTTTTATAAATTACTTTGGTTTTCTGTGCTATCTGATTTTTAAAATGTCATCATTAAAAAAAATGGCTTTCTAATTTTAACCTCAAACAAAGATGCATTTGTATCTATTTTTTGTAAATAAAAGCCTATAAAGACCATTATTAGAGTAAGGCTCTGGTCCAGATTAGATTCTAGTTCATGCTCCATATGGTACCTTATACTTTATGTTCTTTAACACTTAATCACAGTAACCTTCTTAAAGCCTCCTCCTCACTGCCTTGGGCCAGGGGGCGAGGAGTGTTTTAGTCCAGTTCACTCCTCTGTCCCCAGAAGTTAGCACAGTGGCAGACGCATGACTAATTCCTGTCAACACTTAATTGAAATAAACTGAATTGATCAGAAATAAGCCCTCATTGGGCTTCCCTAGTGGCTCAGAGGTTAAAGCATCTGCCTCCAATGCGGGAGACCTGGGTTCGATCCCTGGGTCGGGAAGATCCCCTGGAGAAGGAAATGGCAACCCACTCCAGTATTCTTGCCTGGAGAATCCCATGGACGGAGGAGCCTGGTAGGCTACAGTCCACAGGGTTGCAAAGAGTCAGACACGACTGAGCGACTTCACCTTACCTCACCTTAAGCCCTCATTAAGGAGAAGGCAATGGCACCCCAATCCAGTACTCTTGCCTGGAAAATCCCATGGATGGAGGAGCCTGGTGGGCTGCCGTCTATGGGGTCGCACAGAGTTGAACACGACTGAAGCGACTTAGCAGCAGCAGCAGCAGCAGCAGCAGCAGCAAGCCCTCAATAAACATCTCGTGAATAATTAGAAGAATTATTAGAGAGGAAGAGCACAAGAGAGCTCCTAATTTAATTAATGCAACATAAAACTCAGGTTCAAAATAGTAATTTCAGGAGCAGTTCTCTCAGGGTTTCTCTGGTGCTTCAGATGGTCAAGAATTTGCCTGCAACGTGGGAGACCTGGGTTCCATCCCTGGGTCGGGAAGATCCCCTGGAGAAGAGAGTGAAGTGGCTACCCACTCCAGTATCCTTGCCTGGAGAATCCCATGGACAGAGGAGCCTGGCCGGCTACAGTCCATGGCGTCGCAAAGAGTTGGACACGACTGAGCAACTAACACTTCTCACTTTCACTTCTTTCAGGGTTGCTTGAGATGCTGCCTCCCAGGCTTAAGTCCTAAAAATTTCCACCAAATAAAACATAATTCAATCTTTAAAACAAAACAAAACACTTTAATTTCAATTGATCTCTCACTAAAGGTCTTGCTGTCTTCTTTCCCTAACCTTCACTTTCAGGGGACAAGAGCTCACTTGGCCTTCACCCTCTGTTTCTTATCCCACCTAAACTGGTGCTGGCTGGAAAAAAGTCTAGATCTTATCTCTGTGACTAATAAATTGGGTATTTAGAATCACAGAATTTAGTTAGGTTAATCATTAAGATTTCTTGCATCTCAATTTCCCTCATTCAGAATGAGGAAATTGTGTCACGTCTGTTTGTCATTTGTGGAGGGAAAAGCGTCCGCCACATGAGCTTAAACTGCTCAGCTTCTGTGGAGATCCATCTGGCAGGAAAGGTGCTAATTATAGAATTTCTCTGGGTTCTAGTCTCTCCATTTTCAAGTGTAATAAGTTTAAAATTCGCAGTTACAACTCAGATATGCAGGCATCTAATTTTATTTCTCTGCAAGTGAACTTGAGCCATTCCTGAGACTTGTCTTGTGTGGCAGGATTGATCATCTGGCTCTTTAAAGACAATAGTCCTTCTGGTTTCCTCAGTTTCATCAGGCTATGTCAGTGTCTTTTGAGTAAATACTCAAGCTTTCAGAGTATCTCTTTTTCCTTTTCTTCTCCCTGCTGAATCTGGGGACAGGAATACCCTTGCTCACCAATACTACATCCTGACTGAGCTTCACAGCATTAGGGGAGGAACCTGCTGCCCTCTGGCCCTTTCTGGCCTCCAGTGAGGGGTCTCAGTTGCCGGTCATGTGCGTCTCCTCCTCTGCCCCTGCTGGTCCCAGTATGTCTGTTGAACTGACATTTGTTCTCAACACTGAAGGTGCACAGTGGTCCCTTCCCACTGACTTTCCCATTCACATGGGTCTCAGATTGTGCTGTCAGTCCTCAGTTCAGTTCAGTTCAGTCTCTTAGTCGTGATTGACTCTTTGTGACCCCATGAACCACAGCACGCCAAGCCTCCCTGTCCATCACCAACTCCCGGAGTTTACCCAAACCCATGTCCATTGAGTCGGTGATGCCATCCAACCATCTCATCCTCTGTCATCCCCTTTTCCTCCTGCCCTCAATCTTTCCCAGCATCAGGGTCTTTTCAAATGAGTCAGCCCTTCACATCAGGTGACCAAAATATTGGAGTTTCAGCTTCAACATCAGTCCTTCCAAAGAACACCCAAGACTGATCTCTTTTAGGACTGGTTGGATCTCCTTGTAGTCCAAGGGACTCTCAAGAGTCTTCTCCAACACCATAGTTCAAAAGCATCAATTCTTCAGCGCTTACCTTTCTTTATAGTCCAACTCTCACATCCATATATGACCACTGGAAAAAACCATAGCCTTGACTAGATGGACCTTTTTTGACAAAGTAATCTCTCTGCTTTTGAATATGCTATCTAGGTTGGTCATAACTTTCCTTCCAAGGAGTAAGTGTCTTAATTTCATGGCTGCAATTACCATCTGCAATGATTTTGGAGCCCCCCAGAATGAATTCAGCCACTGTTTCCCCATCTATTTGCCATGAAGTGATGGGACAGGATGCCATGATATTCATTTTCTGAATGTAGAGCTTTAAGCCAACTTTTTCACTCTCCTCTTTCACTTTCATCAAGAGGCTTTTTAGTTCTTCTTCACTTTCTGCCATAAGGGTGGTGTCATCTGCATATCTGAGGTTATTGATATTTCTCCCAGTAATCTTGATTCCAGTTTGTGCTTCGTCCAGCCCAGTGTTTCTCATGATGTACTCTGCATAGAAGTTAGATAAGCAGGGTGACAATATACAGCCTTGACGTACTCCTTTTCCTATTTGGAACCAGTCTGTTGTTCCATGTCTAGTTCTAACTATTGCTTCCTGACCTGCATACAGATTTCTCAAGAGGCAGGTGAGATGGTCTGGTATTCCCATCTCTTTTGTCTCCAACTAGAGAAGCTCACGTCCTCTGCCATGGGCCTCAGCTGGTTGTCCTTTGAGTCACCTTGGGAAGAGTGAGAGAAACTCTGGTTATGTTTGCTGTATCTCAGGCCCTCTTCTCCCACTGTCCCCCCTCCCCCCCCCCCCACACGCATCTGCCCTGCTGCCATTTTGGTTCCACTGTGGTCATGTGTCAGTCTGAGGCTCTGGGGAAGATGGCCTCAGACTAAAAAATAGGGTATAAAATGAATGGAAGGTGGTGAAGTAGTGACGATGAGTATAAACAACTTGATATAATTGGCTGTGAAGTGGATGTAGAAAAATAACGAAATGTGTGGAGGGGGTTGGTCAACAGGGTTTGACTTGCTAGTGGGGTGGAGAGAGTGGACACCTTCCTCACTGTCTTTCTTGTTTTGTGTTCTTTGTGGAAGCCTCTTCAGTGACTATGCTGCTTTGCATTTCATTTACTCATTCAACAAATAATTATTATAACCCTACCATATACCAGATCTAAATCTCTCTTATTTCTACACCTTTTCATATTTAATTATTTTAATGTGTTTTAAAAATAATGTGAAATTGTATAGCAAATGATTCTATCCCCTCTCTCTAAAACAATGTGTTGGTTTGTATTTTGATCATAAGAATTGGGTTTTTTATTGTTATGACCAACCTAGATAGCATATTCAAAAGCTGAGACATTACTATGCCAACAAAGGTCTGTCTAGTCGAGGCTATGGTTTTTCCAGTAGTCATGTATGGATGTGAGAGTTGGACTGTGAAGAAGGCTGAGCACTGGGAGAATTGATGCTTTTGAACTGTGGTGTTGGAGAAGACTCTTGAGAGTCCCTTGGACTGCAAGGAGATCCAACCAGTCCATTCTGAAGGAGATCAGCCCTGGGATTTCTTTGGAAGGAATGATGCTAAAGCTGAAACTCCAGTACTTTGGCCACCTCATGAGAAGAGTTGACTCATTGGAAAAGACTCTGATGCTGGGCGATTAGGGGCAGGAGGAGAAGGAGATGACAGAGGATGAGATGGCTGGATGGCATCACTGACTCGATGGACGTGAGTCCGAATGAACTCCGAGAGTTGGTGATGGACAGGGAGGCCTGGTGTGCTGCAATTCATGGGGTCGCAGAGAGGCGGACATGACTGAGCGACTGAACTGAACTGAGCTGTGTGGCTGGTGCTGCCTGAGTTGTGCTCTCTCAGTGCTGTGGTTCCTCTTGATAGTCATGTCATTAAGATTTAACTAGACTATAACTGCAAACTCAGTGGAAGGAGATGAATCTAAATTATGTTCAGATGTAAAGGAAATAAAGAAGAGCTGTTTTAGTACTTATGGGGCTAGTGTCCAGTAGAGTTGATTCCAGAAATCCTGTAGGAATAACCTAGAACTTTTCCTTCCAAATAGCCTGAGTCTCTAAAGGGGAATATGGCCCTTCACAGCCATTTCCTAGGTAAATGTGCATCCAAACTCAAGACGTGGTGAGTATGTTGCTGATCATTGGGTAAGGTAAAGATCTTTAAATAAATAATGTAAAAAGTCTAATGTTTTCTTGCAATATAAAGAGCAATTCTGACAATGAATTGAGGAAATCCTTCTGGACTTGTTTTTGAGAAAAAAAAGTGTTATTTTTGAGATACCTGGATAATCCTATTTAATTCATAGTAAGGAAAATCAAGAATACCAAAGCCTTTATTTTACATAATATCAAAGCTATTAAAACATTCTGAGATAGTTTTTTTTTCACCTCTTAGTTACTAACAAGAGATAAAAACACAAGCATCAAGAAGTCTAAAAGTAATTGTTTTATTAAGTCATCAACATTCTTACAGCAGATTTTTATATTTGGATATAAAAATTATATAAACATGCTTGAATGAAACATTTAATATATGAATGGGCTTTTACTATCTCACATTACTCTAAACACTTAATAAATAAATATAGTAGTCCTCCCAGCCCATTTGCACTTTTTCTTTTCATGGTTTCAGTTAGCTATGGCCAACCATGGTCCATATATGTCAAATGGAAAATTCTAGAGATAATTCATAAGCTGTAAGTTGAGCACCATTCTGAATAGTGTAATGAAACCTTGCACAGTCTGGCTCCATCTCTCCAGGACATGAATCACCCCTTTGTCTAGAGTATTCTGCCTTTTAATCACTCAGCATCTTCCTCAGTTATCAAGCTGTCTGTGGGTTATTGCTATGCTTGTGTTCAACTGACTCTTATTTTACTGAATAATGGCTGCAAAGCCCAAGAACAGTGATGCTGGCAATTCTCATAGGCCAAAAATAAATAAATAAATAAATAAATAAATAAATAAATAAATAAGCTATAACATACTTCCTTTAAGTGAAAAGTTGAAAGTTCTTGACTTAACAAGGAAAGAAAAGAAGTCACTGAAGTTGCTAAGATCTAGGATAAGAATGAGTCTTCTATCTGTGGAATTTGAAGAAGGAAAAAGAAATTTCTGCTAGTTTTACTGTTGCATCTCAAACTGCAAAGGTTATGGCCACAGTGCATGATATGTGCTTCTGTTTGTGTTTTGGCAGCTCCAAGCAGCTTGTGAGATCTTAGTTCCCAGATTGGGGACTGAACGTGGGCCGCCATGGCAGTGAGAGTCCTGAGTCCTAACCACTGGACCACCAGGGAATATCCCATACATGCTTAGTTAAGATGGCAAAGGTATTGTTATTGTTGTTCAGTCGCTAAGTTGTGTCTGACTCTTTGCGACCCCATGGACTACAGCATGCTAAGCTTCTCTGTCCTTCACTGTCTCCCAGAGTTCACTCAAACTCATGTCCATTGAGTCACTGATGCCATCCAACCATCTCATCCTCCGTTGCTCCCTTCTCTTGTCCTCTAGCTTACCCAGCATCTGGGTCTTTTCCAAAGAGTTGACTCTTCACATCAGGTGGCCAAAGTATTGGAGTTTCAACTTCAGTATCAGTCCTTCCAATGAATATTCAGGGTTGATTTCCTTTAGGATGGACTGGTTGATCTCCTTGCAGTCCAAGGGACTCTCAAAAGTCTTCTCCAGCACCACAGTTCAAAAGGCAAAGGCATTAAATTTGTATAATAAGATACTTTGAAAGAGAGAGAGAGACTACCTTCATTTAACTTTCATTACAGTGTATTATTAAAGTTGTTCTATTTCATTATTACTGTTACTCTTTTTCCAGTTCTAATTTACATATTAAACTTCATCAAAAGTATGTATGCATTGGAACAAAGACAGTATGTATAAGAGTTTGGTACTATCCAAGATTTAAGGTATTCACTGGTGGTCTTGGAATATATACCTCAAGGACAAGAGGAATTACCACACCTCATATGAGTGCCATGTAGGTATAGGGAGATAATACATGGCTTAACCTCTTTTTCTATCCTACTTCCTCAGGTGGAAACTTACTTTCCTCGAGCATCACAAGCATTATTTCTATATAATAGAACTACAACAAAAGCTTTACTGGAGAAGCAAGGTAGAAAAAGAGGATTCCAACATTGCTATGAAGAGATTATAGAATGAAATCCATTGAAGACAATGACAGGAGATTAAAGAATAAGGAGGCCTATATTCTTTTCCATTCTTTGGTTCTTAAGTTTTCAATAGGTGAACTCATACAGTATTGCAATAGTTTAAAAAAATGGTCTTAGGTAATGGCATTTTTAATAACAAGAGTTCCATTTTAAGTATAGGTTCTATACTAGATGTTAAACCATATATATGTTAATTACTCAGACGCAAATAAGGGGAAAATTTAAGGAGTTTAGATGAAGACTCTGCTTTGCTGTTAATCCTTTTAAGCCCCTAGATGTCACTCATTCAAATCTCTGTTGCTAGTTAAGAAGGTTTGAACAATTTCACATTTATGGTGGGCCAGGCCAGTTTATGGTAGGCCATGCTTCTCTAATATTCATTGTGTATGATTATCAAGTTTCTAATTTCTAGATTAGATAGTGGGATCATCACAAAAAAGCCAAATATTTTTAATGTTTATTTTGTTTAGTAAAAATCATGTTGCACTGTTATTTAGGATTTAAAGCTTAGAGAGGATCTGAGGCAACTTACAAGATTAACTGCAGTGCAAAATATTATCATTTATTCTGTCACATGTCTGCAAAGATGGCTAGGATGGCCATTTCCTACTTTCGGCTGTATTTCATATATGACACTTACCTGGTTTGCTTTTTGCAAATTATGTGTCTTTGTAGGAAGAATGCCTATGGTTGGAGAATTCACACACACACACACACACACACACACACACACACAAGTGGCCTTATTGAGATGTAATTGACACATTACACTGTGTAGGTTTAATGTGTCCAACATGATAATTTAGTATTCTTATATATTGTAAAATTATTACCACACCAAGATTAGTTAACACATCCATCACTCACACTACCTTTTCTCTGGTGTGTGTGGGGTGAGAGCTTGTAAAACTTGTTCTATGAGCAGCTCTCAAGTATACAATATAGTATTGCTGACATGTTGTCATGCTATTTACCAGTCTCCAGAACTTATGTATCTGGTAACTGGAAATTTGTACTGTTTGACCACTTTCATCCATTTCTCCCACCCTCACCTCTGGCAACCACTCTCTGTTTTCAAGTTCAGTTTCTAGATTCTAGATATCATACAGTATTTGTCCCACCCTGGCATTTTTATAGGGAGTACATTGAATCTATAGTTGGCTCTGCATAGCGTTTGAATGATTAATTCTTCCAGTCTATAAGTATGCAGCATCTTTCCATTTATTTGTGTCTTCTTCAATTTCTTTCATCAATGTCTTACCGTTTTCAGCACACACAAACTTTTATCTGTGTGAAGCTAACTAAGATGAGCAGGGGTCAAAATTATTTCAGGAGGTACTGTGTGGAAAGAGATAAGCCTAAATTATGTCCAGATATAAAGGAAATGAAGAAAGAACTCTTAATACTTATGGGACTTAGATAACATTCTTAAAAGCAACCCACCTATAACATTAAGCCTCAGTTCTGTTCAGTTCAGTTACTCAGTCGTGTCTGACTCTTTGCAACCCCATGAATTGCAGCATGCCAGGCCTCCCTGTCCATCACCAACTCCCTCGAGTCGGTGATGGCACACAGCCATCTCATCCTCTGTCGTCCCCTTTTCCTTCTGCCCGCAATCCCTCCAAGCATCAGAGTCTTTTCCAATGAGTCAGCTCTTCACATGAGGTGGCCAAAGTACTGGAGCTTCAGCTTCAGCATCATTTCTTCCAAAGATTTTAAAATTAAAAAACAAACAAACAAACAAAAAAACAAAGAACACCCAGGACTGATCTCCTTCAGAATGGACTGGTTGGATCTCCTTGCAGTCCAAGGGACTCTCAAGAGTCTTCTCCAACACCACAGTTCTAGTTTGATTTAATTAGATAAAATATAATAAATCTGATATTCTTTATAAGGATGGATAATTATAAGTTGAAAAATATGTTATAGGAGCCTCATGTGTTAGAATGTTTTTTCTAAACTGTATGTTTATGTTGATTCACACTTGATCTTGGATTTCAGAGCATTTATAGCTTTTGTTGGCTACAAGTTGCTGGCAAGATAGTGTTGACATTTATAACACCTATGAATGGCTCACTTGAGTTACAAAGTCCCCCTTTACCCTAAAACATCCTCCTTTGCATCTTATGTTTAAAGAATTCTTGCATCATCCCTTAAAATTTCTCATCGTTAGTCCATTTATAATTTAAAGTAATGCAGACTGCCATTGAGCTCACCCAGTCTCACTTCACAATGATGAAGCTAGATAAAACATTTGCTTTCTTTATCTACAGTTACTCAGCAGAGTTCTGAGGGTATGTTTGTGGAACAGATATATTTTTGTGGGGGTGAGGTCTTGGGGGTGAGGGTGGGTGTTGTTATGATGCACAGAAGGCAACATGAAGGTACAAAGACCCTGAGAGACAGCAGGAGACCAGAGCAGTCGGGTGGTGTTGGGAAGGCTTCTCTGGGGGGGACCACTCTTTTGCTGAAGTTTGAAGAATACTATGAATTTAATATAATCATGTGATGGAGGAATTTCTTGGCTGAGGGAAGAGAGTTATAAAAGTTGAGAAGCTGTGAATCTCCTAATGTATATATTATCTGAAGTGTTAAATTGGTAAAGACCAATTTACTTATAACAATTGGAAGACTCAAAAGTAAAAAAATTTCAGAATACATTTTACATAATATTAGATGATACTTATTATGTTATCTTTCAAAACTTTATTTTGGCATTTACTATGTTCAAATAGCTGGGTGATAGAGGGAAAGTAAAGGTAAGCATATTGAACTAATGCAATACTAAATTATGATTCTAGTGGGAAAAGGGAAATAGAAGGGAAATTGACATTTACAGAAAATGTTATAAAATTGGATTGCTTAAGCAAGTTTTATGGGTTTTACTCTTAAGGCCAAATCAAATAAATTGAGAGCAGTTCTTGGAGGGAATGTATGAGCAAGAGAAAAGTCTTAGGGTTCAGTTGGGTCAAGAATTTTGTTCTCAAGAAAGCTATCTTAAATCTTCAGATTTTTTGGACATTTTGCCATTAGTAAGCATTAAAAATCCCTTCAAAACTTGTGGTCTTATGTGACATAGTACATTTCCTTCTTTCTTCAAGGCATGCTAATACATTATTTTTTCATTATACTGATTTTCATGGGGATAAAACTGGGCTATATCCTAGAGATAAGGTAAACTGTGTCTCCTGTGAGATGTTCATGCTGAAATGGGAGGAGCTGAACACAGGTCCGATAAACGGTAGAGGTAGGTCACCAAAGCAGCCTTGGGGAAGCTCAACAGGGAAGAAAAACTAGTAGCTAAATCTCCAAACCTGAATAAGCATGAATAAGAGAATCTGAGGCCAAGAGGAAATTTAGGGAGTTGGAGGAAGGAGACATGCAAGGGAAACATGTATACAAGCATATGCATGTCAGATGATGCTGGAATATTGTGTTCGGTACCATCTTAGCCGTAGGCCTTTCAGAAGACTTTATTAGAGGGATAGTAATTATCAATCCAAATAAAATCAAAGCTACTTCCACAATTTCTAAAAAGCTTATGGCAAACGGTAACTTTTGCCTGGAAATGTTCCACCCAGCTTAACTTCTGCACAGATTTCTTTGGAACTCCACCGGTATATTCTTGCTAAATCTCTACTATGTGAATTTGTACTCACCTTGGAGTTTCTACTCTTATCACAGTGTCCTTTTCTAATATGTCAGCTTGGCCTCAACAACAGGTATTTCACAGCTGTTTCTATAAATTATTATAATTATTTCCTAATATTTTGGGTTTATTCTTTCCCTCCCCCATAAGATAGCTCTAATAATGCTTAGTTGTCTTTAACTTCATTCAAAATAACTTTTTAATATAAATTTATTTATTTTAATTGGAGGTTAATTACTTTTGTTAGATTGTATTTTGACAGCTGTCATATCAGTGTGGTTAAAAAAACATTAAAATTGGTGAATTTTTAGGTAGCCATTTTAATATTGAAGATGGAAGAAAAATATTTTTGGCATATTATGCTTTGTTATTTCAAGAAAAGCAAAAAAGATTGTGCAGTGTATGGAAAGCTGTTATCACTGACTCAATGAGTCAAAAGTGGTTTGCGAAGTTTCCTGCTGGGGATTACTCACTGAACGATGCTCCACAGTTGAGTAGACCAGTTGAAGTTGATAGCAATCAAGACATTAATTAAGAATAACCACAGTTATACCACAGCGGGGATAGTCGACAAACTCAAAATATTCAAATCAAGTGTTGAAAAGCATTTGCACCAGCTTGGTTATGTTAATCACTTTGACGTTTGGGTTCCACATAAGCTAAGTAAGAAAAACTCTTCTTGACCATATTTCCTCATATGATTCTCTAATTAAATGTAACAAAAATGTTCCTTTTTTTTAAATTTGATGGGTAATGAAAGATGGATACTCTACAGCAATGTGGAACAGAAGAGATTGTGGGACAAGTGAAATGAACCACTGCCGACAACACCAAAGACTTGACTTTGTCCAAAAAAGGTGATGTTGTGTCAATGGTGGGATGAAAAGGGAGTCCTCTATTATGAGCTCCTTCTGGAAAACCAAATGAATAATTCCAACAAGTCCTGCTTCCAGTTAGACCAACTAAAGGCAGCACTCAATAAAAGTGAAAGTGAAAGTCGCTCAGTTGTATCCAACTCTTTGCGACCCCATGGACTATACAGTCCATGGAATTCTCCAGGCAAGAATGCTAGAGTGGGTAGCCATTCCTTTCTCCAGGGCGTCTTCCCACCCAGGGGTTGAACCCAGGTCTCACACATTGCAGGAGGGTTCTTTACCAGCTGAGCCACCAGGAAAGCCCAAGAATACTGGAGTGGGGAGCCTATCCCTTCTCTAGTGGATCTTCCCAATCCAGGAATTAAACTGGGGTCTCCTGCATTGCAGGTGGATTCTTCACCAGCTGAGCTATCAGGGAAGCTCAACAAAAAGCACCAGAATTAATCAAGAGGAAATACATAATCTTTCAGGATAATGCAATATTGCATGTTTCTTTGATGACCAGGCAAAGATTGTTATAGTTTGGCTAGGGATTTCTGATTCACCTGTATAATTCACTTGCTGTTGCACCTTCAGATTTCCATTTATTTTGGTCTTTATAAAATTCTCTTAATGGAAAAAAATTCAGTTCCTTAGAAGACTGTAAAAGGCACCTGGAAGAGTTCTTTGTTAAAAAAGATAAAAATCTTTGGGAATATGGAATTATGAAGTTGCCTGAAAAATGGCAGAAAGTAGTAGAAGAAAACGGTGAATATGTTGTTCAATAAAGTTCTTGGTGAAAATGAAAAATGTGTCTTTTATTTTTACTTAAAAAAACCAAAGAAACTTTTTGGCCAACCCAATACAGAATTTGATCTCCTTGGCATTTTTTTGTTTTAAATCAGAGCTCTAGTTTACCTTTAGTCTGCTCCAACAGATAAGAACTAAAATAAAACTGTGGAAAAATAGAAAATCTATAAGATGACTTTTAAGTGATATACATAGACACAACATTTATATCTTGATTTTAAATTGAATTTAATTTCATTTAATAATACTTCAAAAAGATTTTGGAAGTACAATTGAGAAACATGATCAGTCTCTGTACATATTATTTTTCTTTTAAGTCAAAGGTTTGGGTTTAGCAATGGTCTATTTACAGCCTTAGAAATTTGACCAGCACTAGGATTGTGATGAAATTGGAAAGAAGGTTTAAAATTTGGTGAAACTTTCCACTTGTTTTCCTCATTTCTCCTTGACTTTCAAAAGATGAAAATTTCAAGTGGAAGAAATGAATGACTAATAGCTAGAGATATTCAGAAATAATATCAACACCTACACTTGGTAAAATTAAACTGTAATAGTCTCAAGCCTACTTTTTTTGTCTTAAATGATGTGTGTATGTGCCTTGGTGACAGTATTAATAGGGACAGTCTTTCAGTTCTGATCCTGGTTGCATTTCAGGAAAGTAAAGACTAAATTGTCTAAGTATGGCATTGGAGAGTGGAAACTCAAATTTCATTGTAAGGTGTGTCCTTCATAGCAAATAGAACAAAATTATCATCCACTCTAATAAAACAATATTATGAACATTTTGAGGGTTTATAAGGATGGCGGTATTAACGCTTATGTTTACCTCCATCTTTCAAATTGGCTCTGCAATTGATTGCCTTTTCCTGCAGTTGTTCTGGGGGTTCCCAGGTGGCTCGGTGGTAAGTAAAGAACCCATCTGCCAATGCTGGAGACATAAGAAAACAGCTGGTTTGATCCCTGGGTAGAGAAGAGCCCCTGGAGGAGGGCATGGGAACCCACTCCCATATTTTTGCCTGAAGAATCCCATGGACAGAGAAGCCAGAAGGGCTATTGTCCACAGGGTCACAAAGAGTCAGACACAACTGAGGCAACTTAGCACGCACGCACATGCACAGTTGTTCTGATGGTTGCCCATAACTCCAAGTTAATTCCATTATCAAGACCTTATACTTTAAAGGTTGAAACCAGACATATATCATTAAACAATCAAATAGTAGTAAAAGCAAAAATGAAGGAGGGATGCAAAAAAGCACTTTAAATGTTGGTCAGTGGCATTGGTTTGGAATAGCTACAGAGATCATCAAGGAAAGCAGAGATCCTTATAGTGAATGACCTTGGGTAGAATTTAAATCAGTAGAGACAGAATTCCATGTGGGATGGGAATAAACATGAATATTTATTTCCCTGTATAGGTGCTGTTGGTGTGTTAGGAGATGATGAGAGAGAGGAGAGGTGGAGTCATATTGTGCTGACTTTGTAGGACTATGTAAGCCTCCTGGACTTCATCTTATGGTCTTTAACTACCTGAATGCCTCCACTGTGCTTGAAGTCTGTGCCTTAAAACTTATAGGATCTTAAGCAATTGTTTAACCACATCTAGAGCTTCACTAGTGGCTTGGATGGTAAAAAATCTGCCTGTGATGCACAAGACCCAGGTTTGACCCCTGGGTCAGAAAGGTCCCCTGGAGGAGGGAAGGGCTACCCACTCCAGTATTCTTGGGGCTTCCCTGGTGGCTCAGATGGTAAAGACTATACTTACTAGGGCCCCATATCTAAGATCTGGCATTTCTACCAGATTGTAAAACAACTTAAGTTATTAAAAAAAAATCAGTCTGGAAGTTAATGGTAAAATCTCGGAGCTTATTTTCTTGAAAAGCCAAAAATAGTTTGTAGTGTTCTTTGTCTATAAATAGTAATAATAACACAATAGATTGTTTTAAAATATATTATCTCATTTGATTCTCAACATGGCCTTCTGAAGCAGGCAGGGCAAATATTAAAGTCTCTGGGAGTAAATTAAAATGTAGAATTACCAAGCAACTGCAGGGAACAGTGGAAAAAGGACTCATGATTCCTAATTGTGAGTGTCAGTTGCTTCTGCAAGTGGTGTGTTACTTGTGTGTTATAAGTAGCTCTGTCAGTTTGACCATACATATGCTTTTCTTCATCACAGAACTGGGATTATGCTTACTTCCTGGATTTTAAGGATTGCAGAAGAATAAATATTGATTAACATAAATGTAATAATGTAATTCTCTCTATATAGGTCTCAATATTATAGCTGTTTTCATAAATAAATAATCTTTTAAAGAGAACTCTAAAGAAAAGTTTCTTGAAGCAAGTAATTTTTTTCAGAAAATAGAAAAGATTTCTTTGGAAAAGCTGTCATAGATACCAAGACCTCAGAAAGAGGCTTCAGAATAAGGAGTGCTATAAGTCAAGCAATGTGAGGATCCAAATCCAATTTTAGAAAGTGTTCTTACTTAAGATTAAAAAGGCATTTGCAAGGTAAGAAATATTTTGCAAAAGTCTTGTCCATTGTTTGATGTTGTACTTGCTTCAGGGAGAAAATGGTTGTTTCATCTCATGATTGACCTCACATGTAACAGACTAGAATGTCATCTAAAGTAGTGTGATATAAAAAGTCTCTTCCCTGCAGTCGGAAGAGATATCCACAGAAATATACACAGACATATAGGCAGTTAATATCTGGCTGCTTGGCTGTCATCTGTCTAGCTGTCTGTATCTGTCTGTCTATCTACTTACTTTTTCATTTTCACATATCTCTTTGTGCTGAAACTATTACAATCCATAAAAGCCAGTGCCAGAGAGTTGGCATTTTAGATTTATAAAGTTATTTAAGTATATGTATATATGTGTAAATATTCAAAATATTCATGGTGTTAATATTATATTTTATCTTTGTATTTGTGTAGACATTGCTATAAGCAGAAGACAGTTAAGTGGTACTAAAGCCACTGCATCTGAAAGGTGGTGGATAGAGATTTTTATGGCATTTGATGAGGGTCATGGTAGGTGTGTGGATCACAACAAACTGTGAAAGATTCTTAAAGAGATAGGAATGCCAGACCACCTTACTTGTCTCATGAGAAACCTATATTTGGGTCAGAAAGCAACAATTAAAACCAGACATGGAACAACAGACTGGTTCAAAATTGGGAAAGGACTATGTCAAGGCTGTTATATTTTGCTTATATAACTGATCTGCAGAGTACATTATGCAAAATGCTGGGCTGGATGAAGCACAAGCTGGAATTAAGATTGCTGGGAGAAATATGATACCACTCTAATGAGAGAAAGTGAAGAGGAACTAAAGAGCCTCTTGATAAAGGTGAAAGAAGAGAGTGAAAAAGCTGGCTTGAAATTCAACGTTCAAAAAAGTAAGATTATAGTATCTGGTCCCGTCATCTTTGGATAAGGAAATGGTGACCCACTCCAGTATTCTTACCTGGAGAGTTCAGTGGACAGAGAAGCCTGGCAGGCTGCAGTCCATGGGGTCGCAGAGATTCGGACACGACTGAGAGACTATCATTCACTCCCATCATCTCCTGGAAAATAGCAGGGGAAAAAGTGGAAGCAGTGACATATTTTATTTTCTTGGGCTCCAAAATCACTGTGGATGGTGACTGCAGCCATGAAAGACGCTTGCTCTTTGGAAGAAACGCTATGACCAAACTACACAGCATATTAAAAAGCAGAGACACCACTTTGCTGACAAAGGTCCATGTAGTAGCTATGTTTTTTTTTTTTTTTTCTCCAGTAGTCATGTATGGATGTGAGAGTTGGACTATAAAGAAGGCGGAGTGCTGAAGAATTGATGTTTTTAAATTGCGGTGTTGGAAAAGACTCTTGAGAGTACCTTAAACTGCAAGGAGATTAAAGAAGTCATTACTAAAGGAAATCAACCCTGAATGCTCCTTGGTAAGATTGATGCTAAAGCTGAAGCTCCAATACCTTGGCCACTCGATGCAAAGAACTGACTGATTGGAAAAGAACCTGATGCTGAGAAAGATTGAGGGCAGAAGAAGAAGGGGGTGAGAGAGGATGAAACAGATAGCATCACCAATTCAATGGACATAAATCTGAGCAAACTTTAGGAGACAATGAGAACAGAGAAGTCTGACATGCTGCAGTCATGGGGTCACAAAGAGAGAGACAGGGCTTAGCAACAACAACAAAATGGTAGGGGTGTGTGTGTGTGTGTGTGTGTGTGATTAAACCACATGGACAACTGGAGAAGGGCATGGAAGTGCTGTGGAGGAAGAAAGACAGAAAAATGGAAGAGCTGGAAAAAAAGTAATTTGATTTCATCTTTTCATTAGGATTTGTTAAGATTATCTTTTCATTAAGATTGGTACTGCTTCTAATGTCTTCCATGATGATGGTCCAACAGCCATTATTAATAACCAAGTCTTTCTGATGTAGTCCTGTATTGAATGACTAGATACTTGATGAGTTTCAATTAATCAGACATACTTATATCATCCTTTCTATTTGTGATGGATGTTTAAACATAAACAAGATCTCTCTAGCCTGAGAACTTAGCCACATTGCTATAAGTGGATGTGATTTGATTTAAGAAAAATATGGAGAGGTCTATTAATTATTGGAAAAAATGGAGTGCACCATCGACTTTCTACTCTTAGCCATAAGAAAAATTGAGGAAAGATATAGCTGTATGAGAAAAGAGATGATTTGTGGAGAAAGAACTGAAAGTTTTCTTCTTCTCCAGGAAGATTATAACTGGTCCTTAAGTGGTCTATAAGTTTTACAGTGTGTCTCCTGACACTAATAAAGGCAACTTCTTTAGGGATTTTGAGAGAAATATATATTTTTATTTCCTATTTTGTCCCCTTAAGCTGGAACCTAGCAGAACTTTTTGCCTCTAATGTTGCTCAATTTCACCTTAATATTACCCAAGTCCTATTTTAGCTCAGTTTTCTTCAGAGTTATACAGCTATTAGTCAATCAAAGTGCATTTGCTTTTCAGTTTCATACAGAGACACATGGAGCTAAATGTTTTTCTAATCTGAAAAATATGAGTTTCCAAAGATGTGAATGTGATGTGAGGAGCTTGGCTTTGATAGGTGAGATTTTTTTGAGGCCTCATAAAAAACATATTTTATACTTGTGTATTGCTTTATAGTTTTCACAAAAAGATTGTCTCATGTACTGTCATACTTTTCACTGGCACGAGAACTCTCTCACCTGAGAGTAATTACTTCTGTTTTACACCCGAGGAAACTGAAAGCCAAAGAGGGCATGTGACATGCTAGTCACTGAGCTGACAAGTGCTGGGAATCACACTGGGTCTGGTGGCTCCATGTCCCATGTTTTCTTGACAGACCTTTACTGGGTGACCCCCCCCCCCCCCAATGCTTGTCAAGAGTGTGGTGGTAAAATAGTTCTTTTCAGGTCAACATACTAATGTGATTTGTGAAGTTTACAAATATTAGGAAGTAAAATATTTCTCAGAGTTAGGAATTGGAGTCAAAGAACCACTTCTTTTGGTTATGAAGGCAAAGTATGTTTCCTCCATGCCCAACTGAATCATACTGACAACGAGCTGTACTAAGAGAGCAGCTTGGTACCCACGATTGCTGGGCTCAGACTTAGAGCCAAGAAAGTGAGGACCGAGATAGGGCTGGTGGAGCTGAAAGTACCCTGGAGAGCCTGAAAGAATTATCACGTAGACTTGTGAGAAACTGGTCTGTGGAGATGATCATTCAGTTTACTCATTTTCTCTGTTTTAGTCAATTATCAAGCAGAAAAGGAGAACATTTTCCTTGGAGTGATTTGTTTTCTTGTCAAATTTGCTCTCTGCAAAGTTTTACATTTTAGTATGGCATCTGATAGTGGCTTGAGTGAATTAGCCAATATTCTGGAGAATTATTATTTATGAATATTTGGTGACTTTCTAGCCCATGAAAATTATAACAATAATTGTTGCTATAATTGTTGTTGTCGTTCAGTCTCTACATCGTGTCCAGCTCTGCAACTCCATGCACTGCAGCATGCCAGGCTTCCCTCCCTGTCCTTCACTATCTCCTTGAGTTTCCTCAGACTCAGGTCCATTCAGTTGATGATGCCATCCAACTATCTCATCTGCTGTTGCCCCCTTCTCTTCCTGCCCTCAGTCTTTCCCAGCATCAGGGGTCGTTTCCAATGAGTTTGCATCAATTATCGGTGACTTTAGTTATCAATGATTTTTACCTCTAAATTCATAGAATAAATCATAAAACATTATTACTGAATAAATAAGGAATGATTTGTTATTAGGTGATTATAAGTGCAAAAGTATGTCTCATGGCACTTTTTTTTCATATCAGTTAAGAATTTTTTTCATTAGAAAACTAGGAAAAGGATGCATTTCAAATTTGATACGTGGTTGAATTATTACATTTTCAGCTAGACAAAGACACAGAGCAAAACTTTGCACTTGACTATGTGATAAGAAACCAGTTCTCTTGCAGAAAAGAATAATTAAACCTGCCAATGGGAGATCTTTCATTGAAAATGTTTCTTGATCTTCAGAAAATGAGACATGGGGATCATTTTGGAGGTTATTAGTGTTTGAACTCAGCTAAGATTTGCAAAGATCGTCTCCTGGACTAAAATTTTCTCCGGCTCTTCTGAGCTCTTCTTGGTTAAGCTCTGACTTTGGGCGTCCATGTCTGTCTTGGCCTTGTTAATTTTAGCAACAATCCTGCTGTCAGTGCAGCCAGAATCCCCTGCCTTTGCAATCCATGTGCCGTGCCATGCTCAGTCGCTTCAGTTGTGTCTGGCTCTTTGTGACCTCATGGACTATAGCCCACCAGGTTCCTCTGTCCATGAGATTTCCCAGGTAAGAATACTGGAGTAGGTTGCCATAGCCTCCTCCAGGGGATCTTCCTGACCTAGGGATTGAGCCCTACTCACCTGTGTCTCCTGAATTTCAGGCAGATTCTTTTTTTTGTTGTTGTTGTTTAGTTTTTATTCCATAATCATAAATTAAACTTTGAAATCCAGCTAAACTTGAAGAGAGGATGAGGAAAATATGGAACTCAAAAAACTAAAGTGAGAGCATAAAGATTATAGGATATTTCTAGTAGATGGAGGTGAAGGGTCCTTTCCTGGGCTGCAGAAGGAATGGCCTTGTGGTTAAGTAAGTTCGGTTCAGTTCAATTGCTCAGTCATGTCCGACTCTTTGTGATCCCATGGACTGCAGCACACCAGGACCCTGTCCATCACGAACTCCCTGAGTTTACTCAAACTCACATTCATTGAGTTGGTGATGCCATCCAACCATCTCATCCTGTGTCATCCCCTTCTTCTCTCACCTTCAATCTTTCCCAGCGTCTGGGTCTTTTCAAATGAGTCAGTTCTTCACATCAGGTTAAGTAAAGCACAAGTCAAATTTATTAGATTTGTCCACAGTCAGCAATGATCTTCTTGTTGGTCTTGCCATTACTGGACCCAAAGCACCCCACAGATTCCACAATATTCATGCCCTCTTTCATCTTGCAAACACCACATGCTTGCCATCCAACCACTCAGTCTTGGAAGTGCAGATGAAAAATTGGGAACCATTTGTGTTGTGGCCAGTGTTTGCCATGGACAAGATGCCAGGACCTGTATGCCTCAGGATGAAACTCTTGTCATCAGATTTCTTGACATAGATGGACTTGCCACCAGTGCCATTATGGGGTGTGAAGTCACCACTCTGGCACATAAATCCCAGAATTATTCTGTGAAAGCAGGAAATTCTATAACCAAATCCTTTCTCTCCAGTGCTCAGAGCAGGAAAATTTTTTGCTGTTTTTGGAAATTTGTCTGCAAATAGCTTGAAGGAGGTGAGGCCCAAGGGCTCACCATTGACAGCGATGTTGAAGAACATGATGGGGTTGACCATGGGGTTGACCATGACCATGGACAGCGTGGGAGGCTCTGGAGTGGAGGAGTCTGCAAGGCTGCAGGCAGATTCTTTACCTCTGAACCACCAGGGAAGCCCCTCCCTTGATATCAAATCACTCTCAATATCCACTTAAGCTCCTCATCCTCTACCACTTCCAAGTGATGTGTGATCACCTTGGCCTGCCTTTAGCAAGAATCCTGCTAGGTTAGTTTAGCCAGAATTCCCCTACCCCCACATTTCCCTTTAGTAATTTCCCATTCCCCAACCCTCACTCTGCTCCCTTATATTCCTGGCTATTAATCCTCACTTTTCCCTGTTGTATTTGGAGTTGAGTCCAGTCTCTCTTCCCTGGATGCAAAGTAAGAATGCAAAACTCCTTGTCCCTATACCAAGGACATTCATTCATTCCCCTAAGTGAATTCTGCCTCACTGTTCTTTAACAAGTATCATGGTACCATGAATTTATTTTCTTTAACAGATAAACTATTTGATCATTAATCTGAGGCTAAACAGTGACTTTACTAGTAATGAACCTTAAGTCACTGAGTTCAAGCAAAAGCAGAAACCAAATCAAGAAGGCTGGGGCCTTTTTGTAAGATTGGTAAAAAGTGTGACATCTAAGTATATATCAGTTAATTGGAGAGAATAAAAGATCAGAATAAGGGTTTGGATTTCCTTTTGTAATAAGCAGTCACTGAAAGCTTTCTAGGGACATTAGAAGATTCTGGAATGATGTATAAAACAGAATGTGAAGGAGGAAAAAATAGAGACAATTTGGAGACTTCACCAGTGCTTCAAATGAAAAATCCCAAGAGTCTAAAGTAAGCTAGTGGTGGTGAGAATGTGGAGGATGAAATGGATGTTAGAGCTGTTATGAAGGCAGAATGAATATTGATTACATGTGGGCAACCGAGGGAGAGTGAGCTGTTAAGGGTGTGAAAATGTTTTCAGCTTAAGGCTCAGGAGGATGGTGTCCCCACGAAGGAGGAAATGTATTTAGTTCAGTTAAAAATGTGGGGCTGACCTTGAGAGAAAAATAAGAGCTCTACATAGATAAAAAGGAATTATCAACATCCAGCTGATATTTCAAGTCATGAGCCTGGATCAAACTGACAAAGGAGAAAACAGTTTGAGAGAAGAGAAGAAATCCATGGATTAATCCTTAAGAGATGTTCATACTGAAGTTGGTGTCAGGAGATAGAGTAAGCGCAACAAAGAGAGAGGGGGAATGGAAGCAGAAGAGTCTATAGTGAACCAGTTGGAGGTTTTTATACAAGAAGGCTGCTAACAGAATCGAGTGCTGCAGGGGAAGTTGAAAATGGGAAGAAGCCAGTGGGCTTGATGGCTATGAGCTCACTGATGGCTATGGGAGAACAATTTCAGCACATCAGATGAGAATTTACTTTGGATTATGGTAAATGAAAAGAAGAATATAGGAATTTGCTAGTGTATTTTATTTTTGGAAAGTTTGGCAGAAAAAGGAAGGAAGCAGATAAGATTGCACTTGAAGAAAAAGGTAAGAAAAGTACAGAAAGGCTGTTGTTTAAGAAGAGGGCGTGTGTAGGTATTTATAAACTATAGGGAAGAGTCCTTTGAGAGGATGTGATGTGAGAAGTAAGTAGTGCTAAGATTCTTTGAGAGCAAGTTCTCAGAGAAGGTCAGGCCAGGTGGCATCCCGGGCATGATGGGAAGGATTATTATCCTTTCTTTTTTTCTCACTGAAATGGAAGGTAATAGAGAAGATTTGAGTCAGATAGGGGAATGTTGGGTTGTTTTTGCCTGATGATCTCAAACTTCACAGTGGTGGAGGATAAATGGAAAATGAATTTATGTGTTCTGATTTTATCCTTTACAGATGTTCCTTAATGCACTAAGTAAAGTGTTGTTACTAGAGTGAATCAATAGTTCATTTGATTAGATATACTTGTATTAATCTTTAGTTATAGAGTAGAAGATTTTCCTTAATTTTAATACATGTATACATTCTTCAAAATTCATACATCAGAAATAACCATGTTATCTGAAAAAAGAGATACATGCATACATATTTGTAGAAACTGAATCACTTTGCTGCATACCTGAAGCTAACACAACATTGCAAAGCAACAATACTTCAATGAAAAGAGAAATAATATTGGTAGCATAAAACAAAAAGCTGGTTCTTTGAATGGATAAAGTTGACAAACCATTAGCCAGACTCATCAAGGAACAAAGGGAGAAAAATCAAATCAATAAAATTAGAAATGAAAATGGAGAGATCACAACAGACAACACAGAAATACAAAGGATCATGAGACTACTATCAGCAATTATATGCCAATAAAATGGACAACGTGGAAGAAATGGACAAATTCTTAGAAAAGTACAACTTTCCAAAACTGAATCAGGAAGAAATAGAAAATCTTAACAGACTCATCACAAGCATGGAAGTTGAAACTGTAAACAGAAATATTCCAGATAACAAAGCCCAGGTCCAGACGGCTTTGCAGCTGAATTTTACCAAAAATTTTGAGAAGAGCTAACACCTATCCTACTCAAACTCTTCCAGAAAATTGCAGAGGAAGGTAAACTTCCAAACTCATTCTATGAGGCCACCATCACCCTAATACCAAGACCTGACAAAGATGCCACAAAAGAAGAAAACTACAGGCCAATATCACTGATGAACATAGATGCAAAAATCCTCAACAAAATTCTAGCAATCAGAATCCAACAACACATTAAAAATATCATACACCATGACCAAGTGGGCTTTATCCCAGGGATGCAAGGATTCTTCAATATCCACAAATCAATCAATGTAATTCACCACATTAACAAATTGAAAAATAAAGGACAAATGATTATCCCAATAGATGCAGGGAAAGCCTTTGACAAAATCCAGCATCCATTTATGATAAAAACTCTCCAGAAAGCAGGAATAGAAGGAACACACCTCAACATAATAAAAGCTATATATGACAAACCCACAGCAAACATTATCCTCAGTGGTGACAAATTGAAAGCATTTCCCCTAAAGTCAGGAACAAGACAAGGGTGCCCACTTTCACCGCTACTATTCAACATAGTTCTGGAAGTTTTGGCCACAGCAATCAGAGCAGAAAAAGAAATAAAAGGAATCCAAATTGGAAAAGAAGAAGTAAAACTCTCACTGTTTGCAGATGACATTGATCCTCTACATAGAAAATCCTAAAGACTTCACCAGAAAATTACTAGAGCTAATCAACGAATATAGTAAAGCTGTGGGATACAAAATTAACACACAGAAATCCCTTGCATTCCTATACACGAATAATGAGAAAGTAGAAAAAAAAATTAAGGAAACAATTCCATTCACCATTGCAACGAAAAGAATAAAATACTTGGGAATATAGCTACCTAAAGAAACTAAAGACCGATATATAGAAAACTATAAAACACTGATGAAAGAAATCAAAGAGGACACTGATAGATGGAGAAAGACACCATGTTCATGGATCGGAAGAATCAATATAGTGAAAATGAGTATATTACCCAAAGCAATCTACAGATTCAACACAATCCCTATTAAGCTACCAGTGGTATTTTTCACAGAGCTAGAACAAATAATTTCACAATTTGTATGGAAGTACAAAAAACCTCGAATAGCCAAAGCAATCTTGAGAAAGAAGAATGGAACTGGAGGAATCAACCTGCCTGACTTCAGGCTCTACTACAAAGTCACAGTCATCAAGACAGTATGGTACTGGCACAAAGACAGAAATATAGATCAATGGAACAAAAACAGAAATCCCAGAGATAAACCCACACACCTATGGACATCTTATCTTTGACAAAGGAGGCAAGAATATGCAATGGATTAAAGACAATCTCTTTAACAAGTGGTGCTGGGAAAACTGGTCAGCCACTTTTAAAAGAATGAAACTAGAACACTTTCTAACACCATACACAAAAATAAACTCAAAATGGATTAAAGATCTAAATGTAAGACCAGAAAATATAAAACTCCTAGAAGAGAACATAGGCAAAACACTCTCTGACATAAATCACAGCAGGATCCTCTATGATCCACCTCCCAGAATACTGGAAATAAAAGCAAAAATAAACAAATGGGATATAATTAAAATTAAAAGTTTCTGCACAACAAAGGAAAGTATAAGCAAGGTGAAAAGACAGCCTTCTGAATGGGAGAAAATAATAGCAAATGAAGCAACTGACAAACAACTAATCTCAAAAATATACAAGCAACTTATGCAGCTCAATTCCAGAAAAATAAATGACCCAATCAAAAAATGGGCCAAAGAACTAAATAGACATTTCTCCAAAGAAGACTTACAGATGGCTAACAAACACATGAAAAGATGCTCAACATCACTCACTATCAGAGAAATGCAAATCAAGACCACAATGAGGTGCCATTTCACACCAGTCAGAATGGCTGCGATCCAAAAGTCTGCAAGCAATAAATGCTGGAGAGGGTGTGGAGAAAAGGGAACCCTCTTACACTGTTGGTGGGAATGCAAACTAGTACAACCACTATGGAGAACAGTGTGGAGATTCCTTAAAAAACTGCAAATAGAACTACCTTATGACCCAGCAATCCCACTGCTGGGCATACACACCAAGGAAACCAGAATTAAAAGAGACATATGTATCCCAATGTTCACTGCAGCACTGTTTATAATAGCCAGGACATGAAAGCAACCTAGATGTCCATCAGCAGATGAGTGGATAAGAAAGCTGTGGTACATATACACAATGGAGTATTACTCAGCCATTGAAAAGAATACATTTGAATCAGTTCTAATGAGATGGATGAAACTGGAGCCGATTATACAGAGTGAAGTAAGCCAGAAAGAAAAACACCAATACAGTATACTAACACAAATATATGGAATTTAGAAAGATGATAATGATAACCTTGTATGTGAGACAGCAAAAGAGACGCAGATGTAAAGAACAGACTTTTGGACTCTGTGGGAGAGGGAGAAGGTGGGATGATTTGGGAGAATGGCATTGAAACATGTATACTATCATGTAAGAAATGAATCGCTAGTCTAGGTTCAATACAGGATACAGGATGCTTGGGGCTGGTGCCCTGGGATAACCCAGAGAGATGATATGGGGAGGGTAGTGGGAGGGGGGTTCAGGGTTGGTAACTCATATACACCTGTGGCAGATTCATGTCAATGTATGGCAAAACCAATACAGTATTGTAAAGTAAAAAAAAAAAATGGTGAAATAAAAAAAATGAATTTAGATCAACTTTAATTCCAATGGAATAAATCTGAATCATGAGCTGTAACTATCACTTTTGCTGTTGCTGCTAAGTTGCTTCAGTCGTGTCCGACTCTGTGCGACACCATAGACTACCACTGAAGCACACTTAAATAAGGTTGTTTTCCTGGCCTGTCCTCATTTGTTAGAACTGCCCTATACCCCAACTTTTCCTTGACATGTTCCCCTTAAATGTCTTAGAGACCTTTCAATGCCAGCCTGTCCTTTATTGAAGTCACAGTTTGTCCCCTTTGCTGGCCATCTTCCTAAGGGTCCCTACTCCCTGACGGTCAGCTACTTGTGTGATATCCTTCCGCACTGTATCAGGGTTGGTCTATGTGACCAGTATGGAGGAAGTGTTGGTATGTCAATTGTGCTATTAGGTTAAAAAACTCTGCAACTTCCATCTTGAAAGTTTTCTCTTGCTTGTGCTTTCTTTCCTTTGGTTATCTCACTCTATGGGGAAGGTGGGGCACAGAGTGGGGAGGAGAGGAAGCCAGCTGCTGTGTTGGGAGCAGTCTTATGGAGAAGAACGGACAGCTATGGTCAGTCACTAAGGAGGATCTGAGACCTGCCAACAACCACATGAGCAAGCCTAGGAATGAATCCTTCGGTAACAACAGACTCTAAGATGACTGTGCTCCTGGCTGGTAGCTTGGTTGCAATTTCGTGGAGACCTGCTCCCATATTTCTGACCTTTAGAAACTCTGTGCTTAGTATATTAAGTTGATATCTTATAGGGTAATTTGTTAAGCAGGAAAAGAGAGTTAATATACCCCTTACCAGACCCTCTTCTTGGATGCCTAGCATCGATGAATTGAACCATCATCTTGCTCACTTCCACGGGCCAGGATTAGAAGAGTCGTCCAGGGTACCACTTTCTCCTTCACTCTGCCAATCAATTATAAAGTTCTGTTAATCAATTATTGTGTACTGGGGACTAATTTAGATACTGTGTGTGTTATGTAGCTTCAGTCATGTCCAACTCTTTGCAACACTATGGACTGTAGCCTGCCAGGCTCTTCTGTCCATGGGGATTCTCCAGGCAAGAATACTGGAGTGGGTTGCCATGCCTTCCTCCTGAAGATCTTCCTGAGCCAGGGAACCCATTTCTCTAATGTCTCCTGCATTGGCAAATGGGTTCTTTACCACTAGCACCATCTGGGAAGCCCAATTTAGATACTAGGGTACATTGATGAATAAAATAAAGAAAATAATCTCCTCTTATGAAATTTACATTTTAGTAAAGATCAGGCAGTAAACAGTGAATAGTATATTTGTCTGATGATGGTGATAGGTGTTGTGAAGAATAAAAGGTGTGTGAAGAAGAAAGTGGTAGTGATGGGGAGCTTAGTTTATGCAGGAGGGTCAGGGAAGGCATCTCTAGTACAATGTCATTTGAAGAGAAATATGAAGGAAGTGCCCTGTGGATACCATGCAGAACGGTAGTCCAGATGGTGGGTATCATGGATGCAAAGACCTTGAGATGGGTGTGTGTCTGATATGTTGGGGGAACAGTAAGGAGACCACTGAAGTTGGATCAGAAAGACTGAATAGGAGGTTGGTAGGAAAAGCTATTTAAAAGGAGTATATAACCTTGAAGCTCATAGGAAAAATTCTTGATTCTATTCTACATTCATTGGGAAACCACTGAAACTTTTGAGTACAAGAGTGACAAGATCATGTTCAGGTTTCAACAGGATCATTATAGCTGATAACAGGTTTTGTGGAGGAATGGGAGAAGGGATAACAGCAGAAAAATAATGAAGATGTAGGTCAAAGCGTTGAAGTTAGAAGTGGCCTGATATGATCCGATTGTAGATGCATTTTGAAGTAAGCACTGATAATTAGTTGATGGGTTGAGTGTGGGCATGAGAGAAAGTGAAGAATCGAAGTTGTCTTCAGATGATGTTGTGATGTTCTTGTGGGCCTGAGGGAAGGATGTGTCAGTCTAGACCCCCCAACTCTTATGTCCCCAGTTGACCATTGCTCCCCACAACCCACCATTCCCTGTGCCAAGTGTTCCCTATGCCAAACTGCTTGCATACCCCGAGTGGCTCCTGAGAGTTCCTGGGTGAATTCTTCAGAGCCTGTTCAAAACTGGCTGGTGTGGTAATAGTGGCTGCAAGTTCTGATAATATTTATCTTTGAAGTTATGTTAAACTAGCTCTTATCCCAAGTTATATTAGACACTGTATTCTTTCTGTGAGATCTCAGTGGCTCAGTTGTGTCTGGCTCTTTGGGACCCCATGGGACTATAGTCAGTCAGGCTTCTCTGTCCATGGAATTTCCCAGGCAAGAATACTGGAATGGGTTCCCATTTCTTTCTCCAGGGAATCTTCCTGACCCAGGGACCAAACCCACATTGCTTGTGTCTCTTGCATTAGCAGGTGGATTCTTTATCAATATGCTGTAAAATGCATTTGAATGCATAAATAAATTCTTGCGTTCATATGTATTGAGTGATTTTCATAGATAATTTCATGACTCCTAGAGCAACCCTATGAAGCAGGCACTGTTATTAGGACAATTTTATGGCCAAGAATACTGAGGGTTGTAAAAGTTAAGGTAAGTTGCCCACACTCACACAGCTAATATGTGGTGGGGACAAAAATGTATGTAATTCTGCAATTCCAAATTCTAGTCCAACAGAACTACATTCTGTCTCTGTAAAGTAACTAATGTCTTTAACTCACACAGTTACACTGATTGCAAGATTATATGCCTCACTTTCAAATAATTGTACAAAAATTCTACATGTGAGGAATTAAATACTTAGTTGAGAGGAAATAGTGATATGTGCTAATAAAATCTCAGAGAAATGACATCATTTCTACCTGTACATGAAAGGACTTCAGCATTAAAAATTCTCTAATAAAGACTGACTAGTACAACCTGGAGAAGGGAATGGGAAGCCACTTCAGTATTCTTGCCTTGAGAACCCCATGAACAGTATGAAAAGGCAAAATGATAGGATACTGAAAGAGGAACTCCCCAGGTCATTAGGTGCCCAATATGCTACTGGAGATCAGTGGAGAAATAACTCCAAAAAGAATGAAGGGATGGAGCCAAAGCAAACACAATACCCAGTTGTGGATGTGACTGGTGATAGAAGCAAGGTCCGATGCTGTAAAGAGCAATAGGAACCTGGAATGTCAGGTCCATGAATCAAGGCAAATTGGAAGTAGTCAAACAGGAGATGGCAAGAGTGAACGTCGAATTTCTAGGAATCAGTGAACTAAAATGGACGGGAATGGGTGAATTTAACTCAGATGGCTATTATATCTACTACTGTGGGCAGGAATCCCTTAGAAGAAATGGAATAGCCATCATGGTCAACAAGAGTCCAAAATGCAGTACTTGGATGCAACCTCAGAAACGACAGAATGATCTCTGTTTGTTTCTAAGGCAAATCATTCAATATCATGGTAATCCAAGCCTATGGCCCAACCAGTAAATCTGAAGAAGTTGAAGTTGAATGGTTCTATGAAGACCTACAAGACCTTTTAGAACTAACACCCCCAAAAGATATCCTTCTCATTATAGGGGACAGGAATGCAAAAGTAGGAAGTCAAGAAACACCTGTAGTAACAGACAAAATTGGCCTTGGAATGTGGAATGAAGCAAGGCAAAGGCTAATAGAGTTTGCCAAGAGAATGCACTGGTCATAGCAAACATCCTCTTCTGACAACACAAGAGAAGACTCTACACATGGACATCACCAGATGATCAACACTGAAATAAGATTGATTATATTCTACGCAGCCAAAGATGGAGAAGCTCTATACTGTCAGCAAAAACAAGACCAGGCGCTGACTGTGGCTCAGATCATGAACTCCTTATTGCCAAATTCAGACTTAAATTGAAGAAAGTAGGGAAAACCATGAGACCATTCAGGTATGACCTAAATCAAATCCCTTATGATTATACAGTGGAAGTGAGAAATATATTTAAGGGACTAGATCTGATAGAGTGCCTGATGAACTATGGATGGAGTTTCCTGACATTGCACAGGTGACAGGGATCAAGACCATCCCCATGGAAAAGAAATGCAAAAAAGCAAAATGGCTGTCTGGGGAGGCCTTACAAATAGCTGTGAAAAGAAGAGAAGTGAAAAGCAAAGAAGAAAAGGAAAGATATAAGCACCTGAATGCAGATTTCAAAGAATATCAAGGAGAGATAAGAAAGCCTTTCTCAGCAATCAATGCAAAGAAAGAGAGGAAAACAATAGAATGGGAAAGACTAGAGATCTCGTCAAGAAAATTAGAGATACTAAGGGAACAGTTCATGCAAAGATGGGCTCAAAAAAGGACAGAAACGGTATGGACCTAACAGAAGCAGAAGAGATTAAGAAGAGGTGGCAAGAATACACAGAAGAACTGTGCAAAAAAGATCTTCATGACCCAGATAATCACAATGGTGTGATCGCTCATCTAGAGCCAGACATCCTGGAATGTGAAGTCAAGTGGGCCTTAGAAAGCATCACTATGAACAAAGCTAGTGGAGGTGATGGAATTCCAGTGGAGCTATTTCAAATCCTCAAAGATGATGCTATGAAAGTGTTGCGCTCAATATGCCAGCAAATTTGGAAAACTCAGCAGTGGCCACAGGACTGGAAAAGGTCAGTTTTCATTCCAATTCCAAAGAAAGGCAATGTCAAAGAATGCTCAAACTACTGCACAATTACACTCATCTCACACACTAGTAAAGTAATGCTCAAAATTCTCCAAGCTAGGCTTCAGCAATATGTGAACTGTGAACTTTCAGATGTTCAAGTTGGTTTTAGAAAAGGCAGAGGAACCAGAGATCAAATTGCCAACATCCACTGGATCATCAAAAAAGCAGGAGAGTTCAAGAAACACATCTATTTCTGCTTTCTTGACTATGCCAAAGCCTTTGACTGTGTGGATCACAATAAACTGTGGAAAATTCTGAAAGAGATGGGAATACCAGACTGCCTGACCTGCCTCCTGAGAAATCTGTATGCAGGTCAGGAAGCAACAGTTAGAACTGGACATGGAACAACAGACTGGTTCCAAATATGAAAAGGAGTACATCAAGGCTGTATATTGTCACCCTGCTTATTTAACTTATGTGCAGAGTACCTCATGAGAAACGCTGGGCTGGAAGAAGCACAAGCTGAAGTCAAGACTGCTGGGAGAAATATCAATAACTCAGATATGCAGATGACACCACCCTTATGGCAGAAAGTGAAAAAGAACTAAAGAGCCTCTTGATGAAAGTGAAAGAGGAGAGTGAAAAAGTTGGCTTAAAGCTCAACTTTCAGAAAACTCAGATCATGGCATCTGGTCCCATCACTTCACTGGAAATAGATGGGGAAACAGTAGAAACAGTGGCTGACTTTATTTATTTATTTATTTAGGCTCCAAAATCACTGCAGATGGTAATTGCAGCCATGAAATTAAGACACTTACTTCTTGGAAGGAAAATTACTGCCAACTTAGATAGCATATTAAAAAGCAAGGACATTACTTTGTCAACAAAGGTCCGTCTAGTCAAGGCTATGGTTTTTCCAGTAGTTATGTATGGATGTGAGAGTTGGACTGTAAAGAAAGCTGAGCACTGAAGAACTGATGCTTTTGAACTGTGGTGTTGGAGAAGACTCTTGAGAGTCCCTTGGACTGCAAGGAGATCCAACCAGTCCATCCTAAAGTAGATCAGTCCTGGGTGTTCATTGAAAGGACTAATGCTGAAGCTGAAACTCCAATAGTTTGGCCACCTGATGGAAAGAGTTGACTCTATAATGCTGGGAGGGATTGGGGGCAGGAGGAGAAGAGGAAGACAGAGGATGAGATGGCTGGATGGCATCACCAACTCAATGGACATGAGTTTAGGTAAACTCTGGGAGTTGGTGATGGATAGGGAGGCCTTGTGTGCTGTGATTCATGGGGTTGCAAAGAGTTGGACACGACTGAGTGACTGAACTGAACTGACTGATTATAGCCTACACTACTGGCTAAATGTTTGTTCCAAAATAATCTAATTTATGTGATAACCTGGTATGAGGATTGTCATGGATGCCAATATTGAAATATCTTTTCCATATGAGTCACAAACCAGGCTGATAGATTGATGTGACATTTCCCATTTGGTCCCTCTTTTTCTAAATTGTTATTTTTCTTAAACAACCCCCGCCCCCGCCCCCAGCCACTGCCCGGTGTATTTGGCAATAAGAGCTATCAGAACTCAATCAGCCAGTACTTTTCTAGAGAAAATAAAGTTCAGGGTTAAAAATAAAATAAATGCCTCTGCCATTTTGCCTTTCTTACATGTCTGATATTCTCAACTATCTTAAAATTCACTACAGATGCTATAACATTATTCAAATAATGATGGTAACACGGTAGTTCAATAGTCCATTTGCCTCCTTTTCATTATGAAATGATGTTTAAAAAGTACTTTAAGCTTCTTGGAAGAAAATCACTACTACTGTGATAATGATTGCTATTAATTTTGGTCATTTTTTTCCTCCCTTATTGGATATAAAGGAAATGTCTGAGAAAGGGGAAATGCCTACACTATTTTCCATGTAAATTTAAGAAGAAATGCTTTTTAAAGATCCATTGACAGAATATTTGAAATTATTTTTCTGCTTCTAATTATTTGGCAGAAAACAGAAAATTTCTGTAAAACAGTTATCCTTCAATTAAAAAATAAATACATTTAAAAATAAGCAAGGACACGTACAGAAGAAAAAGAAATTAGAGACCTTGAGTGATAAGACTCCAGTCACTTTCTTTCTTTATAAAATTGATTGTTCTGTTTTAATCTTAAAATTTTACCAATGTAGTTGAGTGTCAAATCCAGACAGAAGCTATTTAAAAAAAATCAACTTGGACACTAAGTTCCTCAATCCAAGTTCAAGTTATTATTATTATTTTTTAATTTTAGCTACACTGGTTCTTCATTGTGGCATGTCGGCTTAGTTGCCTCATCACACATCACTTAGTTTCCTGACCAGGGACTGAACCTGCATCTTCTGCTTTGGAAGGTGGATTCTTAGCTATTGGACCACCAGGGAAGTCCCCAAGTGCTTTTTCCTCCACAAAGCAAAAAAGGCAGAGTAGGGACAAAAATGGTCTTGGGGCCTCACCCCAGTGTTGCAGACTTTCCTCCCTTGACTCCTTTCCTCCAAGCGTGACAACATGGGAAGATTCCCTTTTGTCAGGTCTGAGTTGCTTTCCATTACTCTTTTCTCAAAGACCTGTTTTGCTGAAGCTCTTTCCAAAAACAGAATTTGACCAGTGGATTTTAAGTACTTCATCTTCTCCACAACTTCCTCAAGAAGTTGAAAGATTTCATAGACATTGTCTTTACACCTTTGCTTTCCCTTGAGCTACCAAAGAAGGAATGACCTGGAAGGGCTGGGTGCTGAGTTGTAGTGGGAGAAGGTTTCAGTGGAAGGAGGGTAAAGAATGAAAGATGCGAATATGAAAACTTTTCTTGTACTCTTTTTTACTATGCTTAAATTATAAAATTAAAATTTGGAAGACATGACTCTTTCTAACTCAAAGATGACTCTAGTGTTTTTAGTTGTTGAATGATGATGGGAAAGATTGAAGGCAAAAGAAGAGGCCGACAGAGGATGAGATGGTTAGATAGTATCACTGACTCAGTGGACATGAATTTGAGCAAACTCCAGGAGATAGTGAAGAACAGCAGAGCCTGACGTGCTGCAGTCCATGGGGTGGCAAAAAGTCAGATGCGACTTGGTAACTGAACAGCAACAGTGTAGCTCACACTTTCATAATGTCTCCTATGTGCCAGGCACTCTCTAATTGTTTTACATGTATTGCCTCATTTAATCTCCAACCTTAGGAAGCAGATACTATTATTATTATTCCCAGGGCAGGAAACAGGCCAGGGCTGGCTTCATGGGCTTGCAGATTTGTGCAATTACACAGGGCCTCAGAGGGACCCTGCATTGGTGCAATGCCGTGTTGTCATTGCCTTCAAAGTCTTCAAAATTTTTGAACAAAAAACATTGTATTTTCATTTATCCCAGGCATAGAAAAAGCATGGGCAATAGCAGAGCAGTGGGAAGCTGTATAAGCACTGACTGCTAAATCATGCCCTGTTATGTGGTTTTGGGAAGAGAGAGGCTGGAAGAATATGCAGCCTGGGGTTGAGTTTACCTTGTAGGTGATGCTGGGCTGACAAGATTTGAATTATGGAAGCATAGATGTGTAAGTAGACTGCACGCTTCCCACATTAATGTAGTGTATGGTACAGATTCACAGTGAACTTCTGAAAAACATTTGTTAGTGACCATTTTACTCAACCCACAGATGACACAAGAAGCACATGAGTAAAAAGCAATTATTGCTACATCTCGGAATGGAATCATTCATTAAAATGTGAAGCACATAGAGTCAGAACATTTAGACTTTTTTGTTTCTTTTCTTTTGCACTTTAGTGTATGAGAAGAAAGACCAGACAAAACCCTTGATAAGAGGAATATAGTGGACAAAGGTTTGGAAATGACCGTATTCTCCCACGGGATCATATTTACTTGACTTCAGTGTGTTTTCTGTGGTCTGAGACAAACACACATTTCCTAGGCAATCCTATTAAATAGCACTTCCCTGGTGGATCAGTGGTAAAGAATCTGCCTGCAATGCAGGGAGTGTAAGAAACATGGGTGGGACCCCTAGATCAGGAAGATCCCCTGGAGAAGGAAATGGCAACCCACTCCAGGATCCTTGCCTGGGCAATCCCATGGACAGAGGAGCCTGGCATGGGGTTGCAAAGAGTTGGGGGTTACTTAGCAACTAAATAACAACAATCCAATGCCAGGTGTTTACAGGCCCCTATGTGTGTCTGGAGCTCTGAAATTCCAGATCCAGAGCTCACTTCTGACTTGGAGGTTTGATTATTAGACACCTCCATTAGGATGATTCTCAGGCGCTGCTAGTGAGGGAAGTCCAGAACTGAGTCTTTGATCAACCTCTCTTGAAACCCTTCTTCCTCCAACATGCCCGCTTGGAACATGCCTGCTTCTGTCACCTTTGCAGTTACTCAGGCCAGAGTCATACTTGTTAGTTACTCACATCTGGCTCACTCTCTACATCCAATTCATGGCCAACTCTGTGCTTCATGCTGCTGCTAAGTCACTTCAGTCGTGTCCAACTCTGTGCGACCCCACAGAAGGCAGCCCACCAGGCTCCCCCTTCCCTGGGACTCTCCAGGCAAGAACACTGGTGTGGGTTGCCATTTCCTTCTTCAAAGCATGAAAGTGAAAAGTGAAAGGGATGTCACTCGGTTGTATCCGACTCTTCGTGACCCCATGGACTGCAGCCTACCAGGCTTCTTCATCCATGGGATTTTCCGGGCAAGAGTACTGGAGTGGGGTGCCATCGCCTCCTCCACTGTGCTTCATATCTATCTGTACTTCCTATTTCAGTTCCTGTCACCCTCGACCAAGCTGTCTTCATCTCTCACCTCGACTCTTGCTCTGGCTTCCTTAATGTTCTCCCCACCCCTTTTTTTGTCTCCTCTTTAATTCTTCTCCACACTATAGGCAGTGATCTTAGTAAGACGAAACCTGACTCATGCCTGATGAAAACCCTTCAGTGATTTCCCAATTAGAGCGAAACCCAAATTCCTATAGGGGGCTGAAGCAGTATGTCCCCGACCTGTCCTCAACTTTATGTCACATCCCTCCTCCCAGCTGACCAAGATTTCAGCACACCAAGAAAGTGTGGCTGACCAGCCATACTTTCCTTGTTGCTGCATCAGGAATGTGTGAGACTTAGTCCTGACTTGAGCCTGGATACAGGTTGACCTCTATCCTTGAATGCATATCTGCAAAGATTACCTTGTTCCTGATCATTGTTCAGAACCACAGAAGATGTCTTCTTTGCGATGTTCTTTTTCATCCTTTAAAAAGAAGCCTTTGCTATCTTCTCTCTAAGTGCTCCTTGAGTTTCAATAACAGTTTATTTGTTTAATGTCCTCCTCTTCTGGAGACTCTAGGCATCAGGTCATGTTATTTTTTTGTTCATTTTGTCCTTAGGGCCCAGCACAATGCCTGATGCATATGCAAATGTTTAACAAATACTTAATAAGTGAAATAAACATGGCCTTAATTTCATTGTTTTCCATACTTTGTGTATTTTACACCTTGGAACTTGTCTTTGTTGTGTTTTCCTGAACATCTTCCCCTTCCTGTAGATGCAGCGTTTCTGCTTGCTCCTCTCCTGGTACACAGCGTTCCATACTTCGTACTGTTTGCCTCTGATGAACTGTTCATCACTCACGGCTTGAGGCAGAATTTCCACTAAAGTGCCACCCACCGAAGGTGTGGGAGTGGGTTATACGGGGCTCTGGGAATACACCCCGATGCTTGCCACAAACGTGAAACTGCTTTGAATCTCTTATCTTTATTTAAAGCAAATTTGCATTCTATTTTATAATTATTCCATATTTTTAAACTATAAAAAGTAGATGCTTGGTGTTGCTTATTGGCTAGTACACGTATCACAGAAGCTCTGATTTAAACATTGGGAGGCATTTTTAGGCCAGCTCAGTTTTCAGAACAGTTCTTTCTCCACTCTTAGCAGAGACTTCCTGAGCACTATGAAGGATGCCCACGTCGTGCCCTTGCCTTTTGATCTCATTATTCTGGTTTGCTTGTCTTTATTTCATTTATCCCTTCTCCCCCAGTGCTTCCTGAAGTAATTCTTTTTCTTTTTAACTTTTTATTTTATATGAGAGTATGGTTGATGAGCAATGTTGTGATGGTTTCAGGTGTACAGCAAAGTGAACCCAGTTATACAAGCATATGTATCTATTCTTTTTCAAATTCTTTTCCCATTAGGATTGTTACATAATTTTGGACAGAGTTCCCCTTACTATGCAGAATGTCCTTGTTAATTATCCATTTCAAACATGGGTACATGCTTTCAGCAGCTCTTGATGGACTGTTGTTTGTCTTTTGCGTGGAAAAGCTCTTTGTTGGACTCAACTGTCCTGCTGATGTCCCCTCCACCTCTCTTCATATTGCAGAGAATTTAGCATCCCTGGCCCCCAGATACTAACTGTCCATAGCACAGTCATTGGGACAAGCTGATCTCACAGCGTATTTTCAAATACCCATAAGAAAGTTGCTCTTCCCCCTGAGTTGAGAACCACTTCTTTTACAAAAACCAGAACTTTCTGCCTAATAATAGCTTTAGAGGTTAATAGTTCACTCATTCATTCAAAACGCAGACAGCTGTTTAAATGTCGCTAATGTCATACACTGCTCTAGGCAATGGGGATACAGCAATGAGTTGACCTACCTTCTGAGCTTTGTTCAGTGGTTCTATTTGCCCAATGATTCACTGATTTTTTTTTTTACGCTAGCTTCCAAACAAGATTGTTCTCTTTCAACGTATCATTAAATTTTTTCACTTTAATGCCGTTTGCAGCATCATGGATGGACCTAGAGATTATCATATTAAGTGAAGTAAATCAGACAGAGACAAATACCATGTGATAATATCACTTGTATGTGGGATCTAAGATCTGACACAAATGAAATTTTCTATGAAACAGAAACAGGCTCACAAATACAGAGAACAGACTGTCATTACCAAGGGGGAGAGGTGGCTGGGAAGGGAAGCACTGAGAGTTTGGGGTTAGCGGATATAAACTATTACCTATAGGATGGATAAACAACAGGTCCTACAATATAGCATATGGAATATACTGAATATTCTATGATAGTCCGTAATGGAAAACAATATGAAAAAGAGTGTGTATATATGTATAACTGAGTCACTTTGCTATATAGCAGAAATTAATACAACATTATAAGTCAACTATATTTTAATAAAATAAATTAAAAATTTATCTTCATTTTATGTTCTGATGATTACATGCTTAAAAGTTATAAAGATATTGATATTTAAGATAGATGAAAACATTGACCAAAATAATAATGAAAATAATTTTTAAAAGTGCATAAAATATAAATAGTCAGTGCCTAATAAGCAACACATTAGTATTTACATTAAATTTTTTTTTACTTTATATACCGTGAACTCCCTGATGTTCAAGCTGGTTTTAGAAAAGGCAGAGGAACCAGAGATCAAATTGCCAACATCCACTGGATCATGGAAAAAGCAAGAGAGTTCCACAAAAACATCTATTTCTGCTTTATTGACTATACCAAAGCCTTTGACTGTGTGGATCACAATAAACTGTGGAAAATTCTGAAAGAGATGGGAATATCAGACTACCTAACCTGCCTCTTGAGAAATCTGTATGCAGGCCAGGAAGCAACAGTTAGAACTGGACATGGAACAACAGACTGGTTCCAAATAGGAAAAGGAGTACGTCAAGGCTGTATATTGTCACCCTGCTTATTTAACTTGTATGCAGAGTACACCATGAGAAACCCTGGGCTGGAAGAAACACAAGCTGGAATCAAGACTGCTGGGAGAAATATCAATAACCTCAGATATGCAGATGACACCACCCTTATGGCAGAAAGTGAAGAGGAGCTAAAAGCCTCTTGATGAAAGTGAAAGAGGAGAGTGAAAAAGTTGGCTTAAAGCTCAACATTCAGAAAACGAAGATCATGGCATGTGGTCCCATCACTTCATGGGAAATAGATGGGGAAACAGTGGAAACAGTGTCAGGCTTTATTTTTTGGGGCTCCAGAATTACTGCAGATGGTGATTGCAGCCATGAAATTAAAGGACGCTTACTCTTTGGAAGAAAAGTTATGACCAACCTAGATAGTATATTCAAAAGCAAAGACATTACTTTGCTGACTAAGGTCCGTCTAGTCAAGGCATTGGTTTTTCCTGTGGGCATGTATAGATATGAGAGTTGGACTGTGAAGAGGGCTGAGCGCTGAAGAATTGATGCTTTTGACTGTGGTGTTGGAGAAGACTCTTGAGAGTCCCTTGGACTGCAAGGAGATCCAACCAGTCCATTCTGAAGGAGATCAGCCCTGGGATTTCTTTGGAAGGAATGATGCTAAAGCTGAAACTCTAGTACTTTGGCCACCTCATGCAAAGAGTTTGACTCATTGGAAAAGATCTGATGCTGGGAGGGATTGGGGGCAGGAGGAGAAGGGGACAACCGAGGATGAGATGGCTGGATGGCATCACGGACTCAACGGAGGTGAGTCTGAGTGAACTCCGGGAGATGGTAATGAACAGGGAGGCCTGGCGTGCTGCGATTCATGGGGTTGCAAAGAGTCAGACACAACTGAGCGACTGAACTGAACTGAAACATTGCTTAATTAGACTTAAAATTAACCTTAAAAATTAACCTGAAAATGCTTTCATTTGATTAAACATATGTCTAAATTATAACTAAGAGATACAGATAATATTTTTATATACTTACTGATAGACTAGGATTCAAAAACATATTGCTGCTGCTGCTGCTAAGTCACCTCAGTCATGTCCGACTCTGTGCGACCCCATAGACGGCCGCCCACCAGGCTCCCCTGTCCCTGGGATTCTCCAGGCAAGAATACTGGAGTGGGTTGCCATTTCCTTCTCCAATGCATGAAAGTGAAAAGTGAAAGTGAAGTCACTCAGTCGTGTCTGACTCTTAGGGATCCCATGGACTGCAGCCTACCAAGCTCCTCTGCCCATGGGATTTTCCAGGCAAGAGTATTGGAGTGCGTTGCCATTGTCTTCTCCCCTATTACAACATTGAAACAAGCTTCTTTAGAGTATATATTTTCACCTACTTTTAATCAATATGTTTGTTGTAAACATAAAAATGATCAAATATAAAGTATGAGAGGATAGAAGAGTGAAATAGTGTATTTAAAAATAACATTTCAAATAAATGTTCACGTATTCATTACAAATTATGCAAGCAGATAATTTTATTTCAAGGTAACATTATGATACACAATTTATTGGAAAACACTTGGTTAATGAAAAAATATGTATTACTATAGCATTTTACTATGTTGAACCATCTAATACAGTAATCTTATGAGGTACATGATACCATTATACAGACTTTACAGTTAGAAAAACAGAGTCCCGGGTACAGGTGAGGCTTGTTTTGACCACATGCTCCAGGCATATTTCTCTTTCTTTTACCCAGAAGCAACCACTAGCATGAGTTCAGTGTATATTTTTATATTCAGTTTTTCCTTTTCATACTCATATGTGTATTAATAATAATGTAAAACAAAAATATTTTGGTGTTAAAGGGTGTACTTTTTATGTGAATTCCTGCTTCAGGTCTCTTCCTTTTTGACATAAGTAGTTTCTTTTGGCAGCAGTGATTTTATTTGCTGTATGCAATTACTTAATTTCTCTGGGTTTGTTCACATTATCATGTCACTGTAACAAATTTGCGTGTTCAGTCATGTATAAAGCTGTCCAATAATTAAGGAAGCTGCTGAATGCTATCAGAAGCAGCAGAGAGAACCCCTCATCTATCAAAGGAAGCAGCCGGGCAGGACAGGGAGGGGGAGTTGAGGGGTTGGTGTGAGGCCACCTTTTGGGAGAGCAAATGCTGGGCATGTTACTAAAGACAGCAGAGTGACGCAAGGATAACTGGTGTCAGCAGGAGGTCATTGAAAGATACCATTTGTTTCTTACCTGTTAATAACATTTGCAAATTTCAGAACCTGCATTGACCAGAAGACCCAATGGTAGCACTTTTGTCCCACTTTGTATGTGTCAGCTACCATTATAAAACAATGTATGGCAAAACCAATACAGTATTGTAAAGTAAAAAAAAAAAAAAAAGTAAAACAAACAAACAAACAAACACCTACCTGTCCAATCTTGACAGCAAACTTGTAAGGTAGGTTTATCATCATCGCTGCCCCCACTATCATCCTCCTCATTGTCATCATTCATATTTTCCACTGGGAGATTAAGTGACAGGTACTGTCAGAAGTGGGCTTCAAACCCCCGGAGTGTAGCTATGAGGCTTGAGTGATGAACCCTTACACTGTAGCGCCTCTGGCAGGATGAACGATGTTGGGAGTAAAGTAACATGATACTTTCTTTATTGATCAACTATGTATTAGTGTCTTTATGTTAGGCTTGGTAAAGTTACAAGGTTTGCCATTTTTTTACATTGGAATTTAATCTTAAAAATTTTACTTTTAATTTGTTTATTTTAATTTTAACTCTTTTCCTGTGTAAGGGAGATAATTCTTCAGCTTATTCCAATTAAACATTTTATCTCTTTGAATAAAAGCATTATTTTATAGAGAAATTTCTATGCAGTGATATGCAGTTTAAGTAAAAGCACAATTAGCTTCAGAAGGAAATTACTAAATCTGGAGGAGATTAAATATCATCCTCCAGGCAAGTATTCTTGCCTGGAAAATCCCATGGACAGAGGAGCCTGGTGGGCTGCAATTCATGGGGTCACAAAATAATTGGACATGACTTAGCAAGTAAACACTACCAATAACAAAATTTGCTACTGCCTGTCTATAAAGATTGCCAAAGTGTAAATACCTAAATGTTGGTTTCTCTTGTTTGTTTTCTACTTTGTCTCACTTTTGTTTTTTACTTTCCAATTACAGAGGGTAATGTTTCATGTGAATCTTCTCTTGTAGTTTCACTTATTGTTAGCCAAAATGACAAAAATCTCTAGGGATAAAACCACAGAAACCATGATAAAGATAAAACTGAACGGTACCTAACTGGTTTGTTTAACTCAACACAGTATTTTCTTTCTGAGACAATTAGAAAGTCATACTCTGTGTATAACAGGTATATGAGCTGTTCTTTGGAAGGACTGATGCTGAAGCTGAAACTCCAATACTTTGGTCACCTCATGCGAAGAGTTGACTCATTGGAAAAGACTCTGATGTTGGGAGGGATTGGGGGCAGGAGGAGAAGGGGATGACCGAGGATGAGATGGTTGGATGGCATCACTGACTCGATGGACGTGAGTCTGAGTGAACTCTGGGAGTTGGTGATGGACAGGGAGGCCTGGCGTGCTGCGATTCATGGGGTCACAAAGAGTCAGACATGACTGAGTGACTGAACTGAACTAAACTGAGCTATTCTTAGGTAGTTTATATACTGTTTGCTTGTGGGCACCAGGACCCAGGAGAAAGCAGTGACCCTACAGGAGACTGACCCCGACTTGCCTGTGAGAGTCCAGGAGTCTCCGGTGGAGGCATGGATTGGTGGTGGCCTGCTGCAGGGTGGGGGACAGGGAGTACATCTGTGTGTACACAGTCCTTTTGAAGGAGGTCACCATTATCTTCATTACCTTCACCATAGTTTGGTCTCAGGTCAGACAACTGGGAGGAAACACAGCCCTGCCCATCAATAGAAAATTGGATTAAAGATTTACTGAGTATGGCCACATCCATCAGAAAAGACCCAGGTTCCCACTCAGTCAGTCTCTCCCATCAGGAAACTTCCATAAGCCTCTTAATCCTTATTCTTCAGAGGGCAGACAGAATGAAAAAACACAGTCACAGAAAACTAATCAAACCGGTCACATGGAGCTCAACCTTGTCTAGCTCAATGAAACTAGGCCACACCATGTAGGGCCACTCAAGACAGATGGTTCACAGGGGAAAGTTCTGACAAAAAGTGGTTCACTGGAGAAGAGAATGGCAAACCACCTCAGTATGCTTGCCTTGAGAACCCCATGAACATTATGAAATGGTGAAAATATAGGACACTGAAAGATGAACTCCCCAGGCTGGTAGGTGCCCAACATGCTACTGGAGATCAGTGGAGAAATAACTCCAGAAAGAATGAAGAGACAGAGCCAAAGGGAAAACAATATCCAGTTGTGGATGTGACTGATGATGGAAGTAAAGTCTGATACTGCAAAGAACAATAATGCATAGGAACCTGGAATGTTAGGTCCACGCTGCTGCTGCTGCTGCTGCTAAGTCACTTCAGTCATGTCCGACTTTGTGCCACCCCATAGATGGCAGCCCACCAGGCTCCCCTGTCCCTGGGATTCTCCAGGCAAGAACACTGGAGTGGGTCGCCATTTCCTGAATCAAGGCAAATTGAAAGTGGTCAAACAGAAGATGGCAAGAGTGAACATCAACAATTTAGGAACCAGTGAACTAAAATGGACTGGAACAGATGAATTTAATTCAGATAACCGTAATATCTACTAATGTAGACAAGAATCCCTTAGAAGAAATGGAGTAGCCCTCATAGTCAACAAGAGCCCGACATGCAGTACTTGGGTGCAGTCTCAAAAATGACAGAATGATCTGTTTGTTTCCAAGGCAAACCATTCAATATCACAGTAATCCAAGCCTATGCCCCTATGCCCACTAATTATGCAGAAGCTGAAGTTGAGTGATTCTATGAAGACCTACAAGACCTAGAACTAACACCCCAAAAAGATGTCCTTTTCATCATAGGGGACTGGAATGCAAAAGTAGGAAGTCAAGAGATACCTGGAGTAACAGGCAAATTAGGCCTTGGAGTACAAAATGAAGCAGGGAAAAGGCTAAGAGAGTTTTGCCAAGAGAATGCACTGGTCGTAGCAAACACACTCTTCCAACCACACAAGAGAAGGCTTTACACATGGACATCACAAAATGGTCAGTAATGAAATCAGATTGATTATATTCTTTGCAGCCAAAGATGGAGAAGCTCTATACAGTCAGCAAAAACAAGACTGGGAGCTGACTGTGGCTCAGATCATGAACCACAGATATTGTGCTAGATATTGCACAATTCAGGCTTAAACTGAAGAAAGTAGGGAAAGCCACTACACCATTCAGGAGTGACCTAAGTAAAACCCCTCACGATTATACAGTGGAAGTGAGAAATAGATTTAAGGGACTAGATCTGATAGACAGAATGCCTGAAGACCTATGAACAGAGGTTCATGACATTGTACAGGAGGCAGTGATCAACACCATCCCCAAGAAGAAGAAATGCAAAAAGGAAAAATGGTTGTCTGAGGAGCTAAAGGCAAAGGAGAAAAGGAAAGATATACTTATTTCCTGTGTGGCGCAGGAGCAGCCGAGAGGAGATAACCCACGTCCAAGTGAAGGAGCAGTGGCTGTGCATTGCTGGAGTAGCCATGGAGAGATACCCCACATTCTAGGTCAGAGAAACCCCAGTAAGATGGTAGGTGCTGAGAGAGGGCATCAGAGGGCAGACAGACTGAAACCACAACCACAGACAAGTAGCCAATCTGATCACATGGATCACAGCCTGGTCTAACTCAATGAAACTAAACCATGCCTTGTGGGGCCACCCAAGATGGATGGGTCATGGTAGAGAGGTCTAATAGAATGTGGTCCACTGGAGAATGGAAGGGCAAACCACTTCAGTATTCTTGCCTTGAGAACCACATGAACAGTATGAAAAGACAAAAAAATAGGACACTGAGAGATGAACTCCCTGGGTTGGTAGGTGCCCAACATGCTACTAGAGATCAGTGCACAAATAATTCCAGAAAGAATGAAGAATGGAGCCAAAGCAAAAACAACACCCAGCTGTGGATGTGACTGGTGATAGAAGCAAGGTCCGATGCTGTAAAGAGCAATATTGCATAGGAACCTGGAATGTTAGGTCCGTGAATCAAGGCAAATTGGAAGTGGTCAAACGAGGGGGCAAGAGTGAATGTCGATATTCTAGGAATCAGTGAACTAAAATGGACTGGAACGGGTGAATTTAACTCAGATGACCATCATATCTAGAACTGTCGGCAAGAATCTCTTAGAAGAAATGGAGTAGCCATCATGGTCAACAAGAGTCCAAAATGCAGTAGTTGGGTGCAGTCTCAAAAACGACAGAATGATCTCTGTTCCTTTTTAGGGCAAACCATTCAATATCACAGTAATCCAAGTCTATGCCCCAACCAGTAATGCTGAACAAGCTGAAGCTGAACAGTTCTATGAAGATCTACAAGACGTTTTAGAACTGATACCCAGAAAAGATGTCCTTTTCATTATAGGGGACGGGAATGCAAAAGTAGGAAGTCAAGAAACACCTGAAGTAACAGGCAAATTTGGCCTTGGAGTACAGAATGAAGCAGGGCAAAGGCTAATGGAGTTTTGCCAAGAGAATTCACTGGTCATATCAAACACCCTCTTCCAACAGCACAAGAGAAGATTACATGTGAACATCACCAGATGGTCAACTCCAAAATTAGATTGATTATATTCTTTGTAGCCAAAGATAGAGAAGTTCTATATAGTCAGTAAAAACAAGAACTGACTGTGGCTCAGATCATGAACTCCTTATTGCCAAATTCAGACTTAAATTGAAGAAAGTGGGGAAAACCACTAAACCGTTCGGTTCAGTTCAGTTCAGTCACTCAGTCATGTCTGACTTTCTGTGACCCCATGAATTGCAGCATGCCAGGCCTCCCTATCCATCACCAACTCCCGGAGTTTACCCAAACTCATGTCAATCGAGTTGGTGATGCCATCCAGCCATCTCATCCTCTGTCGTCCCCTTGCCCTCCTGCTCCCAATCCCTCCCAGCATCAGCGTCTTTTCCAATGAGTCAACTCTTCGCATGAGGTGGCCAAAGTATTGGAGTTTCAGGTATGACCTAAATCAAACCCCTTATGATTATACAGTGGAAATGAGAAATAGATTTAAGGGACTAGATCTGATAGACAGAGTGCCTGATGAATTATGGATGGAGGTTCATAACATTGTACAGTAGACAGGGATCAAGACCATTCTCATGGAAAAGAAATGCAGGAAAGTAAAATGGCTGTCTGAGGAAGCTATCTGTTTCACAAATAGCTGTGAAAAGAAGAGAAGCAAAAGGCAAAGGAGAAAAGGAAAGATATCCTCATTTGAATGCAGAGTTCCAAAGAATAGCAAGTAGAGATAAGAAAGCCTTCTTCAGCGATCAGTGCAAGTAAATAGAGGAAAACAATAGAAGGCGAAACACTAGAGATCTCTTCAAGAAAGTTAGAGATACCAAGGGAAAATTTCACGCAAAGATACGGTCAATAAAGGACAGAAACAGTATGGACCTAACAGAAGCAGAAGATATTAAGAAGAGGTGGCAAGAATACACAGAAGAATTGTACAAAAAAGAGCTTCATGACCAAGATAATCACGATGGTGTGATCACTCACCTAGAGCCAGACATCCTGGAATGTGAAGTCAAGTGAGTCTTAGGAAGAATCACTATGATCAAAGCTAGTGGAGGTGATGGAATTCCAGCTGAGCTATTTCAAATCCTAAAAGATGATGCTGTGAAAGTGCTGCACTCAATATGCCAGCAAATTTGGAAAACTCAGCAGTGGCCACAGGACAGGAAAAGGTCAGTTTTCATTCTGATCCCAAACAAAGACAATGCCTAAAAATGTTCAAACTATTGCATAAATGCACTCATCTCACACACTAGCAAAGTAATGTCAAAATTCTCCAAGCATGGGTTCAACAGCATATGAACTGTGAACTTCCTGATGTTCAAGCTGAATTTAGAAAAGGCAGAGGAACCAGAGATCAAATTTCTATCACCCATTGGATCATAGAAAAAGCAAGAGTTCCAGAAAAGCATCTACTTCTGCTTTATTGTCTATTCCAAATCCTTTGAGTGTGTGGATCACAAAAATCTGTGGAAAATTCTTAATGATATGGGAATACCAGATCAGCTGACCTGCCTCCTGAGAAATCTGTATGCATTTAGAACTGGACATGGAACAACAGACTGGTTCTAAATCAGGAAAGGAGTATGTCAAGGCTGTATATTATCACCCTGCTTATTTAACTTATATGCAGAGTACATCCTGCAAAATGCCAGGCTGGATGAAGCACAAGCTGGGATCTAGATTGCTGGGAGAAATAACAATAACCTCAGATAGGCAGATGACACCACCCTCAAGGCAGAAAGCGAAGAAGAACTGAAGAGTCTCTCCATAAAAGTGAAAGAGGAGAGTTAAAAAGTTGGCTTAAAGCTGAACATTGAGAAAACTAAGATCATGACATCTGGTCCCATCATTTCATGGCACATAGATGGGGAAACAGTGGAAACAGTGTCAGACTTTATTTTAGGGGGTTCCAAAATCACTGCAGATGGTGACTGCAGCGGTGAAGCTAAAAGATGCTTGAAGTGAAGTGAAGTGAAGTCTCTCAGTCGTGTCTAACTCTTTGCGACCCCATAGACTGTAGTGTACCAGGCTCCTCTGTCCATGGGATTTTCCAGGCAACAGTACTGGAGTGGATTGCCATTTCCTTCTCCAGGGGTCTTCCCAGCCCAGGACTTGAACCCAGGTCTCCCGCATCGTAGACAGATGCTTTACCATCTGAGCCACCAGGGAAGACCTAAAAGATGCTTACTCCTCTGAAAAAGAGCCATGACCAACCTAGACAACATGTTAAAAAGCAGAGACATTACTTTGCACCAGCCCCAAGCGTCCTGTATCCTGCAAGCTAATACAGTATTGTAAAGTAAAATAAAGTAAAATAAAAATAAAATAAAAAAATAAAAAGCAGAGACATTACTTTGCCAACAAAGGTCCATCTAGTCAAGGCTATGGTTTTTCCAGTGGTCATATATGGATGTGAGAGTTGGACTATAAAGAAAGCTGAGCGCCAAAGAATTGATGCTTTTGCACTGTGATCTTTTTCACTCTCCTCTTTCACTTTCATCGAGAGGCTCTTTAGTTCTTCTTCACTTTCTGCCTTGAGGGTGGTGTCATCTGTGTATCTGAGGTTATTGTTATTTCTCCCAAAAATCTAGATTCCAGCTTGTTCATTGGAAGCACTGATGTTGAAGCTGAAACTCCAATACTTTGGCCATCTGATGTGAAGAACTGACTCATTTGAAAAGACCCTGATGCTGGGAAAGATTGAAGACAGGAGGAGAAGGGGATGACAGAGGATGAGATGGTTGGATGGTATCACCGACTCGATGGACATGAGTTTGAGCAAGCTCTAGGTGTTGGTGATAGACAGGGAAGTCTGGCATGCTGCAGTCCATGGGGTCACAAAGAGTCAACATGACTGAGTGGCTGAACTGAACTCAACTGATACTGTTTGCTGAACAGAAAATATCAATTGTTGAGCCTTTAGCTGCAGGATCCTTTTTGTTAATCTGAAAGTAGAAACTTCACTTTCTTTCAGTCATTTATTTCTGTGTTTATTCTCCCATCCGTCCACCATGTCCAGGTCCCTATCTGCCCTCAGTGAACACACTTGTCCACCACTTCCTGCTCATACCTGGCCAGAATCCTAGGTCTTCACAGCTTGGAGTTTATCTTTTATCTTTCCTGAAATCGCTCATTTGGCAGCTAATAACACTTCAAAGTTCATACCTAAATCTAGTGATCTCAAAAAAACAAACACAACATTTTAGGACATACAGTTTAATGGCATTACATACACAAGTTAGTGACTGGAGTTCTTGGACTCTTAATGGAAATTGATGAGAGGCCTGGCAAAATTTCAGGCAAGGCTTTATTGAGACTCGGCAGGAGGGAGTGAAAACAATTGCAGGAGCGGGTGCCCTGGGCTTTCCACGTGACTCAGTGGTAAAGAATTCACCCTCAATTCGAGTTTGATCCCTGGGTCGAGAGGATCCCCTGGAGAAGGAAATAGCAACCCAGCCCAGTATTCTTGCCTGGGAAAACCCATGGACAGAAGAGCCTGACAGGCTACAGTCTACGGGGTTATATTATACAGAGTGAAGCAAGCCAGAAAGAAAAACACCAATATGGTATACTAACGTATATATATGGAATTTGGAAAGATGGTAACGATAACCCTGTATGCGAGACAGCAAAAGAGACACAGAGGTATAGAACAGTCTTTTGGACTCTGTGGGAGAGGGAGAGGGAGAGGGTGGGATGATTTGGGAAAATGGCATTGAAACATGTATAATATCATATATGAAATGAATCGCCAGTCCAGGTTCGATGCATGATACAGGATGCTTGGGGCTGGTTCACTGAGAGGACCCAGAGGGACGGTTCGGGGAGGGAGGAGGGAGGGGGGTTCAGGTTGGCGAACATGTGTATACCTGTGGTGGATTCATGTTGATATGGCAAAACCAACACAATATTGTAATTAGACTCCAATTAAAATAAATAAATTTATATTAAAAATAAATAAAATGCAACAAACAAACAAACAAACAAAAAAGAATCGAACACAACTTAGCGACTAAACAGCAAACAGGTGCCCTTGCTTGCTCCCTGACCAGGGGACCCTGGGGCAGGCAATTGGTCCCCTAAATGGACGATGGTAGCGGTGTGTCTAGTGATTGGACTGGAGGGGTGGCTTAGGTATTTACGTTACTCCCCTTGGTGGTGATGTGTGTAGGGAGCATGTGTAATGCCTGCTTTTGCTCCCCACATTTCAGAAGTGGTAGAGGGTTTTTGGTCTTTATGTATCTTGTTCCTAATTTGCTCCAAACATGCACGTACACAGCTGTTTTTAGTCCCTTATAGTTTCTTTGTATTTTGTTGCTTGAGATGCAAGCACTGCAGCAAAATCCCCAGGTCCAGGTCCCAGCCTGTCTCACATTCACATCACCACCACCACTATCCCAGGGCTTCCCAGGTGGCGCTAGTGGTGTCTGTCAATGCAGGAGACATAAGAGACCCGAGTTCAATCCCTGGTTTGGGAAGATCCCCTTTAGGAGGGCATGGCAACCCACTCCAGTATTCTTGCCTGGAGAATCCCATGGACAGAGGAGCCTGGCAGGCTACAAGTCCGTAGGGTCGCAAAGAGTCAGACACAACTGAAGTGACTCACCACGCACGCATACACCACTATCCATTTCCAGAGCTTTCTCACCCTTCCAAACTGAAACTGCGCCCATTAACTCCCTATTGCCCCTCCCCCTAGACCCGCTAGGAACCACCATTCTACTTTCTGTCTCCATCAGTCTGACTAGCTACCACATGTAAGTGGAGTCATGCAATGTGTCGCACTTCCTAATACAATCTTTGATTTATTTAACTCAGCGTAAGGTCTTCAAGGTTCACCCAGTTGTAGCATGTGTCAGAATTCTCTTTCTTTGCAAGGCTGAATAATATTCCGTTATGGGCTCCCCAGGTGGCACAGTGGTAAAGAATCCACCTGCCAGTGCAGGAGATGCAAGAGCCTTGGGTTGGATCTTGGAACGAGGAGCCTGGCGGACTACAGTCCATGGGACGGCAGAGTCGGATGTGACGGACGCACACACACAGTATTTCATTGTATGTATATACCATATTATATTTGTCCACTCATCCTTGACTGAATATTTGAATTGTTTCTACTTTTTGGCTATTGTAAATAATGCCACTATGAACACGAGGGTCTCTGCTTTCAATTCTTGTGGGTATGTACCCAGAAGTGAGAAGTGAAGTTGCTCAGTAATGTGCAACTCTTTGTGATCCCATGCACTTGTAGCCTACTAGGCTCCTCCGTCTGTGGAATTTTCCAGGCAAGAGGACTGGAGTGGGTTGCCGTTTCCTTCTCCTGGGGATCTTCCCCACCTGGCAATTCAACCCAGGTCTCCCTCGCTGCAGGCAGGAAGCTTTACCCTCTGAGCCAGTAGGGAAGCCAGCATACCCAGAAGAGGAATTGCTAAGTCATATGGTCATTTCCAGTTTTTGAGGAGTTAGCATTCTGTTTTCCACAGCAGCTGCACCACTTTACTTTCCCGCCAGTAACACAAAGGGTTCCCATTTTTCTACATCCTCACCATTCTTTTCTTTCATTTCCTTTTTAAATAGTCATCATTCTACTGGATGTGAAGTGGTATCTCTGTGGTTTTGATTTGCATTTCCCTAATAATCAGTGCTGTTACCTCTTTTCACAAGCTTTTCACATGTCATCACTAGCAGATTTCTAAAGGAACCCCTATCATCAGTTTTTCTAAATCCATCCCTCCCAAGGTCAGTACCTTTAATATTTTTCTTGTGTTTCTGAAGAAACTCCAGCATCCTCCCACTCCCCTGTATGCTTAAACTCCTGCAATTTGGTTTCTGTTACTTGTAACCATTTTTGATTCAGCTTTCCTAGGGAACTCTTTATTCCCCCTTGCCTCTAACTTGGTAGTTAATCAATCATAGCATTTGCTTTACCCAGCTATTTTTATAAAACATTTCTGCAACATTCTTATCATTCTCTGCTTATTTTTGTAGGGAAAATGATGAATGATGGGAAAGAAAATCCCTAAAAATGTTGTTTTTTACTTTAGTGTAATAAACTCAGAAGCAGCACATTCAGAGTGTACTTTCCTCTCCTGGGGAGTCTTCAGGATATATGCTTACAGGTGCCCCTTAAGCCTGTGTTCTTTCTTCTGCCAGGATTTCAGGGCTGCCTGTGCTGTTGCAGCCAGCCCAGGGACCCTACAGGTGGAGGAACAGCAGACCCGGAGCTGGGGGTGTGCATAGGTGGGGTGGAAGTTGGAGGTGTACATTTCTCCTGCGTTTTCACATTTCCAGTATTGTCAGTCCTTGGCATGCCTGGTTTTGGATCTCATAAGATAGAATGATAATTAAATGACACAGTCTACATATACAGCTCTTCACCCAGTGCTTGGCATTCAATATCAGATCAGTAAAGGTTATCTATCTCCCTCTAAAAATGGCCACTTGAATATCAAAATTAAGAAATGCTCTTTGTTCTAGGGTGACTTGTCCCTAGCTGGTATTTCGGGGGCATGGGATATAGATATTTTATATCTTTTTAAATTTATGTTTTGTATTTAATGTGACAAGATGGCTTTCTAATTGTACAGTAATTAAACAAATGTTATAGCAGGAAAGGGGATTGACCATGCCATCATTTCAATGAGAAATGAGGAGAAGATCAATGCCTTGATTTTCCATAATCATTATAAGGGTTACACAGAATGTCATTTTTGGTAATGGGGGGCTACATTTTCATTGTTAGGATTTTTGAAGTAATGAGAAGGAGGAAAATGTTATAGTTTATTTCACCGACAGCTTAGAAGATTTGAATTAATATTCTTTAAGGATCTATGGAGTTTTGCCAAATAATAGATCAGCTCAAATTAAAATGAAAATTACTGTAATATTTTCCTCAGAAAGAACTCCTTTGTCTGATCTGTCAGAGTATCATCATTTATTCTTCTGTTATTAGAATAATCATCCAATCATATTTTTTTATTTTAGGGTTAATTACAAGCTTAAAGACTTGCCATCAGCCTCTCTCCCTAGTGCCATTACTGTATCCTAGAAAGTTTCTTTGTGATTCTGACAAAGCAGAATCTTGAACCTATATCTATCTTTTCTGTTCTGTTTTTGGAAGGGAAATGAGTTAAAGTGACTATATAATTTGTCAGTAGTCAGAAATCACCACACTTGCACTTTTTTTAGTTTTGTGTCTTCTTTTTCTAGGGAATTTTACATTGTACTTGGCTAGAACCATCTGTACAGATCTGGAAAAAACTGTGGTTCACCCTCAGTTGATGAAAATGACAGAGCTCAATGCTTATACTGTGCAGAACTTACCTGCTCCGTCAGACGTGGTTACAGTTTCTGGACGTTTGGTTCCTTAAACTGTGACTGTGCTTGCACCAGGTGGCTCAGTCATGTCCGACTCTTTGTGGACTGTAGAGCCCCCCAGGCTCCTCTGCCCGTGGGCTTCTCCAGGGGAGAACTGGAGTGGGTTGCCATTCCTTCCTCCAGGGGGTCTTCCCGACCCAGGGATCAAACCCGTGTCTTCTGCGTCTCCTGCATTGCAGGTAGGTTCTTTGCTGCTGAGCCGTCAGTGAAGGCCTGAACTGTGGCTACTCTCTGCCATCTCTCTGTTTGAAAAAAAGATGTGTTCTCTATTCCCTTGACTCAGGGGTCAGGCTTTCAGGAGAAGATCATGGTTCTTCAAGGCTTCAATGTAAGTATATTTCCCTGCCCTGCAAAATGTATCACAGTGTTCCATTTAGGGTTGTTAGGGTGCCTCTGACCAAGCCCTGTGCAGCTGGATCTGACCCATGATGCAATTCCAGGTGGTGCTTTGAGGATTTGATGTGGTGTTTTCATTTGTCTCCCTAGTGAGTGGATACATATTGCTTCCAGTTTGCAAGGTGTAGTCTCCTCAGCTGTAACGAGAATCCTGTAGGTATCTTTGATCATGGGCATGGATTTTAAAATTAGAGATGTGACCTCACATACAGAGCAGAGCAGTTTTTGCTTCCACTGGCTAGAAAAGGTTCTTGAATATCAACATAAACAATAGACACTTAATGATGCAGCATGCTCAAAAGTGTTAAACGCTAGTATTGTTTTCATACTAAAACCAATCAGCCAATCACAGAACGAAAAGAAAACAGTGCTTTTCTTCAGCTCACTCTGCCTCAGGCTTTGTTTCTATCCGGAGTTGCAATCTTTATCACTTAAAGATTTAACACATTTTCATACCAGCTACACCATTCCTAACAGTTTTCACTTTCCCTGGGAAAAGGTTTTGTGACAGTGAATACTCTCAGGACACACCTCTTTAGTGCGCTGCTCATTGTCTCATCCCCAGCATCTCATCTTGTTCAGTTCAGTTCAGTCGCTCAGTCGCTCAGCCGTGTCCGACTCTTTGCGACCCCATGAATCGCAGCACACCAGGCCTCCCTGTCCATCACCAACTCCCGGAATTTACCCAAACTCTTGTCCATCGAGTTGGTGATGCCATCCAGCCATCTCATCCTCCGTCGTCCCCTTCTTCTCCTGCCTCCAATCCCTCCCAGCATCAGAGTTTTTTTTTTTTTCCCAATAAGTCAACTCTTCTCATGAGGCGGCCAAAGTACTGGGGTTTCAGCTTTAGCATCATTCCTTCCAATGAACACCCAGGGCTGATCTCCTTTAGAATGGAATGGTTGGATCTCCTTGCAGTCCAAGGGACTCTCAGGAGTCTTCTCCAACACCACAGTAGCAAAAGTATCAATTCTTCAGTGTTCAGCTTTCTTCACAGTCCAACTTTCACATCCATACATGACCACTGGGAAAACCATAGCCTTGACTAGACGGACCTTTGTTGGCAAAGTAGTCTCTGCTTTTGGATATGCTATCTAGGTTGGTCATAACTTTCCTTCCAAGGAGTAAGCATCTTTTAATTTCATGGCTATAATCAGCATCTGCAGTGATTTTGGAGCATGGAGCTCAATAAATGATGGCTAAATGAAGGGTGACCTTTCCCTTATTTTATGCTTCTCTGTCATTTAAACTTTTTAAAAAGACCATTGGCTGGCGACATATGACAGTGTTATACTGGTTTTCATAGCACATGGGACTGTGCCTCCATGTGTGATCAAGGAGGAAAAAGAGGGCTCCATTTCCTGAGTACAAAGTGTTAGGTTCAAGAGGGAGGGAACATATGTAAACAAACCTATAGCTGATTCATGTTGATGTTTGACAGAAACCAAGACAATTCTGTAAAGCAATTTTCCTTCAATTAAAAAATAAAAAATATAAAATAGAATTCAACTCTCCAACCAAAAAAATTTCTATATTAATTACCATTATTTACTTACAAAATGCAAATACAGTAAAACAATCTAACCTGAATAATGAGTGCATGAACGTGAAAGTGAAGGGCTCAGTCGTGTCTGACTCTTTGTGACCTCATGGACTGTAGCCTACCACACCCCTCCATCCATGGGATTTTCCAGGCAAGAGTACTGGAGTGGGGTGCCATTGCCTTCTCCAGAGGATCTTCCCAACCCAGGTATCTAACCCGAGTCTCTTGCATTGTAGGCAGACGCTTTACCATCTGAGCCACAAGGGAAGTCTCTCATAACTTTTCACAATTGAAAAAAAAAATCTTCTAGCATGTTTTCCTTCTTTTTTTATGGTTTTTGAAAACCTCCCAAGTTGTAGGAGCGTCTGTTCTCACACATTTCTAGCTGTCTGCTTGGCTTCTTTACTGTGGACCCAAAGGTATGTCCCATGGACCTAAATTTCATTATGTCCCAAGCTGAACTCATCTTTTTTTTTTTTCCTTTTTTTTTCTTCTTTGCTTGTAATGTCTTCCTTTACAAAAATTTTTTTAAAATTTTATTTTTGACTCATTGGCATGTGAGGTCTTAGTGCCACAACCAGGGATCAAACCCACCTACTCTGCATTGGAAGAGTGGAATCTCAACCACTAGACCACCAGGGAAGTCCCCATCCTTTTTTCTTTTAATAGATTCCCCATCACTTTAACATCATCATACTTACTCCAGCTACTTCTTCCAGGGATTTGGCATTGTGCTTGACTTCCACCCCTTCCTACATGGTTCCTGGTCCATGGCCAAACACTGCCAATGCCACCTACCCAGCATCACTTAACCTTGTCTGCACACCCAACTGCAACTTACTTCACCACACCGTGGGTGTTTGGTTTTCTTTCTTCTTTCTGTTCTGTTCTAGTCCCTCAATTTAAACCAAGGGATATCTGCTCTCTTCAAGTTGTCTTGCAGCATACATCTAATTAGGTCACCCATCCATCCACTTTTCATCCTGAGGCCCCCAAATTGTTATGAAGCAAAGTATGAGCTTTATAGCTATTGTGACAGTAAAGAATCTGCCTGCAACGCAGAAGACCTGGGTTCAATCTCTGGGTCGGGAAGATTCCCTGGAGAAGGGAATGGTAACCCACTCCAGTGTCCTTGCCTGGGACATCACACGGACAGAGGAACCTGGTGGGCTACAGTCCACGGGGTCACAAAGAGTTGAACACAGCTGAGTGACTAACACTTTCACTTTCTTTCTAGAACAGTGTTTTCCAATAGAGTACAATTTGTACCACATACACAATTTAAGATTTTGTCATAGTCACATTAAAAAGAAATTATGTATTTGTAACCCAATATTTTGTTAAATCAGTTCAACACATCATCAATGTAAAAGTATTAATATTTTACATTTTATTTTTCTACTAAACCTTGAAATATGTTTTTAGCTGCATTTCAAAGGCTCAATGCCATATGTGGGTAATGGCTACCCCATTAGACAGTGAAGCTCTAGAACTTTCGCTATGTTACAGATCTGTTTCTGTCTCTATTTTTCTTTGCTCTGTTTATGCAGCATGTCTGAGTCAAGTTGCGCTCAACATTCGTGTCTATAACTCATCTGTGTTATCTTGCCACCATGTCTCTGTGCTGTTTTGTACCCATGAGATGCTATTTCCCTCCCACGCTGCCTAGTCTTGCAGGTGCTTTAACACTTTGTTCAAATGCAACCTGTCCCAGGAGGTCCTATCTTCCCTCACATGAAGTAAGCTTTCCTCTCTCTGACTTTTCAGGGCTTATATTCTGGGATGGCACTTAGCAACCTTAATTTTTGTACACAGCCATCACGTATCTTTTACCAGGTCATACATTTCTTGAGACCAAGGACTGTGTTTTCTTCTTTGTGTAAGAAAGCTTAGCCCTGTGCTTTGCTCATGATGGTATTTACTGAATGCTTAATGAATCATAAATTAAACTCTACCTGAGGGTGATTTTTATTAACTAGGTTTAGAAAATAATTGCAAATAATCAGAAATGAAAAATGTGTACCTGGATACATATGTAATTATTTTGGATTTCTGTGACTTTTATAACAGTGCTTTCAAGTTGGGGAAAATGTAGTTTTACCAACCACAGCATACTCATAATGAGATAGGAGGAAGGGGCCTAGGGCATAACCTTTGAAAGAATGGCATAGGGACTTCACTGGCAGTCCAGTCATTAAGAGTCTGTGTCTCAGCTGTAGGGGGCGTGAGTTCAATCCCTGGTCAGGGAACTAAGATCCTTCATTCTGTGTGGCTTGGCCCAAAAGAAAAAAGAAAGAATGACACAGTCACTGAGGATATGACAAAACTGGTTGGAAGCAACTACGTAGAAGATGGTGGAAGGTTCCATTTCTGGTGAACCTTGAGCCTCATTTTACTCATACTATATTAGCATATGCTAAATGACATACCCACAAATGCCACACGAGTTAGTATCAAGGCCCACTATAAAAGGAAGAAAAAGTGAGGGATAGCCCAATTCCTGGAAATATCTGCCCCTTCTCCAAAACAGTTGGAATAGCCCTTCTGCTCATTAGCCTATGAAATTACCCAGCCCATAAAAATTAACGTTCTCATATTTCGGGGCTCCTTTTGCCTTTTGAGACAGACTGCATTCTGCCTATGGCCTGTGCGTCTGTGTCAGTAAACCTGCTTTCACTTCGCTGTGGCTTGCTCTCAAATTATTTCCTGTGAGAAACCAAAGACCTTCACTTAGTGGCCTGTCCCAGGAGCTCACCCGAGACCTGGCACATTAGAATCCTCTCATGACCTACTTTTTGGCAGCAATGTGGCTTGTGTAAAGGGTTGATAAATATATATTACATTCAGTTTAGTTCAGTCGCTCAGTCATGTCCGACTCTTTGCAACCCCATGGACCGCAGCATGCCAGGCCTCCCTGTCCATCACCAACTCCCAGAGTTTACCCAAATCCATGTCCACTGAGTCGGTGATGCCATCCATCCATCTCATCCTCTGTCGTCCCCTTCTTCTACCCTCAATCTTTCCCAACATCAGGATCTTTTCAAATGAGTTAGCTCTTCACATCAGGTGGCCGAAGTATTGGGGTTTCAGCTTCAGCATCAGTGCTTCCAATGAACACCCAGGGCTGATCTCCTTTAGGATGGATTGGTTGGATCTCCTTGCATATTTCATATTTTCATTCACATATTTCATTAATAAGTGCCAGATGAATACTTTCATAGATTTCTTTACAATCACGATGATTAGCCATTCTTCCAGACAGGATGCTGTGGGAGCTCGCTTTGCTTTTGCTTATCAGTTACTAGCTAAGGACCCCAGGGAATCAGACTCTTTGCCTCTCCAGGCCTCTCCTTGAGCTGTTTAACTGAGCTTTCTTTCTTGTCAGCTGTACATGCTCGTTTCTCTTGGATGACTGAGTCTGGAAATTGTCTCTAAGAAAGCTTGATATTAGGGAGGTTTAAATATAGATTTTTTAAAATGATGGTGTCTCTCCTTAATTTGTCTTGGATTGTTTCCTGCTATTGTAAAATAGATTATTCTAATAGAAATGCCTTCATTCATCGGTGCACCAGAGCATGCCAAGTTTCCATATTTCAACACAGTTTCTTTTTTTTTCTCTTGAACATACCTGATTGGAAAGTTCTCTTTGGTCTCTGAGTATAGCAGATGTTGTCAGTTCTTCACCTGTATCTCCTGGGCTCTCTTGACCATTTCAGCCTGTTCCAGCTTGACTTCCAACATCTAGGACCTTAGAACCGTCAGTGAACGTGCCTGAGAATTCAAGTACTCCTGTGGCAGCCGCTAGCTGATTACTGAAGGATGTGGGGACAATTCGCTCCAACTCCCCCAGGCCTTGCTGGGAGGCCATGCACTTTATACTCTTTCCAACAGCTTCTCCCTCACCCGCTTCATTTGCTCACAGTGCTTGCTGCCTTGTAATGCATCTTTCATTTGTTTGCCTCCCCTTTTCTTCCTGTGCCCCTCCAGTCAAGGTTGGTTTCTTTGCCCCTCCCAAATCAACTCGATACATTCAGTCTTCAATGCAGTGCCTGGTTTCTGAAGAGTTTAAGACACTGAGCTAATCAAGGATTTAAAGCCCTCTTTATTTTTCTTTTCTCACTCTTCTCCTCTCTCCCTTCCATATGACTTTCCTTTCCTTAACCCCGTATTTGTGGAATGCCTATTTTATTGCAATCCCCAAACAATAGAGATGAGAGACAGTTATTATTATTTTTTCCCTTCAAGAATTTCAAAGTTGATGTTTGGCAGAAATCAACACAATTCTGTAAAGCAATTATCCTTCAATTAAATAAATAAATAAAATTTAAAAAAGAATTTCAAAGTCTCTCCAGAGAGACAGAACAGGAAAACAATGTTATAGTAGAGAGTAGTAAATGTGCTAAGATGGAGAGAAATACAAGGTAATATCAAAGTGAAGCTGGTAAAGAATCTGCCTGCAATGCAGAAAACACTGGTTTGATTCCTGGGTCAGGAGACCCCCTGAAGAAGGGAGAGATTACCCACTCCCAGTATTCTGGGGCTTCCCTGGTGGCTCAGTCAGTAAAGAACCCACCTGCAGTGCGGGAGAGCTGGGTTCGATCCCTGGGTTGGGAAGATCCTGTGGAGGAGGGCATGGCAACCCAATCCAGTATTCTTGCCTGGAGAATTCCCAAGGACAGAGGAGTCTGAGGGGCTGCAGTCCTTGGGGTCTCAAAGAGTCAAACATGACCGAGCATCTAAGGACAGCACAGCAGAGTGAAATGCAGGGGAAAATACAGGACATCAGAGATGGCTTTCCATAGGAGTTGATGCCCAGAGTGTTTTAAAGTGCTTTTTCTCAAAGTGTGGTTTCTGTATCCACATCAGCATCCCTGGGAATTACTTAGTAATGCTGATCTTGAGAGTTCACCCAAAAAGTGTACCTTCTGCTGGGTGTGCTCTGGACCCTTAGACACAGCTTTGTGTGCTTCAACAAGCCCTTGATTCTGATGCCCTTGTCTCACTTCACAATCACCTTCCAAATACTTTTACTTGTCTCAGAGTTAGCTTCTGGAGTTACCAAAATTCAAATTGTGCTCTTGAACTACCAGAATTTTTAATTACCTGGGGCTGCTTTGGATGACAGCAGCCTAGTTATATAGCAGACTTTCTACTGATTTCTGCTGAATCACATTCCACTGAATGTATCATGAAATTTATACAAGTTGGTTTGTCCTTGTTTTCCTTTTCCTTTATGACCTTTTCATTCTCCTATTGATCTCAATGACATTAGTTTTTTTCTTTTTTTGTCTTTGACTTCTTTTTTTAAGGAGCAAAAACTGGAAAAAAATTTGTTTCAACTTATCTCTACTAATATCCTCATCAAACGGAATGCTGAATGGAGAAAATGGTGTTGATTTTGACAGAACACTAGTGAAAGCCAACAAGAGAAAATTAATCATTTATTCTAAATTCTTAATTCCAAATTATTAAAACTCATGCACACATGTGGTTGCCCTGATCCTAACTTTTACATGAACCACTGTAGGGTAGCCCTCCATCAGTCATTTGCAAACCATCATGAACCCAATGAAAGAAAAAGAAAATCATTCCAGAAGACTTGGTGTTGTATCAGATAGATACCTGGATGATTACTTTAAAAAAGTATGATTTCTTTACAATTGGTTGATTGTTTTACAATTTTAAGTTTGGCAATGGAAAAAACTTCTTCTTGGTCTCAATGAGTATTAAGTGGTTTTCCTCTTAGTATATGCCACAGTCACATCATAAAACATACTAAAAATCCAAACAATTTGAAATACAATATTTCAAATCCTGGCACTAAAATTTTTTGGCAAGCTATTACCAACGTCATTAGAGAAGAATGAATAAAAACATATACCAAACATTAACCAGTAGCAGAGAGTGCCAAATGATTTTTTTTGTGTGTGTATTCTTACAGCTTTGTTAATCCTGATGTCTCAAATGCAAAATCATTCAGTGGTCATCCTACAGAGAAATGCCCATGCATTATCATTTTATATACAATCACATTCATCTTTATTATGTGCTGAACACATAACCCCATCTGATCTGCATAGCATAGGAGAAGCTGAAGCTGATCTAAATTATGTAGATTTAAATTGGTCTCTTCCCAGACTAGGTCCTCTCCTTACCCTCCTGTTCATCTGGGTCATTATCATTTTCCCTATGAATCCAGATTGAAAATCTGAGTTTTATCTTTGACTTCTCCTGTCTTAGTCAGCTCAGATCACCATAAAAAAATATCAAGATTAGGTGATTTAAACAATAGAATTTTATTTCTTATGGTTCTGGAGGCTGAGAAATCCAAGATCAAGATGCTGGCAAGATAGGTTTCATGATGAAGCTTCTTATCTTGGCTTGTAGGTAGCTACCAACCGTCTTGCCGTCTGTTCACATGACCTGTTTGTGTGTGCCCTGGGAGAGAGACAGAGCGGGAAAGCTCTCTTATCGTAAGGGCTTAATGACAGCCCAACCCTCATGATCTAGGGCTAAGTCACTTCAGTCATATCCAGCTCTGTAACCCCATGAACTGTAGCCTGCCTGTCTATGGGATTTTCCCAGGCAAGAATACTGGAGTGGGTTGCCATTTCCTTCTCCAGAAGATCCTCCCGACCCAGGGATCAAACCCATATCTCTTGTGTCTCTTACATTGGCAGGCAGGTTCTTTACCACTAGCGCCATCTCTCTTCTAACCCAATTGACTTCCAAAGATCCTCATCTCCAAATACCATCACTTTGAGGGTTAGAGCTCCAACATATGAATTTGAAAGGAACACAAACTTTCAGCCTATAATGTCTCCCTTTTCTCAGAGTCACCAAATCTTGCCAAGTATTTCTTTTTTTGGTCATACGCATTCATCTGTACCTTCCTTTCCACTCTCATCAAGACCATCTGAATTCAGAACCCTTATTATTTAATGCATGGGCTATTGCAATAGCTTTTCAATGGCACTTGCCTTTAAAATTTCTTACTTAATCCATTATGCACACAATTCCCAGCCCAGTCTTCCCCAAATAACTCAAACTGTGTTGGTACCTCCCTGAAGAATGTCAGTGATTCCCAGTTGTCTGTAGGTGAGGTAAGGCTGCTGATCTGGCTAAGGTTTCCCACAATCAGTTCACAGATTTACCTTTTCAATTCTCATTTTCCTCTGTTCCCACCTTTCAACAGCCAGGCTAATGGCCCCATGCTCCTGCATCCCAGGTTCGTGGCTTCAACCTGTGGAAGCCCTCCTCTCTCCTCCCCAGCTATTTGGAGTGTAGCTGTCCTTCCACTCAAGATGGCCTCCTCTAAGAATCACTAAACTTCAGTTAATGTGTTCTGAGCTTCTCCTTTGGCAGTGTTATCTTACCATGCAAGTATAAATGCACCCATGAACAATATATGGTGTCTCTGTGTGTGTGTTATAAAGGAATCATCTTATTCATCTCATCTCACAACTAGCTGCTGGTTTTTTAATTTAGCAGTAGAACAATTTGCTTTTCTTAAGATTTACCTGTGTAGATTTATTTAATCCCCTTTATTTATCTGTATGATATTTCACTGACTACACCACACTTTAATATGAGATTTCCCCTCTCCATGCATATTTAATTTATTTTAAATTTTCATTTGCCATGCGAGAAGTTTCACAAATGTTCTGGTACACGTCTCCTTCTGGCATCTCTTCTGAAAGTTTCCTTTCTGTTTCCTTGGTGTTGTCACTTTAATATTATCACTTCAAAAACAAGGATTCTAATTTTTTCTTTTTTAAAAAATTTGAGGCATAATTGTCATCTGATATTATATTATTTTCAGATGTATAACATGATGATTTGATATTAAATTTTTTATTGAAATATAGTTGATTTACAATGTGTTAGCTTCAGATGTACGTCAAAGTGATTCAGTTATACACACACACACATACACACACACACACACACACACACTCACATGGGCTTCCCAACTGGCACAGTGGTAAAGAACCTGCCTGCCAATGCAGGAGATGCAATAGATGTAGGTTTGATCCCTGGGTTGGGATGATCCCCTGGATAAGGAAATAGCAACCCACTCCAGTATTCTTGCATAGAAAATTCCACTGATAGAGGATCCTGGTGGGCTACAGTCCATGGGGTCACAAAAAGTCAGATGTGATTGAGTGACTGAATACATGGATATGCATATACATATATTCTTTTTTCCTTATCCTTTTCCAATATAGATTATTATAAGATATTGGGTATAGCTTCCTGTGCTATATAGTAGGTCCTGTTTGTTATCTATTTTATATATAACAGTGTGTGTATTTTAATCTCAAACTCTTAATTTGTCCCACCTCACCTTTCCCCTTTGGTAACTGCAGTTATCTTATGTTTGTATATAATGCAAAATGATTACAGCAATAAGTCTAGTTAACTTTCACCACCACAAGTAGTTGTACATTTTTTTCTTGGGATGAGAATTTAAAGATTTACTCTCTTCAGTTCAGTTTAGTCAGTTCAGTCGCTCAGTTGTGTCCGACTCTTTGCAACCGCATAAAGTGCAGCACGCCAGGCCTCCCTGTCCATCACCAACTCCCGGAGTTCACTCAGACTCACGTCCATGGAGTGAGTGATGCCATCCAGCCATCTCAAACTCTGTCGTCCCCTTCTCCTCCTGCCCCCAATCCCTCCCAGCATCAGAGTCTTTTCCAATGAGTAAACTCTTTGCATGAGGTGGCCAAAGTACTCTCTTAGCAACTGTCAAATATACAATACAGTGTTATTAACTATAGTCATCATGCTCTATATTACATTTTTGACATTTATTTCCTAACTGGACATTGTACCTTTTGACCCCATTCACCCATTTTAGCCCCACCTCCTCATGTTTCTGGTAACCATTGTGTAGCATTTTTCTTTCTTTGGCTGACTTAGTTCACTTAGTGTAATGCTCTCAAGATCTACTTATTGTTTCAAAGGGCAAGATTTCCTTCTTTTTTGTGTGACTTATGTGACATATGCCACAACTTCTTTATCCATTCATCCATCCATGGGCATTTAGTTGTTTGCATAGCTTGGCTATTGTAAATAATGCTGCAGTGAACATGGTGCTGCATATATCTTTTTGAACTAATGTTTCACTTCTGTCAAAGAAGTACCAAGAACTGGAATTGTTGGATCATACGGTGGTTCTATTTTAGATTTTTTGAGGACCCTCCATACTGTTTTCCACAGTGATTGCACCAACTACATTCCAACCAACAGCGCACAAAAGTTACCTTTTCTCCATGTATTTGCCCAAACTTACTTCTTATCTTTCAGATCGTAGGCCATTCTAACAGGTGTGAAGTGATATTTCATTGTATTTTTTATTTGCACCCCCCTGGGGACTAGCGATGTTGCATACCTTTTCATTTCTTGTTGACCATCAATATCTCTTCTTAGGAAAAATGTCTATTCAGATCGTCTGTCCCTTTTTAATTGACTTATTACTTTTTTTCTTGTTGAGAATTATGAGTTCTTTGGATATTAACTCCTTGTCAGATGCATTATTTTCAAGTATTATCTTTCATTCAGGTGATTGCTTTTTAATTTTATTGATGGTTTCCTCTGCTCTGCAGAAGTGTTTTAGTTTGATGCAGTTCCATTTGTTAATTTTTGCTTTTGATGCCTTCATTTTCGGTTCAAATTCAAAACTTACCCCTAATTTTTTTTCTTTATGGTTTTTGGCCTTGCATTCCAGTTTTTGATCCATTTTAATTTGATTTTTGTGTATAGTATAAGACAGTGTTTCTGTTTTATTCTTTTGCATGTAGCTGTTCAGTTTCCCCACGACTGTTTATTGATGAGACTGTCCTTTCTCTGTTGCATATTCTTGGCTCCTTTGCTGTAAATTACTTGACCATATATGGCTGGGTTTATTTCTGGACTGTTTATTCTGTCTCATTGATCTATGTGTCTGTTTTTATGCCAACACCATACCATTTTGATTACTGTAGCTTTGTAATATAGTTTGAAATCAGGGAGTATGTCTCCAGGTTTATTCTTTTTTCTCTGGGGTGTTTTGGCTATTTTAGGACTGTTTGTTCTATTTCTGTGAAAAAATGCCATTGCATTTTTGATAGTGTTTGGAAGATGGAAATTTCCTCTACACTTTTATATTTCTTGTGCCTAGATTACTAATAAAATAGACATGTCAGGTTAATGGGAGAAAAAGTAATTTAATTTTGTGTTCAGAGGAGACCATAAAATGATGTTCAGAGCATGAATACAAGCAGGCAACATTTATATATTTATTTTAATACAGATAAATGAGAAACTTGTGAGGATTTTACCAGACAAAGAAACTTAGGTTTGGGTGCTCAATTAGTAAAAAAATGTAAGCAAAGTTTGAGCTTGGGTAGGGCATCAGTAAAGAAATAACAAGGTTTGTTTATACTGGCTTCTTGGCTCTGAATTCGCAGTCTCTGGTGACAAAGATGTCTTTCTACCTTCTGGTACAGGAGAGTACCTTTCATATGGGAGATTTAGTTCCTGTTTTCAGGAATACAGAAAGAAGAATTGGATGTCCTTCTTGCCTCAGTTGTTCCTTAAATAATTTTAATTCAAAGTAATTGACATGCCACTGAGGCCTATTTTGGGGGTGGCCTGCCCTAAGCCCTGACAATAGGGATTGCATTGAATCTGGATTGTTTGGGGTATTTTGGACATTTAAAAAATATTAATTCTTCCAACTCATGAGCTGGTAATATTTTTCCATTTATTTATTTATGTCTTTTTCAATGTTTTTCATCAATGTTATAATTTGTATAGTCTTTCATCTCCTTGGTTAAATTGGTTGCTTCATATTTTTTTCTTTTTGCAATTTTAAATGGTATGATTTTCTTAGTTTCTCTTTATGATAATTACTAGTGTAAACAATTATAACAGATTTCTGTGTACTGATTTTTGTATCCTGCAACTTATTGAATTCATTTATTAGTCCTAACAGGTTTTGGTGGTGGTGTAAGGATTTTATGTATGCATGTAAATAATTTCATCTATGACATGACAAGTGACAATTTCACCTCTTCCTTTCCAAGTTGGATGACTATGATTTCTTTTTCTTATTTAATTGCTGTGGCTAGGACTTCCAATACCACAATGAATAAAAGTAGTGGTAAGAATGGGCATCCTTGTCTTGTTACTGATCTTAGAGAAAATGCTTTCAGCTTTTAACTGTTGCATGTGATATTAGTGATGGGTTTGTCATACACAGCCTTATTATATTTGGGTTTGTTCCTCTATATCCACTTTTTGGAGAGTTTTTATCATAAATGGATGTTGAATACTGTCAAAATCTTTTTTCTGAAGTAACTTAAGTACTTTATATATCATAAATGAATTATTGATTGTTTCACTAAGACTATAATGCTAATTTTTAGTATTTTCTCATTCTTGTTAATGTAGAAAAGTTTTTTTCTCACTCTAAACCTGTCTTCCAAAGATAATGTATATTTTCTACGCTAATTTTTTTTTTTTTTTGTTGCTGTTAAATTGTGTAAGCACCTTAAAACTAAATGAATACATTACTATAGTCTGCTTTTGGGAATATTATAGATAGGTTTCCTAAATAAGTGAATTTAGGATTCTAAAGGAAATCCTAATGGAAATCTGTCCTGAGTATTCATTGGAAGGACTGATGCTGAAGCTGAAACTCCAATGCTTTGGCTACCTGAAGTGAAGAACTGACTCACTGGAAAAGACCCTGATGCTGGGAAAAATTGAAGGCAGGAGGAAAACGGGATGACACAGGATGAGATGGTTGGATGGCATCACCGACTCAATGGATATGAGTTTGAGTATGCTCTGGGAGTTGGTGAAGGACAGGGAAACCTGGCGTGCTGCAATCCATGGGGTCTCAAAGAGTCAGACACAACTGATGACTGAACTGAACTGAAATATGTGAATGAGAAACATCTCAGTGTGTTTTATATTTTTATTTTCAGAGAAAAAGCAGTAAAGTTCCTGAATCAGGAACCTTCTACTGCCAGTGGTTCCTTGTTAAAATTTCAGGATGTTCATTGCAGTACTATTTTATAGCCAGGATGTGGAATTGACTTAAATGTTCATTGGCAAAGGAATGGATAAAGAATATGTGAGACATGTATACACTGGAATATTAGCTGTAAAAATTGAAAAAAATAATGCCATTTGCATGGACCTAGAGACTGTCACACAGAATGAAGTAAGTCAGAAAGAGAAAGAGAAATATCATATAATATTGCTTATATGTGGAATCTAATGGTACAGATGAACTTTTTGGAAAGCAAAAATAATGACAAATATAGATAACAAATTTATGATTACCAAGGGGGGAAGAGTAAGTGGGATAAATTGGGAGATTGGTATTGGCATATATACATTATTATATATAAAATAGATAACTAATGAGACCCTACTCTATAGTAACAGGAAACTCAGTGCTCTGTGGTGACCTAAATGGGAAGGGAATCTAAAAAAGAGTGAACTGAAAGAGTACATGTATAACTAACTCACTTCGCTGTGTAGCAGAAACTAACACACCACTGTAAAGCAACTATACTGTAATAAAAATTAATTAAAGAAAAAGACTTTAGGAGAATTACATTGACCAATTTTGACCTTGTTGATCAAAGGAATGAAATTTTATTATTCCGCTGTTTATGTGGTTAAAATACTTGAGCAGTAGAGAATCATTTTCTTTTACATATATCCACAACACATAAGATAGCTTCTGTCTTTATCTATCAGTGTTATAATTTTACTGAAAAGCTATCAACTTTGTCTGATTTATTCTTGAAAGCGCTTGCTGCTTTTGCTAATGATTCTTTGTGCTCTCTATTTTCTTTGTAAATGCGTGTTTCATTATTTCTCTTTAAATTGAAAAAAGGCTTTCAAGAACATAATTTTCAGGCTCACTCTAAGCATTTGGAAGCTTTGTGCCAATTTCTGTTCCAGTCTTCACTTCTTCATTTTCTGAAACAATGGCAATCAATTCATACACATATATGTACTCTAACAACTCTATTAGAAGTTAATCTCCAGTGGTGAATAAGATTGCACCAATTTTGCTTTTGAGCTGAATGAAATAGAGGAGAAATTAGATGGTTCAAGTGAACTTAATGGTTTTGGGGGTGGATACATGTTAAATGATCTTTTGTGTGTGTGTGTGACTGGCTGGCTATTAATGAGCAGAGTGCTAGGACTGATAAACTTCCATATGCTTGTTAGGAGACACTGGTCCTCAGTGACACTTGCCCTTGTTTGCTCTGAGAGAAGCTTCTGTGATAGCTTTAAGGGGAGAAAGAATAGTATCTGCAAAACATAAGTCTTTTCCTTGTCATTCAGCAGAATGGATTTGAAAATGAGAAACAGACCAATTGTGAATTATGCTCTATTACTCAGACACAGAATGTCATGTAACACCTGGAATTTGCCAGGGCCACATGTCAGGCATTTGTGAAATGCACTTGACAAGATAGTTTTTCAAGGAATGCCTGTAACATAATGTGATATGATGACAGGTCTAAGCCATAGACATACTGAAACCAATTAGATGTTGGCTTTGGAGTCAGTATTTCTATCCAAATATATTTACTTAAAAGGAGAAGTGAGAGTTCTAGGCTCCTAGACACTGATGCCAGACTTTGCAGTGTTTTCATAACATTAACTTAATTTGACTCAGTGGTACTCAATATATTTGTATATGTATTAATCAAATTAAGATTATAGAAGTCTGGGACAAAAGAATTATTTAAATCACATACACCACATAAGAAAAGAAGTAAGAGTTTGAAATATTTGCTAAAGCCATTCCTTTTCATTGAGGAACGTCTTAGCTTTGGGTCAGGTAATATAAATTAGCCCTTAGGGGTCATTAGGAGGTATCCTGCAAGTTGATTGACAGAGCTGAGCTGTTAGATCAGATCTTAGACTAGCTGTGAACTTCACCGTTTTCAGTATTCAAATTATACTTGGCATTTATTGCTAAATCCCAGATACCTTCAGGTAAAAAAAAAGAAAAAAATTGTGTGTGTGTGTGTGTGTCTTTGTGTGTGTCTTTGTGTGTGTGTGTGTGTGTGTGTGTGCGCATGTGTGCATGTGTTTAGTTGCTCAGTCATGCCCAACCCTTTGCAACCCCATGGACTGTAGCCCACCAGGGTTCTTCATCCATGGGATTCTCCAGGCAAGGATACTGGAGTGGGTTGCCATGTCCTTCAGGGGATCTTCCCCACTCAGGGATTGAACCTGGATCTCCTGCATTACAGGCTGATTCTTTACCACCTGAGACACCAGGGAAGCCCCATGTGAAACAATATATTTATGCAACTGACACTGATCAATGTACAAGCAGTTTTCAGGAATGCGTTAGAGCTGTGGTGTATGCGTTTTCTAAAGGCCTTCTGGTAGAAACTGCTTCACAGGACAATTGAAATGGGTAAAATGCATATTGGTGAAATTAGTCATAATGTATAAAACTGCAGCAAATGACAGTTTAGAACTTATTGGACTAAAGTGATGTTGGAGGATGAAGTCAATATTTAATAATGACAGGGCAAGGACATCAACCTTCCTAGGAATTCTAAGGGTAGAATATGCCGGGTGTCTTAGCTTTCTCATTTAATATAGGAATAGCAAGCCAGGTTCCTAACAAGAGGTGAAAGAATCAAACATGATAGTTATGGTATATATTCAATACAAAGTCTTTAGTGTCACGATTATGAAGAAAGCGTGTTGTTTTCTCAATTGTTCTATAATATTTTGGTTTCCAGAATGATTGATACTTTAGAAAAATTTAGAATCAGCCTTTAAATCATGCCTGGAATTTCAAATAGGAGACAGCAAAACAAATAGTCCCAATCAAGCAGGGTTTGGGATTTATATATTTGCATGGGGTTTACCGAGTTGCTCAGTGATAAAACAACACCTGCCAATGCAGGAGGCACAAGAGATATGGGTTTGATCCATGCATTGGGAAGATCCCAAGGAGTAGGAAATGGCAACCCACTGCAGTATTCTTGCCTGGAAAATTCCATGGACAGAGGAGCCTGGGAGGCTACAATCTACAGGGTCGTAAAGAGTCAGACGTGACTGTGCACACAGTACACACATGGGGCCATGCAATATAAGGAAAGGAAGACTCTAGCCCTGCTAACATTATGTATTTAAGAATAGTGATAAATTAACACAGCATTATAAAACAATATACTTCAATAAAAACAGAAATTATGGCACCATGTTATTTGAGAGAGCTATAATATTTTTGTAATATACCTTCACTCTTTTCCCAAAACAGTCTGTTATTTTAGGGTATATAATAACTTTATTCTGTAGTATGTATAAAATCCTGATGCTGGGAAAGACTGATGGCAGGAGGAGAAGTGGGCAAAAGAGGATGAGATGGTTGGGTGGCATCACCAACATAATGGACATGAGCTTGAGTCAATTCCAGGAAATAGTCAAGGACAGGGAAGCCTGGCATGCTGCAGTCCATTGTGTCACAGAGTCGGACGTGACTGAGCAACTGAACAATAGCAACAAAATGATATAAAATATAGCTGGTGCCTCTATCAAGAATATGTGTGACTGTCTTATAGCAGAATTCACTTCACACAAGCGGAATGCGGTCATCATCTTTAAACTGGAATGTCTATTTTTTCAGTATGCTTAGAAGCAAACATTGCAAAATTTAATATATTATTTATTTATTTTAATATAATTGCATATATACGTTTAAAAATAAAAGACATTAGATCAACTTCAGATTTGCTTAATTCTTCTTGAATATATCCCATCTGGTATTAGGTTTGGCTTCATCTGATGTGGCCGGTGATGCCACATCTATTTTGTTGTTTTAGTCGCTAAGCGTATCTGACTCTTTTGCGACCCCGTGGACTGTAGTCTGCCAGGCTCCTCTGTCCTTGGGATTTCTCTGGAAAAAATACTAGAGTGGGTTGCCATTTCCTTCTCCAGGGATTCTTCCCAACCCAAGGATTGAACTCGCATCTCCTGCATCGGCAGGTGGATTCTTTGCCACTGAGCCACGAGGAAACCCTGCTGCCTCTAGCAAGGCCACGTGAGACATGAGCTGAAAGATGAATTTATCACTAAGGGAGCTGATCTTGGAGAGGACTGTGCAGAGAGGGAAGGGTGGAGTTGGAGAACCTTCTGGTGGTGGCCATGATTGGACGTGGCCACGATGGGAATGAAGAATAAATAGTAAAGCAGTCTGTTGGATGGGGTATTGTATTAGCCAGCATTCTCCAGAGAAACAGAATCAGTACAAGAGGAGTTGTGTTAGGGAAACTGGTTCACATGATTATGGAGGCTGAGAAGTCCCACGGTGTCCTGTCTGCAAGCTGGAGAACCAGGAAAGCTGGTGGGATAATTCAGTCCAAAGGCCTGGGATGGGAGGGGGGGAATTGTAGGGGGTGAGGGTGCTGATATAAGTCCCAGAGTCTGAAGGCCTGAGAACCAGCAGCTCCATTGTGTGAGAGCAGAAGAAGATTGATGTCAGGCTCAAGGAGGGTGAGGGCGGGTTGGGGGGAGTGTGTCAGGAGTCTCACCCTGCCGGGAGCCAGCACTGGAGATCCCACCCGTGGCAAAGGTCATGAGGAAGAGCCCTGATGGGCAAAGGCAGGTCAGGACTCGAGGGACTCCCCAACCCCACCCATGACAAGGTCATGCGGGCAAGGCGGATCAAGACTCTAGGGGTCCCTTAGATCTGCTCGAGCATCTACCCCTGAAACCAAAATCTGTCTGTTATACTACACTCTTCTGACATTAACAGGGGCTATCCCCGACCACCTTTCTCTGGGAAATTAACTTAGAGCTCCAGTTAATAGTCTCCCGCATATAAAAAGAGTGTCTCAGGTCAAACCTCTCTGCTGGCAGACTAGCTTGTGTGACAGGATTATCTACACTCTTGCTACTACACACATGATTGTTTACAACCTCTCAACCATAAACAGCACAGAGAGTTTGGAGTATTTAGAAAGTCTTAGTTAGCATAGGGCTTTTCTAAAGATAAAAATAATGTTGGTGAAGGGTTTCATTGCTGAGTTAATGATTGCCGCCACGCCTCCATATCCTTAGGCACCTGGGAGTATGTTAATCAATGTAATTGGAATGTAGAAAAAGGAATATAGTACTTTTGATGTTAGCAATACTAGACATTTGAGTTAATGAATTTTTCTCTTTGTTATAAATCACTGTACTCCTCTTTCTTTGTTATAAATCATTGTATCCTTGCTATGTAAGAATGTAACTTTATCAATATCTTAAGACTAAGTAGATCTTAAGGGAAAACAAGTTTTCTGATTGACTAACCTTTATCAATAGAAAGAAAGATGGGGCCATAAAATGTTAATCGGTCTCCAGACCAGAAGCTATTATAAACAAATGTAAGACCTTTGTAAGAACAAAGATATGCAAAGAACACTGTGTCTTTAGATAAGGGTCTGAGCAGCTGACCCTGCATGACTCTGCTTCTTACATTTATCTCTATGTACAAGTTAAAGTATAAAAGCTTCCCTGAAAAATAAAGAGACAGATAAGGACCAGGACCAGTTCCATGAAAGCCTGGTTCCCCCTTGTCATCTTTTCTTTCTCACTCTCCTTTTCAGGCTAATTCCCATCTAGAGCACAGAGATCCACCATATTTACTTATTTGCCTGGGCTTCTAAGACCTGAACAAGAAGGCGCCCTGCATCTTCACTCCCTCAGGAGACTGGGAGGGTGCCTGTGGCCTACATAAATGGTGCAAGTCTCTTGTCTCGAGATTTTATTGACCTTCTGTGTAAACCAAGGAATATAAGCCTCTTTCTCTCCTCTATTCTCTTAACTTCAAATTCTTTCCTTATCTCTCTCTAAATCTATATATTTCTCTTGCCTCACCGTCCACGCTTGGGATACCCTGGACGCAACCGGGGCTGGACCCCAGTATCACCCTCTGCTTCCCTCAAAGTACTGGGTGATGCTCACATTGGTGAGAGTGGATCTTCCTTAGTCTGCTTATTCAAATGTTGAAATCTGAAAACACCCTCTCAGACACACCCAAAATTAATTCTTTACTAGTTATCCCAGTATCCCTTATCCCTTAGCCCAGTCAAGTTGACATCTAAAATTTACCATCACAGTTATCAACATGGTTTTTGAAGTTACCTAGGATGGTGGCAATGGCAACCCACTCCAGTACTCTTGCCTGGAAAATCCCATGGATGGAGGAGCCTGGTAGGCTGCAGTCCATGGGATCACTAAGAGTTGGACATGACTGAGCGACTTCACTTTCACTTTTCACTTTCATACATTGGAGAAGGAAATGGCAACCCACTCCAGTGTTCTTGCCTGGAGAATCCCGGGGATGGGGGAGCCTGGTGGGCTGCCATCTCTGGGGTCACACAGAGTCAGACACAACTGAAGTGACTTAGCAGCAGCAGCAGCAGCAGGATGGTGGCAGTACAGAAGATAAGGTCAAGGTGATATGTCAAAGTTTTTGTTCATGAGCAGGAGTGATCAGCATCTTAGAAGAAATCAGTGTTGGGGCCAGGCAGTGACTAGCAGGGCTCAAAATAGGAATTTTACGGATGCAGTGAGGTAATGGCCTATGTTCTGGTCATCAAAGCAGTTTAAACTAGTTTGATGTGTAGATGTGTAATGTCTCGAAACTACAGAAAAAGTAGGGCCACTGGGGGATGTACATGGGTTCTCAGGAGCTGAGTTTCTCTGTGTCCATCTTCCAAGGGCCACATTAAAGTTTCCTCTCATGTTTCTGTGTCTATCTCTGCTTTCTCTCTGGGTTTTCCTCATCTTATCATTGGTCTGCACCTAATACCCAACGTCAACCTACCCTTGAGCCTGAGGTTGTCTCATGACAGTTTCCCACCACTAACTCTCAAGATTCTCAGTGTATTTCAGTTTCAATGGACGCTGGGTGGGGAAGGCATTGAAGCCTGCTTTGTATAGTTTGTAAATGACACTGATTTCGGAGGCAATGTCTACCTCACTTCCTGGCTGTGAAGGGCCTGGGAGAAGAACTACTCTCAATTTCAGAGGCTCAGAGGAAGTCTGAAGTGTGCGAGTGCAGAATGTAAGGAGAGAGGCAGTTTGTTAACCCTGGAAGAGAGGCTCCAGAATGGATTGAGAGGGTGAGGAGCAGGGCAAGTTTGGGCTAGGAAGAAGGAAGTGCATAACCATATAGGTTTCGTTGTTTTGTCACTTCTTTTTAATTACATGTTCCTTAAAATATTTCACATCCCTAAGTAGACTGTGGGGTCTGAGAGGGCTTATATGCTATACGCCCTATGTGTTATGTCTCTTTTGCATTCCTGCACATTCTTGACCAAGTACCCAACAAAAGGCCCATTATGTCCAGTGGATTTGACATTTATTTTCTTATTTGAGACATGGATAATAATGTAGAGGTCCTATCAACTTCCCATATGTTTTATGAGTTCTTTATACTTGCTACATGCTGTAGCACTCAGCCTTGTGCCTGACCAGTAGACAGCAACTGACTGAATCAATTGAAGTAAAGGGTAATATGATGGAACAAAATTAGAGAAGCCATTGTTTCTAGTGCTTGAGGTTTTAGCAACTTTTTCAACACTTTGAAAGGTGTCACAGTTTCATGTGATATTTAAGAACTTATTTCCATTAATGATATATATGCATTCTGTTTTTCCATATTTGCAAATTTATTTTTAACAGAGTCCTGGGATTATAAACCTGCCAGAGAGAATTAAGGGTGGAAATGTTTACAGAAAATGCTGAACTTTGTCTGGAAATGTAGGGACAAGAAGAGGGGCATTTTGTCCAGAGGAAATTTTCTAGAATAAGAATGAGAGAGAGAGAGAGAGAGAGAGAGAGAGAGAGAGAGAGAGAGAGAGAGAGAGAGAGTTTTTCCTAAATGCAGGTTATGTGAAACTGAACAAAGTTAAAGTGGAAGTGCTAGTCACTCAGTGATGTCTGATTCTTTGTGACCCCATGGACTGTAGCCCACCAGGCTTCTCTGTCCATGGAATTCAGGCAAGAGTACTGGAGTGGGTAGCAATTCCCTTCTCCAAGGGATTTTCCTGACCCAGGGATCAAACCCAGGTCTCCTGTATTGCAGGCAGATTCTTTACCCTCTGAATCACCAGGAAAGCCAATAACCAACTAAGTGGGTCTTGAAATGGCAAAGTTTCCTGAATACCTCTGGATAATACTGAGCATCCCACCCTATCCTGAGGAACCTGCCTCTCCTTGGGATGATCAGTTAGCTTTTTCTTACCCAAATGGTGAGGGGCTAAAGTTTCAGAGGGTTTGGAGGATGAGCAATTGGAGATAGAACTGGTGGGTATGTCTAAGGTGACTCCAGAATGAAATAATTTGGGTATCAAACAGATTAATAACTAAGGTTGAGGAAGATACAATTGAGACTTATATATTAAAATTGCCAGTAGTTAAAGCTTTCTACTTTCTTCCTTCCTGTATGAGTTATCATCTATTGGATGAGTTCTTGAAGATTTGATGTCAGTGCAGTTCAGTTCAGTTGCTCAGTCATGTTTGATTCTTTGCGACCCCATGGACTGCAGCATGCCAGGCCTCCCTGTCCATCACCAACACCTGGAGTCCACCCAAATCCATGTCCATCGAGTCACTGATGCCATCCAACCATCTTATCCTCTGTCATCCCCTTCTCCTCCTGCCCTCAATCTTTCCCAGCAAAAGGGTCTTTTCCAATGAGTCAACACTTTGCACCAGGTGGCCAAAGTATTGGAGTTTCAGCTTCATCATTAATCCTTCCAATGAACACCCAGGACTGATCTCCTTTAGGATGGACTGGTTGGATCTCCTTGCAGTCCGAGGGACTTTCAAGAGTCTTCAACACCACAGTTCAAAAGCATCAATTCTTTGGTGCTCTGCTTTCTTCCCAGTCCAACTCTCACATCCATACGTGACCACTGGAAAAACCATAGCCTTGGCTAGATGGACCTTTATTGGCCAAGTAATGTCTCTGCTTTTTAATATGCTGTCTGCTGCTGCTGCTTCTAAGTCGCGTCAGTCGTGTCCGACTCTGTGCGACCCCAGAGCTGGCAGCCCACCAGGCTCCCCCATGCCTGGGATTCTCCAGACAAGAACACTGGAGTGGGTTGCCATTTCCTTCTCCAATGCATGAAAGTGAAAAGTGAAAGTGAAGTCGCCCAATCGTGTCTGACCCTCAGCGACCCCATGGACTGCAGCCTACCAGGTTCCTCCATCCATGGGATTTTCCAGGCAAGAGTACTGGAGTGGGGTGCCATCACCTTCTCCAAATATGCGGTCTAGGTTGGTCATAACTTTTCTTCCAAGGAGTAAGCATCTCTTAATTTCATGGCTGCAATCACCATCTGCAGTGATTTTGGAGCCCAGAAAATAAAGTCAGCCACTGTTTCCACTGTTTCCCATCTATTTTCCATGAAGTGATGGGACTGGATGCCATGATCTTAGTTTTCTGAATGTTGAATTTTAAGCCAACTTTTTCACTCTCCTCTTTCACTTTCATGAAGAGGATCTTTATTTCTTCTTCACTTTTTGCCATAAGGGTGGTATCATCTGTGTATCTGAGGTTATTGATATTTCTCCCAGCAATCTTTTTTTTTTCATTTCTTTTTATTTTATTTTATTTTATTTTTTAATTAATTTTTTTATTTTTTAAATTTTAAAATCTTTAATTCTTACATGCGTTCCCAAACATGAACCCCCCTCCCACCTCCCTCCCCACAGCATCTCTCTGGGTCATCCCCTTGCACCAGCCCCAAGCATGCTGCACCCTGAGTCAGACATAGACTGGCGATTCAATTCTTACATGATAGTATACATGTTAGAATGCCATTCTCCCAAATCATCCCTCCCTCTCCCTCTGAGTCCAAAAGTCCGTTATATACATCTGTGTCCTTTTTCCTGTCTTGCATACAGGGTCGTCATTGCCATCTTCCTAAATTCCATATATATGTGTTAGTATACTGTATTGGTGTTTTACTTTCTGGCTTACTTCACTCTGTATAATTGGCTCCAGTTTCATCCATCTCATCGGAACTGATTCAAATGAATTCTTTTTAACGGCTGAGTAATACTCCATTGTGTATATGTACCACAGCTTTCTTATCCATTCATCTGCTGATGGACATCTAGGTTGCTTCCATGTCCTGGCTATTATAAACAGTGCTGCAATGAACATTGGGGTACATGTGTCTCTTTCAATTCTGGTTTCCTCGGTGTGTATGCCCAGCAATGGGATTGCTGGGTCATAAGGTAGTTCTATTTGCAATTTTTTAAGGAATCTCCACACTGTTCTCCATAGTGGCTGTACTAGTTTGCATTCCCATCAACAGTGTAGGAGGGTTCCCTTTTCTCCACACCCTCTCCAGCATTTATTGCTTGAAGATTTTTGGATCGCAGCCATTCTGACTGGTGTGAAGTGATACCTCATTGTGGTTTTGATTTGCATTTCTCTAATAATGAGTGATGTTGAGCATCTTTTCATGTGTTTGTTAGCCATCCGTATGTCTTCTTTGGAGAAATGTCTCTTTAGTTCTTTGGCCCATTTTTTGATTGGGTCGTTTATTTTTCTGGAATTGAGCTGCATAAGTTGCTTGTATATTATTGAGATTAGTTGTGTGTCAGTTGCTTCATTTGCTATTATTTTCTCCCATTCAGAAGGCTGTCTTTTCACCTTGCTTATATTTTCCTTGTTGTGCAGAAGCTTTTAATTTTAATTAGATCCCATTTGTTTATTTTTGCTTTTATTTCCAGAATTCTGGGAGGTGGATCATAGAGGATCCTGCTGTGATTTATGTCTGAGAGTGTTTTGCCTATGTTCTCCCAGCAATCTTGATTCCAGCTTGTGCTTCATCCAGCCCAGCATTTGGGATGATGTACTCATAGGTACAATATACACCTGTTCTTTCCCAATTTGGAACCAGTTCATGGTTCCATGTCTGTTTCTAACTGTTGCTTCTTGACCTGCATACAGGTTTCTTAGGAGGAAGGTAGTCTGGTATGCCCATCTTTTTAAGATTTTCCACAATTTTTTGTGATCCACACAATCAAAGGCTTTAGCATAGTCAATGAAGCAGAAGTAGACATTTTTTAGAATTTTCCTCATTTTTCTGTGATTCAACAGATATTGGCAATTTGATCTCTGGTTCCTCTGCCTTTTCAGGAGTTCATTTATTAGGTTCATTAAGACTAGTATCTAAGAAAAAGAACTTTTAAATTGCAGTGATAATTATATACTTGGATGAACAGAACATATTAATAGTTCAGCAATGACTATTAAGTTCTGCTAAAACACTGTATGTTATGCTAGATATAGTTTGTTTCTTATTAATTATTTAATTTCTTATTTATACTTTCACCATTATTTTTAAAATTTTTATATATTTACAATTTTTCTGTCCATCTCTTTTTTCAATTAATTACACTAGTGGTTTATTCATTTTACTTAATTATTTTCTTTTCAAGAATGAACTATTGAATTTATTTATTAGTTATGGTTGTTTTCTGGATTATAATTTTTAACTTTCTAATATTCTTTATCAATTTTTTCTTTCTGCATTAAGATAGTTTAAATTTTTTTTTAGTTTCTTGAGATGAAATGGTTAATTTACTTATTTTTGCTTATGTGATACTGATTATTGCCCATTTTGCTGTGTTCTATAGGCTCAATATGTGATATTCTCATCATCATTATTTTTTAGCTCCTGTAATTTTTTTTCTTAGAGAGTTGGGAAGATAGCACTTTCACTTATCCTGACAATTATTTATTTATTTATTTTCATTTGTGGAGTTAGTATTTTGTGATCAGGGAATAGAGCTTGTATTGGTCATAGTTTTTGGAATGGATCTTCCTCCTGCTCTGTAGGAGATACAGGTTCAATCCCTGAGTCAGGAAGATCCTCTGGAGTAGGAAATGGCAACTCACACTGGTATTCTTGCCTTGAGAATCTTGTGGACGGAAGAGCCTGGTACGCTACAGTCCGTGGGGTTACAGAGAATCAGACATGACTGAGTTTCTTTGTGTAATATATTATCAATTTTGGGGACTATTACAGAGACCCTTTTTAGTTGGTATATGCTCTGTTTTCAGTGTGAATTTTCTACATGATTTCATGTGGGAAAGGACTTGAATAAAGGACAAAGGGCAAGGAGCTACCAGAGATGTCCCATAGGTTTTTGACCTGAGCAAATTGGTGATATGCACAAAGTGGTAAGGATGACCTTTGAAGTTTTACACTACCACTTGAGATGCTGAACAACTCTAATATCATCTACTGAAAAGTTTTAATCCATTGAAGTCTTAGTCTTAAGATGACACTTAAATTATTTGGAATGCCAAAGTTAGATAAACGAATCATCTGAAATGTACTGTTTCTTCTGAAGAAAAGTTTTCATATTTTGCTTCAATTTAGTTGCCAGATTCTAATGATTTTCTGTGACCCTAACGAAATATTCTTAATGTCTGTGGCAAGAACCCCGTTTGGTTACATGCCAAAATTCTTAGCATATCTTGTGGTGCTTATAAGAGCATAAAAAAGGAAAAACCTCTAGAAATATATGTGTGTATGTGTGTGTGTGTGTGTGTGTGTGTGTGTGTGTGTATAATGGAACTAATAATAGTGTAAACCACGAGGAATGAAGTGAGAACTGTGTTGGATAAGGAACATCCTTTTCAGGGGATCATCCGAACTGGTAATTCACCAGTGTTCTCTGTCTGCTGTTTGAGCTATTATGTAGCACTGGCAGCTGAACCAACTCCTAGAACAAGAATCCATCTGATTGCTGTGATTTCTGCTGCTTCTAATTTGTCCAAGACCAATGTGGATTCAGCTAGTAGAGTCATCTTTGGAGCTAGAGAGAGCTGGGTATAAATTCCGGCTTTTATCTCTATTATCTGTGCATCAAGGGGTAAATTGCATCACTTATCCATCTCTCTTTTTTTTTTTTCCTTTTAAAAAACGTCTGTAACAAAATCCACCTGAAAGGTCATTTTGAAGATTAAATGATTTATATGAAAGCGAGAATATTGGCTTGCCCACTATTATTTCTTCACTGAATTTAGGTCTTTGGAATACATTGGGAAATAAGAACTCAGTCTTGGTGATGTAACTGAGAGAATCAAGTTCCCTTCCTTAATCAGCAGTTTGGGGGCTTCAGAGTCTAGGAGCAGGGTTTACTCTCTCCTGGGTGAGAGAGCAGGATGTCACTGTTTAGCGGTTATGGCAGTGTATGCAGCTCTGTGTGGTGATATAACCATGGACTCTGCCACGCTATAGCTGGGGCCAAACCCCTGCTTCTTCTCTCTAGCGGTGTGACGTTGACTGTAGTCATTAGTCTCTCCCAGCTTCGGTTCTCTCCTGCTTTAAAACTGGAATACTAGCAGCGCCTGACTCAGGGCTGTTGTGAAGCACAAATTCAGTAAGCCTGGGAAGCAGTGAGCCTGCTGCTGAGGGTAATTGCCTGGTCATCATCTCAGAAACATGCGCCTGATCATTTTCTCTGTGAACACTCATTTCTCAAAGTTGAAAATAGCTTAGGTTAGACTTCAGTCATAAAACAGGATGGTCTGAAGACTGTTTTTTCTTGTCTATTTTCAAATTTTGACGATAAATGTTTAAGGTAGAAATGCTGAAATGCAGAAATAAAATGCTTCATTAAACCATCACATCTGTCTTAACAAGGAGTGTGACACTGAGACTTTAAAGTAGCAATTAAGGTTGCTCCAGAATTAAATAAGTTAAATATAAGTTAAATAAGCAGGGTGACCATATACAGCCTTGACATACTCCTTTTCCTATTTGGAACCAGTCTGTTGTTCCATGTCCAGTTCGAACTGTTGCTTCCTGACCTGCATACAGGTTTCTCAAGAGGCAGATCAGGTGGTCTGGTATTCCCATTTCTTTCAGAATTTTCCACAGCTTATTGTGATCCACACAGTCAAAGAAAAGGCTTTGGCATAGTCAATAAAGCAGAAATAGATGTTTTTCTGGAACTCTCTTGCTTTTTTGGTTATCCAGCAGATGTTGGCAGTTTGATCTCTGGTTCCTCTGCCTTTTCTAAAACCAGCTTGAACATCTGGAAGTTCACAGTTGATGTATTGGTGAAGCCTGGCTTGGAGAATTTACTAGTGTGTGAGATGAGTGCAATTGTGAGGTAGTTTGAGCATTCTTTACATTCCAGAATGTCTGGCTCTAGGTGAGTGATCACACCATCATGATTATCTGGGTAGTGAAGATCTTTTTTGTACAGTTATTCTGTGTATTCTTGCCACCTCTTCCTAATATCTTCTGCTTCTGAGAAACGCTGGGCTGGAGGAAGCACAAGCTGAAATAAAGACTCCTGGGAGAAATATCAATAACTTCAGATATGCAGTTATTGATATTTGGCTTCCCTGGTGGCTGAGAGGTTAAAGTGTCTGCCTGCAATGCGGGAGAGCTGGGTTTGATCCTTGGATCAGGAAGATCCCCTGGAGAAGGAAATGGCAACCCACTCCAATATTCTTGCCTGGAGAATCTTATGGACGGAGGAGCCTGGTAGGTTACAGTCCACGGGGTCGCAAAGAGTCGGACACAACTGAGTGACTTCACTTTCACTTTCAGATATGCAGATGACACCACCCTTATGGCAGAAAGTGAAGAAGAACTAAAGAGCCTCATGAAAGTGAAAGAGGAGAGTAAAAAAGTTGCCTTAAAATTCAACATTCAGAAAACTAAGATCATGACATCTGGTCCTGTCACTTCATGGCAGATAGCTGGGGAAACAGTGGAAACAGTGGCTGACTTTATTTTTCTGGGTTCCAAAATCACTGCAGATGGTGACTGCAGCAATGAAATTGAGAGTCTTACTCCTTGGATGGAAAGTTATAACCAACCTAGACAGCATATTAAAAAGCAGAGACATTACTTAGCCAAAAAAGGTCCATCTAGCCAAGGCTGTGGTTTTTCCAGTGGTCATGTATGGATGTGAGAGTTGGACTGGGAAGAAAGCAGAGCTCCAAAGAATTGATGCTTTTGAACTGTGGTGTTGGAGAAGACTCTTGAAAGTCCCTTGGACTGCAAGGAGATCCAACCAGTCCATCCTAAAGGAGATCAGTCCTGGGTGTTCATTGGAAGGATTGATGTTGAAGCTGAAACTCCAATACTTTGGCCACCTGATGCGAAGAGCTGACTCATTGGAAAAGACCCTTATGCTGGGAAAGATTGAGGGCAGGAGGAGAAGGGGATGACAGAGGATGAGATGGTTGGATGGCATCACCAACTCAATGGACATGGGTTTGGGTGGACTCCAAGAGTTGATGATAGACCGGGAGGCCTGGCATGCTACAGTTCATGGGGTTGCAAAGAGTCGGACACAACTGAGCAACTGAACTGAACTGAACAGAAGTAAAAAGTACAAGCTTTTTATGGAATCACAAATTTCCTAAATATTTAGTCAGATCTATACTTCTACCCTGGTGGCTCAGCAGTAAAGAATCTCTCTGCAATGCAGAAGTTCTGGGTTCGATCCCTGGGTTGGGAAGATCCTCTTGAGAAGGAAATGGCCACTCACTCCAGTATTCTTGCCTGGATAATCCCATGGACAGAGGAGTCTGGAAGGCTATAGTCTGTGGGGTCACAAAGAGTCAGACAACTGAGGGACTAACACTTTCACATTATTCTACCTACCTCAAATAAGGCTATTTAAAAATAAATAACAAGTAAAATAAGAAATACAGATATATCTGTTTATAGGCGAGGCTAAAAAGAGGGTTGAAGAACATTAGGAGAATACAGGAAAACCTGGCCGCTCAGCCCTGGCTGGTTCACGATATTAAACTGACTCTGGAGGGCATCCTTTCTTTCCTACTTCCTCTTTCCTTTCTTTCTTTGGGTGACAGATTTGATTGAAATCTGTTTTTATTTACTGCTTTGTTTTTTAAAATAAAAAAGTAAGTTGAAGAATAGTGGATTTTCAATGACGTGTTAATTACTAAGTGTTGGGTGGTCATGTGTTATTTTTCAGCCCACCTCAGGGAACTTCTGCCTTGAGTTAGAATGTGTAAGTGGCAGCATGGGGTGAGGGGGGGCTTCCCTTTAGAAGGATCTTTGGGTTCCAGCTATTAGAAACTCCAGATGCTTCTGGCTATTTGAATGACACATCACAGTGAACGACTTCTCTTTTTGAAGGTTAAAAAACGCACTATTTTTAAACAGAAGTAACAGATTTAAGTGAAACCATTTATCAAAGACCCCTGGACCCATGAACACCAGGGCTGCCCTGTGCCAACACCATAAAACCTTGCTGCGAATGCTAGAGGGTGAGTAAGGTCCCCTATGCAATGAGACTTCTCAACTTGACCCCAATCCTGGTGTCCCACTCTGTCGTATGTATTAGATGATAAAACAAAAATAAAGGGATGGGTGATGCAAGACATCACGCTTAGCGTATAGAAGAGCCTGCATATCATTAATCCAAGGAAGATGGGTGACTTTAAAAAAAATAACGTATTTATTTTAATTGGAGGATAGTTACTTTACAATACTGTGATGGTTTTTGCCATACATCAACATGAATCGGCCATAGGTATACATGTGTGCCCTGTCCTGAACCCCTCTCCTCACCTCCTTCCCCACCCTGTCCCTCTGGGTTGTCCCCAAGCACCAGCTTTGAGTTCCATGCTTCATGCACTGAACTTGCACTGATCATTTATTTTACATATGGTAATGTACATGTTTCAAGGCTGTTCTCTCAAATCATCCCACCCTCACCTTCTCCCACTGAGTCCAAAAGTTTGTTCTTTACATCTTTATCTCTTTTGCTGTCTTGCAAATAGGATCATTGGTATCATCTTTCTAAATTCCATATATAGGAGTTAATATATATTATTTGTCTTTCTCTTTCTGATTTACTTCATTCTGTATAATAGACTCCAGGTTCATCTACCTGATAATGGAATTCCTAAGTTCTAGGAAGACAGCTGGGAATAAAGCACCATTATTTGGGGAGGGACTCACTATTGGATTCATACTTTCACAATGAAGTATTAACAGAAAATAGGGCAGAAGTCAGGCTATGTAGAGGCAAACCTTTCTTCCCAACTGCATACCCTAGGCTTTTTGTTGTAAATGTGAAACCTTCCTTAACAGAACTTTATTCCCATGGAATCTATCAATAAACCCCTGGGCTGCAAAGTTCCTTGACTTAGGCTAAATCTGCAGATGTTCTGCAAAAGGTATCTAGTACACAAAAGCAGCAGGGACTTAATTTCCAAGGGAGTATGTATGTTCTGTCTGGGGCTTCCCTGGTAAAGAATCCGCCTGCAATACAGGAGAGCCCAGTTCAATTCTGGTTTGGGGAGATCCCCTGGAGAAGGGAGAGGCTACCCACTCCAGTATTCATGGGCTTCCCTGGTGGCTCAGATGGTAAAGAATCCGCTTGCAATGCGGGAGATCTGGGTTCTATCCCTGGGTTGGGAGATGCCCTAGAGGAGGGATGGCAACTCACTCCAGTATTCTTGCCAGGGGACTTTCAGAACAGAGGAGCCTTTTGGGCTAGAGTCCATGGGGTCGCAAAGAGTCAGACTAAGCGCAGCACAGCGCGTGGTCTGTCTATCCTGGCAGGCAGTGGAGGAGTACTGTGGGCCATGACTCTAGGGACTTCACTTGCACTGAGTGGTTTAGATTCCTCCAGGAATGTGATGGAAGTAACAATCGCTTATACAAAAGGAGTTCAACCTATCTCTGCAGCAGGCGGATCCATCTATGCTCCTGGCTTCCCTCTCATATCTTTAGTCTGCTTCCCCAAGCGTGTGTTTGTGTGTGTTAGTTTCTCAGTCGTGTCTGACTCTTTGGGCCCCATGGACTGTAGCCCACCAGACTCTTTCGTCCATGGAATTCTCCAAGCAAGAATCCTGGAGTGGGTAGCCATTCCTTTCTCCTGAGGGTCTTCCCAAATCGAGGGATTGAATTCGGGTTCCTGCATTGTAGGCAGATTCTTTCCCATCTGAGCTCTTTGGGGACTTCTTCCTCTATAAGACCTTTCCTCAAGTTTCTGGAGGGGCCACATCTGTGTTTCACCACTGGGAGAAAGGACAGTTTCCCTGGTGGCTCAGAATTCTCAGCAAAACACAAAGGATTTACTCCGGAGTATTCCAGCTTCAGGGCTGGTTGGTGAAACACAGATGTGGCCCTTCAGAAACTTGAGGAATAGTTACATAGAGGAAGAAGCCTCCAAAGATATAAAAATAGAAATTGCCTTTAGTAGTTGCTTCCAACTACAAACTCTCAGTATTTGGGAGGAAAAAGGAATCATTGGGCAGCAGGATCATTGTGGAAGATAGCGCTGGGCTGGTCTGATTTGCAGACGTGGGGCAGGTATATCCGCAGACTCAAAACTCAACTGAGCAATACACTTCACTTTTCTGTAACTGAATGTAATTTGTATTTTGAGCTCATAGTCTTCAAATTAGTAGATTTTTAATCTCCCTCAGTTTGGGTTTGCATCTTCCCTCCATCAGAGTTGGGGGGCGGATGTGAGAGGAGCACCTCTTGAAAAAATCGAAGGGGTGTAGTTTTGGTCCCATAGTCTTACAGCCCTCATTTATTTTTGAATCTATTCATTTATGTTAACAACCAGGTTCTGAGGTTTGACTTTGAACTGAATCTGGAGGGAAAGGTAGGCTATTTAGGTAATAATAGAAGAGCCTGACTGCACCAAAGCAGTCAAAGGAGAAAGAGGATAAGTTGGATATTTGATGTATAGGTGGTAGTCAAGATTAAATACAGAGAGCACGCAGGCAGAGAGGGGCAGGATATGGAATTGCAGACACAGGGAGGGGTCAGACAAAATTGGGGACTTCTCCTGTGAGTTATGGGAAATCACTGATGACCTTTAATTGATATGTTAATTAATGTTTGGTAAGCTTGTTATGGAAATTGTGTGTAGAGTGGGTCAGAAGAGAGAAAAAATGTGGAAAAAAGGAGTAAAAACGATTTAGACAATTCTGGTCTCTTGAATACTCAGCGGCTTTTGTGAGCAGGGGATTACTGCTCACAAAGTTAGTGGGATAGAAATTTTACCTCAATATCTAAAACATTAGTTTTGATTGTTGAAGGCTTTTGATTTATGTGTTCTGTTGTTTTGGGGTCTATTTTCAGTGTTTGGCATCAACTTTTGCATACATATTTGATTTTGGTTTTTTCAATACGTGCCTTTCATCTTATTGAGTGCACAAGGCTTGAGTTTAGTGAGTGTTTAATGCCAAGAGCAGGGTAGGCTGCAAGGTCTGCTTGCTATCAAGGTTAGCTTTCAAATATCATGACTTATGGCTCTGGGTGGAGGTCCATTGAGAGCAAATGGGCTTGAACCCATCTCTGCCTTGAACTATTAGTTTCTGTGGATGTGAAATTGACTATTGCAGAGTTGTCACTTAGGCAACTCAAAAACAGCATGTTTCTTAGATTTTTTTTTACCATTTGCTGTGCATACATGTCTCAAATTGAGTTTTAAATAGATTTTTTTTCATCTGAACTGCATAAAGTGTTATTTAACAATGGCATTATTTTAGTTAAGCCAACATTTTATTTGTTTACCAATTGTCTAGTACATCTAATGGTTGTCAGAAGAAAATCTTAAGGATGTGTTATCAACAATCTAATGATCAATATTAATTAAGAAATACTGAAATTAATGATAATAGTTATGGTTAACTGAACAATGTATTATGTGCCAGATACTGTGCTATAAATTTGATCTAGATTTTGTTGTTGCTGTTTAATTGCTAAGTCATGTCTGACTCTGCAACCCCATGGACTGCAGCATGCCAGGCTTCCCTGTCCTTGACTATCTCCTGGAATGTACTCAAACTCATGTTCATTATGTTGGTGATGCCATCCAACCATCTCATCCTCTGCCGCTCTCTTCTCCTCTTGCCCTCAATCTTTCCCAGCATCAGGGTCGTTTCCAAAGAGTTGGGCAAAGTATCGGCGTTTCAGCCTCAGCATCAGTCCTTCCAATGACTATTCAGGGCTGATTTCATTTAGGAATGACTGGTTTCATCTCCTTGCAGTCCAAGGAATTCTCAAAAGTCTTCTCTAGCACTACAGTTCAAAAGCATCAATTCTTTGGCTCTCAGCCTTCTTTATTGTTCAACTCTCACATCCATACATGACCACTGGAAAAACCATCGCTTTGACTAGATGGACTTGTTTGGCAAAGTGGTGTCTCCACTGTCTAGGTCTCTCATAGCTTTGCTTGCAAGGAGAAAGCATTGTTTAGTTTCATGGCCATAGTCACTGTCTGCAGTGATCTTAGATTTAGATTTTACTTTCTTGGAGCCCAGGAAAATACAGTCTGTCACTGTCTCCACTTTTTCTCAATCTGTTTGCCATGAGGTGATGGGACCAGATGCAATGATCTTAGTTTTTTGAATGTTGAGGGGTTTTTTATTAAATAAATTTATTTATTTTTTAATTGAAGGATAATTGCTTTACAGAATTTTATTGTTTTCTGTTAAACCTCAACATGAATCAGCCAAAGGTATACATAAGCCAGCTTTTTCACTCTTCTCTTTCACCCTCATCAAGAGGCTCTTTAGTTCCCCTTCACTTTCTGCCATTTAAGTGGTATCATCTGCATATCTGAGGCTGTTGCTATTTTCCCTGGCAATCTTGATTCCAGCTTAAGCTTCATCAAGCCAAGCATTTTGCATGATGTACTCTATATAGAAGTTTAATAAACAAAGTGACAATATACGGCTTTGCTATACTCCTTTCCCGATTTTGAACCAGTCTGTTGTTCCATGTCTGGTGCTAACTGTTGCTTCTTGACCTGCATACAGGTTTCTTAGGAGACAGATAAAATGGTCTGGTATTTCCATCTTTTCAAGAATTTTCACAGTTTGTTGTGATCCACACAATCAAAGGCTTTAGCCTCATCTACGAAGCATCAGAACTTTTTTTTTAAAATTCCCTTTCTTTCTCTACGATCCAACAGATGTTGACAATTTAATCTCTAGTCCCTCTGCCTTTTCTAAATCCAGCTTGTACATCTGGAATTTCAGTTCATGTACTGTTGAAACCTAACTTGAATGATTTTGAGCGTTACCTCACTAGCATGTGAAATGAGTGCAGTTCTGTGGTAGCTTGAGCATTCTTTGTCATTGCCCTTCTTTGGGATTGGAATGAAAACTGATCTTTTCCAACCCTGTGACCATTGCTGAGTTTTCCAAATTTGCTTGCAAATTGAGTGAAACACTTAAATAGCATTATGTTTTAGAGTTTTAAATAGCTTAGCCGGAATTCCATCACATCCACTAGTTTTGTTCATAGAATGAACAAACAAATCATGCTTCCTAAAGCCAACTTGACTTCACACTCCTGGATGTCTCGCTTTAGGTTAGTGATCATACCACTGCAGTTATCCAGGTCATTAAGACCTTTTTTTGTATAGTTCTGTGTATTTTGGCAACCTCTTCTTAATCTCGTCTGCTTCTGTTAGGTTCTTGCTGTTTCTGTCCTTTGTTGTACCCATCTTTCCATGAAATGTTCCCTTGGTGTTTCCAGTTTTCTTGAAGAGACCTCTAGTCTTTCCCATTCTATTGTTTCACTCTATTTCTTTGCACTGTTTACTTAAGAAGGTTTTCCCATCTCTCCTTGATATTCTCTGGAACTCTGCATTCAGTTGTGTATCTCTTTCCTTTTCTCCTTTGCCTTTTGCTTCTCTTCCGGCTATTTGTAAGGCTTCCTCAGACAACCAATTTTCTTCTTTCATTTCTTTTTCTTTGGGATAGTTTTGATCACCACCTCCTGTACAGATTTATGAACCTCTGTCCATAGTTCTTCAGACACTCTGTCTACCTGACTTAATCCCTTGAATTTTTTTGTCGCCTCCACTGTATATGATAAGGAATTTAATTTAGGTTGTACCTAAATGGTCTAGTGGTTTTCCCTACTTTCTTCGATTTAAGCCTGGATTTTGCAATAAGGAGCTCATGATCTGAGCCACCATCAACTATAAATTTGATCTATATCTTTTGAGAAATATCTAAAGCAATGCTACAAGAAATGTATTCTGATTCTAATTTTACAAATGAGAAAACTAAGGTCCAAAGAGATTGAGAAACTTATTCAAGATAACACAGGTTGTAGAGAGTAGAGGATATTTAACTTAACTAACATATTGTATTCTAAGTAAGGTCAGAGATATGAAAGCAAATCTGAGGATTTTAGTATGTAATAAAATGAAAACTAGAACATCAGTGAACTCCACTTTGGTTAATGACAAATGAAGTCACAGTGTTACAACTGACAGTGTGAATTCTTACTCTTAGCAAGGAAATGATATGGTTAAGATGCAGCTACGTTTGATTTGCTTCATAGGTGGATGATGCTACAAGCCCAGTATTATAAGGCATGCATAAATGGAGTGACTTTTCTGAAGTGGTGTTAGGTTTTTGCTGACTCAACCGCACTCTTCTGATTTACTTTGCAACAGATTCACAGATGGATTCACAGTTGCAAGGTGGCAGCCTGCAGGGAACAGAGGGTTGCAAGGTGATGACAGTAGCATGTTAGCCTGAAGTGTAGAAAGATCACCTTTCTAGTTATCAAGGCGGAAAATCTTTATGGGACTTAACTAATTTATTTTAAATGATTGCATACTTTGATAAGATAGGTGCTATCTTTTTTTATGTCATTAGCCATTAGTCATTAGGAAAAGATTTTCTCCTTGAGAGCTCAGGACATGTATTGTCTCTGACAATTCATGGGTTCTGATAAGTGTCTGAAAGTCAAAAGGGCTTTTGGTCATTCAGGGATTTTCTGGTAAATTTCAACCCAAATTTAGAAAATCAATAAAATGTCTTAATTTGGGGGCTGTTTGAATAATTCCTATAGACTACCTAAACTAAAATTTCCTTCTTTTTAAAGTGTTCACAAAGGAATCTCTTAATAAAAGATACTAAGTCACTTCCTGTACAGTGTAAGCTTTTGCTATGACAGAGATCAAATAATAATATTCAGAAATGTAAGGAATGCATTTAACGCAACTCTTTTATATTATTGAATGATATAGTATAGCTTTTCTGTAAGGAGATTTTGTGAACTTGTTAGGCTGTTGGTTTTAAGCATTTAAGTGAAAGTGAAGTCGCTCAGTCATGTACGACTCTTTGCAACCCCATGAACTGTAGCCTACCCGGAGACTCCATCCATGGGATTTTCCAGGCAAGAGTACTGGAGTGGGTTGCCATTTCCTTCTCCAGGGGATCTTCCCGACCCAGGGATCGAACCCAGGTCTCGCTCATTGTAGGCAGACACTATCGTCTGAGCCACCAGGGAAGTCATGCATTTAAGTAAAAAATGTCAAATATCTATCCTGTGATATGTGAATATTTTAGAAGAAATATAATATCTTACATTATTAAATTAAAAATTGTGAGATGGGTTGTCACTAATATCAGCAACAATATTATCAGGATTATTTGTTATCCTCTCAAGTTTTGGTTTATTATGTGCTCAATCATTTATTCTTACAAAAGTGTTAGTAATATATATTTTTAAAGTAATGTGATTTCAATATGCTTCATTACTTTTAAAAGGCCTAGTTTGACACTTTGGATACTGTGATTTGAAGATCTTCTTCTAAGAGAGTTTATTTTCAGACTGAATATAGTGGCAGTAATAGCACATGAAAATTTAAATGAGAGGAGTACATCACTGGTTGCACATACTAAATTATATCCATTCTATCCTCAGTTATACAGAGGGTTTTTTATCAAAAATTGGCTCATGTATTTTTATCTCTCCTTACATCAATCAGTTTTTCTCATAAACAAGTCAGAAGGGCAGTGAGTTGTGTGTGGGAGTATAAATTGGGCAGCATTTTCTGGACTGTTTTTATTACTACATTCATTAAAAATTCAAAAACAGTTATATCCTTTGACACAACAATTATGCTGCTATATATTTATGCTAAAGAATTAGAGGGATACAGAGCCACTAAGCAGACAACCCACAAACTGCAGAACAATTATACCAAAGAAATTCTTGCACTATTAAGAAAGTCCTAGGACCCACAACAGATTTTCCAACCTGGGGATTTGGCAAAGGGACAGAGAACTCCCAGGGAATTTAACTTTGGAGGCCAGTGGGATTTGATCACAGGATGTCCACAGGCCTGGGGAAACAGACTCTTGGCAGGCACAAACAAAACCTTGTGTGCACCAGGAGCCAGGAGAAAGGAGCAGTGTCCCCACAAGACACTGAGCCAGACTTGCCTGTGAGTGTCCACGAGTCTCCAGCAGAGACTCAGGCCAAACAACAGGGAGGGAACACAGTCCTACTCATCAACAAAAAATTGGATTAAAGATTTACAGAGCATGGCCCCGCCATCAGAACAAAACCCAGTCTCTCCCACAGTCAATCTCTCCTATCAGGAAGCTTCCATAAGCTTCTCATTCTTATTCTTATCAGAGGGCAGACAGAATGGAAAACACAATCACAGAAAACTAAACAAACAGATCACATGGACCACCGCCTTGTCTAAGTCACTGAAACTATTAGCCATGCTGTGTAGGGCTACCCAAGACAGATGGGTCATGGTGGGAAATTCTGACAAAATGTGGTCCACTGGAGAAAGGAATGGCAAACCACTTGAGAATTCTCACCTTAAGAGCCCCATGAAGAGTATAAAAAGGAAAAAAGATATGATGCTGAAAGATCAACTCCTCAGGTTGGTAGTTGCTCAATATGCACCTGGAGAAGAGTGGAGAAATACCTCCAGAAAGAATGAAGAGACAGAGCCACAATGAAAACAATGCCCAGCTGTGGATGTGACTGGTGATGGAAGTAAAGTCCGATGCTGAAAGAACAATATTGCATAAGAACCTGAAATGTCAGGCCCATGATTCAACTTAAATTGGAAGTGGTCAAACAGGAGATGGCAAGAGTGAACATCAACATTTTAGGAATCAGTGAACTAAAATGGACTGGAATGGGTGAATTTAATTCAGATGATCATTATATCTACTACTGTGGACAGGAATGCCTTAGAAGAAATGGAGTAGCCATCATGGTCAACAAAAGAGTCTGAAATGCAGTACTTGAATGCATTCTCAAAAACAACAGAATGATCTCTGTTTCCAAGGCAAACCAGTCAACATCACAGTAATCCAAGCCTATGCCCCAACCACTAATGCCGAAGAAGCTGAAGTTGAATGGTTCTATGATGACCTACAAGACCTTCTAGAACTAACACCCCCCAAAGATATCCTTTTCGTTATAGGGGATTGGAATGCAAAAGTAGGACATCAAGAGATACCTGGAGTAACAGGCAAATTAGGCCTTGGAGGACAAAATGAAGCAGGGAAAAGGCTAAGAGAGTTTTGCCAAGAGAACACACTGGTCATAGCAAACACTCTCTTCCAAAAACACAAGAGATCACTGTACACATGGACATCACCAGATGGTCAATACTGAAATCAGACTGATTATATTCTTTGCAGCCAAAGATGGAGAAGCTCTTTAGAGTCAGCAAAAACAAGGCCAGGAGCTGACTGTGGCTCAGATCATGAACTCCTATTGCCAAATCAGACTTCAATTGAAGAAAGTAGGGAAAATCACTAGACCATTCAGGTATGACCTAAATAAAATCCCTTATATTTATACAGTGGATGTGACAAATAGACTCAAGGGACTAGATCTGATAGAGTGTCTGAAGAACTATGGACAGAGGTTTGTGACATTGAACAGGAGACAGTGATTAACACCATCCCCAAGAAAAAGAAATTGAAAAGGCAAAATGGTTGTATGAGGAGAACTTACAGATTGCTGAGAAAAGAAGAGAAGCTAAAGGCAAAGGAGAAAAGGAAATATATATCCATCTGAATGCAGAATTCCAAAAAATAGCAAGGAGAGAAAAGAAAGCCTTCTTCAGTGATCAATGCAAAGAAATAGAGGAAAAAATAGAATGGAAAAGACTATAGATCTCTTCAAGAAAATTAGAGCTAACAATGGAATATTTCATGCAAAGATGGGCACAATAAAGGACAGAAACAGTATGGACCTAACAGAAGCAGAAGGTATTAAGAAGAGGTGGAAAGAATACACAGAACAACTATAGGAAAAAGATCTTCATGACCCAGATAACCATGAAGGTGTGATCACTTACCTAGAGCCAGACATCCTGGAATGCAAAGTCAAATCGGCCTTCAGTTCAGTTCAGTTCAGTTCAGCTCAGTCGCTCAGTCATGTCCAACTCTTTGCAACCCCATGAATCACAGCATGCCAGGCCTCCCTCTCCATCACCAACTCCTGGAGTTCACTCAGACTCATGGGCCTTAGGAAGCATCATTATGAACAAAGGAGTGGAGGCGATGGAATTCCAGTTGAGCTATTTCAAATCCTAAAAGAGGATGCTGCGAAAGTGCTGCACTCAATATGTCAGCAAATTTGGAAAACCTCAGCCGTGATCACAGGACTGGAAAAGGTCAATTTTCATTCCAATCCCAAAGAAAGGCAATGCCAAAGAATGCTCAAACTACCGCACACTTGCACTCATTTTACACTCTAGCAGAGTAATGCTCAAAATTCTCCAAGTGAGGCTTCAACATTATGTGATCCAAGAAATTCCAGATGTTCAAGCTGGGTTTAGAAAGGGCAGAGGAACTAGAGATCAAATTGACAACATCTGTTGGATCATAGAAAAAGCAAGAGAGTTCTAAAAAAAAGCCTCTACTTCTGCTTTATTGACTATGCCAAAACCTTTTACTGTGTGGATCACAGCAAACTGTGGAAAATTCTTAAAGATATGGGAATATCAGGCCTCCTTACCTGCCTCCTGAGAAATCTATGTGGTTTATGAAGCAATAATTAGAATCGGGCATAGAACAGACTGCTTCCAACTGGGAAAGGAGTATCTCAAGGCTGTATATTGTCACCCTGCTCATTTAACTTTTATGCAGAGTATACCAGGCTGGATGAAGCACAAGCTGAAATAAAGATTGCCAGGAGCAATATCAATACCCTCAGGTAAGCAGATGACACCATCCTTATGTCAGAAAGCGAAGAGGAACTGAAGAGACTCTTAATGAAAGTGAAAGAGGAGAGTGAAAAAGCTGGCTTAAAACTCAACATTCAAAAAACAAGATCATGGTGTCTGGTTCTATCACTTCATGGCTAATAGATAGGGAAACAGTGGAAACAGTGAGAAACTTTATATTTCTGGGCTCCAAAATCACTGAGGGTGGTGATTGCAGCCAAGTAATTAAAAGATGCTTGCTCCTTGGAAGAAAAGCTATGACCAACCTAGACAGCATATTAAAAAGCAGAGACATTACTTTGCCAATAAAGGTCCCTCCAGTTAAACTATGGTTTTTCCAGTAGTCAAGTATGGATGTAAGTGTTCGACCATAAAGAAGACTGAGTGGTGAAGAATTGTTGCTTTTGAATTGTGGTGTTGTAGAAGTCTCTTGCCTGGAGAATCCCAGGGACAGGGGAGCCTGGTGGGCTGCTGTCTCTGGGGTCACACAGAGTTGGACACAACTGAAGTGACTTAGCAGCAGCAGCAGCAGCAGCAGCAGAAGTCTCTTGAGAGTTCCTTAGACTGCAATGAGATCAAACCAGTCAAGCCTAAGGGAAATCGGTCCTGAATATTCATTGGAAGGACTGATGCTGAAGTTGAAACTCCAATACTTTGGCCACCTGATATGAAGAATTGACTCATTGGACAAGACCCTGCTGCTGGGAAAGATTGCAGGCAGGAGGAGAAGGGGACGACAGAGGATGAGATGGTTGGATGGCATCGCTGACTCAATGGACATGAGTTTGAGTTGATGATGGACAACTGCCATGCTGATGTCCTTGGGGTCTCAAAGAGTCAGACACGACTGAGCTAATGAACTGAGAGCACTATTATTCAATGAAGATGTTTATGATCTTTTTCTTTATACTACTGAAAAAGTGAGACTAAGTTAAATACCAATAATTGGGGATGAGCTAATTATATTCTTTATACAATAAAATTATATGGTACAATTAAAATCATGCAAAATAGTAATATTAATTAAACATTAAATGGAAGATTTTAGGAATAATTCCTAAGTTTTAAATTACACACCATTCTGAGAAGCAGGATGAAATCTGGCCCTATCCTGCTCCATCCCTTCTTGGATTTGAAGCATCCCTTTGTCCACGTTAGCCACTTAGTAATCATTAGGTTATCAGATGCACTATTGTGGTACCATGGTGCTTATGTTCATGTGACCCTGATTTTACTAAAAAATGGCCCCAACTCGCAAGACTAGCAATGTTGGCAACATGGATACACCAAAGAGAAGCTATAAAAGTGCTTTCTTTAAGTGAAAAGGTAGAAGTTCTCTGTGGATAAGGAAAGAAAAAAAAAATTGTGTGCTGAGGTGGTTTAGATCTGCAGTAAGAATAAATCTTCTATCTTTAAAATCGTAAAGAAGGAAAATAAGTTTTGTGGTAGTTTTGATGTGGCACCCCAAACTACAAGCTACACAGTGCTTACTTGGCTGAGATGGAAAATGCATTAAATTTGCATAGTAAGATATTTCAATGGAGAGAAGGATACCACATTCATGTAAGTTTTAGTAAAACATATTGTTATAATTGTTCTATTTTATTCCTAGTTATGATCATTGCTCCTTTACTGATTAACTTTTACACTTTATCACAGTTATGTATGTATAGAAAGCAACATAATATAGATGGGTTCAACACCATATGCAGTTTCAGGCATCGCTGGGGGTCTTGGACCATATACCATCAGGGACGAGAAGACTACTGTATGTAATGCTGTGCTGTGCTGTGCTTAGTCGCTCAGTTGTGTCCAACTCTTTGTGACACCATGGACAGTAACCTGCCAGGCTCCTCTGTCCGTGGGGATTTTCCAGGCAAGAATACTGGAGTGGGTTGCCATGCCCTCCTCCAAGGGATCTTTCCAACACAGGGATTGAACCTAGCTCTCTCACATTGCAGGTGGATTCTTTCCTATCTGAGCAGAGAGAAGCCCAAGAATACTGGAGCGGGTAGCCTATGTCTTCTCCAGGGGGATCTTCTGGACCCAGGAATTGAACTGGGGTATTCTGCATTGCAGGCAGATTCTCTACTAGCTGAGCTACCAGGGAGGCCATCTGTACTTAATATGTACCATTTAATGCACTTAAATACATTTCAAAATTTAATCCTCATAACAATCTAGTACCTGGAGATATTATATACCACCTGAAAGCCACATATCTGGTAAATTATGAAAATTGGATTCAGACTCAGGTATGACTGTTTATAAAGATGAAGCTTATCAGACTTTATGAATAGTGAATTTATCACATGAATTAAATGTGAATTTAATCACATGATTTATAATGAAGCAAAAGGATACAAAATACTATATATAATATTATAACATTGAAAATATTCCTTAAATGCATGGAAGAACATTACCAAAGTAAAAATAGTTACTTCTGTGTAGTGGGGCTACAGATAATTTTTTTTTTTTAGTTTTATTTTGTTTGTTTGTTTTCCATGTTTTAGGCAATGAGCATGTGCTGCTTTTTTTTTTGTTCCTAGAAAAACAATTTTTTTTCTTCCCCAAATTTCTCTACTGCAAGATGTTAATTGCAGCATTATTTATAATTTGGAACAACTTAAATGTCCAACAATAGAATTGTTTAATGAAATATTGTTCACCAATTCAATGGAATAATACAAAATAAAATAATTTTTATGAAATACAGGCAAAACATTGGGATAATGTTTATTAAATAATGTTCTTTGAAATCAGGGAGAATATAAACTAGTATTTAAGATAACAGTGATTTACACAGTGATTATGATGTAAGTTCTGTATACACATTGTAAAAGACTGGAATGTATGGGATAGTAGAAGTTATTGTGATGATGGTGAGGTTGGAAGTAATACAAATATTTTCTCTATTGTTCTAATGGAGAATAATAGTGTAAAAATATAAGAATCTCTGTGGCTTGGTAAATAACTAGATATATAAAAGGAAACATTTGGTGTATTTTACTACTTTCACAAAAGACATTTACTTCTCAGTGAAAGTCACTCAGTTGTGTCTGACTCTTTGTGACCGCATGGACTGTATAGTCCCTGGAATTCTCTGGGCCAGAATACTGGAGTGGGGAGCCTTTCCCTTCTCCTGGGGATCCTCCCAACTCAGGGATCGAATCTAGGTCTCCACATTGCAGGCGGATTCTTTACCAGTTGAGCCACAAGGGAAGCCCAAGAATACTGGAGTGGGTAGCCTATCCCTTCTCCAGGGGATCTTCCCGATCTAGGAATCAAACTGGGCTATACAATTAGACAGATGTGGCTTGACTTCAAAGTATTAATTCACTTAATATAATTCAGCATCATCAGAAATAACATGGCTACACAGGCAGAGAGCCCCTGGTTTTCCTCTCCTTCACACTCACCAGAGCAATTCTTATAGATTGCTGCCATCTCAAATTAGAAAGCAACTCGAGTAAAAGTCCCCCAGACACGTTGTTTCTGCTGCTTTGACAAGTGCCGTGTACTGTCTCCCTGAGGTCACTGCAAATGACAGGATGTGAAAAGTGAATACAGGAAAGTCCTTCCCTAGCACTCTCTCATCCCAGGTTTGCTGAGTAAGTTGGGCAGCACAGAAAACCAGCGACTCCAAGCCGTGAACTTCTGGAGAGGGCATCCACAAAGGCAAAACTCTCTCTGCTGTCTGGAAGTGGCAGTGCGACCTCAGCAAGTATTTTGCCTTTGGGGCATCAGAACAAAAGCTGGCAGCTTGCCTAGCGTTCTTTCAGAGCCCAGGTACAGAGGAAGCCAAATGTTGCGCTGCCTGTTTCTGTGCCAACTGACATACCTGTCTCCTTCCCCTCCTTCCTAGGCTGCTTCCTATTCAAAGGTTGTCACCAGTAGATAAAAATGCATTATTCTGGTTACTCAGTTGGGTGCCAGAGACAGTGAGCTTAGCTACAATAAGTCAATGTCAACTAGGATGGCACAATTTAGCTGTTTTTTTTTTTTTTAAATATTTTAGCACACTAATGGCTCTTCATGAAATGCAATTGTACTGTAGAAGTATGGAGTTAAGCTGTTATGACAGTTTGGGGACTGATTTTGATGTTTCAAGAGAACTCCTAGAGAAAGAAAGATACATTGGCCAAGATGGTGTTTCTTATTGGGACATAAAAATCCACAAGTTCAAGACATTTTTAGAGATAGAAGTTTAGTGATCATTATTTTCAGGGTCCTCAATTTAGGATATTTGAGAGAGATTTTTCACAATAGTTTTGGAGATTATTCTTAGCACTGAAAACATCTCAAGGAATTCTGATCTAAAGAATAATCAAAGGGCATGGTGCATAGGGACACAGGCAAAGCTTGTAAATCTGTATATGACACAGCTTAGTGTCCCTGACAGCAATGCTTAATACCATCAGTGCAGGGTCAAATACAAACATCTGCTCTGAGATTTTGGATTGACATTTAACAGCGTATATAAAGATTTGAGAAAGATAATAACTTGGGAACTATGAATGGATTCTATCACTGAAAAATCACTTAATCCTTTACAAAATGCATAGTAGTAATAGTACTTAATGGACTGCATAGTTCTTAATCACTCAAAAAAGAAGTTAGTTGTAATTACACAGAAAATTCAAACTAATCCAGGTTGGGCTTTTATTATGTGTCTTCTCATAACTATTTCCTGCCTTTTCTACCAATAATCCCCTGACTTTCTAAGATGTTTCCTCTAATGGAACCATCCTTTTTCATTCTCATTCAATTTTTGGGGGGCAGTTTTACCTACTCCTGATTTCCAGGTTGAGTTTTGATAATCTCAAATTGAGCTAGCCATCCCAGTTTCAGAGTCATAATACAGAGTTCATGATGATAGTCATGATGATGTGATCACTAATCTAGAACCAGACATCTCGGAATGTGAAGACAAGTGGGCCTTAGAAAGCATCACTACGAACAAAGCTAGTGGAGGTGATGGAATTCCAGTTGAGCTGTCTCAAATCCTGAAAGATGATGCTGTGAAAGTGCTGCACTCAATATGCCAGCAAATTTGGAAAACTCAGCAGTGGCCACAGGACTGAAAAAGGTCAGTTTTCATTCCAATTCCAAAGAAAAGCAATGCCAAAGAATGCTCAAACTACCACACAATTGCACTAATCTCACATGCTAGTAAGGTAATGCTCAAAATTCTCCAAGCCAGGCTTCAGCAATACGTGAACCGTGAACTCCCTGATGTTCAAGCTGGTTTTAGAAAAGGCAGAGGAACCAGAGATCAAATTGCCAACATCCGCTGGATCATGGAAAAAGCAAGAGAGTTCCAGAAAAACATCCATTTCTGCTTTATTGACTATGCCAAAGTCTTTGACTGTGTGGATCACAAGAAACTGTGGAAAGTTCTGAAAGAGATGGGAATGCCAGACCACCTGACCTGCCTCTTGAGAAACCTGTATACAGGTCAGGAAGCAACAGTTCAAACTGGACATGGAACAACAGATTGGTTCCAAATAGGAAAAGGAGTACATCAAGGCTGTATATTGTCACCCTGCTTATTTAACTTCTATGCAGAGTACATCATGAGAAATGCTGGACTGGAAGAAGCACAAGCTGGAATCAAGATTGCCGGGAGAAATATCAATCACCTCAGATATGCAGATGACACCACCCTTATGGCAGAAAGTGAAGAGGAGCTAAAAAGCCTCTTGATGAAAGTGAAACAGGAGAGCGAAAAAGTTGGCCTAAAGCTCAACATTCAGAAAACGAAGATCACGGCATGTGGTCCCATCACTTCATGGGAAATAGATGGGGAAACAGTGGAAACAGTGTCAGGCTTTATTTTTGGGGGCTCTAGAATTACTGCAGATGGTGACTGCAGCCATGAAATTAAAAGACGCTTACTCGTTGGAAGAAAAGTTATGACCAACCTGGATAGCATATTCAAAGGCAGAGACATTACTTTGCTGACTAAGGTCCGTCTAGTCAAGGCTATGGTTTTTCCTGTGGTCATGTATGGATGTGAGAGTTGGACTGTGAAGAAGGCTGAGCGCCAAAGCATTGATGCTTTTGAACTGTAGTGTTGGAGAAGAGTCTTGAGAGTCCCTTGGATTGCAAGGAGATCCAACCAGTCTATTCTGAAGGAGATCGGCCCTGGGATTTCTTTGGAAGGAATGATGCTAAAGCTGAAACTCCAGTACTTTGGCCACCTCATGAGAAGAGTTGACTCATTGGAAAAAACTCTGATGCTGGGAGGGATTGGGGGCAGGAGGAGAAGGAGACAACAGAGGATGAGATGGCTGGATGGCATCACGGACTCGTTGGACGTTAGTCTTAGTGAACTCCGGGAGATGGTGAAGAACAGCGAGGCCTGGCGTGCTGTGATTCATGGGGTCGCAAAGAGTCGGACACGACTGAGCGACTGAAGTGAATACAGCGTTCAGAGATGGACACACAAGTCATTCAAAGGTATTACGATATAAGGAGATACTTGCCAAGCTTTTCTGGAAAAGAGAAGACTCTGCTTCTCTTCTACAGCAATTACTGAAATAAGCGTGTGAGTCTCTCAGGTTTATAACTAAGGCATCTGTTTGGCTACCATTATAAGTAGAGTCTGTTTCTGTCTCTGTGTGTGTGTGTTGGTGGGAGGGGTCATTGGGTGTGGCATAATAACTATATAGGAAACTGAGACTGTGGAAGGCAGAACAGAGAAATAAAGACAAACTTGGTTCTGGGCAATGGTTTTTGAACTGCATGATCAATCTGACTGAACTAGAAACTACTTTTGGTTATAGATTTGCCTTATTAAGCTCATCTGATTTTTGAGGTCTTGCAACATATATAGCGCTAACAGATACAGAATTCCAAGATTTTTGTAGCAGGAAGTTCAACCATATGTTCAAAAAGATTATTTTATCTTTTTATTGAAGTATAGTTGATTTACAGTGTTGCGTTAGTTTCAGATGTACAGCAGAGTGATTCAATTATATATATATGTATATGCATATATATTCAAATTCTTTTCCATTATAGGTTATTATTAGATATTAAATGATGTTCCCTGTGTCATATATTAAATCCTTGTTGTTTATCTATTTCATATACAGTTCTGTGTATCTGTTAATCCCAAACTCCCAATTTATCCCTCTTTCTCCTTTCTCTTTTGGTAATCTTAAGTTTATTTTCTATATCTGTGAGTCTATTTATGGTTTGTGAATAAGTTAATTTGTATCAATTTTTTAGATTATACCTATTAGTGATATCAAATGATATCTATCTTTCTCTGATTTATTTCACTTAGTATGATAATCTCTGTGTCCACCTATGTTGCTAAAAGTAGCATTATTTCATTCTTTTTTATAGCTGAATAGTATTCAATTATATATAGAGAGAGTAATACATACATACATACATACATATATATACCACATCTTCTTTATTCTTTCATCTCTTCTTGACCATTTAGGGTGATTGCATGTCTTGGTTATTGCCAATAGTGCTTCAGTGAACACTGGGGTGAGTATATCTTTCCAAATTAGAGTTTTCTTCAGATGTATGCCCAGGAGTCGGATTGCAGACATACGGTAGTTCTATTTTAAGTTTTTTAGGGAACCCATGGTTTATTTTCTTCATAAGGTACAACTCTTTTGTTAGAGAATTGCACACAGTTAAATCATATATTATCTTAACTCACAATGTTCTGGAGATCAGTGGTGCAAGGAGTAAATTCAGGGTCAAATTCTCAGGCATCTCGGCTGTGGGACCAGCTGCTAAACCTTACTTCACACTTTCTCATATTTTATCATAATGTAAAAGGACAGAAGTGGGGTCAGTTTAATTCAGATCAATAAACATCTGTTGAATGCATAATGAAATGGACTTTTATATGTATTTTGACAGCTCAGAATTTAAATCCCCTTCTTATATTCAGAAATGTCTGGGAAAAAGCTAAATATTTGCTTTCTTAGCTCCCCTCTCAGCTATGGCTTGGACATAAGATCTAGGCTCTGCTGATCGATACCCCTGGTGCAGAACTTTAGCTTAAAAGCTGGTGATGTGATGAAGCAGGGCCTGTGCAGAATCCATTCTGGTTGTGGGTGTCAGAGGCAGTGTGCTATGTGCTCTCAGTCGTGTCTGACTCTTTGCGACCCGTGGCCTGCAGCCCACCAGGCTCCTCTGTCCATGAGATTCTCCCAGCAAGAACACTGGAGTGGAGTGCCATGCCCTCCTCCAGGGGATACTCCCAACCTAGGCAGCAAATCTGCAGCTCTTATGACTCCTGCATTGGCAGTCCGGTTATTTACCACAAGCTCCACGCAAATCTATTACCCAGACAATAGTGACTATAGTTTTAAATGTAATGTTCTCTGCCAGTTTTGTCAGAAGTATAAGATGAATTCATTGTCAAGACTTATGCATGTAGTCTTTTCATTGGATCATTTATGTGGATCTTTAGCTAACCAGTCAGTCCTTAAGACCCGGTGATGTCTAAAGTGTCTGGGAGAATCAGAATTTTATGTAGCTGTGCTAAATTCCAATTAGAAAAATAGTTGCAGTGGTTTCTAGGACTTTCAAGAAAAATCAGATATTCATCAAACAATTATTTCCCTTTTGAGAAAGAGCTCTTGCTTTGTTGTGAGGCTCTCAGAGAGACCAAAAGTCTTATCATAGTTCACTGGGTGATCACACAAAAGTTGCCCATTAATTTATAGTTATGTACGTATCAGTTCAGCTCAGTCATTCAATTGTGTCCGACTCTACAACCCCATGAATTGCAGCAAGCCAGGCCTCCCTGTCCATCACCAACTCCTGGAGTTCACTCAGACTCGTGTCCATCGAGTCAGTGATGCCATCCAGCCATCTCATCCTCGGTCGTCCCCTTCTTCTCCTGCCCCCAATCCCTCCCAGCATCAGAGTCTTTTCCAATGAGTCAACTCTTCGCATGAGGTGGCCAAAGTACTGGAGTTTCAGCTTTAGCATCATTCCTTCCAAAGAACTCCCAGGGTTGATCTCCTTCAAAACGGACTGGTTGGATCTCCTTGCAGTCCAAGGGACTCTCAAGACTCTTCTCCAACACCACAGTTCCAAAGCATCAATTCTCCGGTGCTCAGCCTTCTTCACAGTCCAACTCTCACATCCATACATGACCACTGGAAAAACCATAGCCTTGATTAGAGGGACCTTAGTTGGCAAAGTAATGTCTCTGCCTTTGAATATGCTCTCCAGGTTGGTGATAACTTTTCTTCCAAGGAGTAAGCGTCTTTTAGTTTCATGGCTGCAGTCACCATCTGCAGTGATTTTGGAGCCCAAAAAATAAAGTCTGACACTGTTTCCACTGTTTCTCTATTTCCCATGGAGGGATGGGACCAGATGCCATGATCTTCTTTTTCTGAATGTTGAGCTTCAAGCCAACTTTTTCACTCTCCTGTTTCACTTTCATCAAGAGGCTTTTTAGTTCCTCTTCATTTTCTGCCATAAGGGTGGTGTCATCTGCACATCTGAGGTTATTGAGATTTCTCCTGGCAATCTTGATTCCAGCTTGTGTTTCTTCCAGTCCAGCGTTTCTCATGATGTACTCTGCATATAAGTTAAATAAGCAGGGTGACAATATACAGCCTTGATGTACTCCTTTTCCTATTTGGAACCAGTCTGTTGTTCCATGTCCAGTTCTAACTGTTCCTTCCTGGCTTGCATACAGATTTCTCAAGAGGCAGGTCAGGTGGTCTGGTATTCCCATCTCTTTCAGAATTTTCCACAGTTTCTTGTGATCCACACAGTCAAAGACTTTGGCATAGTCAAGAAAGCAGAAATAGATGTTTTTCTGGAACTCTCTTGCTTTTTCCATGATCCAGCGGATGTTGGCAATTTGATCTCTGGTTCCTCTGCCTCTTCTAAAACCAGCTTGAACATCAGGGAGTTCACAGTTCACGTATTGCTGAAGCCTAGCTTGGAGAATTTTGAGCATTACTTTACTAGCATGTGAGATGAGTGCAATTGTGTGGTAGTTTGAGCATTCTTTGGCATTGCCTTTCTTTGGAATTGGAATGAAAGCTGACCTTTTTCAGTCCTGTGGCCACTGCTGAGTTTACCAAATTTGCTGGCATATTGAGTGCAGCACTTTCACAGCATCATCTTTCAGGATTTGAAATAGCTCTACTGTAATTCCATCACCTCCACTAACTTTGTTCGTAGTGATGCTTTCTAAGGCCCACTTGACTTCACATTCCAAGATGTCTGGTTCTAGATGAGTGATCACACCATCGTGATTATCCAGGACGTGAAGATCCTTTTTGTACAGTTCTTCTGTGTATTCTTGCCATCTATATGTATAATTTAGATACATATTATCTTTTCAAAGAATCAGCTTTTAGTTTAATTAATCTTTGTATATCATTTGGTTTGTCTCTATTTCATTTAATTCTGTTTTAATCTTTATGATTTCCTTCCTTCTACTAACCTTGCATTTCGTATGTTCTTCTTTCTCTATTGCTTCAGGTATAAGATTAGGTTATTTGAGATTTTTCTTATTTCTTAAGGTAACATTTTATTGCTGTAAACTTCTCATCTCATAGGTTTTGCATTGTAAGTACTTCCATTTTCATTTGTTTCTAGTTACTTTTTTAATCCGCTTTGATTTCTTCAGTGATCCATTGGTTGTTTAGTAGGTATTGTTTAGCCTCTACATGTGTCTTGTTCTTTTTATAATTTTTTAGTGTAGTTTATATCTAATGTCTTTCAGGATTTGAAATAGCTCAACTGGAATTCCATCACCTCCACTAGCTTTGTTCATAGTGATGCTTCCTAAGGCCCACTTGACTTCACATTCCAGGATGTCTGGCTCTAGGTGAGTGATCATACCATCGTGATTATCTGGGTTGTGAAGATCTTTTTTGTACAGTTCTTCTGGGTATTCTTGCCACCTCTTCTTAATATCTTCTGCTTCTGTTAGGTCCATACCATTTCTCCTTTATCGAGCCCATCTTTGCATGAAATGTTCCCTTGGTATCTCTAATTTTCTTGAAGAGATCTCTAGTATTTCCCATTCTGTTGTTTTCCTTTATTTCTTTGCATTGATGGCTGAGAAAGGCTTTCTTGTCTCTTCTTGCTATTCTTTGGAACTCTGCATTCAGATGCTTATATTTTTCCTTTTCTCCTTTGCTTTTCACTTCTCTTCTTTTCACAGCTATTTGTAAGGCCTCCCCAGACAGCCATTTTGCCTTTTTACATTTCTTTTCCATGGGGATGGTCTTGATCCCTGTCTCCTGTACAATGTCATGAACCTCCGTCCATAGGAGGAGTTCATGATCTGAGCCACAGTCAGCTCCCGGTTATGTTTTTGCTGACTGTATAGAGCTTCTCCATCTTTGGCTGCAAAGAATATAATCAATCTGATTTTGGTGTTGATCATCTGGTGATGTCCATGTGTAGAGTCTTCTCTTGTGTTGTTGGAAGAGAGTGTTTGCTATGACCAGTGCATTCTCTTGACAAAACTATTATCCGTTGCCCTGCTTCATTCCGTATTCCAAGGTCAAATATTTCTGTTACTCCAGGTGTTTCTTGACTTCCTACTTTTGCATTCCAGTCCTCCATAATGAAAAGCACATCTTTTTTGGGTTTGGAAAGCTTAGCAGTGGCCACAGGACTGGAAAAGGTCAGCTTTCATTCCAATCCCAAAGAAAGGCAATGCCAAAGAACGCTCAAACTACCACGCCATTGCGCTCATCTCACATGCTAGTAAAGTAATGCTCAAGATTCTCCAAGCCAGGCTTCAGCAATACGTGAACCATGATGTTCAAGCTGGTTTTAGAAAAGGCAGAGGAACCAGAGATCAAATTGCCAACCTCTGCTGGATCATGGAAAAAGCAAGAGAGTTCCAGAAAAACATCTATTTCTGCTTCCTTGACTATGCCAAAGTCTTTGACTGTGTGGATCACAAGAAACTTTGGAAAATTCTGAAAGAGATGGGAATACCAGACCACTTGACCTGCCTCTTGAGAAATCTGTATGCAAGCCAGGAAGCAACAGTTAGAATTGGACATGGAACAGCAGACTGGTTCCAAATAGGAGAAGGAGTACATCAAGGCTGTATATTGTCACCCTGCTTATTTAACTTCTATGCAGAGTATTTCATGAGAAACGCTGGACTGGAAGAAACACAAGCTGGAATTAAGATTGCCGGGAGAAATATCAATCACCTCAGATATGCAGATGACACCACCCTTATGGCAAAAAGTGAAAAGGAACTAAAAAGCCTCTTGATGAAAGTGAAACAGGAGAGTGAAAAAGTTGGCTTAAAGCTCAACATTCAGAAAATGGAGATCATGGCATCCGGTCCCATCACTCCATGGGAAATAGATGGGGAAACAGTGGAAACAGTTTCAGACTTTATTTTTTGGGCTCCAAAATCACTGCAGATGGTGACTGCAGCCATGAAAATAAAATATGCTTACTCCTTGGAAGAAAAGTTATTACCAACCTACACAGCATATTCAAAAGCAGAGACATTACTTTACCAACAAAGGTCCATCTTGTAAGGCTATGGTTTTTCCAGTTGTCATGTACGGATGTAAGAGTTGGACTTTGAAGAAAGCTGAGTGCCAAGGATTGATGCTTTTGAAGTGTGGTGTTGGAGAAGACTCTTGAGAGTCCCTTGGACTGCAAGGAGATACAACCAGTTCATTCTAAAGGAGATTAGTCCTGGGATTACTTTCGAAGGAATGATGCTGAAGCTGAAACTCCAGTACTTTGGCCACCTCATGTGAAGAGTTGACTCATTGGAAACGACTGTGATGCTGGGAGGGATTGGAGGCAGGAGGAGAAGGGGATGACAGAGGATAAGATGGCTGGGTGGCATCACCGACTCGATGGACATAAGCTTGAGTGAACTCTGGGAGTTGGTGATGGACAGGGAGGCCTGGCGTGCTGCAATTCATGGGATCACAAAGGGTCAGACACGACTGAACGACTGAACTGAACTGAGCTGATATCTAATGTCATAGTGTTGTGATCAGAAATGATTCTTAATATGATTTCAATTTTCTTAAATTCATTGAGGCTCAGTTTGCTGTCCAGCATGTGATTAACCCTGGAAAATGCTCCATATGTGCTTGAGAAGAATGTATTTTCTGTTGCTTTTCGATGGAATGCTCTATAAATATCTGTTAAATCCATCTGATGTAATGTGACTTTTAAGGCTTGATATTCTGATATTCTGTCTAGATTATCTGTGCATTGAAGAAAGTGAGATGTTAAAGTCTCCCAGTATTATTTTCTTCCTGGCCAATTCTCCTCTTATGGCTATTAGTATTTGCTTTATATATTGAGGTGCTTCTTATTTCGGTGCATACATGTTTACAATTGTTAAATCTTCTTCTTGGATTGATCCGTTGATCATTATGTAGTGTCCTTCCTGTGTCTTGTAACAGTCTTGATTTTAAAGTCTTTTTTGTTGGATATTGATATTACTACTTGAGTTTTCTTTGACTGGTCAGAATGGCCATCATCAAAAAGGCTATAGGCAATAAATGCTGGAGAGGGCAAAGAGAAAAGGGAACCCTCATACACTGATGGTGGGAATGTAAATTGGTATAGCCACTATGGAGAACAGTATGGAGGTTCCTTAAGAAACTAAAAATGGAACTACAATATTATCCAGCAATACCACTCTTGAACATATATTCAACTGAGGGAATCACATGGTCTGAAAGGATCTATGCACCCAAATGATTGTTGCAGTGCTGGTTATAATAACCAAGACATGGAAGCCACCTAAATGTCCATCAACAGAGGAATGGATAAAGAAGATATATGCAATGAAATATCACTTAGACATCAAAAGAATGAAATAATGTCATTTGCAGCAACATGGATGGACTTGGAGATTATTTTACTAAGTTAAGAAAGTGAGACAGAGAAAGACAAATATCATTTGGCATCACTTTTATGTGGAACCTAAACAAATGATACAAATGAACTGATTTACAAAGCAGAAACAGACTCACAGACTTAGGAAATGAAATTATGGTTACAAGATGGGAAGCGTTAGGGGAAAGGATAGACTAGGAGTTTGGGACTGACATTTATTTAAAATAGATATACAGTCTGGACCTACTGTATAGCACAGGGGATTTTGCTCAATACTCTGTAGTAACTTAAATGGAAAATAACTAGAAAAAGAATACATACATGTGTACATATAACTGAACCACTTTTTGTACACCTGAAATTAACACATCATTGTTAATCAGCTATATTCTAACATAAAACAAAAATTAGAAACAAAGCTTCGAAAAATTGATATATATCCAGTTGTAAAGTTGGAGCATGTCCAGTAGGACTCCTTTATCAGACTGAGTGGTAATGTGGGGTTAGAGCTGAGCAGACCTTGAAGCACAAATAAGATACATGTAGAGCTTCCTCTTAGAGGATGCCTGTTCCTTTAACCCACAGCTTTGCCTGCATCAGGTTGCCTGGGGTGAATCAGTCCAAGGTGCACTGATGAGGCATTGTGGTCTCCTCAGCTGTGGTCTGCACAACAGTGGAGGAGGGAACTATTCCTGGCAGATAGAGACTCATACTTTGTCCGCATTTGCTAGAAAGAGAGACCCTTGAAGGCATGGATCTATCCCAGTTCACAGGATGCTGCAATTAGTTTGGCTGAATGGTCAGGACCTTAAAAGACACACAATTGAAGGAGAGAAATAAAGAGGTATGGGGAAGAGTTAGATAGACCTCTCAAAGTGGGTTTGGGATGGGAGAACATTCTATCCTGTGTGAATGCTGACCTAAAGGCTCTCCCTGCAGTGAATTCACTTGACCAACAAATGTAAGAGAAGATAATATCTAAATGAAAAATGAACATAGGAAAATGTGCCCAACTTTATTAGTCAGCAGGAAAATGCGAATTAAAACTCCAGTAAATTCCCACTCAACACTTCACAGAATAGCTAAAACTAAGATCAAGAATACAGTCAAAGTTTCACGTGTCACATGTTGGCAAGTGTGGAGTAACCAGGATTTACAATGTTGAACCAACAAACTGCTTCAGTTATATTATATATATATATATATATATATATATATATGTATAATTTTCATAGCCTTTTCCTTTATGATTTATTACAGGGTATTGAACCCTGTGCTATAAAACAGTACCTTTTATTTATCCACCCTACATATAATAGCTTGCATCTGTTAGTCCAAAACTTCCAATATCCCTCTGCACTCCTACCCAGCAACACAAGTCTATTCTCTATGTCTGTGAGTCTGTTTCTGTCTCATAGATAAGTTCATTTGTATCACACTTCAGATTCTACATATAAGTGATACAATGTTTGGTTTTTCTCGCTCTGACTTCCTCTGCTTAGTATGAGCTCTAGGTCCATCAAGATGGCATTTTGAATTAGAAAAAGCATTACTGACTGCAATGGATTGAAAAGTATCAGATATACAAGATTCTTGAATTCATAATGATAAGACTAATATCAAAGTCCACTGATTGCTACTGGGCACCAGTAATAATTAATTATTAAAGCAAAAATAATTAATTATTTTAATGATTTGGGTTGTAGGGAAAGATTGAAGGCAGGAGGAGAAGGGGATGACAGAGGATGAGATGGTTGGATAGCCTCACCAACTCAATGGACATGGGTTTGAGTAAGCTCTGGGAGCTGGCGACAGACAGGGAAGCCTGGCTTGCTGCAGTCCATGGGGTTGCAGAGAGTCAGACGCAACTGAGTGACAGAACTGAACTGAACTGATAGGAGCCAAGCTTTCTACCTCTTGTCACTTGCCACTGGGATACTCCTATTATGTGTTGGGATCAGTCTGGGTCCAGGAGGTTCACAGTGAATAAATATATCTACCTTCTTAAGTTAGTTTGGCTGGGCAGCCTGCATGATACCCAGCTTTGGAGATCTAGATCCTTGAAGGCTACATTTTTCAGCTGGCTACTTCAGCTCTTTTAGCTCTTCATCTAGGATTGCTGGACAGTCATCCCTTTCTAATCTAATTAAAGTCAGTGAAGTTGTAATTCACTGGACATGTAAAATGCCTTGTCACCTTTGAATACCCAACTATAGATGCCCAAGTATTCCTCAAGTCACTAATCAGTGGCCAAGCAAAATGGGTTCCTTTTCTTGGAATTGGTCAGTTAGCAATGGGGCTGTGAGTGGAGGGTAGGGTGAATGCCTCTCACTCCTTACCTTGTCCTTGTAACTCCCAGAAAGGGATAGAAGGAAAGCAATAGAAGAAGGTTTGAACAAGTGTGAAAAATTCTTCAAGGATTTATTTCTAGGATATTCCCCAGGAGGTTGATACCCACTCACCCACCAATCGTTATTTCACTTATTTTTAGAAGGTGGAGTCTTCTATACTTTTTTTTAGTTCTTTCAAATGTCCTTCTAACAATTTAAAAATAGACCATTTAGATAATGGCCCAGAATTTAGTCGAGAGATAGGGCCATGTGTTAAAAACTTAATGACTTACTTTTATGACTTTGGATAAGTTTATGTTGTCTCTGTTTTTTTCTCATGGATAAATTGTATATTAATACATGAACTATGTTTTAAATAAATGTAAAAGTTATCTTGCTTAGAAAACTTTTTAAACTCTCTCGGGAAATAGCTGGAAATAAACAGACGTTTCAAATATCTTCACACTCTCAGAATTTATCAGCTGAAAGATATGTCAACCCAAACACAATAGTTAATGTTCTTCTCTCACGTGGAGAGTCCCTATTGCTTCTACTTTGTGTGCAGTCACATTAGTCTTAAGCCTTATGTGGAATTACGCTCTTTTAATTAAGCATATCACTTGATGCTTTCTAGCCTTAAATATGAAGATGATAAAGCATTTTATAGTGGTCAATGAATTAAGCACTCTGGGGGCTTTTTCAGACATGAGTAGAAAAGCTAACTATCCAATTAGCCTAGATATAGAGCTTAAAGATCTGCAGTACCCAGCCGAAAAATTGGGTCTCTGAAAAGTTTTCTCTCTGGAAAAGAGTGGAAAGTTGCTGAGCCAAGAAGAATCATTTGCAGTGCTAGAGTGGAAGTATGTACTTAAGCATTCATTCGACAAGTACTTATTATGCATCTACTCTATGCATTCGTCTAAGCACTAGAGACACAATAGTGACACAATCACTGGTCTTCTAGACCTCACACTCCGGGGGAGGAGAGAGAACAAATAGACAGGGTTCTTGATGAAGGCAGACTAGTATTTCAAATAAAATGTCCCACTGAATTTAGCTAAAGCCTCTGGACACACAAAAAATCTAGAAGGTATCAGAGTGCTAATAAGACAGTGAAGAATTATGGGGTCAAGATGAGGAGAGCAGGGGCACTGCTGAAGCTTGCCCCCTCAACCACTCTCTCCTGGATGGGGGCACAGTTGTGAACTCGACTGGGTGGTGGAGACTTTCAGGAGTGTCATGGGCTAGGGCACAGTGACTAGACTGAGAAGACTTGAACACCATGAACCATCTTGACCTATAAACATACTTACAACAGTGCTTCTCTCCAAGCGCAGAATATGCATTCTTTACAAGTACATGTGGAAGAGTTACAAAAATTGATCACATGTTGGGCCACAAAGTAACACTCAATACATTTGAAAGGATTGAAGGCATGCAGAAATATGGCATTTTACCATAATGCATTTATGTTAGAAATTCATAGCAAAAAAGTAACTATTAATATCACAATATGCTTTGAAATAAAAGATGCATGTATAAATAATCCATGCATCAAAGAAAAACAGTGGGAATTAGAAATACTTTGACTCAAGTGATAATGAAACTACTTTATATAAAAATTTCTGGTATAGCAGTAAAACTGGAATTAAAAGAAAATTTTTAGCTTCAACTGCATATATTGGAAGCTTTAAAAAAACTGGAAAAAAATCAGTAAGCATTTGGTCTGTGCCAAGAATACAAAGAATAGAAAGAAGAAAGTCAGATTTAGAAGCAGAAATTGTGGCTATAGAAAACATATACACAATAGAGAGCATCAACTATAGTTAAAAACTATAAGACTTGATCAAAAAAATTAAAGAATGCAAAACTAACCTTTAGAATGCCAAGGAACACCTTGCTACAGATTCTCCCCACAGTAAAATGATTAGAGGATGTTGCGAATAACTTAGTGACAACATATTTTGATGAAATGGATAACCTGGAGCAGGATCAGCCGCTCAGTCGTGTCAGACTCTTTGCGACCCTATGGACTGTAGCTCACCAGGCTCCTCTTTCCATGAGATCCTCCAGGCAAGAATACTGGAGTGGGTTGCCATTTCCTTCTCCAAATCTAGAGAAAACAGTTTACAAAAACTAATTATAAGAAGAAATAGAAAAGCTGCATACTGCTGTATTTATTAAAGTAATCAAATTTGTACTCAAAAGTTGCTTTCAAAGAAAACCCTAGGTCATTGACAATATGTCTTCCTTGACCAAACTTTCTTCAGGCCCCTTTTGTCAACTCGACCTCAGTCTCTGGACAGACTTGTTCTTTGTGTCTTTGCGTCACCTGATTTTTAGCATAAATCTTGCTCAGTCAGTTTAGGTTGAAGCCTCATACTTCCCTCCCCCCTGGGTCTGATCACCTGGCCTACCTTCAGCAAGAATCCTGCTAAGTCAGTCTGGCAAGAATTCCCCTGACCTTTGATACCACCTCAGTAATTTTTTATCCACTGACCCCCACCAAGCTCCTTGTTTATAAATCCCTACTTGTCCAGGCTGTATTCAGATTTGAGTCAAGTTATATACTGAGGTATCCTCTCCCCTACTGCAATAGTTCATGAACAAAATCTGCTTTCACTGTTATTTTATGATAACTTCCAGATGGCTTTGACTTTCTTTAATACCACTAATACCTTGCTTTTGTGAGAGCGTTCTTTTTCCTCGTTTAGCTCTCATGCACCTCAAATCTTCATGAAAACCAATATTAATCTACCCTTAATATTCTTTCAAGAAAGTGGGGTGACATACTTTTTAGTGCTGGTCAGGAAAATTAGAAGTCTCACTTTGATTTTTTCTGAAACCTTAATAGAGGCTCCAAACTGTAGAAAATAGCCTCTTCAACTTAGGTCTCTTAATTTTACCATAACTGTAGGCTTAATCCTCACTGTAACCCAATGAGAGTTACTATCTTTTTAAAATTAGATGAAGAAACGATGACTGAGAGTAGTTAAGTCATTGTTTTGCCACAGAATTATTGAAGCCAGCTTGTAAAATGTAGGTCGTTCTGAAACAACACAACCTTTTCCCTCTTTGTCCTATTGCATCTTATTTTGCAAGTCAAGGTTGAATGATACAAACACAATGAAAGAAAACTCAGCAAAACCCTCAAGCATTGTGCTTCATTGGGAAGTAGACAGGGGCCTTATTGGAACACCTTGGGTTCTTCCACTTGTTAGTTATGACCTTGATTGATTTACTTCACTTCTTTGTGCCTTATATTTTTAAATCTGATGAGATGCTCATTGTAATACCTACCACACAAGAATATTATGGTGAGAGTTAAATGTAATTATATATGAAAGCATTTATATAATTACCACCTGATGCTTAATAAGTACTTTAGATTTTTCTGATCAGAATGAGATGACTCAACATAGCAGACAGATCTAAGCTTAGCATATTTCCTCATACTGTGCTTTTATCCACTTATAAAAAGACTGAGTGCCATTTTCTAAGATATAGGTATTTCTTGCTCTTTTAAAATAATCTCTTAAACCTGATCTGACTCCCAAGGAAAGTTCATCTCCTTTTTAATTTTGACATTACTATGGGCACTAGATGCTAACATGATAAGTATCTTTGAAGTAAATATTTCAAATAGGATTTTATTGCTTTAATAAACTGTTTTCCCTCTTCTCTACTTTCTCATTTTGATCAGCAATGCAAGAAAACACCTAGATGGAATTGTCAAGTCTCATCCATCATAAAAAATGAAGTCAGAAATCTGAATAAGAATCTCCAGGCACTTCCAGTAAATCAATTGTTTCTTTAATATTACCTCTGTGCTATTTTCTTTTCTAAGATCTTCCAAATTTAATGCATACATGCTCCCCCCAAATGACAAGAAAATAGTGAACTTTACTGGATTCAGGATGAGGTAGGAAGCCATTGTTCTATTCATGCATAATGGTATTCAAAGTATTCATGGGTACAAGGCATTAAAAATGAAATAACTCTAGCTGATGATTAATTGAGTGGGGAATTTTTTCAATTGAGTTTTAAGTGTGAAATAATGAACTTCTAGCCTTTCAACTTTAAGGATTCTTAAAGTAGAAGAGAACTGCAGGGTTTTTTGTATCCTCATAAAAACATTTAAAAAAATATGATTCTCCCTTATTAGCCCTGAATAATAGGTCAGAGTAGATTAGCAGTAATTCAGGTTTATTTTTGCCCTGTATAAACTTTAGAGAGATATATGTAAAGCAGTGAAGAAAAGGCCAACTTTTAGTTGAGGAAGTCTTCTTTGAGGCCCCAGCTCTGTGGCATCCCACTCCAGTACTCTTGCCTGGAAAATCCCATGGACTGAGGAGCCTGGTGGGCTGCAGTCCAGGGGGTTGCTAAGAGTCGGACACGACTGAGTGACTTCACTTTCACTTTTCACTTCCATGCATTGGAGAAGGAAATGGCAACCCACTCCAGTGTTCTTACCTAGAGAATCCTAGGGACGAGGGAGCCTGGTGGGCTGCTGTCTATGTGGTCGCACAGAGTTGGACACGATTGAAGCGACTTAGCAGCAGCAGCATAATTTAAGCATGCTATGTCTCAGTTTCCTTACTTTGTTGTTGTAGTTCAGTTGCTCAGTCATGTCTGACTCTTGGCGACCCCATGGACAGCAGCATGCTGGGCTTCCCTGTCCTTTACTATCTCCTGGAGTTTGCTCAAGCTCATGTCCATTGAAATCAATGATGTCATCCAATCATCTTATCTTCTGTCACCCTCTACTTTTCCTGCCTTCAATCTTTCCCAGCATCAGAGTCTTTTCCTATGAGTTGGCTCTTCCAATCAAGTGGCCAAGTATTGGTGCTTCAGCTTCAGTATCAGTCCCTTTGATACTGAAAAAATCAGGACTGATTTTTTTTAGGATGGACTGGTTTGATCTCCTTGCAGTTCAAGGGACTCTCAAGAGTCTTTTCCAGCATCACAGGTCAAAAGCATCAATTCTTTGGTACTCAGTCTTCTTTATGGTCCAACTCTCACATCCATACATGACTACTGGAAAAGCCATAGACTTATGGGCTTAATGTAAATACTGGTACAATGTCAATGACAGTGTCTGCTATGGGCTCCACAGTTCATCTACATAGCCTGCAGTCTTTTCACCAAACATCATGCTTTGGAAGCTGGATAGAATACAATCTTAGAAATGGTGGTACCTCTAGGCCCTCAAATGCTCTCTTTGAAAATGAAATCTGTATTGTAAAGTCCCGTGGTTATAGGTTGCATAATAAACTGAGTTGAAGGTATCCTACAGATCAAATGAAATTTCTATTATTTTATTTCTTTTCCTTTGTTCCTCTTTTCTCCTTGAAGAAAGCATAAGAAAGTAATTATGTTTATTAGAAGTCCAGATATTTAGTTTCTAAAATCCTAAGAGTTTTAAAAATTACATTTTGAATATCTTTACCTTCAAAGGTAAATAAATTAATAATATTTAGGTTTTGATAAGTTAAGTAGACATGTTAACACCTTTAGCTAGTGCTCTAGATAAGCATACACACACAAAATAGAAATAGAGTACATTACTTTCAAACTAGTTGAAGAAAAAAAGAGAAGAGGTAAAAGTATCAGTTTGAAAGCAGAAAGCACAATAAAAATATGGAAAAGGATTCATAAAAAATAAGAAATAAAGTGGGTTATAGAATACATTAGCAACTGTAATATAAATAAGTAGATTAGATTCTATTAGTTCAGTTCAGTTGCTCAGTCGTGTCTGACTCTTTGCGACCCCATGAATTGCAGCACGCCAGGCCTCCCTGTCCATCACCAACTCCCGGAGTTCACTCAAACTCACGTCCATTGAGTTGGTGATGCCACCCAGCCATCTTATCCTCTGTCATCCCTTTCTCCTCCTGCCCCCAACTCCTCCCAGCATCAAAGTCTTTTCCAATGAGTCGACTCTTCACATGAAGTGGCCAAAGTATTGGAGTTTCAGCTTTAGCATCATTCCTTCCAAAGAACACCCAGGACTGATCTCCTTTAGGATGGACTGGTTGGATCTCCTTGCAGTCCAAGGGACTCCAAGAGTCTTCTCCAACACCGCAGTTCAAAAGCATCAATTCTTTGGTGCTCAGCTTTCTTCACAGTCCAACTCTCACATCCATACATGACCACTGGAAAAACCATAGCCTTGACTAGGCGGACCTTTGTTGGCAAAGAGTTAAAGATCATTAGATCAATAAATTAAAATCCTGCTATTAATACATATAATTTACAAGTACCCATCTGTATCATTTGGAGACAATTTGAAAATCAAAGAATATCAAATTATATCCTGGAACAATACTAACAAATGCTAATCCTAATAAAGCTGAGATTGCTCCATTTAATCTTCAGTAAAAATATAATTTAAAGTAAGAAGTATTACTAGGAATAAAAAAGTCAATTTCACTTTGATAAAAACTCAGATGTCCTAGAAGATATAATAATCTAGACTTTTATATAGCTAATACCAGTCTGCAAACTATATAAAGTCAGAACTGACCAAGTACAAAGAAAATTAGCTAATCAATACCATGGTGAGAGATCTTTAGCACACAGAATTTAATGATTGAAATAATAAGTGTGCAAATGTATTAATGATGATATAGAATATTTATTTGAATAACCTAACTGATAAGTTTGCAACAGGGACTGCAAGCTACATACTTTTGTTTTAATACACAAGGTATATTTCAGAATATAATGCATAATGGGCTATAGGACACATTTTGAAAGATGGATTTCAGGGACTTCCCTGGTGATCCAGCAGCTGAGTCCTCCTTGCAATGCAGGAAACGCAGGTTTGACTCCTTGTCAAAGAACTAAGATCCCATATGCTGCAGAGCAACTAAGCCACGACTACTGAAGCAGCCCCCGCCCCCCTCTGAAGCCCTTACACCAGTGCACCAACCAAAACTACTGAATCTGTGCATGAAAACTAGAGACTCTGTGTGCCACAGCTAAGACCTCACATGACGCAGTGAAGACTCTGTGTGCCGCAACACAAGACCCCACACGGCGCAGTGAAGACTCTGTTGCCGCAACACAAGACCCCACACGGCGCAGAGAAGACTCTGTGTGCCGCAACACAAGACCCCACACGGCGCAGTGAAGACTCTGTGTGCCGCAACACAAGACCCCACACGGCGCAGTGAAGACTCTGTGTGCCACAGCTAAGACCTCACATGGCGCAGTGAAGACTCTGTGTGCCGCAACACAAGACCTCACATGGCGCAGTGAAGACTCTGTGTGCCACAGCTAAGGCCTGGCACGGACAAGCAAGTAGATAAAACTAGAAACGAGATGGAGTTCACATGCATTTCATTCTCCGACTCCAATGAAGCTGACACAGTAAGTACATATACATGTGTACAAGACAGAAGAATTCCATATATCAGATTTACAAATACACTCTTAACACAATAGTCAAGGAATCGTAAGTATAAAATGGAAAATATTTTGAACTGAATTATAATGATTTGCTGCATATTAAAATTTGGGGGATCTAGATAAAGTGATATTTTATTATCAATCAAATAAATTTATATTTTATTATCAATAAAACATTACTTTATTATACAAATAATGTTTGTATTATAAAAGAAGGAAGTTTCAAAATTAATGAGCTAGGTAGCTAACTGAATATACAAAAGAATAGTAAACGCAAAGACTGTTGAAAGAAGGAAATGATACAGATAACAGAGTGATACATGTAATAGAAAACAGATATTTAATAGAATATATCTACAAAACTGAAAGAATCAGTTGGAAAGACTGCAGTTGACAATATCTCTCAAGATTAATCAGGAAAAATGTGTGACTGCACAAGTAAGCAATTTTAGGAATAAAAAAGAGACAACTACAGAGAATTGGAAAACAAAATAATATGAGTAACTTTATGTCAATAAATTTGAAAGTTTTGATGAGAGAAGAACAAATTAAAATTTAAAACGAACACAAATGACTCAAAGAAAACCAGAAAGACTTAACAGTTATATACCCACAAAAGAAATGAAAAGAACAAATAAAAAGTTTACCTCATTGGAGTTATCAGAACCAGAGAATTCTTACATAGGAGTTCCATCAACATGCAACAAACAAATTATTACAATATTGCAAAACTATGCAGAATACACACAATGAAAGAATGTACTCAACTCATTATTTATGAGGCTAGAATTATCTTGTTGTGAAACCCAATCTAGGACAGTACAAAGAAAAAAAATTATAGGCCAATATCATTTATGAACACGAATGCAAAAATCCTAAAAATATTAAGAAACTGATTATTGCATAAAAAATTGACACATTATTACTAATTGGGGGTTATTCTAATATTGCACAGTTGGTTTGACACTATAAATAATTTAATTCACAACATTAGCACGTTAAAGGAAAAGAATCTGATTATCTCAATAAAGGCAAGAAAATAATTGATTAAAATTCAATGTACATTTATGGGAAAACCTCTTAAGACATTAGCAAGAGAGTCAATATATTCAGTGTAATAGAAGATGACTACAGAAAAGCTATGGGGAATATTGTACTTACTAGTAAAATATTAATAGCATTCCACTTGAGATCAGGTTAATGAGTTGTCAACCATCCCCACTCCCATTCAATATTGTGCTGGAAGTTCAAATTAGTTTAGTAAAGCAAGCAAGCAACCAACCAGCCAACAACAACCAAAGGAAAAAAAAAACAAACAACCCACAACAAAAAAACAGCCCAAGAAACAAAAATACCAAAACCACAAATGAAGGAATTAACATTGGAAAAGGGATAAATAAAATTATCATTACATATCTATGAATAAGTTTAAAGAGGTGAAAGACTTGTATACTGAAAACTATAAGACACTGATGGAAGAAATTAGAGAAGACATAAATAAATGGAAAGATATCCAATGTTTATGAACTGGAAAAGTTTAATATCTTTAAAATATTAATTTTTTTAATCAGCCAAAAAAAGCAGTCCAATTAAAAAATAGATACAGGATCTGAATGGACATTTTTCCAAAGAAGACCTATGAATGACTAACAGGCATGTAAGAACATTCTCGACATTAATCACCTAGGAAATGAAAATCATAACAGTGAGATATTATCTTACACCTGTTAGAATGACTATTATTAAAAAGACAAGAGATAACAAGCACTGATGAGCATATGGAGAAAAGGGAACTCTTGTACACTGCTGATGGGAATGTAAATTGGTGCAGCCATGATGGAAAACAGTATAGAGGCTGTCAGAAAATTAAAAATAGGGCTACTGTCCAATCCTGCAATTCCATTTCTGAGTATTAGTCCAAAGAAAACTAAAATGCTAACTCAAAAAAAATGTACACACCCCTATGTTCATTGCAGCATTATTTACAATAGCCAAGATATGGAAAATAAATTAAGTGCATATCAATGGATGAATGGATAATAAGGTCACTCCCTATACCTACAATTTTTATACATAATTTTCAATTAGCATTATATACAATGAAATATTATTCAGTTATAAATGAAATCTAAATAAAGATATCATTATTCACAGGTGATATGGGTGTAAGTATAAACAAAACAATCTATATGTAAGTTATTAGGATGATAAAAGAGTTTAACAAAGTGCCTAGATATAAAAACATCAATTGTATTTTTATACACTTGGCAGAAAATTTTATTAAAAACTAATTTTTAAAGATAATATTTAAAATAGCATTATAATATAAAACACTTTGGAATAAATCTGACAAAATATAAGCAAGAGTTTCATGGAGAAATTCATAAAACTATTACTATTACCTCAAATATAAATAAATGAGATACAAAATACAAATTTTGAACAAAGCCAATTGATTTATAGACTAGTCTATAGTGATGAATAAATGATCTATAGAGAATGCAGTTCCAAAAATCTCAACAGGTGCTTGGGTGGAATTTGATGAGCTGATCCTTATATAGAATTGAAGAAGTCCCCAAAGGATCAAAACACTCTTAAAGAAGTACAGCTTGGAAATACTTATCTTACCAGATGAAAGAAAACTCATACCAAATTAGATAATGTGGTACTGGTGCAGTGATAGGTGAAAAGACCAATGTAATATATTGTTGTACAGTTGCTCAGTTGTGTCCGGCTCCTTGCACATGGACTGCAGCCTGCCAGGCTTATCTGTCCTTCTCTATCTCCCGGAGCTTGCTCAAACTCACATCCATTGAGTCCGTGATGCCATCCAACTGTCTCATCCTCTGTCGTCCCCTTCTCCTCCTGCCTTCAATCTTTCCCAGCATCAGGGTCTTTTCCAATGAGTCAGTTCTTCACATCAGGTAGCCAAAGTACTGGAGTTTCAGCTTCAGCATCAGTTCTTCCAAAGAATATTCAGGGTTGATTTCCTTTAGGTTTGATTGGTTTGATCTCCTTAATAAATTATAATCTCATACATATGGAATTCCCACATGTATATGGAAACTTAATTTTTTTTAAAGCTAATTTTTTTGGTTAAGAAATAAAAGACTTTTAAAAATGGTGTTGAAGCAATTGGAAAATATATACAAAATTAAGGATATACGTGAAAGAAAAAACTAAAAATGTTTTTACAAGACCACATGAGAGTGTATATTTATAACCCCCAGGGTAGTGAAAAATCTCTTAAATAGGGCACAACAAGCACAAATCATAAACAAAGTTATAAATTTCACTAAGTTAGGATTAAGAACCTCTGTTCATCAGTTGATGCTTTAAAACAAAAAATATAATCTACAAAAGGGAAAATACATTTGGAGCAAACAAAACCATCAGAGGGTTATAATTTGACTCAACAGATTCAATACCAGCATGACAACTTAACAGAAATATGGGTCAGAGATATGAATAAACATTTCACAGAAGAAAAGAAAAACCATGAATGGCACATAAACACATGTTTAGATTCATTAGTAATCATGGAGATGCAAGTTAAATCACAATGAGATATTTTTCATGGGTTTGCAATTTTAAGGCAAGGATGTGGAGCGATGTGGGTTCTGAAGCACCCTTTATGTGAGAAAGTTTGGGAGAGATTTGGGCGACTCTTGCACTCATTTCGGGAGACAAGGCCAAAACTGTAAAGTGAGGAAAACTAGAGGCGGCTCAGAAATCCAATGGACTTTCCTGGTGGTTCAGATGGTAAAGTATCTGCCTGCACTGTGAGAGACCTGGGTTCAATCCCTGGGTTGGGAAGATCCCCTGGAGAAGGGCATGGCAACCCGCTGCATTATTGTTGCCTGGACAATCCCCATGGACAGAGGATCCTGGCGGGCTACAGTCCATGGGGTTGTACTGAGTCAGACACCACTGAGCAACTAAGCACAGCACACAGTACAGAGATCCAACGCTAGTAAAATGAATAAATAATAGGGGTACATTCACACACTGGAATAATAGAGAATCATGAACAATAATTAAGGAGAAGTATTAAACAGCATGACAAATGACTCTCAGTAGCCACAAACTCAAGGGAAGCACTAAAAACATCTCTGGAGAAACTTCAGAAGATGCCAGTTTTGTTGCTCTCATCATCTTGAAGTTATGTTGCCGAATAATCACACAACTGTAGTGAATTTTTGTAAAGACAACTATAATTCACTATTTAACATTCATTTATTGGAAGTGAGAAACTAAAGAAAGTTAAGGCATAAGGATTACTGTAACAATAAAGCTTTCTTGCACCTCAAGGCATATTTTCTTTTTTTTTTCCTTCGAGCATTATATGCCCTTCTTAAATACAGTGGCTATTCTAATTATTAAACGTAGTATTAGAATGTTGGACTATTTTCAGTATTATTTTAAACAGTAAAGTGTATGGATGAAATGATAGGGATAAATCAAGTTGTAGAAAAATATATATAACATGACTATTTATACAATGTTCAACACCATGTATACTAAACAATAATCTCTCACGGATGTAAAACATATGTGTCATAACTCCAGCAAAGGAGTTATACACTCAGAAGACTGCTTACCTCCAAGCAGAGAGAATCAGAATGGGGTTGGGGAGTGGCTTGAAAGAACCCTCTCATGTAAGGTTGCCACCCTTTCAGTTAAACTTAGTCTTGGGCACACAAGTATTTGCATCACTGTTCATCATAATTCACATGCCTTTTATATTCTTTTCTATCTAGTCAATATTTGGTAAAATAATGAAAACAAAACTAAAGCAGACGCACCGTTTTGAAGTGGCTGAACGAATCTTGACTGTCATTTAGGATGGATGTCTGCAGGTGTAATTCACCAGAGCCTTGGCTCATGTTGCCTGGGGTTATATTCTGAGTGACCTCAGATCATCAGAATGGAATGGGACTTCAGGCTCCTAGCTGTGTCTCTGAGAGTTCTTAATCCCATTTCAATTATGAGATGCCCTTCGGCACTCATTAGCAAGAGCTTGACTCTACACTGTCATTTCCATGTGGTCCTGGAGGAAGAGGTGCTTTGTGTAGAATCTATATCCACATGTGTTGCTATGGGATCCACCTGTCCTCCAGACATGTGGGGATTGATTGTATCTTGGAACTTCCCACCTGCCAGTTCTGACCTTGTGTCTTTCTATTTTTGGGGTAGCCAAGGGCTCTCATCTTTCCAGTCAAGCCTTGAAAGTAACTTGAAGGGGGAGTGGATCTCTTTCATATCTCATTTTGTCTTTTAACCTAGAAATTATAAAACAACAGCAAGTAAAAATCAGGAAAGAGCTCCCAGAAACAGAGATTAAATGAGATGAAATAATCCTAAACATCACTAATGAGGGCAGACAGAGCTTAGTTCTAAAATTTTCACATGAAGTGGTGTAAGAGCATTTGTTTGGGTGGCAGTCCTGGTTCCTATTTTTCTGTTCTGCTGCAAATCACAGCTGTTTAATCGTAGAAAGGCCACAAACTCTCGGCATCAAAATTTCTTTACCTTGTGAACATTTATTGTCAACCTGTCATTTTACTTATTTTTTAAAGAGTGTTTTTGATGTAGACTACTTTTTAAAGTCTTCATTAAATTTAGGACAATATTGCCTTTTTTTATGTTTCCGTTTTTTTGGCCTGTAGGCACATGGGATCTTAGCTCTCTGGCTGAGGATTGAACTTGCACCTCTGAATTGGAAGGGGAAGTTTGAACCACTGGACCACCAGGGAGCTTTCCAATGCATCATTTAGAAGAACATAGCTCTTATCCTTAAAATAACTCTGAAGATACAGGAATTATTGTTCCTGTCTTATTAATAAGGCAACTGAGGCTCAGGTTAGTTAAGTGTTTCAAGGTCAAGCAGCTTTAAACAAAAAAGACAGAACTTAAGCCCTTTCCCTCTGGCACCCCAGTCAGACTGGTTCTTTCCATTTTGTTTTCTTTCCTAAGAGCCACGAAAGAGAGGGCTTTGGGATAAATCATTGCCCTCCATGGTTCCTCACAGATCTAAGTATTTATCGTGCTTGTTTTTCTCCTCATTTGACACTAATTAGCACCAATGTTGTAAATCTTTTATACCACGCTGTATTAGTAGCTGGAGGGAAGAACAGAACCATGGTCCCTGGCACTTTTCCCCTGCACAGGTCTGTTTCCACACTCAGTTATAAACAATCAACTCAGTTGTTTTCAGCTACCTCTTAAAGGAGATTAAAACAGTTTGTCAATTATTCTGGTCATCAGGAAGAAAGTCTGTTGTTGTGTTGTTGTTAAGTCACTAAGTCATGTCCGACTCTTTGCAACCCCATGGACTGCAGCGTGCCAGTATTCCTGCCTTTCAGTATCTCCTGGAATTTACTCAAACTCATGTCTATTGAGTTGGTGACGCCATCCAACCATCTCATCCTCTGTTGCCCCCTTTTCCTCCAGCCCTCAATCTTTTCCAGCATCAGGGTCTTTTCCCATGAATCACAAGCAGAGCTGGACATAACTTAGCTACTAAACAACAATGAAGAAAGTCTAGTATTCCTAAATTGAGAAAGATTTTTATTTCACAGTTTTGGGGTAAAGGAAACACTCTGGGAGATAAAGTTTGATCACTGAAGAGCTGATATCTTGAAGAAATGTCAATATCTAATTAAGACAGGTGAACACATCATGTGAAATTAAGATTTTTCCTTTGTGTCAAATTTTATTTGCACACCCTTTGTTTTGGAAAGTCAGGGTTTGTGAGAGAGTAGGTAATAAAAGGTAAGGGAGCCCACCTCAGAAATTTTTTGTTTCTCTCAGACTGGCAACCTGGTCATGTAGAGTGCACTACAGAAAAACTTTTTTGTCTTGATTTTTAAAAAGATTTATTTTTCTGGAATCTTTATATTCACATACACACACAAACACTCAGTCCTAGTCTTGGCTGGACTTCTCAGTTCACCCACATCTTCATTTGATTTGTTTAAATTTTGTTTAAATTTTAAGGAGGGATCACTTGTTCAGAAGTGCTCTTACTTTTCTGCTGGATGGAAAATAGCCACTCTTCATCTGTCTCAGAGAGACAAAGAAAGAAGAATCAATTAAAAAAAAATATAGCTCTTGGGAAAAAATGTAACCCCTTTCCACTGAAACATGGATGTCTGCTTGTACTTCTAATGGAGCAACTAACAACTTAAATGGAGAGTATGTTTTGGAAACAAAGAGTCCAAACTCATACTCCAGTTCTGTGACCACAACTTTCACCTCAACTCTCTGTTTCTCCCTTTGTGTTTGTAACATGGATAAGCTCATGTCTACCTTCCAGGACTTTTTCCAAGGCTGGATTGAGAAAATGTTTAGACAATGTTTGCAAAGTGCTTGCCATGTGAGAAGCACCCTTTAAAGCGTTGCTGTTATTATCATTATTATTTTTGTATTACTATTACTGAAATGCACCCTTCTCTAAGGGATGGTGTTGTACATCTTAATATCACCTCTAGGAGAACACTGAGGATATGGGTTGCAAAACTCCTCTGGTGTAGACATTTTTAAGGAAGGGTTAGGTATGACTCTATATTATACAATAGATGTCAGGAATGCCAGAGACCTGTGATCAGCCATCCCTCCACTTTTCTACTCTGTGCTTTAATATTAGCTTTTGCATCAATTCAGACAGAAGCATTGACCGGGTTTTCTTTTCTGCTAATTTCATTGCAATACCTGGATGAAGCCCTTTGTCAAGTCTGTGTGATCTAAGTCATTCTTTCTTTTGAATTGAACTAGAGGAGTTAAGGGTCATAGAACTCATGTTATGCCTATAATCTACTCTGTCATTGTATTTTCTCCAAATAATCTATTTTTTTTTCCATTGTGAAATGGACTGATTTATAATCATATTCTCTAAGAAAGTGGGAGATGGACATATTTGAAAGAGAAGAGGCAAAAAAGATTTGAATGATAAGTAAATATATTTTTATATATACAAACACATTGTATGTCTGTAAAGTGTTTTTTAATACCTTAAATATCATAGAAAGCAATCATCCTAAAAATAATACTTATAAATTTTTTAATGGCATATACTAGTTCAGTTCAGTCTCTCAGTCATGTTTGACTCTTTGCGACCCCATGAATCGCAGCACGCCAGGCATCACCATCTCCCGGAGTTCACTCAGACTCACGTCCATTGAGTCAGTGATGCCATCCAGCCATCTCATCCTCTGTCGTCCCCTTCTCCTCCTGCCCCCAATCCCCCCCAGCATCAGTCTTTTCCAATGAGTCAACTCTTCGCATGAGGTGGCCAGACTACTGGAGTTTCAGCTTTCGCATCATTCCTTCCAAAGAAATCCCAGGGCTGATCTCCTTCAGAATGGACTAGTTGGATCTCCTTGCAGTCCAAGGGACTCTCAAAACTCTTCTCCAACACCACAGTTTCAAAGCATCAATTCTTTGGCGCTCAGCCTTCTTCACAGTCCAACTCTCACATCCATACATGACCACAGGAAAAACCATAGCCTTGACTAGACGGACCTTAGTTGGCAAAGTAATGTCTCTGCTTTTGAATATGCTATCTAGATTGGTCATAACTTTTCTTCCAAGGAGTGTCTTTTAATTTCATAGCTGCAGTCACCATCCGCAGTGATTTTGGAGCCCAAAATATAAAGTCTGACACTGTTTCCACTGTTTCCCCATCTACCTCCCATGAAGTGATGGGACCAGATGCCATGATCTTCATTTTCTGAATGTTGAGCTTTAAGCCAACTTTTTCACTCTCTTCTTTCACTTTCATCAAGAGGCTTTTTAGTTCCTCTTCACTTTCTGCCATAAGGGTGGTGTCATCTGCATATCTGAGGTTATTGGTATTTCTCCCGGCAATCTTGATTCCAGCTTGTGTTTCTTCCAGTCCAGTGTTTCTCATGATGAACTCTGCAGAGATGTTAAATAAGCGTGGTGACAATATACAGCCTTGACGTACTCCTTTTCCTATTTGGAACCAGTCTGTTGTTCCATGTCCAGTTCTAACTGTTGCTTCTTGACCTGCATACAGATTTCTCAAGAGGCAGGTCAGGTGGTCTGGTATTCCCATCTCTTTCAGAATTGTCCACAGTTTCTTGTGATCCACACAGTCAGAGGCTTTGGCATAGTCAATAAAGCAGAAATAGATGTTTTTCTGGAACTCTCTTGCTTTTTCCATGAACCAGCAGATGTTGGCAATTTGATCTCTGGTTCCTCTGCCTTTTCTAAAACCAGCTTGAACATCTGGAAGTTCACTGTTCACATATTGCTGAAGCCTGGCTTGGAGAATTTTGAACATTACTCTACTAGCGTGTGAGATGAGTGCAATTGTGCGATAGTTTGAGCATCCTTTGGCATTGCCTTTCTTTTTTAAATTATGTACTTAATATTCATTAAATTTTATCATTGTCAGATTAAGTACATTCACTTATTTTATTAATTGCTATTATTTATTAATACTTAATTATTAAATTACTTAGTGAACTTTTAGGTAAAACTAAAGAAGGAAAGAAGTATTTACTAGTGACTGCATTTCAGAAGGAAGCTAAGCACAGAGGGAAAAACGGTTACAGCAGTAAAGAGAAAAGCTAAATGAAATGCTATCCCATTCAATTTTATTTAATTCAACAAGCATTGTCTAAGTGGCTACAGAAAACATGTAAATGTAATACTTGGTTTTCAGATGGATCTAGTCCAGAAGAGGAAGCAAAAATATAAAACAGTAGGTTAAAATATTAGTGGCAAAGGCAGTCATAGAGAGACTTCTACTGTTGCCTTTACAAGATAAGAAGCTACTGGGATTAACATATATACACTTCTATATCTAAAATAGACAGCCAACAAGGACATGCTGTACAGCACAGGGAACTATACTCAATATTATGTTATAGCCTACAAGGGAAAGGAATCTGAAAAAGAATATATATATGTATGTATGTATATATATATAAAACTGAATCAGTATGCTGTATACCTGAGATTTACATGATATTATAAGTTAACTATACTTCAATCAAAAATAAGAAGCAGATTTCGGAGCACCAGAAAATAAAGTCTGACACTGTTTCCACTGTTTCCCCATCTATTTCCCATGGAGTGATGGGACAGATACCATGATCTTCGTTTTCTGAATGTTGAGCTTTAAGCCAACTTTTTCCATTCTCCTCTTTCACTTTCATCAAGAAGCTTGTTAGTTCCTCTTCACTTTCTGCCATAAGGGTGGTGTCATCTGCATATCTGAGGTTATTGGTATTTCTCCCGGAAATCTTGATTCCAGCTTGTGTTTCTTCCAGTCCGGTGTTTCTCATGATGTACTCTGCATAGAAGTTAAATAAGCAGGGTGACAATATACAGCCTTGACGTACTCCTTTTCCTGTTTGGAACCAGTCTGTTGTTCCATGTCCAGTTCGAACTGTTGCTTCCTGACCTGCATACAGATTTCTCAAGAGGCAGATTAGGTGGTCTGGTATTCCCATCTCTTTCAGAATTGTCCACAGTTTCTTGTGATCCACACAGTCAAAGGCTTTGGCACAGTCAATAAAGCAGAAATAGATGTTTTTCTGGAACTCTCTTGCTTTTTCCATGATCCAGCAGATGTTGGCAATTAGATCTCTGGTTCCTCTGCCTTTTCTAAAACCAGCTTGAACATCAGGAAGTTCATGTTTCACGTATTGCTAAACCCTGGCTTGGAGAATTTTGACCTTTACTTTACTAGCATGTGAGATGAGTGCAATTGTGTGGTAATTTGAGCATTCTCTGGCATTGCCTTTCTTTGGAATTGGAATGAAAACTGACTTTTTCCAGTCCTGTGGCCACTGTTGAGTTTTCCAAATTTGCTGGCATATTGAGTGCAGCACTTTCACAGCATCACCTTTCAGGATTTGGAACAGCTCAACTGGAATTCCATCACCTCCACTAGCTTTGTTCGTAGCGATGCTTTCTAAGGCCCACTTGACTTCACATTCCAGGATGTCTGGCTCTAGGTGAGTGATCACACTATCGTGATTATCTGGGTAGTGAAGATCTTTTTCGTACAATTCTTCTGTGTATTCTTGCCACCTCTTCTTAATATCTTCTGCTTCTGTTAGGTCCATACCATTTCTGTCCTTTATCAAGCCCATCTTTGCATGAAATGTTCCCTTGGTATCTCTAATTTTCTTGAAGAGATCTCTAGTTTTTCCCATTCTGTTCTTTTCCTCTATTTCTTTGCATTGATGGCTGAAGAAGGCTTTCTTATCTCTTCTTGCTATTCTTTGGAACTCTGCATTCAGATGCTTATATCTTTCCTTTTCTCCTTTGTTTTTGTCACTCTTCTTTTCACAGCTATTTGTAAGGCCTCCCCAGACAGCCATTTTGCTTTTTTGCATTTCTTTTCCATGGGAATGGTCTTGATCCTTGTCTCCTATACAGTGTCACGAACCTCATTCCATAGTTCATCAGGCACTCTATCTATCAGATCTAGGCCCTTAAATCTATTTCTCACTTCCACTGTATAATCATAAGGATTTGATTTAGGTCTTTCCTGAATGGTCTAGCGGTTTTCCCTACTTTCTTCAATTTAAGTCTGAATTTGGCAATAAAGAGTTCATGATCTGAGCCGCAGTCAGCTCCTGGTCTTGTTTTTGTTGACTGTATAGAGCTTCTCCATCTTTGGCTGCATAGAATATAATCAATCTGATTTCAGTGTTGACCATCTGCTGATGTCCATGTGTAGAGTCTTCTCTTGTGTTGTTGGCAGAGAGTGTTTGCTATGACCAGTGCATTTTCTTGGCAAAACTCTTTATTAGTCTTTGCCCTGCTTCATTCCTCATTCCAAGGCCAAATTTGCCTGTTACTCCAGGTGTTTCTTGGCTTCCTACTTTTGCATTCCAGTCCCCTATAATGAAAAGGACATCTTTTTTGGGTGTTAGTTCTAAAAGGTCTTGTAGGTTTTCATAGAACAGTTCAACTTCAGCTTCTTTTGCATTACTGGTTGTGGCATAGACTTGGATAACTGTGATATTGAATGGTTTGCCTTGGAAATGAACAGAGTTCATTCTTTCCTTTTTGAGATTGCATCCAAGTACTGCAGTTCAGACTTTTGTTGACCATGATGGCTACTCCATTTCTTCTGAGGGATTCCTGCCCGCAGTAGTAGATATAATGGTCATCTGAGTTAAATTCACCCATTCCAGTCCATTTTAGTTTGCTGATTCCGAGAATGTTGATGTTCACTCTTGCCATCTCTTGTTTGACCTCTTCCAGTTTGCCTTGATTCATGGATCTGACATTCCAGGTTCCTATGCAATATTGCTCTTTACAGCATTGGATCTTGCTTCTATCACCAGTCACATCCACAGCTTGGTATTGCTTTTTCTTTGGCTCCATCCATTCATTCTTTCTGGAGTTATTTCTCCGCTGATCTCCAGTAGTGTGTTGGGCACCTACTGACCTGGGGAGTTCCTCCTTCAGTATCTTGTCATTTTGAAGTCAAGCACATTTCAATTCCTAGCTTTTCTACCTCTCACTGAGTGGACGCCAGCGAGTCTCAGCATGGCATCCACGGACCTGCCATCTCACCAGTACATCTGAATCATACATATTCTGGGGTTCCAGCCCAGACTTCCTAAATAAGAAACACTCTGGGCAGAATCCAGCAATCTATTTTCTAACAAGCTCTTCAGGTCCTGTTGGTGCATTCTAGAGTGTGAGAACCACTGATATATGATATGGACTTGATAACTTACCTTTCAACGTAAGAATGAGAGTAACACATATATAGTGGTTGGCAGGCTCTAACGGCATAGTTTTTTATTACTTAGTCTTCATTCTTTTTACTATTAAAATTACTATTTTAATAAATATAAATAGTAAATATTTTAAAATTTGCTATTACTGTTCTTTTTACTATCTCAATAATATTAAAATAATCATTGTTATTCCTATAATTAACCAAGAATTATAACTATGTTTAATATTCATTTGCACTTCTTACAAACATAAATCTAAATTTGTTAAATGCATCATATTTCTTTGAAAGGAAGCATCACACTTGATGAGGCAAATGCCTTGTTATTCAAAAAGTGCCTTCTAGAAAACTCAATATATTGGGCAAGTGTTTAAGTTTCATTTAATTGGTGTGGAGTGCTGAACATTCATGGCATCCATGAATCCCTCTGGCTTTGTCACCTTTGATTTTTTATTTTTTTTAGTTTTTTATTTATTAAATTTTAAAATCTTTAATTCTTACATGCGTTCCCTAACATGAACCCCCCTCCCACCTCCCTCCCCATAACATCTCTCTGGGTCATCCCCATGCACCAGCCCCAAGCATGCTGCATCCTGCGTCAGACATAGACTGGCGATTCAATTCTTACATGATAGTATACATGTTAGAATGCCATTCTCCCAAATCATCCCACCCTCTCCCTCTCCCTCTGAGTCCAAAAGTCAGTTATACACAGTTGTGTCTTTTTTGCTGTCTTGCATACAGGGTCGTCATTGCCATCTTCCTAAATTCCATATATATGTGTTAGTATACTGTATTGGTGTTTTTCTTTCTGTCTTACTTCACTCTGTATAATCGGCTCCAGTTTCATCCATCTCATCAGAACTGATTCAAATGAGTTCTTTTGAACGGCTGAGTAATACTCCATTGTGTATATGTACCACAGCTTTCTTATCCATTCATCTGCTGATGGACATCTAGGTTGTTTCCATGTCCTGGCTATTATAAACAGTGTTGCGATGAACATTGGGGTACATGTGTCTCTTTCCATTCTGGTTTCCTCAGTGTGTATGCCCAGAAGTGGGATCGCTGGGTCATAAAGTAGTTCTATTTGCAATTTTTTAAGGAATCTCCACACTGTTCTCCATAGTGGCTGGACTAGTTTGCATTCCCACCAACAGTGTGTGAGGGTTCCCTTTTCTCCACACCCTCTCCAGCATTTATTGCTTGCAGATTTTTGGATCACAGCCATTCTGACTGGTGTGAAGTGGTACCTCATTGTGGTTTTGATTTGCATTTCTCTAATAATGAGTGATGTTGAGCATCTTTTCATGTGTTTGTTAGCCATCCGTATGTCTTCTTTGGAGAAATGTCTCTTTAGTTCTTTGGCCCATTTGTTGATTGGGTCGTTTATTTGTCTGGAATTGAACTGCAGAAGTTGCTTGTATATTTTTGAGATTAGTTGTGTGTCAGTTGCTTCATTTGCTATGATTTTCTCCCATTCAGAAGGCTGTCTTTTCACTTTGCTTATATTTTCCTTTGTTGTGCAGAAGCTTTTAATTTTAATTAGATCCCACTTGTTTATTTTTGCTTTTATTTCCAGAATTCTGGGAGGTGGATCATAGAGGATCCTGCTGTGATTTATGTCTGAGAGTGTTTTGCCTATGTTCTCCTCTAGGAGTTTTATAGTTTCTGATCTTACATTTAGATCTTTAATCCATTTTGAGTTTATTTTTGTGTGCGGTGTTAGGAAGTGATCTAGTTTCATTCTTTTACAAGTGGTTGACCAGTTTTCCCAGCACCACTTGTTAAAGAGATTGTCTTTACTCCATTGTATATTCTTGCCTCCTTTGTCAAAGATAAGGTGTCCATATGTGTGTGGATTTATCTCTGGGCTTTCTATTTTGTTCCATTGATCTATATGTCTGTCTTTGTGCCAGTACCATACTGTCTTGATGACTGTGGCTTTGTAGTAGAGCCTGAAGTCAGGCAGGTTGATTCCTCCAGTTCCATTCTTCTTTCTCAAGATTGCTTTGGCTATACGAGGTTTTTTGTATTTCCACACAAATCTTGAAATTATTTGTTCTAGTTCTGTGAAAAATGTGGCTGATAGCTTGATAGGGATTGCATTGAATTTGTAAATTGCTTTGGGTAGTATACTCATTTTCACTATATTGATTCTTCCGATCCATGAACATGGTATATTTCTCCATCTATTAGTGTCCTCTTTGATTTCTTTCATCAGTGTTTTATAGTTTTCTATATATAAGTCTTTAGTTTCTTTAGGTAGATATATTCCGAAGTATTTTATTCTTTTTGTTGCAATGGTGAATGGAATTGTTTCCTTAATTTCTTTTTCTACTTTCTCATTATTCGTGTATAGGAATGCAAGGGATTTCTGTGTGTTGATTTTATATCCTGCAACTTTACTATATTCATTGATTAGCTCTAGTAATTTTCTGGTGGAGTCTTTAGGGTTTTCCATGTAGAGGATCATGTCATCTGCAAACAGTGAGAGTTTTGCTTCTTCTTTTCCAATTTGGATTCCTTTTATTTCTTTTTCTTCTCTGATTGCTGTGGCCAAAACTTCCAGAACTATGTTGAATAGTAGTGGTGAAAGTGGACACCCTTGTCTTGTTCCTATCTCAGAGACCTCCAGGACAATATGAAACGCTCCAACATTCGAATTATAGGAGTCCCAGAAGAAGAAGACAGAAAGAAAGATCATGAGAAAATCCTTGAGGAGATAATAGTTGAAAACTTCCCTAAAATGGGGAAGGAAATAATCACCCAAGTCCAAGAAACACAGAGAGTTCCAAATAGAATAAACCCAAGGCTAAACACCCTAAGACACATATTAATCAAATTAATAAAGATCAAACACAAAGAACAAATATTAAAAGCAGCAAGGGAAAAACAACAAATAACACACAAGGGGATTCCCATAAGGATAACAGCTGATCTTTCAATAGAAACTCTTCAGGCCAGGAGGGAATGGTAAGACATACTTAAAGTGATGAAAGACAATAACCTACAGCCCAGATTACTGTACCCAGCAAGGATCTCATTCAAATACGAAGGAGAAATCAAAAGCTTTACAGACAAGCAAAAGCTGAGAGAATTCAGCACCACCAAACCAGCTCTCCAACAAATTCTAAAGGATATCCTCTAGACAGGAAACACGAAAAGGGTGTATAAACCCGAACCCAAAACAATAAAGTAAATGGTAACGGGATCATACTTATCAATAATTACCTTAAACGTAAATGGGTTGACCACCCCAACCAAAAGACAAAGAGTGGCCGAATGGATACAAAAACAAGACCCCTCTATATGCTGCTTATAAGAGACCCACCTCAAAACAAGGGACACATACAGACTGAAAGTGAAGGGCTGGAAAAAGATATACCACGCAAATAGAGACCAAAAGAAAGCAGGAGTGGCAATACTCATATCCGATAAAATAGACTTTAAAACAAAGGCTGTGAAAAGAGACAAAGAAGGCCACTACATAATGATCAAAGGAACAATCCAAGAAGAAGATATAACAATTATAAATATATATGCACCCAATATAGGAGCACCGCAATACGTAAGACAAATGCTAACAAGTATGAAAGGGGAAATCAACAATAACACAATAATAGTGGGAGACTTTAATACCCCACTCACACCTATGGACAGATCAACTAAACAGAAAATTAACAAAGAAACGCAAACTTTAAATGATACATTAGATCAGTTAGACCTAATTGATATCTATAGGACATTTCACCCCAAAAATGAATTTCACCTTTTTTTCAAGTGCTCATGGAACCTTCTCCAGGATAGATCACATCCTGGGCCATAAATCTAAACTTGATAAATTCAAAAAAATCGAAATCATTCCAAGCATCTTTTCTGACCATAATGCATTAAGATTAGATCTCAATTACAGGAGAAAAACTATTAAAATTTCCAACATATGGAGGATGAACAACACACTTCTGAATAACCAACAAATCACAGAAGAAATAAAAAAAGAAATCAAAATATGCATAGAAACTAATGAAAATGAAAACACAACAACCCAAAACCTGTGGGACACTATAAAAGCAGTGCTAAGAGGAAAGTTTATAGCAATACAGGCATACCTCAAGAAACAAGAAAAAAGTCAAATAAATAACCTAACTCTACAACTAAAGCAACTAGAAAAGGAAGAGTTGGAGAACCCCAGAGTTAGTAGAAGGAAAGAAATCTTAAAAATTAGGGCAGAAATAAATGCAAAAGAAACAAAAGAGACCATAGCAAAAATCAACAAAGCCAAAAGCTGGTTCTTTGAAAGGATAAATAAAATTGACAAACCATTAGCCAGACTCATCAAGAAGCAAAGAGAGAAAAATCAAATCAATAAAATTAGAAATGAAAATGGAGAGATCACAACAGACAACACAGAAATACAAAGGATCATAAGAGACTACTATCAGCAGTTGTATGCCAATAAAATGGACAACGTGGAAGAAATGGACCAATTCTTAGAAAAGTACAATTCTCCAAAACTGAACCAGGAAGAAATAGAAAATCTTAACAGACCCATCACAAGCACGGAAATTGAAACGGTAATCAGAAATCTTCCAGCAAACAAAAGCCCACGTCCAGATGGCTTCACAGCTGAATTCTACCAAAAATTTCGAGAAGAGCTAACACCTATCCTCCTCAAACTCTTCCAGAAAATTGCGGAGGAAGGTAAACTTCCAAACTCATTCTATGAGGCCACCATCACCCTAATACCAAAACCTGACAAAGATGTCACAAAAAAAGAAAACTACAGGCCAATATCACTGATGAACATAGATGCAAAAATCCTCAACAAAATTCTAGCAATCAGAATCCAACAACACATTAAAAAGATCATACACCATGACCAAGTGGGCTTTATCCCAGGGATGCAAGGATTCTTCAATATCCGCAAATCAATCAATGTAATTCACCACATTAACAAATTGAAAAATAAAAACCATATGATTATCTCAATAGATGCAGAGAAGGCCTTTGACAAAATTCAACATCCATTTATGATAAAAACTCTCCAGAAAGCAGGAATAGAAGGAACATACCTCAACATAATCAAAGCTATCTATGACAAACCCACAGCAAACATTATCCTCAATGGTGAAAAATTGAAAGCATTTTCCCTTGTCACCTTTGGCTGTAGCACAGAGGAAACAGCAGAAACCATGCGTGCTCTAGGGGACAGGGTTCAGAATTAACAGTTAGTATTTACGACTGTAAGAAAATCCTGGAACTTTAATGACTCATTTTTCTCATCTCTAAAACTGGAGTCATAATATCTTCCCATTAGGTACTTGTGATAATCTCATGAGATACATATTGGTTAAAGCCCTTTGTAAAACACATATTGGTTGCCACATCCAAGTTCAAATTTGACAGAATTAGATGATCATTTATTTATTGCACTTAACGAATATTTATTGAGCACTTAACAACATGTGTTGGAAAATACTGCACATAGACAGAATCTGTTTTTGAGTTGAGTGATGGCACAAATATTTGTGCCTTTTTTATTCAGGAAGCTAATGAATGCTGTATGTAGAAAGTGATTTGTTTCAGGAATGCCTTACCTCTTGGAAAAGCATCACTTTAAAATTAGGCTCCAAATTTGATAAGAGTGATATGAAATGACAATTCATAAATATAAGTGGGTACAACTTTGCAGGAGAGCAGTTCATCACAGCTTACTTAAATATTTTACCCATCACTTCTCTGACCTGCAGAACCTATTCTAAGCAAATACTCAGGGATGTACAAAGATGATATGAAAATGCTTATTATCATTATACCTGCAGTAGTAAAAAATTGGAAATAATGCCTAACAGGGGAATGAACAAGTGAGTTACGTTAATATGCATGGTGTAACATCATAGATATTTAATGTTTAATGAAGTGTTAAAATTCCCACAATGGACTATTAGCTAAAAAATGAAACCACAATAGATACATTCAAAATGATTCTAGTTGAAGGATGCATATTCGAAGAATAGATTTTTTTTTTTCAAAGAATAAAGATCTTAAAGGAAATAGGTAAGTCCCCAAACAATAGTGAAGAAACGGACCAAAATAGGTCCTGCTGCTGCTGCTGCTAAGTTGCTTCAGTCGTGTCCGACTCTGTGCGACCCCATAGACGGCAGCCCACCAGGCTCCTCTGTCCCTGGGATTCTCCAGGCAAGAGTACTGGAGTGGGTTGCCGTTGCCTTCTCCAATGCATGAAAGTGAAAAGTGAAAGCAAAGTTGCTCAGTCCTGTCCGACTCTTAGCGACCCCATGGGCTGCAGCCTACCAGGCACCTCCATCCATGGGATTCTCCAGGCAAGAGCACTGGAGTGGGTTGCCATTGCCTTCTCCAAAATAGGTCCTAGGGTGAGTTATTTCATATTTCATTGAATTCATATATTTTCTAAAAGGAACATTTTTTTTTCTTCTATAATCAAAAGTTTCCTGCATATTCTCCCCTCTCATTGGGTGTGAGAGAAGTATTGTCTCCTGCCTTCCCTTGCTAGCTTTTAAAGGTGCAGTCAGGGGCTGCAGAAGAGAGGTATGACATTTCTTGTACCTGAATATGTGAAATATTCACAGCAATCATGTAGATGGTGTGTATGTGGGGATCTTTTTATTTAGCAGTTGAGTCAGTAACTCATAGAAGCAGTTGCCCATTTTGACAAATGTCATCTATAAATATAGCAGATCTCCTCATAGGTGAGCTTCAAGGAAGGTAATCCTTTTTTTAAGCCTTGAATTAACTGATTTTCTACCCTTACCTGCCATATGGTTTCCTGGTGTTGTAGTGCTGTTGGACAGGTGAGTCAGTCAGCAGGAATGTGTCTGAGATCCTTGGGCAACCCATTATGAGGATTATTTAGGCACAAAAGTATAGAATAATGACACCTTTTATCAGTGACTTGAATACGTTAATTTAATGCTCCTAGGTTTGGGAGTGGGTATAGTGAAAGCTCACTTTCAAAAGTACTAAACGTTTCAAAAATTAAAAAATAAAACAACAACAGTGATTTTAAAAACAGTATTGCTTGGTAAATATCAATGCAGCAAACTGGGCTTACTTCTGTATTTGCTGAGGTTCATCTGATGTTAACTCTTGAAATATTTATTTTTAGGCAATGGAGCATACTGGCACAACCATAGTTTTGGAGTGAGAAAAGCTTCTGCTTTGAATCTTGCCTCTCTCTCACACAAGATCTTTGACAAGTTACTTATTCTTGTCTCTCAATCCATCATGAGTAAAATGGGAATATGAATGCCTATCTCATGGAGTAACTTTGAGAATGAACTATTAATTAAGAATATATATGCTGGAATTCCCTGGTGTTCCAGTGGTTAAGACTCCATGCTTTCACTGTGGGTGCAGTGCGATCTCTGGTCAGGGAACTAGGATCTCACCAGCCATGTGGTGTGGCCCAAAGAATAAATAAATAAATACATATATTTTTAATAAAAGAGTATATATGCTGAGTGCCTAGCATCGTGTAGCACATACTAATTGCTAAACATGTTTTAGCAGTTAAGCTTTTGTTTTTATTGTAAGAAAAGCTCCCAGAAACATTGCCTTCTTATTTTCTGTTGCAGTTGTTTAGTGCTAAATTTTGTCTGACTCTTTGCAATGCTATGACTAGAGTGGGGTATCATGCCCTCCTCCAGGGGATCTTCCCAACCCAGGGATGCAACTTGCGTCTCTTATGTCTCCTGAATAGGTCAGTGGATTCTTTACCACTGAGCGACCAGGGAAGAAGCCCTTGTTTATCTTCTAGAGATTGGTAAATAGTTGCACCATTATTATGAGAGACAAAATCACCAACTCAGGCACAATTGATAATTAACAAGGATTTCCTTTCTACATGCTGTCTCTGTTCTGTTATCTGGAACAGTTCATGTTGCTCTTCGCATGTAAAATGTCTAATTTATATCCCCTTCCCTGAAAATGCCTCTCTGTATGTTCTTCAATGCAGCTCAGGATTTTTGTTGTCTTATGGAAAACATCAGCTAAGGAAAAGGAAACCAAGATCGTCAATAAATCTTGGGTATTTATAAATGGATTTTGAAGATTTTGCAGCAGTCTCTGCCTTTTCTAGCATCACATACTTCTTCCCCAATACATCATTTATGAACACACACTCGGATATATACGATAGTTTCAGCTGTCATTCAGGGAAGCATGGAGCTGGAAATATGAATCACAGGTTGAATTCCAAGAGACAACTTGCCCACAAATTGTTCCAGGAAATATTTTTTCTCTATTTGGAAGCTCAAGGAATTTACATACGGGGTTTTGGATGCATTCGAAAATAAAGCAATCTACAGAACTTATCCCTTGAAATAAAAAGGGTAGACAGACATAATAGTTTTTCAAAATCAGTGTTTATGGATCTGATTTATTCTTCAGCTTTCGACTGACAAACAGCCTTGTTTGGGCAGCTGGGCTGGGTTTGGGCTGTAGCACTGAGCCCTGGGTTTGTAGTGGATGCAGATCATCACGTAGATAATGAGTCTGATTTTCTCTTGAGGCCACTATTTAGGTCCTACCCATTTGTGAAACTGACTTGAATGTTCACTTTGATCCAAAACTTTGGCTGGAAAAAGAAATCAGCTCTTTTGGCTAAGCTCAGATGATAAAAGTTTCATCTTTTATTTCTGTTTCTCAAAGGCCACAGTTATCCTGTGATGTTGGAAGCTGATTTTCCTTTTCTGACCTCTTTGCCAAAAGTCAGAATATTTTATTTTATCACCAAGTTCCTAGGACAGTAATGATAGTAGTAATATTCATAGCAAATTGTCCAGGTCCCAAACTGCTTTTGCAGATGGTTTGTGATAGCATAGTTTTTGCAACAGCTTCCCCACGATGCCTACTCAAGAGCATGATGGAATTTGCATTTCAACTGTGGTCTGAGACATAAGGCCCCTGATGCATTGGACAGGAGAGTTACTAGTCCAAAGAAGGGTTGGCTGCTGCATTGGTGTTTTTTGTTGTCGTTTTGTGTGTTTGTTTCTTTGTTGTTGATAGGTAATTTGAGTAAAGCTGACAAGCATCTGCTGGCTTTCAGCCCTGGAGATTTTTGCCTGTGTTAGTTTTCCTGACATACTCATAAACTCTTCATTCTGCAGGCTTTTTGCTAGTGTAAAATGCTACATGGACTCCACAAAGCCAGATTTGATCACAGATGTGTCTTCATAAACTTTCTTTGTCTAATATGCTGTCATCCCCTTAAATGTTTCCCTTTCCTCTGTCCTATTGGTATCTGCATGGCCAGCCCAGCCTGCCTCCTGGGGTGCTACAATCAGAGCAGCCTTTGTCCAGATGACCTGAACTGATGGGCAAATGGGGCCTTTCTCTGTGCACTCAGACACACTTGCCCTTCTAGGAGTAAGTTTGCTCCAGAAGGCAGGAAAATGTCTATCTCCTAGCCTGAATTGCTGAAATCTGCTGTTACCTATGAAGTGGTCCATTGTTGATCCCTCTTGAAACCTCTTTATTTCTTTTCTTTTTGCCATGTCATCTTGCCTCCCCTCCTGCCTTCCCCTCTACCCAAAGCCTTTCCTTAGCCAGATGTCTGCTTCCTTGTCTGTTGAGACCAGCTATCCCAGGCAATTGCCTACGTCCTTCCTTGTGGGTTTCTGATCTTTGTTTTTGGTGTCCCAAGTTATGAAGCCACTCAGTCTTGGGTTCTTTTCTGAGCCTCCTGCTAGTGGAAGACTTTACAGCTTGCTCACTGCTTTCCACAGTGGTTGCTGCTGGGGTGCTTTGAGTCATGGGACTATTAGGGGAGCAGTAAAATTATTGCCTTTTATAAAAAAAAATATCTTCTGAAGTTTTCCCTTTGGTAATACTGGCCAGACTGCCACATAATCAATAAGAGAACAGACTCTTGTTGTTTTCGCTGTTTGTTTTGGTCTGGGCCATGTTGCAGAAATAGTCAGTCATGCTGGGACTCTGTAAAGAATCTTTAGAAACTTGGGTTGATTTCTATTACACTTTGATTCTATAATTAATCCATTTTGTTTCTGAAAGAATACTGTTAGCTGCTTCAGTTTTCAAAAACAAAATTTGAGTAATTCATATAATTTGGAGAGAGAAATAAATCAAATTCCCTTACTTAAATGTTATGTTGTAACAGCCTGATGCTAAGAACAGTCCTGTGTTCAACAGGACTGACTGAAACCTTTCTATCACTAGGCAGAGATCACACCAGGAATCACCTTCTCAGCAGTTGTATCTAGAAGGTAGCCCCTGGTATCCTCTATTTAGAAAGCAAGGGTTAAGAAGGTAACCCATGATTTCTTTGCCAGAATATCCTTACTGGGGAGCCTTAGGAGGCAGAGGGCAATAGCTGGCTGGATTTGGGATATATATTTGCCTTCATGGCACAAATAAACAGCACCTATTTTGCATCAGGTGAATTCTGGAGTCACTTCTAGCTCTAGCTCTGCAAATCTAGTTGAGAAAGTGACCTTGGTGAGCTTTAGTTTCTCACTGTGAGGAGGCGGTGGTGGCATAATCTGATGCTGTCACACAGACTGGAGTGATTTATAACAGTAAACTTTGTATTATACAGAGAGCATTATATAATAAAGCATGTAGTATACATGTGTTCATTATTATTTAGTGATATTTCTATCAATTACAGAGTTTGGTTTTAAATCATAACTATTTCCTTGGTGAACTTTATTTTTCTCACTGTGAGGAGGTGGTGGTGGCATAATCTGATGCTGTCACACAGACTGGAGCGATTTATAATAGAAAACTTTATATTATACAGAGAGCATTATATAATAAAGCATGTAGTATACATGTGTTCATTATTATTTACTGATATTTCTATCAATTGCAGAGTTTGGTTTTAAATCATAACTATTTCATATGCTTGTAAGCTTTCAGAAGTGTTTAACTCTTCTTTAAACTTTTTATTTCTTCTCTTTTAACCTGTAATTTATCTTGTGTAAAGGATTGTGAACTGGTTGAGTGAGACCACATACACTGAAGGGGTCATTATTCACTGGAATTTTATTTGCTATAAGGAGCTGACAGTTGTTTGTTTGCTTGTTTTCTTACCTTTGAGTAGATGATTTCAATGGTTTTTATGACTTGAAAGTCACATGAACCAAATAAGTTCAAAAATAAAGTCAATACAGCCAGTATAACCTTGAGGTTATTCCTGGATAAACTTGAACTCACCTTGTACAAATAAAACCTGAATAGTTGTTATCACATAGTATTACAGCTTGTTGGATTAATTCCTCTGACAGATTCAAACTCATACATTTCTTGAAAAATTTCCTTCATTAGTCACATTTCAAAATTATTTAGTCACTACCACTGTTGACTCTCAAAGGCCTTCTTACGAGAAGAAAAAAATGCAGAATTATTGCAGAGATAATTCCAGGAAAACCCTTATGTTTGTATGTTGAAAACATATGTTACTCCTTTGTATATTAATCTGGAAAGGGTTTACATAGCCTTCACATAGTTTGTGTCTTTTTTGAAAAAATGCTTAAAATCCAAACACTTCATAAATGCTTCTGGTATCTCTGTAGTGGGGTCATCACAGGTTCCTGCTTCTAAGCCAAGTATGGGAAAAACTGGGTATATTTGCATCACATTAAATTTACAATCTGGCAAGTTCAATGGGAATAGTTAATATAACAATAACATAATTCCATTGTGATTATAAAAGGGAAGCACACTTTGCAGTGTATATTGGTCCTACACAGGTTGACAATGGTATTAGGTATCCTTATACATCCTGGGTAACCACGATGGTATAATTACTCACCTGGAGCTAGACATCCTGGACTGTGAAATCAAATATGCCTTAGGAAGCATCACTATGAACAAAGCTAGTGGAGGCGATAGAATTCCAACTGAGCAAATTAAATCCTAAAAGATGATGCTGTTAAAATGCTGCACACAATATGCCAGCAAATTTGGAAAACTCAGCGGTGGCCACAGGGCTGGAAAAGGTCAGTTTTCATTCCAATCCCAAAGAAGGGGAATGCCAAAGAATATTCAAACTACCACACAATTGAACTCATTTCACATGCTGATAATGTCATGCTCAAAATCCTCTTAGCTAGCCTTCAACAGTACATGAACTGAGAACTTCCAGATGTTTAAGCTGGATTTAGAAAAGGCAGAGGAACAAGATCAAATAACCAACATCTGTTGGATCACAGGAAAAACAAGAGAATTCTGGAAAAACATCTACTTCTGCTTCATTGACTATGTTAATACCTTTGACTGTGTGGATCACAAGAAACTGTGGAAAATTCATCAAGAGATGGGAATACCAGACCACTTTACCTGCCTCCTGAGAAACCTGTATGCAGGTCAAGAAGCAACAGTTAGAATAAAACATGAAAAAACAGATCGGTTCAAATTTGGAAGAGGAATGTGTCAAGACTGTACATTGTCCCATTGTTTATTTAACTTATATGCAGAGTATCTGATGTTGTTGATATTTCTCCTTGGCATCTTGATTCCAGCTTGTGGTTTATCCAACATGACATTTCACATGATGTACTCTGCATATAAGTTAAGCAAGCAGGGTGACAATATATAGCCTTGATGTACTCCTTTCTCAATTTGAACCGGTCCACTGTTCCATGTCTGGTTCTAGCTGTTGCTTCTTGACCATCATACAGGTTTCTCAGGAGGCAGGTAAGGTGGTATGGTATTCCCATCTCTTAAAGAATTTTCCACAGTTTGTTGCAATCCACACAGACAAAGGCTTTGGCATAGTCAATGAAGCAGAGGTAGCTGTTTTTCTGGAATTCCTTTGCTTTCCCGTGATCCAATGGACATTGACATTCTGATCTCTGGTCCTTTTGCCTTTTCTAAATCCAGCTTTTACATCTGGAATTTCTTGGCTGAAGCCTAGCTTGAAGGATTTTGAGCATTACCTTGAAAGCATGTGAAATGAGGGCAATTTTACAATAGTTTGAACATTCTTTGTCATTGCCCTTCTTTGGGATTGGAAGGAAAACTGACCTTTTCCAGTTTTGTGGCCACTGCTGAGTTTCCCAACTTTGCTGGCATATTGAGTGCAGCACTTTAGGGGCATCTTTATCAGTAATCTTTCCTTCAGTCAACCAGAAAAACAAAGTGAGAATTATCATTTGATGCCCAATTATGTTCAAACTTCAGATGAAAGGAATTGCGATAGCTCAAGTCATAGAATTTGCCACTGTGTGATGAGAATTCACCTACTCTAGTAGGAACTCTAATCTGTTTCTCATTAGATATGGTTGATCCAGGAAGCTCTGGCAATTGAAATCTCATTATTGACCTTAGTGTTTAAAAGTAATCCTTTAATTTTCAAGGGAAAAAATGCTTGAAAGTTCTATGTTTCATTTTTGGCCTAGAGAGTCCTGGTTGTCCTTTTCTTTTGTCATCTGTAGTTGATAGTTTTTATTGTTCATTATCATGGAAAATTGCATTCATAAACACAGTGTCACTGGTGTAACACTGGTGTAGTGAATTGGCCTTCTACATCAGTATGGGTGAAAATGTTTAAAAAAAACTCTTATTAAAGCACATTTTTTAGCATGTTCATTTTAAAGAAATGGAATACTTTCCCTTTCAAATTAAAAGCACAATTTAGAAGAGCAGAAGATAAATTTATATTTTGATAAAATGTAATGCAAAAGAGAGAGAGAGAGGAAAAAAAAAACCTGTCAGTCTTAAAGGAAATCAATCCTGAAATTGAAGCTCCAATACTTTCGCCCTTTCGCCCTTTGATGCCAACAGCTGACTCACTGGAAAAAAACCCTGATACTGGGAAAGATCGAAGGCAGGAGAAATGGGTGACAGAGGATATAATGGTTGGACAGTATCACTGACCTAGTGGACATGAATTTGAGCAAACTCCAGGAGACAGTGAAGGACAGGGAAGCCTGGCGTTCTTCAGTCCAAGCACTTACATAGAGTTGGACACGGCTTAGCTACTGAGCAACAACAACAACATAAAAGAGAAGTTTTGTTTATTCTCTTGAGACCACTGACATATAGAAGCTTTTCAAATTGATTAATTTGGAAAGATACAATAGCATGACAAATTTGCTGCATTTTGCCAAAGTACACAACTTCTTTATATCTTTCAGTTCCATTTTAACAACAAAGCCTTTTAAGACAAATTACACTGGATGTAAACTCTGGGTCACTTTTTGTTTCATGTTGGTGAAAGGATACTGGAGTGGGTTGCCGTTTTTTTCTCTAGGGAATCATCCCAACCCAGGGATTGAACCCAGGTCTCCTGCACTGCAGGCAGATTCTTTACCAACTGAGCTACCAAGGAAGCCCTTGTTTCATGGGTGAAGTTCTTATATGGCAGGGATGTTTATATCAGGTAACAACTCTATCAAATATAGCTATCAAATGGCATTTAGTTGTTGATACACAACTATGTTCCTCTGCAGACTGTGCAGAGATTGTATACTATATATAGTTGCATATTCTCAGCCTTAATTGAACATTAGGTATCTAATATTAAGTTTAAATAAATATTATGTGCTGTTAAAGGGTATCACATATATTAATCAATAATATTTCTCATAATCAGGGAATATAATCTTTCTAGTCAATCACTTTGTGTTGAATTAAGCTGAAATAATGGTTGAAATTTTTAAAAAATAATATAAGAAGTTTTATTTAGATAGCTTTAAATATATTAATAAATTCTTGGCTTAGCATTTTAGGAATGAAATAAAGAAAACATGGTAAATATGGACTATCTGTATGACATTCTAATAATGCCATCAGATAAGAATAAAAAATGTAGTGAGAAAAATACAGTCCTAAAAACAAATGTATGTACATCATGATTGTAAATCCAAGTTCCTCATTTTTCTTTTCACTGGATATTTGGCGATTGTATAGAAAATGTGAATAATTATCTGTGTAACCTGACTATCAAAAAGCAACATAATCTGAATTAACTCCACGCTTCATAGTTTACTAATTAGCCTTACACGCTTATTTTTAAACCAGAAGCAACTGTACTAAGTGAAATCTCTGAATACTAATTTCAACTGGAAGCTGGCCTTGCCTAATCAGGAGAATTTTTCTGAGGTTTGAGACTTTCCTTCCAGTTTATGCTGTAATAAGGGCTTCCTAGATGGCTCAGTGGTAAAGAGATATGGGTTCAATCCTTGGGTTGGGAAGATCTCCTGGAGAAGGAAACGACAATGTACTCCAGTATTTTGTCTGGAAAATTCCATGGACAGAGGAACCTGGTGGGGCGCAGTCCATGGCGTTGCAGAGTCGGACGTGACTGAGTGTGTATGCACGCATGCATGCTGAAGCGAATAGGAAGACCCAGGATTTTTATGAAAATTTCCCGTTTGTTTGTTGAAACAAATTTATACAAATGGAATATTATGCAGGTAGGATTGATCTGAAACTTTAAGTTCTGATTTGACCCAATTCTAACAAATGCAATACAAAGGTCATTCATTAAGAGGTGTTCCCTAACGATTTTTAAGTTTATGTCTTCATTTCTAAAGCACAGATTTATTAAACTAGATTAAAATTGTGGGTCAGATTAAAGTCTAGAAACTACAGTATCTTAAATATTTCATTTCACTTTATTTAAGGTCCTTATTTATACAGATACTTTGTATTCTAATCAAGGCTATAGTTTTTCCAGTAGTCATGTATGGATGTGAGAGTTGGACTGTGAAGAAAGCTGAGCACCGAAGAATTGATGCTTTTGAACTGTGGTGTTGGAGAAGACTCTTGAGAGTCCCTTGGACTGCAAGGAGATCCAAGCAGTCCATTCTTAAGGAGATCAACCCTGGAATTTCTTTGGAAGGACTGATGCTAAAGCTGAAACTCCAGTACTTTGGCCACCTCATGCGAAGAGTTGACTCATTGGAAAAGACTCTGATGCTGGGAGGGATTGGGGGCAGGAGAAGAAGGGGACGACCGAGGATGAGATGGCTGGATAGAATCACTGACTCAACGAATGCGAGTCTTTGTGAACTCCGGGAGTTGGTGATGGACAGGGAGGCCTGGCGTGCTGCGATTCATGGGGTCGCAAAGAGTCGGACACGACTGAGCTACTGAACTGAACTGAGATTACAAAATTTACATCAAACATATGGCACTTTGAATATACTATGTGAGTTAATAGTTGTCCATTCATATTGACAAATATAATAAAAACTAAAAGAATATTATTATTATAGTTTAAGAAGATTTGCTGAAAAAAGATATGAAGCATCAGGCTTGTGATATACTCTTAATGAAACAAAATATTCTGGATAACAGATCTGAGGAAGAGCTAATCAGTGTTACCATTGCTTCTACTTTCTGTGCCATCTATATTCATCAATATATTTGATACTTCTGGTTGCCTACTCCACAGCCATTTTCATCTTTTAAAATAGTAACCGATTCCTGGCTTTTCCAGGGAATAATGTGCTTACCTAAAATACCATGTTTCTCCTCTTCCTCCTAGCTGTTGTTGTTCAGTCACCCAATCATGTCTGACTCTTTGAAACTCCATGGACTGCAGCACACCAGGCCTCCCATCCCTTACTATCTCCCCGAGTTTGCCCAAGTTCATGTCCTCGTAGCTAGAGGTGGTCAGTTACATGCTGGTAGAAGTTATTGGGTGATTATAAGATCATTTAATTAAAAAAAAACCCAAATAGATGGCACGTTTTATTTTCCTCTTGAAATTTTCTATTTCCTGTTGCCTGGCAAGTGGTCATGATGGTTGGACCTTCACGGAGCTTCACCACCCATTTTGGGCCTAAGCGCAACCTTGGAACTGGGGCCTAGGAATGACCTTGGAAATGGGGTCCATGTGTGTTATATCATGAGAAAATACAAGCTGAGTAAACTTTAGGTAGATTTCTTGGGCCTCTTATCTTCCTCTTCGAACATTTACTTTAAAAAACTTTCAAATCTAAATTCTTTTCTGCCTCTTTAAATTGTAAGTCTTCTTCCAGCTTCCTATCAGTTTTACAACCCAGGAATGTAACTCTCAAGGATTTAGGATCTATCCATTTTTGTTCTGCACAACAAAGGAAAATACAAGCAAGGTGAAAAGATAGCCTTCTGAATGGGAGAAAATCATAGCAAATGAAACAACTGACAAACAACTAATCTCAAAAATATACAAGCAACTTATGCAACTCAATTCCAGAAAAATAAACGACCCAATCAAAAAATGGGCCAAAGAACTAAATAGACATTTCCCCAAAGAAGACATACGGATGGCTAACAAACACATGAAAAGATCCTTAACATCACTCATTATTAGAGAAATACAAATCAAAACCACAATGAGGTATCACTTCACACCAGTCAGAATATCTGCGATCCAAAAATCTGCAAGCAATAAATGCTGGAGAGGGTGTGGAGAAAAGGGAACCCTCCTACACTGTTGATGGGAATGCAAACTAGTACAGCCACTATGGAGAACAGTGTGGAAATTCCTTAAAAAATTGCAAATAGAACTGCCATATGACCCAGCAATCCCACTGCTGGGCACACACACCGAGGAAACCAGGATTGAAAGACACACATGTACCCCAATGTTCATCGCAGCACTGTTTATAATAGCCAGGACATGGAAACAACCTAGATGCCCATCAGCAGATGAATGGATAAGAAAGCTGTGGTACATATACACAATGGAGTATTACTCAGCTGTTAAAAAGAATACATTTGAATCAGTTCTGTTGAGATGGATGAAACTGGAGCCGATTATACAGAGTGAAGTAAGCCAGAAAGAAAAACACCAATACAGTATACTAACACATATATATGGAATTTAGAAAGATTGCAATGATGACCCTGTATGCAAGACAGCAAAAAAGACACAGATGTGTATAGCAGACTTTGGGACTCAGAGGGAGAGGGAGAGCGTGGGATGATTTGGGAGAATGGCATTGAAACATGTATACTATCATGTAAGAATCGAATCACCAGTCTATGTCCGATGCAGGATACAGCATGCTTGGGGCTGGTGCACGGGGATGACCCAGAGGGATGTTGTGGGGAGGGAGATGGGAGAGGGGTTCATGTTTGGGATCGCATGTACACCCGTGGTGGATTCATGTCAATGTATGACAAAACCAATACAATCTTGTAAAGTAAAATAAAGTAAAAATAAAAATTAAAATAATGAAAAAATAAATAAATAAAATGTAAGTCTTCTTCCAGCTTCCTATCAGTTTTACAACCCAGGAATGTAACTCTCAAGGATTTAGGATCTATCCATTTGAAATGTAATAAGAAAGATAGCTACTCTATCTTCCAGTCTCTGTAGGAGGGTAAAAACTAACTAAGCTAAAATTAGCAAGTGTAGATGGCCCGATCCCATTGACTAACCACCCACTTGATGTCCTCTAGTACTTTCCACTGCCTCATCCACCCCATGCTTAAAAACCCACCTGTCTTTTGTTTCATCAGAATTGAGGGTCGTCTCCTCTATTGAAACAGTCTTGAATAAAGTCTTCTTTGTCTGTTTATCTTAACCAGTGAAAGTTTTCTTTGACAGTCTGGAACATATTGCTGTGCTGGAAGATCTCATCTTTGCAGAGGAATGCTAGTTAATAAAGAAGGAATAATAGAATGAAGAAGGGGCTTCTCAGGTGGTGCTAGAGATAAAGAATCTGCGTGCTGATGCAGGAGACACAAGAGTTTGATCCCTGGCTTGGGGAGATCCCCTGGAGTAAGAAATGGCAACTACTCCAGTTTTCTTGCCTGGAAAATTCCATTAACAAAGGAGCCTGTGTGGGGCTGAAACGAGTTGGACATGACTGAGTGGGCACACACACACACATGGTAGAATTAAGACAATTACTGTGTACTGCTCCTCAATGTAATAACTATTCAGCCAATGACCATCCAAAGATGCTGTAGCCATTAGGCAAAAAGTTGTAGGGGAATAGGATATATCAATATGGTACCAAACAAACACTATTCAGATCACTTCAATTACCAAGGAACAAAGTATTAGTACCATGAAAGCAGAGCTATCCGGCTGTCACCAATTTAACTAAATGGCCTCACATAGCATCACTAATAAGAAGCAACCTGATATTATGTGGCTCCTGGTGTGATTTAATATGAAATGCACAACATCACCTTTGACATTTCCTTGCCAAAAATATTTTGTTGAATCCAACCAAGTCTCTAGACCTAGGTACAAGTTTATAGGAAGCCATTATTTTTTTTTAATGAAAAGGTAGAAGGTCTCAGACAGAAAACATTTTCCTCTGATCTTCACAATTAGAGCCTGGATAGAAGGCTGGCCTGGATTCTTTGTGCTACTTGGAATTGCTGTCTCTGGCTGGTAAAACTGTAGACTTGTTTTTATGCGACACAGGAATAAATGTCTATAAGACACTGTATTTTGAACTTTCTATTATATGACATGGACATGGATATTAACTGAAAGTTCAGAAGTCTGAATCATAATTCATTTAAATCAGCAAAAATCATAACAACATTCTTTGCTACACTGACCAAACCCCTGTCTCTGGATAAATAAAGCAAAACCACCAAAAAGAATGAAGTCAGTGGATAAAAGCTACTCATACACATTTAAAATAGAATTGTCCAAAATTAGCACATGTTTGTATAGTGATCACATAATCAAAAAACCTAAGTAGCATCACACAAAAATAAAGTATAATGAATAATACTTAGGTAAATAATTAGGTAAATATTCTTGAAAACATAAAATTCTGAAAGAAGCAAAAAAAAAAAGTCTTTGGTTCAACCTTTTCTTCCTACAAATGTGAAGACAATTTCTAGGAAGTAGAGTGACTTCCCCAAGGTTTAGCTTGTTAGCCACACAGTTGGGACTAAAACTCAAGCCTTTGCATTCTCACCACTGTTCTCTTTCCACTACCAGGAGTAAACAAGGAAAGAAACGAACAAGTCCTCAACAAGAAGAATCCACTTCAGAAGGTCCACTGAGATTATAAAAAGGAATCCTAAATCAGAAGAATTTCCCTAGGTTTACATGGCACTTGAATGGGATTTGAAGAGACAGTACATTCAAAAAATAGTACATTCAACATTTCATCAGAATAATACAAATATAAAGTTTCCATTACATGCAAAGGTGGGTTCAATAAAGAATAGAAATGGTATGGAACTAACAGAAGCAGAAGAGATTAAGAAAAAGTGGCAAGAATATGCAGAAGAACTGTCCAAAAAGATCTTCATGACCCAGATAATCACAATGGTGTGATCACATACCTAGAGCCAGACATCCTGGATTGTGAAGTCAAGTGGGCCTTAGGAAGTATCACTATGAACAAAGCTGGTGGAGGTGATAGAATTCCAGTTGAGCTATTTCAAATCCTAAAAGTTGATGCTATGAAAGTGCTGCACTCAATATGCCAGCAAATTTAGAAAACTCAGCAGTGGCCACAGGACTGGAAAAGGTCAATTTTCATTCCAATCCCAAAGAAAGGCAATGCCAAAGAATGCTCCAACTACCGCACAATTTCACTCATCTCACATGCTAGTAAAGTAATGCTCAAAATTCTCCAAGGCAGGCTTCAAGAATATGTGAACCATAAACTTCCAGGTGTTCAAGCTGGTTTTAGAAAAGGCAGAGGTACCAGAGATCAAATTGCCAACATCCACTGGATGATGGAAAAAGCAAGAGAGTTCCAGAAGAACATCTATTTCTGCATTATTGAGTATGCCAAAGCCTTTGATTGTGTGGCTCACAATAAACTGGGGAAAATTCTGAAAGAGATGGGAATACCAGATCACCTAACCTGCCTCTTGAGAAACCTGTATTCAGGTCAGGAAGCAGCAGTTAGAACAGGACATGGAACAACAGACTGGTTCCAAATAGGAAAAGAGTATGTCAAGGTTGTGTATTGTCACCCTGCTTATTTTACTCATATGCAGAGTACATCATGAGAAACGCTGGGATGGATAAAGCACAAGCTGGACTCAAGATTGTGGGAGAAATATTAATAACCTCAGGTATGTAGATGACACCACCTTTATGGCAGAAAGTGAAGAACTAAAAAGCCTCTTGATGAAAGGAAAAGAGGAGAGTGAAAAAATTGGCTTAAAGCTCAACATTCAGAAAATGAAGATCATGGCATCTGGTCCCATCACTTCATGGGAAATAGATGGGGAAACAGTGGAAAAAGTGACAGACTTAATTTTTTTGGGCTCCAAAATCACTGCGGATGGTGATTGCATCCATGAAATTAAAAGACGCTTACTCCTTGGAAGGAAAGTTATGACCAACCTAGATAGCATATTCAAAAACAGAGACATTACTTTGCCAACAAATGTCCATTTTGTTAAGGCTATGGCTTTTCCGGTGGATGTTAGATTTGGACTGTAATGAAAGCTGAATGCTGAAGAATTGATGCTTTTGAACTGTGGTGTTGGGAAAGACTCCTGAGAGTCCCTTGGACTGCAAGGAGATCCAACCAGTCCATCCTATAGGAGATCAGAACTGGGTGTTCATTGGTAGAACTGATGTTGAAGCTGAAACTCCAAAAGTTTGGCCACCTGATGCGAAGAGCTGACTCATTTGAAAAGTCCTTGATTCTGGGAAAGATTCAAGGAGGGAGGAGAAGGGGATGACAGAGGATGAGATGGTTGGATAGCATCACAGACTCAACGGACATGAGTTTGAGTGAACTCCGGGAGTTGATGATGGACAGAGAGGCTTGGCATGCTGCAGCCCGTGGGCTCACAAAGAGTCAGACAAGACTGAGTGACTGAACTGAACTGCAAGTTTCTATCACTTTTCAAGAAAGGATGAATACATTCATTGCTGTTGTAGCAGCATAAAGACATGTCCCCCAAATATTAGAATAAACAGCTGTTCTATTTTGACCAAAGGGAAAATTGGCAATAAATGATCAGTTTTAAGGGCAAGTAGATATTTGATGATAAATCTACCAATGACACCTTCTTCTAATTTATTTTTGGGAACAAAATTCTCAGTCGAACTTTACAAACTTGCTACTCAAATTCCTCTAAGACTCTTCTTTCTCTGCTTTGGCCCAATTTCAAGGTTTTAGTGCAAGTATTAATATAAGATCTCCTAAATGGTATACTTATTGTTCTGGGTTTGTCTAGAATTTATGATTTGGGATAAGATCTATCTTGGAATAGATATGGCAATAACCTGAAAACCTTCATTATGTACCAGATATTTGTACAGCACATGGAAAGTTCTCTAAAATCATTTACACTGGCCCTTCCTCAGTGATTTTGTGACAGTCCTCTATAGATGCCATTCATTATTCATTCACTTCATTCATATTCATATTCATTCACTTTTTTATTCATTTCTGTTCTTGGCTTATAAATCAAGTCCTTCACCTCTGTGAACATTTAAACATAATTGACTTAAGTCTTTCAAATTTTTATTCTGCTTCCTCAGCCTGTTTTTGTTCATATTTTAAACTCAGAGTTCACCCTTAGCAATAGCTTTCCTACAGGTCATACCCAGCGGCCATGGAGGCTGTCTGGGTACCATGGCTCTGATATTCTTGCACAAAATTTATCCTCCTCAGCTCACATCTGTGACAGAGCTCCCTCTTTGCTTCTAGTGCCTAGGTGTTGTTTTGTATTTTCATTGTTTTTGATTTATCCTGTCAACATCATCTCATTCTGTCATGATGATTGTCTTCAACCCTCTGTATTATTGTTCAGCAAAGATTTTAATTTATAACTGATAGTTCCCTATATAATTTATCTTCCAAATAACAGAGGATTCCTAAAATTTTTTTTCCACACCTCACGGCACGCAGAACTTCCCCAACAAGGGATTGAATCTGTGCCCCCTGCATTGGAAGAGTGGACTCTTAACTGCCAGATCATCAAGGAAGTCCCAAAGAAAGCATTTATAAAATTTTATACCACAGTTAGCATGAACCAGAACAGCTCTAAAAGGAAAACAGCACGTATAGTTCCTTTCCTGTTGCGCTCTTATGATAGGAGTGTACTCTAGAGGAGCTGGCAGATAATACAGAAGGCAAGCAGCTATAAACTGTTTCATACAGTGAGGCCCAAAGCAGCTTCCCTTTTTCCTTGCCCAATCCATTGTCTTGTAGTTACATTGCCTTTAACCCTATATGTTCTATAAGAACCACATTTCTAGCATCTTTTAATTTTTTTTCTCCTTCCAGTTATATTGAGATGTAATCGACTGTGTGGATCACAATAAACTGTGGAAAATTCTGAAAGAGATAGGAATACCAGATCACCTGATCTGCCTCTTGAGAAACCTATATGCCGATCAGGAAGCAACAGTTAGAACCGGACATGGAACAACAGACTGGTTCCAAATAGGAAAAGGAGTACGTCAAGGCTGTGTATTGTCATCCTGCTTATTTAACTTATATGCAGAGTTCATCATGAGAAATGCTGGGCTGGAAGAAACACAAGCTGGAACCAAGATTGCCAGGAGAAATATCAATAACCTCGGATATGCAGATGACACCACCCTTATGGCAGAAAGTGAAGAAGAACTAAAGAGCCTCATTAAGAAAGTGAAAGAGGAGAGTGAAAAAATTGGTTTAAGGCTCAACATTCAGAAAATGAAGATCATGGCATCTGGTCCCATCACTTCATGGGAAATAGATGGGGAAACAGTGTCAGACTTTATTTTTTTTTGTGCTCCAAAATCACTGCAGGTGGTTATTGAAGCCATGAAATTAAAAGACACTCCTTGGAAGGAAAGTTTTAATCAGCATATTGAAAAGCAGAGATATTACTTTGCTGACTAAGGTCCGTCTAGTCAAGGCTATAGTTTTTCCAGTGGTCATGTATGGATGTGAGAGTTGGACTGTGAAGAAAGCTGAGGGCTGAAGAATTGATGCTTTTGAAGTGTGGTGTTGGAGAAAACTCATATGAGTCCCTTGGACTGCAAGGAGATCCAACCAGTCCATCCTAAAGGAGATCAGCCCTGGGATTTCTTTGGAAGGACTGATGCTGAGGCTGAAACTCCAATTCTTTGGCCACCTCATGTGAAGAGTTGACTTATTGGAAAAGGCTCTGATGCTGGGAGGGATTGAAGGCAGGAGGAGAAGGGGAAAACAGAGGGTGAGATGGCTGGATGGCGTTACTGACTTGATGCACATGAATTTGGGTGAACTCCGGGAGTTAGTGATGGACAGGGAGGTTGCGATTCATGGGGTTGCAAAGAGTCGGACACGACTGAGCGACTGAACTGAACTGAATTGACATGCAGCTCTGTGTAAGTTTAAGGTATAGAGTATAATGACCTGACTTACATCTGTTGTGAAATGATGACCACAGTGGGTTCAGTGAACATCCATCACTTCATACAGGTACGATGTTAAAGAATTAGAAAAAACTTTTTTTCTTGTGATGAGAATTCTTAGGGTTTACTCTTTTAACGCTTTTCTCATAACAAATAGCTATGTTAATATTTATCACATTGTACTTTATATTCTCTAGTATTTATATATCTTAAACTGAGTTTGCACTTTTTGACTGCCTTCATCTAAAGTCCCCTCCTCTCACACGTTTCTTAAAATTGGGGTTAAAATAATACATTATTGCAAATAATCTACCCTGAGAATGCTGCCTTATATGAGCATGTACATTAACTTTAATGTACATTAACTCCTTGGTATTACATGTTTAACTGTGTATAATCCTGTAGCATTTCCTTTTAATTATTAAGAGCTCTGTGGTGAAACAGTTGGCCAATCCTAGCTTAATAGAGATTTTAATTTTCCTATTGCTTTTAAGAGGGAGGGAATAGATGTATTTTGAGATGTATTGATAGCTATGTTCAGGTGTTCTCATTCTGTTACACTGAGGAAAAATAGTTGCTATTCCAACAGAGATGAGCATCAGAGCTTCATAAAAGATAATGGTTATCAAATGTGTCTTATGTGTTCTTGCTCTGCACTTGATGTCCAAGCCACTGATCACCAAAGGGATAAAAACTGAGGATTTAAAGCTGAGAAACATTACCAGAGAACAAGGTTAGGAATAATTTCTTAAGATTAGTCTTTGTTCACTGTTTTCCACGTGGTATGTTTTAATTGTCTGTAGGGGCTTTAGGATGTGTCCTTAGAATGCTGAGGTTTACAGAATTATATTTATTACATGCATTTATATGTATTGTGCTATAGGTGGTAACCTTAATGATTAAATTAATGTCATAAAAAAATCTCAAACCTTGACCTCTTTTATGAAAAACTTCTCCTGAATCAGCAAAGCAAATTTTTTGCTAACTCAAAAGGAATATTATTGCTTAGTGAAATAAACATGATATATAGAAGGTGAAGTTGAAAAGAAATGAAAAAGATATCCTACATACATTTTGAAAAAATTATATGAGCATTTTAGTTAACAGTATATGCAAAAACTTGCAAAATTTAATTTAAAATATTTTATAACTTAATTTTAAATTATATTAACTTGCATGCAAAGTTTTCCTAAATGATTATTCCTTAGTGTTTTAAGATAGAATATGTAATGTCTGGAAGCTGAAGGTTTAGAATCAGAGAGACCTAAATTTGCATTCTTGCAAATTCCCTAAACCCCAGTCTCATCAATCAAACCAAAATATAATAGCACCAGCCTTGTGGGATTAGGGTTAGGGTTTTGCTTGTAAATTGAAAGTTTGCAAAGTTCTGGCACACAGGCAGAACTCAAGAATGCTAACACACTGTTATTATTATTATTATTGCCATTATTATTATCATTAGTGTTGCATGTAGGCTTCCCAGGTGGCCCAGTCGTAAAGAATCAGCCTCCGATGCAGGAGACACAAGACACACAGATTCTATCCCTGGGTCTGGAATATTTCCTGGAGTAGGAAATGGCAACCCACTCCAGTATTCTTGCCTGGAAAATCCAGTGGGCAGAGGAGCCTGGCAGACTACACTATGGGATCACAGAGAATCAGACACGACTGAACAACTGAGGACAAAGCCAAGCATAGATGTTGCATGCATTACCATGCATTGTCATGCAGTCCGAGACATTGTTCCAGTGCAGAAAGTCACAGTGCTACAAAGTCCTCAGCCATTATAAAAGTGAGAAGCTATATCTGAAGTCTTATTATGTCTTTTTCTTAACATTTGATGACTTTTAACAATGTCCTCAATGTTGTGGGGCTACCATCCTTTTCTAGAGGTTTGTTTTTACTTTAGTAAAAGCCATTCACTGTATAATGACTTTACAGTGAATGTCATGGTCTGTTTTCTTCCTCTGGTCAAGAAATCCACGAGTACTTCCATCTTTCATTTCCATATATGATTTGTCCTCCATATTCCAAGGTTCTGTATCTATGGATTCAAGCTAAAGATGGGAAATATTTTTTTTTTAATTCCAGAAAGTTCCAAAACCAAAACTTGAATTTGTCACAACCAGACAACTATTTGCATGACATTTGCATTGTATTAGGTATTATAAGTAATCTAGAGATGATTTAAAATATAGAGGAGGAAGTGCATAGGTTATATGTAAATACAATGTTCATTTATATATAAATATTAATACAGGAGGTTGCTTGAATTTTGATATCTGAGGGAATCTGGAACTAGCCCTTCTGCAGTTACTGAGGAACAATTGTATTCTGTTTAGTACATTTGGAAATGTCAGAGTCAAAATATTTATGTAGTCAAGCAGCACTGATGTGAGGAAAATCAACCTGTCAAAATTTTATTTCAAACACGTTGGAAAAAAGTCTTCAAGTGAAAGGTACTATATAAGTGCTGAATTTTAGGCCACATGACACTGAAGAATTAAATGTGAATGCTACTTCTATAGACAGGGATCAGAACTTTATGCAAATAGCAATATTTTGGCAATAAGAATATTCAAAGTAAATAAAGAAAAAATATTACAGTTTAATAGATTTTTTTTGAGGGAGGGCAGATTGCCATGTTATATCTTTTCTGTTTTTTAGCTGGAATGTTGCAAGGGCTTTCCAATGTTTGTACTAACTCAATCCTAAATGGTTCTCTAGTAATTGTGACAAATTATGCTCAATTACATGACTACTTGCTACCAGAGATGGAGCTAAATTGGATTTGCTATTGGAAGTCAGAGCAAGTGCTTGGTAAGCCAAACTGTTTTTCAGATTTTTGAAGAGCTGCAGATGGGCTTATTTTTTGCTATATTTTATGGACTCTCTCTCTTCACACATATATATGTATATATATAATTGTATGCTCAAAGAGCAATAAAAATAATGCACATAAGGATGTCATTAATTTCACTGTGTTTAGATGGTCTGAAAATTGATGTTTACTAATCAATGCAGTGGCACCCAGGAAACTTGTCATTGAACTGATACCAGTGAATAAACCTAATATCTGAATGGTCTAGGGGTTTTCCCTACTTTCTTCAGTTTAAGTCTGAATTTTGCAATAAAGAGTCCATGATCTGAGCCACAGTCAGTTCCTGGTTTTGTTTTTTCTGACCAACTTTTGCTACAAAAAATATAACCTATCTGACTTCGGTGTTGACCATCTGGGGATGTCCATGTGTAGAGTCATCTCTTGTGTTGTTGGAAGAGGGCGCTTGCTATGACCAGTGCAAAACTCTGCTAGCCTTTGCCCTGCTTCATTTTGTACTCCAGGGCCAAACTTGCCTGTTACTGCTGTGACTCTTCACTCTTACTTTTGCATTCCAGTCCCCAGTGATGAAAAGGACATCTTTTTTGTTGTTAGTTCTAGAATGTCTCATAGGTCATCACAGAACTGTTCAACTTCAGCTTCTTTGGCGTTAGTGCTTGAGGCATAGACTTGGATTACTGTGATATTGAATGGTTTGCCTTGGAAACAGAGATCATTCTGTCACTTTTGAGATTGCATCCAAGTACTGCATTTCAGACTCTTTTGTTGACTATGATGGCTACTCCATTTCTTCTAAGGGATTCTTGCCCACAGCAGTAGATACAATGGTCATCTGACTTAAATTCACCCATTCCAGTCCATTTTAGTTCACTGATTCCCAAAGTGTCATTGTTCACTCTTGCCATCTCCTGTTTGACCACTTCCAATTTGCCTTGATTCATGGACCTAACATTCAGGTTCCTATGCAATATTGCTCTTTACAGCATCGAACCTTGCTTCTATCACCAGTCCAATCCACAGCTGGGTGTTGCTTTTGCTTTGGTTGCATCCCTTCATTCTTTCTGGAGTTATTTCTCCACTGGTCACCAGTAGCATATTGGGCACCTACCGACCTGTGGAGCTCAAATTTCAGTGTCCTACTTTTTTGCCTTTTCATACTGTTCATGGAGTTCTCAAGGCAATAATGCTGAAGTTGTTTGCCATTCCATTCTCCAGTGGACCACGTTTTGTTAGAACTCTCCACCATGACCTGTCTGTCTTAGGTGGCTCTGCATGGCATGGCTCATAGTTTCACTGAGTTGGACAAAGCTGTGATCCATGTGATCTGTTTGGTTAGTTTTCTGTGGTTGTGATTTCCATTCTGTCTGCCCTCTGAAGGATAAGGATAAGAGATTTGTGGAAGCTTCTTGATGGGAGAGACTGACTATGAAGGAATCTGGGTCTTGCTCTGATGGGTGGGGCCAAGATTAGTAATTCTTTAATAAATTTTCTTTTGCTGGGTAGGGCTGTGTTCCCTCCTTATAGTTTGACCTGAGGCCAAACTATGGTAGGGGTAATGGCTGTGGTGATGACCTTTTTCAAAATGACTTATGCCAGCCTGCCACACTCCCAAGACTGTTGTTCAGTGCCCTAGACCCGGCGGCAGGCTGCTGTCAACCCACGCCTCTGCCAGAGATCCTGGGCACTCACAGGCAAGTCTGGCTCAGGCTCTTGTGGTGTCACTGATCCTGTCTCCTGGGTCCTGGTGTACACAAGGTTTTGTTTGTGCCCATCAATAGTCTGTTTCCCCAGTCCTGTGGAAGTTGTGTAATAAAATCCCACTGGTCTTCAAAGTCAAATTCCCATGTGTTCTCAGTCCCTTTGCCAGATCCCCAGGCTGGGAAATCTACTGTGGGTCCTAGAACTTTTGTAGCAGTGTGAGAACTTCTTTGGTATGATTGTTCTCCAGCTTATGGGTCATCTGCTCAGTGGCTCTATGGTGGGGCTAAAGGCAACCTCCTGCAAGAAGACTTATGACGTGTGCCGTTCCTCCCAGGTCTGCTGCAGCCAGAACCCCTGTTCCTGTGGCGGGCCACTGCAGGAGACACGCAAACACTCAAAGCAGGTCTGACTCAGTCTCTGTGGGGTCACATTGTTACAAAATTCAGACTTAAAGAAAGTAGGGTAAACCACTAAATCATTCAGATATGATCTAAATAAAATCCTTTGCAAATAGATTCAAGGGATTAGATCTGATAGACAAAGTGCCTGGAGAGCTATGGATGGAGGTTCATAACATTGTACAGGAAGCAGTGATCAAAACTATCTCCAAGAAAAAGAAAGGAATATTCATTGGAAAGAGTGATGCTGGAGCTGAAGCTCTAATACTTTGGCTCCCTGATGGGAAGAACTGATTCCTTAGAAAAGACCCGGATGCTGGGAAAGAGTGAAGGTAGGAGGGGAAGGTTATGACAGAGGATGAGATGATTGGATGGCATCACCAACTTGATGGATTTGAGTTTGAGCAAGTTCTAGGTGTTGGAGATGGACAGGGAAGCCTGGTGTGCTGCAGTCCTTGGGGTCACAAAGAGTTGGACTTGACTGGGCTAATGAAACTTAATATCTAAAACCCACTCCCCTTGGAGCACTGGTTCCTCCTATTTTATTTGGTGAAAATTTGATGTGATCTTTGTCTACAATATATGGCCATAATATTTAAATTTTTGACATGCTTACTTTTGAGGGTAATTTCTAGGTATAATGATGGAGTCACAGCTGAAACTGTTTTCATCTGTGCTGACTGTACTTTAAGTGGCTGGGAAGAAGAATTACAATGTTCCCTTTGGCTGTAGGACAATAGACTTGGTTATGAATTAGTGTACTTCCCCTGGAGAAGCTGAGTTGAGAGGACACGGAGGGTAGGAGGGCTGCAGATGCAGACGAATCATTCCCAAATATGAACAATGTGATAGAATGTTCTTAAATTGTACACCTTTTCGTCTTTAGAGGAAATGCTTTTTGGTTTACGTGTGTGTGTTTGTCTTAAATGATCTTTGGAAAGAGGTTTTGTTGCGGCACCAGCTGAATGTTCATAGTATCTCAGCAAGATTGTTCGTTGTTTAGATGCTAAGTTGATCCCAACTCTTTGCAACCCCATGGACTGCAGCACGCCAAGCTTCCCTGTCCTTCACTACCTCCTGGAGTTTGCTCAAACTCATGTCCATTGAGTTGATGAGGCCATCCAACTTTTTCACACCCTATCTCTTGGTCTGGAATTTCTAGAGTAATTAGTGTTGAGGAAGTCAAATATAATCTATGATTCCAAATGCAAAATGGTTAATTTGTCAATGTATAGCTCTTTCCCTTAATGTTTTGTTTGTGTGGGAATGATGTTGGAAGCTATACAACTCACTTATAAACCTGGACCCAACCTACCACCTGGCTTCTGGAGGGAGGGAAGTGAGGTGAGGACAAGCAGTGCTCTCTCTCTGCAAGTTCTTGGGGATGAATATTTTCACCTTGTACCACAACCAAAAAACCAAGTTTAAATGAGTTGGATGGGCTGTTTGATTTGTTACCTCTGTCTCTGCCAACAAATTTGTTTTTCTGTGTAGAAAGCCTAGATGAGGTAGACTTGGAGGCAGGTTCCATTTAGTATGAAGTCCGTCCAAGTCTTGTTAGCGCTGAGAAAGAAGCCATTGTCTGGCTCTGTTCCATTAGCTTTCTGTAGATTTACAGACCAGATTCTGTGATCCTTCTTCTCCTTCCCAGGTTTGAGATTTGAATTGTGTGGATTTAAAGATTATTCCTTGTTTACATAATCCCCTGTTATTTCTTAATGCTTTTTATAGCAAAGGTGTTTAAAATTATTAATTGCTGAATTTCATATTCTATAATTAGGTTAGCTTTGCATGTTTTGTCAATATGTAACTACCTTATTTAATTTGCTTTGGATTTTTTCCTCAGTTAAAATAATTTTGGCTTACTTTAAAAGTTTTATTGAACTTCCCTGGTAGCTCAGACAGTAGAGAATCTGCCTGCAATTCTAGAAACCCAGGTTCAATCCTTGGGTTGGGAAGATCCCCTGGAGGAGGAAATGGCAACCCACTCCAATATTCTTGGCTGGAGAATTCCATGGACAGAGGAACCGGGTGGGCTACAGTTCATGGGGTCATGAAGAATCAGACACAACTGAGTGGCCAACACACACATGCACTATGACTGAATTTACAGGTTTGTGGACTTTCTCTAAATGACTCCTTATTGTTTGGACTCATTCTTTGTAAAACAAATATTTACTGAATGCCACCCTGGGCCAGGTACTTTTCTGTAAACTAGAAATAAATCAGTGAGCAAACTCAGTTCCCTACCTTCTTGAAGAATATAGTCTAGTGGGAAAAAGAAAATAAATAAAATAAACAGGTAACAATTAAGTATATATGTTTATATCAAGGTAAACATAAAGGCTGCCAAGATAAATAAAGCAAGGTAAAAGTATGGTGAGTTAGTTGGGGTACAGATCAGGTTAAGCCTATCTCAGGCTGCTTGGTCACTGAAGATCTTTCTAAGGGGCTATCTGAGCAGAAGAGCTGGTGTCGTCTTTGTTAGCAAACACAAACTTCCTCTCCCTTCACGAATCATTTCTTTATCACATAGAGTAATTTTCCCAGGAGAGCAGTTGGCATGCTCTGGTTGTTGTTCAGTCACCCAGTTGTGCTTGACTCTGCAACCCCATGGCCTGCAGCGATGTATTTGGCATACATTACTTTTAAAAAACCAGTCCAGCAAACAAATCCCCCAAACTAAAAAACCCAAACAAACAAAACCACAGATGTGCAAGATCTCCTTAGTATGTGGAGGAGAAACTCTAAACCCCTCATCCAAGGGCATGAGGTGCTCCATAATCTGGCAGCTGCTTCACTGTCAGCCTCATCGTTCACCCTTTCCCAACATGGAACTTCCATGTCAAACACATGGATTTATTTCTTGTGTATAAACCCTCTCTATTCCTTCCTCTGGCATTTCGTCTTCCTGCTGGGAGTGTCTTCCTTTCCACTTTTTCAAGATACCTGTTTTTAAAGACTCAATTTCAAGACACTTTCTTAAATAATTACTTACTATAGTTATGAATAATGATTTATTAGATAATTATTCTAGAGACATATAAGAATTCATTCTTTTAGTTTAGACAAATACAAAAATTTCTAAATTGTTCATAGCCTGTTTTCTTGCATTCTTAAATATGTAATAGTAAACATCATTTAATCAGCCTCATTAATAATGGTTACTGATTTCTGTATAAACAGCACTCATATCTTTACTATTTATTTAGTAGTTATTTTGTCTATCTACATGTATCCTTTCACCTTCACTGTATTAATCAACCTGTGGCCCATCCACCCATTCATTCTTCTCAACCAATCTATCTATCCATTCACCCATCCATCCATACATACACCTTTCCATGCATCCATCTATATATCCCTTCATCTGCTTTTCACCCATTCATCCACTAAACCATCAGTTTACCCATACACACAGACACCCTTCTTTGGATATTGTTGTTGTTCAGTCTCTAAGTTGTGTCTGACTCTCTGTGACCCAGTGAACTGCTGCATGCCAGACTTCCGGGCCCTTCACTGTCTCCCAGAGTTTGTTCAAACTCATATCCATTGAGTCAGTGATGCCATCCAACTGTCTCATCCTCTGTCATCCTGTTTCCTTCTGCCCTCAATCTTTCCCAGCAGCAGGTCTTTTCCAGTGAGTCAGCTCTTTGCATCAAGTAGCCAAAGTATTAGAGCTTCAGCTGCAGCACAGTCCTGCCAATGACTATTCAGGGTTGATTTCCTTTAGGATTAACTGGTTTGATCTCCTTGCAGTCCAAGGGACTCTCAAAGCCTCCTCCAACACCACAGTTGAAAAGCATTCTTTGGTGATCAAGTTCTCTGGTGATCAGATTTCTTTATGGTCCAACTCTCATATCCATACATGACTACTGGAAAAACCATAGCTTTGACTAGATGGACTTTTGTTGGCAAAGTTATGTCTCTGCTTTTTAGTACACTGTCTAGGTTTATTATAGCTATTCTTCTAAGAAGCAAGTGTTCTTTAATTTCATGGCTGCAGTCACTATCTGCAGTGATTTTGGAGCCTAAGAAAATGAAATCTGACACTGTTTTCACATTTTCCCCATCTATTTGCTATGAAGTCGTAGGACAGGATGCCATGATCTTCATTTTTTGAAAATCAGGTTTTTCACAGCCCTCTTTCACCTTCATCCAGAGGCTGTTTAGTTCCTCTTCACTTACTGCCATTAAAGTGGTATCATCTGCATATCTGAGGTTATTAATATTTCTACCTGCAATCTTGATTCCATCTTCTGCTTTATCCAGCCCAGCATTTCTCATGATGTACTCTGCATATAAGTTAAATAAGCAGGATGACAATATACAGCCTTGACCTACTCCTTTCCCAATTTTGAACCAGTCTATTGTTTCATGTCCAGTTCTAACTGTTGCTTCTTGCCCTGCATGCAGGTTTCTCAGGAGCATGTAATGGGATCTGGTATTTCCATCTCATTAAGTATATGACACAGTCGTGACCCACATAGTCAAAGGCTTTCACGTTGTCAGTGAAGCAGATGACTTTTTTTGGAATTCACTTGCTTTTTCTATGATCCAGCATTTGTTGGCAATTTGATCTCTGGTTCCTCTGCCTTTCAAAATCCAGTGTGTACATCTTCGCTCACATGCTGCTGAAGCATAGCTTGAAAGAGTTTGAGCATAATCTTGCCGGCATGTGAAATGAGTGCAATTGTGTGGTAATTTGAAGATTATTTGGAATTACCTTTCTTTGGGATTGGAATGAAAACTGATCTTTTAAAATATATCAAAGATAACATTGATATTCTTTCTCTTTAGCTATATTTTTGACCTCAATATTACAGACCATAAGCCTCTGTATGATCTCAATTTCTAATTTGGTGAAAGGTTCATGAAATACATGTTCAATAAATATTAGTAAAGGTTAACAATCCCAAGTGAAAAACATTACTGCAGTGTTGGTGAAATGACCTTCTCTAGAGTATCTGTTTTCATCTAAATGGAGGACTTAGGTTGCTGTTGGTACTTGGAGGAAAGAATAAAAGAACATTTTCAGTTTTATGATCTGATTAGTCTCATAGTAGCTGGTAGAAAACAGTGTTAGCCAGTACTTCTTTAGACTTTGTTAAGTTCATTTGTGAAACAGGGATACCTTTTGTTTTAACTCCTCACTTCATAGGAAGATAAGGGCAAAGGATGAAAGGATATGTCTAAAATATCCACTGACTCTTTACAATAGAATCAGCAGATGCTATATCAGCCATTCAGTCTCACAAGAAATGAGCTATCAGAAGTCAGTGACTTTCAATTTTTTTTCTTCAAAGCCAAAAGATCTCATTTCTTGAAGAATCTCGAAGGGCGACTAGGAGTGTGAAGTGGAGGTTGAGTGTGAGGAGGCTACTCATGGCTGCTTCAACCAGGACAATCACACATTTGTTGAACGTGTGTGTGTTAGTCACTCAGTTATGTCCAACTCTTTGCTACTCCATGGACTGTAGTCTGCCAGGCTTCTCCATCCATGGGGTTTTCCAGGCAAGAATATTGGATGGATTGCCATTTCCTTCTCCAGGGGATCTCCCTGGCCCAGGGATTGAACCCTGCTCTCCTGCATTGTAAGCAGACTCTACTGTCTGAGCCACCAGGGAAGTCCTTTGTTGTAGGTATGTTTCTGTCAAAGTTCATCTCTGGAGAAATGCCTCAATTTCCTCTCCTGTTAAATGGAGATATATGATAGTTCACATCTCAGAAGTGTTGGATTCAGTGAATTTTTATAGATAAAATGTTTGGAATAGTGTCTAGCATGTGGTGTCAGAAAACGGTTCACTGACATCATTATTATATTATCATTTACACATCTTTACCTGATATCTCCTCAACTTCAGATACCTTTAGATGTTTGTCTGCTCAGCAGTAGAAGGTGAGTCCTAGAAGAATAAGGTAAGATTTGGGGGCTTTTTGTTCAGTGATTGTTCCTAGAGAAATATTGACATTTACTGGATACTCAATAAATAAACATTGGAGGCAATTACTGAACATAAAAGCCCCCAAATCTTACCTCATTCTTATAGGGAGTTCCTTGTAGCTCAGATGGTAAAGAATCTGCCTGCAATGCAAGAGACCCAGATTGGATCCCTGGGTCGGGAAGATCCCCTGGAGAAGGAAACGGCAACCCACTCCAGTATTCTTGCCTGGGAATCCCATGGATGGAGGAGAATGGCAGGCTTCATACTATGGGGTCGCAGAGTGGGAAACGACTGAGTGACTTCACTTTAATAAATATTTGTCTGAATGAATGAATCCTACTAAGTTTCCTCTCTTTTCTGGCTAGTGTTTCCTCTCTCCCTGGTCTCCTCACCTCTCCTGGTAGCCCTTTCCCTTTGTAACTTGATATTTCTATTGTGATCTAGACATGACCCTTAAATATATTGAGCTGTTAGAAGTGTATGTCAAATAAAAATCAATAGGTCAAGAGGGAAAGCCTATGCACTTGACCATAAACTTTATGACAATAGAGAACCTTTTTGTTAATCATTTCATGTCCAATGCTTGGCAGAGTGCATGGCCTATGGCACAACACGTTATTATTTTTGATGATTGAAAGAATGAATATGTCAATAAATGAAATAAACTATTACCCCTTTAGGCTACTTAGAGTTGGGTTTTGGTACTGTGTTCCCCAGAGGTATAGTTTTAAGATAGGAAGTTCCAAGTATGGAAAATACTGAAATGATAAGATATTGCTATTTTACATAATCTGCTACACGTTGCGACAAATCACTGCAGAGAAAAGCTTATAGAACCTAGAACTTGTCTATTTATTTTATTCTTCATTTTAAAGTTATTAGTTATTCTAATTTCTAGCTTAGATAAAAGTTAAGTAGATTAAAATTGGGTTACAGAGTACATAAAATGTTTGCTTTCAGATCATCCTGAAAAGAAGAGAATTATAAAATGCATATGTGAATCCATCTGTTTCTGCAAATTAAGTTGATTTGTCATCTTAAAAGCAGTGTAATTGTTTCAATTTACAGAGCCCAGAGATAGTAGTCACTCTCGGGAAAGTTCTCCACTTCACATGGCAGAACCTGGGAGTCTGCTAATTAGATATTTGACTCCTGAAGGCACATCCTATTTCTAAATGTGTGAGGTTGTGAGATCCCCCAAAATACTCATTCCCTGACTTTTAAAGGCACCTTCAAAAAGCTGATGGGCTTTAGATCCTACAGAAATTGATGCCTCCTCAGAACAAAGGCCCATCCCAAACATGAAATAGCATAATAAGCAATCCTGCCAAAGGGCCCAGTTCATTCCTGGTCACTTTCAGTTTCCTTCAACACTTTTCACTTCGAAGATGATTCCTGTGTCCGTACTCATAGCAATATTTTCTGAGTTGTTTCTGAATATCTGGTTTGAAGGAATCATGAGTGATGGAGCCTAATTAAAAAAATTCATAATTAAGTCCAGATGGTTCCTGAAAGTTGGAGTACAATGATCACTTGTAAAACATTGAATGCATAAGTGAATTTCAGTTCTTTGATAGTATTTGTCTATACATCTACCGATATCTATTGTATATATATATTTACCGTGAAATGTAATAGTCAAGTTTATTAGTAAGAAAAATATAAGGAACAGTAATTCAAGAGAATTTTTTTTTATCTCCTTCTGCTTTGTTCATGACCGTTGTCCTTCATCAAAATAAAGTTATCTAACAAAGAGAGGGATCCTAGAATCACCATGTAAGAAAGGGAGGCTGGAAATCCCCACAAGAGAGAGGGATGTTGGGAAGGCAATATAAGGGAGGGATGCTGGGAACTTGCCTTCGGAGAGAAGGATACTGGGAACGTGATGAAAGGGAAGGATTCTGGGAGCCTCCATCAGAGAGAGGAATGTTGAGAACATGATGAAAGAAAGGAATTCTGGGAGCCCCTATCACCCTCAGAGGAAGTGTTGTCAGGATTACCCGCCAGAGAAAGGCATGCAGGCTGGGAACCCTCTGAGTGAGCAGCTACCTCTCAGAGCACCAAGGCTGGTTCTGTCTATCCATGGAGTTCTTACTTAGCAATTTATGTTTGCCAGGTTTACGGCATGAAGTTCTACAGTTAGTAAGTATTATTAATTCTCTGAGAGGTTTCGATGTGATAGATCTTATGCTTATTTAATTAAAGTTCAGATTGTCTTTTGATTTTTTTTAAAATCTCTCAGTCATATCCAACTCTTTGTGATCCCATGGATTGTAGCCTGCCAAGCTCCTCTATCTATGAAATTCTCCAGGCAAGAACATTGGAGTGAGTAGCCAATCCCTTTTCCAGGAGCCAGGTTAAAAAACAAAAAAGTTATCTAGAAGGGTCAAGATGCAGTGGAAAGAATCAGAACTTCTAGATTTATGTTTCTTATCTTCCACTGATTAGCCTACTATTTCTAGCAAAATATTTAATTTCTCTTAGCCCTGGCTTTAGCAGAAATTATAATATCTTCCTTATTTTTGAAGTAGTTTGTCAATGAGAAAATGAGAAAAATGTTGATGACAATCTTTCCGCAATGTTGTACAAATCCAGCAATTATATCAGGAGGAAGGCATTAGAATATCCTCAACCTGCTGACAGTTTAGGAAACTTCCAGTCCAGGGTAACATCGATCCTTGTAAAAATGTCTTGGCTGTTTGCTCCTATCTTTGGACTACACTGGCACTTCTTGGCTGAAAGTGGACCAGGCCAAAGACAGAGGAGGCCCAAAAGCGGGCTGGCAGTTCAGTCAATGGCTTTGCGTTCCAGGCACACAGAATCCCCCTGTGAATGCCGTCTTTTGAGGAAGTCAAATATATGATACAATATACAATAAGCTAAGCTGCTTTGTCTGGGGTGGTGGGGGAGGTGAGTGTTCAGCTGCCCTGGTGAATCTACTGCCGTCAAAGCACTGACCTTAGTCTGAAAGCTGCCTCATCAGAGGAAAGGGCCAGTGGTAAAGAAGTCACCATGAGGGACGAGTAGCAACCTGTGTCTGGGACAGGGCTCCACTTCCCTGATCTGACTATCATCTATGCTGACTTGACTGTAGGGTTCTTATTGTGTTTCCAGATATCAGATCTCAAAATGCAAAATAAAAAAAAACTCAGGACCACCAGATTAATCACTGTGGGTGGTGACTGCAGCTATGAAGTTAAAAGATGATTGCTCCTTAGAAGAATAGCTATTATAAACTTAGACAGCATATTAAAAAGCAGAGACATCACTTTACCAGCAAAGGTCCATCTAGTCAAAGCTATGTTTTTTTCCAGTAGTCATGTGTGGATGTGAGAGCTAGACAATGAAAAAGGCTGAGCACTGAAGAATTGATGCCTTTGAACTGTGGTGCTGGAGAAGACTCTTGAGAGTCCCTTGTCCAGCAAAGAGATCAGATCAGTCAATTCTAAATGAAATCAACCCTGAAAATTCATTGTAAGGATTGATGCTGAAGCTGAAGCTCCACTACTTCGGCCACCTGATGAGAAAAGCTGATTTATTGGAAAAGACCCTGGTGCTGGGAAAGATTGAGGGCAAAAGAGAAAGGAGTGGCAGAGGATGGAATGGTTAGATAACACCACTGACTCTATGGACATGAATTTGAGCAAACGCTGGGACATAGTGAAGGACAGAGGAGCCTGCAGTCTGCAGTCCATGGGGTTGCAGAGTCAGAGACAACTTAGTGACTGAACAACAACAGCAATTCTTACTCAATCTGGTGAGATCCCCAAATTTATTTGATGAAGAAATTCTTTGGGGAAGAAATACCAATTAAAGAATATTTTCAGAACATATTCTGTGAGGTAGTTTCAAAATCCTTTCCAGGGGACTGAAGAAGGGAAAAGTGAGGTAGAGAGCTTGGCACAGGGAAGAGAAACCAGTGCTCAACACACTGTGCCCTGGCCTGTGCCTGGACTGTCTTGGGCTGATCTAATTCCTCTCAGACCTATTTTACAGATAAGAACCTAGGAAGGTGTTAGGTTACTTGCCCAAGGTCACCAAGCTGAAAAGTGGAGGGATTCAAACTCAGGTCTAATTCCAAAACACTGTTTGCTTCCCATTTTAGTTCAGAGAAATCCCATGCCAAGAGCCAAGTTACACCGCTAAGAATGACGATATCAGAGCTGAACACATCAGCCAGGAGTAACGTAACTGTCCAGTCTGGTGGTTTCAGACTGTCCTGGAGGACCCTCCTGGAGGCTACGTGAGGGTGGAAGGGAGGGCACACGCGGGAAGGCACAGCCCTGGCTGAGACCAGCTCTGCTTAAGGTCGCCTTCAGGAAGTCAATGACTGAGAAAGGGCTCTCTTCACTTACAGAAGGTTGCAGACCTTTGATGTAGCTGGCTGTCCTTTTTCCACAGTGGGCTGTGGGGGCCCAGCAGGCGACTGAATGGCCGAGGTGCAGAATTTCTCAGAGATGGAGCTGTCTGTGGAGATATCTGGGTCGCCAGGCTCTTTGACTTCAGTACCCTTCCCACTTGGATGGCCTGTTCAGACTAGAAATCAGAAATTTAATCCCTTTTAAGTCAATTTTCCATTTTATCACCCATTTCTGAGGGCTGGCTCAGAACACCAAAATTACCAGACTCCATTTCCTGACTGAAGTATCCAGCTCTACTGTTTTTTTTTTCCTGGCAGCTGCCTTTTGAGGAGGGATTTTTCTTTTTTTTTTTTTGGATCATTTCGATAAAGATTTTCCTCCCTGAGGTGCCCCTTTTCCTAAAGATGAACAAACAAGATAATAACTATCCTGTGGTGAGAGGTTAGATAACAGCTAAGGGCTAAATGTGTGTTTCCTCATGTTCCTCTCTTATAAAATATCCTGCAGATAAATAGCGTTATCCAAGTTTTAGAGGTGAGGAGCCTGACTCTGTGAGCTTCCTGAGCTTGCCTAAGATCTGGAGGCTTACAAGTTGGAAAGCTTGGCATCAAACCCAGGTTCTGGCCTTGACACCTGGGCTTTTAGCCACAGTGTTAAATTGTCTGATCCTTTGTCCTATCAGGGAAGAGAATTCTCAGCAGACAAGTGAGCCAAAATCTTCTTAAATTTCCTTTAAATACTACTATATTGGAGTCTTAAAATGCTTATTTTATTGTGACTTAATTTTTGGAAGAGAATCTTAATGAATGGAGGAAGTACAGAGCAGATCTTTACATATATGGTGGGAATATTCAGTTCAGTTCAGTTGCTCAGTCGTGTCCTACTCTTTGTGACCCCATGAATCGCAGCACGCCAGGTCTCCCTGTCCATCACCAACTCCCGGAGTTCACTCAGACTCACGTCCATTGAGTCAGTGATGCCATCCAGCCACCTCATCCTCGGTGGTCCCCTTCTCCTCCTGCCCCCAATCCCTCCCAGCATCAGAATCTTTTCCAATGAGTCAACTCTTCGCATGAGGTGGTCAAAGTACTGCAGTTTCAGCTTTAGCATCATTCCTTTCAAAGAACACCCAGGGCTGATCTCCTTCAGAATGGACTGGTTGGATCTCCTTGTAGTCCAAGGGACTCTCAAGAGTCTTCTCCAACACCACAGTTCAAAAGCATCAATTCTTCGGCTCTCAGCCTTCTTCACAGTCCAACTCTCACATCCATACATGACCACAGAAAAAACCATAGCCTTGACTAGACGGACCTTAGTTGGCAAAGTCATGTCTATGCTTTTGAATATGCTATCTAGGTTGGTCATAACTTTTCTTCCAAGGAGTAAGCGTCTTTTAATTTCATGGCTGCAGTCACCATCTGCAGTGATTTTGGAGCCCCCAAAATAAAGTCTGACACTGTTTCTACTGTTTCCCCATCTATTTCCCATGAAGCAATGGGACCGGATGCCATGATCTTCATTTTCTGAATGTTGAGCTTTAAGCCAACATTTTCACTCTCCTCTTTCACTTTCATCAAGAGGCTTTTTAGTTCCTCTTCACTTTCTGCCATAAGGGTGGTGCCATCTGCATGTCTGAGGTTATTGATATTTCTCCCGGCAATCTTGATTCGAGCTTGTGTTTCTTCCAGTCCAGTGTTTCTCATGATGTACTCTGCATATAAGTTCAATAAGCAGGGTGACAATATACAGCCTTGACGTACTCCTTTTCCTATTTGGAACCAGTAAGGGCTGGCAATTGTGAAAACCAAGTCCATGGGCCAGTGCAAATTCGCACTGTTTTGCCTGACTCATCACAGGAGCACCAGAGGGGTAAATACTGAATGCTGAATACCAATGGAAATTCCAGTATTCCCCAGATACCAAGTACACTGCTTGTAAACCAAACTTTTCCTCTCTTATAACTGATTATGATATTTGATACTCAGAATATTTTACATGAATTAAGCTAACCACAACTGCCACCATCACAATAACAAACTCTGGGAAGTAGAACAAGATAATGAATGACTTGAGACCCTTGCATTGGAGAAAGTTTCCCAAAGACATACAGGAGTCTTGTAAACTTCTGGTACTCTGTGATACATAATACAGAATATGTGTACAACACACATTAAAATAACACATGCTTGCTACTTCCTGTTCCCCAGAAAGAACCTTATTTTTATCTCCATTCTTAAGCTCATTGAAAATTTATTTCCCCTGGTGAATAAAGGGCTATAATATCCCAATCTCTATTTTCTTAATAACTGCACTCTTTTGAAAAGTATGTACCTACCTAGAAATTGAGAAGATAACGCATGGTTGGATAAGTGGAGAAAGGTGGATATTTATATTCCCTTACTTGGAAATGATTAAATATGACATTAATTTACTTTCTCCTGTTGAATATTCTACCTTTAAAAATACATGGATAATGTCTCATACTAATCACTGAGCCTGTTGATCAAGGCAAGAGAAGCAGCTGCCACTCACAGGTCATGACTTTCAGTGCCACTCATAGGCATTTTGGAAGAGCTGTTGCCACACTCCACTTTGTGGCTGACCATTCTAATAAAGCTGGCACAATGATTCAACATAGATACTAACTTAATTTGAGTGTGCACTTTTCTCAGCAAACTATGCCTTATACTCATCAAATAGAATTTTTCATTAAATGTTGTTAAGGTTGCACTTGCTTCTAAAATTACAGAAGGACGAACTTTCTAATAGGCCTGATGACTTCAGACAAAATGTCCCCCAAACTGTAATTCCATAATCACTGTGTTTCTTTGCTGATTAAAACATGCCCACTCTGAACTGTCAGGAGTTGTTTTTTAAACAACATCAATGTAGCTTGAGTGCAATGTAATAATTGACCAAATTCATATACACCTTAATTAAGAAGTGTGTGTGAAAACAATAGTCTGGAAAATGTTTTATTATTGGCTAGAGAATCAAATCCTTGGGTGGTAAGGTGTCTGACTGCCATTCTATTCTTACAGCATGAGCTATGGTATGTAGAGCAGAGTGACTCACTCACGGTAGGTGTCCCAGACACTAGTAACGGTGGTGGGGTGATATCAGCTCCAAACAATCATCTCATGCCTTTCTCATCTCTGTAATAGGTGTGGCTGAAGACACAAATAATTTCCTCAAAGAAATACACCTTGTATGAGAGAGGTGAAACCTGAATTTTGATTGATTACATGTTCCTAAAGTACTTTATAATCTATTTTATTACCTCTAAAGTAGGACTAAGGTCCATCTAGTCAAGGCTATAGTTTTTCCAGTAGTCTTGTATGGATGTGAGAGTTGGACTGTGAAGAAGGCTGAGCACCGAAGAATTGATGCTTTTGAACTGTGGTGCTGGAGAAGACTCTTGAGAGTCCCTTGGACTGCAAGGAGATCCAATCAGTCCATTCTGAAGGAGATCAGCCTTGGGTGTTCTTTGGAAGAAATGATGCAGAAGCTGAAACTCCAGTACTTTGGCCACCTCATGCGAAGAGTTGACTCATTGGAAAAGATTGTGATGCTGGGAAGGATTGGGGGCAGGAGAAGAAGGGGACGACAGAGGATGAGATGGCTGGATGGCATCATTGACTCGATGGACGCAAGTCTGAGTGAACTCCGGGAGTTGGTGATGGACAGGGAGGCCTGGCGTGCTGCAATTCATGGGGTCACAAAGAATCGGGCACAACTGAGCGACTGAACTGAACTGAACTGAACTGAAAGTAAGACCTCATAAAAAACAAAACTAGATCTTTCCAGGGTATGGAACAGTAGAAATTCACACTGCTGAAGTAAACTGGTATATTCTTCTTGGAAAACTCCGTAGTAATATTTATTGAAGTTTAAAATACACATACTCAATGGTCTGGCAGTTTTCCTTCTAGATATATACTGAGCCGAGGTGTATGAGTGTGTGTGCATGTGTATGCATATGTAGAAATCCACTTCTTGTCCTTTCTTTTCACCTAATGACACTTCTTAGCATAGCTCAAAGTGGAGACTATCCAGATACCCATTAACAGTAAGTTCGGTGAATACCCAGTGGAGAGCAGGAAGAATCATTGGGTTACAACTGCACAATAATATGGATATATCTGAAACATAGTATTGGATGAAAGAAGTAAGCCATAGAAGAAAACATATTTTATAGATCCTTTTTTTAAAAAAATATTTATTTTAGTTGGAGGATAATTACTTTACAATATTTTGATGGTTTTCGCCATACATTAACATGAATCAGCCATAGGTACATACATGCTGTCTCATCCTGAACTCCTCTCCCACCTGCCTCCCCTTCCCCTCCCTCTGGGCTGTTCCAGAGCATCAGCTTTGGGTGCCCTGATTGCACTGGTCATCTATTTTACATATGGCAATGTATAGTTTTTAATGCTATTCTCTCACAGCGTCCCTTGCTGTCTCCCACTAAGTCCAAAAGTCTGTTCTCTATATCTGAATCCCATTTACATAAAGCATAAAAACAGGCATAATTAGTTTATGCTGTTAGAAGTCAGGACAGTGGTTACTGCCTTCCTGGGGGTTGGGAGGTGAGGGTGGAGGTAAAAAGTCCCGTAGTGACTGAGTGGAAGCCTCTGGGGATTTGCGATCTGAGCAGGGGTTTCATGAGTGTGTGTAGTGGTGACAATTCAAGTTTACATTTATGCAATATTTATCACATTTTGAAGTTAAAAATAAGACTGACAATGGCAACAAAAAATAGGCTGTTACTACGAGCAAGTAGAGAATATATTCTCTTGCTACCCATAGTATTACTACATATAGGTCATGACAATGACTCAAGTCTCAAACTCATTGTGATAAAAAAAAAAGTTTATTTTTTACCAATAAAAAAACTAATTAGGCAATTACTTGACCATTACCTGAGATTTGAGTTGTATCTGTGTGGGTGTTATGGACCATTCAGATCTTGAGATAAAATAAAAAAGCACTGATCAGACAGTGGAGCTGAGAATTTTTCGTCTCCATTTCAGAGGAGGCAGGTAGTGTTTCAACCTCAGCCTGAGTCAGGGAGGAAAGGTCAGCAGGATTCTACAGGTAAATTAGCATGTAATTCACATGATAATGCCATGTTCATCTTCTCTTGCTTCCATCCTTCTCCCACACCAGCTACCCTCTCGGGCAGTTACCAGTAAAACTTTCATAAATGAAACACAAATCCAACTGTATCACTCTCCTGCTTCAAACCCGCCCAACGTTGCCTATATTCAGGCTCTGACCTCGTTTCTCCAAACCTTTCCTCCTTGCTCCTTCCCTCTAGTCTTATGGGCACTTGCTTTAGGTCTCTTAAACCAATGAAACTATTTCTATCTCGAGGCCAATGCACAATGAGCTTCATCCTCTGGAAATGCTCTTTGTACAGACCTCCCTGAGCCTTCATTCTTAGTCACCGCCTGCTGTGATATCAATGTCACAGTGACCCTGTGTCACGCTCATCTCTCATCTCTTGCGCATTAAAAAAATACTGGGTAAAATCATCTTCATTTTTCAATTGTTCATTACCTGCATCCTTCACCTCTCTATTTCTCTAATAGAACAAAGATCAAGGAAGCTCTCTTTTGTATCATGCTGTATCTCAAGGCCAGAATAGTTAGCACATCAGGAGTGCTCAGTACAAATTTGTTAAATGTATAGATACAGAATAATAAAAGTGGTGAGAGCAAAACGCTTCTGCTATTTGCCCTTCTGGCCTTCTTCTATGAAAATTATTTGAATTTCTGAAGTTTTTAGATTCCTGAAATCCTATAAGATTAAATCCCGATGTCTTTAATTGTCTAGTACCCATATATCAAATATACCAGGTGGGGTTACTCTCTGCTTTTCCCTTAATATACTTTTGCTCAAGGGAGGCAATGACAGGCCTCAAGCAGAAGCACTCCCAGACAGAAGAATCGAGTGTCATTAGCTGTAGGCTAACGGAAATAGGAAAGCCTTGAGCTACTGAGCTATTAAACCCAGTGGGGGTTAAGTCTCCCAAATGTTAAAGGCCCATTAAAATTGGGGAATTGTGGTTGAATGAAATTTTGTTGTTGTTGTTGTTGTTTTTTGTAAAAGCATTCTATAGAATTTGCCTCATTTCTCACTGAACACTCTTTTAGAAGTGACTTAGACATTTAAAAATGCAGAGAATATAAAATGCCATAGTCTTGCTGTCTTGCCTTTCTATCCTGCTTTGTTTGTATTGACTGTTCAGCATTGATTTGCTGGATGACCAATTGCATTCTTTGTTTTTGGTTTGCAAGTATTGATTAAATACTTCATTTTAAGTGACTAGCTTACACAAAAGCTATAGAGTGAGCCAGGACCCAGAAACAGGTATTCTGCCTTCTGCTGTTTATATAAGCTGTGTTGTCAAGCTAGAGTCATAGAACTCCTTGGGACTCTGCTCTGCTGTAACCAAATTTTTCATTGTGTCGGGGTATTTATAGCTGAATGCAGCAATATGTTTTTGGGTAACATAGGTGAAATAGCATTGTCTGTGAAGTGAATGGCCACACTGGTAGCATGGAAAGGTAGTACTGGCATTTGCTCTGGAAAATCTTTGTGTTTAGAGATAAACTTTTGGGCCATTTAAATTCATTGGTGCTCTGCTGTTTCTAGCATCACTTTGGACTACTGGTGATTTTAGTGCTGATCATTCACAAGGAAACAGGTCACCTTCAGGTTAGAATGTCCTCATCAGAATGTTACCTTCTCTGAGTGGGTGCCAAAGGAGGAGTGAATATGGGCTGGCCCCATGTCCCTTTACAGTCCCATCTGCACTATCATGCATAACTGAATGGGAATATTAGACTTTCCTGAATGGTTGGGGTAAAATAACAACTCATGTGCTTATAGTGAATTACTATGTGTCAGTATGTTTTAGGAGATTTATATCATTAACTTGTTTAATTTTCAAAACAATGCTATAAATAGGTGCTATTATTTTCCAATGTTATAGCTGAGCAAACAGAGGGAGAGAAAGGTTAATAACTCTTCTAAACTTCTAGCAATTTTAAGACAGTTCTCAAGGTGGTTGCTCCCTAGCTTGAAAAGTGTTTGTTAGTTGCTCAGTCGTGTCCAGCTCTTTGTGACCCCATGGACTGTAGCCTGCCAGTCTCCTCTGTCCATGGAATTCTCCAGGCAAGAATACTGGAGTGGGTAGCCATTCCCTTTCCAGGGGATCTTCCTTATCTAGGGATTGAACCCAGGTCTCCTGCATTAGAGGCTGATTCTCTACTATCAGAGCCACAAACTGGTAGCACTAGTGGTAAAGAACCCACTTGCCAGTGCAGCAGACATAGGAGACACAGGTTCGATCCCTGGGTGGGGAAGATTCCTCTGGAGGAGGGTGTGGCAACCCACTCCAGTATTCTTGCCTGGAGAATCCCATGGACAGAAGAGTCTGGCGGGCTACAGTCTATAGAATCACAAAGATTCAGACACAACTGAAGCAACTTAGCATACATACATGCATGCATTTTAAAATTATGCCCAGGTGATTTTATTTAAAAATATCCAGGTGATCTTATTGTGCAGCCAGGGTGGAGAACCAGTGGTCTAGAATAACAAGCTGTGAAGCTCTGGAAATACAGCCTATGGTAACAATTGACATGTAAAGTCCTGTTCAGTGGGTCAGGGGTTGGGAGGACTGGTGCTTCATCTCTGGTCCAGTAGCCTTAGATACGGTCACTGCTATGAGCCCTACTCCAGGTAGGTTGAGTATATACCCCTTAATTATTTCATCCGGATGATTCAGAGGTATATACAAATGAGACACTTCTGAAGGACATGCTTTAATTTCCTGAGACAGTACAGTTTAAAACTTTAAGGAGGGAGAACATATTTTCTTAGCTATAATGTAAAGTGAAAGGCAAGCTCCCTACAATGCAATCAGTGCTCACATTATTACGTAGTCATTGAGTCCCCTGCTTGGTAATAGTGCCTCTGGGGTTTAGCTAAGTCGTATGCCTCCTACAAGCCATTGTCTTAGCTACACAAGTACCTGGAGAGAAAATTTAAACTAATACTTGGAATAATATGTGTAAATCATTGATTAAAATTGTTCTTAGCAACGATTCGTACATCTTCCCTTTCTGTGTGTCTGAGTTGAGATGAGGAGAAAAGTTGATTTTATGATTCCAGTTTCTACAGTCATATATATTTATGCACGTCTCCATGTGCTTTGGGGCTTCCTAGGTGGCTCAGTGGTAAAGAATCCACCGCCAGTGCAGAAGATGCCAAAGACGTTGAGTTCTAAGCCCTGGGTTGGGAAGATCCCACAAAGAGGAAATTGCAACCCACTGCAGCGTTCTTGCCTGGAGGAGTCCATGGACAGTGGACCCTGGTGGGCTATGGTTAATAGGATCACAAAGACCTGGACACAACTGGGCAACTGAGCATACATACCACGTGCTTTCATACATGCGTGCTCTAAACATATATTTACATTTGTCATTTCACTATGAATTAGGGTAAAGCTTTGGATTACCCCTCAGTTTTATTTGTGTCTTAACCATTGCTTATAAAAGCAAGCCATATATTTGCAAGCTAAAAATCCTCTCTGTCTGTAACATATATTAATCATGTGAGGCTTAGTAAATGAATGGAGCCCCCAAAATATTTTCTTTGGTATTTGAAATATCAGTTTTTGAAGTCCTGCTCCCCCCTAACCCTGCCACGTTGACAGAGAAATGTTGGTTTTGTAATAAAATTAGTGTGAGGTGTGTGTGTGCTTTGTTCAGATTTGCTTTCTTTAAGAGGCTCTGTTATAAATTAGCTTCAGGAAGATGAAAAGCCAACTGTGGTCTAGCTTATTGAGTGAAAGCTACAGCTGTGAAAGAAAGCCCGAGGATGTGGAAGTAAGCGAGCCAGCAGCTATGAAGTGAACTACCAGGTAGGGACTAATAGAGATTGTCTTATTGGGGCTGATGCCCTTCCCGAGAGCCTGAGGAAAGTAAGGTAGGGAAAAGGATGAAACACCAGTGAGAGGACATCTGAATTACAGCTCTCTGTTTTAAGTCACAGAGTGGACTGATTTTTCAAAAGAATATTCTCTATATTTAGGAATGAATTTTGAAGCATGTAAAGGATACTTGAGGGGATAATCTTAAGTACCAAAACATATTTCTATCATTAGTGGAAGTAAAAAACCTTCAGATGGTTTTAAACAGGGCAGTTGAAGAGACGTGCAAGGTGCCTGGCACATTGCAGGTACTTAAATGAACTTTTGGACAAATAGATGAGAAATGTAGAGGGCCTTATCACATTTTTTTTTTTCCAGTTTTTGGTAGGTTTGGAGGAGTTATGTTTATCAGTACAGGGATTCTGTGTTTGGGGGTAAAAAAAGCCAAAGACTAAGAACCTGATGTTTTGCAAAACTGTGTGCTGAAATTAACAAGACTTAATGGAGAAAATGGAGTGAGGGTGAGAGGTGACCCTCACGCTAGTACAACTTTGTGACTAGAGCACTAACCGAGTTAGGATTGATGCCTTGGGAGAAAACAGACTACTCAGTCAAGCAGTTCAGTATAGCTGGAGGCTGTCCCGGGGGATCCTAAAATGTACAGAAAAAAATCTAGTGGAAAGTCTGGCAACTCCTTAATTAGCAACAGGCTGGCAGGTAGATGGAAGCAGAGATCTCGAGCAGTGGGGGTCCTTCGAAGGTGAGTTTGGAGTGTGCAGACTGTCAAGAGGATAAACTATAGGACTCTGGGATGTTCCTCTCTGGGGAGGGCTTATTTCAATTTGTTTGAAAATGGGGCTGAAAGAATTTCTGCTGCTTGAGCAGACATGGACTGAGGGCTTTCTCCTTCATTGTCGAAGGTTTTATTTCTATTCCTGCTCTTTTGGCTCTATTCCTGCTCTTATTCACCTAGCAAAATTACATATGAACCAGATTACCTCCACATTATACTGACATTTCTCTATTTCCCAATTCTTCATGAGCTAATTCATGTTGTAGAAATGAAACCTTGGAAAGAATGACATAGCCACGTGTGTGTGTGCTCATTCGCTCAGTCGTGTTGGACTCTTTGAGACCCCATGGACAGTAGCCCACCAGGCTCCTCTGTCCATGGAATTTTCCAGGCAAGAATACTGGAGTGGGTTGCCATTTCCTCCTCCAGGGGATCTTCCTGACCGAGAATCGGACTTGAGACTCTTGTCTCCTGCATTGGCAGGTGGATTCTTTGCCACTGTGCCACCTGGGAAGCCCAAAGGACACGGCAGAAGCTGATTAGAACCAAATGGGCCCAAGAAGACAGACAGATGAGTCAACTTCCACTAGACCTGGAGCCTCAGTGTATGTTCACTGCAGCACATCCGGGTTTTGGCTCAATCAGAGGTGCACGGTTTCAGCAAAATGCTCTAGTATTTGGAGTATTTTGAGTACAAAATACTCTAGTACAATAGTAGAACAGATTGTTTAAAGACTTAGAATTTTGTGAAGCGTGAAGTTAACTATATTAGATCTCTGCAGATCTTAGTAGCCAAATAACAAGTCTAATTTTACAAATGTGAAAGCAGAGATTAGAGAAATCACATCCTTTGTGGTAGAGCCTATAATAATTCAATATTTACCAAGTTAAAACAATTTTAAAAGCTCTAATATTGGGAATACTTTGTAAATTTATGTTAGATAAAGAAATAAGATAGAATTTTAAGAAGCCATTTAATTCTACAGCAATTTATTAATTGTATCGCACACAAATATTCTGTTTTTCTGAGTGCTTTATGGAGGATTAAAGCAAAAATTTTACTGGACAAAAGTAAACAAGCAAGGAAAATTTTATTCAAGGCTATAGGGAAAAAAGGCTACAAATCTGTCTGAGTTCAACTCTGTGGAAGCAAAGCACTAGAGAGTTTTGATGAGCTGGAGGGAGGCGAATAGAAGGCCCTTTGTGTTTGCTAGTCGGATTCAACCAGACAAAAAGTAAACTTTCTCTTATCCTTGTGATAGGAAATAACCCACAAGTCACAAACAAGAGATAGTTAAAAATAGTTAAGAACAAACAAACAAACAAAAAGCCACTGCTGCTGCTGCTGCTAAGTCACTTTAGTCGTGTCCAACCCTGTGTGACCCCATAAATGTCAGCCCACCAGGCTCCCCCATCCCTGGGATTCTCCAGGCAAGAACACTGGAGTGGGTTGCCATTTCCTCCTCCAATGCCTGAAACTGAAAAGTGAAAGTGAAGTCACTCAGTCGTGTCTGACTCTTAGCTACCTCATGGACTGTAGCCCACCAGGCTCCTCCATCCATGGGATTTTCCAGGCAAGAGTACTGGAGTGGGTTGCCATTTCCTTCTCCAATGCAGGAAAGTGAAAAGTGAAAGCGAAGTCGCTCAGTCGTGCCTGACTCTTCGTGACCCAATAGACGGCAGCCCACCAGGCTCCCCTGTCCCTGGGATTCTCCAGGCAAGAATACTGGAGTGGGGTGCCATCGCCTTCTCCAAACAAAAAGCAACAATAATTAAATTCACATTCATATTATTATTATGAAATTCTTAGTGGCATTAAAAGTAGAAGGTAGAAATAAGAGTAAAAACATAGATATACTTTAAGTAAAAAAGGACAGCATTTCTCCAATGTTATGTATTTCCATATAAATACATATTTATAATAGTAGCATATGGTAATTTATAGTTTTCTTTTATTCCCCCAAAGTTTATCTTCACATAGTCAATTCCTTTTCAAATCCTATTTCTACAGACATCTAGTATCTCGCCTCCTGTTTACTTCCTTTCCCTCCAACAAAATGTGGATATACTCTTCTTTGACTTCCCTGAGCATATCACACACAGGGTAGCTGTGTGCAGCAGAGGACCCAGATTGAATGTTAGAGGGCAGTGGAGAGGGGCTTTAGCACATCAAGCTTTCAACCTAAAACCACAGCCTAGCATCCCCCTTCTCAAAGTCCCTTAGCCATATCTTCCACCAGGCATTTCTCATAGATTGTCCCTTCACTTTGGGCAATTGCTTCCTGCCAGTCTCTTAGTTCTCTTTTATCTTTACCGTTTTCTGAATCAGTTCAGTTCAGTTGCTCAGTCATGTCTGACTCTTTGCGACCCCATGGACTGCAGCTCGCCAGGCTTCCCTGTCCATCACCAACTCCTGGAGGTTATTTAAATTCATGCTCATTGAGTGAGTGATGCCATCCAACCATCTCATCCTCTGTTGTCACCTTCTACCTTGGCCTTCAGTCCTTCCCAGCATCAGGGTCTTTTCCAGTGAGTCAACTCTTCGCATTAGGTGGCCAAAATATTGGGGTTTCAGCTTCAACATCAGTCCTTCCAATGAACACCCAGGACTGATCTCCCTTAGAATGGACTGGTTGGATCTCCTTGCAGTCCAAGGGACTCTCAAGAGTCTTCTCCAACACCACAGTTCAAAAGCATCAATTCTTCTGCACTCAGCTTTCTTCACAGTCCAACTCTCACATCCATACATGACCACAGGAAAAACCAACATAGCTTTAACCAGATGGACCTTTTTTTGGCAAAGTAATGTCTCTGATTTTTAACATGCTGTCTAGGTTGATCATAGCTTTTCGTCCAAGGAATACCTTTTTTGAATACCTTCATTCTTTTTCTACAAATTTGTATATTAGACTACAGATTTTTGTAATGCAAAACAATTTAGCTTTCTTTTGCTTTATTTCTTTATCCTCAGGAGCGTGCCCTGGGGCTGTCTTTCTATTAGCAAAATAGTTTGTTGGTTTTATTTCTAAAAGGAGAATAAAAATCTTTTTTTTCTTCCTATATATGAATAGACAATCAAGTGTTTTGGACAGTCTTCACAAGCGTGTGTGCAAATGAACTCCCATTGACAGCACTGATTTATATTTCCCTGGTTCTCTTCTCTTTTCTCAAACGGAGCCCAGTTGCTACTTCAAATTTCCCCTTTTATTGTCCAGAGTCTCCTGTGCTGTTGATATATCAAAGTATAAATGCTGTTCAGTGATCTGGAATCCTAATTGTCAAAGTTCTATGCTAAAGCAAGACTTGCTTTTGCTCAAGTGAGGAGAATGTCCCCCATCCTTATTGTATTGCAGTCAGTTAGAAAGCGATCCGCGGAGAACAGCCTTAATCCTCAGTACCTTCCTGAGATCTTGGAGAATGCAGTCATCAGTAATTCATCTGTAGCAGTCTGCTCCCTGAGACTTCCTTGGAGCTGGATCTGGTACACACCTGAGTACCAGTCCCTGGTCCAGGCCTCGTGTCCCTGTCTGCTGACTGCTGACTCTGGTGGTAGTTTCAGTTGGTTGTGATTCTTTCCTCCTTTCAGGTACAATATTTCAGGAGCTTTTCAGATGCTCTTGGGAATAAGATGTGACTATGCTACCCTACTCTCCTAACAGTTCATGAGAGGGAACTGAAAATGTCTGGGTATTAGTGGTAGTAACCTTACAGATGGGGGCTTCCCAAGTTGCTCAGTGGTATAGAATCTGCCTGCAGTACAGGAGCCGCAGAAGTCAAGGGTTTGGTCCCTGGGTCAGAAAGATTCCCAGCAGGAGGGCATAGCTCCAGTATTCTTGCCCGGATAATCCCATGAACAGAGGGGCCTGGTGGGCTGCAGTTCACAGGCTCACAAAGGGTCGGACACCGTAGAGACAGGAAAAAAATATATAAACACCTTGAGAGTTGTAATCTCTAAATAGTAAGATCACGAATAATTTTAATGTTTTATGCTTTTCTTTATTTTTCATACTTTTATGTTGACCATGTGCTACTTTTATAATCAGAATAGTTAAAACTTATAATAGGTACTTGAAGTACATTATAATTTGAGAGATAGATGATATTCCCTTACATGTAAGAACAACCAGTCTGAATATAATTATCCTAATTACTCACACAGAGGCTTTGTCAATATTTATGGTCCCCTTTATCTAAAGGATTTTTTTTTTTTTTACAAATTTTGAGCACAAATTTATCCGGGTAGAATTACAGAGAATTACTTATTCTGAAAAAACTGGACAACAATTGCCAAAACCCTTAGAGTTTTGTGCAGTATTTTAAGTCTACTAGATGTGAAGTGAAGTGAAAGTCGCTCAGTTGTGAACGACTCTTTGCCATGGACTATACCTTGCCAGGCTCCTCTGTCCGTGGAATTCTCCAGGCCAGAATACTGAAGTGAGTAGCTGTTCCCTTCTCCAGGGAAACTTCGCAACCCAGGGATCAAACCCAGATGTCCCACACTGTAGGCAGATTCTTTACAGTCTGAACCACCAGGAAAGCCCTAGATGTTTTAAAGAAAGATGAAATTTCACCCATTAAAATAAAGAACAAATGCTTTTCTTTAACCCCAGGCATTCCTAAATTCCTCTATTCTCTTACTCAGGAGTTGTTCCTTGACCTGCATTGGGATTAATGGTTGGTTATCAGTATCTAATAGTGAATGTTGGAATCTGAGCCCTCCAGAGGGAGGTGCTCATTGCTGAATTTCACATAGAGATAGTGGTCTCCATTCTCCTCCACTGAACAATAGCAAAGTTGATGTAGAAAGAGAAGTGGCGTCAGATGAGTGAAAGAAGAATTCCACTTTCCCCTTGGATAGCTCCTTGGCTATGATGGTGCCGTCAGTGCTGACCCTTTGACCACTAGCTCTCCATTGTTTTGATGGCAGTGGCAGCTGTGCTTTGAGAGTTTGTTAGAAACCCGCTGTTCATGGATTGAGGATCCATAGCCTCAGGAAACCCATTCAGTGGCCTGTGCTAAAGACAAGAGCTCAGTTATCATCTAATGACAGAAAGACACTTCCTGGGAAATCATGCCTCAGGAATTCAAGAAGGATCTCCTCAGAGTGGCCAAATGGGGCTTGAAGTCTTATACATTTTATTGTTAAAAGTTGATTATCTTATTTTGTACCCCAAGGTGAGGATGTGAGAGATTTGGGTTAGACTGAGGTCAGTGTAGGGGTTTCCCAGGTGGCGCTAGTGGTAAAGAAATGGCTTGTCAATGCAGAAGACATAAAAGACACCAGCTCGATCCCTGGGTTGGGAAGATCCCCTGGGGGAGAGCATGGCAGCCCACCTCAGCATTCTTGCCTGGAGGATCCCCATGGACAGAGTAGCTTGGTGGTTGCAAAGAGTCGGACATGACTGAAGCGACTGAGCAGGTGTGCACCAGGGCAGTGTAGAGGTTAAACCCCATGTACACTTTGGAAACAGAAACACCTTGACTCACATTCTATTTCCATTCTTCTAGCCGAGAGTTATGTAATGTCCCTGAGCCTCAGTTCATTCATTTGCATAAAAACGAAGACAATAATAATAGCACCTATCTCAGTGAGTAGCTGTAATAAATAAATGAGTTCATTATTTAAAACAAGTGTTTTAATTATTGCAGTATAGTAAAAGTTTGAGAAACAGTAGCTATTATTGTGAAGTTACAGACTTTCCTAGATATATTGAAGGCAATTTAAGAAAAGCAGTGCTTTGCATACAAAGAAATAATCATTTTAATGAAATAATTGTGAGATGGGAGCAACTGTGGGATGCAGAAGAGGATCCCCATGTGAAATATAACAAGGATGATGGAGGACTACCAGCATCAAGTGGAAACGTGGTATTTGATGTAGCCCTTTTAGACTTTTGGATGTCAACTAGTTAATCTATTAGCCATTCTATCTACAAATAATTTTTTAATGCATCTTGTTATCTAAGCACTCTTCTTCCTTCACAAAATGTCACATTATCTGTCTATTCAATAAATATGTATCTAAATGGTTTTTATACCCTATTGGGGTAGTGGACCTCAAGCCATACGTATTTTTAGTTAGAGAATAAAGTGTGTCCAAATTGGGACACACACACACACAGCAGGAGAGAGAGGGAGAGATACAGAGGAACAGAGAGGGCTGCTTCTCTTAATCATATAGATGTCTGGCATTCTTATCAATCACAAAAAAGAAAAGTAGAAAAAGCACGGTTTCCATATGCGGTGGACATGTTAACCTTTTGAAAGGTCAGTTCCCTATGGGCATGGTACTACTGCAACCGCACTTCTGTCCCTTGGAAATGCAGTATGAGTTTTAGAATTGACATCATCCTGTTGAAAGAGGAACGAGGAAAATCATAAAAATGAGAAGAGCTCTAGCTCAAATATTTCCCTCTAAAACTCAACATGAGTGAACATCCTTTTATATTTGCCACTTATTGTCGCTTGTAGTGGGTGGTCTGTTGTTTGTGCTCATTATATGAGTGTTATCCACTTGCTGTCATATAGATTGCAAGTATTGTTCCCAGACAGATGGGTACTTTTTATTTTGCTTCTGGGTGTGTGAATATTAAGCTTTTCTAGCCCTGTTGTGCAATCTAGTGTTTTCCTTTGTAATTTTTGCCTTATAGCATTACACTTAAAAAAGCTTTTCATTCTCACCCCCGTTTCATCCTCATCTACATCTCCTCCAGCCTTTGCATTTAGAAACAGTGGTAGTCCTCCATTTCAAGTTAGCCTTTCCATTCCTTGATATCTTTGATAGTTTTCTACATAAACACCACATAAATTTGTCCTGTGATTCCCAGGTATCTGGAATACTTTCTTGTTTTGGGAATAGTAATTTATTTCTGTGATTTTTAAAATGTGTTATTTCAGCTATAAAAGTGGAAATATCTATGTATGTGTTTTAAACAGACTCTTTTAGTGAGCTCTCTATTCAAATAATTTTTTCATTAATCATCCAGGTCTTTCTTGAAGGACACTCTTGGCACATGTAAACACTGGGAACTTTGTTTTTAACTTTTTATTTCTTTTTCCTTATTTCTCTTTTTGGAATTAAAAAAAAATGGCTACAACTTTTCACTTGAGTTCCTTTACTTGACTAACTACCCCCTACTTGGAAATATTTTGGAATCATTTTTATTTTAGGAAGTGCATATGAAGACTGTCTGAAGGCTTGAATATCTCAGAATATCTTTCTTTGCCTTTGAACATCAGTATAAATGTGGCTGGTAGCAGAATCTCAGGTCACAACTTTTGGCCCTTAAATTAATGTAGATCTAGCCTCAGTTCCTCTGCCATTGTCTAATGCAGAGGCATCACAGGGCAGCCTGAGCTTGTTTTTTGATCAGTCACATCAGTACAACAGAAGAAGCTATTTTTTTCTTTTATCACCTATGACTTTAAGAGTCTTTAGACTTTTTGCCCTTTGTCCCTTTAAGAAAACAGGCTCTTAAGGAGATCTTTAGAAGTAAAGACTATGGAATACTGCTATCTTTGACATGACAACTCATCTCCTCATCATTTGTCTGCTTGTGATGTGGTTAAACTGTTCAGAGAGCTGTGATGAAAGTAATGACCTACCGAGACTTTAATTATATTCCATGACCCGTAAGTGCTTTAAAATGATTTTCTAATTTATTTTGCTTCTGATGTTGATTCTTTACTTATGACACTATACAAGGGTGCGTATGCAAATATAATGAATTTCTGTCTGCTTTTTAATGAAGATTTTTAATAAGATTAAGAGTCAAGACATATTGAAGCTCTCTGATTAGGGCAAAGATCTTCCAGTGATTCTACATTTATTGAACAAAGTGTTGCTCTTCTCTAGCTGCCTTCTGGAGGATGCACCGAGCACCATGGTTTCACAGCTTCTCAGAATAATCCCTGAGTAAACTTCTCAGACCCGACCATCTGGAGTATTACTAGGAAAATGCCAAATAAATTGGATAATTTTTGCTAACTTGTCTTTGAAACAGTATAATACACTGCTAGTATAAACAATATAAAGTGGTATGTTCTCTTGATAATAAACAACATAAAACATTATCTTTTGGGATAATTTGGTTGGCATATTATGATTATTTTTGTTTTTGTGGTGAGTCCACTAATCTGTGTAATCCAGGGAGAGGAGCATCCAGATAATGAAGCCAAGTTGGACCTCTGTATCCCAACACAGAGTAAAATCTCAGAGACACAGTTTTGGGTGGAGTTGAAAAAAGAATAACTTTATTGCTTTTCCAGGCAAAGGGGGCCAAAGTGGGCTGATGCTCTCAGAACTGTGTCTTGACATAGAGCGGGTAGTGAGGAGTTTTATAGTAATGATTCAAAGAGAGTGAGAACAGCTCTTGGACGTTCTTCTGACTGATGGTGAGTAAGTGGGAGTCAGCATCATTAACCTTCTGTTCCAATCAGTTTGGCACCTACATGCTTGTGGGTAGCACGCAGTTAACTTCCACCTGTTCGAGGTTTCATTGTCTGCAAAATAGCTCGAAGATATTATTATATACAAATACGTCCCTTGAGTGGGTACCAGGGTCCTGCCTCAGGGCTGAACTACTGTTTCCTTTGACTGTTTCTGGCTAGTTTCTGCCTCCCCTCCCTTCCCTAATTAGCATCTGTTTGAACCTGCCTGTTGGACCTCGAGGAATGTCATGGAAGCTGAATGAAGCCTATTTCTTATAATCAAAAAGTGGTGGACACAGAAGAGCTTTTGTGCCCAGGAACCCCAAAGATTCCTACTCAGTTTCACTATCACCTTGAGTTCCAGAATTCGTTCACACTGGTGGTGGTGAATGTTCATCTAGGTTCTTGAAATCTGTCAAATGTATCTCCAAACGAGTCCTCTGTGTTGTATCATTTTCTTATGCAGATATTTTATCTAGAATCTTCTGCACTGGTCATGTTATTAAAAACAACAACAACAACAACTAGTGTCAAATTCTTTTGGTCTGCAAGTGCATATAAATTAATGTAATTCTGTAGCAACAAAGATTTATTTTGGATTGTTGCACCAAATTGGATGCACCAAACCATGCTGCTTGGTGCATCCTCCAGAAAGTAGCTAAAGAACAGTCAACACCTTGGTCAACAAATGTAGAATCACTGGAAGATCTTTGCCCTAATCAGAGAGCTTGAATGTGTCTTGACTCTTAATCTTATTAAAAATCTTCATTAAAAATAATTCTGGATTGTATTCACATGTTCTTGGTGTAAGGCAGTGTTTGTAGTTGTGTAGGAAGTAATCACATGGAATTCCTTTTCCTCAGCAGCATGTACTACTTTTTGGTTGCAAGTTATGGGCCCATGAATCTTAGACCTTCAGAGATTCAATTTATTTTTCTTTTTCTCTCTTAATTGCAATTACCACCACCTATAGTATCTCCTGGGGTTACTTTCCATTTAAGAATTGCTGCCGAGTGGGACATAATTTCTTCAGGAACTCTCTTTCAGCTCATAAAAACTAAATATATAAGCCATTTCTGCCTTACAGGTTTCACTGCTAAGTTCTGAGGAATCTGGAAGAGGAAAACGAAAATCACCACAATTCTAAGAAGCTGGACTAAGTTGTTTCTTGTTTCCACCTTCCTTTTTTGATAGAATGTGGGCCTGTGCAGTGCCACTAGCTACCAAGTTTATGTGAGATGACTGACTTTACTGATCTTGCCCTCCCAGCTTCACTCACTTTCTCTGGGGGCTCTGTCACTCTCAGTAGACATTTTGCTGCATTGAAATAATAGATGTGACCTAGCGTTGATCAATCACCTCCTAGAATCCTCAGAATAGTCTACATTTCAAGGGAAATTCTCAAATAGGTTACTGCTGTACCAAAGTTCTTCCTGCTGTATATCGAGGAAGTTCCCTTCCTGGTGGGAACAAGTTCCAATGTATTCTATTCCGAGACAGTCTATTACTCAGAGGGAGTTTCATATGTTCTCCTTCAGGGTCTTCTAACAATGCATTCAACAATATGTTTATCTCTGTGAGAGTTGATCACATAAGTCAGCCTTGTGCTAACACACGCTCACACACAAAGCCAGTGATTCCTTATTATTCTCTTGAAAGTGAAAGTTGCTCAGTCATGTCTGACTCTTTGTGACCCCATGGACTATGCAGTCCATGGAATTCTCCAGGCCAGAATACTGGAGTGGGTAGCTGTTCCCTTCTCCAGGGGATCTTCCCAATCCAGGGATAGAACCCAGGTCTCCTGCATTGTGGGCAGAATCTTTACCAGCTGAGCCACAAATTAGCCACTGGACCACCAGGGGAGTCCCACACTATTCTCTTACTATATTTGATTTTAGGGGTTTTAGAAAAGGCTTTCTCATCTTGAGGTAGGAGACAGTGGGCATCTGGGCTGGACTCGTGGGATTTATTAAGTAGAGTAAAATTCACACTTTGTTCTCATCCAGACACTCCAAAGACAAAGGTAGTGGTAAAAGATGAACTCTGCTGAAGCAAAGTGATAAGGTGCCCACTCCTGGGGTCAAGGAAATCTTTCTGTTAGGTAAAAGATGACCAGGACACCAAAAGAATGTAATGTTAGGTAAAAGACGACCAGGACACCAAAAGAATGTCTAACAGGCTTTAATGGCAAAGCACTCCTGGGCGGGGTTCCCAGACCGAACAGGGCAGGTGGAGGAAGTCGGCAGGCCCAGGCCGTGTTAGGAGTTTGTTTATATATGCACGCTGTGAGGAATGGGCAAGTTAATGGATGAAGGGTTTGGATAGGTTGCCCAGCCGAGGTGTCGCGGGCTGATGGGTCCTTCTACAGGGTGGAGGTGGGGTGGCTTTAGCTGGCGAACTGTGCTGTCATTGGTCCCCGGGATCTGGGAGGCTCCCTCCATTAGGGGGTAGGGACTTCCCCCTGCCAGCGGGGGAGAGGAGGGGTGGCTCATCATGGCAACCAGCAAAGTGTGGTGTCATTGGTTCCCGGGATCTGGGAGGATCCTTCCATTAGGGACCTTCTCGCTGTTGGGAGGGAGAGGAGGAGCGGCCCATCATGGCCCCTGGAGTCTGACCTTACACTTTCTTGTCCACACATGCACAGAAAGGCTTCTTAGAAGTCACAAAATGAGGGAGGTCCACCCCGTAATAAATGTGGACATGCACCCATAGGCCTCTATGGTGGGATCCATCTTAGCAAAAAAAGTTGCCCAGACATCTTGGGGAGGATCTATGGACCAGTCAGATGTGAAGAAAGAAACAAGATAACTGGCCAAGGATAAACAAAGACCTGGAAGGACTCTCCTATGTAAGTGCTTTACATCACCTCCATATTGTGTTCTTGCTCATCCAGGACACCCACACCACCCTCTGGGTGTGTCTCTCTACCTAGCTTCTGAGTTGGATAAACAAACTGTTTTCCTGTGTGCTCACTGAAAAGAGATACATTGAAATACAAAGAGATACATTGTGCTGTGTGTCTAATGACAAACTTTATACCTGTTTGTACAGTTTTGGACTCCTTGAAACATTCTTGCATTCAAACCCAGGGCCACTTTGTTTCTAGCCTCCAACCCCTGGTGGTCTAGTGTGGCTGCTGCTGCTGCTGCTAAGTTACTTCAGTTGTGTCTGACTCTGTGTGACCTCATAGACAGCCACCCACCAGCTAGGACTCTTGATTTCTCTTCCTCTGAGATCAATCTGTGCTAGCTAGCTCTCAGCATCCCTAGTTGCCTTAATGACTAAAGATATATTATTTGTGCTAATGGATTAACTCAACAAATATGAAAGTGAACGTGGAAGTGAAGTCACTCAGTCGTGTCCGACTCTTTGCGACCCAGTGGACTGTAGCCCACCATCCTCCTCTGTCCATGGGATTTTCCAGGCAAGAGTACTGGAGTGGGTTGCCATTTCCTTCTCCAGAGGATCTTCCTGACCCAGGGATTGAACCCAGGTCTCCCGCATTGTAAGCAAGACACTTTACTGTCTGAGCCACCAGGGAAGTCAGTATGGGATGTCCACATTCTGCATGTTCCAAATAAAGATTTGGTACTTGCCAGGCTCTTGGAAGTTTAACCTGTAAACTCTGGGAATATTATGTCTAAACAGAATGTCTTGGTTATCTGTGAGCGTTGGACCATAGCTAATACTCAATGCTGTCAGCTTGTGATGCATGATGAGGTCCTTGACCCACATGGTAACAGCTTGACCTTTGGCAGTTAGCCACACCTAGATGAAAAACCCTCAGTGAAAACCCTGCATGCCCATGTGAACTTCCCTGGTTGGTAGTTCAGTTCAGTTCAGTTCAGTTCACTTCAGTCGCTCAGTCATGTCCGACTCTTTGCGGCCCCATGAATCGCTGCATGCCAGGCCTCCCTGTCCATCACCATCTCCTGGAGTTCACTCAGACTCACATCCATCGAGTCCGTGATGTCATCTAGCCATCTCATCCTCGGTCGTCCCCTTCTCCTCCTGCCCCCAATCCCTCCCAGCATCAGAGTCTTTTCCAGTGAGTCAGCTCTTCGCATGTGGTGGTAGTACTCCCTGTGTATTGTCACAGAGTATTACTGGGAGAATTAAGCACTGTTCACATGACTCCCTTGGGAGAGGACTGCTAGCAACTTGTACTTGATCTTTCCTGGATGGTTCCCTAAGTATCTTTTCTCACTGTTGATTTTTAATCTGCAGGTTTTTTTTTTTTTTTCAGTAATAAACTAACCATAAGTATAATGGCTTTGCTGAGTTCTGTGATTATTTCTAGTGAATCATTAAGTCTGAAGATGATCTTGTGGATCCATGGACATATGTGCAATTTTACATTTAGGATAGAAAATATGCCTCAAGGTTTCTTCTAAAAACAAATTTTAAATGAGAAGGATAAAATATTAAGTCATTCTTACTGCAGTGTGAAATTTCCCACTGATTGGGTGAAAGAAAACATTCACTTACTCCTTTAACAAAGATCTACTGAACAATTGTTCTAGTCCAGGATAGATGCACAAGATGCTAGGGACACTGCAAAAAGCAAAATGGAAAAAAGTTTCCAGTTCTCATCAAGATCAGAAAAAGCAAAAAATATAAACAACAAGGAATGAAACATTTCCTGCCATATCAGTAAACAAAGCATGTCACAGTCATCAACAATTGCAGACACCACAAAAGGTGAGCTGGTGAGCCCTGAGGGAACACAGGAAGAACAGAACACCTGCCATCTAGCAGCCGTCAAACTGCAGTCACTCCCCATGGTGAGCCCTAAGAACTCAGGATGTGAAAACAAGACACGGGTCTCAGATAGCTGAGGTGCATACCAAAGGAATGATTTCAGTGAGCCCAAACTCTTGCAACTTTCTATGCCTAGAAAGTGCTTCATTTCTTGACTTTGGTTATCTTGCTGTTGTTGTTGTTTAGTTGCCAAGTTGTGTCCAACTCTTTGCAAGCCCAAGAACTGTAGCCTGCCAGGCTCCTCTGTCCATGGGATTTCCCAGGCAAGAATACTGGAGTGGGTTGCCATTCCCTTCTCCAGGAGATCTTCCTGACCCAGGGATCAGACCTGTGTTTCCTGCATTGCAGACAGGTTCTTTAGCACAAGCATCACCTGAGAAGCCCTTGGAATATCTTGTTTTCTTTAATTAGTAATAACCTTTTGATATTCAGACTGCATGCCTTTTGATTGCAAAACTTCTATATAACCTGGCTGCTCTCCCCCACTTTCCAGAGCAGTTTTCTCAGGGCCACTTGATGCTGTCTTCTGGGCTTGAAATCCTAAAAATTCCCACAAAATAAAGCATAACTCTCACCTTTTAGGTTGTGAATATATTTTAAGTCCACAACAGTAGGTAAGCAAATAACATAATTTTGTTTGTGTTTAGTATTATGGAAGAAATTAAGGTGACAATAAGGAGAATACCCTGGGAAGTTCACTTTAAGTCAGAAAAGGCTTCTCTGAGAAAACATTTTAAAATGAGACCAGAAGGTTAGACTGATCTACACACTTTAAGAGCGCTGGGAACAATCAACTGCAAATGCTTTAATCTGGGAAAGGACTTGCCTTGTTCCCTAAAGAGAAAGGTGGCTAGTATGACTGAAATGTTCTGACAGGAGAAAAAATGGTGTGAGACAAGTTTAGAGAAGGAGTTAGCTACCTGGTGATGCAGTCCTCATAAGTGAAAGAAGTGTGTAGTTTAAGAACAACAGGAAGGCATTAAGAATGCAGAGACTATATTTCTACAGCTGCACTGAATGTCTGAGACCCTGTCAATTGAGTTTAACTCATTATCCTGGGAGGCTTTCTAATATTGTGCTGAGGGATTTGGGAGGGGGCTGGGGTGTGAGATATGGGGTCTCTCTCTCCATGCTGACCTCGAAGCATTCTTCTTTTCAACTGGTCCTTGATTATGACTCAGGCTGACCCCCCCTCCCCCCCCTTTTTTTTTCATGGTCCCTCACCTCAACCATTCAGATGCTATAGATGCCACTTCTTATAGCTCTACCTGTGTCTTTCTTGAAGACACAAGACACTTTTGGTTGCTCTCCTGGGTTAGAATGTGCCTGCCAGTGCAGGAGACACAGGTTCAATCTCTGGGTTGGGAAGATCCCCTGGAGAAGGAAATGGCAACCCACTCCAATCTTCTTGTCTGAAAAATCCCATGGACAGAGAAAGTTGGCAAGCTGCAGTCCACGATGTTGCAGAGTCAAACATGACTAACAGACTGTGCACGCACGCAGGAAAGCTATTGGAATGTCATGGAACATTGCTTAACTTCAGTTCAGCTCAGTTCAGTCACTCAGTCATGTCCAACTCTTTGCGACCCCATGAATCGCAACACGCCAGGCCTCCCTGTCCATCACCATCTCCTGGAGTTCGCTCAAACTCATGTCCATCAAGTCGGTGATGCCATCCAGCCATCTCATCCTCTGTCATCCCCTTCTCCTCCTGCCCCCAATCACTCACAGCATCAGAGTCTTTTCCAATGAGTCAACTCTAAGCATGAGGTGGCCAAAGTACTGGAGTTTCAGCTTTAGCATCAATCCTTCCAAAGAAATCCCAGGGCTTTTCTCCTTCAGAATGGACTGGTTGGATCTCCTTGCAGTTCAAGGGACTCTCAAGAGTCTTCTCCAACACCACAGTTCAAAAGCATCAATTCTTTAGTGCTCAGCCTTCTTCACAGTCCAACTCTCACATCCATACATGACTACTGGAAAAACCATAGCCTTGACTAGGTGGACCTTTGTTGCCAAATTAATGTCTCTTCTTTTCAATGTGCTCTCAAGGTTGGTCATAACTTTCCTCCCAAGGAGTAAGCATCTTTTAATTTCATGGCTGCAGTCACCATCTGCAGTGATTTTGGAGCCCAAAAAGATAAAGTCTGACACTGTTTCCACTGTTTCCCCATCTATCTGCCATGAAATGATGGGACCAGATGCCATGATCTTTGTTTTCTGAATGCTGAGCTTTAAGCCAACTTTTTCCACTCTCTACTTTTACTTTCATCAAGAGGCTTTTTAGTTCCTCTTAACTTTCTGCTATAAGGGTGGTGTCATCTGCATATCTGAGGTTGTTTATATTTCTCCCAGCAATGTTGATTCCAGCTTGTGCTTCTTCCAGCCCAGCATTTCTCATGATGTACTCTGCATATAAGTTAAATAAGCAGGGTGACAATATACAGCCTTGACACACTCCTTTTCCTATTTGGAACCAGTCTGTTGTTCCATGTCCAGTTCTAACTGTTGCTTCCTGACCTGCATACAGATTTCTCAAGAGGCAGGTCAGGTGGTCTGGTATTCCCATCTCTTTCAGAATTTTCCACAGTTTATTGTGATCCACAGTCAAAGGCATTGGCATAGTCAATAAAGCAGAAATAGGTGTTTTTCTGGAACTCTCTTGCTTTTTCCATGACCCAGCTGATGTTGGCAATTTGATCTCTGGTTCATCTGCATTTTCTAAAACCAGCTTGAACATCAGGAAGTTCACAGTTCACGTATTGCTGAAGCCTGGCTTGGAGAATTTGGAGCATTACCTTACTAGCATGTGAGATGAGTGCAATTGTGCAGTAGTTTGAGCATTCTTTAGCATTGCCTTTCTTTGAGATTGGAATGAAAACTGACCTTTTCCAGTCCTGTGGCCACTGCTGAGTTTTCCAAACTTGCTGGCATATTGAGTGCAACACTTTCACAGCATCATCTTTCAGGATTTGAAACAGCTCAACTGGAATTCCATCACCTCCACTAGCTTTGTTCATAGTGATGCTTTCTAAGGCCCACTTGACTTCACAATCTAGGATGTCTGGGACTAGGTGAGTGATCATACCATCATGAGTATCTTGGTCATAAAGATCTTTTTGTACAGTTCTTCTGTGTATTCTTGCCACCTCTTCTTAATATCTCCTGCTTCTGTTAGTTCCATGCCATTTCTGCCCTTTATAGAGCCCATCTTTGCATGGAATGTTCCCTTGGTATCTCTAATTTTCTTGAAGAGATCTCTAGTCTTTCCCATTCTGTGGCTTTCCTCTATTTCTCTGCATTGATCGCTGAGGAAGTCTTGCTTATCTTAAGGCCATGAATAAGAGCATGAGATATGCCCTAGCCCATTAGGAGAAGAAGAATATCACCAACCTTCTACTGATAAGAGAATCCTAGTCTGACCTCATAGGGTCAGACACTCTCTCCTCTGATATGAAGGAGGAGTTAGTGATAAAAGCCTCATGCCTAGTCAAAGAAGGTGGTCTTCCACCTTTGAACTGAACTGATTTCTAATGACAACCAGTACATACATATTTGATAACTAGGAGACCACAATTTAAAAACATAATCTTACACAAATGACTTTACTTATGAAACAGAAATAGACTTATAGACATAGAGAACAGACTTGTGATTGTCAAGGGGAAGGGGGTGGAGGAGGGATGGATTGGGAGTTTGGGATTAGCAGATGGAAACTATTATATATAGAATGAATAGACAACAGGATCCTACTGTCCAGGAACTATAATCAATATCCTGTAATAAACCATAATGGAAAAGAACATGAAAAAATATATACATGTATTACTGAATAACTTTGCTGAACACTTGCATGATTAGTTGTGTCTGACTGTTTGCAACCCCATGAACTGTAGCCCACCAGGCTCCTTGGTCCATGGAATTCTCCAGGTAAGTATACTGCAGTGGATTGCCATTTCTTCCTCAGGGGATCTCCCCCATCCAGGGATCAAACCTGCATCTCCTGCTGCTGCTGCATTGGCAGGCAGATTCTTTACCATTCAGCCACCTGAGAACCCCCAAGTTAAGGTTATCCAAGGTTTCATTTGTGGCATGTGGGATTTAGTTCCCTGACTGGAGATTGAAGCCACCCTCCTGCTATAAAGCACAGAGTCTTAACAGTGGGACCACCAGGGAAATCCATCTCTTTGCTGTACAGTAGAAATTAACCCAGCATTGTTAATCAACTATATTTCAGGATTAAAATCAATTTAAAAATATAAATTGACTTACATCATTAGAAAATATAGTTTCTTACTAGTTTTCATTAAATTCAGAATATCTGGAATGTTCAAAATGATTCTACCAAATTTCCTCCTTTCCCTTGGGTATTACCCTGTATCTAATTCGATTCTTCTTTGATCTTTATGTAGGAAATTGTATTTTCAGTAGTTTGTGGTGTCCCCAAAGAAATTAGAATGAAGGATTGGGGGGTCAATTTTCTGAGAATTAAAATAGGAAACCACTACATAATGAGTGATAGAGTAAATTTATTATTCAAGGTATATTCCCAAATCCTAGCATCTGCCAGACACAACAAAGATTTGAGGGGTGGAAAGCACGAATGAATGAGTCATTTTATCAAGATATAAGGGTCCTCGATCCTATATGATTTAGCTATATAAATGAAAAAAAATTCTAACGAAGAAATGCTCTGATCATAACTATGGATAGAGGAGTTTGGGTGAAGTGGGGAACACATTCGTCATGTTGCAAACTCAATAAAAGAATAAAGGTGATAAATTTTAGCAGTACAGCCCAAGGCACTCAGAGCACACCCTCCCCTTGCTTACTGTGTCTCAGGAGAAGTCCTAAAGGCAGTTGGAAGAGGCCCCAGACTGTGTTAGTCCAAGTTCATAAAATATTTGAATAATATAATTAACTCCTCTTGGTCTGAATCTAGACCTACCAAGCACACTTTTGAATATTTTGACTATAAGTTGGTTTCTCATGCAAATCTTACAGTAAAGGGGCAAGATGGCAGGAAGACACAGGCTCCCAATCCTCTTGACAATATTGACTATTGTATTGGAAAAAATTGCTATTCTGAATTTGTCCTGCCTTCCTGAATTTTGCATCCATGATCCTTCTCTAAAGTACGGATCCAGGATGCTAACCAGACTGGTTTCTGGGCTCAAAGGATAATTTTTTAAAAAAGAGCTTGGTTTATATTAAATGCATCATGTTGCTCCATCCTGTAAGCTGCTAGGGTTTTGCCAGAAAACAGAATAAACCCTGGGTAGTTCAAGTGGAGAGAGTTAATTAACAGACTACTTGCCCAGCTGTAGGTCACAGTTAAGAGAATGCATGTGGGATGGTGAGGTTTCCACAAGAGCAAAAGGGAAAGTCTGCCTCACTCTTGGTGCCAGTGAGACAAGGGAAAGAAGTGGATTGATTGGAGTCCAGTGAAAGCTAGAGCCACGGAGGAGAGGAGACCCAGTGGGAGCTGTGGTCATGGGGAAAAGTGGACATTTTCAGAGGTTGCCTTATAGAGCAGAGAAATATGGCAGAGTGCCACAGCTCTCTCCCCTCTGGTGCTCTGATTTGCTCACCAGTTCTATTGACCTGCATAAAGCTGGTCAGCAAGAGAGCTCAGGAGAAATTAGTCTCTCAAGCCATAGAGCAGACAGTGAAGGATGTAGGAGACGGGAAGAATAAAAGAAAAGCAGGCCCAGCAAGGGCCACAAAAGAAATTTATAATTATTGACCAACTGGATGCTATAAGGCATGAGATTCTTGGAACAAGTCATACTCTTGAAAACAAGATATGATCCTGGAGACGGAAAACCTACCCCAGAATGTTTCTAAACTGGCATCTCAGAGTCACATGTTTTATGTATCTGGTGGAAAATCTATAGATAAAAACACTAGTCTTACTTACTAATTTGTTATTGATGACTGTTTCCTAATTGCTCAATTGTTAATGATCATTTTGTTCTTGGCCCTGAAGGCCACGTGAGTTATAGTTTAACTCCCTGCATGTTTTTTCATTCGCGGCTGAAAGTATAATAAAGCTAGCTTGGATTCAGTTTCGGCACCTTCACCTTGGAGCGGTGCTGGTCCCCTGATCCTCGCTTTTCTCTGAATTCTTGTGTCTCATTTCTCACTCTCTCACCGTGTCACACTTTCAGAAACCCTGCTTGTCGAGCTGGTCTCAACAGAGGGGGAGCTGGATGAGTTGGGGTGGGTAGGCTATGCTGGGGAAACAAGAGGAGCTGCAACAGCATAACTGCAAAGAGACAGCCACCTGGACATGAGAGGGAAAGACATCATGCATCTCAGCTTGGGGCTGAACCCACAGTCTTTTAACTGAGATCACACTTGATCTCAGGCCCTGTGAAGCTCAGGTTCTTGATGCCTCATCAAAGAAAGAATTCAGTGACAAAAAGTGAGAGGTAAGAAGTGGATTTATTTAGAGAGAAACACACTCCACAGACAGAGTATGGGCTGTCTCAGAAAGTAAGATCAGCACCAGAGTATGGGGTTGCCAGTGTTTATAGGTGTGCCTAATTTCATAGGCTAAGGCATGAGAGGAGTTTTCCAGCTATTTGGGGGAAGGCATGGGGATTTCCAGGAATTGGGCCACTGACCATTTTTTGACCTTCATGGTCAGCCTTGGAACTGTCTTGGTACTGGTAGATGTGTCTCTTAACTTGCTGATGAGTTACAATGAGTGTATACTGGGGCTCAAGGTCTAGTGGAAGTCAATTCATCTGCCATCTTGGACCTATTTTGTTCTAATCAGTTTATGCTGTGTCTTCAGGCTATGTCATTTTTTAAAGGTTGTGCTCTCTCCCCTTCCCTCCTGTTTCAGTAGTACAAGTGAACAATTCTTTCTCTTTTATAATTAGAATTTATGAGTTTGTTTTCTGATATAATTTTCATAGGACCAATGAAATGTATTGTGTATTTGTGTATAATATTGATCTATCAAAATTCTTAGTTTTAACCTTTTCAGAAAGGTTCTTATTCTGAGAGCAGAAGCTGGGCTTTTGAAGTTCCAGGGTTGCTCTGAATTCAAAACCAGACTAATTTTCTGGGGTATTTGTTGTTCTTTGAGATTGCTTCAGGCAAAACGTCAAAAAGTAAAGATTTCACATTACTCATGTGGTACAAAAGCATAAACTTCTGCATACAAAGATATACAGAGAATATTTGGAACAAAATAATGTGTCATTCCCATTAGAGAGATTTTTTTATTGTTCAAGAAATACAATGCCATCCTTGTTGAAAACCTGTTCTAGAAAAGATCGGTTGGACTTTCACATCACACATGGAAAATATCTTTACCTGCTTGGTTTCTATGGAATGTTTTAAGGTCAGGATAATTATGCCACATAACTATCATTCACAGAATTTCACATGACTTCTATACCCACTTCTGAATTTCAAGCTTTAAAGGGATGCAGAAATAGAGTTACAAAATGTTCATGCTCAAAACTTTTCCCTCTATACTCATAACTCAGAAATTAAAAAAAAGAGTGAAAAACAAAAACATCAACTATTTGAATTTCCATGTACAAAAAAAATAAGGATTGAAAAATAATTTGAGAGTAGAGACCATATGTATATATAAGCAATGACATTTGCAGTGTTATGTAAAATATTGGCTATGGTATTTATCCTCAGTAACAGAGATTGACCCATAAGAGACATTGGAAGGAGGTTTGGAAGTTTATACAAAAAAGATCTTAACGACCCAGATAACCATGAGAGTGTGATTACTCACCTAGAGCCAGACATCCTGGAGTGTGAAGTCAAGTGGGCCTTAGGAAGCATCACTGTTAACAAAGCTAGTGGAGATGATGGAATTTTAGCTGAGCTACTTCAAATTGTAAAAGATGATGCCGTGAAAGTGCTGCACACAATGTGCCAGCAAATTTGGAAAACTCAGCAGTGGCCACAAACTAGAAAAGGTCAGCTTTCATTCCAATCCCAAACAAGGCAATGTCAAAGAAAGCTCAAACTACCACACAATTGCACTCATCTCACATGCAAACAAAGTAATGCTCAAAATTCTCCAAGCCAGGCTTCAACAGTACATGAATTGGGAACTTCCAGATGGATTTAGAAAAGGCAGAGGAACCAGAGATCAAATTGCCAACATCCCCTGGATCATCAAAAATGTAACATAGTTCCATTTATTTCTGCTATACTGATTATGCCAAAACCTTTGACTGTGTGGATCAAAACAAACTGTGGAAAATCCTTCAAGAGATAGGAATACCAGACCACCTGATCTGTCTCTTGAGAAACATGCATGCAGGTCAGGAAGCAACAGTTAGAACTAGACGGACTGGTTCCAAATCGGGAAAGGAGTATATTAAGGCTGTATATTGTCACCCTGCTTATTTAACTTATATGCAGAGTATATCATGCAAAATTCCAGGCTGGATGAAGCACAAGCTGGAATCAAGATTTCTGGGAGAAATATCAATAACCTCAGATACGTAGATAACATCACCCTTATGGAAGAAAGCCAAGAGGAGCTAAAGAGCCTCTTGATGAAAGAGGAGAGTAGAAAAGCTGGCTTAAAACTCAACATTAAAAAAACTAAGATCATGGCATCCAGTCCCATCACTTCACGGCAAAGAGATGGGGAAAGAGTGGAAACCGTGGAAACAAAAAAAGTGACAGTCTTTATTTTTGGCGGCCCCCAAATCACTGCAGATGGTGACTGCAGCCATGAAATTAAAAGACGTTTGCTCCTTGGAAGAAAAGCTCTGACTAACCTAGGCAGCATATTAAAGAGCAGAGACATTACTTTGCCAACAAAGGTCTGTCTAGTCAAAGCTATGATTTTTCTATGGTCAAAGCTATGATTTAGTCATGTATGGATGTGAGAATTGTTTTGCAGGAAGGGGGACCCCTTCCAGGGCCCAAAACTGGGCTCTTGTCTAATATTCGGAAATGAATTGTCCAAGGAGACACATGTGCTGACAAAGTAAGAGATTTTATTGGGAAAGGGCACTGGGTGGAGAGCAGTAGGGTAAGGGAACCCAGGAGAACTGCTCTGCTGCATGGCTCACAGTCTCGGGTTTTATAGTGATGGGATTAGTTTCCGGGTTGTCTTTGGCCAATCATTCTAATTCAGAGTCTTTCCTGGTGCTTCACGCATTGCTCAGTCAAGATGGATGCTATCTAGAGGGATTCTGGGAAGTGGATGGACACGCTGTGTCTCCTTTTGACCTTTCCCCACCTCTTCTGGTTGGTGGTGACTTATTAGTTCCATATTCCTTACCAGGATCTCCTGTCATAAACAACTCATGCGAATGGTTACTAAAGGGCCTGGCCAGGGTGGCCAGTTTCAGTCAGTGTGCTTCCCCTAACAGTTGGACCATAAAGTTGAGTGCCAATGTATTGATAATTTTGAACTGTGATGTTGGAGAAGACTCTTGAGAGTCCCTTGGACTGCAAGGAGATCAAACCAGTCAATCCTAAAGGAAATCAGTACCAAATATTCATTGGAAAGGCTAATGCTGAAGCTGAAACTCCCAATACTTTGGCCACTTGGTGCAAAGAACTGATTCACTGGAAAAGATCCTGATACTGTGAAAGATTGAAGGCAAGAGAAGAAGGGGATGACAGAGGATGAGATGGTTGGATGGCATCACCTATGTGACGGACATGAGTTTGAGCAAACTCTAGCAGTTGATGATGTTAGGGAAGCCTGGCATGCTGTAGTTCATGGGGTCACAAAGCATCAGACATGACTGAGTGAGCAAACTAAACTGAACTGGAAAGTTTACAGAATTTCTGAGAACACTGGAGAAACAGGCTTGGGAAACATGCAGGAATAAACAGGCCTTTCCACTGGAGCTAGTCTTATGACATAGGTCCTTACAGCTGTTACTTATCACTGGACTCCAGAACTTACCTGGCCTCCTGTGGACAATGGTTACAGCTGTGGTCCCACTACTTGCTGTTCAGAAATGGACACTCTCCTATCACTAATGGCTGAATCATAGTTCCAGCCTATGTCACAAGCCTATACCCTATCTGGAAGTAATGTATTGTTAAGAGGATCTAACTTTTTTTTTTTTTTTTGCTTCTATGGGGAAAGATAGATACACTCATCTTCCTGTTAAGATTCCTAAGTTAGAGAATTCCACAAGCAAGTCAGAATATTTAGATGGTGGGTGATCAAACTAAGACAAAAGCCAAACAAACCTTAAGCACAGTTAATATAGATGTGTGTATGCATGCTCAGTTGCTTCAGTCGTGTCCAACTCTTTGTGAACCTATGGACTGAAGACTGCCAGGCTCCTTGTCCATGGGATTCTCCAGGCAAGAATACTGGAGTGGATTGCCACGCCCTCCTTCAGAGGATCTTCCTGACTCAGTGATTTAATCCAGGGCCTCCTACATCTTCTGCATCACAGGTGAAATCTTTACCACTGAGCCCAGGGAAAGCCCTAATTTAGACACAGAGTCTAGTATTATCTCTAGCACAAGCAGAATAAGTTTGAGAGAAGGTTCCAGATGTAACACAAAAAGATTTAGATAGACTAAAAGGAAAGTTACCTGATTAGGAAATGTTAAACATATCATATCTAAGTGATTATGGTGTCTCCTTTCCAGAGATCTTTTAAGATAAGTTTCTTATTTGATTCAGTTCAGTTCGGTCACTCAGTCATGTCTGACACTTTGTGAACCCATGGACTGCAGCACGCCAGGCTTCCCTCTTCATCATCAACTCCTGGAGCTTGCTGAAACTCATGTTCATCGAGTTGGTGATGCCATCCAACCATCTCATCCTCTGTCATCCCCTTCTCCTCCTGCCCCCAATCCCTCCCAGCGTCAGGGTCTTTTCCAATGAATCAACTCTTCCCATGAGGTGGCCAAAGTACTGGAGTTTCAGCTTTAGCATCAGTCCTTCCAATGAACACCCAGGACGGATCCCCTTTAGGATAGACTGGTTGGATCTCCTTGCAGTCCAAGGGACTCTCAAGAGTCTTCTCCAACACCACAGTTCAAAAGCATCAATTCTTCTGCTCTCAGCTTTCTTCACAGTCCAATTCTCACAGCTATACATGACCACTGGAAAAACCATAGCCTTGACTGAATGGACATTTGTTGGCAAAGTAATGTCTCCACTTTTCAATATGCTGTCTAGGTTGGTCATAACTGAAGTCACAAGTAAAAAATGAAGACAATACCATTTCTGTTTTGAAGAAGTTTTTATTCTAGTGGGGTCAGAGACATAAGACTGATACAAAGTAGAAAGGCTAGGTACCAAATAAATTCCAAACTGCAGATGGCTGGAGAAAGGCGGCATGCATTCTGCTATGGGAGATAAGATGAGGTTGCTTTTGAACTAAGCTTTGGAAGAGAAAAGTAATTATATTTGGAAGAAAGTGATGAGACATTCCACTTAGGAATGGGAGCAAATTTTCAAATATGAGATGAGTGTGTTTGTCAAGGAAACAGCTGATAAAGCTGCAGAGAAAGAATATATGGTTAGCAAAGGAATGGAAGTGAAGGGCTTAAAAGCTGGGCTGGCATCAAATATTATGGTAAAGAATTTGGCCTTTGTCTTAAAAGCTGTCTGGAACTCTGCTGTGTTTCTCTCACAGCTATCCTTCTTTGCCATCAGAATCTCCATTTTTCTCACTATTGGTTACCTGAGAGGTTGAATATCTAAGCCTATCACAGTAATTTCTTCCCCCTTTTCAGGGATTGGATGCGGTGTGAAAATGGTATGAAACCTTGGTCATTGAGATGTAATGGAATGTATATTGGGGACCTCTAGTAAAGGAACTCAAAACAATGAGTCGATTCTTTCAGCCTCTGGACACTGACAGACACTATGAGGCTTGGAAAAGTGGCAATTGATGTGTGTCCACGAGGAGAGCAGAAGTCTATGTGGAGTCCTCTCTACACTGAGTTACACAAGTAGCCAACCTTGGAACTAGCTACGTGGCATTTATAGTTATGAGAGATCAGGAATTTTATTTCTTGGTACAGACTTTTTTCTCTTGATACTTCATTATTTGTACCTAAAGCATCTGTAGTGATGTATCTCTCTTGCTATGACCCAATTCTGCATTCTCTTCGGGACATTCTGAATTAAAGTCAATGTTAACTTTTTCTGTCTGTCCCTCTAGGTGGGAAGCTTTTTCTTGTTTATCAGAAATACTTTTATAATTAATACATTTCTTATCTAGGAACAAGTTCACTTTCTGAAGTTCTGTTAAACATTTACCAAGTTGTTATATCCAGGAGTAGGATAGATGAGTATGGAAAAAAGTCCCTTGGTTAAATGTCAAATATATTCATATGCTAGAGCTTTTATTGTTTATTGAAGAAAATGAATTTTTCTGCAGAAACCTGTAAGTATTGGTACTGTCTGCATTACTTGGGAGAATGACAGTCATCTTTATTAGCCTTCTCATTTGAAGAAAACAAACTTTCAGCAAAGTTTTTGTGAAAGAGATTATTCTCCTCTCTGTAGGGAGCCCTTTGAGATCTGTGTTGTGGATCAGGAAACTGAACCAGGCAACAAAGACTTCTTTGGAACCTAAATTTGCTTGTTGAGATGCTGCCAACTCAGGCTTTATTCTTTTTTCTTCGCTTCTGATGATTCTGTTATTCTCCTTTGTGTGGAGCAGGCAGTACTGAAGTTTCACGTATTCTGATCTTCCCAGTCAGAGCCAGATCTTTTCCTCTGATCAGTGTGCTAATTCATAATTAGAATTATCCCCAGTAACTTGACCATACCTTCATCTGATCAAATAAAGTCTGGAAGCTGATTCACAAGGCACCATCTCCTTCACTTCCATGGTTATTTAAGGCTGGGGGTGTTGCAAAATTTCTGGAATCCAAATTGAGTTGAAACCCAAGCTTCATGTATAGTAATGTGTTTATTCAGTCTTTAACTTTCTGAGTTTCTGAACGCCTAATTTCCTGATTTATTCAAATCATGATAATTGTTTGAATACTTCATTTACATGTCTTCATTTAAACAAAAAGACATAAAGCATCTGAGTTATGTACTTTGAAGGCATTATTAATGCAAAACTTCCCTGAAAAAGAGTTTTAAAGTTTTTTTTTTTTTGGTAATACTTTTTCCTTTTTTAAGCATGATTTATGTTTATTTAGAAATCTGGAAAATACTGAGATAATGCAAAAAAAGAAAGTTGTACCAAATCACATCAGGGAGGCAATGAAACCTTATATTTATTTTTCCACATGTGTTATAAATGTGCATAGAATGTCTGTGTTTGTACACACACATATATACACATGCATTACATATAGATAAATTCATATTGATATTTATTGTACTCACTGGATTTTAGGTAACTGTTAATTCAATTTTAAACCTACAATTTGCTAGATTACTGCAAACAGCTTCAGCATACTCTTTACTAAGATTCAACAGTTGTTTACATTTTCCCCATTTGTGCTCAAAGTTTTATAACTTGCTGGTTTATTTAGCAAGTATAGCATATCTTCTGATATTTACTAAGTATAATTATATTGCATCATTCTAAAGATGATGATGCTTTCTTGGTGGCTCAGACAATAGTCTGCCTGCAATGCAGGGCACCTGGATTCAATCCCTGGGTTGGGAAGATCCTTTGGAGAAGGAAACGGCAACCAACTCCGGTATTATTGCCCGGAGGATTGTCTGAGGAGCCTGGAAGGCTAAGGTCCATGGGGTTGCAAAGAGTAGGACACGACTGAGCAACTAACCCACACACAGATGACAATGGAGATGATGCTGATAGTAATGATGATGATTGCTAAATACATTTTGGACATTTTTATGTGTCAGACACTGTTCTAAGTACCTAACATATTATGTCTCTTAAGCTTCAGATATACCTAGAAGATATGCATTATGATTTCCCTAAGTTTAAGGAACATAAAGCAGAACACAAAGAAGGGAAGTGACATGAAGTGACATAAATTGACAGATGAAGAAGCAAGAAGCTGGTTAAGGAAACATCTCAACCCTGGTAAGAGAGGTGCTGAAAATAGACCATGATTCTCAATGTGTCTGAACTAGACAATTCATTACGAATGGCACAGCCAACAGCAGGAGAATTAGCATGATAATGCCAGTTTTCCTGATGCTAAGTCTCAGGGAGGGGCTCAATGCGAACCTTATCCCAGGATCCTTGGGTGAAGGGCTCAGCACCTTTTGTAGCAGGCAATAAACAAGCCCCTTAGTCTCATGGTTTCATGCTATGGTAGTATTTACCCCCTTTATTGCCCTCGTGTCAAGCTTCCCAAATAGTATCAGAGCAGAGGAGGTCAGATTTGTAACTGAGAGCACCAAGCAAAGATATATGAGGGGTGCTCAATACCCATGGCCAGCTACTCTTCCCAGCTGATTTGTATTCAGATGAATTAAGCCCACAAAACTGATGATATATTATGCTATCTCTTTTCTCATTTTACAAGTATTATTTGACTAATTTGGCAGTTTGACCATAAGGAGTGTTTCTGTTTTTTTCTTAACCAGAGAAATATAGTTACAATAAACATCTTTCACACAAATCTGCTCACTTCCCTGTTTATCTACTTTAAATAAATTTCTTGTGCTAGAATGATTGCATCAAAGATAAGTGTTTTTCCCATATGATGGTGTTGTATCCCTGAAGTGTTTCATTAGTCAGTTTTTCCAGCAGCATTTTCTACAAATAATAGCATTGTCTCTTCCTTTCCAGTATGTACATCTCAGTATATCCGAGATCTTATCTTTGTTTTGCTGCGTTGGCTAGAAACTCAATGTTATTGGGCATATTCATCTAAACAGAGATCCATTTTTAATGGAAGTTTTATGTTTTCAAATGACTTATTACCTATCCAGACAATATGCCTTGCTAGAAACAAATTTATTTGCTCATCTGTTTTGTCTCCTATAAGGATCAGAATGTTGATGAATACCTGGAGAGGTGGCTAAAGTCAGTATTTTATAAAACTTCAACTAAAAGAATATCTTCTATTCTATGTAACAAGAGCTACATATAGTACTGGACTATAAACTGATTTAATTTTATTCTCTACTTAGGGGTTCTCAACAGTGGGTGCTATTAGACACTTCCATCGTTTTCTCTCATAATGGAACTGGTGAAAATGGTCAGAGAGTGTGGACAAAGGCGTGGGTTTATTCACATGTAACTTTCATGTTTCTTTTTCCAGGTTCCACTGACCATCTCCTGTGACCCATTCTGTCTTTCTGCAGTGGATTAGTCCATGTCAGTCTGCCTCAGGATAGGGTGCTGAGAGTATAATTTGTATACCATTTCTAGTCTGTGCCTGTGTCTTTGTTCAGCATTCATTTGAGTTTGGGTTTTTTATCACTGCCTTACCTAGGAGTTTTAATTTCTTTGTGCAAAAGGTTGTTCTCCATTACTCATACCCTGGGAGCAGCTTTGCTCTCTGTGAGGCACCAGTTCTGACTGTTCCTCTCATCTCATTACTCTGTGCCTTTGTTGCCTTTGGCCTTTGTGTTTGGAACCTCCTGTGGCCAATGGCTGCCATGAGAAGGTCAAAGCTGCCGTGTGACTGTAACCAAGCAGGACCCTACGAGGCCTTCCAAGAATAGACCTCTGCTCGTGTCCTCTGCCTGCCTTTTGTCTATAGAACTTTAGTCAAAGGATGCATTTAATCAGGCAATGGAGGAAAGGCAGAAAGAAAGGAAAACAATCAAGCAAGACAAAATAATAATACTTGAGCTATTAAACAAAGCCAAAGACTTTTAGTTCTTTCTCAGGGACTATAGATAATATTCTGAGCCATGTCCTTTGAGCTGTTTTGCAGAAACTGAAACCCCCACCAGGTGGAAGAAGTTAACTGTCTGCTGCCCAGAAGCACTGAGACCCCAGGTTGGTAGGAACAAGAAGGTTGATGATGCTGACTCCTGACTAACTCCACTCAGTCAGAAGAATGCCCATGAGCTGATCATGCCCTGTTTCACGCTAGTGGCTCCAGCTTGGGTCACATAGTCTTGAGGGCATCAGCCCCCCTTTGCCTGGCAAAGCAATAAAAACTACTCTTCTGTACTTCACCCCAAACTGTCTGCACGTTTCTATTTAGCACTGGTGAACAGAGGCTGAATTTTGGCAACATGACTAAAATGATTCACGGAGGGCCACCCTTTGAGGTGAATTTACTGGTCCTTCCACAAGATAGATTCTCTTGTGACAGTAAAGAATCCATCTGCAATGCAGGAGACTTGGGTTCAGTCCCCAGGTCCAGAAGATCCCCTGGAGAAGGGAATGGCTACCCACTCTAGTATTCTTGCCTGGAGAATTCCATGGACAGAGGAGCCTGGCAGGCTATAGTCCATGGGGTCGTGAAGAGTTAAACACCACTGAGTGACTGACAAAGCAACAACTTTATCAACAGCTGCGAGATGACACTCACAGTGCTTCTCTCTTTCAGTGTTTATCTTGACAAAGATGTAAAATTTTAGCACTGTCAAATAGAACTTAATGAATAGCATAGTTTATTTAAAGTGACTATGTTGTTTCTCACCGCATTGTGATATTAAAATTTCCTCCTCTGGAATATCAGAGAGAGGATATGTGATAATCTGAAGGGGGAGGTGCACCAGTTAATTTCACGGGCTGGTGACTCATTTCCTTTGCAGCAGAATGTCTTCCATAGTTAACAGTTCTAGGTGCCTTGGGCTCTGTCCTCTGGTGCAGATACCCGTCAGCACCATTCTGAATGGAGCACTGAATAGAGTCCCCACAGACGGGCTGTAAGAATCAAGGCTGACTGTTCCAGCATCCTTTGCAACTGTGTCTAAAAGAAATCTTGGTTCTGAGTTTACTATCTTGCCTTGAACCATTCATGTCCTAGTGATCAGAGAGTTTTCGGTTTATTTTTTTCTTTTCTCTCTTATTTTATGAAGTTAAATAACATTCTTGTAGACTTCAGTGAAATCCTTGTGGCTATTGTTTGGTTTGGAGGAGCTCTGCTTGCAGTAAACCAAGTCAGAAAACTTGCTGCATCATAGTGCTCTATGAGCTTGGCTGAACTCTTGGGGCCAGGTTTATGATTCTTATCAACATCTCTTCCTGGGATTCTGTAACTCTATATTTACCTGCTTAATGACCTTAGTCTTAAGGTCTAGTAGAAAAATAATGGCCAACTGGACAAATTTCTTTAAACTATTCAAGTATTTGTATCTTTCCCAAGTCATGAAATCCAGTTTAGCTTTTGAATTATTTGTATATCTGTTATGTGGAAGCTTGAGGATGGCACATAGTGAGGGAATTTTTTGAAAGGGCCTATGGAGAATGATTCCTTTCTAACTTTCTAGCTAATTGCACATGTTATCATTCTAAATATTATGATACTTTTTCCCCAGTCAGAACATCGGAACACCTAAATTGTAATATGTGATCATTCAAATAATTTGGATGGAACACAGCAATCTTAGGTCCAGGTCCTGCTTTCCTTTCTGCCTCTAGACAGGAAATTTCTCCCTCAATCCTGCCTCTGTAGCTGTCTGTTTCACAAATTGTAATCTGCATACTCTGATACCTTTAAATTGGCTATGATATCCGTTAAAGCCTTAGTTCCTTTTTGTGGAACTAAATTGTCAGGGATAGCAGATGTTAGCTGAACTCTTTTGTAATTACCAAACAGAAATTGCTGATTTCCTACACCTTGATAGAGAAATAATTATTACCCTTCAACATGTACTCCATTTAAATTCATCCAATTTTGCCTTTTTTTCCTCATGTGGATTTATTCACAACTTCACTTCTTGTACTAATTTCTGTTGTTTTTAAGTTTGGCTGCAGATGAGTGAATCCTATTCAAAGAAGCTCAAGTAAAAGAGCTCACATTATTATCAACATTCACAGGTATCTCATGAACCCAAAGGCAGGATGTATATTAGACTTTAGAAAAGAAAAACTATAAACCTAAAAGCCATCTTCTTCATATCAATTAAGTTGATCTCCCGTCTCTGTGTATCTTTTTCATTTGTTTCTCTCTACTGACTAGAATTCTGTTGGGCTGGAGTGGTAATTTTGGCCTTTGGTACTCTCAGCTACAATATCTGTGTCCCAATTCCAGTCCACAGGTGTGAGGATCTGATTGGTCCAGCGGGGATCATTATGCCTTCATGTCCAATCAGCTCTGACTGTGAGACTGAGCTCAGTAGGACCCAGATAGCTGTATAGTCATAAGGACTTGGGGACCAGAATTTGGCATAGGGACCTATGATTCGGTAGACATACAGAAAGTAATTCATTTTGTTCTCCATTGGGTAGAAGCATGGATGACATGGAACAGCATTAAATAGTGTCTCAGCTGAAGAGACTCAGAGAATTTGTTAATTTTATCCATAAGGCTTTGTAGGTTATATTTAGTTTCAAGGATACTTTCACTCATTAAACTCAAAGTAACATTATTATTTTAGTTTTATTCTCTGCTGTCTAAATAATATCCACATGTATGCAGCCTAGTTCAGTACTAAAATTGATTTACACTTAATTTTAAGCTCACCTCCATTTGCTTTTTAAAAAAATTTCTTTATTTCATTCTTTCTTTGCTGGATTTCATTGGCCAATCATTTCACGAACAGACTCAAGGATACTGTAATCCTTAAAGCCTATTTGAAAATATGTGGTTTCTTTACAGTGGAAGAACATCTTTGGTTCAGAATTTTGGTTATGGTGCTGTATTCTGTCTGCATAGAGTGTTGCTGTGGAGGAGTCTGTGCACGTGTCTCTGTGCCCAGTTGCTAACTCACGTCTGACTGCTTGCAACCCCGTGTACTGTAGCCCACCAGGCTCCTCTGGTCATAGTATTTTTCAGGCAAGAATACTGGAGTGAGTTGCCATTTCCTCCTCCAGGGCATCTTTCCCACCCAGGGATCCAACCTAACCTGTACTGGCAGGCAGATTTTTTTACCAGTGAGCCATCAAATTCTGAGAACTTGTTTATTTCCTTTTGGTTTAAGAGTGTCGCTTTATTTACTTGAAGATCTATATGATTCTTTCCTTACAATGAAAGTTCAATAAATTCACCAGGATATATCTTGGGATTGGTTATTTTCTGTCATTTCCCGCCGCACCCCCCCCACCCCGCCCTGCCCAGGATACACTATGTTTATGTTTCAGGGAGATTCTCTTATAAAATACCTGTGACAATTTTCATTTGATGAGTTTTCTTTTCAAGAGTAATAAATATGTGTGTTTTGGGTCTCTTTTGAAGTCATTTTCAATGAAAAACCTTGTTATTTTCAATTTTATTTAATTTTACTTTCTCTAGCCAACCTATGTTGTCTCTCCCTGGATTTCAGTCATGTGATCCTATTTTTCACTGATCAAAAACTGGATTTTCTTTCTTGGTGATGTTTCTTCATTGTTCTTTCCTTTCTTTACTGAATTCTGCCAGTTTATTCTTCACTTACTTCTGTCTTCATATAATTTCATCCTTCAAACTTTCTATCTCTTCCTTGTCCCTTTATGGAGGTTTGTCATAATTAGTGGAGACTAATTCTGAAAAATACATGGAGAAACTTTGCGATTTCCTTTGTTCATATATCTTTTTTTATTCATCATCTATTCTTAGAGATTTTATGGTTGCTTTTTGAATATTAAAGTGAAAGTGAAGTGGCTCAGTCATGTCTGACTCTTTGCGACCCCATGGACTGTAGCCTACCAGGCTTCTCCATCCATGGGATTCTCCAGGCAAGAGTACTGGAGTTGGTTGCCATTTCCTTCTCCAGGGGGATGTTCCTGACCCAGGGATCGAACTGGTTCTCTCACATTGTAGGCAGACGCTTTACCGTCTGAGCCACCAAAACCTCACTGTTTACCATTAAAAGTTATGACTCTCCTTGAATGGAATGATCAACACTCAAATCACTGCTCAGTGGTAAAGATGAACACTCCTCTCTGAAATGAAAATCTTTTACAAAGCAATACCAAAAGCATAAAATAACGTCTAGTTACTACCAAAGACTGAAAGAATAGCTTACCACCTGATTAAAGTACACAGCATGTTTAAACGGGACTGGAATTATTTCTTTTTTACATAGATAATATAAGGCGAATGTAGTGACTGAGCTGATGAAGACCAAAGCTTTAACTGAGGCTTTGTTTTCTCAAATATCCTTTAACAAAATCTGCTATATTTGCCCTGGATACATATATTTTTCCCTTATTTTTTCGTGTGTGTGTGTGTGTAGAAAAGTTAGCAATACTCATTAAATCTCTGCCTCTCTGACTTGAAATCTGGTTGTTTCTCCTTACTTGTATTTCCCTGCCGCTCTTCACCTGAATTGAACATCAATACTGAACTTCACCTGGAACTGCTTCTTGTCCCCCTTGTGTCCCTTGGTTCTGTCATCTTGATCAATAATTGGATAGGCCCTGGAAGCCTAGGACACTGATTTTTCTTCCTTTTTGAATTTTTAAATTAGCTCTATTGAGGCATAATTTACATATAATGAAATGCACATATATTAAGCGTGTAAGAGTCAGCGGGGAGCAAAAGTCTTCAAAAATGAAAGAGTATTCAAAACTCCAGAAACTGAAGTTTTGAGAAGGGAGAGTGGAGAAATGATTTAAAAACAGCAATGGGAAGCAGTGAGAGCAGCTCACCCACTTCCGGGCCTGGAGGGATGTGGAGGACAGACATGGAACAACCTTTGCTCCTGCGGGAGCTGGAAAGTGGGGTCCTCAGGGGACAGTTGCATGTCACTGAAAACAAAATTATCAACAGTGACATGGGTCCTCACTGCTTATAGAACAGTCCTGTATTCCCATATACACTGAGATTTTAGCTTTTACATTTCATTTTTAGCCAAGTAGAACTTGGAAATTTGTAAAAAGTGAAAGAGAACTGGGATTGCTGTTTAGTTGCTAAGTCGTGTTCAACTCTTTTGCAACGCTACGGACGATGGCCCACCAGGGTCCTCTGTCCATAGGCTCTCCCAGGCAAGAATACTGGAGTGGGTTGCAGTTTCCTTCTCCAGCGGATCTGAAAAAGGCATTCTTAATAAGAATTATAAAGCTTCCCTGATGACTCAGTTGTAAAGAATCTGCCTGCCAGTGCAGAGGATGCAGGTTCAATCCCTGGTCTGGGAAGACTCCATATGCCGCAGAGCAGCTCAGCCTGTGTGCCGGCACTACTGGGACTGCGCTCTAGAGCCAGGAAACTGCAGTTGCTGAGCCCACGTGCTGTAGCTACTGAAGACTGAGCTCCCTAGAGGCTGTGCTCTGCAATGAAAGAAGCCCCTGCAAAGAACTGTAGCTGCCACTCTCCGCAACTAGAGAAAATCCCATGCAGAACCAAAGACCCAGAACAGCCAAAAATAACTAAACAGTTTTAAAATAGAATCCCAGCAGAAACAGTCATCCACTTTCCCATCCTTGCTGTCCTGAGATCCTGCTTTCAAGACTACACAGTTTTTTCTGCAATTTACCTCCATATTTTGGAATGACCGGCCTCTACTACATGTTATTTTTCCCTTTTGGGTATTTTTTTTTTCCTGATTTTTTGTAACAAATTTCTTTCACACACACTTTTCCTCCATCTTCCTGGTAAAGTCATACCCAATTTTTTGGTAAATGTTCAGTGTACACATTATTATAATGGCTATATAAGCACTATTCAACCTTTTTGTAGTATATAAAATTTGTTTTGCTCTCTTGTACAATTCTCTGAAGTTAAATTCAGCATCATTTTAAATTGTTAATTTTTAATATACCTGTTAATAAGCTGTTAATATACCTGTTTAATAATACTCACCCACAAGCTTTCTACCCATTAACTCTCCAAAACAGCCATGAATCTTCCAACACATTCAAATCCATAAATCATGAATCAATGCTATTCTTTTTCTGAAGGTGTTTATCTTGGAACTCTGTGATTTCCTTGATGGACCTTGTACTCTAAGTAAAACAGCATGTAGCATAGCTATCCTTACAGAATTTTCCCTTTTGCCTCCATCCTCTGTTGGATTCTCTTCATGATATATCTTCCATGTTTTGCCCTCTTGGTTTATTCCTAACTTTTGGTGGTACTCACATTATCCAGTAGTTTATGAAAAGAGGGTATATTGGAGTAAACTTTTGAGAGCTTGCATATTTGATAACGTCTTTGACCTTCCCTCAAACTTAACTGATTTTCTACCTCGGAATACAATACTGGGTTGACAATCATTTACCTTCAGACTTTTTTCTTGCGTGTGTGAAATCTTTATTATAGTCAAGCTTCCAAAGTTGCATTAAAAGTTAGGTGACATTTAATTTTGGTTTTTCCATCGCTTATAAAAGCTTCTAAGTATCTATGGATTTTTGAAAATGCTGACACTGTGACTCAGTAAGGTCACTACTCATCTACTTTTCTTGGTTCTCAGTAGCCTCTTTTAACTTGGATGTTCATGTACCTCACGTCTGGTAAAACTACTGGTGTTATTTTTTGAGAATTTTTACCCTAAAAATTCATTTTTATTAGACTGGGATGGCTTTGTTTTGATGTTAAACTGCTGGTGTAGGAAATGGCACCCCACTCTAGAATTCTTGCCTGGAAAATTCCACAGGCAGAGGAGCCTAGTGGGCTATGGCCCATGGGGCTGCAAAGAGTTGGACACAGGGGAGCGACTGAGCATGCATGGTAAACTGCCCCCAATATTCTTCTCTCTTCTCTTTGATCTCCCATCTTATGTCTTAAAGCCCTTTTTGAGAAGTTTCTAGCAACTTGACTGACAAAATTGGCTCTGTAATCATATTTTTAAAGTGCAAGAATTCTTATTTTTGGATACTTCATTTAAATAGCATCTCTTTTAAATATCAATGCATGAAGTAAATAATAGAGTACTTACAGAGCATTTGAAACACACCAGTAAATAGATGCAAATGTATTTACATGATTTTCTAAAAAATTATAAATGATTCATATTAAATATGTTATGGAATATTAAAAGCTTTCTTTTGATCTCAGCATAGTCTCTGTTGTCTCTGATTACTTGTTTGTTTTGGTATCTGCATTGACTAAAATAATCTTTTCTTCATTGACAGGGTATTCTTAGCTATCTTTCCATATTTCAGAGTGAAACTCTAAAATTATGACTACAAATTGTGGCAAAGGCAATACTTGTTGACTGCTGTATTTCACTGATTAATTAGGGATTGGTCCTTTCACAAGGGATCCATAATAATCAACATTGATTGCCTTTTTCTTTGTCCTAATCAGTTTTTCCTTAGAGAATATCTTCCTTTTCAGCCCCGAAGATAGATATAAACCAAAGAATCCCCAATAGGTCTTACTCCTCATATGTAATCTTTTGTTTGGTTTCCCAGCTTTGGTTTCCAGCACCTCTGCTGTAGCTCTGCCTTGTGTCTTGAGTTAAGAGGTATTCAGTTTAGCCTCACTAGGGAGTGAATGGCCAAGCTTCTCCAGTGGAGAATTGCTTGGCTGTCCCTCAGTGATACAGGGGTCAAGTGCATGCTATAAAGATCTTCAGCCTATTCTGTTCTGAAACTACACGGCATTTCTGCTTCCATTGACTGCTGCAGTACTTGCAGTTTTTATACCTCCAAATCTTGAGACTTTCCAGGTTGCTGAGATGTGCAGTTTCTAATTTCTTGGTTTCTATACCCTTGAGCTCCTGTGTAATGTTTTTCCCCTCCTCTGTGTAGTGACCAATGGGCTATTAGCTTTCTGATTTCTAAAATTTCGTTAAATCTTGTTTTCTGAGGTTTACTCTCCCATTCTCACTGGCTTTATATATTAGTATCATATTAATTAGTTCTTTTGTTATAACTCTCATAGGATTTTAAGAGAGGTTGGTGGTTAATATAGATATTTAATATTTGATGTTTCATTAGAAACTCTCATATCTACATAAAAGATTTCAATCTTTTTTAATAAAAAGAGAGGACTTTCAGGGTCTCTGAGAAATGAATTAGACAGAGGATTTATGCAGTTAATGTTGTGAGAATGACAGGTATGGGTGATCCTGCTGAGAATCAAGTACATTTCTATTAAATCTTATAGTTTTAAGGATAAACCTTAGAAGCAAAGTCTTTCTTTGGTAATGGAGAACTATATATTATTGTTAACTGAAATACCAAGATGTTTCCCAGAATGTTTAAGTAAGTTAAGTATTAAGTAAATTCTTCTTAAGTAAATTAAGGTCAAATGATTTTTTTCAATTCTCTTGGCTTGAAATGCTGCAGGAGGAAAAAGCAAAATGGTACAACAAGAATGGTATTAAATTCAGATGTGCTTTTATAGTGAAAGGATTATTTATTTCTTTCTTATCTTAAATTTTCAGACTACATTTAAGCTCTGTATTATTTTTTTGTTTCCTCCATTTTGGGATTTGGTTATTTTAAAAAACTGTATGCCCACTACCATCGAAGACATTGAAGTAAACTGTTGCAGAATTGTGTAAATAATTGTGTCTTTGTGTGTTTTGTTTTTATTTGTTTGGTTTTTGGTATTAGTTACTTCAAGGACTTTCCAGGATTCTGGTAGACTCTGGGGTAGCTTTTCTGAAAAATGCAAATTAATTTACTTTTATTTGATGGTTATCTATTAAGACTTTGGGCTTACTTGGTGGCTCAGATGGTAAAGTGTCTGCCTTCAATGTGGAAGAACTGAGCTCGATCCCTTGGTTGGGAAGATCCTCTGGAGAAGGAAATGGCAACCCATTCCAGTATTCTTGCCTGGAAAATCCCATGGACGGAAAAGCCTGGTAGGCTACAGACTTTGTGGTTGCAAAGAGTCAGACATGACTGAGCGACTTCATTTTCTTTCTTTCTTATTAAGATCTTGCATTGTTATTTTAACCTCTTAAAGATTTTTTTTTGGATAAGTATATGATTTGATGATTTTAATGTTTGAGTTCCTTGGTACTAAAATGTAGTTTAAAATATGTATCACCTCACTTTTTTTTAATGATTATTTAACAAAAGATGAGAAATACTCCATTAAATATTTATGTTAGTGGGGTAAAGTATTTCAACATTTCATGAATATTTAACTGCAAAATTATCTTAGAGTCAATGAGATATGGTAATTTATGTGTATATTAACTACCTGTGTATGTATAATTAGTTCTGGCATCAAACAGTAAGGGAATATTATAATTTTATGCTCTCTAATAAGCAAATTATTGTGTTGATTGCATTCTAAATACTTTAACAGTTTATTATGAATATATTACTTTATATTAAGACAGGATTGCTTATTGTTTTATTTTCTATGTTATTGGTAGGTTTGATTTAGGACAAATGGATGTATATGTTTACATTTTTTGTAAGATTTATAAAGCTTAGAATGGATATTAGAAAAATACTATTGTCTTAAACCATTTGTTTTTCCCTGGAAAGACTGTTATTTCTTTGTTTGCATATAGCCTTTTCCTAACAAGAATCACAGAAACTTTCCTTGTATTTCAATTCTAAAAAGAACTCATTTATTGTTCACATGTACTATACTTCTATGTTGCTTTACATTTTAAAAGACATTTTACATAAATTGCATCAGTGACATTTTGACAGCATATATATTTACATCTATGCATTGAACATTTATTTACATTTATTTCTCTAATTGGCTCTCCATTTTTTTCAGTTAAGTCTTAAAGTCTATGGTTTCTTTCTCATTACCCTTCAAAGTATGTTCAGTAAAAAGATGATATTTCCTAAATACTTATTTCCTCTCACATGTTTTGGCAGAGTAGGTAAGGAGATAGGGTGTATAATACCTCATGTGATGTTTCCTCTTTTGAAATTGTGTCAATTCTATATATTCTAAACTAGGATTCGCCTATTAAGCATTCCTTATAGAGAAGACAAATATCCCCATACCTCATTAGATCTTTACTGTGATTAAGGAAGAGCTCAACTTTGTCCCTTCAAGGGCAATGTTTTTCTGTAATATGTAGATGTATTTCCAGCACTAAAATACATTTTTTAAGGCATATGCAAAGCAATTTGAGTGCATAATCCTGGTAGAGCTTTGTAACTTTTCCACCAATTTTTAGAGTTTTCATCTGTATCTAATTTCATACCACTTTCATTTTGGTGATGCATCTTCATTAAGATCAAAAGTTTAATTTCATTTTCATATAAACAGGTATATTTAGCACTCATTTTCTTTAATTTGTGTTATAATTAGAATAACATGTAAAACTGGCATAAACTTATTTGGGTGAAAACACAACTGACGTTTGGAAACTGATTGAAGCAGAAGAGACCCAATAGAAAGCAGTTCAGCAGCTTTGAGTATTTAGTGAACTGCAGTCATCATCAGCTATACTTCACTGAGGAAACAGAGCGTTGGCTAATCCGGTAAGCAGGCAAAGTAGAGGTCAGTTAAGAGAGCTGCTGAGACAGTGGAACTCTGAGTATCCCCTAAGAACAGGGACAGGGTGGTGCAGCTAGAGGAACCCTGTGCCGTGTTTCTGCAGAAGGAAAAAGTGCTTTTGTTAATATGCAAAACTTGAATAGATTTAAATTATTTCAGTTCTGCTTAAATTATGGTACATACAGAGTGTGGACTACGGTTATAAAATATGACGGGGAGGCCTGGTTTGCTGCAGTCCATGGAGTCACAAAGAGTCGGACATGACTGAGTGACTGAACTGAACTGAACTGAACCATGGATCACGGAGCTAATCTAAGTGCAGGGGCTGTAGTTCAGTATGAATATTTATGTGTATCAGTCTAACTGCTTCTAAGTGGGACTCAGTGGCTCTGGCAGGAAATGCACTCTTTAATCATTTCAAACAGTTTATTTATGTTACAGTCAGTATTGCTTTTACAATGCTAAAAAAAAAAAAAACAACCCAAACACTCAGAGGTGGCTCTCAGAGCCTTATCTTTTTCTGATCTGTTTTACCTCCATCATTTCTACAATAGATAAAGACTGTCATTGGTATCTTTCATATCATTTAGTTCAGATCATCCAATGGGGGCAAGGTAAAGAAGAAGCCTAGGGAGCTGAATTCCATCCTACAAAATGTCTGCTTATGTCAAATGGGAAAATATTACTTTCCATACAGATGTTCGAGTTAAATAAGGCAATACATGTCATGTGCTCAGAATTCTGTCTTGCACATAGGAAGTATATGTGCTGCATTATCAATAGTATATTTGTTGTTGTGACCAAGTCTAGCCAACTGACCAGGTGCCAATAGAAATTATGCTTTTAGTGCCAATCTTGAGAGTGAAAAGAGGGTGGGCTCAAGTCAGAGAGATCTGGTTGTGTACCCCGGCTTCATCTCTTACAGCTTTGTCTTCTCAAACAAGTGATTTTATTCTCTTTGCTTCAGTTTTTTCTTCTGTAAAATGGTTATTATAATGATGATCACCCAGAGCCTGTGACGGTTAAGCAGTGTTGAAGGATGTTAAACGCTGAATCCATGGCAGAGTGCCCACGGGCCCTCCCTCCAGCTGCCCCTCTGCTTCCCTCTCTCCATCACTTCTTGCTTTTCTCTTCATGACTGAACTAGCTTTCCTTTCTCCCTTCTTTCTTTGTATTCCAGTAAGATCTGTGTGCATTCTCTTTGCATTTTTTTTTGATGGTAAGCCCTTCCTAGAGACTTGCCAAAGGTTATTATGTTTTAGTATTATAGTCCTGAGGATTATATCTGTTATTAAATTTTAGAGTATAATTTGAGCTTCTACCTGGAGAGAATTAACATTACTAGCTATTTCAGTTTGCTGCTTTCCTGATCTTCATAGATGCAGAATTGAAGTGCAACTTTAATTATTCATTTCTACTTTGATGGTCCCATTCATTTTTTATGATTTGGGGAATCATTTAGGGCAGCTCCCTCACTTGTTTCCAAATGGGACTTTTGCTCTAATACCACTGACAACCTTCATGCCTTAGTTTTTTTTTCACAAGGTAATTTTTACCTTGCAAAAGTGTATGGAATTTTAGAGAACATCCAAACAGATTTTTTTTTTCTGTGCATCTTTTCTTTAATTAAAAGAAAAAAGAGAAAGAATAGTGTCTGGGAACCGGAGGAGGAAGTTAGAGAAAATTAGATGCAAGTGATTGAAACTTGTCAATATATGTAAACTGAATATTTCTACATGTTTTTATTCCCTGGAGACAGTCTTCTCTGTGTACATGGCATATAAAGGCTGGTAATAACTTATACACTGAGTTATTTCATTTATCTTTTGATTATATTTTAAGAGAATACTTTAAGATTGATATTACATGAAGGGTTGGATCTTAACCTTGCTTTGCCTGAAGATTATGCAATTTGAGAGGGCCCTCTTTCATAAAAGAAATAAAAATTTAAACCACAAAGTTGTATAAAAATGTAAACATTTACATGAGATAAAGAAAAAAACCTAAAAACTTGCATAATCTATAAATGTCTAGAAATTACTCTAGTATTTTTATTAATGAACTGCCTCACAAAGCACAGCAATACTGTTTCCTATGTATTCAGTTGAATGCTCTTTCATTACCTCATTAAATGACAAATAAATGTGCAATATTCACCATAGCAACTACAGAACTGACCTTTTTTTCTACCATAGCTGATTAAAGTTTGTTTTTCAGTAGTAACAGCTGGGATGCATTAATATGAAATATTATACTAAGCTATACCTACTATTCAGGCTTTCCTGGTGGCTCAGATGGTGCAGAAATCGCCTGCCATGCAGGAGACTCGGGTTCAGTTCCTGGGTCAGGAAGATCCCCTGGAGGAGGGCATGGCAACCCACTCCAATATTCTTGCCTGGAAAATTCCACGGAAAGAGGAGCCTGTCAGGCTATTATTGTAAAGTGCTGGACATGACTGAACAACTGAGCACACATTTCTACTATTTATACTGCTGACCTCAGTATGTGCACCACAAACACAGTAATTCTAATACATTTCATTTTGAGAGATTCCTGTGAAACATTATATTGTGCTGATAATGATATATGCTGCATTATTGAGAACATTCCTGAAAAAAATAGAGCTTCCATTTTGATTGGGGGTCACTGAGAGCTAAATCCTTTCCTTTGCGATTAATTACATGTCCGATAATTAGAAGAATTTCCCCCATACTCTTCTTGCTTCATACATTTCAAACCTTATTTCTTCTTTCCTAGTTACAAATGTCCTCTGCTGGAAAATACAGGCCCGTTTATATCACAATATGGTCTCTGGATGTATGCATTCCTTAACAGTTCTTTCAGTGATGCCTGGTGAGTGAGCAACAATTGAACTATACATGGGAAAAACTGTCAAATGTAAACACATCCAAACCAGGTAAATATAGCCCCTATTCAACCTTCCATTAGCCTGATTCTAAAATACACATGGCTCCTCCATTGACACCTCACTCCAGGGCATTTGTGATGGAGAGGGAGTTGAGAGAAAAAAGGTTGCAGTCTAACCCGTTGTGTTAAAATCTCTCACTTTTGAAAGTTTTAGAAAACACAGTGCTTCTGTGAGCTCATCGCAAAGACAGATCGTAGGGCTTGGCAAGGGCCTCCTCTAAGAAAATTGCCCAGAAGTTGAGCTTCATTAGCTTCACAGCAAATCTGCCTCCGATTACAGGACTTTCTGAGAAAACGGCTCACCCTGTAGGATCCTGCTCTCCCCAGTCTCAGATCTGCTACACCAGATTTGTGTCTGGTTATGTTTTCCTATTCAGCTTTTTTTCCTCAAAAGTTAAGAGCAAATCCAAAGACTGAGATTGTGACCCAAGAACTGTTGCCTGCTTCTTAGAGCACTAGCTCTGTGTGAGCTATTAAAAAATGAATGACTTCCAGCAATACCATACAACAAGAAGTTGGATGAAACCAAAGATGTGTATTGATCTAACAAAAGGGAGGCCTGGTCAAGTCATTGAAGGTAGAAAGACAGGCACTGAAAAGCTCTATTGCTTCCCAGGCGGCGCTAGTGGTGAAGAATCCACCTGCCATTGCAGGAGACACAAGAGACATGGGTTCGATCTCAGGGTCAGGAAGATCTCGTGCAGGAGGAAATGACAACCCACTCCAGTTTTCTTGCCTGAAAAATTCCACGGGCAGAGGAGCCTGGTGGGCGACCGTCCACGGGGTCCAAAAGAATCGAACATACTGAGTACACACACATAATACCAGAGACTTAGATGTAATTCTGAATGCTAAATTATTAATTAATAGTAAAGTAAAACTCTACACTGACCGGAGTGCTTGTGATGTTGTGGCAAGATTTCTCTCCCTATAGGTTAGCTGCAGTGACAAATCTGATTATAAAAACAAGGTTGCTTGGTGAACATAGAACGAGCACGTGGAGTGTGTCTTTGGTGCTCTGCCAAATACAGACGCGGTGGTTTGTAAGCAACTATTTCTTTCTAACATTTCTGAAGGCTAGAAGGTCGAACACTGGCATATGTGGTGTTTGGTGAGGCTGCTTCCTTACAGACAGCTGACTTATTGCTATAACCTCACATGAGGGAAGGGGCAAGACAGGCCTCTGTGATAAGGGCACTAATTCCATTTATGAGGACTCTGTCTTCAGGAACTTCCCTGGTGGCTCAGATGGCAAAGAATCTGCCTGCAATGCAAGAGACCTGGGTTTAATCCCTGGGTTGGGAAGACGGCAACTCACTCCAGTATTCGTACCTGGAGAATCCCCACAGATAGAGGAGCCTGGCATGCTGCAGTGCATGGGTCACAAAGAGTTGGACACGATTAAGTGACTCAACACCCATGCATACTGCCCTCATGGCCTAATCACCCTTCTAAGGCCTCATCTCCCGATACCATTGCTTTGGGGATTAGGACTTTAACATGGAGTTTGAGGGAATGCAAACACTCAGACCATAACAGTGCATGTGATCTTAAGCTAAGTGTCCCAGTTAATTTGAGTCAGATCACTCTTCCCTCTGTCTGTTGGTCACAGCTGGCTTTTCTTTTCACGTTTTACATGCACACACACATTCGACATGTATGTTTTTTCTGATCGACACGTTCTTTGTTCACATATATTAATGCCATTGTTATGTCTGCAAACACTGTGCCAACTGGGAGTCATTTTTAATATTTTAGATGACACAGCATGCATCCTTTTTATATCTCTTTATATGGAATTTAGAAAGATGGTAATGATAACCCTGTATGCAAGACAGCAAAAGAGACACAGATGTATAGGACAGTCCTTTGGACTCTGTGGGAGAGGGAGAGGGTGGGATAATTGAGGAGAATGGCATTGAAACATGCATAATATCATATAAGAAATGGATCACCAGTCCAGGTTTGATGCAAGATACAGGATGTTTGGGGCTGGTGCACTGGGATGACCCAGAGGGATGGTACAGGGAGGGAGGTGGAAAGGGGGTTCAGGATGGGGAACATGTGTACGCCCATGGTGGATTCATGTGAACGTATGGCAAAACCAATACACTATTGTAAAGTAATTAGCCTCCAATTAAAATAAATAAATTTAAACTAAAAAAATTTTTTTTAATTTTTGTCAAAGTAATACTCATCTATGACTGACAAATCAGAAGACTTAAATAAGAAAAGTACTGTCACTCACAGTTCTTTTCCCTGGAGGTTGTCTGCATTGCTGCAAATAATGTGGATAAAATAGAATCTCTTGATTGTCAGTTTTTAGATATTTTCTACTAACCTCTTGCTAAGATAGATGAGAACTTAGCCCACTTATAACTGAGCAATCTTCCTTCACTCTAACACATGTGTATTTTTTTATTACTAACTTCTTACATTTGGAGCATTAGATAATATTCTTATGCTTTTTACTTTTTGTTCTGCCAACTATAAACAGTCATTTTTATTCCCTGATTTATAAAATATGGATATTCATATCTCTAACTTTCTTTTAGCAGTTCTCTACTGAGGTTTCTATTTGTATTTTTAGTTTGTAAAAACGGATAACAATTACTTACTACATAATATATGGAAAAGAACATTAATTGAACCCAACATTAATATTATCTGCATTCTGTTCATAATTTGACTGTTGAGGGAAAAATTAGATCAAGGAAGAGATTTGTGAACAATAACCATAGTATTTTATAGCCTGTAAATGTCTTGCTTAAGAAGTCCTTAGAACAGGCAACATGAAGTACATTTAAGGATGTTTGCATGTACACTATGTCCTGAAGATCTGACTGTAGACACTAAGGCCAACCAGGTCCAGACAAGCAATCCTATCCTCGCTAAACAGCCTGACATCACTTTTTCAAAAAATTTATTTTAATTGGAGGTTAATTACTTTACAATATTGTGTTGGTTTTGCCATACATTCACATGAATCCACCACAGGTATACATGTGTTCCCCATCCTGAACCCTCCTTCCTCCTCCCTCCCGGTACCATCCCTCTGGCATCACTTTTTATGATTATCTGTAAAATCCTCTCCCAAAGGACCTTGGAGAAGAGATGTATTCATTGACTTCTTCGTATGCACACATCTTCACACCAGTAGTGATAGTGAAGCTTCATAAGCACTCAATTTAGATGCTGCTTGTTTCTTTGATCATGTAAATTTAGAAAACTAATAACAGCATTTACATTATTCAGTTCAGTTCAGTTGCTCAGTCCTGTCCAACTCTTTGCGACCCCATGAATTGCAGCACACCAGGCCTCCCTGTCCATCACCAACTCCCGGAGTTCACTCAGATTCACGTCCATCGAGTCAGTGATGCCATCCAGCCATCCCATCCTCTGTCGTCCCCTTCTCCTCCTGCCCCCAATCCTTCATCAGAGTCTTTTCCAATAAGTCAAGTCTTTGCATGAGGTGGCCAAAGTACTGGAGTTTCAGCTTCAGCATCCTTCCCTCCAAAGAAATCCCAGGGCTGATCTCCTTTAGAATGGACTGGTTGGATCTCCTTGCAGTCCAAGGGATTCTCAAGAGTCTTCTCCAACACCACAGTTCAAAAGCATCAATTCTTCGGCGCTCAGCCTTCTTCACAGTCCAACTCTCACATCCATACATGACCACAGGAAAAACCATAGCCTTGACTAGATGGACTTAGTCAGCAATGTCTCTGCTTTTGAATATGCTATCTAGGTTGGTCATAACTTTTCTTCCAAGGAGGAAGCGTCTTTTAATTTCATGGCTGCAGTCACCATCTGCAGTGATTTTGGAGCCCCCAAAAATAAAGTCTGACACTGTTTCTACTGTTTCCCCATCTATTTCCCTTGAAGTGATGGGACCACATGCCATGATCTTCATTTTCTGAGTGTTGAGCTTTAAGCCAACCTTTTCACTCTCCTCTTTCACTTTCATCAAGAGGCTTTTTAGTTCCTCTTCACTTTCTGCCATAAGGGTGGTGTCATCTGCATATCTGAGGTTATTGATATTTCTCCCGGCAGTCTTGATTCCAGCTTGTGTTTCTTCCAGTCCAGCATTTCTCATGATATATTCTGCATATAAGTTAAATAAGCAGGGTGACAATATACAGCCTTGATGCACTCCTTTTCCTATTTGGAATCAGTCTGTTGTTCCATGTCCAGTTCTAACTGTTGCTTCCTGACCTGCATACAGATTTCTCAAGAGGCAGGTCAGGTGGTCTGGTATTCCCATCTCTTTCAGCATTTTCCACAGTTTTTTTGTGATCCATACAGTCAAAGGCTTTGGCACAGCCAATAAAGCAGAAATAGATGTTTTTCTGGAACTCTTGCTTTTTCCATGATCCAGCGGATGTTGGCAATTTGATCTCTGGTTCCTCTGCCTCTTCTAAAACCAGCTTGAACATCAGGAAGTTCATGGTTCACATATTGTTGAAGCCTGGCTTGGAGAATTTTGAGCATTACTTTACTAGCATGTGAGATAAGTGCAATTGTGCGGTAGTTTGAACAATCTTTGGCATTGCCTTTCTTTGGGATTGGAAGGAAAACTGACCTTTTCCAGTCCTGTGGCCCCTTCTGAGTTTTCCAAATTTGCTGGCATATTGAGTGCAGCACTTTGATTATGTAATTCTGTTTCACTAAGATCTGTCTGGTATAGGGTTTTGTTTTTCAATTGCCCTCTGTTTTCATCACTGTTTGTTTTCAGTATGTACTCTTCCCTCCCCCCACCCTACTTCATATAGTGTAGCTGAGTTCAATAATGGTAAATATAAGAATAAAAATTATCCACTGAGTGAGTCACAGAAACACCAAATCCAACATGAAAAACTGAATTGATCATCTTTAACCCTGTCTTGCTGTGTTCCCCTTTAGAGGGCATCCAAGTCCCAAGACCAAAATTCCAGCAGGCATCCCAGTTCCTTCCTCTGACTCTCCATTTCCTGTATGGTGTGAGGTCGGATCTGTACTGCTTCAAAAAGAGCAGTTGAATCAGGGAAGGTTTTTCTGTTCTCATGACTGCTGTCTTGGTTTGATCTGAACTGAATTCTGAATCCTCTCATTGTGTAGTTCCTACAACAGCCCCTTCACTGCTCTCTCCTCCACTGTTACCCATCTTCCAGCCATTTTCCATTCCCATTTAGATAAATCTTCCTTATACTCAGATCTGATCAAATACACTTTCTGCTTACAAACCTTACTGCTTTCTCACTGCTTGCTTGATAATGTTCCAAAACCCCAACATAATATTCTAGTCTTTTTACTATCTAGGTTCTGCTTATTTCTCCAGCCTGGTATCTGAACACACTTCCTGATTAGACTCACCAACTCCTAAGCTTCTAATAAGCCACTTCTACTTTTGTCTTTAGGGTTTTACAAGTTTGGTCCCCTCTCACTGGAACTTCTTTCAGCCACCTTCTCACCTGCAAAATTGTGTGACAAGTCTCAGTTTAGACTGTAAACTTTTTCTTGAATATCTTCTTCTAGAGTCATTAAATACCAAAATCATGTTTCTAAAGATATATTTTAACTTTTTCTCAGAGTACATACATTATTCTGAAATTATTAATGTCTCTTTACTTATTTTGCCCTCTAGACTATACATTCTTCATGGAGATTGTGTCTTATTCCCTGTGCCTCCCGAATGCCTAAGGCAGATGCTGGCATTGCCCAGTATCTATTTATTAAATGGATGGATAAAATCATCTGAATCCTTTGTTATACATTTCTTGATTTTCTCATAGTATTTTCAATGGAGCAGATGACAGTTTCATGGGATGGTATAATTTTTCTTTAAAGGGAATGGATGGGGGGAAGGAGAGGGATGGAAGAACTGAAAGAGTAATATTGAAGCATATATATCACTATACGTAAAATAGATAGCCAATGCAAGTTGCTGTGTGATGCAGGGAGCTCAAACCTGGTACTCTGTGACAGCCTAGAGGGGTGGGATGGGGTGAGAGTGGAAGAAAGGTTCAAGAGGGAGGGGACATATATATACCCAGGGTTGATTCATGTTGGTGAATGGCAGAAACTAAGACAATATTATAAAGCAATTATCTTTCAATTACATAAAAGTTCTGAAAAACAGCAAAATGGTGACTCTGCAAGATAATAGATGTGTTAACTAACTGTACTGTGGAAACCATTTTATAATATATAATATATTTATTATATTATAATATATAATATATTTCAGATCACATTATATATCCTGGTTGGTGGTGATGGTTTAGTCGTAAAATCCTGTCCAACTCTTGTGACCCCAAGGACTGTAGCCTGCCAGGCTCCTCTGTCCATGGGATTCTCTAGGCTAGAATACTGGATTGGGTTGCTGTTTCCTTCTCCAGTTGTATATCCTAAACTTGTACAACGTCATATGCCAATTTTATCAATAAAGCTTGGAAGAAAAGGAAAAAAAAATGTTCACTGTGATTTGGGAAGCCTGGGGAGAAGTTTGATTGTTATGGGTGTCAGTTTTTTTTTCACATCTGTGATCAGAAATTGAATAGCAGTCAAGATGAATAAGATAATGGAAAAGGTAAAAATGGGATAAAAGAGAGCATGTCTAAAATTTCACTCCCGATATCAAGGAGTTTCACCATGACTTCCTTACTGATTATGGCCAATGCCGTGATTCTAAAAGTCAGTGGCAAAGAATTTCAAGTCTATTGTGTAACTTCCATTTGCAAAGCATGTTTATATAGTTATTTTTTTAAAAGGAGTGGGTGAATTAGATGACAACTCCAGTTGCTTTAGGGTTGTTAAGAGTATTAATTTGACTGCCTTGTATATTCTGAAGCGTTACAACAGCTTTTTGTAAAGCCCTTTACAAGTTTGCCTGTGGTCTGGAATTTACCTGAGGTTAGTAGGAATTTCCAAATGGCCAAGAAAGCTACTTTTCTATATACTTTTATCCTCTAATTGCAATGGTGTGAGAAAAATAGTTGCTGCTCTCTCTTTTAGGAGTACAAATCACCATCTCGGTAGTTATTCTGGAACGTGTTGCACTATGACAAATGTATTCCAATTATTTTAATTTAAGTTCAACAAGTTATTTTTCTACCAGAAAGCTGTTTTAAACCTTATTATGCAGTCAATTTGTTTACAAGATACTTCCAAATGGGAAATTTGTTTTCCAATTATTTGACTAACCTCCTTAAACTCTGTTGACATTCTCCCTACAGAGATTTCCAAATCACTCTAGGTTCTGGAACGTAGCTACATCACTGGAGAGCTGGATCCCTTGAGAGGGTGAGATTTAGGGACTAAGCTTTGGAGCATCCTAGCTTTCCACAGTAACATATCTTTTGTTAAGAAAATTTCCCAGATATTCTGTGTTTTGTTCTGAAGTTTCCCATATTGATTTACTTCTCTGCTTGTTTCATCATGACATGCTTAGTGTTTGAGGGAATTTTGGCTACTTAAATTGCCTGAGTATCCTACCTATGTGCCTGGACTACTTATTGATCAAGGCTCTAGTGGCTCATCACACTCAACATCTTCAAGGACAATTCATGTTGATAAAGGATCCAGCGCTTGCCTCTGTGATAACTGTTCAGTGAGTGCCTTTGAAATCTCTCCACCAGGGCTGATTCTTCATCTGGAAGTGTGTTCTGAGAGATATCTTCTTCTTTTTTTCTGAAAACTTTGTCAGCTACAGACTGGCACTTGCCATCTATTTCTACAAGGATTAAATCATGAGCTGCCACATTTGCTGACTTTCAACACCCCCAGAAAGGACTTCTGGGTGGAGAGCAGAAATGAGGCGCTGTGTGCTCTAGGAAAACTGGTGGAACAGGTCTTCAGAGAATTTGACATTTTCAGGAGATGATTTTCTTGTACCTCCTTATATTTAGAAAAGCACTAAAATCCTTCATGGTGATGATTGTTTCTTATGACTAGCCAAAGCTCCATAAGACTAGCAGGAACCTCCTGGAGAGATATGAGCTTGATTGCATGTACTGTCTTCACAGAAGAATTGATGCTTTTGATCTGTGTTGTTGGAGAAGATTCTTGAGAGTCCCTTGGACAGCAAGGAAATCAAACCTGTCAATCCTAAAGGAAATCAACCTTGAATATTCACTGGAAGGGCTGATGCTGAAGCCCCAATACTTTGGCCACCTGATGCGAAGAGCCAACTCATTAGAAAAGACTCTGATGTTGGGAAAGATTGAAGGCAGCAGGAGAGGGGGAGACAGAGGATGAGATGGTTGGATGGTATCACTGACTCAATGGACATGAGTTTGAGTAAACTCCAGGAGATGGTAAAGGACAGGGAAGCCTGGCGTGTGGCAGCCTATGGGGTCACAAAGAGTCAGGCACAACTTAGCGAATGAACAACAACTCCCTCTTCACTAAAATCATGTATGTAACAACTTTCTTTCGGTTTCTTTGGAGCAGTTTCTCAGAGCTATTCAAGGTGCTGTATCCCAGGCTGCAGTCTTCATTCTTCCCCAAGTAAAACTTAGCTTGAATCTCCCATGTTGTACATTTCTTTTAAGTTGGAAATTTCCTTGAATAGTTATAAAATACATTTTATTTTCTTAATCCATACACTTTAAATAATCACTAAACTTGCTAAATATTTAAAATATGTAAGTGCTGAAATGAGTCAAATCTTGTTTGTTTCTAGTTACTTCCAGCAGGGCTCATATCTCCCTTGTCACATGTGGAGAACATCACTTGGTTTCTCTTTGACCAGAAGTTCCTGCCCATCTTCTGGAGATAACAGCACCTTTTCCTTTGGTGAAATGCTCTTCCCCTATTCCATGCATTCTAGAAAGGAGAGGGTCAACACAACCCTCTGGAACTGACCAAGGGTGAGTCACATGACCCACCTGGCTAATCAAAATTTTACTCAATTGGCACTTTGTTGAGTAGAGAAAGAAGTTCTCATTCTCTTAGACTTAACCAAAGTGAGATGAGTAATTGCAGACTCTTCCTGGCTCTCTCAGATCTGCTCTGCTTTCGTCTGTGTGATAGGAGGGTGGATTTGTATATTGTCATGACAATATTCTTAGGGCAGCAAAAGAGTCTATCTCCTTAGCAGGACGTCTCTGCCATAACTGTACCCAGGAAACAGCTTCTGGAACATAGAGAATTTTTATTTCTGGGATTTTCAAAAGTTTAGTATTCCCGTTTCAAAACACTGGCATCTCTTCTTGCTTCAGAAAAAGTTTGGAAACTAAAGTTAAAGTTTTATGACATATTACTGCTCTCACAGCTTCTGTGGTTGAGACAAAAGCAAACAAGCATTTATGAGTTTTTACCTTTTTAACTCTTCCTGTTTGAAATGTTCCAATTAAGAATGTGCACATTATTTCTATCTGCAAAATATCCATTGTAAAATGTTTGCATTTCTTATCAGTTCAGTTCAGTCACTCAGTCGTGTCTGACTATTTGCGACCCCATGAACTGCAGCATTCCAGGCTTCCCTGTTCATCACTCATGTCCATAGAGTCAGTGATGCCATCCAACCATCTCATCCTCTGTCGTCCCCTTCTCCTCCTGCCTTCAATCTTTCCAAGCATCAGGGTTTTTTCCACTGAGTCAGTTCTATGCATCAGGTGGCCAAAGTATTGGAGTTTCAGCTTCAGCATCAATCCTTCCAATGAATATTCAGGGATGATTTCCTTTAGGATGGACTGGTTTGATCTCCTTGCAGTCCAAAGGACTCTCAAGAGTCTTCAACACTGCAGTTCAAAAGCATCAACTGTTCAGCATTCAGCTTTCTTTACGATCCAACTCTCACATCCATACAGGACTACTGGAAAAACCATAGCCTTGATTAGACAGACTTTGTTGGCTGAGCAATGTCTCTGTTTTTTAGGATGCTGTCTAGGTTGGTCATAATTTTTCTTCCAAGGAGTAAGCATCTTTTGATTTCATGATTGCAGTCACCAACTGCAGTGATTTTTGAGCCCCTTAAAATAAAGTCTGTCACTGTTTCCATTGTTTCCCCATCTATTTGCCATGAAGTGATGGGACCAGATGCCATTCTCTTAGTTTTACAAATGTTGAGTTTTAAGCCAGGTTTTTTACTCTCTTCTTTGACTTTCATCAAGAGGCTTTTTAATTCTTCTTCACTTTCTGCCATAAGGATGGTATCATCTGCATATCTGAGGTTATTGATATTTCTCCCAGAAATCTTGATTCCAGCTTGTGCTTCATCCAGCTTGGAATTTTGCATGATGTACTCTGCATACAAGTTAAATAAGCATGGTGACAATATGCAGCCTTGACGTACTCCTTTCCTGATTTGGAACTAGTCTTTTGTTCCATGTCCAGTTCTAACTGTTGCTTCTTGACCTCATACAGATTTCTCAGGAGGCAGATCAGGTGGCCTGGTATTCCCATCTCTTGAAGAATTTTCCACAGGTTTTTGTGATCCACACAGTCAAAGGCTTTGGCATAGTCAATAAAGCAGATGTTTTTCTGGAACTCTATTGATTTCCCAATGATCCAACAAATGTTGGCAATTTGATCTCTGGTTCCTCTGCCTTTTCTGAATCCAGCTTGAACATCTGGGTGTTCATGGTTTATGAACTGTTGAAGTCTAGCTTGGAGAATTTTGAGCATTACTTTGTTAGCATGTGAGATGAGTGCAATTATGTAGTCATTTGAACATTCTTTGGCATTGCCTTTCTTTGGGATTGGAATGAAAATTGACCTTTTCCAGGGCTGCAGACACTGCTGGGTTTTCCAGATTTGCTGGCATATTGAGTGCAACACTTTAACAGCATCATCCAAAGTTGGAGGTAAAAAAGTGCATATTTAAATCATGTATCATGTCCACACTTCAGATTTAGATGTAGTAGTGGTGCTAATGGTTTAGTGGCTAAGTTGTGTCTGACTCTTTGTGACCCCTCAGACTGTAACCTGTCAGGCTCCTCTGTCCATGGGATTTTCCCAGGCAAGAATATTGGAGTGGGTTGCCTTTTCCTTTTCCAGGGGATCTTCCCTACTCAGGCACTGAATCCACATTTCTTGTATTGCAGGTGAAGACCTGGATTCCAGGCAGATTCTTGACTGCTGAGCCACCAGGGAGGCCCTTAAATGTGATACTAGAATCTAAATCTCTGATGACTTGAAATGCCACATGGCTTAGACAAAACGGATTATATAACATTTACTTCTTTATGATTAAGATTTTCCAGGAAAATGTTTATGGTTTGAATTAGGTGTTTTGCCCCCAAGCAGTTATGCTTTTATTTAGCAAATAATTTATCTCCCATTCATTTAGGAAAAAGCAACATGTGTTCAAACATATACCTTTTGAAGAAATTGCAGTGCTTAAGAGTGTTTAAAACATTGCAGGGTTTAAGGATTGTTTCTTGGTGAATTGCCCTATGCAGCTATTTATTAAAATTTACTTATGTAAAAGAAACAAAACATATTCTGCAATATAAATATTCAGCTATAGGTAAAAGGAAAGCCATTGCCTCCCAATAGAAGTCAGGAATTCTCACAAAGGATTTAATTAAAGGTCAAAGTAATAAATTTTACCTTTGCTGTCTAAGTGCTAGAATGAGGTTGCTATTATTGAAAGCTAAACTGGGTATACTCTGAAAGAAGTCACATGTACTCCAGTAAAAGATCCTGCCAAGTCATTAAATACTTAAATACTTCAAGTATAAATGGTTTGGTTGCAAATAAGATGCCACGGTTATGTCCAGTTTGCATTAACATATAAGAATTGCAGGTACTGTTATTGGATGTTTTTACCAGGCTCGGAGAGTAAAGAATCTGCCTGCAATGCAGGAGACCTGGGTTTGATTCTTGTCAGGAAGATCTCCTGGAGAAGGAAATGGCAAACCACCTAGTATTCTTGCCTGGAGAAGTCCACTGACAGAGGAGCCTGGCAGGCTACAGTCCACAGAATTGTGAAGAGTCAGACATGACTGACCAACTAACACTTTCACCATCACTACTGATTGCTCATTGGAAAGCCAGTGCATACTTATAATTATCATTATATGCACATTGTGTTCAAAGTGTATAACTATTTCTAGCTCTCTAGACAAATATGCATCGCAGAATTTTAGAGTTACATAATGAAAACTTCTAGAATGCATAGAATACAGTAAAATATGAAAAAGTACCATGAATATTTTAGCTTTAGATAAGAAGATTTTTGAACTGGGAAAAAAGGCAACTGCATTAAAGCTCTTTATATTACTTTATAACAGTTAAGACATGTATGTGGGCTAAATGTATCTAGTGAGGTAAATTGGACTTATAGTTTATATCCCAAAGAGGAAAAGTATGAAACAGAAGAAAAATTTCTATCTATTAACCACTTTAATAAAGAAAAAAACCTCTACTTAGGAGATAACTTATTTGGTAACTTCAGGGTTCATTAAAGATATGTGAGAGACTTGTCTGCCTGTATGGCTCTGAGACTCTTTAATTTAGAACCTTTATGGAGGAGGAAGTCTAACATCCCTCCAGGGAGTTATAAAACCATTCCTTCTTTGGAATTCTAGTCTGATTTTTATATTTGATTTTTATTGAGATTAGGGAAAGAAAGAGGGGTACTTGAAGCCATTCTTGCTTTGGGAAAAAATTACATGAAAGAAAGTTTGCCTTTATTTATTTCAACTTTCACTCCAAATCTTACTTCTGGTTTTGGGGGCAATGGCTGGTGGAGGTGGAAAATGAACCTCCATTTCCCTGAGTCAGGTATGACTCACTTACCTTCACTTTTCTGTTCCTTCAACTGAGCTCCTATCAAAACTCCCAATTCATCAGTGTATTGACTTTAATAATTAGTTTAAAAGCTTGACCTCCTTTTCAATGTACCAGTATAGGAGTAACCTCAAATTAATGTCTAAGTGGAGAAATGTGTTAATTAGGATGCAAGGGCTTCATGGTAAAGTAGGCAAAGGAGATCTTGGTGTTTTTTTTTTTTTTTTAATCTTGCTATTACTTGTGTGTATAAAAATTAGAGTCAGTGTAAACACTTTCCTCAGAAGAGTGGTATTACTTTGTCCTAAGAGAATTGTGACTTGATTATTAATCACTTGATTATTATTACTATTTATTTTTCACTCTAATTATAACACCGGTTTACATATTGAGCTTTAAAATGAATTCAAGCTTCCAGAAAAAAAAAAAAAAAGAAAGTGAAGACATAGGAAAAATCTTTGAACCCTCTCCTAGAAACTTAACCAAATAGCAAAAAATAGCAAAAAAAAAAAGGAATAGCATTAGTTCTTTTACCAGTGTTTCTTAGCTGCTGAGGAGACGGAAGAGGTGGTCTGCAGCCTCTTTCCTGGTTTTCTTGGACCTGTGTTCTTCCACGTTCTTCAGGCAGGTTCTGATATACAGGGGAAATGGTTTAGCATGGCAGAGCGGGGGCTGAGGGAGGAGTGTGCTCAAGCAGAGACTCACCGATCTTCCCACACTATTCTAGCAGCCGCGGGCCTGTGACCATAGGGCAGCCATGACAGAACACGTGAGCTTGTTTTCTGGGATGTTGCTAAACAACACAAAATGTTCAGGCCTAGGCCTTTGGCCCTTTATACAGTTGGCCCTCTTATGTCCATGGGTTATGCATCTGGGCATCCAACCCACTGCAGTTTAAAAATATTTTTAAAAGTTCTGAAAAGCAAAACTTGAATTTCCCAGGCACTGGCAGCTGTTTACATAGTGCTTACAGTGTACAACTATTTATATATCATTTACACTGCATAAGGAGATCAGCCCTGGGTGTTCTTTGGAAAGAATGATGCTAAAGCTGAAACTCCAGTATTTGGGCCACCTCATGCAAAAAGTTGACTCATTGGACAAGACTCTGACTGAGGGGAGGAGGAAAAGGGGAGGACAGACAATGAGATGGCTGATGGCATCACCAACTCAATGGACATGAGTCTGAGTGAACTCCAGGAGTTGGTGATGGACAGGGAGGCCTGGCCTGCTGCGATTCAAGGGGTCGCAAAGAGTTGGACATGACTGAACTGAACTGAGGTATTATAAAGTAAGGTATTATGAAGTAATCTAGAGATGATTTTGGAGAAGGCAATGGCAACCCACTCCAGTACTCTTGCCTGGAAAATCCCATGGAGGGAGGAGCCTGGTGGGTTGCAGTCCTTGGGGTCGCTAACAGTCGGACATGACTGAGCAAGTTCACTTTCACTTTTCACTTTCATGCATTGGAGAAGGAAATGGCAACCCACTCGAGTGTTCTTGCCTGGAGAATCCCACGGACGGTGAAGCCTGGTGGGCTTCCGTTTATGGGGTCGCACAGAGTCGGACACGACTGAAGTGACTTAGCAGCAGCCGCAGCAGCATAGGGCCTCTGCTGTGCTTGGAGTCTTTCAGCCACATTGCCTGTCCTGGCTTTATCTGATCATTAAATAATCTGGGATTGAGTGAAGCTTCTTGTGTCTCATGACACTTTATTATTAATTAAAATTATCACTGCTAACTGAGCAGTGAGTATTGCGATGTGTGCTAGAGAACTTTTTTCCTAAGATTCCTCCAGCTTTTAATGCTCAAACTTATTGGAAAATAAGTCTTTGAAATAATATTCAAGTGATGGCCAGTGTGTAAACTCTTCAATAACTTTTGGTAGAAAAAGTGGCTTCTTTAACCCCTTTTGCAAGGAAATATGATGGTTTAATTATTATGATAAACATATAATGCTTTATAATAAAACTTCTGTATTATAAAGATCAGTTCTGTCTTCCAGAGTAAAATATCAAAATGTTATCAAAATGGGTGAAGACATCTTCAAACATTAATTTTTATCATGACCAAAGCTTGCAAAATAGAGGACTTTTAAAAAAATAAATAAAGGGAAATTATTTTCAATTTTATTCACCCACTCAAAAGGAATCATAAAATATGTTTTAAAAATCATTTTCTGTTTGACTTTGTACTTGTCTTTTCACCTATTTTTTACAGATAAAGTGATAAGATAAGACACTTCAATTGCAGCTTTGCTGATGTGTTTTGAGAAATCCAGGGTTTTATAAAAAATGATAAAGCAGTGGTAATTAACATATTAAAATATTAGATCAGTTCTAGGAGCTCAAAATATCTTGCACATGCAATATTATCTGTCCTCACAAATATTCACATGCTAGAAAGACAAAGCAATGCCTTTGTGGTGTATATCACAGGGGTTTTGGACACATAATGGTAGAAAATATTTTCTTCATGATCTGAGTTTTTAAGATCTGTGTATTTTTTTGTACAAAAGTAATGGCTCTGTACTTTTATAAACTAAGTTTATATTTTAGAATTATAGTATTGGGGAAATTATTAGTACAATTAAGATTTCTAAACACTTCCACAAGGTTTGGTTAGAATAAATAATTCATTTTGTAAAGGATACTTCCAAATGATTAATAATATATACAATATTGCCTCCTTATTGAAATTTAATTGAAATATTTTCCATATGAATTGGTTTTCCAAATGAGGAGGTGGTTCTAATTTGGGTGGGTGGTTAAGATTTTTTTCAGTTGCCCACTTTATAAACATTGCTTTGTAACATAGACCCAGGGTCAATAGAACATTACATACCAATCAAATGCAATCAATGAGCTTTTTTTGTACTTAAAAATAAGTAGATATTAATTTTATCCATATAGAAATATCTTCTCTGATTTCCAGTGATTTAGGTGTTCAGTTTATGGTTAGCTGTCACTATTTACATCTCCTGCTATTTTTTGCAATGAATAATTACCTGAACTCTGAGAAACAATTTATTCTCGGAAAGAATTAAAATCACCTGTCATAAATATTATGTTGTTATTTTATCTGTGAAGCTATTGTCTGATAAATAACTTGGATTGTTTCGATAATCCCAGATAAATTTTGTGTGCACATTAGATCTACGATCAAACTACTAATGGATGGAAACTAAGGAGGGATAATCACTCATTGCTTCTTTGTATCTCTTCTTTGTTGTCATAGTTCTGGTTGCTTCTTTTGATTTATATTTTCAATTTTTCCTTTTTAAAATGATTATTATTTATTTTTGGCTGTGCTGGGTCTTCGTTGCTGCATGGACTTTTCTCTTGCTGTGGTGAGTGGGGGCTACTCTTGATTGCAGTGCTAGGCTTCTCATTGGCCTAGGTGGTGGAATCTCCTGTTGCAGAACATGGGCTCCAGGACATGCATGCTTCAGTAGTTGTGAAGTGTGGCTCAGTGCGATTCCTGGGTGCTAGAGCACAGGCTCAATAGTTGTGGCACCTGGGCTTCGTTGCTCCGCGGCATGTCGGGTCCTCCCAACACAGGGATTGAACCTGCGTCTTCTGCATTGGCAGGAGAATTCTTTATCACTGAGCCACAAGGGAAGCCCTGATTTTTCCTTTCTCCTTCAAGTTTTCTTACCTTCAGGTTAGAAGTATTTTATCTCCAACTTGCCTTGAAATTTCAGTGCGTCATTGGAATTTAAGGTGGTTGGAAGGAACTTGAAAGCTCAAAATAAGGGACAGTTGTTACCAACAACAACACTAAATTTTACAACTCCTAAATTCAGCTCTTATCATATTAATTTAGATATTGCAGTACATGTAGATTCATTCTGAATATTAACCCCCTTTCCTCACTGTGTATTCTTTTTTAATTTATATTTTTATTTTTTATTGAACTATAGTTGATTTACAATGTTGTGTTAATTTCTGCTTGTAGCAAAATGATTCAGTTACACATATTTATGTTCATTCTCTTTCATATTCTTGACATTATGGTTTATCACACTATGTTGAATATAGTTTACTGTGCTGTATAGTAAGACCTTGTTGTTTAGCCATTCTGTATACAATAGAATATTTGCATCTCCTAACCCCAAACTCCCAATCTTCTCTCCCCATCCACTCTTGGCAACCGCAAGTTGGTTCTCTACTCATTCAGAAGTTCTTGAGTATACATAGTCCTTTAGTCTTGACATTTACCTAATCAACAGTTACTGCCATTCTGGCTCAGGAGAGGAAGCTGTAAGGAAGATCAGTTATGTACCTATTATGATCTTAGGTAGTGATGGGAGAAATCCATCTTCTACTGCCTTTGCTGGCAATTTGGTGGACCAGTCACTGAACTGAAGCCAGTTTGATGCCTGAAGTCAGCAGCTCTCAAGGTAGTAGAAACAGTTTAAGAGAGATCAGACTATAGGTCAGATGTTCTGAAACATATTTCAGTACAGAATACTATTTCAGAAATTAAAAGACTGAAAGGTCCTACTTTAATACATATAAGAAAGCAATCAGAGCATACTAGTTGCTATGGCTTTGTCATTTATGAAAGTGAAAATGTTAGTCACTCAGTTGTGTCCTGCTCTTTGCTACAACGTGGACAGTAGCCCAGGAGGCTCTTATGTTCATGGAATTCTCCAGGAAAGAATAATGAGTGCAGAGCCATTCCCTTCTCCAGGGGATTTTCCTGACCCAGGGATCAAACCTGGGGCTCCTGCATTACAGGCAGGTTCTTTACCGTCTGAGCCACCGGGGAAGACTTGCCATTTATAATATGGTGCAAATGTACAAGTACCTATTAATTTTATTTTTTGGCAAACATTTTCGTTTTCAATACAGCTCCTACTCTACTTACAATTGGGTTACATCCCCATTAAACCATCATACATGAAAAATATCATTAAGCTGAAAATGCATTTATTACACCTAATGTCATAGCTTAGCCCAATCTACCTTCAAAATGCACTCAGACCATGTGCTTTAGCCTACAGTTGGGCAAAATTATCTAACACAAAGCCTAGTTTATAATAAAGTGCTAAAAATCTCATGTAACTTGCTAAATGCTCTACTGAAAGTGAAGAACACAATGGCTGTATGGGTGCTGAATGGTTGAAAATGTACTGATTGTTCCTTCTTACGATCTCAGACTGATGAGGAGCTGTGACTTGTTGCCATCATCCACCATCACAAGAGGGAAACTACTGCTGGGCATAAGTTCAAAGTTCAAAATTGAAAGCACAGTTTGTACTGAATGAGTATTGTACTTGCACCATAGTAAAGCTGAAATACTTTAAGCCAAACTATTTTGAGACAAGGACTGTCTGTATCTAATTTTGATAGCAGCAAATTAAAAAAAAAATGGAAGAGTATGTTTAGTTAAATATTAAGGCTGGATTTCAGAAATTCAAAACAGTTGTGTTCATTGACTATGCTAAAGCTTTTGACTGTGTGAATCACAACAAATTGGAAAATTCTTAAAGAGATGAAAATACCAGACCACCTAGCTGCCTCCTGAGAACGTGTATGCAGTCAAGAAGCAACAGTTAGAACTGGACAGGGAACAACAGACTGGTTCCAAATTGGGAAAGAAGTATGTCAAGGTTATATATTGTCACCCAGCTTATTTAACTTATATACAGAGTACATCATGTGAAATGCTGGCTGGATGAAGCTCAAGCTGGAAGTCAGATTTCCAGGAGAAATATCAATAACCTCAGATAGACAGATGACACCACCCTTATGGCAGAAAGAAAAGAGGAACTAAAGAGCCTCTTGATGAAGGTGAAAAGGGAGAGTGAAAAAGCTGGCTTAAAACTCAACATTCAGAAACTGAAGATCATGGCATCCGGTCCCATCACTTTATGGCAAATGGATGAGGAAACAATGAAAACAGTGACAGACTTAATTTTCTTGAGCTCCAAAATCACTGTTGGTGGTGACTGCAGCTATGGAATTAAGACACTTGCTCTTGAAAGAAAAGCTATGACAAACCTAGAGAGTGTATTAAAAATCAAAGACATAACTTTACCAACAAAGATCAATATAGTCAAAGGTTTTTCCAGTTGTCATGTATGGATATGAGGGTTGGACCATAAAGATGGCTGAGTACTGAAGAATTGATGCTTTTGAACTGTGGTGTTAGAGAAGATTCTTGAGAGTCCCTTGGACAGCAAGGAGATCAAACCAGTCAATCCTAAGGGAAATCAACCCTGAATATTCATTGGAAGGACTGATGCTGAAGCTCCAATATTTTGGCCACCTGATGTGAAGAGCCGACTCATTGGAAAAGTCCCAGATGCTGGGAAAGATTGAAAGCAGGAGGAGAGGTGGGCAACAGAGGAGATGGTTGGTTGGCATCACTGACTCAATGGACATGATCTGAGCAAACTCCAGGAGATAATGAAGGACAGGGAAGCCTAGTGTGCTACAATCCATAGGGTCACAAAGAGTCAGACACAACTGAGAGACTACACAATAGCAGCAACAACCAGAAGACACAGATACACCAACATAAAAAAAACAAATCAAATGTTAGAATTCATTTTAAAAAGACTGTGCAAAAAAGCAATCATTTAACACGTGCAGTTGCAGAAGAGGTATTTACATATCAATTTGTGAAACCTGACCTGTCATTTATACCAGATGACAGGTGTCCTATTTGATTGCCTTTTTTGACTCCATTTTTTTAATGAATGTGTGTATTGGTTGCTGTTTTTGGTTTCATCAATAGAGGAATAACTTCACAAATGTCTAAAATATGTTGGTTTTTATAGCAGTGTCATTAGAAGTCAATAGAAATAGAAATATTAGTCAAATTAAAATATCAGTAAATTTTAATAACGATTCCTAATTTTCTTCTGAAACATGGAGTCAAATATATCTGGAAGTTCATCATGTTGAAGATAAAACATTTGGCAATATTGCAATTGCTATTGTAATTTTGGTGAAAATTTTAATTATTGAAGGTAATGTACATGTTTTCATGGTGATAGGAATACACATATTGGTAGGCTACAGAATAATGATGAAAGTAATGTTCTTGCTAAATTAAGAAATTCATGGACCAAAAAATGAACTTGGAATTGGCTTGAAATGTGAACATATAATTCATAATTACATCCAAATAAGCTCCAGTCATTGACTCGTGATTTGCTATGAGCTACAGGTGGCAAAACTTTAGAAGTATGTTTATATATAAACAAGGCCACTGAAAAATAAAAATACTACAGCATAGCAAAACATGCTCTATCTCTTTGCTGTCCATGTAGTGCCAGACTTTAAAAATATTTGAGACTTTACAAAACACTTTGTTAATCAATCTTTGTCACTTAATGATATCAAATATTTACATAAATGTGTCCTGTATTTATTGCATTTTGCTTAATATCTGTTGAGAATATTTAATAAATATATTCAAGTAGAGTATTAAAAACTCCAGCTTTTGAATACTTTTATAAAACTATGATTATTGAACACTAAGGTTGCCTTGAAAACCCCATGAACAGTATGAAAAGGCAAAAAGATAGGACACTGAAAGATGAACTCTCCAGGTTAGTACATGCCCAATATACTACTGGGGATCAGTGGAGAAATAACTCCAGAAAGAAGGAAGGGATGGAGCCAAAGCAAAAACAACACCCAATTGTGGATGTGACTGGTGATAGAAGCAAGGTCCGATGCAATATTGCATAGGAACCTGGAATGTTAGGTCCATGAATCAAGGCAAATTGGAAGTGGTCAAACAGGAGATAACAAGAGTGAACATCGACATTCTAGGAATTAGCGAACTAAGATGGGCTGGAATGGGTGAATTTAACTCAGATGACCATTATATCTACTACTGTGGGCAGGAATCCCTTAGAAAAAATGGAGTAGCCTTCATGGTCAACAAAAGAGTTCGAAATGCAGTACTTGGATGCATTCTCAAAAACGACAGAATGATCTCTGTTTGTTTCCAAGGCAAACCATTCAATATCACAATAATCCAAGTCTATGCCTCGACCAGTAATGCTGAAGAAGCTGAAGTGGAACAGTTCTATGAAGACCTACAAGACCTTTTAGAACTAACACCCCCCAAAAATGTCCTTTTCATTATAGGGGACTGGAATGCAAAAATAGGAAGTAAAGAAACACCTGGAGTAACAGGCAAATTTGGCCTTGGAGTACAGAACGAATCAGGGCAAAGGCTAGTAGAGTTTTGCAAAGAGAATGCACTGGTCACAGCAAACACTGTCTTTCAACAACACAAGAAGACTCTACACATGGATATCACCAGACGGTAGACATCGAAATCAGATTAATTACATTTTTGCAGTCAAAGATGGAGAAGCTTTATACAGTCAGCAAAAACAAGACCGGGAGTTGTCTGTGGCTCAGATCATGAGCTCCTTATTGCCAAATTTAGACTTAAATTGAAGAAAGTGGAGAAAACCACTAGACCATTCAGGTATGACCTAAATCAAATCCCTTATGATTATACAGTGGAAGTGAAAATAGATTTAAGGGACTAGATCTGATCGACAGAATGCCTGATGAACTATAGATGGAGGTTCATAAAAATGTACAGGAGACAGGAATCAAGACCATCCCCAAGAAAAATTAATGCAAAAAAGCAAAATGGCTGTCTGAGGGGGCCTTACAAATAGCTGTGAAAAGAAGGGAAGTGGAAAGCAAAGGAGAAAGGAAAGATACACCCATGAATGCAGAGTTCCAAAGAATAGCAAGGAGAGGTAAGAGAGCCTTCCTCAGCGATCAATGCAAAGAAATAGAGGAAAACAACAGAATGGGAAAGACTAGAGATCTCTTCAAGAAAATTAGTGATACCAAGGGAACATTTCATTTAAGGATGGGCTCGATAAAGGACAGAAATGGTATGGCCCTAACAGAGGCAGAAGATATTAAGAAGAGGTGGCAAGAATACACAGAAGAACTGCACAAAAAAGATCTTCATGACCCAGATAATCACGATGGTGTGATCACTCACCTAGAGCCAGACATCCTGGAATGTGAAGTCAAAAGGGCCTTAGAAAGCATCACTATGAACAAAGCTAGTGGAGGTGATGGAATTCCAGCTGAGCTACTTCAAATCCTGAAGGATGATGCTGTGAAAGTGTTGCACTCAATATGCCAACAAATTTGGAAAACTCAGCAGTGGCCACAGGACTGGAAAAGGTCAATTATCATTCCAATCCCAAAGAAAGGCAATGCTAAAGAATGCTCAAACTACCGAACAACTGCACCCATGCCACACGGTGGTAAAGCAATGCTTAAAATTCTCCAAGGTAGGCTTCAGTAATAAATGAACCATGAACTTCCTGATGTTCAAGCTGGTTTTAGAAAGGGTAGAGGAACCAGAGATCCAGTTGCCAACATCTGCTGGATCATGGAAAAAGCAAGAGTTCCAGAAAAACATCTATTTCTGCTTTATTGACTATGCCAAAGCCTCTAACTGTGTCGATCACAGTAAACTGCAGAAAATTCTGAAAGAGATGGGAATACCAGACCACCTAATCTGCCTCTTGAGAAATCTGTATGCAGGCCAGGAAGGAACAGCTAGAACTGGACATGGAACAACAGACTGGTTCCAAATAGGAAAAGGAGTACGTCAAGGCTGTATATTGTCACCCTGCTTATTTAACTTATATGCAGAGTGCATCATGAGAAATGCTGGACTGGAAGAAGCACAAGTTAGAATCAAGATTGCTGGGAGAAATATCAATAACCTCAGATATGCAGATGACACCACCCTTATGGCAGAAAGTGAAGAGGAGCTAAAAAGCCTCTAGATGAAAGTGAAAGAGGAGAGCGAAAAAGTTGGCTTAAAGTTCAACATTCAGAAAACGAAGATCATGGCATCCGGTCCCATTGCTTCATGGGAAATAGATGGGGAAACAGTGGAAACAGTGTCAGACTTTATTTTTTGGGGCTCCTAAATCACTGCAGATGGTGACTGCAGCCATGAAATTAAAAGATGCTTACTCCTTGGAAGAAAAGTTATGACCAACCTAGATAGTATATTGAAAAGCAGAGACATTACTTTGCCGTTTAAGGTCCCTCTAGTCAAGGCTATGGTTTTTCCTATGGTCATGTATGGATGTGAGAGTTGGACTGTGAAGAAGGCTGAGCACCGAAGAATTGATGATTTTGAACTGTGGTGTTGGAGAAGACTCTTGAGAGTCCCTTGGACTGCAAGGAGATCCAACCAGTCCATTCTGAAGGAGATCAGCCCTGGGATTTCTTTGGAAAGAATGATGCTAAAGCTGAAGCTCCAGTACTTTGGCCACCTCATGTGAAGAGTTGACTCATTGGAAAAGACTCTGGTGCTCGGAGGGTTTGGGGGCAGGAGGAGAAGGGGATGACCCAGGATGAGATGGCTGGATGTCATCACGTACTCGATGGACGTGAATCTGAGTGAACTCCGGGAGTTGGTGATGGACAGGGAGGCCTGGTGTGCTGTGATTCATGGGGTCGCAAAGAGTCGGACATGACTGAGCAACTGAACTGAACTGAGCACAGAAAAATTGATACTTTTAACTGTGGTGTTGGAGAAGACTCATGAGAGTCCCTTGGACTGCAAGGAGATCCAACCAGTCCATTCTAAAGGAGACCAGTCCTGTGTGTTCATTGGAAGGACTGATGTTGAAGCTGAAACTCCAATACTTTGTCCACCTGATGCAAAGAGCTGGCTGATTTGAAAAGACCCTGATCCCGGGAAAGATTGAAGATGGGAGGAGAAGGGACTATGGAAGATGAGATGGTTGGATAGCATCAGCGACTTGATGGACATGAGTTTGAGTAAGCTCTCCGAGTTGGAGATGGATAGGGAAGCCTGGGGTGCTGGAATCCATGGAGTCACAAAGAGTAGAACACGACTTAGTGACTGAACTGAACTGAGCATTTGATAAAACCTTCAATCCTTTCCATCACAAAATTCAAAGTTTTTTTAATATAGTGTGACTACTGCATACATACATTTCATTTGGTGATGAGTTATAACTTCTGACCAGTAAATGATCTTATGGAAGAAAGTGAAGAAGAAGTAAAGAGCCTCTTGATGAAAGTGAAAGAGGAGAGTGAAAAAGTTGGCTTAAAGCTCAACATTCAGAAAACGAAGATCATGGCATCTGGTCCCATCACTTCATGGCAAAGAGATGGGGAAACAGTGGAAGCAGTAGCTGACTTTATTTTTCAGGGCTCCAAAATCACTGCAGATGGTGATTGCAGTCATGAGATAAAAAGACACTTACTCCTTGGAAGGAAAGTTATGATCAACCTAGACTGCATATTATAAAGCAGAGACATTACTTTGCCAACTAAAGTCCGTATGGTCAAGGCTATGGTTTGTCCAGTGGTCATGTACGGATGTGAGAGGTGGAATATAAAGAAAGCTGAGCACAGAATTGATGCTTTTGAACTATGGTGTTGGAGAAGACTCTTGAGAGTCCGTTGGATTGTAAGAAGGTCCAACAAGTCCATCCTAAAGGAGATCAGTCCTGGGTATTCATTGGAAGGACTGATGTTGAAGCTAAAACTCTAATACTTTGGCCACCTGATGCAAAGAGCTGACTCATTGGAAAAGACCCTGATGCTGGGAAACACTGAAGGCAGGAGCAGAAGCGGACGACAGAGCATGAGATGGTTGGATGGCATCACTGATGCAATGGATATGGTTTTGGGTGGACTCTGGGTGTTGGCGATGGACAGGGAGGCCTGGCGTGCTGCGGTTCATGGGGTTACAAAGAGTTGAACATGACTGAGTGACTGAACTGAACTGAACTGGAGTGAAGAACAAAGTTCCTTTTTTACTCTTTACCTGTGGGTTTATTTTCACTTGTATTGATAAATAGGGTGAGCTATTGTCAGTATAGCTCTGAAGGGTTTAACACAGTAAAACAACGTCAGTCCTGTTATTCTGCCATCTATTTAATGAAGTCAGTCCTATATTTTAGATTTAAGTCTCTGCAGCCACGTAGGTGGGCGGCAGATGCCCTGTTTTACTCAGATTTCTCTACTTAATTTTTCACTCTTACCTTGAATTTTGGTTTACTGTACATTTCCTTAATTTCTGATCTTTGTGTTGATATTTGGTCATCATGGTTTGATACTTGGATCTCTTATAACTTTGTTTAACTCCAACTCTGTGATTACATTTCTTACATATGTCAAAGTAATTTTCAGTGACAATCCTTGGCCCACTGATTATACTGTCTTGTTTCTTCTATAAGTACCTCCCTGAGGTCTTGTATCCCACCACTAATGTGATTAAAATAGTGTTATGTGGCATGCATACTATGAAGTTCAAATGGCTTTTCTTTTAAAATAGTTATATAACTCAAAATACTTATTTCAGTTAAATTAATGAGAGTTATTGAATGTATTAATAAATGATCTATTAGAGATGAAAATAGTAATTTTTAGTGATATGCATTGTTAACTCTTTATAATTGAATATTATACTCTTCTAGTATATATCTGACTTGGTTTAGAAAAAACATTAAATTTGGTAGGGTATGATTATTCCTGCTTAATTCCAAAGAAAATTTGATATTAGCCCAAAGGATTTTGAACAGGCCTGGACTTCTGAAGTTTTAAAAAATAAACAAGTGAAACATGTAGATGCCTAATAATTTAGGGACACGTAAAGTGAGTTTCAGTTCTGTGTAATCTATCTTTCCTAACAGGCTCTCTATTAATGTTGTGTGAAATGCCATGTAATAATCACTACCAGTGCAGTTAAATGCTTTTATAATTAAATCTATATTGAATGGATTTCTCTTTCTTTCCTAAGCAGTTTCTCTCTGGGTGTTTAAAATTCTTGCCGTTTAGAGTATTGTGGTGGAAAATGTGTGCAGGAAAAAATATTTATTTTTGCCAAATAAATAGGAATTGAATCATATTCATTAATCTAATAACATGTCTTGTAAGATGGCTAGATGGCATCATTGACTCAATAGACATGAGTTAGGGTGAACTCTGGGAGTTGGTGATGGACAAGGAGGCCTGACGTGCTGCGATTCATGGGGTCTCAAAGAGTCGGACACGACTGAGCGACTGAACTGAACTGAATGCTTGCTACAGCTTAGAAAAGATACTATCTTTTGTGAAAACTATGAGAAATAATATATTTTGGCAAAGAATATAAAAATGTTTATAATTATTTCTTTTACTGTATAATCTTTGTAAGTACTCCATAGGAAGCATGATTCGTGGTTGTTGAAAGCACTATGAGTTTAAGTTCTGATTATTCCATTTAGTAGCAATGCAAACATGGGTTGCTTGTTTATCATTTGTAAGTCTGTCATTTAGGACAAATAATAGTACCTGTGGCATAAAGATGTTTTGAAATTTGAATGTGAAGCTGTAAATGTAACTTGCTTGATGCAGTGTCTAGTGCTTGATAAATATTAGCTATTATGATCACTTTTCCTTACTAAACAAACCGCTTTACCTGAAATTATATTAAGATTTAAGAAAACTATATGATGTATATTTCATAATTAGCCTACAAATTAAGGAACAGATATTCGTAAAAAATATTAATTTTCTTAAGAAATTCTTTATTTTTTATCCCACTGATGCTGCTGCTGCTAAGTCGCTTCAGTCGTGTCCGACTCTGTGCGACCCCATAGACGGCAGCCCACCAGGCTCCCCCGTCTCTGGGATTCTCCAGGCAAGAACACTGGAGTGGGTTGCCATTTCCTTCTTCAATGCATGAGAGTGAAAAGTGAAAGTGAACATGCTCAGTCGTGTCTGACTCTTAGTGACCCCATGGACTGCAGCCCACCAGGCGCCTCTGTCCATAGGATTTTCCAGACAAGAGTACTGGAGTGGGGTGCCATTGCCTTCTCCTAGGAGGCAGGTATGGTGGTCTGGTATTACCATCTCTTGAAGAATTTTCCACAGTTGGTTGTGATCCACACAGTCAAAGTGGTTGCCATTGCCTTCTGCAAAATCATCTTTAGATTACTTCATAATACCAGGCTCCTCCATCCATGGGATTTTCCAGGCAAGAGTACTAGAGTGGGTTGCCATTGCCTTCTCCATTCTGTCCCACAATGCTCTGTAAAAAATGAGTTGTATACAAATGTAATAATTTAACTGAACATGGTAAAGTCCAAAAATGGGTATTTTAGTGTCAGTGACAGTGAAAGTGAGGTCGCTCAGTCGTGTTCAACTTTTTGCGACCCCATGGACTGTAACCTACTAGGCTCCTCTGTCCTTGGGATTTTCCAGGCGTAAATGCTGGAGTAGGTTGCCATTTCCTTCTCTAGGGGATATTCCTAACCCAGGGATCGAACCCAGGTCTCCCGCATTGTAGGCAGATGCTTTACCATCTGAGCCACCAGGGAAGTCCCTTTAGTGGCAGTGCTTCTGCTTAAATCTCCAGATTCTCTTTCAAAACTAAGATTTTTAACTTCAGTAGATTAATATGAATATTTGAAGGTATGTGAATCTAAGATATCTTTTTTTGCAAAAAATAAAAATGGAAGAAGTTAACTTCAGTACACGTATATACATTTGTCACAAAAAATGAGCAATTGCTACCTATTGATGTAAATTAAAGTCTGTGTAGATCACGCAGTGTGAGCACTGATCGTCAGTGCTGTGTCACTCACTACAGTTCACATATTGTACAGGTCTTTTGTTGTATGGAAAGATCTGATTATGTTATTACATGAGTGAGTCCTGTTATGTCTTGAAGCATTTTGAAAAGAGATTCAGTTTTGATGTTAGACCGTTGAAACCTCAGCTCTGTCACTTACAGTTGACAGGGCACCACTGATTCCTTCCTCTGAGCTTTAGTCTCTGTGTTCATCAAATAGAGCTGTGGGAGAGTTAGTGTGAGAATGCCACTTGAACAATTCTGTGCTGCAGTGGTCATTTTTCTGTTTTAGGCTCTTGTCCTTTCAACTATTGTTTACATCTGAAGCAAAAGCTGGCGAGCCTCATTAAGATGCTTTTTCCTAATCTCTTTCCATGTCAAACTGGCCTTGCCAGTCATGATGGAACTGCTATTCTGGAATATCTGCTTGTCTTAGCATAGATCTCATATGCTTGAGAAAATGTATAATCAAAAGAAAGGACTGGACATCAGGGCTGCAGACCTGAGTTTGCTCTGTGTGCTTATAACCTAAGAGGTGTGTGACTTCTCTAGGCCTCAGATTCCTCATTTGTAGAATGATAATGACAACAATATATTTGTCTTGTTGTCTGATGTGAGAATCAAGACATAAGTGGTTTAAAAATGCTTCTTAAGGAAGCAACATAAATATCTGTCAACAGAGATGGATATGGATAAAGAAGATATGGATAAAGAAGATCCTTTTGGGAGCATTTTTGATGCTCTAATTGAAAAAGCTGATATTGCTGTTGAGAATCTGATACCAGGCCTGGAGCCCCAGGTGCCTTAGTGCCTCCCTTCTCAGACAAAATCTGTGACCTCGAACTGCACAGATTCCCTTGCTGGGGAAGATTCCCTGATTGATCACTCTCTACTTTCTAACCCCTCTATGGACCTTCTGGAAGAGTTTGGCCCATAGACATCTCTCAATCATCTCTCAATCAACCACCTATGACTTGATTCCCACAACATCAGACAACAAGACAAGAACATTGTTGTTATCATCACTCTACGAATGAGGAATCTGAGGCCTAGAGAAGTCACAAACTTCTTAGGTTATAAGGGACACAAAGGTTATAGGTGCACATTTCTCAAGCATATGTTCTGGCCCATAAAGCTGCAGAAGACAGTACTCTCATCTCAGCTTTTCATGTCTCTGAGGTGGCAGAAGATGAGTTTGACCCTATTCCTGCATGAATAACCAAAGCCCCACAAGGTGGGCACTCTAGACACAGCAGTAGGAGCTTCGAGTCCAGTCTTCCCAACCTAGCCAGGTCTTTACTGCTGGTGGATCAGCTCATAGACCTGTAGCCATGACCCGGTAGCAGATGCAGTTCTGTAACCTCCATACCATAATACACATTTTCATTACAGAGTTATAAGAAAATGATTCTTTAAAAAATCTGCAAACAAGGGTCCCTCTAGCCCTGATCTCCTATCCCTTGCCTTCGCCTGTAGAAATGATAAGGAAGGAAAATCACTTTGGCCCTCCAGATACTCTATGGCCAGTTCCTGCCTGTTAGTTTGCTGTGTTTTCTCATTATCCTTCTTCAGTAGCATTGCTGTACATCAAGCACTAGCTGTCACGAGCCTCACCTCTGCTGGAATCAATTCCACCACAAGCTGAACTGCAACTGAAACTAGTGAATTGACACCTTTGTCTCATTCTTGCTAGGAATGGCCTCTCAAGTCGGTCCTCCCAACCCCATCTCCTCTGGCCAGATTCTGATGAATATGTTTCTCTGTGTTTACTTTTCTATCCTGCTGCTTATCCTGAGGACATGGCTTCTTCAGCTGGTCTTCACTCTAGGCAGTAACCTAGAGATGGATGCGTGGTATAAGAGAGGGTAAAACTGACTGATGTTATATGTCCGGAAAGAGGAATTGAGCCCAACTCTAGCCAACCAACCCTGACCTTGTCTGATCATAGACTTAGACAAGGGATTTTACACCCCATGCAACCTGCCCAGCATCCGTCCAGCATTCTGGCTTCCACTGAACCATGATTTCTCAAATCTGGAGACGTGACTGCAAGAGCTTGAGATCCTTGGATAAAATGTGTACATTATATAAATTCCAAATATTGCCATTCCCTTTTGTGTTTAACTATCCCAAGCTGGGATTTCAGAATTAGCCCCAAATAAGACAATATGGTAATATAATACTTTTTATTAGAAGACTTTTCACTGAGGGGTGGATGGGGGAAGGGGAGAAATTATAGCAGAAACAGACGTATTTTTCTTGTGATTTTTGTTTGAGTCAAATATTGTAAATTGTATATAAATGAAGATACCGAGTAGTTCTGTTTCCACTTGGTGTTTCAAGTTCAATAACAGGTGTCTGTGCAGGGTTTTTTACTCTTTCCCTTGTACGCAGCAACTCTACAGTGTAACATATGGAATCATTTAAAATAGACTTGTGTGTTGCTATAAGCTTTCAGCAGGTCTTCTGTCTTTGTAGAAGAAGCATGTTGCTTATTTTCAGATAATCAGAAATAAATATGCTGACACACTAGGCACGATTTCACCCTGGCTACTTACCTTTCTCTCTCTGTGATGTTTGAACTAAAGGATATAGGCAGTGAAATAGTTTCACTTGGTTTTCCTTGTCTTCTTAGATTAAAAAAAAAAAAAGCACAGTTTTCTCACTAACCTTAGAATATTGTTCATAAAATAAATAAAGACCCCTGCACTGATGTAAAGAAAAAAAAAAGAAGATGCTGTGGTACACATATATACAATGGAATATTAATCAGCTACAAAAAGGAAAGAAATTGTCCCATTTGCAGAGACATTGGTGGCCCAGGAGACTGTCACATAGAGTGAAGTCAGAAAGAGAAAAATAAATATATATTTACACATATATGTGGAATCCAGAAAAATGGTATAGATGGTCTTATTTGCAAAGCAGAAATAGAGATAGACATAGAGAACAAATGTATGGATACCAAGGCAAGAAAGGGACTGGAATGAATAGGGAGATTGGGATTGACATATATGGGCTTTCCCAGTGGTTCAGCAGTAAGGAATCAGCCTGACATGCAGGAGTTGCAGGAGACACAGATTCGACCCCTGGGTCAGAGAGATTCCCCTGGAGGAGGGCATGCCAACTCACTCCAGTATTCTTTCCTGGAGAATCCCATGGACAGAGGAGCCTGGTGGCCTACAGTCCACAGGGTCACAAAGAGCGGGACACGACTGAAGCGACTTAGCAAGCACGCATGCATTGACATACATATGCTATTGATACTAGGTATAAAATAGGTAACTAATGAGAACCTATAATATAACACAGGGAACTCTACTCAGTGCTTTGTGATGACATAAATGGGTGGTGGTTTAACTGCTAAGTCATGTCTGACCCTTGGGACCTCATAGACTGTAGTCCAACAGGTTCCTCTGTCTATGAGATTTCCCAGGCAAGAATACTGGAATGGGTAGCCATTTCCTTCTCCAGTAGGTTTTCCCAACCCAGGGATTGAACTTGGGTCTCCTGCATTGCAGGCAGATTCTTTATCAACTCAACCACTAGGGAACCTAAATGTGAAGGAAGCAGAAAAGAACAGGGGACGTATGCAAACATATAGCTGATTCACTTTGCTACAAGCAGGAACCAACCCAACATTGTAAAGCAACTGGACTTCAATTAAAAATATTTTAAAAAGTACTTAAACTGAAAAAAGTCATCTGCAAATGTATTGTTTTCTTGATTCCACTGGTTTTCAGGTAACAGTTTCATATATATAGAAGGACTGAATATTGGTTATATTTTTTAATGTTCCTGAAATATTTTCTCAGAGTTACAGTGTTTCTTTCAAAATGGCTGGCTGCTGTTAGGAGGTGTCTGTTCCCTAGCAACAGCATTTCCTGCATGCCCTCTGCAGCAACACAGCTTCTGGACACTGGTACACACTACATGTCACAGTTCAGTGGTTTTTTCACCTTCACCAAACACATCTGTGGACTTTCCAGAGCTCATCAAATGAATGGAAACTCAATGACCATGACTCGGGAACCTGCCTGGGTTAACAATTATACATTTCATTAGATATTTGATTTTACCTATTTGTTAAGTATAATAATTTATTATTTGAACTGAAGGCTTCTTTATTTATGATAACTATGATTGCTATCAAATAAATCTAATATCCTTGAATTTCGTAAGCATCTGCAAAATTGTGCTTTCCATATTTCTGGCTGATACCCAGCCTTTTAAAATATATTAGTGCAATAATAATAGTTGCCAAAGCCCAGAGTTTTACTTAAGCTAGCAAATAATTAGTACATCACTATAAACAGGCCCTTTATTAATAAATTTGTTAATGGTTATTCTGGCTATGGAAATAAGTTCAAATTGGCTTTTAACCTAACAGAAGGCTTTAGTTTTATTGCATCAAAATGAATAGCTCTGTTCATATATAATTTCAGTTGTTAGGCAAAGAGAGTCCTTGCATAATTTATTTTGTGTTTTTAATACTTGTAATTCTTAGGTTCTGTTGAAGCACATTTTCATCAAAATGACCACATAAATCTTGAAAAGGTGCAAGCTCTTGGAGTAATCAGATATTTCTCAGCAATCAGCCTGAAAATAGTCCTGACAATTCACAGTACGGCTAATTAGTCTGTATGTATATTAATTGATGTAAGACTTGCTGGTTGTTACTTTTGGATTATAATTTTGTTTTTGTCCAAAGTCTTTGAGGCAATCATGATATCCACTCGTAAAACTTGTGTAACACTGGAAACTAGTGATACCTTGAGTTTTGCATCTGCACTTTAAAACTTCTATTATGGCATTGGCATGAGAGATGGTTCCTTAATGCCTACAATTCAGGATATTGCTTTAGCTTCTAAAAAGAGAAAATAGATAAAGACTAAACTCATCCAAATTCTATTTCCCTTTACTCAAATCATTGCATAACTTTTTAAAAATAAAATCTTATTTATATGTAGAGTCTTGTTTTTCACACAGCACTGAAGAAGCATGTGTGAGCAAATTGTTTCTCCTACCACCTACTGTGATATAATTCCCAGGTGCTACTTCAGAAACAGAGTGCTTATAAGGTGTAGAGATTTGGGGAGAGGGAAGGTTGAGAGGTTTCTTTGCAAGCAAAACCTTAACACAGGTGAAAGTGAAGTTCGCTCAGTCACGTCCGACTCTTTGTGACCCCATGGACTATGCAGTCCATGGAATTCTCGAGGCCAGAATACTGGAGTAGATAGCCTTTCCGTTCTCCAGGGGATCTTCCCAACCCAGGGATTGAACCCAGGTTTCCCACATTGCAGGCGGATTCTTTACCAGCTGAGCCACAAGGGAAACCCAAGAATACCAAAGTGGGTAGCCTACCCCTTCTCCAGGGGATCTTCCTGACACAGGAGTCCAACCAGCATCTCCTGCATTGCAGGCAGATTCTTTACCAACTGAGCTATGAAGGAAGCCTTATGAAGGCCTATGAAGGAAGTGTGCACAAAAGTACTGCAGCATTGCTGTGTCCATGTCTGCAACATAGGAATATAGATCTCTTTCAAAAGAGCAGTAGCAAATATGAGTTTTCACTAGAAACTTTAGTACAAAACAACATGCTATTCAACTAGTAACAAACACTTGTTTTTTAGAGAAATGGACAATAGTTACAACAAAATAATTTATGGCCATAACCATTTGAAAGGATGGATATTAATGACACTGTGATTTAAAGAAATATAAGCTTTAAAAAAGCTATATAACTCATAGGATCAATACAAATGTAAAACCCTGATAATATCAAGTACTGATGAGGTTTTCTGTAAAAACACTGTTCTCCCATATTGTTGGTGGGGATGAAATGACTGCAGCAATTTTAGAGGCTGTAAAACTAACAAGGAAAACAAACCTGTGACAATCAATTTCCATTCTGAGTATCTCAAAAAAAAATTAGTGCATTTGACTAAGGAGATATCAACAGGGATGGATTGCAAACAAATTAAAATCTTAATTAAAAGGGAAAAGTAAATTAAATGCAGTATATTTAAAAATTTATTTTTATTTTATACTGGAGCATGGTTGGTTAACAATGTTGTGTTAGTTTCAGGTGTTTAGCAAAGTGATTTGGTTTTGCATATACTTGTATCTATTCTGCTTCCTATTTAGGTTATTACAGAATATTGAGCATGTTCCTTGAGCTATAAGTATTAATAGGTCCATTTTTTAATCTGTTTCATAGGCAGCAATATGTATGTGCCATTCCCAAACTCCCAATTTATGTCTCCCCTTCCATCCCTCCTAGTAGCCATAAATTCTTTCTCTGAGTCTGTGAGTCTATTTCTATTTGGTACATAAGTTTATTTGTATCATTTTTTTAAAATTCTGCATACAAGTGATATCATATGATGTTTGTCTTTCTCTGATTTACTTCATTCAATATGATAATCTTCAGGTCCATTCATGCTGTTGCAATGACCTTATTTCATTATTTTTAATGACTGAGTAATATTCCATTGTATATCAGTACCTCGTCTTCTTTATCCATTTATCTGTTGATGGAAATTTAAATTGCTTCCAGGTCTTAGCTACTGTAAACAGTGCTGCAGTGAACATTGGAGTGCTTGTATTCATTTGAACCATGTTTTTCTCCAGATATATAATAGTGGGATTGCTAGATCGTATGATAGCTCTGTTTTTAGTTTCTTAATTAACCTCCATACTGCTGTCCATAATGGTTGCACCAATTACATTCCCATCAACTGTGTAGAAGGTTTCCCTGTTCTCCACACTGCCTCCAGCATTTATTGTCTGCAGACTTTTTAATGATGGCCATTCTTACTTATGTGAACTCATTGTTTTTTCCCCTGGGATCCTGGCTTACACTAGACCTTGTATGCATCCTTCAAGGATGATTTCTGTTTCCCTCAGTCCTATGGAATTCCTGTGATCAAACCCTGCTGGCCTTCAAATCAGATTATCTAGGGCTTCTTCCTCTAATTACTAGATCCTTAGACTGGGAAAACTGACATGGAGCTCAGGACTTTCATTCCTGTGGGAGAACCTCTGTAATATATTTATTTTCCAGTTTGTGAGTTGCCCACTCCATCAAGTATGGGCTTTCATTTGATTTTTTTTTTTTTTTTTGGCCAGGACATGTGGCATGTGGGATCTTTAGTTCCTTGAGCAGGGACCAAACCCATGTCTCCTGCGGTGGAAGCTTAGAGTCCTAACCTCTGGACTGCCAGGGAAGTCCCAGGGATTTGATTTTATTTCACTTGTGCCCCTCCTACCGTCTCATTATGGTTCCTTCTTTGTCTTTGGATATTGGGTATATTTTTTTGTAGGTTCCAGTGTTGGTTTTTGTTTGTTCATTTTTTTTTCTTTTTGGTTGATGATTTTGAACAGTTGGTCATGATTTCAATGTTTTTATAAGAAGAGGTAAGTTCCTGTCCTTCTATTTGTCCATCTTGCCAGTAAGTCCTCAAAATGTGGCACATTTTTATACAAAGAAATAATCCACATATGAGCAAGGTTCAGCAGAAATAACCAATCAGACTCTTACAGAGATGAAAGGTATTCTTTCAATCAGACTGCTACAGAAATGAGAGATTTTGACAGTATAGTATCAAAAGGGTCCAGGAAATAATAAGAGGGAAAAACTGATATAAGGTGAGACAGCAGCTGAATTTTTCTGTAAGAATTTACTAAACATACAGATGCTCAGAATCTTAAAAGCACACATGTTGCAAGCAGGATAATGAAAAAAAAAAACTAAACAAACAAAACTTAGAAAAATTGTAGTAAAACAAAAGAAATGAACCCTGAAGGACTGATGCTGAAGCTGAAGTTCGAATACTGTAGCCATCTGATGCAAAGAACTGACTGACTGGAAAAGACCCTGATGCTGGGAAAGATTGAACGTGGGAGAAGGGGATAACAGAGGATGAGATGGTTGGGTGGCATCCCCAAGTCAATGGACATGAGTTTGAGCCAGCTCTGGGAGATGATAAAAGACAGGAAATCCTGGTGTGTTGCAGTTCATGGGGTCACAAAGAGTCAGACACAACTCAGCGATTGAACAATAGCAACAAGATGGAGACAAAACAGATCTTAAAACTCGCCAGAGAAAAAAGACTGACTACTTAAAAATGGACTGGTAATGTCTCAAAAACAATGGTAATAACATTTTTCTATACCCAGAGATGGGAATGAGTCATAAATGTAAACTGAAAAAACTATCTTTCAATGAAGACTCTAGAACAGAGACACAGCTAGACAGCACATACGGAAAGCTGTCATTACCAACTATTCCTCTCACGAAGTTCCTCTCATTACAGAAAATTTTAAGCTTTCAGGGTGAAAGGAAAATAATTGCAGGAAATAGGCTAAGATACAAAAAAAGGAAGAGTCAACAAATAAAATGCAAATTGTTGAATAAAGTGAAGAAACATTTCTTGGATAAAAATTATAAATATCAGATTTGTAGGGTTAAATCAAGCTAGAATTAAAATCCTAGAAAATATCATATTAGTGGAGAGTGCAATGATATTAGTTTAAACATTCTAAACCGCTTATATTTTTCAGGAAGAGGTCAAAGATACTGATCATCACTGAACTTTATTGAGTGTTAAATCACTAACAAAAAGTCAATAACAGAAAATATATCACTGACAGAAAACAGAATCAGTTCAAGTAGGGCAAGATGATTGTTAAAGAATAAAGAAAACAAAAGGGACAAAATCAGGTGATAGAAATGAATAGAAACATAAATAATCATAATCATTGTAAGTGGTTTCAACTCTTCTATAAAAGATAACTGATTATCAAAAATAAATTAAACTACTTTCTTTAATAAGAGACATAGCTAGAACACAGGGCAGTGAAAGGCAAGCTGGACATAAAAGAATGAAGAAACCTACATCAAGGATAAATCAACAAAATAAAGCTCTTGTAATCATACTAATACTTTACAATAGATTTTAAGGGTGAAAATCTTTAAAGTGGAGAAGAGGGGCACTACACTTTTTAAAAAAGGATTCAAAACATCCTGCAGATACTTTCAATTTACATGTGTCCCATTAAGCTTTAAAATACATAAAGCAAAAATTTACATAATTTCGAGGAGAAATGGAAAAGTCTACCGTGAGAGTGGGAAATTGTAATGCATGTCTCTTAGGAAGAATTAGACCACATTATAAAATAAAGCAGGAAGGATTTAAGAAGATTTAAATAGTTGCATAAATAGATTGATTTAATAGGCATATATATATGTATATACCCATGTACTCCAAAACTAAAGAATAAATGTGCTTTGCAAATTTTCTAAAAATTTCAGAAAAATTGACCACATCCTAGAATATAAAGTAATGTAGAAGAGCTTATAGCCTTTCACCAATACATCACCATTTTAAAGCCATAGATAGAACTGGAGTTTTTATATGTATGAAAATCTATTACAGAAATAGTCTTATAAAATATTTCTTATAAATTGTGCCTTTGAAAATACTTGAAAGGCATAATTCGCATAGCTATGGGTCAAAGAAAAATAAGGGAAATTAGAAAATACTTCATACGGAAAAATAATGAAAAATTTACTTATCAAAGCACATATATAGAAGCAACAAGGTCTGGTATAACACAGAGAACTATATTCAATATTCTGTGATAAAACATCCTGGTGTTTAGTCGTCAAGTCGTGTCTGACTCTTTTGAGACTCCATGGATTGTAGGCCACCAGGCAACTCTGTCCATGGGATCTCCAGGCAAGAATACTGGAGTGGGTTGTGATTTCCTCCTCCAGGGGACCTTCCCCACCCAGGGATCGAACTCTCATCTCTTGTCTCCTGTACAGGCAGGTTCTTTACCACTAGCACCACTTGGGAATCCCCAAGGCAGATTCTTTACCACTGAGCTACCAGGGAAGTGGCATAATGGGAAAGAAAATAAAAATGAATGTCTAGATGTGGCTATCTGAGTCCCTTTCTACACAGCAGAGATTGGCACACCATTGCAAATAAACTGTACTTCAGTTTAGTTCAGTTCAGTCACTCAGTGTCATTCAACTCATTGTGACCCCATGGACTGCAGCACGACAGGCTTCCCTGTCCATCACCAACTCCTGGAACTTGCTCAGACTCATGTCCATTGAGTCAGTGACGCCATCCAACTATCTCATCCTCTGTCAACCCCTTCTCTTCCTGCCTTCAATCTTTCCCAGCATCAGGGTCTTTGCCAATGAGTCAGTTGTTCGCATCAGGTGGCCACAGTATTGGAGCTTCAGCTTCAGCATGAGTTCTGCAAATGACTATTCAGGACTGATTTCTTTTAGGATGGACTGGTTTGATCTTCTTGCAGTCCAAGGGACTCTCAAGAGTCTTCTCCAACACCAAGGTTAAAAAGCATCTATTTGGGGCTAAGCTTTCTTTACAGTTCAACTCTCACATTCATACATGACTACTGGTTCAATAAAATAATTAAATAAAAAAGCATATATAGAGAAATAATTGATAGAATTAGTCTTTTATGAATAATATTGTATTATTTTCCTATTGAAACTGAAAAATAGGGGCTAAGAAACCAGTTTAAGAACTTAGAAAAGGAAGAATAGAATACACCAAAAGAAAACAATGAGCAGGCAATATTAAATGTAAGAAATTAAAGAATAGAAAATAAGGAAATAGTAAGGAAGGCAATCAAAAGTAAGGCTAATTCTTTAAAAAAATCTAATAAAATAACTTTTGGTAAGAGTGATCAAAACAAAAATAAACAGTATTGCTAATGAAAAGACATACTTTTAGAAGCAGCAGATATTAAAACATGACAAGTATAATAAGCTTGCTAGAAGCACATAAACTACCACATTGGCTAACAGAGCAGTACTATGAAAGATACTGTCTTTTTAATCTGCTGTGATGAATTTTTCATAGGCTAAGTAGGAAGGAAGTGTTTTCAGGAAGGTGATATGGTTGGATATTTTTCCTATTGCTTTTCTTTTCTCTTTCTTTGTATCTGTTTATTGAGGCTACCAGGCAAATGATTCTGCCTGTGAACCTGTAACTTGGGTTATCATATACATGATAAGTTTATTGGTTTTCTTTTTAGAAAAGAAGAGATGCTTATTTTTCTATCATTTGCACAAAAAACTCCTAACATTCTAGGCTATTTATTTTGGGGGGGGGGAATCATTTGGGGTTGTCCAATTCAATCTATTCTAAATTCTATAGTATTAGTTGGAAAAACTGGAAAGGCAAAAACTATCTTTCCTACCCCCCCCACCCCCCCGCAACTAGTGTTTTTGTGTGTGCATGTGAGTTTTGGCCATTTATATGCATTCGTATGATGTTTGGAAGGTAGATACGAGGTGGAGGCCACACGCTCGATGTCTTTGATTTATTGCTACCTGGAAGTCCCTGCAAACATGTGACTTGCTTGCAAAACAATAGTGTCTATCTCCAGATTTCAGTGTATGAGGAAGCAAGCATAGCATTGGTAAGTTCTTGCTCTTAATTTCTAAACTCAGGAGCCTAGTCTCATGTTTCATTTTTTTCTCCTTCTGGGTCTAAGAAGGGCTCATGGGTTGTGGGTTTGTGATTTAAATTTCTATGTGGTGATAAATTTAGGGCATCAGCTGCATGTTGTTTTCACAGATCTCCCCTAGAATCTGCTGCTCAGGAGCTTCCAGGATTTAGGTACCTAATTGCCTGATTAATCTCTTCTTGCATTAAAATGTAAGGGATTGTTTCTTGTTCTAAACCTTAGCTACAACAGACTAAAATTCTTTGGATATTTTCTTCTTTATGCAATAGGGCATTGTACTTCCTTGCCATAGATTTGACAGTAGAATCCGTGGCCACTGAAGTACTGCTGATTTGTTTTCTTCTCTTGAATCCCTGAGTATCAGGGCAGAGAAAGCTAATCATTCAAAATCTACAAAAACGTCGACTTCAGCTTGACAGATCTCTGTCAGGATGAGTACCGCCACACTTGTGACACAATTTTCCTCTAGCTTTCTCCAGTCAGGTATGTGGAGTGTAGCTAAAAGACAGTGCCTGAGAAAAACAGGTCAGTGTCCATGTGTATCCCTATAATTAGCCAAATACAGTACTAGGACCATTTTTGTGAATATTTCTCAGTGAAAACCTAAGTGATTATTTTTTTAAAAAACAGATCTGACTAAGCTATCATTCTTCACATTTGTACATGATGTGATTGTGAAATCAGAAAGTGTACTCATTACTCCAGAGAGCTATCCATCATTAATATTAATAACAAGTAGATTTTACCCTGAGAGATACTTGAACATATCAACAGACTCTTAACCTAACCCATGTATTGCTCCTGGGAAGAATCAATAGGTTACAGGGGACCATTTATCTAAATCTATATACCTGCTATTTGATTTGCCCGAGTAATCTTGGGGTCTTTGTTTTTAGTCAAGCTTGGTATAAAACAATCCCAAAGGAATTTAGCACTCAAGTTCCAAGGCATAACACTCGCTGTCAGCTATTCTTCCTGCCCAAAAGATATGTTGTGCTTCTCCTTTTTTTTTTTTTCATTAGTTTCAAGTGAAGTAGGATGAGAATTGAGTAAGTTTATCCATTTTCCAGTTTAATGTGTTACAAATTTAATTCTGTTTCAGTTAGAAAATAACCATAAATAGCATTCCACTCTGAAAACAAATTTGTTTGTGTAGCTCTATGAGATGGTTTTGGGACATCTTTGAATTAGTGATAAACCTATGGTGCTCTTTCTCCAATGGCCATAATATACGGTATCAAGAATCAGGGGTGTGAACAAACACAAAGGACTGAGTTATCAAATTAGACCCACATGAATCATAGATCTTACCCAGTGATAAGCTTTACTTATAATTTCAAGGTTGCAAATAATTTAAAGGCACAGATGAAGTAGGAGAGGTCCCATTTGGCTCCTCAGGTCATTCCTTCCGGCATCAGTCATACTCTCTCTGGCCTAGAGAAAGGGATGGTGTTTCTAATGACATTGGCAGGGCAGCTAACACAAGGTATGTATTGTAATATTTCCACTTCCTATCCTGTGTGTGTTCAATTGCTTCAGTCACATTCAACTCTTTCCACCCGATGAACTATAGCCTGCCAGGCTCCTCTGTCCAAGGGATTTTCCAGGCAAGAATACTGGAGTGGGTTTTGCCATGCCATCCTCCAGGGGATCTTCTCAACCCAGGGATCGAGCACATGTCTCCTGCATTGCAGGTGGACTCTTTACCCATTGAGCCACCTAGGAAGCTCACATTCTCCACCTCATCTAGTATTAAAGCTTATGTGTTATTTTCAGATAGCCATGATTCACAGATTCATAACTTGTACCACATGCAACTCTAAGCCAGAGGCAAGGACATCTTGCTAAAGTATTTCACAGATGACGATTCTCTTACTAGTCAGTATTATTAGTTTATATTCTAAACTAAAAAATAACTAGATATATTTCTTTGTGAGTTAGAGCCAAATTGTTTGTCTTCTTCTTTCCCTGAGGTATTCTCCTTTGATTCCTGCAATGAACAGAGACATTGATCATAAGCCAACTGCTTTAGTCCTTCCCCAGAGTGGAAATATGTGTGGCTTCTTTCACTATTATCCTTAATAAATTACATGTAGAACTTTTGTTTCCCATCCCTGCAACTTCAAGCATTGCTTATCTAGAGGGCTTAGTACTTAAGAAATGCTTCCACCAGGAGACATATAATATCCCATTTAAATTGGAAGTTGAGATTCCTGCTTACTTTTCAGTTCAGTTCAGTCGCTCAGTCATGTCCAACTCTTTGTGACCCCATGGACTACAGCACGCCAGGCCTCCCTGTCCATCACCAACTCCCAGAGTTTTCTCAAACTCATGTCCATCGAGTCAGTGATGCCATTCAACCCATCTCATCCTCTGCCGTCCCCTTCTCCTCCTGCCTTCAATCTTTCCCAGAATCAGGCTCTTTACAGGGTCTTTACTTTAAGGAGTTAGAATATTGATTGGGGTGTTTGTTTTAATATACCAGTTGGAATGCTTTTACATAATTAGAGAGGGAGAATTATGTCTGAAATCCAGGAGATCCTCTGGGGTGCTTTATCCATTAAGAAAAATGAATGATAAACAATAGTAATCCAAAATGGGCAAAACCACTGAGGTCACAGGCCCTTTAGGAGTGACAAGGTAAAGAATTTCACCCCTCTTAAGTGCTGACTTACTGTGAAGCGAACGTGAAATGGGTTGTTGAAGTAGGAAATTATGACAACTATAGCTTCTGGCCAGTTACAGAAATGAGGTTGCTACAGCTATACCCGTTGCCTTTTTGGTTATTGTGTGGTTGTACATACATGCTAACTGTTTTCTCTCAGCTTTCATCTCATGATATTACTATAAAATTGTTGGTGGTGAATAACTTTACAATTTTTAAAATTTACTGATTATGTAATTTCTGCCAAATTCCAATATTCAAAATTACAAAACATTGTATTTGGAATCAGAGAACTCTAATACCCTTAGCAAGAAGAATAAAGTTGGAAACATCATAGTCTTCATTTCAAATTATATGACAAAGCTATAATAATCAAAAGAATGTGGTACTGGCATAAAAACAGACACATAGACCAATGTAAAACCATGCTATATCAAACAAAACACTTCTGCAAAAGAAAGGAAACAGCAAAATGAAAAGGTGATACATATCATGGTAGAGAATATTTGCAAACTGTCCTAACAGGTTAATATCTTATATAGAAAGAACTGCTACACCTCAGTAGGAGAGAGACATGTAACTTGATTAAAAAATGAAAAAAAAATTTATAGACATTTTTACAAAGAAGACATACGTATGATCAGAAGATATGGCAGGTATATGAAAAGTACTCAGCAACACTAATTGTTATGGGAATTCAAAGCAAAACCGCCATGAGGTATCAGCTCACACAGGTAAGAATGGTTGTTATCAAAAAGTGTTGATGACTATGTGGAGAAAAAGAAAAACTTGTGTACTGTTGATGGGACTGTAAATTGGTACAAATATTATGAAAAATAGTATGGACATTCCTCAAAAAATTAAAAATGGAGTTACCACATGATCCAGCAATCCCACTTCTGGATATATATCCAATATTTTTCTCTTGGTTTTCTTTATTCAATTTACAAGTCAAACAGTTGGCATTTCTACTCTAAAGACTCATGCCTGTGTGCAAGTCACTTCAGTCATGTCTGACTCTTTGTGACTCTATGGACTGTATTCTGCCAGGCTCTTCTGTCCATGGGCTTCTTTAGGCAAGAATATTGGAGTGGGTTGCCATGCCCTCCTCCAGGGGATCTTCCTGACCCAGGGACCAAACCTGCATCTCTTATGTCTCCTGCATGTTGGCAGTGGATTCTTTACCACTATCACCACTTGGGAGGCCCTAAAGACTCATATGCATCTTCCATTCTAAGATATTATTTTGTATCACTCCACTGAAAATTTCTCCCCTCTGTACTCTCATTCTGATATTCTTAGTTTTATATTCAACACTTCAGTTCGGCCAGTTTATCTTTACAAAATCCTTTCTTTCTTGTATTTTCCATTTCTTGATCTTTCTCAGTTTTATGTTTCAACATTTAAATTAACTTTTTATTTGGCAATAATATTTCTATTTTCTTAAGCTCTTTCTTTTTTTCCTGTCTACTCATTACATCTTGTCTTTGCTTTTGTAGATATAGTCTAGAATTTCTTTCAAGACGCTATAAGACGTTTTTATAAAAAAAAATTATTTACTATTCTCTGGATTGTCATTTTTGAATCTGCAGTTATTTTTTGTCTATATGTTTATTTTAATCTTTTTCATTTACTCTATGTGATATCTTCAATGTTTGATATTTCTCACCTGTACATTTCTATTCAAAATGACATTGGTAAAGATGCTGTCTGATGTCTGCCTCCTATACACTTTACTATGAGATATGTTGGTGAGAAGTTGGACTGAGAAAATTTCACATAGTGGGCATTTGCTAAGGCAAAATGGAGAGTTCTCCTACTCAGCAAATTTCTTTTCTTAAGAGATAAACACTGATTTGTTTAATTTTCCCTCATAATTTTTGCTGGTAATAAATACATTCTGGAGAAGACTTCTGAAAGTCCCTTGGACAAGGAGATCAAACCAGTCAATCTTAAGGGAAATCAGTTCTAAATATTGTTTGGACAGACTGAAGCTGAAGCTGAAGCTCCAGTATTTTGGTTATCAGATACAAACAGCTGACTCATTGGAAAAGTCCCTGATGCTGGCAAAGATCAAGGACAGAAAGAGAAGAAGGAGTCAGAGGATGAGATGGCTGGATGGCATCACTGATGCAATGGACATGAACTTGGGCAAACTTGAGGAAATGGTGAGGGACAGGGAGGCCTGGTGTGCAGCAGTCCATCTGGTCAGAAAGAGTCAGACATGCCTGGGCGACTGAACACCACCATTCTGCATTCTTTACACTGAAATGGAAAGTCCCCTTGCTCCATACTCATTGTTCAAGTATTTTAATTCTCATACCTGTATTTTTGTTCATATTGGTACTTCAAGTTGTTAAGGTTTTCTAGGGTCTATCCTCCCAAAGAAATTTGAAGTTATCCCAAATCTATCAGTACCCCTACCCCTGCCAAATATTACTGCTTTAGTTCACATCCCCATAATGGCTTCCCTTGACTAGCATAACTCACTGGCTTACAAACTTCAGCCTCTTCTCAATTCAGTTGTGATTTCCCCTTGCTATCAGGGCTTTCCACTTAAATAACAAATATAATTGTTTAACTATAATTCTTAAAATCTTCTTTCATCTCTCTACCAATTTTAGAATTAATTTTAAACTCATTTAGCTTACCAGTTTCTTAAAAATCTACACCCAAACATAATACTTGAGTATGATTTTAATAGTCAACTTATTTGGCTATATTTGGTTCTGTCTTTGTTAGACAATGTGACTGTGAGTGAGGGGCCAGGATTTATTTATATGTGTATCTAAATAAAAACATTAGTCTTACCAAAAACTATTATTTTATTAATTCATTCAAATCAATTTTTGAAACTAGCTTATGTATCAAGTGTTCTTCTGGGTGCTGGGTATACAATCTGAACAAGAGAGACAGAATTACAATTTTCATAAAGATGTGTCAGAGACACCAGGTATATGTACAAAGCTTTCCACCTTGGTCACCCTCTACCTATCCATGCCCTAACACACAGAACTTTTCAGCATTTTTATAAAACTTCCATTATAGTATGAGACTTAAAGACTCAAATTGTGTGCTACCTTGAAATCATAAAATCAGGAGCATCTATAATGGCCTAAGTAAAAATTTCCCTCCTTACTCTGTTTCCACTGATAAGGTTTCCTAGAGAAACAACCATACTTCTCAAGGAACCAAACACAGCTTTGCTTATCCCTAAGTAGTGGGCTTTACTTCCCCAAAAGCCATGGTAGTATCCCAGGTCAGTGATTTATCATCTCAAAGGAGTCAGGGGTGTCTTACCTCCTTGACACTGTAACGCCTGCCTCCCACAGCTCCCGTTTGCTCAGTCCCTTCTTGAGTGCAGCACCTCTGTGGCTCTGTGTGATGCAGTGTTGTCCTCCTGGCTGTGAGTATAGGTGACTAACTGTAGGTCATCTCAGTTGTCCAGTGTTGGGTGATGTGTGTTCAGCCATTCCTATAATTATAAGGCAAGAATCCTTTCTTCAAAAGTGGGGTGAATGAAAGGTAGTTACAACAGTTCCTCTGCCTGTAAATCTGTGCCATTTCTTCTTAGTTGACAAGTAAAAGCATGTATCTAGTCTAAAGTTTCTTCTTCTGTGAAGATTTCCTAACTTTTCAGGAAGGGTTATTTCATTCTCTTTCTTCTTGCTCAACGTTTTTCAATCCTCTATGCCATGCCATAAATTTTTTCTGTTTCTGTTATTGTCTTCTTCCTCTTGGTGAGCACCCGAATGAAGAAAAAAGTCTTTGTATTCCCAGTATCTAGTAAAGCGAATCCATTAATTTATCTAACACATGCGTCTAAGCAAATAATGTATTCAAATACAAATTCTTCTTTTAAACAAATTCACAGTCATTTAGAAAAATTGCACTGTACCAGTCTCCATGATTTAAAGTCCTATAGTTGAGAAAAACTTAGTAATACAAAGTTGTAAGTCATGGCTGGGAAAAGTCAGTTTGATCTCTCGAATAACTGATACATATAAAGAAAATAAACATGTTATAATATGATTAAATTAGAATTTCTTTGTTAAATTGTATACTATTTTGGAGATCTCATTTTTTTATGATAGCCTATTTATATAACTAAAATTTTAAAGACTCAGTAGAAAAACAGATTGAAAGGGAAAGTACATGTTTTAAAATATGTTTCAAATAGTTCCCGAGAAGTCTAGCACATTCAGGGAATATAATTATATAGAAATTGCTGAAAAGCTATTTGAAGTAAAAGCATGACAATCTCTATTCCATTCAGATAGCTTCATTAAGTGGTAATAATAAAAAATCCATTGGAGCTTTCCATCATCATTTCTGAACATTTTATTAAATCCCTAATGAACAATGAAAGGCAAAATAGACAAAGTTGCACATTGTTAAACTCTTGTGCCAAATGTTTTGAGGAAAAGTCTAGGAATTCAGTTCTGATAGATTTCTACGTTAGTCAGTAAGTAACTTAATTTTCCAGTGGAAAGAATGACCTATGTCTATCGTTTGTGCTACTATTTGGTCATATTCTTTCATAAGAGAAAGAGAAAGGGAAAATAAATACAATAGACAAAGGGAAAGGGAAGGAAAAAACAATGAGTGAGGCATAGAAGGAGAATGTCCTTCAGTTTTCAGTAAAACAATTGCAACATGCTGGAGAATACATGATTCTAAATAATGACAAAAGAGGCAACATATCTCATTGACATTTCTTATGAGAATCCTTGTTAAATGAAAGATGTATTACAGAATGACACCCCATAGTGATCTATCAACTTGTAGCCCAAATCTAGTAGACTTTTCCACGTCTGTGTTTTTCCTGTTTAGTCTCTCAGTTGTGTCTGACTCTTTGTGACCCCATGGACTGTACAGCCCTCTGTCCATGGGATTTCCCAGGCAAGAATACTGAAGAGGGTAGCCATTTCCTTCTCCAGGGGATCTTCCCAACTCAGGGACTGAACCTGCTTCTCCTTCACTGCAGATGGATTCTTTACTGCTGAGCCACCAGGGAAGCCCTTTTCAATGTCTAATTGAATTAACTACTGCAATGTAATAAACCACCTCAAATCTTAGTGGCTTAAAACAGCAGCCATTGATTTAGTTCATGACTTTTCCTGGATAGCAGTTGAAGCTGGACTCAGCTGAGGAGTTTTTCTTCTTATCTGGGCTCCTGAACAGCTTTGCTAATCTTGGCTGGACTTTGTCATCTGTCTAGGACCTTGTGTAGGACAACTGGGTTAACTCAGCTCTAGTTCACACAGTCTCAATATCCATCAGATTAGCCCAGGCTGCCTCATATGGTGGTAAGGCAGAGTTCCAGCAGAGAAGGAAGCATGCCCTTCTCTGGTGGTCTAGGCGTAGAACTGCTATGTGATTATATTTGCTTCATTTTATTTGCCAAAGCAAGCCAAAAAGTCAGCTCAGTTTCAAGGGGTAGAGATTCAAGGACTTAAAAGGTTGCAAACACAGGAAGGAGTAAAAGGTATGGTCATTTTTGTAATCAACCACATAAACATACAGAAAATGAAGCTCACTGACAGCAAAGTTCTAGAAACAATGATGACAGATAAAATAGTTCAATATCAGAAGTCCTTTCAGAATTAAAGTTTTTAAATATTTAAGTATTATTTCTATTGACTTCTCAAAATTGTTGACGAATTGAATACAAAAGCAGTAGATCTTACTGAACATATAAATATAAGCTCACGTACAAAGAAATATAAATTTAGTTGCCAGTTCTTAGGACATAGTCAAATAACCTTGAATTGATGGTATTCTAACCATAAATTAATTTTCCAGTCATTATTCCATGTCCTGTTTACTTTAAGTTAATGCATCTGGATATAAAGCTTGTCCTAATAAAACTGACATTTTATTCACATTATTTTTAGGATGTAATACTTCAAAAGGTCCAGTAAACAACAATTTTAAAAAGCCATGACTGCAGTTTTCAGTTTCGTTCTTACAGGATAATGTTACTAGAATCAGCCCTAGTCATTGACAAGAGAGTAGTTTTTTTTTTTTTTAACATTGTTTTCTCTTTCTACAAACACTTGCTTCTAAAAAACATTTGTTTATTTATTTGACTATGCCAGGTCTTTGCTGCAGCACATGGGATCTTTAGTTGTTGGCATGTGAACTATTAGTTACCACGTGTGGGATCTAGTATCCTGACCAGGATTGCACCCTGGGTCCTTGTATTGGGATTATTAGCCACTGGACCACCAGGGATGTTCCAACAAGGGATTTTTAAAAGTTTTCTGTGTTGTAGATAAAAGAGTAGTACTTTTGCTTAAGTGAATATATTAACAATAGAATTTCACACATGATCAGAAACTTGATCATAAAGTAGAAACAAAGTAAATTTTCTGCAGTATTCCCCAGAATATCTTTCTTAGCTTCCATCAGATAAAGACTGACTATAGGGCAGGAAACTGAAATGTGCATGCATTACATTTACTAACGTTTCTTATTGGCTGCCTCAGAAAGCTGAGAATTATAATGCCAATCCAAAGTTAAGATCCAATTCAGATAATGCACGTCCATAGATGATTACTGTGAATATTTATTTTATTGGTAATCCATTTTCATTATTACAAGCCAACCAAATCGCTGCTAAAATGCATTGACACCAGAATTCTGAAGTTTAAAAAAAGAAGCTACTTATACCTGAACTGCTGACAGGAGAGACCATCAGTAGATGCACTAGTGTTATTTTCTTATGTAGAACAGTGACTACACGCTTCTCTGAAGAAGTAGAGGAGGTGGCAAAATGGAATTGCTTTTCTGTAATCCAAATTATAAAGCATGCCATTGTTGAAAATTATGTTTGACTTTTTCTGTTACTTGGGGGCCAAGTAGCAGTTAAACTTTCATGATGAAAAGAGGAAGCTTAACTTTTAGCTAAACTCAGTGAAATGTATGAAGCATAATAAGAATTTTTTCCTTTATCTCAGTATACAGCCTAAAGGGGGGAAAAAAAACCTGGAGAACAACTGAGTTGAAATACAGTATTCAACAAATGGCATTTCAGTGATCTGCAATTTGGTCACTATTGGTGTGATCAACCACATCCACCATGGGCTGTTGCCTTTGGAGAGTGAGCTAGAATGGGATATGGAAATTTCCATTTTATTGCTGGCTAAATCACACCTTTTTGAATCTAGCTTTTAGCAGGACTATTTTTTTTTTTCCTCATGGATTTCATAGAAAAAAAAAATAGACTAACCACCAAACCTGCCAATGTTAGTGCCTCAATCTGAATGAGCATGCTTAACTAAGAAAACTTCTTTCCTAAGACCACACATTTATATATTTTGATTATCATTTTAAATTTTGTTGTCCAGTGAAGCAAAGCAGAATAAAGGATTTTCCTTAAAAATCAATTAAAAGCCCTCTTTACAGGACATTAAACCATTAAATTATTTTCAAAACTTGTTCCAAGGTTAAATTCTTTATTATGAAAATAGGACCAGAACATTTTGAAATTGTTTTCTACTAACAGAATACCAGGTGGCTATCAAGATTACTATTCAAAACCATTAGTTCAAGGTATCTGTGGTATGCATGACATGCAAACAGCGTTGTTAAACTGTTCAGACTATAAAAAATACAGTGTTTTCCCAAGTCAAATTTGCACCTGAGTGGAAAGGCTAAATGTTTTTCTCTTTATGTTTCTTACGGTTGTAAAATGTCAACATTACGTAAATTGAACGTTAAAATGATAAATAGTAAACTTAATGAGAGGCAAATGGCATTTTCTTTTTTACTAAATTGCAATATTCACATATATAATATTTTTAATGACTACATTTCAATAGTTTGTTATATCAATTTAGTTAACTTCTTAGAGACTTTTGCCCACACACAATAACTATGCAAGTTAGTATAACACTGCTTTGAGAACTGACCACTAGCATTTATCACAAGGAGTAAGTCATGTAAAGGATACTGAATGATTTAACTTTCAAGGGTTTCTGCTGACTGGACAAGGCCTCTGATGTAATTTCATTCTTATGAGCTATAATTTTAACTAAGGTTGCTTGAAAGCAAGAAAAATTGCCACAGTTTTAATGTCCATCTCATTCCCTAAGCAGATGTTTTTTCTGGAACTCCAACTGGAATTCAGCATTTTTCAAGACACAGTTTATTAAGGAAAAATGAATTAGTAAAAATGAAGTACATTGCTCATGTGGCCTTAAACATTTTCCTCAGAGGGCAAGTAATCATTGTCTTAATTCCCTCCTTGACTTGGAGAATTTGGCTCTTATTTGACCAGGCTGATGGATTAGAGGCACAAGTCCTCATCTAAGACCATGGAAAAGTGATGGATAAATCAGATATGGTTCATGGGCTCCAAGAAACAAAACCAATCCAGGATAAATTTAGCCAAATCAAATTTATGGTGAGGCTGGAGAAATGAAACTTAACAGACAACATTTATTGGGTACTTGATAAATTCCAAGAGCTGTTCTCAGCATTTTACATGGATTATCTCATTTAATCCTCTCAACAACCCTATTAAATATGATACTGCTGTTCTTTTTTCATGGCTGAAGAAATATAAGCACAGAGAATTAAACAAATTGCCCGAGACTATAGATAGTATGGTAACAGGCCCATGATAGGAATCAGTGCTGCCCTGGGAGACTGCATAAGAAACTACCTACTCTCCTGTCTTTCCCAAGAGAAGCAGCTGGGCCAAGTGTACACCAGACATTTTCAAGTCTTTGAAGCTCTCTCTCCAAAATTCAAAGGCCCTTGAAAGTCATGCTATTGACCTAACATGGGTCTTAACTGAGTGCAAAATACTTTGAAAGGATTCTTACCATAATACACCCAATGAGGGGTAGCTAATTCCCTGAAAGGAATTAGAAATGCTCTTAGAGAGAGGAATGGATGCTAAGTCATCCCCTAAAAGTCAAATCCCTTCTACACTGGAAAAATAATGAGACTAAAAATCAAATCTCATCTTTTGCAAAACAATCAAGGAGGTTGTTAGCTCCAGGGGAACCAAGACGAGGAATAAAGCTAAGATTTTTAGAATTAAAACCATGAGAACAAGCATAAGCAAAGGAGATCAAGGGTTTCTTAGAACATCAGCTGTAACTGCGACCTGATTTTATAATACATACATGAATTATATGGCCACCAAAGCATACATTGAAGAGGACTAAATTCATTCTTCAAATGAGAACTGTATAGAGTTTATTCTCCAATTAATTTTATCAAATAAATATCTATAAACCCTATACAAAAGTGTTCATATAGTGACACTTTTAGCTAGGTAACTGATAAATCTCTTAGCAGGACATATTTTTTTTTCTTTCCCGGTTAGGGTTCTGTGTTGTCCACACAGACATGCTTACTTATGTCATGCACTGTCTCTTTCTTTTATAAAGATTGACATAAAAATAGCTCAGCACTGGGAAGTTCAAAGAGACATCCCTTCTTACTTTATAAGTGTTTCAACATGGTTAGATTATGATACACAATTCCTTGACAGGAACTTGGATTAAAAGGGTGGTGTGAGATTTAGCTGCTCTCCCTGTTAATTCTTTTAATTCAATATCTTAAAGGAGAACTTTTGATGACTAGATGATAGTGGGAAGTATTAACTCTTTAACCCACTTGAAAAATAATCAATTAAAAATAAAAAAACACAAAAATAGTGATGAAAATGAACAACAGAGCTGGAATTGTGTGTAGAGGGGAAAACATTAAAGGAGATAAAGGCTGTGGGCTGATAAGGGAGTTGGGATTTATTCTCAATGCCGTATCTCAGAATGATTTTTGAAAGTAAAATATGAGAAATTATGATCATATCTTAGAATTCTTAGAACAAGAAATTCTCATTCAGCAATGAGCCAATGAATGAGCTACTGTTTTATTTTCCCCTTCTCATTCAAACATTTTAAAGAAAACATATAGCTACTATTCATGTCATTGAAACTCCTCCCCTCAAGGGATCATGAACTTCTTTCAGGTTGACAAATCCACTTGGTCATTTTCAGTCTTCATCATGTTACCTTCTTTAGTAAATTTAGTTCTATTGACTTCTGTATCTTCTTTTTCAAATACTTTCTCACTTAAAATATAAAAAGTATTTTTGTCACTATATTGCATTCAAAAATTTTGAAAAATTGTTTTGTACTAAGGGAATTATAGTCAAAGATAATGATCCTGGTCACCAACTAATATTACCCTCCCCCATAACTCACCAGATGAAAACATCTATTCCTTTGATGTTTGCTTGGTATTTACCATCATATTTGTAAGTGGTATTCCTACACTACCACCTCATTTTCAATTCTCTCAGTAGACATATCAATTTTAGTAACTATTTTTTTTTCATTTTATGTTCCATATTCTTCATTTAACTGTATCATTCCAATATAAATTTACACTGGGACTTCTCTGATGGTCCAGTGGTTAAGGCTCCATGCTTTCAACAGAGGATGCAAGTTTAACCTCTAGTCAGGGAAAAAATATGCCACATGTCATGCAGTGCAAACCAAAAAAAAAAACAAAACAAAAAAACAACCAGACAAGTGTATTTAAAAAAAATCCAACATAATGATACGTAAATTTTGGGAGAAAACCACGTTTATCATCTTCACTGCTATAGCAATTTAAATATAATTTATTTCTGTTCCAAATGGTATCTATGATTTTATTTTCTTTCTTATATGATTTTATTTTTTATTTTTTTAATTTTAATTTTTACTTTATTTTACTTTACAATACTGTATTGGTTTTGCCATATATTGACATGAATCCACCACGGGTATACATGCGATTTTAATAATTGTCTCATTATTTTATTGGAATAATCCTTTGTATATCACTTCTGTAAACTATTTCTCAATACAATTTTCCATTTGGACAAGACACATTATTTCAATCACTTTTTTTCTTGGTATATTTTCCTGGAACACTCAATTATTTATCTTCAGAATTTTTGCCATTTTGCTTCCGTGTTAGTGTTTCTCATTCTTGGTTTGCTCTTTTCTTGGTGACATGTTTTACTAGTAAGTAGTTTGCGACTTAGCAGCAGCAGCAGCAGCAGCAGTTTGGCACCCCACTCCAGTACTCTTGCCTGGAAATCCCATGGAGGGAGGAGCTTGGTAGGCCACAGTCCATGGGGTCGCTGCGGGTCAGACATGACTGAACGACTTCACTTTCACTTTTCACTGTCATGTGTTGGAGAAGGAAATGGCAACCCACTCCAGTGTTCTTGACTGGAGAATCCCAGGGATGGGGAAACCTGGTGGGCTGCTGTCTATGGGGTCGCACAGAGTCGGACACGACTGAAGCGACTTAGCAGCAACAGCAGTAGCAGTTTTTTGAAAATTGGCCAACGGGAGGTAAATGTGAGAATTGCATAATTAAAAGATGACTTTATTTTATTTACTCATTTTGTTAATAGTTTCAATAGGGGAAGAGATCTATGCTGAACCTCATTTTCACTCATAATTTTGAAAGAATGACTTCAATGTCTTATGGTTTATGGTCTTGCCTTTGTGATAGTTTAAATAGGGGAAGAGATCTACATTGTCTCTCATTTTCACTTGTAATTTTGAAAGCATGGCTTCATTGTCTTATGGTTTCTCGTCTTGTCTTTGAAAAGTCTGATGAGATTGGCATCTTTTATTTCTTCAGTGTGACTTTACTTCTCTCTTGGGGAGGTTTTATAGCATTTATTTTTATTCTTTTATTTTGAAATTTTATAATAATGTGTCATAACATGAGTTTAATGTTTTTCAACTATTTGGGTGTTTGTGTAGGCCTTTCTTAGAGCTTAGAGGGTTGTCAGTTTGAGAAAATATTATTTTCTTATTCTTTCAAAGATTCTCTTTCTTTATATTTTTGTTCTGAAATTCCAATTGGTTTAATGCTTTGTATTCTAAAAATGTTCTCTTTCTTTTCCGTTTAAAAAAACTTGATCATTCCCCTGCTTTTTGGAGGGTTTCTGCTATTATAAATTCCAAATTCTGAATTTTTAACATACTTTTCTCTCATAATTTTTGATAGTTTGCTATCTTCAAATGGTTATTTTTAGTGCCAATCTATGAAGTGACTTAGCAAAGACATATTTCTATTAGATCATGACATCTTTTCTTTTTGTCTATTGTCTCTTTTTCTTGTGAGCTTCTTCTCTCTGCATCTATCTCTCTCTTTCTCCCTCTCTCCCTTCACATTCCTTTGTATGTACGCCTCTCCCAGACATCTTGGCCACTATTATACTTTCGGACTAAGATGCTAACAATCTGCTGGCAGGCTCTGTATGTACTGGCAAGGCTTGGAGAAAAGGCAGAACTTGATTTGAGAGAAGGATTCCTAGTTTTCTGTTGGTAAGCCCTGGATGTCTATATCTGTAGGTATTTCCCTGGATAGCTTAATTTCTCCTGATAAGAACGCTTTCATCTCCTGCCTGAGGTGGAGTTAGTGTGTCAATGAGAATGTGAACCTAGTATAAGCATGGTTGTTAGCATTCTGGTACTGGGAGAGGGACAGTGATGGGTCAGGTGTTTCGTTTTCCATCAGTTCAGTTCAGTTCAGTCGCTCAGTTGTGTCCGACTCTTTGCGACCCCATGAATTGCAGCATGCCAGGCCTCCCTGTCCATCACCAACTCCCGGAGTTCACTCAGACTCACGTCCATTGAGTTGGTGATGCCATTCAGCCATCTCATCCTCTGTCATCCCCTTCTCCTCCCCCAATCCCTCCCAGCATCACAGTCTTTTCCAATGAGTCAACTCTTTGCAAGAGGTGGCCAAAGTACTGGAGTTTCAGCTTTAGCATCATTCCTTCCAAAGAAATCCCAGGGCTGATCTCCTTCAGAATAGACTGGTTGGATCTCCTTGCAGTCCAAGGGACTCTCAAGAGTCTTCTCCAACACCACAGTTCAAAAGCATCAATTCTTCGGCGCTCAGCCTTCTTCACAGTCCAACTCTCACATCCATACATGACCACAGGAAAAACCATAGCCTTGACTAGATGGACCTTAGTCGGCAAAGTAATGTCTCTGCTTTTGAATATGCTATCTAGGTTGATCATAACTTTTCTTCCAAGGAGTAAGCATCTTTTAATTTCCACCAGAGCTTCCACTTAATCCCTATCTTTACAGCAAGCTATCTACCTGCTCTCCTTTTTGATTCCCAGTTCTTCCAGAGATTAAATTTCAGTCTACCAAGGAGATCACTGAGGTGGTGGGTTAAGTGAGGAAGGAAGGCCAAGGATTTCCTCCTCTGCCATCTTGCTGGCATCCCTCTTCTCTCTTTCCTCTTAAGAAAGTCATCAAAAGTTGTGCAGACCTCAGACTCTGTAGTCCCAATAACTGTATCTGTGATTTAGGGTAAGTTACTTATACTCTGTGAAACTTATCCTCAAAATGAAACTGATAATAGTAGTAGCCTATTAGGTTGTGAGGATTAAACATATTAATGTATCTAAGAATGATGATTGTTATGTAAGATGTGCTAATGATATTATTAGCTAAGATCTATAACAGGTAGCACTTATGGTAAAGAACCCATTTGCCAGTGCAGGAGACATAACAGATGTGGGTTCGATCCCTGTGTCGGGAAGATCCCCTGGAGAGGGAAATGGCAACACACTCCAGTATTCTTGCCTGGGAAGTCCCATGGATAGAGGAGCCTGGCGGACTACAGTCCATAGAGTTGTAAAGAGCCAGACACAACTGAAGCGACTTAACACACACACCCCCAAGATCATAACTTATTTGCTGCAATTTGTCCCTAGTAATATTTTACATTAATTTTTAAGAATTTCTTACTGAAGGAAGGCATTCTGAGACTTAGATTCTAAATGACTTCCTTAGTAGTTGAAATGATGCCATGTACTGTTATGTATGAATGTGAGATTTAACAATTACAGTTAGTTGCAGCAGACTGAGAGTCTGAGAACTACATCTTCATCCTGTTTTAGATGAACAACATTTTATTTCATTTTATTTCCTATAGAAGTAATGTGACTCATTTTGTTAAGTGATGGTAACATAACAGCATGATCTGAGACATTCTTAATAAAATTAAATAACCTATTGCTTATGAACTGACCTAGTAATATTGGTTCGGTACTAAAAATATTGGTTTGTGCAATGCCTATCTCAGTTGAATTGTACACCCTAGAGAATATTCATTTATTTTCAAGGAAAGCTAACAGCTTATATAATATAGTGTTATTATATATAGTGTATATGATATGAATATTTATACTGCACTATAATATCATATATATTGTATTTATATTGTATATATACCATATATATTGTATATATATTATATATGTATTGTATACATATAATGTATTTCTGGACCATCCATATTAATTTTCATTTAAGAGTCTCACCAGGAATTAACTCTTACATATAATTATATCTTAAAATTCTTCCTTAATCTACCAGATGCGGAAAAGGCAATGGCACCCCACTCCAGTACTCTCGCCTGGAAAATCCTATGGACGGAGGAGCCTGGTAGGCTGCAGTCCATGGGGTCGCTAAGAGTCGGATACGACTGAGCGACTTCCCTTTCACTTTTCACTTTCCTGCATTGGAGAAGGCAATGGCAACCCACTCCAGTGTTCTTGCCTGGAGAATCCCGGGGACAGGGGGAGCCTGATGGGCTGCTGTCTATGGGGTCACACAGAATCGGACACGGCTGAAGTGACTTAGCAGCTTAGCAGCAATCTACCAGATGAATGATATACAGAGAACTCTGATATACTGGTACCTCCAGAGGGTCCTATATTCAAGGCCAGAATTTTATGGAACAAATTAGATAAAGCAGCGCACACTGCGTCCACTCCTTGCCAACGTTCTCTTTTTAACCCCTCCCTTTCTAAGCCTAGTCTCCTCATTCCACTGAAATAACATCCATTAGGACCACCTCTGACCCCCATTCTCCCTGTTAGTCATCACTTCTTGTCTTACTTGGCTTCTCAGAAGCTTTATCGCTTGACCTTGTTCTTCTCGAAACACTGTCATCTCGCCGTTGGAATCCATGTTTACTCAGCCGTCAGTCATCTTTCTGGTTTCCTTTTCTGTTTCCTCCTGTTTCATTCTTTAAATTTTGACTTTCCCAGTTCCTCCTTTTTGCTTAAGTTCTCTTTTTTTAAAAATCCACTTTTTCATTTAAATGATCTTTTTGCCTCATCTCATGTAATTCTGCAGCTTCAAGTATAATTTTTGTGTTGTGTGCACGTGTGTTCTCAGTCGCTTTAGTCGTGTCCGACTTTTTGCGACCCCATGGACTCTAGCCTTCCAGGCTCCTCTGCACATAGAATTCTCCAGGCAAGAATACTGGAGTGGGTCACCATGCCCTTCTCCAGGGGATCTTCCTATGGATTCGTTATCACAAGCGCCACATGGGAAGTCCAATTTATTTGTTGGTGTTTCTCGAAAGTGTACATTCAAGCTTAATATCTTCTCTCTCTTTCTCTTTTTTTTTCAGAATCATAGTTTTTTTTTTGGCTGTCCCATGAGGCATGCAGGAGCTTGCCCAATCAGGGGTAAGAAATGAGAGCATGGAGTCTTAATCACTAAACCACCAGGGAAATCCTTATGTCTTCTCTTGAACTTGAGTTTTGTTCTAAATATTTACCAGCTATATTATAAGGATCCATAGCCAAAACAGAACTTTTGATTTCTTACCTACACCTCCAAACTTCAACCTCCACTACCTCAATAATGGCAACAACTGTCACAAAGTAACCTAGGTCATTTTCTTTGGAGGTGTTATTGAATCTTATTTTCCTCATATCCTACGTCTCATTTATCAGCACCATCTTCAGAAACATCTCAGATCTGATCCATTCTCTTTACTGTTCTACAGGCCTTCAAGCTCCTTGTGTTTTTCCTGGGGGAATTCTCCAAATTACCTCCATAATGGTCCTATAATAAGTTATAACATATCAATGACTAGGTCATATCACTTTTTTGTTTAACCCTCTATTATATATAATATAGGAAAGATGGCGGAGGAATAGAACGGGAAGACTACTTTCTCCCTCACAAATTCCTCAAAAGAACATTTCAACGCTGAGCAAACTTCACAAAACAACTTCTGTAGGCTGGCAGAGGACATCAGGCAACCAGAAAAGCAGACCATTGTCTTCAAAAACAGGTAGGATAAAATATAAAAGACAAAAAAGGAGACAAAGGAGGTGGGGAGGGAGCTCCTTCCAGGGAAGGGAAGCCCGTCCCGGGAAGGGAATTTGAAGAAGAGAGGTTTCCAAACACCAGGAAACACTCTCCCTGCCGAGTCTGTGGTGAGCCTTGGAAACACAGAGGGCAACATAACAGGAAGGAAAAATAGATAAATAATTAAAACCAACAGATTACAAGCCCACCAGTAACTCCCCCAGTGGAAAAGCAGCACAGACGCCTGCATCCGCCATTGGGAAGTGGGGGCAGGGCAGGGACGCGCGGGAGGCGCGGGCTGCAGAGCTTTGCAAGAATCGGGCAGGAATGCCCACGTGCAACCAGAACGATCTAACTTGGGCTAGCAAACCAGACTGTGGGATAGCTACCACGCGAAAAGCTCGAACATAACACACCGCCTGGACCGAGCACAGAACAAAGGACGGAGCGGAAAAAGCCGGCTGCAGACCATCCCCCGCCGGGGACAGGCAGCCAGAGCCGTAAGGTCTGGAAAGGGGCAATTGCAGACCCGGAGAGACTTTACTTACCTAACTGCAAGCAGGCTCCTTTGCTAAGACTTCTGGGGGTGCTGGACAGTCACAATCTGCCTCACGGGGTGCGCCAGCAGTCCACCCAGAAAGCTGAGCAGCAGCGGCAGAAAAGGTAACAAGCCGCGGATATCGCGCTCGCCAAACTCCTGAGCTACTCGGACCTGGGAAGGGCACAAAGCGCAGTCCCAGCCGAATCTGTGCCTCTGAGGGCTGCCTGAGCGCCGAACCTGAGCGGCTTGGACCGGGGAAGTGCACGCAGCCTAGGGCCGGCCCCAGACGGTTCCCGGCTGAGCATCCTAGAACCGGAGCGGTTTGTGCGCGGCGAGAAAGGACAGGTCAAGCGGGGCAGAGATACTGTGTGCACACAACAGTGCTATTTGTTTGCAGCATCCCCCCTCCCCACAGCGCGACTGAACTAGTGAGCCTAAAAAACCAGCAAACAGAAGAAGTTAAACAGAGGGAACCACCTTGGAAGTGATCCCACACGGCCCATAACACCAGGAAGGGCCAGATATATATTTTTAATATTTTTAAAATCATTCCTTTTTTTTTTTTGCTTTTTTTTTCTAACTTTTTTTTAATTGTTAAGTCTTCTATTTCTCCTCTAATTTTTATTTCTATAACCTATTATTACTATTTTTTTTAAGACTTTTTTTTTTTTTAAGGCAAACACCATATATAGTCTTTGGATGGTTGTTGATGCTTTTTTGTTTTTTGTTTTTTGTTTTTTTTTGATTGCCTGTTTGTTTGTTTTTTAATAATTCTTTTTCTTTCTTTTTTTTTCTTTCTTCCTTTTTCCTCCTGCTTCTCTTTAATATTGTATCTTTGAAAATCCAACCACTACTCTAGATTTTTAATCTTTGCTCTTAGGTGTTTATTGCCAATTTTGTACTTTTAAAAACCCAAACTTCACTACCCCAGTTTACCTGAGAGCGAGATTACTGGCTTGACCACTCTCTCCTCCTCTGGACTCTCCTTTTTCTCCACCAGGTGGCCTCTGTCTCTTTTCCCCCCCATCTCTCCTCTATCCAACTCTGTGAATCTCTGTGTGTTCCAGACGGTGGGGAACACCTAAGGAACAGGTTACTGGCAGGATTTGTCTCTCTCCTACTCATTCCTCTCTCTGATCCTCCTGGTCACCTCTGTCTACTTCCTCCCTCTCCTCTTCCACGTATAACTCTGTAAATACCTCTGAGCGGTCCAGACTATAGAGCGCACATAAGGAAGTGACTACTGGCTAGCTTGCTCTCTTCTCTTTTGATCTCACAGCATCTCATTCCAGTTACCTCTAACTACCTCCTCCATCTTCTCTTCTCCTTATAACCCAGTGAACCTCTCTGAGTGTCTGTCAATGTGGAGAAACTTTTCGTCTTTAACCTAGATGTTTTATCATTGGTGCTGTATAGATGGAGAAGTCTAGAGGCTACTGTAAAAATAAAACTGAAAACCAGAAGCAGGAGGCTTAAATCCAAAGCCTGAAAACATTAGAGAACTCTTGAATTCAGGGAACATTAAGCAATAGGAGCCCATCTAATGCCTTCATACCTACACCGAAACCAAGCTCCACCCAAGGGCCAACAAGTTCCAAAACAAGATATACCATGCAAATTCTCCAGCAACACAGGAACACTCCCCTGAGCTTCAATATACAGGCAGCTCAAAATTATCCCAAAACCTTTGATGTCTTGTAACCCATTACGGGTTACTCCACTGCACTGCAGAGAGAAGAAACCCAGCTCCACCCACCAAAACTCCAACACAAGCCTCCCTAACCAGGAAACCTTGACAAACCACTGATAGAACCCCACCCAAAGTGAGGAAGCTCCATAATAAAGAGAACTCCACAAATTACCAGAATATAAAAAGGCCACCCCAAACGCAGCAATATAACCAAGATGAAGAGACAGAGGAATACACAGCAGGTAAAGGAACAGGAGAGTTGCCCACCAAACCAAACAAAAGAGGAAGAAGTAGGGAATCTACCGGAGAAGGAATTCCGAATATTGATAGTGAAAATGATCCAAAATCTTGAAATCAAAATGGAATCACAGATAAATAGGCTAGAGACAAAGACTGAGAAGATGCAAGAAAGGTTTAACAAGGACCTAGAAGAAATAAAAAAGAGTCAAAATATAATGAATAACGCAATAAATGAGATCAGAAACACTCTGGAGGCAACAATTAGTAGAATAACGGAGGCAGAAGATAGGATTAGTGAAATAGAAGATAGAATGGTAGAAATAAATGACTCAGAGAGGAAACAAGAAAAACGAATTAAAAGAAATGAGGACAATCTCAGAGACCTCCAGGACAATATGAAACGCTCCAACATTCGAATTATAGGAGTCCCAGAAGAAGAAGACAGAAAGAAAGATCATGAGAAAATCCTTGAGGAGATAATAGTTGAAAACTTCCCTAAAATGGGGAAGGAAATAATCACCCAAGTCCAAGAAACACAGAGAGTTCCAAATAGGATAAACCCAAGGCGAAACACCCCAAGACACATATTAATCAAATTAACAAAGATCAAACACAAAGAACAAATATTAAAAGCAGCAAGGGAAAAACAACAAATAACACACAAGCGGATTCCCATAAGGATAACAGCTGATCTTTCAATAGAAACTCTTCAGGCCAGGAGGGAATGGCAAGACATACTTAAAGTGATGAAAGACAATAACCTACAGCCCAGATTACTGTACCCAGCAAGGATCTCATTCAAATACGAAGGAGAAATCAAAAGCTTTACAGACAAGCAAAAGCTGAGAGAATTCAGCACCACCAAACCAGCTCTCCAACAAATTCTAAAGGATATACTCTAGACAGGAAACACGAAAAGGGTGTATAAACCCGAACCCAAAACAACAAAGTAAATGGTAACGGGATCATACTTATCAATAATTACCTTAAACGTAAATGGGTTCAACTACCCAACCAAAAGACAAAGACTGACAGAATGGATACAAAAACAAGACCCCTCTATATGCTGCTTACAAGAGACCCACCTCAAAACAAGGGACACATACAGACTGAAAGTGAAGGGCTGGAAAAAGATATACCACGCAAATAGAGACCAAAAGAAAGCAGGAGTGGCAATACTCATATCCGATAAAATAGACTTTAAAACAAAGGCTGTGAAAAGAGACAAAGAAGGCCACTACATAATGATCAAAGGAACAATCCAAGAAGAAGATATAACAGTTATAAATATATATGCACCCAATATAGGAGCACCGCAATACGTAAGACAAATGCTAACAAGTATGAAAGGGGAAATCAACAATAACACAATAATAGTGGGAGACTTTAATACTCCACTCACACCTATGGACAGATCAACTAAACAGAAAATTAACAAAGAAACGCAAACTTTAAACGATACATTAGATCAGTTAGACCTAATTGATATCTACAGGACATTTCACCCCAAAACAATGAATTTCACCTGTTTTTCAAGTGTTCATGGAAACTTCTCCAGGATAGATCACATCCTGGGCCATAAATCTAAACTTGATAAATTCAAAAAAATTGAAATCATTCCGAGCATCTTTTCTGACCATAATGCATTAAGATTAGATCTCAATTACAGGAGAAAAACTATTAAAAATTCCAACATATGGAGGTTGAACAACACACTTCTGAATAACCAACAAATCACAGAAGAAATCAAAAAAGAAATCAAAATATGCATAGAAACTAATGAAAATGAAAACACAACAACCCAAAACCTGTGGGACACTATAAAAGCAGTGCTAAGAGGAAAGTTTATAGCAATACAGGCATACCTCAAGAAACAAGAAAAAAGTCAAATAAATGACCTAACTCTACAACTAAAGCAACTAGAAAAGGAAGAGTTGGAGAACCCCAGAGTTAGTAGAAGGAAAGAAATCTTAAAAATTAGGGCAGAAATAAATGCAAAAGAAACAAAAGAGACCATAGCAAAAATCAACAAAGCCAAAAGCTGGTTCTTTGAAAGGATAAATAAAATTGACAAACCATTAGCCAGACTTATCAAGAAGCAAAGAGAGAAAAATCAAATCAATAAAATTAGAAATGAAAATGGAGAGATCACAACAGACAACACAGAAATACAAAGGATCATAAGAGACTACTATCAGCAGTTGTATGCCAATAAAATGGACAACGTGGAAGAAATGGACAAATTCTTAGAAAAGTACAATTTTCCAAAACTGAACCAGGAAGAAATAGAAAATCTTAACAGACCCATCACAAGCACGGAAATTGAAACGGTAATCAGGAATCTTCCAGCAAACAAAAGCCCAGGTCCAGACAGCTTCACAGCTGAATTCTACCAAAAATTTCGAGAAGAGCTAACACCTATCCTCCTCAAACTCTTCCAGAAAACTGCAGAGGAAGGTAAACTTCCAAACTCATTCTATGAGGCCACCATCACCCTAATACCAAAACCTGACAAAGATGTCACAAAAAAAGAAAACTACAGGCCAATATCACTGACGAACATAGATGCAAAAATCCTCAACAAAATTCTAGCAATCAGAATCCAACAACACATTAAAAAGATCATACACCATGACCAAGTGGGCTTTATCCCAGGGATGCAAGGATTCTTCAATATCCGCAAATCAATGTAATTCACCACATTAACAAATTGAAAAGTAAAAACCATATGATTATCTCAATAGATGCAGAGAAGGCCTTTGACAAAATTCAACATCCATTTATGATAAGAACTCTCCAGAAAGCAGGAATAGAAGGAACATACCTCAACATAATCAAAGCTATCTATGACAAACCCACAGCAAACATTATCCTCAATGGTGAAAAATTGAAAGCATTTCCCCTAAAGTCAGGAACAAGACAAGGGTGTCCACTTTCACCGCTACTATTCAACATAGTTCTGGAAGTTTTGGCCACAGCAATCAGAACAGAAAAAGAAATAAAAGGAATCCAAATTGGAAAAGAAGAAGTAAAACTATCACTGTTTGCAGATGACATGATCCTCTACATGGAAAACCCTAAAGACTCCACCAGAAAATTACTAGAGCTCATCAATGAATATAGTAAAGTTGCAGGATATAAAATCAACACACAGAAATCCCTTGCATTCCTATACACGAATAATGAGAAAGTAGAAAAAGAAATTAAGGAGACAATTCCATTCACCATTGCAACGAAAAGAATAAAATACTTAGGAATATATCTACCTAAAGAAACTAAAGACCTATATATAGAAAACTATAAAACACTGATGAAAGAAATCAAAGAGGACACTAATACATGGAGAAATATACCATGTTCATGGATCGGAAGAATCAATATAGTGAAAATGAGTATACTACCCAAAGCAATTTACAAATTCAATGCAATCCCTATCAAGCTACCAGCCACATTTTTCACAGAACTAGAACAAATAATTTCAAGCTTTGTATGGAAATACAAAAAACCTCGAATAGCCAAAGCAATCTTGAGAAAGAAGAATGGAACTGGAGGAATCAACTTGCCTGACTTCAGGCTCTACTACAAAGCCACAGTCATTAAGACAGTATGGTACTGGCACAAAGACAGACACATAGATCAATGGAACAAAATAGAAAGTCCAGAGATAAATCCACACACATATGGACACCTTATCTTTGACAAAGGAGGCAAGAATATACAATGGAGTAAACACAATCTCTTTAACAAGTGGTGCTGGGAAAACTGGTCAACCACTTGTAAAAGAATGAAACTAGATCACTTTCTAACACCGCACACAAAAATAAACTCAAAATGGGTTAAAGATCTAAATGTAAGATCAGAAACTATAAAACTTCTAGAGAAGAACATAGGCAAAACACTCTCAGAAATAAATCATAGCAGGATCCTCTATGATCCACCTCCCAGAATTCTGGAAATAAAAGCAAAAATAAACAAATGGGATCTAATTAAAATTAAAAGCTTCTGCACAACAAAGGAAACTATAAGCAAGGTGAAAAGACAGCCTTCTGAATGGGAGAAAATAATAGCAAATGAAGCAACTGACAAACAACTCATCTCAAAAATATACAAGCAACTTCTGCAGCTCAATTCCAGAAAAATAAACGACCCAATCAACAAATGGGCCAAAGAACTAAATAGACATTTCTCCAAAGAAGACATACGGATGGCTAACAAACACATGAAAAGATGCTCAACATCACTCATTATTAGAGAAATGCAAATCAAAACCACAATGAGGTACCACTTCACACCAGTCAGAATGGCTGCGATCCAAAAATCTGCAAGCAATAAATGCTGGAGAGGGTGTGGAGAAAAGGGAACCGTCCTACACTGTTGGTGGGAATGCAAACTAGTACAGCCACTATGGAGAACAGTGTGGAGATTCCTTAAAAAATTGCAAATAGAACTACCTTATGACCCAGCAATCCCACTTCTGGGCATACACACCGAGGAAACCAGAATTGAAAGAGACACATGTACCCCAATGTTCATCGCAGCACTGTTTATAGTAGCCAGGACATGGAAACAACCTAGATGTCCATCAGCAGATGAATGGATAAGAAAGCAGTGGTACATATACACAATGGAGTATTACTCAGCCGTTAAAAAGAATTCATTTGAATCAGTTCTGATGAGATGGATGAAACTGGAGCCAATTATACAGAGTGAAGTAAGCCAGAAAGAAAAACACCAATACAGTATACTAACACATATATATGGAATTTAGGAAGATGGCAATGACGACCCTGTATGCAAGACAGGAAAAAAGACACAGATGTGTATAACGGACTTTTGGACTCAGAGGGAGAGGGAGAGGGTGGGATGATTTGGGAGAATGGGAATTCTAACATGTAAACTATCATGTAAGAATTGAATCGCCAGTCCATGTCTGACATAGGGTGTAGCATGCTTGGGGCTGGTGCATGGGGATGACCCAGAGAGTTGTTGTGGGGAGGGAGGTGGGAGGGGGGGTCATGTTTGGGAAAGCATGTAAGAATTAAAGATTTTAAAATTTAAAAAAAAGTAAAAATTATATATATATATATATATATATATATATATATATATATATATATATATATATATATATATATATATATATATAATATAGGGCTTCCCTGATGTCTCAGACTGTAAAGAATCTGCCCACAATGTAGGAGACCTGGGTTTGATCCCTAGGTTGGGAAGATTCCCTGGAGGAGGGCATGGCAATCCATTCACTGGAGTATTCTCGCTTGGAGAATCGCCATGGACAGAGGTGCCTGGTAGGCTACAGTCCATGGGGTCGCAAAGCATCAGACATGACTGAGCGACTAAGGCCAGCACATATATAATATGATTAGAATTAAGTAGCATGCTTAGCTTAGTCTATAGGGCTTTGCCTGGTTGGGACATTACCTCTTAGTTCATTTCCAGTGTGCTCCAGATGAATCATCTCTCTCTCCTTCTTTCAGATATGCCAAACTTCCAAGTCTTTTTATTTGCTCTTCCCTTTGCCTGGACACTTCCCCCAAATCTCTACATTGCTGACCCTCTCTCTTCATTCATTTCTCAGCTCTAAGGCCATCTCTGCAGAGTCATCTTCTAAGCTAAATAAAGAACCTCACTCCCCTCCCTGTTGTCTAATCCTTTGCTCTCTCATTTCTTCATGGCCTTTATCATTATCTCTGATGAGCAAAGAAGGCAAACTCTCACTAAGATATAGGCTTGGTGAGGAGGAGAGTTTGACTTTTTTTTTTTTAAACCATGATATTTAGAGCCTAGAACAATGTCTGGCAAGAGTGTTTGATGAATATCAGATGAAAGAATGAATGATTCAATTAACTGTTGAAAAGTCAGTTATTGAAGAATGCACTTTGATGAATTACAAATAGAAATTAATGATAAAGGACCTGAATCAAAAATTAAGATATCAATGCTCAGGTAGCACTGGGAAAGAAGTCACTGAGATTAGAAAATTTAACGTACTTAGGGTAGAACAGGCTATTCTTGTACTCTATATTGTTAAAGGTTATCAGTAATACCATTGTGAAGAGTTGCTGAAGCTTGGTGTCAAAAGCCCTGTATTCTTTTTTTCTGTATAAGTTTGAAAAATGACATGTAATTGTTACTATTGATGGCAGAATCAATCATTCCAAACAACATATTTTGCCATTTTTAAGGAATCCACAGTTAGAGAATCTTTTCAAGGATTATTTAATATGGATATTGTACTTGGTGGATTCTACCCATGTATATAAGAGCAGGTGTGTGTGTGTGTGTGTGTGTGTGTGTGTGCACTCAGTTGTGTCTGGCTCTTTGCAACCCCATGGACTGTAGCCTGCCAGGCTCCTCTGTCCATGGGATTTTGGGGGCAAGAATACTGAAGTAGAATGCCATTTCCTACTCCAGAATACTAGGTAAGCCATGTCATTTACCAAATTCTGTCTTCCTAAGTTTTATTTATATCATAGTCTGCTTTGAAACACATGAGTATTAAAAGGTATTTGACCAGTTGAACAAGACTGTAACATTCCTAATACCTATTTTAGTAGGTACCCCTCACCCAGCCAACTCTTGAGAGAGAAATACAAAAGGAAAAAAATATATGTTGGTCTACTTACTTACAAGTGGTAAAATATCTTTTCAGTGTAAAAAAGCCTTTGAATTTTCAAAACGGGTATAATGGAGACCTGGAGATGCTGTCAAAAAACAGAGGAATATTTAATCAAAGAGGCTTGAGATGTTACCATTTTGAGGATAAATTTTTAAAAGTGATGTTGAATATTAGAAACAAATTAACTCCCTGACTTTTGGCATGGTTTTACCAACAATAAACGCACTGATGGAACAAATTTCTTTTTGTGAAATTGTTACTAAAGTGATAGAAAAAGTAATATGACAAATTTGGGTGTGAGTAACAATTTGACAACTTAAAAATTATTCATGTAGAAAAGACACATGTAGAATCTAATGACAAATTAAGTGAATTTTTAATCAGTGAAATGGCTGTACGAAGGGTCATTATATCATTGTTAGAATGCAGGAAAAGGTCTCTGGTAGTATCTCAGTACACTGTTAAATTTAATGTTTTCACTGCTTCTTTGAAAGTTGACAAGAAATAATTCTTGCTAAATTTTGAGACAACATGAATCTGGGAATATAACAAATATACTGAGTGACAAAATCAGCATCTATAATGATCTCTATATGCTGCAAAGCTGTTCTGTATCCAACAAGGTGAAATTGACTTGAAATAAAGTACTACATTTAGCTTTTTAATATATCATCGCTGATATTTAGGACAGGAGAAATATAGCTTTATTTGTTATGTGAAAATCTTGTCTACAAAATAAAAGCAAATCAACACTTTGGTTTACTTATTAAATAATTGTTAAGCACCATTTATGTCCTTACCTTTTATTTATTTATTCATTTTTTCATGGATTTACATTTAGGTTAACTTTTCTTTTTGTTTCTCTGACTAGACTATTGCTGGTATATGGTGCTCAGTTTTGGAAACTCACTCGAAACAAATTGGAGTTCACAGAAAGGGGAAGGTACTGGCAATTCTAATTTATGAAACATAATGGGAAAATCTGAGAAGGTTGGCCTGGAAAGAAGATAACTTAGGAGCAGTTAATAGTTCTAAAACAGGCCGGAGATAAGTAAATTTATTTGTGGCTCCAGAAGAAAGGATCACATCAATGGATAAGTGATGTGGAAATGGCTTTTGGTTCAGTGTTAGAGTAAACTTTTAACTGTAAGATCTTCCTGGAAAACAGAATGTGCTGCCATGCTGAATTTTAAGATATAGGGAAATGTTCAAATAGAGATAGGATGACCAATTACTATGAATGTTGAGGATAGGATTCATGCACAGGTTTAATTTGCTTCCCAACAAATCGTATTCACAATTTCTTAAATTTGTTGTTCAGTTGCTCAGTCACGGCCGACTCTTTGTGACCCCATGGACTGCAGCATGCCAAGCTTCCCTACGTCACTGTCACCTAGAGTTTGCTCAAACTTGTGTCCATGGAGTCAGTGATGCCATCCAACCATCTCATCCTCTGTCACCCCCTTCTCCTCCTGCCCTCAGTCTTTCCCAGCATCAGGTTGTCTATTTTGCAAATACTCTATAATTCTCTTCAACTGAAGATGAGAATGACCTGTAAGTTTCCCTCATAGCTTCCTAAATATTTTGGCTGCTTTCCCAGTTTCCATTAGATTATAAAAATATAAATGCTAAGATAATGGACTTGCAGTTTCTTAAATGACTGGTTTTGAATATTGTTTTCATTTTTCTTTTCTATTTATGTAATTTGAACTTTGAAAATTACCAATAATGAATTATAGTGACCTGAAGATTTTCTTTATTTCTACCTATTTTACATCTTAGATGCTGTTATTTTTTATACTCTTCTATGTTAACAAAGTTCCGTCTAGTCAAGGCTATGGTTTTTCCAGTAGTCATGTATGAATGTGAGAGTTGGACTATAAAGAAAGCTGAGCACAGAGGAATTGATGCTTTTGAACTGTGGTGTTGGAGAAGATTCTTGAGAGTCCCTTGGACTGCAAGAAGAACCAACTAGCCCATCCTAAAGGAGATCAGTCCTGGGTGTTCATTGGAAGGACTGATGTTGAAGCTGAAAATCCAATACTTTGGCCACCTGATGCAAAGAGCTGACTCATTTGAAAAGACCCTGATGCTGGGAAAGATTGAGGGCAGGAGGAGAAGGGGACAACAGAGGATGAGTTGGTTGGATGGCATCACCAACTCAATGGACATGAGTTTGGGTAGACTCCGGGAGTTGGTGATGGACAGGGAGGCCTGGCATGCTATGGTTCATGGGGTTGCAAAGAGTCAGACATGACTGAGTGACTGAACTGAACTGATGCAAAATGCAAAATTAGAAAAAAAAATGTTTCACTAGTATTCTTATGGAAAAATTTACACTGATATTTAAACTCCTTTTCTTGCCTAAACTTATTTCTTCTTTGTGAACAATGCTATAGATTATTGATACAGTGTTGGCCTTATTACATCTCTTATGGTGATGTTAAGCCTCCTAGAGCTATAGTTCTTTATTGGGTAGGATGAAGAAATGCAGTTTATTTAGAGTGATCAGACACACGAACAAGTCTTTATCTTCTCTCCCTTGTCACTTCTCTTTATATCTCTCCACTCCTGAAATCATATGCAAATGTATGTGTGTGAAATCGTGTTGTTTTCTAGTGCTCTTTAAGAGTGGAGCCTCCCCAGGTTTCTGGGCCTCACAAGACTAAGCCCCATTGCCCTTCCAAGCCAAATCCTCTGAGGGCTTATCTTTCTGGTGCAGGACCCCAGGGCTGGAGAGCCCAGCATGAAGCTCAGACCTCACACTTTTGGGAGAACTTCTTCAATTGTAATTATCCTCCTGTTTGTGGATCACCCACCTAATAGTATGGGAGTTGACTATCTTGTGAATTCACCCCCTCTTATCCATTTCACTGTTGTTCTTTCTTTATATCTTTAGTTGTGGGACATCCTTTCTGATAGGATGACTTTTTTCACTGATGGCTGTTCTGCCACTAGTTGTGATTTTGGTGTGCTTATTTGAGCAGATGAACTCAGGATCTTTCTACTCTGCCATCTTGGCAGATCTTTCCTGGTAGGGTTAGAACAAACAATTTTATAAAGTGTTTGATGCAAAGTAGGTTTTAAACCAATGCTAACTATTATAAATTGTTACAAATTTATTAAAAGGAATGCTTTTTCTTACAAGTATTAGTTGTTTACTGTAGAGTCACTACACTTGAACTCTATCAAATGGGATCAATATATTCATTTTCTCTGTTCTTTAGAATGAATTTTGATATGAGGTTGTTTTGATCTAATATTACTTTCATTATTGATTTTTTTGTGTGTCAAGTGCTTTGGATCGAATTGCATCAGATGTGTGCTAGTGCATGTAACTTTTGAAAAGGAAAACAGGAAAACTGTGGATGTTTTCTCATCAAGCAATTTTTTCCCACATCATTTCCAATCAAATAGAATCAGGGTCTTACGTGCTATTGTATTCATGAGAGGAAATAATGCCACTATTTTGGCAGACTGAGAGTGGATAATTTGGCTGGAAAATAACAACAAAATATAAGAAAAATATGATTATCAAATGGTAGAAAAATGCTGTTGTTGAAAAAGTAGATCAAACGTGCTTTTAACTAAAGATGGTCTTTTAGAATGCAGTGATAATAATTGAATTGTGATGATATTCATGATGCTTATGAACAAGGCTTAAAATAAAATAACCGAAGAAGCAGATAAAAAATGAAAATGGTAAATACATATTAAGTGGACAGATTAGGAAATATAATGTTCATATAAAGTGTCAGTAGAAATTGTAAAATGATGTGGAAGCTTTTTGGTTGTTTTAGATATTTTACTTTTATTGATGAAAGGAAAAACAGTATTAGATTTTATAGTTTAATAAAGAAGGACTTGGATAAAGACAATTATAAAAGTATATATTATTGGGCTATTAAAAATAGGAACATTTCTAAAGAGCCAGATGCACACAAGGCCTTCTGACTCTCAATGAAAGTTTATATTGTTAGCATTAGGAAATGAATATGTAAGTACTTAAGCTTGCCTATCTACATACAAGGTACATTAGAATCATCAAAAAAGGCAAAGCAGAGCCTTCCCAGGTGGTCTAGTGGTTAAGAATCCACCTGCCAAAGCAGGGCACATGATCCTTGTTCCTGGAAGATTCCACATGCCTCGGACAGTAGCACAACTATTAAGCAAACCCAAAATGCTGTAACAAGAGACACCACTGCAAGGATAAGCCCACTCATGGCAACAAAAAGTAACCTCCACTCGCAGAGCCTAGAGAAAGCTGGCATGTAGTGATAAAGACCCAGTGCAGCCAAAAATAAAATAAATTAAATAAACAAATAAAATAAAAAAGAGGTAAACAGCTGATGTCCTAAGGAGTTTGGATTTATTAGATTGATATAAGGGCTGGAAAGGGCTTCCCTGATAGCTCAGTTGGTAAAGAATCCTCCTGCAATACGGGAGACCCCGGTTTGATTCCTGGATCGGAAAAATCTGCTGGAGAAGGGATAGGCTACCCATTCCAGTGTTCTTGGTCTTCCCTTGTGGCTCAGGTGATAAAGAATCCACCTGCAATGCCGGAGACCTGGGATCGATCTCTGGGTTGGGAAAATCCCCTGGAGAAGGGAAAGGCTATTCATTCCAGTATTCTGGCCTGGAGAATTCCGTGGACTGTATAGTTCATGGGGTCCCAAAGGGTTGGACACGACTGAGTGACTTTAACTTTCAAGGCCTGGAAGTCTTCATCTCAAACAAATCTCTCCAGATAATTTTGAAATTATCCCAGATTTAGGAGGTATTGCCAGATGTTAAAACTATCAACAGTATTAAGACAAATAAGTATTAAGCTTCAATTATGTTGAAGAAATTATTCTAGGCTCTTGAAGAATATAACAGTTATCACTTTACAGATTCTATTTTCAAAGAACTTAATCTATTACAAGAAAGTTGCCATAAAATTTCCATAAGAAAGGTACAGATCTCAAGCTTCATTAGCTAAATTAAACAGCATAATTTTTTTTCTTCTGAAGGCAAAAGATTAATAAACAGAAGCTTTCTGAACAGGATCTTGAAAAACTGCTGTCTTCATAGAATTGATGGGGAGAAAGCCATTTCAGACAGGAGTAATGTGGGCATCATGAACAAAATATCATTGAGGATAGATTTAGGGTAGATGTGGGGAAAGAGGAATTATCTAATTTAGATAAACTAAACTAAAAATTGCTCAGTTGTGTCCTACTTTTTGTGACCCCATGGACTATAACCCACCAAGCTCCTCTGTACATGGAATTCTCCAGGCAAGAATACTGGAGTGGGTGGTCATTCCCTTCTTCAGGGGTCTTCCCAACCCAGGGATCGAATCTGGGTGCCCTGCATTGCAGGCAGATTCTTTACTATCTGAGCCACCAAGGAAGCCGAGTTTAGATAAAATTGATGGCCAAATATTCATTCATTCAATAAGTATTTACAGAGAGTAAATCTGCTGAAAATGAGTCTTAGAGTAGTTGCAGTATGGGTGGACAACTTTGAATAGATTCAAATAATACTCAATGAACTTAAAAATTCTTTAGTTGTAGGTAAAAACTCCATGATTCACAGGATATGGGCAAGATGTGAGTGAGGGAGAGGAGTAAAAGGTCAGTTGAACATTCTAGTGTGAGCTACTGCTTGTGTTATAATACATCAATGGGCTTTGTGTGTTTCCTATTTACATGCACTGAACTTGCCCCTTTGGTATTTGGTCTCACTTAAATTTTGTGAGACCACAACAACATGGGTACCATAGTCCCTCTGTTGATACAAGCTCTATAGACCTTTGGGTTGACAGTCACATAACAATGGAGGAAGAAGGTGCTTTTTCCATCCTCCTTTACCTTGATAGGACCATGTTCATTTGATTTTCCTCCTGTTAGAGAAACCAAGTACCATACAATACACTGATTAATATTCTACTGCTGACAGTGCAAAATTCCAATTCCAATTCATATTCAAAATAAGAGTGTTTTAAAGTTATAGTAGCTTTAGGTAAGATACTGAATTTAATCAACAGTTTTCTCATTTGATTTCTACTTGGTGTTTTTTTTCCAGTGGTCATGTATGGATGTGAAAGCTGGACTGTGAGGAAAGCTGAGCACCAAAGAATTGATGCTTTTGAACTGTGGTATTGGAGAAGACTCTTGAGAGTCCCTTGGACTGCAAGGAGATCCAACCAGTCCATTCTAAAGGAGATCAGCCCTGGTATTCTTTGGAAGGACTGATGCTAAAGCTGAAACTCCAGTACTTTGGGCACCTCATGCAAAGAGTTGACTCCTTGGAAAAGACTGTGATGCTGGGAGGGATTGGGGGCAGGAGGAGAAGGGGATGACAGAGGATGAGATGGCTGGATGGCATCACTGACTTGATGAATGTGAGTCTGAGTGAACCCTGGGAGTTGGTGATGGACAGATAGGCCTGGCGTGCGGCAATTCATGGGGTCGCAAAGAGTCGGACATGACTGAGCGACTGAACTGAACTGAACTGAACTAGTTTTGTTTAGCATTGAGCTTGAAATTGAAAGTGAAATTCGCTCAGTTTTGTCCGACTCTTTGCGACCCCATGGACTATATACAGTCTATGGAATTTTCCAGGCTAGAATATTAGAGTGAAGTGCCTTTCCCTGCTCCAGGGGCTCTTCCCATCTCACAGATCGAACCCAGGTCCCCTGCATTGCTGGCGGATTCTTTACCATCTGACCCACCAGGGGAACCTAAGACCCCATTAACGTTTTTTATTCTTCTCAATTTAGTTACGTCCTAATGGACAAAGTTATTTACTTTGAAATAATATCCTCCTAAGCTACTTGTTATAAAGAGTTATTAAAATAGAGCTTCCTTATAAGGTATAAATCAAATGTTTTCTCTTAATTTTCACTCAAGGTAAGTGTGCATTCAAGAAGAGCTCATGTTCCATGTTAAAATTTTAATTGTCTGAAGTATGTTTTTCATAGAAAAATAACAAAAATTGGGGAACAGAGTAAAATCAACAAGTTAAAGATTATTATGAATAATGATAATTATTATTATGAACATGATGTTCTGTGATACATTCTGTTTTGTTTTTTAATATAGCTTAAGGCCTTATGCATTTTGTAAAAGGATTTGATTAGAATTCCATAAGTAAAAGGAAACTTAGAGGAATAGCCATTTCAAACTTTGATGATAAATACACTGTAACTTAAGCAGTACAGCCACAGGATGAGTATATTTGTAATTACAGTAATGCTAACCAGAATATCATGCCAAACTGTGGTTTTATAGCACAGAGTTCAGTGCTGCTCATATTTGCCCCCAAATTTAATTAACATACACTTTTAGTTGAAGAAGTAAAGTCTTATTAGAGTCTAGTCCAAGCCTGTAGTTATCAATTATAAAATGGAAAGCATTTAAATTTCATTGTTTAATGGCCCTGGGACCTGGAGAGTTTTGTAAGTAAGCCACGTTCTATCCTTCCCCACACCTTCCATTAGCCCTGAGTTCAACTAAATTCAATAGTGATTAGAGACATGGTTGAGAACCTTAGGATGTTTGAATAATAAAAGAGAAGAATTAGAACAATTTAGAGACACTATGAATATGAAGGTCAGATATGTAAACAGCCTTGAGTTTTCAGTAGTAATATGGTCGCATTTTTTTAAATCAAAATCACAGAGAACAAACTGTTACCATTTATTTTAGTATTTCTGTTCAATTCCACTGTAATAGATTAGATGAGTATCTTATCTGTGGTAAAGTGAATCTATATCTATTCAGACTTCTGAGAAAATTGAAACATAATTTTATATAGATACATATATGGGTAAATACTAGATAGACACCAAAATATTCCCATCAGTATTCAGAGGCTGAACTGAGAACATCTTCAGAACTTTGCTCCTGTTTCTTGGTATCCAGAACTGAGAGGAGAGTAAAACCATTGGAAAACATGCTGCAGGCTAGATGAGGTCTCAGACCTGTAATTAAAATTCTAGTTAATTAATATAAGAATAAAAGGCATATTACCAATAACAAAATGGAATGATTTTTCATTATTGAACAAAGGAATAGAAAATGAAATCTAAAGTACAATCAACAAATAGTCCAGTTCAGTTTAGTTCAGTCACTCAGTCGTGTTCGACTCATTGCAATCCCATGAATCGCAGCACGCCAGGCCTCCCTGTCCATCACCAACTCCCGGAGTTCGCTCACTCATGTCCATCGAGTCAGGGATGCCATCCAGCCATCTCATCCTTTGTCGTCCCCTTCTCCTCCTGCCCCCAATCCCTCCCAGCATCAGAGTCTTTTCCAGTGAGTCAACTCTTCGCATGAGGTGGCCAAAGTACTGGAGTTTCAGCTTTAGCATCGGTCCTTCCAAAGAAATCCCAGGGCTGATCTCCTTCAGGATGGACTGCTTGGATGTCCTTGCAGTCCAAGGGACTCTAAAGACTCATCTCCAACACCACAATTAAAAAGCATCAATTCTTCAGCGCTCAGCCTTCTTCCCAGTCCAACTCTCACATCCATACATGACTACTGGAAAAACCATAGCCTTGACTAGACAGACCTTAGTCAGCAAAGTGATGTCTCTGCTTTTGAATATGCTATCTAGGTTGATCATAACTTTTCTTCCAAGGAGTAAGGGTCTTTTAATTTCATGGCTGCAGTCACCATCTGCAGTGATTTTGGAGCCCCCAAAAATAAAGTCTGACAGTGTTTCCACTGTTTCCCCATCTATTTCCCATGAAGTGATGGGACCGGATGCCATGATCTTTGTTTTCTGAATGTTGAGCTTTAAGCCAACTTTTTCACTCTCCTCTTTCACTTTCATCAAGAGGCTTTTTAGTTCCTCTTCACTTTCTGCCGTAAGGGTGGTGTCATCTGCATATCTGAGGTTATTGATATTTCTCCTGGCAATCTTGATTCCAGCTTGTGTTTCTTCCAGTCCAGCATTTCTCATGATGTACTCTGCATATAAGTTAAATAAGCAGGGTGACAATATACAGCCTTGACGTACTCCTTCTCCTATTTGGAATCAGTCTGTTGTTCCATGTCAAGTTCTAACTGTTGCTTCCTGACCTGCATACAGGCTTCTCAAGAGGCAGGTCAGGTGGTCTGGTATTCACATCTCTTTCAGAATTTTCCACAGTTTCTTGTGATCCACATAGTCAAAGGCTTTGGCATAGTCAATAAAGCAGAAATAGATGTTTTCCTGGAACTCTCTTGCTTTTTCCATGATCCAGAGGATGTTGGCAATTTGATCTCTGGTTCCTCTGCCTTTTCTAAAACCAGCTTGAACATCAGGAAGTTCATGGTTCACATATTGGTGAAGCCTGGCTTGGAGAATTTTGAGCATTAATTTTCTAGCATGTGAGATCAGTGCAACTGTGCAGTAGTTTGAGCATTCTTTGGCATTGCCTTTCTTTGGGATTGAAATGAAAACTGAGCCTTTCCAGTTCTGTGGCCACTGCTGAGTTTTCCAAATTTGTTGGCATATTGAGTGCAGCACTTTCACAGCATCATATTTCAGGATTTGAAATAGCTCTAATGGAATGCCATTACCTCCACTAGCTTTGTTTGTAGTGATGCTTTCTAAGGCCCACTTGACTTCACACTCCAAGATGTCTGGCTCTAGATGAGTGATCACACCATTGTGATTATCTGGGTTGTGAAGATCTTTTTTGTATAGTTCTTCTGTGTATTCTTGCCACCTCTTCTTAATATCTTCTGCTTTTGTCAGGTCCAGACCATTTCTGTCGTTTATCAAGCCCATCTTTGCATGAAATGTTCCCTTGGTATCTTAAATTTCTTGAAGAAATCTCTAGTTTCCCATTCTGTTCTTTCCTCTATTACTTTGCATTGATGGCTGAAGCAGGCTTTCTTATGTCTTCTTGCTATTCTTTGGAACTCTGCATTCAGATGCTTATATCTCTCCTTTTCTCCTTTGCTTTTCAGTTCTCTTCTTTTCACAGCTATTTGTAAGGCTTCCCCAGACAGCCATTTTGCTTTTTTGCATTTCTTTTCCATGGGGATGGTCTTGATCCCTGTCCCCTGTACAATGTCATGAACCTCATTCTAAAGTTTATAAGGCACTCTATCTATCAGATCTAGGCCCTTAAATCTATTTCTCACTTCCACTGTATAATCATAAGGTATTTGATTTAGGTCATACATGAATGGTCTAGCAGTTTTCCGTAATTTCTTCAATTTGAGTCTGAATTTAGCAATAAGGAGTTCATGATCTAAGCCACAGGCAGCTCCTGGTCTTGTTTTTGCTGACTGTATAGAGCTTCTCCATCTTTGTTTGCAAATAATATAATCAACTTTCGGTGTTGACCACCTGGTGATGTCCATGTGTAGAGTCTTCTCTTGTGTTGTTGGAATAGGGTGTTTGCTATGACCAATGCATTTTCTTGGCAAAACTCTATTAGTCTTTGCCTTGCTTCATTCCACATTCCAAGGCCAAATTTGCCTGTTACTCCAGGTGTTTCTTGACTTCCTACTTTTGCATTCCAGTCCCCTATAATGAAAAGGACATCTTTTTAGGTGTTTCTTCTAAAAGATCTTGTAGGTCTTCATAGAACTGTTCAACTTCAGCTTCTTCAGCATTACTGGTTGGGGCTTAGACTTGGATTACTGTGATATTGAATGGTTTGCCTTGGAGATGAACAGAGAACATTCTGTCAAAAAAACCCACCGAATAGTTAACAATGTGGATAACACTGATTCATACACACAGGCCATTTGTAGCTTGGTGTTGAGCCCTCATGAACTATTAATACTTCTAAGTTAATACTCTTCAAAGCTTTTTCACTGGAATGTTGAGCACTAAAAAATCACTACTTTTGAATTGTGGTGCTGGAGATAACTCTTGGGAGGAGAAGGGGGTGACAGAGGATGAGATGGTTGGATGGCATCATCGACTCAGTGGATGCAAGTGTGAGCAAACTCTGGGAGACAGTGAAGGATGGAGAAGCCTGGGGTGCTGTGGTCCATGGAATTCAGAGTTGGACATGACTCAGAGTCTGAACAACATCAATAGTTGATTTTGAATTATGCATGGTCATCCAATTTGCCTTGGCCAATGAAATGTTGAGTTGAAGGTCATGAGTCACTTCCATGCTGAAGTTTTAAACTTGTGCATTATTTGCTTCAGCAACTTCTTTCTTCTTGAAAAACCATGGAAGTACCTGTTGATATTGAAGCCTTTATCTAAATCTTTGAATAAATACAATGAATAGAGCCCTCTTGGGGTTTCCCTGGTGGCTCAGTGGTAAAAAAATTGCCCTGCCAATGCAGAAGATCAGGGTTCAATCCTTGGGTCGGGAAAACCTGCTGGAGAAGGGAATAGCTACCCACTCCAGTATTCTTCACTGGGAAATTCCATGGGCTGAGGAGCCTGGCAGGCTACAGTCCATGGGTCGCAAAAGAGTCAGGCACAACTTCGCATCTTAACAACAACAAAGAGCCTTCATTAACCATGAAGCACTGAGCCACTGAAAATTTAGGATTTTTACTGGAGCATAACGTAGCCTTTCCTGACTGACTTTATGTTTAGAACTTGACAATTTTACTCTCAATTTGACTATTTCATTAGCAAAAGCTTGTGAATGACCCTGCAAGATGATTTTCAAAACCTAGAGCCTTTTATACAGAGTGAAGTCAGAAAGAGAAAAAAGAAATATTGGCTATTAGCACATATATATGGAATCTAGAAAAATAGTACTGATGAACTTATTTGCAAGGAAAGCATAGAGATGCAGACATAGATAATGGACTTGTGGACACAATGGAGGATGAAGATAGGACAGATTGAGAAAGCATCCATATACATATACTATCACATCTGAAATAGCTAGTGGGAAGCTGCTATATGACACAGGGAACCCATCCTGGCATTCTGTGATGATTTACAGGTGTGGCATGGGATGGGGGAAGGAGGCTTAAGAAGGAAAGGATATATGTGTAATTATTTTAATTATTGCTGATTCATGTTGTTGTAAGGCAGAAACCAACACAAGCTTGGAAAGCGAGATCATTTTAATTTTTGTGGAAAATTAGAGAAAGCTTGGGTTTTGTTATCCCTGACTCGTTTCTTTGTCTTTTTCTGTCTTTAGTTCAGTTCAGTTGCTCAGTTGTGTCTGACTCTTTGTGACCCCATGGACTGCAACAAGCCAGGCTTCCCTGTCCATCACCAACTCCTGGAGCTCACTCAAACTCATGTCCATTGAGTCGGTGATACCATCCAATCATCTCATCCTCTGTCGTCCCCTTCTTCTCCTGCCTTCAATCTTTCCCAGCATCAGGGTCTTTTCAAATGAGTCAGTTCTTTGCATCAGGTAGCCAGAGTAATGGAGTTTCAGCTTCAACCTTATTTCTATCAATACTTCTTTCTGTCATGATTTTCACATGCCACGTGAAGACAATCACAAATTCAATACCTAAGACTAATGACAATAACTTATACTTTCTTTCAAACTGAAGCCAGTAGTATCACTTTTCTCCAGAGTCCATGCATTTCAAATGTATATGTGATGGTAGGAAGATCATTTGTATGCTCTGAAGAAAAATTCAGATATAAGATGGGAGCAAGATTTTAAAGAAGAGAGAATGATTTCTAACACCTCTCAAATAATACTCAGTGGGGGCTACTTTTCAGGCAACAGATGAAAGCAGCTTAGCTTTGAGGTTTAGACAATGCAAAAGAGGGAATCATCTACCCCTACCTGCATAAATATTTTTATTTGTATTCAATAGTATTTTGTTTTGTTTTTTTTTGATCTGAAACAAATAGACTGCCAGATATTTCTCCAGAAAAGATAGGTTTATTTTGAACTAAGAGAATTGCAATCTGGTTCTGCAATTATGACAAGGTGCATGCAAGTCCCCATTTGACAAGGGAAGGAGAAGATTTTTATAGAGAGGTAAAGGAAGTTGGGAAAGCCATAGTAAACAGTCTATGGCTTTTCATTGACTAAATCATTGCCAGGAAGAAGAGAAGTCAGTCTTCTTCCTGTTGGCCTCTGCTAAGCTTATAGTGCATAAAAGCTTCCCTTTATGGTCTCCCAACTCAATTTAATTGAGATTTCTATTAATTTTTTACATTTCCCCTTTTGATCAAGATTGTTCTCTAAAAGCATTTTATAGTAGTGGATGAGTACTGAGAGTGCAGCTCCAATATCAGGACTAGAACAGATTCATTGGCAATCTGCAGAAATATTCTTCAAGTTGACTAAGCGGGAGGCTTGGGAAGAACACCTGTAGTTCCTTGGAGATCATCATTGAGAACTAGGAGGATGTTGGAAATCCCAGTTAGAGGGTTGAAGGTACCTAAACAGCTTATATTTATAATAATCTCTTTTCCAATGTCCTGGCTCTCTGCAATAATAGCAGAAGCTAGAGGGGCTTTGGTTCTATGTAGGATCCTTCACTTGCTGGAGTTAAGGACTAAGAATTTTGCCAGTCCTCTTTTTTGGTGAGAGAGAGAGAGATAGTTTGCCAGGTTAAATCTGGGGTGAACTTATCTTCTCATTTCATCCTATTCCTTTTAACTAGAAAAGAAAGATCTCATTTCAGCTGATTAATCAACACAGAGTTAAAAACTACAGCTGGGTCAACATCTGAAGTAAGATCATAGTTTCCTTAAAAATAATTTGAGGTTGACTATGATAATTATGGGGCTTCCCTGGTGATGCTTATGTTAAAGAACCTGCCTGCCAGTGCAGGAGACACTAGAGGCATGAGTTTGACCCCTGGGTCAGGAAGATCCCTTGGAGGAAGGCATGGCAGCCCACTCCAGTATGCTTGGCTGGAGAATCCCATGGAGAGAGGAGTCTGGCTGGCTATGGTCCATAGTGTTGCAAAGAGTGGACATGACTGAAGCGACCTTAGCACACACATTTTAATCATAAGTGAGTTGATCAGATGTTTGTATGTAAGCTTAAATGTTATTCTAGTGAAAAGATTTTGTAAAAGCCCTAAGAACTATTCAGTGAAGTCACCCAGTGCTTACTTGAGGTGGATCATATGGTATGTTAGCAGGTTGATCTCCTGGTTGTAATTCTAGATACTATTTAGGATTTTTGCAATTAGTAACTTTCATCCACTAGAGTCTAGTCTTCACCAATAAGCATATGAATTAGCTGTTATGTCAGATAACCCAGTTTGATAAACTTTATGACTATATCAAATTGTTAAGCAAATCTTGGTTCTTCAGTTACCTTGGGAAAATATATGATTATGACTGGCAGATCGTATTTAGTCCAAAAAAAAAAAAAAAGAAATTAAGAGGTTAGCTTCTGAATCTTTAGAAGGTTTAATTTTAAAGGGACAGGTTTTGACAAGTTCAGAGGAAACAGTAGTGGAGGGTTCTTTTCAGAGAAAAGAAGTTGGCAAGAGAATTAGCATGAAGGTATTGAGGATATACAGGGCTTCCCTGGTAGTTCAGCTGTTAAAGAACCCACCTGCAATGCAGGAGACCCAGGTTCGATCCTTGGGTTGAGAAGATCCCCTGGAAGAGGGCATGGTAACCCACTCTAGTATTCTTGCCTGAAGAATCCACATGGACAGAGGAGCCTGGTGGGCTGTAGTCCGTGGGGTCTCAAAGAGTCAGACAGGACTGAATGACTGAGCAGGGCACACTGAGGATATAAAGGAGGGATAGGCAGTGTAAGGGAGAAAGAGGAAGACAGCACTGGATGTGGAGCCTGAACAAAGAAGCCCTGGAAGAAGAGCCTGAGGCTTCAGGAGCCATTTTATCCTTCTTTGAACTGCTTGCTTTGCCTGAGGTAATCTCAAAATCTTATTTTGCAGACAGGCATTTGTAGACTCCTGGAGAAGGCAATGGCACCCCACTCCAGTACTCTTGTCTGAAAAATCCCTGGAAGGCTGCAGTCCATGGGGTAGCTGAGGGTCAGACTGAGCGACTTCACTTTCACTTTTCACTTTCATGCATTGGAGAAGGAAATTGCAATCCACTCCACCGTTCTTGCCTGGAGAATCCCAGGGATAGGGGAGCCTGGTGGGCTGCTCTCTATGGGGTCACACAGAGTTGGAGACGACTGAAGTGACTTAGCAGTAGCAGCATTTGTAGATTCCAGATAATGTTGGGAAGCATAAAAATACCAATCAAAATAAAACTTCCAGTAAAGTCTGGAAAATTTTGAGCTATTGTAATCCAGTTTGGTTTTAATAAAATTAATTTTGATTTCAAAAAATTCCCCACGATGGCCATTAATATTCTAAATTAACTTCAGTCAAGTCAGTCCCAATAGTTAGAAATGTACATGAGGAAGGACCATAGTTTTCAAATATAAAATCAACTGAAGTCCCTGCAGGTAGGACACTCTCATAATATTTAGATGACTTGCACCTTGCTTCTCAGAGTTTTTTCTATAGAGTAAGAAAACAATTTTCTGACAGCTTAAAAAGCTTACAGTATAAAAAGTTCCTTTTCAAGTAGTATACAAGCCCGAATACCAACCAATTCTAAGAAAACAGCTTGATCCCAGAGGAACCAGGGAGAGGGCTTTTTCAGCCAGGTTTAAAAGAATATCCCCTCCTGAAGGAAAAGGCTGATGTCTGAAAAAGTGTGCCATTTCAGAGAAGCAGTTCCTATTCCTGAAGAAATGAGCCAAAGGCATTTTCAGGCAGCTTTGGTTGAAATAGTCTGATCAAAAAATTAGGCTGAAGTGCCAAACAAATACTTGCACACAAAACAAGATCTTAACCAGAAAGAAAAAAAACTTTAAAACAGATCTCAAATAAAATGTGGAGAGCTTCAATTGCAAAGATAGCATAGGCTTAGATCCAGGAGAAAGGTGTACCTCCAACCTCCAGGATCTGCAAGAAAGCAGTGTGTGGCATCGGGCACATACTGTACCTATTTGCTCAGCAGCCCTGGAAACATTAAGAGTCTTTGGTTCCCATACAGGGCTCTAAAATGTTGACCTGAAATAAATAGGCTGCTAGATATTTTTCCAGCAAAGATGGATTACTCAGGATTAGCAGAGAATTTCAGTTTGAGGTCTGGAACCATGGTCAATCATCTTCAAGTCTCTGCACAGCAAGGGAAGGAGAATGCCTTTATAGAAGGGAAAAGGAAGGTGGAAGGGCTATGGGAAACAAAGATTCCATAGCTTTTCATTGGCTGAGTCCTTGACAGGAAGGAAAGAGGAGTCTTTCTTCTTCCTCTTGGGCTCTGCTAGGAGGGCATGAGAAGTCCCCTTCTAATCTTACAGTTTTATTTCATTGTGGTTTATGCTTATTAATTTTTTACTGCTTCAACAGACTTTCTTAACATTTTAGAAAATCAAATTCTGGATGTTTTGCACAGTATGGGATCTCTGTGTGAGATTTATTATAACTCAACAGAATTGCCTTCTGGCTTCACGTGACTGAGCATTTGATTAAAATTACAGAAACCAAACTACCGGAAACTTCCTCTAGCTCCATATGGACCATCTGCTGAAGTAAGCCTTTAGAAGTCAGGCAGAATTAAAATGTCATGCTCTACGGAAAATATATACAAGAGAGAATTACGCAATGAACATAAAGGAGAGTGCTCACAAGGTGTGCGTGTTGGCTGAGTTGCTTCAGGCATGTTCGACTCTTTGCGGCCCTGTGGACGGTAACCCACAGGCTCCTCTCTTTGTCCATGGAATTCTAAAGCCAAGAATACAGGAGTGGGTTACCACGCCCTCCTCCAGGGGACCTTCCCAACCCAGGGATTGAACCTGCGTCTCTTATGTCCTGCATTGGCAGGCAGGTTCTTCCCACCACCTGTGAAGTCTGCTCATAAGGTGTGGGCTCATGTAAACCTGTTTGTTCCTGGCTCAAATATTGAGATTTCAGGAAACAGTAAAGGAGCAGGGAGTTGCGGATTTGTTTTCTGGTTTGGATTAACTTGATGTTGTGTAGAAATTGCTGTCTAGCTATAGTAAAGTGGAAGGTAATATGTCTTTAAAATAACTTAAAAATACACTACACAATTCAATTTTTAAATTTGTCTAAATGTTAAAATAGTAAATACATTTCAGAAATTCATATGAGTAAAAGATTATTATACTAAGAAAAACTTTGGTATATAAATTTTCAGAATTCATGAAAAAGCCATTATTTGAGTTAAGGTAACAAACTTTAAAGAGATATTGATGGATAGAAATACATAAAATATTTATTCTAATTTTTCAGAAAATCTGTAAACATATAACTGATAGTGATAATTGAGGTATAAATTAAATATTTTCAAAGAGATGAGTTACTATGTTACTTAACCAATTAAGCTAGAAATTTTTTTTTTAATTAAAAAAGTGATATATTAAACCTATAGAAATCATAAATTGTTGGTACTTTCCTATTTTGTAGAAAAACTTACCAATATAGTTTTGGACCAATACCAATTTTATATTTACTAACATCAGCTATAGTTGAATACACAATAGCTAATGTACGTGTGTGTGTGCGTGTGTGCGTGTGTGTGCACATGCTAAGTCGCTTCAGTCATGTCTGACTCTGTGTGACCCTAAGGACTGTAGATTGCCAGGCTCCTCTGTCCACGGGATTCTCCCAGCAAGAATACTGGAGTGGGTTGTCATGCCCTCCTCCAGGGGTCAAGCTAATAATTACTGATCATGTCTTTCTCAAAGTTAATAATTCCCATTAATATAATCAAGTTTGATGTTAGAAGTGATGCTATTGGTCATTTCTCAAAATAACCATGAATATTACATTTTAAATATTCAAAATTATTTAAATCATAGATTTTGCAATTGCTTGATTAATATTTTGCTAGTAAAATATTTCTGTTTTTCGCTTTGTGTATTCGATATAACACACTGCATAGAATCAAAATTCCAGTGCTTGATACTTGGCAGAGGAATAAAAAAGCTGAACTTGTAATTCCTGGGGGTTATATATCAAAGAGTTATGAAAAGAAAAAAATCTGAAAAATTATGCTTTATGTCATGCTGTAGTTGTATCATTTGATGAAATTCACATGGTTCATTAATTTCAGCAAGAGCTACAACATGAACAAAGATTTAAGAGGTAAAAGAGACTTACTGGTCAATAGAAATATGTTTTCATAAAAGGCAACATCAACATTCACACATATTCATACAAAAATTCATGGTTGGCTTACAGGAATTCTCAGTGATTCATTCAAAGATTAGAACCAACCTGTGGGAGAGGACAGGTGCCTCGCCTGCTGCTGCTAGGAAACCACGGTATTTGAGTGACTAAATGAAACTTAGTTACCCCTTTTAATCCTTAAGGATTAAGCTCGAGGATGTGGATGCTATTGCTAAGGATGAACTTGCAGGTAATATTTTGACTGGAAAATCCCATGGACAGAGGAGCCTGGCGGGCTGCAGTCCAGGGAGGCCACAAAGAGTCAGACATGACTTAGTGACTGAGTATAAACACAGAGTAAGAACTATAGAAAGTTAAGCCTATCCATATAAGCTAATTTAAGACAAAAACCAAAGAGTCAGTGACAGAGAGACGTTGAGCCACTGTGCAGCCCATGTAGCAATGTGACCGTAGCTTTCCAGGTATGTGGAATTCAGAATCAAAGCTAAATAGAAGCTCACCTCACCAGCTTTCCAGAAGCTTGTAGAATAAAGATAAGGAAAAGCATAATAAAATCACAAAATACGGTGTATCAGTTTGTGTTTTGACTTCTCATTAATGTTGAAAGATGCAACTTTATTTGGATAGAACATATTGTCTATAAAGTAATTTGTATGGTTATTAGGAATTAGATATAATTAGCAATTGTCATCAAAATATATCCCAAATTAGATCCATCAGTTTGAATTAAATTTCACTAAGAATTTATAATTGTATGTTATAAAGTGTTACTCCATTTCCATAAAATGGAAAGCAGATAAGATCTGGAAGATTTGAAGCACTCATTAACTTTTGACTTGGTTGATTATATAAGTTAATGAACCTAGAAATTTATATGATGTTGGAGAAGGTTCTAAAATGAATTGTTGTAGACTTACTCCAAGTGAATGATCACATTTTAACAAGCAATTAGTTCATAGATATAAACCAAACAAAATAAAACATCAAAGTTGACAACTTTGTCATTTACCTAAGCTATTTATCAGCACTGGACTTATATATATATAAGTCTATATATATATATATACGTGTGTGTGTGTGTGTGTGTGTTTTGGTTGTGTGTGTGTGTGTTTTGGTTGACTTGTGTGGCATGCAGGGATCAAATCTGCCCCTGCAGTGGAAGCATGGAGTCCTAACCACTGGACTGCTGATGAATTCCCTAGATTTATATTTTTAATTTGACAATTCTGCTAATTACTTTAGTGCAAAAATAACTCACTGCCATCAATTTTATAAGAAAGAAAATCAATTATAAAAATGTATTCTTATATGAAATTTATATGGTTGCAATCATATCTTCTTTCCTCAACTCAAGATTTTGGGAGAACATACCGCTCAATCTAAATCACTGGATTAGGACTGTATTTAAAAAATTGTGCAAATTTTCCTTATCACTTATACAATGACTACACGAATATGCACCTAGCTAAGTTTTATTTGGAGTTGAAAAAAGACGCAAAAATATATAAGCTGGGGGATCCCTATAGTTTTAGATACTGCCTGATCATGTAGTACCAACGAGTCTGCATATAAGACATGTTCAGTTCAGTTCAGTCGCTCAGTCGTGTCCCACTCTTTGTGACCCCATGAATCGCAGCACGCCAGGCCTCCCTGTCCATCACCAACTCCTGGAGTTCACTCAGACTCACGTCCATCGAGTCAGTGATGCCATCCAGCCATCTCATCCTCTGTCGTCCCCTTCTCCTCCTGCCCCCAATCCCTCCCAGCATTAAAGTCTTTTCCAGTGAGTCAGCTCTTTGCATGAGGTGGCCAAAGTACTGGAGTTTCAGCTTTAGCATCATTCCTTCCAAAGAAATCCCAGGGCTGATCTCCTTCAGAATGGACTGGTTGGATCTCCTTGCAGTCCAAGGGACTCTCAAGAGTCTTCTCCAACACCACAGTTCAAAAGCATAAATTCTTCAGCACTCAGCCTTCTTCACAGTCCAGCTCTTACATCCATACATGACTACTGAAAAAACCATAGCCTTGATGTAAGCAAATGAAAACCAAGTTTGCACCTTTCTCCCATATAGCAACTTTGATTGGCTAGCAGCAAATTTGACTACATGATTTATTACATGTATTTATATGACTAGCACCAGTAGAAAGATTAGCATATTGGTGGTGCCAACTATTCAAGTATTTGGTTTTTGTGTGTGTGAGAAGGCAATGACACCCCACTCCAGTACTCTTGCCTGGAAAACCTCTGGACGGAGGAGCCTGGAAGGCTGCAGTCCATGGGGTCGCTGAGGGTCAGACACGACTGAGCGACTTCACTTTCACTTTTCACTTTCATGCATTGGAGAAGGAAATGGCAACCCACTCCAGTGTTCTTGCCTGGAGAATCTCAGGGACGGGGGAGCCTGGTGGGCTGCCGTCTATGGGGTTGCACAGAGTCGGACACGACTGAAGTGACTTAGCAGCAGCAACAGCTTAGTCACTCAGTTGTGTCAAACTCTTTGATACTACATGCACTGTAGCCTGCCAGGTTCCACTGTCAATGGGGATTCTCCAGGCAAGAATACTGGAGTGGGTTGCCGTGCACTCCTCCAGGAGTTCTTCCCGACCCAGGGACCGAACCCAGATCTCCTGCGTTGCAGGTGGGATTCTTTACCATTTGAGGCATCAGAGAAGCCCATTTGGTTTTGATGTATATATTTAAAAATTCTACAAAGTAACAACAAACTCTTTCTTCAACTGTTTTCTCACTTTACCCTAGTACTCTTGGGGCTGCCTCATCTAAAACCATATGAAGTCTGTGTTTCTGTGTTTTATAGTATACTTATTAACATAATATGGGGAACTAGATATTTTATTTCTTCTATAACATCTTGTTTGTTTTGATTTTATGTCAATTTGGTTTCAGTTCAGTTCAGTTGCTCAGTCATGTCTGATACCTTGTGACCCCGTAGACTGTAGCATGCCAGGTTTCCCTGTCCATCACCAACTCCCAGAGCTTGCTGAAACTCACATTCATTGAGTAGGTGATGCCATCCAACCATCTCATCCTCTGTCACACCCTTCTCCTCCTGACTTCAATCTTTCTCAGCATCAGGGTCTTTTCCGATGAGTCAGTTTTTCGCATCAAGTGGCCAAAGTATTGGAGCTTCAACTACAGCATCAGTCCTTCCAGTGAATAGTCAGGGCTGATTTCCTTTAGGATTGATTGGCTGGATCTCATTGCTGCCTAAGGGACTCTCAAGAGTCTTCTCCAACACCACAGTTCAAAAAGATCAATTCTTTGGCACCCAGCTTTCTTTATGGTGCAACTCTCACATCCATACATGACTACTGGAAAAAACATAACTGAAACTATATAGCTCTTTATCAACAAAACAATGTCTCTAGCTTTTCTTCCAAGGAGCAAGTGTCTTTTAATTTCATGGCTGCAGTCACCATCTGCAGTGATTATGGAGCCCAAGAAAATAAAATCTGTCACTGTTTCCATTGTTTCCCATCTATTTGCCATGAAGTGATGGGACCAGATGCCATGATCTTCATTTTCTGAATGCTGAGTTTTAAGCCAACTTTTTTACTCTCCTTTTTCACTTTCATCAAGAGGCTCTTTAGTTCTTCTTTACTTTCTGACATAGGGTGGTGTCATCTGCATATCTGAGGTTATTGGTATTTCTCCCTCCAATCTTGATTCCAGTTTTGCTTCATCTGGCCCAGCGTTTCTCATGATGTACTCTGCATATAAGTTAAATAAGCAGGGTGACAATATATAGCCTTGACATACTCCTTTCCCAATTTGGAACCAGTCTGTTGTTCCCTGTCCAGTTTTAACTGTTGTTTCTTGACCTGCATACAGATTTCTTAGGAGGCAGGTCAGGTGGTCTGGTATTCCCACCTCTTGAAGAATTTTCCACAGTTTGTTGTGATCCACATAGTAAAAGGTTTTTGGATGTAGAAGTAGATGTTTTTCTGGAACTCTCTTGCTTTTGCTATGATCCAACAAATGCTGGCAATTTGATTCTTCTGTCTTTTCTAAATCCAACTTGAAAATCTGGAAATTCTCAGTTCATGTACTGTTGAAGCTTCGCTTAGAGAATTTTGAGCATTACTTTGCTAGGGTGTGAAATGAGTGTAATTGTGTGATGGTTTTAACATTCTTTGGCATTTGCCTTTCTTTGTGATTGGAATGAAAACTGACCTTTTCTAGTTCTGTGGCCACTGCTGAGTCTTCCAAATTTGCTGACATGTTGAGGGCAGCACTTTAACAGCATCATCTTTTAGGACTTGAAATAGCTCAGCTGGAGTTTCATCAACTACACAATCTGTTTTAAATCTCTTTTAAAAATAAAAGGCCATTCTGGGTTTCTTAATTTTTTTCTATCAAAATGGACGTTTCTCTTGTTTTTTAATCTCTTTTTCTTTTTGCTTTGATCTAATTCCCTCCCCTCCCCTCCTGTTTTTCCTCACATTTACTATGGTTTAATTCCTCTTTTTCATTTGCTTAGAGGGTAAAAAGTGCAGAGGGGTTTGTTTCTTTTCTAAACATTATGTAGTTTTGTCTTTTCTTTACCTAATTATCCATTTCTGTGGATATATCAAGCTTATATTTTGTTACAGACTATTCTGTATATTTTTTCTGCTGTAATACTATACTAGTTGCTTATTGCTATATAACAAATTTCCCTTAAAATTATCAGCTGAAACAATGATGACTGTGTATTGAAGGTGAAAGTGATAGTCTCTCAGTCTTGTCCAACTCTTTGTGACCCATGGATTTTAGCCTTTCAGGATCTTCTGTCCATGGAATTCTCTAGGCAAGAATACTGGATTGGGTAGCCATTCCCTTCTCCAAGGAATCTTCCTGATGCAGGGATCAAACCAGGTCTCTTGCATTGCAGGCAGGTTCTTTACCATCTGAGCCACCAGGGAATCTCACACCATTTCTGTAGATTAAGAATTTGGGAACAGTTTAGCTGGGTGCTTCTAATTGAGAATCTCTCATGAATTCCAGTCAAGATGTGAGTGGAGGCTTGACTGAGTCTGAAGGATTAACCTCTTTATAGTCTGGGTTCTCTAGAGAATAGAATCAAAAGACTGTAAAAGACTTATGAAGAATTGGTTCACATGATTATGGAGGCAGAAACACCCCATGATCTATCTGCAAGCTGGAAACCCAGTAAAGTCAAGGGTATAATTCGGACCCAGTCCCTAAATGCCTGGGAACTAGTAGGGGTCAAGAGTGTAAATCCCAGTAGAATGGCAGGGAAGATGCAATGTCCCAGCCTAAGTATTGAGGCAGATGCAAGGGACAAATGCCTCTTTTGTCTGCCGTTTTGTGAACCTCAACAGATTAAATGATGCCCACCCAGATTAGGGATGGGAATCTAATTTATTGAGGTCACCAATTTAAATGCTACTGTCATTCATAAACATCCACATAGACAGATTCAGAAAGAATGTTTTACCCACTCATATTTCTGGCAAATTATTTGTTGGTGGGAGGGCCTCAGTTCCTTGCAATGTGTTTTTCTCTAGAGGGTGGAATTCCTTATGATATGGCCACTCATTTCATTCAGGTAAGTGATCCAAGAGGGATCAATACAGAACTTGCAATGTCTTTTTGTGGCTTAGCCTCAGACATCACACTATTGGTTACCAGGTCATTTCATGTCAGTGTAGTAGGGATCACACCTGAAACCATGAACACAAAGAAGTCATAAAAAGCCATATTAAGGGCTAGTTACCGTAAATATTCCACACTGTATGATTTTTTCTTCTTTCTGATCCTTTGGAATTTCTCAAGGATAATTTTTATTCAACACTCACCTTCCTTTTCTTTCTAAATTTCATCTCCTTATAAAAGCAAATCCATGTTTGCATTTTAAGATTTTGCACTTGACTGAACATTCAGTGTTATCCTATAATTTGGACTGTTCAGTGCACAGCATTTTTATAGAAAATGTGCTTAAGTCATGTTTGCATAAAATCACCTTTTAACACAATTTTTGTAAATTTTTCCTGCTAGCATCATGTTGGACTATTCTAACAATACCAACGTGTTCTAATTGTTTCCTCCTGTAGCCACTCAGCTTATTTCTACCCGGCCACTAGTCTGTTATCATTACCATTGTCTATTCTGGAAGTATTCTTTCATAAAAAGTATCTCAGATTCAGCTTGGTTTTTTTTGGGCCAAAAATAAGGAATCAGTCTTACTCAAGAAGTTCTGTTTCCTTTTAGAAGAGAACAGCATGAAAGGTCAGCATATAGAACCCAGAAAAGCATGTTTGCTTCAAAGGACTCTTGCAGGTAGGCACTTAGTTGTTTGATGGTTATAGTTTCAGTTTTTTAAATTTTAGATTCTGTGATTATGTTAAAAAATGGATATAATTATCCTTCCACTTAAAAAATATAGTTTCTTACTTTATATAAACTCTAGAAAGACTACATATGGATTTGATTTCATGTGCAAGAAGTGGAAAGGTATGAGGCAAGACACTGAGAGAATGAAAATGAGAGATAACAACCGACGGGAAGATGAGTTGATAATTGCTGGTGTCTCATCTATAACTTGGAGAAGGCAATGGCACCCCACTCCAGTACTCTTGCCTGGAAAATCCCATGGATGGAGGAGCCTGGTAGGCTGCGGTCCATGGGGTCGCTAAGAGTCGGATACGACTGAGCGACTTCACTTTCCCTTTTCACTCTCCTGCATTGGAGAAGGAAATGGCAACCCACTCCAATATTCTTGCCTGGAGAATCTCAGGGACAGGGAAGCCTGATGGGCTGTCGTCTATGGGGTCACACAGAGTTGGACACGACTGAAGCGACTTAGTAGTAGTAGTAGCATCTGTAACTTAAAAAAAATTTAGACGAAAGTCATTTAACCATGTGTGTCTTGGGTAAGAGGAGTTTGGAATTCCATGCTGTCCTATTTGAAGCTATATGTTTTGGGGTACTCCTCCATTTTCTATCAAGATAGATATCCCAAGTTTCACGGATAGTTTCTGAGGACTTTCCCATCAACTGTGAGTTTTGGTGGCTGGGAGCCATAGCTTCGAACTGACTCCATCATGTGGAGTCCTTTGTGACCTTAAACAAGATATTTAAAGCCTCAGAACTTCAGTTTCCTGACCTGTGAAATAGGAATAATAATAGAAACCTCATGGTGTTTTAAATATAAATGAAACATAAAAGGCATTCAGTTAACATGGAAAGAATGATAGTATGTTGTATGTATTATATTTTGTAAGTGTTTTATGATCAAGCAATTAGCGTAGTGCCTGGGACCTAATACATATTGGTTTAATTCTAGCTTTTATTACTAATCCAATCTGACTTATTTTTTTTTTAAAGAAACTTTTTGATAGTCTGTTTTACCCCAAAAATATTCTTCCACCAACTAATGCTTTACGTTAAGGACATGAAGAACATCTCTGAATACACATTAGTAATGCTAGACAAAATTACTTGGTTGAGAAGGCAACATGACTAATTAAAAAAGAAACTAGTTTTTTAGCCTATTTATGAACTCTGTGATTTTGTTTAAATTATTAAACCTTTCTAAGACTCAGTTTGCTGGAAAAAAAAAGGATAGAAAAAACAGGATAATATTATTATTAGTATTGTAGTGTGGATTAAATGACTGCTGCTGCTGCTGCTGCTGCTAAGTCACTTCAGTCGTGTCCGACTCTGTGCGACCCCATAGATGGCAGCCCATCAGGCTCCACCGTCCCTGGGATTCTCCAGGCAAGAACACTGGAGTGGGTTGCCATTTCCTTCTCCAATGCATGAAAGTGAAAAGCAAAAGTGAAGTTGCTCAGTCGTGTCTGACTCTCAGCGACCCCATGGACTGCAGCCTACCAGGCTCCTCCATCCATGGGATTTTCCAGGCAAAAGTACTGGAGTGGGGTGCCATTGCCTTCTCCTATTAAATGACTAATTATTATTATTTTTTGAAGGAATGGCCATTTCCCTATATGATCACCTCTCCACCGTACTAAACTTAGCAGAAAATATAATCCCCTTCCCAAACTCTAAATGCTGAGAAATATATCTTCCTTTGCAGTGATCTGTTCAGTGACATGTGGTTTAAAATGAGATCGATTCTATTTTGGTTTTGTATTTTATTTTAAATGACAGCTAATTTACATATCTCAGACATTAGGTTTCATTACTATTCCTGGTGACTCAGATGATAAAGAATCCACTTGCAGTGTGGGAGACCTGGATTTGATCTCTGGGTTGGGAAGATCCCCTGGAGAAGGGCTTGGCAACCCACTCCTGTATTCTTGCCTGGAGAATCCCATGGACAGAGGAGCCTGGAAGGCTATAGTTCATGGGGTTGCAAAGAGTCAGACATGACAGAGGGATTAAGCACATGCCTTGTTAATCTGTAAAACAAGTAATATGTTACTACAGTTTAGGAATTAAGGGATTCAAATGATTATAGAACAAATATAAAGGGTGATTATCTTATGAAAAGATAATTGGAGACATTGTATTAATAAAGAGTTGGACACGACTGAGCAACTGAACTGAACTGAGCTGATTGACTGCCATTTATCATTTTGGTAAAGCCCACAGAAAGGCCACGTTTGGAATAACCCAAAGTAAAAAGTATATGACTTGCAAGGGGATTTAGTAGGGATTCACTCAATTTACAGACAATGGAACTAGACCAGGAATTCATGTCACGTCTGTAGTCTGGGGATAAATTTTGTAGAACAGTGTATCCGCAGTCTTGAGGAGATTTTTGGCTTTGCTGTTCTACCCATGTATGAGTAGATTCAAGCCCTTTTTCATTAAAAGGTTTGTGCAGAGTGGGCGGGGGTGGAGGTGTTAGAAAAAATGAGGGAAAACAGTATCAATAAGATGGATGTTTTATTAAAGAAAACCCCTTTTCTTCTTTTCAACAGCTATTTAACTTGATCAATTATTTCAGAGGTTACCTTTTACTAACATTAGGACTTAAAAAGAAAGAGAAAAAAGATTGCCTTATTTATTCTTAAAAAATTAATTGTTCACCACGTGTGATATGAGACTGAAGCTGAATTAATCCTGGAAGATGCTGACTACTGGGAGAACATCTGAGCATAAAAACAGCTTCTGCAATTTCACAATGGGGAATATTTTTCAAGCACTGGATTCTTACTGTCCTTATGTTTTGGCCTCAAGCTGATGATTAGCTATCAGAAGAAAACTATTTTTTTTTCTTGGAATGGTTTTGCATAGTTAAGAACATAATAGCTTCTATACTTCCCTCTAAGCATTAAACATTATTCACTGAAAGATACAGAATGTCAGGCAAGATACACCACTGATCTTTCTAAGTTAAATAGTTCTTTTATTTTGATGGTAATTATCCTTGGTTGGCCATTAGCATAGATGATGTACACAGGAGGGTTCCGGCCAACCACAGGGTTACATTAGCTTCTGTGCTTTTTCAGCTGAGGGAAGTAAGGAGTGAAAGGAGAAATATATGGATGTAACAGTCTAAAAACTTCCATGACCAGTAGTAAAGTATCTGAAATTTCATTAGAACTGCTTATGGGTGATATAAATAAAATAAAAGCTAGTAAATACATTAAAAAAAAAAAACTAAAAACTTGACTAAGTTGTGATAATGATAGCCCGTTGTAGCCCTAATAGCAAAATTTGGAAAGGATATAAGAAAAGAAAATGATACAGTTACATTCTTCATGAATAGAGATGCAAAAGTTCACAACAAAATATTATTAAATTAAATCTAGGAATAGAAATAGCATCATAGCTTAACAAGTGGGACTTAGTCAATGTAATTCATCATATTAACAAATTAGAAAAATCATATGGTCATATCAACAGATGTAAAAAATTTGTTGATGATATCTGAAACTTTCATGAAAAAACACTCAATAATATATGAATAGAAGGAAATTTTCTCAACTTGACATTTATAAAAACCAAACAATATTCTTTATGAATACTCTAACAACATCTATTCAGCACTGTATTGGAGGTCTTAGCCTAAAAGATGGGAAATAATAAAATAAAATGTATGACTATTGTGCAAGAAAAAGTAAACTTGCTTTTATTCACAGACAGTATGATTATGTGTATTGAAAATCAAAATATTAGACCTAACACTTGAACTCTGCAAGATTTCAGGACACAAGCCAAATATTAAAAATAATTTATATTTCATTTTACTAGCAATTAATAATTGAAAATATCTCATAATACTTACAATAGCAACAAAACCAAAATACTTAGAGACAAATCTAATGAAAACTGTAAGGCTTCTACCCCAAATCTATAAAACACTGAACAGAAAAATAAATGAAAATTTACATTTTAAAAAAAGTGATGATAGGAACAGAGGGAAAAATCTGTTAGAAGAAAAATTTTGGTTAAAATTGAAAAATATGTATTTGATTCAGCTCAGTTCAGTTCAGCTCAGTTCAGTCGCTCAGTCGTGTCTGACTCTTTGCAACCCCATGAATCGCAGCACACCAGGCCTCCCTGTCCATCACCAACTCCCGGAGTTCACTCAAACTCATGTCCATCAGTCAGTGATGCCATCCAGCCATCTCATCCTCTGTCGTCCCCTTCTCCTCCTGCCCCAAATCCTTCCCAGCATCAGAGTCTTTTCCAATGAGTCAACACTTCGCATGAGGTGGCCAAAGTACTGGAGTTTCAGCTTTAGCATCATTCCTTCCAAAGAAATCCCAGGGCTGATCTCCTTCAGAATGCACTGGTTGGATCTCCTTGCAGATGCCATGATCTTAGTTTTCTGAATGCTGAGTTTTAAGCCAACTTTTTCACTCTCCTCTTTCACATTCATCAAGAGGCTCTTTAGTTCTTCACTTTCTGCCATAAGGGTGGTGTTATTTGCATATCTGAGGTTATTGATATTTCTCCCAGAAATCTAGATTCCAACTTGTGTTTCATGCAGCCTGACTTTTTGAAGGATGTGCTCTGCATATAAGTTAAACAAGCAGGGTGACAAGACGCAGCCTTGATGTATTCATTTCCCAATTTTGAATCAGTCTGTTGTTCCATGTCTGGTTCTAACTGTTGCTTCTTGTCATGCATACAAATTTCTCAGGAGACAGGTAAGGTGGTCTGGTATTCCCATCTGTTGAAGAATTTTCCACAATTTGTTGTGATCCACACAGTCAAAGGCTTTTGCGTAGTCAATAAAGCAGAAGTGGATGTTTTTCAGAACTCTCTTGCTTTTTTTATGATCCAGTGGTTGTAGGCAATTTGATCTCTGGTTCCTCTGGCTTTTCTAAATCCAGCTTGAACATCTGAAAGTTCTCAATTAATGCACTTTTGAAGTCTGGCTTGGAGAATTTTGAACATTACTTTGCTGGTGTGTGAGATGAATGCAGTTGAGCAGTTGTTTGAACATTCTTTGCCATTGCCTTTCTTTGGGATTGGAATGAAACTGACCTTTTCCAGTCCTGTGGCCACTACTGAGTTTTCCAAATTTGCTGGCATCTTGAGTGCAGCACTTTCATAGCATCATCTTTTAGTATTTAAAGTAGCTCAGCCGGAATTCCATCACCTCCACTAGCTTTGTTTCTAATGATGTTTCCTAAAGCCTACTTGACTTCGCACTCCAGGATGGCTGGCTCTAGGTGAGTGATCACATCATCATGATTATCTGGGTCATGAAGATCTTTTTTGTGTGTAGTTCTGTGTATTCTTGGGATTCCCTGGTGGCTCAGATGGTAAAGCATCTGCCTGCAATGCGGGAGACCTGGGTTCCATCCCCGGGTTGGGAAGATCTCCTGGAGAAGGAACTGGCAGCCCACTCCAGTATTCTTGCCTAGAAAATTCTATGGATGGAGGAGCCTGGTGGGCTACAGTCCATGGGGTCGGGTCACAAAGAGTCGGAGACGACTGAGCGACTTCACTCACTCGCTCTGTGTATTCTTGCCACCACTTAATATTTTCTGCCTCTGTTAGGTCCATACCATTTCTGTCCTTTATTGTGCCCATCTTTGCATGAAATTTTCCCTCGGTATCTCTAATTTTATTGAAGAGATCTCTAGTCTTTCCTATTCTATTGTTTTCCTCTATTTCTTTGCATTGATCACTGAAGAAGGCTTTCTTATCTCTCCTTGCTATTCTTTGGGACTCTGCATTCAAATGGGGTTTTTCTTTTCTTTTCTCCTTTGCTTTACGCTTCTCTTCTTTTCTCAGCTATTTGTAAGACCTCTTCAGGCCTTATAAATTTTGCCCTTTTGCATTTCTTTTTCTTGGGGATGGTTTTGATCACTGTCTCCTGTACAATATTATGAACCTCCATCCATATTTCTTCAGGAATCCTAGAGAGTATCTCAATTCTCTTCCCCAATGGTGGCATCTGTTTCTCTTACAATGAGTTAATTCTAGTGTAGAACTAAAGATGCTACATGTCATTCTTATCCCTTAAATGCACCTGGGCAGGGTGGGCAGGGGAGAACTGGCACTGCTGACCCAGTTTGGGTTGAGGATTTGAGTGTGGGAAGAATTAACAAATGGAGAATAACTGCTATTGATCAGAAAGTTTCCACTTTAGTCCATTTTGCTTATTTTTTAATTTATCTGATGATTTGATGACCTATCTCTACTTCTTATAACCCCATTTTACTCTAGAGTGTCATTTAATAGCATTTCAAGACTTTTCCTACTCATTCCTTAATGGTTCTTTCAAATGTTATCTCTTCTTACGAATCCATCCCTACTCCCTAAGATTTGCCCTCCCCTCGTTTGTGCTTCTTTTATACAACATGTGCAACACCTTGTTCCAAATAGTTCAGAGTTCCTTCTCTTCCACCAGACTGTGAGCATTAGATTGGAAGGTATCAAGATGTCTGTGCTATTCTAGTGCCCAATGCAAGGAGATCCAACCAGTCAATCCTAAAGGAAATCAGTCTTGACTATTCACTGGAAGGACTGATATTGAAGCTCCAGTACTTTGGCTACCTGATGTGAAGAACTGACTCATTGGAAAAGACCCTGATGCTGGGAAAGATTGAAGTCAGGAGGAGAAGGGTGTTACAGAGGATGAAATTGTTGGATGGCATCACTGACTCAGTGGACATGAGTTTGAGCAAGCTCTGGGAATTGGTGATGGACAGGGAAGCCTGGTGTTCTGCAGTCCATGGGGTCACAAAGAGTTGGAGATGACTGAGAAACTGAACTGAACAGAACTGAACTGAATATATATTCTGGCAATTGTTCTAATATTATTAAATATTTTAAAATGAATGAATGAATAACTCATGTGAGCAGTTTTTCTGCTTTTCTAAAATAGGTGTTCAGCTGGTGATCATTCTCACACATGTGCTATAATTTTAGTTCTAAATAGAGCTCTAGTAACAGCTAGTATTTATTGGCTCAAGAAGAGTTAATCACCTTAAGGACATTACATTAAGTTCTCACAACAAGCCTATGAATTGGTGTTAATTAGTTCAATTTTATGGATGAGAAAAACTAAGACTAGAGAGGTGAAGTTCCCCATGATCTTTCAACAAATATGTAACAGGACATAAGAGATACAAAGATATCATTAAGGCAATTTAAGTTTTCCAGACTCTGACTTACATCTTACTGTAAGGACTTTTCTGCTTTTATCTGCTGGTATCGGTGTGGTAGCTTATCTCAAAGATGTTTACTATCACTAACTTCCCACTCCATAAGAAGTAGGGTCTAGTCCTCATTCTCTCACTAACTTTCCACTCCATGAGAATTGGGGTCTGCTGCTCATTCTCTTGAACCAGGGCTGACATGCCAGTTTTGACCAAGAAAGTGTAGTAAAATGGTGCAGCTTCAGTTATAGACTAGCCTTTGAGAAGACTAGTGGTTTCCACTCTTGCCTCTTGGAGTTCTGAACTGCCTTGTAAAAAATCTGGTCTGAAGAGAGAGGCTACACGGAAGATTAGGGAATCATCAGGCACGTGAGTGAAGAGATCATTGTGGATGAATATTCCATCTGAACCTTCTGATAATGCCAACTCCAGACTCCAAGGATCTAAAACTACATGAGAGATGGCCATGTGAGAATGCCCGGCTTAACCTGGTCAACCCAAAGAATCCTTAGAGATAATAAATTGTTATTTTGAGCCCCTCAATTTTGAGGTATTTTGTTACAGTCTTATGTAACAGAAGAAAATATGTATTCTCAAATTCAAGTTTAATTTAAAATTACAAATCATAGTGTCCTTTCCTTATTTTAAATTGTTGTATTTGTTAGTATTCTATAGCTATCATTGTCTATCTCAATTCTTTTTCTGTTTTTAATCTAAAATCAATGGCAGACCAAACTTCTGCAATGCACTGAATTTTATATTTCTGACCCAGCAAAAGAACATCTTGGGTGAAATTAATATAATGTTATACGACAGTTATACCTCTAAAAAGTTTTCCAAAGCATATCTGAGTCTGCACAGGATCTGAAGGAGGTGTGTCTCTTTGAACTGTTGTTGGGTGTGAGAAAGTTGCAGTGTTATCATTATTAAAGCCATTGAAAAAGTTAACATTAATTAATGTTAAATAACAGCACTAAATAGTATTGACTTGAGTTTTCCAGTTGGCATAGTGGTAAAGAATCCATCTGCCAATGCAGGAGATACAAGAGATGTGGGTTTGATCCCTGGGTTAGGAAAATCCCTGGAGGTAGAAATGGTGACCCACTACAGTATTCTCACATGGGAGATCCAATGAACGGTGGAGCCTGGGTGGCTACTGCCCAGTGAGTCACAAAGAATTGGCCACTACTGAGTGTGCACATGTACACACACACACACACACACACACACACACACACATACACAGTGCTAGTTTATGATTCATGACTGTTGTCCAGAGCAAAGATTACCTATTACACTTATTCATAAAGCTATATTTTCATTTATAATTTCAGTTAAGTCATTTGTTCACTTATCCTGCCTTATTAAGCATTATTTAAGAGATGATTTTCTTGGCTTCAGAGATGTGTGATATTTCCCCAGATATGGATTTCCTGCCTGTGGCCAGGTCTGGACTCTGTATACACTGCTAAGTGTTTTCCAACTATAAAATGTTACTCACTGGAGGTTATTTTATTTCTCAAGAAAGAGCTCTTCATAAAATTTTCTTGAAAATGAAGAGACACTAATTGAGTGTTTATTAGCTTGTGTGTGTGTGCTGTGTGCTTAGTCACGCCCAACTCCTTATGATCCCCCATGAACCTGCCTTCCAGGCTCCTCTGCCCTTATTCTTATAGAATATTCTTACAGAAAATTCTTATAGAATTTTCCAGGCAAGAATACTAGCGTGGGTTGCCAATTCTTACTTCAGGGGATTTTCCCAACTCAGGGACTGAACCCAGGTCTCCTGAATCTCCTGCTTGGGGGGTGGATTTTTTACCACTGAACCACTTGGAAAGCCCTTTATTAGCTCAAGTCATATGAAATTCCCTGTATTTGAACATTCCTTATGTACAAAAATGGATTTTTCATAATTGTACATTCCAGGTACTTTTAAATTCATGTCTAACAATATCCTTGTGAGGAGGTGTATATGCATATTTACTGAGTAGGAGAGTGGGACTAGAAGTTAGGTGACTGACACTGCAAGTAATTGCACTGGGATTTGGATCCAGGACTGCTTACAGAGTCTACTAACTCCTGCTCTGTCCCTAGAGGAATGGATTATTACTTGTTCTCTATTCACACGCATATGTTTATCTTTAGCTATCATAGATTTTTAACCATATTTAATATTTCAAGTTTCATGTAATAAATTAATCTCTTACCTCTGAAAATGGATGGCATATGGAGAAAAAGGCAATATGTTGAAACAGCAGGAGCTGGTTCACCGACTACTGAACTTTCTCTATAATATTTTTCTGCCAGATAATCACAATTTCTCATTAGCTTAGACTTTTCAATAAGACAGAGCATGCACATGCTTGCAAGAAAATGAAAATATAAAATAAGAACAGGCATAAAGGTGTTTAGAGAGGCCTCAACACAATATTGTTTGTTAGTTCTAAACTAAATTGAGAAGAGGAAAATCCCACATGAATTTAGAGGGCAAGATTTGTAACATAAGGGAGGATGTTTTTAATGCAATCTTCATATAGTGGTCATATCAAAATGGTTTCCGTACTTCCAGCTCTGATCCTAATGGGCAGAGTATATTTAGTGCTTATGGACCACAGAGCATCCCAACCATGCCAAAAAGTGCAAGAGAAAAACAGCCAGATCATTTCGGTTCAACAAGACAAGACGCAGTTGTGTCATTGGCACTGAGAGATTCCCTAGAGAGACTCCTGTACTAGGAGCTCCTGTGAAAGCTGCAAAGTGATTGCATGCTATTTCATTTTAAATTTAGTTGAAAATCTGTGCCAGAGGAGAAATGCTGTGGGGAGCAATGCTTGTCATTAGAGAGATAATAATGATAATTGTTAAAATGAATAGTACTTTCTTAATTTAGGAGATTTATCCTAGTGGCATATGTTAGCTCCTAAATGTAACAACCTAGTTCAAGAACTCTGCACTTATTAGTCACTAAATATTCATATTTATCTCTGTCAGTGGCTGATTTATTCATCTAATTTGTGGTCATTCTGCTCCAGTTACTGTCCCTAAGATTAACCACTTAGCCAAACCCAGATCTACCTAAACTCATATCCACAAGTCCAATTGGCTCAAATTTCTCATAAAAATGTTCAAGTTTCCATTTTTTCTTCCTAGAACGAACTCTCAATTGGTCCAACTAGTGAGTACTTCAGAGCTGGCAAGAATCAGAGAAAATGCTCTACTTTTAGCATAGCACTTTGTTCAGAAGTATTTAACCATTAAAATCCTCAGGACCAAGCACATACACTCCCCACTCACTCCCCATTACTGTTCTCTGCTTATTTTTTCTCCATTTCATCTCTTGACATGCAGTATAATTTACTCAGTTTGTGAATTGCCTTTTATTCTACAGGATTCTTTAGAATGAAGGCAAGTATCTTTGTTTATTCATTGTTATATCATCAATATCCAACACTAAGATATTTGTTCAATCAATGGAAGAACTAACGTAGAGTTTTATTTCCTTACCTGCAAATTTTTGATAATGATAGTGTAGGTATCCTAGAGTGGCTAAATCTCTTTTTATTCCTACAAAAATTGTTTTATTGTGTATTTCAGAGAGCAGGAGCCTGTATTCCATTATTTTTAGTGGGAAAATCATGATGGATTCCAAACCACAAAACTCCGACCAAATGTCAGTAAAACTTTCTTAAATACCTAAATGACAATCCACAAATTACTTCTGGATAACATCAGCATTGAAAATACAAGATATCTAATTATTTACAAGCAACGAAGTCATTGGAGTAGACCATGTTACTCTGAAGTTTTCCTTTTCCACTACAAAGAGCTAGTACTTCAAGGCAGCTGTACAGTGAAACTATATGTTAAAAATAGAAAAGATACTGACTAAATTGGAGTCAGTTGATAGGGCTCTTGGGTGCCTGACAAAAACAAATAAGAATCCACGTGAGCATAAAGCTCTAAGTAAAAAGTGGAGGAGACAATAATAATTTTGTATAATAGATTTAAAAAATGTTAACACAAGTCATAGTCCCATTAAGACAACTGCAGTTAGAACTGCAATATGATTAAAACTCTCTTAGGAGAAGCACTGTTTAATTGTCTGCTGATATGCATATGTAGTTTTGTTTAGGAATGTTTTGATCTTGACAGTGAATTTTTAATGAATTTTTTTTTTGCAAATTTTGAATAGCAAGAGCTAATTGCACACCTCTCAAAGGATTTTTTAAGAATTAAATGAAATCATTTGTCTTAAAGATCTGACCTTATTAAGTATTCATGTATAGCAACAAATATTGTTTGAAAGAAGTAGAAAGATAGATATAATTGTTGTCATTAGATTCATCACAAATTAATGATATGCCTGTTCTTGCGTATGAACTTCCTACTTGTCAGCTATTTTTTTCTGAATCAATAATCTTACAATTTACCCATTTGGAGAGCATGAAATAAGAGAGAAGCTCCTCAAACTGTCATATCAAAGTGCATTCTAATCAACCATGAGTAACCAACTTACTGTCCTGCAGCTGCGGTGATGACTATTATTCCTTATGACAGCTCTTAATAAGGATCTTATGTTGTATTGATTTATCTGGCTTCCCTGGTAACTCAGAGGGTAAAGAATCCTTCTATAATTCAAGAAACACAGGTACGATCCCTATGTTGGGAAGACCCGCTGGAGAAGGAAATGGCATTGACAGAGGAGCCTAGTGGGCTACAGTCCATGGCGTCGCAGAATTGGACAGGACTGAGCAACTAACACTTTCACTTTCAAAATAATTTCAGTTTTTAAAATTGAAACCCAAAGCTGTTACTGAGGGTACTGAAAACTTGTTAGATTGTTAATGCCTGGCTTTAAAATTTTGAGAATTGGTATTCTATTTTGCATATTTCAAATCCCTCTAAATTATTTCAGACGCCTAGTCTATAATAGCTTTGTGTTTTCAATTTTGCACTTATGGAAATACATATCTAATTTGAAATTAAATTAAATTAAATACATATCTAATTTGAAATTAAATTAAATGATACTTTTCTTGTATCATAGATAAAAATACGGCTGGCAAGCTGTTCTCAGTTTTGAAGTCTATTATTGCTACTATGAAGCTACCTACATATCTGGTTAGGTTGATAATGACAGGAAAAGAGTAAACCATAGGAATATCATATGCTACCTTCGAGTAGAATTTTAGTTTGATTTTGGAAATCAATATCTACAAGCAAACTACACAAATATATTTTTTCTGCTTAGATATTTAGTTTTACCTCTTTTGGACGGAAAATCTTTGCAGCTGCATATACTTAATTTAGTAAAGTTTGCCTCATTAGCCTAAAAACTAACCTGAAAAGTAGACCAGTCAGTCCATCCTCTTTTATACCAATCAGTTCTTTAAAAATACTATCCAGATACAGTCAGATTGGTAATTATCAATAAAACTAGAATTTGTACCCATATTATCATTTCAGTTTCATGAACATAACTGTAATTGTTAGACTGCTAGTTTTTTAAAACAAAATTGCCTTCTGCAATTTTGAGATTGAGAATATATTCAATATATTTTGGATTTATAGGCTAAACAACATTTGTCTTGGTCCTAGGAAATAAAAATTGGATACAATTTAGATGAGCAGGAGCAAGCTGACCAATAAATTGCTAAAATGCTAAGAAACCGAACAAATTAGGGAAACACAAGGTACCAGTATTGAAAAACCAAGTTAATTTATTTTCACTGACAGAGGACTAATAATGTATGTGTGACTCAATTATATCTCATTAAGTAATTCATTTCTTTCACAAACATTTATTGAATATTTTGAAAGTCTCACACAGTTCACTAGTACACATAGATTTGCTTAATAACAAGAAAAATTATACAGAAAAAATAAGGGAAAAAAATCAAAGACTAAGATCAATGTATGCTAATATTCAAGGGAGTAATGTACTGTAACCTGGACAATTCTCAGCACTTCTAAAGACAGTAAGTCTCTTTTTATGTAAATACTATGTCTACAATCTTATGTAATAGATACAAAGTACTGAGAAAACAGAAAAAGTCTATGAATTGACACTTCAGTATAAAACAATAATCTAGAATTAGAGCAATCTCTCTTCTAGCTCTCCAAGCATGTGCGTGCACACACACACACACACGCACACACACACACTCATTCAATGTACAAGTTGAAAAATTTTCTTTTATTAATTTCTTATGGTAATTATATTGTGGCCATAAATTAAGGTATGTATGATATATGTGAGTGTGTGCTCAGTCAGTCAGTGGTGTCCGACTCTTTGTGACCCCGTGGACCTCAGACCAAGTCTCCTCTATTCATGGAATTTTCCAGGAAAGAATATTGAAGTGGGTTGCTCTTTCCTGCTCCAGGGGATTTTCCCAAACCAAGGATCAAACCTGCATCTCCTGAGTATCTTGCTGAGTCACTTTGAAGTCAAAGTATGATATATATTCTCTGCCAAAATAACAGTTTTAGAAAAAGAAAAAAATATTGGAAATAATAAAATAATCCAAGCACTGCATGACAGTAAAAAAAATATGTGTTAAAACTTATGGGATGTCATAAGTGTAAGTTTTATAGAAAATTAGGCTTTCTAGCTGGTTATGTTAGTAGACAAAAAAGCATCTAATTAAAATTCTAAGTATCTAATATAAGAATATAGTACAAGAAGAACCTAGTAAGGCTAAAAATTAGAAAGAAGTAAATGAAAAAAAATAGAGTAGAAATAAATAAAATAGAAAAGAGGATGCAAAATTTGATGATTTAAAAAAACTGAGTAAATAAACATATATCATAATTGTTAGAGAGATGAAAGAAGACCCAAATAAACAATATTGTGAATAAAAAGAGAACATACAGACTCAGTAGAGACCACAAAAATAAGAAAACACTATCAATGATGAGATGACAATTTTAAAAACTTACCCAAAATGCTAGAAAAATGCAGTTATGAAAACCAACTTGTGATGAAGTCAAACATTAATAGTCTTATACCCCTTAAAACAATTAAAACAGTCATTAAAAATTTATTCTTCAAAACATACTATGTCTAGATAATTTTAAAAGTTATAGCAAATATTTAGGAAACAAACCTTAATTTCCTTTCAAATTTTCTAAACAATTGAAAAGGCAAGAAAATCCTCCATTTAATTCTCCAATACATTTACCAAAATGAAAGTCATTATGAGGAAAAAAGACATACTCATTTCAATCATACTTACAGAAACAAAAACTAAGAAGAATATATTAACAAGTAAAATCCAATATGCATGAAAAAGATACATTCGAACCATGCTAGGTTTAATTTTATATTTCTAAGAATCCTTTAATTTTAGGAATCCATGAATGTAATTCAACATATTAATTCATAAAAATTATATAATCATATCAATAGATGCAGAAAAATATTTGATAAATTTCAACACAAAATCACAAAAATAATTCTTGGGAAATTAAGACTAGAAGGTAACTTTATTTACCTGATAAATTGATTTCATTTTTCAAAAAATGCACACATTATTTTACCTAGGAAACAATGGAATAGTCTTTTGGAAAGTATAGAATGATGCAACAAATTCCATAATCACCACTTGCATTCTGTATTGTAGTGGAAGTTCTAGGCAGAACATTAAGGAAAGGATTTAGAAATATATAGTTGGGAAGATGCATAGATATACATGAAACTAATTATTATAAGTTATAGTTCATGTGCTCATTTTTATTTTAAGTGAAGTGTTATCTAATGGTATTATATTTGTCAAAATGGAAAATTAACCAACAAAAAGAAAAATTAAAAATGGGGTCATCCATGGACTGATGATGAAATTAAGTCACCATCTAGTATAATAATTAATCCAATTATGTGCAGCTGAGTAAAAAATATTTAAAAGTATAATGTAAATGATTTTTCAGAGGATAAAAACTAAAGACCTTCAAAAGCACATGTGTATATATTTAACCAATTGAAAGCTTTGTAGGGTAGTATTAGCCTAAGAAATTAAAATTTTGCTTGATTTCATAAATGCAAAAATCAGTTATGATTTTTTAAGTGAAAAATTGATTATGAATGGCAACTATCAATTTTTTAATCAATTTTTGGAACACCTAACCTATACTCTGCCTTGGAAACAGAACTGCAAGTATAGTGAAAGGCCTTAACCAAGTAGAACTTCTTGTCTTTATTAATATTATTTTGTCTTGTTTAGATAGCAAACTGTCAGTGAGGATGAACAATGATTTAACAAGTAAGTATAAAATAAAGTTACTTTTAAAGTCATCGTAGTAAAACTAATTTGGTTGAACAACTTTTATTTTAATGAAAGTCTTGAGCCATTTTCATTTAGCATTCAAAATCTTTGCTTCAGATATGAATATGCTTTCATTTAATGACTTAATTGGAGGCCTTTTTGAAGATACATAATATTATTTGATCTCAGGACATTTGAAAATTTCTGAGATGATGCTATGGAAGGAACATACTCCAGTATTCAATCTTTGCCCTGATATTCTTCAGTTACTAAGGTCACTTGGGAACATCTAAGGGGCACAATAGTAAAATAAAATATACATGTATTTTTACATGTGTGCATATATATGGGGCTTTCAATGTGGCACAATAGTAAAGAATCTGCCTGCCAATGAAGAAGACACAAAAGCCTAGGGCTCAATCCCTGAGTAGGGAAAATCTCCTGGAGAAGGTAATAGCAACCCACTCCAGTATTCTTGCCTGGGAAATCCCATGAACAGAGGAACCTGGTGGGTTACAGTCCATAGGGCTGAAAATAGTTGAGCACTACTAAGCATGCACTCAATGAAAATGATGATGTATATATGAATTCAAATGTTCATTGGGGGTGGGGGAGATGGGTGTTAGAAATCATTTGCCTTTCTTGAGCATCAACACCCCAATTTGCTTTTAGTAATCAGAATCGTCACTGGTGTTCTTTTATCTGACTGTTGGTTCAGTGACATAAAGAGCCTCAAATGAACAGGGGACAGTCTTGGCTTACAATTTAATACAATTATGACTGTTTTTCCTGGTGGAAGACATCTCTCAATAATTAGGTCATCCAGTCCACTGGTTTCACGGTGAAGAACAACTGCCAAGGGATTGTGAAGAACTTTGTGCTTAGCAACAACAAAAGGGAGCCGTTACAACCACTTCTAGTCTTGAAAGAGAACAAAGAGAATTTATGGAACCTAAAAGCTGAAGCTATGGCAGTAGAAGAGGAGTGTCCGCTAGGAGCTGTAACTTTGGATAGCAGAACACAGCAAAATCTAACCTGTGTCTGGAAGAGGATCTTCCAATCTCTTCTTGAGAGAGATCTTCCAATCTCTTTCTTGGAAATCAGCCAGTAATCTATTGATGCAGTCTCCAATATTAGCCTTCTGGAGCACAGGGTACGGTGGAAAAGAATGGAAAGTGAATTCGGATGGCAGAACGAGAGTATTCCGTACAGTCTACCTTCTTGTTGAATAGCCTGGTTTTCTGCTCATCATTTAGGAAAAAATGTTCAAATTTTTGAATTCTAGGTTGAAGGCTCAGAAGGAGCAAGAATGTCCTCTTGATATTGTTGTTGTTTAGTAGCTAAGTCTTGTATGACTCTTTTGCAACTCCAAGGACTGTAGCCCACAAGGCTCCTCGGTTCATGGGATTTCCCAGGCAAGAATGTAGAATTGGATTTCCATTTCCTTCTCCAGGGAATCTTCCTAACCAAGGGGTCAAGCCTGCATCTCCTGCATTGGCATGCAGATTCTTTTCAAAATCTTGTTCCAGATTCTTCCTTAAGTGATTGAAAGTGAGAATGCTCATTACCTTTAGATGAAACTGTTGCTAGTTTATGATGTATCAACTGACTGGATAGTGGGTTGACCAGATGTCTGGGGACCATTCTTTCTTTGTGTGTCTGTAAGGGTGGATCTGGGATAGATTAGCATTTGAACTGACAGATTTAGTGGAGTACATTACATACTGTGAGTGGGCTTCATCTTATTCCTTGAGAGACTGAATAGACCAAAAACGTGGAGGAAGTGAGTATTCAGTTTCTCAGTCTTACTGTTGAGCTGGAATATCGATGTTTTCCTGCCCTTATTGCTTCTGGTTCTTGGGTTTTAAGCCTGAAATCTATAACATTGGCTTTCTGGCTCTCAGGCCTTTGAACTGCACCATTGGCCTTCTCAGACGTTTTGCAGATAGCAGATTCTGAGACTTCTTAGTCTTCATAACCATGTGAGCTAATACCTTATAATAAATTTGTTTACACACACACACACACACACACACACACACACAACTGATTCTATCTCTCTGATGAACCCTAACTGATTCAAAACCTTACCCCTTACTTACAGTAGTGGTCCTTTTGTCTCAAACAGAACAATGGCAGTGATATATATAGACAAATATCATTATAAGAACTAATTATCAATGACATAACTTTTCCTTTAAATTTCCTCTTTTTTTTTAGGTACAAAATGAAAGAAAGACTACCAGTGTCAACTCTTTCCTATTTCTTGAACACAGTATAGGACAGCAACAAATGGTAAAGCCAACCGTTACTGAGTCAATTCTCTACAATGAGACATTTAGGTTAAAGCATGTCCTCTCCACCTTCTGAGCTTTATTTGGCTTTGATTATTCAAAGGAAACATTTGCTTCTTCACAAAGCCTAGCCACATTGGTACAGTAGCATCTAAATTCATATTTAGAAAGGAAAATTTTTTTCTAAAAAGAGCACAATCTTCAAAGATATACTTTACCTTATAACAAATGCTTTATTAAACTATGACACATTCTAGTGTATTCTTTCAATTTCACATCATCTTGATTTTCACTGGGTCCACAATATGCTCTTCATTTTTCACTTGCATAAATGTGTCTGTTGTATGTGCTTTTTCAGAATAAAGAAATGGAAAACATTAAAAGTGTAGTCATATCTCTGGATGTTGGAAGGTAGAATATTGCACACATTTTCAAAGCTTTAGTATTTCAGGATACACCATTCTCATCATAGTTTCAAAGAACGTCAGTCAAGATTCAGATGTTATGTACCATCTGTTTTTATCTCTTCCATATCCTCTTTATAAAAGGTTGTCATACAAACACCAAGATGGTAATCAAAATATGTGACTTTTTAATAAAATAGTGTTTTATTTTATTAAACAAAATAAAATTGTGTTTATTTTTCACTTATATATCTTACACATGTTACTCAGTTAACTCTTTACATCACCTGATTGATCTTCACAACAATCCCATGAAGTAGCTACCATTCTTATCAGCATTTTAGATTTGAGGATCCTGAGGCTTAAGGAAATTAAGTAAATTCACAACACTAGTAAGTGGTGGAATTGGGCCTATTTTCCTCATCAGGGTACATGCTATTAACCTTTTTTGCTATTTTATAGGTATGCAAATTTAGCCCTGACTCAGAGACTGAAGCTGTCTGGTGGTAAGTGAATTTACTGTTATGAGTATAATTAAGTAAAACAGGAGTTGCATCTAAAGAAGCAACAGTAGCTCTGTGTTCAAGGGGTTTAAAATCAGGCAGGGTACTGTGAGGCAGCAGTTTATATCTGAATCCCAGACATTTTATAATAGTAGTAGTAGTCGCAGTGTTGCCAGTGAATTTGAGGTTCTTGCTTCACTGTGAAATAATTTGGAGATGAAGTGATAGGCAAGAAGTGAATTTCTTTAGATACGCACTTCACAGGCAGAGTGTGGGCCAGCTCAGAAGGTAAGAGAGAGAGAGCCCAAAACAGGCGCAAAATATGGTGTGATTAGTTTTTATAGGCTGGCTATTTTTATAGGCTAGTGAGTAGGAGAATTATTCCACTAATTTTGGGGAAGGGATAAAGTTTTCCTGCAATTGGGCCTTTGCGTACTTTTTGGTCTTTAATGGTTGGACTGTAATGGCACTGGTGGGTGTGTCATTTAGCATAAACAAATTTGGCCTTGGAATGCGGAATGAAGCAGGGCAAAGACTAATAGACTTTTGCCAAGAAAATGCACTGGTCATAGCAAACACCCTCTTCCAACAACACAAGAGAAGACTCTACACATGAACGTCACCAGATGGTCAACAACGAAATCAGATTTGCCGGGGTCCAGCCCTGGTGGATCCAGGGAATTCGAAGCGGGGACGGCGTTGGCGTGAGAAAAACTTATTTATTTATTAATATAAGATTAGATTAGGAAGAAATAGTGTAGTAGGAAGGATTAAGTGGAGAGAAGAGGCTGATTAACTTGGGTTATGTGGAAAACCAATAAAGCTCCAGACAAGGAGCTTGCACCGTCTACGTTAGGCCGCCGGCATCCATTTGGATATCGGACAGTGCCTTGCCTTGGGCTCTCTCTCTTACAGATCTTAGAAGCCTGGACAAGTAAGTAGACATAGTGAGCCTCTGCGCCCCAGATGGGAATTCAGCCTGAAATTAGAGTAAAGAGGAGACACGGGGGAAACCAGTCCAGCGACTGGCTCTCCTTCTATTGTCCTTCAAGGCCTTTTATACTTTTGATTATACGTAGAGATCAATGGGGAATACAAAATTATGTAGCGTTAGCAGCCCAGACTCTTTCTGTATATCTTTTTGTATACAAAAGGTCTCAGGTGATTTACATTATCCTCTGGCCAAGAGGCTTGTTAACACTTTTTGGCTCTTTTCCTTAACGAATGTTAATTTCATTTCCCCTGAAGTGTTTTTCTTTAATCTGTATCTCCTTAAAGCATTAAAGTTACATCTCTATAGAACAAAGGTGCAGTGGGTTATAACAAAGAAGGTACTTAACTCAAAGATCTAATGTTGCTAATACCAGGTCTACTACTTGTTTTTCTATATACCAACTATATCTAAAAATAAAGGATATGAAAATTTGGCAGCAAGTATTGGCTCAACAAATGAAACTTTTAATCAGTCCTATTCTAATGATTTTGACTCCTTGGAAGCCCCTACATTCCTAGGATGTTTTAAGCTTCCTGTGCCTCCTGCGGTCAGGAGGCCTCAAACAATCACATGCGCAGCTGTACTAGTCCTGCAGGCAGGCTAGAAAGCCATCAGAGGGGTTTTTGGATTGAAACACTCTTTCAAATGCAGAAGACTAAAGCCCTGAATTGACTTTTTCCAGAGAATGTCAGAGGAGTGGAAAAGCAGGCAGATTCTTATTTTTGGGGGGGTGGATGCTCAGGAAATTCCAGGGGGAAAACCTGAGGTCTGATTAGCCTTGCCATCAGAGCTCTGCCGCATGACCTTGTCACGGGTGGAATCCTCATGCTGGCTCCTGGCACAGATTGATTATATTCTTTGCAGCCACAGATGGAGAAGCTCTATACAGTCAACAAAACCAAGACCAGGAGCTGGCTGTGGCTCAGATCATGAACTCCTTATTACCAAATTCAGACTTAAATTGAAGAAAGTACAGAAAACCGCTAGACCATTCAGGTATGACCTAAATCAAATCCCTTATGATTATACAGTGGAAGTGACAAATAGATTTAAGGGCCTAGATCTGATAGATAGACTGCCTGATGAACTATGGAATGAGGTTCGTGACATTGTACAAGAGACAGGGATCAAGACCATCTCCATGGAAAAGAAATGCAAAAAAGCAAAATGGCTGTCAGGGGAGGCCTTATAAATAGCTGTGAAAAGAAGAGAGGCGAAAAGCGAAGAAGAAAAGGAAAGATATAAGCATCTGAATGCAGAGTTCCAGAGAATAGCAAGAAGACATAAGAAAGCCTTCTTCAGTGATCAGTGCAAAGAAATAGAGGAAAACAACAGAATGGGAAAGACTAGAGATCTCTTCAAGAAAGTTAGAGATACCAAGGGAACAGTTCATGCAAAGATGGGTTCCATAAAGGACAGAAGTGGTCTGGACCTAACAGAAGCAAAAGATATTAAGAAGAGGTGGCAAGAATACATGGAAGAACTGTACAAAAAAAGATCTTCACGACCCAGATAATCATGATGGTGTGATCACTCATCTAGAGCCAGACATCCTGGAATGTTAAGTAAAGTGGGCCTTGGAAAACATCGCTACGAACAAAGCTAGTGGAGGTGATGGAATTCCAGTTGAGCTGTTTCAAATCCTGAAAGATGATTCTGTGAAAGTGCTGCACTCAATATGCCAGCAAATTTGGAAAACTCAGCAGTGGCCACAGGACTGGAAAAGGTCAGTTTTCATTCCAATTCCAAAGAAAGGCAATGCCAAAGAATTCTCAAATTACCGCACAATTGCACTCATCTCACATGCTAGTAAAGTAATGCTCAAAATTCTCCAAGCCAGGCTTCAGCAATACATGAACCATGAACTTCCTGATGTTCAAGCTGATTTTAGAAAAGGCAGAGGAACCAGAGATCAAATTGCCAACATCTGATGGATCATGGAAAAAGCAAGAGTTCCAGAAAAACACCTATTTCGGCTTTATTGACTATGCCAAAACTTTGAATGTGTGGATCACAAGAAACTGTGGAAAATACTGAAAGAGATGGGAATACCAGACCACCTGAACTGCCTCCTGAGAAATCTGTCTGCAGGTCAGGAAGCAACAGTTAGAACTGGACATGGAACAACGGACTGGTTCCAAATAGGAAAAGGAGTACGTCAAGGCTGTATATTGTCACCCTCCTTATTTAACTTCTATGCAGAGTACATCATGAGAAACGCTGGACTGGAAGAAACACAAGCTGGAATTAAGATTGCCGGGAGAAATATCAATAACCTCAGATATGCAGATGACACCAACCTTATGGCAGAAAGTGAAGAGGAACTAAAAAGCTTCTTGATGAAAGTGAAAGAGGAGAGTGACAAAGTTGGCTTAAAGCTCAACATTCAGAAAACGAAGATCATGGCATCTGGTCCCATCACTTCATGGCAAATAGATAGGGTAAGAATAGAAATAGTGTCAGACTTTATTTTTGGGGGCTCCAAAATCACTGCAGATGGTGACTGCAGCAATGAAATTAAAAGATGCTTACTCCTTGGAAGAAAAGTTATGACCAACCTAGATAGTATATTCAAAAGCAGAGACGTTACTTTGCTGACTAAGGTCCATCTAGTCAAGGCTATGGTTTTTCCTGTGGTCATGTATGGATATGAGAGTTGGACTGTGAAGAAGGCTGAGCGCTGAAGAATTGATGCTCTTGAACTGTGGTGTTGGAGAAGACTCTTGAGAGTCCTTTCGACTGCAAGGAGATCAGACCAGTCCATTTTGAAAGAGATCAGCCCTGGGATTTTTTAAAAGGAATGATGCTAAGATTGAAACTCTAGTACTTTGGCCACCTCATGCGACGAGTTGGCTCATTGGAAAAGACTCTGATGCTGGGAGGGATTGGGGGCAGGAGGAGAAGGGGACAACCAAGGATGAGATGGCTGGATGGCATCACTGACTCGATGGACGTGAGTCTGAGTGAACTCCGGGAGTTGGTGATGGACAGGGAGGCCTGGCGTGCTGTGATTTATGGGGTTGCAAAGAGTCAGACACGACTGAGCAACTGAACTGAACTGAATGACTAAGATCATGGCTCTCGTCCCATCACTTCATGGCAAATAGATGGGGAAACAGTGGAAACAGTGGCTGACTTTATTTTGGGGGGCTCCAAAATCACTGCAGATGGTGACTGCAGCCATGAAATTAAAAGACGCTTACTCCTTGGAAGGAAAGTTATGACCAACCTAGATAGTATATTCAAAAGTGAGACATTACTTTGTCCACAAAGGTCTGTCTAGTCAAGCTATGGTTTTTCCAATGGTCATGTATGGATATGAGAGTTGGACTGTTAAGAAAGCTGAGAGCCAAAGAATTGATGCTCTTGAACTGTGGTGTTGGAGAAGACTCTTGAGAGTCCCTTGGACTGCGAGGAAGTGGAAACAGTCCATCTTAAAGGAGATCAGTCCTGGATGTTCATTGGGAGAAGTGATGCTAAAGCTGAAACTCTAATAATTTGGCCACCTCATAGGAAGATCTGACTCATCAGAAAAGCCTCTGATGCTGGGAGGAATTGGGAGCAGGAGGACAAGTGTATGACAGAGGATGAGATGGCTTGATGGCATTACGGACTCCTCTGAGTGAGTCTGAGTGAACTCCGAGAGTTGGTGATGGACAGGGAGGCCTGGCGTGCTGCAATTCATGGGGTTGCAAAGAGCTGAACATAACTGAGCAACTAAACTGACTGAACTGAATGACTAAACAGCAACAACAAAATGTATTACAATGATCATATTATGAGGCTCAAGGTTCACTGAAGGATGACTCATCCACCATCTTGGATTTGGTTCTAATCAGCTTATGTCATGTCCTCAGGCTATGTCCTTCTTTTAAACATTGTGCCCTGCCTCCTTCCCTCCCATTTCAATAGTAATAACATACTAATAGTATTAAGGCAATGGCACCCCACTCCAGTACTCCTGCCTGGAAAGTCCCATGGATGGAGGAACCTGGTAGGCTGCAGTCCATGGGGTCGCTGAGGGTCAGACATGACTGAGTGACTTCACTTTGAGTCTTCACTTTCATGCATTGGAGAAGGAAATGGCAACCCACTCTAGTGTTCTTGCCTGGAGAATCCCAGAGATGGGGGAGCCTGGTGGGCTGCCATCTGTGGGGTCACACAGAGTCAGACATGACTGAAATGACTTAGCAGTAATAATAGTTGGGGATTTCCTGGTGGCTCAGAAGATAAAGAATATGCCTGTATTGTGGTAGGCCCTGGCTTAATCTCTGGGTTGGGAAAATCCTCTGGAGAAGGGAATGGCTATCCACTCCAGTATTCTTGCCTGGAGAATTTGATGGACAGAGCCTAGTGGGTCACGTGGGGTCACAAAGAGTCCAATAGCTCTCATGGGCTTCCCAGGTGGCACAATGGTAAAGAAACTATGTGCCAATGCAGGAGATGCAGGAGTTCAATTCATGGGTAGGGAAAATCCCTTGGAGTAGGGAAAATCCCCTGGAGTGGGGAATAGCAACCCATTCCAATATAGTTGCTTGGAAATTTCCATGAGGTCACAAAAAGTTGGACACACTGAGCAAGCACACACAATAGAACTCGTGCCTCTTTTTGTATCTCAGCACATTTCAGAATGTGGTTTCTTTCAGCCTAAATCTCAGAAAGAAGTTGATATATTGAGCAGAATTCCATCCAGAGCAGAGCTAGATGTACCGTGAGCAAGAAATAAACTTTTGCTACTCTAACCTGCTGAGGCTAGTACAGCAGCCTCACCTGGTAAGAGCTCATATATGGCAAGTGTTGCTAATTATTCCTGATCCTCTTGCCTGCTGAGTTCAGTGACACAGACATTTTGCAGTCTTTTTCACCATAGCATTCAGGTTCCAACACCATTGCATCACAGGGGGTCCAAAACTTGAAACTTATTGGTGATGCTTGTATTTTTACCTCATATCATGTCAAACAAGATGTAAAATGTTTAAAAGCTGACAGACAATACTCTTGTTCTCTAAGGCTTGTAATCTTTACAGAAATCAATAGAGAAAAATTGAAAAATAATGAAACATATGATTTAATTTTGATGTTCTTTACAATTTCTCAAGTCAAAGGCAAATATAAAATAATGTTCAAATTAAGACCCTGATATACTGAATATAATATGACTTAGAATAGTGCCCTGGAATATGGTGGATGACTAATAAATATTTGTTGGACATATAATCAATAATTATTAAATTAGTAAAACACAAATATATCCAAAATACTAAGATAACTTGAGCAGCATATGGAAATATGGTTTATAAAATATTAAAAACTGAAAAGTAAAAATGTTTGCACAGATTCTATCATTAGAAATGATATCCCAAATGAAAACTATTGAATATCAAAACTGTTTCAATCAAAACTACTGAAAAAAATCATAACTACTGAAAAAAAATCATAACTACTGAAATCAGTTTCCAATTGGTGATTGATAATGAGTGGCATTCATGAAACATAATATAATATCTAATATCTATTTGCCACTAATAATCCACAAAATAGATATTTCATTGATTACTAAGAAATTATCCACCATCACATGTTTTTTTTATGACACCTTTATAGGTAATACATTTATAAACTGCTCTTAAAATGTAGTGGCATGGTCCTACATGTTATTTTGAATGCTAGAAATTTTTACCAGAAAGAAAATAACAAAAGTATCACAATCAGCAGAGAAACGGAAGATGGAAAGACTTTAGAAAAAAAAAAAATTACCTGTATCACAGAAATACTTTGGAAGAAAAAAATGGAATGTAGGGAAAAAAAGAAAATTGCTTATTTTTCAGCAAAACACACTAATAAATATCAAGCATAACTGACACATTCTACCAAAAACTAAAAGACAAAAGAAAAAAAAAATCAGAGAATGCATTAAACTAAACATAGCTTTTGCAACTCTAAGTATATGACAGTGTAAATTCACTCTTAAATTACTTTTTTTTGAAAGTTATGAATCTCAAGTAAGAAAGTCTAAATTTCCAAAAGGTAGGAAGTTTTGGAAATGAATATTATGTGAATATTTCAAATGGAAAAAATGACTAGACTTGGTTACTTCATTCAGTTACAAAGGATTCTGTATATTGTGTATATCTTGAATTCTTTGGAGATATAAAACAATGTATCTAATAGTGGCAGGTTTTTCATGTAGTACAGGGAAACATGAAGGAATAGAAATGCATATTAAGCAGCAATATTAAATATTCAGAATAATAATCTGATTTTAAAATTACAGTGGAAGTGAGAAATAGATTTAGGGGTCTAGATTTGATAGATAGAGTGCCTGATGAACTATGGAATGAGGTTCATGACATTGTATAGGAGACAGGGATCAAGACCATCCCCATGGAAAAGAAATGCAAAAAAGGAAAATGGCTGTCTGGGGAGGCCTTACAAATAGCTGTGAAAAGAAGAGAGGCGAAAAGCAAGGGAGAAAAGGAAAGATATAAGCATCTGAATGCAGAGTTCCAAAGAATAGCAAGAAGACATAAGAAAGCCTTCTTCAGCGATCAATGCAAAGAAATAGAGGAAAACAACAGAATGGGAAAGACTAGAGATCTCTTCAAGAAAATTAGAGCTACCAAGGGAACATTTCATGCAAAGATGGGCTTGATAAAGGACAGAAATGGTATGGACCTAAAAGAAGCAGAAGATATTAACAAGAGGTGGCAAGAATACACGGAAGAACTGTACAAGAAAGAGCTTCATGACCCAGATAATCATGATGATGTGATCACTAATCTAGAGCCAGACATCTTGGAATGTGAAGTCAAGTGGGCCTTAGAAAGCATCAGTACGAACAAAGCTAGTGGAGGTGATGGAATTCCAGTTGAGCTGTTTCAAATCCTGAAAGATGATTCTGTGAAAGTGCTGCACTCAATATGCCAGCAAATTTGGAAAACTCAGCAGTGGCCACAGGACTGGAAAAAGTCAGTTTTCATTCCAATTCCAAAGAAAGGCAATGCCAAAGAATGCTCACACTACCGCACAATTGCACTCATCTCACATGCTAGTAAAGTAATGCTCAAAATTCTCCAAGCCAGTCTTCAGCAATACATGAACCGTGAACTTCCTGATGTTCAAGCTGGTTTTGGAAAAGGCAGAGGAACCAGAGATCAAATTGCCGACATCCGCTGGATCACGGAAAAAGCAAGAGAGTTCCAGAAAAACATCTATTTCTGCTTTCTTGACGATGCCAAAGCCTTTGACTGTGTGGATCACAAGAAACTGTGGAAAATTCTGAAAGAGATGGGAATACCAGACCACCTGACCTGCTTCCTGAGAAACCGGTATGCAGGTCAGGAAGCAACAGTTAGAACTGGACATGGAACAACAGACTGATTCCAAATAGGAAAAGGAGTACGTCAAGGCTGTATATTGTCACCCTGCTTATTTATCTTCTATGCAGAGTACATCATGAGAAACGCTGGACTGGAAGAAACACAAGCTGGAATCAAGATTGCCGGGAGAAATATCAATCACCTCAGATATGCAGATGACACCACCCTTATGGCATAAAGTGATGAGGAACTAAAAAGCTTCTTGATGAAAGTGAAAGAGGAGAGTGAAAAAGTTGGCTTAAAGCTCAACATTCAGAAAACGAAGATCATGGCATCCTGTCCCATCACTTCATGGCAAATAGATGGGGAAACAGTAGAAACAGTGTCAGACTTTATTTTTTTGGGCTCCAAAATCACTGCAGATGGTGACTGCAGTCATGAAATTAAAAGATGCTTACTCCTTGCAAGAAAAGTTATGACCAATCTAGATAGTATATTCAAAAGCAGAGACACTAATTTGGCAACAAAGGTCCACCTAGTCAAGGCTATGGTTTTTCCTGTGGTCATGTATGCATATCAGAGTTGGACTGTGAAGAAGGGTGAGTGCCGAAGTACTGATGCTTTTGAACTGTGGTGTTGGAGAAGACTCTTGAGAGTCCTTTGGACTGCAAGGAGATCCAACCAGTTCATTCTGAAGATCAACCCTGGGATTTCTTTGGAAATGCTAAAGCTGAAGCTCCAGTACTTTGGACACCTCATGCAAAGAATTGACTCATTGGAAAAGACTCTGATGCTGGGGGAGATTGGGGGCAGAAAGAGAAGGGGATGACCCAGGATGAGATGACTGGATGGCATCACGGACTCTATGGACGTGAGTCTGAGTGAACTCTGGGAGATGGTAATGGACAGGGAGGCCTGGCGTGCTGCGATTCATGGGGTCGCAAAGAGTCGGACACGACTGAATGACTGAATTGAACTGAACTGAACTGAATAGAAACTATATGTAAATGAGAAAAAATAATGTCGTATGATAGTTGAAAGCATAATTCAATTTTTAGAGATGCAACGTCTAACACGAATGGATTAGCCAAGCAACATAATGACATCATTATGGAAGTGTTTCCTGGTGGCTCAGTGGTAAAGAATCCACCTGCAATGTAAGGGATGTGAATTTGATCCCTGGGTCAGGAAGATCCCCTGGAGGAAGGAATGGCAACCCAATCCCATATTCCTGCCTGGAAAATTTCATGGACAGAGTAGCCTGCAGGGCTATTGTCCATGGGGTTGCAAAAGAGTTGGACAAAATTTAGCAACTAAACAATAACAACAACAAATGGAACTTTCCCATTTGGCAGGAATTATAGCAAAATTTGCATATTATGAAAAATATTTATGCAGAATACAAATATTTCCACCAAAAACTACTACATGTTATTTTGAGTACAAAAAACAACTGAATAATTAAGACAGTAATACATGTGATTAAGAAAGTAACTTTGAATAGATTAATTTATATTACTCAAATTATATTGAATTGCGACAAATTAATGCTTGAGTTGTAAATTTCTAAAATGCATATTTTTTCAGATTAAAATAATTTTTGAGGGTTTGCCCAGTAGATGACAAACTTGGATAAAGAATACAGACATTTTTGGTGGACTACTTGCAAAATCTGAATCTTGCAAAAAATAATGTAAGAAGCATGGGTAAAACTGTGCAGGAAAAGCAACATATTCCAATAGAATATCTTAAAAAAGGGTATTTTATGTTGCTTAGTCTGTGAATGTTTGTACTTCTTAGTAAAGAATATAACTAAAATCTCTTTTGACACCATTGATTTTGTTGTTATTGTTATTGTTCAAGAACTACACACTGCTTTGCATCTTCAGAGAAATCACTGTAGTATATTGAAAGCACATTTACCAGACTTTTACTTTAAACTGACAATAAATAAGTGTATTTCTTTCCCTAAGTGATATTGTTTCTTAAATGTACTAAGGTCAATAAAATATTTTTAAACATAGAATTTGACTCATTATTATATGTTAGCTGAACATTTATGTTCTGCTACCTATTACCAACATCTCATAACTTATTGCTATTTATTGTGATAGTTATTTAATCTTTATCATGTTTCATAACATTCACAAAATGCTGTGTCACCATACAGTTGATTAGTTTTAACTTTGCTATTAAATTGCCTAATGAATAAATTTTTATTCATCTCTTTAAGATTTCTTCAAAACCTGGGGGGATATTACTTTGATTAATCTTTTTAATTCACTTGATTTTAATTCTTAAATGTTGAGAATATCTATGATAGGTTGAATATTGGCCCTCTATGATATATCTACATCTTAATTCCTAGAACTCTATGAATATGTATCTCAGTCTTTTAGGGCTCCTATTAACAAAATACCATAGATTGGGTGGCTTAAAAGAAAAATTAATTTTTTTCATCGCATTTCTAGAGATTAGGAAGTACAAGGTGGAGGTACTGGCAGATTCAGTGTCTGTGACCATCTTTTGGCTGTAACTTCCCATGGTGGAATGGAGAGGCAGCTCTCTGGGACCACTTTCATAAAGACACTTATCCCATCCATGACAATTCTCCCTCATGACCTAATCACTTCCCAAAGGCCCTACCTACACATATTATCCCGTTAGGGATTAAGTTTCAATCTGTGAATTTACGGGGACACACATATTCAGTCTATAGCAATATATTACCTTATATGGCAAAAGAGATTTTAGAAATGTAATTAAATCAAAGATATTGAGATTTTGTGAGGGACTGAAAAACAGCAAATTGAGATTTAGTCATTTGGATTATCTAAATGGGTCCAATTTAACCATTAGTGTCCTTGTAAGAAGGAGGCAGTCATAGTACAGTCAAAGAGAAGACAGTGTGAATAAATGGAGACATTGTCACCATCCAAGAAAAGCCTGAAGCCTCTAGAAGCTGAAGGAAGCAAGAACTTAGTTCTTCTTTGAAACCTCCAAAAGGAACATCTTGTGTTTTTTTGTTTTCTTTTTGGGCAGGGGGGGTGGGGGGTGGGGGTGGGGTGGGGTGCATAGGGGTGGATGGGTGGGGACAAATTATGCTCAGAGACTGCGATTATCTTTGCCAATGTTTTACTTAACACAAGTTCAGTTCAGAACTCGTATAATAATTTCATAAGCCAATAACATGCAAGATAATGTCTCATAATAAGCCAATAGAGAAATACCATATTCCAAACCAATGATAGATTAATAACTATTGTTCCAAGTAAGGGAAGATAAAAGGCATAAAGTCCAAATTTAGTTCAAGGTGAACCCTTCTACCAGTTGGTTCTTGGGAGAGTCAGTTTAGCCAACCACATGTTGATGTCCAGTTGCTGGCATAAGAATAAATGTTCCTTATTGCTAGAGGAATAATTTCCTTATTGCTTATTCCCTCCTTATGCGAGGGAATGAACATGTAGGTGTTGACAGGCAAGACAACCTTCTGAGGCTACTACATGGTTTTCACTGTGGCCAAACATTCATTTTCCAGGCATGAGCTGGTGCCCCAAAGTCTTTAAAGAGCCATTTAGATCAGCGAGAGTCACCTTGCCCAGACCAAACACTCTTGAATACTCATCATGAGCTGCGGGTATTTATACTCTAAATGTCCTTTGCCATGGTTGTTTCTCCTTATGTTCTTATTGCGAAGCAAACAGTGGTGCCTCTCAGCAGCTTACTCAGTGCTTGTCAGCAATCATGGATGACACAACAATTTCCCTTTTGTATCAGAACAACTTTACTAATTAAAACAACTTCATTCTTAGGTCAAAACAGATTCACTCTTGGAAACAACTTCATTTCTCCTATAGACAAGTAGATTTGAAATCACATTCCACTATGTAACACTTTGATTTTAGACCCATGAGACTAATTTTGGACTTCTGTCCCCCTGGAAAGTAAATTTGTATTGTTTAAAGCCACTAATTTTGTGATAATTTGTTACAGAAGTGATAAGGATCTAACACAACACACCATGGTATAGTGAAGAACCTTTGGTGTTTCTGATTGTTTATAATATTATTGGGTCATAATTTTACATCCTGAAAACTTTGGAGATGTTAAAAAAATTTCTCTTGCAAAGAGATATTAATTTGGAAAAACCTGAAGCCAGCTTGATTTATTCTCCCCCCCCCCCGCCCTTTTTTTTCAGTTTGAGTGCTTAACATATTTTTTTATTTACTTTTGAAATTTAACAGCTTATCCAGAATATTTCTAATTTAAATTACTTTTCTTAGTGTTTCCTGAAAATCATATATTTTAATAAACAGATTTATTTATTCCCAGGTATCTGCAAGGAATTTTTTAATGTTGCAGTAGAATTAATTGTTTGCTTGCTGGACTTTCTATTTAAGGAAAAGAAATCTTTAAGTCACATCCATTATCTTTGTCTTCTTCACTGTTCTCTTTCATTGCTTTACTTTTATGGTTTTCTCTCCATTTACTCTGGTTGTCACAGGAATCCTCAATCTCTGCTATTAATTTGCTTTTTGGATCTTACTTTGCTAAACCTATCTTAGTTTGATAATGATATCATTCATGTATTTTACCTGTGTTCTTATTTTTTGCAATCTTTTTTTTTTGTTTCATTTCCTCTGTTTTTGCTGGCTTCTGGACTGAGTTCTTTGTTTTCAGCATGGAATTATTATTATTATTATTTTTTACCTGAGGTTTTATTACATAGGTGTCCTGGCATTTGTCTCATCATGTACTTAAGTCAACAGGACCGTCTCTGTCCAAACATCAATATTTTTTTTATTGGTTTCAAGTGCATTCTGTCTGATGAAGACCAAGGAGGGGAAGGGAGAGAACTCAGTGGAAACTGTGCAGTCCATTGAAAACCACTGGCTCTCATGTGAAGTTTGGTAAATTTACTGCCATAGGGTTTACTCCACATTGCCAGAGCTGGTTCCTATGGTGTGATAGCTGAGAATTTAAACACCTGACTCCAGCTGTTCACTTTCCCCATTATACTTTGTCTTTCCCAGGAACAATGGCTCTTGCCCCCAGTTTCTCTGTAGATTTTCAAATACTAGTGAGAATTCTTACAAATGTTTGCCTCATTCACTAATACATGCATATGGAATCTAGAAAGATGGTGCCAATGAACCAATTCGCAGGGCGGCAATGGAGACACAGACATAGAGAACAGACTTATGGACACAGTCGGGGAAGGAGAGGGTGGGATGAATTGAGACAGTAGCATGGAAACCTATACACTTTCATGTGTAAAACAGATGGACTTCTCTGGTGGCTCAAATGGTAAAGAATCCTGCAATGCAGAGACCTGGGTTCAGTCCCTGGGTTGCGAAGATCCCATGGAGGAGGGCACAGCAACCCACTCTAGTATTCTTGCCTGGAGAATCCCCACAGGGAAAGGAGCCTGAAGGGCTACAGTCCATGGAGTTGCAGAGTCAGATGTGACTGAGTGACTAAGCACAGCACACAGCACGTGTAAAATGGATAACAATTGAGAATTTTCTGTGTGGCACAGGGAGCATAACCCAGTGCTCTATGACAACGTAGAGGGGTGGGATGGGGTGGAGCTGGGAAGGAGGTTCAAGAGGGAAGGGACATATGTATACCTGTGACTGATTCAAGTTGATGTATGGCAGAAACCAGCATAACACCATAGAGCGATTATCTTCCAATTTAAAAAAATTGCATGGTTTACTCTTTCTATGGGTGTGGTCATATTAGCGAGAATGAAGAGTTTGTTTTTCTACAGATTTTTGAATTCAATGAAAATTCTTAGAGTTGGCTGACCCTCTTCTGAGGAACAAGATTGGGTTAAGAGTTTTATAGCAATTTTTATCTGTATCTTTTGACTAGATTTATTCCAAATTATATAATAGCTTTTTTTTAAAAAATATCAATTTATTTATTTTAGTTGGAGGTTAATTACTTTACAATATTGTATTGATTTTGCCATACATCACCATGAATCCGCCACGGGTATACAGGTATTCCCCAACCTGAACCCCCCTATCTCCTCCCTCCCCATACCATCCCTCTATGGTTGCTGTTGATGGTGTTAAAAAAAAAAAAAAGTTCACCAAAGTAAATCTTAAAAATCTAATAAGCTTTACTGAATGATTCATGGACCCAGAAGCCTCCCATCTAGTGAGTAGAGGGGAACTGCAATGGGAAAGGTTTTCAGAGGCAGGACAAAGAAGTAATAAACAAAAACCACAATTTCAGATTAGGCCATCTCTGGGGACAAAGTGGTCTTCTTAGGTGGATTACTTCATCTTCATTCAGTGGAGATAGAGAGAGCCCTCATTGGTGTTGACCAGAAAATTTCACACTGACTGTTTAGGGTTATATTCCTGAGGAAAGTCGTAATTGCTGCTAGGTTATATATGTATTAAGTCTTGATTTTAGCATTAGTAACTCTATTAGGGGCCTGGCATTTCTTTTTTAACATATGGTAAATATTTTTCTTGCTTAAAAAAAATAGCTTCCCAAGAAAGATTATATAATATAGCTTTCTTCCCCATCATTATCTAGAAGTTTCTCATTAATGCGCCTCTATTTTCTAATCAGACATAATCCCTTGCCACGCGGCCAAAAGGTTTGCCCCGAGGGATGGCAGAGGTGGCCTGAATCGTGCTTGGGCTGGAGGTGCAGGGTCCCGGGGGCCTCTGCCGCAGCGCTGTGCAAGTGTAGGCTTAAAGTGTGGGAGGGTCGCCGGCGAGGACATTGGCAGGTGGCAGGCGGAGAGGAAGAAGAAATCTATAAACCTCTCTTCTTTGTATTGTGCTCTTTATAAAGCTAAAACTCTCAAATATGCACTCTGAAATACCCTAAAATATATACCTGCATCAAATTACAGAACATTCAATAAATATACCATTAAGTATTATACAAATAGTACAATATTTGATCTAAATATTAGACTTTTTTAATATTATGGCCCCAAGAGCTAGGAATCAATAAATCCTTCCACATAGCACATTTTCCCACCCCAATATAGTTATTGAGGAAGCTGAACTTACAGGGAATAATGGCTTAGGTGTATATGGTAATACTTATTGCTAAGTGTCTTGGGTCCTGAACTCCAATAGCAAGAACTCTTTTCAATTGACCTGGAGGATATACAACTAGCTACAGGTCCAGATATTTTTCTCCGGTAAATACAATCAGCAATAACACACAGACGTGACTCTCCAAACGGATAATCCATCCTTCTGCTCACCCTGAGAATTATAAGCGGAGGCTGGCATTTTACTTTACAACCAGCTCCATGAAACCCAGGTCTTCCCTTGTGGCTCAATGTTTGTAATGTAGGAGACTTGGGTTCGATCCCTGGGTTGGGAAGAGCCCCTGGTGAAGGGAAAGGCTACCCACTCTAGTATTCTGGCCTGGAGAATTCCATGGACTGTATAGTCCATGGGATCACAAAGAGTTGGACACGACTGAGTGACTTTCACTTTTCATGAAACACAAGGTGCTATGATCTGCAAAACCTGCCACAACTATTCCAGAATGAAAAATTGGGGTAGTTTATGACATCTGCTTCTTGGAGAGAAGTGCAGGAGCATCCTGGCTCTGTTCCCACACTTCACTGCTTCTTTTAGCTCCAGCCAAATAGAAGTACTATTCAGAAACCATGCTCATGATTTTCGACTGTTCTTCCTTGTGACTTGATCATTAGTTTAAGTAGCCTCATCCATGTTCTGGAATCCAACCAGGCAAATGCTGCATAACTCTAGCACTGCTGGGTGGGATTTTAGGTAGAGATGAGTGGCAATTATCTTTTCTAAACTGCAAATCAGAATATATTACAAAAAAGATTTGTGTTTTTTATTTTGTAAGCCATCATAAATGGCAACCCATCCCAGTAATCCTGCCTGGGAAATCCCATGGACAGAGGAGTCTGGTGGTCAAAGACCATAGGGAAGCAAAAGAGTTGGACGTGACTGAGTGACTAAAACACAACAACACAACAATTAGGCAGTTTAGGAGATTAAGTGATATGTTGCTTCATCATATCTGATTCTTTGCGACCCTTTGGACTGTAGCCCACCAGGCTCCTCTGTCCATGGGGATTCTCCAGGCAAAAATGCTGGACTTGGTAGCCATTCGCTTCTCCAAGGGATCTTCCTGACCCAGGGTTTGAACCCAAGTATCCTGTACTGCAGGCAGATTCTTTACCAGCTGAGTCACCAGGGAAGCCTAAGAATACTGGAGTGGGTTGCCATGCCCTCCTCCAGGGGATCTTCCCGACTCAGAGATTGAACTTGTATCTCTTAAGTCTCCTACATTGGCAGGTAGTTTCCTTACCACTAGCACTGCCTGGTAAACCCATTTAGGAGATAAGAGACTAAATGTTTGTAATAGTTGAATCATGTTGATGGTTTGTGGGGTATGAAGAAACAAAATATGAAACATGTAATTCTTTTAGAATACTCTAAGAATCAGAGTAACTACAGGTGGCTATTGTTAAAGAGAAAAACCACAGGCCCATAATGGTGTCACTTGTACACATAATGCCAAATCTAGATTTTATACCTAACCTCATAGTTCTCTGGACCTTCACCAGAAATGTAATTAATGAGTCCATCAGATAGAGGAAGGAGAGGCAGTTTGCATGATAAAACCCTTTGCCTACCCACCAAGCCCCCCGCCCAAAGATGTCTGGCCTAAGAATAATTCTTTTTCTTTTTCTTCTTTTCCCTTGCCTCACTAGTCTTCCTATAAATTCTTCCATTTTGTACAGCTGCTCAGAGAGCCCTTCTAACTGCCAGATAGGATGCTGCTGGATTCATGAATTGCCTGATCTTCTCGACCCAGGAATTGAAACCAGGTCTCCTGCATTGCAGGCAGCTGCTTTACCAACTGAACTATGAGGGAATCCCAATAAAATCAATTAGATCTTCTAATTTCTAGGTTGAACTTTCAGTTTTTAACACTATAAAGACAGCTCTTGACTTCATGGAACCTAAAATCTAATTCAGAATGTATAACAAATACAGAAAACATCTGGAGAAAATGTTTCAAAATAAAATACACAAAATGTTTAGTAATTTAGAATCCTAAAATAAAACTAAAGAGTGATTACCCTGAAGATAACATTATTTAGGGACAACATTGTAAGGAAAAAATCAAGTTGTGCTCAAGATAAATGAATGCAAATTTGTCAAGTGGAGAATAAATTCATTTTAGGCTGAATGAAGATATGGATATGAGGATGAAAAGAGTGCATGAAGGAGATGAAGACAAACTGGCTTATTATGAGCACCAAATCCTTGAGTTTTATAGGAAAGCATATTTTACCACCCTAAAAGATGTTTATTGGCATAAGGATTATTTCAGGCTGATTATTTTTCAGAAACTGCAGACATAAGAGAAGTTTTGAAAACCGAGAAGTTATCCTTTTGTAAGAGACACTTACATGTATAAATAAATAAATATATATATTTATATTTATAAGGGCCTCTCCCTTACTGTACCAGAAAGAGGGAGATGAACTTATCTCTAAAAACTCCCATTGTAACAAGGCTGTTTCTGTTACCCAGAAACATACCCCTGCCCCTCTCTCAAACAGAAGCTAATTACTCTTACCTAAGCTCCAGGAGGACGCTGCCCAGAGAATAAAACAAGAACCAGTTAGAATCAGTTCTGATGAGATGGATGAAACTGGAGCCGATTATACAGAGTGAAGTAAGCCAGAAAGAAAAACACCAATACAGTATACTAACACATATATATGGAATTTAGGAAGATGGCAATGACGACCCTGTATGCAAGACAGGAAAAAAGACACAGATGTGTATAACGGACTTTTGGACTCAGAGGGAGAGGGAGAGGGTGGGATGATTGGGAGAATGGCATTCTAACATGTATACTATCATGTAAGAACTGAATCGCCAGTGTATGTCTGACGCAGGATACAGCATGCTTGGGGCTGGTGCAGGGGGATGACCCAGAGAGATGTTATGGGGAGGGCGGTGGGAGGGGGGTTCATGTTTGGGAATGCATGTAAGAATTAAAGATTTTAAAATTAAAAAATAAAAAATAAAAAAATAAAAAGAAACAACAAGGCCCAAGATGGCAGAAGATCTGAGTTCCAGCAGACCATGAGCCTCATTATACACTCATTATAAATCATGAGCTAAATGGCACACTTGTCAGCACCATGAGAGCTGACAATTGCCGTGACAACCAGAGAGAACCAAACAAGGACTGAAAAGGAGAGTTGTATTGGTTTGGGGTCCAAATCACATCCTTGTTCCTGGTTAACTCATGATATTTATTCCTCCCACTCTTTCCCAATCCCTCCCTTTTACCTTGGCCCTCCTATATATTTGGTATCTCCATCCAAATTGGTGTCTCCATCCAAATTTGTCTGACTCAAATTGGGTTGAGTTGATTTGTGAACTAAAGTTCCATTTCTCCATTTTTCGATCATTTAATAAAGCCTGAGTTGTTGTAGTCTCAGCATAGATTTTGTTATTGGCTGTGCAATTCTGATCAGAAAAAGCACCTCTCTGGCTGAGACAAGAAGGAGGTCTCTGGCCCAGGCTGGGACCCCAGCATATGTCTGGTTGACCAGTTCTATAACACTGTCTATGCAGAAGGCATTAGACTTAAATATGGTTAACAATCTTAACCTCTTTTACTGTGCTTTTCCTGGTAACCTCCCATACCTGACTCCTCACTTCTAACATCTACTGTCTAGCTGAAGATGGTATTAGGTGAGGGCTCTGCCACTTAGGGGACTTACTCAGTTTTACTGAATCATTCCCACATATGTAAGGGATATACATATTATTATACTTCAGTTTTCCTCCTGTTAATCTGTCTTACATCACTTTACTTATTGGACCAGCCACGGTACCTATAAGAAAAGTGAACGCTCTCCCTACAGTGTTCAGGGATAAAATGACATAGGTAAGTCAGGCGAATGGATGAAAGAATCTAAAAGAAGTTCATGCATTGTGCTCAGCTCCATATGAAAATATTTCTATCAGTTCCATGTATTGATTGCTAAAATATACCACAGGATAGACATGAATATGCACATTGAAACATTAATTGATTAATAGGTGAAAGGAAATTATCAATTGTTCATATGGTTATTAAATATTTCAGTCTCAAATAAAATCATTAATAATTATCCATTATTTGAAGGACAGTGAAAAAGTGATAGTTGGCCACCTTTCTGTGTAGACAGCAAGAGAAGTTAAATTATAATGAAACAATTAGAAATATAAGTCATTAGCTGTTTGTTTCTCTGGTAAACTGAGATGAAATATATGGAACATGGAAAACTGAAAACTTCTGTCTGTAGAAGTAAATTGATGTTGAACAGATAAAAACATATAATGGTTTCAAATTTCCTCTCTTGGCACATCCAGATCAACACGGATTGAAAGACTGTGAGGGTTCTATCTGAAATATCTGTAAAGCCAGACAGATAAACTAGTGTGTGGGTCAGGTCGAGTACAAAATAATAGGGAAGAATGGGGGCTGGAGAGAGCATAATTGTGTGCACTGTCTGAAAGGATTTCAACTCAATTTTTATAAAAACACAGGGCCTGCCACAGAATGCTTGTGTGACAGCCATATAGCAACCCATGGGCCACCAGTTTTCCATCTTTGTCTTAATTTGAAACCTGACCTTTAAAGATAATACAGATATACCTGCAGTCTAATAAAAATCTTTAAAAAAAGCAACATTAGTTAATTAAAGTCCATGATCTATTGTAATCTTTTCTGTAAACAAGATGGGCTTTTAGAGACGCATGAAGTAAACATGAAACCAAATGAGCCCATTCTTTTAGACTAAGTGCCCAGATGATGAGAGCTCTGGTCCTGTTTCCTATGAGCAAAAGGATCTCAGTTCTTGTATTCTTTGAATAAAACATTTAACAAAGAGATCAAGATTGCAAAGCAGGCACAGAGTTTATTAGAAGCACAGTGTGTGTGGGAGAGCACACAGGCATTCCTGTAGAGTGAGTTACACGTTGTAGGGATAACTTAGATTTTTAATATGAGGTTAGTTTTCTGGGGTTTAGATGAAGGTAACTCCATTTCCCCTTTTCTAGAAGCATGTCATCTGTGATTCTTGGGTTTCCACCAGGAGCCATTTTGAATCTTTTCCATGAGCACAGAAGTGAAACCCACGTGGGGCAGGGATGGATCAAAGCCACAATGCTAATATTATCATAATATTACAATGTGGCCAAGATTACTAGAGGATGACTTGAGAGCCCTTCTGCACAGGTGTTGGGCTGGGAAATCCTCTCTCCAACAAAAGGAGGAGGCTGTGGTGGGTTGCTTTGCTTTCATCCAGTCAGGGCACACTGTTCCTGTTGGTGGTCATCATGAAACTTGGTGCTGCAAGGTAACTGGAACCCTAGTGATCTGCTTCTTCAGTCCTGCCCTGAGCCTGGTGGAATGGCAGCTCTTCCACTCTGTTGCAGTGCCGCAACCGCTCTCTCCTGGTTCACTCTCTGTCCCGGTTCCTGAGAATTGATAATAGAGGCTAATCTACTTGGAAGGACAGCAGAGGGTACATGAGGACATTGAAATGATTAAATCCACAGAGAAAAGCTGAGCCAAAGTATTACATTTCCGCACAGCTCCTCCTCACTGCTTTCAACTGCTTTCAACTGCTTTCATACCATTTAGTCGGTTTTGTTTTTTTTTTTTTTTTTTTTTTTTTAGGCTGATAGCTTCTTATCACTTGCTAACTGACTGTGCCTGCCTAGTGGGTCGAGTTTCTGTTCAAATTGAGCCTGCAGAGAGAAAACAATCAAAGAGGAGAGAGAAAACTAAAGGAGACGCTGGAGGCAGAGAGGCTCAGGCCTTCAGCAGCCCTATGATGACCTTGAGAGAACAGAGGCAGATGCAAGGTCTGATACTGATAATTATGACATGAGAAATAGGGATCAGAAAAATGGGAATGTGGGTAAGAATTTTTCTTGTAACTGATTGCATTCTGCTTCAACTAGACATAATGGCAAGAAAGTTTCAATTGGCATTTATTAGTACAGCTGCTCAGCAAATTATGATCTTGGCTTAATTTTTTTCCCTTAATTTGCCGCATCCTCCTTTTCTTCACCTTCCCTTTACCCTTCCTCCTCTTCCTCCTTCTAAACAAAGTGCTCAAGTCCAAAGGAGAAAAGCAAAAGTGTTTTGGCAAAGTATTTGGTTTTAAATGTCCATTTTAAAGAATTAGGAAGATGATCTAAAAAGTGAGGTAATTTTCTGAACTGGACTAAATTTCACAGGTAGAAGAGGAAGGACAGAAAAGATGTACATTTATAAAATTTAAATAAAGCCTTTTGTTTTTCAATTATTAAAGGGAAAGCTTTGAGCTTGTAATGGAAAAACCATTAATTAAGATAAATGAGCTCTTCAGTGAGGGAGAATATAATTGACATTCAATCGAATCCCTGTTTCTAAAGTATTTTCTACTTTATCTAGTTCGTGCCTGTGTTTCCAGGTACTAACAATTTTACGCCTCTGCCTAGAATGCTTTCAGTCCTTGTAAGTGAAGTGAAAGCCCTCAGCTGTGTCCACTTTTGTGACCCCATGGAATACTGGAATGAGTAGCCTTTCCTTTCTCCAGGGGATCTTCCCAAGCCAGGGATTGAACCCAGGTCTCCCTCAGTGCGGGCAGATTTTTTACCAACTGAACCACCAGGGAACTCCAAGAATACTGGAGTGGGTAGCCTATCCCTTCTCCAGGGGATCTTCCCAACCCAGCAATTGAACCGGGGTCTCTTGCATTGCAGGAAGGTTCTTTACCAACTGAGCTACCAGGGAAGCCTTCAGTCCTTGTAAGGACAAATACAAATTAAAAAGAAAGTACTTCAAGAAACTAGTACCCTTAACTTCAAATTTCAGTGGGAGAGTGAGTACCTAACTAAGTATATTATTTATAAAATATATTGTCATATTTATTTTGTTATTATACTTATTACTATAGATATTTCTAATTAGTGTTTTACAAAGTTAATATGGAATCTTCTTTGATTACAGAAGCTTTCTAAATTAAAAAAAGTCTGCAAAACATGGCTATATGTAATTAAAAACAGATCACCAAAATGTACTTATGAAACTATTCAGAGATAAGAGCTTATTTTTGTGGTGATATATTTTTTATTTTTTGGGAGAAATTAATATATAAACCTTTTATTATTTTATTATGTTTATTTTTGCTCATTCATGTTGGTTTCTGTTTCACTTTCCTTGAACACTTTCAAGATAACTGGTTTCCAGAGTAATGACCATCTTCTGCTGCTCTTGCTGCTAAGTCGCTTCAGTTGCGTCCGACTCTGTGCGGCCTCAGAGACGGCAGCCCACCAGGCTCCCCCATCCCTGGGATTCTCCAGGCAAGAACACTGCAGTGGGTTGCTATTTCCTTCTCCAATGCATGAAACTGAAAAGTGAAAGTGAAGTCACTCAGTCATGTCCAACCCCTAGCGACCCCATGGACTGCAGCCCACCAGGCTCCTCTGTCCATGGGATTTTCCAGGCAAGAGTACTGGAGTGGTACCTTTGTCAATATTTCCCTTACCTGAAATGGATTGCAACAATGCCAAGCTAGTAAATAAATTTTAGTGACTTCTACAAAATATCACTTCAGTACCTTTCATGGGCAAGCATATCCTGATTAAAGGGGGCTGGTGCACGGGGATGACCCAGAGGGATGTTGTGGGGAGGGAGGTGGGAGGGAGGTTCATGTTTGGGATCGCATGTATACCCGTGGCGGATTCATGCCAATGTATGGCAAAACCAATATAGTATTGTAAAGCAAAATAAAGTAAAAATTAAAATTAAAGAAAAAAAAGATTGTGCTCTTCCCCTTCACAAAAGCTAGCAAAACTCTGTTTGCTTATTAGTAAATATATATGAAAATATTGTTCAGGTAAAGAAAATACAATTGGGTAAAATTTCCAATGCAAAAATGTATTTTGTGGTGATTTTTAAAAATATTTGTAAAATAAATAATATATAATAAATAATGTATACATATATGCGCCCATCAACAGATGAATGGATAAAGAAAATGTGATATATATATATATATATAATGGAATGGGTTTCCCAGATGGATCAGTGGTGAAAAATCTGTCTGCTAATGCAGGAAACATGAATTTGAATCCTGGGTGGGGAAGATCCCTGAAGTAACCAACTCCAATATTCGTGCCTGGAAGATCCCATGGACAGAGGAAACTTGAGGGCTATGGTCCATAGGATCACAAAGAGTTGGACATGACTGAGTGTGCACACACACACACACACACACACACACACCAGAATACTACTCAGTCATATAAATGAATAAAATTTTGCCATTTGCAGCAACATGGAAAGAAAGAAAGACCACTATTTTATTTTATCCTATATATGTGGCATCTAAATAAACACAATAAACTAGTGAATGTAATGAAAAAGAAACAGACTTACAGATAGAACAAGCTAGTTTTTACCAGAGGGGAGGAGGGAGGGGAAATATTTGGGTAGGGAATTAGGAAGCACAAGCTATTAGGCATAAAATAAACTATAAGAAAATATTATATAACACAGGGAATATAACCAATATTTTATAGTAATTATAAATAGAGTGTACAACTTTTAAAAACTGTGAATCCCTAAATTGTACACTGTTACCTTATATAACATCGAACTGCAACTATACTTCAGTAAAAAAAAAATTTTTGCTGAAAAAAATAAACGGAGTCAGATCAATTTTCTCCTTCACTCAAACTCTCTATTGCTGCCCTATCTCACAGGCATAAAACCCAGTGCTCTTCCCAAAGACTTCCTATGTATGTCTCCTGTCCAGCCCTCTCTGACCTCATCTCCCGCCTTCCTCCCTCTCTCATCCCTCTGCAGCCAGGCTGTCCTCCTTGCTGGCTTCTCTGTCAGGATATTCTTTGCGCTTGTTCTCTCTGCATGATTCTGAGCCACCTGGATGACTCACTCCACCTAATTCATGTCTTTGCTTAAATGGCATCTTTCATGGACATGCTAGTTAAAAAGTATAATACTCCCCACCCCCCATCCTGGATCCCTATACTTCTTTGCTATTTTTATTTTTATGCTTAACATTTACCACCATCTACATGCTATATATGCTGCTTATTTTTCTTGATTGGGGTTCGTATCCTCCTGATAGAATATAAATCTCAGAAGGCAGGAATTTTTGCATATAGTGTTTACTGCTGTATTCTGGGTGCCCAGTCTAGTATCTGGCACAGAGTGGAGATTTAGACATTATTTAATGCATCAAATGAACAAATACAAATCTATATCTTATATTTAAAGAAATGCATACAGAGAACATAAGCATTTATCCAAAGCCCCACCTACAGTCACTCAGTGATGAAAGGGGACAAGACTGAAACCAGGGAAAGTAAATGAACAAAGTCAAAGGTCATTTTACATATTAAAAAAAAAAAGAAACAACTCCAAAAGTGACCATACTCATCCTCAGTTGGAGCTTTCTTGTAGGTACCCCTGACATTCTAACATGCATATTTATTCAACACCATTTATTGAGCATATATTATGTTCCAAGCCCTGTTCAAGATGCTAGGACTTAGCAACAAACACAACAGAAAAGGAACATGTTTAAAATATCTTCTAGTAGAATACAAAATATAAATCACTGGTGACAAATGCTGTAAAACGTGGTGGGATCTTATTCAGTGTTTGGTGTGGAGTGGGAGAGGGAGTCTATTTAAAATTTGATGTTCAGGGTAGCATTCTTTTAGGAAGGAAAATTTAATCCGAAGTCTAAATTAGAAGAATAAGCTTGCATTGATCTGGGCAAAGACCTTTCCAGACCAAGAGAATAGCTAGTGTAAAGATGTGTACTTGGAAAGAGCATGACATGTTGGAGTAATAGAAGATGGCCAGGGTGGTCAACACATTGTAAAAATGGATATCATTGCATGAGATGAATCTAGAGAGGCAAGCTAGTTCACATATTGCCTCATAAGCCAAAGGAAGAAAACATTGATTTTTTATTTTTATTTTTTTTAGGAAAGAGAATACTCTGGTCTGATTTACTCAACATAGATCACCCTAATTGGTGCCTGGCATGGAGTATAAAGGACAGGAGAAAAAGAAGATTAATGTAGTGACCCAATATACAGTGATGGGGTTCTGAAGAAGGTTTGTAACAGTGAAGAGGACAGATTTGGGAGATGATTTTGAGTTTGAGTCAACAGAAACTGTTGCTGGATTAAGAGAGTAAAGACAAGCAAAAACTCAATCAGATCTTTGGATTTTGTCTGTAGGTATTCATGGACACTGTTGCTAAGAGGGAGTAAGGTAGAGAAGATTTTTAGAGGGAGAGTTTGTTTTGGACATGTCAATTGTGAGGTATAGATCATGTGCACAGTTATGTGGAGATGTCAAATTGGCAGGTAAATACATGAACTTAAAGTTGATACAAACTGGAGAGGAACTATCATATGAATAGGACTTAAACTTGTGGGAAGAAGTCTTTTAGAAAGAAGGCATGGTTAATAGATTGAGCCAGTATTTGGTGACTGAGTAGTAGAGAAGTCACTTAAGTCTCCTGGGAAGGAGGAAAACCTGCAAATGGGAGAAAACGAGACTGGTGGGGGGTTGGCTAACCTTGCTGGATATTTTGTGCACTGAGATAAAGACAGACTATTCAGCACTAAGTTTGGCCACCTGGAGGTAAGGGGTAAAACTGACAAAAGCAGAAGCTGAAATGGTAGAGCCAGAAACCCTGTGGTTAGAGATTCTGACTTGGTGATATTACTGCTGCTTCTGCTGCTGCTAAGTCACTTCAGTCGTGTCCGACTCTGTGTGACCCCATAGACTGCAAACTACCAGGCTCTGCCATCCCTGGGACTCTCCAGGCAAGAACACTGGAGTGGGTTGCCATTGCCTTCTCCAATTCATGAAAGTGAAAAGTGAAAGTGAACTTGCTCAGTCATGTCTGGCTCTTCGCGACCCCATGGACTGTAGCCCACCAGGCTCCTCCATCCATGGAATTTTCCAGGCAAGAGTACTAGAACAAAGCAGTTATTGAAATTGACATCAATTCGTGAATTTTCCAAGACTTCAAGTCTTTCTTATGGACACTGGTCTTTTTTTTTTTTCATGATGTTAATCAATGTCTGTTCTTACAATGATCCTGAGTACTCCAGTTGCAATGATAGAAACTGGCTTTAAAAAATGAAAAAAAAATCTCATATGTATGTTTACTTATGAAATTAAACATTTAACTGGTTAGTTGAAAAGTTCAGAGTTATGAAGTCAACTGTGCTTGAAAACTAATTAATTAACAAAATGAGGAGGAGCTTCTCCTTGTGATTTCAACAGTGCATATATTTGTAGGTATAAGGAAATATCATTTTCAAATATGCTTGCAATTTATAATATCTGGGGAAAATATTTATAATTTACTCTTTGGATACTTGGCAGGTGGAATGCCTCAGTAAATAATTTTGCTTTTATGAACATAACATTTTTTCATCAAGACAGTAGTTTAAACCTCCCACTTGCTGTGATTGGTTTTGGGTTCCTCTGCACCCCACTGGCAGAAACCATGGCAGGATGTCCACAAAATGCACAGGCATTCTCTGTAAAGCAGGAGACAAGCCAATATTTACTGTTTAAGCTTACAATGTTCTAATACTGAGAGCTAGAAATGCTCAAAATTCAAACTCATCACAGCAGGTGTTACACAAGGAGGGGGAAGAGAAAACCATCATATATTAATTTAGCCTGTTGAACTCCCCCTGACACACACAATATGGTGTGCTGTTTCAAATATATGTTATTTTCCTGCCTGTAGCAGTCCATCTGCTAAGGAAGGTTCTTTAAGCACTTTAGTTGAAAAGAAATAAACTTCAACAATACATTTTCTGAAAGCTTTTTTTGGTTCTTGTTGATTTTATGGCAGCATTCAAAGTAATACATCAGAAATACTTTGCAAGCAAAACTCATTTTCTGCTTTTGTCCTTTAAAGAGCTCAGCTTCTTGGCACACAGCACAGCATAGCAAAATGTTTTACAGGAAATAAGTTGTGTAGGTGCAAAATATCCCTACATCAGGGGGTTGATGACTGCTGTCTATCTGCCAGGTAAAACTCGTATCCCTATTATGAATGTGAATCTTTTTCTCAAAATGGGTATGTTTGTAAGGTGTTTTTATTAGCTTATGAACAAATACACGTTTTCAGTACTGAAATTACATTATTAGACATATAACGCAGATTAAAGTGAAGGAATGTGGCCCAGTGTGTCTCCCAGTACAGACAGCATATGTAGGGATTTCTCCTTATGGACACACAAAAAGGACTTCAATTCTTCTTTCCCCTTTTTATTTCTATAAATACATTTCAGGAGATTTATTTTATAGAGACCTAGACTGTCTGCAAGTTTGGTTCTATTTATTAAATTCAACCATTTTAGGAGGGCAGTGTCTTCAGAAGAGTTATCAGTGTTTTCCTAGGAGGATCCATTTTGCTTAACAAATACCCCACATATCATGTAAAATCCTATCGCAACAAGATAGAAATACAAACTACTCCAAAGGCATTTCCAACAAAGGCTTCTACTTACATTCCTCCTCAGGTTTTTCCTCTAAACCTCTGACTGTGTGCCTGTTTGCATTTTCTTCCCCCTGGTCATTTTCAGCTGAAGTAGAACAGGCAGTAAAATAATAAATTCTCTTTGTTTCCTATTTGCAGATGTTCACGCAGTTACACCGCAGGCTCCTTTTGAGATGTGCCAGTAGAAAATTTGAAAACTTCAATGATTAGTTTGTAAACAAATTGCAAGTCATTTGTGGATTTGGTCACTTAGGAACTGCATTGAAATAATGATTTATATCAGCTGTGATAAGGGCATTGATGCTAAGCAGAATAAATGTCTTATCATTTCTTAATACCTGAAGCAATTTTCTCATAATTTGAGTGCCTAAGTGTTGAATGCATTAGCTTAATCCTTACTTCATTTCTTTTAAATTGAATAGTACATTTTTTCTTGTTGAAGTGCATTTGTTAATATATTTGCCATTGAAAGACTTAATCAATGATTTATGAGTATGTGGCACCCAATATCTGGAATCTTTTTAATTAATTCAATAAGACTATTGCATATAGTTTCTTAGTTTTTATAGCTTTTTTCCCCCTTAGGAGATTAAATTTCATGTGCATGTGCATGTTAAATTGCTTTGATTTTGTCCAGCTCTTTGCGACCCTATGGACTGTATCCCAACAGACTCCTCTGTCCATGGGATTCTCTAGGCAAGAATACCTGAGTGGGTTGCCTTGCCCTTGTCCAGGGGATCTTCCCAACCCAGAGATCAAACACACATCTCTTGCGTCTTCTGCATTGGCAGGCGGTTCTTTACTACTAGTGCCCACTGGGAAATCCCAGGAGATTAAGATAAGCCAACTTAAATTCTAATGTCATCTGAAGGCTCCTATTCACCACACGGAGATAAATAAAAATGGTGGCTTAACTTCTCCATTCTTCAAATCATCTAATGGTTTATTTTGTATATGGGGGTTTTGGTTAAACCCTCTTGCAAAATCTTATCCAGATCACCTTCATGTGGAAATTCTTGCAGTGAATGACACTTAGTACAATGAAGTTTAACAGATTGAAAGAGTCTTCTGAGTCTACACGAACTCAGTTTAGCTAAAGATCAAAGGGAACAAAAAGTAGCTGTTCATTTTGTGAAAAATAATGGTATTCTTCCACTTTCAAATGAGTGTCTAATTTGATAGAAGGAGATACACTCAATTAAATCTGAGAACTCAGACAAGTTTCATAGAGTAATTCCTGTGAGATCTGGTCACAAAGACCTGGAAAACACTCGACCTTTCAGCACCATTCCTTATGCAAGGAAAAATACGTCACTATGGATGTAAACAGTGTTCTAGTTCGGGACCAATACAAAATCTAAATTCCCTAGTTGATAAAACTTTGTGGATTCCTTCCTCTGTGGCAGAAGTGCTGGCTATTGTACCCTTCCAACATGTGTTTACAATGACATTCAGTCTTGACAGTGGAATGGGAGAATTTGAAACTTACCTCACAAATTCTGAAAAATTCTTCCAGATTCCAGCATCCGAAGTCTTAATCAATGATGACCTTCAGCAAGGCATGGATATAATCATGGATATGTTTTGTCCTCCAGGAGCAAAAATTGATGCATATCTGTGGTATAATGTTGCAAGCAAAATGGAGCAGCAAATTTGCTATCAGATTTTTGACACCACAGTTGCAGCTGATGTTATCCAATTTTGACATTCAACTTAGCATATGCAAAACATTGTAATTTTAGAAAACATTACCATTTTCTATGAGATTGCTATACAACACATTAAAGAGCTAGCTCTGTAGTTTATTTTCCATTTTAATCAGTATTAATTTTTTTAAAAAATAGACATTGTATTATCTTAAAGCCCTGTTATAAGTTAAAAATGTTCCTGTTGCTCAAAATCTCCAGTATGATGGTTATGAAGGATATAAAAATGAGATACTGAATAAATAAAGACTGTGTTTTCACTTAATCTTTACTCTTCTCCTTTCTGAGAAGCTATTTTGTTATGCTACCCTAACAATTGGAGTCGAAAGTGGCAACCCATGCCGGTATTCTTGCCTGGAAAGTTCCATGGATAAAGGAGCCTGGTAGGCTGCAACCCATGGAGCCACAAAGAGTTGGGCATGACATAACTACTGAGCACAAGCACAAGCAACTTATCCATAAAAATGGGTGTTCAACGGCATCACTTTTGTTCTCTTTTAGGGTGAGTTAATACAGTTATATTATCTTTGTCTTGTCCCCTATCAACTTATTAGGGCACAGGTAACTTGGAATTCATGGATACTTTCTCTTTTTTATTAAGACTAATTCATCTCAGTCATTTAAGGAGCTACCAGCTCCTTCTCTTTCTCCGAGAATGTATCCAAGGAAGTCTTGATGAAAAGGGCTGGCCTCATGCTCAAAGGGACAAAATAATTAAAGAACAAAAACAGACATGTCTCCATTGCAATTTTTGCTTTCTTTTCAGTTTTCCCCAAATTGACCATTTTGGAGAAACAAGAATAATGACAACAATAAGAACAATGTGTATACATATTGTCAACTACAGATTGGCACTTGGCCTCCACCTGTACAAGGATTAAATCATGTGCTGCTGTGGCTTCTGGTTTTCAGCACTCCCTGTAAGGAGTTTATTTTTGGGGGCTCCAAAATCACTGCAGATGGTGACTGCAGGCATGAAATCAAAAGACGCTAGCTCCTTGGAAGAAAAGCTATGACCAACCTAGAAAACACATTATAAAGCAGAGACATTACTTTGTCAACAAAGGTCCATCTAGTCAAAGCTATGGTTTTTCCAGTAGTCATTTATGGATGTGAGTGTTGGACTATAAAGAAAGCTGAGTGCTGAAGAATTGATGCTTTTGAATTATGGTGTTGACAAAAACTCTTGAGAGTCCCTTGGACTGCAAGGAGATCCAACCAGTTAATCCTAAAGGAAATAAGTCCTGAAAATTCACTGGAAGGACTGATGCTGAAGCTGAAACTCCAATACTTTGGCCACCTGATGGGAAAAACTGACTCATTGGAAAAGAACCTGAGGCTAGAAAAGATTGAAGGCAGGAAGAGAAGGGGATGACAGATGATGAGATGGTTGGATGGCATCACCAACTCGATGGACATGAGTTTGAGCAAGCTCTTGGAGTTGATGTTGGACAGGGGGGCCTGGTGTGCTGCAATCCATGGGGTCTCAAAGAGTCGGACATGAGAGACTGAACTGCACTGAACTGAAAGAAGTTCAAGGGTGTAGAAAAGAAATGATGCACTCTGTGCTGGAGAAAGAAAACGACAGGACAGTTCCTCAGATAAGTCAACATTTTTAGGAGTTGATTTTATGAGCCCAGTTCTTCTATCTCCTCATATGCACTAAAATCCTTCATGATGACAAGCTGTTCCTTGTGACTAGCAAAAGCTTCATGAGACTAGCAGAAACCTGAAAAAATATGTACTTGATTACATGTACTCTCCTTTCACCAAAATCACATATATACTGACCTCCCTTCCTCTCGGAAGCAGGTTCTCAGAGATCACTGAGGTGCTGTCATATGGCCTGCAGTCCTCATATTGCTCCCAAATAAAACTAAAACTCCCAAGCTGTTCATGCTTAAGTCAATGATACCTTATAGTTATCATCAGCATCTCTTTTATTGACCCCATTTTAGAGCAGTTTTTAAAACAAAAATCAGTTACTCTAAGATGCAATCACCCTGAAAACTGACTTTTCTTTTTTTTCCCCTTTGTAAAAAAGAAACACTGCTTTCTTTCCTGCTGTGGCAAAATTCTGATTCAAGCCAGATAACTCCATGAATTCAGCTATTGCTTGAACTGTTTTCTTTAATTTAATAATAACAAAGTCTTGCTGTCTTTCAGTTTACAAAGTACTTTTGAGCCTTGCATCAATCTGGTGAAATAAGCAGGGCAGATGAGTTATTATTCTCAGTGGCATAATGAAAACTTGAGCGCAAGTCTTCTGACCCTAAATTTGGTGGTCCCTCCAACATTTTATAAAGTGTGGCCTGACCCAATGCATCAAAGCATGAATGAATGCAACAGGTCTATCTGCTGTACAAGCCTGTTTCCCAGAGCTCATTGTGATCCAAAGCACCCAAGGAGACCAGAAGGGTGGCTGTGAGGAGGGTGCAAGTTTCGCTGCTCATCTCATCCTGTTTCCTGCCCTAGCTTATTTAACCTTCTAATATTCAAATTCCATGGGAGCAATGTGACCCGAATGTCATTCTCTTCCATGTTTCATCCATACCATAAGAACACCAGTGGATGAGATTTTATGGAAAGACAACATTCCAAGCATTTGTGCTTAGCGATTTGTTTACCTTATGAGATTGCTTTTTATATTTGTTATTCTAAATATACAAGGATGCTCTCTGAAAAACAAATAATGCTGAGGCCAAACTTGGCTATAGATCATGGGATTTTCAGGGCTTCCCTGGTGCCTTAGTCAGTAAAGAATCCGCCTGCAATGCAGGAGACCCAGGGTTGATCCCTGGTTTGGGAAGATTGAGGAAATGGCCTTGGAAATCCCATGGACAGAGGAACCTGCTGGGCTATAGCCCATGGGGTCACAAGTGTTGACACTATTTTATGATTAAACTACCACCATGGGATTTTCAGACAGTTCCACTGAAATATATATATATATATATATATATATATATATATATATATATATATATATATATATATACACACACACACTAGACATTGTTCATTTTTCTTACATATGATCTTAAAAGAAAATTTTATTGAGCTGTTGAAAATCCTGGAAATGAAGAAGTGTTGCATCTTAGGCATCATTTTTCTCTTTCTCTCTTTAAACTAATAAAATATCACATTATGAAAGCAGTCTGCTCTGTTCAGTGTGAAGGAGAGCAGGCATTAGGCAGATATACAGGAACTAGGAACATATTGAGAGCTGGCTCACAATCTTTCTCTACAGGAAAGGAAACGTGTAGTCCAGTGTCTCAGGGAGCTATCTTATAGACTAACTGCCTTGATCTAGAGAGGATTTTGACCCAGAGAGAGAAGCTGAGTCACAATGAGGCTAAGAGGTTATATTTCAAAGTTATACATGTGAAGTGAAGTGAAGTGGAGTCACTCAATAGTGTCTGACTCTTTGCGACCTGGTGGACTGTAGCCCACTCAGACTCCTCTGTCCTTGGGATTCTCCAGGCAAGAATACTGGAGTGGGTTGCCATTTCCTTCTCCAGAGGATCTTCCCAACCCAGGGATTGAACCTGGGTCTCCTGCATTGCAGGCAGATGCTTTATCCTCTGAGTCACTTAATCCCCAAATCTATGACTCGCTACCTGAGTGAGCTTATTCTGGTTACTTAACTTCTCTAAGTATATCTGGGAACACACACACACACATATGTACACCTATGCATATGCCTTTTGACTAGGACATTCACACAATTCAATAATCAAAACAATATGAAAGAATATAAAATTTAAAATAGATTTTTTCTTACTATATCTTAGATAATGTGACAGGCTGTAACTTCCCTTAAGTTGAGGAGGATTGGCATCTTAGAGTATTATTGTGGAAGTGATACAGTGGACTCTGGAGGTAAGAAATAAAGGAAGATTTAGCTTCCTTCTGGTTTTTGTGAGATGCTTGCACATGGACTCAGCTGTCACATTGTGAGGAAGCTCAAGCAATCCGGGTAGAGAGGAACCATCACGACCTCTGGCTCACACCCCTATCTGAGCTTCTAGTTGACAGCCACCTTGTAATTGCCAGATGTTGTCAAAAAGTCAAACTGAAGTGGCCATTGCAGCTCAATTCAGGTGACGTCAGCTTGTGTTCATGGAGTAGCAATAGCCTGTGGTTGCTGATACCTGCTCAAATTGCAGATTAGTGCAAAAAAGCAAATGGCTATTTTGTCTTAAGTCACCAAATTTGGAGTGGGTTGTCAAACTGAATTAGGTAATTGAAAGTGTTAGTTACTCAATCCTGTCCAACTCTTTGTGATGCCTTACTTTACCCCTCCAGTCTCCTCTGTCTATGGAATTCTCCATATAAGAATACTGGAGTGGGTAGCCATTCCTTTCTCCAGGGGATCTTCCCAACTCAGGGATTGAATGCAGGTCTCCTATATTATATGCAGAATTTTTACCATCTGAGCCACCAGGGAAGACTGTTAGACATATAATCAAAGATAAATCAGACATATAATCAAGGATAAATCCATAATTGATTTGTGTTATTATATATATTTTTTCTAATTGAAAAGGGAAAACCTTCAATTTTGAAAATTAGAGGGCTACTTGAACTCCAAAGAGTCACTACTACAGATTTTCAGCTGCCCCATTTTGTCTCTGTATCACACATTATAAAAAATTGATCTGCAAGCCTAAGTGGGGAAATTCATATAGATTTCTCATTGCACTGAGAGGCTATGTTTTTCAGGGTTCTGTTGTTGTTATTTAGCTTCTAAGTCATGTCTGACTGTTTTGGGACCTCATGGAGGGTAGACTGCCGGGCTTCTCTGTCCGTGGGTTTATCCAGGCAAGAATATTGGAGTGGGCTGCCATTTCCTTCTCCAGGGGATCATCCCAACTCAAGGATCAGGAAGGTAGTTCCTTTACCACTGAGACACCAGGGAAGCTACTAGATTTTATATTAGCATTCATAGAACTTTATTTTTTCCCGTTTTAAATAACGTGTAAATTTGCATGGCACTTATCACTTTTACATACATTGTATCCTTTGGCACTCAGAATGACACTGTGATGTAGGTCTTGCTTGCCATAAGTTTTAAGTGGGAAACTAGAGGCTTAGAGAGGTTTTGAGAGAAAAGCATCACTGGGTCAGTTTCCCTTGATACAACACATTGCACCAGGCAATTTTTTTATAAGCAAATAGACCCAATAGTAAAACAAAGCTGGGTGTAACAAAGCAGCCACCTCTTCACCTCACTTCACCTACTTTATGATCCACACAGAGAATGAAGCCACAGCAAGAGATGGTTTGAACTAACTTCTCCACAGCAACATTCCCATTACTCAACTGTGCAGGTAGCAGCTCTTCACACAAAACCACTTCAGTTACTCTGTATCTTTCTTTATTTCCTTCCTTATTTTGTTACTCTTCAAAAATAGCCTTATTCGAGCTCTCTTCATACTTTCAGTCTCCTGATTTTTCATGAAGCCTAAGCTACTTGTCATTCTCTCCTATATTATTCTACAGAAAAGTTTCAGACTTCCCTTTCAGTTAAGATTATAGCCTCTAAGAATTTTCCATATAGAAGTGAGCCACTGGGACCTACTATTGATCCCAGTCAAGGCTGCATTCTCTCTTATTCTGTTTCTAATTCTGTTTTCTTACGTACATGTTTGTTTAAACTCATAATCTTTCTCTTTTCATTATAAAAGTAATCTTTGCAATATATAATTATGAATAATTTTATTTTTATAATTTATACAAAAGTTAAATAAAACAAGCAATATATAAAGAGAAGCATGAATCACCCATATTCCACTTTCTGTATACTCCTCTCCATCAATCATCCGTTACTCTACCCAGAGATAAGTGTGATTAGCAGTTTGATAAGCATCCTTATAGTGAATTTCTTTGTATTTACATATTCACATATGTGTGCATAACTATTTTCTTGGATAAATTGTGTAATAACATATCCTTCTGTCACGCTTTATATTTTCATTAAAATTTGTGTTTTGAAAATCTTTTCGTAGCATTTCATTGAGATTTCTCATATTTCATAGTGACTGTGCTGCTGCTGCTGCTGTTAAGTCGCTTCAGTCGTGTCCGACTCTGTGCGACCCCATAGACGGCAGCCCACCAGGCTCCCCCATCCCTGGGATTCTCCAGGCAAGAACACTGGAGTGGGTTGCCATTTCCTTCTCCAATGCATGAAAGTGAAAAGTGAAAGAAGTTGCTCAGTCGTGTCCAACTCTTAACGACCCCATGGACTGCAGCCTACTAGGCTCCACCATCCATGGGATTTTCCAGGCAAGAGTACTAACAACTTATATTTCAGGTTTTATATAAGCTTATAAAAACTAAAAGTTCTGGAAGGATCTGAAAATCCATTGGTTCTGAAATCCAAATGAGAGGGACAAGAAAATCATGATTTGGTGGTGAGCAGGATAAAGAAGGTATTGTTTGATTCATGGTAATGAATATTTATTTAACTTAAAGATGGTTAAAAGAATCTTCTATGTATATTTTATAAGATGGATATGTTATAGTTTATTTAAAATCTATGATTTAAACCAAAACTGGAGCTTGCTCAAATTCATGCCCATGGGATCGGTGATGCCATCCAACCATTTCATCCTTTGTCATCCCCTTCTCCTCCTGCTTTCAATCTTTCCCAGCATCAAGGTCTTTTCATATAAGTCAGTTCTTCACATCTGGTGGCCAAAGTATTGGAGTTTCAGCTTGAGTATCAGTCCTTCCAATGAATATTCATGACTAACTTCCTTTAGGATTGACTGGTTGTATCTCCTCGCAGTCCAAGGGACTCTCAAGAGTCTTCTCCAGCACCACAGTTCAAAACCATCAATTCTTCAGCCCTCAGCTTTCTTTATGGTCCAACTCTCACATCCATACATGACTACTGGAAAAACCATCATTTTGACTAGATGGAACTTTTTCGGCAAGATAATGCCTCTGCTTTTTAACTTGTTGTCTAGGGTGGTCATAGCTTTTTTTCCAAGAAGCAAGCATCTTTTGATTTCATGGCTGTAGTCACTGTCTGCAGTGATTTTGGGTCCCCCCCCCAAAAAAAAATCTGTCACTGTTTCCATTGTTTCCCCATCTATTTGCCATGAAGTGATGGGACCAGATGCCATGAACTTAGGTTTCTGAAAGTTGAGTTTTAAGCCAGCTTTTTCACTCTCCTCTTTCACTTTCATCAAGAGGCTCTTTAGTTCTTTGCTTTCTGCCGTAAATGTGGTGTCATCTGCATATCTGAGGTTATTGATATTTCTCCTGGCAATCTTGATTCCAGCTTGTGCTTCGTCCAGGCCAGCATTTCACACGATGTACTCTGCATGTAAGTTAAATCAGCAGGGTGACAACATACAGCCTTGAAATACTCCTTTCCCAATTTGGAACAGCCCATTGTTCTATGTCTGGTTCTAACTGTTGCTTTTTGACCTGAATACAGATTTCTCAGGATGCAGGTCAGGTGGCCTGGTATTCCCATCTCTTGAAAAATTTTCTGCAGTTTGTTGTGATCCAAACAGTTAAAGGCTTCGGTGTAGTCAATAAAGTAGAAGTGGATGTTTTTCTGGAACTCTCTTGCTTTTTTGATGATCCAGTGTATGTTGGCTATTTAATCTCTGGTTCCTCTGCCTTTTCTAATTCCAGCTTCAACATCTGGAAATTCACAGTTCACAAACTGTTGAAGCCTGCCTTGGAGAATTTTCAGCATTACTTTGCTAGCATGTGAGGTAGGTACAATCGTATGGCAGGCTGAACATTTTTTGGCATTGCCTTTCTTTGGGATTGGAATGAAAATTGACCTTTTCCAGTCCTGCGGCCACTGCTGAATTTTCCAACTTTTCTGGCATATTGAGTTCAGTACTTTCACAGCATCATCTTTTAGGATTTGAAATAGCTCAACTGAAATTCCATCACCTCCACTAACTTTGTTCATAGTGATGCTTCCTAAGGCACACTTGACTTCTCATTCCAGGATGTCTGACTCTAGGAGCGTGATCACACCATCGTGGTTATCTGGGTCATGATCTTCTTTGCATAGTTCTTCTGTGTATTTTAGCCACCTCTTGTTAATATCTTCTGCTTCTGTTAGGTGCATACCATTTGTGTCCTTTATTGTGCCAGTCTTTGCATGAGATGTTTCCTTGGTATCTCTAATTTTCTTGAAGAGATCTCTAGTCTTTCTCATTCTATTGTTTTCCTCTATTCCTTTGCATTGATCACTGAGGAAGACTTTCTTATCTCTCCTCGCTATTCTTTGGAACCCTGCATTCAAATAGGTATATCTTTCCTTTTCTCTTTTGTTTTTTGCTTCCCTTCTTTTTACAGTTATTTGTAAGACTTCCCCAGACAGCCATTTTGCTTTTTTGAAGTTCTTTTTCTTGGGGATGGTCTTGATTCCTGTGTCCTGTACAATGTCAGAAACCTCCATCCACAGTTCTTCAGGCACTCTGTCTATCAAATCTAATCCCTTGAATCTATTTCTCACTTTCACTGTATAATCATAAGGGATTTGATTTAGGTTAAATCTGAATAGTCTAGTGGTTTTCCCTACTTTATTTTTTTATTTTTTAATTAAAAAATGTTTAAATTAATTTTTAATATACATTTATTTATTTTAATTGGAGGCTAATTACATTACAATATTGTATTGGTTTTGCCATACATTGACATACTTTCTTCAATTTAAGTCTGAATTTGGCAATAAGGAGTTCACGATCTGAGCCACAGTCAGCTCCCAGTCTTGTTTTTGCTGGCTGTATAGAGCTTTTCCATCTTTGGCTGCAAAGAATATAATCAGTCTGATTTCAGTATTGGCCATCTGATGATGTCCATGTGTAGTCTTCTCTTGTGTTGTTGGAAGAGGCAAGGGGAGGGGAGGAATGAATTGGAAGATTGGGATTGAAATATACACATCACTATATATAAAATTCTTATTGCATAGGAAGCTGGAATGTTCCAGGTTTACTATTGTTGGGACCTAGCAAACGCCATGATAGGCTTCAGGGACTAAGGTAGGACTCATGGGAAAGGCTGAGTCATTGCCCAGTGAGGTCATCCCCGCGGATGCCAGGACTTGTCTAATCAGCATACTCCCCGTAACCTGGTTTGAGTTTATCAGGATGTAAAAGACATCCCCCTGCAGCCAATAGCCAATTAGTGAATACCAGGAAACCCCTGCAGCCAATAAAGATTAGCCAATTAGTAAATATTAGGAAGCTCCTGCAGCCAATCAGCCCTTGCCAACTCTCTGTTCTAAAACCTATAAATACTGCTGTAAATCTGGCCTCGGGGCTCCTTGCTCCACTCCACTGCATTGGATGTGGCGGGAGCCCTAGCTAGAGCTAGAAATAAAACCCCTTCATGCTTTTGCATTGCTGTGGACGTCTTATTCTCTCAGTTTTGGGGACTCGGAGTCTGGGCATAACACTATGGCCAGTGTGTTTTCTTGGCAAACTCTTTTAGCCTTTGCTCTGCTTCATTCTGTACTCCAAGACCAAATTTTCCTGTTACTCCAGGTGTTTCTTGACTTCCTACTTTTGCATTCCAGTGCCCTGTAATGAAAAGGACATCTTTTTTGGGTGTTAGTTCTAGAAGGTCTTTTAGGTCTTCATAGAAATGTTCAGCTTTAGCTTCTTAAGCATTACTGGTCAGGGCATAGACTTGGATTACTGTGTTATTGAATGGTTTGCCTTGGAAACAAACAGATATCACTGCTTCATTTTTGAGATTGGATCTAAGTACTGCATTTTGGACTCTTGTTGACTATGATGGCTACTCCATTTCTTCTAAGGGTTTCTTGCCCACAGTGGTAAATATAATGGTCATCTGAGTTAAAGTCACCCATTCCAGTCCATTTTAGTTCTTTGATTCCTAAAATGTCAACATTCAGTCTTGCCATCTCCTGTTTGACCACTTCCACTTGGCCTTGATTCATAGACCTAACATTCCAAGTTCCTATGCAACTGGAATTTTATATATAGTAATGTGTGTATTTCAGTACCAATCTTCCAATTCACTCCTCCCCTCTCCTTGCCTAATGGTAACCATAAGTTTACTTTTTGCATCTGTGACTCTATTTCTGTTTAGTAGACAAGTGTTTATCCTTTTTTAAGATTACTCATGTAAGTTTTATCATATGGTATATGCCTTTCTCTGTCTGACTTACTTCATTCAATATGACAATGCCTAGGTCCATTCCTGTTCCTGCAAATGGCATTATTTCACTCTTTTATGGCTAATATTCCATTGTGTATATGTACCGCATCTTCTTTGTCCGTTCCTTTGCCGATGGACATTTAGGTTGCTTTCATGTCTTGGCTATTGTAAATAGTGCTGCAATGAACATTGGGGTGCACTTATATTCATGTATTTTGAACGTGTGCTTTTGTATACATGCCCACTTATAATTGCTATATCCTCTTGGTGAGTTGATCTAGAAACTGATACTTTTCTCAGAGATCCCACCACTCCTGCTGCCCCAAAGTTCTGTCTGAGAGAAAAGAGTTCCTGTAGGGAAAACAGTGAGAGGAAAGAGTGAGAGAGAAAAATGACAGAGATTCCTTCCACAGTGTTCAGAGACAGGAGGCTCTATTCCAGATGTTCTCTCAGGGTTTTGATGCCTGTGCCACCACGACCATCACCACTGGATAATTATAAATGAGATTGTCTTTGGGACAGTGCAAAAAAAAAAAAAAAAAAAAAGAAGTGCTTTGTCCTATACATTCTGGCTCAGAGGGACTTCCTGTCCCAAGCTGCTGGCCAGAAAGGCAAAGTTTCTCTCAGGATTTTGGCTCTCCATGCCCCACTGTGCAGTTTTGCAATGAGACTATCTGGCTTAAAATCAAGATAAAAGATAGGGGAAAAGCCTTTTAAATTTAGCCCCATTATAGATTGTTCTTCACCACTGACTTCCTCAGTCTACCTGTTAGTGGTAATTTTTCAGAATCCTCATTTGGTTGCTTTTTGTATTTTGTCCAGAAGTTTTACTTGTAATTAATGGGAGCAATGGCCTCTGGTAGATTTATTACTTCTTGACCAGCAGTTGAATTCAAATAATCTTGCCTCATGATGATAAATTAGGTTTTATATATATACATATATATATTAATATAGATAAATCTAAAGCCCTTTTCTTAAACACTGCATTCCACATCTTACATGTAAAGTCTAATCTTTATTTTTACATATTTTATGCAAAATGAAGAGACTTGTGACCTATGATTTCTATTGTGTTACCTGGAAATAGTCAAAAGAGAACAAGAGCTAGAGTAACAGAAAAGTCAGTAAATGGAAAAAGAAAGAGAGAAATTGCAATAGATAGAAGGATAAGTAGATGTGAGTTGGCTTGCATCATTAAAAATATGTACTTGTCATATTTCTCAATTAGAGTTCAGGCAGGGAACAGATGTTATACTCAGTAACTAAAAAGAGTTTAATGATGGTACTCTTTCCAAAGGGGTAGGCAGGGCAAGAAAAGCAACAAGTGATGCTGAAATACAAAAGGACTCACAGCAGCTGACATCCATTCCCATCCCTGGACATGCAGTTTATTGGAATCAGTGGCCATAGCTAGAGAACTTCAGCCACTTCTCTGTACTTGTAAGGAAGGAATTAGGTAGTAAATATTCTGTCTTATGATTCCTCCTGCTCTTTTATCTGCTGCTAGTGTTTCTTGAATGAACTCAAACAGATGCCAAACTCAAGAGATTCTGGATGAGACAGCTTATGGATATCATTGCTCAGAACTCAGAGTAAATTAAAAAAGAGTAGAAAGTGGTTATAGAAAACAAATGGGGATATTGACTCCGTTTGCCCATCATTTTTCATTCTTATCTAACAAAGGGAAAACATATCTGTCTTATTACAAAACAACATCTCAGTAATCTTAAATGAAAATATTAGGACCAACTTTGTTATTTAGATATGATAGAAGAAAGAAAGTGAAGTGAAGTCATTCAGTTATATCTGACTCTTTGTGACCCCATGGTATGTAGCCTGCCAGGCTCCTCCATCAGCGGGATTTTCCAGGCAAGAATACTGGAGTGGGTTGCCATTTCCTTCTCAAGGAAGAAAAAAAAGGAAACATTTAATTTACATGAAACATAGCTACTATAGAGGAAACATTTAATTTACATGAAACATAGCTACTATAGTCCCCTCTTTTATAGTTGATCTCAAGGCTATGTTGACAAATAGCTTTTTTCTTTAATGACTCATTCTGTGTTTCTCTTACCCTCTGCTAGCATCTTGACTGGTTGCCTATTTAATCTGATGGGATGATGGAAACTTTTATTTCCAGAAGATCCAAATCCTCAGTAGTCCTGTATTTATTGGTTATGTTGTTCTCCATTATCCACACAAGGTGACCCAGTGAATCCTCCAGACTTCAGAAATAGTTACCCTGAAACCTTAATGTGAAATTTCCCCTTGACAATAAGGATACTCTCCATTTCTAATGAAGTAGTATTATTTTTTACCAATTGTTTTAGCAACATGAGAAGCTGTAACTAACCAAGGGACATTGTAATTGGTAGAATAATGCTCCAAGATGTCCTGGAATCTGGGAATGTGTTAGGTTACATGGTGAAGGGGAACTAGGTTGCAGATGGAAGTAAGATTGTGAATAAACTGACCCTAAAATAGAAAGATTATTCTGGATTATCTATGTGAATCCAGTGTAATCATAAGCATTCTTAAAAGCAGAAGAGGAGGCAGAAAAAGTGAGATAGGGAGAGATGGAACTACAGAAGAAAGGCTAGAAAGATTTCACATTGTTGGCCTTGAAGATGGAGGGAGGGAACCATGAGTGAAGGGATTTATGAGGCCTCTAGAAATGCTAAAAGTCAAGGACAGGATTTCTCCCTTAGAGCCTTTCCAAAGGCATGCTGCGCTGCTGGCATCTTGATTTTAGTACCATGAGATCCGTGTTGGACTTCTAACTTTTAGAACTGCCAGATGATTAATTTGTTTTGTTTTAAGACACTAAATTTGTGCCGATTTGTTATAACAGCAATAGAAATAGTTTTCTACATACACTGTCAGTTCCAATTTAGTGGACCCAGGCTTCTGTTTCGTGGTGGAAGCATTTCTCTCTGGATAAATGTTGACAAGTACTCCAAATCCAATGAGTCCAAGATTGAGAGGGAAGGAGTAAATAATTCATTCAGTGATATGGGCCATTTTGACCTTCATCCTTTGAATCCCAAACCCATGCATTCTGGCTTCGGGCAAATAATGTCATATCTTGGTTGCTGACTTAAGGCCCTTTCCATATTCTATTGCTGTCCCCTAGATGACAGAAAACAGAGACTTCAATAGGCCATCCTATCACTCTGTCAATCCAGCCACTTGTGATATTGGTACACTTAAAAGGCCAGTGAGTAGTCAAAAGCTCGTTGCATATCTTTTTCACTGTAAAATACATATTTTGGTTAGAGATAATATTAGTGTAGCATATGAAGGAATTGTATAAATCTTAAAATGATGATGCTCTCAGAAATTTTGTAAATAGAAAGGTAGGTATGAATATGAGATATGCATTTCTTCCATAAGACAAACTGAGATCCTCTCTATTCAGAAAGATGTTCAGTGTGATCAATATGCCTCAGAGCATCTGGTGGGTTTTGACCATGATACATGATGCCATAGTGGAAACTAAGCCACGTTCTTTTGCATTCAGCAGTTTGGGCACTGACGACATTTGAACTAGCCTGTTGAATCCATGAAGAAATTTTATCCCTGCCTGTGTCTCCTGATTATCCTCTAAATTATATGTAAATGTTGTTACTGAGTAATAATATGTATTTATAAAAATGATTTGACAGTCAGCTCTTTGTGCTATCACATTCACCTTCAAATACTCTTTCATTTAAGTCCTTGACCAATGGGTTAGGAATTCTGAATGAGTACAGATTCTTACCTCAGGTCATAATCGCCATGCTGTAAAATAGATAACTAAATATCCTACGTAGAGTTCTTCCCACTGGAAGCATATAATTTTATTTCTATATTTCATGACTACCCTAACAGTCAAAGTAATGCAACTCTTCACTTCCAGCTGGTTCCATATTCTCTTGCAGACCCATCCACACACCTGGCCTGTATCTTTCTTCCTTTGGTCCAGGAAAATCCCCAGTTGGCCATAAGATTATGAAGTTTAATTTTGCATACTGGAGCAGCTGGGGCCAGGTGTCCTAAAATGGGATGCTACTCTGTGCATTAAATACTATGACTTTATGGATTGGTAATGCCTGGTCCAGATGGGAGTTGAGGTGGCATAGTAATCTGATGCGTCATGATCAACCACTGTTGTTTTTCAGTTGCTAACTCATGTCCAACTCTTTGCAACACCATGGACTGCAGCATGCCAAGCTTCCCAGTCCTTCACTATCTCCCAGAGGTTGCTCAAACTCAGGTCCATTGAGTCTGTGATGCCATCCAACTGTCTCATCCTCTGTTGCCCTCTTCTCCTTCTGCCATCAATCTTTCCCAGCATCAGGGTTTTTTCCGGTGAGTTGGCTCTTCACATCAGGTGGCCAAAGTATTTGAGCTTCAGCTTCAGCGTTAGTCGTTTCAGTGAATATTCAGGGATCAAACAGAGTTGTCACCAAAAACTGCTTTTTAAGTAGAGAATAATTTTGGACAGAATATGACATAGCCTCATTCTAAGACCTTAGGGACTTGTATTATGGGTCCCCATTAGGGTTTATCAGAGATTCCATAGACCCTCTTGATCTAATTTTACTATGAATCCTGGGCTTGAGGAAATAACTATAGGAGAGTTCTGTAGTCCCACTGGACCTATTATGAGATGAACTAAGGCCAAAGCTCCAACTGTTACCTAACTTCCATGAGCCCTACTCTGACCAGTTTTCTGTAATGGCATTTTGTTGGGTCTGGAGACTGGCAGGAGTTTAGAGCCAACATCTAATGTGATCATTGACACATGTGACTGAATCCCAGAATTTCCTTTCAATGGCTGTTTCTTCAGGTCACTTCTGGACAAAAAAAAAAAAAAAAATTATATTTTTCCCATCAGGAAGGAAAAATTGCATCAGGAGGGAAATGACATACTCAAAAGGGTTAAAATATATATATATATATATTAGGTTAATATATATTATATATATGTATATATAAAGTTAAATAAAGGGGCAGTTGACTGCGGTGTGAGAAGGTTAAGGAAACAAACAAGGACCGCAATGCAAGCAGGATCTAGCAAAAACTGGAAGCCTTCAGCAACCCTTATTTGGAAGGGTTATGGGAACAAGCCGCTGTGACTGCTAACTACTACGGGAGGTTAGGAGCCAGACAAGAGCCTGAGTCTTAGGTGGAGGAGCAGTTACTGCTGCACCAAAGTCTTCGAGACGGAGCTGAGGGAGCTTATTTTCTGACATTTTTTCCCTCTGGCCTGCTACTGGAGCTTCCCACTCCATGACCCTACCAGTATCCAGAGGACAAGAAAACCCAGAGGGCTCAGCACACCCTGGCCAGACCTTAAGCCAGAGAAAAGTCCCGCGGATGGAGAATGGATATTGAGACCAGCCAGGGAATATGCAGGATACCCTTTGTAAGACCCATTTTTGTTGCAGAGATATTTAAATGGGGAAAACTGCTTCCAAGGTGCTTTTCAAACATAATGAAATATGGTAATATAGAGCTAGATAAGAATATGAAAATGATTTAGAAAGATAAAAGATAAAGATAAAGATAAAGAGCAGGTCCTTGAGGAAGTTACTTATTTTAACGGTACATTAAATGGTACATTCCTGACCATAGTACAAAAAAAAAAAACTCATGAATAATAAAAATTTAATTTTTTGATGAAATGAAACAAATAATTAACCTAGATTTTTTTCTTCCAGCAAATTTCAAGAAGGGTACATCTTATAAATCTTTGTTTTAAAGATTTGTATAATGATTCTAGCATTGATATAAAGGAAACCATTCAAAACAGGAGTTTAAGCATGAAAGCATTTTCGGTTAAAAAAAAGAAGAATGGTTTTAAGCAAAGCCAAGGAGACAACTATTGAATGTGATTTCTTCACAATTTTATGTTTTAGAGGAGATTGTTATTTGGCTTCATTTTCAAGTCTAGCTCAAGGCAAAATTGAGAACCACCAGTAGTTTATCTTTTTAGCCTCAGCTTTTGTTAATTTTACCATTTTCCTTCCATATGGCACTTATCTCAATCTGCAAATATGAAAAACAAAACAAAGCTTATTGTTGCATCTGGTATTTTGTAAAGTTCTGATGAAAAGTAAAAACAATAACTTTATTAGTGGATGCTAAGTAATTTCCATATGCTCATTAAATTCAAATTAGTAAAATCATGATAAGAATATATTTCAATGAAAATTAAATAATGAGGACAGAGAGTATCTCAATAGAATTGCTAAATCCAGAACTGCTGAGAGACTAGTGAAGATACTGACTTACAAAATTTATACACTGTTAGAAGTGAGAGAAAATATAATTTAGAGAGATGTGGTATTCATCCTGTACCATTGAGTGCTGAACAGGTTAGAGGCTTCTCTCCCGGGAACAAATTGCATTTTCTTTAGAGAGAAACACACAGGCAGTCCCTTGGCAGGAGCGTCAAAATCAAATAGTAATTTCAATCCGTAATGCCTTTTATCTAAAGAAGTCAGCCGCATTTCCTCGTTAGCTTTCAGAATATACTTGTGATTTGTCTCTTGAATTGTAACTCCCTTTTTTTGGTTGTTGTTACAAAGAAATCAAGGCATAGAGAAACAGACATGTACTAATTTCTATTGAGATCACTTAAACAGGGTCAATTACTGAGACACACAGGTCTCGATGCTTGATATAATAAGTGAAAATGAAAGTGTCTGTCGCTCAGTTATGTCAGACTCTGCAACTCCAAGGACTGCAGCACCCAGCCTTCCCTGTCCTTACTATCTCCTGGAGTTTGCTCAAATTCATGTCCATTGAGTCGGTGACACCATTCCACCACTTCATTCTCTGTGGCCCCCTTTTCTTCCTGCCCTCAATCTTTCCCAGCATCAGCGTCTTTTCCAATGAATCGGCTTTTCGTATCAGGTAACCAAAGTACTGGAGCTTCAGCTTCAGCATCAGTCCTTCCAATGAATATTCAGTGTTGATTTCCTTTAGGATTGCTTGGTTTGATCTCCTTGCTGCCCAAGGCACTCTCAAGAGTCATCTTCAGCACCACAGTGTGAAAGCATCATAAACACTCTTGAAAAGAGTGTCATTGACAGAGACAGCCATTGTTCGGAAACATGAGAGACCATGGAGAATTGTCTTCCAAGACAGTGTACCACATATATAAAATTATATATATACACATGTATATAATTATAGATGTATATTATATGCAATATATATAATTATAAGTGTATATATATAATATACACACATATAATTATATATATGTATATATAATATATACACACATAATTTATATATAAATAAAATTAAATTTATATATAATTTATATATAAAATATAATTATATACAATATATAAAATTATACACAAGATGCAAAAATGAATAGAATACATAAAATCCTTTGTAATATATGTAAGCATTTAATATATAGAGAAAAGCCAATTAAGTTAAATTTTTTTCTTCAGTATTATCAGGCTATTTTTGTGCTTCAGATTTTTTCTGGATGCCTGAGTTAATGAATGTCACTAATGTAATAAGTAAGGTTTTTAATGCTGCATGATGAAACTTTGTGTTATCTGTTTTTCTATGCATCATGCCACTAAATTGAACACCAAAGTTTTCATGACTGTTTCTAAATTGCACATAGTTTTATTGGGTAGGCCAAAAAGTTTGAAACTTTTGGTCCAGCAAATAATACAAGATCATTTGATTTCTGCACCATATTATTTTTTGTTTTTGCTAATGTCTCCATAATCTTTCCACAGTTTAGGTAAAATAAACATGATGCAAGCTTTACTCCCATAACTGGTTTTAAGCGCGCAGTTCTGCAGCACTGAGTTCGTTCATGTTGCGCAGCTGTCACCGTCAGCCGTCTCCAGGTCTCATCTGGCAAAACTGAAACTCAGTGCCCATTGAATATATTTCTTAATGTAATAAATAGGTAATAAGAATATAATCTGCATCAAACACTGTTCTATTCAGGATTCTATCAAAGTAATCTGGCTTGAATATATGGTTAATATTTTAATTATTATTCTCTGTAATCTATCTTAAAGTTAAAATCTAATATTCAGAAATGTAGATCTCAAGTTTATCAAACATCATGGAAAATTTCCCTTCCTATGACAAGCAGGGTTATCCTTCCATACAAGTGTGTGTGCATGTGTGCTCAAGTCTTGTCCAGCTCTTTGCAGCCTCATGGACTGTATCCCGCCCGGCTCCTCTGTCCATGGGACTCTCCAGGCAAGAATACTGGAGTGGGTAGCCATGGCCTCCTCCCGGGGATCTTCCTGACCCAGGGAGTGAACACAAGTCTCCTGTGTCTCCTGAACTGCAGGCGGATTCTTTACCACTGAGCCATCAAGGAATTCTCTATCCTTCCATAGTTGGGTATATGATAATCCATAGTTCTAGTATATTTATTCAGGATGCTCTGGATGTACCTTTAGTTTTCAAAATAAATGCTTACAATTATTTCAAGGATCCTGGAATGCTCCTTGCTGTTCAGTTTACATGAATATATCTTCTATTTTAAACAGACCTGACTTTTTATTGATGGAGAAGAGGTTAACATTTTGGCATTTTTAACAAAATCCAATCCTGAAACCATGAATTCCTTTGGGAGAAAACTATTTAGTTAATGCAATATTTGCCCATATTATATTGCTTTCCCAGCATCCTTCTAAGGTGACTAACTGCATTTTAAAAATGTATTTCTGAACTCATTTGGTCTATTTCAATCTGCTTCAGCTATTAGTCTTCCTGAGACTCAAGCCACCCTACCTTTGCTGAGTAAAAGGCTCTTCAAGTCGACTCTTGAGTATTGTGGACATGGTCACAGAAGTTTGAATAGTTTTATTGCTTTCTATTGTAAGATGTCCCAGGCACATCTTGTATAATTCCTCTGCCAGCCTTTTACCACCTATTTCTTTATGGAGCTTTGGTTTATTTTAGTAGGAAAGACATTAGGTAGTACCACTCAGGCACTAGGGTGCTTATTATTGCCAAGGTGACCTTTTATTTTATTTTCCTAGTCATTTTCAGTGGACAGAATTTTAAAATGTACATTTTTAAAAACAAACTTTATTTTTAAGAGCCATTTCAGATTCACAGCAAAACTGAGCAGAAAGTAGAGAGAGCTCCTGGAGGCCCCCACCTGTGTATAGCCTCCTCCACTATCATCATCTAATACAGTGGTACCTGGACTTCCCTTGTAGCTCAGTTGCTAAAGAATCTGCCTGCAGTGCAGGAGACCTGGGTTCAATCCTTGGGTTGGGAAGATGCTGTGGAGAAGGAAACAGCAACCCAATACAGTACTCTTGCCTGGAAAATCTCATGGAAGAGGAGCCTGGTGGGCTGCAGTCCACAGGGTCACAAAGAGTTGGGCATGACTGAGTGACTAACCCTTACTTAGTTTGTTACAAGCAAAGAAACTATACTGACACATCATGATTATCCCAAATCCATAGTTTCTATTAAGGTCACTTGATGTACATTCTATGGATTATGAAAAATGTATAATGGCATGTATCCATCATTATAGTATTATGCACAATAATTTCAATATCTTAAAAAATATCATCTATATTCTGCCTATCCGTCCCTTCTTCCTCTCTAGCCTCTGCCAACCGCTCATCTCTTATGGTCTCTGTAGTTTTGCCTTTACTAGAATGTCATATTGTTGTAATCCTACAGTTTGTAGCCTTTTCAGACTGACTTCTTTTCCCATGTCTTTTCATGGCTTGACACTTCCTTTCTTTTTAGTGTTGAGATCAGCCATGGGTGTTGTTTGGAAAGAATGATGCTAAAGGTGAAACTCCAGTACTTTGGCCACTTCATGCGAAGAGTTGACTCATTGGAAAAGACTGATGCTTGGAGGGATTGAGGTCAGGAGGAGAAGGAGACGACTGAGGATGAGATGGCTGGATGGCATCACCGACTCGATGGATGTGAGTTTGAGTGAACTCCTGGTGATGGACAGGGAGGACTGGCGTGCTGCAATTCATTGGGTCGCAAAGAGTCGGATACGACTGAGCAATTGAACTGAACTGAACTGAACTGAACTGAACTGAATATTCACTTGGGACTTCCCAGGTGGTTTGGTGGTGAAGAATCTGCCTGCCAGTCTGCCAGTGGAGGAGAGGCAATTTCAATCCCTCAGTCAGGAAGAACCTGTGGAGAGGAAATGGCAACCCACTCCAGTATTCTTGATTCTTGCCTGGAGAATTCCATGGGCAGAGGAGCCCGGCAGGCTACAGTCCATGGGGTCGCAAGAGTCAGACACAGCTCAGCAACTAAAACACCACCACCAGTTATATATTTTCAGTAGTTTTATATATATGTAAAACTACTGAAAATGTCATTTAGGGATTTCCATGGTGGTCCAGTGGCTAAGACTCTGTACTCCCAATGCAGAGGATCTAGGTTCAATCCCTGGTCAGGGAACTAGATCCCACATTCCACAACCAAAGATTCTGTATGCCTCAATGAAGATCCTGCACAGGATAATGAATATTCTGAGTGCTGAAAGACTTGGTGCAGCCAAATAAAAAGAAAAAAAAAAGAAAATATCATTTTGAGTAATAGTCTTCCAATTCTTCATAAACTTTAAATTGAGCTTATTCTCTTGAACATTCCCACCAAACACAAACAAAAACAAATCGCTAATTAGTGACCTTGGAATCAAGGAACTGAGGCCCTTGATGCTTCTTTGATAGAGCATTAAACCTTGATTACTACCCTTGGTTATATTCCAGAAGCTAATGTGACTTTGGACCATTGGGAAGATTAAGCTTTTAAAACCCATGTAGTTAATGATGACAATGTTATTTTTGTTAAATGTGTATAAAGTTTCTACTTTTCCAAGTATCTTTTATGTTAAAATCATTCCATATTATTAAAGTGTTAGCTAGGTAAGTTTTTCTTTCTTTTCTTTTTGTTCACTACAGAACCTATAAAGAAAATAGTTTTACATGTAATAAAATACTGAGCGGGATCTAATCCCTTCGCATATGGCAAGGAGTTAGGAGAGGTTGGCCTTGATCTTTATTAGAGGATTTGCAAGGAGCCATTAATGGACACAGGCAGAATATTGAATTCTAAATGATGAGCAGAATTCATCTGTCAAAAAGCACATATATATGATGGTGGGACAATGAGAATATGTCTGTGAACTTGAACTAAGTTCCTTCTTGCAATTGTTAAGTCAAGCTCTCTTTAGCAACTTGACGTGCATTGGAATACAGAAGTCTAGGCAGGATGTTCCACTCAGCCGTCCCACATCCATTTGGTATCTGTATGTTAAGTGTTTCCAAGTTTTGGCAACTATAAATAAAGTTAAGTGATTTTTTTTTTGAGGGGGGATTTTGAGTTATCAGTTAGACAACAAAAAAGAGAATGATTGTTGCTTATTCTAAGGGTCTATCGTTATAAAATTAGCAGGCTGTCTCACTGCTTCTCAACTGAGCATTTTGTTTTGTGTCTTGAGGAAGAACATAAAATCACAAATGTGTTTAGAACTGTTTTGTCTCCCACATTCTCTTCATCTTGATGATAGCGGGTGTCTGACTTGGCATAGTCTAACTCAGTTTTGACTTTCTGGTAATTAAACATTTAGTTTTGAACAGACTTTCCATTAGTATAATTTCATTATGCCTCACTCTGTCTTCACAGCCTGCAAATAAAACTTTATAGGAGCTCTGTAACTACAGCAGGAGAGCAGTAATATAAACACCAAATGAATGATTCTGTTGTTTTTTTGACTTTTATTTTAACATTACTTTCCAAAGTACACTGAAAAAATAAGTTTAAGGGTTTTTCTTTACAGAAGAATGGTTCTAACAGTTTGACTAATTATATGTCTATTAAAATATTTCAAAATGTATTTGAAAAAAGCTCCAAGTAAGAGCTTTTCCCACTAATGATAGCAAAATAGGAGTATCAGTACTTTTTCAAAATTAAAAATTAGCCATATTACAGGTTCAATCTGAGAAACACAATGGTGTTCATTCAAAATGTTCTTCTACTTAAGATGTCAAAATTTAAAATATTATTTTAAACTAATTATTGAGAGGGTATTACTATAATATGGCTTCCCAAGTGGCTCATAGTTAAAGCATCTGATTGCCAATGCAGGAGACACAGGTGATGTGGGTTCGATCCCTGGATTGGAAAGATCCTTCGGTGGAGGGCATGACAACCCACTCCAGTTTTCTTGCCTGAAGAATCTCAAGGATACAGGAGCCTGGCAGGCTACAGTCCAGGGGGTCACAAAGAGTTGGATAAGACTGAGTAACTGAGCACGAGCGCATAAGCACACTGCTCAAATAAATTAGGGTGGCACTCATGGGACAGAGGCGGAAGTAGGGAAGAGATTTTAATAGAGAATCAAATGTCTTCATATTCCAAAACAGAACTTCAATTTTAGAACTTAAGACAGTAACTACTAGTGGAGGTTCTTTCCAGCTGGCACACTTGAGATCATTTGATCTCAGCACAAACATATACTACCTATTTCTGAAGCAGATTCAGCTTGGGAAAGCTAAACTTATTTAAATAAATGTCCAAGATCTTCAACTGCTTCCTTTCAACTGCTTCACCTGTTATGTATGTTTCAAAAGCATCTTTTGCAGACAATAGCTGCTGTTGAAAGAGTATTATTTTTGCCCTGGGGTCATAATTAACTCTTAGATCTGTAGAACAAAATAAAGTAAAAATAAAGTTAAAAAAATAAAATAAAATATATTAAAACTGACAAAAAATAAAAAATAAAAAACAAAAAGAAAAGACATTTTTGTACTTGAATCTGACTAATTCATTGCTTTCTACAATTGAGTAATATTTAAATATTTAATTTTTTGAAGTAGTTCTACCTTCTTAATTCTCCCTTACTAATATCATGAGGACACGAGGAAGGAGAATCTTCTTAAAAGCCTCTAGTGGCAAACACAAGCCAGTAGCATAAAGGAAAATCACTATGATTCAGTGTTGAAATGAAATGTGGATATAGCTAAGGCCTCATGAGAATGGAATCGGATTGGGAACATTTTAGAGCCAAGGAGCAGCGTTTGGGGTGGGGATAAAGATGAATTATTTCAGTTGAGTATCTGAATTAGGCTGGGAAGGACAGTGAAACACTTAGTGATACACAAAATCAGAGTTAGACCCTGATGGCGCTAAGAGTCGCACACAACTGAGAGACTTCACTTTCACTTTTCACTTTCATGCATTGGAGAAGGAAATGGCAACCCACTCCACTGTTCTTGCCTGGAGAATCCCAGGGACTGGGGAGCCTGGTGGGCTGCTGTCTCTGGGGTCACCCAGAGTTGGACACGACTGAAGCGACTTAGAAGCAGCAGCAGCAGCGAATTGAAATTATATTGAAGTAATCAAGTTCAGGTTTAAAAAAAGGAATCAGGTGGCCATAGAGATTCTGGTCTCAGACTTGTCTCTGCACCATTTACAATTTAAGTTTGTTTGAACTGTATGAGACCCAAGGACACCACCAGCCATATTTAGAACACCACCTGCCAACAGTCTTAAGTTCTCCCCTTGTAATCATGCATCTATCTCAGACTCCAATGAACCCTAACCTCAAGCACCTTTACTTCTTGCCAATTTAAATTATAATTGTTGATAAACAACTCAAAAAACTAAATAACTAACTGTAATCTTGTGATTTTTGCTTTTGTAAGTCTCCTCTGTTTTGTACTCCGGCAGAATACAATTCAAGTGTTTCTTAAATGTGTATCGCCTGGGCTGCATTCCCTGACAAGCACTTTTTAAAATTTCAATCAGGTCTGCTTTTCTAAAATTTTGGTTAATGGCCCTATTGTGGAGATATTCCATAAAGCAGAAAGCTGTGAGTGATGGAAAGATAAGCCAATATATAGCCTATTAGAAAAAGCTATGGCTCATGTATCACCAGACCACAAACAGATACACAATTATGGAGAGTTCTCAATCTCTCTGGCAGCCATTTCTCAGTGCTCATAGTATGTTTGTATTGATTATCTCAGAATATTGGGCTTAGTGATAATCCATATCCTTCTTTGAAATGGCTGGTATTTAATAACAGAAAATGCCATGTATTTTTTCTTATTTTATAAATGTATTCAGTAAATGCATTTATCTATTTACTAATAATAATACTATTATCTATCTAATGTATTCTATTCAATTAATTTTTTTGCTTGAGATTTCATTTTCTTGGTTAAGTCCATCAGGTATTTTCATTTATAGTAATTTGGTGCACTAGCTTTCTTGCCCACCTCATTTGAAAATCACCTACAGATAAATCTATAAATGCATTTCTTGGCCAGAAAAAAAAAATTAAGAGAAATTCTCTGGAGGCAAAAGTATAGTTAGGAGCATGAATCCAGAGAGATGAGTGAGTAAGTGACAAGTACCTGGCTTCTCTGGAGAAATCCACTTTTCCACAGTTGGTTCCATGGCCTTTATTTTCATGGTTGGATGGAGTCAAAAGGCAAAGCCTAGATCACGTTTCATGTGAAGTCTAATAGGAGACCTTTCAGATAAGATCAGACTAGGAAAGTTGCATCTTCTGAATGGATGCAAAATAAGTATTTTCTGCAGAATTTCTGAATGAAAGGAGAAAAGGTAAATCTCCCTAGAGATAAATTAAGCATATTTAAACCCTTGAGAAGATTTGTGGTCAAACTCATCTCATCAGATTGAAACTGAAAATCATCAAAAAAAACAGAAAATCTTAGACGCAGACAGAGAAAAAAGACATATTAAGTACAGGAAACAGCATTTAGATACACAGAGAATTTTTTACCTCACTAATGGTAGCCAGAAGACAGCAGAATAACACTTTCATAGTGTTTTAAAAAATAAATCTTAACCCAGAATAATGTAACTCATATCTTGTTTCCTATATCATAAGAGGAAGATTTTACTACTAACAATCCTTTACTAAACCCTCTTATAAAAATAATAAAGTATTTACTCCAGAAGTCTAGAAAATGATGCTACAAAATATTCTGTGATTACATAAGGAAATATTAGCAGACTGGTAAAAATGGGATAAATCTCAATGAACACTATCTATAAAACTAAAAAGTACTAAAATAAAGTGTGATTTATAAAGTAAGAAAAAGGAGTCAAATAGCCTGCAAGTCAGTTAGAGTCAAATTGTATTGTTTGGGAAGATAAAAGTAATAACTTTAGTCTTTAAAGAGTTATATATGCATCTAACATTTTATAACAAACATTACAAATAATCTTCAAAATCATAGAGAGAAAAAGTGGAATCAAAAAAAAAAAAAAGACAAATCAAACAAATCCAAAGAATGAAAAGGAGAAAGAAGGCTGCATACATGCTGTATCATGATCGTCAACTATTATTACTCTTCTTCCTGCTGAGGGTTATGCTTCCCCACCTCTTGATGTCAGGCCGCCATGTTGGTTAAAGCAAGTTATGTGTCAGGCTGTAACTTGCTTTGGCCAATGGAAGGTCAGTGTGGAAGCTTTGTGGGCCAGGTTATACCTTGACATCTCTGCTTTTTCTCTGCTGTGAGATTGGCAGAGGTTGCTTCTTGAGTCCTAGAGGGAAGAAGTGTGGGGAGCCAGTGCCACCATGACAGATCTTTTAAGTGAATGAAGGGCAACTTTTCACTGTGGTGAGCCCCTGATATTTTTAAAGCTTATTGTTACTGGAGTGGTAAAATACACATTCCTATTGATGTAGGGAAGTTATCTGTCTTGAAGTTTGGGACAAGTAGCTGTGTGACCTTGGACAAGTTGCTTCACCTTTCTGGGTCTTAACTTTCTTTTCTGTAAAATAAGGTGTTGTATAGACAGGAAAATCTCTTGGAGGAGATAACAGGAAAAGGAAAATCATAAAACATGATACCATTTATGTTAATAAAACCCTCAAAATAACATCTCTGCACTGTATATATCTGCAGCTATACATATCAGTTTACAAATACAAAGGAAAAAGTCCAGAAGGGTACATTCCAATTGTTAACCACTGTGGCTACCATTATAGAAGGGGAAAGGGATGGGGAGGAAGGTAAGGGGGACTTGATTTTTATTCTCTATACCAATTGTCTAAACTTTGTATAATTGATTTTTACCCATCCATGTATAATTTCTGGCACAAAGTGGAATCAAATGAGTGGTGTTGAAAATAAATCATCCTTGAGATTAATGAATGTGTGTGTGTGTATGAGAGAGAGTTTTCAGAAGAGAAATTTGAACTTGAGACCCAACCAATAATTGAGCCACTGAAGCTGAGAGTCAAGTGTCCAGAGTAGATGATATCTACTTTAGAAAAAGTTCAAACAAAGCCTTTATCATGTCTGAACATGGCATCAATTATATATGCACAAAAGCATTTCATGTCTCATGTGTTCTCAAGATACATACTCTAAACAGGAATGAGGCTACCATTTGTGTCACTTCTGTAAACTTTGATAAAGGAAGGCTGGGTGTCTCCCAAGATAGAAACGTGAATGTTTTTGGATAGTTGATTGACATGCTGTGTTTGAGAAATATAAAACAAACAAAAACTCATTTCACACAAAAACCAGCATTATAGTCATTGGAGAACAGTTTGAATTTAGCACAAATATTGCAAAGGATTATCAGAGTAGCTTTTTGCTTAAAATATCATAATTAATTAAAGATGCATTTCGTGAGTAACCACTGATATGTCAGGATTGTTCTGAGAGTACAAAAATTATTTGGCACCTGCACTTAAGGAACTTACAGCCTAAGAACATAAGTGCTCACATAATCAAATAACTAAAATTACAATAATTTGGTTCATGCTCAGCTTAAAAAGTTAGTTCTCAAAATGAAAATATAAAGGTCATCTAAGGAAAAGTCATCACATAATTAAGGCAAAAAAAATCTAATTTTCAGTTTATATCATTGCAAGACTTTTCAATAATATCGTTCTATGTAGAGCCAAGATCATTGTACTTTTAGAAAGAGCAAATGGAATGGAAAAATTGCTGCAATTTTAAAAACAATTATTTCTTTGAATAAAATTATGCAGTTTAAACTGACTACAGGAAACAACAAAGGACAAAACTATCTCTGCTTCTTGATATGACTTCTTTTTAGCTATTTTCATGCTCTCCCTAAGTACTGTGTACTTCTCCCTAAGTACTGTGCACTTGAGGTGAAGACTGAATGATTATTTTGTATAGTTTTTTATATATCTTTCTAAAAAATAATTTGGAAGAACCAGTCATACCATACCGATCTTCTTAATAAGTCATTCTTTCACAAAGATTTTCAACCTACTCTAAGGAAGGAATTTATAAAAATGATGAAAACAAATATGTCCCAATGAACTTACATTCCAAACACTTTTCCAGAGTGAACATCAATCAAAGCCTTTCATAAACTTTGCCAAATTGAGTAGTCTTCTAAGTCTCGAACATTCATATCTTGAGTTTTCCTGGTGATTGGTGGTCATAGAGAGGAAAAACAGTTATTTGCATTGCAAAGACACAGAAAAATATAATATAGTGTAAAATTATGTTGAATACTAGTGGTGAGAGTGGACATCCTTGCATTATTCCTGATCTTAGAGGAAATGATTTCAGGTTTTCTCCACTGAGAATAATGCTTGCTTGTTGTACATGATCTTTATTATGTTGAGAGAGGTTTCCTCTTGCCCACTTTCTGGAGAGTTTTTATCATGAATGAATATTGAATTCTTTTGGTGTCTATGTTCATCAGTGATATTGGTCTGTAATTTTCTTTTTTGTGTAATATCCTTGTCTGGTTTTGGTAGCAGGGTGATGGTGGTCTCATAGAATGAGCTTGAAAGTGTTCCTTTTACACTACCATGTATGCAATAGGTAACTAATGAGAACAATCATACAGCACAGGTAACTCTACTCAATGCTCTGTCGTGACCTAAGTGAGAAAAAAGTCCAAAATAGGGGGGATATGTGTATACATATAGCTGATTTACTTCACTGTAAGCAGAAACTAGCACAACATTGTAAAGCAACTATACTCCAATAAACATTTTAAAAAGATAATATGGTGTAAACAGGGATTGCTGTGGACTAAGAACAGAAGATAAGTAAGTGACTCCTGGGGACAGAAGTCACAGTCAGATGGATGTGGTAGGGTTAAAGGAATCTATACAGATGTTGATACACTCAAGACCTTGCTACTGTGAGAATATGTTATCACACTAGGCTGGAAGAGGCATTGAGCTCTTCAAGATTAAAGAGGCTTGAAGAGTATTATTTGTGAGGATAGGAGCCATGGAGGAGAGACTCCATCAGAAGCTGAGGTCATAGAGGGTGCAGCTGCTGTGAGACTGCAGTAAGTGAAATAGTGACAGGCTTGGAAAGAAGTACTTGAGAAACCTATATGCAAGTCAGAAAGCAACAGTTAGAACTGGACATGGAACCACAGACTGGTTCCAAATAGGAAAAGGAGTACATCAAGGCTGTATATTGTCACCTGCTTATTTAACTTATATGTAGAGTACATCATGAGAAACGCTGGGCTGGAAGAAGCACAAGCTGGAATCAAGATTGCTGGGAGAAATATCAATAATCTCAGATATGCAGATGACACCACCCTTATGGCAGAAAGTGAAGAGGAACTAAAGAGCCTCTTGATGAAAGTGAAAGAGGGGAATGAAAAAGTTGGCTTAAAGCTCAACATTCAGACAATGAAGATCATGGCATCTGGTCCCATCACTTCATGGGAAATAGATGGGGAAATAGTGGAAACAGTGTCAGACTTTATTTTTGGGGGCTCCAAAATCACTGCAGATGATGATTGCAGCCATGAAACTAAAAGATGCTTACTCCTTGGAAGGAAAGTTATGACCAACCTGGATAGCATATTCAAAAGCAGAAACATTACTTTGCCAACAAAGGTCTGTCTAGTCAAGGCTATGGTTTTTCCAGTGGTCATGTATGGATGTGAGAGTTGGACTGTGAAGAAGGCTGAGTGCTGAAGAATTGATGCTTTTGAACTGTGGTGTTGGAGAAGAGTCTTGAGAGTCCCTTGGACTGCAAGGAGATCCAACCAGTCCATTCTAACGAGATCAGTCCTGGGTGTTCTTTGGAAGGACTCATGCTAAAGCTGAAACTCCAGTACTTTGGCCACCTCATGCGAAGAGTTGACTCATTGGAAAAGTCCCTGATGCTGGGAGGGATTGGGGGCAGGAGGAGAAGGGGACAACTGAGGATGAGATGGCTGGATGGCATCACCGACTCGATGGACATGAGTTTGAGTGAACTCTGGGAGTTGGTGATGGACAGGGAGGCTTGGCGTGCTGCTGTTCATGGGGTCACAAAGAGTCAGACACGACTGAGCGACTGAACTGAAACTGAACTGGAAAGAAGTACTCCTTCTCCAACCTCTGCTTTCCTGGTCTTGCCTTCCATTGACTGAACCCAACTAGAAACAGACAGTAAAGGAGTTAAAGAGATGCAGTCTATAGAGTTCATCCCCCAGGTCATAGTAGCTCTGGCAAAGTCACATGAGATTTTAATATATTTAGCCAGACTATAGCCCACCCCCAATCCCCATCATCAAAGATCAGCTGGATGGACTGTCCGTTTACTTCTCCAAAGACTGAGCATTATACCCTTTCCTACTTGTTTTCTTTTTCAATGCTACTCTTGAGATTTATTCTGAACACCTTTCAACTGGACAAAAATATTGAGTGTGGGAGTAAAACAGCTTACACTGTACTTTGTCCTGGCAATTACACCCCCACTGCTGCCTAGGAATAACCCTAATAGATCCAATCACAAAATATCTGTCATCAGCTATATTATATATTCTCCCTCTGATGCTTTTCACGATGAAATAACCTCATGATATGTTATTTATCATCATTTTATTTCTGCCATGAATTTTACTCAACTTATAAATAATGGTTTATATTTTATAAAAGCAAGTAGGGTGATGGCATGGGAGGGAAAAGTTGCTACAGGGGAAAAGTTGCTACAGTAGAAAAGCTTTTAATGTCAAAATCTTCTCTTGTAGTTCCCTTTCTCAGCCATTGCTTTTCTGTCAGAAATGCCAAGGTGAACCTGCTGGATACTTGCCTGAGCCCTGATTAGCTTCCAACTTCCATCACAGCCATTTCCAGGGCTGTCTCATAAACACCTTTGAGACCTAGTGCATAAAAACACAGTGATTTTTGTATGGATAATAAAGTCAATAATGCTATCATAGTCTGTTGGGAATGATGAGAGCCAACTTTTCATTTACACTTTCAAAATTTGGTTTTATATGATCAGATTGGATTCAAAATATAGTTACTTTAGAGTGAATTAGTCTCATTTTCTAACTTCTATTCTACCCCACCACTGTATCCAGGATCTTGTCCTGGGCCATAATCTATGACCTAAATTAGTTCCCTCATTTCTCCTCAGGGTTTCTGGAATCTTCATTTGGATGCCCCAATTCGTATTATGGCACTTAATATGCTTGAGGATGCAAGTACAAGTTCTGAAATGAATGGTGGCTTAAGCAGTTATTATCTCAAATAATAAGGAGTCCAGAGGGAGGTGGTTGCAGGGCTGGTACGGTAACTCCCTGAAGTCATCAGGAATCCATTTGCTTTCCATTTATCCACTCTGCTGTCCATGTGGTGATAACTTTCCTCATTCTCACAGATGGCAACAGTAGCTCTGAGACAAGAACAACCGTTCCCATATTTATCTTCTTACCAGGGAGAAAACCTTATTACATAAGCTTCCAGTAGAATTTTCCTTATATCCTATTGGCTAAAATTGGGTCATATGACCATTCAATGTAGTCATTACTAAAGAGTCTGTGGTCATCATGACTGGCTAAGGTGAATTATTATTTTCTTGTGGCTAGAGTTGGGCCCAGGTTTCTTGAGCACAAGCTCTATGCTTCTGGGCAAAATTAGTGAAAAGACTGGAGAAAATCACTACTGAGTAGGCAAATAAATGGATCTGTTAAGTACAAATACTTCTGTGATGCTCCCTACACTGAGTCCACTGGTTTGGCAGATACTGAAGGCTTCTTCTCTCACACATTGCAATTTCCTTCTCTATCTTCCACACATTAGAGTGTAAAATGTTCACTTCCTTATACTGTAAATGATCACAAGACTCATTTCTGACAATGAGGGAAGAGGTCAATAATTAGTGAAAGGTATTCTAGGCAAAAAAAGGCATGAACAAGAAAAGTGGTATATAAAGAACAGTGATGAATAGTGTATACGGAGCAATAAAGTAAGAGGGAAACTTGAACACTTGGGTGAGAGCCAGTAAGATAGAAACCTCAGATTCCATTTATCTTAGAAGTGTTTTGAATGGAAAACTAACCAGACATCTTCCCCAAAATTGCATTTTGGAAGCTACTTATTTTGGATTCAACAATATAGAATAATGGGTCAAGCTTTGAAAATCTAAGCACATTTCAAAGGATACCATGAAAACAAACCAGCTCAAATAAAATAAATAAGCTGACAGACTGGATAGCTAATATATCAATTAAGAATTGTTTTCTATTTCCTATAATTGTTACACAATAACTCAACTAGTTGCAAGATTTTTGTTTACAAATTTGTTTTTCTAATCACTTGGCAGCAATCGAAGGCTCATAAGGATTCTCAGTGATGCCTTCAGAGACTCATCCTATGCTTATTCTTGTTCTGCCATCCCTAGCCATGGTTTTTGATTGCTTGCTTGTAAGCTGTTCCACCTCCAGCCACATGTCTGTATCCAAGCAGATTTAAGAAACAAGGACAAAAGATAAAGGACAAAGAACAAAAGCTTGTGTTAGTAAATGTGGCTTTTTATCAGAACAGCAAGTCCTTCTCAAACACTTGTTTGTAGATGAGATGTTCAGAAAATTGGAAGTGATTGACCAAAGACTCCTGGAACTAATAAGCAATTGGAGCAGGGTTGAAGGATTCAAGGTTAATATACACATGTCAATTGCTTTCTGAAAAAGAAAAATGACTGGTGTGGAGAAATTTTAATATTTTGTGTACTACTCGTGGAAATGTAAAATAGTATAATTGCTATGAAAAACACCTATGGTGGTTCCTCAAAAATTTAAAAATATAATTCTACATAACCCAGAAAGGAACTGAAAGTAGGGACTCAAATTTCTACTTGTACACTATGTTCATAACAGGATTATTCTCAGTACTCCAAAGGTGGAAGCAACCTAAGTGTCCACCAACAATTGAAAGGATAAACAAAATTTGGTATATATACACAATGGAGTACTATTTGGTCTTAAAAGGGAAGGAAATTCTGACACATGCTGCAACATACATGAACTCTGAAGACACTATGCTAAATGAAATAAGACAGTCACAAAAGAACAAATACTGTATGATTGAAGTTACAAGAAGTATATAGGGCAGTGAAATTCAAAGACAGAAAAAAAGAAAGGCAGTTGTCAGGGCCTGGGGCAGGGGTAAATGGGGAGTTGTTTCATTGGTACAGAGTTTCAGTTTAGGGAAATAAAAAAAAGTTGTGGAGATGAATGGTGTTAATGTTTGCGGTTGCCATGCTGCAGAACAACATGTGAGCTTACTGAATGCAATTGAGCTATACACTTACAAATGGTTAAAATGGTATATGTTGTGTGTATTTTAGGACAACAATTCATTAAAAGTCACCTCTTTTTTATAGACCAGCAATGAAGACATGGAATTTGAAATCATAAAACAAACAAAAATACCATTTCCTTTAGCATCCCCCCAAATGATATTCTTAAGTAGAAATCTAACAAAATATGTGCCAGATATGAACAAAACTCCAAGGAAATATACCAAAGCAGAACTAAGTAAGTGAAAAGCTATTCTATGCTCATGAATAGGAAGACTTAATACTGTTAAGACGTCAGTTCTTCCCAACCTAATCTGTAAATGATTCAATGTAATCTTAATAAAAGTCCCAGCAATTTATTTTGTGAATATTGACAAACGGATATTAAAATTTATACAGAACGACCCAGAGTAGCCAACATAATATTGAAGAATAACAAAAGTTAGAGAACTGATACTACCTGACTTGAAGACTCACTATAAAGCTACAGTAATCCAGACAAACGTGATATCTACTAAAGAGAGATAAATAGATAAATGCAACAGAATGGAGAATCCAGAAACAGATCTACATAAGTATAGTCAACTGTTCTTTTATAAAGGGGCAAAAGCAATACAGTGGAGCAAAGGCAGTCTTTTCAATAAATTATACTGATACTACTGGACATCCACATACCAAAAAAAAAAAAAAAAAAGAATCTTGACACAAACCTTACACATTTCACAAAATTTAACTAAAAATAGATCAGAGACATAAATGTATAATCTAAAATTATTAAGCTCTGAATGATAACATAGGAAAAATCAAGATGATGTTGGGTATGACAATGGCTTTTTAAATACAACTCAGAATTATAATCCATTAACAGAATTAATAAACTGTACTTCCTCAAAAATTAAAACTCTGCTTGATGAAACACAGTGTTAAGAGAATGAAAAGATAAGCCACAGATGGGGAGAATGTATTTCTAAGGATGCATCTGATAAAGGCCTGATATGAAAATATGCAAGAGATTCTAGAACTCAAGAGTAAGAAAAAAGACAACCCAATCAAAAATGGGCCAAAGACTTTAAGAGATGCTTCATCAAAAAAAACCATGCAAATGGTAAATAACCACATGAAAAATGCTCCAGATCATATGTCATCAGAGAAATATGAATGAAAACAGAAATAAGATGCCACTACACACCTCTTTGAGTAGTCAAAATTCAGGACACTGATAATAAAGCCAGACACTAATGAAGATGTGAATCTACAGGAGCTCTAATTCATTGTTGGCAGGAATGCAAAATGATATAGCCACTATCGAAGACAGTTTGGCAGTTCCTTAAAAAACAAAATGTACTCTTACCATCCAGGAATCATACTCTGTAATATTTACCCAAAGAAATTGAAAACTTCAAAGAAAGTGCAAGTGTTAGTTGCTTAGATGTGCCCTGCCTTTGCGACCCCATGGACTGTAGCCCACGAGGCTCCTCTGTCCATGGGATTCTCCAGGCAAGAATACTGGACTGGATTGCCATTCCAGACTCCAGGGGATCTTCCTGACCCAGGGATTGAACCTGGTTCTTCTGCATTACAGGCAGATTCTTTACAGTCTGAACCACCAGGGAAGCCAGTTGCAAACTTTTGTCCACACAAAAACCTGTATACATATTTGTAGTTGTTCAGTTGCTAAATTGTGTCTAACTCTTTGTGACACCATGGACTGTAGCATGCCAGGCTTCTCTGTTCTCCACTGTTTCCCAAAGTATGCTCAAATTTATGTCCACTGAGTAGATAATTCTGTTACTCTTTTCATTCTCTACTCCCGTCTCCATTTTCCTTCAGTCTTTCTTGGCATCAGGGTCTTTTCCAATGAGTCAGCACTTTGCATCATGTGGCCAAAGTATTGGAGCTTTAGCATCAACACCAAGATTTCCAATGAACATTCAGGATTGATTTCCTTTAAGCTTGATTGGTTTGATCTCCTTCCTGTCCAAGGGACTCTTGAGAGTCTTTTCCAGCATCAAAATTTAAAAGCATCAATTCTTCAGTGCTCACCCTTCTTTATAGTTAAACCCTCACCTCCATAGCTTTGACTACACGGACTTTTGTCAGCAAAGCTGGAAACAACAACATCTCTGCTTTTTAATACCCTGTCTAGTTTTATCATAGCTTTCTTCCCCATGAGCAAGAGTCTTTTACTTTCATGACCCTTGTCACTGTCTGGAGTCATTTTGGAGCCCAAGAAAAGAAAAACAGTCGCTGCTTCCACTTTTTCCCCTTCTACTCACCATGTGGTGATGGGACTAGATGCCATGATCTCAGTTTCTTTAACGTTGAATTTCAAGTCAGATTTTTCACTCTTTTCTTCCACTCTCATCAAGAAGCTCTTTAGTTCTTCTCTTTTTGCCATTAGAATGGTATCATCTGCATATCTGAGGTTGTTGATTTTCTCCCAGCAATCTTGATTCCAGCTTGTGATTCATCCAGCCTGCCATTTCACATGAGGTACTCTGCATATAAGTTAAATAAGCAGGATGACAATGTACAGCCTTGTTGTATTTCTTTCCCAATTTTGAAGCAGTCCATTGTTCCAAGTCTGGTTCTAATTGTTGCTTCTTAACCTGCATATTGGTTTCTCAGAGACAGGTAAGTTGGTCTGTTATTCCCATCTTTTTAAGAATTTTCCAGTCTGGTGTGACCCATGCAATGAAAGGCTTTAGCATAGTAAGTGAAGCAGAAGTAGATGTTTTGGAACTCCCTTGCTTTCTCCATGATCCTAAGCCTTTTCTAAACCCAGTGTGTACATCTGGAAGTTCTTGGTTCATGTACTGCTGAAGCCTAGCTTGAAGCATTTTGAGTATGACCGTGCTAGCATATGAAATGAGCACAGTTGTACAGTGGTTGGAACATTCTTGGGCATTGCCCTTCTTTGGAATACATGTTTATAGTAGCTTTATTCATTCTTGCCAAGATCTGGAAGCAACATTGTCCTTTAGAAGATGAGTGGTTGAGCATTCAGTACATTCAGACAACAGGGTATTATTAATGCAAAAAAGAATTGAGTTCTTAAGCCATGAAAAGACAAGGATAAGTCTTAAAAGAATATTACTATGTGAAAGAAGCAAATCTGAAAAGGCTACACACTGACTCCAATTCTATGAATTTCTGGGAAATGGAAAACTATGGAGACAGTGTAAAGATTAGTGGTTGTCAAAGGTTAGTGGGGAAGAGAGATGAATAGACAAAATACAGAGGATTTTGTGAAACTGTATGATACTAGACTGATGGAAACATCATTATATATTTATACAAACCCACAGAATATACAACACCAAGAATGAAGCCCAATATAAACTGTGAATTCTGGGCAATAATAATGTTTCAAGATAGACTTGTTGAAAAATTATAAGAAATGTACAACACTGGTGGGGGATGTTGGTAATGGAGGCAGCTGTATGTGGATGGGGGAGGGAATATACAGGAAATATCTGCACTTCTTCTCAGTTTTGCTGGATAGACTTCCAAACATACTTGGGGCACTAGGTTCTGGGTTTATTTTGTGTTTGTTTTTCAAAGTTTTTTATTTGCTTAAAGTTGTTTTTGTTCAATCACTAAGTCGTGTCTCTTTGTGACCACATGGACTGCAGCACGCCAGGCTTCTCTGTCCTTCACTGTCTCCCAGGTTTGCTCAAACTCATGTCCATTGAGCCAGTGATGCCATCCAACCAACTAATCCTCTGTCACCCCTTCCCCTGCTCTCAGTCTTTCCCAGTATCAGAGTCTTTTCCAAAGAGTCGGCTCTTCGCATCATGCGGCCAAAGCATGGAGCTTCAGCATCAGTCCTTCCAATGAGTATTCAGAATTGATTTTCCTTAGGATTGACTGGTTTGATCTTGCTATATCTTGCTATATCTAATCACCTTGGTTATCTGAAGAAACATATCTTAGTCCTCTCCAGGTTAATCTAGATCCCAGAATATTTTCTCACCTTTGTGAACAACTAAGAATTGGAAATCATAGAAAGAAGATGCCAATTGATTTTGTTATCCTGGAAACTTTAAGACCAAGTCTGATTATATCTAAAGTGCTGGACAAACCCATAGGTCACACTAAAGGATTTACTGATTTGTTTCCTTTAAAATTAAAGTGGCTATTTTTGTTTATTTTTTTTCTCCCTATGCTTTTCTAATTTTTCCTTGTTCTTTCCTCCTTCCTTCCTTGTTCCTTTCCTTTTAGTTAAAATGAACAATATTAACACTTAAGCCTCTTGATGAAAATGAAAGAGGAGAGCGAAAAAGTTGGCTTAAAGCTCAACATTCAGAAAATGAAGATCATGGCATCCAGTCCTCCTGGCACTTCATGGGAAATAGATGGGGAAACAGTGGAAATAGTGGCTGACTTTATTTTTTGGGGCTCTAAAATCACTGCAGATGGTGATTGCAGCCATGAAATTAAAAGACACTTACTCCTTGAAAGAAAAGTTATGACCAACCTAGATAGCATATTAAAAAGCAGAAACATTACCTTGCCAACAAAGGTCCATCTAATCAAAGCTATGGTTTTTCCAGTGGTCAAGTATGGATGTGGGAGTTGGACTGTGAAGAAAGCTGAGCACTGAAGAATTGATGCTTTTGAACTGTGGTGTTGGAGAAGACTCTTGAGAGTCCCTTGGACTGCAAGGAGATCCAACCAGTCCATCCTAAAAGAGATCAGTGCTGGGTGTTCATTGGAAGGACTGATGCTGAAGCTGAAACTCCAATACTTTGGCCACCTCATGCGAAGAGTCAACTCATTGGAAAAGATCCTGATGCTGGGAGGGATTGGGGGCAGGAGGATAAGGGGATGACAGAGGATGAGATGGCTGGATGGCATCACCCACCTGATGGACATGAGTCTGAGTGAACTCTGGGAGTTGGTGATGGACAGGGAAGCCTGGTGTGCTGTGATTCATGGGGTCACAAAGAGTTGGACACGACTGAGCGACTGAACTGAACTGAACTGACTGAACACTTAAGCATCACTAGAATCATATATATTAAAGATTCTATGGCAATTTTTTAACACTATTGATAAAAATTTCTATTCCAACTGTCTTTGTCTTAATAAGACCTCTCTAAAAGTCCAGGATAAATATTTAGCATTGCTCTGATGAAAACCCTTATTTTCAGGACAATTAACAGTATGTTCATATCTAACATGGTTCATACAAATAATTCTAGCATTTATGAGGGATAGAGCTATTCAATTATCTTGGAATGTTCAAGTAGATGACAGATTCACACCTTCAGTATTTATGTTTACTTTAGTGATACATGATGATTATAGAAAATACAGAGATAAATTTTCCCTAATTACAAGAGACTTTTACTATTTACATTGTTGTTGTTTAGTCATTAAGTCATGTCTGACTCTGTTACAACCCCATGGACTGTAGCCCACCAGGCTACATGGGATTTTTTAGGCAAGATTATTGGAGTAGGTTGCCATTTCCTTCTTCCTGACCAAGGGATCAAACCCAGGTCTCTTGTATTGCAGGCAGATTCTTTACTGCTGAGTCACCAGGAAAGCCCTTAACTATTTATATTGCAATATATTTTTCCATCTAGCTCTGCCTCTAGCTATAGTTGAGGTAATGGTGAATTAATTATATTCTATCTTTTAACATGATATAATGTGAGCACTCTTCTGTCTTTAATATTTTTGTAGACTTCAAAATTACAGAATTTTTGATACTTTTTCAATTCAAATATGGGCTAGTTCACTTATATAGTTCCCTCTTGTTAATCCTTCAGAGAAGGCAATGACATCTCCACTCCTGTACTCTTCCCTGGAAAATCCCATGGACAGAGGAGCCTGGTAGGCTGCAGTCCACGGGGTCACTAAGAGTCGGACACGACTGAGTGACTTCACTTTCACTTTTCACTTTCATGCATTGGAGAAGGAAATGGCAACCCACTCTAGTATTCTTGCCTGGAGAATCCCAGGGACGGGGGAGCCTGGTGAGCTGTTGTCTATGGGGTCCCACAGAGTCAGACACTACTGAAGTGACTTAGCAGTTTGTTAATCCTTAAAACTAATCTCTCTGATTTAATATTACAAATAAAATGAGTCATAATTTTCATTAATTTTTTATTACATTTCTACTTTTTCTTTTAGTATATATTCTTAAAAATTATTTGTTAGAAATATAAACAATGAAATGTCTTTTGATATAATTTGTTGAACTTTTCCAGGCATGTTTGATACCAGATTACAAACTTCTCTGTAACATCTAAGAATGTGTCACAATGTTTCCTCTAGCATTATTAGAAGTGTGTTGTTTGATTGTGCCTTTTCAAAATAAAGGCACACACATCATGGGCCTTCATTATCAGAAGCTATCCAGTCTCTCCACCAAATTTTGAACAGGTCTCATGTAAAAAAATGGGACCCAGTATTCTTTTTAAGATTATTTTTGTTGTATCCTAGCAATTTAAAACTTGTACCTTATCAAACTAAAAGTTATCATAGTAATGAAGTGACAGTTAATAGAAATTGAAATTTCTCTGCTTGGCAATTTGCCTACATGAAAGGAAAATCAAAATGATGTCAGTATTGCTATGAGGCTCCCTAAAGTCAAGTCAGGAAGCCAAGAAGGAAGTGTGATTTTTGTGTTTCAGCCTAGATTGAACCTGACCCATATATTGTCCTGAAGAAGGCATACAGAAGATATGCCAGAAATTCTGTGCTTGAGATTGTTACTCTAAAATAGCTCATGACAGCCTATATATGTATTTCGACCCCTACCTTAACATAGCTTGTGACTCCTTAAGGACAAATACTTCTTGACTCCCTTCATGACCAGCGAAGTTGCTGTCGTGTCCAACTGTTTGTGACCCCATGAACTGTAGCCCATCAGGCTCCTCAGATCACAGAATTTTCCAGGCAAGATTACTGGAGTGGGTTGCCATTTCCTTCTCCAGCGGATCTTCCCAACCCAGGGATCGAACCCGGGTCTCCCGCACGGCAGGCAGACGCTTTACCATCATAGTCAACCACAATTCTCACTGGGCAACTCTTTACAACCTTGTGTCTGTATGTGTGTGTGAGAGTGTGCTTTAATCTGTATAAGCCCCTGACTACGCCTGCTTCCTGAGAAATCTGTATGCAGGTCAAAAAGCAACAGTTAGAACTGGACATGGAATAACAGACTGGTTCCAAATTGCCTCAGATATGCAGATGATACCAGCCTTATGGCAGAAACTGAAGAAAACTAAAGAGCCTCTTTATGAAAGTGAAAGAGGAGAGTGAAAAACGTGGCTTAAAATTTGACATTCAAAAAACTAAGATGGCGGTATCCGGTCCCATCACCTCATGGAAAATAGATGGGGAAACAATGGAAACAGTGACAGACTTTATTTTCTTGGGCTCCAAAATCACAGCAGATGGTGACTGAAGCCATGAAATTAAAGGATGCTTGCTTCTTGCAAGAAAAGTTATAACCAACCTAAAAAGTGAAAGTGAAGTCGCTCAGTCGTGTCCGACTCTTTGTGACCCCATTGACTGTAACCTATCAGGCTCCTCCATCCATGGGATTTTCCAGGCAAGAGTGCTGGAGTGGATTGCAATTTCCTTCTCCAGCGGATCTTCCCAACCAACCTAGACATCATATTAAAAAGCAGAGACATTACTTTACTTGGCAAAGGTCCTTCTAGTCAAAGCTATGGCTTTTCCAGTACTCATGTATGGATGTCACAATTGGACTACAAAGGAAACTGAGTGCCAAAGAAGTGATGCTTTTGAACTATAATGTTGGAGAAGACTCTTGAGTGTCCCTTGGACTGCAAGGAGGTCAAACCAGTCAATCTTAAAGGAAATCAGTCCTGAATATTCATTGGAAGGACTGATGCTGAAGTTGAAGCTCCAATACTTTGGCCATCTGATGTGAAGAAATGACTCAGAAAAAGACCTTGATGGTAGGAAAGATTGAAGACAGAAGGAGAAGGGGACGACAGAGGATGAGATGGTTGGATGGCATTGCCAACTTGATGGACATGAGTTTGAGTAGGCTGCAGGAATTGGTGATGGACAGGGAAGACTGATGTGCTGCAGTCCATGAAGTCACAAAACTTGGACATGACTGAGCGACTGAACTAAACTGAACTCCCTTTCTACCGTGGAACACTCAGTTTTGCCAGAATCTCTGTGTCTTCCAAATTGTAATTCTTAAGACTCCAAAAAATTTTTTTGTTTTTTCCTTTTTTGTTTTGATTTTCATTTTGTCCACCTAACTCTTATTGGAGAACATTTTACTAAATTATTTTCATCTCTAAACTATATCAGAAATTTAGACTGCTGAGGAAATAGCCTAACTAAACTCTGCCCTTCTTTACAAAAGATGATACTTGGTTGAATTTTAATTATCCATATTATGGCTTGATATATACCAATTAAGCACTATAATACAGGTTTTGTCAGGCTTCTTCAATGAACTTCAGCATCAAATGGAAGCAATGGTGCAAAGGTTAACTAGAAATAAATTGATATGCTGGGGAAATTTCTTGCAGGTTCAGGGACTGCCATCTCGATAGACCATGGTAATAATAAACCTTTGTCTTCTGATGGCCCTGAGCTGCTCTTTAAAGTCCCAAGGTGCTAACCTTCCTCTCTGACTCTCCTAGGAAAGCAGACAGGTCTGAAGTGGGCTGTTGACCAAAAGATCAAAACAGACTCAACAGTGTAAATGTTTCCTATCTGTGACACTGATTTGTCCTAAGGAAATTTTCTGCCACAGCATTTGAAAAATCAAAAGAAAAGAACATCTTTCCCTTGTCAGTGAAAATTAAAACAGTGAAGTTTCTAATTACTATGGGATTTTAGGTCCTTTGGCATATCTCATAAACTGCTATTCTATTCATTGAAATGTCTGAATTTAGTGAAACTACCACAATTAAATTTCTGGTTGGGCATGCTAAGTTGCTGCAGTTCTGTCCAACTCTTTGCGACCCTATGGACTGTAGCCTCCCAGACTTCTCTGTCCTTGGGATTCACCAGGCAAGAATACTGGAGTGGGTTGCTGTGCTCTCCTCCAGGGGATCTTCCCAACCCAGGGATCGAACTCAGATCTCCTGCAATGCAGGCAGATTCTTTATGTCTGAGACACCAGGCAAGCAGGTTACCTTAATTCTAAGTCCCAGTTTTCTCTGTGCTAGCTTGCACCCACTTATCCTTTCCCTCAGGATATTTCTTTTCTTTTCAGATCTATTTAAGTGTTTATTGTCTTGTAGTTTCCTGACCTTCAATCTGATTGTTTGCTCCATTGAAGTTGTGAGGTGCCCCAGAGGGGAAAGATTTTATATGATCTCTCTTGAATCCTATAAAGAGAACAACACAGGGAAGTTTCTTCCTCAGTGCTTCCTCTTGTCTTCATTATTTGCTCAACATAGAAAGAATATTGGTGTCATTCTTTTTCTCCCCTTTCTCACAAGCTCACCTCATCTCTCATATTTTAATTTTTTCTCCTCCCTGTTAAGGATGTTTGTGTTAGCCCCTTCCTTTAACAATAAAAAGCTACAACCCCCTACCTCCCATAGATTCAGTACATGCCCTCTGCATGCTACCATTCGAGTGCAGTGTAAATTTAAACTGGCTGTTGCTGATTTTATGTCATGTCTTCATTGCCGGTGACATAATATCCTTAGTCCTCCATCCTACGGTAAGTGGTGACAATAATTCCAGTGCTGTATTCTTTTATTTTCTTTAATTTTTAAGGTTCTATTTATGTTTCTCTGAGTGTCTCTAAAATTCTCCTCTCTAATATAAACCTAATCATCTTTCATGAAAATACCTGAAAGAGCAATCTTCATTGCCACATGGGAAGTTGTACTAAATTATTCTTTAAGAAAGAATTCTAAATGTCTGTAGTGTGTGTGTTAGTCACTCAGCCGAGTCTGACTCTCTGCGACCCCACAGGGGATAGCCCACCAGGCTTCTCTGTCCATGGAATTCTCCAGGCAAGAATACTGGAGTGGATTACCATTCACTTCTCCAGAGGAACTTCCCAACCCAGGGATTGAACCCTGGTTTCCTGCATTGCAGGCAGACTCTTTACTGTTTGAGCTACAGGGAAGTTCTGGTCCAGTGGTTAAAAATCTGCCTGCCAATGTAGGGGACACAGGTTTGGTCCAGGAAGATTCTGCATACTGCAAGGCGAATCTGCCTGCAATGAATAAGACCTGCGTTCTGTCCCTGGGTCAGGAAGATCCCCTGGAGAAGGGAATGGCAACCCATTCGAGTATTCCTGCCTGGAGGATTCCATGGATAGAGGAGCCTGGTAGGCTGCAGTCCATGGGATCACAAAGAGTGGGACATGACTGAGTGACTCACTTTCTCTGCAACAAGAGAAAACCTGTGTCCAGTAAGGAATCCCAGCACAGCCAAAAATAAATAAATAAATAAATAAATAAATAAAGTTTTAAAAAAGAGAAAAATCCTTTAGACTTTCCCTGATCACCTTCCCTTGACTCCAGCTTCACTTAAGGAAGACTCTTTAATGGTATGTGTGTGTGTGTGTGTGTGTGTGTGTGTGTGTGTGTATCTGAGAGAGAGAGAGAGACTAATTTAGTGGTGATGAATTCAAGTTTTTGCTTGTCAGGGGAGCTCAGTCTCTTCCATGACTGAACTGAGGTCTGGCTCTTCTCTGCTAGAAAATCAATACCCAAGAGGCAGTTCTTATTAGAAAGGAAAATTGCCTGTAATCAGAATGCTGGCAATCTGGTGAGATGGTGGACTCAGTGTCCCTTAGAATCCTTTCCCAAGATTCTGCTTGGTCATCAAAGTTTTTTAAAGGAAAAAGGGAGGTAATCTCAACTAATCATTGATGGAGGGGGCCACTTAGCAGACTTGTCAACTTCTTGTGATTATCCTCTGGATGTTATCTTGTTCACACAGTTTGTATGTGATATTACTGAAGGGGAAGCTAGGGAAGAGATCTGATTATTTGTTAATTACTTATTCTTCATTTCTACTTATTTGATCTATGGAAAGAACCAACAGTTTACATGATGTATCGTATGATCAAAAGATTTGAAAGGTGTACTTGGGTCAGAGATGAGCAGAGTGTGGTGATGCCTTGTTTATGGCTAATTACAATGTAGCTTCCCTAAATTGACAAGAAAAAGGGGTTTCTTGTTGAGGGCAGGCTTCCAGCAAGGAGCTGCTTACACTTCTTCCACTTGAAATAACAAAATTACTGTGCAGAGTACCCTCAGTTTTAAGTTGCTTCCTTCTGCACTTTAAATTATCTACTCTTTTCTGTCCTGCAAAGTTTCTGCTGAAAAAATCAGCTGATGATTTGGTTTTATGGGGGTACCCTTGAATGTGGCTCTTTGTGTTTCTCTTGCCACCTAAAGAATTCTATCTTTATCTTTAATTTATGACATTTTAATTGTGATATGTCTTGCTGTGAGCCTCTTTGGGTTAATTTCACTGGGACACTCTTAGACCCGTGGACCTGAATATCTGTTTCCATCCCAGGTTAGGAAAGTTTATAGCCATAATTTCATCAAATAAGTTTTCTGTCCTTTTTCCTTCTCTTCGCCTTCTGGGACCCCTGTAATGTGAATGTTAGAATGCTTGACATTGTCCTAGAGGTCCCTTAAACTCTGCTCACTTAGGGTTTTTTTTTTTTTTTTTCTGTTCTGTTTGGGTGATTTTCATCTTCCAGCTGCTTATGCCTTTTTCTGTGTCACCTGATCTATTGTTAATTCCATCTAGTGTATCTTTTATTTCAGTTATTGTATAATTCAACTCTGATTAGCTCTATTTTTCTAGTTCTTTTTTTTTTTTTTAAAGTTCTGATTGTGTTCCTCTATTTTTCTCCTGAGTTCAGGGCTTGTTCTTATTACTATTGCTTTGAACATTTTATCAGGTAAATTATTTATCTCCTTTTCATTAAGGATTTTTCCCCCTGGGGTTTTATCATGTTCTTTCATTTGAAACAGTCTTTTGTTTTCTCTTTTTATTTTACTTTCTCTGTCTCTGTGAAACTAGGTGAAACGGTGACCTATCCAGGTCTTGAAGTTGTGTCCTTACGTGAGAGTGGCCCTTTGTGGTCTGTGCACCCAGCGTCTTGTTGGCAGAGCTGGATCTGAAGGGAGTACAAGTCACGTCTTCCTTCAGGGTGAGGTGGCAGCCTGTGACTTGGTGGGAGGTGGGGCTGGAGTCTGACTGACTGTAGCCAGAGCCAGGTGTGAGCTGGGGCATCACCTGGGCTCAATGGTGGTCACCACCCTATGGTGGGGCAAGCATGACCCAGGCCTGAGGACTTGCGCCTGCGCTTCTGACCTGGCTCCACTTTCCTTGGTGGAGTTGCTCCTTTTGCAGGGAGCAGTGCCAAAGGAGGGGCTGAAGCCTGGGGGATTCTGGTGGGTGTGCTTGGGTAGTCCTGGCAGGCCAGTCACAGTGAACAGCGGTTTTCAATCTGCTGTCTCTGCTCTGTGACTGAGTGTGATCAAACCTGTTTATGCACTCTTTAAGAGCAGAGTCTCAGTGACTTCCTACCCTCTGGTGAGCCCCACTGGTCTTAAAAGCAATTAAGGGAACTCTCCTTCCTGGCTCCAGACCCAAGGTTTAAGAAGCCTAATTTGGGGCTCAAAGGATCCTGGAGCATGTGACAATCCCTTCTTCTGGGTCACCTGTTAGGAGAATGGGTCCCAACAAGATCATCCCACTTCCCTTCATGTAAGATTTTGTTCAGTTCTTTCCTTACAGTCTTGTTGATGAGTCATTCTTCTAGCCTTCAGACTATTCCACAAGAGCTGCTCTGTATGTGATCGTAGTCTTGATGTGTTTGTGGCAGGGCGAGCTCAGGGCCTTTCTACTCTGTCATCTTGATCCCATCCTCCTAGATTTCTTAATTTATGGCACCCAAATTGTCTTCATGATGGTTTTCTTTAGGGATAAGGTAAGTTTCTGGTACAATAGCTATAACTATTCTCAGGTATTTACCAACCACTTCCCAAATACAAGAAGCAATACTGAACACTAAGGAGAAAAATAAATGAGAGAGATTATTTAAGTCAGTGTCTGAGTCTATATGTATTTATCTATCCATATGTCTACGCATTGTGAGTTAGAAAAAAAGATATCAGTGGACAAATGAATGTTAAAGGTAACAAGAGGGGGTAGAAGTATTCTATGGCCTCTATAAAGAAAGATGTTAACTAAAATTTTAAACATGAGAAAGACTTAAGAATGTGAAATGGTGATGAGGGAAATGTGAGTCTGTTTTTGGTTCTAAATTCTTAATTAGCTATCATGTACATAAATAATAAGCAGAAAACGTGAGTCTTAGAAGTATTCTATTTAAGAATATTTGTGAGTTACAGGGAGTATACTTGGAATGGCGAACTAATCTTATATTCAGTGTTCATTTGACTACATCTACTCTGATTCCAAGAGAAAAATTTGCTGCCTGGTCACTTTTGTAGCTGCTCAGATGCAGTGATTTGGAGGGGAAAATGGCTTAATATTACTCAGTCATGACATCATAGGAAAGTTACAATATTGATGTTAACTTTTTTAGGTGAGGTCACCTAAGCACACCCTTTTATATTATAGATGAAGCAGAGTCAGGGAGGTAAAATGACTTGCTCAAAAATCATACAACTAGTCATGGAATTAAAACCAAGAATTTCCAAGGCTTTTTGACTTTGAGATTGAAGAAGAGTTAAATACAAAGATAAGCTTAGTTTGAGATGCCTGTATTTACAGATGATGTATTGGAATACTTTGTTAATTGTGTCTGAATTTCAAGGAAATGGGCTAATTCAAAGGATACAAATTTCAGAACTGTTAGAATATAAATTAGTGTGAAGGATATCTCTTAAAAACAGCACTTAGTTATCTTAAATTTCACTTAAAGGAGGAAATTCACACCAGTGTGAGTTGTGCCTTGGCTGTCAACATTACATTATCTTGTTCAAAATCCTGTTCACCCAGCTTCTGCTCTGTTATTATAGCAGGATACATCCCACAAAGCAGCTCACAAGATTCATCTGTCCATTTATCCAATAGTGCTTATTGCCAGACTGTATTTTAGGTGTTACAAATAATATGGTAAACAAAGTATATAAGTTCCTGCTTTCAGATACCTAGTGCTATAATGGAGAGGATAAAAAAAAATCCCCAAGTTAGTAAATAAACTGACCAAGCAAATCCATATAGTGGTAACTCTTCTGAAAGAAATAAAAGGGGGTGATATAATAAAGAGAGATGTGTCTACACCTGGTAGTCAGCGAAGGATTTACTTAAAGGTAACACTGGAGCTGAAACCTGAATGACCTTTTGGACAAAAAGCATCTGACACATTGAAATAACCCCAACCCCAACTGCATTCAAAAGAGAGAAAGAAAACCAGTGTGGAGGAGCCCAGTGAACAGGGAGAGTATAACATGAGACAGAATCTCATCGTGAGAGAGACAGACAGGGAGCTGATCTCAAAGGGCCCCACATGAGGGTCCCATAGTGACAGACTTGTATTTTAGTTCAAGTGCAGTGGAAAACCATGAGGGAGTTTAAAGCAAGAGAATGACTTGATCTGATTTATGTTTCAAAAAGATGACTTTGGTTTCTAAGTTGAAAACAAACAGAGGCCGTAGTGGAAGCATTAAGATCAATTAAGAGCTACGGTAGTTGGTCCCCAGGGTAGATGGTGATGCTTGGGCTACAACTGTCACAGCAGAGATGCAGAGGGGCATATGGAATTTGCAGAGTATGTTTTGGGAGAATAATTGATTTGATTTCGTGTATGGGGGTAATGGAGTGTAAGGAGGGATGAATGGGAAAGATTGAAAATTAGATCTAGGTTTGGGCTTTAGAACAGTTTTTAGGTAGTAGTGCTATTTAAGAAGATAAGAAAGCCTGGGAAGAAATCAAGAGATCTCTATTGGCACATCCAGTTTCAGATATCTCTTAGGCAGTTAGAATAGGAAAAAGAAGTCCAAGATGGTGGTTAGAGAAAGAGATGACTAGAAGAGCCATGCAGAGGCTAACCAAGAAAAGATAAAGCTCAGGAAAGAGAAAACCACAGACTGAACTGAGAATTTTCAGTAGGAAAAGATGCCCTGGCACACCCCTTCCCCTGATTGGCCTTCAGCATATGCCCTATTTACATTTCTTTCCCTGATTGGTCTCAGGTAAAAGCCCTATTTTGCATGGGGCAGAACAAATTAGGTTTTAGGGACTGCTTAGGGGAGGTCAGGAAGCAACAGTTGGAACTGGACATGGAACCACAGACTGGTTCCAAATAGAAAAAGGAGTACGTCAGGGCTGTATACTGTTGCCCTGTTTATTTAACTTATATGCAGAGTACATCATGAGAAACGCTGGACTGGAAGAAACACAAGCTGGAATCAAGATTGCCGGGAGAAATATCAATAACCTCTGATATGCAGATGACACCACCCTTATGGCAGAAAGTGAAGAGGAGCTAAAGAACCTCTTGATGAAAGTGAAAGAGGAGAATGAAAAAGTTGGCTTAAAGCTCAACATTCAGAAAACGAAGATCATGGCATCCGGTCCCATCACTTCATGGGAAATAAATGGGGAAACAGTAGAAACAGTGTCAGACTTTATTTTATGGGGCTCCAAAATCACTGCAGATGGTGACTGCAGCCATGAAATTAAAAGATGCTTACTCCTTGGAAGAAAAGTTATGACCAACCTGGATATCATATTTAAAAGTAGAGACATTTCTTTGCCAACTAAGGTCTGTCTAGTCAAAGCTATGGTTTTTCCTGTGGTCATGTATGGATGTGAGAGTTGGACTGTGAAGAAGGCTGAGTGCTGAAGAATTGATGCTTTTGAACTGTGGTTTTGGAGAAGACTCTTGAGAGTCCCTTGGACTGCAAGGAGATCCAACCAGTCCATTCTAAAGGAGATCAGCCCTGGGGTTTCTTTGGAAGGAATGATGCTGAAGCTGAAACTCCAGTACTTTGGCCACCTCATGCGAAGAGTTGACTCTTTGGAAAAGACTCTGATGCTGGGAGGGATTGTGGGCAGGAGGAGAAGGGGATGACTGAGGATGAGATGGCTGGATGGCATCACTGACTTGATGGACATGAGTCTGAGTGAACTCCGCGAGCTGGTGATGGACAGGGAGGCCTGGCGTGCTGTGATTCATGAGGTCGCAAAGAGTTGGACATGACTGAGTGACTGAACTGAACTGAACTGAACTGAACTAGGAGAGGGAACAAAGAACAAAAAAGGGAAACCGAGAGCAGTTGAGATCATTCATAGAGGATTTGGTCCACTCTCATGTCTCAAGAGTATACTGTTTGCTGTTTACTTAGTTAATCCTGCTTACTTGAGCTGTCCTAGTCTGTCATTTCAATTCTTTGATGCGATACGATAAAAATTGAGGGGGAAAAAACCAAGCTGACATATCTATTACACATCCACATAGAGATGTCAAGTAGGAAATGATGAATATATCAGCCTGGAGATGTGTGGAAAGACTGAGGCAAAGATATAAGAAGTCATGTGGCTGGATGAGTTATCCTAGTGAGAGAAGGTAGATGCAGGGGTAAGAAGGCTTAGGATCAAGCCAGGGAGGAAGAGTGAAAGGTCGCCAACATTTGGAGCTTGTAAAGGGAAACAGAAAAGGGAACTAATGAGATATAGGCCAGAGAAAACAAATTGCTAATAGGGAACCATAAAAACAGAGCCTCTGATATTTTTCTTTAGGTGGTCCTCACACAATATAATTTTTGTTTTGGGTTTGGCTTCTTGCATTTTGATACTTGGTAAATAGCATTTATAATTTAAGCAGTAAACACTTTTACTCTGTTATGGGATGAATTGCGTATCCCCAGAATTTGCATGTTGAGGTCCTAGCTTCTGGTACCTCAGAATGTGATTGTTTTGGGAGATAGAGTCTTTATAGAGGTTCAGTTCAGTCAGTTTGGTTCAATCGCTCAGTTGTGTCCAACTCTTTGCAACCCCATGAATCGCAGCACGCCAGGCCTCCCTGTCCATCACCAACTCCCAGAGTTCACTCAGACTCACGTCCATCGAGTCCATGATGCCATCCAGCCATCTCATCCTCTGTCGTCCCCTTCTCCTCCTGCCCCCAATCCCTCCCAGCATCAGGGACTTTTCCAATGAGTCAACTCTTTGCATGAGGTGGCCAAAGTACTGCAGTTTCAGCTTCAGCATCATTCCTTCCAATGAACACCCAACACTGATCTCCTTCAGAATGGACTGGTTGGATCTCCTTGCAGTCCAAGGGACTCTCAAGAGCCTCCTCCAACACCACAGTTCAAAAGCATCAATTCTTCGGCATTCAGCTTCTTCACAGTCCAACTCTCACATCCATACATGACCACTGGAAAAACCATAGCCTTGACTAGGTGGACCTTTGTTGCCAAATTAATGTCTCTTCTTTTCAATGTGCTCTCAAGGTTGGTCATAACTTTCCTCCCAAGGAGTAAGCATCTTTTAATTTCATGGCTTCAGTCACCATCTGCAGTGATTTTGGAGCCCCCCAAAATAAAGTCTGACACTGTTTCCACTGTTTCCCAAACTATTTGCCGTGAAGTGGTGGGACCAGATGCTATGATCTTTGTTTTCTTAATGTTGAGCTTTAAACCAAACTTTTCACTCTCTTTTCATGTTCATGAAGAGGCTTTTTATTTCCTCTTCACTTTCTGCCATAAGGGTGGTGTCATCTGCATATTGGAGGTTATTGATATTTCTCCCGGCAATCTTGATTCCAGCTTGTGCTTCTTTCAGTCCAGCGTTTCTCATGATGTACTCTGCATATAAGTTAAATAAGCAGGGTGATAATATACAGCCTTGACATACTCCTTTTCCTATTTGGAACCAGTCTGTTATTTCATGTCCCGTTCTAACTGTTGCTTCCTGACCTGCATACAGATTTCTCAAGAGGCAGGTTAAGTGGTCTGGTATTCCCTTGTCTTTCAGAATTTTCCAGTTTCTTGTGATCCACACAGTCAAAGGCTTTGGCATAGTCAATAAGGCAGAAATAGATGTTTTTCTGGAACTCTCTTGCTTTTTCCGTGATTCAGTGGATGTTGGCACTTTGATCTCTGGTTCCTCTGCCTTTTCTAAAACCAGCTTGAACATCAGGGAGTTTATGGTTCACATATTGCTAAAGCCTGGCTTGGAGAATTTTGAGTGTTACTTTACTAGCATGTGAAATGAGTGCGGTAGTGTGAGCATTCTTTGGCATTGCCTTTCTTTGGGATTGGAATGAAAACTGACCTTTTCCAGTCCTGTGGCCACTGCTGAGTTTTCCAAATTTGCTGGCATATTGAGTGCAGCACTTTCACAGCATCATATTTCAGGATTTGAAATAGCTCAACTTGAATTCTGTCACCTTCACTAGCTTTGTTCGTAGTGATGTTTTCTAGGGCCCACTTATCTTCACAATCCTGGATGTCTGGCTCTAGGTGAGTGATCATACCATCGTGAAGATCTTTTTTGTACAGTTCTTCCGTGTATTCTTGCCATCTCTTCTTAATATCTTCTGCTTCTGTTATGGTACTTAGTTAATAATCCTTGGTGGCTCAGACTGCAAAGAATCTACCTGCAATGCAGGAGAGTTCAATCCTTGGGTCAGGAAGATCCCTTGGAGAAGGGATTGGCTACCCACTCCAATACTCTTGCCTGGAGAATTCCATGGGCAGAGGAGCCTGGTGTGTTACAGTCCATCGGGTTGCAAAGAGTCAGACACAACTGAGGGACTAACCATTTCAACACTTTCAGGTTACAATTAAGTCATCAGGGTGGGCTCTAATATGGTATAATTGACGTCCATGCTGGAAAAGAGTTAAAGACAGGGGCATGTGTTTACAGACAGAAAAGACCACATGAGGACACAGTGAAGAGGTAGCCATCTGAAAGCCAAAGAGTGAGGACTCTGAAGAAATCCACTCCACTGACATCACCATCTTGAAATTCTAGCTTCTAGAACTTTGAGAAAAGATGCTTCTGTCATTTAAGTGATTCAGTTTATGATATTTTGTTTTGTAAGCCTTAGCAAATACATATCCCTTGTCTTTATTTTTCTGTGGCACCTGAAGTTGCCAATTGTTCATTGAAAGATTTGCAACATTTTGTTAGTTCAAGTATAAATTTAGCTAGAGTAAAACAGTCCCCCAGTAATAGACATGTTAGAAGTTTACTTTTCTTCCACTTAAGAGTCTGGGTATCAGTTCAGAGCTGGTGTTAGGAACCCAAGTTCTTTTTAATAATTTTCTCTTCCATCTTTGAGGATTTTCCCCATTCTCATGATCTCAAATAGTTCACCTCAGTGTCTACATTTCAAGAGGAAGAATGGGCACCACCTATCCTTTGAGGAAGTGACCTGAAAACTGCACACATGACTTGCCTTTATACACATCAGTCAGGACTTAGTCACAGAGCCATGTCTGCCTTTAAGGGTAGCTAGGAAGTGACACTAATTGAAAAATGGAGATTCTACTATTAGAGAGAAAAGGATTTTTTTTTTTTTCAAAGACAGCTTTATACAATAAAAGGTGTATTTAGTCACTTTGATTTTATCTTATCACAATATTACTTCTAAATATTATGAAACTAAAGCAAGTTTCTTTTCCAAGTATTTGTCCTCTACTATAGATAAGAGAGGAGAAGGCAATGGCAACCCATTCCAGTACTCTTGTCTGGCAAATCCCACCGACGGAGGAGCCTGGTAGGCTGCAGTCCATGGGGTCGCTAGGAGTCGGACATGACTGAGCGACTTCATTTTCACTTTTCACTTTCATGCATTGGAGAAGGAAATGGCAACCCACTCCAGTGTTCTTGCCTGGAGAATCCCAGGGACAGAGGAGCCTGGTGGGCTGCCGTCTCTGGGGTCGCACAGAGTTGGACAGGACTGAAGCGACTTAGCAGCAGCAGCAGCAGCATAGATAAGAGAATCACATCCAATTGTTATCCTTTTCTATCTACCCAGTCATGACATACTAGAAAGTAAAGTGAGGCTTTGTCCCTGTTTCATGATTTTCTCACTTATAAAATTAGATTTGATCAGATTATCTTTAAGATTCCTATTGATAAAATTTCTATAAATCTATGCTATGAAACACACATAACCCTTATATAAGCAGTTGAGTAATGAGGTATGTCAATGTAATTTTCCTGTTTCAATATTATGGTGAATTATTTTTTTTCAAATATTTAGTCATGCAGTTCTTAAACAACTCTTTTTAAAAATTAAAAAAATAAATTCCAGAAGAAAACATTCAAAATATTGCAACTTTTCTAGTCTGTTTGTACATACTATCCACAAGGGGGCAGTAGTAGAGAAATTCCCCTATAATTTTCTCAGGCTCAAAAACCCAAAAACCCAAGCCCAACAACAAAAAAACCCCATCACAGTGTTTACAGAAATGTTACCAAGTAAGTAATATTTTTTCTCTTTAAGTTTCTCTCATACTGATAGTGCGAGAGAGACAGCATGTTTTGTTTGTCAGTATCAAAAGAGAAAAAAAAATTGGTAATGTTTCACATGTACAAAAGTAAAATTTCTCAATACCACAAATGTATACAAAATATATAAGCATATGTTCATGCAGTCATTGGAGATCTAAACTCAAAAATTTGAACTCCCCATACTTTCCATGTTTATGTTTGATCAGCTTCTCTGCTGCTTCCAAATATAGTAATTTTATAATCAGCAATACATTCAGTTACTACTTAAGCTGTATCGAAAGGATAGACATAATATTTACTACCGAGTGTAATGTATTTTTCATAGTATAAAATAGCATATATTTACCCTTTCAAAGTATTTATGCTGTGCTGTGCTTAGTCACTCAGTCACTCCTCACCTTCCCCAAAGAGATCAGTATCCATCTGTCAGATTGATTATGCTTTCAGAAGGGAAATCATCAGACTTTCCAGGAATTGCTGAACAGACTCTAATTCCTTATCAAGCAAACTGTCATTGTGGTTCATGAATCAGAGCAAAGCTGCTGGTCGTTGGCTGATCAGTGAGGTTTTGGCCTGGGTCCATCTTATTGTGTACCTGTTAGGTCCTTGGACTAACCTTGTGCTTATTCTCTCAATTTGGAATTCATAATTGGAATAGATATTCTGTCAGATGTCTGAATCTTCACATTGCTTAATTGATCTGTGGTTTGAGGGCCATTACGGGCACAAGGAAAGCCAAATACAAACTACTTTAACAGTCTAGTTGGCAAAGATTTTCTAAAGGATCTGTAGCAAATATTTAAGATTTTATGGGTCAAGATAGTCTCTGTCATGAAGCAAAATTATCTTGGTGGACAGAAATTTGGATTGGACGAGAAGAAGCCAGATCAGGTACAGAAAGAACGTCAGGTGTGACTCTGTCTCAATGAAACACTCAGCAGATGCTCCTGGCAGCTTAGAAGTGGAGGTAACCTTGCAGATTTGTCCCAGGTTGGGAAGAAGGGGGCCAGGACTTCATACCCTTGTGTTAATCCAGCTATTGAATATTTCCCACGCTGGGAAGGGGGCACAGCTGTGGAGGAGGCAGCTCTCTTCTGCTGAGACCATCATTGCAGTTGTCTGGCATCTCAGGGAAGGCTGGCTTCATGGGTGGACAATACGTGCAGACTCAAATACCACATACACAGCAGCGCCCCACACTTGGTTTAACTCTCCACTCTCACCACTTCAAAATTCTTGATAGTATTTGAATAAGAGGCCCCACATTTTATTTTTGCACTGGGCCCCACAAATTATGTAATTTATCCTGGCTAGTGACTCTGTGTAGATTTCAGTGGCTGGAATCATGAGTCCTTACTAACGGGGTATTTGGATAATATATTATGATACTTCTATTATACGAATAGATAGGACTGCTTCCAATGAAAAATCATATAGAGTAAACAAACAACATAACTAAACTCATTAGAAAGAAAAGTTTCAATTTCTTTTCTTTAAATTGAGTTCTGTTCCATTCTCTGGCTTCCTGAAATACAAGATTTGATATCTTGTTATACACTTTTTTGGTTTACTTTATAGGGACTAGAACTTAAGTAAATAACAACAAAAAGGAATTGTATGCAGCCTGATGTCTGTTCAAGACTGTGGCCTTGTCCATTGTTTGGTTTAAGGTCAGCACAGTGAAAAAGCAACACTGGAGGAAAGAAGGAGGCATTTGCTTTTTCTGAGTAGTTAACTTGCTGGGAATTATTTTGCATTGTTCAATATGGGAATAGTGCACTAAAAAACAAAACAAAACAAAACAAAGACGTGTTTTTCTTCAACTTTCCTTATCAGCTTAGGACATTTTTCCCAGATTCTCAGCTTTGTATTGAGTCTGACTTTTGATTTTTCTTTTGTTTTCCTCAGAGTTCTTTTCTGAAAATTGCTATAGATTTAAGATATTAATGGACTGTTTAGGAGGGAAAAACAGGACAGAATAAGGTTCCCTGAATATCCTCACAGTAAATATATATTCTGTAACTTTATGGGTGGAAAATTTACCATTTGAGATTTTGAAGAAATATTACTACTGAATTCTGTGTTTGCCAAATTGCTTGTCTTGAGAAAGAAACCTGACATGGATATTTATATAATAAAATGCCAGCTTTCATTCAGGTTAAATCCTTTATTCAGTATCTAATTCTGGTCTATCTAATCATTTTGAATTGAGACAAGTTTCTCTTAGTACCACTCATAGTGCTAAACTCTCAGTTGTGTCTGACTCTTTGTGCCCCAATAGACTGTAGACTCCTCTATCTGTGGGATTTCTTAGGCAAGAATACTGCAGTGAGTTGCCATTTCCTTCTCCAAATACTATTTATAACAGGGACATAGTACACTGATTTCTTTTCTAATGAATTTTATATTGAAAAAATAATGATCTGGAATTGAGCTGCATAAGTTGCTTGTATATTTTTGAGATTAGTTGTTTGTCAGTTGCTTCATTTATGCAGCTCAATTCCAGAAAAATAAATGACCCAATCAAAAAATGGGCCAAAGAACCAAATAGACATTTCTCCAAAGAAGACATACAGATGACTAACAAACACATGAAAAGATGCTCAACATCACTCGTTATTAGAGAAATGCAAATCAAAACCACAATGAGGTACCATTTCACACCAGTCAGAATGGCTGCGATCCAAAAATCTGCAAGCAATAAATGCTGGAGAGGGTGTGGAGAAAAGGGAACCCTCCTACACTGTTGGTGGGAATGCAAACTAGTACAGCCACTATGGAGAACAGTGTGGAAATTCCTTAAAAAATTGTAAATAGAACTGCCTTATGACCCAGCAATCCCACTGCTGGGCATACACACCGAGGAAACTAGAATTGAAAGAGACACATGTACCCCAATGTTCATCGCAGCACTGTTTATAATAGCCAGGACATGGAAACAACCTAGATGTCCATCAGCAGATGAATGGATAAGAAAGCTGTGGTACATATACACAATGGAGTATTACTCAGCCATTAAAAAGAATACATTTGAATCACTTCTAATGAGGTGGGTGAAACTGAAGCTAATTATACAGAGTGAAGTAAGCCAGAAAGAAAAACACCAATACAGTATTCTAACACATATATATGGAATTTAGAAAGATGGCAATGATGACCCTGTATGTGAGACAGCAAAAGAGACACAGATGTATAGAACAGTCTTTTGGACTCTGTGGGAGAGGGAGAGGGTGGGATGATTTGGGAGAATGGCATTGAAACATGTATACTATCACATAAGAAACGAATCGCCAGTCTGTATTTGATACAGGATACAGGATGCTTGGTGCTGGTGCACAGGGATGACCCAGAGAGATGATATGGGGTGGGAGGTGGGAGGGGGGATTCAGGATTGAGAACTCATGTACACCTATGGCTGATTCATGTCAATGTATGGCAAAACCAATACAGTATTGTAAAGTAAAATAAAGTAAAAATAAAAATTAAAAAAGAAAAGTGAAAAAAAAAATAATGATCTTGAAAATATACCTAAAGTAATAGGTGACATTCTGAGATGGCTGAAAAATTGAACCAAAGGCTGGTTTATGGCTTAAATATAGTTTTCATGAAAAATTGCTTGACCATAAGAGCCTGTAGATAATCTGTTCTCTGATGTCAGGGAGAACAAAGGACAGACTAAGACAAGCAGTGGAGTTGGCATATAGTTAAGAATAAAAAATGAAATATAAGACAAAGTCAAGGGCCAGGAAAGGAGGTGATATAGTGTGATGACCGAAAATATAGACTCTTGAGTCTTGCTTCCTGGGCTCAAATTCTAGCTTTACCACTTTGTAATGTTGTTAATTTAGTTATTGCCCTCTCCTCCACCATATTTTAGTGTTCTCATGTATAAAAATGATGATATCTACTTCATGGGCTATTAGGAGTAATAAATAGCTTAATACATATAAAACACATAGAAAACTCCTGGCATATACCTGCCGTATTAAGAGGTTGTTTTTTAGCTTGTGAAGTATAACCAACAAATAGAATAATAATGTATTTAGAGTATGATGTGATGATGTGATATATATGCAGGCATGCTGAGTCACTTTAGTTGTGTCTCACTCTGTGAGACCCTATGAACTGCAGTTTGCCAGGCTCCTCTGTCCATGGGGTTCTCCAGGCAAGAATACTGGAATATGTTGCCATGTCTTCCTCCAGAGAATCTTCCTGACCAGGGACCAAGCTCATGTCTCAGGTCTAAATGCACTGGCAGCTGGGTTCTTTGCCACTAGCACCACCTGGGAAGCCCTTGATATATGTATAGATTGTCAAAGAATTTTCACCATTAAGTTAATTAACACATCCTTCATCCAACGTATTTACTCTTTTCCCTTCTTTCTTCCTTTCTTCCCTCTTTTCTTTCATTTTTTTTTCTATTGGTAGAAACACAAATTCTACTCTCAACAGATTTCATTTACACAATAAGTATTATCAATTATAGTCACTCTGTGTATATTAGACCCTCAGACCTTATTTATCTTCTAATAGAGTTGTACCCTTTGGTCAACCTGTTTCTAAATTCCCCCTCCCAGGCTGTTGCAACCATCAGTCTACTATTCTAGTCACTGCTTCTATGAGTTAACTTTTTTGTTTGTTCATTTGTAATTCCACATATAAGTGATAGAATGCAGTATTTGTCTTTCTTTGTCTGGCTTATTTCACTTAACCCTACAAGTCATGCAACGTTTCACAAATGTCAGGATTTTCTTATTTTTTAAAGCTGAATATTATTCCATTGAACATGCTTAATATGTATATGTCCTGTTTTCTTTACCCATTCATCCATTGATAAACCCTGAAGTTGTTTTCATGTTTGGCTATTGTGAATAATGTTGCAATGAACATGAAAGTACAGATATCTCTTCAAACTAATAATTTAGTTTCCTTAGGATATGTACTCACACTCAGAAGTAGAATTGCTGGATCATATCATAGGACTGCTTTTAGTTTCTTGAAGAATATCCATACAGTATTCCATTGGGGTTACACCAATTAACATTCCTATCAACAGTGTACAACGGTTCCACTTTCCCCACATCCTCACCAACATTTGTTATTTCCTGTTATTTTTTTTTTCAGTAATAGACATCCTAACTGGTATGAAATGATATCTCATTGTAGTTTTGATTTTCATGTCCCTGATGATTAATTGATGTGGAACATATTTTCATGTACATTTTGGCCATTTGTATGTCTTTCAAAGTACACATACTTGGGAAATTGTTGGCTTAGATCCCTTGGCTTGTAAGTTGGGCTATTTAAAGAATTTGCTTTTGCTATTCAGTTTTTGGGTTCTCTATATATTTTGGATATTAAGCCCTTAATCAGATATATGACTTTTTTCTATTTCTCTGAAAAATGCCTTTGAAATCTTGGTAGGGATTGCATCAAATCTGTAGATTGCTTGGGTTAGTATTTTAACAATACTAACTCTTTCAATTCATGAATTTGAAAAATATTTCCACTCATTTGTGTATTTAGTTTCTTTGAAATTGATGCTTATAGTTTCCAGTGTACAGATCTTTCACTTCCTTGACTAAGTTTACTCCTAAATGTTTTAATGTTTATAATGCTATTATAAATAAATGGGAGCATTTTTAAAATTTCTCTTTCCAATAGTTCATTGCTGTTGCATAGAAATGCAACCAAATTTTTATATTGATTTTGCATCCTGCAATGTTATTAAATTAGTTTATTAGTTCCAACACTTTGTGTGTGTGTGCAATCTACAAATAGGGACAGTTCTACTTCTTGCTTTCCAATTTGGATTCCTTTATTATCCTGTCCTCCAACTCACCAGGTGCTCTGTCTAGGACTTCCAGTCCTATTTTGAATATAAATGGCAAGAGTAGACTACCTTGTCTTGTTCCAGAAAAGCTTTCAGCTTTTTCTTATGATGTTAGCTGTGAGCTTGCAATATATGGCCTTTATTGTTTTGAGGTACATTCTTTTTGTACTCAGTATGTGACAGTTTTTATCATGAAACAATGTTGAATTTTTTCAAATAATTTTTCTCCATCAATTGAGACAATCATGAGTTTTATCCTTCATTTGTTAATGTGGTGTATCACATTTATAGATTTACCTATGTTGAACCTTGCATTTCAGAAATATATTCCTCTTGATCATGGCATACAATCCTTTTAATGTGTTTCTGAGTTTAGTTTGCTAATACTTTGTTAAGTATTTTTTTCACTCATGCTTATTAGAGTTGTTGGCTTATAATTTTTTCTTTGTTGTGCCCTTGTCTGGCTTTGCTATTAGAGTGATACTGACCTCATAAATGAATCCAGGAGTGTTCCTTTATCTTCTACTTTTTGGAAGAGTTTGAAGATTGATGCAAATTCTTCTTTAAATATTTGGTAGTATTCAGCAGTGAAGTTATTTGATACTGAACTTTTCTTTGTGGGGATATTTTAAAATACTAATTCAATGGCTTGTTAGTAATTGGTGTTCAAATTTTCTTTTTTCATGATTAAGTCTTGGTAGATTGTGTGATTCTGGCAATTTATCTATGTCTTCTAGGCTGTCTAATTTTTGGTGTATGATTGCTTACAGTAGCTTCTTTTGATTCCTAGTATTTCTCTGTTAGCTACTGTAATGTCTGCTCTTTCTTTTCTGATTTCATGCATTTTAGTCCTCTCTCCTTTTCTGTTATTTAGTCTGTCTAAAGTTTTAATTAATTTTCTTAGTTGACTGATGTGTATGAGTCACTCTGCTAGTTTCTGGGTTTCTCTTTGCAAGGAATTGTTTTGCGTTTTGCTGTGCATTTGGTGTATTTGTGGGAGGAGCGAAATTGAGGTGCCTCCTATGTTACCATCTTTATTTATGTATTGTTGCTTTTCTGTTTTTAAAAGGAGGAAAATGTTAATATATCATGCACTTTACACACTTTGGTTCATTTAATTCTTTCAGTAGTATAAAAGCATAATCTTTTTTTTTTTTTTTGCAAATGGAGAAACTGAGGCTTAGATAGATTTAATAGCTTGTTCACAGCTAGGCAAATTGTCAGTGACAAAACAGAGATTCCCCCCAGGTAGGATTATGTCATTCTCTTGCATCAAACTCTTCAGCGACACTCTTGGTGGTAGAATTAAGGTGAGATACAATTTCCATTAAAGTCATTTGTAGGATATAAACAAATTTTATTCAAGCTATGTGTATTGGTTAATTTTGTACTGTGATCTTTGTTCACAAATATCTTCATTTATGTAGATTAGTTTGAGATAAGTGCAAATGGATAGTTACTCTTAAGAACTGCCTGCCTGAAAATAAGATGCTGTGGCAGGGGTTGGTGTCAATCAGAATTGCAGTGAAATCTGCCTTGGTAGTCCCCATGAGTCTGCTGGTTTGTATGTCTGTGAGGACTAGAGAGAAACCTGGAGAGTCTGGCAAACTAACGCTGGCTGCAGACTCTTCCCCATCTACTAAGGAATGTCACATCACCTGTTTCTACAAGAACAGGGTCGTGGCCATTGCAGTTGCCGACCTACAGTACACTCTGAAAGGAAATCAGGATGAAGAGTTGAATGGGAACTCATGCTTTGGGAAACAGGCAAAACAGGCCCTTAGATAAGAAATATTTCAGTCAAAGTTTTTAATGAACCTGATACTTGCATCTTTTTATACTTAGAAAAACACAAACACTATTCACTGAGATATCTGTTCCTCATGACTACCAGTAACCTTCTACTGAAATGTATGCTTGGTCACATACAACCCTTCATCAAAATTACATATGTACTGGCCTCCCAAACTACCTCTTTAGATCTGTTCCTCAGAGCTTTCTGAGTGGATATCTTCTGGGCTATAATCCTCAGTAAGTTGTCAAATAAAACTGAAACTATCAGCTCTCATTCACATATTTTTATTTCCGTCAACATCCTTCAGTGTGGCCTCACTTTTCTCAGAGTAAATGTGTACTGAGCTGTGTAAAATTGAAATGTGATACAAATGTGAGTGTCAATGGGTCCAATCTGAAGGACCAGCTTTCATTTCCATCTCATTTCTGCTCATAAACAACATTGCATTTGAGTAGGAGGACCATACTTTCCAGTTTTCACAGGATGGTTCTGGTTAATGCCTGTTTTCCCAATGTATTTATGGGTAACACTGACTTCAGTTCTTAAAACTGTCCTAATTCCAATGAAAAATAAAATGATCATCTTACATATCTACTCTCTGTAAGAGTTCCTGCCTTCCTTTTAGCTATTTCTTCGTTTGGTTCAACAATTATAATAAGACCCTTTCTGCCCATTTAGGTACAAACTAATTTTTTCACTTCCAAGTTATTTCCCATTTAAACATGTTCTAATTATTCAATCAATATAGTCTTCTATTTGTGAAAATTCTCTTGGCATCTTGATTTGGGATAGAATGCACCAAAACTATTCCCACTAAAATTAATGGAAACATATTTTTTATTTAATGAATTTTCAGTTAGCATCAGGGTTTTCAGAAATGAATTAAATCTGCTAAAAGAGAGGTAACTATTCCTAGCACCTGGGACACTGTGGGCACTCAAAAATAAATGTTAAATGAACTCTAAATGAATGAATAAATAATTGCAAAGGCCCATATGCATCTTTACCACAGGATTTCCGGCAGACATTTGTAGCCTTGTTATTTGTAGCGTGTTTTGTATTCACTGTTTTTCTATACCAGTCTCATCATGTTGTGGTTGGACTGCTTTTTTGGCAATAACCATTGGAAACTTTGAACACATAGAAAGTTATGACATATTAGGTCTGGAAATTATACAACACAGCTTGGGTCATGCACAAGATCATGCAAAGAGAAAGGGACCACATGGCCCTGGGGTTCTGCTTTTGTAAGGGTTGAATATGGGGGCCTAGGGTTTTGAAAGCTCACTGTTTATTCATGAATTTAAAACACAACATGTTTTAAATATTTAAAAGCATGTGAAGGGAAAAAACAATTAGTCCACATGGTGGTTTGGTGGTTTAGTAGCTAAGTCATGTCTGACTCTTGTGACTCCATAGACTGTATCGCACCAGGCTCTTCTGTCCATGGGTGTTATTGAAATCAGCTAAGATTTCTCAACAAAGAATCCTCGGTGGGGGTAGGCAGAAAGGCTTCTTGTCCAGTTGTGTAGCTGGTGATGTGTTTATTTGAGTTATCTGTCTTGAAGTCAATGCCTCTTTGAAATGGATGCCTTGGCAATCAAAGCTTAAGTCAGATACTTGCTTTAAAAAAAAAAAAAAAGGCAAAAGCACCCCCCTCCCAAAAAAATATATATAAATCATCAGGGCTTACACTACAACTGTTTTCATATAGACAAACATTTTCACATCCACACATTGTATCTGTTGCTTGAATTTCTGATGATACTCAATACCATGTCACATTATAATAGGCATTACCTGTCTTTACCAACATCTGATTACCCCCTACTTTCTTAAATTGTGGCTTATACTTCTCTGTTTCTTTGAAGTTAAGTGTGAGTGCAAACTTCCTTTGGAAAATAAAATACATGGACCAAATGGAGAGGGAGCATTTATTGATGGTGTTCAGCTCTTCACTCTGCTTTTCTTCTCCCTCATTATTCACAGAATTGCAACTTAATACAGAGATGGCATAGAACCCAAGAATCTTGGTACATTGAGTCAAAACAAGAAAGTTACTGGTCTTGGAAAGTTACTTGTGCTGCAGTGAAGTTTTCAAGAACAACAAATAAAGTGGTATTTAGGCAATGAAATTTGAGGGTCATTTGTCACTGAAGCATAATTTAGCTTATTTTAACTGATAGACACATGGACTGTATTGGAGACTAAGTTAATCAAGTACATTTCATAATTATAGATTGCTTTCCACCAATTAGGTCTAAATCAACCTTCCTTAAGAGGTTGGCCCTATGTTTATATGTATGTTTTATAATCTATATGTGGTTCTTTGAAGCAAGAATCCTAGAAGTTTAGATGAACTCAGAGAATCCTAGAAGTTTAGATGGACTGAGAGATTGCATGACTCATAGCCTTCTTTTGCAATAGTAAAACCAGGATCAAGCGAGTAAGATGTGATAATATCCAGTTCAGTTCGGTTCAGTCACTCAGTTGTGTCCGACTCTTTGCGACCCCATGAATCGCAGCACGCCAGGCCTCCCTGTCCATCATCAACTCCTGCAGTTCACTCAGACTCACGTCCATCGAGTCAGTGATGCCATCCAGCCATCTCATCCTCGGTCTTCCCCTTCTCCTCCTGCCCCCAATCCCTCCCAGCATCAGAGTCCTTTCCAATGAGTCAACTCTTCGCATGAGGTGGCCAAAGTACTGGAGTTTCAGCTTCAGCATCATTCCTTCCAAAGAAATCTCAGGGCTGATCTCCTTCAGAATGGACTGGTTGGATCTCCTTGCAGTCCAAGGGACTCTCAAGAGTCTTCTCCAACACCACAGTTCAAAAGCACCGATTCTTTGGCGCTCAGCCTTCTTCACAGTCCAACTCTCACATCCATGCATGATTACTGGAAAAATATTACTCAACCATAAAGAGGAATGAAATTGGGTCATTTGTAGAGATGTGGATGAAATAAGTGAAATAAATCAGAAAGAGACAAACAACTATTGTATATTAACGTGCACATGCAGAATCTGAAAAAAATTGGGATAGATGGTCTTATTTACAAAGCAGAAATAGAGACGCAGATATAGAGAATAAATGTATGGATACGAAGGGAGAAGCGGAGGTAGGATGAATTGGGAGATTGGGATTGTCATATATACACTATTGATACTATGTCTAAAATAGATAGCTAATGAAAACTCACTGTATAGCACAGGGAACCCTAAAGGAAATCCAAAAAAGAGGGGCTCTATGTGCATGTTTAGCTGATTCACTTTGCTGTATGGTAGCAACTAACACAGTATTGTAAAGCAACTATGTATGTGAGCTCCATTGTGTCTAATTCTTTGTGACCACATGAACCGTAGCCCACCAGGCCCCTCTGTCCATGGAATTTTTCAGGCAAGAATACTGCAGTGAGTGGCCAGGGGATCTTCCAAACCCAGGGATTGAACCCATTCTTCCTGCATCTTCTGCATTGGCCGGTGGATTCTTTACCACTGTGCCACCTAGGAAGCCCAAAACGCCAATTGAAATTAAAAAACAAACAAACAAAAAAAAAAAACGGTAAGGAATGGCTTCCTCCATGTTAGAGGCAGAAAGTCTAGTGTCTTTTACCTGTTTATTCAGTATTATTTCTGCCACATTTAGCTGTATATCATATATCAGCTATGAAATCAGAAGACACTTACTCCTTGAAAAGAAAGTTATGACAACCTAGATAGCATATTCAAAAGCAGAGACATTACTTTGTCAACAAAGGTCCGTCTAGTCAAGGCTATGGTTTTTCCAGTGGTTATGTAAGGATGTGAGAGTTGGACTGTGAAGAGAGCTGAGCGCCGAAGAATTGATGCTTTTGAACTGTGGTGTTGGAGAAGACTCTTGAGAGTCCCTTGGACTGCAAGGAGATCCAGCCAGTCAATCCTAAAGGAGATCAGCCCTGGGTGTTCATTGGAAGGAATGATGCTGAAGCTGAAACTCCAGTACTTTGGCCACCTCATGTGAAGAGTTGACTCACTGGAAAAGACCCTGATGCTGGGAGGGATTGGGGGCAGGAGGAGAAGGGGACGACAGAAGATGAGATGGCTGGATGGCATCACCGACTTGATGGACATGAGTTTGAGGTGAACTCTGAGACTTGGTGATAGACAGGGAGGCCTGGCATGCTGCGATTCATGGGGTCTCAAATAGTCAAACACGACTGAGTGACTGAACCGGAACTGGAATATATATCATATTCCTAGCTGCTCTTTCATCCACAAACCTTGACATGGATATCTCCAACAATATGTATATATATATATTGGATTGAAATTAAACACTGAACTTCTGTTAAAAAAGTAGACATGAAAGGGCATTAATATTCATTCAAATTGATATAACCACCCAGCAATAGTAATATACAGAGCTCAAGCAATGAAATAAGAATTAGATGCATTTGATAAAGGAAAAGATTGATAAACATGAAGTGGTCCAGACACTCAAAAGAACTGGTCTCTAAGGGAGTCCCCTGCAGTGATGCCAGGTGACTAAGGGCCCTGGGCCGAATAAGTGAGTGAAGGAATAGGGTTGCAGAGGAGAGGAACTGGAGACTCCACTCTAAGCCCAAGTCTGGTGTGTGTGTGTGTGTGTCTGTGCTCTCTCATGTCTGACTCTTTGTTACCCCATGGACTGTAGTCCACCAGGCTCCTCTGTCCATGGAATACAGACAAGAATACTGGAGTGGGTTGCCATTTCCTTCTCCAGGGGATCTTCTCAACTCAGCAGTCAAACCCACATCTCTTGCATCTCCTGCACTAGCAGGTGGATTCCTCACCAGCTGAGCCAGTGAGGAAGCGTAATGTCTTGTAGTTAATTCCAATCTTTAATAAAGATTAATTGAGTAAATAAATTCACTATTATTATTTATTGCACATTTGATACTGAATTCCATATTTTAATTGTTGTATCAGCTTTTCTTTGAGCATATGAACCTTGCCCTCCAACCTGCATCAACTAAATAATTATATTACAGATACCTGCAGTGATTGGTGGGGGCCAGGTGTAAGATTTCTCAGACACAGGATTTTATTTTCTTACATTTTTCTGTTTTTTTTTTTTTTTGACAAATTATCCCTTCATCTTGCCAACCGAAATCCTTTTTTGACAACAAATTTGATTGGCATTAAATACCTGAAAAACCAATGAAAATCCTTAGCCTATTTTATATTAAACTACAAATTCCCCATATGGTTGATTGGTATTAACATGCCATCAGTAATGAGGAAATCTCAGCATTTAGCTCCAGATCAATGGAACAGATTATAAGGGAAATTTAGAAAACAATATCTGTTGAAGGATAAGATGCATGAAAAATGCATATTATCATACTCCTGCTCTAACAAAGAATTTCAAAAAGACTTGAAAAGAGAGATTTGCTGTTTCATTCATGCCCCTGAAGATGGCACTGATGATATTAAAACTTTCTTCATTTTTACAATGTCCCTGTAAGGGTTAATCTGTGAGGCCTAGCAGTTTTCTTTGATCCCAGGGACATTATACTATTCTCAGGGCATGAACCCAAGAGGGTAGTGGAATTTGTGGAAACTAGTTCAATCTGGGCTATCTGTCTCTCCATTGCACCAGCTCCCACAGTTTTAATTAAACTCAGTGTATAGTAATCTCTTCTACTTAATAAAGTGGTTATTGCATTTCTGGTTTTCTTCCAAACATTTATAAAGGTCTACTCCAGGCTCTATTTGAGCAACAAGAATGCTGTCCTAGGAGTTTTGAGAACAGCCGGGAAGATACAGTAAGTCAATACATGTAGAGGAAGACAACAGAAGTGACCATCCGATCCTAAGTTAATGTGGCATTTTGTTTAAACAATAGTAGGTTACTAATAAGTTTGGCCTATGTTATATATGTTACAAAAAGATCAGAATACATCATAGCACCTTCACAGAAGCATAGTACTTTAACACAGTGGAAACTTTTCAGTCAGATGAGGTCAAAGTATGAACCTTGGCTCTATGCACTGACATTGTGACTTTATAAATATTGTTTATTCTCTCTGAATCTTTTTTTTTTTCAGTTGTAAAACAAGAATAATAACACCTAAATGAATAGACATATATGCAGAACTTAGCAAATGGTTTACACTCTCAATAATGACCCAGATCTGCCTAATAATTCTGCCAACCATGTTTACCTTTCCTTAAATAGCTCATGGATACATGAAATCCAGAAAAATTCTTAGTATATAATATAATTACGTTTTGAAGATGTTGAAAATCTTAAAGTGAATAGTACCTGAAATCTTAGCAAGATTTTGCTACTGCAAAGCGGAATGTATCTAAAAATTCAGTCACAATTGTTTTGTTTGTTTCTTCTCTTAAAATATAATGAGAATAAACATCAGAGAACACAGGCAAATTTACCCAAGAAGGACTTTATAAGTCACCATGGAATGTTGACACCCTGCCTAGCAAAATCTGCGGCACAAACTTGGCATTCAAATTGCTTGTTGAATATGAAATACAGTTTTTCTTTTTTTTTTTTTTTTTTGGTAATGATCTCTTATTTTGTTTGGCCCATTATACCAGATAAAGAGATAGAGCGTGAGAGAAGCTAAAGAGCTAGTTCAAAGTAGCTCAGCTTGTTTGGGTTGGAACAAGCATTCCAATGAAGGATTGATTCTGCCTTTTTTCTCCCCCACTTTTTTTTTATACTATTTACTTATTTATTTATTTGGCTGCATCAGCTCTCTAGTTGTGGTACATGGGCTGTAGAGTATGCAGGCTCAGTAGTTGTGATACATAGGTTTGCCCGTCAGCATATGGGATCTTAGTTCCCTAACCAGAGACTGAATCCACATCCCCTGCATTGCAAGGCAGATGCTTAACCATTGGACCATCAGGGAATTACCATATCACTTATATTTTTCTGGAATTCCTATAGTACAAATCTTAATATGCTTGATGTTGTTTCAGAAATTTCTTGAAATACCTTCCTCAAAACAAACAAACAAACAAACAAACAAAAAACCCAACACTTTTCCTTTTTCCTGTTCAGTCTGTATGATTTCCACCACTCTGTCTTCCAGATAACTGATCTATTTCTATCAGCCAATCTATGACTGATTCCTCCTAGTGTATTTTTTATTCAGATATTTTATTATTCAGCTCTGGACTTCTCTGATGACACGAATGGTGAAGAACCTGTTTGCCAGTGCTGGAGACATAAAGACTCTGGTTCAATCCCTGGGTCAGGAAGATCCCCTGAGGAGGGCATGGCAACCCATTCCAGTATTCTTACCTGGAGAATCCCATGGACAGTGGATCCTGGCAGGCTATGTACAGTCCATGAAGTTGCAAAGAGTCAGATAAGACTGAAATGACATAGCACAGCACAGCATATTATTCAGCCTTAATTAGTTATTTTTATATTTTCTAACCATGCCAAAATTCTTACTTTGTACCTTCTCTTGGGGAGCATTTTTCTCATCATTATTTTGAAACCTGTTGGGTTGATCAGTTATCTTTATTTCATTTATTTTTTTCCCTCTTTTTTAACTCTGTCCTTTGTTTGGAACCTATCTCCTCATTTGTCTAATTCTTTATGTTTGCTGCTGCTGCTGTTAAGTCGCTTCAGTCATGTCCGACTCTGTGCAACCCCATAGAGGGCAGCCCACCAGGCTCCCCCATCCCTGGGATTCTCCAGGCAAGAACACTGGAGTCTTTGTGCTTATGTCTATGTATTAGGTTGGCTACGTTTCTTTCTTTGGAGAAGTAGCCTTATACAGGCTTTCCTGGTGGCTCAGACTCAGATTCACTCCCTGGGTCAGAGGATCCCCTAGAGAAGGGAAAGACAACCCACTCCATACTCTTGCCTAGAGAATCCCATGGACAGAGGAGCCTGGAGGGCTACAGTCCATGAGGTCTCAAAGAGTCAGACATGACTGAGACTAACACTTTCACTTTCAACCTTACACAGGAGATGACTTTTGAGACTTGGCAGCACACTCCACTCTGGCCCCCCCACCCCAAGTAGATGCTCTAAGGAAGTCCTATATATGGACTGTGTGTGCCCTCTGTTGGGCAATCTGACTACTGTTGCCCACGATAGGTGAGGCTGGCCCCTGACCTCGTCTGCTGTAATTCTCTCCCTCATGTTGTTTTTGTGGTTGTGCTGGTGGGTGGGGTAGGCTTCTAGGGTGGTTGGTGGCAATGACCCATGACCTGAGTTTGTCGGTGGGTAGGGTAGGCACCTCCAGGCTGACTGTCTGGCCCAGTCCCACATGCTGCTGTAGGCCCACTGGTGGACAAGGCTGTCATTAATTGTCTTGAGGGAGGATTCCAAAATGGCCCTTGCCAATTTTGGTGTCAGCGTGGTAGAATAATATCTTTAAAGTGGCTTCTTCCAGCCTCTCTGTGGCCAGGGAGACCCAACTGCCTCCTGCTCTCCAGGGGGCTTTCCATGATCAGCAAGTAGGCCTGACCAGGTACCTTTCAAACTGCTGCCTCTGGGCTGGGATTCAGAGCATGGGAGGTCTTGTGTGTGCCCTGTAAGAGTGGTCTTTCTTCCCAGTAGCCCTCTGGTTTTCCTGAATGTGAGCCCTGCTGATTTTCAAAGCTGGATGTCCTTGGGACTCATCTTCCTAGTGAAGAACCCTTCAGCTGAGGAGCCTGATGTGGGTTTAGACCCTTTGCTTCTCAGGGAGGACCTCTATGGGTGTGATATCCCTCTCATTTTTGGGTCATTAGCCCAGGCACGTTAATCTTGACTTGATTGCATCTTTACCCCCTTAATGGTCTCATTTGGCTCTTTATTTATATCTTTAACTGTGGAAACTTTTTTTCTGTTAGCCTAAAAGTCATTGTCATAGATAGTTGCTTTGTAGGTAATTTTAATTTTGGCATACCCATAGGAGGAGATGAGTTCAGGGTCTTTCTATCCTGCCATCTAGATTGGTCAGCTATGATTTTTAAATGACTGTATGTGGATATAGAGTAATTTATTTAACCATATCTTTATTGTTGAAGAAGTAAATTATTCCCATAAAAGTTTATATAGATTTTACACAAGTAATATATTACCAAAGCTTCATTTAGAAATGGGTTTATGAACACCAAGAAGGTGCCAGTATTTACCATCAAATTTAATTATGTTAGATTTAATAGACGGTAAAAATAGAACATGACCTATAGAAGTAAACTAGAGTGTTCAGAGAGGTTACTCAGTTTCCAGATTCTTTTGTGGAGCCAAATTTACCTTTAGGTTCAAGGATTACCATAACAGAAAAAAATGAATGCCACATTTTGCAAGAATAGGTCAGGGCCATAAGTTAGAGGACACACTTTGAATGAGCAATATTTGGTGTTCAGAGATCCTGATTGCACAGGTTTTGTGAGAGTCTGTAGAATACACAAAAATTATATTTGGAGAATGGTTGTTGCCTTCTCCCTTTCCTATCTCTGGGAGCCACACTGTTTTACAATGGGAAGGTCATTAGGACTAGAGAGGAATACATCACACTCGGTTTTGAGAAGTATTAACTTTTGAGGATACTGTGATACAATCAAATGTTTGGAAAAAATCAGTTCAATGGATGTCATTAAGGTTTTTATGAAGTCTCTTTTCAAGCTTCAACTCCATCTTTAATCTAGGCTATTTATGGACATAATTATTTGTTGTTGTTATTGTTTAGTTGCTAAGTCATGTCTGACTCTTTTTTGATACCACGGACTGTAGCCCACCAGGCTCCTTTATCCGTGGATTTCTTCAAGCAAGACTACTGGAGTGGGAAGCCATTCCCTTCTCCAGGGTGTCTTCTCAATTCAGAGACTGAACCCACATTTCCTGCATTGACAGGCAGATTCTTTACCACTGAGCCACTAGGGAAGCCCACCTAATTATTTACCTGTGCATTCACATCACTGGACTTGGTGGCATTTAGTGAACGTCTATTCCCTAAATTGGATCTGGGTTAGATTTGAATACTCTGTATGTGGGAGATAATTTGGAATTATAGGAGGTATCTCACCTTCACTTATTACTACTGGTTCTCAGTTAGGGATGAGTTTTCCTCTCTTCTTCTCAAGGAACATTTGGTAATGTCTGGAGATATTTTTAGTTGCTACAACTCGGCATCTAGCAAGTAAATGAGGAACACTGATGAACAGCCTACAACACAAAGGACAGTCCCCACAGCAGAGAATTCTCCAGCTCTAAATATCAGTAACGCTGAGGCTGAGACCATGCAGTGAGCAGTCCCATGTAACAACTAGTTTTCTAACAGGTTCTGATGTCATTTTAACTTATGACAGATTTAGAAAATCTTATGCATTCTCAATAGGTGTTGAGATGTAGGATGTCACTGTCCTTAAGACTTTTTGTGCAGGATTAAATATATATTTATATACACATGTAAATACATATGTAATGGATTCCTTATTCTGTCAAAATTGATATTAGAAAGGTACAAAGTGAGTGGCCTCTCCTGAATACCACAATTATACAATGTATTTTCTTACTTACATAAGCTATTCCACAGATTGAGAGAAAAATGGTGTTCTTCCCCCATAATTTTCAAATCATAGACTTTTATTTTCCTCCTAGAAACAGCGACCATGTCTACCAGCAGAGGCTGGTAGTGTGACTCAAAAGAACAGCTGTCAGATTCACAGCTTGAAGCAAAATGCTTTGATTGCAGAGGTCTTTCCTAATAAATTGTGCTCCCTCTTTGCTAGGGTAGAAAACACTTGAAGTAGCAGAAAGAGTTGCCCCTGGCTGGTGAGGGAAGAGGAGGGATAACTTAACACTTACTTTTCCATCCTGACTTTTTATTCCTCTAGTTTTCTTTCTGCCTTCCATTTCCTAGAACTGTTAATGCTCAGCTTGGCTAGAATTAATGACATGTCTTGCTCAGAAGCCATCAGGATAAACTGTCACTTTATGCACATCCCACAGTTTTTCATTTTACGGTTTCCACTTGTCTCTCTCACTTCTCATCTACACTAGACTCTAAGCACAGTCAATCAGTGATTCCCAAATGTGAGTGAGCATTGGAATTAAAATGGGTAGATATTAACATAAAGATTTCTAGGACCACTTCACAGATATTTTGACTCTGGCATAAAGCCTCAGGATCCATACCATTAACAAACGGCCTTGGTAAATCTGAAATAATGCTACTGAAATTTATAATCCATTGCTCAGATATTCTAGAACTTTCTCCATAGCAGCCCCCACCCCACCTTCTGCCTAGACTATACTTTTAACCTCTTCTGTGGAGTCTTTCCCGAACTTCCCGGGCTGACTTAACCATCCCTACCTCTGTGTCTCCATAGCACTTTTCTTACATGTCTGATATTAAAGCAAATGTAATAATGCACAGAAATTAATTTTATTGTGTTATTTTACAGATCAGATAGTGAATTCCTAAAGGAATAAATACTTCTTAAAAGAAATTAATACAAGACTACACTTTGTACCAAATTAGGTGTATCTCAAGCATCACACAGAAATCCTGGAGGTTAGAGCTGCCAGTTGTAGAAAAATTTCAAAAAATATTCTTCAAGTAAATTTTGCTTGTACTTATTTAGGAATTACTTTGGTTTTTAACTCCCTTCACAAAGACGAGTCCTCATTAACCTTAGGATTAACAGAAAGATTTGAACACATGATGAAATATATAATAAGTAATAAAACAGATATGTAAAATGATACTAATTAATACACATCGGAGAAGGCAATGGCAACCCACTCCAGTACTCTTGCCTGGAAAATCCCATGGGTGGAGGAGCCTGGTAGTCTGCAGTCCATGGGGTCGCTAGGAGTTGGTCATGACTGAGCGATGTCACTTTCATGCATTGGATAAAGAAATGGCAACCCACTCCAGTGTTCTTGCCCGGAGAATCCCAAGGACAGCGGAGCCTGGTGGGCTGCCATCTATGGGGTCGCACAGAGTCAGACACGACTGAAGCGATTTAGCAGCAGCAGCAATACATACAAATACATATGATCGTAGAAAAATACACTAAATAAACTACAAACATACACTGTGAAAAACTTTTCAGTGTGATTAATTAAATCTGGGTGCTTTCCTGGTGGTTCAGATGGTAAAGAACCTGCCTGCAATGCAAGAGATCTGGGTTGGGATGATCTCCTGGAGAAGCAAATGGATACCTACTCCAGTATTCTTGCCTGGAGAATCCCATGGATAGAGGAGCCTGTCAGGCTACAGTCCATGGGATCACAGAGTCAGACACGTCTGAGTGACTAACACACAATTAAATCTGAGATATATTTTTCATATTGTAAGAACAACATAAGTTTAAAATAAGAGACTTTATTCTCTCTGTTGAAAACTGGGGGAGATTTCCCTCTCCATCTTATTCTTAGAGTATTTGCCACATAAAAAATAAAATTAAATACTTTCTCATCTTTTTGAAGTGCATATGAATTATTTTGAAGACCAGATAGGACTTTTATCAATTTTATAACCTAAAAATGACTTTCTCAAGAGCCTGGGAGCCATTTGTTTGAAATGAAAACATCTAGAGAGGTGGCACTCCTATCTTCCAGTTTCTGTGGGAAGGTAGGGGTATAACTTCGTGGGTGCCTCACTTCAAGACAAAACTACCTCCCTTCCACAAAGATGGGGTGTTTATTTTTTCCTCCTATTAATTCTAATTAGGTAACACAGATGATCACCACAATTACCAAGTAAAGCTAGGATGAATTAGGTGTGACAAATGAAGTTGCAAACTCCTCTCATTTAAGGACTAGTTATTGCTTGAAAATGTGTACATGGTATCTGCTCAACTACAAACAAACAAACAAAAAATGGGGTGAAAATTCCTTCTGTTTTTGCAGTCACTTAGTTGATTGACGGTGATGTCTATCACATTCTGGTTTAATGCTTATCCAGTGATGAAAGTGTGTTCTTTCTCTACTTATTTTGGGAAAGCATATCTATGTTGGGAGATTTTGTTTTTAATTATATTTACCTTCAATTTTTTTTTCTGTTTAGTTCACATAAGTTCTATAATAAACTGTTTGTTTAAATACAAATTAGACATTTACTTGTAATATTTTTTCCCTAAGTCAAGAGAAGCCACTTTTTTTTCCCCTTTGACTTTTCACTAAAAGATAATTGAGAGAAAGGAAGTGTGGCTAGATGGTAAGGAAGATGAGCATCAAATATTTATTTGATGTATTTTGTTGAGTGTTATCTTACCAAAAATATTACAAGGAAATTTCTAATTTACATTTATATGGACAGTTCATTATAGAACTTATGTGAACTAAACAGAAAAAAAAGGAACATAAATATAATTAACATGGAATGAAAAAAGGTCATGCCCACCTTGAAGGTCACTTAGTTGAACTGAAGACACAGGTACGTTCCAGGTAATACAGAGAAGCTAAGGAAGGTGGTGAAGATAGACTTATTTTCTATTGGCTGAGGAAGTGACTATTTACCATCAAGGATATAGATTGGAATGTACCAATTTTAAGAAGTAACTTGCTTTGTTGACTGACGACTCTAAAATCAAGATGAAGGCAATATTTTTCATCAGTGATAACAAGGCATGGTTGACCTGAAGAGATTTTTTTCTTTTTGTATAATAGTTTACCTTATTTTCAAACTGACCATAAACTGCTAACCACTCTTTTGTTGGTGTTGCTGTTCAGTCGATATGTAGTGTCTGACTCTTTCGTGACCACACGGAGATTAAGATACTAACTGCCCAAGTATGTTTCTACCAAAAACTTCTACCTTCACTCAGAATGGATCATAAATCTAAATATAAAATATGAAATCATAAAATTTTAAGAAGAAAATGTAGGAAAACATTTTTGTGACCTGAGGTCAGGAAAAGGGTTTTTAGACATGGCAACAGCAGAACTGTTTATATGTCAAGGAAAATAAGTAAATTGGACATTTGGTCTGTGTTTGTGAAAAGCACTGCTATGAGAATGGCAAGACAAGAAATAGACTGGGAGAAAATGTTTCAAACCCACTATATAATAAAAGGCTTGTAGTAAAAATATAAAATAAGCAACTTCATTAGAAAATAGCTCAAAGTCTTGGCTTAAAGTTGAACTTTTATGATGTTAGTAGATCCATGCTAGCCTTTTAAATTTAAATTAATATCTGCATGAGATATTTTTTCATTTGTTTACTATTTAGACATTTTCCCCCCTTATATTTAAGGTGTTTAAGGTAGGCAACTTATAGTTGGATTTTGAACAATCTTTTCCCTTTAATATTTTTTCATTAAATGTATAGGTATTATAAATAAGCTTACATTTTATTTATATTGTTTCATGTTTCTTTCTTTCTGATTTTCTCTTGGATTAGTTAAGGTTTCAAAACTCATTACATTTCTTCATCTTATTCTGTAATCTGTTAGTTCTGGCTCTTCTTTTATTGCTCTCCTGGAGCTTACAACACACAGTGTTCGTCTTTGACTTATTATAGTTCTTTTTAAATTGGTATTTTAATTCTTCCCAGAAAATTATGCTAAATCAGAACTCTAACTATAGTCACCACAATAATTGCCATAAATCTCATTCTTCATATATTTTAAACTTCAAGACATTTTTCTTATTGTTTTAAACAATCTGTAAAAATTAGATTTAGGTACATGTTTAATCTCTATGGTACTGTTCATGCCTTTATGCATTGCCATAATTTCAACTGGAATGAGTTTTCTTTTGTTGGAAAATTTCTGTCTTATTGTTATTTTCAGTGTGAGTCTCCCAGTAAGGTATTCTCTCAACCTCTGTTTCACTAAAGCTATGGTATTTGCCTACATTTTTTGTGACTAGATCCTGATTTTAATGGTTGCCATTTATGTCAACTACATTTTAGAAAGAAATTTTCAGTAGTTTTAGAGTTCTAGGTTAGCAATTATCTTCTGTCTGGACTTTAAAGATGTTATCACTGAGTGTTCTGGCTTCCACCATTTCTTTAAGTCTATTGTCAGTATTTGTATTTGTTCTTTGAAAGGAGTCTTTTTGAAAGATTCTTAAGGTATCTTTTTTTTTTTTTTTTTTTGGTTTTCAGCAGATTTACTGGTCTGACTTTCTTTGTAATTGTGTTGCATGAAATTTTAGAGAATCTTAATGCTTTGGTGAATTTTGAATTATTTTAGGCCTGTATCACTTCTACAATTACCATTTTCTCTCTGTTATTTTTTTTCCAGAACTTGCAAAATTACATATGCTACAGCTTTCCCATATCCCAATCATTTTTTTTTAAATTGAAGTATAATTGTCTTTCAATGTTATATTGGTTTCAGATGTAAAACTCAGTGACTTGATATTTTGATACACTGCAAAATGATCCCAACAAGTCTATTTATTGTCACTATTAAAGTTATTAAAATATTGACTATGCTCCCACTGTTATGCTTTGTATCCATGTGACTTATTTACTATGTAACTCATCCTTCGACACTGTTCCTCTCTGACAACCACCATTTTGTTCTCTGTTTCTGTGAGTCTGTTTCTGTTTTGCTATGTTTGTTCTTTTGCTTTGATTTTTTAATAGCATGAATACATAATGATGCTAAAGCTGAAGCTCCAGTACTTTGGCCACCTCATGCGAAGAGGTGACTCATTGGAAAAGACTCTAATGCTGGGAGGGATTGGGGGCAGGAAGAGAAGGGGACAACAGAGGATGAGATGGCTGGATGGCATCACCAACCTTATAGACATGAGTCTGAGTGAACTCCGGGAGTTGGTGATAGACAGGGAGGCCTGGGGTGCTGCAGTTCATGGAGTTGCAGAGTCGGACATGACTGAATGACTGAACTGAACTGAACTGATACATAAAATCATGTTATTTATGATTTTCTGCCTGACCTAATTTCACTTAACGAAATACCCTCTAGGTACATCTATGTCATTACAAATGGAAGATTTCATTCTTTTTTAGGACTGAATAATAATTTCTTTATTTTATTTACCTGTAAGGACCTAGGTTGTTTCCATGACTTGGCTATTTAAATAATGCTGCTATGAATATAAAGTGTATATATTTTGTTGAATTAGTGTTTTTGTTTCCTTTGGAAAAATAATCAGAAGTGGAATAGCTGGATTATATGATGCGTGTGAGAGGGAAATGGCAACCTACTCCAGTATTCTTCCCTGGAGAATGCCATGGACAGAAGCCTGGTGGGCTCCAGTCCATGGGGTCGCAAAGAGTCAGACACGACTTAGTGACTAGCACTCACTCACTCATGATGCATGTGTGTGTGAGTGCTAAGTCACTTCAGGCAGCCTCCCTGTGACTCTATGGAGCCCAGCAGGCTCCTCTGTCAATGGATTCTCCAGGCAAGACTACTGGAGTAGGTTGCCATGTCCTCCTTTAGGGGATCTTCCCTACACAGGGATTGAACTCATGTCTCTTTTGTCTCCTGCATTGAAGGGCAATTGCTTACCACTAGCAGCACCTGGGAAGTCCAGATTATGTGGTAGTTCTATTTTTATTTTTTTGAGGAATCTCCATTCTTTTTCCAATAGTGGCTGCAAAAATGCATATTCCAAGCAATAGTGTAAGAGTTTTCCCCTGTTGCACATCTTTGGTTGTTATTGGTCGTCTTTTTGACAGGTGCGAGGTGATTAAGTCATTGTGGTTTTGATTTGTATTTCCCTGACAATTAGTCTAATTATTGGTGCACTGAAGTGCATTGAATTGTAACATACTATTATGTGATGCTGTCAGTTTCTCACTTTATGTCTGTTATTCTTTGCTCTATGAATTCAAGTGCTTCTATGTTTGGTACTTGTGTTTCAAATTTTATATCTTCTTGTTGAATTGATCCTTTGATCCTTACATAATGTCCTTATTGGTCTCCTAATACAAAGAGTCAAAGTCTGTTTTATCTGGTATAAGTATTGCCACCTAGGTTTTCATTTCCATTTCCATTTTTCCCATCCCTTCACTTTCAGTCTGTGTTCATCTTTAGATCTAAAATGAGTCTCTTACAGACAATATATGTGCCTGACTAGATGAAGAAATATGACATATATCATATATCATATTTCTTCATCTAGTCAGGCACAGTATGTCTTGGGATTAGAACATTTAATCTCTTTACATTTAAGATGACTTTTTATATGTAGGGTTTCCCTCATAGCTCAGTTGGTAAAGAATCCACTTGCAATGCAGGAGACCCCAGTTTGATTCCTGGGTTGGGAAGATCCCCTGGAGAAGGGCAAGGCTACTCACTCCAGCATTCTAGCCTGGAGAATTCCATGGACTGTATAGTCTGGGGGTCACAAAGAGATGGATACGACTGAGCAGCTTTGACTTTAACTTTATATGTATGTTTATTACACTTTTGCTGGTTATTCTCTGCTTATTTTTGAAGTTCCCTATTGTTCCTTAATTCTACTTTTGCTAACTTTCCTTGTGCTTTGATGACTATCTTTTGTGCTGTATTTGATTTCCTTTCTCTCTATCTATTTTCAGTTTTTAATTTGTGGCTACCATGAGGTTCATATGTATCAAACTAAATATTTACATGATTATTTTAAGGTAATTAAATTAATTAAGTTTCAAATTAGTCTAACAACTGTGGATGTTTACTTCCTCCTCCATTAAACATGACATTTAATGTTTTGAGGTCACATTTTACAGTTTTTGGTGTTGTGTATCTCTTAACAACTTATTGTTGATATAAACAATTTTTCAGCTTTTGTCTTTGATTTCTATAATATTTATAATTTTTGATTTACTGTGGTTACTGTGTGCTTGCCTCTACCAATGGAGTATTTTTCCTTTCATAATTTTTATATTTCTACTTGTGGTCTGGTCTTTTCCACTTAGAGAAGTTCCTTTAACAGTTCTTGTAAAATCAGTTTTCTTGTACTGAACTCTTAGCTTTTGTTTGTCTGTAGGACTCGTAATCTCTCCTTCCTTTCTGAATTATAACCGTGCTGGATATAGTATTCTTGGTTGTAACTTTTTCCTTTCATCATTTCAACTATATTGTGCCACTCTCTTGTGGCCTCCAATGTTACTGCTGAAAGCTCAGTTTATAGTCTCATGGAAGTTCCTTTGTATATAACTAGTTGATTTTCCTTTGCTTTGCTAAGAGTCTATTTTTAATTTTTGCCAATTAATTATAATGTATGTTTGTATGGACCTCTTTGAGGCCATCTTCTTTAGGACTCTCTCTGCTTCCTGTAGCTAAACATCCATTTCCTTTTCCAAGGAAGTTTTCAGCTATTATTTCTTTAAATAAGTTCACTGTCTTGCTCTCTCTTTCTTCTTCTGGGTCCTGTAGAATGCAAATTTTAGTATGCTGAATGTTTTCCTAGAGGTATCTTAAACTATCTTCATATTTTTAAAATTCCCTTTTCCTTTTTCTGTTCATGTTGGGTGATTTTCACTATTCTGCCTTCCTTCCAGTCACTGATTCATCCCTCTATATCGTCTAATCTTCTGTTGATTCCTAGTGGTGTATTTCTTATCTCAGTAATTGTATTCTTCAGCTCTTTTTGGTTCTTTTAAATATTTTCCAATTTAGAATTAACCTCCTTACTCTGTTCATCCATTCTCCTCAGTTCCTTAAGTATCTTTATGATTATTACCTTGATCTCCTTTCTGGGTAGTTGTTTATCTCCACTTTGCTTAATTCTTTTTGGGTTTTGACCTGTTCTTTTGAAACATATTCCTCTGCCTCCTCATTTTGTCTAATTCTTTGTTGTTGTTGTTTTTCAAATGCTGTAGTTGTCAACTGCATTTCCTGATCTTGGAGATGATCTTTGAGACTTTGTGTAGAAGTATCCTATAGCCCCTTCAGCATATTCCCCTCTGGTCACCAGAGCTATATGCTCTAGGAGTTCCCATTATGTGGGCTGCATGGGCTCTTCTCTTGCGGTGGGACCACCTACTGTGGGTGTGCTAGTGGATGGGATTGGCTCTCAGTACAATTGGGTGCTAGGTCACAACTACTGAAGTGGCCTCTGTTCTATTTGTGGATGAAGCTGTGTTCCGGTATGGTTGGATGCTTGTCCTGGGGCTTTCCAGGACTGATGCTGACCCACCGGTGAGCAAGTAAGCCACTAGTGCTAATGGTGCTTGCCAGTATCAGTGTCATTGTCACAGAATGAGTTCCTCGAAAGCCAGCAGTCTCTGTATCTCCAGGGTAGTTTCCAGTGACCTCTCTGGGAGGCTTTCCAAGATGAACAGTTGATTCTGACCCAGACTTCTTTCAAATTGTTTTTTCAGTATTTTGACCCAAAGTGTGAGATTTTGCACGCAATCATTGATAGCAGAGTTTCTGTTTCCTATATCCCTCCCACTGTCCTGTTCACATGTCTCCTGTCCTTCAAATCGAAGAGTTCTGAGGGCCTGTCTTCCAGCATAAGACCCAGGCTGTGAAGTCTTCTGTGGGTCTTGGAACCCTCACTCCTTGGAGGAAAGTCTCTGCAATTGTGATTATACTCCAATTTGTGGGTCACCTATCCAGAGGTGTCAGTTTTCACTAGACCACATCTCTGCCCCTCATACCCCTCATACTCATCTTGTTTTGGTCTCTATTTATAACATTAATTGCATAAAGTCTTTTCTGCTAGTTTGCAAGTCATTCTCATCAATAAAATGGTTTCATCTTGTGTGACCAATATTCTATATCCTTTAAACAGATGCTCCCTGTTTTCCTCATGCTTTCATCCTTGGACATCATCATTGAATTTTCTGCTTCAATCAGTTTGATTTCTTTAATTCCTCTTGTAAGTTAAGTTAAGTTCAGTTCAGCTGAGTAATATTTAATTCAGTTCAATTCAGTCTCTCAGTCATGTCCAACTCTTTGCAACCTCTTGGACTGCAGCACGCCCGGCTTCCCTGTCTGTCACCAACTCCAGGAACTTGCTGAAACTCATGTCCAGGGAGTTGGTAGTGATATCAAACTATCTCATCCTTTGTCATCCCCTTTTCCTCCTGCCTTCAACCTTTCCCATCATCAGGGTTTTTTCCAATGAGTCAGTTATTTGCATCAGGTGGCCAAAGGATCAGAGTTTCAGCTTCAACATCAGTTGAACGGCTTCAACATCAGCTTCAACATCATTCATTCATCCAATGAATTTTCAGCATCAATTTCCTTTAGAATTGATTGGTCTGATATCCTTGCAGTCCCAGGGACTCTCAAGAGTCTTCTCCACACCAAAGTTCAAAAGCATAAATTCTTCAGCTGTCAACTTTCTTTATGGTCAAACTCTCACATCCATATATGACTCCTGGAAAAACCATAGCTTTGACTAGATGGACCTTTGTCAGCAAGGTAATGTCTCTGCTTTATAATATGCTGTATAGGTTGGTCATAACTTTCTTCCAAGGAGCAAGCGTCTTTTGATTTCATGGTTGCAGTCACCATCTGCAGTGATTTTGGAGCTCAAGAAAATAAAGTCTGTCACTATTTCCACTGTTTGCCCACCTATGTGCCATGCAGTGATAGGACCAGATGCCATGATCTTATTTCCTTGAAAGTTGTGTTTTAAGCCAGCTTTTTCACTTTCCTCCTTCACTTTTATCAAGAGGCTCTTAGTTCCTCTTTGCTTTCTGCCATAAGGGTGGTGTCATCTGCATATCTGAGTTTTTTGTTAATTCTCCTGGTAATCTTGATTCCAGATTATGCTTCATCCAGCCTGACATTTTGCATGATGTACTCTGCATATAAGTTAAATAAGCAGGATGACAATAGACAGCCTTGACATACTCCTTTCCCAGTTTGGAAATAGTCTGTTGTTCCTTGTCCAGTTATAACTGTTGTTTCTTGACCTGTATACAGATTTCTCAGGAGGCAGGTCAGGTGGTCTGGTATTCCCACCTCTTGAAGAATTTTCCACAGTTTGTTGTGATCCACACAGTCAAAGACTTTAGCATAGTCAACAAAGCAGGAATAGATGTTTTTCCAGAACTCTCTTGCTTTTTCAAAGATCCAGTGGATGTTGGCAATTTGATCTCTGTTTCCTCTGCCTTTCCTCAATTCAACTTGAACATCTGGAAGTTCTCAGTTAACATACTGTTGAAGCCTGGCTTGGACAATTTTGAGCATTATTTGCTAGCGTGTGAGATGAGTACAGTTGTGCAATAGATTGCACATTCTTTGCCATTGCCTTTCTTTAGGATTGGAATGAAAGCTGACCTTTCCCAGTCCTTTGGCCACTGCTGAGTTTTCCAAACTTGCTGGCATATTGAATGCAGCACTGTCACAGCATCATCTTTTAGGATTTAAAAGATATATAGGAATTTAGGGTTTGAAAGATATATTTTTTAACTATATGTATATATTTTCTTATCCATTCGTCTATCAATGGACATTTCAGTTGCTTGCACATCTTGGCTATTGTGAATACTGTTGCACTGAACACTGGAGTGCAAATATCTTTTTAAATTCTGTATTTCAACTATTTTACCCAAAAATTATATTTCAAAAATCACATGGTATCTTTATTTTTAATATTTTGAGGAACATCCATACTGTTTTACACAATGGCTGCACCATTTAAATTTCTCATCAGCAGAAGGATTCCAAATTGTCAATATGCTTGTCAAAATTTACTTTATTTTATTTTAATATTTGCCACACAAAAGGTGCAAAGTGACATCTCACTGTGGCTTTTATTTCCCTAATGATTTGTGAAGTTGAGCATTTTAATGTATTCTTATTGACCATTTTTGTGTCTCTTTTGGATAAATATGTATCCAAGTCCTTTGCCCATTTAAAAATCAGGTTATCTATCTATCTATCATCTATCTGTTCATTTATTTTTACTGAAATGTATGAGTTCTTTATATATTTTGGGTACTAACCCATGGATGATATATCAGACAAAAGACATTTGATGACCTATTTTCTTTTGATGACATATGGCATATTTCCTTTTCTTACATAGGTTGTTGCCTTTCACTCTGTTGATTGTTTTCTTAGTTGTACAGAACTGTGTTTTTTTTTTAAATATATGTGGTATACTTCTGTTTTATTTGTGCCTTAGTGTCATATTCAAAAAATAAATTATTGTCAACACCAATCTCATGAAGCTTTTCCTCTATATTTTCAAGTTAGCTTCATGAGATTGGTGTTGACAATAATTTGTTTTTTGAATATGACACTAAGGCACAAATAAAGAAAACAAAAGTAGACTATATATATTAAAAAAAAAAAAAAACACACACTTCTGTACAACTAAAAAAACAATCCACAGAGTGAAAGGCAACAACCTACCTAAGAAAAGAAAATATGCCATATGTCATCAAAAGAAAATAGGTCATCAAAATGTCTTTTCAAACTCTTCCAGAAAATTGCAGAGGATGGTAAACTTCCAAACTCATTCTATGAGGCCGCCATCACCCTAATACCAAACCTGACAAAGATGCCACAAAAAAAGAAAACTACAGGCCAATATCACTGATGAACATAGATGCAAAAATCCTTAACAAAATTCTAGCAATCAGAATCCAACAACACATTAAAAAGATCATACATCAGGACCAAGTGGGCTTTATCCCAGGGATGCAAGGATTTGTCAATATCTGCAAATCAATCAATGTAATTCACCACACTTCAGCTCAGTTCAGTTCAGTCGCTCAGTAGTGTCCTACTCTTTGTGACCCCATGAATCGCAGCATGCCAGGCCTCCCTGTCCATCCCCAACTCCCGGAGTTCACTCAGACTCACGTCCATCGAGTCCATGATGCCATCCAGCCATCTCATCCTGGGTTGTCCCTTTCTCCTCCTGTCCTCAATCCCTCCCAGCATCAGAGTCTTTTCCAATGAGTCAACTCTTCACAAGAGCTGTCCAAGTACTGGAGCTTCAGCTTTAGCATCATTCCTCCCAAAGAACACCCAGGACTGATCTCCTTCAAAATGGACTGGTTGGATCTCCTTGCAGTCCAAGGGACTCTCAAGAGTCTTCTCCAACACCACAGTTCAAATGCATCAATTCTTTGGCACTCAGCCTTCTTCACAGTCCAACCCTCACATCCATACATGACCACAGGAAAAACCATAGCCTTGACTAGACGGACCTTAGTCAGTAAAGCAATGTCTCTGCTTTTGAATATGCTATCTAGGTTGGTCATAACTTTTCTTCCAAGGAGAAAGCATCTTTTAATTCCATGGCTGCAATCACCATCTGCAGTGATTTTGGAGCTCAAAAAAATAAAGTCTGACACTGTTTCCACTGTTTCTCCATCTATTTGCCATGAAGTGATGGGACCAGATACCATGATCTTCGTTTTCTGAATGTTGAGCTTTAAGCCAATTTTTTCACTCTCCTCTTTCACTTTTATGAAGAGGCTTTTTATCTCCTCTTCACTTTCTGCCATAAGGGTGGTGTCATCTGCATATCTGAGGTTATTGATATTTTTCCTGGCAATCTTGATTCCAGCTTGTGTTTCTTCCAGTCCAGCATTTCTCATGATGTACTCTGCATATAAGTTATATAAGCAGGTGACAATATACAGCCTTGATGTACTCCTTTTCCTATTTGGAACCAGACTGTTGTTCCGTGTCCAGTTCTAACTTTCCTGACCTGCATACAGATTCCTCAAGAGTCAGGTCAGGTGGTCTGGTATTCCCATCTCTTTCAGAATTTTCCACAGTTTCTTGTAATCCACACAGTCAAAGGCTTTGGCATAGTCAATAAAGCAGAAATAGATGTTTTTCTGGAACTCTCTTGCTTTTTCCATGATCCGGCAGATGTTGGCACTTTGATCTCTGGTTCCTCTGCCTTTTCTAAAGCCAGCTTGAACATCAGGGAGTTGGCGGTTCACGTATTGCTGAAGCTTGGCTTGGAGAATTTTGAGCATTACTTTACTAGCATGTGAGATGAGTGCAATTGTGCAGTAGTTTGAGCATTCTTTTGCATTGCCTTTCTTTGGAATTGGAATGAAAACGGACCTTTTCCAGTCCTGTGGCCACTGCTGAGTTTTCCAAACTTGTTGGCATATTGAGTGCAGCACTTTCACAGCATCATCTTTCAGGATTCGAAGTAGCTCAACTGGAATTCCATAACCTCCACTGGCTTTGTTTGTAGTGATGCTTTCTAAGGCCCACTTGACTTCACACTCCAAGATATCTGGCTCTAGATTAGTGATCACACCATCATGATTATCTGGGTCGTGAAGATCTTTTTTGTACAGTTCTTCCTTGTATTCTTGCCACCTCTTCTTACAAATGGAAAAATAAAAGCCATATGATCATCTCAATAGATGCAGAGAAAGCCTTAGACAAAATTCAACATCCATTTATGATTAAAAAAAAAAAACCTCCAGAAAGCAGGAATAGAACATAATAAAAGCTATATATGACAAACCCACAGCAAACATTATCCTCAATGGTGAAAAATTGAAAGCATTTCCCCTAAAATCAGGAACAAGACAAGGGTGCCCACTCTCACCGCTACTATTCAACATATTTTTGGAAGTTTTGACCACAGCAATCAGAGCAGAAAAAGTAATAAAAGGGATCCAAATTGGAAAAGAAGAAGTAAAACTCTCACTGTTTGCAGATGACATGATCCTCTACATAGAAAACCCTAAAGACTCCACCAGAAAATTACTAGAGTGAATCAATGAATATAGTAAAGTTGCAGGATATAAAATCAACACACAGAAATCCCTTGCATTCTTATACACTAATAATGAGAAAATAGAAAGAGAAATTAAGGAAACAATTCCATTCACCATTGCAATGAAAAGAATAAAATACTTAAGAATGTATCTACCTAAAGAAACAAAAGACCTATATATAGAAAACTATAAAACACTGGTGAAAGAAATCAAAGAGGACACTAATAGATGGAGAAATATACCATGTTCATGGATTGGAAGAATCAATACAGTGAAAATGAGTACACTACCCAAAGCAATCTATAGATTCAATGCAATCCCTATCAAGCTACCAATGGTATTTTTCACAGAGCTAAAATGAATAATTTCACAATTTGTATGGAAATGCAAAAACCTTGAATAGCCAAAGCAATCTTGAGAAAGAAGAATGGAAATGGAGGAATCAACCTGCCTGACTTCAGGCTCTACTACAAAGCCACAGTCATCAAGACAGTATGGTACTGGCACAAAGACAGAAATATAGATCAATGGAACAAAATAAAAAGCCCAGAGATAAATCCACACACCTATGGACACCTTATCTTTGACAAAGGAGGCAAGAATATACAATGGAGAAAAGACAATCTGTTTAACAAGTGGTACTGGCAAAACTGGTAAACCACTTGTAAAAGAATGAAACTAGAACACTTTCTAACACCATACACAAAAACAAAGTCAAAATGGATTAAAGATCTAAATGTAAGACTAGAAACTATAAAACTGCTAGAGGAGAACATAGGTAAAACACTCTCTGACATAAATCACAGCAGGATCCTCTATGACCCACCTCAGGATGGACGCTTGGGGCTACTGCACTGGGATGACCCAGAGGGATGGTATGGGGAGGTTGGGGGGTTCAGGATGGGGAACACGTGTACATCTGTGGTGGATTCATGCCGATGTATGGGAAAACCAATACAATATTGTAAAGTAATTAGCCACCAATTAAAATAAATAAATTTATATAAATAAATATTTAATACATGCTCAATTGATTTTTGTACATAGTGTAATAAAAGCATACAATTTCATTCATTTTGCATGTGAATATTCAGTTTTTCAAGCATAATTTGTTGAAGAGACTACCATTTTCTTTTTTTTTAATTAATTTATTTTTATTGAAGGATAATTGCATTACAGAAAACAGCAAAATTCTGTAAAGTATGGTTTTTATTGATGTAATTTTCTATGAATGAACACATTAAACTATTTTCAATTTATTTAACCATTCCTCTATTATTGAACATGTAGTTCCCCCCCGCTCGCCCCCGCCACCTGCTCTGCCTTGGGGCATTATTTATTTATATATTTATTTTTAAAATTTTTATTTTTATTTTATTTTACTTTACAATACTGTATTGGTTTTGCCATACATTGACATGAATCCGCCACGAGCGTACATGAGTTCCCAAACATGAACCACCCCCCCACCTCCCACCCCATATCATCTCTCTGGATCATCCCCATGCACCAGCCCCAAGCATCCTATATCCTGCATCGAACATAGATTGGCGATTCGTTACTTACATGATAGTATACATGTTTCAATGCCATTCTCCCAAATCATCCTACCCTTTCCCTCTCCTTCAGAGTCCAAAAGTCCGCTCTACACATCTGTGTCTCTTTTACTGTCTCGCATACAGGGTCATCATTACCATCTTTCTAAATTCCATACATATGTGTTAGTATACTGTATTGGTGTTTTTCTTTCTCGCTTACTTCACTCTGTATAATCGGCTCCAGTTTCATTCATCTCATTAGAACTGATTCAAATGTATTCTTTTTCATGGCTGAGTAAATGGGCCAAAGAACTAAACAGACATTTCTCCAAAGAAGACACACGGATGGCCAACAAACACATGAAAAGATGCTCGACTTAGAGAAATCTAAGAGAAATCCATTAGAGAAATGCAAATCAAGACCACAATGAGGCACCACCTCACACCAGTCAGAATGGCTGTAATCCACAAATCTGCAAGCAATAAATGCTGGAGAGGGTGTGGAGAAAAGGGAACCCTCCCACACTGTTGGTGGGAATGCAAAGCAGCACAGACACTATGGAGAACAGTGTGGATACCGTTTTCATCACATGTTTTTGATTCCATAGTTGAAGATCAGTATATTTTGGTCAGTATACCTTAATATTAAGTATATATGTGTGGATTTATTTCTGGGCTCTCTATTCTGTTGTACTGGTCTGTTTGTCAAAATACACTGTTATAACTGCTATAGCTTAGTAATCTTCCTAAATCAAGAAGAGTGCAGCTCTACTTCTCTTTCTCAAGATTGTTTTGGCTATTCAGAATCCTCTACAGTTCCATATAAATTTTAGAACTTTTTTCTATTTCTATAAAAAAATGTCATTGGGATTTTGATAGGGATTAGATTGAATATGTAGATCACTTTGGATAGTAGGGATACTTCATATACATAAAATAACTGCTTCACAATAGTCAATTGAACAAAAGTTTCTTATTTTTTTTTAAAGTTTCTTATTTTAAAAAGTCCTATATTGCTGGAATTTTTTAGGGTATTAGTTTTTATGATATTAAAGCAGTGCTGCAATGTATATTTAGGTTATTTCACATGTGCAAGTAAATTTATATTTTTGATGCTGTTAAGTTGCTCTTTACTGAGTTTATAGCAATTTTACTCCTATCATTAGTTTGTGTCAATGCTTATCCCAACACCCCCGTTAGCAAGTGTGTCCCCTTGTGTTTAGACCTTTGTCAATCTTATGGGTAAAATGCCACCTCCAGGCAAGGATGCTTCTAATAAACTCTTTGTTTATACTATAATAATAAAATTATAACTAAAATGACACAATTGCTACTGTATGCTAGGCTTAGGCACATTTCTAGATACTATATAATTCTTAACTCTCAATTCTCAAGCCTACCTTTAAGGTAAACACTTTTTAATTCTTATTTTATAGATGAGAAAACTGAGACTAAAAGATAGGATAATCTCCCCAAGAAAATATCCCTGAAATACAGCAAATATGACTTTAGGGTATGTATGTGTTCTTCTTGGGGTGATGCAAACCCAGGTAATAATTCTAGGGATAATTTTAAAATAAGAATGGCTTTCTTTATGGTATAAATAAGGTAAATATAGCAGTTTTTATTCTTTCTTCCTTTAGCAATCAAACACATTATTAGAAGCCATTAGAACACCTACATTGTATTAATTTTGAGAGGCTGCTATAACAAATAACTATAAAACATAATTTTAAAATGACATAAATTTATCCTCTTATTCTTCTGGAGGCCAGAAGTGTGCAGTCAAGGTATCAGGAGGGCCACACTTGAAGGTTCCAGTGGGAATTCATTCCTTATCATTCAGCTTCTCATGCTGTTGGCACTTCTTGATTTATGGTTGCATCACTGTGATTATCCCCATGGTCACAGTGCTTCCTCTTTTGTATGTCTTCTTGATACACCTCTCTGTTCTCCCTCTGCTCCTCTCTTATAAGTTTACTTGTGACTCATGTAGGACTCACTTTGATTGCCCAGGTTAAACTCCTCTTTTCAAGATCTTTAGTCATGTCTTTTTTAGTTATAATGTACTGTTCATTCTTTGTCCATAATGCTCACAAGTTCTTGGGATTAAGACATGGACAAATTTTGGGGGAGGGATGACTTTTAACCCACTAAACACATTTTCCATTCATTTACTTGAAAATATTCCTGAAAGGCCCACTTTGTGGCAGACTTTATTTATGGGCTGGGTAAAAAGCAGTCAATAGAACAGATATTAAGTCTGTCCTAACAGTGCTTAGGTTTTAGCTGAAAGAACCAAATTCTGTGAGAAATAAAAGAGTACATATATGAAGTGTGATCAGATGAGAAGTGCTATGCCAAAAGACAGAGAAAAAGGAAGAGGTGCTGTGGGAAAGGGGTGAGAATTTCAAGTGTGGACATATGAGAAGATGGCTGTAGTTAACAAAAGACTTCCTCCCAAAGATATTGGGTTTTAATCTCCAGAACATGTAGATGTCACCTTACATGGCAAAGTCTTCCCTGACAAGAGTAAATTAAAGATTTAAAGATGGGGAGATTATTCTGGATTATCCAGTGGACCCTTAATGTTATAACTGATGTCTCTGTAGGAGAAAAATAGGGAAGATTCTTCACAGGCAGAGAGCAGGCAGTATGTCTCAGGAGGCAGAGCTTTGAGGTACACACAGATCCAGCTTCCATCAGAAACTGGAAGCAGTGAAAAAAAGGGTTCTCCCCAAAGACTTTAACAGTGTGTCTCTGTCAATACCTTGACTTTGGCCCATTGACTTGGAATTTCTGCCTTCCAGAACTGCAAGAGAATAGATATCTTTCCTGTTTTAAGACCCCCAGTTTTTGGTGATGTGTTACAGCAGCAACAGAAGACTATTGACAGCACAAATTCTGTAAGGAGGTGAAGGAGCAAGCCACGTGTATATCTAGAGAATGAGAACTCCTGACAGAGAGTGGCTTCATAGCTGTCAGCCTTGAGATGAAAGCATGCTTGATGTGATTGAGGGGGCACTTTAAGGGGGCAGTGAGGCTTCATTGCAATGAGCAGGGAAACAAGGAAAATGAGAGGTCAGAGGACTTGAGGATTTGGTCTTGAGGTTCATTTTTTCTTCCTGTGAGATGAGAAGTCACTGAAAGATTTTGAGCACAGGGATGACAGAATCTGACCTGTACTATGAGCAGCTCACAATTCCTATTGAAAGGAATCAGGATCATTCTGTCTGTCTGTCTGCAGTATTGATAATAGACTATAGGGGGCAAAGGGTAGTAATGAGAACCAATTAGAAAGCTATGTCTATGTCTGACGCAGGATGCAGCATGCTTGGGGCTGGTGCATGGGGATGACCCAGAAAGATGTTATGGGGAGGGAGGTGGGAGGGGGGTTCATGTTTGAGAATGCATGTAAGAATTAAAGATTTTAAAATTTAAAAAAAAATAAAATAAAAAAAAATAAAATAAAAAAAAAGAAAGTCAAGGAAAAAGACAGAATTAAAGATTATAAAAAAAAAAAAGAAAGCTATTGTGTTCAGTAACAGTTGATGCAATGGTCTAAAGTTTATTGACAATTCATGCTTCTTAGTCTTGTGATATAGAAATATGCTTTAAACATTTCATCATAGGAAATTAGGATACACACACACACACACACACACACACACACACACATTCCATATTCAACTTTATCCAAAAAGCAGTTAGTTTTCCTAACAGGAAATACTTTACACATATGAAGGGTGATAACATTTAACTGGAAGGTAGCTACAAATGCTTCAACTATAATTATCTCTGATTAAAAACCAAATGCTTTGCAAATGATGTTAGAAGAGGATTTTCATGCATGAACTTACTGGTTTTTTAATGAGTGCAATGGCTATGTGAATAAATTATGCATGGATTTAGTTGTATTCAACATATACAGATTGGTAAATTATGTCAGGGGGCTTCCCTGGTGGCTCAGACAGTAAAGAATCTGCCTGCAATGAGGGAGACGTGGTTTCAATCTCTGAGTCAGGAAGATCCCCTGGAGAAGGGAATGGCTACCCACTCCAATACTCTCGCCTGGAGAATTCCATGGATAGAGGAGCCTGGTGGGCTACAGTCCATGGAGTCACAAAAAGTCCTATACAACTGAGCAACTAAGACTAACACAATTGATGTTAGATTTCCCATCACTGATTGTATAGGATAATAATCAGGGAGGCTTTTTACTAATCACATTTTGGAATGCCACTTGAGGCATGATTCTAATGCAGTCATCCTACTTTTGAATGCTTATGAACATTAGAACATGTTGGTTGGCTCTGTCAAATATGAAACCAATTGACTTTTGCTCAACAAAGTATTGTTGAGCAAGAATGTCTTTTATGCAAAAAGTATTTTCTTAACCTCAAAAAACAGAGAACTGAGGCCTCATCAAGCTGACAGGAACAGGTTGTATGAAGGGTTTTGTACCTCCTTATTAATGCGGATTTGACTTAAAAATGGCAGTATATGTGGTAGAACTGAGCCTGAGTTTTGTTTTCACTGAAAACCGGGTAGTGGAAATATAAGAGGGGAGATATCGTTAATCTTCTTTAGAAGCAACTTAGATTTCAAGAGAGAATTTCAATGAAGATTTTATAGCAAAAATTTCCATGCTGAAAATATGCAGACTACTTTGGACTAAAAGGGTTCCCCCACTCAGTTAAAAAATGTGGAGTCAGAATTAATTTATTTCTCTTTGTTACCTGGATATTCACATGTTTTCTGTTATCTCTCAGAGGTAACAGGATCACTATGATCACTATCTAAATGATTTTTCTGAAGCACATTTTGTGTTTCTTTCTCGCTAAACATCACTCTTTACACTTAATATCATATAAAATATAAAAGCATGGACAAATTTTCCTTCTCTTAGACCTGGTATGATAATGATCCAGAAAGAATAAATAAGTCACAAAGCATTAAAAAATATTTTATGGGCAAAAAGTTGACTCAAGCACTATAAACAATGATAAAATGTTAACTCCAAACTCCATAAATATAGAATTATTATTATTTTTCCTTATTTTTTTAAAAAGAGGTATAGGTGATTTAAACATTGTATTAGTTTCAGGTGTACAGCAAAGTGATTCAGTTATACATATATATGTTTATATTTATATTTCTTTAAAAAATTCTTTTCCACTAAGATTTATCACAAGATATTGAATACAGTTCCTTGCTGATCACAGAATAAATTCTAACCACTGCTCGATCTTTCTTATTACATGCATTTGGATCTGAAATAAAGAAATGAAGTTCAAAGGAGAATGGGAAAGTCCGTCTTCTCTGCACATGTAGAATAAATTCTATTAGTCATCCTTTGCTCTACTTGGGGGCTCATTGTACATATAGGTTATTAATCAGTATATTTTACATTTATGATATTTTAAGTTAATAATTATAATAATATACACCATTTACAGATTTTCTGTTTTGTTTACAGAAATTGTTTAATCCTTAAGACATCCTATGAGACTTAGGATTCTTTTCCACAGGAAGGAATTTGGGTTAAGATTAGATAAATGACTCACCCAGGTCCGCATAACTAGAAAGTGGTAAAGCAAAAGCTATATCAATATCCAATGAAATGTACTTCATGCTCTTTTCATTAAGTCATAGTGGCTAATTACAATAGCTCTGAGAAATGGACAGAGAAGTTGCTAATATTCATAATTCACATGCAAAGAAAATAATACCTTGTGCAAGATGACAGAACTAGTTAGTAGCAAACTAGCCTTTAACCAAAACTTTAGACTATGAGTTATTATCCTTCTTATAGACCCTTCAGTGTCCCAGTTTATGATGTACACTTTTGTTTTTCTTGCCATCTCAAGGTAAAAACACTGCAAAATCTTCCCTTTAATTCCTATTCATGAATATTACAAATAAAATGATGTTTAAATGTCTGATTAGGTAACAAAATCTCAGGGTTCACTTTCTTACTCATTTTATCTTTTCGAGCCTTACAAATTTGAGAAAATCTATTAGATAAATACATTGAATAAAATTATTTTAATATAGTTTCTTAAAACAGGCTTCCTTCGTAGCTCATTTACTAAAAAATCTGACTGCAATCGCAGAAGACCTAAGTTCTATTCTTGGGGGTCAGGAAGATCCTCTGGAGAAGGAAATGGCAATGCACCCCAGTATTCCTGCCTGGAGAATCCCATGGACGGAGGAGTCTGGCAGTCTACAGTATGTGGGGTTGCAAGAGTAGGAGATGACTTAGTGACTAAACCACCTTAATACAGGAATTGTTTTTGTTGAACAAATGAAAGAATTAGTTCTATCAAACTTTTATTTTACTTTATTGTGAATTCTCTAAAATGTCCCGAATTTCTCTAAGGAACTTGGTTTAGAGATGGTGTATTTTCTTTCATATAATCACACATAATTAAAAGGATGCATTGGTTTCTTTTCTACAGAGCTCTCTAGTGTCTAAAGTAAACTTTATCTCATTTATAGCATGGAAACATACCGCCTACTGCATTGTTCCACAAAATGCTCTCATGAATGAAATTAAAAACCTCAGCCCAATTTCTCATAATCATGATAGTCTCTTGCTTTTTGAAAATTATGTAAATTATTTGAAAAGTATCTAAATGAACTCTAATTTCTATTTAATTGATAAAAAAAGAAATAAATCAGGAGAGGAAGGAGAGGAGAAAAAAGAAAAAGACAAGTAGAAGAGAAGAGAAGAGAAGTAGAAGGGGAAATATATGTATATATATCTACATATGTATACCTACATATATATGTATATAAAAATACATGTAACATTTGTAAGTGAAACTAATATAATATGTATTAAGTAAATACAGTATGTATTAAGTACTAATACAGTATGTATTATGTATTAAGTAAAAAGATGTAATTTCATTATAGGGGACTGGAATGCAAAAGTAGGAAGTCAAGAAACACATGGAGTAACAGGCAAATTTGGTCTTGGAGTACAGAACGAAGCAAACGAACGCACTGGTCATAGCAAACACCCTCTTCCAACAACACAAGAGAAGACTACACATGGACCTCACCAGATGGTCAACTCCAAAAATCAGATTGATTATATTCATTGTAGCCAAAAATGGTCTACACAGTCAGCAAAAACAAGACCGGGAGCTGACTGTGGCTCAGATCATGAACTCCTTAATGCCAAATTCAGACTTAAATTTAGAAAGTGGGGAAAGCCAATAGACTACTCAGGTATGACCCAAATCGAATCCCTTATGATTATACAGTGGAAGTGAGAAGTAGATTTAAGGGACTAGATCTGATAGACAGACTGCCTGATGAACAATGGACAGAGGTTTGTGACATTGTACAGGAGACAGGGAGCAAGACCATCCCCAAGAAAAATAAATGCAAAAATGCAAAATGGCAGTCTGAGGAGGCCTTACAAATAGCTGTGAAAGAAGATAAGCAAAGGAGAAAAGGAAAGATATAAGCATCTGAATGCAGAGTTCCAAAGAATAGCAAGAAGAGATAAGAAAGCCTTCCTCAGTGATCAGTGCAAAGAAATAGAGGAAAACAATAGAACAGGAAAGAATAAAAATCTCTTCAGGAAAATTAGAGATACCAAGGGAATATTTCATGAAAACATAGGCTCAATAAAGGATAGAAATGGTATGACCTAATAGAAGCAGAAGATATTAAGAAGAAGTGGCAAGAATACACAGGAGAACTGTACAAAAAAGATCTTCATGACCCAGATAATCACAATGGTGTGATCACTCAACTAGAGCCATACATCCTGGAATGTGAAGTCAAGTGGGCCTTAGGAAGCATCACTGAAAACAAAGCTAGTGGAGGTGATAGAATTCCACTTGAGCTATTTCAAATCCTGAAAGATGATGCTATGAAAGTGCTGCACTCAATATGCCAGCAAATTTGGAAAACTCAGCAATGGCCATAAGAAACGAATTGCTATCTAGGTTCAATGCAGAATACAGGATGCTTGAGGGTGGTGCACTGGGATGACCCATAGGGATGGTATGGGGAGGGAAGTGGGACGGGGGTTCAGGATTGGGAACATGTTTATACACCCATGGTGGATTCATGTTGAAGTATGGCAAAACCAATACAGTAATTGTAAAGTAAAATAAAGTAAAAGTTAAAAAAAAAAGAAAAGGTCGGTTTTCATTCCAATCCGAAAGAAAGGCAATGCCAAAGAATGCTCAGACTACCACACAAGTGTACTCATCTCACACGCTAGTAAAATAATGTTCCAAATTCTCCAAGCCAGGCTTCAGCAATACCTGAACCATGAACTTCTAGATGTTCAAGCTGGTTTTAGAAAAGGCAGAGGAACCAGAGATCAAATTGCCAACATCCGCTGGATCATTGAAATAGCAAGAGAGTTCCAGAAAACTTCTATTCCTACTGTATTGACTATGCCAAAGCCTTTGACTTTGTGGATCACAATAAACTGTGGAAAATTCTGAAAGAGAATTTTCTGGAATACCAGACCACCTGACCTGCCTCCTGAGAAACCTGTATGCAGGTCAGGAAGCAGTAGTTAGAACTGGACATGGAACAACAGACTGGTTCCAAATAGGGAAAGGAGTATGTCAAGGCTGTATATTATCACCCTGCTTATTTAACTTATATGCAGAGTACATCATGAGAAATGCTGGGCTGGAAAAAGCACAAGCTAGAGTCAAGATTTCTGGGAGAGATATCAATAGCCTCAGATATGCAGACGACACCACCCTTATGGCAGAAAGTGAAGAACTAAAGAGCCTCTTGATGAAAGTGAAAGAAGAGAGTGAAAAACTTGGCTTAAAGCTCAACATTGAGATAACTAAGACCATGGCATCCAGTCCCATCACTTCATGGCAAACAGATGGGGAAACAGTGGAAACAGTGGCTGACTTTATTTTTCTGGGCTCCAAAATCACTGTAGGTGGTGATTGCAGCCATTAAATTAAAAGACACTTACTCCTTAGAAGGAAAATTATGAACAACTTAGACAGCATATTAAAAGCAGAGACATTACTTTTTCAACAAATGTCCATCTAGTCAAGCCTATGGTTTTTCCAGTGGTCATGTATGGATGTGAGAGTTGGACTATAAAGAAAGTTGAGTGCCGAAGAATTGATGCTTTTAAACTGTGGTGTTGGAGAAGACTCTTGAGAGTCCCTTGGACTGCAAGGAGATCCAACAAGTCCATCCTAAAGGAGATCAGTCCTGGGTGTTCATTGCGAGGACTGATGTTGAAGCTGAAACTCCAATAATTTGGCCACCTGATGCGAAGAGCTGACTCATTTGAAAGGACCATGATGCTGGGAAAGATTGAGGGCAAGAGGAGATGCGGACGACAGTGTATGAGATGGTTGGATGGCATCACTGACTCAATGGACATGAGCTTGAGTAAACTCTGGGAGTTGGTAATGGACAGGGGCCTGGCATGCTGCAGTCCATGGAATCACAAAGAGCTGGACGTGACTGAGCAACGGAACTAACTGAATACAGTATGCATTGTATTTTTATATGCTATGTAAATATGCACTGTACACACATATGGACTTCCCTGCTAGCTTCGCTGGTAAGGAACTGCAGTGGAGGAGACCCCAGTTCGATTCCTGGGTCACGAGGGTCCCCCGGAGAAGGGATAGATTACCTACTCCAGTATTCTTGGGTTTCCCTGGTGGCTCAATGGTAAAGAATCCACCTGAAATGTGGGAGATCTGGGATCCATCCCTGGGTTGGGAAGATCCCCTGAAGGAGGGCATGGCAACCCACTCCAGTATTTTTGCCTGGAAAATCCCCAGGGACAGAGGAGTCTTGCAGGCTACAGTCCACTGCAATTCAAAGACCTGGACATGGCTGAGTGACTAAGTACCGCACATAACATATATGTCAATACACATTTCATGCTGGAAAAGAAGACTGCCTGAAAGATATGTATCATTGCAGTAGTCAGAATTATAAGATGGTCCCCAAGATTTCTGGTCTTCCTCTGAGTATTATGGGATGTCACAGTTGTAACTAAGTTATGTTACATGGCAAAGGTGAAGGACTCTGCAAGTATAATTAAGTCACTTGATTTTGAATTAATCAGAAGGAAGATCATCCTAAATGGGCTTGACTTAATCAGATAAATTTCCTTTAGAAAGGAAGGCCATTAATGAAGAGAGATTCTCTTGCTGGCCTTGAAGAAGTAAAGTGGTACCTTATGAGATGGCCTGTGGGAGGGTCATAGGGCCAGGAACTCTGGTTCTTTAAAGGGCCTTGAGCAGCAGATGACTTATAGCCAGCAAGAAAGGGACCTCAGTCCTACAACCTTGAGGAACTGAATTCTGACAACAATCATGCGAGCTTGGAGGAAGACTTCAAACTCCAGAAAGGAATATAGCCCAGATGACATCTAGATTGCCACCTTATTTGAGCCTCATCAAAGGATCCAGTTAAACTGTTCCTAACTCCTGCCCCACAGAAACATACAGAAATTGTGCTGTCTGAAGTTACTTCATTAGTGGTAATTTGTTACACAGCAATAAAAAATGCAATGATTTTTTCGAAAGTAATATATGTGATGGATTCATGTTGATGTACGGCAAAACCAATACAGTATTGTAAAGTAAAATAAAGTAAAAAAAAAGAAAAGAAAAAAAAAGAAAAAATATATAAAATTTGAGTACTACTGAAAAAATAAAGTAATATATGCCACACATTCTTATAGAATCACACAGATACTTCAGACTCTAAGCTTGGTAAATATATTACTGTGGTTCTTCCAATTCTAAAATTCTGGACTGCAGGAGGTAAGACTCATAAACTTGAATGCATACAGGATTTATGTGTGGCACAGAGTGTGAAGCAGTCATAGAATAAAATAGGAGCTCCCTTTTCCCATCGCTACCACTGTAGGCATACCGCCTACCTAACTACAGTGTTTTTAAAAGCACTCTTACAGGTCAAATGAAATCACTAGAAACATTCTAGGACTATATAAATCTTGTGGACCAGAGATTGGGACCCTGCTCTAGGATTACCCACTGAGGAGAATGATTTATAGATGATGGCTTTCTGTATTCCATATTTGGAAAACAAAATTTAAAACACTATAGTCCTTTTCTGCTAAGAGATTAAAAAATCTGATATACAAATATTTATCAACTGTCTCCCAGGTGTGGTCACTGTCCTAGATACTGGGAGAAAAAGATGTGAATAAGCTCTATTCTCAGGAAACTCACAATATACCAGGGATATATATGTTTAAGCAAATAAGTAACAATTGAGAATATATAATTGAATGTGTTCAAGATATATACCCATTGTAGGAATGTTTTTATTAGACATTGAGGTATTTTCTATTGGACACAATAACTTTACATGGATAAAAAGTAAGGCAATGATTTAATTCATTTAATGCTAAAATTGAAATAGCTCCAAAATCTTCAGCATTTTTATGGAGGGAGACCGAAATTATAAGTCATTCACAGTTAAAATATTGATCAAGTTATCATAAGTGGAAAAAAAAAAGAACTAACATTTTATAATTCATAGTCAATTAGCTACAATTTTCTTCACAAATTCACTTGAATTTCCTGATAGTGTTGGCAAAGGATGAAGCAATTACCTCAATTGGAATCATGAAGACAATTTCCTCTGTGAAACTCAATTATCTATGTTTTTTTGTCTCCTAGGGCTAATTTTATATTGTTTGGATTCATCCTAAGTCACTTGTGTCTAGGATTCCTGATATACAATTAATACATTTAATAAATTTATTTTAATGAGTTAAATGATATTACAGTTCTCTAGCAATTTTGCCCAAAGTCTTACTGGTTTTGAGAACAATCTGATTACCATAGCGATGTGATGATGTCAGGTTAAAAGGGATTCTTAAAAGTTTTAAAATCTAAATTCAAGAATTATTATAAAGCTCTGTTAGTTTACTAATATTTAATAAGTAATAAATTACTATGTGTATAGGACTGAGAGCTAGATATTGTAAATGGTAATGCATGACTTTTTTCTCTTTATCAAGTAATTTCTTTTAAACAATGTATTTTACCTATGCACTGGATCTAAAAGCCTCATTACTGATTATACACTGATTACAGTTGTGTGCATTACTGTGATTACTGTGAATGAATTATAAATTGCTCTTCCAGGAGAATGCCAGTACATTAAAATGTAGAGGAACACCATTACAGTTTTTAAAGAGTCAGGTGATAATCTCTATTGAATAAGCAGACTGTACATTTAAAACTTGTATAAATATATGACATATGTAATTTTAACTTCTTTAGTTTCTTCTTCTTGAGTAAATGATGCAACTGCACTATAATATATTTTTTGGCCTTTTTTACTCTGATACATAGTTTCTAGACTCTCCTTTTACTTTGAAATGCTTTCTAAATCATGATAAGGACCTTCCAGGATGTTGCATCCTTTGAATATATCTTCTTTTCCGTTCTCTCCATTCTACCTGTTGCCCACGTGACAAGAAAAGTGAAACACACAACAAAATGAATAGAAAGGTAAAGAAGCATAAAAATAAATGTAGATAGGAAAAAAAAACATAAGAATAGAAAACAACAGGCTAAAGGGGTTAGAAGCAGTTAGAGTAATGCATGTAAAGAAAGATGGAAACCGGAAATGAAGCATGCCATTTATATACAGGCTCATAACACCACAAGGGCGCCTCACTTACGTGTTCTGGTTTCTGCTCAAATGACTGGTATTAATACAAATTACTCTCTGTCAGTTGTATGGAGAGATACAATAGTATGGATAGGTAGGTGGTCTCAGCCCATGACTTAGCACTTTAAGTTAGGTTTGATGATCTGAGGAGGGATGAGGAACAGTTGTTAAGAGCAGTTTAGATAATCACACACTTGTTTAAGATGGACCCATGAGAATTTACTGAGAAAAATGTCCTTCTTTTATGAGAGACCCTATCCCAATGCATTACCTCCTGAGCTGACTTCTTACTATTCCTTTCTTCCCTGCACTAAACCCTCAGAACTGAAACACTGCTTGGAGGATGACAATCAAAAAGATGTGCCAAGAATAATGGTTCTTAAATATTCTTCATCAGAATCCTTTGGAGAGATGTTAAACATTTATTGGAAGTGCTGATGCTGAAGCTGAAGATTCAATACTTTGGCCACATGATGGTAAGAGCTGGCTCATTGGAAAAGACCCTGCTTCTGAGAAAGCTTGAGGGCCAGAGAAGAGGTTGATAGAGTGTTGGGAGCCAGCGTGAGGAACTCCGTCCATGGCAAAGGCCATGAGGAAGGAAGCTTGGCATATGCAAAGGTGTGATCAAGCCTCAGGAAACCCCCTGTTCCCGAGCATCTACCCCCAAAACCAGAGTACTTTACGGGGAGCTCTCCCCCATAACCATTTCTCTCAGAGAAGGAGTTAACTTGCAGCTCCAGTTAATAAAAATTCCTGGGCGTGACAAGAGTGTTTCAACTTACGAACTCTGGAGGTTCTCTGGCCTGCCTGATTAGGCTCGTCCGGCCGCGTGTGATTGTTTACAGCCTCCCAACTGTGAGAGGCACGGGATGTTTTAAAACTTTCTAAATACAGACTCTTTTGAGAAGTTAGAACATTATTAGTATAGCATTAGTAGGTTGATTAGGAATTATATTGGTGAAGGGTTTTTTCATTTATCCTGCCAATAATTACTGCTAATTCCCTGCCCTGGATGTGACAAGGATGTCTCAGGTCAAACCTCTCTGCTGACAGACTAGCTTGTGTGACAGCCTCTCAGCTGTAAACAGCACAGAGAGTTTGGAGTATTAGCATAGGGCTTTTTTCACTGATGAGTCAATGATTGCCATCAGGTCTCCATATCCTTAGGCACCTGGGAATATATTAATCAATGTATTTGGAATATAGAAAAGGAAATATAGTAGTTTCTGATGTTAGCAATACTAGACTTTTTGAGTTAATGAATCTTCTCTTTTGTTATAGATCACTGTACTTTGTTATAAATCACTATAAATCACTGTGTCCTTGCTATGCAAAAATGTAACTTTATTACTATCTTAAAACAAAATAGATCTTAAGGGGAACATTGGTGAAGGGTTTACATTTGTTGAGCCAATATTTGCTGCTAAAACTCCATATTCCTGTCCTTATAATGAATATAACTAGCATATAGGAGAAATAAGTATTAACCTTTAAGATTAATCATGTTAAACCTTAGGTTAAGTAAATTCCTTTCTTGATTGCAACTCACTACACCCTCACCCTATAGGAATGCAACTTTATTTGGAGGGTGGCACCTGATTTAAGAAAAAATCACCCCTGGAAAAATAAGTTTTCTGGTTAACTGACCGGTATCAGAAAGAGCCATAAAATGTTAGCAGACCTCATGGCTAAAAGATGATGAAACTCATAAGACCTTTGTATAATTTTATATGAAGCACCTGATTGTGACAAGGGTCAGGTCTGCTGACCCCCACGTGACTCCGTATTCATCCCTATGTATAACAAAAAGTATATAAGCAAACCTGAAAATAAAGAAATCGGATCAGTTTCTGGAAAGACTGATTCCCCCGTATCATTTCTTTCTTGCTCCCTGTTTTCCTGGCTGAATTCCCATCTGAAATGTGGGTACTCACCAAGCCTGCTAATTCTGCCTGGGTTTCTGAGATCAGACTGGGGAGGCCTCAGTGCCTCCTCTCCTTTGGGAGAATGGAAAGATGCCTGCGGCCTACATAGGTGGTGATTGATATGCCATGTAAACCAGTTATTCAGCCTCTTTTCTCCACTAGTTCTCCTACTACACTATCTGTTTCTAATCTCCCTCTATATCTGTAATTAAATGTTTTTTCCAGGACGCCGACTCCGTCCCCACCTTCAAATCACCCTGGATCCACCGGGGCTGGACCCCGGCAATAGAGGATGAGATGTTTGGATGGCATCACTGACTCAATGGACATGAGTTTGAGAAAACTCTGGGCGATGGTGAAGGAAAGAGAAACCTGATGTACTGCAGTCCTTGAGGTCACAAAGAGTTGGATATGACTGAGTGAGTAAACAACAATTTTCTCCTGAACCAATTCACCCTCTCACAATCCACTGGAATTTTTCTTGTAAAGTTCACCAATGACTTTACACTGCTAAATCCAATGACCCTCGTATTAACCCATCAATATCTTTAGACAGTTCATCTGCTGCTTCCTTGAACTTTTTTCTTCATCTGGCTTCAGTGACTCAATCCATGCTTGCATTTTCCCTTATAACTCATTGATCATTGTTTTCAAATTTTTTCACTTGTCCCTTCTCTTTTCTCCAAACTTTAAAAGTTGATGTGCTCCAGGGCTCACTAGTAAGACCCCTTCTCTTTGTCTTTTGCTTTCACTCAGGTCTTATCTTTAAAGACCATTTTAATTCCTATGAGAACCAGTATTATATCTTTCACTTGGATGTCTTGTTCAATATCAACAGTTACAGAAAACTTAATATGTCCAGTCCAAACTCCTGTTTTCCTCTCTGCTCCTGAACTTGATTTTACCTTTGGTAAATGGCAACTCCAGTCTCCCAGTTCTCTAGATCAAAAGCTTTGGAGTCCTTGACTCTTCTCTTTTATATCCCACATCTAATTTGTCAGCAAACACTTTGTATCCATATTCAAAATATTCAGAATATGACTAAATCTTACCACCTCTATTGCTGACTTCCTGGTACAAGCTGCCCTATTCTCTCATCTTAGTAGCCTTCTAAGTGTTCTTATCCCTACCTTTGCTTCCTGCCTATTCTTAGCAAGTAACCAAAGTGCTTCTTGAAAACATCAATCAGACTGCACCTCTCCTAACCATCTAACTCAGAATAAAAGCCAACATCTTTTGGCTTATAAGACCCTCATCTCTCATTCTTCTCATACCCTCGCTTATTCCGAAAACTTTCCACTGATTCTTTGCTTCTCTTAGTCATACCATCCAGGACCTATCTCAGGACATTGAACTTGTTGTTCCCTCTGCCTGGGATGCTGTCCCCCAGACATCTACATGATTTCAACTTCGTTCAGCTCACCTTTCCAGTGAATATTCCCATGGAAATTGTACATAAAACTGCAACCTTCCTCCTCTCCCTAGCACTCTTTCTCTCTTTCCAGGTTTGATTTTCTCTATAGTGCTTATCATCATCTTATGTACAGATATCTTACATAACTTATTCTATCTTTATCAATAGAATGTAAGCTCCTTAAGGACATACATTTTATTTTGTCTGATTCACTCTGTGTATTTAGCACCTTTGAAATTGCCTGGTATTTGTAATACAATTAATAAATTCTTGTTTAACTTAACACGTCACTTTCTGGCACCACCACCAGATCCCTAGCACTAGAGTTTCTAGAACTCATCAGAGTTTTTCATGTTAGAACTTCATGTTTCTGACATTAGAATTCTTAATTAAGTGAAACAAGAGGAAATTCTGGGAACATAAAGATTAAAAAAAAAAATTTAATGGAGAATTGCCTGGTGGACTAGTGGCTATGACTTGGCACTTTCTCACTCTTGTAGTCCTGGGTTCAAACCCTGGTCAGAGAAATCAGATCCCACAAGCCACGTAGAGTGGCAAAAAAAAAAAAAAAAAAAAAATCAGTGCACCTAATGGCACTCCAGAGGAACCAGAGATCAAATTGCCAATATCTGCTGGATCATCGAAAAAGCAAGAGAGCTCGAGAAAGACATCTATTCCTGCTTTATTGACTATGCCAAAGCCTTTGACACAATAAACTGTGGAAAATTCTGAAAGAGATGGGAATACCAGACCACCTGACCTGCCTGTTGAGAAACCTTTATGCAGATCAGGAAGCAACAGTTAGAGCTGCACATGGAAAAAACAATCTGGTTTCAAATAGGAAAAGGAGTATGTCAAGGCTGTATATTGTCGCCTGCTTATTTAACTTATCTGCAGAGTACATCATGAGAAATGCTGGGCTGGAAGAAGCACAAGCTGGAATCAAGATTGCCAGGAGAAATATCAACAACCTCAGATATGCAGATGACACCACCCTTACGGCAGAAAGTGAAGAGGAACTAAAAAGCCTCTTGATGAAAGTGAAAGTGGACAGTGAAAAAGTTGGCTTAAATCTCAACATTCAGAATATGAAGATCATGGCATTTGATCCCATCACTTCATGGGAAATAGATGGGGAAACAGTGGAAACAGTGTCAGACTTTATTTTGGGGTGCTCCAAAATCACTGCAGATGGTGACTACAGCCATTAGATTAAAAGATGCTTACTCTTTGGAAGGAAAGTTATGACCAACCTAGATAGCATATTCAAAAGCAGAGACATTACTTTGCCAACAAAGGTCCATCTAGTCAAGGCTATGATTTTTCCAGTGGTCATGTATGGATGCAAGAGTTTGACTGTGAAGAAAGCTGAGTGCCAAAGAATTGATGCTTTTATTGTGGTGTTGGAGAAGACTCTTGAGAGTCCCTTGGACTGCAAGGAGATCCAACCAGTCCATTTTAAAAGAGATCAGCCCTGGGTGTTCTTTGGAAGGAATGATGCTGAAGCTGAAACTCCAGGACTTTGGCCACCTCATTAGAAGAGTTGACTCATTGCAAAAAACTCTGATGCTGGGAGGGATTAGGGGCAGGAGGAGAAGGGGACGACAGAGGATGAGATGGCTGGATGGCCTCACCAACTCGATGGATGTGTGTTTGAATGAACTCCGGGAGTTGGTGACGGACAGGGAGGCCTGGCGTGCTGCGATTCATGTGGTCGCAAAGAGTCGGACACAACTGAGTGAATGAACTGAACTGAACTGAACTGAACTGAACTGAATGGCACTCCAAAGAGTTTTCATATGCCTTCATGCTGTGTTTTCAGTTACACAAAAGTGTTGTAGGTTACATAGAAATATGCCAACTGAAACTTAAAAAAGAATGTGCAATGCCTTTTAGAATCCATCACACTTATTTGCTACTGGGCTTAATTTCAGAACCCAGTCAGTCAGTTGCTTCAGTCACTCAGTTGTGTCTGACTCTTTGCGATGCCATGGACCACAGTACGCCATGCCTCCCTGTCCATAATCAACTCCCAGAGTTCACCCAAACCCATGTCCATCAAGTTAATAATGCCATCCAACCATCTCATCCTCCATCCTCCCCTTCTCCTCCTGCCCTCAGTCTTTCCCAGCATCAGGGTCTTTTCATGAGTCAGCTCTTCGCATCAGGTGGCCAAAGTATTGGAGTTTCAGCATTAACATCTGTCCTTGCAATGAGCAACCAGGACTGATCTCCTTTAGAATGGACTTGTTGGATCTTCTTCCAGTCCAAGGGACTCTCATGAGTCTTCTCCAACACCACAGTTCAAAAGCATCAACTCTTTGGTGTTCAACTTTCTTTATAGTCCAACTCTCACATCCATACGTGGCTACTGGAAAAACCATAGCCTTGACTAGATGGACTTTTGTTGGCACAGTACTGTCTCTGCTTTTTAATATGCTGCCTAGGTTGGTCATAACTTTCCTTCCAAGGAGTAAGCCTCTTTCTATTTCATGGCTGCAATCACTACCTGCAGTAATTTTGTAGCCCAGAAAAATAAAGTCAGCCAGTGTTTCCCCATCTATCTGTCATGAAGTGATGGGACAAGATACCATGATCTTCGTTTTCTGAATGTTGAGCTTTAAGCCAACTTTCTTATTCTCCTCTTTCAGTTTCGTCAAGAGACTCTCTAGTTCTTCTTCACTTTCTGCCATTAGGGTGGTGTCATCTGCATATCTGAAGTTATTGATATTTCTCCAGGAAATCTTGATTCTAGCTTGTGCTTCTTCTAGCCCAGCCTTTCTAATGATGTACTCTGCAGATAAGTTAAATAAGCAGGTGACAATATACAACCTTGACATACTCCTTTTCCTATTTGAAACCAGTCTGTTGTTCCATGTGCAGCTCTAACTGTTGCTTCCTGATCTGCATACAGGTTTCTCAACAGGCAGGTCAGGTGGTCTGGTATTCCCATCTCTTTCAGAATTTTCCACAGTTTATTGTGATCCACACAGTCAAAGGCTTTGGCATAGTCAATAAAGCAGAAATATATGTTTTTCTGGAACTCTCTTGCTTTTTCCATGATCCAGGAGATGTTGGCAATTTGATCTCTGGTCCCTCTGCCTTTACTAAAATCAATTTGAACATCCGGAACTTCATGGTTCACATATTGCTGAAGCATGGCTTGGAGAACTTTAAGCATTACTTTACTAGCATGTGAGATGAGTGCAATTGTGCAGTAGTTTGAGCATTCTCTGGCATTGCCTTTCTTTGGGATTGGGATGAAAACTGACTTTTCCATTCTTGTGGCCACTGCTGAGTTTTCCATATTTGCTGGCCTATTGAGTGCAGCACTTTCACAGTGTCATATTTCAGGATTGAAATAGCTCAAGTGGAATTTCATCACCTCCACTAGCTTTGTTCTTAGTGATTCTTCCTAAGGCCCACTTGACTTCACATTCCAGGATGTCTGGCTCTAGGTGAGTGATCACACCATCGTGATTATCAGAACCCAGAGCTATTATTAAACTTTAAAAATTGTTTGTTCTTTTATCTGGGGATCATAGTGTAACATGTTTATTTATTTATTTTGTGTGTGTAAAAAATTTCCTCTAAAACATTTTCATCAGATTATACTCTTGGGATCTTCTTCATGAGAGTTTTCTAACTTAATTCCTGCTTAATTCAGGTAAGCCCAGCTGAACTTGTCATTTATATAAGAACTAATTGAAAATATTTTTGAGATGGTATTTTCACAGGCTCCAAAAGGTGAAGTTTCCAGTGCTGTATATTAAGGGTTTCTGTCATTCAGACACATGATTTTATTATAGTATGGCTTTTGGGGGCTGTATGAACACCTGGGAGCTAGTTGGTCAGTGCTGATTTGCCAGGTGTAAAAACCTTCTTTGTTGCTGCTGTTATCAGCATGTTACTTGATTGTATAATGCAATTGAAATCATATTTGGGTCATAGGTGTGGTTTCATCTTGCCTATATAGTAGGGGCATTTATACCTGACTGGGGAAACTGATGTCACTGTTTGTTGGGTTCATGAAAGTTAGGAAGAGGCAGCAAGGTTGAAAGATGACTTTCATTATATCTTTTCTTTAAGTTGCTCAAACCATATTAGGAAACTGGCTTTCTTCAGGAACTTTTACTATTTCAAGTCTGTAAATAGTTTCTGAGTGATGGATCTGAAGAAAGTAAATTTGGTAACTTTTGTAATCATTTTTTTCCTCATGAATCAACAAAAATATCGCAAGAGAAGATGAAAACTTCTCAAATTTAGTTACCAAGGGGAAAATTTAGCAGCTGACACTATGTTGCTTTGCCATAAACACAAATATAAAAGAACAACCAATTTAAAAAATGAGCGACCTGCCTAAACTGCCATTTTTAGCTTTATGAAGGGTGGGGGAGTGGTTATAAAGGTACAATTTCGTCAGTCTGTTTTTCATTCTGTTTATTGATTCTTGATTTTTTCTTTCTGAAAAACATCTACCTGTGTTTCATTAACTACACTAAAGTTTTTCAATGTGTGAATCATAACAAAGCATGGACTACTCTTCAAGAGATGTCTTACCAGTGTTACCAGACCATTTTCCCTGTCTCTTGAGACACCTGTATGTGGGTCAAGAAGCAACAGTTAGAACCTCATATGGAACGAATAACTGGTTCAAAATTGAGAAAGGAGTCCATCAAGACTGTTCATTGTCATCCTGTTTTTTAAATTTATACTCAGAGCACATAAAGCAAAATGCTGGGCTGGATGAGCTACAAGGTAGAATTAAAATTGCTGGGAGAAATATCAACAATCTTAGATACAGAGATGATACCACCACCCTAACAGCAGAAAGTGAAGAGGAACAAAAGAGCCTCTTGATGAGGGTGAAAGAAGAGAGTGAAAACACCAGCTGAAAACTTAGCATTAAAAATGCTGAAATCATAACATTGGCCCCATCACTTCATGGCAAATAAAAGGGGAAAAGGTGGAAGCAATGACAGATTTGCTTTCCTCAGGCTCTAAAATCACTCTGTATGGTGACTACAGTCATGAAATTAGGAGATGATTGCTTCTTGGAAGGAAAGCTATGACAAACAAAGACAATGTATTAAAAAGCAAAGACATTACTTTGCTGACAAAGGTCCTTATGTCAAGGCTGTGGTCTTTCCAACAGCCATGTATGGAAGTGAGAGTTGGGCCATAAAGAAGGCAGAGCACCAAGGAATTGATGCTTTTGAACTGTGGTGTTGAAGAAAACTTTTGAGAGTCCCTTGGACAACAAAATCAAACCAGTCAATCCTAAAGGAAATCAACCTTGAGTATTTATTGGAAGGACTGTTGCTGAAGCTGAAGCTCCAGTATTTTGGCCACAGGATGGAAAGAGCTGACTCATTGGAAAAGACCCTGATGCTGGGAAAGATTGAAGGCAATAGGGGGAGAGGGTGACAGAGGATGAGATGGTTGGATGGCATCACCAATTCAATGGACGTGAACTTGGGCACACTCCGGTAGGTAGTGAAGGACAGGGAAGCCTGGTGTGCTGCAATTCTTGGGATCACAAAGAGTCAGACATGACTTTGTGACTGAACAATGATAACAACAACATTGATTCTTGTAGTGTATGCCATCTTCTTGATGTCCAAAGAAATCTATCAGAGATCATGTAAATTTTTAAAAATATTTATTTATTTATTTTTGGCTATGCTGGATCTTTGTTGATGCACACGGTCTTTCTCTACTTGTGATGAGTGGGCATCTCATTGAGGTGGCTTCTCTTGTTGCAGAACATGTGCTCTAGAGTAAAGGCTCTGTAGTTGTGGTGCATGGGCTCAGTTACTTTGTGGCATGTGTGATCTCCCTGGACCAGAGATCAAACTCATGTCCCCTGCATTGACAGGCAGATTCTTAACCACTGGACCAAAAGGAAAATCCTCAGGTGAACTCTTTAAAGAATAATTTTTTAAAAGTATCTTTATTGAAGTCTAGTTGATTTATAATGTACAGCAAAATGAGTCAGTTATGCACATCCTTATATTCACTCATTTTTAGATTCTTTCCCCATGGGCCATTGCAAGCATTGAGCAAAGTTTCTTGTGCTATACCTTAGTCATCTAACTTACATATAATGGTGTATATATGGAGAAGGAAATTCCTGAGAAATTGCCTGAGACATTCCATGGACAGAGGAGCCTGAAGGGCTACAGTCCATGGGGCCACAAGAGTTGGACACGACTTAATGACTAAACCACCACCAGTGTGTATATGTCCATCCCAGTCTCCTATTTTACCCCCATCCTTTACACCCTCATAGCCATAAAAAAGTTTGTTTTCTATGTTTATAACTCTATTTCTGTTTTATAGATAAGCTCATTTGTGGCTTCCCCCCCCCCCCACGTATAAGTAATATCATATGGTGATTATCTTTCTCTGTCTGATTTGCTCCACTCAATAGTAATATTGAGTCCATCCACATTGTTGCAAATGGCATTATTTTGCTCTTTATAACTGAGTAATATTCCATTCTACATATGTACCATATTTTCTTTATTCATTCCTCTGTTGATGAATATTTACCATGGATAACAGTATGGAGGTTCCTTAAAAATCTAAGAAAAAATACCATATGATCCAGCAATCTCACTACTGGCCATATATCAGGAGGAAATCATAATTCAAGAAGATACATGCACCCAAGTATTCACTGCCACGCTATTTACAATAACCAGGACATGGAAGCAAATTGCAACATCTTAAATGTGGATCATCATTTAAAAAGTGGAATTTTAGTCCCTGGCACAATAATTATTTATTTATTTGCTCCCATTCTTATCTTTATGCTCTACTCCCTTTTTTCTGATCTAAAAATGCTTGAACCAAATTAATTTTTCTCATTAAATTGTTGCCTCTTTGTTACTTTCTTATTTTTATTGACGTTGCTGTTCTCTGTGATATTTATGTAAAAAAAATTAAAGTTGCTTTGATTCCTTTTCTTTTTCCTATGACCTTTTCTTCTAATTTGTGACCAAGATGATCCAATGTGTGTGTGTGTTGTGCTAAGTTGCTTCAGTTGGGTTCAATTCTTTGTGATCCTATGGACTGTAGCCCATCAGACTCCTTTGTCCGAGGGATTCTCCAGGCAAGAATACTGGAGTGGGTTGCCTTGCCCTCCTCCATGGGATCTTCCCAATCCCGGGATGAACTCACATCTCTTATGTCTCCTGAATTGGCAGATGGGTTCTTGGCAACTAGTGCTACCTGAGAATCCCAAGATGATCCAGTTTACCAACTAACACTCGACAAGAGAGCATCTTGTGCTTTTCGCTTTCTTTCTAATCTCATTAGCAAGTGCCTGGCTTCAGTTTCATGACTTTTCAACCAGCCTGTTGCTATAATCTCTAAACTGATCTTTTGTCTTTACTTTTCCCTCATCTCCAACTCTTTCTATATCAGAAGCTTAATATAGTAGCCATTAATCAAGTAGTTTGGTTAAGAGGATGGCATTCCTTGACCGAGTTTTCAGATAGCCTTATTTTTCTGTTAGAATCTATAAAAATTGCTCCATAGTGATCATCTTTCAACTTTTCTAAACATGCTAAAATGACAAACACTGCTTTCATCCTCTTGAATTAATGAATTTAGTGAAAATATGCTTATTCTGTGGGGGCTTTCCTGGAGGCTCAGACAGTAAAGAATCTCCCTGCAGTGTGGGAGATCCAGGTTTAATCCCTGTATTGGGAAGATCTCCTGTAAAAGGGAATGGCTACCTACTCCATTATTCTTGCCTTGAGAATTCCATGGACAAAGGAGCCTGGAAGGCTGCAGTCCATGGGGGTCAAAAAGAGTTGGACATGACTGAGCAATTACCATTGTTACTTTTTTATACTTATTCGGTATTATTAATTCAAAGTTATCTGCTAGATTTTTACAGGATGCATAAATGGATAGCTTTCCTGCTCTCCAGAAGCATATAGTATTCTAGGAAAGATTAAATATAAAATTAAATCACCAAAAAATTAAAAAAAAACATTCTAAATAGGATTCAAACAAATTGCTATAGCCAGACATTATTATGTTTAGCACATATTGTCTGTGACTGTCACTACTCTGGATGTGGGGATATAATAGCAGAGCCCTAATGAAACTAATACCCCAAAGAAGTTGGAAAGATAATGCATATGTAAATACAGGGACCCCCAGATGGCTCAGATGATAAGGAATCCATCTGCAAGGCAGGAGACCCAGGTTTGATCCCTGGGTCTGGACAATTCTCTGAAGGAGGAAATGGGAACCCATTTCAGTATTCTTGCCTGAAAGATCCCATGGACTGAGCGTGCACACACACACACACACACACACACACACACACACATTCAGTATGTTGCCAGATAGTGATGAATTGTAGAGAGACAAATTAGGATAAAGGAACAAAGATTGGGCCAGGGATGCTCTTTTAAGAAATGAAGTCTGGAAAGGCCTCTCAGAAGAGGGGCTATGTGACAGAGACCCAATGAAATGGGGGAGGGACCATAGGAGGATGGAGGGAAGAGCATCTGGGAAGAGGAACAGTTAAGAAAGGGTGCAAAGGAGCCATGAACCTGAGTGTCCAAAGAATAGCAAAGAGGCAAGTACATGTGGAGATAAGTGGGTTGGGGGGTGAGTGTTGGATGTTTTTGGGAGAAAAGAATGCGGGGATTTAAAGACTGTGTTGAAGGACTTGGGCTTTTGTTCTCAGTGTGATGAGATGGTGTTGGAAGGGTCTGAGAAGATGTATCAAATGATCTAATTTAAATTTTAAACCAATTATTCCAGTGGCTCTGTGCAAAAAAGCTGGGGAAGGAATGGGAACTGGGTGGTCTTTGAGGATGCTCTGGCAGAGTCCAGGCTGGAGAAGATGCTGGCTTAGGCTTGGGTGGTGGTGGAAAGGTGAAAAATGCTCCGTCAGATCCTTGATGTATCTGTAAGACAGAGCTGATGAAACTAGCTCAAGAATACTGGATCTGTGGTGTGAAAGAAGAGAAGAATCAGAAATAGGTCCTCATCTTTTTAGACCAACGGAAGAAAATAATTTGGGAAGACAATCTTAACAGTTCTGTTTCACACATGTTAAGGTTGAGGTTTCTATTCATATATAAGCGTAGATGTAGAGTGGGCTTCCCAGGTGTCACTAGTAGTAAAGAACCAGTCTGCCAATGCAGGAGACATGAGAGGTGCAGTTTCAGTCCCTGAGCTTGGAAGATGCCCTGGAGGAGGGCATGGCAACCCACTCTAGTATTCTTGCCTGGAGAACCCTGTAGACAGAGGAGCCTGGCAGGTTACAGTCCATAGAGTCGCAAAGAGTTGCACATGACTGAAGCACTTCTCATGAACACATAGATGTAAAGTAGATAGTTGACTACATCAAGAGAGAGGTTAGGGTTAGGACAAAAAAGAGGAACTCAATAGTTATGGGTGGCACTGAAACTCTTGGGACTGGATGAGATCACTTACCAGTCACAAAATTGATAGAGAAGAGACCCAAACACTAAGGCCAGGGACCGCAGACAGTTAATAAGGTTTACAAGAAAGGGCAATGAGATCCCACTCATGGAGTTGGGAATCAGGGAAAGTTTCACATAAAATATGCCATTTGACCTAACCCTGGAATCAGCAGAATTTTCATATTAGTGCTGGTGGGAGGAGTCTAAGGCAGTAAAGAACTACATGAGCAAACTCTCAGGGGTAAAAAGTGTTTAATGCATTTGACAAACAAATTGCTTAACCACCAGCCAAACTGAAGCCCTCATCATTGCTTACACTCATTCCTCACACTCATTCCTCTGTTTGGCATGATACATCTCAATATGTGTTGCTTTTTGATGCTCATATTTTATGCCTTTTCTATTCCATAGCAGTGGATTATAGCCCAGAAACTATGTTATTGATTCACAGTGGACTCAAGCTGCTTTTTATTATCACTGTCTTTTCACTTTCTGGAGAAGGTGCTTTGCCTAGCCATGAAATGCCAGATGGCAGAGAAGTATCAATTAAATTCAAGAGTAAATGTATCTACAGAACAAAACTAGATATAAATTCTTGAAGGAGCCCTGCCTCTTATTAGAGGAACTATGACAGTTCTGAGCTTTTATCTTACAAAAATATAATTGACACAAACTTCTCCTGGGATTCAGTATAAATCAGGGGTCTCCCATGACCTCAAGATTTTTACTGTGTAGTATAAGGAATATATTAAGTGCATAAGTAATTATTATACACGACTGACTATGCTTTCAATGTTTCTACCTCTAGTTACTGATTCCTATTTCAAACAGTCTAGGACCTTTTAGTTATTGATACTCTCTTGATTTAGCAGGCAGCATACAGGTAGATACAGGCTCAGACCCAGAATCCAGTGTACTTTTGATGACTCTAGATATAAAGGTACTCAAAACACAAGTGCCAGCCTCTTGAGCTGGAGATTCTGCCTTCCTTTCTCTAACAAGTACTGCTATTTCCCATTGTGTCTTGACAGACACCTTCTTAGCACCCATCTATCTTTAGCAAACCTTTTTTTCCCAAGAAGCATGGTTTTTCACATCCTCTAAATTGCTGGCCATGTAAATTGATCTTTATGTACTGATCACCTGGAAATGTTAAACCACCGATTTAATAGCCAATGTATCCACCCACTGCACTTTTTCCCTGTCCCAGTGGGCAGTTGTGATATCCTGGGTGAGCTGTTCTTGATGGGTGTAACTTACATTGCCCTCACCCACTTTATCACTATGCTTTATTACATAGCAACAAACCCTTAGGATGAGCTGTACTGCCTGGCTGGTTTTGCTTTACCTGTCCTGGTCCTACTTCTCCTTTCTTTGTAGCTGGTGGTGCTGAAGCCCAAGGATGCCTCAGTCAAAGCCCATGAACAACTTGGCAATAAGCATAATAAAAGAAGCACACAGGTGTTTAGATAGAAAGCAATCATTTATAGTGGAAATTAGTGATGAAAATTTGACTATCTCTCTCCTTGAAACCTAGAACACCGAAGATAGGAGTATTGGAGTCACGATCACTCTTTCTTGATTTAGCAAAAGGGAAGACTTGGGTGATGGGGAAGAGGGCTAAAATCAGGCGGTGACTGAGTCCATGGAAATTGCCCCTCTTTATTCCCGAGTGAGGTCTTCCTCTTTGTTACCATGCTCACATACTCGTACTGTTCTTACTACACAAGGACTTCAAAGGATCAGGCAGAAAAGAGAGCGGTGCCGCATTGCCTTATTGCATAATGTGATCGTTTCCTTCCAGAAAGTATGCCAAGAAGAAAGCCATGAGAAGAGCTTATGCCAATTTCTTGTACTAGATCCTTCATCACCCACAATTTGAAGTGTATATAAATATAACAGCAGTAAGCATAATTTAATTCTAACATCTAATTACTTGCAGCAGTATTGTACTTTTATCTAACTATCCCAACGTGCACATATATCACTTTATTTGTAGCTGTGCTCATTGTCATCAAACAGGTGCTCATGTCTCACAGCGTTTGGGCCTGTGCTGTCCACTCTCACTCCTGCCACCTGTTCTTGCACTTGGTCATCATACCATTTGTAGAATTCAGTCCTCTTGTTCCCACTTCTCCCCAGCCTCACAAGCATTCTGTTCCCCACAATTTCTCACTCATAAGTTTTCTCCACAGATTTTTTTAAATTAAAATTTTTGATGATTCTCTAGAGGAAGTTCATGTCTTTCCTTTTTTCTCTTGTCACAGCCATATCCTTGAGATGTTATCTGATGGGCAAGGTTTGTGACCATTATTTTATAACATAAGGCACTGATGGAAAATGCAGCCTTGGAAGTAGGACTTCAAGATTTGATGAGCTCTTTATTTATGAAACTGAAAAACCACTGATGAAGAAAACGAACTTATGGTTACCTAAGGGGAATGAAGTGGGAGCAATAAAGTAGGGGGATGAGATTAACATATACACACTACTGTATATAAAATAGATAAGCAAGAAGGACCTGCTGTATAGCATGGGGAGCTCTACTCAATATCTTGTAATAACCTATGAGGAAAAAGATCTGAAAAAAGAATAGTGTACATATATATAAAAAATACAATATGTATAATACATATCTAATATACATTGTATAACTAATATATGTTATATATAAAATATGGTATATTATGTAAACCTTTAATATATTGTATACTATGTAATATAGATCTATCATATATATATCTAATATATAACAACTATCTGATATATAATAGATATATAGTATATAAATTATAAAGTATTTATATCATATATATGATATATATTATTTAATATATATGCTAGATATAATGCATACCATTTTATATGATTTTAAATATTCATTATATTTCACAATATTGTTTTTAAAAAATCAGTAGTTTTGATACATTATTCAGTTATTTATCCTTCAGGGTTTGTGGTATTCATATGAATGTTGAAAATGTCTGTTAGTACTTCCATATCCTTTAACTTCAAAATAGAATGATTTCAAACCATTGAACATAATATGTTTCTAGCTGCAATAATTCTAGGGAGTGAGGTGTGAGACAGGATCCTAGAATAGGATCAGAAAGGGGTGAATTTTATTAATAGTTTTTCTCTTAATCCTGGTGTATCAATTTTAACCTCACTGTTCCCTATTATTTTTATTGGTACCTGTGTGATTAATAATACAGAATTTTGTACTATCTAGATAGATTAATAAGTATTTAACACCAAAATTTCATAGAAAATTATCTTGAAATAAATATGTTTCTTACCTAGATAAAAACAAGGGAAAAATATACAGTGTATGTTTTAATCTAAAATAAATGCTTAGAATTTTAATTTAAAAAATATATATATAATATATGATTATGTAGTCATATATGTTTAATACATTATATTGCATATATTATACTACATATTAATATATATTAACATATTGTGTAATATACGAAATATACATTTCCCCTTCAAGGATCACTGCCTTGTTGTGGTAAAGGGGCTTGTGTAGCTCAATGAAACTGTGAGGCATCCTGTGAAGGGCCACCCAAGATGGACGAGTCATAGCAGAGAGTTCTGACAAAACGTGATCCACTGGTGGAGAGAATGGCAAAGCACCCCAGTATACTTGCCATAAGAACTGCATGAACTGTATAAAGGCCAAACCAATATGACACCAAACGATGAGTCCCCTAGGTCTGAAGTTGTCCAATATGCTGCTGGGGAAGAGCAGAGAATTACCAATAGCCCCAGAATGAATGAAATGGCTGGGCCAAAGCTGATACAACACTCAGTTGTGAATGGGTCTGGAGATGAAAGTAAAACCTAACGCTGCAAATAATAGTATTGTATAGGAACCAGGACTGTTAGGTCCATGAATCAGGGAAAATTGGAAGTGTTCAAGCCAGAGACAGTAAGAATAGACATCGACATCCTAGGAATCAGCGAACTAAAATGGATGGGAATGGGAGAGTTTAATTTAGATGACCATTTTATCTACATCTGTAGGCAAGAATCCCATAGAAGAAATGGAGTAGCCCTCATAATCAATGAAAGAGTCTGAAATATAGCACTTGGGTACAACCTTAAAAATGACAGAATGATCTAGATTCATATCCAAGGCAAGCCATTCAACATCACAGTAATCCAAGTCTATGCCCCAAATATATAATATTATATATATATACATATAATATACCCCAATTCAGTTCAGTCTCTCAGAGATGTCTGACTCCTTGAGACCCCATGGAGAGCAGCACGCCAGGCTTCATTATCCATCACCAACTCTTGGAGCTTGATCAAACTCATGGCCATCAAGTCAGTGATGCCATCCAACCATCTCATCCTCTGTAATCCCCTTCTTCTCCTGCCTTCAATCTTTCCCAGCATCAGGGTCTTTTCCAATGAGTCAATTCTTCACTTCAGGTGGCCAAAGTATTGGAGTTTCAGCTTCAGCATCAGTCCTTCCAATGTATATTCAGGATCGATTTCCTTTAGGATTCACTTGTTTGATCTCCTTGCAGTCCAGGGGACTCTCAATAGTCTTCTCCAACACCACAGTTCAAATATACATAATATACATTTAAATATATTTATATATTATATAAGAAGGACTTGATACATATATAATGTATATATATAACTGAATCATTGTGTTATATGACTGAAACTAACAAGACATTGTAAATGAGCTACGTATCAATACCAAAAGAAATAAACATGAAGCAAAACAAAAAACTTGAGAATTCTACAATTTGTTCTACAGTGGAATGCAAACTGAAGGCACTCTATTTGGAAGAAGTTGTAAGAGTACTATAGTTGCTAGCCAATCTAGTTTTTACTAGGTAGTACCTTTTAATAGTCATAAAGAATGCATAATATGAGATGTACTCCCTTAAAAATGTTTGATGGGTAAAGTACCATATTATAAATGATAAATACAGTGTTAGACAGAAATTCTCTGGGATGCTTCATCTTGCATAACTGAGACTCTCTACTTTTTGAACTGCAACCTCTCATTTCTCCTCCACCTAGTTTCTAAAAACCACTATGCTATTGTTTTTTTCTAAGAGTTTTGACTTCTTTAGATACCTCATACAAGTAGAATCAGCAATATTTATCCTTCTGTGATTCTGTTATTTCACTAAGCAGAATATCCTCAAGTTTCATCCAAGCTGTAGCATGTGGCAAGATCTGCTCCTTTTCTTTGATGGAATAATAGTCCATTGTGTATCTATATCACATTTTTTTTTGATTCATTCATTCACTGTTGGACATTTAGGTTCTTTAGAACAAGAGCTAGTATGCATAGATGGTACTATGAATCATTGCATCTGAAATTACCATTTTAAAATAGGTCAAAATAGTTGAATATCTAGTAACTTAATAATATTGTTCAACATACTATACAGAAATTCAGAGATTTTAATTCTAATATGAACTCAAAAATCATAAAGTGCATGCTGCTCCATAGTAAACTTGATATTTCTTCCTCAGTAGTTAATAATTTTTTAACCAGCAAGGGCAGTGGTTCTCAAACTTTGCTGCACATTAGAACAATTAAAGGAGCTTATACAAACACCAACACCAAGAATGCCCCCTAGGCAGGCATTGGTATTCTTTCATGGCCCAAGTTGATTCCAAAAAATGTACCAATATTTGAGAACCATTTGATGAGGGGATTCTTTTTTCAGAACATTCTCTATATTTCATTAAAGTATGTAGTATGAACAGTGATTTCATGGAATCAATTCAGATTTTCGGAAGAGAATTATTCTTTCCCTCATCTCACTGTTCCGGAAGGTGTGTTGCCAGACATTCATCCACTTCTAAACAGACGGGATAATGTAAGAAGAAGACACAACACACATAGCTCTGGGTTATATTTTCCTGTCATTGTTGCCCTTCGCTTTTCTCCTGGGAAACCAGAGCAATTATAACAATGGGACTGCCCAAGTGATGGTAAATAACCTGCTTACCAATGCAAGTTAGACTTCAGAGATGTGCATTTGCTTACAGATGAGGAAACTAGCACAAAGAGGCAAAGGCAATTAACGTGGTGGAACAACAGTTCTATATTGCAACCTGAACTTAGACCGTGGGCTAGTAACCACTGTATCACCCTGCCTTTTAACTGAAACTAGAGTTTACTTTTTGTTTTTTCTTTGACTTCATTTAGCCAATGGAGTGTGCTTCATAGCATGACATAAGATATCTAACTTGTACTTTCCTGGTGATCCAGTTGTTAAGAACCCACCTGCTTTTGAAGGGGACATGAATTCAATCCCTGGTCCATAAAGATTCCACATGCTGCAGGACACCTAAGCCTATGTGCCACGATTACTGAGCTCACATTCCAGAGTTCGATTCTGCAACAAGAGCAGGGTTCTTGCATCTCAATGAGAGGCCTATGCACCACAGCTAGAGAGTAACCCTGGATTACTGCAACTAGAGAAAGGCTGTGAGCAGCAGTGAAGTCCCAGTGCAGCCAAACAAAGGTAAATAAAAGATACATATCTTATCTTAACCTCACATAACCTCATGAACTATAGAAATCCCATCTTTGAATTACCTTTATTAACCATGCATCAGGGCACATTTTCATTAAACATACAAATTCCCTTAATCCAACAGGTCAGAGTATTCACATCCATCTTTTCTTCTTTTATTACACTTTTCTATAATTTTTAAATCATTTTAAGGAGCACTCAACATAGCATTAAGGAACCTAGAGGCACTTCAGAATGGGTTCCTGGTGCTTTCCTTTCCCTCATTTGCCCATTTGTGTTGACACAAGTGGTTCAAGTCACAAGCTACAGGCGCCAGTAATTATTGCTTCTCCATAGTGAACTGGTCTTTGCTGTACAAAGTTTTTTTGGCTATAACATTTTTGCTTCCAGTGTCTGGCATCTTGTTCATATTCTTATAAAAACATAAGTTCCCAAACTTTATTCTACAGAGCACTATTTCAGTGAGATTGTAATGAGGCTTCTATTTAAAAAAGAGGATGCTATAGCTGTGGTTGGGTGAATGTTGGCTTTCCAAAAGGAGAGGGAGAGGGTGGGATGATTTGGGAGAATGGCATTAAAACATGTATACTATCATGTAAGAAATGAATCACCAGTCTCTGTTTGATACAGGATACAGGATGCTTGGGGCTGGTGCACGGGGATGATCCAGAGTGATGATATGGTGTGGGAGGTGGGAGAGGGGTTCAGGATTGGGAACTCATGTACACCCGTGGCAGTTTCATGTCAATGTATGGCAAAACCAATACAGTATTGTAAAGTAAAATAAAGTAAAAATGAAAATTAAAAAAAAACACAAAGATAACCACATCTGAATCCTTGGAATCTATGAATATGTTACCTTACATGGCTAAAGGGATTTTGCACATGAAATTAAGAGATCATTATGGATAATTTTAGTGAGCTCAATATAATAATAAGGTTTATGTAAGAGAAGGACCAGAGCCTGAAATGTGACAATGGAAGCAGACAGACGTAGAGAAAGATTGGAAGATGCTGCCTTCCTGGCTTTAAAGATGGATGGTGAAAATAAAGTTAAAAAAAAAAAAAGATGGATGGTGGGGCCATGAGCCAAGGAATGCAGGTGGCCTCTGGAAGCCAGAAAGGCTACAGATAGATTTTCTTCTAGAGCCTCCAGAAGAAACAAAACCCTCCTGACACATCCTGGACTTCAGAACTGTAAAAGAATAGCTTTGTATTGTTCTAAGCCACTCATTGGGGCTTTCCCAATGGTGCAGAGGGTAAAGAATCTGCCTGCACTGCAGCAGACACAGGAGATGTAACGTGGATTTGATTCTTGAGTTGGGAAGATTCCCTGGAGGAGGAAAATGGCAATGCACACAAGTTTTCTTGTGTGAAAAGTCCCGCGAACAGAGGAGCCTGGTGGGCTGCAGTTCAAAGGGTAGCTAAGAATTGGACACGACTGAGTTCTAAGCCACTAGGCTTGTGTTAATTGGTTGTAATAAGAAACTAACTTAGTTACCAAATAAGTTTGGGAAATGTTACATATTTTATTCTCTTTTAGGAAATTCACAGTTTACATTAACACAAAATGTCAATGATAAATACTGAAACTTACAGTAGAATTGAAATAATTTTCTCTTAGAAAAAGTAACCTTCATGGAGAAAGGATTTTGTGGATAACTTCAATTGCTTGGCTAGATTTTTAATAAATTAGTAACCAGGTTCAAATCCAATAAGTGCCAGATATTGTTGACTAGTTCTACCAGATGGACTGAGTTGTGAGAAACTCCTTGAGCACTGAACTGTAGGATACAGGCATACAATCTGGCCCTTCCACTCATTTGGTGCATTTTAGTCATTGTATCCTCTCTGTGTTTTCTGTTCATGTAAAACAGGAGCCATTAGATAAAGTCTTATTGCTTGCTTGTATTATTATTCACTCTGGGTTGATGATGCTTTATAAATAATTTTTTTCTTGTTTTGCTAAAAAGATTGAGCATTTGTATTTCATTTTCTGGTGCTGCTAGGGTTTAAAATAAAAATGTATTTAAAAATTCTCTATTATGAATTATGCTCTGAGATATGTTTTATTTTAATTTGTTTATTTTTAATTGGAGGATAATTGCTTTACAATATTGCATTGGTGTCTATGATATATCAACATGAATCAGCCATAGGTATACACATCCCATCACTCATGAGATAATAAACACTATAATTTATATTTTAGGGAAAAAAGATGCTTTGATATATCAATTACTAGAAATTTTGAGTTTTGTTTCTATCCTTTTATGTAAGCATTACCAATGTCCCTGGTGGCTCAGATGGTAAAGAATACACCTCAATGCAGGAGACCCGGATTTGACCCCTTGGTTGCCAAGATCCCCTGGAGGAGAGCATGGCAAACCCACTCCATTGATCTTGCCTGGAAGGTCCCCATAGATATAAGAACCGGGTGGGATACAGTCCATGAGGTTTCAAAGAGTCGGACACAACTGAATGACTAAGCACACACACTCAATGTCATTGAAATGAACTGCATTACTTTTTTTCCACTGGTTTTGCACACATTAATTGGAGAGAAAACCAATATAAAGGTCAGATGCTTTTTAAAACATTTGTTCTTGGAATCAGTTGCTGGCTAGATTTATAGATTTACTTTGTTACATTTTTTTTAAATGCCTTTCTTGAGTTATTAAAATATATATTTTTCTTGTTAATTGTGGATTTCCTTCAGATGATATGCTAGAATTAAATTTGTTTCTTTGGCATTCCAAATAGTTCTCACTTTGGAATATCTCATTATAAAACTGGAGATACCACAAAAATAAAAGTAACATAAATAATCCAAAACAAATATAAATTCATCCTATTTATTTAAAAAAGATTAACTTCCTATTTTAAACCTGATACCCTACAAGGTGCTGATGATCTAAAATATGCCTGCTTTCAAGATGCTTACAGTATTATTTTCTTTTCAATTCCAGTTTTCTTAATCTTTGACTTTTATATATAAATTTCAGGGATTTGTGTTAAAAGGATGAAATCTCTGACTGTAAGGAATTTTGTATTTAAAAATGGTGACTGAAGTGCACTGTGGTGTTTTGGGTGTTAACATTCTTCAGATGCCTGAGAGATTCTCTAGACAGAACCTGAGGTTCCAATGTCTTCTTTAGTGATTGAGAAAATATCACCTGGCCACTTCTTCATGTGAAAATTAGAGCTTCTCTGTCCATGGGATTCTCCAGGCAAGAATACTGGAGTGGGTTGCCATTTCCTTCTCCAAGGGATCTTCCCAACCCAGGAATTAGACCTGGGTCTCCTGAAATTCAGGCAGGTTCTTTACCAACTGAGCTACAAGGGAAGCCCTCAAAACAGAGACACTAGTACCTATCTGACCCATGTACAGATTTGTGACTTCCAAAACAGATGCAATTTACGTTTAGTCTTGAAGATTGTGGACAGTTTGTCTCAGGACATGACTTCACTGACAGAGGGACTAATTTCTCCATAACAATAATTCTCCAATTGTGAATTGGACCAGCATCATCTACATTACCTGGGAACTTGTTATGTATGCAAATTATTTGACCCCACACAAGCCCTGCTGAATCAGAATCATTGTGTTCTAAGAATCACATAAATATACCTATGGTTGATTCATGTTGATGTTTGGCAGAAACCAGCACAATACTATAAAGCAATTGTCCTTCAATTAGAAATAAATTTATTTAAAAAAAAAAGAAAAAAAGAAAAAGAATCCTTCTAGTGGCTCTGATGTAAGTAGAGTAGTAGAGTGGGAGAAGCACCGTTCTAATCAATTGTCAAATGTATCTAACTCTTCTCTGAGCCCAAACAGGGCTCTTTTAATGATTCTCATGCAAGATATCTACATCAGGGGACTAGCGCCTCAAACTTAATTGCTGGTATATTTCACCTGCAAAAAAGTCCACATTTTCATTTCTGAGGTTCAAGATAGTAGTTGTTTTTAGTATTTAAAATGAGAAAAAAAAAATCTTAGTAAATTCTATTGTATAACACTTTTGCTGCATTTTAATGTTCTATATTTTTGATAAAATATCATAGCAGAGAACTCTATATGCAGGTCAAGAAGCAACAGTTAGAACTTGACATGGAACAACAGATTGGTTCAAAATTGGAAAAGGAGTATGTCAAGGCTGTGTATTGTCACATTGCTTATTTAACATATTCAGAGAACATCATACAAAATGTTGGGTTGGATGAAGCACAAATTGGAAGAAACATCAATAACCTCAGATAGGTTTATGAATTTTACTGCTTATATAATTAAAGATGTTATGTACTGTTCTATTTTGCAACTATTTTACATATAGTGTCTTATTTGCTTATCATTATTATTTCACTCTACCTGTAGCTCAGATAAACTATTTATTATATGGTACAGACAGAAGACAAAGATGCAGCTGTATAGTTCCAAAACAAGACATTTTACATTATGTCATGCTGCTTCCAAACAGAACCATCTCTGAAGCTTCTCCAGTATCTCAAATAGATCTTTTATTTTTATCTTATGTTTTGAATCCAAAGTTTAAAGATTTTAATTTTCTAAATAATAGTTTAAGACAAATGCTCTGGCAGAAGATTTTATAGGTAAATTCAGGATATATACTCTTTGTGATAATAGCACTAGAAATTTGACTAACAAGGACTTCCCAGTTCTTTTTCCAGGAAAATATACTTATCATGCTAAATCTATATAAGAAAGTAAAAATTATGAAAAAGATAACCTCTGACTGGTGCACACAGTGTTTTTTTTGTGTGTGTGTGTGCCCTCCAAGAGTCTGTTTCCCCAGTCCTGTATAAGTTCTGTAATCAAATTCCACTGGCCCCCAAAGTCAAATTCCCTGGGGGTTTTCCCTTTGTCAGATCCTCAGGTTGGGAAATCTGTTGTGGGTTCTAGAACTTTCTTACAAGTGCAAGAATTAATTTAGTATAATTGTTCTTCAGTTTGTGGGTCATCTACTTAGCAGATCTATGGTGGTGTTAAAGGTGAGCTCCAACAAGAGGGCTTATGCCACACACTGTGTGACCCAGATCTGCTGCACCCAGACCCCCTGTCCCCACAGCCAGCCACTGCTCACCCGTGCCTCAGCAGGAGACACTTAAACACTCAAAGACAGGTATGTCAGTCTCTGTGGGGTCTCTGGGTCCTGGTGCACACAAAGTTTTGTTTGAGCCCTGTGAGCATCTCTGGGGGGTATGGGGTTTGATTCTAAAAGCGATTTTGCCCCTCTTACCATCTTGCTGGGGCTTCTCCTTTGCCTTTGGATGTGGGGTAATTTTTTGTAGTGGGATCCAACATTCACCTCTCAGTGGTTGTTTAGCAGTGAGTTGTAATTTTGGAGTTCTCGCAGGAGAACATGAGTGCAGGTCCTTCTACTTCACTGTTTTGTGTGAAAAAAAAAAAAAAAAACAACCAGAAAAACCCAAAACACCTTGTACACACCAGGACCCAGAAGAAAGGGGCAGTGACCCAACAAGAGACTGACCCACACTTGCCTGTGAGTGTCCAGGAGTCTCCAGCAGAGGCATGGGTTGGCAGTGGCCTGCTGCAGGGTCAGGAGCACTGAGCGCAACCATGCCTACATAGGACCTTTTGAAGGAGGTCACTGTTATCTCCATTACCTCCACCATAGTTTGGTCTCAGGTCAAACAATAGAGAGGGGACACAGCCCTGCCCATCAAGGGAAAATTGGATTAAAGATTTACTGAGAATGGCCCCACCCATCAGAAGAAGACTCAGTTTCCCCCACAGTCAGTCTCTCCCATCAGGAAGCATCCATAAGCATCTTATCATTATCCATCAGAAGGCAGATAGAATGAAAACCACAATAAGAGAAAACTAATCAAACTGATCACATGGACCACAGCCTTGTCTAACTCAATGAAACTATGAGCCATGCCATGTAGGGCCATCCAAGACAGATGGGTCATGGTGGAGAGTTCTGACAAAACGTGGTCCACTGGAGAAAGGACTGGCAAACCACTTCAGTATTCTTGCCTTGAGAACCCCATGAACAGTGTGAAAAGGCAAAAAGATAGGACACTGAAAGAGGAACTCCCCAGGTCGGTAGGTACCCAATATGCTACTGGAGATCAGTGGAGAAATAACTCCAGAAAGAATGAAGAGATAGAGCTAATAAAAAAAAAAATGTCCAGTTGTCGATGTGATTGGTGATGGAAGTAAAGTCTGATGCTGTAAGGAACAATATTCCACAGGAATCTGGAATGTTAGGTCCATGAATCAAGGTAAATTGGAAGTGCTCAAAGAGGAGATGACAAGAGTGAACATCAATATTTTGGGAATCAGTGAACTAAATGGACCAGAATGGGCAAATTTAATTCAGATGACCATTGTATCTACTACTGTGGGCAAGAATCCCATAGAAGAGATGGAGTATCCCTCATAGTCAACAAAAGAGTCTGAAATGCAGTACTTGGGTGCAATCTCAAAAACAACAGAATGATCTCTGTTTCCAAAGCAAACCATTCAATATCACAGTAATCCAAGGCTATGCCCCAACCAGTAATGCTGAAGAATCTGAAGTTGAACAGTTCTAAATTAAAAGATGCTTGCTCTTTGGAAGAAGAGCTATGACCAACCTAGACAGCATATTAAAAAGCAGAGACATTACTTTATCAATAAAGGTCCATCTAGTCAATGATTTGGTTTTTTCAGTAGTCACATTTGGATGTGAGAGTTAAACTATAAAGAAAGCTGAGTGCCAAAGAATTGATGCTTCTGAACTGTGGTGTTGGAGAAGACTCTTGAGGGTCCCTTGGACTGCAAGGAGATCCAACCAGTCCATCCTAGAGGAGATCAGTCCTGAGTATTCATTGGAATGACTGATGCTGAAGCTGAAACTACAATACTTTGGCCATCTGATGTGAAGAACTGACTCATTGGAAAAGACCCTAATGCTGGGAAAGTTTGAATGCAGGAGGAGAAGAGGACAACAAAGGATGAGATGGTTGGATGGCATCACTGAATCAATAGACATGAATTTGAGCATACTCTGGGAGTTGGTGATGGAGAGGGAAGACTGGCATGCTGCAGTCCATGGGGTTGCAAACAGTTGGACATGACTGAGTGACTGAAATGAACTGAACTGAACTTCTAACTAAAAACATTTACAAATAAATATGCAAAGGCCCAAATGTAAAGATGGCAACCAAGAATGAATTGTTCTAAATGAACAATAATCAAATGGGATTTTCTCTAGAAATTCACAGATAGTGCAATGTCAATAAATCTTTAAAATAATTATTCATGTTAATAGTACAAAGAAATAAAATATATACTCTCAATATAAATTAGACAAAGTTTGATAAAATTCAACATCTATTCCTGGTTTGAAGAAACTGCAAAAAGAAAAAGTATACTTATCCTGTTGAGTTAATAAACAACTCACTGCTTAATGGTAACAATAGAAATTTTCTCATGTATAAGGTATATACATATATATCAACATTTTAATGATATATAGAGCCTGACTCTAATTGTTTGGGAATTATCATATAAAGATGGATGTATGAGATATTGTTCATGATGTGAACATAAGATAGTAAATAAACTTCTGTATTTGGAATAATGTGATCAGCCATTTTTCCTTCTAACAGCCAAGTATTATACAGCCATTAAACATGATGACTGAGGGTTCCAGTTAAAGTTGTTGAATTGAACACACACTTATCTTTTCCACTTTATGAAATGCTATTGAAATGACAGTAGAGAAATAAGGCCAACTTTATAAACACAAGTACAAAGAGAATAACAAATGAAAAATAAATGGAAAAGAGATTTCCATGAGTTTTTGAGTGAGAGAAGGTGGATAGAAGAATAAATGTCCTGATATATTGGAGTGAGGGGAAAACTACTCTTCCTGCTGAGACTCTCCTGTTGATTAGTAAGCATGTTCATTTCGCAAAACCCTGAGAGGCACCAAGTGCCATAGAACTTAAGGGTGTCATTGAAGCTGAGGGGTGATTTGAACATTTGCACTCAGAATAAATATACATTCATTCTTCCTCATAACCTGCCTCACTCCAACTTCCTGGACTACTTGCAGATAGCAGATTCAGAAAGACATCTTTGTGGAGAAATTTTATGAGAGGAGCTCTGGACACAATATTATAGAAAAAAAAAAAAACACCTAGAAATGAGGCACTGGGAGATACAGGGGGATTTAGTGGAAATTTACAGTGACAATTTCTGTAGTTTACTCCTTAGATGCCAGTGTGCAGGACCATGCCCATTAGGCTGCAGAGTGGATAGTTCCCGCCCGATCCACCCTACAGAATAAACGTCTATACACTTACGCTTGTGAGTCACCAATGAAAAAGTGGCCACAATCCTATAAGGGCCTCTAACCTAGTAAGTCTCCCACATACAAACCTTCAAGCTGCAAACTTTCCAATATGAATTTACGAGTCCAGTCATGTAAGTTAGTTCATGTGTCTGGCATACATTGTTACGTGCACGCATCCTCTACAAGTGGTTGTGCTTTTGTGTACTTTACTGTACAATACTGTATACAGTATTGTACAGTATACTTATTTCAAGCCCAGGATGTCTGGAAGCAAGCTTAAAAGCAGAGGTGATATAGCAGCAACTGCTAAGAAGTGCCAAGCAAAAATGATGGAAACAGAAGTGAAAATAATTGAGAGTGAAGCGAGGCAAAAGATGGAGTTAGAGGCCCAGATAAAGGACAAAGAGAGACCAGAGGAAGAAGTAATGGAAGAACTGGAGAAATTTACGACACAGGAAATGGCAGAGGATTTTCTTTATTTGAGGAGACACTGTTAATTTTGAGGCAGGCACAGGACCTGAACATAGAGCATATGAAGGCTGCAACAGTCGTTCAGAATGCAATCCAGTGCTACCGTGTTCTCTATGACAAGAACAAAGAGCTACTACTCAGACATCACTGAATCTTTTTTTCAAGAGGGTAGATAAAATTGAATCCAGCAAGGAGCCAGAATCTGTGCTATCAATTGCCATGTGCCAGGCATGAGTGAAACTGCAGCTTGCTCTCTCTCTCTTATTGCTGGTGATCCTTCAGCTCTCCCATCTCCCACCTCTTCTCCCTCCTCCAGTCAGTAACCCTTCTTGCCTTTGCACTAAATGCCAGTCCCTATATGTCAGCTGTTGTGCATACTACTGTACTTTTCAAGGTACTGTATTATAAGATTAAAAATGTTTTCTTTATTTTTGTGCTTGTTTTTTATGTACATATTGTTTGTGTGAAAAGTATTGTAAACTTCTTACAGTAGAGTACTGACTGAGTTTGTTGGGTACCTAGGCTGACTTTGTTGCCTTATGAACAGATTGGAGTTATGAATATGCTCTTAGAACTTGTCTGTACATAGGAGGCTTACATACTCTTCTTTCATACACTCGAAGACATATCAGAAGAAATTTCAGAATCCTCAGTGCAAAACTAGCTGTCTAATTTGCAGATCTTAACACAAAATGAAAATTAAACCCCCATGTTCAAAAGGCAGGAAAAAAAAAGTGTCATTAAAACTTCTAAAATATCAAACATTTTCCTTCAGTCCACAGTATCTCTATCTCAACCTGTCATGATGTTAGCTGAATGTGGTGATGGACGTGATGACATTAGCAGTGTGAACACAAACACTCACAGGTGTCTAGGGACTCTCGCTGTAGAATTGGGCAGGTTTCCTCTGCTGCATACTACAAAGGATGTGCTGTGTTCCAGTGATGGATGGTCAAGTCAAGCCAGGAGATCCCTGGCACAGACCAAAGACTGTTATCCAGGTTAAACACATGATTTCAAAATCGATAACAGATGCCAGAAGGAAGTGAAGAAATGCCTTCAACTTTCTCAGTGAATATCATTTTAATTTAGAACTTCATCATTGACCAAATTATTGAATATAAACACTGAGTTGTTGTTGTTCAGTCACTCAGTTGTGTCTGACTCTTTGCAACACCATGGACTGCAGCATGCCAGGCTTCCCTGTCTTTCAACATATCCTGGAGCTTGCTTAAACTCATGATGCCATCCAACCATCTCATTCTCTGCCATCCCCTTCTCCTCCTGCCTTCAATCTTTCCCAGCATTAGGGTCTTTTCTAAAGTGTCAACTCTTCACATCATATGGCCAAAGTATTCAAACGTAGAATTAAAAACTGTAAAATATTCAAAATATTTTTTCACCTTTTTTACAAAGCTTGGAGAATGTGTTTCATCAATTCAAGAAGGTAAGCCAAGGAGGAGACCCAAATAGACTAGAAAACAGAGATTCCAATAAAAGAATGTAGTAAGGTCCAAGGGTACATACATCAGATTGAAGAGCAACTAGCCTAGATCAGTGTAGAAGGTTTCAGTAAGAAATGCTCCATGGAAATAAGTGGAGTTGATGCTACAATATATGACGTAGGGAATCATTTTGAAACTAACCTTAACAACTGTGTAACTCATAAGATGAATTGTGTGGAAGGAAATAAACCTAGACATGGTGCCAGGTAAAGTGACTTTTGAATTGTTAGATATTTTTTCATGAATTTGTAAAAATTATTACCCTTTACAGATGTAAGAGTCTTGGGTTGGGAAGATTCGCTGGAAAAGGAAATGACAACCCACTCCATTATTCTTGCTTGGAAAAGTCCACAGACAGAGGAACCTGGTGGGCTACTGTCCATGGGGTTGAAAAGAGTTTGACAAGTCTGAGCACATATTATTTAGGAAAGTTTAAAAAAGTTATTTTTCCCATTAAGAAAGTGATGTGCTTCCTTCTATTATAGAATTTTTGCTGGCTACATTTCCTACCTCTTTGCCCCACATCCTCTTGCTTCCCATTTGGGGGCCCACAAATGTGAATAATTTCTAATCTACAGTAAATAATTCAAATTCCCTTTGACATTTCATTTCCTTGGTCAAACATGTCTTCAAAATATGACCATATATATTTTTCTTTTCTAAATTGCCAAATGGGAACTTTTACCCACAAACTTCATCTTTACTTTCCATAGTCATCACTCTTTCCTCATATTTGTGTATGAATATATCATTATACTGGTGGGCTACAGTCCATGGGGTCACAAAGAATTAGGCACAACTTAGCCACTAAACAACAGCAAATATCATTATACATTGTTGAGATTAATAGGGGCAAAAAAAATACACAGAAGTTTAATATGAACTGGAAAAGATGGATTTTTAGAATATGGAGGCCAACGTTAGATGATAAATATTCTAGGAGTCCTTGAGAATGCAATACTGGATTATTGAGTATTTACAACGTCTGATGGTTTTCTTTTTATTTTACCAAATGAGACCAAAATTGTGAATTGCATTGATGTTTATTCTACCTAAGCAATAACCATCCTAGTTAGAACTGATCCTTTGTTCAGGGCTTTGAAAAATTGCGCAAAAGTAATTCTCTGAACATGGTTCCATGAGGCGTCATTTCACTTGGAAAGATTGGTGGTAAATTACCTGGACATTTTAATATAAACTACATATGCTAGATGGCAATAAGCTGAACATATGGGTGTTATCTAGACAATAGTGCCTCTGGGATTGGGTGAGTAATTGATGTGAAGTCAGTGTTCCTGTGATTTGACTAAATGTTCATGAAACTTTGGTAAAATACAGATCAGGCATCTTTCACTATAAAGACGTGTTAAATGTTATCCTTTTTAAATTCTTAATAAAAATTGTATATATTTAAGTACTACAACAAGAGAAGGCAATGGCACCCCACTCCAGTACTCTTGCCTGGAAAATCCCATGGACAGAGGAGTCTGGTAGGCTGCAGTCGATGGGGTTGCTAAAAGTTGGACAGGACTGAGCAACTTCACTTTCACTTTTTACTTTCATGCATTGGAGAAGGAAATGGCAACCCACTCCAGTGTTCTTGCCTGGGGAATCCCAGGGATGGGGGAGCCTGGTGGGCTGCCGTCTATGTGGTCGCACAGACTCGGACACGACTGAAGCGACTTAGCAGCAGCAGCAGAAGCAAATACTACAACAGTGTTTTGATATACATTTAAATAGAGACATAGATTATTATAGTCAGACCAGTTAGCATACTGATCTCCTTGTTTACTGCGTTGACCAAAAAGTTTGTCCAGCTTTTTCTGTAAGACGGCTCTAGTAGCCCTTGGTTATGTTTCAGTTCAGTTCAGTTCAGTTGCTCAGTCATGTCTGACTCTTTGAGACACCATGAATTGCTTCAAGCAAAACAGTTTTGTTAGATTGTATTGTGATAACTGTCATATGAGTATGCATTAAAACATAAATATCAAAACTGGTGAATTTTTGTGTAGCCATTTCAATATTGAAGATGGAAGAAAAAATAACATTTCAAGCATATTCAGTTCAGTTCAGCTGCTCAGTTGTGTCCAACTTTTTGTGACTCCATGAATTGCAGCATGCCAGGGCTCCCTGTCCATCACCAACTCCCAGAGTTCACTCAGACTCATGTCCATCGAGTCAGTGATGCCATCCAGCCATTTCATCCTCTGTCGTCCTCTTCTCCTCCTGCCCCCAATCCCTCCCAGCATCAGAGTCTTTTCCATTGAGTCAACTCTTCCGATGAGGTGGCCAAAGTATTGGAGTTTCAGCTCCAGGATCATTCCCCCCAAAGAAGTCCCAGGGCTGATCTTCAGAATGGACTGGTTGGATCTCCTTGCAGTCCAAGGGACTCACAAGAGTCTTCTCCAACACCACAGTTCAAAAGCATCAATTCTTCAGTGCTCAGCTTTCTTCACAGTCCAACTCTCACATCCATACATGACCACAGGAAAAACCATAGCATTGACTAGATGGACCTTTGTTAGCAAAGTAATGTCTCTGCTTTTCAACATGCTATCTAGTTGGTCATAAGTTTTCTTCCAAGGAGTAAGCATCTTTTAATTTCATGGCTGCAATCACCATCTGCAGTGATTTTGGAGCCCAAAAATTAAAGTTTGACAGTTTTCCATTGTTTCCACATCTATTTCCCATGAAGTGTTGGGACCACACATCATTATCTTTGTTTTCTGAATGTTGAGCTTTAAGCCAACTTTTTCACTCTCCTCTTTCACTTTTATCAAGAGGCTTTTAAGTTCCTCTTCACTTTCTTCCATAAAGATGGTGTCATCTGCATATCTGAAGTTATTGATATTTCTCCTGGCAATCTTGATTCCAGCTTGTGCTTCTTCCAACACAAAATTTTTCATGGTGTGCTCTGTATAGAAGTTCAATAAGCAGGGTGACAATATACAGCCTTGATGTACTCCTTTTCCTATTTGGAACCAGTCTGTTGTTCCATGTCCAGTTCTAACTGTTGCTTCCTGACCTGCATATAGGTTTCTCAAGATGCAGGTCAGGTGCCCTGGTTTTCCCATGTCTTTAGGCTTTATTATTTCAACGAATATTAAAACACAATAAGGATGCAAAAAAAAAAAAGAAGATTTGTGCAGTTTACAGAGAAGTACTGTGACTGATCAAATATTTCAACAGAGGTTTGCAAAGTTTTATGTTGGAGATTTCTTGCTGGACATTGCTCTACGGTCAAATAAACCAGTTGAAGTTAATAGCAATCAAATCAAGACACTAATTAAGAGCAATCAACATTATGCCTTGCAGGATACAGCTGACATATTCAAAATATCCATATCAAGGGTTGAAAATCATTTGCTCCAGCTTGGTTATGTTACTTGCTTGATGTTTGGGTCCCACTTAAGTGAAAAATACCTTCTTGACTGTATTTCTTCATGTGCTTCTCTACTGAAACATAATGAAAATGTTATGTTTTTAAAGCAAATTGTGATGAGCAATGAAAAGTAGATACTCTACAATGGTATGGAATGGAAGAGATCATGCGGCAAGCGAAAGGAACCACCACAAACCACACCAAAGGCTGGTCTTCATCCAAAGAAAGTAATGTTGTGTATACAGTGGGATTGGAAGCATGTCCTCTAGTATGAACCCCTTCTGGAAAAACCAAAAGATTAAATCCAAAAGGTACTGCTCACAATTAGACCAACAGAAAGTAGCACTCGACAAAAAGCATCTGGAATTAGTCAACAGAAAATGCATAATCTTCAATCAGGTTAATGCAAGATCACATGGTTCTTTGATTTCCAGACAAAAATTGTTACAGCATGGCTGGGTAGTTCTGATTAGTATTCACCAAATATTATACTTTTGGATTTCTTTATTTCAGTCTTTGCCAGGAGCCAGCACGGGAGATCCCACCCATGACAAGGTCATGCGGAGAGACTCGACGAGGCAAGGTGAGTCAGGTCTCAAGTGGTCCTCTGCCTGAGCATCTACCCAGAAACCAAAATCTGTCTGTTTACTGTCTGCTATACTATACTCTTCTGACATTACAGGCGGTATCCCCAACCACCTTTCTCTGGAAAAAATTAACTTAGAAATCCAACTGGTCTCCTGCAAATGAAAGGATTGTCTCAGCTCAAATCCCTCTGATAGCTCTCTAACTTGCCTGACAGTTGGAGACTTTTACAACTTGTGATTGTTTGCAGCCCCCCAACTGTGAGAGGCTCAAAGCTTAAAACATCTTAAAGATATAGAGCCTTTTACAGCTACGAATTAGTTTGGTGAATGATTTCATTGTTGAGTTACCCACCAGGCCTCTATATCCTTTATCTTTTAGGCACCTGGGAGGATATTAATCAATGTAAACAAGATGCAGAAATAGGAATATAGTAGTTTTGATGTTAGCAACACTAGACTTTTTGAGTTAATGAATTTTCTCTTTGTTATAAATCACTGTACTCCTCTTTTTTTGTTATAAATTGTTGTGTCCTTACTATGTAAGAATGTAACTTTATTTAGTGCTTTCTGAGAGTGGCTCCAGACTTTGGGAAGAACAACACTTTTAAGGTTTTCTGGTTGACAGAACCTTATCAGAAAAGGGCCATAAAATGTTAATTGGCCCTCTGGCCAGAAGATGATGTAAATCACCTAAGACTTGTGTATACAGCTAGGTATGTAGAGAGAAAGCCTGGTCTCAATAAGAGTCAGGGCTGCTGACACTGCATAATTTTGTATTGTCCATTGATCTCTATGTACAACCAAAAGTATAAAAGGCTTTTCCGGACAATAAAGGGGGGGCAGTCACTGGAAAGACTGGTTTCCCCCGTGTCAAATCTCTCTCTCTCTCTTTCTCCCTCTCCCTCCCTCTCCTTTTCATGCTGAATTCCCATCTGGGGCATAGAAGCTCTCTGAGTCTACTTACTTGCCCTGGCTTCTAAGACCCACGCAGGAGGGAGCTCAAGGCAGGGCACCTTCCGCTATTCAAGTGGGCGCCAGTGGCCTAACATAGACAGTGCAAGTTCCTTGTCTTGGAATTTTATTGGTTTTCCACGTAAACCAAGTTATTCAGCATCTTTTCTCCACCAATTTTCCTACTATACTATTCTTCCCTAATCTCTCTTTATATTTCTAGTTAAATAGTCCTTTCCAATACTCTGACTCCGTCCCTGCTTTAAATTCCCTGGATCCACTGAGGCTGGACTCTGGCAAGTATTTACAAAATTCTCTTAATGGACAAAAACAAACAAACAAAACAAAACTTCAATTCCCTGGAAGACTGTGAAAGTCACCTGGAACAACTATTTGCTCAAAAATAGTTGAGCAAATAATACGGGATGGCCCTGGTGGTCCAGTGATTAAGAATCAGCATTTCAATTAAGGGGATGCGGGTTCAATCCCTGGTCTGGGAACTAAGATCCCACATGCTGCAGAGTAGCCAGTGTGTCACATCCACAACTAGACAGAAGCCAGCATGCTGCAACTGAGACCCAACACAGCCAAAAATAAATAAATACTTAAAAAAAAAAGTTTTGGGAAGATGGAATTAAGTTTCCTAAAAAATAGCAGAATATAGTAGTGAATACATTGTTCAATAACTTTCTTGGTGAAAAAGAAACATATGTCTTATTTTTACTTAAAAAAGCAAAGGAACCTTTTGGCCAATGCAATAGTTTCTACTATTTTGTGTGTCATGAGAACACCTAAAATTTTCTTTTAGCAAATTGCCAGGGTACTGTGCAGTATTATTAGCTACAATCATAATGGTGCACATTAGCTATCTAGACTTATTCATCTACATAACTGTGACTTTGCACCCTTTGACCAACATGTGATTCTGAGTGCTCTCACTCAGGGTATAGTACACACATTTGAAGAGGGTGAAGCTTTATTTTGTGATATTACCCCAAGATAGCACCTTGATTTGTTAAATTGTAATTTGTGAGGTTGTAGTCATTACTTAGAGGAAGAAGAAAAGTTCAGACTTCTTTCAGATAAAAACATCTTAAAAGCTTTCCAGGTCTAAATAACTGGAGAAGACACCTCAGAAAATGACACATTATAAAGCTGGTGACTGGACTCTGTCTTACCTATCAGAATTTGGTAGGATCTTCTGTGACAAGCTGTGTCCCTCAGTGAAACTGCAGAATGGAAAAGCTACTTGGGAATTTTTCATTGTACTTTGCCAACAAAATTTCCCTACCTTCACCTTCTTATTTACCTCAGTTAAGAATTTGTAAGTCAAAGTATGACATATTTCTCAGAAGATGAATTTTCCACGTTTCTGAACTTAAAGCCAATAGAAAGCTCACATTAGAAGCTGAAATGTAATTCAGCTCTTTATATCCACGACTATTCAGACATGAGAATCATATAATAGATTAAGTACTTTGAAGAACTTTTTTTGTGTGTGAGAATAGTGGCTCCATCTCATGATTTAAAAAAATGTTACACATCCAATTTTTAAATCAGATCAGATTTGCAGTTGCTGCAATAGCAAGACTGGATTTTTCTGATATAATGTTTATCAAGTATCATTCCATACCTTTACAGAGATTAATAAGTTAGGTGATTTTAAATTTTTTTAGATATGTATGAGGGCATGTTTAATCAAGTTACATCTATTTGGGGGAGGCAGTTTTACATTTAAATCCATTTTGTACAATGCACAGATTTTCACACTGAATTGCAAGGCTTTGAGAAATTCAATACTGGCCTTAATCCCCAAACAATATTAACTAAATATACATGCAATTGCTTGAAATTACTTCAATGTATTGAAAACTTGCTTAAAAATTATTTATGACAATTCACAAGGATTCGGAAAATATTTCCTTGAATATACATGCATTTCATATTTAAAGGAACTTATATATGTAGTAAATTTTGCAAAAGGAAGAGGGGAATGCTTTGGTTGTATAACAAAGAGATGGGTACCAGCTGAATATGCCAGAGCAAATACTTAACCAAGTCTCAAATACTTAAAAGTTATTAATTTCTAAAACATTAAAAAATTGACCAATAAAGCTAATAATTAACAAACTTTTAAACCATAAATTATAAGGTTTTCCATTTCTGGTTATATCACAGCAGCTTGTATCAGTTCAATATTGTACTGAGACAGCAAGAAGGCTAGGTTGAAAAATAAAACAGAAAGAGAAAACTAGGACCAGAGAGGCCAAGGCTGCAGAGAGAAGAGAGGCCATGCTCTCTATTATGTTTTCTTCTCTGTGTGCTTCTGAAATGTGCCAGAGAGGCCTAGGAGAAAGCAGAGACTGAGAGCATTTAGAATTTTCTTGAAACTTTTTCAATGTTCCTGAAGTAATGAAGGATGTGGAATAAAAGGTTCGCTAGGCCAAGGCCCAGGGAAAAAAGGGAACCATAGAGAAGTGAACCCAACATTCTGAAGGAATCTGCTAAATCCTCTGATGTGCTGATGTTCGAAGTGAGGGGTAGATGCTGAGAAGCTAAAATGCTAAGCAGAGATGCCAGCACTACTGTGGAGCTGGGAGACCAGGCTCGGATTTGAGGGATGATAGACAGCAGGGGTAGATCCAAGCCAGGAGAAAAGCGAAGAGAAGAAATGTGAAACCACTACCATTAAGAGTCACTCTTAAGTGTTCACTTCCATCCTCTATCCTTCTGCTAGTGTTTACTTTTCAAGTCTTGTGGAGTTACTTTTTGTCTCTCCAGAGTGTTTAAATTGTAATCAGTGGATGAGGTAAAGTGTAGTTAGCATACACCATCTTAGCAATTACTGAAAACTTAGATATTTTGTTTTTAAAATGCAAACCCATAGGGACTATTAAAAACATCCATCAGAGGTTATCTACCCTTAAATATGGCGTTATGGACAAACAGTTGAGCGTGATACCTCTGCATTAGAAAACTCTCCTCCACCAATAAGTTTCAGCTTAAAATTAATTTCTTTTTAATTTATTTAGAACAGAGAATTTAAATATCATTTAGATTTTGGGAATCTCAACGATGTTCCAGTCTAGCTGTGTGTATGCTCAGTTATGTGGGACTCTTTGAGACCACATGGACTGTAACCTGCCAGGCTCTTCCATCCATAGAATTTTCCAGGTGAGAATACTGTCATGGGTTGCCATTTCCTCTTCTAGGTAATCATCTTGAGTCAAAGATCAAACCGGCATCTCCACTTTTTCTGCAGTGGCAGGCAGATTCTTTACCACTGAGCCACTGGAAAGCCTGTTTCAGTCTAGAAGTCAGTACAAAATAGCTTTTATTCTCTAAATCTAACTTCTCTATTATTCTGGCAAAAGTGATCTTGATAAAATAACTGAAAATTGAAATAACAGCACCATATTTGTCAACCAGATGTTCTTTAACCTTTTAACAAACCTTATATTTTATATATGATGTATTCTTCTAATTCAGTGGGCTTCCCAGCTCAGCAGTAAAGAATCTACCTGCCAGTGCAGGAGATCCCTTGGTCAGGAAGATCCCCTGGAGAAGGAAGTGGCAACCCACCCCAGTATTCTTCCTGGGAAATCCCATGGACAGAGCAACCTGACAGGCTATGGTCCATGGAGTGGTAAAGAGTTGGAAACACAAGAGTGAGCATGCAATGCAAAGGAAAAACTAGTTTAAAACATTATCAGTTGTTTACAAGAAAGAGTTGAAGAAGGCAATGGCATCCTACTCCAGTACCCTTGCCTGGAAGAGTAAAATGAGCCTAATCAGGGCCTCCCAATCCTCGATTCCAAGTTCTCATTGCAATGGCCAATGGAAGACACAGATTAAAGACAATCCACACTGCATCTAGTGATGATAGAGCATCATCTCCCATATCCAAGTACTTTGGAAATTTGTATACGGGAGAGTATGGAAAACAAAGACATACTGGTTCAACCTACAACTCTTCCTCCTAATAAGCATGATTATGACTGGACAGTACTAGTGGGAGAAACCCTACCAGAAGATCAGTGATTCCTGAAAATTTCATGAGGAAATAGAACAACAGAGAAGAGAGTGGAAAAAATGGAAACATATTTAAATGAAAAAAAAATTGACATGAATAACATCAAGGTATGTACCTACATATCCAAAGAGTCTCCTGACTATAGGAGAAGTTAATAAAATGATACTAACTTCAAAATGTTTTCTCTTGAAGTGTTGACATGTAACTTTTAAAGGATTCAGCCTAAACAACAGAACAGAAAAATCAGACTGGCCTCAGACTTTTCAATACTAAAAATCTGAAGGACAACTCTTTCAAAATCTTAAGGGGAAAAGAAAATGTGTGTCTTGGCTTTCTATTCATGGTTAAATTGCCCTTCATTCTGAAGGCAGCAGACATGTATTATCAGATAAAAAAGTAATCACAACATATACCAACCCCCAATAAAAATCACTGTAAAAATTAACTAAGTTACAGTTATTTACAGTTAATTTTTTAAGTTATAGAAGTAAATTTTAATTTGTCTTCAGTCTTTAATCAGAGTTTTAGTGCAATTGTTGAACACATCAAACATGAAATTATTTTCTTATGCAAGTGAAATTTATAGTTGATAAAGTTTGTTTTTCATTAGCTTTTGAATACCAAATACATTTTTTAGTTTCCCAAATTATATCTTAGTTATGGCTGACTCTGCATGGCAGAGTAAATGAGTATTGTTTTCAGTTAATATTTATAATGGCAGGTTTAATGAATCTCTTGAATAAGATTATTTTTAAGCACTGACTTGAAAATTACTGTCATGGAAGTAACAGGTGCATTAGCATTTTGATTTGGAAATCATTTCTGTTGTTTGTTTCCATCCATTGTTCTCAAGTGATTATTCTGTCACATGGAGTAGAGTTTTCCTGAGGGAAAAACAAAAGCCTTCTGATTGGGTCAGGTTTGCATTAAGCCTTATCATTTACATGCTTTCAAGCTGAGTAGAGAAAAAACAATTCCTGGGTGTGGACAAGTAGTGGCAGGAGAGGGTACATAGAACATTTATTGTTACTTCCAGTCTAGAAGCCTAGATGGAGAATGTCCCACACAGAGATGATTCTGGTCTTTGTCCTAACACTGAATAATTTTATTATTTTGTATTCCTGCTCCCTCTCCTGTGGAGAGAGGATGAAGAAAGAAAAGAAAATTGAGCTGATTTTTTCACTTTTAGCAAACTCAATTACATACTTGAAGGAAAACAGAATACCTTATTGTCAACTTATATGTAATGCTCCTTCACAGTACTTAGATCAGAGAGAAGGCATGGTTGCTGTCACCGTGAATATTTTAAAGTTTCAAGAAAACTCAAGCAGAGGCTGCCTGACCTGGCATGCAAGCACCAGTGTCTGAAGGATAAAAATTTCATCATACCTTTCCTGTGTGTTTATGAATTATTTCTAATTACTTCAACAGCATGAAATATCTCATCTTTTATGGTCCCCCCAGTGAAAGCCTGACTATGCCCGATAGGATATTTTCTTCAACCTTTTTCACTGCAATTGCATTTTGTAAGTGGTAAACATCATTCACATTAAGTAACTATTAAGTTCCTAAAAGTCTAACATGAATTTAGAAAAGCACAGCAATTTCACTACAAAGAAATACAACTAAATATGTCATTTGGTATTCTATTTAGTGGAATATGAAGGCTGTGACTGTAGTACAAAGAGAATAACTGTAAAAGGTTTTCTGACAAGTAAAATTTAGGGCATGCTAAACATTTGAATTTGGTGAAGATCAACAGCCTCTTCAGAAAAGTAATGAAAAGATATAAAGCTTGTCACATGAAAAATGCCTCAAAAATAATCTGAAGAAATAGTCTGCCAATATAATTAAGTATTCTGCTCCAAAAACACCTGGAAAATACAGTGTGTATGTATGTATCTATCTGTTATATATATCGATATATATAAAACTTTTGATAACAATTTTCATAGTCAATTATGTAAAGTGAAAGTGGCTCAGTCATGTTTGAGTTTTTATGACCCCATGTGGCCCATGGAATTCTTCAGGCCATGATACTGGAGTGGACAGCTTTTCATTTCTCCAGGGAATCTTCACAACCCAGGGATCAAACCCAGGTCTCCCACATTGCAGGTGGATTCTTTACTAGCTGAGCCACAAGGGAAGCCCAAGAATACTGGAGTGGGTAACATATACCTTCTCCAGGGTATCTTCCCAACCCTGGAAGAATCGAACCGAGGTCTTCTGCATTGCAGGCGATTCTTTACCAATTGAGCTATCAGGGAAACCTTATGTAACTTAGTCAACATTGTAACTTCAGTTTAAATAACTGACTCATTGAATTCAGTTCATATCAGTTCAGTTCATGGCCCAATGCACTGCAGCAGGCCAGGATTCCCTGTCCATCACCAACTCCCATCCATCACCGACATCAGTTTGTATAGAACTATATATATATATATATATATATATATATATATATATATATATATATATATATATATATAGTTTATACATATATAAACTAATAGAGTTTTGCCAAGAAAATGCAGTGGTCATAGCAAACACCCTCTTCCAACAACACAAGAGAAGGCTCTACACATGGACATCACCAGATGGTCAACACCGAAATCAGATTGATTATATTCTTTGCAGCCAAACATGGAGAAGCTCTATACAGTCAATAAAAACAAGACCAGGAGGTGACTGTGTCTCAGACCATGAACTCCTTATTGCCAAATTCAGATTGAAATTGAAGAAAGTAGGGAAAACTACTAGACCATTCAGCTATGACTTAAATCAAATCCCTTATGATTATACAGTGGAAATGAGAAATAGATTTAAGGGACTAGATCTGATAGATAGAGTGCCTGATGAATTATGGACGGAGGTTCGTGAAATTGTACAGGAGACAGGGATCAAGACCATCCCCATGGAAAAGAAATGCAAAAAAGCAAAATGGCTGTCTGGGGAGGCCTTACAAATAGCTGTGAAGGGAAGCGAGGCAAAAGCAAAGGAGAAAAGGAAAGATATAAGCATCTGAATGCAGAGTTCCAGAATATAGCAAGAAGAGATAAGAAAGCCTTCTTCAGACATCAATGCAAAGAAATAGAGGAAAACAACAGAATGGGAAAGACTAGAGATCTCTTCAAGAAAATTAAAGATATCAAGGGAACATTTCATGCAAAGATGGGCTCAATAAAGGACAGAAATGGTATGGACCTAATAAAAGCATAAGATATTAAGAAGAGGTGGCAAGAATACACAGAAGAACTGTGCAAAAGAGATCTTCACGACCCAGATAATCACGATGGTGTGATCACTCATCTAGAGCCAGACATCCTGGAATGTGAAATCAAGTGGGCCTTAGAAAGCATCACTACAAACAAAGCTAGTGGAAGTGATGGAATTCCAGTTGAGCTATTTCCAATCCTGAAAAATGATGCTATGAAAGTGCTGCACTCAATATGCCAGCAAATTTGGAAAACTCAGCAGTGCCCATTGGACTAGAAAAATTCAGTTTTCATTCCAATCCCAAAGAAAGGCAATGCCAAAGAATGCTCAAACTACTGCACAATTGCACTCATCTTTCAAGCTAGCAAACTAATGCTCAAAATTCTCCAAGCCAGGCTTTAGTAATATGTGAACCGTGAACTTCCTGATGTTCAAGGTGATTTTAGAAAAGGCAGAGGAATCAGAGATCAAATTGCCAACATCTGCTGGATCATGGAAAAAGCAAGAGAATTTCAGAAAACCATCTATTTCTGCTTTATTGACTATGCCAAAGCCTTTGACTGTGTGGATAACAAGAAACTGAGGAAAATTCTGAGAGAAATGGGAACACCAGACCACCTGACCTGCCTCTTGAGAAACCTATATCCAGGTCAGGAAGCAACAGTTAGAACTGGACATGGAACAACAGACTGGTTCAAATAAGAAAAGGAGTATGTCAAGGCTGTATATTGTCACCCTGCTTATTTAACTTATATGCAGAGTTATCATGAGAAATGCTGGGCTGGAAGATGCACAAGCTGAAATCAAGATTGCCGGGAGAAATATCAATAACCTCAGATATGAAGATGACACCACTCTTATGGCAGAAAGTGATGAGGAACTAAAAAGCTTCTTGATGAAAGTGAAAGTGGAGAGTGAAAAAGTTGGCTTAAAGTTCAACATTCAGAAAACGAAGATCACGGCATGTGGTCCCATTACTTCATGGGAAATAGATGGGAAACAGTGGAAAGAGTGTCAGACTTTATTTTTGGTGGCTCCAAAATCACTTCAAATGGTGATTGGAGCCATGAAATTAAAAGATGCTTACTCCTTGGAAGAAAACTTATGACCAACCTAGATAGCATGTTGAAAAGCAGAAACATTACTTTGCCAACAAAGGTCTGTCTTGTCAAGGCTGCGGTTTTTCCAGTAGCCATGTATGGATGTGAGAGTTGGACTGTGAAGAAGGCTGAGCACCAAAGAATTGATGCTTTTGAACTGTGGTGTTGGAGAAGACTCTTGAGAGTCCCTTGGACTGCAAGGAGATCCAGCCAGTCCATTCTGAAGATCAGCCCTGGGATTTCTTTGGAAGGAATGATGCTAAAGCTGAAACTCCAGTACTTTGGCCACCACATGCAATGAGCTGACTCATTGGAAAAGACTGTAATGCTGGAAGGGATTGGGAGCAGGAGGAGAAGACGACGACAGAGGATGAGATGGCTAGATGGCATCACTGACTTGATGGACGTGGGTTTGTGTGAACTCCGGGAGTTGGTGATGGACAGGGAGGCCTGGAGTGCTGCTATTCATGGGGTTGCAGAGAGTTGGACACGACTGAGCAACTGAACTGAACTGATGTATATATATATATGTGTGTGTGTGTGTGTGTGTGTATGCTATAAAATATGTATCAAATATTATTTTTTCCATTTAAAATAAGTATAATCTAGCTGTAGAAAGAAATTACTACAAATACACATGGTGCAGTGCATTCTAAGTTACTTCAGTTGTTGTGTCTGTATCTTTGACAAGCTATGGACTGTAACCCACCAGGCTCCTCTGTCCATGGGATTCTCCAGGCAAGAATACTGGAGTGGGTTGTCATGCCCTCCTCCAATGGGTCATCCCTACTCAGGGATCCAACCTGTATCTCTTATATCTACCTACATTTGAAAGTGGGTTCTCTTACCACTAGAGCCATCTGGGAAGCCCTGTAAACATACATATCAAAAGCTAAATAGCACCAATAATTTTAAAGAAGAATTAGGTAATAACCGTAAGAAACAGCATTCTATGAAAATCAATTATAAATATGATAATCATTAGAGAATTCGGAGGATGAATGTCTACTTTCTTTTTAAGATTAACCTGAGGAGATAAAACTGCATCTTGTGGCTATTTCTTTACAGGTGAGAGCAGAGAGTGTTCTAAGCAAGTAGAACATTAAAAATGAATGTATGGGGTAGTGTCAGAGCAAGGACCTCCAAAAGTTCTTTCTTACATAAAGGATATGGTCAGAATCAAAAATGGTTACAGCTTTTTAAAACCTTAGACATGAACCAAAGAATTGCAGTATTTATTCATAAAAGTGACTGAATCTAGGTAAAAACAGTGACTTTTGTGATGTTTCAACTTGCTCTTTCCCATCACCCTGTAACTACTCTATGGTAGCTTTAAAATCCAGCATCACACAGCCTTTGTGATTGACAGCCACTGGATGAGGCAGATGATTTTGAAGATTTTTCAAAGCTCTAATTTCAAATAATTGGACAAGATTTGTCTTATCTGACCTGACTCAGAGCTTGCCCAGGGAGAACAGCTTTCCCTCAGGGGTGTTAATTGAAACAATGACAATAATTTAATATTATGGCTTCCTACAATGACAGAAAACTTTTACAGTAAACAATACACAAATTAAAAAACTTAAAAGGACAAATGAGAATGAGTTGTTCTTAAGGGATTTGGGTAAGCTCTGACATCTGGCAGTCTAGAAGGGCATACATATATATATAGGTCTATGCATGCTTAAGGCTGTGTGCATGCTCTGAAAGGTCCTGTAAAGATCCTGAGCCCTCATCAATGTCAAACTTTGAGGCTCTGTGCAACTAGAAAGTGAAGGCTAAGGCAAAACTAAACAGTATGCTGAGCATTGATATGTACATGAACACACATTCTGAGGTTCTTGGTGAAGACTAAGAAATTTATTCATTTCAGGCATTTAAGGAAACCTCTGTCCAATCATTAACTTATTAATGGCCTAACTGAACAGAAACTTTGGTGGTCATGTCATACTCTATTAAAAATTAATGCAAAATGGATTAAAGACCTTACTGGTAGAGCTAAAACTATAAAACTCTTAGAAGAAAACAGACATAAATCACTGTGACCTTGGTTGAGGCAGTGGTTTCTTAGATATGATGCCAACAGCATAGGAAGTCAAATTAAAAAAAGTAAATCATTTTCTATCAAAATTTAAACCTTTTGGTTTCAACAGACACTATCATGGGAATGAGAAGAAAGGAGAAAATATTTGCAAATTATAACTAGTAAGAGTCTAGTTTTCAAAATACATTAATATAAAGAACTCATGAAATTAAACTATAAAAAATAAAATAAGCTAAATAATAATAGGCAAAGGATTTGAATAGACATGCGTTTAAAGAAAATATATAAATAGATAATTCACATAGTAAAAGGTGCTCAATGTGATTAATTATTAAGGAAATACAAATCTAAACTAAATGAGATATCACTTCAAACACACTAAGATGTTACAATTAAAAAGATAGATGATTGTAATTATTGCCATGCATTTGGGGGAAATTAGAACCCTCATACACTATTGGTAGGTTTGTAAAATGGTGCACCTGAATACACTCAAGATAATAAAAAACATAGGTCCTCACACAGAAAATGTTCATGAATGCTTATAGTAATGGTATTCATAATAGCCATTTAGTGAAACTGATTCATATGTCCATCAGCTGTTGAGTGAAAAATTAAATATGATTTATCTGTATAATGGAATATTATTCAATAATTAGAAACGAAGTACTGATACAAGCTACTACACAGATGAATCTTGTAGACATTATGCTAAGTGAAACAGCCAAACACAAAACCCCCGACATGTTGCATGAATTCATTTACATGTAATGTCTCAAACAGTCAGGTTCTTAGGTTTAGTAAATAGATTTGTGGTTTCCAGGGATTGGGGATAGGGTAGAGTGAGGGTTGACTTTCATGGCATGGAAATTTTCTTTTGAATGATGAAAATTTTCTGATATCAGATAGTATTGATGATTGCACATTTATCAATATATTGTACATTCTAAATGGATGACTTTTTTGGCATTTGAATCACCTCTCAAGAAAATATTAGCAATAAGTCTGTTCTCTATGTCTGTTTCAAGAGGGATGGGACATAGGTTATACCTATGGCTGATTCATGTTGAGGTTTGACAGAAAACAACAAAATTCTGTAAAGCAATTATCCTTTACTTAAATAAATTAAAAACAAACAACCAAAAAATAGTAATATTATTAACAAATGGATTCATGGGGGTGAAAACTTAATATGCCTATATAAGGGACTCAGAAGAGCCTCTACCAGATAAACAACAATTTAAAAAATAATTTTATTTTTGGCTGCGTTGGGCCTTCATTGCATTGCAGGCTTTTCTTTAGGTGTGGCGAGCAGGGATTTGTCTCTAGTTGTGGTGCGCAGGCTCATTGCTGTGATGGCTTGTCTTGTCGCTGAGCACGGGCTCCAGTGCATGCAGGTTTCAGTAGTTACTGCTCCCAGGCTCCAGAATTGAGGCTCAGTAGTTGCTGCATGGGCTTAGTTGCTTCTCGGCATGTGAGAACTTCCCAGATCAGAGATCGAACCCATGTCTCCTGCATCAGCAGGTGGAGTGTTTTTTTTTTTTTTTTTTTTACCACTGAGCCACCAGGGAAGCCCTGAGAGACAATTTCACCCCAAATTATGAAAGTTAGTCTTTTAACATCTCTGGAAATTAAGTATCCAACAAATGGAGAAATACACCCACCTTCTGTGCTCAATGCAATGGAAGGTCTCCTCCTAGCAGTTGCAGCCACGGATAAAAGACTCCCTTTACCCCAAGCTCCCAATCTAGGACTACAGGTTCACCCTATACAGTGAGGCACAGCCTTCCTGCATGTCTCATCACTTAACTCCTTACGGTAGAAGCTCTACTGTAGGCTGGTGGGGATAAGAAGGTTCGGCTTCCTTCCCTACGCAGCTCCCACACATAGGGCGGAAGCTCTGCTCCTGCTGCAGTAGGCCAAGAATACTGGAAATTGAATATCTGTGCTACAACTATCTTGAAGATCATAAGTTCCATGTCAGGAAAATCAAGCCTGAAAGACCATGAACATGTGGAGACTGACAAGTAGGGAAGATATGTCTAAGGGAGAAGTGGGGAGAGGCGGGCCACTCCTTTCCCCAATCTTCAGAGCAGTGGGGCAGAGGTTCTGAAAAGGAACCAAGTTCTCATATGTGCTACAACATGGATAAATTGTCACTCCCTTAGTCATTTCCAACTCTTTGCGACCCCATGGACTATAGCCCGCCAGGCTCCCCTCTCCATGGTATTTTCCAGGCAAGAATATTGGAGTGAGTTGCCATTTCCTACTCCAGGGGACATTCCCGATTGTAGGGATTGAAACTGGGTCTCCCACATTGCTGGCAGTTTCTTTACCATCTGAGCCACCAGGGAATTTTGTGGCCAAAATTGTATGGTTCCATTTGATGACACTGTCAGAAATGTCAAATTTATAGGGATATAAGGTAGATTGCTAGTTGTCTACGGTTAGGTGGAGTGAGTGCAGTGGGGAACCGGGATGGAGTTTCTTTATGGGGTGATGAAAATATATGAAAATTAGATTGTGATAATGTTTGCACAAATGAAAACAAACTAAAAAAAAAATTGAATTGTGTACTTTAAGTGGGTGAACCACATGATGTGTATGACATTTCAATAAAGTCATTAATGAATGAATGCATGGCACAAAAATGTAGTACTTGTTGTGGCGAGGTAAATGTTTTGTACTGTATTAAGCATTTATAAAGGAGAATAGTAAACTTGGTACTAAAAGAATAATCTTGCTAGGCTCATATGTCAGGTAAGTAATATAGATATAGACTTATTTTATAAAGGAATTTTTTTTAATGTCATGATAAAGTTCTTTAAAAGATGCAGATATTTGCTTTGAATGATAGCATTATTTAAATTATGCCTACTAGGTCTCAAATTTCTACACAACATGACATGATGAATGGGTCAATATAGAACAAATTTGGGGAATATATGAGGCTCAACTTCCAGCACTGTCATAGATACACTTGATCTTAGCCAAAAGGCTGAGAAATGATCAGCACTGTGTCATAGAAAATCCTCTGTTTGGGGGTTAGTGATTGAATAAAGACATGATGAGATAATCAGAGACATAAATCAAAATCAATATATTGACTGACAAAATTAGTATCCTATCACATTAAAACAGTCCTATTAGATCCAAGATCAAATTTGTTATAAATATGTATGTGCGTAATTAGTCCAAAAGTAACAAAAAGGAGAATGAGGAAGATAATTGAGTCTGTTTAAGTGAAGCATATACATTAATATATATGTGCATATGTACATACATATGTGTGTACTGATATGTGTGTATATATATATGCACAAGGTATCAGTACATTCTCATGAAATTGGTTAGAGGGCTATAATGTTTACAGAAAGAGATTGAAATCACTCCACCTATAGCATTCAGGTAATAATTTTAATTTGGTGACAAATTGCATTAATATTATTTTGATAATACTATACAACCATAATAGAATGAATTAACTCACCCAACACCAGCTCCAATCTCCTTCTCAGGAACCTTCCTGACAAACTGGAACCAGGAAAATGAAAAGCCACATCTTTCAGATTTATTGAATTTCAGATGTTAGGCTCTCCATATTACAGTACTTGGGCTTCCCACGTGGTTCAGTGGTAAAGAATCCGCCTACCAAGCAATAGACTCAGTCCCTGGGTCAGGAAGATCTCCTGGAGAACGAGATGACACTCCAATCCAGTATTCTTGCCTGGGATATATCTCATGGACAGAGGAGCCTGGCGGACTACAGTCCATGGGGTCACAGAGTTGGTCACGACTTAGCGACTAAACAACAAAAATGTAGTAGAAATGGGATGGCTTGGTGCCAGTAATCGGAGTAGTAACTTCTGAATTAACAGTTTTTCTGATTATGCAAGGAAGGATACATCTCCTTTGAGAAACAAGTCTGTCACTTTCTTCTGGAAGTCATAACTAGAAAAAGGTCCAGCTTTTTCTTTCAACTCTTTTAACAGATTTGAGAGCACCTAATTTTCTGAGTTAAAACACTTTATACTTATAGTAGCAAAATTAATTATATTTTTAAAATAGATAATTTACTATCAGAAATGCTTAGAAGCAGCAAACTTTTCAACAACTTTGGATTGGTTATTTGCTCTAGTTGACTTTGAAGGCATTGAGAATCTACCTATCACTACATGATGGGGCTTTACTAGCCCATGGAGTGAGTCTCTTCAATTCTCACGTAGAGTCTCTTGGAATGAAAGGCCAATTTAGAGTGCTTCCTTGGTAGTATGTGTGGTGTTTCAGAAGGAAATGTGAAGTATAAGTGCTAGCATTAACTGACTATTTTCAAATGTATGATATGGCTTAAAAGAGCTTCAAATTCAAGACACAGAACAAGAAGATCTATGATAGGATTAAAATATCTCATATTTTGTATCTTAGTGAATAGCAACAGACCAGTAGCCTTAGTAAAACTATGTTTATAATTTCAGATGCTGTTCGAGAAGGTTTTTTTAAATGAAGAATATAAAATAAAACTTAGTGCCTTGTATGTAAGCTATAAATATAGCAGGGCAATTTTCAGTCTTTCCTTGGTGTACTATTAACTCTCTTGCTCTTTCTCTTAATTTGCTTTCCATACCTACCTGGAGTAAAACAAATCTGAAATGTTGATTTCATGATGATAGGATATCAGGAACAGGAAGAAACAAGAAATATAAATGTCTTTGGATATAATAGGTTTTGGTAGTGAGATATACTATATACTATCCCACAAATAGTTAAGGGTTGATATTTTAGTAAATGTTCTTAAATCCAAACGTTTGTGGTTGGTTTTGATGTCCTGTCCAGAGTGAAAAACTAGATACTATATTTAAGCCACTATTATTAATAAGAAAGGAAGTCTTGTTGACATCTTTGATTTTGGAAGGTATATGGATTCACAATATGTATTGGTACATGAGTTACCTCCTTACCTAGTACTCTGTAATGTTTGGAGTAGACTGAAGAGCAAGACAGGTCTCTTTAGCAGGCTCTAGCTTATGGGCAAGAATCCCTGCCACTTGGATCCTATGACATAGTATTCTTAGTGTTACTCTAAGTAACACTCTCCATTATAGAACAGGATTCTGAATGGAGCCTGTGGAAATCCCTGATAAGGGAACCAAAGTGTAGTCTCATAGATTTACCTGGAAAGTCATGAAGTTTTCTATAAACCACTTTTCTTCTGAGAAATAATTCTTGGTTTGCAAAGGGAACCTAACTGAGATTAAATGCCTGACCATGAGACCAAATATGATCCAAGGACTTGAGATGCCCATCATTAATTATTATGTGATAACCCAAGCTATAAAATTGGATGTTTTAAGTGTCACACCATCATCAAATGGTGACAGTATGCCCAACATTGGGCTGGGGTACATGTACATTATATAAGCAGTAGGTCCACACACCCAGGGCACCCTTTTTGCTTGCACTTCCGCTCCTGCTTCAGCTCGTGCTCTGGCAACTTAAGGAGTTTCCTATCACCGGTTGAGTAAGAGAGAAAAATATAGAATCTGGTTATTGGTGATTGTATACGACATGCACACACCTGTTATCAGTGCTTTGCTGGGCATTATAACCTCATTAACTGGTGGTTATAAAACACAGAGAAACTATCCCCTGGGGAGAACTAATTGTCCATTTGTCCTGGAGTCTTAGATAATCTGAGGTTTGGATTTGTACTTCCCGGGAGTATGATTGAATGGTCAGGGATTTGGAAGGAATAGTATTGGAGGATTGATGGTGACAATGTATATACAAGAAGGAAAAGCTATGTGGATGTCGTCTCAGAGTGGGAGGATATTTGCTTTTTACCTAACAAACACTTTATTAATGGCATCTATACCAAAGATGGCTCTAAGTAATCAAATAAATTCCATTTCTGAATGGAAAGCTCTTTCACTACAACTCATAAACAAAGTGGCTGTGGTGGCAGAGACACAAGCCATATGCTACTTTTAACATGGAATTCTAGGCAAGCCTTATCTGGCTACTGTTGCTGTCAAGGGCCCACTTGCTAACAGCTGAAGAAAATGCTGAGCTGCTCATTGATACAGAATGTGAAGGGACTGGTCATTTATCTGGGAGCTGGTTGATTCTATTGGATCTCTTCTATCATGAGGGAATTTTTACCTCATACTGTAAAGAATATTTATATTGAATATGGATTTTCTTTTTGTAACCATCATGCTTCTGCAAGGATCACTGCCATATGGCTTACTGTAAATTTTCTGTGTAATATATTTTGTATATTACTGCTTCTGGTTATGAAATTTATTTTGCAGTAATAGAAGTGAAGTAGGCAAGTTGGCTGTCAAATTGGACATTTAGTTAAGATATTAGCTTGCTGGCAATACATTACTAGATTAGAGAGCTTTCCTACAGTATTCGGCATAGTCTTTGAACTTGTGGCAAATATACGGTATTCATGGAATATATGAAAGAGTTAGTATTTTTCTGTTTTGTACCTGATAATCCATTTGCAATTTTTTTGCATTCCATTCCCTTAACCTTGAACGCTGCTTATTTAAGGATTGAGTAACAATAAATTGCCTCATTGAACTGGAAGTTGGGACATCTCAATGCCATTTTGAGTGCCTGACGCTGTTGGACTCCAAAGCCAAAAAGGCTACATTGGCTAAAGTGATTGGCTTTCATTATTAATCATGATTGCTGCTATTCAATGAGGCAGGAAAACATGTCTAAATCTCCCAGAATTCATCCAATAGTGAAGTTAGTGAAAGACTATAGAAACCCTATGCAGACAGGAAGACCAGGTTTTAGATCCCTCAGCAAACAAGACTACTCTCAATTCACTCTCCATTTCTTGCTGCTATTTGACAGCTCTTGTCAGTTTCTTTGCTGGATCGTGAGGCACACATATTTGAACACCCCCATCTCTGTCCTTATACCTCTTATTTACCAATAATAGATTTTTGAATTATTTCTATGGTTTAAGATGTCATTTATATACTGATGACTTCAAAGTCTGTAGTTCCAGACAAGACCATCTCTTGGACTCCAGGTTCATACATCCTATTGCCAAGCTGATATCTACATATCCATCTACTGATTCATGAATTAAAAAGTTCAAATCCAAACACTTGCTTGTTTGTTTGTTTTGTTTTTTTTTCTCTTATGAACTTTTCCATATTAGTGAATGGAAACTCCGTTCTTATAGTAGGTCAGACCCCAAATCATGGAGTCATCATTGACTTCCCTCTTTCTCTCATATGCCACACCTAAGTCATCTTCAAAAACAGTCAGCTGTACTTTCAAAGTATACCAACTCAGTGATTTCTCCTTATTTTCTGTTGTTTGTGTTTATGTTTAAAAAATTGTTTTTAAATGAAAGATAATTGCTTTCAAATATTGTGTTGGTTTCTGGCATGCATCAACATGAGATACAGACATAGAGAAAAGACTTACTGGGGTTTTTGAATAGTCTCCTAAATAATTTTTTTCTGCTTCCATTTTCTACTAACTATATATATATATATATATGTGTGTGTGTGTGTATATATATATATATATATATATATATATATATGTATGTATGTATGTATAATCAGTTCAGTTCAGTTCAGTTCAGTCACTCAGTCGTGTCTGACTCTTTGCGACCCCATGAATCACAGCACGCCAGGCCTCCCTGTTCATCACCATCTCCTGGAGTTCACTCAGACTCATGTCCACTGAGTCCTTGATGCCATCCAGCCATGTCATCCTCGGTCGTCCCCTTCTCCTCCTACCCCCAATCTCTCCCAGCATCAGAGTCTTTTCCAATGAGTCAACTCTTCGCATGAGGTGGCCAAAGTATTGGAGTTTCAGCTTTAGCATCATTCCTTCCAAAGAAATCCCAGGGCTGATCTCCTTCAGAATGGACTGGTTGGATCTCCTTGCAGTCTAAGGGACTCTCAAGAGTCTTCTCCAACACCACAGTTCAAACGCATCAATTCTTTGGTGCTCAGCCTTCTTCACAGTCCAACTCTCACATCCATACATGACCACAGGAAAAACCATAGCCTTGACTAGATGGACTTTAGTTGGCAAAGTAATGTCTCTGCTTTTGAATATACTATCTAGGTTGGTCATAACTTTTCTTCCAAGGAGTAAGTGTCTTTTAATTTCATGGCTGCAGTCACCATCTGCAGTGATTTTGGAGTCCAAAAAATAAAGTCTGACACAGTTTCTACTGTTTCCCCATCTATTTCCGATGAAGTGATGGGACCAGATACCATGATCTTCATTTTCTGAATGTTGAGCTTTAAGCCAACTTTTTCACTCTCCAGTTTCACTTTCATCAAGAGGCTTTTTAACTCCTCTTCACTTTATGCCATAAGGGTGGTGTCATCTGCGTGTCTGAGGTGATTGATATTTCTTCCAGCTTGTGTTTCTTCCAGTCCAGCATTTCTTATGTTGTACTCTGCGTATAAGTTAAATAAGCAGGGTGACAATATACAGCCTTGACGTACTCCTTTTCTTATTTGGAACCAGTCTGTTGTTCCATGTCCAGTTCTAACTGTTGCTTCCTAACCTGCATGCAGATTTCTCAACAGGCAGGTCAGGTGGTCTGCTAGTCCCATCTCTTTTAGAATTTTCCACAGTTTATTGTGATCCACACAGGCAGAGGGTTTGGCATAGTCAATAAAGCAGAAATAGATGTTTTTCTGGAACTCTTTTGCTTTTTCCATGATCCAGCGGATCTTGGCAACTTGATCTCTGGTTCCTCTGCCTTTTCTAAAACCATCTTGAACATCAGGGAGTTCACGGTTCACTTATTGCTGAAGCCTGGCTTGGATAATTTTGAGCATCACTTTACTAGCATGTGAGATGAGTACAATTGTGCAGTAGTTTGAGCAATCTTTGGCATTGCCTTTCTTTGGAATTAGAATGAAAACTGACCTTTTCCAGTCCTGTGGCCACTGCTGAGTTTTCCAGATTTGCTGGCATATTGAGTGCAACACTTTCACATCCTCATCTTTCAGGATTTGAAACAGCTCAACTGGAATTCTATCACCTCCACTAGCTTTGTTCGTAGTGATGCTTTCTAAGGCCCACTTGACTTCACATTCCAAGATGTCTGGCTCTAGATTAGTGATCACATCATCATAATTATCTGGGTCCTGAAGATCTGTTTTGTACAGTTCTTCCGTGTATTCTTGCTACCTCTTCTTAATCTCTTCTGCTTCTGCTAGGTCCATACCATTTCTGTCCTTTATCGAGCCCGTCTTTGCAGGAAATGTTCCTTTGATATCTCTAATTTTCTTGAAGAGATCTCTAGTCTTTCCCATTCTGTTCTTTTCCTCTATTTCTTTGCATTGATGGCTGAAGAAGGCTTTCTCATCTCTTCTTGCTATTCTTTGGAACTCTGCATTCAGATGCTTATATCTTTCCTTTTCTCCTTGGCTTTTCACTTCTTGTCTTTTCACAGCTATTTGTAAGGCCTCCCCAGACAGCCATTTTGCTTTTTTGCATTTCTTTTCCATGGGGATGGTCTTGATCCCTGTCTCCTGTACAATGTCACAAACCACATTCTATAGTTCATCAGGCATTCTATCTGTCAGATCTAGGCCCTGAAATCTATTTCTCACTTCCACTGTATAATCATAAGGGATTTGATTTAGGTCATACCTGAATGGTCTAGCAGTTTTCCCTACTTTCTTCAATTTGAGTCTGAATTTGGTAATAAGGAGTTCATGATCTGAGCCACAGTCAGCTCCTGGTCTTGTTTTTGTTGACCGTATAGAGCTTCTCCATGTTTGGCTGCAAAGAATATAATCAATCTGATTTCAGTGTTGACCATCTGGTGATGTCTATGTGTAGAGTCTTCTCTTGTGTTGTTGGAAGAGGGTGTTTGCTATGACCAGTGCATTTTCTTGGCAAAACTCTCTTAGTCTTTGCCCTGCTTCATTCCGCATTCCTAGGCCAAATTTGCCTGTTACTCCAGGTGTTTCTTGACTTTCACTTTTGCATTCCAGTCCCCTATAATGAAAAGGACATCTTTTTTTGGGTGTTAGTTCTACAAGGTCTTGTAGGTATTCATAAAACCGTTCAACTTCAGTTTCTTCAGCATTACTGGTTGGGGCATAGACTTGGATTACTGTGATATTGAATGGTTTGCCTTGGAGACAAACAGAGATCTTTCTGTCATTTTGAGACTGCATCCAAGTACTGCATTTTGGAGTCTTTTGTTGACTATGATGGCTACTCCATATATATTTGATGCTTTGACACCTGGGGTCCTGCTGACCATGGAGAGATTGCCCTCCCAGGCCTAGCCAATTTCTAGAGATAGTACTGGCCTGCAAGTTCTCCTTTCATATACAAACCAAGTAATCCAAGCCTGTAACTTCAACTTTCTCTGTTACAGAGATCTTATACTCCAGATCATCTTTCTGCCCTAATCATCCTAGCAGCAGCTTCCAGACTACAAGAGACCTACCCTATATAGTCACTGAATTTACTCAAACTAGCCAATCCAATACCTGAACACCCTGCATTGTCTCCCCCCACCCCCCCCCCCCACAGAAACCACAATCAGTGAACCTTCCTCTAAGGAACTGTGAGTAACAAACCACTTTTCCAATGGTAGTAGGGCAATAGTCTCCTGATATGTTGGCCTCACTATACATGAATTATAATAAAACCTATATATAAAACATCCCTGACTGTCCCGCCTCTCTCACCCACTCTAATCTACACAAAGAAGCCATATAAACCTTTAAAAACTTGTCAGATCATGTCCTTCCTATTTTAAAAATCCTCCAGTAGCTTCCCATTTCTCCTACAAGATAAGACAGTTTCCATTCCTCCCTTCACTGTTACTTCTTCATCTCTGCCTCACTGGTCTCCTTGGTCCTCCTTAACAAGTCAAGTCACCCAGTTCAAGCCTTTGCATTTGCCTTTCCTCTACCTACAAATCTCTCACCCACTTTTCCACGTATTTCACTCGCTCACTTCCTCAGGTTTCTACTGTGACAGCTCTTACAAAGATATCTCTGTCTACTTTACAGTGGAACTGGCATCTTCTATTCCATCACTTTATCTTCATTTCTCCATTTCTTTTTTTCTTTTTAGTACTTGTAACCAACACCAGAATACTTTTTCTTTTGTTATTAGTATTATTATCTTATGTCTCCCCACTAGAAGTAAGTTTCTCAAATGCTGGTAGTTTATTTCTTTCACTGCTATAGTCACAGTGGCTAGAAAGGGTCCTCCCCAGGGATGGGTCAGTCAGTCAGTCAGATCAGTTCAGTTGCTCTGTTGTGTCTGACGCTTTGTGACCACATTGACTGCAGCATGCCAGGCTTCCCTGTCCATCACAAAATCCTGGAGTTTGCTCATACTCATGTCCATTGAGTCAGTGATGCCAAGGATAGATAGCCATTGAATACTTAGGCAGTAAAATGAAAATTTTGTTAGTCAAGTGCTACAGCTTTCAATCTATAATTGATGCAAGAGTACGAGGAAAGTTTCTCTTTCAGAGGAGTAAAATCCAAGATTTAAAAATTGACCTCTAAATTCAATGCTCTCTCTCTCTGGCACCCTTCATCCTATAAAAGTTGCAAGGTCTCTACAACAGACAAATCTGCATAATGGTGGCACCCATTGCTCGCTTTACCCACTACTCACATATCTGTGGATACTCTGATCCCATATCTGGCTTTATTCTTTCCCACACCATTGATTTTGTCGGCCTGTCTGAATATTTTTAATCTTTCCCCACTTTCTTGGCTTCATATTTTCCTTCACTTTTTAAAATGTCTTTTCTTTTTCTGTATCTTTTATTTTCTTTGCTTCTTTTGGTAAGAAATATCTGCTAGTGTCTTAGGAACCTTGAATTGTATTTTCTTTACCTAGCAGGTAAAGAGAATTTGAAGACATCTAGACATAGCCCATGCAAGCAGAGAGTTAGCAAAATGTACTGGATACAATGTTACATTTCATTGAATATACTGAAGGGCATTGTTTTACTTTGGCTAGATTTAGTGTGAACTAGTCTGCAAAGACATTGTTTCTCTGCAGTTACAGTTTAATTCTGTATAGGAAAATATTTTATGGAAAACTTAGAATAACATGCTAGGCTAAAAACTAATCTCCTCCTGGGCCATGGAATATACAAAATAAGCCTGGGGCATATTGAGTGAAAAAAGGTAATGAAGGAACCTAAGAACGAAGCAATGAGTGTTTGTCAAAGGCACATAGGAGCCAACTGAAAGCGCTCCTAATATAAACCTGGAGTCATTGGAAGAGCAACAATGAAAGAGTAAATACATTATTACCCAAAGCATGAATAGATATTCATGAGTCTATAGTGATATAATTAACTGATGCAATAAGAAAATGGAAGAGAAAATGGAATAAGAAAATGGCTTCTCTTCTATACAGAAGAATTCCAAATAATTTATGCAGTCACTCCAGTCAAAGATGTGAGGCATAACACCTCACTTTTTAAATGTGGACTATGCTTATTTGCTTAATTCTAAATAATATAATATTAAAAAAGGTGAAATAAGGACAACTTTACATAGCAAAACTGATAATATACCTCAGAAAGGTGATGAAGGTTAACCTCAGCAATGATGATCTAACTGATAATTTATATTCTTTTTCCAAATTTCTATTTTATATTAGAATATAGTTGATTTATAGCATTGTGTTAGTGTCATGTGGACAGCAAAGTGGCTCAGTTATGCATATACATATACATCTATTCCTTTTCAGATTCTTTTCCCATATCATTTATTGTAAGATAAGATTGAGTAGAGCTCCCTGTGCTTTACAGTAGGCCCTGTTGACTATCTAGCTTATATATAGTAAGCAAAATGTAGATGTTAATAAAAATCTCCTAAATTACCCCCCCCCCCACTTTTTCCCTTTGGTAACAATAAATCTTATTTCTAAATCTAGTGAGAATCTTTTGTTTTGCAAATAAGTTCATTTATATAATATTTTTTAGATTCCACATATAAGTGATATCAAACAATGTTTGTCCTTTTCTATCTGACTTACATCTCTTAGTATAATCATGTTCAGGCCAATCCATGTTGCTGCAAATGGCATTATTTTATTCTTTCTTATGTCTGAGTAATATTTTACTGTATATATATATATATATGTATATACATATATATATACACACACACACACTTTATATATATATATAATATATATATATATATTATATATATATACACATACAGTATATATGTTCCACGTCTTGGCTATTGGAAATAGCACTGCAATGAATATTGGGGTATATGTATCTTTTTGAACATTTATGGTTTTCTCTGGATATATGCCCAGGAGTAGAATCACAGGATCATATGGTAGTTCTATTTTTAGTTTTTTAAGGAACATCCATACTGTTCTCCATAGTGGCTGCACCAATTTGCAGTCCCACCAACAGTGTAGGAGAGTTCTTTCTGTTTTCGCCACAACTTCCCCAGCATTTAATGTTTGTAGATTTGATAGTATGTACTCTTGTTATGATGTGATAAGAATGGCATCTGTTGTCTCTGCCCCTTAAATTATGAGAGAAACATCAGACAAACTCCAACTGAGGGAGCTTCCTACAAAATATCTGACCAGTACTCCACATAACAGCCAAAGTCATCAAAAACAATAATTTGAGAAAATGTTATAGCCTAGAGAAGCCAAAGAAGACATAACAACTAAATGTAGTATGATGTACTAGATGAAATTCTGGGAAAAAAATGGTCATTAGAGAAAACTATTGACAATACGAAACTTAGTTAATACTAATGCATTTTGTATTCATTAGCTGTGACAAAATAACTGTAGCAATGTAAGATATGAGTAGTCAAACTATGCACAGGATATATGGGAACTTTGTGCTATCATTGCAAAGTCTCTGTATATCTAAATCTATTTCTATAAATTTAAATCCATAAATGTATTATAAGGAAGTTTATTTTAAAAGTTGAGTCCCAGGAGATAGCCATTGTGTTCTCTGCCTTTAAGACTTTTTTTTTTTGTCTTTTCTTTGAGTAAATATCCTAAAGACTTCAACTGGAAATAGTCTCACCTTAGAATAAGAGTAAAATCTACAGGGACTTTTGGTTGGGGTCTGGAGTTTAGGACTTCACCTTCCAATGCAGAGGGTGAGAGGTCGATCCCAGATCAGAGACCTAAATCCCACATGCTTCAGCACCTCCCCCCGCCCCGAAAAAAAATCAAAATAAAATAGAAGCAATTTTTTAACAAATCACTGAAGGCTGTATCAAGAAACCATCCACATTAAAAAAAAAGGAAAATCTATTGGTATTGCTAAATCACATAAATACCTGTTGCTATTACTCTCAATTTTGTTTCAAATATTTTTTTCATTTGGCATGTTTAAAGAAAGTAAGGAGATCCAACCAGTCCATCCTAAAGGAAATTATTCCAGAATATTCATTGGAAAGACTGATGCTGAACCTGAAATTCCAATATTTTGGCCACCTGATGCGAAGAGCTGACTCATTCGAAAAGACCCTGATGCTGGGAAAGATTGAAGGCAGGAGGAGAAGGGGACGATAGAGGATGAGATAGTTGGATGGCATCACCGACTCAATGGACGTGGGTTTGGGTGAACTCCGGGAGTTGGTGATGGACAGGGAGGCCTGGCGTGCTGCAGTTTAATGGGGTCACAAAGAGTAGGACACGACTGAGTGACTGAACTGAACTAAAAGATAGTGGGGACATGGCTGTATGTACCTTCACCCACATGATGCGATCTCATGGAAGGGCCTTTCTCTCCTTCCTTCCAACACCATTTGGTTTCCCTTTGTTACCTTTTGCTATGGGTCCTCAATGAGAAGATATAGAAACACCCTGGATATAAAAGAAATGAACTATCTTATTTTCCTTAAATTCCTTTCCATTCTCTGTAGCTCCTCATATTGGTATACCTTCTTTTCTCACTGTCACCAGATGAAATCTGAGGAAGAAAACATCAATGCATCTATACCAATTATCCCTCATACCTAAGACAGCCCAGATCCAACTCTAACGGTCTTGCTTATTGCTCATCATTCACAAAAGAAGCAGCATTCTTACCTGGCCAATGTTTCTTTATTATTTCTGGTCTCCATCATTCTGTTGGAACCCCTTCCATTCAATTCAGTTCAGTTGCTCAGTCTTGTCTGACTCTTTGCGACCCCATGGACTGCAGCACATCAGGCCTCCCTGTCTTCTCCTCCCACCTTCTCTCTTTCCCAGCATTAGGGTCGTTTCCAGTGAGTCAATTCTTTGCATCAAGTGGCCAAAGTATTGGAGTTTCAGCTTCAGCATCAGTCCTTCCAATGAATATTCAGGACTGATTTCCTTTAGGATGGGCTGGTTGGATCTCCTTGCAGTCCAAGGGACTCTCAAGAGTCTTCTCAAACACGACAGTTTTCAGAAGCATCAATTATTTGGTGCTCAGCATTCTTTACAGTCCAACTCTCACATCCATACACGACTACTGGTAAAACCATAGCCTTACCTAGATGGACCTTTGTTGGCAAAGTAATGTCTCTGCTTTTTAATATGCTGTCTAGGTTGGGCATAACTTTCCTTCCAAGGAGTAAGTGCCTTTTAATTTCATGGCTGCAGTCAATATCTACAGTGATTTTGGAGCCCCTCAAAATAAAGTCTATCACTGTTTCCACTGTTTTGGACCCCTTTAATCTCACCAAGTTTAGACATACCTTTAGTCAGAAGTTAAATGGATTGCAATAAACAACTTTGACTAGGTGGATGGACCATGTAGGTCTAGATTTCCAAGTCTGAGCTTTTGACTTATTCTTGAGAAATTGCCCTGTTGTCAGAGCTGTATTCATCAAACATTTAAAGCACAGTTTACATAGGTTACCAGTGCCTCCAGGAAGAGCACCTCTGCTCACAGGTTTCAGTCCTGAAGCAGATCCCTTCCTGGGGAGCAAGGCATCAGCTTCTCTGCCTGAAAGTCTCCCCATGAAAACACAGACAGGGAAAATCATTACTTTGTCTGGATCTAGGATGCACTCATCTGACATATATCAAAAGGGTGATAGCAATCTGCATAATAACAGAAAAGCATTCTCACAGAGGCTGTTAGATTGCTGAGGCCGCTATTCCCACTCACATCATCCTTTTGCAAGAAACAGTACCAATATTTATAATTGCCAAAAATGTTAGGTATATAAAGTATAAGATAAATAACTAAGATGTTTCGTTAGCATCAGGATACCTAGTGCTTGTGCTTAGTCGCTCAGTTGTACACGATTCTTTGCAACCCTGTGGATGTATCCCACCAGGTTCCTCTGTCCAAGGGATTTTTTTTCAGGCAAGAATACTGGAATGGGTTGCCATTTCCTTCTTCAGGTGATCTTCTCAACTCAGGGATTGAATCCATTTCTCCTTTGTCTCCTGCATTGCAGAGGGATTCTTTACCTGCTGAGCCATCGGAGACACCCAAGATACCTAGTTTTACAGTGAAATTTATTTGTCCTAAAAACAATTATATGAGATGAGTGTTATCCCTAGTTGACAGTTAAGGAACCTGAATCTTAGCAAGGTTAAGTAAGGTATTTATGATCTCTTATATAACAGCTAGATATGGAACTGAGCCCAGGTATATTTTGATTCCATCTTACTCCCTAGCTCTGCTTTATTAAAACAAGTAAACAAGGGGTCAAACAAACAAAGAATAAAAGAAATACTCCTGGCATGTCTAGATACCATATTTGTTTGCACTAATTTCTTTTTGTGTAATTGACAGATTGAGAGTTGATGAATATAAAGTCCTCAGTAAGCAGGAAGGAGAGCAGAGAAAGGAAAGGGAAAATAAATCTTAAGATAAAAGTACTTTTATGTTTTATAGTCATTTGTTTAACATGTAAGATAAAGTGTTAGACTTAAAGGCAGTGCAGTTAGCAATAAAATAAAAATTCATGATGCTAGGAAAAAAGAGTGGAGGAAAGATGATTTCATGCTGAAAATCTAGGTTTGGCATTCAGTGCAAATCAAGAGCCCTTTTAGGAAAATACTCTGTGATCAGCAGCACAACCTAGAAGATGGGCCAATTACAAGAACCATTTAGGTACCTGTAACAGGATGAAATCTAAAAAGAATAATCAAAACTGCTATCGCTGGATAGTTCAAAGTGACAACAGAGAACAGCTGTGAATTTTTAGTGAAGAAAACAGATTGCAGCATAAGCAACAGAAGTTTGTTTAACTGCCTGTGAAGAGCTAGATTTGAAATAGCTGTCTCTTCTGGGTCATTGGTAATGAGATGGTTCTAAAAGGGTTCTTCTCTGAAAGCTCACTTACAGACCATTTTAAGTGGTTTTAGAGCATGGATTCCAAGTATAATCAACCCATTCTCATAAACAATATCTAGAATTCTCTTTGCACTGGGTCTGCTATCAAAAATGTCTATTTTTTCTTTTGTACTTTAAGAACTGGTTTATGGTTTATAAAGTTGGGCTCTAACTGTACTATTTTTTCCTAAATTTTTGCCTATTAATTTCAGGTGGTGCTAGTGGTAAAGAACCTGCCTACCAATGCAGGAGACATGAGAGACACAGGCTTGGTCCTTAGGTTGGGAAGATCCCCTGGAAGAGCCCATGGCAACCCATTCCAGTATTTTTGCTTGGAGAATCCCTGTGGACAGAGGAGCCTGGAGGGCTATACAGTCCATAAGGTCTCAAAGAGTCGGACACAACTGAAGTGATGCAGCAACAGCAGCAGCAGCAATTTTATTACCATTAATTGAATAATCCATCCTTTCTCCTGACATTTATCATATCTCTCATATACTATATTTTATGCATATGTAGGTTCATTTCTATGTCTTTTACCATTGTCATGTCTACTTTTGTTGGGCCAATATAATACAGTATTATTTTTGATGCACAGTTGACTTTTTAGAGTGTGTTTTAATTTTCAGTAGGGGAAGGTATCTTGTTCATAATTTTGTCTATTTTTAATAATTTATCCTTCCTGAAAAAATTCAAAATAATTTAACAGCATGAAAAGAAAAGTTTTTAACATCCATGGTATTCTTGCCTGGAGAATCCCAGGGATGGAAGAGCCTGGTGGGCTGCCATCTATGGGGTCACAGAGAGTCGGACATGACTGAAGTGACTTAGCAGCAGCAGCAGCAACAGCATGGTATTCAAAAGCCAAAAAGCATAAATGTTATATGGTAAAAGTTCTTCCTCTCATCCTATTTTCCATCTTCCCAGTTCCCTTGGCACCTTTCTCTTGCAAATCAGTAAACACAAAATAGATGGGGAAAGAGTGGAAACAGTGGCTGACTTTATTTTTCTGGGCTCCAAAATCACTGCGGATGGTGATTGCAGCCATGAAATTAAAAGACACTTGCTCCTTGGAAGGAAACTCATGACCAACCTAGACAGCATATTAAAAAGCAGAGACATTACTTTGCCAACAAAGGTCCGTTTAGTCAAGGCTATGGTTTTTCCAGTAGTCATGTATGGATGTGAGAGTTGGACTATAAAGAAAGCTGAGTGCAGAAGAATTGATGCTTTGGAACTGTGGTGTTTGAGAAGACTTTTGAGAGTCCCTTGGACTGCAAGGAGATCCAACCAGTCCATCCTAAAGGAAATCAGTTCTGAATATTCACTGGAAGGACTGATGTTGAAGCTGAAACTCCAATACTTTGGTCACCTGATGTGGAGAGCTGACTTGAAAAGACCCTAATGTGGGGAAAGATTGAGGGCAGGAAAAGAGGACCACAGAGGATGAGATGGTTGGATGGCATCACTGACACAATGGACATGGGTTTGGGTGGAGTCCGGGAGTTGGTGATGGACAGGGAGGCCTGGTGTACTGCAGTCCGTGGGGTGACAAAGAGTCGGACATGACTGAGCAACTGAATGGAACTGAACATTTCTTTCATATGTATACACACCCATTTTTTTTTTAATATATGTAATAGCAAGAAGAGATAAGAAAGCCTTCCTCAGGGATCAGTGCAAAGAAATAGAGGCAAACAACAAAATGGGAAAGACTAGAGATCTCTTCAAGAAAGTTAGAGATACCAAGGGAACACTTTATGCAAAGATGGGCTCAATAAAGGACAGAAATGGTATGGACCTAACAGAAGCAGAAGATATTAAGAAGAGGTGGCAAGAATACACAGAAGAACTGTACAAAAATGATGTTCACAACCAAGATAATCACGATGGTGTGATCACTCACCTAGAGCCAGACATCCTGGAATGTGAAGTCAAGTGGGCCATAGAAAACATCACTATGAACAAAGCTAGTGGAGGTGATGGAATTCCTGTTGAGTTATTTCAAATCCTGAAAGATGATGCTGTGAAAGTGCTGCACTCAATATGCCAGCAAATTTGGAAAACTCAGCAGTGGCCAAAGGCCTGGAAAAGTCAGTTTTCATTTCAATCCCAAAGAAAGGCAATGCCAAAAAATGCTCAAACTACCGCACAATTGCATTCATCTCACATGCTAGTAAAGTAGTGCTCAAAATTCTCCAGGCCAGGCTTCAGCAATACTTGAACTGTGAAATTCCAGATATTCAAGCTGGTTTTAGAAAAGGCAGAGGAATCAGAGATCAAATTGTCAACATCTGCTGGATCATCAAAAAAGCAAGAGAGTTCCAGAAAAACATCTATTTCTGCTTTATTGACTATGCCAAAGCCTTTGACTGTGTGGATCACAAGAAACTGGAAATTGTGAAAGAGATGGGAATACTGGAGTACCTGACCTGCATCTTGAGAAACCTATACGCAGGTCAGGAAGCAACAGTTAGAACTGGACATGGAACAACAGACTGGTTCCAAATAGGAAAAGGAGTATGTCAAGGCTGTATATTGTCCCCCTGCTTATTTAACTTCTATGCAGAGTACATCATGATAAACGCTGGACTGGAAGAATCACAAGCTAGAATCAAGATTGCCAGGAGAAATATCAATAACCTCAGATATGCAGATGACACCACCCTTATGGCAGAAAGTGAAGAGGAACAAAAAATCCTCTTGATGAAAGTGAAAGAGGAGAGTGAAAAAGTTGGCTTAAAGCTCAACATTCAGAAAATGAAGATCATGGCATGTGGTCCCATCACTTCATGGGAAGTAGATGAGGAAACAGTGGAAACAGTGTCAGACTTTATTTTTTTGGGCTCCAAAATCACTGCAGATGGTGACTGCAGCCATGAAATTAAAAGACGATTACTCCTTGGAAGAAAAGTAATGACCAACTTAGATAACATGTTGAAAAGCAGAGACATTACTTTGGCAAGAAAGGTCCATCTAGTCAAGGCTGTGGTTTTTCCAGTAGTCATGTATGGATGTGAGAGTTGGACTGTGAAGAAAGCTGAGCACCAAAGAATTAATGCTTTTGAATTGTGGTGTTGGAGAAGACTCTTGAGAGTCCCCTTGGACTGCAAGGAGATCCAACCAGTCCATTTTGAACGAGATCAGCCCTGAGATTTCTTTGGAGGAAATGATGCTGAAGCTGAAACTCCAGTACTTTGGCCACCTCATGTGAAGAGTTTACTCATTGGAAAAGACTCCGATGCTGGGAGGGATTGGGGGCAGGAGAAGAAGGGGATGACAGATGATGAGATGGCTGGATGGCATCACTGGCTTGATGGACGTGAGTCTGAGTGAACTCCGGGAGTTAGTGATGGACAGGGAGGCCTAGTGTGTTGCAATTCATGGGGTTGCAAAGAGTTGGACACGAGTGAGTGACTGACCTGTACCAAACTGAATTGAACTGACCTGAAAGAATTTACGAAAGTGTTAGTTGTTCAGTCATGTCCGACTCTGTGACCCCATAGACTGTAGCCTGACAGGCTCCTCTGTCCATGGAATTTTCCACGCCAGAAACTGAAGTGGGTAGCCATTCCCTTCTCCAGGGAAAATCTCCAGGGTATCTTCCCGACCCAGGGATTGAATCTGGGCCTTTTGTATTGCAGATGGTTTCTTTGCTTTCTGAGCCACCAGGGAAGTCCTAAAGTAATAACAAATTTTTAATTTTTTTCTTTTTTTTTAAACAAAAGTTATTCCTCAACAATATACTTTTGTCACTTGGCAATATACCTTTAGGGTGTCTTCATTTAGTATATGGGCAGCATCGTTAAACTTTTTTAATAATTTGATTGCATTTTATGGAATTACCAGCTCATCCAGGAAAGACTCAGCCTACAATTCAGGAGACCTGGTTTTGATCCCTGGGTTGGGAAGATCGCCTGGAAAAGGGAATGGAAACCCACTCCAGTACTCTTGCCTGGACAATTCCATGGCCAGAGGAGCCTCAGGGGCTATATAGTTCATGGGGTTGCAAAGAGTCAGACACGACTGAGTGACTAACACTTTCACTTTTCAATAGACATTTAAGTTTTTCCAATCTTTTGTCATTATCAACACTACTACCATGATAGAGTCCCTTGGACTGCAAGGAGATCCAACCTGTCCATTCTAAAGGAGATCAGCCCTAGGTGTTCTTTAGAAGGAATGATGCTAAAGCTGAAACTCCAATACTTTGGCCACCTCATGGGAAGAGTTGACTCACTGGAAAAGGCTCTGAAGCTTAGAGGGATTGGGGGCAGGAGGAGAAGGGGACAACACAGGATGAAATGGCTGGATGGCATCACCGAGTCGATGGAAGTGAGTTTGAGTGAACTCCGGGAGTTGGTGATGGACAGGGAGGCCTGGCGTGCTGCAATTCATGGGATCGCAAAGAGTTGGACACGACTGAGTGACTGAACTGAACTGAACTGAACCATGATTAAACTTGTACGTATCCAAATTAGCACAACTGTATAAGACCAATTTGCCAGGAATAAAATTGTATGGTAAAAAAGCACAAGCATATTTATAATTTTGATAGTTCTACAAAATTACTTTGTGTATGGAGTAAACATAACAAAAATAAAGCATATCATTTTTATATAATATTTCATATAAAATATAACATTTATACAATAAAAGACAAACATTTACACTCTCTCCAGTATATATATATATATATATATATATATATGGGTATTCATTCCCTTCATGCATTAATAACACTGCATTTTCTAGCTTTTGGATTTTCGCTCATCTGATAGTGAAAAATGGTATCACATTTGCATTTTCTTATATGAGTTATACTAAACACCTTTCTCATGCATAAGCGTCATTGCATTTCTGCTGTTGTATTTATTTATTCATAGTTCATATATTTATCACTCTGAATTCTTTAATTTTTTCATGGAGTTTTCTCTTTTCTAGAAGCTCTTTATAAATAGGAAAAAGAAAGGCATTTTGTTATATGAGTTGAAAATATGTCCCCCATTTTATTATTTATTTTTTGAAATTTTTTCATATTTTTAAAAAAAATGTGGTTAAACTATGTTCATCTTTTGTATGGCTTCAGAAATTTGAGTCATCAAATGGCCTTCTCTTCTTGAAAGAATTGTATGATTTCTTATTATTTAAATATTTTATTTTAAAATATCAATATAAATTACTAATTCTTTTGGAATTGTCCTGCTGTATAATTGGATCTGATAGATTTTTGGCATAATTAACTATGAAATTGTTCCTATCTTGTTTTCCCACTCATCTGATATACCATCTTGATCATAAATTAAATTTCAAGTTCAATGGGCTTCTGTTCCTGGGCTTTCTGTTCTAATTCCATTGATCTATCTATTTATGTGTGTTTTCACTGTTTAACTATATTTTATAACACATTTAAACGTTGGATAATGACTTTACCACCCACTGTTCTTTTTCTCTGAAACTTTTCTGAGTTTTCTTTTTTGTTTCTTTTCTGTGCTTATTTTACTTCAAATTTTTTCTTACAAAGAAATTCCTCCTTTTTTAAAAATTATAAACATGTTAAAATACTTAGAGATAATAATATAATGTTGATGTTGAAATATTCAAATAAGAGCATATTATGTATTTTCATTTGTTCAAGTCTTTCCCTGTGTCTTTAGGAGTATTGAAATTTTTTTCTTTATAAGGGCTTTACATATTTAAAATTAAGTTTCTTTCTTGGTAGTTTATATTTTGTGCAACTATTGGAAATCAAGTTTTTAAATTCACATTAGTTTCTGATTATATAAATGACATTGATCTCTGTATATTAATTTTATGCCTTGCTATCTTACTGAATTATCTTATGCTGTCACATTATCAGTAAATAGTGATAGTTTTATCTCTTATGCTATTTGTATAGGTTGCTTTACTTCCAGTAAAATGTTGGACAATAATACTATCTTTTTCTTCATTTAATTAGAAATTCTTCTATTGTTTCTCCATTAGAGATAAAGAATTTAGGCTAACATAGATATACATTATCATGTTGATAAATATCCTAAGCCTTCATTAATGGGTTTATTTAAAAAATGATATTGGATGAAATTGTACTCACTTGAAATATTAGCTACAGGAAATTAAAAATCTTGTCATGAAACAGTGCATACCTAGTTATTGGCTAAATATGTCATGTCCTTCAGTAAAAATCTGGTTTTCTGCATATAGAAATCTCACTAAAAGTCCAATTAACTCTTCATCTTGATATCCAATATTTATATTTAGGTCCCTATTTTACTTAAACTTAACCAGCTTTTGGCACTGTTTGAAATTCTCTCCATCTTAAAACATTCTTGGGGGCAGTCCTAAGATGGCGGAGGAATAGATGGGGAGACCACTTTCTCCCTCACAAGTTCATCAAAAGAACATTTTAACGCTGAGCAAACACCACAAAACAACTTCTGAATGCTGGCAGAGGCCATCAGACAACCAGAAAAGCAGATCATTGTCTTCAAAAACAGGTAGGAAAAAAAATAAAAGATGAAAAAAGTGACAAAGGAAGTGAGGAGGGAGCTCCGTCCCAGGAAGGGAATCCCATCCCTGGAAGGGAATCTTAAGAAGAGATGTTTCCAAACACCAGGAAACACTCCCTGCCGAGTCTGTGGCAAGCCTTGGAAGCACAGAGGGCAACATAACAGGAAGGAAAAATAAATAAGTAATTAAAACCAACAGCTTACAAGCCCATCAGTAACTCCCCCAGTGGAAAAGCAGTGCAGACGCCTGCATCTGGGGGCAGGGCAGGGAGGCATAGGAGGTGTAGGCTGCAGTGCTTTTTAAGAATCGGGCACAAATGCCCCGTGTGTAACCAGAACAAACTAACTTGGGCTAGCAAACCAGACTGTGGGATAGCTACCACGTGAAAAGCTCAAACATAAGACACTGCCAGGACCTTGCACAGAACAAAGGATGGAGTGGAAATAGCCAGCTGCAGAACATCCCCCACTGGGGACAGGCAGCCAGAGCCGTAAGGGCTGGAAGGGGGCAATCGCTGCCCCAGAGAGACTTTACCTACCTAACTGCAAGCAGGTTTCTTTGCTAAGACTTCTGGGAGTTCTGGACAGTCACCATCTGCCTCACAAGGGGCACCAGTGGTACACCCAGAAAACTGAGCAGCAAAGACTGGAAAGGCGATAAGTCGCAGCGACCGTGCTCGCCAAACACCTGAACTACCTGGACCTGGGAAGGGCACAGAATGCAGTCCCAACTGAATCTGTGCCTCTGAGGGCTACCTGAGCGCTGAACCTGAGCGCTGAACCTGAGCGCTTAGACTCGGGAGGTGCATGCAGCCTAGGGCCGGCCTCAGACTGTTCCCGGCGGAGCAACATAGAGCCTGAGCGGTTTGTGTGCCACGAGCAGATGCAACCCAGAGGGGCTGAGACACTGCGTGCACATGACAGTGTTATTTGTTTACAGCATCACTCCCTCCCCACAGCGTGACTGAACAAGTGAGCCGCCCCCCCCCCAAAAAAAAAGTGTCCACCACCACACCCCCTGTGTCAGGATGGAAATCAGACACTGAAGAGACCAGCAAACAGAAGAAGTTAAACAGAGGGAACTGCCTTGGAAGTGACCCCACACCGCCCACAACACCAGAGAAAGGGCTAGAGATATCTTTACTATTTTTACGATCATACTTTTTTATTCTTTTTCCTTTTTTTTTTTTTTTTGGTTGATGCTGTTGTGTGGTTGTTTTTTCTTCTTATTTTTTTTCCTAACTTTTTAAAATTGTTAAGTCCTCTATTTCTCCTTTAATTTTTATTTCTATAACCTACTATTACTTTCAAAAAAAAAAGACCCTATTTTTTAAAGCAAATGCCATATATAGTCTATGTGTGGTTGTTGTTGTTTTTTTAATAATTCTTGTGGCTTTTTTTTTCTTCTTCTTCTTTTCTTTAATATTGTATTTTTGAAAATCCAACCTCTACTCTAGATTTTTAACCTTTGCTTCTTGGTTTTTGTTGTCAATTTTGTACATTTAAAAACCCAAACTTCACTACCCAAATTTACCCGAGAGCGAGATTACTACCTTGACCACTCTCTCCTCCTTTGGACTCTCCTTTTTCTCCACCAGGTGGCCTCTGTCTCTTCCCTCCCCCTTCTCTTCTCTACCCAACTCTGGGAATCTCTGTGTGTTCCAGACGGTGGAGAACACCTAAGGAACTGGTTACTGGCTGGATCTGTCTCTCTCCTTTTCATTTCCCTCTTTTATCCTCCTGGCCACCTCTGTCTACTTCCTCCCTCTCCTCTTCCTTGTATAACTCCATGAACATCTCTGAGCGGTCCAGATTGTGGAGCTCACATAAGGAAGTGATTACTGGCTAGCTTGCTCTCTCCTCTTTTGATCTCACCTCATCTCATTCCAGTAACCTCTAACTACCCCCTCCCTCTTCTCTTCTCCATGTAACTCAGTGAACCTCTCTGGGTGTCCCTCAATGTGGAGAAACTTTTCATTTTTAACCTAGATGCTTTATCATCGGTGCTGTATAGATGGAGAAGTCTTGAGGCTACTGTAAAAATAAAACTGAAAACCAGAAGCAGGAGGCTTAAGCCCAAATCCTGAGAACATCAGACAACTCCTGAATCCAGGGAACATTAATCAATAGGAGCTCACCAAACGCCTCCATACCTACACTGAAACCAAGCACCACCCAAGGGCCAACAAGTTCCAGAGCAAGACATCCCATGCAAATTCTCCAGCAACACAGGAACACACCCCTGAGCTTCAATATATAGGCAGCTCAAAGTTACTCCAAACCATTGATGTCTCATAACCCATTACTGATCACCCGATTGCACTACAGAACGAAGAAATCCAGCTCCACCAACCAGAACTCCAACACAAGCCTCCCTAACCAAGAAACCTTGACAAGCCACTGACACAACCCCACCCACAGTGAGGAAACTCCATAATAAAGAGAACTCCACAAATTGCCAGAATATAGAAAGGCCACCCCAAACTCAGCAATATAACCAAGATGAAGAGACAGAGGAATACTCAGCAGGTAAAGGAACAGGAGAAATGCCCACCAAACCAAACAAAAGAGGAAGAGATAGGGAATCTACCTGAGAAAGAATTCTGAATATTGATAGTGAAAATGATCCAAAATCTTGAAATCAAAATGGAATCACAGATAAATAGCCTGGAGACAAGGATTGAGAAGATGCAAGAAAGGTTTAACAAGGACCTAGAAGAAATAAAAAAGAGTCAATATATATTGAATAATGCAATAAATGAGATCAAAAACACTCTAGAGGCAACAAATAGTAGAATAACAGAGGCAGAAGATAGGATTAGTGAAATAGAATGGTAGAAATAAATGAAGCAGAGAGGAAAAAAGAAAAACAAATTAAAAGAAATGAGGACAATCAGAGACCTCCAGGACAATATGAAAGTCTCCAACATTTGAATTATAGGAGTCCCAGAAGAAGAAGACAAAAAGAAAGACCATGAGAAAATACTTGAGGAGATAATAGTTGAAAACTTCCCTAAAATGGGGAAGGAAATAATCACCCAAGTCCAAAAAACCCAGAGAGTTCAAAATAGGATAAACCCAAGGCAAAACACCCCAAGACACATATTAATCAAATTAACAAAGATCAAACACAAAGAACAAATATTAAAAGCAGCAAGGGAAAAACAACAAATAACACACAAAGGGATTCCCATAAGGATAACAGCTGATCTTTCAATAGAAACTCTTCAGGCCAAGAGGGAAAGGCAAGATATACTTAAAGTGATGAAAGAAAATAATCTACAGGCCAGATTACTGTACCCAGCAAGGATCTCATTCAAATATGAAGGAGAAATCAAAAGCTTTACAGACAAACAAAAGCTGAGAGAATTCAGAACCACCAAACCAGCTCTCCAACAAATGCTAAAGGATATTCTCTAGACAGGAAATACAAAAAGGGTGTATAAACCTGAACCCAAAACAATAAAGTAAATGGCAACGGGATCATACGTATCAATAATTACCTTATACGTAAATGGATTGAATGTCCCAACCGAAAGGCAAAGACTGGATGAATGGATACAAAAACAAGACTCCTATATACGTTGCCACCTCAAAACAAGGGACTCATACAGACTGAAATTGAAAGGCTGGAGAAAGATATATCACTCAAATAGAGACCAAAAGAAAGCAGGAGTGGCAATACTCATATATATCCGATAAAATAGACTTTAAAACAAAGGCTGTGAAAGGAGACAAAGAAGGCCACTACATAATGATCAAAGAATAAATCCAAGAAGCAGATATAATAATTATAAATATAAATGCACCCAACATAGGAGCACCGCAATATGTAAGACAAATGCTAACAATATGAAAGGGGAAATTAACAATAACACAATAATAATGGGTGATTTTAGGTGTGACCCCACTCACATCTATGGACAGATCAACTAAACAGAAAATTAACAAAGAAACGCAAACTTTAAATGATACATTAGAGGAAGGGAAAGATGGCGGAGGAATAGGACGGGAAGATCACGTTCTCCCTCACAAATTCCTCAAAAGAACATTTCAACGCTGAGCAAACTCCACAAAACAACTTCTGTAGGCTGGCAGAGGACATCAGGCAACCAGAAAAGCAGACCATTGTCTTCAAAAACAGGTAGGAAAAAATATAAAAGACGAAAAAGGAGACAAAGGAGGTGGGGAGGGAGCTCCGTCCCGGGAAGGGAAGCCCATCCCGGGAAGGGAATTTTAAGAAGAGAGGTTTCCAAACACCAGGAAACACTCTCCCTGCCGAGTCTGTGGCGAGCCTTGGAAACACAGAGGGCAACATAACAGGAAGGAAAAATAGATAAATAATTAAAACCAAGAGATTACAAGCCCACCAGTAACTCTCCCAGTGGAAAAGCAGCACAGACGCCTGCATCCGCCATTGGGAAGTGGGGGCAGGGCAGGGACGCGCGGGAGGTGCGGGCTGCAGAGCTTTGTAAGAATCGGGCAGGAACGCCCCACGCGCAACCAGAACGATCTAACTTGGGCTAGCAAACCAGACTGTGGGATAGCTACCACATGAAAAGCTCGAACATAAGACACTGCCAGGACGGAGCACAGAACAAAGGACGGAGTGGAAAAAGCCGGCTGCAGACCATTCCCCGCCGGGGACAGGCAGCCAGAGCCGTAAGGACTGGAAAGGGGCAATTGCAGACCCGGAGAGACTTTACTTACCTAACTGCAAGCAGGCTCCTTTGCTAAGACTTCTGGGGGTGCTGGACAGTCACCATCTGCCTCACGGGGTGCGCCAGCGGTCCACCCAGAAAGCTGAGCAGCAGCGGCAGAAAAGGTGACAAGCCGCGGCGATTGCGATCGCCAAACTCCTGAGCTACTCGGACCTGGGAAGGGCACAAAGTGCAGTCCCAGCCGCATTTGTGCCTCTGAGGGCTGCCTCAGCGCCGAACCTGAGTGGCTTGGACCGGGGAAGTGCACGCAGCCTAGGGCCGGCCCCAGACGGTTCCTGGCTGAGCATCGTAGAGCCGGAGCGGTTTGTGCGCCGTGAGAAAGGACAGGTCAAGCGGGGCAGAGATACTGTGTACACACGACAGTGCTATTTGTTTGCAGCATCCCCCCTCCCCACAGCGCGACTGAACTAGTGAGCCTAAAAACCAGCAAACAGAAGAAGTTAAACAGAGGGAACCACCTTGGAAGTGAGCCCACAAGGCCCATAACATCAGAGAAGAGCCAGATATATTTTTAATTTTTTAATATTTTTAAAATCATTCTTTTTTTTTTTTTTGCTTTTTGCTTTTTTTTTCTTTTTTTCCGAGCTTTTTTTTAATTGTTAAGTCTTCTATTTCTCCTCTAATTTTTATTTCTATAACCTAGTATTACTATTTTTTAAAAAAAAGACTTTTTTTTTTTTTAAGGCAAACACCATATATACTCTTTGGATGGTTGTTGGTGTTTTGTTTTGTTTTTTTTTGTTTGTTTGTTTGTTTTTTAATAATTCTTTTTTTTTCTTTCTTCCTTTTTCCTTCTGCTTTTCTTTAATATTGTATCTTTGAAAATCCAACCTCTACTCCAGATTTTTAATCTTTGCTCTTAGGTTTTTGTTGTCAATTTTGTACATTTAAAAACCCAAACTTCACTACCCAAGTTTACCTGAGAGCGAGATTACTGGCTTGACCACTCTCTCCTCCTCTGGACTCTCCTTTTTCTCCACCAGGTGGCCTCTGTCTCTTTTCTCCCCCATCTCTTCTCTATCCAACTCTGTGAATCTCTGTGTGTTCCAGACGGTAGAGAACACCTAAGGAACTGGTTACTGGCAGGATTTGTCTCTCTCCTACTCATTCCTCTCTCTTATCCTCCTGGTCACCTCTGTCTACTTCCTCCCTCTCCTCTTCCCCGTATAACTCTGTAAATACCTCTGAGCGGTCCAGACTATAGAGCGCACATAAGGAAGTGACCACTGGCTAGCTTGCTCTCTCCTCTCTTGATCTCACCGCATCTCATTCCAGTTACCTCTAACTACCCCCTCCATCTTCTCTTCTCCTTGTAACTCAGTGAACCTCTCTGAGTGTCCCTCAATGTGGAGAAACTTTTCATCTTTAACCTAGATGTTTTATCATCGGTGCTGTATAGATGGAGAAGTCTAGAGGCTACTGTAAAAATATAACTGAAAACCAGAAGCAGGAAGCTTAAACCCAAAGCCTGAAAACACTAGAGAACTCTTGAATTCAGGGAACATTAAGCAATAGGAGCTCATCAAATGCCTTCATACCTACACCGAAACCAAGCTCCACCCAAGGGCCAACAAGTTCCAAAACAAGACATACCACGCAAATTCTCCAGCAACACAGGAACACTCCCCTGAGCTTCAATATACAGGCAGCTCAAAATTATCCCAAAACCTTTGATGTCTCATAACCCATTACGGGTCACTCCACTGCACTCCAGAGAGAAGAAACCCAGCTCCACCCACCAAAACTCCAACACAAGCCTCCCTAACCAGGAAACCTTGACAAGCCACTGATAGAACCCCACCCAAAGTGAGGAAGCTCCATAATAAAGAGAACTCCACAAATTATCAATATATAAAAAGGCCACCCCAAACGCAGCAATATAATCAAGATGAAGAGACAGAGGAATACTCAGCAGGTAAAGGAACAGGAGAGTTGCCCACCAAACCAAACAAAAGAGGAAGAAGTAGGGAATCTGCCGGAGAAGGAATTCCGAATATTGATAGTGAAAATGATCCAAAACCTTGAAATCAAAATGGAAACACAGATAAATAGCCTAGAGACAAGGATTGAGAAGATGCAAGAAAGGTTTAACAAGGACCTAGAAGAAATAAAAAAGAGTCAAAATATAATGAATAACACAATAAGTGAGATCAGAAACACTCTGGAGGCAACAAATAGTAGAATAACGGAGGCAGAAGATAGGATTAGTGAAATAGAATATAGAATGGTAGAAATAAATGAATCAGAGAGGAAACAAGAAAAACGAATTAAAATAAACGAGGACAATCTCAGAGACCTCCAGGACAATATGAAATGCTCCAACATTCGAATTATAGGAGTCCCAGAAGAAGAAACAGAAAGAAAGATCATGAGAAAATCCTTGAGGAGATAATAGTTGAAAACTTCCCTAAAATGGGGAAGGAAATAATCACCCAAGTCCAAGAAACACAGAGAGTCCCAAATAGGATAAACCCAAGGCAAAACACCACAAAACACATATTAATCAAATTAACAAAGATCAAACACAAAGAACAAATATTAAAAGCAGCAAGGGAAAAACAACAAATAACACACAAGGGGATTCCCATAAGGATAACAGCTGATCTTTCAATAGAAACTCTTCAGGCCAAGAGGGAATGGCAAGACATACTTAAAGTGATGAAAGACAATAACCTACAGCCCAGATTACTGTACCCAGCAAGGATCTCATTCAAATACGAAGGAGAAATCAAAAGCTTTACAGACAAGCAAAAGCTGAGAGAATTCAGCACCACCAAACCAGCTCTCCAACAAATTCTAAAGGATATCCTCTAGACAGGAAACACGAAAAGGGTGGATAAACCCGAACCCAAAACAATAAAGTAAATGGCAATTGGATCATACTTATCAATAATTACCTTAAACGTAAATGGGTTGAACGCCCCAACCAAAAGGCAAAGACTGGCCGAATGGATACAAAAACAAGACCCCTCTATATGCTGCTTACAAGAGACCCACCTCAAAACAAGGGACACATACAGACTGAAAGTGAAGGGCTGGAAAAAGATATACCACGCGAATAGAGACCAAAAGAAAGCGGGAGTGGCAATACTCATATCCGATAAAATAGACTTTAAAACAAAGGTTGTGAAAAGAGACAAAGAAGGCCACTACATAATGATCAAAGGAACAATTCAAGAAGAAGATATAACAATTATAAATATATATGCACACAATATAGGAGCACCACAATATGTAAGACAAATGCTAACAAGTATGAAAGGGGAAATCAACAATAACACAATAATAGTCGGAGACTTTAATACCCCACTCACACCTATGGACAGATCAACTAAACAGAAAATTAACAAAGAAATGCAAACTTTAAATGATACATTAGATCAGTTAGACCTAATTGATATCTATAGGACATTTCACCCCAAAACAATGAATTTCACCTTTTTTTCAAGTGCTCATGGAACCTTCTCCAGGATAGATCACATCCTGGGCCATAAATCTAAACTTGATAAATTCAAAAAATCGAAATCATTCCAAGCATCTTTTCTGACCATAATGCATTAAGATTAGATCTCAATTACAGGAGAAAAACTATTAAAAATTCCAACATATGGAGGTTGAACAACACGCTTCTGAATAACCAACAAATCACAGAAGAAATCAAAATATGCATAGAAACTAATGAAAATGAAAACACAACAACCCAAAACCTGTGGGACACTATAAAAGCAGTGCTAAGAGGAAAGTTCATAGCAATACAGGCATACCTCAAGAAACAAGAAAATAGTCAAATAAATAACCTAACTCTACAACTAAAGCAACCAGAAAAGGAAGAGTTGGAGAACCCCAGAGTTAGTAGAAGGAAAGAAATCTTAAAAATTAGGGCAGAAATAAATGCAAAAGAAACAAAAGAGACCATAGCAAAAATCAACAAAGCCAAAAGCTGGTTCTTTGAAAGGATAAATAAAATTGACAAACCATTAGCCAGACTCATCAAGAAGCAAAGAGAGAAAAATCAAATCAATAAAATTAGAAATGAAAATGGAGAGATCACAACAGACAACACAGAAACACAAAGGATCATAAGAGACTACTATCAGCAGTTGTATGCCAATAAAATGGACAACGTGGAAGAAATGGACAAATTCTTAGAAAAGTACAATTTTCCAAAACTGAACCAGGAAGAAATAGGAAATCTTAACAGACCCATCACAAGCACGGAAATTGATACTGTAATCAGAAATCTTCCAGCAAACAAAAGCCCAGGTCCAGACGGCTTCACAGCTGAATTCTACCAAAAATTTCGAGAAGAGCTAACACCTATCCTCCTCAAACTCTTCCAGAAAATTGCAGAGGAAGGTAAACTTCCAAACTCATTCTATGAGGCCACCATCACCCTAATACCAAAACCTGACAAAGATGTCACAAAAAAAGAAAACTACAGGCCAATATCTCTGATGAACATAGATGCAAAAATCCTCAACAAAATTATAGCAATCAGAATCCAACAACACATTAAAAAGATCATACACCATAACCAAGTGGGCTTTATCCCAGGGATGCAAGGATTCTTCAATATCCACAAATCAATCAATGTAATTCACCACATTAACAAATTGAAAAATAAAAACCATATGATTATCTCAATAGATGCAGAGAAGGCCTTTGACAAAATTCAACATCCATTTATGATAAAAACTCTCCAGAAAGCAGGAATAGAAGGAACACACCTCAACATAATAAAAGCTATCTATGACAAACCCACAACAAACATTATCCTCAATGGTGAAAAATTGAAAGCATTTCCCCTAAAGTCAGGAACAAGACAAGGGTGTCCACTTTCACTGCTACTATTCAACATAGTTCTGGAAGTTTTGGCCACAGCAATCAGAGCAGAAAAAGAAATAAAAGGAATCCAAATTGGAAAAGAAGAAGTAAAACTCTCACTGTTTGCAGATGACATGATCCTCTACATGGAAAACCCTAAAGACTCCACCAGAAAAACTAGAGCTAATCAATGAATATAGTAAAGTTGCAGGATATAAAATCAACACACAGAAATCCCTTGCATTCCTATACACTAATAATGAGAAAGTAGAAAAAGAAATTAAGGAAACAATTCCATTCACCATTGCAACGAAAAGAATAAAATACTTAGGAATATATCTACCTAAAGAAACTAAAGACCTATATATAGAAAACTATAAAACACTGATGAAAGAAATCAAAGAGGACACTAATAGATGGAGAAATATACCATGTTCATGGATCTGAAGAATCAATATAGTGAAAATGAATATACTACCCAAAGCAAGTTACAAATTCAATGCAATCCCTATCAAGCTACCAGCCACATTTTTCACAGAACTAGAACAAATAATTTCAAGATTTGTATGGAAATACAAAAAACCTCGAATAGCCAAAGCAATCTTGAGAAAGAAGAATGGAACTGGAGGAATCAACTTGCCTGACTTCAGGCTCTACTACAAAGCCACAGTCATCAAGACAGTATGGTACTGGCACAAAGACAGACATATAGATCAATGGAACAAAATCAAAAGCCAAGAGATAAATCCACACACCTATGGACACCTTATCTTTGAGAAAGGAGGCAAGAATATACAATGGAGTAAAGACAATCTCTTTAACAAGTGGTGCTGGGAACACTGGTCAACCACTTGTAAAAGAATGAAACTAGACCACTTTCTAACACCACACACAAAAATAAACTCAAAATGGATTACAGATCTAAACATAAGACCAGAAACTATAAAACTCCTAGAGGAGAACATAGGCATGACACTCTCCACCATAAATCACAGCAGGATCCTCTATGGTCCACCTCCCAGAATACTGGAAATAAAAGCAAAAATAAACAAATGGGATCTAATTAAAATTAAAAGTTTCTTCACAACAAAGAAAAATATTATCAAGGTGAAAAGATAGCCTTCTGAATGGGAGAAAATAATGGCAAATGAAGCAACTGACAAACAACTAATCTCAAAAATATACAAGCAACTTATGCAGCTCAATTCCAGAAAAATAAACGACCCAATCAAAAAATGGGCCAAAGAACTAAATAGACATTTCTCCAAAGAAGACATACAGATGGCTAACAAACACATGAACAGATGCTCAACATCACTCATTATCAGAGAAATGCAAATCAAGACCACAATGAGGTACCACTTCACACCAGTCAGAATGGCTGCGATCCAATGTCTGCAAGCAATAAATGCTGGAGAGGGTGTGGAGAAAAGGGAACCCTCTTACACTGTTGGTGGGAATGCAAACTAGTACAGCCACTATGGAGAACAGTGTGGAGATTCCTTTAAAAATTGCAAATAGAACTGCCTTATGACCAAGCAATCCCACTGCTGGGCATACACACCGAGGAAACCAGAATAGAAAGACACATGTACCCCAGTGTTCATTGCAGCATTGTTTATAATAGCCAGGACATGGAAGCAACCTAGATGTCCATCAGCAGATGAATGGATAAGAAAGCTGTGGTACATATACACAATGGAGTATTACTCAGCCATTTAAAAGAACACGTTTGAATCAGTTCTATTGAGATGGATGAAACTGGAGCCGATTATACAGAGTGAAGTAAGCCAGAAAGAAAAACACCAATACAGTATACTAACACATATATATGGAATTTAGAAAGATGGTAATGGTAACCCTGTATGTGAGACAGCAAAAGAGACACAGATGTGTATAATGGACTTTTGGACTCTGAGGGAGAGGGAGAGGGAAAGGGTGGGATGATTTGGGAGAATGGCATTGAAACATGTATACCATCATGTAAGAAATGAATCGCTAGTCTATGTTTGATGCAGGATTCAGGATGCTTGGGGCTGATGCATGGGTATGATCCAGAGAGATGATATGGGGTAGGAGGTGGGAGGGGGGCTCATGTTTGGGAACTCATGTATACCCGTGGTGGATTCATGTCAATGTATGGCAAAACCAATACAGTACTGTAAAGTAAAATAAAGTAAAAATAAAAAATTAAGGAAAAAAACCATTTTTTTTTCCATTTGAGCTAATGAAGCCTCACTACTGCTTTTCCTCCAAGATCTCTGACTCCTCATTTACATGATTTAATCCTAAATTATTTACATTTGTTTTCACTATTGTAAATAGAATCTTGTCTCATTTTCATTTTATTTTTCCATCTGGTTCTTATAGACAGGTTCTAAAAGAATAGTGATTCTACTGAAAGATTTTTCTGTTAATTTTTCATTTAGTTTTTCAATTGCAGTCTCTACAACACAAAGAGCAATGCCAAATAATGGCTGAGAAAATAAGCATATTTTTCTTGTTCCTTGTGTTAAAGGGAATAAATAATGCTTTACAAGCAAATATAATGATACCTATTGGTCTCACAGTTATATTTTATATTTCTGCTTTTTTTTTTAAAGAAATAGTTTGTTTAATAAAAAGGATCTATTTCCAGACTTTCTGATATTGAAGATCTTCTCTGGTAATGAGGTAGTCACATATTTCTGTCACATTAATAAGATACATTGTGCTAATGTATTCCATAATAACTGTTGCTAAATTATGGTGAATTTTGTTTGGAAATATATGATTTATGATTTTAAAATTCATAATACTTATAATTGGCTTATGGTTTGTATTTTTGTGATAAATTATTATTTAGTCACAGTATTTAATTCGGTTATTCCACAAATACATAGTAAGTTCCCCATTGCATTCAGTATGCTGCAGTCAGCAACTGCAGCCAGTCAGTTGCTAGGGGTACAAGGGATCAAAAAACCCATGCAGTACCTGAACTCCTGGAGTTCACAATACAAAATACACCTGGAACCATTGTTCACTTTACAAAGAAGAGTTTACAATGTCACGAGGGACAAAATAGAACCTGCACTAGTTTGAAGCTTCTGAATGTTCAGGAAAACTTTTCTGAGGAAGTGACAAAGCTATAATTTGAGTAACAGTTAACGTTAAGTGAGATTGGAATATCAGAAAGAGTCTTGTAAATTCGGTAGGAGACACTAGAACAGACACAACGGGAAGGCAGTGCACATAAGGTGCAAAGCCTAAGACCCTACAACTCTGTCAGTTGTTTCTTTTGGGATATACTTCTGCAGCTCTAAACTAAGTGCTTGTATGACCACTTCATGATGTATCATTACCTATTGTCTTTGAAAATAAGTGGTATTCCCTCTACCACCAATACAGGCATAAATGTTGTTTCCCAATATTCCCAAAGTAATTATATCATACCTTTGATCAGATTTTTTTCTTCTTTTACGTATTCAACTCCATATTTTGAATCCACAGAAGAATATATGGCACAATAAGATTACACTTATATCCCTACACAGCATTTTCCCCTGAAGTTAATGATCATCCTCATATGTTTTCACATTAGTACTGCCCCCAAATCACTTCCAGTTGCTTAAGTTGCCTCTCAATGTTTCTAAACACGACAGTTTTTTAGTCATTTCGTCTTTTTCCGGACACTTTCCCAGAGCCTCATGAGCTACTTGAGGTAGTATTAGCTGATTCCTAGGATGGCTGCAGGCAATCACCTTGGAATCTCTCTTCACTATTATCCATTCCCTTTGACTCCTTTTTTTTTTTTTTCTTTCTGTGTTTGTTTCCTGGTTTTCTAAGTTCCATAACTTTCTCTTCCTTGGTTTTCTCTCTCAGTTTCTTCCTGAGAAAAATGACCATGGACGATAAGATATGGAAGGTATTTTATATCTGAAAGCAATTTCTCTTTCTATTTCTGCTCTGCAATTTTTGTGGCAGTTTGAGTGGTATTAGAATTGTATATTGGAAATAATAATTTCTCTGGCATCATATAGGCAACACCACACTGTGGTTAAAATTTAAATGTCATTGTTGCCATTATGACTTGTTAGTCTTTGTAATTATACTTCTTTTTTCTTTTCTGTCTTCTAAGTTTTAAAAATATAAGCAAATGTACCTTTTTGTGAGAGACTAATTTTTTTCCCCATTGTTTTGAATGGGTCATTTCAAAATGAAAATTCATTATTTTGATCCTAGGAAGTTTCTTTGATGATTCCCTTTACTGATTTTCTATTTATAGAACTCTAATATGCATGTTGGGCCTTCTAGACTGAATTTGTGTGTTAAAAAGTATTTTCATTAAATTTCTTCACTTTTCTATTTTTGCTCTGCTTGTCAGTATATTGTTTTAATTTTATCTTCTGATCATTTTGTTAATTTTAAAATTTATTTTTATTATTGTCATTATTTTTTAATTGGAGGATAATTGCTTGACAATCTTGCATTGGTTTCTGCTGCAGAACAATGTGAATGTAAACAATGTCAGCTATGTGTGCACATATATACTGTCCCTCCTGAACCTCTCTCCCACCGCCCCCATCCCATCCCTCTATGTCATCACAGAGCATCCAGATGAAGTTTCCATGTTAGGCAGCAGCTTCCCACTGAACTATCTATTTTACACACGGTAGTGTGTATATGTCAGTGCTAACTCATCCAATGCTGTCCTCCCTCCTCTATGTTCATAAGTCCATTCTCTATGTCTGCATCTCTATTCCTGCCCTGCAAATTTGTTCACCAGTACCATTTTTTTCTAGAAGCCATAGATAAGTATCAATATATGATATTTTTTTCTCTTTCTGACATGTTTCACTCTGTATGACAAACTTTAGGTTCATCCACATCGCTTCTGTTAATTTTTCTTATTTCTGCTGAAACATTTATGATTTCCAAGCTTCTTTTTTTTCAAGTATTTATTTGTCAAAGCACTTTGTTCTTGTTTCCTAGATGAAATTGTTAGAAACTCTACAGAGTATAATTTTCTGCTTTCCTCGTTATTTTTCATACATTAGAGAGGATGTTGATCAACCTTTTCTATGTGTAAGCAGACTTTATAGGTTGGGGTTTTCACTGAAGGCCTGACCTTTCTCATCAGGGTTCTGGGAGAGAAATAAGCACCACAAAACATGTATGTGTGACTATTTTCTCAGGAGAGTTATTTAGCTAGTACCATTTTAGATTCAGAAAAGAAAGCTTAATTCTTTGTGTATGATAGAAGTACTGGATCATCCAGGCTTACTTCTCCCATGGTACCTGAGAAGGGTTGCTTTTGCCCCAATGTACCTTGAGAACTTTTATCTTGATTGAAAAGATTCCCAGAAAATAACCTTTCATTCAGTGATCTATAGAGCATAATGTGCTAACATTATGGTAGCTCAGTGGGGAATAAGTACCATGTATGTCAACATTTCAATGAGTAAATACTCACTGAGGCCACTGTTTACACTAAGTGCTGGAATCTCACCTTCATCTCTGCTAGTGGTTCCTGTGCTAGAATACTGTGATCTTCACTACAGACAGCCCATCATCTCGTGCAAAAGAGATAAATAAGAGGTATACCTGTGCCTGGAATCATGGTGTGGTGTCTGTTCAGTATAGTCGCTCAGTTGTGTCTGATTCTGCTTCGCCATGGACTTTCAGCACAGGCTTCCTTGTCCATCACCAGAGCCCAGAGCTTGCTCAAATTCATGTCCGTTAAGTTGATGATGCCATCCAAACATCTCATCCTCTGTCGTCCCCTTCTCCTACTGCCCTCAGTCTTTACCAGCATCAGGGTCTTTTCCAGTGAGTCAGCTCTTCGCATCAGGTGGCCAAAATACTGGAGCTTCAGCCTCAGCAACAGTCCTTCCAATGAGTATTCAGGACTGACTTCCTTCAAGATTGACTGGTTGGATCTCCTTCAGTCCAAGGAACTCTCAAGAGTCTTCTACAACACCACAATTCAAAAGCATCTATTTGACACTCAGGTTTCTTCATGGTCCAACTCTCACATCCATACATGACTACTGGAAATACCATAGCTTTGACTAGGCAGACCTTTGTTGGCCAAGTAATGTCTCTGTTTTTTAATATGATGTCTAGGTTGGCCATAACTTTTCTTCCAAGGAGCAAATGTCTTTTAATTTCATGGCTGCAGTCACCATCTGCAATGATTTTGGAGCCCCAAAAATAAAGTCTGTCACTGTTTCCATTGTTTCCCCAGCTATTTGCCATGAAGTGATGGGACTGGATGCCATGATCTTCATTTATTAAATGTTGAGTTTTAAGCCAGCATTTTCACTCTCCTCTTTCAGTTTCATCAAAAGCCTCTTTAGTTCTTCTTTACTTTCTGTCGTAAGGGTAGTGTCATCTTCATATCTGAGGTTATTGATATTTCTCTTGGCAATCTTGATTCCAGCTTGTGCTTCATCCAGCCCAGCATTTCACATGATGTACTCTGCATGTATATTAAATAAGCAGGGTGACAATATACAGCCTTGACATACTCCTTTTCCTATTTGGAACCAGTCTGTTGTTCCATGTCCAGTTCTAACTGTTGCTTCTTGACCTGAATACAGATTTCTCAGAAGGCAGATAAGGTAGTCTGGTATTCTCGTCTCTTGAAGAACTTTCCACAGTTTGTTGTGATCCACACAGTCAAAAGCTTTGGCATAGTCAATAAAGCAGAAATAGATGTTTTTCTGGAACTCTCTTGCTTTTTTCCATGATCCAGTGGATGTCAGCAATTTGATCTCTGGTTCCTCTCCCTTTTCTAAAAACAGCTTGAACATCTGGAAGTTCATGGTTCATGTATTGCTGAAGCCTGGCTTGAAGAATTTTGAGCATTACTTTACTAGCATGTGAGATGAGTGCAATTGTGTGGTAGTTTGAACATTCTTTGGCATTGCCTTTCCTTGGGATTGGAATGAAAACTGACCTTTTCCAGTCCTGTGGCCACTGCTGAGTTTTCCAAATTTGCTGGCATATTCAGTGCAGCACTTTCACAGCATCATCTTTTAGGATTTGAAATAGCTCAACAGGAATTCCATCACCTTCACTAGCTTTGTTCGTAGTGATGCTTTCTAAGGCCCACTTGACTTCGCATTCCAGGATGTCTGGCTCTAGATGAGTGATCACACCATCGTGATTATCCGGGTCATGAAGATCATTTTTGTACAGTTCTTCTATGTATTCTTGCCACCTCTTCTTAATATCTTATGCTTTTGTTAGGTCCATACCATTTCTGTCCTTTATCGAGCCCATCTTTGCATGAAATATTCCCTTGATATCTTTAATTTTCTTGACGAGATCTCTAGTCTTTCCCATTCTGTTCTTTTCCTCTATTTCTTTGCATTGATGGCTGAAGAAGGCTTTCTTATCTCTTCTTCCTATTCTTTGGAACTCTGCATTCAGATGCTTATATCTTTCCTTTTCTCCTTTGCTTTTAACTTCTCTTCTTTTCACAGCTATTTGTAAGGCCTCCCCAGATAGCCATTTTGCTTTTTTGCATTTCATTTCCCTGGGTATGGTCTTGATCCCTGTCTCCTGTACAATGTCGCTAACCTCATTCCATAGTTCATCAGGCACTCTATCTGTCAGATCTAGGCCCTTAAATCTATTTCTCACATCCACTGTATAATCATAATGGATTTGATTTAGGTCATACCTGAATGGTCTAGTGGTTTTCCCTACTTTCCTCAATTTAAGTCTGATTTGGTAATAATCATGATCCGAGCCATAGTCAGCTCCTGCTCTTGTTTTTGTTGACTGTATAGAGCTTCTCCATCTTTGGCTGCAATGAATATAATCAATCTGATTTCAGTGTTGACCATCTGGTGATGTCCATGTGTAGGGTCTTCTCTTGTGTTGTTGGAAGAGGGTGTTTGCTATGACCAGTGCATTTTCTTGGCAAAACTCTCTTAGTCTTTGCCCTACTTCATTTCGCATTCCAAGGCCAAATTTGCCTGTTACTCCAGGTGTTTCTTGACTTCCTACTTTGGCATTCCAGTCCCCTATAATGAAAAGGACATCTTTTGTAGGTGTTAGTTCTACAAGGTCTTGTAGGTCTTCATAAAACCGTTCAACTTCAGTTTCTTCAGCATCACTGTTTGGGGCATAGACTTGGATTACCGTGATATTGAATGGTTTGCCTTGGAGACGAACAGAGATCATTCTATCGTTTTTGAGATTGCATCCAAGTACTGCATTTCGGACTCGTTTGTTGACCATGATGGCTACTCCATTTCTTCTGAGGGATTCCTGCCCGCAGTAGTAGATATAATGGTCATCTGATTTAAATCCACTTAGTAGAATATTAAAAGACTATTTTATTCCCATTAAGTTCCTGAGACTTCCTAATATGTAAAAAGTTTTAATTTGGGAATATTTGTTTTGTAACTACACAGCTAGTTTTTTTTCTAGTAGATTTTATTTAGATATTTCTCTTGTGCCCTTAGAAGACAAATATTACCTGTAAATAATGTTACTTTTCAGTTTACAATGACCATTCTTATTTTGAAACTCCAAGCCAAATTTATTAACATCTATTTCTTTTCTTTCCTTCCATTTGATTTCTCTAGATATATTGTCTGTTATTTTTCAGCTATCTTACAGTATTGATTTTAGTAGCGTTTTGGTAAAATGTGTGTAATAATTTTATGTTTATGTGGAACCTTGTATTTGTGATAAGCATTTCCTTAAATAATGTCATCATTTTTAAGAATTTTATAAATTGTTTTAAATTATTTTTATTTACTTTTGACATAGTATATCACAGGCATATAGTTTTGTTTTTAAGTAATTTACTTTGCTATGTGGACTTTCATTATGATAGTTATTTATTTTGTCTGTAATAAAGTTTTATTAAAATATAAAGGTGATAGAGAAAGCTTCTCTCATAGGCATCAGAAGGAGGCAGAGAGAGTATCCCCCTGCTAGTCTTCAGCTGAATGTTATATAGTCACTGCTGCTGCTGCTAAGTCGCTTCAGTCGTGTCTGACTGTGCGATCCCATAGACAGCAGCCTACCAGGCTACCCCGTCCCTGGGATTCTCCAGGTAAGAATACTGGAGTGGGTTGCCATTTCCTTTTCCAATGCATGAAAGTGAAAAGTGAAAGTGAAGTTACTCAGTCATGTCCAACTCTTAGTGACCCCATGGACTGCAGCCCTCCAGGCTCCTCCATCCATGGGATTTTCCAGGCAAGAGTACTGGAGTGGGTTGCCATTGCCTTCTCCATTCATTATGATATTTAAAGTTATGCTGTATGATGGGTGTCTCACATGATTGTTTCATAATTTCATTCCATCCTTAGACATGCTTTATTTAGGAATTCTATTATATCTGAATAGTCTTAACAATAGGATATAAGTATTTTTGGATAGCTTCTGTTGCAACTACTAAATTGTGACATTGTAATATGAAATAAGGCACAGGAATCATGGAAATGAATGAGCCTGGCTGTGTTCCAACAAAACTTTTTTTTTTTTTTGCAATAGAAGTGGTAGACTAGATTGAAACTGTGGTTCAGTGGATCATAGTTAGCCAAACTTTGGAATCGATTTATCAGATCCTACTTTATATTGAGAGAAACTGAGGAAAATTCTAAAAATGGCCTGGACATTTGTCATGCATTTTTACGAAGACCTAGTCCTCAGCTTTCTCTTTCTGAACAAGTAACTGAGGCTGAAAAATCAGTTCAGACATGGTCTCTAGCACTGGGTATGTATTCAGCCATTTCTCTTCCACTACATCAAAATTAATGCCTTCCTTACAAAGATTTTCATCTTTGTAAGCTACAATAGCTACAACATTTCTAGCTAAATAGGGGGCAAACTGAAATAATTGTGATCAGAGGATAAGTCTCATATTTTATCCTTATATTGGAATTTTCCTTTGTGATGGTGACTGATATTTTCTGTTTTTCCTTTATATATCAACTCTCCATGCTCTCTATCCTGCTTGTGACCCAGAAGGCTGAACCAATTGTTGCCCATGCCAACTGGCTGCAGATTGTCTTTAGCTGTTGGGAAGCAGGAAGTGAGCTTTTCAGGAGAGCAGAGAGAGGGAAGAGAGAACAACTGAGGTTTTTGTTTCCTCAGCTCCTTCTGTTTTCTAAATTTTACAGTTTCTTTGAAGTGGGTCTCCATACAACCTTCTCTTTCTCTCTGAATTTTTCAGATGCTTCTTCAGCCTTTGAGAAATCTAGGACAAGTTTCTGGATATTGCACCATCTCTGTGGTTTCCCTACACATTCTTAAAAACTCCCCAAATTATCCAGTGTGTGTGTGTGTGTGTGTGTGTGTGTGTGTGTGTGCAACCTGTTCCTTACCAAGAATCTAAATAATAGGGTTGGCAAATAAATGGGTCAACATCTTGGCAACATAAAAGAATGAGTAGTCTCTATTTGTAGAGTACAGTGTTCTTTATATATTAATTCTTTCATATAATTAAATCTTGTTTCATTTTCACATTTTTGTAATCAATAGAGTTATATTAAAGCATTACTTATACTAAATGGATTACTACAATTTTCTTGTTTTTTTTTTTTAAAATTACTTAAATGGATTTCTTTGATCTTTTTTGCTTTTTATATAATATGATGATGGCTCACAAAAGTTCTAGATTTTAATTAATATAAAATGACTTTCTGACCCTATTTAGTAGTTTTTCATCTTTAATATTCACTCTGATTTGAATATTGCTACTCCTGTGCTTGTTTGCATTAGACTGATGACATTTTGCCTCTAATTTTTATTGTCCAATGTATTTTTTATTCTAAATATTTAAATGTGATTTTTAACCAAGTTCAGAAAACATCAATTCAATAATAAAGAAAAAATAGTTCTCTAGTAATTCCAACTCCACAGTTGACTACTCTTAATACTTTTATATGTAGAAGCTCTCTTATCTGGGTGAGTTAATTGAAAAAGTTGGTAAAAGGAAAAATTCATATAAGTGGAATATGTATACCTGAATTTTATTTTAACTTAAAGCTTATACTGTATATTAAATCAGTGCTTATTTTTATGTACATAGAAGTTTTTTTTTTTTTTCTATATGAAATCCACTGTAAGATGGTGATGATGAGGATGACAATGATAATATTCTTGTCTTGAGTATTTTTCATTTTCTCCTTTTTGGCTGCAAAATTAAGTTCCAAAATCATGTTTTCAAACTTTGACCTTTGTAATTCCTTGTATCCTTAAGGGACCTTCCCAGGTGGCAGTAGTGGTAAAGAACCCGCCTGCAAATGCAGGAGACATAAGAGACGGTGGTTTAATCCCTGGATTGGGAAGATCCCCTGGAGTGACAACCCACTCCAGTATTTTTGACTGGAGAATCCTATAGACAGAAGAACCTGTCAAGTTACAGTCCATAGGGTTGCAAAGAGTTGGACATACCTGAAGCAACTTAGTACACATGCACGTATCCTTAAGGACCTGATTCTCAGCCTCTGTATCCTAGAGATTCTTATTAGACTAGAGAGGGATTTTAATTTTGCAAGTTTAACAAGTCCTCAAAGTATTTTAAACACAGGTGAAATTAAGCTACTCAGAAAAATTGTTTTGGTATGACGAATAAGCCTGTCACGGTTCAGCTATTTCTGACTATCTCTTATCTCTCACTCTTGCAAAGCCATCCTATCTATTTCACTTCAATTATACTTTTGGAGCATAAGCATAAGCATTTGAAGTCTCTGGATGCTGTTAGTTTATTTGCTAGCAGTGCTTTCTTCACTACCATGCACCCTCTTCAAGTTGTCCATCTGCAACCACCAGTTCATTTGTTCACATGCATCTTTTGTGTTCTTTCCTTTTAAAGCCATCAATCATTTTCAGTGGAACTGTGTGAGGGAAGGGCTTTTTGGAAACCATCTTACCAATACCACCTTACTCTAGCACCTACTCCCCTCTAAGAAACCGTCAGAACAATCCCCACTATGGTCTGTGCTCATTTAACCCAGACACTGAGAGATTTCTGCGATCTCACAGTCACCCATTAACAGGGGAATTCCTACAGTTGCGTTGCTCTGATCTGTACAACCCTTCTATGTTACTCAGATCTTTCCACTGTGTTCCCAGAAGTGTGGCTAGGTAATTAGCACTGTATCCTCAGCTTTCTTCTTGAACATTTCCTCTACCTTCTAGCTTAACTGAGCCTAACTGCCCCATGAAGACTCCACATTCTCAAAATGAAGCATTCTGAACTAACAGCTCGGGTTATAATCCTGCTCAACCCCCCTTTTCTTGCAAACTATTACTTTTTCTTCCTTTTGCAAGAGACATCTCCTGCTATCACTACTGTTACTGTTACTACTACCACATTATTATAATTCTCCATGTTGCTACTCTCTAATTGCTGTCACCTGGTCACTTTCATCATTCACTGAAGACAAACCAGTCTGTCATTCAAGATATCTATTATGCACATGTCTGACTTTAAGCAACTTTTAGGTCTAACACACTTACACATGATAGGTAGACATGGCAGTTGCCAATCTTAAAAACGGTGTGAAAAATAATCCTCTTCCTTCTTATTTGTCTCAGTTGATCTCAGTAACTTCCAGGTTAATTCACGTATTGCCTAGTGCTCAATAGAATTGCAATATATTCCATATGCTATAGTTATATAATGTTCCTATTCTGTGGTTACATATTCTGAACATAAAGTGCACATATGTATGTGTATATTTCATATATATATGAATGAATATAAAGTCTCTGTACATACATATATGTGAATAATGTGTTTTTGTATTAGGTATTTGTGTTCTCTAAATCTTCTGTTAAATGTTAAAACTGTTTAGAGAACAAGGGCTGTGATGTCTATGACAACTTGTTCCCAGATTTTGTCTTTTCCCAGAGCTCTGACAGGTGAGAAACTGAAATTTTTGTTGGAGAACTTCTGTACTTTAGTTATAAAATCACGGTACTATTCTGGAACATTTTCACCTTTCTTTTTTTCCAAGTGCTCAATAATAAGAAGGTAGTAGGGTCTTTTACTTCAGAACAAATATGAAGATATGTGAGATCATGTTATTGAATAGTCAAAAGATTGCTATGGAGACTAAAGAATACTTTCAAGCTAGAATAACGGCTTTTAATTAAGAAAAAAATACTTGGTACTTGTCCTAGATCAGAGATCAGAGCTGGTGTAAGTTGCCCAAGCACTGACTGGCTCTGTGTTTTTCAGAGTGCTATTTTATGAAGTTATCCAATGACCAGATTTCTAAACATAGACCTTGTAAGTCAGAGGGAAAAATCCAGAAGACATTTTTGTACACCAAGGTCAGATGAAAATTTCCACTCTGTAATACTTTGATGTTATCTGTCCTTTGCTTAAACTTTGGGGAGCAGAGGAGGAGATTTAATTAAGAAATTCTAATGGAGTATTTATAGAAATAGTAAATAATCAAATCATCATTATTTAGCTTGACATTTGGTCTTTCCTATCTTTATCTTTGGATTATACTCTCCTCTCCCCTTTCTTTCATGATCAGACATGCCTTATAGTGCCAAGACCAGAAAAAGTCAAATTTTCCCCTGGGAAAATGACTACTGAAAAGCTGAGGTCAGAGACTAGTTAACTTCTATAACCAGTTATGGAATTTTAGGGATAAGAACGAAAAAATAGAGCATGGGATTAAAAACACACAAAGATACAGCCCTAAGAATTATAGTGTCACTCTCTTATAACACAAGCTCTCTCTGCATTAGGCAGTGATGGGCAATACAGGTAGTTGCTCTTGTTTGGCAGAAAGAAAACTACTTACAGATACTTTTAACAACAGGCATGCTCTCAGCTAGGCGCACTACTGAAAATATTTTGATAAATATGTTTAAGTTGGTGCAAAAGTCATTGCAGTTTTTCATTGTTGACCTTTGCCATTTAGTATTTGAATACATTCGTAATATATGTAGTTATGTTTTACATCATTTTAATGAGCATTTCTCACTCTATACTTTTTAAATGACATTCCTTGCTGTTTATTTTATATTTATTTTAGACTATAGAAATGATGTTAGATAAAAAGCAAATTTGAGTGATTTTTTTCAATTTGAGTTTAAAATGGGTCATAAAGCAGCAAAGACATTTGGCCCAGAAACTGCTAACGAACATACAGTGGAGAAGTGGTTTAAGAATTTTTGCAAATAGTTTAAGAATTTTTCCACAGGTTTCAGAATATTTGCAAAAGGTTTAAGACATTTTGCACAAGAATTTTTGCAAAGATGAGGATCCCAGTAGCTGGCCGTCAAAAATTGACCATGAACAATTGAGAGCAATCATTGAAGCTGATTCTCTTACAACTACACAAGAATTTGCCCAAGAACTCAATGTTGACCATCCTATAGTCATTTGGCATTTGAAGCAAATTGCAAAAGTGAAAAAGTATAAGTGGTGCCTCATGAACTGATCAAAAATAAAAATATCATCGTTCTGGAGTGAAGGCTTTTCATTCTGTGCAATAACAAGGAACCATTTCTTGATCAGATTGTGATGTGTGACAAAAACAGGATCTATACAACAGCTGACAACAGCTTATTAATGGTTGGATTGATAAGCACCAAAGCATTTCTCAAAACCAAACTTGCACCAAAAAAGGTCATCATCACTGTTTGGTGGTCTACTGTTGGTCTGATCCACTACAGCTTTCTGAATCCCAGCAAAATCATTACATCTGAGAAGTATGCTCAGGAAATCTATGAGATGCACTGAAAACTGCAATGCCTACAGAAGGGATTGGTCAACAGAAAGGTCTTGATTCTTCTCCATGACAATGCCTGACCACACTTTACACAACTAAAGCTTCAAAAGTTGAATGAATTTGACTATAAAGTTTTGCCTCATCTACCATATTTACCTGACCTCTTGCCAGCCAACTACCACTTCTTCAAGCATCTGGACAATTTTTTTTTTTTTTTTTTGGTAGGGAAAACACTTCCACAACCAGTAGGAGGCAGATAATGCTTTCCAGAATTTATCAAATCCTAAGCACAGATTTTTATGCCCCAGGAATACACTTATTTCACATTGACAAAAATATGTTGATGTAATATTTCCTATTTTGATAGATAAAGATGTATTTGAGCCTAGTTATGATTTAAAATGCACAGTCTGAATCCACAGTTATTTTTGTACCAACCTAATAATTTCATGTAACTATAGGGATTCATGACAGTCAATGTGTAGCGAAAATTTTGCTTAAGTGTTTATTCAAGTAACTGAAGCAAAGGAGAATAGAATTAACATTTACTGAATATAGAATTATAGGTTTGGGAGATTAGTGGAACAGTAATCAGTAAGGTTTCATTCTATAAAAAACATTCTTGCAAAGTGATACTTAATCCCAAAGAAATAACCTCCTACACGCTGTATTGTGCAGACATAATTAGTAAATATTCTTACCAGTCAAGAACATTTACTGAATAAATATATGTTAATAATTGCAATCAGAATAAAATGTTTTTATGATTTCATAGTATTATTCCTCTGTGACCTGCAAGTCTAATTATTACTACCTAAATGGAAGTTCACATTTAAGTAAATAAGAATGAACAAGTCATTTTGAACATTTAAATTAATTTACTTTCAATTTTTTAAGAAAAGGAAAAATTTGTGCCTTTATGTACTAAATAAACAGAGATTTATGATATATATTTACTTTATATAAGCATAAATAATGTTTTGAAATATTATTTGAGTAATGTAGTGTGAGAAACATACTGTATTAAAGTCTCCCCTGAGACACACTCTAGAACCAGTGATTATGTAGGTTGAAAAAGGAAGTCTTTATTCCTAAGATTAAAAAAAAAAAAAAAACTTATAGATTTACAGAAAATGTCGTAGATGAAAAAAGATATCTCTGTCTGAAAACACAACCAGCTTTGATTTGAAAATGCAACTCTTAAATAATGCTTGAATTCTACCTTTCCTCAAATTTTAATATAGCAACACCAGTTTCTTTTTGCTAATGTTTGTATCATATGTCTTTTTAATTTTTCAGTGTTTCTGCTTTACATATATCACATTTAAACAAAATATAATTTTATTTCCAGAATATAATGCTCCTTGTGAATTTGTCTCTTTGTTCAATTAATTTCAGTGTAACCACTAATTTTTATCATGTTAACGAATACTTTCTATTTGTCCTGACCATTTTGTGATCTTTAATTTGCTTTCCTTTGTTATAAGCCACACCCTCTTTCCTTATTGTTTTAGTGTTAAGCCAGATTACATGTCCTTGGTTAGCTAAAATCTACCACTAATCTTCAATTCTTCTCTCTTTTCAGGCAACACTAAAATCTTAAAATGTTTGCTTGCCATTTTTTTACTTTATGAAATTTTTATTACTATTTATGAATATACTCTATAATTAATATAGAATTGTATGTGTTGTTTTTAATAATTTGTCAGATTTTTTCTCTTTTTTTTTTTTTTTTACTAGATCACAGATTTACTGGGTTTACCATTTTTAATTCCCCTGTGTATCTTCAACCAACCACGGCCTTTATAGTTTCTTCTGGATGTACAACATCCTTTATTATAATATTTATTTTAGTACAATCTGTTAGGTAACATACCTTTTTCTGAGTTATGGAAAGAAAATATGTCTATTTCACTTTATTTGTTGGCATGTATTTTCAGTAGTTAATATTTTATTTGGATAATGATTTTCTTTTAGGACTAAGAATATGTCATTCCAGTGTATATTGGCATTGTTTGTATAGAAATCATTCATAAGTGCCTACTACTATTCCTTATAGTCTGTTTTCTTTTTTCTAGTGACTTAATATTTTGTCTTTGTCATTAGTTTTTGTACTTTTACAAAGACTATATGAAATTCTTTTATCTATAAGTTGATTGCATGTGCAGAATAAGCTTGCCAAATCTGAAGGTTGATGTAGTTTTATTAATTTAGGAAACTTCTTAGTTAAATCTCTTTAGTCCTGCCTTATCTTCCATCTCTTTTCTTTTTGGAATGCCAATTACATGTACATTAAATCATTTACCATGTTGCATCTTTTCTTTTTTTCTCTATCTTCTTATTACTCGGTGCTTTTTTCCTACTTACTTTCTCCTGACTTTACATTCTAGTTCTGTAAGTATCTTATGAATTGTATTTAACATCCTGTGACACTCACTCCCTGAATCCCTAATTTCGTGTACTTTACATATATATATATATTTTTTTAATTAATTTAATTTTTAATTCTAGAATTTATTTTTTTCTCTTTTTAAGTACATCTGTTTCCAGTTCTCTCTTTCAATATTCTATCTTGATCTTTATTTTTTTAAAGCAGTGAGAATCTTTTTTTCTTTTAAGTCTGTATCAGATAATTTCACTTTCTAGAGCCACTGATTCCATTGTTAGTTCTTTTGCTGATTTTAATTCATGTTACTCCTTATATTTATGTCTCACACTTTTTGATTTTGTAGTAAATAGTTTGGACAAAAACAAACATTTTGAGAAAAAGAATAACACTTTCTTCCTCTGGGGATAATTTTTTCTTGGCTCATCCTGAGATGACTGAAAATGTGATATTACTATGGGCAAACTTCAAGAATTGGAATTTTTAAAAATTTAAAATTGAAGTTAGCTACAGTTTGTGTGAATATTCTTGTATGTTCCAGCTCATCCTTATTTCTTGGGTAGCACTTTGCCATTCTAACTCCAAATAGAGAATGGATTGCTAGAAACACCATTCTCCATGGGCCTTACACTCCAACATTTATGTCCTAGTTCCAGGATACAATCAAAACTGCTACCCAGCCTTTTAGTTACTTTTCTCATATCAATAAGTCAGAATGTCAAGCTCATTTATTGGCCAGTTATTTTCTTCACAACAGTTTTAGTTCTTTGGTAACTTCTGTTAGGTTTTATATATACTCCAGACTAATTGTTTTGGCAGGTAATTTAATATGAGTTATCTAAGTTTTAATTATCTGAGGTCAATATTTAATGTATTTTGCAATCTTTCATGGTTGTCTTGATGTTCTCTATTGGAGAAACTGATAGTCTTTTCTGGGTTCAAATTCTATCATGACATTTATTAGTTTTGAAATTTAGCAACTAATTGCACCCTTCTTACCTAAATCTCTTCAACTACAAAAAACTGACAAACTGTATTTTATTCATTAAATATAAAATTTATAAAGCATTAAAAGCCATTCCTGGTATATATACATTGCTATGTACTATTGTACCATTACTACTTGATATATGCTGAATGCAGCATGCTCTTTAAGGCATCTTTCCTTTGTAATAGGTTTCTCTCTTGGTCAGCCCTCTTTCAGAGTTTCAGGAGTAAACCTATTCATTTATTTAAAAAGAAAAAAGACTGGCTATGGCATTTTTCTGAAATTCAACAACAAAATAGTTATATTTCTTTTTCTGACAGGTATTATACCTCCTTATTACATATGTATTTATATTTTGTCTAGTTGTTTTTCCTTTCCATTTCACAAGATATCATACAATGTTAGATTTGAATGGGCAGTTTAGTTCAGTGACTCCAAAATATTTCGCTGGCTACATCAGAATTGTGTAAAAGTTTTGTAAAAATCAATCTTGGGAGCAGCTGACCCAGGATATTCATATGCATTTATTCTGGAATAGTTTTCAAGAATTGAACTATAACACGTCTTTTATTCATTATGCTACATCGCCCCTGCATCTTAGTCAATTGCCATTAAACACACTCATTTTGTTCATTTGTAGAGGATGCTGTATGGCCATTTTCACAGCATCATGATTTAGTTTTTAAATCTCAGTGCTTGGAGCATTTTTAAATTCAGTAATAAAGTGGGAAAAAGTTTATTCTGCTTATGGTCTTAACATTGTGGTGGTAAAAATGTCTTGGGGAATTATTTACCCTTTTCTATATTTAAAAATTGAAAACCCCACCATTGAATTACTTAAGCAATTTTGAATTCTATGAACTGCATTCCCACCTAATACATTTCAAATATGAAAGCATCAGAATATAGTAATATAAGTTAAGAACTTATTTATGTTTCAGCATAAGCCTTACCTCTTATTTTTTTCAAAGGTAGACCACAGTTCTCTAAATTGTGATTTAAAGAGGCATGGTAAAAACACAAAAATAAATTATGGATTTTATTCACATTGTATGTCAACCCCATTAAATCAGTCTAAATTCTCATAAGGCTATTTGATAGAAGTATAATGTTTTTTTGTTTGTTTGTTTACCAACATTTAGAATGCATTTAGTAACAGGGCCCACAATCTCCTCATTCTGCCCCAGACAGGTCTAATGCCACCTACATTTAATATTATCATATCAAGAAGTACTTACCTTTCAAGGCACTAATCCTATTTTATCTTCTTCCATCCTTACTTGTCATTATCCCTAAAAGACATTAAATCTGAAAAGAACCGGGATCTACATGTATCTGATCTATCTGATCATAATTTACCCCAGGCCCAGTCAAGTGTCAGGCATATGGTATGTTTTAATAAATAGTAATAATTTTTAAGCAATTGTTTGAATTATTCAATAAATGTATCTGCTCTTCAAGATCAGGAAGGTATATGTGACTGAAAGAGAGTTGTTAACTGGAGTTTAGATGAATGGTTACACACTATAGATGTTTTTATTTCCCCAGAGCTATTTCTACTGAATAAAAGTCTGTGCTCAAACTTAACTTTGAATCACAAAGACTTTAACTTTGCTGTATTTCATTTTTATTTTTTAAACTAGTGTACAGCTGAGATCTCTGACCTAGTGGGTGGTGATAATTATACAGTGACATAAGAGTAAAACAAAGGTCAAAATTATTCTGACAAAAAGCACACCACACTGTGCTTTGAGTAAACATATCAGTTAAATTCATAGATAAAATAGCAATTCAGTGCCATCTATATCCATTATAACTAATTCAAACTTATCCTCTATGATGACTATCTCAGTTGTAATTTAGAAAATAAAAGATGTGAATTCTGAAGATTATAATTAGCAACTGAAGTTGAATAATTAGATCTATCATAGCAGAAGTTTTCTATGGAGAAAGAAATGGTGTGGCTTAGCAAGATTAAACTGACTTAAGGTAGTTTGTCATTCCATTTTGAGGCTACTGAATACAGTATGCTTCTCTAATTTATCTATATTCATGTCTTCAACAAGATAAAAGCTTCAGGGAATATATACACACACACACACATATATATATATATATATACAGAGAATGTATAAATATATGCACACATGCATACACAGGGAACACACACACACATCTATGCACACATTAAGTGTATATTTCAGGAGAGCAAAAGCTATCAGTTCACTAAAATGTTATGTGGATGGTGACAAGGTTGGTGACAATTCCAAAATTCTGTTTTCTAAAGCATAATCATGCTTCTTGAAAAGCTAGCCTTCCACTGTGAAGCAAGAGGGATAATATTTATCAGGTGTAGCTCCCTTTATGCTCAGCCCTGTTCTGTGTGTCTTATATCTGTTCAATCATTTGATTCTCACAACAGTCCATGAAGTATGTATATTATTATCTCTACAGATGAATGAAATTTATTTTCAACTTCCCAGGCCCAACTATTCTTTGACTTCCTTCCCCAGAAACTTTTATATGTGTATATATAAATATATACACACATGTGTATGCAAATATATGCTCACCTGTGGATGCAAATATATACACGTATGTGTATATGGGTATAAATACATACATACATATTATATATATTTGTATATACATATGCTAAGTCACTTCAGTCATGTTCAATTCTTTGCAACCCTATGGACTGTAGCCCACCAGACTCCTCTGTCCATGGGGTTCTCCAGGCAAGAGTACTGGAGTGCGTTGCCATGTTCTCCTCCAGAGGGAATAACCTCAACCCAGGAATCAAACCTGCATCTAATGTCTCTTGCATTGACAGGCATATTCTTTATCACTAGTACAACCTGGGGAGCCCAATATATACATACACACACAGACACACACAGACACACACACACACACACACACACATATATATATATATATATAGAGAGAGAGAGAGAGAGAGAGAAAGAGGGAATATACATACTATTGCTGCATATACCTTTGAAAACTGTACATTGGTATATTCTATCAGTCATATTTTATCTCACTTTTTAAAAACTAACATTGTATTTTAAAATTTTTTGTTGAACTCAAACATACAGAAAGTGCATAAATATTAAGTGTGAAGTTGGATAAATTTTTACCAAATTATGGGCCCTTAGAACCTCATGTGTTCATGATTGTAAGTGAAACCAGCCCAGGAAGCTGCTCTGGATTCTTCGTTCAGTCGTCACGCCCTTAACTGATTTCTGTCACCATGGATTGGATGTGTTATTGCTTTAACTCTAAATAAATGGGGTCATATTTCCTTCAGCATTATTTCTTGTGAGATTTCTCTCTTTAATTTGGAACACTGATTCTTTTATGTTTGCTTTCAACAGAATTTTATGAATGTACTACAATGGTACATTCTATTGTTTTGATATGGGGTAATGCCTAGTTTTTTCCATACTGTTGAGTATTTAAATTGGCATTGCCGCTTTGGAAACCATTGAAATGAATATGAGCTACTAAATCTACTGATCTAATCTGCTAAAGCAAAATGTATTATACCCTCCAAACCAGCAATTTCACTTTGAGGTGAATATTCAACAAAATATATATATATATATATATATATATATATATATATATATATATATATATACATACACATATGCACAGAATGTTCAATAAAATATTATTTATAATAGCCATCATTTACTTTTCAGTTCTAGCTTGATAATGTATGAACCTAGTTCTGTCACTTTCATTGTTTAAGATTATTCACTGTGTGAATATTAAGACTTTGTTTCTCTTGTAAATAATATTGCAATGTCTCATGGTACACCTGCACAGAATTGCTCCAAGGCACACACATACCCAGAAGTTAAATTGCTTCATGTTTTTAGAATCAAACCTGCGTCTAATGTCTCTTGCATTGACAGCCATATTCTTTACCATTAGTACAACCTGGGGAGCCCAATATATACATACACACACACACACACACACACACACATATCTATATCTATTTATATACAGAGAGAGAATATACATACTATTGCTGTGTTTACCTTTGAAAACTGTACATTGGTATATTCTATCATATGATAGAATATATCTATATGATAGATATGATATATGGTGATATCATATATATATGATAGAATATATATATATGATAGAATATACCAATGTACAATATAAATATATATCTATATATATTTAGAATCAGCATATCTTAATCTTTACTTAATATTTAGACAAAAAAATCCTAATTTGTTCCTACTAGAACCTGTAAGATTTCTTACATTCCACTTGTTTAATGCAACTGGTAATTGTCATTGCATTGTTTTTTGTAATATAATTTGCGGCTATACTTTTTGTGAATGTAGTTAATGTATTGCTTTGAATTGGATTTCTTTAGTTAGTAGTGGAATTAGAGAACTGCATATGGATGGGAGCATTTGTGATACCTTTTTAGAAGTTACTCAACATTTACCTCAATTGCATTATCTCTTTATTTGGGGAGGATATAAAGAAGTTTCTCATACATTTTGTATGTAAATCTTGCATCTATGTATTATAAAATATTTTTCAGATTATATTTTACCTTACTTTTGGTTTCTAAAGTCTTTCAGAAGACAAAAAAAAATTGTTTTCTTGTTGTAATACATATATTTTTATTTTGTGAGATTTGCTTTTATATCACTAATAAATATGTTTCAATTCCAATAAGAAATTTCTAGGAAACATTTTTTTATATTATTTCTCATAGTTTTAAAATTTTACTTTCCAAATTTATGTCTTTTATCAATCTGAATTTTATTTTTTAGAGGCATTCTGTAGGCAATCTATTATTTAAAAAATTTTTCTCAGAATGCCATCTGTTTCAACATGTATTAAACAGTTAATTCTGTGCCATTTGGTTTATACATAATCTCAGTCTTATACCGAGATAGTATGCATACTATATAAAACTTTGCCTCTTTTTTTTTTTCTGGAAAACAGACAACTCTTGTGAGAAGTTTTGCTTGAAATGAAGCAAAAGAATGGGATGATACCTGGCTTGAGGTACTAATTCACGTCATGTCTGTTCTAGCTCCAAAAAAATCTTGATTATTACAACTTTCCCATAGCCAAAATTTCAAGACACCATAGACACAACTCCAAGACAGATCTCCTTGGTCCAAGGTACTCTTGTCTCCTACATAACCCAGTAGTACTCTTCATTGCCCTCCACACTGTTAAACATATTAGTTTAATATATTTTATCCAATAATAGTAAAAAAACTATAATAACAGCAGCTCATTTACTCATCAAGCATCCAGATTCTTTATTGCTGCTCTGAAATCCTCTGGCTGTTGTGAATTTGAAGCTGGTTTCGCTTGTGGTGACAATATGACTGCCTGCTGTGATCAAGAGGTATGCTCCCACAAGGGAAGGACCAGATCTATTCTTCACATAGAAGCCAGAGGAGATTTTAATCTTTTAAATTAGCTGTTTTAAAAAAGGATAATTTCACTGTTAACTCCCAGGGGACATTTAACAACGTCTAGGGACAGTTTTGGTTGTCATATCTGAGGGAGATGTCACTGGCATCTGTTGGACAGAGGCCAGAGGTGCTACTACACAAACTACAATGCAAAGAGCAGTCCTCCAAAACAGGAGTTATCTGACCCCAAAGTCAATAGTGCAGAAGCGGAATAGCCCAGATTTGGCCAAATCACATCAGTCTCTTTGCAGCAAGCCCCCTGATGTTGTTCCACTGTTTATCAAAATAAGTTATACCCTTAAAATGGACCACGGGGCACCTCATGACCTGGTCTCTATGAAGCTTTACATCTTCATCCTGTTTCATTCTCTGCCCAGTATTCTAGATACTTTGTCCTCAGAAGTTTTCAGAGTTTCTGCCCCTAATGACTCTATTCCCTATTCCCTTATTTTTCAGCCCCCTGTAAGTTTCCTTCATGGAAAACCACGATATGTAATTCTATATCTGTGTTTTTTGCTCTTCTAAACCATATCTAATTAAATCTAGAGATTCCATAGTATAATTGCTTCATTTGCAGTATACTATGATTTTTTCACTATAATTAAAACATAGCAGATCTACAATACACAAGCACATAGACTATTTACATATGCATACTTAAGTAAATTACATTATAAATATGTAAATAGCATTAGTTTTGGTTAGTGAAGAGTATTAGCAAACTTGTTTTCTTCTTTATGCTTATAGATATACTCTAAGTTTTCTACAATAGACATAGTATTTTTGCATTAAGGACGTAAAACTATAATAAAACAACAAGTTTTCAAAACATGTTGACATAAAGTCTTAAAGATTATCGTGTATAATGACTTTTTAGATCCATAAAGTTTTAAAATGCCCTCTGATATCTTGTTGAAATTATTCCCTTATAACTATCTAAAATAGTGTATCATGGAAACACCTGTGATTGTTCAGTTCTCAATAGGAATAGTTTTTCCTTTGGCAACAGGAATCCTGCTCTTTTGTTGGCAGTGGGGTTTTCATGTGTTTTCATGAATATGGGCAAGTACTTGTTAGGATATATTTCATAACAATAACAATTTATTTTTTTCAAGCCACAAAGAAGAAAATATTTTACTATTCACATAGTTAATTTTATCATTAAATTATTAACATTTTGTTTTATGTTTAAAATAGATTTTTAAAATATTACATGATTATTTTTCATCAGGTAATAGTGTAAACAGAAAATACTCATTGGGTATAATTTATTTGTTACCTTAAGCATTGTCTAATTTTCTTAGGATACAATTCACAAAATACAGGAAAGAAAACTGTATGGAGTAGAGGGTTGAGAACTATGAAGGAACAAAAAGAATGGCCCCAGTGATTAGAATACTGAAGAAAGTTCCACAGAGTCCTACACACATTGGACCTGGGTTTCCCTGAATGAATAGGACAGGGGTAGGTGAGAGACAGGGTATGTGAAGCAAACATAGCTGATTTGGTGACTTATATTGGGATAATAATAATATATAATAATATGACAAATAAACCTCAAACCGATGGTGTCTTACACAAAATTTGGGGTCTTAATGTGTTTCAGAATTTAAAGCTTTTAAGAAGTGAGAAATGCAATACTGAGCTTTAATTCACTATAATACCCAGTGGTGTCTGGAACAGCAGCCTATAATCAAACTAATCAATTTCTGCATTAAAGTAATCATATTCGTTTACAAAATTCTCCAAGCCAGGCTTCAGCAATACATAAACCGTGAACTTCCAGATATTCAAGCTGGTTTTAGAAAAGGCAGAGGAACCAGAGATCAAATTGTCAACATCCACTGGATCATGGAAAAAGCAAGAGAGTTACAGAAAAACACCTATTTCTGCTTTATTGACTATGCCAAAGCCTTTGACTATGTGGATCACGATAAACTATGGAAAATTCTGAAAGAGACAGGAATACCAGACCACCTGACCTGCCTCTTGAGAAACGTGTATGTAGGTCAGGAAGCAACAGTTAGAACTAGACATGGAACAACAGACTGGTTCCAAATAAGAAAAGGAGTACGTCAAGGCTGTCTATTGTCAACCTGCTTATTTTACTTATATGCAGAGTACATCATGAGAAACGCTGGGCTGGAAGAAGCACAAACTGGAATCAAGACTACCGGGAGAAATATCAATAACCTCAGAGAGCAGATGATACCACTCTTAAGGCAGAAAGTGAAGAGGAACTAAAAAGCCCCTTGATGAAAGTGAAAGTGGAGAGTGAAAAAGTTGGCTTAAAGCTCAACATTCAGAAAACGAAGATCATGGCATCTGGTCCCATCACTTCATAGGAAATAGATGGGGAAACAGTGGAAACAGTGTCAGAATTTTTATTTTATTTTTTGGCTCAAAAATAACTGCAGATGTTGACTGCAGCCATGAAATTAAAAGACGCTTACTCCTTGGAAGGAAAGTTATGACCAACCTAGAAAGTATATTGAAAAGCAGAGAAATTACTTTGCCAACAAAGGTCCATCTAGTCAAGGCTGTGGTTTTTCCAGTGGTTGTGTAAGGATGTGAGAGTTGGACTGTGAAGAAAGCTGAACGCTGAAGAATTGATGCTTTTGAACTGTGGTGTTGGAGAAGACTCTTGAGAGTCCCTTGGACTGCAAGGAAAACCAACCAGTCCATTCTGAAGGAGATCAGTCCCGCATGTTCATTGAAAGGACTGATGCTTAAGCTGAAACTCCAGTACTTTGGCCACCTCATCACCTCATGCAAAGAGTTGACTCATTGGAAAAGACTCTGACGCTGAGAGGGATTGGGGGCAGGAGGAGAAGGGGATGACCAAGGATGAGATGGCTGGATGGCATCACTGACTTGATGGACATGAGTTTGAGTAAACTCTGGGAGTTGGTGATGGACAGGGAGGCCTGGTGTGCTGTGATTCATGGGGTCACAAAGAGTCGGACACTAATGAGAGGCTGAACTGAACTGAATCATATTTGTACTAATTGAAATAAATATAGACTAGACACAGTCTCACATCAGTACAAGTTGGATTTTACTTCAGATGAACTCAAGTTGAGTTAAAGGTTTGTTACAAAAGAACTACATAAAATCTACCATTCAAGTTTGTAGAATTGCAAACAAGATTTTGTCAAAGGTAGGTAACATTTGTTGATGAGTTATTATGTGCTGGGCAAGTACTTTATATGAAAAAAACTCTCTAATTATTACTCTCCTTTTTTTTTTTTTGATTTTCAAATGAGGGAGAAACAGAATGGCAGAGTCAACATAGCTAGAAATGTCACATAACTAGAAGGTGATGGAGCAAGGATTGAAATGGAAGCAATTTCTGGTATATTGCCTCTCTCATAATATATTCCAGCCACTTTTCTGTAGGTTGTATGCAGGATGTGAATGAAGAAGATTTTGGGGGTGATGTCAAAGAGATAGACACGATGCAGGGAAACTGTAAAGAAGTAAGAATAGGGACACAGTGGAGATTAAATATCTAATGGCTGTCCTCAAAGAGATTTGTCTAATCTATGGTTTATCAGTTCTTTTCCAACTATTCTCATTTGTCCCATGCAATGAAAAAATTTGCTAGGAGATATATCAGCAGAACAAATAAATGCAAGAATTATTTGGATGTTAATTCTTCTTATTCTTAAATGGATTTCACTTACAGTTCTTAATCTTTTCATGCCTGGAGGAAGCAGCTTAAACCATTTTCTTGGAACTAAACTTTACCAGAGTCAAAGAACAGTTTTTGAAAATTTGAAATGCCCTTGGAACGCCCATGTACTTTTTTGCCAAGAAAGATGGAACTCCTGGGTTACTTTTCTAAACTTGAAAAGACATCCCAGGCTGCCAGGAGTGGGGAGACTTCTTCATATCCCACACTACCTGTAAAGGGATGCTGAAATGATCAATGCTGGTCCCTGGAAAGTTGTCCACTGCTCCATTCATGGTTCAGAGAGGAAGAGTTCCTGAATCCTTGTGTTTATCTGTGGTATAATGGGAAGGCACAGAGCCAGAGAAAGAGGAAGTCTGATTTCTAAGAACAGCACATTTCTTGCAGTATAACAAAACTAAGCCAAGCCACTTCTCTTCTCTGGTCACAGCATCCTCAACTTTAGAATGAGAAACTAAGAACTCGAAATAGATGGACAGACATAGAGAACAGACTTGTGGTTGCCAAGGGGGAAGAGAGGGAAGGAAGTATTGGGATTAGCAGATGCCAGCTATTATATATACATGATGGATAAACAATAAGTTCCAGCACAAGGAATTATATTCAATTTTCTATGATAAACCCTAATGGAAAAGAATATGAAAAAAATATATGTGTATAACAAAAAGAGGTAGCAAATGCCAAAAATCAAGGTTTTGTCAGAGATACGATGATCTTCACTCATTCACATAACAACTATTTGTTGAATAGCTTCTTCTAGTTGAAGCTGGGTGTTACAAAAAACAATGAAAAAAACTGCAGGGTTTCTTTGCTCATGGAAATCTCAGCCTAGTGGGAGATAAAGACAGTTAAGTTGACCACATAATCTGTGTCCTGATGAATTTTGTGGGAATGCACAGGAGCTACCTAATGGAGATTTAAAGTTTTGCAATTAAGTGAAAAATTATTTAAAACCCAGTGCAGATTTAATCATAGCTCTCTTCCATTTGTGAACAGCATAGGTCATTTCGGTTCAGTTCAGTTGCTCAGTCATGTCCGACTCTTTGCAGCCCCATGGACTGCAGCACGCCAGGCCTCCCTGTCCATCACCGACTCCCGGAGTTTATCCAAACTCATGTCCATTGAGTAAGTGATGCCATCCAATCATCTCTTCCTCTGTTGCTCCCTTTGCCTCCTGCCCTTAATCTTTTCCAGCATCAGGGTCTTTTCCAATGAGTCACCTCTTCACATCAGACGGCCAAATACTGGAGTCTCAGCTTCAGAATCAGTCATTCCAATGAACACCCAGGATTGATCTCCTTTAGGATGGACTGGTTGGATCTCCTTGCTGTCCAAGGGACACTCAAGAGTCTTCTCAGTCTTTTGAACTGAACCACAGTTCAGTTAGATTCTTCAGGGCTCACCTTTCTTTATAGTCCAACTCTCACATCCATACATGACCACTGGAAAAACCATAGCCTTGACTAGATGGACCTTTGTTGGCAAAGTAATGTCTCTGCTTTTGAATATGCTATCTAGGTTGGTCATAACTTTTCTTCCAAGGAGTAAGCGTCTTTTAATTTCGTGACTGCACTCACCATCTGCAGTGATTTTGAAGCCCCCCAGAAATAAAGTCTGTCACTGATTCCGTTATTTCCCCATCTATTTGCCATGAAGCGATGAGACCGGATGCCATGATCTTAGTTTTCTGAATGTTGAATTTTAAGCCAACTTTTTCACTCTCCTCTTTCACTTTCATCAAGAGGCTCTTTAGTTCTTTACTTTCTGCCATAAGGATGGTGTCATCTGTGTATCTGAGGTGATTGATATTTCTCCAGGCAATCTTGATTCCAGCTTATGCTTCATCCAGCCAAGCGTTTCTCATGATGTACTCTGCATATAAGTAAAATAAGCAGGATGAAAAGAGACAGCCTTGACGTACTCCTTTCCTGATTTGGAACCAGTCTGTTGTTCTATGTCCAGTTGTAACTGTTCATATTAGTGGGAGGTTAATCACTTTAAAATGTCTTCTGATCTATCCTATAGCAGAGTTTGATTAGTAAGAGATAAAGAAAATGCCTCAGCTGGTGAAGAATCCATCTGCAGTGAAGGAGACCTGGGTTCAATCCCTGGGTTGGAAAGATCCCCTGGAGAAGGGAAAGGCTACCCACTCTAGTATTCTGGCCTAGAGAATTCCATGGACTATATAGAGTTGGACACGACTGAGTGGCTTTCACTTTCACTTTCCAAGTAAAAGCACAGATTGGGGGAGGTCTCTGTGCTCCTAGGCTGATGTTGGGAGCAGATAGTATTTATCATAGCAGGCGAGCCTGAGTGAACTAGGGAGACGGAGTTAGTTCTGTGTAATAAAGCAAAGGACATTGAAATTTTGCAGCAGACAGATTGTTGCACACATTGGCAGGAAATGACAGCCATAACACTTAGGGAAAGATGGTCAAAGTTTTAAAGTTGAGTACTTTGTATGTGTTTAAAGCTCATCTCTTTACTTCAAAATGTTTAATGAAATCTGTTATACATCCAGATAAGTACAAATAAAGTCATCTTGGGAGATACTAAAGAAAAGAAGTAGGCATAGAAATGGGGCAAGCATGGAAAAGAAGGTAATAAACAGCTGTAGGAATTGAAAAATGTGTGAAATCCAGAGTTTAGCAAAGATGATGATTCAGAACCAGAAGAGACCAGGTGACCTTAAGTGCCTGTGTCACAGAAATTTCAGGAAGGTGTTTGGGCTCTGCCTAAACTGAAGGATAAGAGTTTGCACACAACATAATTCTCTTAAAGAAGAGGCAGTCCCAGCTGGTGGCAGGGTTACAGCATGGGAGAAAAAGGGGAAGACAGAACATTGTTAAGACTCCACATGGAAAAACATACGTGAGTTTGCCCAGTGCCCACTATACTCTTCTTTGTCTCAAAGTGACTCACAGAATAGGGAAGATGCGTGTCCTCACAGAATAAAAATAGTTCAAAGAAAGAACTGCATTTTTTTCCTTTTCCATAAAGTTTTAATTATCAGATTCCTGGATAGTGAATGATTAACCTGGATATGCACAGAGCTGAGAAGTGAGAGAATCCATGTTATAAAGCTCATGAGTGTCCACTTCTAAGGCCCCTGAAGAGTATTTCCCTCTGGAACCATTGTGACTGAAATGAGGGTTCACCGGAGATTGGAGCTGAAGAGTGGGACTTGACCCAAGGTAGCTCTATACACCAGAGCTGGCTAGTTATCTTGTGTCACATTATACTAAATTTATTTTATCCCAGCTGTATTCTAGGACTCTCTTTTTCTCTCATAAGGCAAGAAATCATAGAGCAAGGCATTTACTGAAGTAGGTTGTTGCAAGCTGAACATAGATGGCTTGGACCTTATGCTAAGGTCCTAATCTGAGACTAAGGTCCCTAAACTTCCCTCTCCATTATGTGTTCCTACTAGATCAGATGGTCCAGATGGGAAGGCAACATGTCTACATTGCTTTCCAGCTACAAGGCCCTCAACTCCATCACGATGCCTGTCACATAATACAAACCTTTGTTTAATGTTAGTAACTATAGACAATTAAGACATTCATGCAAGAATGATGATGAATTTGCACATGTGTAACTTCAGTTATAGAGACTATTTTTTTCTTCTATAATGATAAGTCGTACTGATATACACAATATACATTCCTTATGACATAGAATTTCTAATAGATTATAAAATTGAGGTTAAGTGCTAGATGCCCTTGAGATTAGAAACCTGAACAAAACTAAGTAGCTCTTCTGGGACAGGAAACAAGTGAGTTTAGCAATCATATGACATATTTAATCTTTACATCAAGTTGAGAAACCATTGCTTACAGAATGAAGCTTCCACAATTCTTTACCATTTTCTTTGATATTAATTCTATTTCATACTTCAAATTCAGGTTCATATGAAAGTACACATGAAGCCTGAAACTCTCAGAATGTCACCCTTGCTGTATAGAGAAATTTTGCTAAATAATACACACCTTCAAAATTAACAATGAGGGGCTAACTGTGCTAACTTTATCTTTAAAAACTGAAACATCATATGATTATTTTATTTAAGATTATGAAAATGTGTTTTTCCCCAAGATCTGAATGTCTATTTACTTAATTTACAGACAAAAATTATTAAATCATTGCTGGTTTGTGAGTGTCCTCCCGTACACCAGTGGGTTGCTACTTGTCCTTCTGAAGTAGAAAGAATCTTTTTCCCCTGTAGGATGGGACTTTAAAGCACCACAGCTCCAAATAAAGGCATAATGGAAAGGCATTATGACATTTTAAAATACACTTTGACAGATCAGGCAGTGCTTTTGGAGTGAACTCAAGAAACATGAATTTTTTATGGTTAACTACATGAAGCATGGTTTGACTACCAAAGATAAATATATCGGTAGCAAAAACAAAAATCACTGGGCAAAAAGAAAAGACAAAAAATAAAATGCAAAGAGATTTATAATCAGATCAAAACCCATTAGATACTCTCATTGTCACTGAAGAAGGATATACATATGTTAAAAATCTATGGGAAATGAAGTCTATATAATATTGCAAATAATCTAGTATGACCCCCAAATTCTTATTAACTCTATTATGCAGCCTACATTGATAATGTAGGCACAGAGTTATCAAATAACTCACCTATTTTAATAATTAGTACCATACAGACATAGGTTATGTATATATAAAGTTAAGTAAATAAGCAAATGTTGATAAAAATTTAGAAATTATAATCAATATAGATTGGGCACCTGATGTGTCTAAAGACAACCAGACAATTGTTACTTTATTTCTCTGGCTCTTTTTCTCCTGCATCTGCTAGAATTTCATGGAAGGTGATGGATAAAAGGGTGATGCAAGAATCTCTTTTTCAATTACTCTTTTCTGTTATTATACTTAGCTCCCATAGCAAGCCATCTTCCTCAGTAGATTCTCAACTATTTCATCAGCTAAGAATCAGCTAAGACTTGTTTTCTATTTTTTCAGTAGATATGGAAAACAGAAAAGTGTGTTTGAGGCTTTCATGTAACTGACAATGATCTGAGACTCTAGGGGAAATAACTGTTTTCACAAACAGTAACAAAAAAGAAAAGAAAAGAAAAGAAAAGGTACATCTTCCATTTTTATAAATTTCACCACCTATCTGAAGTTATATTTTAAATAATGATTTCCAATAAGACACATTCTCTTTGGAATCAAAAATATTTCATTCAATTTTATATTCTTATTGTATATTAAAGGGCTTGCTTCAGAATAAGAGCTCCATAATCTTGAATGGCAGTCTGGGGAGGCCTTACAAATAGCTGTGAAAAGAAGTGAAGCAAAAATCAAAGGAGAAAAGGAAAGATATACCCATTTGAAGGCAGAGTTCCAAAGAATAGCAAGGAGAAATAAGAAAGCCTTCCTCAGCTATCAATGAAAAGAAATAGAGGAAAACCATAGAATAGGAAAGACTAGAGATCTCTTCAAGAAAATTAGAAATACCAAGGGAACATTTTATGCAAAGATGGGCACAATAAAGGACAGAAATGGTATGGATGTAACAGAAGCAGAAGATATTAAGAAGAGGTGGCAAGAATGCACAGAAAAACAATACAAAAAAGATCTTCAAGACCCAGATAATCACAATGGTATGATCACTCACCTAGAGACAGACATCCTGGAAAGTGAAGTCAAGTGGGCCTTAGGAAGTAACACTATGAACAAAGCTAGTGGAGGTGATGGAATTCCTGTTGAGCTATTTCAAATCCTGAAAGATGATGCTGTGAATGTGCTGCATTCAATATACCAGCAAATTAGGAAAACTCAGCAGTGGCCACAGGACTGGAAAATGTCAGTTTTCATTTCAATCCCAAAGAAAGGCAATGCCAAAGAATGCCCAAACTACCACACAATTGCACTCATCTCACACACTAATAAAGTGAAGAGAGGCTCAAAATTCTCCAAGCCAGGCCTCAGCAATATGTGAACCATGAACTTCCAGACGTTCAAGCTGGTTTTAGAAAAGGCAGAGGAACCAGAGATCAAATTGCCAACATCTGCTGGATCATGGAAAAAGCAAGACAATTCCAGAAATAAAAAACCACATATATTTCTGCTTTATTGACTATGCCAAAGCCTTTGACTGTGTGGATCACAATAAACTGTGGACAATTCTGAAAGAGATGGGAATACCATACCACCTGACCTGCCTCTTGAGAAATCTGTATGCAGGTCAGGAAGCAACAGTTAGAACTGGAAATGAAACAACAGACTGGTTCCAAATAGGAAAAGGAGTACATCCAGGCTGTATATCGTCACCCTGCTTATTTAACTTATATGAAGAGTACATCATGAGAAACACTGGGCTGGAGGAAGCACAAGCTGGAATCAGATTTCCAGGAGAAATATCAATAACCTCAGAGATACAGATGACACCACCCTCATGGCAGAAAGTGAAGAAGAACTAAAAAGCCCCTTGATGAAAGTGAAAAAGGAGAGTAGAAAAAGTTGGCTGAAAGCTCAACATTCAGAAAACTGAGATCATGGCATCTGGTCCCATCACTTAATGGGAAATAGGTTGGGACACAGTGAAAACAGTGTTAGGCTTTATTTTTTTGGTCTCAAAAATCACTGCAGATGGCGACTGCAGCCATGAGATTAAAATCTCCAAGGAGATTATTACTCCTTGGAAGGAAAGTTATGACCAACCTAGACAGCATATTAGAAAGCAGAGACATTACTTTGCCAACAAAGGTCCATCTAGTCAAGGCTATTGTCTTTCCAGTAGTCATGTATGGATGTGAGAGTTGGCCTATAAAGAAAGCTGAACACCAGAGAATTGATGCTTTTGAACAGTGGTGTTGGAGAAGACTCTTGAGAGTCCCTTGGACTGTAAGGAGATCCAACCAGTCCATCCTAAAGGAAATCAGTCCTCGGTGTTCATTGGAAGGACTGATGTTGAAGCTGAAACTCCAATATTTTGGCCACCTAATGTGAAGAGCTGACTCAGTGGAAAACATCCTGAAACTGGGAGGGATTGGGGGCAGGAGAAAGGGACGACAGAGGATGAGATGGTTAGATGGCATCACCGACTTAGTGGACATGAGTTTGGGTAAACTCCAGGAACTGGTGATGGACAGGGAAGACTGGCATGCTGCAGTTTATGGGATCGCAAATAGTTGGACACGACCTAGTGAGTGAACTGAATTAAATCTTAAACAAATGGATTTATGGAGTGATGAGTAGATGGATGAAGAGAAAATGGATAAAGTTGGGAGAATGAATGAATGGATGTATAGACTGATGTAGAGAAAGCTATCTTCAAAAGTATTAAATAGACCTGAGTTTACACAAACCAGAGTCTGATATGTATGTTTTCTGTAGCCACAGTTGCCCTCAGTTAAGCAATTATATTCTGTTCTTTTCTTGTTATGCTATTAACAAATACAGCCTAAAAATACTATAGTGAAAATGTACAAGCACACCTCATTTTATTGTGCTTGACAGATATTGTTTTCTTTACAAAATGAAGGTCTGTGGCAACACTACATGGAGTAAATCTTTCAGTACTATTTTTCCAACAGCATTTGCTCACTTTGTATCTCTGTGACGTGTTTTGGTAATTTATGTGATATTTCAAACTTTTTCATTTTTATTGTATTTGTTATGGTCATCCGTGATCAGTGATCTTTGATATCACTATTGTAATTGTTTTGGGAGCATCACAAATGCCCATATAAGATGGTAAGCTTAATGAATGAATGTGTGTGTTCTTACTGCTCCAGGTGATTAGTGTTTTTTTTTTTTTTCCTTCCATCTCTCTCCCCCTCCCCAGGCCTTCCTATTCCCTGAGGTATGACAGCATTGAAATTAGGCTAATTAGTAACTCTACAATGGGTTCAAGGGAAAGAAAGAGTCACATTTTTCTCACTTGAAATTAAAAGCTAGAAATGAGAAAAGGCATGTCAAAAGCAGAGATAGGTCAAAAGCTAGTCCTCTAGTTGTGAGTATTAAGGACAAGTTCTTGAAATAATTAAAAGTGCTACTCCAGCGAAAACACAAATGATAAGAAAGTGAAATAGCCTTACTGCTGATATGAAGAAAATTTTTGTGCTCTGGATAGATCAAAACAACCTCAATGTTTCCTTAAGTGGAAGTCTAATCCAGAGAAAAGTCCTAATTCTTGTCAAATTCTGTGAAAGCTGAGTGAGGTTGAGGAAGCTGCAGGAGAAAAAAATTGAAACTAGCAGGGGTTCTTTCATGAGGTTGAAGGAAAGAAACTGTCTCCATAACATCAAAGTACAAGATGAAGAATCAAGTACTGATGCATAAGCTTCCAGAAGGTTTAGCCAAAAAAATTAATGAAGGTGGTTACACTAAATGGTAGATTTTTCAATGTAGACAAAATAGGCTTCTATGAGATGAATTTGCCATATAAGACTTTCATACCTAGAAAAGAAAAGTCAATGCCTGGCTACAAACAAACTGACTTTCTTGTTAGGTGCTAGTGCACCTGTGACTTTAAGTTGAAGTCAATGCTTGTTTACTGTTGTGAAAATCTTAGGGACTTAAGAATTATGCTAAATCTATTCAATTTCTGTTCTCTAAATGAAACAATACAGTCTCGATGAGAGCACATCTGTTTACAAAATGGTTTGCTGAATATTTTCAGCCCACCCTGCTCAGGAAAAAAAAAAAAAGGTTCCTTTCAAAATATTACTTCCTGTTGACGATATAACTGGTCATCTAAGAGTCGGATCCAGAGGTACAACAAGATTCTTGTTGTTCTCACGCCTGGTAATACCACACCCATTCTGCAGCCCATGGATCAAGAAATACTTTCAACTTTTAAGTCTTAATATTTAAGAAATACATTACCTAAAACTATAGGTACTACATGTAGTAACTCTTCTGATGGATCTGGGCAAAATAAATTGATAATCTTCTGGGAGTGGTCCACCATTCTAGATACCATTAAGAACATCCCTGACTCATGCAAAGAGGTCAACATATCAACATTCACAGGAGCTTGGAAGAAGTTGTTTCCAACCTTAATGAATGACTTTGAGGGGTTCAAGATTTCATTGAGGAAATAATTGAAAAAGTGTTAGAAATAGCAACAGACCTAGAATTAGAAGTGGAGCTTGAAAATGTGACAGAATTGCTGCAATCTCATGATAAACTTGAATGGATGAGGAGTTGCTTCTTATGAAAGAACAAAGAAAGTGGCTTCTTGAGTTGGAAAATGTTCCTGGTGAAGATACTTTGAAGATTATTAAAATAACCACAAAAGATGTATAATATTTCATAAATTCAGTTGATAAAGCAGTGACAGAATTTGATAATACTGACTCCAATTTTGAAAGAAGTTCTACTTTGAACAAAATGTTACCAAACAACCCTTCTTGCTATAGAAAAATAAATCATGAAAAGAAGAGTCAATTGATGCAGCAAACTTCAGCATTGTCTCATTTTAAGAAATTGCCACAGCCACTCCAATCATCAGCAACCACAGTCCTGATCAGTCAGTAATCATAAACATCATGGAAAGACCCTCCAGCAGGAAAATGTTTATGGCTTCCCTGTGACTTGCTCTATGGGGTCATAGAAAAAGCAAGAGAATTCCAGAGAAACCATCTACTTCTGCTTCACTGAATACACTAAAGCCTTTGACTGTGTGGATCACAACAAAATGTGGATACTTCCTAAAGAGCTGGGAATAGCAGACTATCTTACCTGCCTCCTGAGATATCTGTATTCAGGTCAAGAAGTGAAAGAACCAGACATGGAACAACGGACTGGTTCCAAATTGAGAAAGGAGTGCAACAAGGCTGTGTATTGTAACTCTGCTTATTTAACTTAGATGCAGAGTACATCATGCAAAATGCCAGGCTGGATGAAGCCCAAGCACAAATTAAGATTTCCAGGGAAAATATCAATAACCTCAGATCAATAACATCACCCATATGGCAGAAAAAGAAGAGGAACTAAAGAGACTCTTGATGAAAGTGAAAGAGGAGAGTGAAAAATCTGGCTTAAAACTCAACATTCAGAAAATGAAAATCATGGCATGTGGTCCCATCACTTCATGGCAAATAGATGGGGTAGCACTGGAAACAGTGACAGACTTTCTTTTCTTGGGCTCCGAAATCACTGCAGATGGTGACTGCAGCCATGAAATTAAGACTTTTACTCCTTGGAAGTAAAGCATAACTAACCTAGACAGCACGTGAAAAAGCAGAGACATTACTTTGCCAACAAAGGTCTATCTAGTCAAAGCTATGGTTTTTCTGGTAGTCATGTATGTGTGTGAGAACTGGACCATAAAGAACTCTGAGTGCTGAAGAATTGTTTTTGAATTGTGGTGTTGGAAAAGACTCTTCAGAGTCCCTTGGACTGCAAGGAGATCAAACCAGTTCATCCTAAAGGAAATCAGTCCTGAATATTCATTGGAAGGACTAATGCTGAAGCTGAAACTCCAATACTCTGGCCACTGATGCGAAGAGCTGACTCATTAGAAAAGACCCTGATGCTGGGAAAGTTGAAGGCGGGAAGAGAAGGGGAGGACAGTAGATGAGACGGCTGGATGGCGTCACCAACTCAATGGTCATAAGTTTGAGCAAGCTCCAGGAGATGGTAAAGGACAAGGAAGCCTGTCATGATGCAGCCCATGGGGTCGTAAAGAGTCAGACATGACTGAATGACTGAACAACAAGACTTGCTCAAATGATTAACATTTATTAGCCATAAAGTTTTTTAATTAAAATATGTATATTTTTCAAAATAGTGTTATTGCACACATAGGAGGCTACCATATACTGTAAACATATGCACTGAGAAACAAATGCACTGAGAAACAAACAAAATTTTGTGTGACTCAATTTATTGCAATATTTGCCTTAGTGCGGTCGTTGGAAACTAAACCGTCAGTGTCTCAGAGATACCCTGTAGTCACTATTGAGGCTATCCTTTGCTGCTTAAACAACAACAACAACAACAACAACAACAACATAAAACTTCGTGGCTTACAACAGTCATTATTGTTTCTTTCAGATTTCTGAGTTGGCTTGTTTCAACTGGGCAGTTCTCCTTTGGGATCTCACCTGCAATTGCAATCAGAGAGATGGTGGTTGGGATCTGAGTCATCTGAAGGCTTGGCTGAAACCAAGATTTCCAAGAGAGTATTCACATGGCTTGGCCTTGAACTGGAACACTTAAATGTGGATTCTCCATGAGGATTGCTTCACTACATAACAATTAGTTTCTGAAGGGAGGCAGGAAGCACAAGCTGCCGGATCAGTTAAGAGCTTCTGTCTGGAACTGGATGCAGGGTTCACCCAGTTCAAGGAAATGAAGAAATAGACTCCAAATATCACTATACACTGACCCCTATTGGGACATGCATGATCTGACTTGAGTTTTTACTTATCAGTTATCTGAATAAGGCTATAAACTGTTGTTCACTGTTTATTCCCCAGTTCCTCAGAGTGCCAGATATGTAATAATTCAATAACAAATGATTCACTGAGCTAGAATAGTTATCAGGAAAATAATATGTAGTAGAAGTAGTGCTAGACATGAGATACCTTGATTTTTCCTTTATTTATCTGCCTCCCAATTTCCTGCATTTACCGGTATTTCTTGGAAAATGTCTAAAAGGCACGCTGAAAAAGACAGGATAAAAATCTTTGGTACTTACAGTCCAATACTGGATAGAGAATAGTGATATAGAAAAGAATATAGAATTTGGAGTTGTAATAAATGAAATTGGCAGGGTCAGTTGTATATGGAATAATGGAGGAGGAAGAATGCGTTTACTTCCATGCAGGCATGTTCAGAGGAAGTATCTCTGGGAAGGAGATCTTTAAGCCCAGGAGTGAAGCAGCAGAAGGGGACAGCCATACAAAGACAGAAACACACACACATTCCTATTCCAAAGAAATGGAAATAAGCCAAAGTAAAATGGATAGATCCAAAAAATGAAAGAAGCCAATGTGACTAAAAATCAATTTATCAAGGTACAGAAAACCAGGGGTTAGCCTGGTTATGGTCAGATCATGCCATGCTTAGCAGGATGATGAGAAATGTGTGTTTTATTTTAATGCAATTAGAAGTTGATTAACTAAATCTCTTAAGTGAGCCAGTGACATGATACAATTTACAATTTTAAAATATTACACTGGCTGCTTTGTGGAGAATGGCTTGGAAGAAGCAAAGAGGAATTACTGAAAAGAGAGTACTTTTATGTTTGCTGAGGGGAGAGGTGGGTGGGGGTATTAAAAATAAAAAAAAAAAAAAAAGGAGAGAATCCAGATCTATTTTGGAGGTATATTAGAAAAGGCCTGAGAAGGATTGAGAGAGGAATAAGATGATTTCTATGTTTTATTTTCTTAGTATACTAAAGTAGATCCAGTGATTTTACTAAAGTGGAAAAGATGGAAGGAGGAAGGTATAGGGGAAAACCAGAGGTACTGTTTTGACATGCTAAATTTGAGATGTTTCTATCATAACTAAGAGTAGATGTTCATAGAAAAAGGGAAGGGAATAGTGGCTGCCAAGAGAAATGAGAGGAAGTTGGTAAAAATGGTATGAAATTTCATTTATGAGGTGAATGAGGCCTGAAGATATAAGGGATAATGTGGTATATCATTGAGAGCATTGAAACTGTGTAATTTACTAAGACTGCCTGACCTGCCTCTTGAGAAATCTGTATGCAGGTCAGGAAGCAATAGTTAGAACTGGACATGGAACAACAGACTGGTTCCAAATCAGGAAAGGAGTACATCAAGGCTGTATATTGTCACCCTGCTTATTTAACTTCTATGCAGAGTACATCATGAGAAATGCTGGGCTGGATGAAGCTCAAGCTGGAATCAAGATTGCCGGGAGAAATATCAGTCACCTCAGATATGCAGATGACACCACCCTTATGGCAGAAAGTGATGAAGAACTAAAGAGCCTCTTGATGAAAGTGAAAGAGGAGAGTGAAAAAGTTGGCTTAAATTTAACATTCAGAAAACTAAGATCATGGCATCTGGTGCCATCAGTTGATGGGAAAAAATGGGGAAACAGTGGAAACACTGGCTGATTTTATTTTTCTGGGCTCCAAAATCACTACAGATGTTGACTGCAGCCATGAGATTAAAAGACGCTTACTCCTTGGAAGGAAAGTTATGACCAACCTAGATAGCATATTAAAAAGTAGATTGGAGCAACCTAGATGTCCATCAGCAGATGAATGGATAAGAAACATGTGGTACATATATACAAGCCATTAAAAAGTATATATTTGAATCAGTTCTAATGAGGTGGATGAAACTGGAGCTGATTATACAGAATGAAATAAGCCAGAAAGAAAAACACTAATAGAGTATACTAACACATATATATGGAATTTAGAAAGATGGTAACGATAACCTTGTATGCAAGACAGCAAAACAGACACAGATGTATAGAACAGTATTTTGGACTCTGTGGGAGAGGGAGAGGGTGGAATGATTTGGGAGAATGGCATTGAAGCATGTATAATATCATGTTTGAAACAAATCGCCAGTCTAGGTTCGATGCAGGATACAGGGTGCTTCTGGCTGGTGTACTGGGATGACCCAGAGGGATGTTATGGGGAGGGAGGTGGGAGGGGGATTCAGGATTTGGGACACGTGTACACCTATGATGGATTCATGTTGATGTATGGCAAAACCAATACAATATTGTAAAGTTAAAAAAAAAAAAAAAAAGCAGAGACATTACTTTGTTAACAAAGGTCCATCTAGTCAAGGCTATGGTATTTCCAGTAGTCTTATATGGATGTGAGAGTTGGACTATAAAGAAAGCTGAGTGCCAAAGAATTGATGCTTTTGAACTGTGGTGTTGGAGAAGACTTTGGAGAGTCCCTTGGACTGCAAGGAGATCCAACCAGTCCATCCTAAAGGAGATCAGTCCATCCTAAAGGAGATCAGTCCTGGGTGTTCATTGGAGGGACTGATGTTGAAGCTGAAACTCCAATACTTTGGCCACTTCATGTGAAGAGCTGACTCGTTAGAAAAGACCCTGAAACTGGGAGGGATGGGGGCAGGAGGAAAAGGGGACAACCGAGGATGAGATGGTTGGATGGCATCACCGACTTGATGGGCATGGATTTGGATGGACTCCAGGAGCTGGTGATGGACAGGGAGGCCTGGAGTGCTGTAGATCGTGGGGTCGCAAAGAGTCGGACATGACTGAGCGACTGAACTGAACTGAACTGAATTTACAAAGAGAGTAAAACTTAAATATTCTTACAGAGAGAGAGAGATGTTTAATTTTAAAAAGTAAATGTTGAGTTCCTGGTTGGACATAGGAACCTAGAACTTGTGAAACAGAAAATACAAGGAACCCATGCTGAATTAAGGATATTTAAATCTCAATATTGTGGGTAGATCAGATTTCTTAAAATCTAAGATTCTACGTGAAAAGAGTAGAGGCCTTAAGATTAAACTTTGAGGAATCCAATCGTTTGAGGTTGAGGCAAAGAGGAGAAACTAGCCAATAAGCAAATCAGAATAGTGTGGTGTCCTTGATGCTGGGAGAATTTCAAGAGAGAAGATCCTCCTATCTTGTCAAGAGTTGCTGACATGGAGGTCTTGTAAGATGCAGGCAGAGAAGTATATGAGGATTTTGCTGAAATAGAGTATCTTTGACAAGGAGATTCAGTTAAGTGTTAGGAAATAACAGAATCCAGGTTGGAATGGGCTTGGGAGATTAGGGAAGGGAGGAAGTGAAAACCTATATGTAAACAATTTTCTTGCTGCTAGTTTCCATAATTTTCTGCTAAAGATTTTGTTGTTATATATATACAAAAATATATACAAATATAGAATCCAAATTTCCTTCTCACATCAAGTGTACCTGAATCATGATTATTTTATTCATAGTAATATATTTTGTATCACATATCATAGAGTTCCTTGTTCTTTTTGTAGTAATAGCAATATCATACATCATTCCAATGTAGTTGACTACATCATGCTTTATTTAATTATTTGAATTATACTTTATCTTCTTATTATGCATAATATTGTGATTATAGGTAATTGGAAACTGTATATTTAAAAATATTGCCCTCCTTAATATTTGTGCTAATTGGCATGTCTAGTTGCAATGTAAATAGATGACTTTTTTCACAGTTTAGTCATTTGTGCATTATCAAACATTTTTTTCATTTTTCTAATCTGATACATTAAAAATATCTTTGAATATTTTTAATATGTTATCTTAAAATAAGTGAAATTACAAAATATAAAATTAAACACTTTATATAATCCAGTGAAATGTAGTGCACTTACAAAGTTGTGAAATGACAACCTCTATCAAATTCCAAATATTTTTATCACCTGAAGAAGAAACCAAGAAGGACCTGTGGGGCTGTCTGAGGGCTAGACTCCCTTATCCCCTGCCTGTCTTTTGTTTGTAGGAAAGCTATAGTCTCCTAGGCCTTCTCTGAGTTCCAAAGAGCAAACCAGACTGTCCCTCCTTAGGAAGCACAGGCCAAGCCCCTGCCCCCCCCCCCCAAAAAAAAAAATAAAATAAAGATGTGAGAAAATGCAGAAGCAAAGGAAAATAGTCAAGTAAGATAAAATAAACAAAACAAATTCAAGGACCTTCATTGCATCCTCAAGGGCCATAGATAATATTTTGAGCTGTATCTTTGAGTTGTTTTGTAGACACTAAACCCTTACCCAGTGGAAAAAGTTATCTGCATGATGACTGCAAGCACATAGGCCTCAAACGAGTTGGAACCAGAAGGTTGATGTTGTTAACTCCTGAAATACCACACTGATGCCTCATTACAAACCAGTCAGAAGAAATGTCTATAAGCTGATCAGGCACTCTGAGATCCTATTCCATACCTTGACTCTAAAAACCTTTTCCCCAAACTCAGGGTGTTGGAGACTTGGAAGCATAAATTGCTCATTCTTCTTACTTAGCCCTATGTTGGTTGCCTTGCAATAAACTCTGCATTTTCCTTCACTTCAGCCTGATGTCAATAGAATGGCTTTGCTGGGCTTTGGGCAAGTAATTTAAGTTCAGTTCAGTAACAAAAATCTCATCCCCATTAGGCAGTCCTTCCTTATTCCCTCACCTCCTGAAGGCCCTGGTAACCACTAATCTGCTTTCTGTTTTTATGGATCTACCTATTCTGAATATTTCTTATGAATAGAATCATATAAAACCTTTTGTGTCTGACTTCTTACATTTAGTATGTTTTTGAGGTTCATACATTTTGTAACATGTATTTGGTACTTCATTCATTTTCATGACTAAATAATATTCCATTTTATATATATGTAAAAAGCACAATTTGCTTACACATTGGTTCATGGTGGACAATTGAAGTTTTGGCTATTGTGCATACTGTTGCTATGATTATTTGAAGTATCTGAGTATCTGTTTTCAATTAGGTGGTATATGTGTAAGAATAGAAATTCTGGATCACATGGTAATTCTGTGTTTCACTTTTTGAGAAAATGCCAAACCATCATCTACAATGACTGTACAATTTTACACTCTTACTAACAATGTATCAGGATACCATTTTCTCTATATTCTTGGCAACATTTGCTATTTTTCTTTTCTTTTTTCTCTTTTTTTAATCATAGCCATCCTAGTGTGTGCTGTGTAGTATCTCATTGCGGTTCCCTTATCTGTTTACGGTTACATGGCTGTGTTCATTTTATGACAATTTATTAAGCTGCCAATTAAGCTGTGTGTTATTTTCTGTACATATTTTATTCCAATAGAATATTTTAAAAACTTTAATATAATTGTCTATTGAGGTATAGATACATGTTATACATATTTTTAAAATGTTTATTAAATTGGCTCCCTTAATTCAATGAATTTCATCAATGAATCTATCCAAGGCAGTCAGCTTGAAAGGCTATAGAAATTGTTCCTTCTTCTAAGAGGACACACTTGGCACTTCTCTTATTTCTATTTTACTTGGCCAAGTATCTATACTTGGCATTGTATGCCCAGTGATACCTGAACTTTTCACTTTTTTTATTCATTTTTATTTTCATAAGCTTCTATCTCACATGGGCTGTGCAAATCTATCCAACAATCTACCCCATCTTAGAGAGTTCATCCTACTTTCAACTCAGAATGCTTATTTGCAAATGTAAATATTTGAGGGCTATTGAAAAATCACTGTGGACTTCTTGAGAACTTCAGTCCTTAGTCTGAAATATTTAAACATGTAATTTTAAATGCAATTATTCTTAATTTATGTGATCACATACAAATGATACTGTAAGTGAAAGCCTAATGAGGTTGGAATATGCTTAAGAATCCCAAAAATTATTTTTCATGCCTCTTCTCTTTCTTACCACCTAAGCGTTTCACCTTCTGCTCTTATTGGCTATTGTACAGATTTTAGTTAATTTCCACTTAATTATATTAAAGTTATTTTTGGTTATAGTCGAGATGTGGGCAAGAAATACTAAAAAGAGGAAAATATTCAGTTGCCTGAGAAAAAAATAATGAGAAAGAAAGAAAAAGGGGAAAGAAAAGGGAGAAAATGAAAAGGTCCGTAATATGTGCAGGGGCTTAGGTGAGGATTAATAAGAGAACTTCAATTTTGAGAGAGGCTGAGAGAAGCAATACTGGAATCTAGAGGAATGGGAGCAAGCCTTTCTGTGGAGCATTATTTTGAAGTATAAGTTGGACTGATATTGGCATCCTCTAAACATGACGATAAAAAGTGAAATTTACTTTTGATTCCTTTTGTTGCTCTGTCATGGTAATTGTAACAGCCAGTGAAAAGCGGGTTATGGAACACTTCACCTTATTTTCAGTTTCTTTTTTCTTTTATACACTATTACTGAATATAAAATAATATTCTGTATTTAAAAATTCTTGTATATAGGATATTTCCTAGTGGCTCAGATGGTAAAGAATCTTCCTGTAATGCAGGAGACCCAGGTTCTATCCCTGGGTAGGGAAAATCCCCTGGAGAAGGAAATAGCAACCCATTCCAGTATTATAGCCTGGGAAATTTCATGGACAGAGGAACCTGGTAGGCTATAGTCCATGGGTCGCAAAAAGAGTTAGACTGGACAGAAAGACTAACACTTTTGCTTTCACTTTCATATAGTTTGAAGAGCCTGAAAATATGTTTGCTAACCCCAGTTTGAAAAATACAAGGACTTTCCCAAAGTTACCAGCCCTGAGACAAAATTCAGTTAGTCCTTTGCAAAATATGAAAATTATTAAAGAAAATAATCAGTTTTCCCATGAAATGTTACTACATTTTCTTTCTTTCTTTAACTAAAGAGAAACCTAATATATCTCTACAAGGTCTGTAAGAAAAAATATAAGCAGTAAGAAAGGAGCCTTCTTTAGCCACACAGGGCTCTGGAGGGACATAGCAGCTCTGGATTCAAAATCTAAGTGGAGATAAGGTTGTAAAAGAAGGAGTCTGGGGACTTCCCTGATGGTCCAGTGTTTGGGACTTTGCCCTCCGGTGCAGGGCGTGCAGGTTCAATCCCTGGTCAGGGAGCTGAGATTCCACATAATTCATGGTCAAAACACCCCCCACCTCAAATAAAAACCACAGGGCAAAACATTGTTATGATGAATTCAATAAGATTAAAAAAAACTTAGAAAAAGATTTTATAGTATTCAAAAGAACCCTTAAAACAAAAAAGAGGACTTCAGAAATAAGGTCAATTTACAATTTATCTCTCTTTTTAACGCAACATATGTGTGTGTGTGTGTGTGTGTGTGTGTGTGTATATATACATATATATATATATATATATATACACACAAATAGATGGAGGAGCCTGGTGGGCTTGCAGTCCATGGGGTCGCTAAGAGTCGGACATGACTGAGCGGCTTCACTTTCACTTTTCACTTTCACACATTGGAGAAGGAAATGGCAACCCACTCCAGTGTTCTTGCCTGGAGAATCCCAGGGACGGGGGAGCCCGGTGGACTGCTGTCTCTGGGGTCGTACAGAGTCGGACATGACTGAAGCAACTTAGCATCAGCAGCATACAGATATATTAATATATATATTCTTTATTGTATTTCTCCTGTGTTTTATTATTATATTATCATAAAATATATATATATATAACTACAGAACAAAAATGTTTCAAAAACTAACTTTTACGTATTTTTTTTTTCTTGTAGGCATTTCAATTTTGTCTATTTTGGGTGTGTATACATATATGCATATAATATTTTAGTTAAAATAAGCAAACAATGTAAACAAGCAAGAAACCCTAAACTGGCAAGGCTCTACCTCTCAATAAAAAAAGAAAATTATTTCTCTGTAACTTCCTTGTCCATCAAATTCAGTTAAAGGAATGTTCATTTCTAATAGGGAAGAAAGAATATAGATAGTGCTTGCCAGTTAAAGTATATGCTGAATCCAATTTCTCAAATATTCAATTGTGACTACTTTCTTTTTGTTTTCATTCAACCTCTTCTTTTAAAAGAAATGTTATTTTAAATTATTTGTCCAATTTATAAAAGTGTGTTTGTCGCCAAGATTTCTGGATATATGACTAGTTTTAATCCATCAAAGACATAGTTGTGTCTAGTAGCAAACCACATTCTTCACAGTATTTAATCAACTATTGCTACATGCACAAGAGTTCTGCTTACCCAGCATCAGTCAACAAGTCCTTTTACTCTTGTTTATTGAAGTTCACATCTGGTGTTACCCAAATGAAACGACTTCGTACAGCTACACAATGTTAACTCAGTTTGAGATGCTCTGAAGGTCATTCCCTTTGTTCACTTTCTTCTTTTGTTCTTTTCATCATACATACTCTTTTTGTACTCTCCTTGGCAATGAAAGGAATGCATAGAATTCCAATTCACTGACTACCTTCTACAGAAAAGTTTTGCAGCATGCAAAGCTTGTCACTAATATAAAAGGTAAGTAACAACAATGAGATTGTCACAGGACATTTTCTTTGCAATTGTCAAATAAATGAGTTATGGTATAATTTGAGGGAATTGTGAACAAGACTGATCAAAGGTAAGATTTGAAAGGAAAACTTGTAAGAGTTGTAAGAAATCAGTCCTGAGAACAGAAAATGAAACATTCCAAGAAAAAGGACCAGAAAAAAGCCCTGGTGGGCTCCCCTCATGACTCAGATGGCAAAGAATCCACCTCCTAATGCAGGAGACCTGGGTTGGGATGATCCTCTGGAGAAGAAAATGGCAACCCACTCCAGGATTCTTGCCTGGAGAGTTCCATAGACAGAAGAGTCTGGCGGGCCACAGTCCCCATGGTCTTACAAAGAGCCGGAGACAACTGAGTAACACTAACTCAGGGGAAAATGTAGCTTTCTCAGGGTACCTAAGTGCCTAACTACTTTAACTCAGGAGGGTGTGATGAGGAATGCTCCGGGTGTGATGAGGGTATCAGCACTTGGAGAGATCAAAAAGGCATTCCAAGAGCTTAACCTTCAGAGTTTCAGAAGCTTCACCTTTGATTTACAAAATGATAAGGGAATCTGATTTTGGAATATTCTATACATTGTTTTCACTCCTAAATTTACTGAACTAATAAAGAGGAGCAACTCTAGATTATTCAGAATGATTTAATTCCCTGTGGACTGTGCTTTTATATTGAAATTAGCAAAAAAAAATGTGTGTTTTTTTGTGATGCTGAAGGACTTAGATTATGGAAGAACTCTGGAGCTTTTTCTTAGCTCATCTCCATCCAAAAGATGAACAATACCTCCTGGAAATGTATATAGCAAAACTCTAATAGATGTGTCATTTTTCTGAAAAATTTGTGGTAGACATTTTTCTGAAGCTCAAATAAGTTAACCATAGAGTATGATGACTTGGTGCTAAAAAATTAAGTCCAAAAATTGTTTTTTGTGATTACACTAGGGTGTTGGTTTAAAAAATAATCCTCTAAAATAAAAATCCCTTTGCAAATTTGGCAGAAAATGGATTCCTAAATTCATCAGAGTATAACTTGAAACACTGATTACAGATAATAATTTTGTGATGTGTCTTTATTTGTTTTATAAGTGAGGTATTTTGATACATTTCTGTTTACAACTGCAACCTTAAAATAAACTGAGACTATCAGCAGCATGCTGATCACTCGAGACTTGCATAATTATTGGTATCAGCCCAGAAAAAAGTACAATAGCTTTGAGCCAAAATTTTAAATGAATAAAGACTAAATTAAGCTATTTCCTTGATGAAATAATTGGATCATTAATTGGATAATAATAGAAATCTAATCTTCATAGATATTTTTAAATTACTCTACTCAATGGCATTTGGATTATATCTTATAAAAATGTTTTGCTGAAAAATTAATACAGTTCACCTAAGTCAGATATAAAAAAAAAATTCATATCTTGGCTTTCTTTTCAAATGCATTAGGGTTAATTGTGTGGTATACTGATAATGATGTTTCCCTTTTAAAAGTAACAAGAATGAGATATTAAAATGGACTTAGTACAATTTATCACCATCAAAACACATTGCAAATCTATCTTCATAACATGCTTTATTAGTTGCTGTGCACACAAAGTTAGATAGACATAATCAATCTCTTGGGAATTTACAATCCAAAGCTGAAGATGTTGACAGATGCTACTAAGGCAATTTAGGTAAAGAGATAAGCAATAAAAAGAAAACTTGAATGGGTGGGTGAATTAAAAAAATGCTAATAACAAATAACTTTAGATAAACAGTTTGCATCTGAACATTTCTAATATTCTTGTCTTTTAAATAATTATTCTTCATTCTTCCAAGACTGTTCCTTAGGTTCACATATGAAGGCACCAATGGGTAACTGAGACTGATAAATAAATTGCGTTTTTGGCTCTTTGGAAAAAGAATCATGGGCAAAGAGGTTGCAAAGTCCAAGGAAGAAAAAGAATTTGCTCAATGTGTCTTAGTATTAAAAGCAGGATTAGGAATGTAAATTTGGTCTTTGGATCCAAATAGAAGAAAAAATTTAATTCCAACTGATTCTCTTTTGGTTTATTCCTGAGTATTTGAAGAGCTTCCCAGGTGGTGCCCAGTTCAGTTCAGTTCAGTCTCTCAGTCGTGTCCAACTCTTTGCGACCCCATGAATCGCAGCACGCCAAGCCTCCCTGTCCATCACCAACTCCCGGAGTTCACTCAGACTCGCATCCATCGAGTCAGTGAAGCCATCCAGCCATCTCATCCTCGGTCGTCCCCTTCTTCTCCTGCTCCCAATCCCTCCCAGCATCAGAGTCTTTTCCAGTGAGTCAACTGTTCCCATGAGGTGGCCAAAGTACTGGAATTTCAGCTTCAGCATCATTCCTTCCAAAGAAATCCTAGGGTTGATCTCCTTCAGAATGGACTGGTTGGATCTCCTTGCAGTCCAAGGGACTCACAAGAGTCTTCTTCAACACCACATTTCAAAAGCATCTATTCTTCGGTGCTCAGCTTTCTTCACAGTCCAACTCTCACATCCATACATGACCACAGGAAAAACCAATGCCTTGACTAGATGGACCTTAGTCGGCAAAGTAATGTCTCTGCTTTTGAATATGCTATCTAGGTTGGTCGTAACTTTTCTTCCAAGGAGTAAGTGTCTTTTAATTTCATGGCTGCAATCACCATCCGCAGTGATTATGGAGCCCAAAAAAATGAAGTCTGACACTGTTTCCACTGTTTCTCCATCTATTTCCCATGGAGTGATGAGACTGGATGCCATGATCTTCGTTTTCTGAATGTTGAGCTTTAAGCCAACTTTTTCACTCTCCTCTTTCACTTTCATCAAGAGGCTTTTTAGTTCCTCTTCACTTTCTGCCATAAGGGTGGTATCATCTGCATATCTGAGGTTGTGCTAGTGGTAAAGAATTCACACGCCAATGCAGGAGACCTGGGTTTGATCCCTGAATCAGGAAGATTCCCTGGAAAAGTAAATAGCTCCCTACTCCAGTATTATTGCCTAAAAAATTCCATGGGCAGGCTACAGTCCATAGGGCCACAAATAGTCAAACATGACTGAGTGAATGAGCACCTCATATATAAAAAGCAAAAACTTTCATTAATCTAAGATATAAAGTGATGAATTATTCCAGCAGATGGATCAACAACCATTGGCCTTTGTGCCTGCGATCAGGAAAATTTATGATGATCCTGGAGTAAAAGAGTATCTCTGTGGAAAATTGTTCTTGGGATAAAAAACCAGACAGAAGTACTTTGTATTTTTAAAAAAATTGTACTATGTTTGTTTCTCAAACAATACAATCCCACATAGTTACAGAGAACAAATATTTGTTCAAACAAAACTAAACACATACACAAATGGGTGTGCAATCTCTAAGGAGACAAAAATGTCATAGAAAGCTACTGAATATGCCTTACTCTGTCCTGTTTTCTTCATAGGAGCCAAATTTGATTTTAAAGGAAAGAAGATGAAGCTAGGTTGAAAATCCTGCTGAAATCAGAGTTAATTCTTACTCACATAGGTTCAGAGGAAAAGCAAAAATCTGTACCTGATTTTTTTCAAGCAACAACAACAACAAAGTTTTAAAATGTATAAAAACTCAGACTATAAATTGTTCTGTCTTTATTAAAGTTATTTTTGGAATATGAAATTGAAATACTGGCATATTTAATACTTTAAAATATTTAGCCAAAGGCTCATCCTTCAAAAACAAAATCAGGTTAATACTCATTTGCTTATGTTACCTAAGCTCATATTAATCATAGGCATACGCTTCCTAGTATCAATCATAGACAATACATTTGAAGGAAAAGACACAAAGGAAAAAAAGGCAAAAAGAAATCAAGTTCACAAGATATATATTCTAAAATGTTTACAGAGAAAATCAATCTTGGGAAAGAAAAAAAGCAAGATTTTGATCAGTCAAAAGTAACAAGACAGAAACGTTTAAAACAAAATTTTTAGCCATTTGGAGTGCTGATTTTCTCCACCAGTTGTGTATCATAAAGAAAAGGACTATTAGAACAAATATTTCAAATTCAGTACTCTCTGGTTGCATCTCCTAAACTTAAAAACAAACATCACTTTTTTATAAAGGAAACATTTTTCTTTCTTTCTAAATGATATTGGGAATCAGACTCCTCTAAATATGTCAGAGAAAATAAAATAGAAATAAATCCTTGACTGAAGGAATGTCTTCTAAAATGAAAACAAGGAAATGAAAGAAATCTTTATAGTTAGACTAATAGTCTAGATGGCATAAAAATGACTATAATTATGACTAGCATAAGCCATGGAAAGGAAGTTAAAAATAGGAATGCCCTTGAAGTTAAAGAGAACTTATTTCTGAAACCAATCAATGGCTTAGAAACAGTTAGTGAGGACTGCTCTGTATCGAAAGAGATCCTCATAAGCAAATGTGACTAACATAGGAATTTTCAGAATCTTGATTTAGACAAAGTAAATATGAAAATGTGTTTTTTAAAAATCTAAGGAATTTATTACATGCTCAATATTAATTGACATAAAGGAATTTTCTAATCTTGTTATGTATGAAAAAGCCATTCACTTTACACAGGAAATTGTTCATACTTTTTGAAGGTATATGCTGAAGTTTATAGAGATAACATTAAATGATAGCTGGAATTTGTTTTTAAAAAATCATAACAACAAAATAAAAAAAATAAAATATATATGAAATTCTTCCAAAATCTTCAAAATTGTTCATCTAGAAAATTGGGTACGTGGAAATTGATTGCTTACAGCTTTTCATAACAAATATTATTTGGGGATGATAAAAGTAATATGTATGCATTTTAGAAATTTTAGAAAATAAAAAGAATCTTTAAAAAATCAGCAGTAAGCTTAATTTCTCTTAATAGTTTGTGTTACTTATATGCTATTGATAAAAATTTTATGTGAATAATATTATTTCTATTTCTTCCTGATAAAATATAATGATGTCTTGATCCTTTTATTTCCTTTTATGTCTTAGTTATTAAAAAAATAGGTTAAATAGAATTTAATTTCAAAGTAAAAGTATTCACATTGTCATACTTGAAGGAAATGTTTTCATTTCATTGTTTGTATTTAACATTCCAAATTTATAAGTATTAATTTTAAAATTCTTCCTATTCTTTTTTTTTAAGTTATAATTTGTAAATACTCCCTTCTTAATTTAAAAGAATCAAGAACTGTTGTTGGATTTTCTTATTCACTCTGTGGATATATACATTCCATATCAAATAAAATTTTTAACAAGGAAATTTTTCTATATCATTTCTGGTATCAAGTTAGTGTGCTAGATGGGTTGCACATTCATTGCTGAGAAGTCACTGAACACAAGCTGCTAAAATTCTGTCAAGTTTAAGAAGTGAAGCCATTTATATGCCAGCCCAGAACTCTTAGAAGCAATATGATTTAAAAAACTGCCCCTTAAAAAGAAAGTATCCGTCATCACCCAGAGTTGTGAAAAAACTAATTCAAGGGTGATAAAATGCAGATGCTTTCTGACATACGAAGGATCATCTTAATTACAGGTTGCCTGCTTTCTTACTCACATTGAAAAGTGAATGGAATGGTATGAATCACTTATTATACTTGTTTATTACTAGACTGAATTCTCGAAGGTAAAGAGTATCTTTAATTCCTGATAGGCACAGATTATTAGGTACTCAACAATTAGGCTAAAATGTAGAATAGCGAAATTGGTTTCTTAAAATTTTATGATATAACTGAGAATGCCCAAGTCAATCTACATACAGATTTAAGATTTTATAATAATTCATTAAAAAAATTCAGAGTTAGAAGTTATTATCAACTATATTTTAGAAGATAGGGTAATGTTTTGATAATATGGTCATACATCTTCTTTCTATTTTTTTGGTTCCCATTTCTATCTTTTTTCAAGACCCAGGTCAAATTTATCTGCTCCATCATGTATGTGTAATCTCCCACATTTAACTGTTGCTGTATTTTATTTGTACATGTTAAGGTCCTACTTTTATTCTCCCCTGAAAACTTAGTTTCTTGACTTCATGGTTCTAATTATATTTATTTATTCTCATTTTTGTTTATCTTAGTGTCTGGAGCATCATACAAATTAAAAGTATATGTATTTTATAAGCATATGAATAAAATGGATAAGCATCACCACATGCTCTCTACTACCAATCAAGGAAAGCATTGGATAATGTAACCATATGCTCATTTAAAAAGGCAATGAAATACTTTTCATCATAGCAGCATTATTAAAGAATGGTTTAGAATGGCTCAGTGGGATTTTTCTTGGGTCCTAGAATTGTTATCAAAACCCGAAACTAGAGACCAAAGGAAACATATATCCCAATCTGTAAATTCTGAGACCCATTTCTGATTAGGACCAGAAATCTTCTCATAGGATTTGTTGAAACGTGCAAGCTCAGAGAATAAATTTCACCAGGAATGATAATTATTTGTTATCCAGTCTGGCACAGCACTGGCTATCTCAAATGGATGCTAGTTATAAAAAAATTGGTATAGCTATAAAAGTTAATGATGTTGTCACTTTCCCCCTCCAATAATGTCAGGAGAAGATTAGTAGAGCAAATATTAACCCCATGCACTGCAATTTCTTCCCATCAAAACTAATCACTTATAAAGACTGACTGGAGATTGCTTTGAAAAAAAAAAGGCTGGCATTGATTTGCTCATTGACCAGGAAACATTGTGATCTTCTCTTGTGCTACTTGTGCAAGATCAGATGGTAGACAGACTGCCTACAGAATGTGAACTGAGACTGATCCTCCTGAAGTAAGACTGTTGAGAGGAATAGGAGATGAATCCTTCTCCTTCCCAAAGGTTGACAATTTGACTGTGTAGATTGGATGAGACTGGAAGCTACCATATTGCCAGAACTGCAAACTTGTGTTGTCAAAGAGGTTTGTGCACCAGAGAAAGGTGATGTGATGCCACCAGTTTGAAGCCAAGGGAACCCACAGTGCTTAAAGCAGCTCACAGGAATGAACCTCTTTCTCAGCAGGACAAGTTGGCCACCACCTGTCCACATCAGACCAGACAAGAAGAGGAATGCTACTTGATAGGAAACATCTGCTTCCTAATTCTTTGGCTCCCTATTAGGCCCTCATTCTTAACATCTTCTTCATTTCATCTCCTACTGTCTTTGGTTCCTCAATTAAGCTTCTCTTGTACACCAGCCTATCCCCTGTTTTAGGAGACCTAAATGATGCTTTATCTTGCTATAAACATAGGATCCTCCTTTTGGCACCTTCTTCTCAATGATGCAGCACCTACTACTCTCCATAGAGCACACCTCTTTCTAAATCATTTTTTAAAAATCATTCCTTCCAATTGAAATCAGGCCCACCCACTCATGGCCAGACAGAGAATGTGCCAAATTTAAGCACTACCCTCTCTCTTTTGAGTGCCCTGTAGTAAAAAATCTGCAAAACAATACATGATAGGTAAGCTTAAAATGATATAAAAGAAGAAAAAAATGAAAGTCATTCAAATAATCTTCATAAAAACCTCAAATCTATGAAAATTTAGCATTTAATATGAATTACAAAATCATATATACAGTTTATAGAAATAGATTATTCACACAATTAGCTCTTTGGCAAACTGATTTTTGGGAGAATTGGTTTTTGGTAAACTGATTTTAAGCCAACTAATTTCCATAGAATTGACCTTGAGCACTGTCTCAACTTCAGAGGTTAAATTAGAGAAGGAGCAGGAAGAAATGCATGCCAGAAGCTCCTGCCTTTTTCACTCCATTCCAAGATGCTATGATCAGGGAGGGATTTCAGGGAAGGAGTAGAAAGAATTTCAGTCAGACATGAGACTGCTATTTAAATAAGGAAGATCGACTCTCAGCAAGTTAAATGAATTTGTGTGAACACTGAAAGAGATGGAAGAATTATAAAGTCTATCTGAGATACCATTAAAAAAAAAAAACTATTTAATTGCTATGTAAGACCAGGAGGACATAATTAAAGGTGATGACTGCAAAACAATTTAAACTTCCATTTTGTATCCACAAAAAAAGATTCCCCTATAATCAAGAGAAATCATTTGGAAGTAGAAGCAAATGTGATTTGACCAGCTTTAACAGAGCAAAGTTTTATGGTCTGTGAAAAACAGCATTTTACATCATTTAATTATATTTTGTTTACAAAATTCCTTCTCTGTAAAGTGTCTCACTTAGTTGCAATTTGAGAATCGTTGAAATGTACTTATGAATTCAAGAGATTAGCTAAAATATAGGGTATTTTTACTTAACTCCCTCCTTAGAGCTGAATGTCAAATCACTTTTTTCTTCTGCATTCATCCTTCTGCAGGGTCATGGCAGTTTCTCCCACTGAACAAGATGAAAAGTCATTGTCAGAATGGTCCCCACTTCAGAAACACACAATGGCCAAGCTGATGTCAGTACTCGTTGGTGCCTTCCATTTCTACAGCACACAACTGTGGTGAGAGAATCATACATGTATTTAGGTAGCACTGTAAAATCCAAGTGGGTGAACATATTGTCATTATAGATTACTGCCTTTTATCTGACTTACTAAAAAATGCACATAAGTATTAAGCTTATTGTTATTTGCTGCCCTAGAATTTTGAAAGTTTTAAATGTTATACTTCGTCCTCACTTCCTTTATATAAGTAATTTAGTCAAGTGAAATCTATAAAAGTTTTATAATTGCTGTCTTGTCATTTGGAAATGCACCTAGGGTCATGGATATGGTTTTGCTGTGATCCTTGCAACTCTCTCGGGGTGTGGATACAGGGGAGTATCAAGGATTTGGAGAGGGAATCCTTTGATTATCTTTATCTGTGGTCTTTTTGTTAGGGGAAGCACACTGATTGAAACTCCCCACCCGGGCCAGACACCATAGTAACCATTTGCATGAGTTGTTTTATGACAGGAGATCCTGATAAGGAATATGGAACTAATAAGCCACCACCAACCGGAAGAGTTCGGGAAAGGTTGAAAGGAGACACTGCGTGTCCATCCACTTCCCAGAATCCCTCTTGCTAGAATCCATTTTGGCTGAGTGATGCGTGCACCAGCAGGAAAGACTCTGAATTAGAATGACTGGCCAAAGACCACCTGGAAACTAATCCAATTACCACAAAACCTGAGACTGTGAATCACGGGGCAGAGGAGTTCTCCTGGGTTCCTTTACCCTCCTGCTCTCCACCTGGGCGCCCTTTCCCAATAAAATCTCTTGCTTTGTCAACACATGTGCCTCCTTGGACAATTCATTTCCAAGTGTTAGACAAGAGCCCAGTTTCGGGCCTTGGAATGGGTCCCCTTTCGTACAACATTTTCATCACTCTAATTCTCCGTTAACAATATCTTCATCCTTGAAACTGACTTCAAAGAATGAGAGAAAATACAGCTCCCCATTTACCAGTTACCAGCTCAATTCCTCTTGTAAATATTCACATTCATTTATTTCACAGAAGTTTTCAGCAACTGTTTATTTAAAGCTTCCAGGAGTAAAACTAAAATTGCATCCTGTAAGGAAACTCAGGTATAAGAGCATAATATTGGATAGCCACTCTAATCTTTCATCTATAAATGATTATATAACTTCACGGACCACACAGTGGAGATGCACACACAGATGTTTTCTTTTTCTTTTAAACGTGAGCCATTTTAAAAGTCTGTTTTGGATTTGTTACAGTATTGCTTCTGTTCTATGTTTTGGTTTTTAGGCTGAGAGACATGTGGGATCTTAGCTCCCCAAGCAGGGACTGACCCAGCACCCCATGCATTGGAAATTGACATCTTAACCACTGGACCTTCAGGGAAGTCCCCGCAGATATTTTTTAGGCTAGTTAGTGTGTTCCACTTGAGTAGTTCTCTCTCACAGTTGCTTCGCTCAGCCCATCCAGAAGCCCTTCCTTGCTTTTTAACTTCCTTTCACCTCTCTAAAGCTGGCTCAGATGGTAAAGAATCTGCCTGTAATGCAGGAGATGTGGGTTCAGTCCGTGTCAGGAAGATCCCCTGGGGAAGGGAATAGCTACCCACTTCAGTATTCTTACCTGGAGAATTCCACGGACAGAGCAGCCTGGTTTTCTTTTATTTTTTATTCAGGCTCTGGTTGCCTGAACATCTAGATAGATCAAGTATATCTTACACAGAACTGATTAGTTTTTTGTTTTTTTGTTTTTTAAATAGCAGCGTCTACAAAATAGGACTTGACCTATAAGAGTCACAGTCTTTACATATGACTTGCAATCCTTCCGCCAGTAATTGATTTTATTATGTTCAAAGGTTACTGACGTCTTTTCTGACCTCAAGTTCTCTTTCAGTGTCATTTTTATTAACTTTATATTAGAGTGTAGGGACTTTTTGGTGGCTCAGATGGTAAAGAATCTGGCTGCAATGCGGAAGACTATAGTTCGATCCCTGGGGCGGGAAGATAGCCCAGAGAAGGGAATGGGTACCCACTCCAGTATTCTTGTCTGGAAAATTACATGGACAGAGGAACCTGGCATGGGATCACAGAGTTCAACATGACTGAGCAACTAACACTTTAACCTTTTTAGAATGTACTCTGTCCAAACCTTAATTCTGTCTTCTGTCCCTTGCTCACTATGGAGAGAGAAGGTATGGACTTCTTTCTCTTCTTAAATAGTTAGCTGGAAGAGAGATAGACAATGCTTTTTTTTTTTTTTTTTCTTTTTCTAGGTTTCTTATAAGACTGCAACCTGAATTGATAGTCATGCTGTAAGAAATGACAGAGGATAATCTGATTTTTTTCTTTCCTGAAAACAGTAACTACTGTAGAGATGCGTGGAACTATGTTAGTCAGCTCAGAGGGAAGACCTTTTTCGCTATAATTCGTTCTCTTTTTAATCTCAACTGCTTACTCTGTATAAAGGTCCTAGTGCCTGAAGAATGGCAGGTTATTCTTTTTTGCTATGGTTTGTTTTATTGTGTTCCTACTTTGAAAAATCATCACTTCTAAAAATAGATATGTTCAGATTTTTCTGATTGAGATAATTTTGTGAGCACAATTGCTTCATTTTCCTTCTTCCAAATTCCCATGGAAATTTTGAGCAAAATATGAATCATGGAAAATGGTGAGATTATAGTGAGTTTTCATGTTTTCTGTGTGTTTTTACATAGAGATATTTATTTAAAAATTTATAACCTAAAAGTTTGTACTCTGCTTTACCCTGCTCCCTTCATTTATTAAATTGTTACTTGTGTAATATCTTTTTACACAGTCTTGGTAAGTCTTATTAATATTATTGTTGTTGTTTAGTTGCTAAGTCATGTCCAGCACTTTGCAACTCTATAGGCTGTAGCCTTCCAGGCTCCTGCCCATAGAGTTGCAAAGCACTGTTGGTGGGATTTCCCAGGCAAGAATACTGGACTGAGTTGCCATTTCCTTCTACAGGAGATCTCCACCACCCAGGTATTAAACCCACATCTCCTGTATTGACACGTGTATTCCTTACCACTGAGCCACCAGGGAAGTCCTGTATATTAGGAATTTTATGTGAAAGACTATTATGTCATTACAAGTATACATTTCAAATATTATACTGCTAAATGCCTGAAACAAAATAATTGTATTAAAGCAAACATTTACAAATCCAAATAGACTAGAAACAGTAATCCTTGATTTCATATTGTTAATGTAAGTTTTTTCATAACAAAATATAATCCTTGTTCCCAAATGCATAATAACTGTATTATCTTAAGAAATTTAATTTTAAAATTGAATTTTATAAATTCTTAATGTTCATTTCACAGCGTTTTTATCACATATCTGCTGATCTTTTCTCATTTTGGTGCCTATCTAATGGCTTTTCATTTCAGATAATTTTTAACTACTAGTTATCTTAATTGATGATTTTTTCTTGTATTTATTTCCTCATTATATATATGTTTTCCTTTATCTTTTGGGGGCATAATTGATGTTTTATAGTTTTTATTTAATGTTTTTCTCTTTAATTTTAGGTCTGTTTCTATTAACTGATTCTTTTATGACTAATGATAATATTCACCTCCTTTTTGTTCATGTTTAATAATTTTTTAGATATGGAACATTGGTATTATTAGTTTGATGGATGCATTGATTTTATTATGTTCTTCTAAGCAATATTAGAGTTATTTTGGCAGGATGTTAGCTTCTTGCAGACCATCTTGATTCCATCAAAGCTTATATTTAAGATTTGATAGAGGAAGTCTATGAAATCTTGCTTTGAGTAAGTTATCCATTCTACTACATTGTGATTCACCTATCTTAATTGAATGATGTAAGTATTTTACTACATATCTTCACTCTGACTCACTATAAATTCGATGTATACTAGCCCTGCATAAGTTTTAGGATCTGCTAAACTCATAGGCATCCATCACTCTTTGTCTGTCCTTGTGGAGTTTTATTCAATATACATGCAACTGGAATGTATAGTAGACTTACTGTGATCCAGAGGCAGATTTCTGGAGCTTTCTCACAGTATATATCCCATATATCATGACTCATACATTTTGGCATCTTGGTCTTCCTGTGCTTGATGTCTGTGTCCTCAATTCAGTGAGGAGACACCTTCTGCTTCAGTTACCTCTCCCTACACTGAGGTCTGAAATTGCTTCAAAGTGTAAAATCAGAGTTATAGGACCTGTATCATTTGTTTTCTTTCTCTTATACATGAAACTCTGGTGTTGCATGCTGTCCAAAGCTTGAAAAAGGCTTCTCATATAATTTATCCAATTTTCTAGTTGTTTATGGTAGGAAAACAAATCTGATACCGTGACCAAATGCAAAATTTCATAGGTCATTATTTTTTGTAGTAAGTATTAAGACACTGGTAAATTTCTCTGTCATGTAAGTTTTATACCAAATGATTTTTTTTCATGGGAAGAGAAATAGACACACCTTTCAATATTAGAATCTTGAAAAGTCAGAAGAGACCCATTGAAGTCTACTTGGAAAGTCCTGAATTTGACATATGATTTTATTTTCATTTCTAACATGGATATACAGATAGGAGCTGTATATTCTGATGGATAAGTCTAGATTCACTCAGAAAACAGAAACCCTAGAGTAGATTAAACAGGATAAGTTTAATATAAATAACTATTTAAGCATGGTAAAAGTAACCTTAAGAGATAAGAAAACTCAATATAATATCTTGGGAATGAGGAAGAATATCCATGGTAGATTTTCAGAGCTTGTGCGAGAAGGTGTGGTTCTACTCACTGGAGAGCAAAGAAGTTTGCTGGCTTGGCTAATGTGGGGTTGATATGTAGTTACTGAGTAAGCAGAAAGTGACCTGGAGCACAGGTATGGAACAGGGTGGTCAGAAACTTTTCAAGTCACACACAAGGTGTACAGGGCTTACAGAGGAATGGGAACGCAGGGGAAGTTAAGGGAGGCAGGCTGTGAGAAAGCTTGCCATGCAAGAACTCTTGATATGACTTTGAGTGTTAATGTGTAATATGGAGCCAGTTTGGACAACATTCAGAATAACCATTTGGGATGATGGTTTCTGGGATGAGATTTACTGACTGGTTAATGCCAGACCAAACTGCAAGTTGGGGCTTCTCTGATGGCGCAGCAGGTAGAAAATCTGCTTGAAGTGCAGGAAACACAGGAGACTCTGGTTTGATCCCTGGGTCAAGAAGATCCCCTGGAGAAGGAAAGGGCAACCCTATCCAGTATTCTTGCCTAGGAAATCCCATGGACAGAAGAGCCTGGTGGGCTACAGTCCAAATAGTCACAAAGTGTTGGACACGACTGAGTGACTGAGCTCAATAAGCACCAATTGCACGTTCACCAAAGGACCACCATTAGGAGACTATTCTTAAGGACAAAGCTCCACTAGATGTTCTTATACACACATGACAGACTCACCAAGTGCCAGCAGAGTCATCAGGGGAGTCTGTTCTTTCTGGCACCTCTTACTTAGAAAGTTTAACATTGTGCTCACTGGAAAGGAGAGATGCTTAAAGGAGTACCATTATCACAGGGCATATACTGAAGGGTATTTTTTTGGGGGGGTGGTCCTAAGATGGCGGAGGAATAGGATGGGGAGACCACTTTCTCCCCCACAAATTCATCAAAAGAACATTTAAATGCTGAATAAATTCACAAAACAACTTCTGAATGCCAGCAGAGGACATCAGGCACCCAGAAAAGCAGCCCATTGTCTTTGAAAGGAGGTAGGAAAAAATATAAAAGACAAAAAAAGAGACAAAAGAGGTAGGGGCAGAGCTCCATCCTGGGAAGGGAGTATTAAAAAGAGAGCCGTTTCCAAACACCAGGAAACACTCACTGCTGAGTCTGTGGTGAGCCTTGGAACCACAGAGGGCAACATAACTGGGAGGAAAAATAAATAAATAATTAAAACCCACAGATTACGTGCCCAGTGGAGAAGCAGCGCAGACGCCTGCATCCACTATTAGCAAGAGGGGGCGGGGCAAGGAGGCGCGGGCTGCATTGCTTAGAGTAAGGATCTGTCCTGAATGCCCCGAGGGCAATCTGAGCGAACTTACTTGGGCTAGCAAACCAGACTGTGGGATAGTTACTATGCAAAAGCTCTAACTTAAGACACTGCCAGGCCTGCTCACAGAGCAAAGGACTGTACAGAGCTAGTCAGCTGCAGACCATCCCCCTCCAGTGACAGGCAGCCAGAGCCAGAAGGCGGCAATTGCAGCCCCAGAGAGACATTATCTACCAAACTGCAAGTAGGCTTCTTTGCTAACTAAGATTTCTTGGGGTTCTGGACAGTCAACATCCGCCTGAGAAGGTGCGCTGGTTGTACACCCAGAAAACTGAGCAGCAGGGATGGGGGAGGCAATAAGTCGCAGTGACCACGCTTGCCAAACACCTTATCACCTGAGCTGCTCAGACCTGGGAAGGGCACAAAATGCAGGCCCAACCGAGTCAGTGCCTCTAAGGACTTCCTGAGTGCCTGAACCTGAGCAGCTTAGACCTGGGAGGTGCATGCAGCCCAGGGCTGGCCTCAAACGGCTCCCAGCAGAGCAACCTAGAGCCTGAGCAATGTGGGCAGGGAGGAGACATGCGCCGTGAGCGGGGGCAAGCCTAGAGTGGCTGAGACACTGCAAGCACATGCCAGTGTTATTTGTATGCAGCGTCCCTCCCTCCCCACAGCGTGACTGAACAAATGAGCCTAAAAAAGTGTCCACCACCGTCCCCCTTGTGTCAGGGCAGAAATCAGACACTGAAGAGACCAGCAAACAGAAGAAGCTAAAATAGAGGGAACCGCCTTGGAAGTGACAGGTGCAATAGATTAAAACCCTGTGGTTAGTACCGATTATATAGGAAGGGGCCTATAGATCTTGAGAAATATAAGCCAGACCAAGGAACTATCCAAAAATGAACTGACCCCACACTGCCCACAACAACACCAGAGAAAGTCCTAGATATATTTTTACTATTTTTACAATCATTGTCTTTTTTTAAATTTTAAGTCCTCTATTTCTCCTTTAATTTTCATTTTTATAACCATCACTTTGCAAAAAAAAGCCCTATTTTTTGAAGCAAACTTCATATATATATATATCTATTTTATAATTTTTCTGACTTTTTTTTAATACTGTATTTTTGAAAATCCAACCTCTACTCTAGATTTTTAATCTTTGCTTTTTGGTATTTGTTATCAATTTGTACCTTTAAGAATCCAATCTTCAGTACCCATTTTTACTTGGGAGAGAGATTACTGATTTGACTGCTCTCTCCCCCTTTGGACTCTCCTTTTTCTCCACCAGGTCGCTTCTATCTCCTCCCTTCCCCTTCTCTTCTCTACCCAACTCTGAATCTCTTTGTGTGTCCCAGACGGTGGAGAACACTTAGGGAACTGACTACTGGCTGGATCTGTCTCTCTCCTTCTGATTTTCCCCCTTTATCCTCCTACCACCTCTGTCTCCTTCCTCCCTCTTCTCTTCTCTGTATAATTCCGTGAACATCTCTGAGCAGCCCAGACTGTGGAGCGCACATAAGGAAGTGATTACTGGCTAGCTTGCTCTCTTCTCTTTTGATTCCACCTCATCTCATTCAGGACACCTCTAACTCCCTCCTCCCTCTCCTACATGTAACTCTGTGAACCTCTCTGGGTGTCCCTCATTGTGGAGAACCTTTTCATCTTCAACCTAGATGTTTTATCAATGGTGCTGTGTAGATGGAGAAGTCTTGAGGCTACTGTAAAAATAAGATTGAAAACCAGAAGCAGGAGGCTTAAGGCCAAATCCTGAGAACACCAGAGAACTCCTGACTCCAGGGAACATTAACAGCCAGGAGCTCATCAAATGCCTCCATACCTACACTGAAACCAAGCACCGCTTAAAGGCCAACAAGTTCCAGAGCAAGACATACCACACAAATTCTCCAGCAACACAGGAACACAGCCCTGAGCTCCAATATACAGGCTGCCCAAAGTTACTCCAAACCCATTGACATCTCATAACTCATTGCTGGACACTTCATTGCACTCCAGAGAGAAGAAATCTAGCTCTACTCATCAGAACACCGACACAAGCTTCCCTAACCAGGAAACCTTGAGAAGCCACATGTACAACCCCACCCGCAGTGAGGAAACTCCATAATAAAGAGAACTCCACAAATTCCCAGAATATAGAAAGGCCACCCCAAACTCAGCAATATAAACAGGATCAAGAGACAGAGGAATACTCAGCAAGTAAAGGAACAGGAGAAATGCTCACCAAACCAAACAAAAGAGGAAGAGATAGGGAATCTACCTGAGAAAGAATTCCAAATATTGATAGTGAAAATGATCCCAAATCTTGAAATCAAAATGGAATCACAGATAAATAGCCTGGAGACAAGAATTGAGAAGATGCAAGAAAGGTTTAACAAGGACCTAGAAGAAATAAAAAAGAGTCAATATATAATGAATAACGTAATAAGTGAGATAAAAAACACTCTAGAGGCAACAAATAGTAGAATAACAGAGGTAGAAGATAGGATTAGTGAAGTAGAAGATAGAATGGTAGAAATAAATGAATCAGAGAGGAAAAAAAGAAAAATGAATTAAAAGAAATGAGGACAATCTCAGAGAACTCCAGGACAACATTAAATGCCCAACATTCGAATCATAGGAGTCCCAGAAAAAGAAGACAAAAGAAAGACCATGAGAAAATACTTGAGGAGATAATAGTTGAAAATTTCCCTAAAATGGGGAAGGAAATAATCACTCAAATCCAAGAAAACCAGACAGTCGCAAACAGGATAAACCCAAGGCAAGACACCCCAAGACACATATTAATCAAATTAACAAAGATCAAACACAAAGAACAAATATTAAAAGCAGCAAGGGAAAAACAAAAGATAACACACAAGGTGATTCCCATAAGGATAACAGCTGATCTTTCAATAGAAACTCTTCAGGCCAGGAGGGAATGGCAAGACATACTTATATTGATGGAAGAAAATAATCTACAGCCCAGATTACTGTACCCAGCAAGGATCTCATTCAAATATGAAGGAGAAATCAAAAGCTTTACAGACAAACAAAAGCTGAGAGAATTCAGCACCACCAAACCAGCACTCCACAAATGCTAAAGGATATTCTTAACAGGAAACACAAAAAGGGTGTATAAACTTAAACCCAAAGCAATAAAGTAAATGGCAACGGGATCATACTTTTCAATAATTGCCTTAAACGTAAATGGGTTGAATGTCCCAACCAAAAGACAAAGACTGGCTGAATGGATATCAAAACAAGACTCCTAAATATGTTGTCTACAAGAGACCCACCTCAAAACAAAGGACACATACAGACTGAAAGTGAAGGGCTGGAAAAAGATATTCCATGCAAATAAAGACCAAAAGAAAGCAAGAGTAGCAATACTCATATCAGATAAAATAGACTTTAAAACAAAGGCTGTGAAAAGAGACAAGAAGGCCACTACATAATGATCAAAGGATTAATCCAAGAAGAAGATATAACAATTATAAATATATATGCACCCAACATAGGAGCACCGCAATATGTAAGACAAATGCTAACACGTATGAAAGGGGAAATTAACAATAACACAATAATAGTGGGAGATTTTAATACCAAACTCACACCTGTGGATAGATCAACTAAACAGAAAATTAACAAGGAAACACAAACTTTAAATGATACAATAGACCAGGTAGACCTAATTGATATCTATAGGACATTTCACCCCCAAACAATGAATTTCACACTTTTCTCAAGCTCACACGGAACCTTCTCCAGCATAGATCACATCCATGGCCATAAATCTAGCCTTGGTAAATTAAAAAAAAAATTGAAATCATCCGAAGCTTCTTTTCTGACCATAATGCAGTAAGATTAGATCTCAATTACAGGAGAAAAACTATTAAAAATTCCAAAATATGGAGGCTGAACAACACGCTTCTGAATAACCAACAAATCACAGAAGAAATCAAAAAAGAAATCAAAATATGCATAGAAACAAATGAAAATACAACTATGCAAAACCTGTGGGACACTATAAAAGCAGTGCTAAGGGGAAAGTTCATAGCAATACAGGCATACCTCAAGAAACAAGAAAAAAGTCAAATAAATAACCTAACTCTACACCTAAAATAACTTGAAAAGGAAGAAATGGAGGACCCCAGGGTTAGTAGAAGGAAAGAAATCTTAAAAATTAGGGCAGAAATAAATGCAAAAGAAACAAAAAAGACCATAGCAAAAATCAACAAAGCCAAAAGCTGGTTCTTTGAAAGGATAAATAAAATTGACAAACCATTAGCCAGACTCATCAAGAAACAAAGGGAGAAAAATCAAATCAATAAAATTAGAAATGAAAATGGAGAGATCACAACAGACAACAAAGAAATACAAAATACATTAAGAGACTACTATCAGCAATTATATGCCAATAAAATGGAAAACATGGAAGAAATGGACAAATTCTTTGAAAAGTACAACTTTCCAAAACTGAACCAGGAAGAAATAGGAAATCTTAACAGACCCATCAGAAGCACGGAAATTGAAACTGTAATCAGAAATCTTCCAGCCAACAAAAGCCCAGGTACAGAGGGCTTCACAGCTGAATTCTACCAAAAATTTCGAGAAGAGCTAACACCTATCCTACTGAAACTCTTTCAAAAAATTGCAGAGGAAGGTAAACTTCCAAGCTCATTCTATGAGGCCACCATCACCCTAATAACAAAACCTGACAGAAATACTACAAAAAAAGAAAACTACAGGCCAATATCACTGATGAACATAGATGCAAAATCCTTAACAAAATTCTAGCAATCAGAATCCAACAACACATTAAAAAGATCATACACCATGACCAAGTGGGTTTTATCCCAGGGATTCAAGGATGCTTCTATATCCACAAATCAATCAATGTAATTCACCACATTAACAAATTGAAAAATAAAAGCCATATGATTATCTCAATAGATGCAGAGAAAGCCTTTGACAAAATTCAACATCCATTTATGATAAAAACTCTCCAGAAAGCAGGAATAGAAGGAACACACCTCAACATAATAAAAGCTATATATGACAAACCCACAGCAAACATTATCCTCAATGGTGAAGAATTGAAAGCATTTCCCCTAAAGTCAAGAACAAGACAAGGGTGCCCACTTTCACTGCTACTATTCAACATAGTTCTGGAAGTTTTGGCCACAGTAATCAGAACAGAAAAAGAAATAAAAGGAATCCAGACTGGAAAAGAAGAAGTAAAACTCTCACTGTTTGCAGTGACATGATCCTCTACATAGAAAACCCTAAAGACTCCACCAGAAAATTACTAGAGCAAACCAATGAATATAGTAAAGTTGCAGGATATAAAATCAACACACAGAAATCCCTTGCATTCTTATACACTAATAATGAGAAAATATAAAGAGAAATTATGGAAATAATTCCATTCACCATTGCAACGAAAATAATAAAATACTTGGGAATATATCTACCTAAAGAAACTAAAGACCTATATATAGAAAACTATAAAACACTGATGAAAGAAATCAAAGAGTTCAGTAATAGATGGAGAAATATACCATGTTCAGGGATCGGAAGAATCAATATAGTGAAAATGAATATACTACCCAAAGCAATCTATAGATTCAATGCAATCCCTATCAAGCTACCAGTGGTATTTTTCACAGAGCTAGAACAAATAATTTCACAATTCTATGGAATACAAAAAACCTCGAATAGCCAAAGCAATCTTGAGAAATAAGAATGGAACTGGAGGACTCAACCTGCCTGATTTCAGACTATATTACAAAGACACAGTCATCAAGACAGTATGGTACTGGCACAAAGACAGAAATATAGATCAATGGAACAAAATAGAAAGCCTAGGGATAAATTCACACACATATGGACATCTTATCTTTGAGAAAGGAGGCAAGAATATACAATGGAGAAAAGACAATTTATTTAACAAGTTGTGCTGGCAAAACTGGTCAACCACTTCTAAAAGAAGGAAACTAGAATACTTTCTAACACCATTCACAAAAATAAACTCAAAATGGATTAAAGATCTAAATGTAAGACTAGAAAATATAAAACTCCTAGAGGAAAACATAGGCAAAACACTCTCTGACATAAATCACAGCAGGATCCTCTATGGTCCACCTCCCAGAATATTGGAAATAAAAGCAAAATAAACAAATGGGACCTAATTAAAATTAAAAGCTTCTGCACAACAAAGGAAAAGACATAAGCAAGGTGAAAAGACAGCCTTCTGAATGGGAGAAAATAATAGCAAATGAAGCAACTGACAAAGAACTAATCTCAAAAATATGCATGCAACTCCTGCAGCTCAATTCCAGAAAAATACATGACACAATTAAAAAGTGGGCCAAAGAACTAAACACACATTTCTCCAAAGAAGACATACAGATGGCTAACAAACACATGAAAAGTTGCTCAACATCACTCATTATCAGAAAAATGCAAATCAAGACCACAATGAGGTTCATGCCGGTCAGAATGGCTTCGATCCAGAAGTCTGCAAGCAATAAATGCTGGAGAGGGTGTAGAGAAAAGGGAACCTCTTACACTGTTGGTGGGAATGCAAACTAGTACAGCCACTATGGAGAACAGTGTGGAGATTCCTTAAAAAACTGGAAATAGAAGTGCCATATGACCCAGCAATCCCACTGCTGGGCATACACACAGAGGAAACCAGAACTGAAAGAGACACATATACCCCAATGTTCATCGCAGCACTGTTTATAATAGCCAGGACTTGGAAGCAACCTAGATGTCCATCATCAGATGAATTGATAAGAAAGCAGTGGTATATATACACAATAGAGTATTACTCAGCTATTAAAAAGAATACATTTGAATCAGTTCTAATGAGGTGGATGAAACTGGAGCCAGTTATACAGAGTGAAGTAAGCCAGAAAGAAAAACACCAATACAGTATACTAATGTATATATATGGAATTCAGAAAGATGGTAATGGTAACCCTGTATGCGAGACAGCAAAAGAGACACAGATGTATAGAACAGTCTTTTGGACTCTGGGGAGAGGGAGAGGGTGGGATGATTTGGGAGAATCACGTTGAAACATGTATAATATTATATAAGAAATTAATCGCCAGTCCAGGTCCAATGCAGGATACAGGATGCTTGGGGCTGGTGCACTGGGATGACCCAGAGGGATGGTATGGGGAATGAGGTGGGAGGGGGGTTGAGGATGGGGAACATGTGTATACCGGTGGCAGATTTATGTTGATATATGGCAAAATCAAAATAATATTGTAAACTAATTAGCCTCCAATTAAAATAAGTAAATTTAAATGAAAGAAAAAGAGTATTTTTGGGTCTGAGAGAGCATACTCTTGTAACTGTCAAACCTGGACACTTGTTGAGATTTCAGATCAAGAATAACATGTTGTCACACTCCCAAATAAAGCAAGCTTTATGAGTTTGACTGATAGAGTTTAGACTGCATTTAAAAATTTTGATCTGCATTTATTTACCAACACTTAGGCTTATCAACTTCCTGTTATAAATTAAATTAAAATATCTGATCTTTCATACTCTTCCTTTGAATATCAACTATAAATATTCAGCATAGGTTTTTCACAATTCAATTCATTAGAAAGCAGATTTTTAAGAGTTTTGCTTTTTTGCATTATTTCAGTTCTTTTCCTTTAGAGGTTGAAATTTCCTCATACTATAATAGTAAAATTTATGTTAAGATAGTTTAGTTTTCACAATTTTATCTGTAGACACCAAAATTAATTTGTCCTAAGCCAAAAATAGGGCTTCCCTGGTGGCTGAGACGATAAAGCATCTGCCTGCAATGCTGGAGACCTGGGTCCTATCCCTGGTTCGAGAATATACTCTGGAAAAGGAAATGGCAACCCAATCCAGTGCTCTTGCCTGGAAAATCCCAAGGATGGTGAAGCCTGGTAGGCTACAGTCCACGGGGTCACAAAGAGTCTGACATGACTGAGTGACTTCTTTCAAACCAAAAATATGGGATTGAAGAAGAGGGAATTTATCTATTTTTAATTTTTCTTCAATTTATTTTTTAATTGGAGGAAATCTGCTTTCCCATATTGTGTTGGTGTTGTGCTATGTGCTCAGTTGCTCAGTCATGTCTGACTCTTTGAAACCACCATGCTCCTCTGTCCATGGAATTTTCCAGGCAAGAATACTGGAGTGGGTTGCTATTTCTTCTTCCAGGGTTTGCACAGTACCACACACAATCAGTCATGACTATACATCAATCACTTCCCTCTTGAGCTTCCCTCCCCTGTACCCATTCCACGCCTCTAGGTCATCGTAGAGTACCAAGCTGGCTCCCTGTGTTATAAAGCAAATTCTCACTAGCTATCTATCTTACACATGGTAGTGTGTATATTTTGATGCTGGGAATTTATTTTTGATGTTGATATTTTGAGTTGTCTTCACCTGAAAAACATTGAAGTTGTATTCATCAAGGGAACAGAATGATGTGGCCAAGTTTTGAAATATGTTATACAAAGAATCATCTAGAATCACTCTAAATAAACAACAATGCTTCATTCATCAATCAGAAGAAATAGTTTTTATTGTTGTTGTTAAAAAAAGCACACATTTTTCAGTATATCTAAACCACAAAGACACACTTTCTTTTAGGTTTCAATATCTTCTGTATTAAAGCAAATCTCATTTGATCTTTTGTGTAAAATTGCATGAGACACTTATCTCTTTCATTTCTCATTGTTTAAAGCTCTGTCCTTGGTGTACTGTTTCTACCGAAGATTTTATTCAATATACTGAAGCTCACCTTTCATATCTACTGTAACTGCTAGTCAGATGGCATTTTAGCCAATCTAAGAAAAAAAAAAAAATCACAGTTCAGCACAAAAGCTGTCATTTCAAGGTTTATCTTGCCTTCTCTTTTGGTAGTCACATTTTTCACTTTGTAAAATAAGTCTCTAATTCCTTTAGACAGATCATTAACTTTAACATAGATAGCATTATTAGGATAATTTATCAACCATTGAAGTCAAAGTGAAGTGAAAATCTATAAGAACTGGAGTAGAATTAAGAAGAAAGGGCAGCTCTAATGAAAATTTATTTGTAAGGTGGGAAACTACTAGATTTTAATTTTTGGATTAGATTTGAAAGCTTTGCTTAATTCAAAAGAAAATGAAAGTAAAACAGAATACTGGCATTACTGGGATAACAGGATTCATTCATTATAGTCATAGAACGAATTTTTAAAAATATTAACCATCTATAGAAAATTTATTTAAATGGAAATGTTCACTGGAGAGAATACAATTTTTCATTAAAGTATTTCTAATCTAAATTCAGGAATTCTTCAGGAATTTAAGAGCTAACCAGCGATTGCTCCCCTCTCATGGCAAACACTTTTTATTTGTGTGTGTGTATGTGTGTATCTGTGTCTGTGTATGAGAGAGAGAGAGGAAACTAAAGAACTAACCAGCAATTGCTTTCCTCTCATGGCTAACAGTTTTTTTTTTGTGTGTGTGTGTGTGTGTATGTGTGTCATGAGAGAGGAGTGGGGAAAACATTGGATCTTATTTGTGACATCTTATTGTATGACTTGTGTGGACTTGGACTCTGAAAACCTAGTGGGACCTTCCCTGCCATCCTCCATGGGAACATCATTTAGACATTCATGTCTACTGGGCACTGCCATCACATTGGACTATGATAAAAATTTAGCCATGTGTGGATAGTGAAAATGTTTCTTTAGGCTTCTGCTTGTGTCTCATTTGCTTACATCACATCAGATCTGACTATTCATAGGTACTTTATTGTATAATATGAATCAACTTATTTTTACCAAAGAAAACAAAAATACCAAAGGATAGCTGGGGACCAGTCATTAGGTCCATCATACTGGAAATATATATTTAAAATAAAGATATAAGTTGGATCTTGTTTGCTCATTTTGCCCCACAGTTGCAAAAGAAAACATTAAGGTTGCCTTCTCTCAGCTCTTCTGGGAAAGAACTGATCTTCATATAAATCCTAGATGGCAATCAAAAATATGTGTGAGTTACAGATGAATAAATGAATTAATGAATGTATACCTAATGTGATTATTTGCATATTATCTCCATATTAGTAGGGATATTTTTAAACTGATTCATTTACAATGCCATACAATTCATGTAATTGATTGCTTATACTTGAATGTACAGCAGGGTCTGAGATTTATTCTATTAATCAGATTGTAGTGAATTCAACACCTTGAAGCCATTTAGCCTCAGTTGCACATTATTACTGAAACAACTTTTTTAAAGGAGTATTTTAAACTCTCAAGGTGTCTGAGCATTTCACCAGGATACATTTCATTAATCCTTATCAAAAAAATCCCCACATGATGTAAGGAATATTATCATTACAAATGTGGAAACAAACGTGGAAAATATAAAACCCATAAGCACATAGCTTCCATTGTGATAAATCCTTTATGTGAATACAAGCAATTTGGTTCCAGCATTGCTATGCTAAACCTTCCATTAGCAACTGCTTCAGGGAAAGGGTCATGGAATTTCCTCTGAAAAGAGTCACCCCATTAAATGTCACATGTCAACGTTTATGTGTCTTCACTGTAATTGGGTAGGCCAGCTCTTAGTCTTACCTCTGTCCTTCTCTAGTTTTTAAAACTGTGACTTCCAGAAATTGCAGAAATCTGAAAGTTTTTTTTTTTAATTTTTATTTTTACTTTATTTTACTTTAAACGACTGTACTGGTTTTGCCATACATTGACATGAATCCACCACGGGTGCACATGAATTCCCAAACATGAACCCCCTTCCACCTCCTACCCCATATCATCTCTCAGGATCATCCCGGTGCACCAGCCCCAAGCATCCTGTATCCTGCATCAAACATAGACTGGCGATTCGTTTCTTACATGATAGTATACATGTTTCAATGCCATTCTCCCAAATCATCCCACCCTCTCCCTCTCCCACAGAGTCCAAAAGTCCACTCTACACATCTGTGTCTCTTTTGCTGTCTTGCATACAGGGTTACCATTACCATCTTTCTAAATTCCATATATATGTGTTAGTATACTGTATTGGTGTTTTTCTTTCTGGCTTACTTCACTCTATATAACTGGCTCCAGTTTCATCCATCTCCTTAGAACTGATTCAAATGTATTCTTTTTAATGGCTGAGTAATACTCCATTGTGTACATGTACCACAGCTTTCTTATCCATTCATCTGCTGATGGACATCTAGGCTGCTTCCATGTCCTGGCTATTATAAACAGTGCTGCAATGAACACTGGGGTACATGTGTCTTTCTATTCTGGTTTCCTCGGTGTGTATGCCCAGCAGTGGGATTGCTGGGTCATAAGGCAGTTCTATTTGCAATTTCTAAGGAATCTCCACACTGTTCTCCATAGTGACTGTACTAGTTTGCATTCCCACCAACAGTGTAAGAGGGTTCCCTTTTCTCCACACCCTCTCCAGAATTTATTGCTTGCAGACTTTTGGATCGCAGCCATTCTGACTGGTGTGAAGTGGTACCTCATTGTGGTCTTGATTTGCATTTCTCTAATAATGAGTGATGTTGAGCATCTTTTCATGTGTTTGTTAGCCATCCGTATGTCTTCTTTGGAGAAATGTCTATTTAGTTCTTTGGCCCATATTTTGATTGGGTCGTTTATTTTCCTGGAATTGAACTGCATAAGTTGCTTGTATATTTTTGAGATTAGTTGTTTGTCAGTTGCTTCATTTGCTATTATTTTCTCCCATTCAGAAGGCTGTCTTTTCACCTTGTTTATATTTTCCTTTGTTGTGCAGAAGCTTTTAATTTTAATTAGATCCCATTTGTTTATTTTTGCTTTTATTTCCAGAATTCTGGGAGGTGGATCATAGCGGATACTGCTATGATTTATGTCGGAGAGTGTTTTGCCTATTTTCTCCGCTAGGAGTTTTATATTTTCTAGTCTTACGTTTAGATCTTTAATTCATTTTGAGTTTATTTTTGTGTGTGGTGTTAGCAAGTGATCTAGTTTCATTCTTTTACAAGTGGTTGACCAGTTTTCCCAGCACCACTTGTTAAAGAGATTGTCTTCTCAAAGATAAGGTGCGTGTGTGTGTGGATTTATCTCTGGGCTTTCGATTTTGTTCCATTGATCTATATTTCTGTCTTTGTGCCAGTACCATACTGTCTTGATGACTGTGGCTTTGTAGTAGAGCCTGAAGCCAGGCAAGTTGATTCTTCCAGTTCCATTCTTCTTTCTCAAGATTGCTTTGGCTATTCGAGGTTTTTTGTATTTCCGTACAAATCTTGAAATTATTTGTTCTAGTTCTGTGAAAAATACCACTGGTAGCTTGATAGGGATTGCATTGAATCTATAGATTGCTTTGTGTAGTATACTAATTTTCAGTATACTGATTCTTCCAATCCATGGACATGGTATATTTCTCCATCTATTACTGTCCTCTTTGATTTCTTTCATCAGTGTTTTATAGTTTTCTATCTATAGGTCTTTAGTATCTTTAGGTAGATATATTCCCAAGTATTTTATTCTTTTTGTTGCAATGGTGAATGGAATTGTTTCCTTAATTTCTTTTTCTACTTTCTCATTGTTAGTGTATAGGAATGCAAGGGATTTCTGTGTGTTGATTTTATATCCTGCAACTTTACTGTATTAATTGATTAGCTCTCGTAATTTTCTGGTGGAGTCTTTAGGGTTTTCTATGTAGAGGATCATGTCATCTGCAAACAGTGAGAGTTTTACTTCTTCTTTTCCAGTCTGGATTTCTTTTATTTCTTTTTCTGCTCTGATTGCTGTGGCCAAAACTTCCAGAACTATGTTGAATAGTAGTGGTGAAAGTGGACACCCTTGTCTTGTTCCTGACTTTAGGGGAAATGATTTTAATTTTTCACCATTGAGGATAATGTTTGCTGTGGGTTTGTCATATATAGCTTTTATTATGTTGAGGTGTGTTCCTTCTATTCCTGCTTTCTGGAGAGTTTTTATCATAAATAGATGTTGAATTTTGTCAAAGGCCTTCTCTACATCTATTGAGATAATCATATGGCTTTTATTTTTCAATTTGTTAATGTGGTGAATTACATTGATTGATTTGCAGATATTGAAGCATCTTGCCTCCCTGGGATAAAGCCCACTTGGTCATGGTGTATGATCTTTTTAATGTGTTGTTGGATTCTGATTGCTAGAATTTTGTTGAGGTTTTTTTGCATCTATGTTCATCAGTGATATTTGCCTGTAGTTTTCTTTTCTTGTGGCATCTTTGTCAGGTTTTGGTATTAGGGTAATGGTGGCCTCATAGAATGAGTTTGTAAGTTTACCTTCCTCTGCAATTTTTTGGAAGAGTTTGAGGATAGGTCTTAGCTCTTCTCGAAATTTTTGGTAGAATTCAGCTGTGAAGCCGTCTGTACCTGGGGTTTTGTTTGCTGGAAGATTTCTGATTACTGTTTCAATTTCCGTGCGTGTGATATGTCTGTTAAGATTTCCCATTTCTTCCTGGTTCAATATTGGAAAGTTGTACTTTCCTAAGAATTTGTCCATTTCTTCCACGTTGTCCATTTTATTGGCATGTAATTGCTGATAGTAGTCTCTTATGATCCTTTGTATTTCTGTGTTGTCTGCTGTGATCTCTCCATTTTCATTTCTAATTTTATTGATTTGATTTTTCTCCCTTTGTTTCTTGATGAGTCTGGCTAATGGTTTGTCAATTTTATTTATCCTTTCCAAGAACCAGCTTTTGGCTTTGTTGATTTTTGCTATGGTCTCTTTTGTTTCTTTTGCATTTATTTCTGCCCTAATTTTTAAGATTTCTTTCCTTCTACTAACTCTGGGGTTCTCCATTTCTTCCTTTTCTAGTTTCTTTAGTTGTAGAGTTAGGTTATTTATTTGACTTTTTCTTGTTTCTTGAGGTATGCCTGTATTGCTATGAACTTTCCTCTCAGCACTGCTTTTATAGTGTCCCACAGGTTTTGGGTTGTTGTGTTTTCATTTTCATTTGTTTCTATGCATATTTTGATTTCTTTTTTGATTTCTTCTGTGATTTGTTGGTTATTCAGAAGTGTGTTGTTCAGCCTCCATATGTTGGAATTTTTAATAGCTTTTCTCCTGTAATTGAGAACTAATCTTAATGCATTATGGTTAGAAAATATGCTCGGAATAATTTTGATTTCTTTGAATTTATCAAGGTTAGATTTATGGCCCAGGATATGATCTATCCTGGAGAAGATTCCATGAGCACTTGAGAAAAAGGTGAAATTCATTGTTTTGGGGTGAAATGTCCTATAGATATCAATTAGGTCTAACTGGTTTAATGTTTCATTTAAAGTTTGTGTTTCTTTATTAATTTTCTGTTTAGTTGACCTGTCCATAGGTGTGAGTGGGGTATTAAAGTCTCCCACTATTATTGTGTTATTGTTAATTTCCCCTTTCATGCTTGTTAGCATTTGTCTTACATATTGTGGTGCTCCTATGTTGGGTGCATATAGATTTATAATTTTTATATCTTCTTCTTGGATTAATCCTTTGATCATTATGTAGTGGCCTTCTTTGTCTCTTTTCACAGCCTTTGTTTTAAAGTCTATTTTATCAGATATGAGTATTGCCACTCCTGCTTTCTTTTGGTCTCTATTTGCATGATATATCTTTTTCCAGCCCTTCACTTTCAGTCTGTATGTGTCCCTTGCTTTGAGATGGGCCTCTTGTAGGCAGCATATATAAGGGTCTTGTTTTTGTATCCATTCATCCAGTCTTTGCCTTCTGGTTGGGGCATTCGACCCATTTACGTTTAAGGTAATTATTGATAAGTATGATCCCGACATTTACTTTATTGTTTTGGGTTTGAGTTTATACACCCTTTTTGTGTATCCTGTCTAGAGAAGATCCTTTAGCATTTTTTGGAGAGCTGGTTTGGTGGTGCTGAATTCTCTCAGCTTTTGCTTGTCTGTAAAGCTTTTGATTTCTCCTTCATATTTGAATGAGATCCTTGCTGGGTACAGTAATCTGGGCTGTAGGTTATTTTCCTTCATCACTTTAAGTATGTCTTGCCATTCCCTCCTGGCCTGAAGAGTTTCTACTGAAAGATCAGCTCTTATCCTTATGGGAATCCCCTCGTGTGTTGTTTTTCCCTTGCTGCTTTTAATATTTGTTCTTTGTGTTTGATCTTTGTTAATTTGATTAATACGTGTCTTGGTGTGTTTTGCCTTGGGTTTTTCCTTTTTGGGACTCTCTGGGTTTCTTGGACTTGGGTGATTATTTCCTTCCCCATTTTAGGGAAGTTTTCAACTATTATCTTCTCAAGTATTTTCTCATGGTCTTTCTTTTTGTCTTCTTTTTCTCGGACTCCTATAATTCGAATGTTGGAGCATTTCATATTGTCCTGTAGGTCTCTGAGATTGTCCTCATTTCTTTTAATTCATTTTTCTTTTTTCCTCTCTGCTTCATTTATTTCTACCATTCTACTAGTTCACTAATCCTATCTTCTACCTCTGTTATTCTACTATTTGTTGCCTCCAGAGTGTTTCTGATCTCATTTATTGCATTATTCATTATATAGTAACCATTTTTTATTTCTTGTAGGTCCTTATTGAACCTTTCTTGCATCTTCTCAATCCTTGTCTCCAGGCTATTTATCTGTGATTCCATTTTGATTTCAAGATTTTGGATCATTTTCACTATCACTATTCAGAATTCTTTCTCAGGTAGATTCCCTATCTCCTCCTCTTTGGTTTGGTTTGGTGGGCATTTCTCCTGTTCCTTTACCTGCTGAGTATTCCTCTGTCTCTTCATCTTGGTTATATTGCTGAGTTTGGGGTGGCCTTTCTATATTCTGGCAATTTGTGGAGTTCTCTTTATTACGTAGCTTCCTCACTGTGGGTAGGGTTGTGTCAGTGGCTTGTCAAGGTTTCTTGGTTAGGGAGGTTTGCGTTGGAGTTCTGGTGGGTGGAGCTGGATTTCTTCTCTCTGTAGTGCAATCGAGTGACCAGTAATGGGTTATGAGACATCAATGGTTTGGAGTAACTTTGAGCTGCCTATATTGAAGCTCAGGGCTGTGTTCCTGTGTTGCTGGAGAATTTGCATGGGATGTCTTGCTCTGGAACTTGTTGGCCCTTTGGTGATGCTTGGTTTCAGTGTAGGTATGGAGGCATTTGGTGAGCTCCTATTGATTAATGTTCCCTGGATTCAGGAGTTCTCTGATGTTCTCAGGATTTGGGCTTAAGCCTCCTGCTTCTGGTTTTCAGTTTTATTTTTACAGTAGCCTCATGACTTCTCCATCTATACAGCACCAATGATAATGCATCTAGGTTAAAAATGAAAAGTTTCTCCACATTGAGGGACACCCAGAGAGGTTCACTGAGTTACATGGAGAAGAGAAGAAGGAGGGTTTAGTTAGAGGTGACTGTAATGAGATGAGGTGGGATCAAAAGAGGAGAGAGCAAGCTAGCCAGTAATCACTTCCTTATGTGCACTCACAGTCTGGACCACTGAGAGGTTTTCATGGAGTTATACAGGGAGAGGAGAGGAATGAGAGGGAGGAAGTAGACAGAAGTGGCCAGGAGGATAAAAGAGGGAAATGAAAAGAAGAGAGACAGATCCTGCCAGTAACCAGTTCCTTAGGTGTTCTCCACCGTCTGGAACACACAGAGATTCACAGAGTTGTTAGAGAAGAGAAGGGGGAGGGAAGAGACAGAGGCCACCTGGTGGAGAAAAGGGAGAGTCCAAAGGAGGAGAGAGTGGTCAAGGTAGTAGTGTCGCTCTCAGGTAAAATTGGGTAGTGAAGTTTGGGTTTTTAAATGTACAAAATTGACAACAAAAACCAAAAAACAAAGATTAAAAATCTAGAGTAGAGGTTGGATTTTCAAAAATACAGTATTAAAGAAAAGAAGAAGAAGAAGAAGAAGAAGAAAGCCACTAGAATTATTAAACAACAACAACAACCATACATAGACTATATATGGCATTTGCTTTAAAAAATAGGGTCCTTTTTTTGAAAAGTAATAGTAGGTTATAGAAATAAAAATTAAAGGAGAAATAGAGGACTTAACAAATTTAAAAAAATTAGAAAAAAAGAAGAAAAAACAACCACACAACAACATCAACAAAAAGCAAACAAACAAACAAAAACAAAGAAAAGGAAAAGAAAAAAAAAGAATGATCAAAAAAATAGTAAAGATATATCTGGCCCTTTCTCTGATGGTGTGGGCAGTGTGGGATCACTTCCAAGGCAGTTCCCTCTGTTTAACTTTTGTTTCCTGGTCTCTTCAGTGCCTGATTTCCATCCTGGCACAGGGGGGGCGGTGGTGGACATTTTTTTTTTTTTTTTAGGCTCACTTGTTCAGTCGTGCTGTGGGGAGGGAGGGATGCTGCAAACAAATAGCACTCTCGTGTGCAAGCAGTGTCTCAGCCCCGCTGGGACTGCCCCTGCTTGAGGTGCACAAACTGCTCAGGCTCTACGTTGCTCCACTGGGAACCGTCTGAGGCCGGCCCTAGGCTGCATGCAGCTCCCTGGTGTAAGCCACTCAGGTTCGGCGCTCAGGTAGCCCTCAGAGGTGCAGATTCAGTTGGGACTGTGTTTTGTGCCCTTCCCAGGCCCAAGTAGCTCAGGTGTTTGGCGAGCGCGGTCGCTGCAACTTATCACCTTTCCTGTCTCTGCTGCTCAGTTTTCTGGGTGTACCGCTGGTGCCCCTTGTGAGGTGGATGGTGACTGTCCAGAACCCCCAGGAGTCTTAGCAAAGAAACCTGCTTGCAGTTTGGTAGGTAAAGTCTCTCAGGGGCTGCGATTGCCCCCTTCCAGCCCTTACGGCTCTATCTGCCTGTCCCCAGCAGGGGATGGTCTGCAGCTGGCTATTTCTGTTCCATCCTTTGTTTTGTGCGCGGTCCTGGAGGTGTCTTATGTTCGAGCTTTTCACGTGGTAGCTATCCCACAGTCTGGTTTGCTAGCCCAAGTTAGTTCATTCTGGTTATATGTGGGGCATTCCTACCTGATTCTTAAAAAGCACTGCAGCCCATGCCTCCCATGCCTCTCTGCCCTGCCCCCACTTGCTAGTGGCAGATGCAGGCGTCTGCACTGCTTTTCCGCTGGGGGAGTTACTGTTGGGCTTGTAATCTGTTGGTTTTATTTATTTATTTATTTTTCCTTCCTGTTATGTTGCCCTCTGTGCTTCCAAGGCTTGCCACAGACTCGGCAGGGAGAGTGTTTCCTGGTGTTTGCAAACCTCTCTTCTTAAGATTCCCTTCCCGGGATGGGATTCTCTTCCCAGGACAGAGCTCTCTCACCACCTCCTTTGTCTCTTTTTTTGTCTTTTATATTTTTTCCTACCTGTTTTTGAAGACAATGATCTGCTTTTCTGGTTGCCTGATGTCCTCTGCCAGCATTCAGAAGTTGTTCTGTGAAGTTTGCTCAGCGTTGAAATGTTCTTTTGATGAATTTGTGAGGGAGAAAGTGGTCTCCCCGTCCTATTCCTCTGCCATCTTAGGACCCCTTTTCCTGAATCAGTCTTCTTGATCTTTAGAAGCTTAGGATGTTGTGTTAAGCAAGATTAAAAAATCTGTCCATTTATCTACCTGGGTGTTCTCTAGGTAGAATTGTTGTGACTGTGTTAGAAGAATGAGCAGTTTTAGGTAAGGTCTTGTCTCTGTAATTCAGTGAAATCTGGATGGAATGTAGAGACACTTTCTAAACCTATTTGTAGGAAAGAATGACACTGTTGGAGAACAGAACAATAACCTACACTGACATAGATTATAGAAAAATAGGTAAATGGCTGCAGAGACTGGGGGAGGGAAGAGGGCCTAAGTTTAATACAACTTAGGTAAAAGAAAGAGAATAGAGAGAAGAGAGAGAGAATTAACATTAGCCAAGAAAAAATTAAAAATAAAAGTGACTATGATTTCTAGGTTGTAGAATATATGTGTTCTTGGTATTTATTTATAAATTTTAACTCAAGGTGGCCAGATTCCCAGAGCCTTGAAGATCATTTTGTCTGTTCCTCAACATAAAAAGCATGTAGGTTTTATTTCTGGTAGTGAAAGAAGTTTTATTGAAGGCAGTGTTTCTGTGGGAAATCCTCTAGTGATTTGGGAATACGCTAAAAACCTCAGCAAGAGTCATCAGAACCATACTAATTACCACATTGACCCTTTTTATTTTCTTTTCCCTTAAGATCCAATTGATTGAATAGAATTCCCTCCTACTCACAGCCCCAGGGAGGAGACTAGTTCTTAAAACTTATAGGGTAGTATTTCTGTGCACACCAGCTTTCCACATGGCCAGTAATACAAAACATTCCGAGAATTACTGGGTTCAAAATTGAAAGAAACTTAAAGGGCTACTGAATCAATCCACTTATCAGGGCTAGACTCTGTCCTCAGCTCATGCTTCACACACTTGGTTGTCTTCCATATTTTTTCATGCAGGGAGGTCTTTGTATCTTTGGAAGAGTTTGGATTTGTTGGAAAGATCTTTACCAATTCCATAGAAATTCACATTCCTATGTGTTGCACTCACTGGCCCTAGTTCTAACCCCCACCAATGTAGGGTAATCATGCTTTTTTGTTGCACCCACCAGGTGTTCAAACATTGAAAATAAGGCATTAGTATCATTTGATAAACATTATTTGAGCACCTTTTATGCGCTAGGCACTGCACTAAGAAACAAGGGCTCAAAAATAAAGGCGACACAATCTCTTTCCTGACAGGTCTCCTGGAGTAACATACGAAGAGAAAAAGTGAGCCACAGTGAAAACACAGCAGAGTTTAACTGAGCTTGAAGAACAGAGCCTAGCTCTGGAAGAAGGTTAGGAGGGCTTCTGAGAAGAACAGAAGTTTGAGCTAAAATGCAGAAAAGTGACTTGTTTAGGCAAACAAGACTAGCAACTGTGTTAATGTCGGAGGGCTTTGTGCAAGAATATGGAGTCACAAGACCACTGGGTTCAGAGTGTTTTGCTGCAGTTTCCCACACTGAGAGAAAATGAATTTAAGGTGTGGTCAGATTGCAGGGAAAAGGGATTATTTTGACTTGTCAAACATTCGTCCTTTGTCCTTGAGGCATAAACAAATTTACACGGTTAAAAGCACAGTAAGGACATGTAAAAATCTACCATCAAATTTCATATTACTTGTTCACATAATCAAGACTTATCTGTCTCAAGTTAGACTTGCCCTGTTCTCTAATTATCCTCAGATGACACAGCTTATCCCTTCACCACCTGGCCACTATTTTGAAAAACTGCTTAGTTTATTCATATCAGTAGTCTAGAAACTCAAATCCCTAACAGGGGCAGCGAAAGAGAAAGTGTATAGTTGCTGGAAATGAGACACTAGAGAGTGATAATGCTCAAGGAAACCTGGACAGTCAAGGTCGGCAATCTTCACAGGAAGGCATATATCAAGATTTAAAAAAAAATTTTTTAATTGAAGTATAGTTGATTTATAGTGTTTCAGGTGTATAGCAAATTGATTCAGTTATATACATCAGTATGTATATATTTTTTAACTTCTTTTTTAGCTTCTTTTTAAGCTTCTTTTCCATTATAGGTTTTTACTAGATATTGAGTATAGTTTGCTATGCTATAGAGTAAGACCTTATTAGTTTACTATCGTATAAATAGTAGTGTGTATCTTAATTCCAAATTACGAATTTATCTCCCTTTTCCCTTTTGGTAACTAAAAGTTTGTTATCTTTGTCTATGAGTCTCTTTGTAAATAAATTCATTTGTATCATTTTTTAGATTCCACATATAAGTGACATATGATATTTATCTTTCTCTCACTTACTCCTTTTAGTATAATAAAGAGCTTTTTGATGAAAGTCTAAGAGGAGAGTGAAAAAGCTGGCTTAAAACTCTGCTTTCAAAAAACTAAGATCATGGCATCTGGTCCCATCACTTCATGGAAAATAGATGGGGAAACAATGGAAACAGTGACAGACTTGATTTTCTTGGGCTCCAAAATCACTGCAGATGGTGACTGCAGCCATGAAATTAAAAGACACTTGCTCCTTGGAAAAATAGCTATGACCAACCTAGACATCATATTAAAAAGCAGAGACATTATTTTGCCGACAAAGGTCCATCTAGCTAAAGCTATGGTTTTTCCAGTAGTCATGTAGGGATGAGAGTTGGACTATAAAGAAAGCTGATGAGTGAAGAATATAAGCTTTTGAACTGTGGTGTTGGAGAAGATTCTTGAGAGTCCCTTGGACCACAAGGAGATCAAACCAGTCAATCCTAAAGGAAATCAGCCCTGAATATTCATTGGATGGACTGATGCTGAAGCTGAAACTCCCATAATTTGGCCACCTGAAGTGAAGAACTAACTCATTGGAAAAGACCCTGATGCTGGGAAAGATTGAAGGAAGATAAGGGGATGGCAGAGGATGAGATGATTGGATGCCATCACTGACCCAATGGACATGAGTTTGAGCAAGCTCTGGGAGTTGGTGATGGACAGGGAAGCCTGATGTGCTACAGTTCATTGGGTCACAAAGAATAAGACATGACTGAGCGACTGAACTGGACTGAACTGAGATTCATCCATGTTGCTGTAAATGGTATTTCTTTATTCTTTTTTCCATTTGAATAATATTCCAGTGTGGGGTGTGTGTGTGTGTGTGTGTGTGTGTGTGTGTGTGTACACCAATCTTTCTTATTCATCCATCTGTGGACATTTATATTGCTTCCATGTCTTGATCATTGTCAAATATTTTCATTATTTGTTTTTGGCTAAAAAAATAACATTTCTGGGCCAGATTTGACTAGGCCTGATATCAATAAATAGTGGCCCTTGATCTATAATTTTCCTTTATAAATTATGAGACCTATAAAGTATAGGTCTCATAACCTGGCATAATATATCTATTGCAGTCTAACAATATAGACTAAAGTTAGTTCCTTCACACTACCCTATACTTCTATTCATCTATTTCGCTATTAAATTGACATTATACCTTTATATACTATCTAACCTCTTATATTTTGGTTCCTGAAATATATCTTTCCATGCTGTGCTAGAATAGTTCTTTTTCTCAGGCATAATTCAATCACCAGGTGTGGTGGGAAATCACCTCTTTGTTGTACAAAGAACTTGCCTCCAGTTTTGATTCTACTCTTTGAACTTGAGAATAAGGAGTTTGTGATCTAGGAGACACAGACATAAAGAACAGATTTTTGGACACAGTGGGGAAAGGAAAAGATGGGATGATTTGAGAGAATAACATTGAAACATATATATTACCATATGTAAAATAGATGAGCAGTGAGAGTTTGATGTATAACAGAGGGAACCCAAAGCTGGTGCAACCTAGAGGGGTGGGATGGGGAGGGACACAAGGGGGGTTCAAGAGGGAAGAGACATAGCGCGGGTGGCTGTGACTGGCGCACTAAGCATGGGTGGCTGTGACCAGTGCACTAAGTGCAGCTGAGAGGAGCTACCCCACGTCCAAGGTCAGGGGCAGAAGCCAGGAGAACCCCATGCATGAAGGGCAGAGGCCAAGAGGAGCTACCCAACATCTGAGGTCAGGGGAGGCGGCCGGGAGGAGCCACCCTGAGTCCGAGGTCAGGGGCGGCCAGGAGGAGCCACTCCACAGGCGCAGGAGGGCCTAGAAGAGCTATCCCACCTTGAAGGTCAGGAAGGGCAGTGGTGAGGAGATATCCACCATCCAAGGTAAGGAGCAGTGGCTGCACTTCGCTGGTGCAGCTGTGAAGAGATACCCCAAGCCCAAGGTAAGAGAAACTCAAGTAAGATGGTAGGTGTTGCAAGAGGGTATCAGAGGGCAGACACACTGAAACCATACTCACAGAAAACTAGTCAATCTAATCACTCTAGGACCACAGCCTTGTCTAACTCAATGAAACTGAGCCATGCCCACAGGGAAACCCAAATGGGCGGGTCATGGTGGAGAGGTCTGACAGAATGTGGTCCACTGGAGAAGGGAATAGCAAACCACTTCAGTATTCTTGCCTTGAGAACCCCATGAACAGTATGAAAAGGCAAAATGATAGGATACTGAAAGAGGAACTCCCCAGGTCAGTAGGTGCCCAATATGCTACTGGAGATCAGTGGAGAAATGATTCCAGAAAGAAAGAAGGGATGGAGCCAAAGCAAAAACAATACCCAGCTGTGGATGTGACTGATGACAGAAGCAAGGTCCGATGCTGTAAATAGCAGTATTGCATAGGAACCTGGAATATCAGGTCCATGAATCAAGGCAAATTGGAAGTGGTCAAACAGGAGATTGCAAGAATGAACGTCGACATTCTAGGAATCAGCAAACCAAAATGGACTGGAATAGGTGAATTTAACTCGTGAGCATTATATCTACGACTGTGGGCAGGAATCCCACAGAAGAAATGGAGTAGCCATTATGGTTAACAAAGGAGTCCAAAATGCAGTACTTGGATGCAATCTCAAAAATGACAGAATGATTTCTGTTCATTTCTAAGGCAAACCATTCAATATCACAGTAATTCAAGTCTATGCCCCAACCAGTAATGCTGAAGAAGCTGAAGTTGAACGGTTCTATGAAGACCTACAAGACCTTGTATAACTAACACCCAAAAAAGATATCCTTTTCATTATAGGGGAATGGAATGCCAAAGAAGGAAGTCAAGAAACACCTGGAGTAACAGGCAAATTTGGCCTTGGAATGCAGAATGAAGCAGGGCAAAGACTAAGGCAGTTTTGCAAAGAAAATGCACTGGTCATAGCAAACACCTTCTTCCAACAACACAAGAGAAGACTACACATGGACATTACTAGATGGTAAACACTGAAATCAGATTGATTATATTCTATGCAGCCAAAGATGGAGAAGCTCTATAGAGTCAGCAAAAACAAGACCAGGAGCTGAGTGTCTCAGATCATGAACTCCTTATGACTAAATTCAGACTTAAATTGAAGAAAGTAGGGAAAATCACTAGACCATTCAGGTATGACCTAAATCAAATCCCTTATGATTATACTGTGGAAATGAGAAAGATTTAAGGGACTAGATCTGATAGAGTGCCTGATGAACTATGGATTAAGGTTCATGACATTGTACAGGAGACAGGAATCAAGATCATCCCCATGAAAAAGAAATGCAAAAGCAAAATGGCTGTCTGAGGAGGCCTTACAAATATCTGTGAAAAGAAGAGAAGTGAAAAGCAAAGGAGAAAAGGAAAGATATAAGCATCTGAATACAGAGTTCCAGAGAATAGCAAGAAGAGATAAGAAAGCCTTCTTCAGTGATCAATTCAAAGAAATAGAGGAAAACAACAGAATGGGAAAGACTAGAGATCTCTTCATGAAAATTAGAGATACCAAGGGAATATTTCATGCAAAGATGGTCTCGATAAAGGACAGAAATGGTCTGGACCTAACAGAAGCAGAAGATATTAAGAAGAGGTGGCAAGAATACACAGAAGAACCTTACAAAAAAGATCTTCATGACCCGGATAATCACGATGGTGTGATCACTCATCTAGAGCCAGACATCCTGGAATGTGAAGTTAAGTGGGCCTTAGAAAGCATCACTATGGACAAAGCTAGTGGAGGTAATGGCATTCCAGTTGAGTTATTTCAAATCCTGAAAGATGATACTGTGAAAGTGCTGCACTCAATATGGCAGCAAATTTGGAAACTCAGCAGTGGCCACAGGACTGGAAAAGGTCAGTTTTCATTCCAATCCCAAAGAAAGGCAATGCTAAAGAATGCTCAAACTACCGCACAATTACACTCATTTCACATGCTAGTAAAGAAATGTTCAAAATTCTCCAAGCCAGGCTTCAGCAATACGTGAACCATGAACTTCCAGATGTTTAAGCTGGTTTTAGAAAAGGGAGAGGAACCAGAGATCAAATTGCCAACATCTGCTGAATCATGCAAAAAGCAAGAGAGTTCCAGAAAAACATCTAGTTCTGCTTTATTGACAATCCAAAGCGTTTGACTGTGTGGATCACAATAAACTGTGGACAATTCTGAAAGAGATGAGAATACCAGACAACCTGACCTGCCTGTTGAGAAATCTGTATGCAGGTCAGGAAGCAGCAGTTCGAACTGGACATGGAAAAATAGACTGGTTCCAAATAGGAAAAGGAGTACATGAAGTCTGTATATTGTCACCCTGCTTATTTAACTTCTATGCAGAGTACATCATGAGAAACACTGGACTGGAAGAAACACAAGCTGGAATCAAGATTGCTGGGAGAAATATCAATAACCTCAGATATGCAGATGACACCACCTTTATGGCAGAAAGTGAAGAGGAACTAAAGAGCCTCTTGATGAAAGTGAAAGAGGAGAGTGACAAAGTTGGCTTAAAGCTCAACATTCAGAAAACGAAGATTATGGCATCCGGTCCCATCACTTCACGGGATATAGATGGGGAAACTGCCAGGTTCCATCCCCCACAGGATCCAGGGGAACCTGGAGGAAAAACGGCATCAGCTGATGATTTAGAGAGAAATAAGGGAAGAATATTGTAGATAAGAAAATAGAGGAGAGAAAGAGGCTGATATTCCTTGGTTTACATATAAAGCCAATAAAACTTCTAGACAAGAAATTTGCCCTGTTCTCGGAGGCCACTGGTGCCTTCCCAGTCTCCCAAGGAAGTGAAGATGCAGAACGTCTTCCCTTTCAAGTCTTAGAAACCTGGGCAGATAAGTGAACACATGGAGCCTCTATGCTCCAAGAGATCAGCCTGAAAAAGAAAGTAAGAGAGAAAAAATAAAAGAGAGAGAAAAAAGAAAAACACGGAGTGACCAAGCTTCTTCAAGCAGGGCCCATTGTTTTTATTTTCAAAAGGGTCTTTCATACCTTTACTTGTACATAGGGGGAAATGAAAGATGCAAAGTCATACAGAGTCAGCCCAAACATTATAGCTGTTTCGTCTTTATCGAAACCAGGATTTTTCTGCAAACCTTTCCCATAAATAATATTGTGTACATTATCTTCTGGCCTTGGACGCCTGTGAACATTTTATGACCCTCTTTTGATAAAGGCTTCTCAACAAGAAAACTTATTTTCCCTTGAATTTTTTTTTAATATTTCTAATCTATGTCAGCCTCAAAAATATTAAACAGAGTTACATTCTCACGAAGCAAAGGTGCAGTGAGTTACAAGAAAGAACCAATTAGCTCAAAAGTCCGATGTGGTTAATTTCAAGGCTACACTTGTTTTTCTTACTTTCCAACTATGTTTACTAATGCACTCCCAGGTGCACAGTGGATAAGAGATATGGGAACTTAGCAACAAGCATTGGCCAAATAATGAAATCCTACATTAGCACTACTCTAATAGCTTTTAACTCTTTGAAAGGCTCTATGTGTTAGGCTTTCTGTGCCTCTCACAGTTGGGAGGCTGTAAATAATCACATGTATAGCTGCAAGAGTCTGGATATATCTGCCAAGCAAGCTAAAATGCTAACAGAGGGGTTTTGATTGGAAATATTCTTTTCATGCTCAGGAGACTTATTAGCTATAGCCCTAAGTTGATTTTATCCAGAGAAAGGTGGTCAGAAATAGCCCCCTGTTAATGTCAGAGGAGTTGGTGAAAGTCATGAAATAGTAAAACAAACAGATTCTGGTTTTGGGGTAGATGTTCAAGAAAGCCTAGGGAGCCCGTTGAGTTATGAAACCTTGCTTAACAGTTCTCTTCCACATGACCTTGTCATGGGTGGGATCTCCCGTGGTGGCTCCTGGCAGGAAACAGTGGAAACATTGTCAAACTTTATTTTTGGTGGCTCCAAAATCACTGCAGATGGTGACCGTAACCATGAAATTAAAAGACACTTACTTCTTGGAAGAAAAGTCACGACCAACCTAGATAGTATATTCAAAAGCAGAGACATTACTTTGCCGACTAAGCTCCATCTAGTCAAGGCTATGGTTTTTCCTGTGGTCATGTATGGATGTGAGAGTTGGACTGTGAAGAAGGCTGAGTGCCAAAGAATTGATGCTTTTGAACTGTGGTGTTGGAGAAGACTCTTGAGAGTCTCTTGGACTGCAAGAAGATCCAACCAGTCCATTCTGAAGGAGATCAGCCCTGGGATTTCTTTGGAAGGAATGATACTAAAGCTGAAACTCCAGTACTTTGGCCACCTCATGTGAAGAGTTGACTCATTGGAAAAGACTCTGATGCTGGGAGGGATTGGGGGCAGGAGGAGAAGGGGACGACAGAGGATGAGATGGTTGGATGGCATCACCGACTCGATGGATGTGAGTCTGAGTGAACTCTGGGAGTTGGTGATGGACAGGGAGGCCCGGCGTGCTGCCAATCATGGAGTTGCAAAGAGTCAGACATGACTGAGCGACTGAACTGAACTGATATCTGTTTGGCTTAAGGAGTTTGCTTTTAATTTTTTTGTTTTTACAATAAAATAGAAAACAAAGAATCCTTTTGGCATGCAACATTTCAGGTTAAATAGTTGGTAAAGAATTCTCCTACAATGCAGGAGGCCCTGGTTTGATTACTGGGTAGGGAAGATATGCTGGAGAAGAGATAGACTACCCACTCCAGTATTCTTGGGTTTTCCTTGTGGCTCAGCTGGTTAAGAATCCACCTGCAATGCAGGAGACCTGGATTTGATCCCTTGGAGAAGGGAAAGGCTACCCACTCCAGTATTCTGGAGCAGAGAATTCCATGCACTGTATAGTCCATGGGGTTGCAAAGAGTTGGACACAACTGAGAAACTTTCACTTTCATATTTATAGAACTTTCTATTTTGGTGATTATTCTAACTTTGGACTTCCCAGGTTGTGCAGTAAAGAATAAAAAATAAAGGTAAAGAGTAAAGAAGCTACCTGCCAATTCAAGAGATGCAAGAGACATGGGTTCAACTCTGGGTCTGGAAGATACCCTGGAGAAGGAAATGACAACCCACTCCAGTATTCTTGCCTAGAGAATTCCATGGACAAAGGAGCCTGGCAGGCTACAGTCCATGAGGTCTCAAAAAAATCAGACACAACTGAGCAACTAAGCACAGCACACAGCACATATTAAATTTGTTATGGAATATTTAGCTATTGCTTTAGGCTTTTAGCATAAATTCATTCCCAGTATCTTTAAGATGAACTTCTTATTCTCATCAAACCACCAAAAATTGTCATTAAAGAAATCCAGGATAAATATGATATTTCTTGATAGCATTATTTTATGTTATTGTTTTCTTTCCTTAAAGTTTTGTTTCAAGCTTAAATAAAATAGAAATCAAGTGAAATTATCATAAAGGTTTACTTGATACCTACAATGATACAACTCAGTGACGGGCAAAATATGCATGTGATTACTGAAGCTAGTGTATTGGTGTGTTCCCCTATTTATACACACAGCAGTTATCTTTTATATTTATAATTTTGTTATAATGCCCTATAGGGGCTATTACAAACCCAAAATATAAATAATTAGATACATTAAGCATGCAATGTCTTAATTTAAATAAAGTTCAGGTTTTAAAAGTTTAACTCATATAAATGGTTTCAAATAAGTGTTGTTCTTCATTTTCAGTTCAGTTCAGTTGCTCAGTCATGTCTGACTCCTTCCAACCCCATGGACTGCAGCACGCCAGGCTTCCCTGTCCATCACCAACCTCCGGAGCTTGCTCAAACTCATACCCAGTGAGTCAATGATGCTATCCAACCATCTCATCCTCTGTCATCCCCTTCTCCTTTAAACCCTTGAAATTGTAAACAGTATAGCTTCCTGGAGCTTGAACAACAGGAAGGAATTCCTAGCTGCCTTCCTGGCAGTGTTCCATCTGCCTGCCTTATTAGAAGGAAGAATTGGTTACACACCACCGATCATCTACATGACTATTAATTGCCACATTTGTTACACATTTAAAGTGAAAAGTAAAAAAGTAATTACCATGCAATCTCCCCTTTCAGTACTTTTAAGTATCATTCAATTATTCTTTTAAGAATCATTCAACAGGAAATGAGCAAAGCACTATTTTATATCAGGCACCATGGCAGGCATTGGAGATCTTTTCATGAACAAGATACAGTGAGATTGCCATCAAACAACTCACCCCTGGATTAATGATAACACCATAAAAAAAGAAACACAAAGAGTTACATAAATATAAATTAGGCAAATGAACTTGTCTGAACATTAGAAAGGCTTCTTAAGTAAGAGATTTCTGGTTTGCATAGATTGAAGTTTGGAGGTGAAGAAGGAACAGGTTTTGCAAGTTTTTTGGTATGGGAGTGAGCATAACTAATCTGAACAACCAAAAGAAGCCATGAAATGCATTTGTTCTTCTCTCCAAGTTTTATTTAGCCCCACTTAGGGTCAGCTCTGTGAAAGGTCCTGGAAAGAGATAGATTATTAACATAGTCCACTGGGGGAAATATATCAGAACATGAACCTTTTCAATTGAGTTTATTTTATTTTTATTTTGGCAGTTTAGTGGGATGGGTATCCTGAATTACCCTCCTGTTTGAAACAAAATGCTGAGCTGAACAGGCACAATAAAATAAGGAAATTTCAAATTTGGAGAAAGAAATGATGTAGCGACAGACTCCTGGGAGATAAATTAGACTCTTTTGATAACTGCATGGGGTAGAAAAAAATGGAAGATAACAATTAGGATGCTGGCAAAATGGGGGAAACTGAAACCAGACTGCTACACAGGCAGTAGAAGCTGTTACCCTTGGTATAGGATGAACTGAATCCTGCCAAGTGGAGAGATACAACATGCTGTAGCTTTCAGCTGTGTTGAAGAGATCTATACTCAGAATCCATATCATTGAGTGTCTTTCATCAGTTTTGGTCTACATTCATACAACCAGAGTAGACTAACAACTTTAAGCTAATAGTTAAATTGGAAAAGGTTCTACATTAGAAGTGTCCCCCTAGACTGGCTGATGAAAGTACAGTCTCTGAGAAGCTCAATTTCAATTCACATCTTCACAAATTCCCAAAAATCAAGTTGAAATGCATGCTTCGCTTAAAGTCAGAAATCACAAAATGAAACTATAAATGAGAATCAGTAGAGCAATACAGAGTTGAAATAGACCCATAAAGACTTTAGATACTAAAATTATCAAAGTATAAGACAGTTACATTTAGTATGTTTTAGAGAAAAAAAAATGAAAGTGTGACCAGAGAATAAGTCACTACCAAAATAAATAAATAAATAACCAAATCAATCAGACAAAGCACTTCTAGAAATGGTATGCATAGTAATTGCAATTAAAAACCCCATGGACATCCCTCTCACTTCCCCCATATGGCTGATTCACACTGTTATACAGCAGAAACTAACACAATATTGTAAAGCAATAATACTCCAATTTATAAAAAGGAAAGAAAAATCACAAAGACATGAAAATCATTAAAGGCTCTGAGAGGTCCTGCAAAAAAAAAAAAAAGGCAGATTAAACCACTAAATAGAAACAGCTGAAGGAGGAAAGAGCAGACATCTAGTGTTACTATAGCATTCTATGTGGGAGTATATTTATTTTTCCTTCTTTACATGTCTTTCTCTCACCCTTTTATCTATCTCTGTGATTCTATTCTTCTTTGGATTCAGTTTTATCATGGCTTCAGTCAGCTTCCTTTGCTCTCAAGCATGAGGCTGAGTTGCTGAATCAGGCTTGGTTCTGCTCCATTTCTGCTCTTAATGTGATGCATGGGTGAGTGATACAAGTTTTCTCTAGTTACCATCCAGAATCTGAACTGGTGATGTCCCTAGGTGACCAGTGAGTAGCAGAACTAAAACAGTCCTGTGGAGAACCACTCTCCTCCTGTTTAAGAGAGAGAAGAATTTTAATGCTATATGACCTGACAGGAATTTTCCCTCGTAGGGTTTTGAACAAACTGATCTCTGACCCATGGGACGGAAGACTGTGACTGACTGCTGACTCACTGTGGTTCTCCTGTGTTTTCAGTGGTCCAAATGCATTTCATGCTTCAACTTATGCTGAGCTATTTAAAAAATGCAAATAAATAGGGCCTCTGTGGGAGGCTTGATCCTAGAAAATAGCATTTTGAATTATTACCTACTTATATAATGTACATGAGTTAATATTCCCCAAAGGATCTTATATTTTTAACTCCATATTTTCTGCTACATTGGAGTCTCCTCTTGCATTGCTACATTTTGTTCTTGGCCAAAAAGATTTGAAACCGCTCTTCAAATCAGAGTCCAAACTAAGAGCACCCAGTAATTTAAGAAGCCTAACTTTAACTGGCAGGTACCCATCAGATCCCTTGAAGATAAGATGGGGAAGTTTCTTCAGTTAATTTCTAAGCTGATTTACTAATAATGTTATAATATATAAAAGTCCACATCCACAGAGAATAGAATAAATAGAATAGAATAAATTGTGCATGAGTTCGTTCATGTACTGTGTATATTTCAACTGATCAGGATATACAGATTGTTTGTCTTTCAATGTGGATATTTATCATACTTCTGCTATGGTTCCAAAAAAACAAAACAAAACAAAACCTTCTTTGCATATGATTCTAATCATGAGACATGTGTTAAGCATAGGAAATATCATTGAATATTACCACATGCAAAATCTGAGTCAGGTACCGTAAATGACTCAAGTAGCTGACTAACAGTGGAAATATTTAAAATACATGGAATCAGTAGTGGATTTCAAAAAGAATCATTGTTTTCTCTTTTTTCTCCAGGTACTGTCTTCAATTTTGCTATGTCTAATTCTTCTTACTTTCCTTGTAAGTCCATTAAAAATCATTTGGACAAGTCTGGGTAAAAAATGTTCTTTTAGGCAGAAGGTGAGTCAGTATTCCATGTTCTTAGACTAGGATGGATGCACTTGTATTTACCCTCCCTCATATAAGGTGTTTTGCACTCCACCTTCATCCCCCAGCTACATGAAGGAACCCCTAAGGAACCACTTGCTTGTGGAAAGTGGTGTGTTTGCAAGAGGGGCCACCTGGAGCCTTACTTAGGAGAGGTGGTCTGCTCAAGCTGTATCATCAAATGCTGGGTCTCCCTGCTTCCCCACCTCCTCCTCTCATTTTGAGCCAAGAGATTGAAGAGACCTGGGAAAGAAAGGACTCAGAGTACTAAGCATTCTTGATGTACTGGGAGGCCTGCTTTTTATAATAAGGAAGAAACTTGTTTGCACCACCTATAGACAGGAAGAGCCAAACAGGAGTTACAAGTAGGAAGAGTGGAATTGGAAAGAAAAAGATATTTTTCATGCTTGAAACTTTTCATTCAACTTGCCTAAAATGAAGTGCATGAGCTACACTTGTTCAGAGGCATGCAGCTAGAAGCTGAGTTATCATACAGAAAGAATACTGCAGAGGTCATTCTAATATCATCTAAGAAGGGTCTAGATCAATTTTTCATTTCTCTCTGAATTTAAATTCTACACTATCAACTTTTTTTAAGTGGCATTCGTATTTCTCTTTATCAAAGTCAAAAACAAACAAACAAAAAAATCCGTAGAAATCTGCTCAAAAATATCAGCTCAAAGATATTACTGTTATAATTGTATACTATTCTATATATGTTTTCTTATGTATTTCAGGAATGCAGAAATATCATATACATGAACTATTGACAGAAAGAAAAATACACAACACAAAGGTTTTATTTGGGGATCTTACTAAAGACTGTAGCCTGGGAGACAGCCTTTCAGAGGAACTGCTCCAAAGAAGTAAGGAGGGAGCCGAGATGCACATGATTTTTGTTGTTGTTGTTGGAAAAAAAAGACACCCAAAGACTACTGCTAATCACAAATAATTTCAAGTTAATGGTTGTAGTGCTTTTCTATATGGGAAAGTGAAAGTGAAAGTCACTCAGTCATGTCCGACTCATTGCGATCCCATGAACAGTACAGTCCATGGAATTCTACAGGCCAGAATACTGGAGTGGGTAGCCTTTCTCTTCTCCAGGGCATCTTTCCAGCCCAGGGAAGGTCTGTAGAAAATGGAAGATGCACAGAAAAATTTTTCTCCATCTTGAGTTTGCCTCAGGTTCATGGAGAGTCAGTGGGTGACTACAATGGTGAATGGCTTGATCCTTATAAAACTTGAATGACAGGTAATATTTTCTTTTTCTTCTCAAATTGAACTCTCTCTCTTTAATAGGATTTTATTGACATAGTCTATTTTTAATGTAAGATACAGTGCACATCTTTCTTGACCAATAAATCAACTCTAACATTTTAAATAATGCATAGTATCTCACAGGATGAGATGATTAAATTTTGTTTAGCTAGTTGCTGTGCTTTGTACTTTGATTTTATTTGAATTTTTTGTCAGTTGTAATAACAATAGGATTAACATTTTTAAAGGAAAATCTTTAGGTATACATTTTAAAAAATGCAATGGATTGAATTAATTTTCTCCAAATCATAAAAAATAGTTTTATAACTTCAGTTCAGTTCAGTTCAGTCGCTCAGTTGTGTCTGACTCTGCGACCCTATGAATCGCAGCACACCAGGCCTCCCTGTCCATCACCAACTCCCGGAGTTCACTCAGACTTGCGTCCAACGAGTCAGTGATGCCATCCAGCCATCTCATCCTCGGTCGTCCCCTGCTCCTCCTGCCCTCAATCTCTTTCCAGCATCAAAGTCTTTTCCAATGAGTCAACTCTTTGCATGAGGTGGCCAAAGTACTGGAGTTTCAGCTTTAGCATCATTCCCTCCAAAGAAATCCCAGGGTTGATCTCCTTCAGAATGGACAGGTTGGATCTCCTTGCAGTCCAAGGGACTCTCAAGAGTCTTCTCCAACATCACAGTTCAAAACCATCAATTCTTCAGCGCTCAGCTTTCTTCACAGTCCAACTCTCACATCCATACATGACTACTGGAAAAACCATAGCCTTGACTAGATGGACCTTAGTCGGCAAAGTAATGTCTCTGCTTTTGAATATGCTATCTAGGTTGGTTATAACTTTTCTTCCAAGGAGTAAGTGTCTTTTAATTTCATGACTGCAATCACCATCTGCAGTGATTTTGGAGCTCAAAAAAATAAAATCTGTTTCCACTGTTTCCCCATCTATTTCCCATGAAGCAATGGGACCGGATGCCATGATCTTCGTTTTCTGAATGTTGAGCTTTACGCCAACTTTTTCGCTCTCCTCTTTCACTTTCATCAAGAGGCTTTTTAGTTCCTCTTCACTCTCTGCCATAAGGGTGGTGTCATCTGCATATCTGAGGTTATTGATATTTCTCTCGGCAATCTTGATTCCAGTTTGTGTTTCTTCCAGTCCAGCGTTTCTCATGATGTACTCTGCATATAAGTTAAATAAGCAGGGTGACAATATACAGCCTTGACGTACTCCTTTTCCTATTTGGAACCAGTCTGTTGTTCCATGTCCAGTTTTAACTGGTGCTTCCTGACCTGCATACAGATTTCTCAAGAGCCAGGTTAGGTGGTCTGGTATTCCCGTCTCTTTCAGAATTTTCCACAGTTTATTGTGATCCACACAGTCAAAGGCTTTGACATAGTCAATAAAGGAAAAATAGATGTTTTTCTGGAACTCTCTTGCTTTTTTCATGATCCAACTTCACACTTCTTATATAAAGGGGCTTCCCTGGTGGCTCAGACAATAAAGAATCTGCCTGCAATGCAGGAGACTCAGGTTTTATCCCTTGGTCAGAAAGATCCCCTGGAGAAGGGAATGGCAACCCACTCCAGTATTCTTGCCTGGAGAATTCTGCCTACAGAGAAGCCTGGAGGGCTACTGTCCATGGGGTCATAAAGAGTCGGACATGACTGAATGACTAACACTTTCACTTCACCTGTATAAAATGAATTTTTTCCTAAAGAGTAAATCATACAGATGAAGGCATCTAGAACTAGCCTACAGACTATTTCATTTTGACTGATGCTGTAAAAGAGAGCACTGTTTTCTTTACTTTTCAACTGCTTGTTAATCAATTACAGGCTGTTTAAATTTCTACTCTCCCTTTTATCTACTAATAGTATCCCTTTTACTCCTTTAAGTTAAATATATTGTTCTCAAATGGCATTGTGTCTAGAATTCTAACTGAAAGCTTTTATGAATAGATATATTATGTCATTCCCTTCTCTCAATTCCTGACATTCTGGAAAGCTCTTAACAGACAAGTTTATATGTTGAACAAAGAAAAATCAATAATAATTTGAAGACTTGGAACTGATTTTACCTTGCTACATTTCTAAGGAAAGCAGAATTATTGACAATATCCCTGAAAGAAGGAGCTTGCATTATAAGAAAGATCCTATTAGGGATTGCTTTATATTTGCAACATTCTTAATTCTTATAACTCAGTCAAACAATTGGAAGCAATTTATAAAATCTTTAAGCATTCAGTGATTACTTTGTTAAGAATGCACTGAAGAGATAGTTGTATGGCTTCTTTCTTATATTGTTAATTCTTTTTATAATATTCTCTCTAGAATTCAGCATGCCATCTTAAGGATCTTTCCCAGTTTTCCTGTTTTTTTTTTTTTTGTTTGTTTGTTTTGTTTTGTTTGAAAGTGTATCTTTTTATATATATCTTTAACTTCACAAATTCCATCATCTCATTTTTTCCTCAAAAAAAAAAAAAAAAAAAAAAAAAAACAAAAAACCTTATATCTTTCTATGTTCAGTGAATTCAGGTTTACTTCGTAGGTTGATATATTTCCTGTGGCCATTGTTAATAACCAGCTGAAATGATTACTTTTTATAATTAGTATATAAATAATTTATTTTTTAAAACTTCTGACAAAAATAGACCTATAGATGCCCAGTGGACTAAGCATAAAGTTGCTAATAAAGACACACTAGTGCTCATTTTCAGAGAAGGCGATGGCACCCCACCTCCAAGTACTCTTGCCTGGAAAATCCCATGGACAGAGGATCCTGGTAGGCTGCAGTCCATGGGGTCGCGAAGAGTCGGACATGACTGAACAACTTCACTTTCACTTTTTACTTTCACGCATTGGAGAAGGAAATGGCAACGCACTCCAGTGTTCTTGCCTGGAGAATCCCAGGGATGGGGGAGCTTGGTGGGCTGCCATCTATGGGGTCGCACAGAGTCGGACACGACTGAAGTGACTTAGCAGCAGCAGCAGTGCTCATTTTTGGTGACCTTAGGCAAGTTTTATGGTTTTCAAAAGCCAAAGGTGCTAATTAACTTTACTCTTTCCATGTTAGAAAATAATGCTTACTGCTTGAAGGTTTGTTGCTTGATGCAATCAATGCTGCATACGAATTAATACCAGGAAGAAATGAATACACATAAGGGAAAGGAAAACTCGATTAGCCACCTAGCCGGATGTGCAGAGCATAGAAATGAAACAGGAATTTAAGAATTACCACTGCCAAAGGATTTGTCCTTTTCCCGTATGTTTAAACTTTCATCAGAGACGAGACTTTCTCTGAATTTCCTTTACCACAGTTAAGCATCATTTTCTCTATGCATGCAAACTCACTCATTATTTTCTGTGCCTGCTGCTTATCTCTGCATCTTAGTCTGATTCTCTCCCATAAGACTGGTAGGAGGTTCCTCTCATTCAGTCCAACCATGGCTCCAGTGTAGGTGTGTTGTTGTTTAGTTACTAAGCCATGCCTGACTATTTGTGACCCCATGGACTGCAGCACACCGGTCTCCTCTGTCCATGGGATTTTCCAGGCAAGAATACTGGAGTGGGTTGCCATTTCCTCCTCGAGGGGATCATCATGTTAAACACCCTCCAAGTTAATGTAGGAAAAATTCTTAATCCAAACCTTACTTTTCACCTGTGATAACTGTAATACTGAAGAGCCAATGCCTTCATCTACAAATAAGAAAACACTATTTCGCAGTTCCCTGAACAAACGAGATCACAGTTGGCTGACACTCAAACTGCTCAGGTTCACTTATACAGATTTTTTTTCAATAGTAAATACTACAGTACTACAGGATCCAGGTTAGTTGAATCCACAGGTTTAGAACCTCAGATATAGAGGAATTGCATCTATTTAGGGTAAACTACAAGTTACATGGATTTTCAACTGCACTGAAGGACTGGCACCCAAGCCCAAACAATGTTCAAGGGTTAATTGCATTTATGTCCACTGTTATCATCATGTTTCCTTTTTTTGAAAATCAGTACTGTTGCCACTGGTCACAAATGGCTGCTGCCATCCAGGCATCACATCTGCATTTAAATCACTAGCCCTTTTATAATTACCTTCTATATTTCTAGTCCCCATTTCACATCTTTACTTTCAGCTATCAACAAGTTATTGTCATTATGCCAGGCTTACACTTTTTTAATCAGATTAAAATCATGGCTACACATATGAACATAAAAACTATCTGAAAATGTTCTGATTGTAACATTTGTCATGTGTACTTCCTATATGTAGGCTGTATAAATCTAAAGACAGAAAATATAGTGTTTTAGTTTATTAGTTGATATTTATCTTTATATAGAAAAACCCACAGTTTATTCAAAACACCAAAATAAGAACAGAAAGGATTTTAATGTAATTCTGCCTTCCAGCATGGAAGCACCCTTAGGCATCTTAACTACTCATCTAAGTGTGTGTACCTCAATTTTTTTTTAGACATCACCGTCATTACAATGCTAATTTCCAGGAGAATAGGTTCTCTCTCTTATTTTTCACTTTATTTTTGGCACCTAAAACCTACTGGCAAACTTTGCTAAAAGAATGAATAGATGTGTCGTTTTTCCATTAATGCTTTTAATCATCTTTTTTTCTCCAAAATTCACTGTTTTATTTACAAGTTTATGTGTGTGTGGAACTGGCTCAGTGGTAAAGAATCTGCCTGCCAATGCAGAAGACATAGGAGATGTGGGCTCAGTCCCTGGGTCAAGAAGATCCCTTGGGGTAGGAAACAGCAACCAAGTCCAGTATTCTTGCCTGGAAAATTCAATGGACAGAGGAGTCTGGTGGGCTACAGTCCACAGGTTGCAAAGAGTCAGACGTGACTGAGCACATGCTCACATTCACAGAGCCATTTACCTCTGCTTCCACAGTCCTGATATTCTTTTTTTTTAATGCCAAAGTAAACTTATTTTGCTAAAGAGAAACTGTTGGACTAGAAGAAAACTAAGTGCAGTCTTGATTTTGTGCATTTGTGGGGAAAAAACCCTGAGACTGCCAATTGTATATTTCTCAGATCTAACTAGTTTTTTTTTTTTTAAGTTAAAGGACTTACTGACTTTGAAACATATATCTATACATTTGAAAATTAAAGGCAAACTATACAATCTTCTCTATTGGCCACAGTTCATAGAAGTGAAACATTATTATATACTGAAAATTATTTGAACTAAAACATAGAAGGTAAATATTCATCTTAATTTTTATTGTAACCAAAAGCAAGATGAATATGCCACATGAAAAGAAAGGAAATACATTTTCATCTACTTTATGGCATATTAATTTTCAGATTGAAAAGACCAGACATTTATATATCCTCTTTGAAATCTTCCTAAAGAGTACAGGAAATCACAGACTTAAAGTACATATAATTTAAAATACACTAACTAAGTGTGTTGAGACTTTATTCTCTGTACCATTTTCTAATACATCTTTCTTATATTCAGCTTGTCCCAGTTGACATTAAAAGTCCAGTTGAAACCATTTCCTTTCAAATTAGTGCTTTGGGCCATCAAGAGATCTTTTGCTTGAAGGACCCCTCTGAAAGACTATGACAGTGAATAAGCTGAGAAAAAAAAACTATAAGGAATTGACAATTCACAGTTAAATATTTTTATAAAAACATAAAGTTTTGCCTTTCTTAATGAATGGCAACCCACTCCAGTACTCTTGCCTTGAAAATCCCATGGGCAGAGGAGCTTGGTGCAGGCTACTGTCCATGGGGTCGCAAAAAGTTGGGCACGACTGAGCGACTTCACTTACCATGTTATCAACGGTATTGCCTCATTTACTGGCAATAGAATATTCTCTTGGAACTGTTAAAAACAAGGCAAAACAAGCCAAACAACTTTTAACTTAAATGAAAATGAAATAAATATTCAAGTTTGAGATGTCTTCTGCTTGGAAATTGACATGACAGCTTGTTTTCTGTGTGGGCGTTTGTTTTGGAGTGTGACTTATCTATAGCATATGGTTGAAAATTTTGAAGATGAAGTATTTCAGAAGAGCTGTCTCTATTATATCATAGTAATCATGACTGGGGACTGAGCAACAGATTGGGTTTTTTTCTGTTTTCCATGTTATATATGTGCATATGTGTGTATATATATATATATACACATACATGTATATATATGTGTGTATATATATATATGTACACACATATATATATGTATGTATTCTCAGTTGCTTCAATTGTGTGTGACTCTGTGTGACCCTGTGGACTAGAGCCCACCAGGCTCCTCTGTACATGAGATTCTCCAGGCAAGAATACTAGAGTGGAATGCTGTATATATCTATGTATATGCCTCTGTCTATCTATCTATATATGTTTTATTAGTAATAAACATAATACATGTTTAAGGAGTGGTTGGTAAAATTTTGTAAGGGCTTACTCTGATTCAGCAACTGCCTCTGTAAAGGATTTTACATGTTTTGATTTTGTAAAACTCCTAGTCTAAGTATTGCTTTATCTCCACCATGTGGAAAAGAAAACCAAGGTGCAAAGTGGTAAGGAAACTTGCCTAAGGTCTCACAGCCAGTAATTGGAAGAACACAGATTTAAACCCAGCTCTGAGCTCTTATTTTTCATGCTATAAAAATGAATACATGCTAAATAACTCTACAAAATATTTTCAGGAAATTTAAAGTTAAAAATTAATAGAAATGTTTCAGTAATTATGGTACTGCTACCCAAGAGGTTAAGACAAAAAAAAAAAAAGTGGTCTCTTGATAGTATAGATGAAATCTTCACACTTTCATGTATTGTTTTTTCAATCCTATAGATTATAATACAGGTAAGGTTCAGGGATACTGGAGGAGACAGACATATGTAAAATAATAGAAGTAACTTGATGGTTGATAATACAGGAAGCACCAAGATGCTCAGGATGGTAGTTCTGTGCAAAAGCAGATGTGGGTTGTGAAGAAGAATGGATTATGATGCAGGAATTATGTGAACCTCTGTTAAGTACAGTTGTTGCAGGTTTTCAAGTTCTCTAAGACTAGTTATATATATATATATATATATATATATATATATATATATATATATATATATATATATATATACACACCTTGGGCACTGTGGTTATTATTTTCTATGGTACAAGGCTGGAAAATGCTCAGTTCCAATTCAAACCATTTTAGAGAAAGCTCTCTCCAGTCTACAAATTGCAGGTAGTTGCTGTGACTAAAAATCAGTATCATTTTTATAGCAGCCTGCTTATTTTAACATTTATTGATTTTTTACAGATATGTTGAGAGGAGTTATTTTTCTCAGAATCTAGTCACATGCTAAAATAATAATGTAAAACCAATATTACTTTAGCTATCACCTTAGGAAAAACTGATTACCAGAGCAACCTAGTTGTGATTGGAGTTGAAGTTATTTCATTTGATTTAAAGGCAGAACATACAGAATATACTTAAAATTTTTGCTTCTCCTTCCCCAGTTATATCAACCAAGGAAAACACGGTATAACTCTTTCCTTTTAAAATATTTATACTTTACTTCTAAAGTGTACTAAAGAAGGGAGCAGGTTACATGCAAAGTTCAGCAGCAGCAGTCTGAAAGCAGCCAAAACGGCCTTGTTGTCTGCAACAAGGGGCCATGCTTTGTTGTCTACAAGCATGGGGCCTGTTCTGGATGAATCAACAAAAATTAAAATAGTAAATTTTTCAGAGTGTACTATGTTAGGGCTTTCCACTTAGTGCTAGTTGTAAAGAATCTGCCAGCCAATGAAGGAGATGCAACAGATGAGCATTTGATCCCTGGGTAAGGAAGATCTCCTAGAGAAGGAAATGATAACCCATTCTAGCTTTCTTGCCTGGAAAATTACATGGACAGAGGACCTTAGTGGGCTACAGTCCATGGGACTGCAGAGAGTCAGACATAACTGAGCGAAGGAACACATATACTAGATTTTGCTAGGAAATGTGGTGATTAAAAATATTCTTTAGAATGACCATGATTCTATCTTACTAAATAAAATTCCACTCAACATTCTGACAATATTTGCAACCTACTTTCAAGCCTTTCAGCCCCATTCTTCATCTTGATTTGATTTCTCCCTTGGCTGTTTCCTTCATTAAGATCTGGGCTATACTTTGTACCTATTTTCTTCTCTGCCATACACCAGACCACTCTAAGGCAACCGAGTTATATTTCAAAGTTTTATTTCATTCTCTTATCTGGTTTCTCTGTAGATTGGAGGTATTTCCTTTCACTTAAATCTAGAGACAGACAGTCCAGAGGGAGTACAGTGCCTCTATGATATTGTCAATACCTCAACCTTCGTCCATCTTCCTTCTCCATTATCGTTAGAGCATGTTTTTCACTTTCTAGTTGCAAGACGGTGGCTGCAGTTCCAGCCGTCATATTTGGCTTCCAGAAAGAAAGAAGGAAAGAGGAGTAAAGGCAATATGGATTTCAGAGTCAGCCCCCTCAAAGAGCTTTCTTGAAGCCCTCACTCTACAACAACTTTCCTTTTCATAATATTGGTTACCCTAGTTTTCAAGGGAAATGACACATTTTTTATTTGTTAAAACAGCCACTCTCAAAATATAGATTTCTCTCAATGAAGAGAAAGGGTTCAGTTCAGTTCAGTTCAATCGCTCAGTCATGTCTGACTCTTTGCGACCCCATGGACGGCAGCACACCAGGCTTCTCTGTCCATCACCAACTCCTGGAGTTTACCCAAACTTATGTCCATTAAGTCAGTGATACCATCCAACCATCTCATCTTCTATTATCCCCTTCTCATCCCGCCTTCAATCTTTCCCAGCATCAGGGTCTTTTCAAATGAGTCAGCTCTTTGCATCAGGTGGCCAAAGTATTGGAGTTTCAGCTTCAACATCAGTCCTTCCAATGAACACCCAGGACTGATCTTTAGGATGAACTAGTTGGATCTTCTTGCTGTCCAAGGGACTCTCAAGAGTCTTCTCCAACACACGGTTCAGAAGCGTCTTCTTCAGCACTCAGCTTTCTTTATAGTCCAACTCTCACATCCATACATGACTACTGGAAAAACTATAGCCTTGACTAGAGGGACCTTTTTTGTCTCTGCTTTTTAATATGCTGTCTAGGTTGGTCAAAACTTAAGTGTCTTTTAATTTCATGGCTGCAATCACCATCTTTAGTGATTTTAGAGACCCCAAAATAAAGTCAGCCACTGTTTCTCCTGTTTCTCCATCTATTTCCCATGAAGTGATGGGACCAGATGCCATGATCTTAGTTTTCTGAATGTTGAGCTGTAAGTCAACTTTTTCACTCTCCTCTTTCACTTTCTTCAAGAAGCTCTTCAGTTCTAGAGAAAGGGTTATTAGATATTAATCAGGTATCTGGCTTTACATAATTTTAACAAAGATAATTTTTTTCATTCATTCATGTAAAAACTTTTATTCCCAAACTCTTCATCTGTGAAAAATTAAGAGTTTGGGATTAAAGTGTACTCCCAGACTATTATATATAAAATAGATAACAATATTTGGGAATTAATATAATTTGTTTTAAAAGTCATGTTTCAAAATAAGTTGCATTTCAACAATGTAATATGCTATACCTTGGATAAATTTGAGTTTTTCTGTACTCATTCATATAATCACTGACTCATCTTTGTCATATACCTTCTTATCTCTTCATGTGTTCTAAAGTAGCAATGGTGCATATTTGGTGAAAGAGCTAATAATAGTTTGCCTGAGTAGCCATTAAGCTTATAAATACATTTGAATTAAAATAGTTATAAAACTGTTATGTATTATTCACAGTAGAACTATTAGTTATAGTGTTGAAAAATTGAGAATATAAGTAAAAATTAAAAGCAAAATTCCATTTGCAATAAGTACTGCTGTAGATATTTTAAAGCTGCTTTTCTCTGTTAACTTCACAACACGTGGAAAAAAGTTTGAATAAATAAAGTTTGAATAAAAAAATAGATAACAAATAAGGACCTACTGTATAGCATAGGGAACTATATTCAGTATCTTGTAATAATCTGTAATGGGAAAATGTAAAAAAGAATATATATGTATAACTGAATCACTTTGCTGTATGCCTTAAACTAACAAAATATTGCAAATTAACTATATTTCAACAAAAAATTTTAAAGACACAAAACTTGTATTCATTTTAAATGTTTAAGATACTTGGAAAGATTGAAAGCAGGAGGAGAAGGGGAAGACAGAGGACGAGATGATTAGATGACATTGCTGACTCAATGGACATGAGTTTGAACAAGCTCCAGGAGATGGTGAAGGACAGGGAAGCATGCTGCAATCCATAGGATCACAAAGAGTTGGACATGACTAAGCGACTGAATGACAGCAAAAATACTTGGACACCAGAGATTTAAAAAGACACAATCATTGTCCTAGAGTATATCACAGATAACTCTCAGTACTGGAAAATTAAACAGATAATTGTAATGCTATGTATATATATATGTATGTGTATGTATATATATATATGTATGTATATATATACACACATATATGTATGTATATAAAATGGAGCTAACAGGAAAGTATTTTTAAACATGAGGCTACTGCATTGGAATCACAAAGGAGATGTCATAAATCTTCACTTGTGGGTATGTGCTCAGTACTCAGTCATGTCCAACCCCTTGTGACCCCATGGACTGTAGCCCACCAGGCTCTTCTGTCCATGAGATTTTCCAGGCAAGAATACTGGAGTGGGTTGTCATTTCCTCCTCCAGGGGATCTTCCTGACCCAGGGATCAAAACCACATCTTCTGTATTGGCAGGCAGATTCCTTACCACTGAGCCACCCAGGAAGCCCAGCATGTTGGTAGTGTTTGGTAAACATTTGCTTTAAAAAAATGAAATTTGGGGCCTCAAAAAAAAAAAAAAGGAGTGTGTGGGGGAGGATTAGAGAGCAGGCCAGTATATGGGAGCAATATGTGCTAAGAAATAGGATGGTGACTTTAGGATATTCAGGCAAGTTCAAGAGCTTGGTGTGATGGACACATAATGACCCAGCTGGAAACACAAAAGAATTAAGGTTCAGACAAGAAACACCAGGGAACTCCTATGAAAGCACCAGGAAGTTTCTGTAATAGGAGAAGATGTGCAGCTTTCAACCTGAAAGGAAAAATCAAGTCTTTGAAGAATATTAAGCAAAGCATTAGTTGCTATGATTTTTGCATTTGGGATATAATTAATGTGGTGGAATGGAAAATGGCTTGAAGTGGGTTGGGTATGGAGAATGGAGGCAGTAAGGACCAGCACCACAAAGCCATGCAAGACGTAGTAAGAATTTGACCCAAGGTGATGGTGGCTGTGGGAACAGAGTAGGAGGGAAAATTTAGGAGGTGTTCACACCTTCTGTTTCCCCTGTGGAGTCCCCTTCACTATTTCTTCTTTCCTTGCCTTCTTGCCCCACCTGTCCAAATTCCATGCATCTTTTAAGATCTATGGAAATATTTACCCTCAAACTTTTCTCTTCCCTATCCTAAATTCAGATTATCTTCCCTTCTAAACCTTTTTTTTTTCTTTCAAATATTACCTGCACTATTATAAATATGAGATACATTTTATTGATTCCCAATATATTTTAAGACATTCAAGCACAGGAAGTGTATCTTACTCATCTCTTAGTATTGCCAGATTCATGAAGAGTTTTGAGGACACTGTGGGCAGTCAATACATGTTTAAAAATGAATGAAGACCATATGATTTCATAATGTACTATATCAGAGAGCTCTGTTCTAGGATTTAACTAGTGCTGACTCTTGTCACCCTGCTTATTTAACTTCTATGCAGAGTACATCATGAGAAACGTTGGGCTGAAAGAAGCACAAGCTGGAATCAAGATTGCCAGGAGAAATATCAATAACCTCAGATATGCAGATGACACCACCCTTATGGCAGAAAGTGAAGAGGAACTAAAAAGCCTCTTGATGAAAGTGAAAGAGGAGAGTGAACAAATTGGCTTAAAGCTCAACATTCGGAAAACGAAGATCATGGCATCTGGTCCTATCTCTTCATGGGAAATTGATGGGGAAACAGTGGAAAGAGTGTCAGACTTTATTTTTGGGGGCTCCAAAATCACTGCAGATGGTGACTGCAGCCATGAAATTAAAAGACGCTTACTTCTTGGAAGAAAAGTTATGACCAACCTAGACAGCATATTAAAAAGCTGAGACATGATGATGTATGGCAAAGCCAATACAGTATTGTAAAGTAAAATCAAGTTTTTAAAAAAGAACATATTAATACCTATTTAAAAAGGAAAAAATTAATAAAAGCAGAGACATTACTTTGCCAACAAAGGTCCATCTAGTCAAGGCTATGGTTTTTCCTGTGGTCATGTATGGAAGTGAGAGTTGGACTGTGAAGAAAGCTGAACGCCGAAGAAGTGATGTTTTTGAACTGTGGTGTTGGAGAAGACTCTTGAGAGTCCCTTGGACTGCAAGGAGATCCAACCAGTCCATTCTGAAGGAGATCAGCCCTGGGATTTCTTTGGAGGGAATGATGCTGAAGCTGAAACTCCAGTACTTTGGCCACCTCATGCAAAGAGTTGACTCATTGGAAAAGACTCTGATGCTGGGAGAGATTGGGGGCAGGAGGAGCAGGGGACGACAGAGGATGAGATGGCTGGATGGCATCACTGACTCGATGGATGTGAGTCTGAGTGAACTCCGGGAGATGGTGATGGACAGGGAGGCCTGGCGTGCTGCGATTCATGGAGTCGCAAAGAGTCGGGCATGACTGAGCCACTGACCTGACTGACTGACTGACACTTGTTAACTTGATAACCTTGCCAAATAATTCTCTTGGTCAGCAGCTTGAGAATGAAAGGAGACTGTGATGTTTTTCCTTCCTCAATTCATTTGTGTCACAAATATTTATTGAACACCTGCCTATGTCCACTTTGTTCAGTGATGGGTAAACAGGCATGAACAAAACACACTCTCCACCATAAAGGAAGATCAATCTAGCGAGGCACATAAGCTGATAAGAGGAAGTAATACTTATAGAGTCTTGGATATCATTAAGGGTAGGGTGTGTGTGTGTGTGTATGTGTGTGTGTGTGTGTGTAGGTTAGAGTTCAAAGAAATAACAGAAGTAAGAGAGAGAGGTAGGAAAGTTTTAATATGTCCTTGAGTCTGGAAAAATGAGTATGATTATGCTATATAAGAAAAGGAAAAGAGCATTTCATAAGCATGAACAAAGCAGCAGATACATGAATGGGCATAGCTGCCGGTCAGAACCCTTGTTTTGGCCTGGCCCCTTGTATAGAATGGAAGACTGTCAGGAACAAAAAACCGATGCTAAGCCTTGAAAGATTCATGGAAAGTGCTAAAGATTCACGGACTTAAGTTTCAAGCTTGAAGTCCCAGAAGGTTCTTACTATCCACTGATATGTTTTCTAGCTGAATTTGAGGTGCCCAATGTTAGAATAATCATGCTTGTTGATGTAAGGCAACTCTTTAAGTTTTGTCCTCATTCTACTGTGCCAATTCTAACTCCTTCCCAAAGCATCATGCCACCTAGACATAAACATTAATACTGTATTATTAACTAATGGACAGTTGCATTTTAATGTCCTCAATTCTACCATAATGCCTTTTATATCTGTGTGGCTGTGTGTGTTTCTGGTCCAGAATATCTTCAAGGCCCATACATTGTGGCTGAAAGTTCATGCCTCCTTTCTCTAATTGCCTGTAATCTAAAACTGTCTTCTGCCTTTTTGTTTATTTTTCATAACATCAAATCTTTGATGAGAACAGGCCAGTTTTCTTCTAGAAAGCCCAACTATTTACTTTTTGTGATTGTTTCTTCTTGGCTAGGTTCAATTCAAAAATTTTTCAATAATGCTATGCAGATAGTATTTTTGAATATATGTCTTCCGTATACACAGTAGTAGTACTGTTGATCATTCAGTCTTTGACTCTTTGCAACCCCATGGACTGTATCCCTCTAGGCTCCTCTGTCCATGGAATTCTCCTTATACATATATGACATTTTGGGAGTTAGTTTCTTATTCTTCTCCTTCAACAAAGATTTGAAAGTCTACCATGACTGCTACATATACCTAGTTTCCCTGCCTTTGGCCTCAGGAAATGCTTCACACTGCGCTGTATTTCTCAGCATACCACCTATCCATGCCTCAAGTGATGGGGATACAGGTTACATCTAGTTCATGGTGATCAAAGACAATACCAGGTGAATAGCTGCATTTATATTCCCCAAATATAGGTTTTTGAGTGGAGGTGTAATATGATCAGATACGTGTTTTTGAAAGATCACATTTGTACTGGTATCTAAGATCTAGTCAAGGGGACAGAGTAGAGCCAGGAAAGCAGTTCAGAGACAAATAACACAGGCAAGGTGGGCTTAGGACAGCACTAGTCATTGTCATGGTGAGAAGGAGAACTTGTTTAGTTTCTAAGTTGTGTTCAACTCTTTGTGACCCCGTGGACTGTAGACCAGCTGGCTCCTCTGTCCATGGGCTTTCCCAGGCAAGAATGCTGGAGTGGGTTTCCATTTCCTTCTCCAAGGGATCTTCTTGACCCAGGGCTCAAACCCAGGTCTCCTGCATTGCAGGCAGATTCTTTACTGCTGAGCCACCAGGGAAGCCTGAGAAGGGGGAAGGGGGACATGAAAGAAGCAGAATTAATAGAGCTTTACTTAAGGTCCCATTATTATTCAAACCTAATTATTAAGCTCTTTCTCCATTTGGGAAAAACCTTCCCTTTTCACTTATCACCCAGACTCTCTTGTGGTATTGAAAAGGAAATGAGTATTGGAACTGAAATTTTTAAGGGAAAGTTAGAAAATAAAGTTAGTATCCTTAATTATTTGCATAGTGGGACCTATTAACTCCAGGAGTAAGGAATGACTGGCAAAGCAGTGGTGCTCCAGGAGTAGGTTCTGGAAAACTCCAAAGCCTCCCAGACTAAAATAAGCTTGACCCTGGGTTGCAGTCCATAGTTTAATTCATTTGGAAATGTCCAGACAATTATGCTTTTATCTCATGCAACCTATGTATAAGGAAGCCAAATGGCAAATTTTGGTCAGAAGAGGAATAAAGAAATCTACTGGAGTGTGGTAGTTAAGAACATTATCTCAAGAGTTAAAATAGATGAGTAGCAAGGATTAAGAATCTGATTTTCCACATAAATAACATTTGTCTGATGTAACTACTTTGGAGCTATAGACTGTTAAAAGCTTGCAACATCTACAGGATGTCCTGGATAGTTAAACAACCTTCATTTTGGTCAGTTTCAGATCTTGGGGCAGCAGAGCAGTAGCAGGTACCTCTCCTATAGCCCATAGACACATGGCAGGCCGAATTTACATATTCCTGGAGCAGTTTGCCAGCAGCATGCGGGAGTCAGGGTGAGCAATAAGGATTCTGTCCTCCAAATATCGGGGATCCGTTTTCTGATTGCTGATGGCTGCCACCTGATTGTGGAGGTCAAACACATTGAAAGGCAGAAATTATTACAAACCTTTCCTCTTGCTGAAGAGACTTCCAGGGATTTCAAGATCCAATGTTTGTTTTTTAATTTAACTTAATTTATTTTTTCTCTTTCATTTTTCTCTTTGTCGTCTTTTGGGAGAGACGCAATTAAGGATTAAGACATTCAATAACAATTGCATATAAAAGGGAATTTAAAAATTCATTGCACATGCCCAGGGAAATGTGAAGATTCAGAAAATACCTAAGACCTTACGTTTCCATCTCAGGCTTATTGTTGGTCAAGAGAAACCCTACAATAAGAAAACATGTAAACCAAACAAACAAGCAGAAAAGAAAACAAGAACTCCCCAGCATCCTGGGAAAGGGAAAATCTCTAATCTCCAGCTAACAAATTATTCAAAAGTACATTTTTAAACAACAACCACAACCACCACCACAACAAAAGCAGAACACAAATAAAGAAACATTAACTGTGGCATATTCAAAGAAAAATAAATCAACAGAAACTGTCTCTGAAAAATACCAGATAACAGACATAAGAGACAACAGCTTCACACTCAATAGGGTGATTAGTATAAAAAATAAACCAAAAAATGAAAACCTGTCAGATAGTAACAAGTGTTGGTAAAGAGGGGAATTTGGCATTCCTGTGTGCTACTAGTAGTAATATAAAATGGTGCAATTGCTGTGGAAAATACTATAGAAGTTCCTCCAAAAATTTAAAATAATGAATTACTATATGCTCGAGCAATTTCACTTCTGAGTATATACTCAAAAGAATTGAAAGCAGGAACTTGAAAAGATATCTGTATTCTCATGTTCATAGCAGGTCGATCAATACAACCAAAAGATGGGGGCAAAAGGGAACTCATCAGGAAATGAATAGATGCACAAATTGTAGAGTATACATACAATGGAATCTCATAAGCACAGCCTTAAAGAAGAAAAAAATCAGATAGTTAGTGAATGAAAGTCCCTCAGTCATGTCCAACTCTTTGCAACCCCATGGACTGTAGCCTGCCAGGCCCCTCTGTCCATGAAATGCTCCAGGCCAGAATATTGGAGTGGGTAGCTGTTCCCTTCTCCAGGGGATCTTCCCAACCCAGGGATGGAACCCAGGTCGCCTGAATTACAGGAAGATTCTTTACCATCTGAGTCACCAGGGAAGCACAAATCACATACATGCTACTAACTGGATGAACCTTGTAAAAAAAAAAATATGAAACTAGTAGCAAAAGGACAAATACTGTGTTATGACACTTACATTAAGTACCTAGAGTAATCAAATTCATAGAAACTGAAAGAAAAATGAAGGTAGTCATGGGAATGTGTGGAGTTATAGTTTAATGTGTAGAGTTTCAGATTTACAAAATGAAAGCTGCTTTGGAAGTGGATGGTGATCATGGCTGCCCAACAGTGAAAATGCTCTTAAATTTATTGCATTGTTAAAATAGTAATTTTTATATTATTTTTTATCATAATTAGAAAATTAGAACATATTTTCTAGAGCCAGAGAGCCTGGGTGTGACCTTGACTCTCTCACTAACCAACTGAGTGACCATAAGCACATTACTTCACTTCTGGCCTCTTATTTGCTTATTTGTCAAATAAAGGAAATAATATTCCTTGATTTATGTTGTTGTGTGGATGAATTGAGGTAAAATATGCAAAGCACTTAGAAGTTCACCCATTAAAATGCTCAAAAAGAACTAGAAAGTAATTTATCAAGAAAATTATATAAAAAAGAAACACAGTTGCTAGCAATTTGGATTTAAGTAAGGATTGCTTTGCATTCTTATGGTGAATATTAAAGACATATCACACTCATAAAACTATTATAATTTAGACCCTTTTTTTTTCAGAAAGTTTCATTTAACACCTTGTGCTTGTAAAATTGGATGTGATGTTAGTTCACCCATTCCAGTTATCTCATGGCTCTGTAATTCAATTCGTTTCTTAATGTAATAATATTTTCTTAGAATAGGTCATTAGGAAAATAAAAATATTTTTCCACATTCCCAAGCTCTTTGCCCAGCCATGGAACAATGTTCTTCAAGCTGGAGAGCTCAATCTTTTTCGGCAGGACAATAGTTATTTTTTAATGGTAGAATATCATTAATAAGCTTACGTCTTCATTACCGTAATTGTTAGGTTTGGGGATATCTTGTAACGGAAATCTCAGTCTATTGGGATGTAATTTAAAAGATGTATAGGTTATGAGAATGGGTTTATATATCATGAAGTGAAAGTGAAGTCGCTCAGTCATGTCCAACTCTTTGTGAGCCATGGACTGCAGCCTACAAGGCTCCTCCATCCATGGAGTTTTCCAGGCAAGAGTACTGGAGTGGGTTGCCAATTCCTTCTCCAGGGGATCGAACCTAGGTCTCCTGCATTGCAAGCAGACACTCTTACCGTCTGAGCCACCAGGGAAGCTCCTAGAGATGTTCTAAATTCAGGCTGGGTCTATGAGTTCTTTGATCTAGGAGCCTCATTTTGTAATCTCTTTAATACAGTGAATAATAGTATTAACATGGCTTTGAAATTTATAAGAAACTATAAATGTACATAAATCTCTGCAGTAGGCTACATTATAACCACTATTCATAAATAACCGCTAATTATCTCTGAAGGAAGATTATGTCTTCCGAATCTGATGACATCAGACTTAGCCACACGTCTTGACTTGCTTTCAGTGTATGTGAGTGATATGTGTTTCATTTGGGGTAAATGCCTTACAAACCAGCGTGTAGTTCTCCACTTGCCACAAGAAATGGCAATGTTCTAGATAGAATCTACTGCATCATCTTAGGTTCTGGGTAAAGAAAACATGTAGCAGAACCACAGCTGACTTAGAATGAGAATGTATGCTTAGTGTGAGCATAAATTAATGCGCTCATGATTTTACAAAACAAATAAATGGAATAAAATAGTAAATAATAGAAAACATTAGGCTGCATAATGCTAAGGATGAGTATTATTCTATGATGCTTTTGTTCATGCTACAGTTTTGTGTGTGTGTATCTACACCAAGATGTGATTAAAAATGTATTTATTGTGTGTTAATGAAAAATAATTTTGAAAAACAAGATGGGCATTTAGAGGTCAAGAGGAATCATTTTTATTTATAATGCTACTCAGAAAACAAAAGTATGATTGATTCACATAATAATGCTTGTTGTTCAATTACTAAGTCGTGTCCGACTCTTTGCAACCCCAAGAACTACAGCATTCCAGAGTTCCCTGTCCTTCCGTATCTCCCAGAATTTGCTCAGACTCATGTCCATTGATTCAGTGATGCCATCCAACCATCTCATCTTCTGTCACCCCCTTCTCTTGTTGCCCTCAATGTTTCCCAGAATCAGGGTCTTTTCTAGTGAATTGGCTCTTCACATCAAGTGGCCAAAGTATTGGAGTTTCAGCTTCAGCATCAGTACTTCCAATGAATATTCGGGGTTGACTTCCTTCAGAGTTGAATGGTTTGATTCACATAATACAATGTATGAAAGAGTTCACGTATTTCAGGCAAACTGTAATTTTTAACTCAGTTAGGTCATTGCCTCAATAATTCAGTTTTAACTCAGTATATTAAAAATGGATTTCTCTACCCTTCAAAAAGGATTAAACTAGATGTATTTGATCACTTGGTCTCAATTATCACATATAGTTCTGGAAAGATTTATTCCCAGGAGCAGAGACACTGCACCTTTCTTTCAGTGGAAATGTTTCAGGATAACCTTGGGTGACCTTCTGCCCTGTCCATGCAGAAGGAGTATCTGTATGGAAAAAAGAAGGTTCAGACTGACTTATGAAGTCTTAGCTCTCTCTCAGGTCCTGGGATTCTGTAGATATGCAAGCTTCTGGCTTTGGGCAGCAGGCACGGGAGGGCTCGTGCTTTCATTGACCTGTTCCTGCTGCTTTACATTATTGACATCAACACTTAGTTGGGTTTCACATCTTGATGTCACGCTATTTTCAGCCACTTGGCAGCAAATGCCAACCCCTGTGCGTCCATTTTCCACTTCTTAGCTATTTAGGACATGATTAAATTGTAGGAAGCTCAGGGGAGAGAATTTAAGGAAAGCATTCCATATGAGGCTGACATGGCAGAATTACTAAGGGACTGAGAATCAAGAGAGAGTGGCCACTGATCTGACTTATCTTGGCAGTTGTTTAACTGCCAAGTCCCACTCCCTGTGCCTAACATGCTGAGCAAGGCACTGCACGGCATTGTACCAAAGGCAGCATTTCATGGAGCTGAGCTGTAGGTTTCCACGTAGAAAACCCAATTCGTCCCCGTGACCCAGTTCCCTCTCTACAAGCAGGTCTAACCACCTACATTCGGAAATGCAAGCAAAACACTCTGCTCTGCTTAGAGGAAAACACAGAGGCAGTATCTAGTGTTTCAAATCTAGTCTTATCCTGGCACTTAAGATACAGGGAAAGATGTAGTTCTAGGCAGCAAATATACTGAAAGTCTATTATGCATCAAACCTTGTGTACTCACGCTGGATGCAAAGATAAATAGACACCACATCTGCCTGTGTGCATGAGCTCATATTCCAGTTGGGGAGCTGGGCCTAGAAATGGATGATTTTACCACTAGATGGCAAGAACTAAGATATTCATGTATATAAAGTGCTGTTGAAAAGTATATAACTGAAATCTGAACTTTCTCTAGTGAAGAAAATCTCACCATTCTCCAATTATATGTAGTCAATATTTCTTTCCCTCTGCTTTTTGAAAGCAAAATGAAAAAAGGTTACTGAATAAAATACCTGAGAATTACAAGCAATATAATTGCTCTAATACTAGTAAGCTAGCATCAACAAAAGTGCTTCTAATATAAATCATTATTTGTGAAATACAATGTTTTTCTTTAAAAAAAAGTTTCTTGAAGTATCCGCTTGCATTTTCTGCACTATTTGCATTTTCATGGTGTTTTCTGTTTTGCTTTGTTTTAGGTCATGCCATGCAACATCCCCCCTTCATGGATCTCTGCCTTGTGGTGACAGGGCTTGTGTAACTCAATGAAGCTATGAGCCATCCTGTACAGGGCCACCCAAGACGGACGGGTCATAGCAAAAAGTTCTGACAAAATGCGATCCACTGGAGGAAGGAATGGCAAAACACCCCGTATATTTGCTGTGAGAACCTCATGAATTGTATAAAATGCCAAAAGGATATGACACCAAAAGATGAGTCCCCCAGGTCTGAAGGTGTCCTGTATGTTCTTGGGAAAGAGAGGAGGAGAATTACCAATAGCCCCTGAATGAATGAAGTGGCTAGGCCAAAGTGGATAGAGTTCTCAGCTGTGGATGTGTCTGGTGTTGAAAGTAAAATTGGGTGCTGCAAAGAACAGTATTGCGTAGGAGTCTGGAATGTTAGGTCCATGAATCAAAGAAAACTGGACATGGTCAAACAGGATACGGTAGGGATAAACATCAGCATCTTAAGAATTAGCCAAATAAAATGGATCAGTCAGTTCAGTTCAGTCGCTCAGTCATGTCCGACTCTTTGAGACCCCATGAATCGCAGCACGCCAGGCCTCCCTGTCCATCACCATCTCCTGGAGTTCACTCAGACTCATGTCCATCGAGTCCATGATGCCATCCAGCCATCTCATCCTGGGTGGTCCCCTTCTCCTCCTGCCCCCAATCTCTCCCAGCATCAGAGTCTTGGGAATGGGGAATTTAGTTCAGATAACCATTATATCTACTGCTATGGGCAAGAATCCCATAGAAGAAATGTAGTAACCCTCATAATCAACAAAAGAGCCTGAAATGCAATACTTGGGTGCAGCTTCAAAAATGAAAATGATTTTGGTTCATTTCCAAGGCAAGACATTTACATCACAGTAGTCCAAGTCTGTGCCCTTACCACCCTCGCTGAAGAAGCCGAAATTGATGAGTTCTATGAAGACCTAGAAGACCTCCTAGAACTAACACCTAGAAAAGATGTTCTATTCATTATTGGGGATTGGAATTGCAAAAGTAGGAAGTCAAGATATACCTGGAGAAACAGACAAGCTTGCACTTGGAGAAAAATATGAAGACAAAGACTAACTGAACTCTGCCAAGAGAATGCACTACTGAATGCTGCTACTGCTGCTGCTAAGTCACTTCAGTCGTGTCCGACTCTGTGCGACCCCATAGATGGCAGCCCACCAGGCTGTCCCATCCCTGGGATTGTCCAGGCAAGAGCACTGGAGTGGGTTGCCATTTCCTTCTCCAATGCATGAAAGTGAAAAGTGAAAGTAAAGTCACTCAGTTGTGTCCAACTCTTAGCCACCCCATGGACTGCAGCCTACCAGGCTCCTCCATCCATGGGATTTTCCAGGCAAGAGTACTGGAGTGGAGTGCCATTACCTTCTCCAAGAGAATGAACTAGCCATAGGAAATACCCCTTTTCAACAATACAAGAGACGACTTTACACATGATCATCACCAAATGGTTGTTACTGATATCAAATCGATTGCATTGTTTGTAGCCGAAGATGGAAACTGTATACAGTCAGCAAGAACAAGAACTTGAGCTGACTGTGACTCAAATCATCAGTTTCTCATAGAAAAATTCAGGATTAAAATAAAGAAAACCAGGAAGAAGAGTAGCCAAGACAGGCAAGACTTAAATCCTGTATGAATTAGCAGTAGAGGTTGACAACAGTAGAGGTTAAGTAGAGATTCAGGGGACTAGATCTAGGTAGCAATGTGCTGGAAGAACTATAGACAGAGGTTCACAATATCATACAGGAGGTGATGAATAAAACCATCCCAAAGAATATAAAAGCAAAAAGGTTAAGTGGTAACCTGATGAGTCTTTATGAATAGCAGAAGAACAGAGAGAATTGAAAAGTAAGGGAGAGAGGGAAATGTACATCCAATTAAATTCAGAGTTTCAAAGAAAGGCTATAAGAGACAAGAAGGACTTCTTAATGAACGGTGTTTAATAATAGAAGAAAACAGCAAAAGGGGAAAGACTAGAGATCTCTTCAGGAAAATTGAAACATCAAGAGATCATTCACCCAAAGATGGGCACAATAAAGGATAAAAATGGTAGACCTAGTAGATGCTGAAGAGATCAATAAGAGATGGAAAGAACACATGGAAAGAACATGAAGAACACATGTTCTTCAGGGAAGAACTGTATTAAAAAAAAAAAATCTTAATGAACAAGATTACTACAATGGTGTGGTTAGTGACCCAGAGCCAGACATTCTAAAGTGCAAAGTCAAGTGGGCCTTAAGCCCTGCTTTTAATAAAGCTAGTTGGTGTGATAAAATTCCAGCAAAACTATTCAAATCCCTAAAGGAGGATGCCATCAAGGTTTTACATTCATTATTTCACAAAATTTGGAAGACATAGTAATGGCCACAGGGTTGGAAAAGGTCATACTTCATCCCAATTCCCAAGAAGGGTAGTACCAAAGAATGTATTAACCATCAGACAGTTACATTCATCTCCCATACTAATAAGGACATGCTTAAAATCTTGCATGCTAGGCTTCAGCATTATGTGAACCAAAACTTCCAGATGTCCAAGCTGGGTTTAGAAAAGGGAAAGGAACTAGAGATCAAATTGCCAATATTCATTGGATTATAGAGAAACAAGGGAATTTCAGAAAAAAAAATCTATCTTTGTTTCATCAGCTATGCTAAAGCCTTTGATTGTGTGGATCATAACAAACTGTAAAAAGTTCTTAGAAAGATGGGAATACCAGATCATCTTACCTGTCTCTTGAGAAACCTGCATGTAGGTCAAGAAGCAACAGTTAAAACCCTGGAACAACTGATTGATTCAAGATCAATAAAGGAGTATGACAGGGCTATCTGCTGTCATCCTATTTGCTTAACCTGTATGCTGAGCACATCATGAGAAATGTTGGTCTGGACGAGTTACAAACTGGAATCAAGATAGGTGAGAGAAACATCAACAACCTCAGATATGCAGATGATACCACTCCAATGACAGAAAGAAAAGAGAAACTAAAGAGCCTCTTCATGAGGGTCAAGGAGGATAGTGAAAGAGTGGGCTTAAGACTAAACATTAAAAATAAATAAATAAATAAATAAATAAATAAATAAAATGAAAATCATGGCATCTGGCCCAAATATTGCATTGCAAATGCAAGGGGAAAAGGTGGAAGTAGTGACAGATTTCCTCTTCTTGGGCTCCAAAGTCACTGTGGATGGTGGCTACAGCCATCAAATCAGAAGATGATCACTTCTTGCCAGGAAAGTGATGACAAACCTAGACAGTGTTTTGAAAAGCAGAGACATTACTCTGCCGACAAAGGTCCATATAGTCAAGGCTATGGTCTTTCCAGTGGTCAAGTATTGTTGTGAGCACAGGGCCGTAAAGAAGGCAGAATGCCAAAGAACTGATGCCTTCAAACTCTGGAGCTGTAAAAGATTCCTGAAAGTCCCTTGGACAACAAGGAGATTAAACCAGTCAATCATAAGGGAGATCAATCCTAAAAATTCACTGGAATGACTGATGCTAAAGCTGAAACTCCAGTAATTTGGTCATCTGATGTGAACAACTGACTCATTGGAAAAGTCCCTGATGCTGGGAAAGACTGACAGCAGTAGGAGAAGAAGGCATAAGAGGATGAGATGGTTGGATGGCATCAATGATGGAATGGACATGAACCTGGGCAAACTCTGGGAGATGGTGAGGGACAGGGACGCCTGGTATGCTGCCATCCATGGGGTTGCAAAGAGTCGGACATGACTGGGGGACTGAACAACAACAAAATTGCAACATCCAGGATTTTAGTTCCCTGACCAGGAATTGAACTCATGCCCCCTGCATTGGGAATGTAGAGTCTTAACCACTGGACCAGACTGCCAGGGAAGTCCCACAGTATTTTACTTTTGATATATTTTATTATATATGCAACTGACATTATTCTCAAATATATATTTATTGAGTGAAATAATTTGTACATAGCTCTCTACAACTAAAATATGTTTCAGAAACATAAGCAAATTGTGTTAAAAATCTGTGTCTAATCTCAGACTCAGAAGAACAGAATGTTCAAAGATTATGTAGAGAGAAGCTCTACATATATATATTTAACTATTGTAAATGTAACCTCCTAGAGGGCAAGGATTGTTGTCTGTCTCCTTTTCTGACACAAGTTAGCACAAAAGGTATTTTGCTGCTCAATAAATTGTGAGTAAATAAACAGCCTGTAATGACTAGTCATATAACAGTATTATTTAAAATAAATTAATACACACAATTTTACTGCATCCACAGACACTTAAAGTTTTATTGCCTGGAATGATGACATTGAGTCATATAAATTTCAGGTACAAAATATATGTGTGCATTCCATGCAGCATTGAACACTGTTTTAACTGAAGTTTCTGTCATATAGTTATACATTCCCTTATTCACATTCTTATTATCATTAATTACACTTCCTTCTCCCTCACCCCACTGCAACCACCTAATGTATACCGTATTTAATGTCCTTCAAGTAAGAAAACCAAATGGGGGTGGCGGGGAAGAATTCAGGAAATATTATTCTTATAGGCCTTATGAGAAAAGTGGGGAACATTTAGCCAAATGTATATTTTCAGGAAACTAGAGCAGAAAGTCAGGGACAGAATCTTAACTAGGCTGAAATCTAAGGAAAAGTAAATATAGAATGAGTGACGGAATGAAATATACATCAAAAAATGAGAAACAAAGGGAAAGAGATTTTGTTAGGTCACGTGATATGGCTAATTTCCATATCTTTAATAATTGAGAATCAAACATCAATTAAAGTTAGTAAATGCAGCATATTGTGACAGAGATAAGATCAAGGAAACATGATTTCAATAAGTGTAGTTAGAGCGTACATCTTCTTTTTATCTGCTCTTAGAAAATATACAAGGAACGATCAGGGCCTCCCTGGTGGCTCAGTGGTAAAAAATCCACCCGCCAATGCAGGAGAGACAGGTTTGATTCCTGATAGGAGAAGATCTCACATGCCTCTGAGCAACTAAGCCCGTGGACGGCAATTATGGGCCTATGTTCTAGAACGTGGGGGACTGCAACTACTGAGCCCATGTTCTGCTACTGCTGAAGCCTGTGAGCTCTAGAGCTTGTACTCCACAAAAACAGAAGCCACTGCAATGAGAAACCCTTGCGCTACAACTAGAGAAAAGCCCGCACAGCAATGAAGACCCAACACAGCCAAAAATAAATAAATAAAATTATAACAAAAAGGACCAAATAGAAAAGCCACATAGATAATTCAGTATTAGTAAATTCCAAGTGAACGAAAATAAATAAATCTAATATTCTATTAAGTAAAAATAGAAATTGCATTTATAAAAGGAAAAATCCTCCTAGTTAGAGAACTTAAAACTTCATAAGAAACTGCTGATGCAGAGGGAAGGTCAAATAAATTTTATAAGATTTATAGAAAAGAATGACAAAGAAAACAGTATGTGTCTGAATGTCTGGGATACGTGTAAAACAGTACTTATGGGAGCATTCATAATATTAGATTGCATTAAATTATATTAAATGTATTCATGCAGATATAAATTAAGCATATAATTGTAAAATATTACAATAAAGCCAAAATCAACTGAAAGAATGAATTAATGAGATAAATATAATGTTAGAAAAACGGTAAAACAAATTTTAAAAATCTACTTTTTTGAAAGTCGGCAAAATAGTTGAACCACTAAGTACTAGATTATGCAATCAAAGAAAAAATAAGACAAATTACAGATATATAATGTAATAAATAAAAAATGGAAAAGATCACAGAAATTGACTAAAGTTTGAAAACTCATAAAAACTACTTTGCACAATTATTTGAAAAGATATCTTGAGTGAAATGGAAATTTTCCCAGGAAAATGTAATTTATTAAAGCAGTCTATAATTTATTAAAACAGATTAGACCGTGTATGTTTCCCTAGTAGGACAAGAAAAGTTGCAAATGAGCTAAACCTCTCCTTTCCAAAGTGCTTGTTTCCAGGGTTACTGAGGGGGGACTTTTATTGAATGTTTAAAGATCAGATTCTAATATTTAAATTCTCCCAGAGCATAACAAGTAATAAAGATGTCTTAAAAAAATGCAATGTTTATACCCAATAATCTCTGAAATAGTAAATTATGATTTGCTAACAGCAAAATTCTCTAAGAAATTATAAAAGATCTTAGTATATGGGCAGGGGGAAATATATAAGATACAAATTTATTATTTTAATATATTACCCTGCTGCTGCTGCTGCTGCTGCTAAGTCATTTTAGTCGTGTTCGACTCTGTGCGACCCCATAGATGGCAGCTCACGAGGCTCTGCCGTGCCTGGGATTGTCCAGGCAAGAACACTGAAGTGGGTTGCCATTTCCTTCTCCAATGCATGAAAGTGAAAAGTGAAAGTGAAGTCGCTCAGTCATGTCCGACCCTCAGTGACCCCATGGACTGCAGCCTACCAGGCTCCTCCGTCCATGGGATTTTCCAGTCAGAAGTACTGGAGTGGGGTGCCATTGCCTTCTCCATACACTGCTACAGATAGTAATATTTGTCTGAATCTTGAAAAAATGTGTTAAGATCATGCTGTCATTTTTTTCAGCATATATTTCCTTCCAGATCCAAGTTTTATACTTTTAAATGTTATCTTGATTTATAATTTCTTATTAAGTCTCTTTTCCTCTCGTTTCTGTAATTATTTAGGCCTCTTCCTGACAACTCTTTGGTTCCAAGCAAAAAATTTGAAATAATGACTTAAGACAGAATCACACAAAATGGTTTACTGTTGAGTTCATATTTGACACATTTAAACTCAATATTTATTATATTTTAGGCATAGATAATTGAATATAAAAATAAAATATGACATTAGTGTTGCTACTTCAAAGGTTGGAGGTAGGCGGTTGTACCGCTTTTAGTAGAACTTAGCTGTTTGTTAGAATATGGTGTCATATTAAGGAGAGGTCATTGTGGAAAGCTGTAAATGTAAATTTAAATGATGCAGCTTTATATTCCCAGAGATTTTATTTATGAGGTTTTTAATTGTATTTTAATTGTAGCACAGGCGGCTGCGACTGGCGCACTAAGCGCGGCCTAGAGGAGCTACCCCGCGTCCGAGGTCGGGGGGGCGGCTGGGAGGAGCCACCCCACACCCGACGCCAGGAGCGGTGGCCAGGAGGAGCAACCCCATGTCCAAGGAGGGGTGGCTGCGCAGGCACAGGAGGGCCTAGAGGAGCCATACCACGTAGAAGGTCAGGAAGGGCGGCAGTGAGGAGATACCCCTCATCCAAGGTAAGCAGCAGCAGCTGCACCTTGCTGGAGCAGCCGTGAAGAGATACCCCACGCCCAAGGTAAGAGAAACCCAAGTAAGATGGAAGGTGTTGCAAGAGGGCATCAGAAGGCAGACACACTGAAACCATACTCACAGAAAACTAGTCAATCTAATCACACTAGGACCACAGCCTTGTCTGACTCAATGAAACTAAGCCATGCAGTGTGGGGCCACCCAAGACGGGCGGGTCATGGTGGAGAGGTCTGACAGAATGTGGTCCACTGGAGAAGGGAATAGCAAACTACTTTAGTATTCTTGCCTTGAGAACCCCATGAACAGTATGAAAAGGCAAAATGATAGGATACAGAAAGAGGAACTCCCCAGGTCAGTAGGTGCCCAATATGCTACTGGAGATCAGTGGAGAAATAACTCCAGAAAGAATGAAGGGATGAAGCCAAAGCAAAAACAATACCCAGCTGTGGATGTGACTGTTGATGGAAGCAAGGTCCAATGCTGTAAAGAGCAGTATTACATAGGAACCTGGAATGTCAGGTCCATGAATCAAGGCAAATTGAAAGTGGTCGAACAAGAGATGGCAAGAGTGAAAGTCAACATTCTAGGAATCAGAGAACTAAAATGGACTGGAATGGGTGAATTTAACTCAAATGACCATTATATCTACTACTGCGGGTAGGAATCCCTCAGAAGAAATGGAGTAGCCATCATGGTCAACAAAAGAGTCTGAAATGCAGTACTTGGATGCGCTCTCAGAAATGAAAGAATGATCTCTATTCATTTCCAAGGCAAACCATTCAATATAACAGTAATTGAAGTCTATGCCCCAACCAGTAATGCTGAGAAACTGAACTCAAACGGTTCTATGAAGATCTACAAGACCTTTTAGAACTAACACCCAAAAAAGATGTCCTTTTCATTATAGGGGACTGGAATGCAAAAGTAGGAAGTCAAGAAACACCTGGAGTAACAGGCAAACTTGGCCTTGGAATGCGGAATGAAGCAGGGCAAAGACTAATAGAGTTTTGCCAAGAAAATGCACTGGTCATAGTAAACAACCTCTTCCAAAAACACAAGAGAAAACTCTACACATGGACATCACCAGATGGTCAACACCAAAATCAGATTGATTATATTCTTTGCAGCCAAAGATGGAGAAGCTCTATACAGTCAACAAAAACAAGACTCAGAGCTGACTGTGGCTCAGATCATGAACTCCTTATTGCTAAATTCAGACTTAAATTGAAGAAAGTAGGGAAAACCGCTAGACCTTTCAGGTATGACCTAAATCAAATCCCTTATGATTATACAGTGGAAGGGAGAAATAGAGTTAAGGGCCTAGATCTGATAGAGTTCCTAATGAACTATGGATGGAGGTTCATGACATTGTACAGGAGACAGGGATCAAGACCATCCCCATGGAAAAGAAATGCAAAAAAGCAAAATGGTTGTCTGAGGAGGCCTTACAAATAGCTGTGAAAAGAAAAGAGGCAAAAAGGAAAGGAGAAAAGGAAAGATATAAGTATCTGAATGCAAAGTTCCAGAGAATAGCAAGAAGAGATAAGAAAGACTTCTTCAGTGATCAATGCAAAGAAATAGAGGAAAAGAACAGAATGGGAAAGACTAGAGATCTCTTCAAGAAAATTAGAGATACCAAGGGAATATTTCATGCAAAGATGGGCTCGATAAAGAACAGAAATGGTATGAACCTAACAGAAGCAGAAGATATTAAGAAGAGGTGGCAAAAATACACAGAAGAACTGTACAAAAAAGATCTTCACGACCCAGATATTCACAATGGTGTGATCACTCGACTAGAGCCAGACATCTTGGAATGTGAAGTCAAGCGGGCCTTAGAAAGCATCACTACGAACAAAGCTAGTGAAGGTGATGGAATTCCAGTAGAGCTGTTTCAAATCCTGAAAGATGATGTGGTGAAAGTGGCCAAACCACAGAAGAATGGAAAAGCAGAGCACAAAAACTGGCAGATTTTTGCTGGGGTACATGCTTAGGAATTTCCAGAGGGGCCCCTGAAGTCTGAGCATGCCTTGCGTATGTCAGCTTCCTTCCTCATGACCTTGTCACGGGCGGGATTCCTCACACTGGTTTCCGGCAAGGAAGCAACAGTTAGAACTGGACATGGAACAACAGACTGGTTCCAAATAGGGAAAGGAGTATGTCTAGGCTGTATATTGTCACCCTGCTTATTTAACTTATAAGCAGAATACATCATGAGAAACGCTGGGCTGGAAGAAGCACAAGCTGGAATCAAGATTGCCAGGAGAAATATCAATAACTTCAGATATGCAGATGACACCACCCTTATGGCAGAAAGTGAAGAAGAACTAAAGAGCCTCTTGAAAGTGAAAGAGAAGAGTGAAAAAACTGTCTTAAAGCTTGACATTCAGAAAACTAAAATTATGGCATCTGGTTCCATCACTTCATGGGAAATAGATGGGGAAACAGTGTAAACAGAGATTGACTTTATTTTGGGGGGCTCCAAAACCACTGCAAATGGTGATTGCAGCCATGAAATTAAAAAAAAAAAAAAAACCACTTACTCCTTGGAAGGAAAGTAACAATCAACCTAGATAGCATATTAAAAAGCAGAGATGTTACTTTGTCTACAAAGGTCTGCCTAGTCAAGGCTATGGTTTTTCCAGTAGTCATGTATGGATGTGAGAGTGGGACTATAAAGAAAGCTGAACACAGAAGAATTGATGCTTTTGAATTGTGGTGTTGGAGAAGACTCTTGAGAGTTCCTTGGACTGCAAGGAGATCCAACAAGTCCATCCTAAAGGAAATCAGTCCTGAGTGTTTATTGGAAGGACTGATGATGAACCTGAAACTCCAATACTTTGGCGACCTGATGCAAAGAACTGACTCATTTGAAAAGACCCTGATGCTGGGAAAGATTGAAAGGAGGAGGAGAAGAGGACAACAATGGATGAGATAGTTGGATGACATCTCGACTCAATGGAGATTAGTTTGAGTAACCCTGGGAGTTGGTGATGGACAGGGAGGCCTGGTGTGTTTTGGTTCATGGGGTCATGAAGAGTTGGACATGACTGAGCGACTGAACTTAACTGATATATTTTCAAGGCTACTAATATCCTATCATCTAAGACATTTTATTCTAATGGAAAAAAAATTATTTTAGGAGTGTATAAAAGGCATTTCTAACTAAGTTACTAAATAAAATTGTCATGAAGTACATGGCAGTTTTGCTTGGCCATACAGAAATAGAAGATAGACAGGACATCCCTGACTTTTTGCAAAAAAAAAGTTGATTTTAAAAAGTTGAAGTGAATAAGTCAGTTATCAGTGAATTGACTAAGGGTGAGACAGGGAAAGGATATTTAGAAATAAGTTTTAATGATTGGCCAGCTGAAAATACTGAGAATTCAAAACACTGAACTAGAGCTTATTATTATTATTCTGTATACCAAGAGCAATAGTTCATTGAACTAATCCAAGTGTATTTCATTAAGAAAATTTGACAATGTGTTTGAGACTGTAATTGAAAATAATCTGGATGTAAGAGCACATTTGAAATAAGAAACTCTTAAAATGCATTCCTCCATAAAATCAGTGAGATCAAAGGTAAAAATTGTCTCAGTCAATGTTTTAAAAATCAATTCCAAAATTAAGAATCCTAGAAATTAGCCCAAGACTTGGAACAATCTGAGGAACATTTATTTGAAAAACAAATGGTCATATCTTGGTAAGAGCAGTACATTTTCTAGTATTTTAACCTGTGCTAGTCCCATCCCTTCTTCCAAACTCCATGATAGCCTTGATAACAGTAACCTTGCAAATATAACCTTTGCTTCTTCTAGAAGAGTTTAGCAATGATACTTAGAATTTAAAATCTGAAATTTCACTTAGTAAATTGTAAAAATCAGCAGCCTAGCAACCACTGTAAGGGGCAGCATGTGTATGGGGAATCCTGGAAAGCCGCATGCCCAGAAAACTGTCACTATTTGATTTGTTTGGAAGGCCTATAAAAAGCTCCATTCTCTTTATTTGAGCTGATTCAGAGATTGCTTTGTACAAACAGTAAAACCTTATAGCATGTGTCAAAAATAATCAGTGAGAATCACTTAATTTTATGGCTGTCTTCAGGAAGATTCTAGTTGGGACTAAAAAGAAGCAGATAAAAACCTTAAAAACACAAATTTGATAAAGATATATGCACAAAGAAACTTTCAAAGTTCTGAGATATTTGGGGGAACATAGACTATTATGCATATGATCAGGACTGTGGGCATGCCCAGGATAGACTTGAGAAGGGCCTAACTTCTCGTGTCTTACTGACCTTGACGCTCAATGCAAGTAGGTAGTGAAGAGAAAAGAGTTGGAAACCGCCTGCTGACCTATAGCGAGCCTCTCTACAAAGGCAGGGAGACTTATTGGTATTTAAAGAAGGTCACTTCATGGGAAATAGATGAGGAAACAGTGGAATCAGTGTCAGACTTTGTTTTTGGGGGCTCCAAAATCACTGCAAATGGTGATTACAGCCATGAAATTAAAAGACGCTTACTCCTTGGAAGAAAAGTTATGACCAACCTAGATAGCATATTCAAAAGCAGAGATATTACGTTGCCAACAAAGGTCCGTCTAGTCAAGGCTATGGTTTTTCCACTGGTCATGTATGGATGTGAAAGTTGGACTGTGAAGAAAGCTGAGCACCGAAGAATTGATGCTTTGGAACTGTGGTGTTGGAGAAGACTCTTGAGAGTCCCCTGGACTGCAAGGAGATCCAACCAGTCCATTCTGAAGGACATCAGCCCTGGGATTTCTTTGGAGGGAATGATGCTGAAGCTGAAACTCCAGTACTTTGGCCACCTCATGCGAAGAGTTGACTTATTGGAAAAGACTGTGATGCTGGGAGGGATTTGGGGCAGGAGGAGCAGGGGACGACAGAGGATGAGATGGCTGGATGGCATCACGGACTCTATGGACGTGAGTCTGAGTGAACTCCGGGAGATGGTGATGGACAGGGAAGCCTGGCGTGCTGTGATTCATGGGGTCGCAAAGAGTCGGACACGACTGAAAGACTGAACTGAAAGTAACTAAGCAAGACTTCAATGTCCATACATGTGAAAAAATACACACTTTGAGAAATTAATTGAGAAAGTTATTATGCAAACAAATGGCAACAACATTGAATTCTGGTTTGTGGGAGGAGTTTCAAGATTGCCACATTATTTGAAAATCTAGTTTTCAACACAAGATTATGAGACAAGCAAAGAAATAGAAAATTAGTATGGCTTATATACAGAAAAAGCATGAGTCAAGAGAATTACACCCAAATGTTGGACTTTTTCAAAATGAACTTCAAATCGACCACTACAAATATTGAGAATTGTAAAGGAAACCATTCTATATCTTTAAATAATGTATGAGAACAATATGTCACCAAATATCAAGGTCACTACATATCACTTTTTAAATAACCAAATGGTAATTCTGGAATTGAAGATTATAAGTAAAATGAAAAAGTCACTAGAGGAGCTCAACAATAGATTTTTTTCTTTTCTTTTTTTTTTTGTATCAATAACAGATTTGAACTAAAAAAAGAAAAGCACTTCACTAGGCAATATGTCAATTAAGATTACCCAAGTATGAGAATCAGAAAGACAAAGAGTGAAACAGCTTAAACAGACTCAGATTATATACTGTGGTCTGATTTGATTTATCACAGGAATGCAAATTTGACAATATATGCAGGGAAATCAATGCAATATAACTTATTAATGAAATAAAGGATAAAAGCAGACAATCATCTGAATAGATTTAGAAAAATATCATTTGATGAAATACATTACTCTGATAAAATATTCAACAAATTGAAAGTAGAAGGAAATATCCTCATCCTGTTAGGTGTATCAGTGAAAAACTCACATGTAACATCATCTTTAATGGTAAGGACTGAATTCTTTTCCCCTTGAGATAAAAAAGTAAGACAAATATGTATACTCTCACTATTTCTACTGAAGATTGCATGGGGAGTTCTAGCTAGTAAAGAAAAAGAAATAGACATTCACGTTAGAAAATAAAAAGTCACATATTTCCCTATCTACAGATGATGTGTGGGAAATACTACTAGGAATCCATAAGAGAACTATTAGAACTAATAAATAATTCAGCAACATAACAGTTCAAAGATAAAGTCAATTTTATTTCTACATACTAGCAATGAATAATTGGAAAATTAAATTAAGAAAATGATTCCATTTACAAACCATCAAAAATAATATACTAAGGGATACATTTGATAAAAGCAGCACCAGACCTACACATTAAAAACCACAAATAATCACTGAAAGCAACTAAAGACTATCTAAATAAATGGAAAGACATTCATGCCCATGAATTGTTCCAGATTAAAACACTCTCCAAGTTGATCTACAGTTTCACGCAAACTCTATAAAAATTCCACCTTTTATTTTTCTTTTTAGAAATTGAGAAGGTGTTCACAAAATTGATATAGAAATGAAAGGAACTGAAAATAGTCCCCCAAAAAATGAGAAATAAAAGTTAGATACTGACATTTTCTGACTTCAAAATTTACTGAAAATCTACAGTAATCAAGAGAATTTGTACTTACATAAAAATCTATGGTCCCTTGGACTGCAAGATCCAACCAGTCCATCCTAAAGGAGAGCAGTCTTGGGTGTTCATTGGAAGGACTGATGCTGAAGCTGAAACTCCAATACTTTGGCCACTTCATGCAAAGAGTTGACTCATTGGAAAAGACCCTGATGCTGGGAGGGATTGGGGGCAGGAGGAAAAGGGGATGACAGAGGATGAGATGGCTGGATGGCATCACTGACTCGATGGGCGGGAGTTTGGGTGAACTCCAGGAGTTGGTGATGGACAGGGAGGCCTGGCGTGCAGTGATTCATGGGGTTGCAAAGAGTCAGACATGACTGAGTGACTGGACTGAACTAAAAAATCTATGGAATAGGAATGAGAATTCAGAAATAACCCCTTACATTTACAGTCAAGTGATTTTTTGACAAAGGTGCCAAGACAACACAATTGGAGAAAGAAGAGTTCTTTCAAAGAACTATCATTGGATCTCAAATGGCTATCCATGTAGAAAATAATAAATTTGGGCGTCTATTTCCTTATTGGTTTTTAGGGTTTAAGTAAGTAAGGTAAGAAGAAGAGGGGACATTTGTGTGGTTAAAGGAAAAAAAAAAAGGTAAAATGAAAAACCATTTGGTGTTTACGTATTGATTGTTTCAGAGTCAGTTTCCCGGTTGTGATCTTGTACCATTGTTTTCTAAGTTTCTACCATTGTGGGACGTGGGTTAAGTGTACATGGGATAATTTGTACTATATCTATAATAGTATAAAAACTGACAATTATCTATCTCAAAATCGAGTTTTAATTTAAAAACAAGCTTGAGTGTTAATGAGAAAAGAAGTAGCAGAAGAAACGCTTTGCAACACAGAACAGGTGGAATTTGGTTGCAGGAAAGAAATAGAGAAAAGGTGTCTGTCATTTATTTTTGGTAAAGTGATGGTAACTCTGCAACATTCAAAACATTAATACAATAATTATTATCTACTTTATTCAATGTTTTGAATCCTACCTTATGACTACTGTATTTTATGGTGTGCTGTTTTTTAAAAATAACAATTTTCTTGTGCAGCTTAAAAGGTCAGTATTTATTTTGCCCAATTTCAATGCATTCTACATTTATGACTAACTATTTTGCAACAGTAATTGGTATTCATTGCAATGACTGGAAAAACCATTAGAATCTGATAAAAAATAGTGGATAAATAAGTTATTGATCAAAGAAGATATTAAGAAGAGGTGGAAAAAATACACAGATGAACTATACAAAAAAAGACCTTAAATGACCCAGATAACCATGATGGTGTGATCACTCACCTAGAGTCAGATATTCTGGAATGTGAAGTCAAGTGAGCCTTAGGAAGCATCTCTACAAACAAACCTAGTGGAGGTAATGGAATTCCAGTGGAGCTATTTCAAATCCTGAAAGATGATGCTGTGAAAGTGCTGCACTCGATATGCCAGCAAATTTGGAAAACTCAGCAGTGGCCACAGGACTGGAAAAGGTCAGTTTTCATTCCAATCCCAAAGAAAAGCAATGCCAAAGAACGTTCAAACTACTGTGCAATTGCACTCATCTCACGCACTAGCAAAGTAATGCTCAAAATTCTCCAAGCCAGGCTTCAATAATACATGAACCGAGAACTTGCAGATGTTCAAGTTGGACTCAGAGAGGGCAGAGGAACCAGAGATCAAATTGCCAATATCTGTTGGATCATACAAAAAGCAAGAGAATTTAAAAAAACATCTACTTCTGCTGTATCAACTATGCCAAAGCCTTTAACTGTGTGGATGACAACAAACTGGAAAATGCTGAAAGAGATGTGAATACTAGACCACCTTACCTGCCTCTTGAGAAATGCGTATGCAGGTCAAGAAGTAACAGAACTGGACATGGAACAACCATTGGACAGGTTGCAAATTGGGAAAGTAGTACATCAAGGCTGTGTATTGTAACCCTGCTTATTTAACTTACATGAAGAGTACATCATGAGAAATGCTAGGCTGAATGGAACACAAGCTGGAATCAAGATTGCAGGGAGGAATATCAATAGCTTCAGATATGCAAATGACACCACCTTTATAGCAGAAAGCAAAGAGGAACTAAAAAGCTTTTTGATTAATGTGAAGAAGAGTGAGAAAAAACTGGCTTAAAGCTTAACATTCAAAAAAACTAATATCATAGCACCTAGTCCAATTACTTCATAGCAAATATTTGGGAAAACAATGGAAATAGTGACAGAGTTGATTTTCTTGGACTCCAAAATCACTGCAGACGGTGACTGCAGCCATGAAATTAAAAGATGCTTACTCCTTGGAAGGAAAGTTATGACCAACATAGACAGCATATTAAAAAGCAGAGGCATTACTTTGCTGACAAAGGACTGTCTAGTCAAAGCTATGGTTTTTCCAGTAGTCATGTGTGGAAGTGTGAGCTGGACCATAAAGAAAGCTGAACACCAAAGAATTGATGCTTTTGAACTGTGGTGTTGGCGACAACTCTTGACAGTCTTTTGGACTGCAAGGAGATCCAACCAGTCCATCCTAAAGGAAATCAGTCCTGAATATTCATTGGAAGGACTGATGCTGAAGCTGAAGCTCCAATACTTTGGCCACCTAATGGGAAGAACAGACTCACTGGAAAAGTCCCTGATGCTGGGAAAGATTGAAGGCAGGGGGAGAAGGGGATGACAGAGGATGAGATGGCTTGGATGGCATTACTGACTTGATGGACATGAGTTTGAGCAAGTTCTGGGAGTTGGTGATGGACAGGGAAGCATGGTGTGCTGCAGTCCATGGGGTCGCAAAGAGTCAGATACGACTGAGTGACTGAACTGAACTGAATGAATATATTGGTTTTTTATCTAAATTATTTTGGAAAATTTAGATTGAATCATTATTCTTTGAGACAATAATACCCATTTGAACTTCCTCAAATCAATGGAGGGCTTCCTGGGTAGCTCAAATGGTAAACAACCTGCCTGCAATGTGGGAGACCTCAGTTCAATTCCTGGGTTAAGAAGATCCCCTGGAGAAGGGCATGGCAACCCACTTCAGTATTCTTGGCTGGAGAATTCCATGGACAGAGGAGCCTGGCAGGCTACAGGCTACAGGGTGGCAAAAAGTCAGACAACTGAGTGATTAACAGATCAATAGACACTCACTGCTAAAACAAATAAAATCAAGCATACTTTGGGTGGTTTAATTGGCTTGGATAGCACATGAGCAATGCATTTCAGTAAATATAATTTTCAACTCTTTATCCAAACTAAGAAACTGTCTCTAAATGAAGCAATCATTATACACTCTGACCGTGACAATGATTGGGCTGTTACTATGGAAAAAGCAATGGAAGCAATTAACTAAAGCTACCAGCCTCTGTTATTAATTGTCAGAATTTAGGCTCTGTTACTGGGGTAAAGGTCAGAATGTCAAAGAAACTGTATAGCAGTGCAAGCAAAATCACAGAGTGAGTGAGGACTGATGTCAAGGGGGAATAAGGCTTGTGAGTAAACATTTAAAGAATGCCCCAATAGAGCATGCTGCTGTTACTGCTGCTAAGTCGCTTCAGTCGTGTCCGACTCTGTGCGACCCCATAGACGGCAGCCCACCAGGCTCCTGCATCCCTGAGATTCTCCAGGCAAGAATACTGGAGTGGGTTGCCATTTCCTTCTCCAATGCATGAAAGTGAAAAGTGAAAGTGAAGTCGCTCAGTCGTGTCTGACTCTTAGCGACTCCATGGACTGCAGCCCACCAGGCTCCTCCATCCATGGGATTTTCCAGGCAAGAGTACTGGAGTGGGTTGCCATACGTCTGAAGATTGACCCCAAATGAGGAGATACGTTCTCAGTGGGAAAAGTTTTACTAAAGCTTCAAGTGAGTCCCAAGAACCAAACTGCTTGTCCCAGTCTTTCATGAGAGGAACACACATCCAAGAAAATATTTGGCTGAAGGTAGGAATCACAGTGAAGCAGCAACAATTAGTAAGAATATCCCCTCCTCACTTCCTGGCCTTGAGAGAAATCTCCTGTGATAGAATAAAACAGCTTCCTTGAGAAGGCTACAAGGAAAGTTGTGTCCTTAAGAGAAAACAAAGGCAAGAACTTTTCCCTTTTAATGAATATACAATTTGAGTTTCATAGAGCATGGCAGAAGTTCAGAATTAGAAGGCATATGAAGTAATATTAAAAAAAAATCTGGATGATGATGTTACCAGGTTGAATGATGATGACTGAGGTCAACAGGTATCAGATGTGGTAGAGAATGAATTTTAAGTCACCTTTTTACTGCTGCCCTTTAACTACACTAAGGTTGTGGCAGCTTATGAAAAGGTAGCTTCTTGAGGTTTTCTCATCTAATGATGTTTATAGCTGGGAGAAATCTGTCAAAAGCAAGACACTCTACAGATAGGAAATAGAAAAGCCTTTGCATTGGTTCATTCATTCATTCAGTTTCATGCAAGATATTCCACTAATCACTGAGGATTTCATAGTGAGCAAAACAGACAAAATCCCAAAGCATTTTAGCTTGCATTCTAGTAGGAAGGATAGAAAGGGTTGAGATTGAGGTCAAGAACTTCTTGGCGTCTCAATGTCAGGTTTGTGTGTATGTTTATATCATGAATATATAATAATATACATGGACATGTATAGCAGTGACGGGATAAAGATAGGATAGAAACAGTACTTCAGATAAAATCATCTAAACTTACAGAAACTTTTAAGTACCTGGTGGGTACTTTTAAAATTTAATGTAATACAATTTAACTTATCTTTATCTATCTATCTACCTACTCATGTATTTACACCTTCATATGACCTGATCTAATTTCTGAGCCTCTATCTAAACCAATTTTTTTCTGTTATTTAACTCATGATTCAACTCATGTGGCCAGACATTTTGTATTTCTCATGATTCCACAATTTTTCTTCTTCTACTTCATCCTGCCTAGATTTCTACATCCTTATTTATGCCCCTGCCTAAATTCTATTCCTAATCTTCAGCTCTATTTCATGCTCCAGAAGTCTAGCCCCTAGACCCAAGTTCGTTCTAATTGCCCTAATTAGGAACTGGCTCACATTTATTGAAGACTAATCCTAAGAAGCACATAGAGGACAGATACTTATGATAAATAATCTACTAAATTGTATAGAATTTGAACTTTCAAATCTACATTCTTCCTCATGTCTACCAAAGTTATTCACTTTGGAACGACTCTAAATAAATTTACGTAGAAATTTACTCATGACTTTAATTCTGATCCAATTCATTAATTTAATGCTTTAGAATACCACTGGTATTTCCATGATTCTTTCCTGAAGTCTCTCTAGGGAACCAATGTAAAAGAAAAATAAGTTTAAGAAAATTTGCTTTTTGAAAGCATAAGGATGGTGGCAAAATCCTTGGCATTGAGAGTGCGCCAAGATGCCTCAACATCTAGGAGACATCAGAGAACCTTCCTAGGGCCCCTTTTCTTGCTCTTATGGCCACAGTGATAGAAAACGAAAGAAGTTTTGGAGAAGCGACAACATTCTAACATTCTTGCCTATAGATGTGAAAAGAATATTTTGGATATTCATAGATCCAATAAAGTTTCTTAAAACACTTCCAGCCAGGAAGAGTTTGAATTACTACAAATTATTTCAGGACTCGATGTCCACAGCTACTAAAAAGGGGGGATGTGTGGCATGTGAGTAGAACCTGTGCCTGCATCCCACCTATGCCTAATATACCCTAGTGAAAAGCCCTCAAATTCTCATACGTTATTCATCTTTCTAGGCCTGTTATCAAATTTGTCACAAATCTAAGAAACAGGATGACAGAAGTATAAGTGGTGTCCAAACATATCAGCAGCTGTCAGGCACAGGAAAATGTGATGATGTAATATAGAAGAGGGGATGAGGGCTAGCCTTCAAGCTGGAGAGACAGGAGGTAGGGCCTGGTGAAAGAAATATTAAACCCTGCATCTCAGCTTATGACCATGATTGCCAAGGCAGACAGGAAGAATCTATTTTCTGCCTTGGTGCCAGCATCACTCTTCTCTGAAGTCTGATAGAGTCTGGCAGGTATGTTCTGATTTTCAGAATAAAGAAGGGTTTCATGCATTTAAGTTATATAAAATGATGAGGTGCCATCAATGTCCTAATATTTTTATATAGTTCATATAATCGGTTTCCTTCATTGGAATCTGTTATCCTACTGAATTAGATGCAAAAGTGTTAGTGTGGACAAACCCATCAACAAATATATATATATATATATATATATATATATATATATATATATATATATGAGAGAGAGAGAGAGAGAGAGACTTCTGATGAATAAAAGATTAGAATAACACCAAGATCCATATTATGTGATAAATATACAATTTCAACAGTGAGAGTCCTTGTGAGCAATCAGCTGTAAGACTTCCCAGATACCACTTTCAGAAGACACATGCATTTCAGGTTCTTAAGACACTGGAAATTTCATGCTGCTTTCATGACTGATAGGGATTATGGTGATTGTCAGAATAGAGAAGAGTAGATATTAACCATAGAAAGTTAGAATATTATGCCATGGGTTCAACATATTTTCTCTTTTAAGTTCAATTTGATTCTCTGAGTACAGAAAGGAAGTATGAATTTTATTATTGGAATCTAAGAAGAATTGATTTTATTAATATTTAGGATTATATTCACCATGATTTCATTGGAAATAATTTTTAATTGAAGTATACTTAGCTTACAATATTATACTAACATCAGTGTATAACATATTGATCTGATATTTTTTTATATTACAAAGAGATCACCACCATTAGTTAGTTATCATCTGTCCATGCACAAAATTATTATTTTGCTAATAGCTCTATTTCCTGTAGTATATTTCATTCTGGTGACTTTTTTTTATAACTAGAAGTCTGTATCTCCTAATCTAAGTCATCTATTTAGCTCGTCCTCACCAGCCTCCCCTCTGGCAAGCACTAGTTTTCTCTCTGTATTTCTGAGTCTGTTTTGTTTTGTTTTTCTTATTACTTCATTTTGTTTTTATATTTGCCACATGTAAGTGAAATCAACAGTATTCTTTCTATGATTTATTGCACTTAACCTAATGCCCTCCAGGCCCACCCATGTTCTCAGATGTGGCAAGATTTCAGTCTTTTTTATGATTGAGTAATATTCCATTACATATATGTGTGTGTCATGTCCAACTGCAATACAGGAGACCTGAGTTCAATCCCTGTATTGGGCAGATCTCTCAGAGAAGGTAATGTCTACCCACTTCAGTATTCTTGCTCGGCTAATCCCATGGACAGAGGAACCTGGTGGAGTACAGTCCCTGGGGTTGCAAAGAGTTGGACACAGCTAACGACTAACATGTTCATTTACATACATACACACATGCACACACGTAAATATATGAAACCTTCTTTATCTTCTTTATCCATTCATCTGCTTCAGTTGCTTCTATATCTTGACTATGGTAACTAATGCTACAGTACATATTGCTGTGCACATATCTTTTTTTTTTAATTTTTATTTTTACTTTATTTTACTTTACAATTCTGTGTTGGTTTTGCCATACAGTGACATGAATCCACTACGGGTGTACATGCGTTCCCAAACATGAACCCTCCTCCCACCTCCCTCCCCATAACATCTCTCTGGGTCATCCCCGTGCACCAGCCCCAAGCATGCTGCATCCTGCATCAGACATAGACTGGCAATTTGATTCTTGCATGATATTATACATGTTTCAATGCCATTCTCCCAAATCATCCCACCCTCTCCCTCTCCCACAGAGTCCAAAAGTCCGCTGTACACATCTGTGTCTTTTTTGCTGTCATCATAGCCATCTTTCTAAATTCCATATATATGTGTTAGTATACTGTATTGGTGTTTTTCTTTTTTTTTTTTCTTTTTTTTTCTTTTTTTTTTTTTAGTTTTAGTTTTTTATTTTTTAAATTTTAAAATCTTTAATTCTTACATGCATTCTTTCTGACTTACTTCACTCTGTATAATCGGCTCCAGTTTCATCCATCTCATCAGAACTGATTCAAATATATTCTTTTTAATGGCTGAGTAATACTCCATTGTGTATATGTACCACAGCTTTCTTATCCATTCATCTGCTGATGGACATCTAGGTTGTTTCCATGTTCTGGCTATTATAAACAGTGCTGCAATGAACATCGGGGTACATGTGTCTCTTTCAGTTCTGGTTTCCTCAGTGTGTATGCCCAGCAGTGGGATTGCTGGGTCATAAGGCAGTTCTATTTGCAATTTTTTAAGGAATCTCCACACTATTCTCCATAGTGACTGTACTAGTTTGCATTCCCACCAACAGTGTAGGAGGGTTTCCTTTTCTCCACACCCTCTCCAGCATTTATTGCTTGCAGATTTTTGGATCGCAGACATTCTGACTGGTGTGAAGTCGTACCTCATTTTGGTTTTGATTTGCATTTCTCTAATAATGAGTGATGCTGAGCATCTTTTCATGTGTTTGTTAGCCATCTGTATGTCTTCTTTGGAGAACTTACAAACAACTAATCTCAAAAATATACAAGCAACATATGCAGCTCAATTCCAGAAAAATAAATGACCCAATCAAAAAATGGGCCAAAGAACTAAATAGACATTTCTCCAAGGAAGACATACGGATGGTTAACAAACACATATCTTTTCAAATTAGTATTTTTGCTTTACTTGGGTATATACCCAGAAGTGAAATTGCTGTGTTATATATTGCAGTTCTATGTTTAACTTTTGAGAGTAACTTCTATTGTTTACCATAGTGGCTACACAAATTTACAATCCTACCAGTGGTATACAGTTACAAGGGCTCCAATTTCTTCACATCCTTATCAACATTTATTATTTCTTATCTTTTTGATAATATCTATTTTCAAAGGTGTGAGATGGTGTCTCATTATTATTTTTTTATTTCCTTAGATTTTATTTATTTATTTATTTTTTTACTTTACAATATTGTATTGGTTTTGCCAAACATCAACATGTATTTGCCACAGGTATACACGTGTTCCCCATCCTGAACCCCCCTCCCTCCTCCCTCCCTGTACCATCCTTCTGGTGCCTCATTATTATTTTAATTTTAATTTCCATGATGGTTAGTGGTATCGAGCGCCTTTTCATGTGCCTCCTATACTTCTTTTAGAAAAATGTGTGTTTAAGTCCTCTATCTATTTTTCAATTGTATCATTTATTTGTTTTACATTGAACTGAGCTGTTTTATATGGAGCTGTATGTTTTCATTATGTATTTTGTATACTAACCCATACCAGGCATATTATTTGCAATTTTCTTCTCTTATTTAGCACATTGCATTTTTGTTTTGTTTGTTTTATTGTTTTTTGTGTAGGCCTCCTTATGAAATTTTGCTCTGTCTTATAGATTTTGAATATTGTGTTTCCATTTTCATTTTTCTCAAGTTTTTTTCTCTTAATTTCTTCTTCGATTTCTTCCTTAGTCTATTGGTTTTTAGTAGTGTATTATTTAGTCTCCATGTATTTGTGGTTTTTTTTTTTTTCTCAATTTTGTTGCTGTGATATGTTTCTAGGTTCATAGTGTTGAGTCAGAAAAGATGCTTGATGTGATTTCAGTCTTAAATTTAGTAAGGCTTATTAGTGTTTTGTTGCCTAGAATGTGATCTATCCAACAGAATGCTCCATGTACACATGAAAAGACTGTGTATTCTGCAGAGTTTGGAAGAACTACTCTGTGTATGGAGCTTCCCAGGTGGCGCATATGGTACAGAATCTATCTGCCAATGCAGGAGACACAAGAGTTGTGGGTTCAGTTCCTGGGTCAGGAAGATCCCCTGGAATAGGAAATGACAATCCACTCTAGTATTCTTGCTGGGATAATCCCACGGAGAGAGGAACCTGAAGTGTTATAGTCCATTAGGTCACAAACAGTCAGACACAACTGAGTAACTATGCTCACATTCTGTGTATATCTATTGTCTTTCAATCTAAGGCGCCTTTTAAGGCCAATGTTTGTGAATGTTGACACTTGAAGAGTAACTATAATTAACTGGATTTTGACAAAGCAAATGTTTAAAGATCCATTTTAAACACCTATATTGTGTTAGGTTCTGAGGGATATAGTGGTACTACACATAGGAATGGTAGTGTATTCTGAAGGCATATGAACAAAGGAAATTAATAATAATACTGGTGTTAATAAGTAATGTTGGAATGAAAGTTAATTTCCATTATTATGGAAATTATTATGAAGTTATGTTAGAGTGCCTCTAACATAGAAAATGTCACCCTACTTATTTAACTTATATGCAGAGTACATCATGAGAAACACTGGGCTGGAAGAAGCACAAGCTGGAATTAAGATTGCCAGGAGAAATATCAATAACCTCAGATATGCAGATGACACCACCCTTATGGCAGAAAGTGAAGAGGAACTAAAAAGTCTCTTGATGAAACTGAAAGAGGAGGGTGAAAAAGTTGGCTAAAATCTCAACATTCAGAAAACGAAGATCATGGCATGTGGTCCCATCACTTCATGGGAAATAGATGGGGAAACAGTGGAAACAGTGTCAGACTTAATTTTACAGGGCTCCAAAATCACTGCAGATGATGATTGCAGCCATGAAATTAAAAGATGCTTACTCCTTCGAAGAAAAGTTATGACCAACCTAGACAGCATATTCAAAAGCAGAGACATTACTTTGCCGACTAAGGTCTGTCTAGTTAAGGCTATGGTTTTTCCAGTAGTCATGTATGGATGTGAGTGTTGGACTGTGAAGAAAGTTGAGCACCAAAGAATTGATGCGTTTGAACTGTGGTGTTGGAGAAGACTCTTGAGAGTCCCTTGGACTGCAAGGAGATCCAACCAGTCCATTCTAAAGGAGATCAGTCCTGGGTGTTCTTTGGAAGGAATGATGCTAAAGCTGAAACTCCAGTACTTTGGCCACCTCATGTGAAGAGTCGACTCATTGGAAAAGACTCTGATGCTGGGAGGGATTAGGGGCAGGAGGAGAAGAAGACGACCGAGGATGAGATGGCTGGATGGCATCACCGACTGGATGGACGTGAGTCTGAGTGAACTCCAGGAGTTGTTGATAGACAAGGAGGCTTGTCATGCTGCAATTCATGGGGTCACAAAGAGTTGGACATGACTGAGGAACTGAACTGAACTGAACATAGAAAATAAGCTTGTTTACACTTACATTGGAATCTAAGGATGGTGCAAAGGATATCATTGCATGGGTGATAGATCAGTTTTAGTTACATTAGTTAATTTCTTTCAAATATAAAATTTTATTCTTTTTAAGGAGAGAGAATACATAGGTCTAGAAACATTAAAATAAGTTATAAATCCCTGAGCATCACTTCTGCCAGATTCATCTTTCCCAATGCTCACTGTATACAATGTATATATCTTGCACCTTCATTTCAGCCTTTGAGACTTCCTAAAACATCTTCCACTTCCAAGGATTGGAGAACTGCATTAAAAGTCAAGGTCAAAACTGTACTAGAATCTTAAGTACAATTTTTCACTTTTGGACGTACTGACATTTGGGGTCAAATAATTCTTTGTTTGAGAGACATCAGAGGATATTTGGCAGTATACATGGTCTCTACCTGTCAAATGACAATAAACTCCATCTCCCATATGTCAGGTAGGGACAACCAAAAATATCACTGTGTGTTGCCATGTATTTCCTAGGGAACAAAATTCTCCCTGATAGAGAATCACCTCCCTAGTGTTATTAATTAGGTAAAGTAGATATAAAAATCAGTGAAAAAATATTAAGTATAATCAAGTAGGGAAAGATGGATAAGAAGCGACAAAGTATGTGGAATTCTGACTTTATAGTTCAAAACAGGTCACTGTATATTTCATGAGAGCATTTTATGAAGCAATCACTCAGATTTATTTCTTTCATTCAGCATTTAGATATGCCTTCAATGTTGACTAAATGAGTTAATGTATGTAAACTCTTAAATCATGTCTGAAACAGAATAACCAATACATAATAATTTAAAAATATTCAAATTTCTAGTGACCATATTTTTGTACACCATTTTCAATGATACTTGTAATAATGAAGAATTTTATTTCTTAACGATCTGTTATATATGTTTGTATTTCAGAGGTACATATAATATTGGATAAGCACTTAGTTCATACTTGTGTATAAATTATTGAATAAAAGTGTAAATAAATAAAGTGGATATATTTTATTTTTATCAGTATATCAATAAATATATATCCTTATTATATGACAAGGATAATAATAGACTTTATGCTTGCAAAATATTTGATAAGATGCCCACCTCAGATAACTTAAAAGAAAGAGTTGTCCAATGAGCCTAACTTCATTTGAAAAGGTAGCATGGAATAAATGCTATTAACAAGATTTGAAAATAAATATGTTCAGAAACATAAGAAATTTTCTAGCAGGAAACAGAGTTCAGAAATTTCTCAACATTGCTGATTAAAAATCAAGCTCTACAAAACAGACTTAATAATGAGTATGTAGTTCACTTTGCTAAATTCTCCAAGTTTGGTATATTGATGTTCAGCAATGGCTCAGAGAGAAAAGATTAAGGGCTGAGTCTTGCCTAGGATATTTGAGAGGTTCAAGACACCCATAATTAAGTCTAGACAGAAAAGCATGTGTCTAAAAGAATTATGATTTTGGTTACAGCAAGTGGAGTTGACCACAATTAGATACGAACACAAACAGATTTTTGAAAGAGCTAGACAGTGTACTGAAACTATGGTATTAACAGTTTGAATAAGAACAGTATGACTATTAAGTACTAATATTAGGCCTTGGAACCTTTATCCTTTAGAGGCAGCAAGGAAACTGAGACAGCTGCCCAGCCCTCATGATTAGCCATGGAGTCATGCAACAAGAGTGTCCAGTGACCTGATGGATTCACCCACAGGAAATAGACCAGGAACTTAAAGAAGGACCACGTCCCTTCTACCCTATACTCAGGATAGGGGTTCCTCATAGTACCTGCTCAGTAAGATCTCAAGAGTTAGAATGGGCATGTTTTATCACCATTATCTTTTCCCTAACTCATTGCATAGATATTATTTATTAGAAGCAGATGTTTTCTTTCTTTCTTTTTTTTTTTTTTCTGATTATTAAACCAAGAAAAATCATGTTGGTCTTGATACACATTATTTCAAAACACTGGGCTAAATACCACTTGGGCTTTGGGGTTTTCTTCCTCCTAGAGGAAATCAGTGTACTGTGTATGCATGTGGAAAGGATAGGGACTTGAATATTTATAACTCAAAGGGTAGGCTCTGTTTGTCATTATGGCTATTCACAGACGTTGAGTGCTCTCATTCCAGACATATGGTAGGGTTGACTTGCTTGCTATTTCAAGTCAGATTTTGCCTTGTGGCTTGCTTGGTCCATAAAACGTGAATGCAAGTGCTATGTGTCACTTCCAGGCAGAGGTGTTGATTACTAGAACATGGCATGCCATACTCTCATATATAATTCTGTGGTCATGGAAGCTTCTGTCAAGGCGATGCCTTCATAAACCTTGCCAACCTGCAAAGGGCATGTAGCTTGGGCAACAAATAAATTTTGCTCTTTCAAACCACTGAGAGTTTTCTAGTTATTGATTTTTACAGCATAACCAGATCTGTTCTAACTGATACCTTTATTAGTTATTTTTAAGATCTCTGAAACCCTTGAATGCCCTTTTAAAATTATTTTTTAAAAAACCCCACAAACCACTATTTTTAATGTAATAACTGTTTATTATGATATAAATATATATTTTTTTCTTTCAAATATTTGCATTACTTCCACTTTATTTTTTTCAGGGTTATTTCTAATGATTAAACAAACATTTTTGTCATATTTTTAAGGAATGCAGAAACTTGCAACAATAGAGAATTTGACTTTCTTCCAAATCCAGCAAAATGTAATTCCATTATGCACTAATAATCATTATTGAAAATAATTTTAGAACATTAGGCAAGTTTTTACTGGTTGTCTTTCACCTCTTTAGGTATATTGAGCATTTATTCTACTGTGTAATTGGAGAAGCAATTCAATTATATGATCCATTTCCAAATATGCACACATTCAGTAAAACCCGGTCAGTTTCCCCTTCTCCTTTCCTGCCCGAAGCACAGAAATTACTGTGTCAGAATCAAGTGGACAAATTGCATTACCCAAGAGTCCTAGCTCCCAGGGTATTACAGTACAAAGTTAATGAGGGCTTTCAAACACCTGAATCTCTTAATGGTTTTGTTATTCCATTGTCTTCAGTAAAATGGCAAGGAAAGCTACTTCAGCAAATATGATTCACAATGTAATTGACATTTGATTCTTTTTTCAAAAAAAAAAAAAGTCAAGAATTCAAAAATGTGTTACCCCCTTAATTATATCTATGGAAACTATTTCAGTAAAAGTGGGTGAGGAGGGTAGTGAATTCAGTTAGAAAGCTGATTAGAAATAGAATCAGCTTGTCAAACTGGATTAATTTGAGTTGTCTTCTCCTTCAGAGCTTTTAGTATTTCAATAAAATATATAAAGCTATTTCAAGATTAATATCTATTTTCTCTGTCTGACCACAGAGAATTCTTTCCTCTTGATACGTCTATGAACTGCTATTTTCTTTGTCATCTGATTAAAAAGAAAAAGGATTTAGTAACTGAATCCTGGAAATGACTATAAAAATAAAACATCTTAGTGATTCCATTCCAAAAACTGCAATTTATAAATTTGTTATTGAATTAAAAAGCATGATGTCTTTAAAATTTTGAAAGGGACTATGCCTTAAGCAAATGCTTGCTTTAGCGCTATGGAGTATTACATCAGAAAATGTTTTGTGAGAGAATGTTAATGGAGTGATAGCAACAGAATGTGTGCAAAGGTAGTAACATCAAAAAGGCTTCAGGAGACGCCCACATTCAGAATTTCTGATGGCAAAAATTTTATTGTTTAACATTGACTTCATTGCAGGTACAGAGAATGGACTTGTGGGCATAACAGGGGAAGGAGAGTGGGAAGAACTGGTAAAGTAGTATTGACATATATACACTACCATGCAAAATAGATAGCTAGTAGGAAGCTGCTGTATAGCACACAGGGAGTTCAGTTTGGTGCTCTGTGATAACCTAGAAGGGTGAGATGAGGGGTGGGAAGGAGGCTTAAGAGGGAGGTGGTATATATATCCATATGGCTGATCCACATTTTTGTGCAGCAGAAATTAGCACAATGTTGTAAAGCAATTATCTTTCAATTAAAAATAAATACATGATTTAAATATTTTATGCTAATACTTTTTTTCCCCCTCAAGCTACATTTTCCTTCACACTTCTGAAGGCTGGGTTTCTAAGTCTGCAATTTTGGGCTACAACTTCAGTTCGACCGATCTCAGACATGCCGTAAATGTCAAGGGACTTATTCTGCTTATAATGCCTTTCTTTTTCTGTCTTGTAAATGTCTAGTTATTCTTCAACACTCTATTTACATTCTAACTCAATAAAACCTTTCATAACCCCCTCAGGCAGTTATTTGATTTTTCTTCTGGGATCCCATGATATTTTGTTCACAGTACTTTTAAACTTCATGTATTACATTCTATCTATTTAGATGTCTCTTACTCTGTAAGAACTTTAAGAACCGAGTTTTTCTTCTCTATGATCTGCACACTTAAAATATGCTATATGATGCTGGGAAAGATTGAGCATAGGAGAAGAAAGGGGTGACACAGGATGAGGTGGCTGGATAGCGACATGAGTTTGAGCAAACTCAGGGAGAGTGAAGGACAGGGAATCCTGATGTACTGCAGTGCATGGGTCGCAAAGAGTCAGACATGACTTAGTGACTGAACAACAACAACATGATAGGATTCAATTCATGATTGTTAGATGAATAAAAGTGAAAGTGAAGTAGATCAGTCATGTCCGACATTTTGCGACCCCATGGACTGTAGCCTACCAGGCTTCTCTGTCCACAGGATTTTCCAAGCAAGAATATGGAGTGGGCTGCCATTTCCTTCTCCAGGAAATCTTCCCTATCCATGGATTGACCCAGGGTCTCCCACATTGTAGGCAGACTCTTTACTGTCTGAGCCACCAGGGAAGTCAGTTATATGAATGGATAACTTTACAAATGGTCATTTTTGATGTAGAGACTGGTAATCATTCCCCAACCTTATTCTTCTCTTCTGCCTTTAGTAACAGACAACAGTCCCATGAGCTGAGCACGTGGCTGCTCAGACACAGATTTATCCATATCTCTGGGTGGATTATATGAATAAGATTTTTTTATCAATGGTGTGTGAGCATGGATGATGTATGTAAGTGCTGTCTATTTACCATAAAAATAAGTTATGCATCTTTTGTTTATCCTTATTACCTTATCTACAGACTAGATACCAGATGTCATGCCAATGAGGCAGCTTTGACTCATTGCCAATGAGACAAAGATCACACCCTGAAGGATGGAAGAGTAACACATTAGGAATAAGCTGGGTATTGAGAAGACCTGAGGAAACAGATGACACCACCCTTATGGCAGAAAGTGAAGAGGAACTAAGAAGCCTCTTGATGAAAGTGAAAGAGGAGAGTGAAAAAGTTGGCTTAAAGCTCAACATTCAGAAGATGAAGATCATGGCATCTGGTCCCATCACTTCATGGGAAATAGATGGGGAAACAGTAGAAACAGTGTCAGACTTTATTTTGGGGGGCTCCAAAATCACTGCAGATGGTGACTGCAGCCATGAAATTAAAAGATGCTTACTCCTTGGAAGAAATGTTATGATCAACCTAGATAGCATATTCAAAAGCAGAGACATTACTTTGACGACTAAGGTCCGTCTAGTCAAGGCTATGGTGTTTCCTGTGGTCATGTATGGATGTGAAAGTTGGACTGTGAAGAAGGCTGAGCGCCGAAGAATTGATGCTTTTGAACTGTGGAGTTGGAGAAGACTCTTGAGGGTCCCTTGGACTGCAAGGAGATCCAACCAGTCCATCCTAAAGATCAGTCCTGGGTGTTCTTTGGAAGGAATGATGCTAAAGCTGAAACTCCAGTACTTTGGTCACCTCATGCAAAGAGTTGACTCATTGGAAAAGACTCTGATGCTGGGAGGGATTGGGGGCAGGAGAAGAAGGGGACGACAGAGGATGAGATGGCTGGATGGCATCATGGACTCGATGGACGTTGAGTCTGAGTGAACTCCGGGAGATGGTGATGGACAGGGAGGCCTGGTGTGCTGCGATTTATGGGGTCGCAAAGAGTCAGACACGACTGAGCGACTGAACTGAACTGAACTGAGGAGACAGATCCAGCTGCCTGCATGGTATGGTCCACTTCCTCATGGATTGTAATGAGAGAGAGAAATAAACTTTACACCACTTGAGACATCACATTGGAATCACTTGGTTAGAGAAGCTTAGCCTATATCCAGTATAATATCTTATGCAATGTGTCTGCCCTGTGCAGGCAGGTGGTCCCAAGGCCCTTTTCAGGCCTGATGGATAGTGTAATAGTTCAGTGGCTCCCAGTAGAACACAAAGAGCTAAGTACCAGCTGTCCAAACTGATATCCACTGGCAATACAACTCCCAACAGCAGTAGCAGCTCCCAAACCCTCAGCCACCTGAATGAGCAGCCTCAGTGGTTCCCAAATATTGGTTCTGCCCACAGCCCTGACAGGGTTTTTCAACTCTGTTCCCTTGTTACCAAATAGTTGCTATCCTCTCTGTATCTACATGACTGGATCTGGTTATGTGTTAAAAGTGCTTAACTAGTGCTCTCTTGAAAAAAGCTCCGGGTTGTTGATTTCCACATGTAAACAAGTTAGCACTAATAAAATGGTCCAGGTCATGCTAGTGATCTGACATCACTAAGTGTACAGTATCTGGAGCTGAGTCAAGCTGCCCACACTTGGCTTTTGTGATGTGGTAAGAGCAGTCTCCAACACACCACAAACTTAGTATCACTCATCTGTTGTTGCATAACCCAACCATCCAAACTTACTAGCTTAAAAGCTCATTTGCTTCTTGCACTTTTGGACAGTAATTTTGTCTGGGATCACTATGTTAGGCAGTTGGAATAGGAAAGGGGAGTCCATAATGGCAGTGGCTAAAAGACAAAGAAAGGAAAAAGCACGTGAAAAATAGAACAAAGGAAGGTACAAGGTATGGAGCGAGAACCTCAGGTAAAACAAACAGCCCTCCTGGCTACCCCAATTTACACAGGGCAGGTCAAGGGGAGGAGAAAATACATGTAAAAAGAGGAGCAAAAATTGAGCCACATGCCTCTCTTCTCTTTGCTTCTTTTGGGTCTGCTTGCCCCCACACCTTGAGGGTGTATTTTCCTTTGCTTGCCAAATAAAACTGAGCTGTAACGCTAGTCAACACTGGTCCATCCATCACTTCAATTTTTTTGCTGTGGAGAGACAGAACGGAGGAAATTATTAACTCTCCTGGCATTTATCTTACCATTTCTCAGATTTAACCTTGCTGAAACAACCTTCTGCTCAGCCCCTGAGTGGTGGTAGCCAAACACAGCAGAAGCCCAACTTGGCAAAAGCTCCTGCAGTGGAAGGTGAACATGAGGAAAACCTGGCACAGTGGAAGTGACAAGAAGCCCAGAGTGCTGGAAATCCGGACAGCAAAAACAAACTCAGCAGAAAGCTCACGTGGTTCAGTCTGAGATTCCAGAAGACCTCCTGTTGGGGTAGGAAGGCCTTGTCTCTATGGCTGAAAGGACATATGGCTAACAAAATCTTAATTCTTTTACAATCTCTCATTCTTTGTTTCCTCAAACCCTCCTCAAACAGGCAAGCAGCAATGGGTGCGATTGAGGGGTTCTATCAAGGGTACTTAGTAGCTGTTGCCCAAGTGGGTGGAGGTTCTTCTGTCCTTAATCTTCTTTGTGCCAAGGATCAGGCCAATGAAAACTTTGAGCACAGGTCAGGTATTTGGCAGATTTTCTGGCAGGTTATGAAGGGGATTCCTCGGCACATTTTTCCCGATGCTTTTTCCTCCTGTCCTTCAGCTCCTTTCTTCCGGATCTTGAGCCTGGCCAAAACCCATGGTGCCTGACTTCAGGACCTAGAGAAGCTCAGGCTCTTGATGTCTCATTGCAAAAATTCACTGAGAGACACTGTGATAGGTAAGAGGTGGACTTGTTCAGATTTAGAGAGAGGCACACTCCAAGAGTGTGGGCCATCACAGAGGATGAATGTGGTGGCCATGGAATGTGCGGTGGTTAGTTTTCATATGATAATGAGTGGGAGGCTCATTCAAACAATTAGGGAGCCACCCACTCCTCCATGTTTTGACAGTGCCTTAGAACTGTCCTGGCACCTCTGGGTGTGTTATTTAGCTTGCAGATTGAGAATCAAGGTTTAGTTAAATTTTTCTTGTCATCTTGGACCCATTTAATTTTAATCCATTTATGTTATGCCCTTGCACTATGTCATTCTGTCAAAAGTTGTGCCCTGCCCCCTTCCCTTCTGTTTCCTGAGTCTTGTCAAAGCCTGCAATGTAGCCTCTACCATCTTCTGGAGGGACACCAGAAAATAGCTGGCTTTTGGGAGGGAAATACTGTATAATATCCAATCCTGTCCAAGGTCAGGAGCAGCAGCAGAGAGGAGCTACTTCATGACCAATGTAAGGACTGGCGGCTGGGCTTTGCTGGAGCAGCTGTGAAGAGATAACTCCAGTCTGAGGTAAGAGAAACCCAAGTAAGACGGTAGGCACTGTGAGAGGCGTCAGAGGGCAAAGACAGAAACCACAATCACAGAAAACTAGCCAATCTGATCACATGGACCACAGCCTTGTCAACTCAATGAAACTAAGCCATGCCCTGTGGGGCCACCCAAGTCGGATGGGTCATGGTGGAGAGTTCTGACAAAATATGGTCCACTGGATAAGGGAATGGCAAACCACTTCAGTATTTTTGCCTTGAGAACTGCATGAACAGTATGAAAAGTAAAAAAGATAGGACACTGAAATTTGAGCTCCACAGGTCGGTAGGTGCCCAATATGCTACTGGTGACCAGTGGAGAAATAACTCCAGAAAGAATGAAGGGATGCACCAAAGCAAAAATAATACCCAGTTGTGGATTGGACTGGTGATAGAAGCAAGGTTTGATGCTGTAAAGAGCAATATTGCATAGGAACCTGAATGTTAGGTCCATGAATCAAGGCAAATTGGAAGTGGTCAAACAGGAGATGGCAAGAGTGAACATCGATATTCTAGGAATCAGCGAACTAAGATGGACTGGAATGGGTGAATTTAACTCAGATGACCATCATATCTACTACTGCGGGCAGGAATCCCTTAGAAGAAATGGAGTAGCCATCATAGTCAACAAAAGAGTGTGAAATGCAGTACTTGGATGCAATCTCAAAAATGACAGAATGATCTCTGTTCATTTCCGAAGCAAACCATTCAGTATCACAGTGATCCAAGTCTATGCCCCAACCAGCAATGCTGAAGAAGCTGAAGTTGAACAGTTCTATGAAGACCTACAAGACCTTCTAGAACTAATACCCCAAAAACATGTCATTTTCATTATACAGGACTGGAATGCAAAAGTAGGAAGTCAAGAAACACCTGCAGTAACAGGCAAATTTGGCCTTGGAGTACACAATGGAGCAGGGCAAAGGCTAATAGAGTTCTGCCAAGAGAACACACTGGTCATAGCAAACACCCTCCTCCAACAACACAAGAGAAGACTCTACACATGGACATCACCAGATGGTCAACACTGAAATCAGATTGGTTATATTCTTTGCAGCAAAATATGGAAAAGCTCTATACAGTCAGCAAAAACACCGGGATCTGACTGTGGCTCAGAACATGAACTCCTTATTGCCAAATTCAGACTGAAATTGAAGAAAGTGTAGAAAACCACTAGACCACTCAGGTATGACCTAAATCAAGTCCCTTATGACTATACATTGGAAGGGAGAAATAGATTTAAGGGGCTAGATCTGATAGATAAAGTGCCTTATAAACTATGGATGAAGGTTCATGACATTGTACAGGAGACAGGAATCAAGATCATCCCCAAGAAAAAGAAATGCAAAAAAGCAAAATGGCTGTCTGAGGAGGCCTTACAAATAGCTGTGAAAAGAAAAGAAGTGGAAAGCAAAGGAGAAAAGGAAAGATATACCCATTTGAATACAGAGTTCCAAAGAACAGCAAGGAGAGATAAGGAAGCCTTCCTCAGTATCAATGCAAAGAGATAGAGGAAAACAATAGAATGTGAAAGACTAGAGATCTCTTCAAGAAAATTAAAGATACTAAGGAAACATTTCATGCAAAGATGGGCTCGATAAAGGACAGAAATGGTATGGATGTAACAGAAGCAGAAGATGTTAAAAAGAGATGGCAAGAATACACAGAAGAATGGTACAAAAAAGATTTTCATGACCCAGATAATCACAGTGGTGTGATCACTGACCTAGAGCTAGATATCCTGAAATGTGAAGGCGAGTGGGCCTTAGAAAACATCACTACAAACAAAACTAGTGGAGGTGATGGAATTCCAGTTGAGCTATTTCAAAACCTGAAAGATGATGCTGTGAAAGTGTTGCACTCAATATGCCAGCAAATTTGGAAAACTCAGCAGTGACCACAGGACTGGAAAAGAACAGTTTTCATCCCAATCCCAAAGAAAGACAATGCAAAAGAATGCTCAAACTTCCACACAATTGCACTCATCTCACATGCTAGTAAAGTAATCCTCAAAATTCTCCAAGACAGGCTTCAGTAATACGTGAACCTTGAACTTCCAGATGTTCAAGCTGGTTTTAGAAAAGGCAGAGGAACCAGAGATTAAATTGCCAACATCTGCTGGATCACGGAAAAAGCAAGAGAGTTCTAGAAAAACATTTATTTCTGCATTATTGACTAAGCCAAAACCTTTGTGTGGATCACAATAAACTATGGAAAGTTCTTCAAGAGATGGGAATACCAGACCACCTGACCTGCCTCTTAAGAAACCTGTATGCAGGTCATGAAGCAACAGTTAGAACGAGACATGAAACAACAGACTAGTTCCAAATAGGAAAAGGAGTACTTCAAGGCTGTATATTGTCACCCTGCTTGTTTAACTTATATGTAGAGTACATCATGAGAAACGCTGGGCTGGATGAAGCATAAGCTGGAATCAAGATTGCTGAGAGAAATATCAATAATCTCATATATGCAGATGACACTACCCTTATGGCAGAAAGTGAAGAACTAAGCCTCTTTATGAAAGTGAAAGTAGAGTGTGAAAAAGTTGGCTTAAAGCTCAACATTCAGAAAACTAAGATCATGGCATCTAGTCCCATCATTTCATGGGAAATAGATGGGGAAACAGTGCAAACAGTGTCAGACTTTATTTTGGGGGGCTCCAAAATCACTGCAGATGGTGACTGCAGCCATGAAATGTAACGACGCTTTCTTCTTGGAAGGAAAATTATGACCAACCTAGACAGTATATTAAAAAGCAGAGACATTACTTTGTCCAGAAATGTCCATCTAGTCATGGCCAACGTTTTTCCAGTGGTCATGTATGGATGTGAAAGTTGGACTATAAAGAAAGCTGAGCACTGAAGAATTGATGCTTTTGAACTGTGGTGCTGAAGAAGGCTCTTGAAAGTCCCTTGGACTGCAAGGAGACCCAACCAGTCCATCCTAAAGAAGATCAGTTCTGGGTGTTCATTGAAAGGATTCATGTTGAAGTTGAAACTCCAATACTTTGGCCACCTGATGCAAAGAGCTGACTCATTTGAAAAGACCCTGATGCTGTGAAAGATTGAGGGCAGATGGAGAAGGGGACAACAGAGGGTGATATGGTTGGACTGTATCACCGACTCAATGGACATGGGTTGTGGTGGACTCTGGGAGTTGATGTGGGACAGGGAGGCCTGGTGTGCTGCGGTTCATGGGGTTGCAAAGAGTTGGACACGACTGAGCCAGTAAACTTAACTAGATATTCAAGCCTTCATCTTCCATGTTTCCTGCAACATGTGCAACAACAGCATTTCTCAGTGAACACGCTAGGGTGGGTGATAGTCACATAATGCCTGCCAGAAGTTAATCTGTTGGTGGTATCCATTCAAGGGCAAATGGGCTTCCAGACATAATGTTTGCCACTTTGGGAGTTAGCCCTGAAGGCTGTTTGGGCCCAAACTCTTGCCACCCTTATCCTAAAGTTACAAACATACCTCTGGATCAAATCTTCACTCTACATTTATGGAACATCTTGTTTGTTGCCTCTTATCAATTTGTTCTTAACCCACTTACTAACTCCTACAACCAGATCCTACTCCTTTGTAAGCAATATCATTCCATCCTGCTAATTTTAAAATACTCTAAGGTCCTTAACAGGACCATATAACCCACTCTTTTGTCATTACTTCTATTATTACCTAAAATGGATCTATGACAATGAAATGTTTACCACTGGAAACACTCTAAACTGCTCTTATGGAGGACTTGGGGAGGAAATCAGTGACTTGAATTCCCTCAAAGCAATACGAGGAGGTAGCTTATAGTTGTTTCACCAGGTTCTCAGTCTCAGGGCACAGGCTTGGATTGCTTTACATCAGGATATCTATTCCCATCATGATATCTATTCCCATCAATGGTGGACAAACCAGCAATGAGTTAAGATCACAACACCTTAATCCTACCCAGCACTGGTCACGCTGGAGACCTTGGAGATGCCAAATCCAGTCCAGGGGTCCCAATAGGTTGACCTGCCTTGACCTGCCTAGGGATCTGTTCCTTGAAAAGTTGTCACACCTCAGCCTGCTCAAGGATCCACCAGTCCAAGGATCCCAGGAGGTTGATACGCCTCAACCTTCCCAGGGACCCAATTCTTGGGAGGTCAACCTGCCTCAGTCTGCCTGGGGATTTGATCTCCAGGAGGCTGCCATGCCTCAGCCTGCCTGGGGATCTGCACCCTGACCTGGGGATGCCTGGCTCTCCGGTTGCAACAGTATTGGGTAGGATAAGCTTCAAAAAGACTCACCACTTAGGAAGTCCGCCCATGGAAATAGGAGGCTTATTATTATTATTGTTTTTTTTATTTTCCTCCCTGTCATCACTGTTTTTAAGATAGGAAATAACCAATCCACTTCTGGGCAGATGCCCTTAAAATGCATCCTTGGTAACTGGAATCTGTTTGATCTTCTAACCCTAAGGAGAAGTTGCTTAAAATTCTTTTGTGCCACTGCATGGCCATGGTATCCTCTGGGGGGGACAAGGAGCACTGGCCTGAGGATGGGAGTTTACATTGCAATACCCTCCTGCACCTAGACTTTTATGCAAACGACAGGGGAAATGAACAGAGAGCCCCTATGTCCAAAATTTCTTCCGACTAAGAGATATGAACAGACTCTGTCTCAAGTATGGGATTGTTGTATGCCCTAAAAGTGAGCCTACTAGGCAAATGGTGTTAGGCACAAACAACCAAAAGAAGGAGCCCCTCCTCTTGAAGGCTCACCTCCCACAACTCCCGAGTTGCCTGTTGTTCCTTCCTTGTATCCAAACATGGCCCCATATCTGGGAGCACCCCCTCCACAAAAGCCAACTCGAGTATGTCCCTTAGTTGAAACTGGAGAATTTGGACCAACCTGGGTCCATAAGCCCTTCTCCCTCTCAGAACTAAGACAGATCAAACAAGACCTGGGAAGCTATACAGATGGCCCAGGCAAATATATAGATACATTCCAACACATTATCTTGGCCTTTGACTTGATGTGGAAGGAAATCATGGTCATATTTAGTCAAACTTTATCTGACCTTGAGCATACTAGGGTCTTAAAGGAAGCCTGAAGTTATGCTATGGGGCTTCACATGTCAAATAATAAATACCTAGTAGGGAAAACTGTGGTCCCCTCCTCAGATTATAATGGCTCTGAGCACCTCTGGGAAAGGGATCATTTTCTAATATGTATAAATGCAGGAGTAAAAGCAGCCCAGCAAAAAGCAATTAGCTATGCCCGGGTCTCAGCAACAACTCAGGAGCCCAACAAGAACAACATTGCTTTTCTGGAAAGGCTAAAAGAGGCTCTCCAAAAGTTTATCAATCTGGAGTCAGACACTTTTGAGGGACAAGTGATTTTAAAGGACAAATTCCTGTCCCAATGTGCATCAGACATCAGGACTAAGTTACAACAGCCACAGCAGCAGGACCCTGCTGTCTCTTTAGATGAGATGGTCCAGACAGCCACCAATACCTTTTATAGCAGAGGGAAGCCAATGCCCAGGAAGGGGAGAAAAGGAAAGAGACAAGACATGCCCAGATGCTGGCTTCTCTCCAGGGAAGCCCTGTGGCGAACCCTGAGTCCTTGAAGGACAAGGCATGAGGCAAATGCCTAATCTGTAGACAGGTGGGACATTGGGCCAAAGACTGCACAAACTGTGAGAAGTCTCCTAAAGCAGATTGCTACAAATATCATCAATTGGGATATTGAAAAGCACTCTGCCCTGGGGACCCAAGAGCCTCAAGATCAAGTGGCAAGCCTTCCCTCATGATGATTCAACAGGACTGAAGTGGCCTGCTTAATCCAGCACCCCTGAAACAGATAACCACCACAGGGCTGGAGCCAAGGGTGCAACTGGATGTGGCAGGTAGGTCTGAGAAGTTCTTAGTTGACACAGGGGCTACCTACTCTGTCCAGACTTCTTACTTCAGAACCTTCTCCTCCCAAGCCTGTACCATTTTGGGTGCTATAGTGAAAACAACTACTAAAAGGTTCACCTGAGCACTTCTTTGTTGCTTGGATGGACAAATATTTTCTCACCAGTTTCTGGTGGCTCCTGAATGTCCTACTCCCTTATTGGGAAGAGATCTTTCACTGCTTTCAAAATCTTGAAGCTATTCCAGTCCTAATAGATGATGGTTTAAAACTCTCTCTTGGGGGCAAATTATTTTTACCAGCCACCAAGTGAAACAACTCCTGAAAGGGAGAGTCCATTTATGGATGTCTGATCAAAGGATCCTCAGATATCAAGTAGTGCTGATGGAAAATCCAGGCCTGACTATATCTTCTTGTGAGGTTCTTAACCCAGCTACCCTCCTGCCTATCCCCAAGGGCTCTCTCCCCTTTCACTCTTGCTTAGAAACCCTGGACCTTGCCTCAAAACCCTGAGGGGGATTGTCAAAAGATCCGCTGACCAGTCCTAAGGAAATCTGGTACACTGATGTAAGCAGCTTTGCCTTGGATGGAAAAAGAAGAGACAGATATTCAGTAGTCTGCAATTTTGAGACTATAGTGGCTAAACCTTTGCCACCAGGTACTTCAGCCTAATTGGCTGAACTCAGCCCTGACTTGAGCTTTAGATATGGGAAAAGGAAAAAGAGTGGCCATTTACACTGACTCCAAGCATGCCTTTCTGGTGCTACGTGCACATGCTGCTATTTGGAAACAAAGAGGCCACTTGACCACTCGAGGGTCCCCAATCAAATATGGTGGTCAAATCCTTAGGTTCTTGGAGGCAGTTCATCTGCCCACTGAGGTATCAGTTTCCCATTGTAAAGGACACCAAAAAGGGAGCACAGAAGTGGCAAGAGGGAACCAATCAGCTGACCAGGCAGCTAAGAGAGAAGCAGTTCAGAACAATGACCTAATAGAGATTTCCATCTTAGTTCCACAGACTAATTTGCCAGAAACACCTTCATATACAGAAGGTGAGACTCTTAAAGCTAAGAGTAAGGGCTTTCAAGAAGATCATATGGGGTGGCTCCAAAAGGAGGGACTCTTTTTTCTGCCTGGAAATCTCTAATGGAAGTTGGTTAACCTCTTACATGCTACCACTAATTTAGGGGAAAAGGCCCCTCCAAAGATTACTAGAAATGTGCTTCATAGGAACAGGCATCCAAACAACTATATGGCAAGTGGTCTCCTCTTGTCCCACTTGCCAATTAAACAACCTCAAGGAGCTCGAAGACCCCAGCTGGCCCAGCCCATCCAATGTGGGACCTACCCAGGAGAGGACTGGCAGATGGACTTCACCCAGATGCCAGGTTTTCTGGTGTATAAATACCTATTAGTCATGATAGATACATTCACAGGATGGATTGAAAGCTTTCCTACCTGGACTGTGAAAGTCAAGGAGGTGGTAAAAACACTGCTCCATGAAATCATTCTGAGATTTAATCTGCCCAGGTCATTGAAAATTGACAGTGAGACATAATTTACTTCTAAGGTCACCCAGTTCAGTTCAGTTCAGTTCAGTCACTCAGTTGTGTCTGACACTGCGACCCCATGAACCAGAGCACACCTTTTCATACTGTTCATGGGGTTCTCAAGGCAAGAATATTGAAGTGGTTTGCCATTCTCTCCTCCAGTGGACCGCATTTTGTCAGAACTCTCCACCATGACTTTACCGTCTTGAGGGGCCCCACAAGGCATGGCTTAGTTTCATTGAGTTAGACAAGGCTGTGGTCCATGTGATCAGATTAGCTAGTTGTCTGTGATTGTGGTTTCAGTCTGTCTGCCCTCTGATGCCCTCTATGAGCACCTATGGTCTTACTTGGGTTTCTCTTACCTTGGACGTGGGGTATCTCTTCATGGCTGCTCCAGCAAAGCACAGCCACTGCTCCTTACTTTGGATGCGAAGTATCTCCTCACAGCCGCCACCCCTGACCTTGGACGTGGGGTAGCTCCTCCCAAGGAGTCTCTAAAACATTGGGCATTACTTATTTTCTCCATTGTGCCTGGAGGCCCCAGTCTTTAGGAAAAGAACAGAGAGCAAAACCAACCAATTCTTAAAATCAGCAATAAAATACATAACTCAGAAGACCTCCCTGGGATGGAAGGAGGCTTTACCAATAGCTCTCCTCTGCACCCATATTGCCCCTAAGCAACAGTTGATCTTAGTCCTTATGAGATGCTATATGGGAAAACTTTTGTTTATGTCAATGACCTCATCCTAGATCCAGAGGCTCAGACCCTCCAGTCTTATATCATGGCCATTGGGCAATTCCAACAGGATATACACTTGTGGGGTGTCAAACAGGACCCAAAAGATTCTCAAGAGCCACCACTCTATGCTCCAGGGACTCAAGTCCTAATTAAAGTCTGGAAAGATGAGTCCCCAAAGGCTCAACACCAGACCACATGGAAGGGCCCCTAACCTGTAATACTTTCTACTCCCACAGCAGTCAAGGTACCAGGGCACAACTCCTGGATTCACTACTCATGAATCAAGCCATGGAAGTAAACAGAAGAGGACACTCAATATACCTGTGAGCCCCTGGGAGATCTCAGATACCTATTCAGAGCTACAAATGAGTGGCATTCTAATAAATACCCCAAAAATTCAGTTTCTGGGGATAAGATTTCTCTGTACAGCTCTAAAGAGACAACACAACTTGGTAGGGGTTGTTCTCCAAAATAGAGAGGAGATAGATCTCCTGAACCCTGAGCAAGGAAAACTTGAGCCATCTTGAATGGGATGTGTTGTTTCTGGGTAGATGCCTCCAGCTAAGTTAAAGAAAGTCTCATAGTCCTCAAGAAAAACATTCCAGATCCAACAGGACCTCAAAGAATGGGCTGGGAATTTCTCGAGGTGGCTACAATCTCTCTTTGAGGATCCTTCTCTTGGTGATGGAGAATTTGGAGTTGGCTAATGCACCTAATAATCCCTATAATCATCATATTGATGAGCTTATGATTGCTCCATGTATTATCAGTTGTCTAATCTGTTTTGTCTCTGCCCAGGTCAACAAACTACAACATGCAGTGCCAGTTCAACAAGGAGATATAAAACTACAGCCAACCATGGAAAATATCACTCACCCTTAGATGGACACCATCATAAGGACTCTGAGGCTTGAGACTAGCAAGAGGGGGAGGCCCAATGCCTCTTGCTATCCCAGTTCAGCAGGAAGTAGCCAGAGAGACCTCAAAGCCCCTATTCCCAAAGAATTGGGCCTCCCATCTCTTGAGGGGGGGGGGGGGAAGTTAGGTAGTTAGAATAGGAAAAAGGAGTCCATAATGGTGGTGACTAAAAGACAAAGAAAGGAAATAATCTGCAAAAATAGAACAAAGGAAGGTATGAGAACCAGAGTGAGAACCTCAGGTAAAACAAACAGCCCTTCTGGTTAGCACAGTTTACATAGGGCAGGCTCAGGGGGGAGAAGAAAGACCATATAAAAAGGGGAACCAAAATTGAGCAGCAGGCCTCTCTTCTGTTCATGTCTTTTGGGTCTGCCCGCCCTCACACCTTGAGCATTATTTTCCTTTGCTTTCCAAATAAAACTCAGCTATAACACTGGTCCGTCTGTCACTTCAAATTTTAGCTGCAGTGAGATAGAACTTAGGAAATTACAAACTCCCTCAACAACTAGGTATTCCCCTGATGTTTTCTCCTGGGACCACTCCTGAGACACTACAACTATTAGTCGCAGTTAATGGGCGTCTTGATTGAGACTGGATGGACTAAGAGGGTCTCACTCACATGGCAGTACTCACTGTAGGCTCCCACAGACTCTCATCCTGTTGTAGACTAAGGAGGATCTTTACTTGGAAGTTCCAGGGTAGATTTCCAAGAGGGTGATAGAAGCAATTTCAATGCCTATTGAGATTTCTCTGAAGCCCTATAATGTTCCTCTCCTTGCATTCTGTTACTGTGCCAAGGTAAGTCACAAGGCCAATTCAAATTCAACACAATAAACTATTCTGATTAGGTAAGTCAGCAGTTTAATTGGTAACATTTTTCCCTTGCCCAATTAGTATTTAAAAATATAGCTACACCATTTCACATCCATTATGATAGTTACTGTAAATTAAAAAGAGACAAAGGAAACAGAAAATAGCAAGAACTGTCAAGGATGTGAGGAAATTGGACCCCTTGCTCACTATTGGTAGTAACGTAAAATGGTTCAGCCATTATGGAAAATATTATAGTAGTTGCTTAAATATTTAAACAGAATTACCATTTGATCCAGTAATTTTACTTTTGAGTATATACCCAAAAAAGTAAGGACTCAAAGAGATATTTGTTTACCCCTGATCGTAACAAAATTATTCATAATAGCCAAAATACAGAAGCAAACCAAGTGCTGATGAGAAGCAAACCATCAACACGTGAATAAAGATAACATGTAGTATGGGTGTGTGCATGCATACTGAGTTGCTTCAGTAGTGTCTGACTTTTTGTAACCTGATTAACTAAAGACCACCAGGCTCCTCTCTCCATTCAATATCCCAGGAAAGAATAATGGAGTGGGTTGCCACTTCTCCAGGGGATCTCCCCAACCTAAGGCTCACACCCTTGTCTCCTGCATTGAGAGGCATATTCTTTACCACTGAGCCACCAAGGAAGCCACAGTGAAATATTATTCAGCGTTAAACAAGAAAATGAGATGGTTGGATGGCATCACCAACTCAATGTATATGGGTTTGTGTAGACTCCAGCAGTTGGTGATGGACAGGGAAGACAGGCCTGCTGCGGTTCATGGGGTCACAAAGAGTCGGACATGACTGAGACAGAACTGAACTGAACTGAAGCAAGAAAAGGAATTTTATAGACACTATAACATGGGAGAACCTTGAGGACATTCAGTTCAGTTCAGTTCAGTTCAGTCGCTTAGTTGTGTTCTACTCTTTCAGTTCAGTTCAGTAGCTCAGTTGTGTCTGACTCTTTGCGACCCCATGAATCACAGCACGCGAGGCCTTCTTGTCCATCACCAACTCCCAGAGTTCACTCAGACTCATATCCATCGAGTCAGTGATGCCGTCCAGCCATCTCATCCTCTGTCGTCCCCTTTTCCTCCTGCCCCCAACCCCTCCCAGCATCACAGTCTTTTCCAATGAGTCAATTCTTCCCATGAGGTGGCCAAAGTACTGGAGTTTCAGCTTTAGTATCATTCCTTCCAAAGAAATCCCAGGGCTGATGTCCTTCAGAATGGACTGGTTGGATCTCCTTGCAGTCCAAGGGACTCTCAAGAGTCTTCTCCAACACCACAGTTCAAAAGAATCAATTCTTTGGTGCTCAGCTTTCTTCACAGTCCAACTCTCACATCCATACATGACCAGTGGAAAAACCATAGCCTTGACTAGACGGACCTTAGTCAGCAAATGAATGTCTCTGCTTTTGAATACGCTATCTAACTTGGTCATAACTTCCTTTCAATGAGTAAGCATCTTTTAATTTCATGGCTGCAGTCACCATCTGCAGTGATTTTGGAGCCCCCAAAAATAAAGCCTGACACTGTTTCCACTGTTTCCTCATCTATTTCCTGTGAAGTGATGGGACCAGATGCCATGATCTTTGTTTTCTGAATGTTGAACTTTAAACCAACTTTTTCACTCTCCTCTTTCACTTTCATCAAGCGGCTTTTTAGTTCTTCTTCAATTTATGCCTTAAGGGTGGTGTCATCTGCATATCTGAGGTTATTGATATTTCTTCCAGTAATCTTGATCCAGCTTGTGCTTCTTCCAGCCCAGCGTTTCTCATGATGTACTCTGCATATAAGTTAAATAATCAGGGTGACAATATACAGCCTTGACATACTCCTTTTCCTATTTGGAACCATTCTGTTGAACCATTCTTCCTGATCTGCATATAGGTTTCTCAGGAGGCCTGTCAGGTAGTGTGGTATTCCCATCTTTTTCAGAATCTCCACAGCTTATTGTGATCCATACAAAGGCTTTGGCATAGTCAATAAAGCAGAAATAGATGTTTTTCTGGAGATGTCTTGCTTTTTCCATGATCCAGCAGATGCTGGCCATTTGATCTCTGGTTCCTCTGCCTTTTCTAAAACCAGCTTGAACATCTGGAAGTTCACCATTCACATATCACTGAAGCCTGGCTTGGAGATTTTTGAGAATTACTTTACTAGCATGTAAGATGAGGACAGTATATTAAGTGAAATAAGCTAGTCACAAAAAGAAAATATTGTTGATCCCCCTCAATTATATGAGGTACCTAGAGTAATAAATTTCATGGAATCAGAAAATAGAAAGGTATTTACCAGGATCTGGAAGGGGAAGCTGTTTAATAGGTGTAGAGATCTTTTTGCTTTGTAAAATGAAAAGAGTTTAGGAGATTGTGAATGTACTTAACGTTACTGAGTTGTGAACTTAAAATGGTTAAGACGCTAAATTTGTTTTATGTGTGTTCCATCATAAAACATGCACATACACATAGAGTCATGAATTCATCGAGTCTCATTGAGAGAGAGGCTCTCTGTCTCTTCCCTTTGAATCTAGGTGAAGTTTTGACTCATTTGAAATCAATAAAATGTGTCAGAATGATGCAATAATTATGGTGTCAGAGAAGGCAATGTATTACATACCTTATTCATTAGAACACTTGCTTGTGGAGCCCTGAGTTGATTTCATAAGTCTGAGTTCATTACAGCTGCCATGCCTGGTAAGCAAGCCAGGGTACATCTAAGAGTGCTGAATAAGTGTGATTGACAGGCTCACTCTAAGTCTCAGAACACACAACATCCACTGACCAACATGTAAGTGAAGATGCTTCCAGATGAGGCCATTCTCCAGCCATAGTCATGTCTAGCTGGTTGAATCCTGGTGGAAGTCTCAGACATCAGAATGCCAAGGAAAATCATTCCCACAAAACCTGGCCCAAAGTCCTGATCCCAGATTCAGGGAACTTGATAAAATATTTGTTTTAAGCCTCTAAGTTACATATATATTGTTGTTGTTCAGTACTGTCTGACTGTTTGTAAGACACTCAGGCTTCTCCGTCCTCCACTATCTCCCAGAGTTTGCTTAAATCCATGTCCACTAAGTCAGTGATGTTATCTAATCATCTCATCATTTGTTGCTCCCTTCTCCTCTTGTGCTGTATCTATCCCAGCAACAGGGTCTTTTCCAATGAATTGGCTCTTTGCGGGAGATGGCCAAAGTATTGGAACTTCAGATTCAGTATCAGTCCTTCCAATGAGTATTCAGTGTTGATTTCCTTCAGGATTTGATCTGGTTTGATCTCCTTGCAGTCCAAGGGACTCTGATTACATATACATACACGTGTGTGTGTGTGTGTGTGTGTGTGTGTGTGTATCTGCTGTGCTTAGCCACTCAGTCATGTCCAACTCTTTGTGACTCCATAAACTGTAGCTTTCCAGACTCCTCTGTCCCTGGGTATTCTCCAGGCAAGAATACTGGAGTGAGTTGCTATGCCCTCTTCCAGGGGAACTTCTGAACCCAGGGATTGAAGCCAGGTCTCCTGCATTGTAGGCAGATTCTTTACCATCTGAGCCATCTGGGAAAACACAAGGATACTAAAGTGAGTAGCCTATCCCTTCTCTAGGGAATCCTCCCTACTCAGGAATTGAACTGGGGTCTCCAGCATTGCAGGTGGATTATTTACCAGTTGAGGTACCAGGGAAGCCCATATATATATACCATATTTGTTATCTTTGGTGATTTAGTCACTAAGTCATGTCATGAGACCCTATAACCTGTAGCCCACCAGGCAGCCCGCCATAGTAGATTTATTGAGATATAATTCACATACTATAACATTCATTTTTTAAAGTGCATAACTCAGGGATTTTATGATATTCAAAGAGTGTGCAACCTTTACTTCTCTTTAATTTCAGAATATTTCATCTCCAAAAAAAATAAATAAATAAAATTCCACACCCATTTGAGGTCATTTCTCATTCCTAATCCAGCCTTACTCTATGGATTTACCTATTTTGGAAATTTCATATAAACAGATCACACTACACATGATCTTTGTGTCTGACTTCTTTTGTTAGAATGAGACCTTTAAGGATAGCCCATGTTGTAGCATGTATCAGTATTTCATTCTTTATATGATTAATATTCCATTGTATGAAAATGCCATATATTGTTTATCCAATTATCAGTTGATGAATATATTGATTGTCTTTGCTATTGAGCTATTCTAAAGAGTGATTTTATGAACATTTATGTTCAAGTTTTTTCATGGATACATTTTTTTCAATTCTCTTGGGTATATACCCATGAGGAAAACTGTGCAGTCATATGGAAAATACCCTGATGCTGTGAAAGATTGAAGGAAAAGAGATAAAGGGGAAGGCAGGAAAAGGGATAAAGGGGAAGGCAGAGAATTAGGTGCTTAGATAACATCATAGACTCAAGACATGAATTTGAGCAAACTTCGAGATGGGAATATCAGACCACCCAACCTGCCTCTTGAGAAATCTGTATGCAGATCAGGAAGCAACAGTTAGAACTGGACATGGAACAACAGACTGGTTCCAAATAGGAAAAGGAGTATGTCAAGGCTGTATATTGTCCCCCTGCTTATTTAACTTATATGCAGAGTATATCATGAGAAATGCTGGACTGGAAGAAACACAAGCTGGATCAAGATTGCTGGGAGGAATATCAATAACCTCAGATATGCAGATGACACCACCCTTATGGCAGAAAGTGAACAAGAACTAAAAAGTCTCTTGATGAAAGTGAAAGTGGAGAGTGAAAAAGTTGGCTTAAAGCTCAACATTCAGAAAACGAAGATCATGGCATGTGGTCCCATCACTTCATGGGAAATAGATGGGGAAACAGTGGAAACAGTGTCAGGCTTTATATTTGGGGGCTCCAAAATCAGTGCAGATGGTGACTGCAGCCATGAAATTAAAAGACGCTTACTCCTTGGAAGAAAAGTTATGATCAACCTAGATAGTATATTCAAAAGCAGAGACATTACTTTGCTGACTAAGGTCCGTCTAGTTAAGACTATGGTTTTTCCTGTGGTCATGTATGGATGTGAGAGTTGGACTGTGAAGAAGGCTGAGCGCCAAAGAATTGATGCTTTTGAACTGTGGTGTTGGAGAAGACTCTTGAGAGTCCCTTGGACTGCAAGGAGATCCAACTAGTCCATTCTGAAGGACATCAGCCCTGGGATATCTTTGGAAGGAATGATACTAAAGCTGAAACTCCAGTACTTTGGCCACCTCATGCAAAGTGTTGACTCATTGGAAAAGACTGTGATGCTGGGAGGGGTTGGGGGCAGGAGGAGAAGGGGGCGACCGAGGATGAGATGGCTGGATGGCATCACGGACTCAATGGATATGAGTCTGAGTGAACTCCGGGGGATGGTGATGGACAGGGAGGCCTGGTGTGCTGTGATTCATGGGGTCACAAAGAGTCAGACACGACTGAGCGACTGATTGGAACTGAACTGAACTCAGGCAATAGAGAAGGACAGGGAAGCCTGGGGTGCTTCAATCCATGGGACTGCAGTATGTGTGTTTGTGTGTGTGTGTGTGTGTGTGTGTGTATGGATTCATACATTTGCATATATATTCATATATATTTATGTTGTTACAAGATACTAGATATAATTTCCTGTCCTTATTTAACTATTTTGTATATAGTAGAATGTATCTTTTGGTCCCAAAGTCCTAATTTATCCTCCATTCCCCTTGCCCTTCAGCAACCATAATTCTGTTCTCTGTCTTTGTGAGTCTCTTTCTGTTTTGCAAATAAGTTTGCTTGTATCATTTTTTTCCGAAAATTCCACATATAAGTGATGTCATATGACATTTTTTTTTCTCTGTCTGCTTACTTCACTTAGTATAATAATCTCTTAGGTCCATCCACATTGCTGCAAATGACATGATTTCATTCTTTTATATGGCTGAGTAGAATTTGATTGTGAATATATACCATATCTTCCTTATCCATTCATCTACCAGTGAACATTTAGGCTGCTATCATGTACTGGCAATTGTAAATAGTGATATTATGAATATAAGGGTGCATTTTTTTTTGAGTGAGAGTTTTCATCTTTTATATATATATATATATATATATATATATATATAATGTGTATATATTCTCTATATATAGATATAGATAGATAGATAGATAGATAGATAGATAGATAGATAGATAGATAGATGGATATACAGAAATTGGAGAAGGAAATGGCAGCCCACTACATTATTCTTGCCTGGAGAATCCCATGGACAGAGGAGCCTAGCAGGCCATGGTCCATAGGGTCTCAGATAGTTGGACACTACTGAAGCAACTAAACATGCACACATGCATATACAGATGTGGAATTGTTGGATTTTATGGCAACTCTTTAAAATAAAGCTCCATATTGTTCTCCAAAGAAGCTGCACCAATGTACATTCCCACCAACACTGTAGGAGGGTTCCCCTTTCTCCTCACTTTTCCCAGCATTTATTATTTGTATACTTTTTACTTTTCTATCTTCTGAAAAATCACAAAAATGAGTATTAGTGTTAAGTATATTTATCCTAATGGATGATAAATTTGTATGTGATTCTATAACCAAGCAATGTAAAACAGTATTTTATAAAACAAAATTTTAGAAAATGTTATAGATTAAACCATGCTAGACTGGGATGGAAAAGGAAGATGGATTCATGACTTTCCTCAATCTTCTTTTCATTAAAAATGGCATGTGCTGAGCAAATCTGTCCATTTAAAGGAGTTTCTCATATCAGGACCAAAAAGACCCAAATAAAGAATTTAGATGTGCCATAAAACTTGTTTGTAATATATATAGCTTTATCACAAACAACAGAGAATGAAAGTAATTTTCATTATTTTAAATTAATTTGAACATTCCCAAATTTTGGAATATTGTATCTTTGTCAGGAACTCAAATTTCCACCAATGAGAAGCCAACCACGGTCTTTCACATGATTGTCTAATTTATCCAAATGCTCACATAATTGGACTTTGTTTTGGCATTATAATTTTCAAACTTTCACTGTTACTGGTAATTCAGTCTTGCTAAAACAAAATGAGATTAAATGTATGTCATAATACTGATGATATTTCAGATCTATCTATTACCCTTTTATAATCTAATGATAAAACTGACTCAAGGAGGAAAGTAAAATTTAAAGTGTTCCACTTGCTGCAGGAATCTAGGGCATTTAAAAAAAATCTAATGAGGGTAATTGCTTACAGTAAAGAGAATTAGTAATGAAAGAGGAACTTTTCATTCTATCCATATGCAATATATAGTAACTGTTTGGCAAGGTGAATTAATAGCTTACCTAAAGTCTAACCACCTGACCTGCCTCCTGAGAAATCTGCATGCAGGCCAAGAAGCGACAGTTAGAACTGGACATGAAACAACAGTCGGGTTTCAGATTGGAAGAAAAGTTATGACCAACCTAGACAGCGTATTAAAAAGCAGAGACATTACTTTGCCAACAAAGATTCGTATTGTCAAAGCTATGGTTTTTCCAGGAGTCATATATGGTTCTGAGTATTGGACTATAAAGAAAGCTGAGTGCTAAAGAATTGATGCTTTTGAACTGTGGTGTTGGAGAAGACTCTTGAGAGTCCCTTGGACTGCAGGAGATCCAACCAGTCCATCCTTAAGGAAATCAGTCCTGGGTGTTCATTGGGAAGACTGATGCTGAATCTGAAACTCCAATACTTTGGCCACCTGATGTGAAGAACTGATGCACTGGAGAAGACCCTGATGCTCAGAAGGATTGAAGGCAGGAGAAAGGGACAACAGAGAATGAGATGGTTGGATGGCATCACCGACTTATTGGACATGTATTTGAATAGTCTCCAGAAGTTGGTGATGGACAGGGAGGCCTGGTGTGCTGCAGTCCATGGGTCAAGAGGAGTCAAACACGACTGAAAGACTGAACTACAACTGAACTGAAAGTCTAACCAAGACCAAGCACCTTCAGGTATCTCCCCAGTGCTCACTGATGGATCAGGAGACTGTTCTAGCACTTTGTAAGCAATAGATCCTTCATACTTCCTGTGACATGGAATGTAAGAGCAGTACTTGTGACCCATGTTTCTGAAAACCTAACAGAAACTTCTATTTCTCAAGAATTCTATCAGGAATATCTTTTCCTTTATACAGATAATGGGCTTCACATTAGATTGAAGTTTTATTTCATTTGGATTGAATAAGCAGGGTCAGTTCAATCAAAGGTCAATCAAATTAAATGTTAAATATTAAGATAATATTTTACTAATAAAATAAAACAGCTACCTTATTAAGTCAATAGACAATTCTGAAGCTTGTGTAATAGAAGAAAAATTTCCTTTGGTACCAAGAACAGTTTGCTTAATAAAAAGTCTCATAGAATATTTATAATCAAAATAATAAACAAAGTCAGGACCAAACATTTTCTGATTGCATCTGGTGTCTAGTGTCTAAAATAGTGCTTTATTCACTAGGATTTTCATATTCTTAGTGTGTGACACTTTCATGAATTTATACTGTTGAGAGTTTGCATGAAGACAACATATTTCATAATCAATTTAATACAAATAGGTCTTCAGAATTATTTAGCAAAAAGCTATGCTCTCTGAAGTAAATACATAGGGTAATTTAAAGTGAAATTCTAAGAATGCCCTTTTCAATATATGACAATTTCTACATGCCAAACAAAATGACAGTTCACTAAAGATGAGTAACTTCTCTGGTTCTACTGAAGTGGTCAAGGAAAATTCTCTATAATTACTTACACATGTTTTCATTTTTTAAAATTTAAATCTTCCCTCTCTCCCTGTCTCTTGTTCCCCTCCTCTTCCATTGCCTATCTCTCCTGGGAGATAGTCAAATAGTCAAGTGTGCTTGCTTGTCTCATAAGTATTTCCATAAGAACCTACCTGGAGTTTGTATGGGTTATTTTATTTTAACTCCTTCCTCAGTTGCTACCTAAACTCTTGTAATTGCTCAGTGCAAATATACACAAAGTAGGAGTTCAATATTAATAAAATAAATATATACATAAATTAAAATACTATAAACATAGTAGCCAAGCATTCACAGGATTAAGTAGAAAAATGGTAATAGATATCAAGAAAACATTTTAAATGAAGAGGCTGTTCTCAGTTGATTGCTTTAACCTTTGAGAAGTTAAACTGGTAACTTGTTCAATAACTAGATAGAGCTTTAGAGTGAAATGGTGCTTATATAACTTTTAGCTAAAAAGAGATAACTCAGGTGAATGAGATGAAATAGTACGCACAACAGAGCAGGGGTAGAAACTCTCAGTACATCCATATGGTTTCTCAGGTGGGTTTCATGGTGGGATGGGTCAGAGAAATGTCCCCTCTGGTTGCACAGCGGAATCATCTGGAGAGCTTTTCACATACAGGATGTAGATCCTTCTCATAGAGATTCTAACTCACTGGGTCCTAAGTGAATTTCAGGCACTCAATCTATAGATTGCATTTGTTTTGGAGATTATCCAAACCCACTAGATAAATAAGTAGGTAGTTTGTAAAGCATAGGCCAAACTTCTAAAGATGTTTTCAGTATCTGTAAGTAACTAAAGAGCAGAATACTTGTTAGACAAAGCCAGAATTCACAATATGTATTAAGTGTAAAATAAAGAGAAATAGGAGAGATGCATTAAGTATAAGCTAAGTAGTTGGTGGCCTTCCCAAGTGGCGCTAGTGGTAAAGAACCCACCTGCCAATACTGGAGACATAAGAGACGTAAGGTGGACTCAATCCCTGGATTGGAAAGATCCCCTGAAGGACAGCATGGCAACCCACTCCAGTATCCTTACCTGGAGAATCCCATGGACACAGGAGTCTAGTGAGCTACAGTCCATAGTGTCACACAGAGTTGGACACAACTGAAGTGAATTAGCATGCTTATGATCAGATAGTAAGTACCAAGAGTGACTATAAGACATGTAAATAACAAAAATATACACAAGAGGCATATGATAGTGATGAAGTTTCAACCTGACCATGTGTTTCATTCTGCCTCAAATGTTCTGTGCTCCCAAAACATAAATAAAAGCATTTTGCTGGCTAATTGGCAAAGGACAGCTGTTGCTAGGAATAATTATCCTCATGTCTGGTCAAAAAAGAAGACCAAGGGCTGTTTCTATCTATGGACCCAAATGCTACAAAGTCTAATTCTGGTCTTCATAACCACACCATCATCATGGAAAACTGATGTGGCTGGGAGAGATACAGTACATGTGACACTTACTAGCCCATTTAAATTTATTTATTTATTTATTTTCTTCTCCTGATGTCACTATTATGTTTTAAATATAAATTTATTTATGGAATTTAGGAAGATGGCAATGACGACCCTGTATGCAAGACAGGGGAAAAGACACAGATGTGTATAACGGACTTTTGGACTCAGAGGGAGAGTGAGAGGGTGGGATGATTTGGGAGAATGGGAATTCTAACATGTATACTATCATGTAAGAATTGAATCGCCAGTCCATGTCTGACGTAGGGTGCAGCATGCTTGGGGCTGGTGCATGGGGATGACCCAGAGAGATGTTGGGGGGAGGGAGGTGGGGGGGGGGTCATGTTTGGGAACGCATGTAAGAATTAAAGATTTTAAAATTAAAAAAAAAATAAACTGTGCATTCTGGGAAAAAAATATAAATTTATTTATTTCAACTGGAGGTTAATTACTTTACAATATTGTATTTGTTTTTCCATACATCAACATGAATCCACCACAGGTATACACGTGTTTCCCATCCTGGACCCCTCTCCCTCCTCCCTCCCCATACCATCCCTCTGGGTCGTCTCAGTGCACCAGCCCCAAGCATCTAGTATCATGCATCGAACCTGGACTGGCAATTTGTTTCATATATGATATTATACATGTTTCTATGCCATTCTCCCAAATCATCCCACCCTCTCCCTCTCCCACAGAGTCCAAAAGACTGTTCTATATATCTGTGTCTCTTTTGCTGTCTCGCATTCAGGGTTATCGTTGCCATCTTTCTAAATTCCATATATATGCTTTAGTATCCTGTATTGGGTGTTTTTCTTTCTGGCTTACTTCACTCTGTATGATAGACTCCAGTTTCATCTACCTCATTAGAACCTAAAGAAACTAAAGACCTATATATAGAAAACTATAAAACACTAGTGAAAGAAATCAAAGAGGACACTAATAGATGGAAAAATATACCATGTTCACAGATCGGAAGAATCAATATAATGAAAATGAGTATACTACCCAAAGCAATTTATAGATTCAATGCAATCCGTATCAAGCTACCAACGGTATTTTTCACAGAGCTAGAACAAATAATTTCACAATTTGCATGTAAATACAAAAAACCTCAAATAGCCAAAGCAATCTTGAGAAAGAAGAATGGAACTGGAAGAATCAACCTGCCTGACTTCAGGCTCTACTACAAAGCCACAGTCATCAAGACAGTATGATACTGGCACAAAGACAGAAATATAGATCAATGGAACAAAATCGAAAGCCCAGAGATAAATCCACGCACCTATGAATACCTTATCTTTGACAAAAGAGGCAAGAATATACAATGGATTAAAGAGAATCTCTTTAACAAGTGGTGCTGTGAAAACTGGTCAACCACTTGTAAAAGAATGAAACTAGAACACTTTCTAACACCATACACAAAAATAAAGTCAAAATGGATTAAAGATCTAAATGTAAGACCAGAAACTATAAAGCTCCTAGAGGAGAACATAGGCAAAACGCTCTCCAACATACATCACAGCAGGATCCTCTATGACCCATCTCCATTTGCATTTAAATCCTCCCTTTCTTTTCTTCCCTCCGAAACAAGATCTGGGTACTTCTTGCTTGTATGCTTGTATTCTATCATAAATATATTAAATTATTTTTACCCATATCTTTCCCCTGCTTCTGACTGTATGCTTTAAAAAATGATTTAGTAATAAGGTCACTTGAGTAATTTAATTTTGTGAATCTCACCATTTTGTGCCTCTGAAATAGCTCGATTGGTATTGTACTTGGAGACTGCCATTGCAATAACATAACTTCCTGTATGACATGATCAGTATTTGAAAAATGCTTCCCAAGAGATTTTAATATACATCTGGTCTTGAGAGCTTCTGGGATAGAGAATTTGAAGATCTGAAGGAAAAGTACAGATGACGCAGAATAACTTTACATTTTGTACTCTTTTATATTGGACATCTGGAATTCATATAATTAAAAAAATAAGACCATATCTTGACAGTAGAATGCATTTGGGACTGGGTGAGGAGAGCAGACTAGAAATTAAGCAGTGAATTTGAACAGCTGAAAAAAAACATTTTGGTGAAATGAACCTGGAATAGGATGAGGGCTCTGGATGAAATGGATATCTAGGTGAGTAGATGGATCTCAGGATCCCTTCACTTCCCAATTCATATTATGAGGCCAATATTAACTGGATAAAAAAGCAATCAGACACTTTACCAGAAAATAGAACTACAGGCCTGCATCCTTCATTTATGTCAATACAAAGATCTTTAACACTTCTTAACAAAATTTTGTAAAAGCAACCCAGTAATATATAAAAAATGTATTTAATATAGATAGCCAGTTAAAATTTGCTTTGCGACAGAGGGAACTCAGCACAGTGCCCTGAGACAACCTAGAGGGATGGGATGGTCTGTGGGGTTGGAGGGAGGTTCAAGTATACCTGTAGCTAATTCATGTTAATGTTTGGCAGAAACCAACACAATTGTAAAACAATTATCCTCCAATTAAAAAAGAATTTTAAAGTCTATATCAAGTACAACTTCAGTTTATGTCAGGAATGCCAAACTAATTTAGCAATAGAGATTTCCCCATTGTTCCACTCCATGCTTAGTTATCAACAGGACCTGAACTTCTGATGGAGTCATCAACAGTGCTAGTTTGCTCAGGACTATCCCAGTTTAGGTACTTCTATTACTTCCCAGAAATCCATCCCCAGTATGCAGGAAGTACTGGTTTATCAATGATGAGGAAAGAAAACTGACTTAATTTACAAAACTCATACTGTAGCCCTAAAGATAGAGGCTGCAAGAACTCTACTTTTTAATGTCTAATGGATAAAGAACATTCACCTTCTGTTGTTATTGTAATTGTATTTTGCCCCTTCCACTGATCATTTCATTTCTTTTGACCAATGTGACTTGTGTGCAGTTTAATAACAATGAACTTAAACAATCTGTCTTTATGTATGGATTAACTGTTGTGCTTTGTATAAAGAAATAGTGACTTTAGTCTCTGACAGTGATTACTATGACCATGTTTTCTAAGAGTTAAACTATGAAACAACTTCAACGTCAAAACCAGCATAAAACATTGAAAAATGATAAATAACTGTTACTTGAAGGAACTGCATTAGGGAGGTAGCCAAAATACAGCATACGCCAATGAGAATGTGGGCTTGGATGTGGGAGAAAAGAGGATGTTAAAGCATACATGAACACTGAATCTTACAAGTCCAGTGTGAGATAGGCAAGCATTCCAAAACCAAACCAAAGTCTTTCTATTTCCCACAAAGATAAGAGTGTTCAGCTGAAGACAGAAGCCACTGAATTTGGGCATACCACACAAATAAACATGTATTATTGCTTTGTTCCTCTGATAGATCTATAAAGCTCAATACGGATACATATCCTTATTGAGAACTTGCAGTCAAATTGTCTTTGGAAGAACAAAGGAAGAAATTTTGATAGTAGATGTACTGAAGCTTTACAAAGTAGAGCTAATTATGTCAAATCTTAACAATGATCATGCTTCTGGAGTATATCAAGTGATTCTTTGAATGATGGCAGCAACAACAAATATGTCCCTCTCTAGATTTTAGATGAGGAACTTTGGTTTGAAAAACGAGTTTGCAATAACCTTCTTGATTTCTATGAAGACCTAAATGAAATGTAAGAAAATATAAAACTAAAGATTGTTGAATTTTGTCAGATTCAAAATATAATTTGCTTATCTAATCTGCTTATTTGGAAGACAGTAAAAGTAAAATTTTGGCAAATTTAATTAAGTCTACAAATTTCTAATCAAAGAATATAAAAATAAAGCTATAAATATTGCTCTTTTCTTGTATAATTAACTGCTAAAACAGGGTGTAGTTTGTTTACCTGTGATGCTGAGGTTTTTAATAAAGATTTTGTTTAGTGTTTGGTTTTCTCAAAATGAAGTATTTATTGAAATTTACATTACTTTATTGAAATGCAAAATGGTCTCTTTCAGCATGAATTTATAAAATAACTCTTTCACGATAGAAAAGGTGTTAAAATATTGGTCTGCTGTAAAAATTACATTTTCAAACCGTGAGATAAAAATAAATGCTTTCTAATTCGGAAATATAGTAAGAATATGAGTCAAAAAATGGTTGCAGTAAAACACAAATTTATATTATATTTACTCAAAATTTCTTGATAACCTGAAAAGAAGCCATAACGTGCCAACAAAAGGATTAAGTTACTGCACTTGAGTTATTTGATGTTATGTGTAGGTTGTGACAAGTTACAAAGAAAAAAGCCATCTTTTGAAAGAAGACTGCCTCAGAACTCAAAAATATTTCACCAGATAAAGGTGGCTAAATTAAGCATAATTTCTCATTTCTTTACTAAAGCTGGCATTTTTTTTTTTTTTTGGAATTCAACTTTCACATGTTCAAATTAGTTCTGTGTTTTAAAGCCGTTATTTCTGAGAAGGAATTTAACTTGCAATGATAGTCAATGCATTTCAGAGTATTAAAAAAATGTTGGACATTTTGACATGGATAGCTTATATTATGAACATATAGATTCCAAAGACAAATATCTGGTCTACAAAAACAAGGCTATAGATGAAAAGTGGGTGGTCATTTTTGGAGAGCTGAGAACTAATTCCATATGTTTAAAACTATGTTGTTGTTAGTAAGTAAAATATTATGTCCCATAAAGAAATGTTTTTTAAAGAAGATATTAAGTTTGTTGGCATAACACTAGACATATCAAAAGTGGTATTATGTAAATTTGATAAAAACAGACCTGTAAGTTGAACAAAATTTACGATTGACTATATTCAATTTTAACATCTCATGAGAGAGAAAAAAAATTTCTTTTAAAGTACTGCAGGCAGTTTAGAAAAGTACTACTAAAAAAGTTGGGAAAAAGAGTAAAAATAATCCATTACACCATATGTTGAAATATATTTTATGAACTATATGTCATTTGTTTAATTAACTTATAAAATTCTTTGATAAATAGAAAACTCATTGTTCATTTGCTAATTGTGTCTGATTCTTTGCAACCCCATGGACTGCAGCATGGCAGGCTTCCCTGTCCTTCACTGTCTCTCAGAGTTGAGTCAAAAACCATCTCATTCTCTCCTCCTGACCTCAACAAAATTTTCCAGTATTAGGGTCTTTACCAATGAGTCAATTCTTTGCATCAGATGGCCAAAGTATTGGAGTTTCGGCTAAAGCATCAGCCCTTCTAATGAATATTCAGGATTTATTTCCTTAAAGATGGACTGATTGGATCTGCTTGCAGTCCAAGGGACTCTCAAGAGTCTTCTCCAACACCATGGATCAAAAGCATCAATTCTTCAGTGCCCCGTTTTATTTATAGTCCAACTCTCACATCAATACATTACTACTGGAAAAACCATAGCTTTGACTAGATGGAATTTTGTTGGCAAAGTAATTTTCTACATTTTAATATGTTGTCTACGTTGGTTATAGCTTTTCTTCCAAGTAGCAAACATCTTTTAATTTCATGGCTGCAGTCACCATCTGCAGTGATTTTGGAGCAGCAAAAAATAAAGTCACTCACTTCATTATTTCCCAATCTATTTGCCATGAAGTGATGAGACCAGATACCATTGTCTTAGTTTTCTGAATGTTGAGTTTTAAGCCTAATTTATCACTCATCTCTTTCAATTTCATCAAGAGGCTATTTAGTTCTTCACTTTCTTTCATATGGCGGTATCACCTGCATATCTGAGGTTATTGATATTTCTCCTGGCAATCTTGATTACAGTTTGTGCTTCATCCAGCCCAGCGTTTCTCATGATATGCTCTAAATATAAGTTAAATAAGCAGGGTGATAATACACAGCCATGACATACTCCTTACCTGATTTGAAACCAGTCTGTTGCTTCATGTTCAGTTCCAACTGTTGTTTCTTGACCTGCATACAGATTACTCAGGAAGAAGACCAGGTGGTCTGGTATTCCCATCTCTTGAAGAATTTTCCACAGTCTGTTGTGATCGACACAGCCAAAGGTTTTGGCTTAGTCAATGAAAGAGAAGTAGATGGTTTTCTGGAACTCTCTTGCTTTTTCAATGATCCAGCAGATATTGGCAATTTGATTTCTGGTTCCTCAGCTTTTCTAAAACCAGCTTGAACATCTGGAAGTTCATGGTTCACGTACTGAAGAACCCTAGCTTTGAGAATTTTGAGCTTTACTGGTGTGTGTGATGAGTGCAATTGTGCAGTTGTTTGAGCATTCTTTGGCATTACCCTTCTTTGGGATTGGAATGAAAACTGACCTTTTCCAGTCCTGTGGTCACTGCTGAGTTTTCCAAATTTGCTGGCATATTGAGTGCAACACTCTCACAGTATCATCTTTCAGGATTTGAAATAGCTCAACTGGAATTCCATCATCTCCACTAGCTTTGTTCGAAGTAATACTTCCTAAGGCCTACTTGACTTCACATTCCAGGATGTCTGGCTCTAGGTGAGTGATCACACCATCTTGATTATGTGGGTCGCGAAAATCTCTTTTGTACAGTTCTTCTGTGTATTCTTGCCACCTTTTCTTAATATCTTCTGCTTCTGTTACGTCCATACCATTTCTGTCCTTTATTGAGCCCATCTTTGCATGAAATGTTCCCTTGATACCTCTAATTTTCTTGAAGAGATCTCTACTCTTTCCCATTCTGTTGTTTTCCTTTATTTCTTTGCATTGATTGCTGAGGAATGCTTTCTATCTCTCCTTGCTCTTCTTTGGAACTCTGCATTCAGATGTTTATATCTTTCCTTTTCTCCTTTGCCTTTCACTTCCCTTCTTTGAACAGCCATTTGTAAACCTTCCTCAGACAGCCATCTTGCCTTTTTGCATTTCTTTTTCTTGGGGATGATCTTGATCCCTGTCTCCTGTACAATGTCATGAACCTCCGTCCACAGTTCATCAGGCACTCTGTCTGTCAGATCTAGTCCCTTAAATCTATTTCTCACTTCCAGTGTATAGGCATAAGGGATTTGATTTAGGTAATACCTGAATGGTTTAGTGGGTTTCTCCACTTTCTTCTATTTCAGTCTGAATTTGGCAATAAGAAGTTCATGATCTGAGCCACAGTCAGCTCCTGGTCTTGTTTTTGCTGACTGTATAGAGCTTTTCCATCTTTCGCTGCAAAGAATACAACCAATCTGATTTCAGTGTTGACCATCTGGTGATATCCATGTGCAGAGTCTTCTCTTGTGTTGTTGGAAGAGGGTGTTTGCTATTACCAGTGTGTTCTCTTGGAAAAACTCTGTTAGCCTTTGACCTGCTTTGTTTTGTCCTCTAAGGGCATATGTGTTTCTTGACTTCCTACCTTTGCATTCCAGTCTCTTATAATGAAAAGGATATCATTTTGGGTGTTAGTTCTAGAAGGTCTTGTGGGTCTTCATACAACTGTTCAACTTCAGCTTCTTCAGCATTGCTGGTTGGGGCATAGACTTGGATTACTGTAATATTGAATGATTTGCCTTGGAAACAAACAGAGACCATTCTGTTGTTTTTGAGATTGCATCCAAGTACTGCATTTTGGATTCTTCTGTTGACTATGATGGCTACTCCTTTTCTTCTAAGGGGTTCTTGCCCACAGTAGAAGATATGATGATCATCAGAGTTAAATTCACCCATTCCAGTCCATTTTTGTTCAGTGATTCCTAAAATGTCGATGTTCACTCTTGCCTTCTCCTGTTTGACCGCTTCCAATTTGCCTTGATTCATGGACCTAGCATTCCAGGTTCCTATGCAATATTGCTCTTTACAGCCTTAGACTTTACTTCCATACCAATCACATCCACAACTGGGTGTTGTTTTTTACTTTGGCTCCACCTCTTCATTCTTTCTGGAGTTACTTCTCCACTGATCTCCAATAGCATATTGGGCACCTACTAACCTGGGGAGTTCACCTTTCAGTGTTCTATCTTTTTTCCTTTTTATACTGTTCATGGGTTTCTCAAGGCAAGAATGCTGAAGTGGTTTGCCATTCCCTTCTCCAGTGGACCACATTTTGTCAAAACACTCCACCATGGCCCATCCATCTTGGGTGGCCCTACTTGGCGTGGCTCATAGTTTCATTGAGTCAGACAAGGCTGTGGTCCATGTGATCAGTATGATAAGTTTACAGTGATTTTGGTTTTCATTCTGTTGGCCTTCTGACAGATGGGGATAGGAAGCCTATGGAAGCTTCCTCATGGGAGAGACTGAGGGGAAAACTGGGTCTTGTTCTGATGGGTGGGACCATGCTCAGTAAATCTTGAATCCAATTTTCTGTTGATGAGTGGGGCTGTCCTTCCTCCTTGTTGTTTGGCCTGAATCAAACTATGGTGGAGGAAATGAAGACAATCAGTTCAGTTCAGTCACTCAGTCGTGTCCAACTCTTTGCGACCCCATGAATCACAGCATGCCAGGCCTCCCTGTCCATCACCAACTCCCAGAGTGCACCCATCAAATCAGTGATGCCATCCAGCTATCTTATCCTCTGTCATCCCCTTCTTCTTCTGCCCCCAATCCCTTCTAGCATCAAAGCCTTTTCCAATGACTCAACTCTTCGCATGAGGTGGCCAAAGTACTGGAGCTTCAGCTTTAGCATCATTCCTTCCAAAGAAATCCCAGGGTTGATCTCCTTCAGAATGGACTGGTTGGATCTCCTTGCAGTCCAAGTGACTCTCAAGAGTCTTCTCCAACACCACAGTTCAAAAGCATCAATTCTTCAGTGCTCAGCCTTCTTCACAGTCCAACACTCACATCCATACATGACCAGTGGAAAAACCATAGCCTTGACTAGATGGACCTTAGTTGGCACAATAATGTCTCTGCTTTTGAATATGCTATCTAGGTTGGTCATAACTTTTCTTCCAAGGAGTAAGCGTCTTTTAATTTCTTGGCTGCAGTCACCATCTGCAGTGATTTTGGAGCCCCCAAAAATAAAGTCTGACACTGTTTCCACCGTTTATCCATCTATTTCCCATGAAGTGATGGGACCGGATGCCATGATCTTCGTTTTCTGAATGTTAAGCTTTAAGCCAACTTTTTCACTCTCCTCTTTCACTTTCATCAAGAGGCTTTTGAGTTCCTCTTCACTTTCTGCCATAAGGGTGGTGTCATGTGCATATCTGAGGTTATTGATATTTCTCCCAGCAATCTTGATCCAGCTTGTGTTTCTTCCAGTCCAGCATTTCTCATGATGTACTCTGCATATAAATTAAATAATCAAAGTGACAATATTCAGCCTTGATGTACTCCTTTTCCTATTTAGAAGCAGTCTGTTGTTCCTTGTCCAGTTCTAACTGTTGCTTCCTGCCCTGCATACAGGCTTCTCAAGAGTCAGGTCAGGAGATCTGGTATTCAGAGAGCACAACTTATGTAAAATTTTTTAATATTTATTACTCTATTTTGTCAAACATATTACCTAAATAGCCTTAATATTATACTGCTGCCATCATTATTTTGATTAATCAGTAGCACTGATGTAACAAAATGTAAAAATAAAACAGAAAAATAATTAATTTCAAGTGACTGTCATGTTCATGCTAAAAATATAGCTACCCTACTATAAGTTTTATTGTTATATTAATTGTGTTGTTCTTCTGGTATGGCTTAATCCTATATTGGCTCTCTAAAGTGTTGGTTTTCCTAGACAGGATAGGGAGTTGCTGTCCATGGTATTTCCATTCCCCATATGTGGACTGATGTTGGTGCTAGGGTTGTAATGGGGCAGGTACAACCTCAATCTTAATTGGCCTAGTGAACTTGTCTTTTGGTGCTGAGTTATTGTTACTGTTTTTTTCCTTAGCACTCCTGCCTCTTCTATTCACAGCAGTAAACTCTGCTGTGGCTCCTCTTAGAAAGAAATATTTTTCTTCTTTTCAACCCAGTGATAGCAAACCTCTGTTGGTATTGGAACAGGAACTTAAGCCCAAGATGGTTTGTATTGAGGCAATTAAATTGCAATGTATAATAAATTTTATAATAAGTCACTGAGATTTGGGTGTTTCTAATTATAGAAAACATCCTATCATGTCTAATTCACTTTTATTCATTATTTTTGTGTTTTCTCAATTCCTCGGTAATTATAGTAACTGTGATTTTGGTGTATCAACACAGCATATTTCAGGAGAAGATTTTTTGGGGTGTATTTTTCAGTTATTTTATATTTGCATCAAGATCAGTCTCTGTGTTAGTCTGACCTATATGTTCTCCTTATTCCTAGATTTATTCTTGGAAAACTTGTCTCTAAGGGTGAAACCAATCATTTAAACCTTGGATTTAGACTTTATATTTAATTTTTAACATTATACCTCACCCCATTCTGATAGCAAGGTCAGCAAGACTCCTAGGCCCACATCCCATCCCACTTTTACTTAATTAAGGTCTCTACATCTAATAAGTAGATTCTCTTTGGTCTCCCAACATGAAGTCTTATTCAAGTAACCCATATGGTTTGTCAGATCTGTTAATGTTCAGTTTTCAATGCAATGTATCAGAATTGCCTGGTGTTTATTTAAAAATGCTGATTCATGGTCTACAACCCAATAAATTCTTATTCAAGAGGTTTTGTGTAGGGCAAAAAAAAATCTAAATTTATAAAAATATCTCCCCAAGTGGAATACTAAAAATCTGTGAACTAAAAGGCACTGTTTAGGTTTTCTCAGTTTATTTCTTGTTAAAGACTTGTCCTTGAATGAGTTCCCTAAGAGTAGAAACAACTCATACGTGTTGTCTTTCAGACACTAATGGCCTATTCTTGCCTTGGCCCCTTGTTCCTATATCCTGGCCAGAATTAAGAGATTTTCCTAATCTGATGGAATCCAAATAAGATTGTATGCCATAAACCAATTCCTCTAGCAGAGAATGTTTAATAATTTTATCTCATATTGTAAAATGTAAAGAAACCAGTCAAATGTACAAAAGTGGAGAGCTCTTCAAAGTTCTTTGGATGACTATAGCATATTATTCACTTGGTTTGACATCTTTGTATAGAATAAGTTTCATTAATGAGTTTGCCATTTGATCCTCTAACACCGTTAGATTATGAATTATTTCTCTTGCCCCTCCAAGGTCATTTTGAAGATCCAGTGTTTGGTCAAATGTCACCATTTCTTTATATTCTTTTAAATCCTTTCTAGTATTCATGTATTTTCTTTAAGCAAATGTATTGTTTTAACACTTTAAAATTCAGTTTGCATCCCTTTTACTACATTGCTTTTTATCCTCCAAGTATGTTGTTTTTGTTCTTAAAGTATTTTCTTCTTAACATTTCATTTGCTGTTAGTGGGCATCATCAGCAGAGCTTTGTCTGATGGTTAGTCATATTTTCAGTGGCATAACTTACTTGATAGAGTTGGAAATGACACTTTCCTATGATTTTACTTTATAGTTATAATATTTTCCATTATTTATCATTTAAACTGAGATGTATTGACTCAGTGCTAGATTTTGTATTATCAAATTATAAAACAGATTTAACAGTTTTTTTTTTCTGTCTGAAACAAGCAAGCATACAGATAAAACTTAAGAACTAAATGCAAATTTGAGTAGCTAGAATAATAAATATGCAATTGAGTATAACACTTTGGGAAATAGAAAAAATAATAATTTGGCTCACAAAGATATTATTTAGATTTATTTTTGTTCCTTTAAAACTAAATGTATAGCTTATAACTTTTATTGAGATTTTCAACTAACTGTTTATTAAAAAGATGAAAAAAATATTAAGAAGGAAGGTAAATTTTACCTGTAGAATTACTACATAAGCTTTTTTGAAAGAATTAATAGGTCAGTTCTGTGTGCTTAGTCGCTCAGTTGTGTTCAACTCTTTGTGACCCCGTGGATTGTAGCCCATCAGGCTCCTCTGTCCATGGGGATTCTCCAGGCAAGAATACTGGGGTGGGTTGCCATGCCCTTCTCCAGGGAATCTTCCCAACCCAAGGATCAAACCCGGGTCTTCCACATTGCAGGTGGATTCTTTACCATCTGAGCCACCAGGGAAGCCAATGTGCTCTCAAGTCAGTTAGGATTCAGTGACAGGTTCAGTCTCTCTTCCTTTTGGTTGTAGCCTAAGTTGATTTTGTTTTGTTTTGATTTTATAATTTATTTATTTATTTTTAACTGGGGGAATAATTGCTTTACAATATTGTGCTGGTTTCTGACATACATCAATTCAAATCAGCCATAGTTATATACATGTCCCCTCCTTCTTCAACCTCCCTTCCACTGCCTACTCCATTCCAACCTTCTAGATTGTCACAGAGCTCTGGGTTTGAACTCCCTGTGTCACACAGTAAGTTCCCACTGGCTGACTATTTTACATATGTAATGTAGAAATATATGTTTCAATGCTACTCTCAATTCGTCCCACCCTCTCCTTTTTTATTTTGACAGAGTGTGGTCATAGTGTAAGCATGGCTTTTATTCAGGGTATAACAAATGGGTTTGCTTAGTATATTTAAGATGAACCTCTATTGCATTAATATACTTTTGATCTTCACATTATCTGGCATGCAATTTTTTCACATTCATAAATAAAATGATATAATAATAATTAGATATATTATAATACTTTTCAATAATGGAAAGAAATGCAAACTTAAAAGTGCCCTAAGAATATTTATTCATTTCAAATTTGAGGATTATGTTTGAGAGACAGTTCTCTGTCACCATTAAACTCTAAGAACTTCAGATTTTTCACTAGAACTTAATAGTAACTTAAAAATACTAATATATTTGAGATCTTGGTGAGAGGAAACATAGGAATATTGTAAGACTAGTTAATAACAGATATGGCATACTAATCTGACTTTTCATAAAGTATGGTTTTTTAATATTAATTATTCTTACAGATACCTATGCATCCACGTCTTGCTCATTTGAAAGCCAAAGTGTTAGCTACTCAATTGTGTCCATGTTTGACTTTTTGCAAACCTATGGACTATAGCCCACCAGGCTCCTCTGTCCATGGAATTCACCAGGCAAGAATATTGAAAGGGGTAGCCATTCCTTTCTCCAGGGGATCTTTCCACCCAGGGATCAAACCTGTTTCTCCTGAAATTGCAGGTGGATTCTTTACCATCTGAGGCTTCCCTGGTGGAAGGGTCCATCCACACTGCTACAAATGACAATTTCATAATAGTTTTTGGCAGAGTGGCCTTCCATTTTGTATATAAAACTATACCTTCTTAATCCATGCATCTATTGATGAGCAGTTGAATTGCTTCCATTTCAGGGCTATTGTAAATGATATTGCTTTGAAAATTGGGATGCATTTATCTTTTCAAGTTAGTGTTTTCGTGTTTTTGAATATACACCCAGGAGTAGAATTGCTGAGTCATATGATAGCTATATTTTCAGTTTTTGAGGGACTTTCTTAATGTTTTCCATATTTGTTACACCAGTTTACATTCCTACCAATGATGTATGAGAATTCCCTTTTCTCCACATCCTTGCCAACACTTCTTTCTTGTAGACATTTTGGTGATAATCATTCTGACAGGGGTGAGTTGATATCTCATTGTGGTTTTGATTTGTATCTTTCACCCATCTGTATGGTTTCTTTGGAAGAATGTCTATTCAGGTCTTATGTCCATTTTTTAAATCTTGTTTGTTTTTGTTGCTACAGTTGTATGAGCTATTTATATATTTTGGATATTAATACCCATAATGATTATACTATTTGCAAACATTTTCTCCTATCAGTAGGCTGTCTTTTCATTTTTTGTATAGTTACTTTTGCTGTGCAAAAGCTTTTAAGTTAAATTAGGTTTTGTACTTTTATCTATGCTTTATTTACTTTGCTTTAGGAGACAGACCCAAAAACTCTCATTAAGTTGTCAAAGAATGTTCTGCTTATGCTCTCTTATAGCACTTTTATGGTTTTAGGCCTATATTTAGGTCTTTAATCCATTTTGAGCTTACTTTTATATGTCATATGAGGAGATGTTCTAACATGTATGACAGCTTTACTTCCTCCCTTCCAAGTTGTATGCCTTTTATATCTTTTTCATGTTTAATTGCTGAGTCCAGGACTTACAATACTATAAAAATAGCAAGAATAGGCCCCAGTCTGTGGGGTTGCAAAGAGTTGGACATGCCTGAGCAACTGAGCACACAAGAGTAGATATTGTTCCTGATTTTGGGAGAATGGTTTTCAGCTTTTCACTGTTGAGTATGGTTTAGCTGTGGTATTGTCATAACTGCTTATACTATGTTGAGATATGTTCTTTCTGTAAGAATTTTGATGAGAGTTTTTCTCGTGAATGTATGTTGAATTTTGTCTATGCTTTTTCTGTATCTATTGCAGTAATCATATTATTTTTATCTTTTATGTTCTTAATGTAGTACATTACATTAAATGATTGAATTAAAAATGGAACTATTCCTGCACCCTTGGGATAAATCCACTTGATTGTGGAGTATAATCCTTTTTTTTTAAAAAAAATTATTTTTTTAATTGCAATACTGGATTGGTTTTGCCATACAACGACATAAATCCATCACAGGTATACGTGAGTTTCCAAGCCTGAACCCCCCTCTCACCACCCTCCCCATGTCATCTCTCTGGATCATCCCAGTGCACCAGCCCCAAGCATCCTGTATACTGTATTGAACCTAGACTAGGGATTCGTTTCTTACATGATAGTATACATGTTTCAATGCCATTCTCCCATATCGTCCCACCCTCTCCCTCTCCCACAGAGTCCAAAAGTCTGTTTTTTACATCTGTGTCTCTTTTGCTGTCTGGCATACAGGGTTATCGTTACCATCTTTCTAAATTCCATATATATGTGTTAGTATACTGTATCGGTGCTATTCTTTCTGGCTTACTTCACTCCGTATAATCGGCTTCAGTTTCATCTACCTCATTAGAACGGATTCAAATGTATTCTTTCTGATGGCTGAGTAATACTCCATTGTGTATATGTACCATGGATTTCTCATCCATTCATCTGCTGATGGACATCTAGGTTGCTTCCATGTCCTGGCTATTGTAAACAGTGCTGCAATGAACATTGGGGTACATGTGTCTCTTTCAATTCTGGTTTCCTTGGTGTGTATGCCCAGCAGGGGGATTGCTGGATCATAAGGCAACAGTCCACACTGTTCTCCATAGGGCTGTACTAGTTTGCATTCCCACCAACAGTGTAAGAGGGTTCCCTTTTCTCCACACCCTCTCCAGCATTTATTGCCTGTAGACTTTTGGATCACAGCCATTCTGACTGGTGTGAAATGGCACCTCATTGTGGTCTTGATTTGCATTTCTCTGATAATGAGTGATGTTGAGCATCTTTTCATGTGTTTGTTAGCCATCTGTATGTCTTCTTTGGAGAAATGTATGTTTAGTTCTTTGGCCCATTTTTTTATTGGGTCGTTTATTTTTGTGGAATTGAGCTGCAGGAGTTGCTTGTATATTTTTGAGATTAGTTGTTAGTCAGTTGCTTCATTTGCTATCATTTTCTCCCATTCCGAAGGCTGTCTTTTCACCTTGCTTTTAGTTTCCTTTGTTGTGCAGAAGCTTTTAATTTTAATTAGATCCCATTTGTTTATTTTTGCTTTTATTTCCAGTATTCTGAGAGGTGGCTCATAGAGGACACTGCTGTGATTTATGTTGGAGACTGTTTTGCCTATGTTCTCTTCTAGGAGTTTTATAGTTTCTGGTCTTATGTTTAGATCTTTAATCCATTTTGAGTTTATTTTTGTGTGTGGTGTTAGAAAGTGTTCTAGTTTCATTCTTTTACAAGTGGTTGACCAGTTTTCACAGCACCACTTGTTAAAGAGATTCTCTTTAATCCATTGTATATTCTTGCCTCCTTTGTCAAAGATAAGGTGTCCATACGTGTGTGGATTTGTCTCTGGGCTTTCTATTTTGTTCCATTGATCTATATTTCTGTCGTTGTGCCAGTACCATACTGTCTTGATGACTGCGGCTTTGTAGTAGAGCCTGAAGTCAGGCAGGTTGATTCTTCCAGTTCCATTCTTATTTCTCAAGATTGCTTTGGCTATTTGAGGTTTTTTGTATTTCCATACAAATTGTGAAATTATTTATTCTAGCTCTGTGAAAAATACCATTGGTAGCTTGATAGGCATTGCATTGAATCTGTAGATTGCTTTGGGTAGTATACTCATTTTCACTATATTGATTCTTCCGATCCATGAACATGGTATATTTCTCCATCTATTAGTGTCTTCTTTGATTTCTTTCATCAGTGTTTTATAGTTTTCTATATATAGGTTTTTAGTTTCTTTAGGTAGATATATTCCCAAGCATTTTATTTTTTGCATTGCAATGGTGAATGGAATTGTTTCCTTAATTTCTTTTTCTACTTTCTCATTATTCAATTCCGTTCAGTCACTCATTCGTGTCCGACTCTTTGCAACCCCATGAATCGCAGCACGCCAGGCCTCCCTGTCCATCACCAACGCCCGGAGTTCACTCAGACTCACGTCCATTGAGTCAGTGATGCCATCCAGTCATCTCATCCTCAGTCGTCCCCTTCTCTCCTGCCCCCAATCCCTCCCAGCATCAAAGTCTTTTCCAGTGAGTCAACTCTTCACATGAGGTGGCCAAAGTACTGGAGTTTCAGCTTTAGCATCATTCCTTCCAAAGAAATGACAGGGCTGATCTCCTTCAGAATGGACTGGTTGGATCTCCTTGCAGTCCAAGGGACTCTCAAGAGTCTTCTCCAACACCACAGTTCAAAAACATCAATTCTTCAGTGCTCAGCCTTCTTCACTGTCCAACTCTCACATCCATACATGACTACTGGAAAAACCATAGCCTTGACTAGATAGGAATGCAAGGGATTTCTGTGTGTTGATTTTATATCCCACAACTTTCCTATATTCATTGATTAGCTCTAATAATTTTCTGGTGGAGTCTTTAGGGTTTTCTATGTAGAGGATCATGTCATCTGCAAACAGTGAGAGTTTTACTTCTTCTTTTCCAATTTGGATTCCTTTTATTTCTTTTTCTGCTCTGATTGCTGTGGCCAAAACTTCCAGAACTATGTTGAATAGTAGTGGTGATAGTGGGCACCCTTGTCTTGTTTCTGACTTTAGGGGAAATGCTTTCAATTTTTCACCATTGAGGATAATGTTTGCTGTGTGTTTGTCATATATAGCTTTTATTATGTTAAGGTATGTTCCTTCTATTCCTGCTTTCTGGAGAATTTCTATCATAAATGGATGTTGAATTTTGTCAAAGGCTTTCTCCTTTTTATATATTGTTGGACCAATATACAAATATTGTCAATATTGACAATTGCCAATCCTGAACATGCAAAACATGTTACATTCAGGACATTGTCTGTTTAAGAAATGACTGATAAACCAGAATCAAATTTCAACATTCAACTCTAAGTTTCTTTACCAAGTAACAACAGAATTCCTCTCTCTCTTTCATTTCACGTTTCCTTCATATATCTCTTTTGTTTAAGCAAGGTGAGAGCTAAGTCAAGGGTGAGCCTTCCTGAGAAAAATTGCCAGGGCTAATAAAGACATAGTATATTTATAGGTTTCACTGTGGGAACTGTGGAGGAGGATGCTGGGTTACTATCCTATGGCACAATTGAAACTAAACTCCAGAAGACTCTTATCATCATGCTATCAACTCACTGGAAGTAGGAAGTTAGAGAGAATTCAGATGTCTAGAGTCTATGGCTTAAAACCAGAACCAGCAGGAAGTAGAAACACTCCACCCCTCCAGGAAATCTCCTGAAATAATCAGATGATCAGTTCTTCCCACTGCATTTTCTTTCAACTCTGGTTCTTTCTTTTTTGCCAGGCCTGAGGTAGTTTGGATTGCTTCCCTGATAGCTCAGTTGGTAAAGAATCTGCCTGAAATGCAGGAGAACCTGGTTCAATTCCTGGGTCAGAAAGATCCCCTGAAGAAAGGATAGGCTACCCACTTCAGTACTCTTGGGCTTCCCTAGTGGCTCAGCTGTTTAAGAGTCCACCTGAAATGTGGGAGAAGTGGGTTCGATCTCTAAGTTGGGAAGATTGCCTGGAGAAGGGAAAGGCTACCCACTCCAGTATTTGGGCCTGGAGAATTCCATGAACTGTATAGTCCATGGGGTTGCAAAGAGTCAGAAGTGACTGAACATCGTTCACTTTAGGAACTTCTAGGCTTTATTTATTACCACCTCCAGAAAGTCCTTCTAAGCCACTAGACCCATGATCATAACAAATATTTCCCATGATTAATATTCCCTAATTGTCAATGTCACAATTTTTATGTGTGCCTTTGTATTTATATAGGACTTCGCTGGTGGCTCAGAGGGTAAAGCATCTGCCTGCAATGTGGGAGAACCAGGTTCGATCCTTGGGTTGCAAAGATCCCCTAGAGAAGGAAATGGCAACACACTCCAGTATTCTTGCCTGAAGAATCCCATGAACAGAGAAGCCTGGTAGGCTACAGTTCAAGGGGTTGCAAAGAGTCAGACACAACTGAGCAACTTCACTTTCTTTCTTTCTTTTCTTAGTATTTATATACAAATAGTTCATTCATTACTCATTCAATTATCCCAAAAGTGTTGGCATAGTGCTAAGAAAATATATTTGGTCCCAACTGTTATGGATGAATAAACCCAATAAAAATAAACAAAAAATAAATAACAAAATATCAAAAATCCATGTATTGGTGTGATAGAACTTTGGAAACTGACGGGAGCCAGCGTGGGGAATCCTGCCTCTGGCAAAGGTCATGAGGAAGGAAGCCTGACATATGCAAAGGCATGATCTGGCCTCAGGGGTTCCCCCTGGATTTTCCTGAACATCTACCCAAAAAAAACCAGAGTCTGCCTGCCTTATTGTACTGTACTTCCCACTCTTCTGACATTAACAGGGGCTGTCCCCCACCACCTTTCTCTGGAAAAAGTTAACTTAGAGCTCCAACTGGCCTCCTGCATATGAAAGGAGTGTCTCAGCTCAAATCCTTCTGATGGCCCTCTAACTTGCCTGACAGTTGGAGACTTTTACAACTTGTGATTGTTTACAGCCCCCCAAGCAGGAGAGGAATGAAGGTTAAAGCATCTTAAAGATATAGAGCCTTTTCTAAAAAGCTAAAAATTATATTGGTGATGGGTTTCACTGTTGAGTTAATGACTGCTGCCAGGCCTCCATATTCTTTATCTTTTAGGCACCTGAAGGATATTAATCAATGTAATTGGGCTATAGAAAAAGGAATATAGTAATTTTGATGTTAGCAACACTAGACTTTTGAGTTAATTACTTTTCTATTTGTTATAAATCACTGTACTCCTCTTTCTTTGCTATAACTTGTTGTGTCCTTGTTATGTAAGAATGTAACTTTATTCAGTGCTTTCTGAGAGTGACACCATACTTTGGGAAGAACAACACTTTTAAGGTTTTCTGGTTGACAGACTCTTGTCAGAAAAGGGCTTTAAAATGTTAATTGGCCTTCTGGCCAGAAGATGATGTAAATCACCTAAGACTTGTATATACAGCTAGGTATGCAGAGAAAAAGCCTGGTCTTGATAAGAGTCAGGGCTGCTGACGCTGCATAATTTTGTGTTATCCAGTGATCTCTATGTACAACCAAGAGTATAACAAGCTTTCCAGACAATAAAGGATGGGCCAGTCACTGGAAAGACTGGTTTCCCCCATGCCGAATCTCTCTCTCTCTCTCTCTCTCTTTCTTCCTCTCCCTCCCTCTCCTTTTCAGGCTGAATTTCCATCTGGAGCATGGAGGCTCACCACGTCTACTTACTTGCTCTGGCTTCTAAGACCCACGTGAGAGGGAGCCCAAGGTGGGGCACCCTCCGCTATTCAAGCGAGTGCCGGTGGCCTAACGTAGATGGTGCAAACCTCTTGTCTCGAGGTTTTATTAGTTTTCTGCATAAACTAAGTTATTCAGCCTCTTTTCTCCACTAATTTTCCTACTATACTATTCTTTCCTAATCTCTCTTATATTTCTAAGTAAATAGTCCTTTCCCAGACTCCGACTCCATCCCCAATTCGAATTCCCTGGATCCACCAGGGCTGGACCCCAGCAGGAAACATTCATTTTAATTTGAGTAACAGAGAAAACCTCTCTAAAGAATTGATTTGAGCTGATACCTGAATGAAGGGAATGATACAGCCAAGCAAAGTTATCCAAAAGTAAAAATATTAAGATACTATTGAGTTTAGTGTATCCCAGAAAGAAAAGTCAGTGTGTCTGGAGCATGAAGCACATGTAGATTAGTACAAGATGAGCTCAAGAAAAAACATTAGAGGATATATAAAGTAGTTGCTTATGGGTCTTGGTTAGGTTTTGAATAATATTTTAAGTGTGATGTTAAACTGTTAGAATTTGTGTATTATAAGAGTAGCATAAATTAATGTTAGAAGACATTTTTGGAGTGGGTTGCAAGAATGAAATTAAAACAGTTTAAGTCTATTGAAGTAAACCTGGAAACATGATGTTCCTTGGACTAAGATGAGGGTAATGGAAGAACAGGAGTAGATGGATACATAGAATTTACTGGTGTGAGGATTAAAAAAAGTGAAAATTGAAGCATAAGTGTACATTTTGGCTTGGGCAAACAGATTGATAGTGATACCATTTTTTTTTGAGATAATCGAGACTTGGGAGAATAGAAGATTTGTTAAGGATGTATAGAAACTGAATTCTCTTTTGAATAAGACTGAGACACCCATTTGTTCCATAGATAAATTACAAACATATTTTTTCTTGGTTAGATTGTCATAGGCCAGTTTATCTGTTATTTCTTAAATTTCTTTCTAATGCAGTAGATCACATAATATTATACCTGTATGGCATGAATCACCACACATTTACAGTGCTCAGATAGTTTGGTCTTGTCGAATTGTAATAAATCAGTTGGTCAAATGGATTAAAGTAAATAGTGGTTGTTGATTACTAGTTTTTTTCATACTTGCTCCAATAAGATTGGCCTCCAAATCCAGTTTATTCTTTATAATAATTAATGCAACCATAATGTAATAATGAAAGAAAACATACTTATAGAAACAAGCACTGTGCTTTGGAAGTTTAGGTTAACTGCAAGAACTTTGCCAAAATAAGCTTTATAGAAAATTATTAAATTAAAGTTTAAACAACAAGGGATTATAAAGTGAACGAAAGTCCCAAACCTATTTTTAAAGTACAAGATAATGTAGAGATTTGGGGCCCATTGTGGATACTATAAAACATCTACAAACATTAAAGGACAGGTTCATGGTCTAGGAAAAAGTAAATGTAAGTCAAACAATACTTGATGTCAAGATGCAGGAATAAAAGCTCAAATCTTAAGATATTTGAAAACTAATATCAGAATTGGTGCAACTTAAGAACTGAAACACATAATGAACCCCTGCTCAACAAAAGCAATTTCATGGTACTTCTCTAAGACAGTTAATCAAGTCAGACTTAAGGCATGTGTAGCATCACTGTTTTATGTGTGGAGAAATCATTAAGGTGGTTTTGTGTTTCTTTGTTATGTGGATGGTTGAGTGGAACGTTAAGGATACTGTGATTGTCCCATAGAAATTAGCATGAGGTTAGGAGAAAATGCTTTGAATGAGACCAATCTGAATTTGAAGTATAATTCATCCACGGTTCAAAATTGCCAGGGGCAAATTATTCCCTTTGTATGTTAGGGTTTACAGAGCTTACTTCCCAGAGTTTACATGAGTTTCAAATGAGCTTCTGTCTGGTGTACAGAAAGTATTACAAATATGATATCTTAATTTTTATTGTTGCTGTTTTTCTTCTGATTGTGGCATGGGAAACATGGGGGCCTTACAGACATACTTTGCATAGCACCACTGGGAAATTAAAGCAAGTTGTTAGGTGTTGTATCTGTCTGAGGACTCCAGGATATCGAAGGAAGAGGGTTTTTAAGGAAAAGAGGACTGACAGAAATGCAGGTCAGAAATTTCCAAGATTAACATTTGAAAACAAAATAAAATTATAAATAAATTTTCTAAGAATATTGCACCAGTAAGAATAGGAAAATCATTCTAAATTAAGAGACATTTCAGTCTGAAACAACTTGATTAGTAAGGAATAACCATAGGTATGATATCATAGTTAAAGGAATAAACTAAATTTAGATAGTTGCGTCCTTTTTGTTGTTCAGTTGCTAAGTCATGTCTGACTCTGCGACCCCATGGACTGCAACTCACTAGGCTTTTCTTTCCTTCGTTATGTCCTGGAGTTTGCTCAGATTCATGTCCATTGAGTTGGTGATGCTATCTAACCACCTCATCTTTTGGTCCACTACCCCCGCCCCCGCCCCCGCTTTTGCCTTTAATCCTTCCCAGCAGCAGGATTTTTTTTTTTTTTTCCAATGAGTTGGCTCTTTGCATCAGGTGGTCAAATTACTGGAGCTTAAGCATCAATCCTTCCAATGAATATTCAAAATTGATTTCCTTCAGGATTGACTGGTTGGATGTCTTTGTAGTCCAAGGGACTTGCAATAGTCTTCTCCAACATCACATTTCAAAGGCATTAATTTTTTGGTGATCAGCTTTTTTTTTTTACTGTCCAAATCACACATCCACACATGACTGCTGGAAAAACCATAGCTTTGACTATATAGATATATGCTGGCAAAGTGATGTCTCTGTTTCTTTTTAATACACTGTCTAGGTTTATCATGGAGACGGAAATAGCAACCCACTTCAGTATTCTTGCTGGAAGAATCCCATGGACCAAGGAGCTGGTCTGCTACCACCCATAGGGTTGCAAAGAGTCGTACATGACTGAAAAGACTTAGCAGGCAGATTTATCATAACTTTCCTTCCAAGGAAGAAACCTCTTTTAATTTAATGACTGCAGTCCCCAATGGCAGTGATTTTGGGGACCAAGAAAATAAAACCTGCCACTGCTTCTACTTTTTCCCCTTCTATTGACCACGAAGAGATGGGCCCAGATGTCATGATCTTAAGGTTTTTTAATGTTGAGTTTCAAGCCAGTCTTTTTTTTTTTTCCACTCTCCTCTTTCACACTTATCAAGAGGCTCTTTAGTTGTGTTCTAAATACACATTAATACCTATATTCCAGGACAGTTTAGGGATTGCATTATCTATTTTGGGAAGGTCAAATTCAAATCAGTGACAGCTGAGGGGTCAGATGACAGGTTGGGCAGGCCAGTGGTAGTGAAAACATGAACTACAGAGACTACATTAAATAAAGAAAGCACCCACAGCTAAAAAGATGAAAGAAAGCAACAGCACGAACAGAGACAGAGTCAATCTAGCACCTAGGGGAAATGCTGGGATCTGGAACCTCAGATCTCAATAGTTAACAGTGACCTTGGAGCTAATGATATCGAGTTTACTTTTCCCTGAAGTTGAGATTCTCTGTAGGACGGATCTGTTTTATTTGAACTTTCTTCATAGAAAACATATACATACAGTAATGATCAAATGTAATTCATCCCTAAAATGCAACAACAGTTGAATATTTGAAAATCAATTGTTACTGAACCATATTAATCCAATTAGGGATAAAAATTATATGATTAACTCAGTAGATACAGGAAATCATTTGACAATGTTTAAAATGTTTAAAGGATAAGGTGATGCTATATTACATAGTATTTAGATAAAACATTCAAGAAATCTATAAAAATCTTAAAAATAACAAACTTGAAGAATATGAGCTCAAAATAAAAATTAATTTTAATTTCTATATGCTCATGAAAACCACTGGCTAATACATTAATGCTGGTAATAGTATTATTAAATAGTATATAAAAAGCATAGAAATACTTAGGAATAAACAAAATATATAAATATTTTAGACTGAAAACTATAAAACATCACTGAGAAAATTAAAGAAATTAAAAAAATTAAAATACACCATAGTCACTAAGAGATATTAATTCTCTCAATTTTGGTAAATAAAGTCAACATACTCTCAAACATAACAACACCATGTTTTATTGTACAGAAGTTGATGAGCTGATTTTAAAATTTGGGGGAATTTTGAAAGACTCACAACAGCCAAAGAAACTTTAGAAAAATAAAAAAGAACAAAGTTTGAGGACTTACAATACTGATTTCAAGAATTATTTATCATTCTACAATAATCAAGATTATTACACCAAGTATCCAATCAGTAATTAGGTGCAATCTACAAAACAACAGAATGATTTCTGTTTGTTTTCAAAGCAAACCATTTAATATCAGAGTAATCCAACTGTATGCCCCAACAAGTAAGGCTGAAGTTGAATGTTTTTATGAGGAACTACAAGACCTTCTAGATCTAACATGGAAAAAAAAAAATGTCCTTTTCATCATAGGGAACTAGAATGCAAAAGTAGGAAGTCTGGAGTAACAGACAAGTTTGGCCTTGGAGTACAAAATGATGCAGGGCAAAGGCTAACAGAGTTTTTCAAAAGAAACACACTGGTCATAGCAAACAATCTCTTCCAACAACGCGTGACATAATTCTACACTTGGACATTACTAGACGGTCAATAGCAAAATCAGATTATATTCTTTGCAGCCAAAGATGGAGAAGCTCTATAGAGTCAGCAAAAACAAGACTGGGAGCTGACTGAAGCTCTGATCATGAATTCCTTATTGCAAAATTCAGACTTAAAGAAAGTAGGTAGATATATTCCTAAGTATTTTATTCTTTTCGTTGCAATGGTGAATGGAATTGTTTCCTTAATTTCTTTTTCTACTTTCTCATTATTCGTGTATAAATCCCACTGCTGGGCATACACACCGAGGAAACCAGAATTGAAAGAGACACATGTACCCCAATGTTCATTGCAGCACTGTTTATAATAGCCAGGACATGGAAACAACCTAGATGTCCATCCGCAGATGAATGGATAAGAAAGCTGTGGTACATATACACAATGGAGTATTACTCAGCCGTTAAAAAGAATTCATTTGAATCAGTTCTGATGAGATGGATGAAACTGGAGCCGATTATACAGAGTGAAGTAAGCCAGAAAGAAAAACACCAATACAGTATACTAACACATATATATGGAATTTAGGAAGATGGCAATGACGACCCTGTATGCAAGACAGGGAAAGAGACACAGATGTGTATAACGGACTTTTGGACTCAGAGGGAGAGGGAGAGGGTGGGATGATTTGGGAGAATGACATTCTAACATGTATACTATCATGTGAATTGAATCGCCAGTCTATGTCTGACGCAGGATGCAGCATGCTTGGGGCTGGTGCATGGGGATGACCCAGAAAGTTGTTATGGGGAGGGAGGTGGGAGGGGGGTTCATGTTTGGGAATGCATGTAAGAATTAAAGATTTTAAAATTTAAAAAATAAAAAACTAAAATATAAAAAAAAAAAAGTAGGGAACACCACTAGGCCATTCAGATATGACCTAAATCAAATCCCTTATGATTACACACAGGAAGTGACAAATAGATTCAAGGGTTTAGATCTGATAGACAGAGTGCCTGAAGAACTATGGACAGAGAGGTTCATAATGTTGTACAGCAGGCAGAGATCAAAACTATCCCCAAGAAAGAGAAATTCAAAAAGTCAAAATGGTTGTCTGAGGAGGTGATGAAACTCCAGGTGAATTATTTCAGATTCTTAAAGATGATGCTATAAAAGTGCTGCACTCAATATGACAGCAAATTTGGAAAACTCAGCAGTGGCCACAGGAATGGAAAACGTCAGTTTTCTTTCCAAAGGCAATGCCAAAGAATGTTCAAACTACCACACAATTGCATTCATCTCACATGCTAGCAAAATAATGCTCAAAATTCTTGAAGCTAGTCTTCAAAGGAAGCCTGGCATGCTGCAGACCATGTAGTCATAAAGAGTTGGATATGACAGAGAGACTGAAATGAATAAACAAGAAGGTGTGACAGTGATATAAGACTAATGGAACACACTAGAATATCAAGAAATAGAAAGACACACATATAAATAAAATCATTGTGCCAATAGCTAAGGTGATTCAAAAGAAAAAAAAAAACTATGCTATCAACAAGTTAATTTTCTGAATTAGCTAGATATAAATGTGGACCTTGACCCTAAACTCACACTATAGATAATAATTAATTTAAAATGGATTATAGACTTAAATCTTAAACTATTAACATTCTAAGAAAAGGTTGGAGAAAACCACTCAAACCACCACTTTGAGTTAGGTGAAGATTCCTTCAATCAGTTCAGTCACTCAGTGTTGTCCGACTCTTTGAGACCCCGTGGACTGCAGCACACCAGGCTTCCCTGTCCATCACCAACTCGCAGAGTTTGCTCAAACTCATGTCCCTCCAGTCAATGATGCCATCCAACCATCTCATCTACAGTTCAGTTCAGTTCAATTGCTCAGTCGTGTCCGACACTTTGTGACCCCATGAACTGCAGCACGCCAGGCCTCCCTGTCCATCACCAACTCCCGGAGTTCATTTAGACTCATGCCCATCGAGCCAGTGATGCCATCCAGCCATCTCATCCTCTGTCGTCCCCTTCTCCTGCCCCCAATCCCTCCCAGCATCAGAGTCTTTTCCAATGAGTCAACTCTTCGCATGAGGTGACCAAAGTACTGGAGTTTCAGCTTTAGCATCAGTCCTTCCAAAGAACACCCAGGAACAATCTCCTTTATAATGGACTGATTGGATCTCCTTAGTTCATAATAAATTGAACTTCATCAAGTTAATAAATTAAGGTCTTGAGAAAAACACCACTAAGGAAATGAAAAGTTAAACCACAAACTGGAAGAAAATATGTGCTGTACATATATCTGAAAAAAGAATTGTATTCAGACCATATAAAAACATCAATGAGTCATTAAAGTTTTAAGCAGGGAAAAACCTTATACTGACATAAAAGAAGGTACATAGATGGGCAATAAATGCATGAAAACATTCTCAATATCTTTATCCATTAAGTAGATGTAAATTAAAACTACAAGATTCAATTTCACACTCACCCACATGGCTAAAACTAAAAAATACTAAGTGTGTGCAAAGTCGTGGAGTGATTCTTAACTCATATATTATTATTGCCATTGTTAAATGGCTTAGCCACTTGGGCAGTGAGTACCTTATTGAATTAAATAGATGCCTAGTCTGCAACATTGCAATTTTATTCCTAGAGAAATGAAAATATGTCTTCAAGAAGTTACAAGCACTGTTCAGAGCAGCTGTATTTATAACAGATAAAAATTGGAAACAATCCACAAGTCCACCAACCTATATACTAGAAAACAAATTGTGCTATAGTCATACAGTGAAATGGTAATCAGCATAAAAATGAATAAGCTGCCAAAATGCACAAAAAATGAATAACTCCACCCCAAATCTATTGTGTTCTGTGTTAGCCCGGTTCTATTTAAAATTATAGAACAGTTAAAACTAATATATATCAATTTATATAGGAAGGAATGAATATCATTAACTGGAAAGTGGCATGAGGGAAATTTCTAGTCTAATGAAATACTCTATATCTGGATTAGATGGTAGCCACACAAAGGAGTTTACTTGTCAAACCCATCTCAATGTACATTTAACCGTATTATATACTATGACATATTTCTTGATTTTAAAATATTTTAAATGAGTATTTGTGTAAAATCATTTAATTTGTTTCTCCATTGAATGAGAAACTGGAAGTGAAACAAGAATACATTATTATCAATTGCAGTGAAAAATAGCATTTGCTATATTAGGATGTAACAGTACCTAAAAGGAGAACCTGACCTTAGTAGAAAGATAAATTTGAGTTCTTTTAGACAACTTTTCAATAAAATGTCTTATATTTTAAGAGAGGAAATAGTTTTGAAGAGCAAAATTTTGTATTCTGATATTTGCTATGATATAATCATAATGTATTAGTGGTATTCCAAACTAATAAAAAATTATAAAATGACACAAAAATTCAACACATTCTGTAATCCATCACTATCATTAATGCCAGATGCCTAATGAATATGAGCAGAGTACCACACAAAGCTGACTGAAATGATAAAGTTATGGTAGAGAGTCTTATGGAAGTTAACAGAGGTATCAACATGGAAAAGTGCATAGCAGATCGAGAGTCAAGCTCATAATTTTGCATTTCAGAAGAGTTTATTATTCAATTAGCTGGTCAACACATTTCTATCAAATCCATTCTATGGCCTTGACCTTAGGGTTCACTGATTGAGACCAAAAAAGCACTTTTCCTGAGAGTCCTAAGAGGCAAGGAAGATATCAGGAAATATCTGGGTTTAGAGCTAAGTGAGCTTGTTGTTGAGTAAAAATGCAACATCAATAATTAGTTTTCCATCTGGCCGTGAATGATCTTGTTCATTTTTGACTAATAAATATATTCACTCATTTATTTGTATATTTATTAACAGCAAAATGTATACATTTATTTGCTATGTAAAGTATATCCTGTGTTGTTCAGCTGCTAAGTTGGGTCTGACTCTTTGAGACCCCATGAACTGCAGCATGCCAGGCTTCCCTGTGCTTTGCCATCTTCCAGAGCTTGCTCAAACTCATGCCAGTGATGCCATCCAACCATCTTATCCTCTGTTGTCTCCTTCTCCTCCTGCCTTCAATCTTTCCAACATCAGGGTCATTTCTAATGAGTCAGCACTTGGCAATCAGGTGGCCAAATATTGGAGCTTCAGCTTCAGAATTAGTCCTTCCAATGAATATTCAGGGTAAATTTCCTTTAGGATTGACTGGTTTGATCTCCTGCCATTCCAAGGGACTCTCAAGAGTCTTCTCCCACACCTCAGTTCAAAAGCATCAATTCTTCCATGCTCAGCCTTCTTTATGGTCCAAGTTGCACATCTGTACATGACAACTGGGAAAACAATAGCTTTGACTATATAGACCTCTGTTGGCAAAGCAATGTCTCTGCTTTTTAATATGCTGTCTAGGTTAGTCATAGTTTTTCTTCCAAGGAACAAGTGTCTTTTAATTTCATGGCTGCAGTCACCAACTGCAGTGATTTTTGGAGCCCAAGAAAATCAAGTCTGTCACTATTTCCGTTGTTCCCCCATTTATTTGATTCCATGATTTTCATTTTTTGAATGCTGAGTTTTAAGCCAGCTTTTCACTCTCCTCTTTCACTTTCATCAAGAAGCTCTTTAGTCTCTGTTCACTTTCTGCCATAAGTTTGGTGTCACCTGCATATCTGAGGTTGTTGATATTTCTCCCTGAAGTCTTGATTCTAGCTTAAGCTTCATCCAGACTGGCATTTCGCATGATGTAATCTGCATATAAGTTAAATAGGCAAGGTAACAATAGACAGCCTTAACATACTCCTTTCCCAATTTGGAACCAGTCCACTGTTCCATGTTCAGCTCTCACTGTTGTCTTTTGACCTGCATACAAATTTGTCAGGAGGCAGGTGAGATGTTCTGATATTCCCATATCTTGAAGAATTTTTCAGAGTTTTTTTGTGATCCACACAGTCAAAGGTTTTAGCATAATCAATGAAGCAGAAGTAGATGTTTTTCTGGAATTGTCTTGCTCTTTTGATGATCCAACGGATGTTTGCAATTTGATCTCTGATCCCTCTGCCTTTCTAAATCCATTTTGAACATCTGCAAGTTCTCAGTTCACATACTGTTGAAGCCTAGCTTCAAGAATTTTGAGCATTACTTTATTAGCATGTGAAATGAGTGCAATTGTTCAGTAGTTTGAACACTCTTTGGCACTGCCTTTCTTTGGGATTGGAATGAAAACTGACCTTTTCCAGTCCTGTGGCCACTTCTGAGTTTTCCAAATTTGCTGGCATATTCCCTACAACATTTAACAACATCATCTTTTAGGATTTGAAATAGCTTAGCTGAAATTCCATCACCTCCACTAGCTTTGTTTGTAGTGATGCTTACTAAGGCCTCTCTTTCTTTGCATGATCACTTAGGAAGGTTTTATTATCTCTCCTTGCTATTCTTTGGAACTCTGGATTCAAATGGGTATATCTTTCTTTTTCTCCTTTTGCCTTTAGCTTCTCTTCTTTTCTCAGCTATTTGTAAGGCCTCTCTAGACAACCATTTTCCTTTTTGCATTTCTTTTTATTGGGGATGATCTTGTTCACTGCCTCCTGTACAATGTCATGAACCTCTGTCTATAGTTCTTCAGGCACTCTATCAGATCTAACCACTTGAATCTGTTATCACTTCCATTGTATAATTGTAAGGGATTTTATTTAGGTCATATCTGAATGGCCTAGTGGTTTTTCCTGCTTTTTTCAATTTAGAAGTCAAGCCCTGTGTTTCAAGATGAAAAGTTATAATTTATGACCAACTGTAATTCCAATCATAATCCCAAAAGCATTATTTACAGAAATAGAAAAAAAAAATTTTTAATAATGTGGGCTCACAAAGGACCCCAAATAGCCAAAATTTTCTTGAAAAAAAGAAGAAATACAGATGTCTTACCCTTCTTTATTTCAAATGTATTATAAGGCTATAGTAATCAAAACCATATGGTACTGCCATAAAGGCAGACATATGATCAATGGAAGAGAATAGAGAGCCCAGGCATAAACTCATGTAAATACAGGCAAGTGATCTTTGATAAGCATGTCAAAACTACATGATGGGAAATGATAAGCTCTTCAAAATTGGATATCAACATGCAAAAGAATGAAATTGCACACTTATCTGATACCATTAAACAAACACTAAACTAAAAATGACTTAAAGGGTTACATGTAGGACCTGAGACTATAAAACTTCTAGAAAGAAACATGGAAACAAACTTCCTAATATTGCTCTTTGCAGTGATTGCTGGCTATTACTGTGACACCATACACACAGGCAACAAAAGCAAATACAGACAAGTGGTGCTACATCAAACTAAAAATTTCTTTATGACAAAACAATAATCAACAGCCTTATAAGGCAGTCTTCAGAATTGTGGAAAATATTTGCAAAGCATATATCTGATCTAAACCTAATATCCAAAATATGTAAGGAACTAATACAACTCAGTAGTAAAAAAACAAAATCTTTATAAAAAGTGGGCAAAAGTCTCGGATAGACATTTCTCCAAAAGAGATACACAAAGGACTAACAAGTGTATGAGTAGATATGTAACATCACAAATCATTAGGGAATTACAAATCAAAAAACACAGTGAAGTATTATCTAACACCTGTTGGAATGGCCTTGTCATCACAAACATGCAAAACAAAATGAAACCCAGAAAATAAAAGCACTGGTAAGGACGTGAAAACATTGAAGCTTTTGTCTGCTACTTTTGGAAATGTACTTGGTGTAGTTGCTATGAAAAACAAAATGGAAACTTCTCAAAACATTAAAAATAGAACTGCCATGTGATCCAGCAATCCCACTTATGGATATTTACCTTAAAAAGTTGAAAACAGGATCTTGAAGAGATATCAGACTCCCATTTTCACTGCAGCTTTATTCACAATAGCCAAGGACATAGAAAAAACTAAATGTCCATTGATATATGAATAAAGAAAATGTGGTATATGATGCATACAATGAAATATTATTCAGCCTTAAAAAAGAAAAAAAAATCCTGTTTTAGGCTATGACATAAATAAACTTTAAAGACATTATATAAAATAAGCCAGTCATAGAAGGCCAAATACTACGTAAACCCACTTATATGTAGTAATTAAGTAGTCAAACTCATAGAAAGAGAAGGTAGAATAGTGGTTGCCAGTGACTGGGGTTAGGAGAATAAGGGGATTGCTCCCCTATGGATATAGAATTTTACGCACATAAGATGGAAAAATTCTAGAGATATGCTATGCAGAAATATGTTTATAGTTAACATTATTATAATATACTTCAATAATTTAATAAATTTGATAAGAGGATATACCTCATGATTTTTTTTACCAATAAAAAAAATTTGATATACTAAAACAATTGAGCTGATTCTTGAAATTAATTCTATTTATTTAGTGAATGACAATCTGTTATATTAGCGCTATTAGAAAATATTTTCCAGAGAAGGCAATGGCAACCTACTCCAGTATTCTTGCCTGGAAAATCCCATGGATGGAGGAGCCTGGTGGGCTGCAGTCCATGGGGTCGTGAAGAGTCCGCGACTGAGCGACTTCACTTTAACTTTTCACTTTCATTCATTGGAGAAGGAAATGGCAACCCACTCCAGTGTTCTTGCCTGGAGAATCCCAGGGACGGGGGAGCCTGGTGGGCTGCTGTCTTTGGGGTCACATAGAGTTGGACACAACTGAAGCGACTTAGCAGCAGCAGCAGCAGAGAGTATTTTCAAAAATAATCTGCTTCTTAAAAAATGTTTATATTAGTGATCATTAAGGAAAAATTTTAAGCTCTCCTTAACTTTATTATCAGAACTTTAAAAAAAATAGCATAAGTAGGACACATGTTTTCACATTTCACATATTTTAATTAATTTTTTAGCCACCTATGACTCTGGTTCCATGTCACTGATGTTTTTCTGAAGTAAACTCTACTTTTATATGAAAGTTCATTCTTTAAATAAATTTGTTTGTAATTTTTTAAAAAGTTTATACACACACTTTTTTTTGTTCTTTAAATTCTTTTCTTACACTAAGATATTTTTAATTAAGAAAATAATTTTCTACAGCTACTGAAGTTCCAGGTAAGCTCAAATGAAATTTTGCAAAAGGAGATCAGTCCTGGATGTTTGTTGGAAGGATTGATGCTGAGGCTGAAACTCCAATACTTTGGCCACCTCATGCGAAGAGTTGACTCACTGGAAAAGACCCTGATGTTGGGTGGGATTGGGGGCAGGAGGAGAAGGGGACGACAGAGGATGAGGTGGCTGGATGGCATCACCGACTCGATGCACATGAGTTTGGGTGAACTTCGGGAGTTGGTGATGGACAGGGAGGCCTGGCGTGCTTTGATTCATGGGGTTGCAAAGAGTCGGACACAACTGAGCGACTGAACTGAACTGAACTGAAGTGGGAAGCATCATCCATTTCAACTTTTTTCATAAGGAAGTTTGTAAATATTTCACAGCAATAATTTGTTTCTATATATGACTTACTTAAAATTATCATTTCTCAAAAGCTTTCTAAAGAACATTACTCATCAAGTGAGTTTTCTTTATTTGTGATTATCTCAAATAATTTGTTAAATATGGATACTGTAAAATCATAGGATTTCTTCAGTTCTAGAGCAAAGTATAAATTTATTGAACTAAATATTGACACTCTAAAAAATGTCCTCACAAGTCAAAATATCCAAAGCAATTACTGTATAATATTTCAGAATAAAGTAGTATACAACTTTTGAGCTGCGACTCTTTAATTTTTTTCTATTTCTATTTGTTTCTTAGGAATACATTTAAATGTGTTCCTATTTACAAGTCCCCCTCCCCCGCACCCGCCCTCGGTAATTGCAACTTACCACAAACCTGAAAATATAGAAGTATTTGGACACTGCAATTGTTGATTGAAGATTTTCAAATAATATTTGACAAGTAAGCAGACAATTTTAAAAGTATTCAAAACATTAAGGACACTAGTATATAATTTTGTATAATTTAGTTCTTCAAAGGCTCAGTCATTTTCAAGCATCATATTTGTGACAGCAAAGAGAGAAACGGTCTGAAATGTTCTTCTGTGAATGGAGTCAACACACTGCAGTTCTTATTTCCCAATAAAAGAGTTCTACAGCTTCCAGAAGAATAAATATAAAGAAAACTAAGTCTAGACACACAGAAGCAAATCTACTGATATAAAAATAAATATTAAAAATAAAATAAAATAAAAAACAAGAAAAATAAAACACAGATTTCCTTCCCTTGTGGCTCAGCAGGTAAAGAATCCTCCAACAATGTGGGAGACCTGAGTTTGATACCTTGATTGGAAAGACACCCTGGAGAAGGGAAAGGCTACCCACTCCAGTATTCTGGCATGGAGAATTCCATGGACTGTATACTCCATGGGGTCGCAAAGAATTGAACACAACTGAGCGACTTCCCCTTTCACTTCCTTCAAAGATGTTAATGTAAGAGACACAACTGAATTATCACTTAAACAATAAAAGCCAGAATACAGTAGGATGACATTTTCGAAATAGTGAATACAAGTTGCCACCATTCTAGAGTCCCATACCAGTAAAAATATCCTTCAAAGATAAAGGACAATTAAAGACACCTGTCAGATAAACTAAAAATAGCAGACCTGCACTAGATAACTAAAAACAGCATGCCTTTAAGCAGAAGGAAAATGATCATAGATCAGGTAGGGAGCTTAAGCTTAAAGTAGATAAAGAAATGGGATATACCATATAACTTGAAAATAATGTTTTGGGGAGTTTCTAAAACATACAAGATTAAAATATATTATAGCACTAGCACAATTGTAAGAGACATAACCAGATTTCCATTGTCTTGCTGTTCTTAAATTGTCCAGAATTTGGCTCATCATTCACGTTAGAACTCAATAATGCACCCCTTATAGATACATATGTTGTAATCTTTAGAGAATGCACTAGGAGAACAAAATATTTAATATTTGTAGCTAAAATTTACATATGGGGAAAATGAAATTAAAAGTATATACTTGGATTACCTGAATGTAAATTTATTTACATCAATCATCACAAGTTTAGTAGCTTAACATAATACTTTTTTTTTTCTTAAATCTCACAGTTTTAAAGGTCAGAAGTCTCCAATATATCTTACCAGTCTGAACTCAAGGTGTAAGCTCCACTCAGAATAGATGGAACTGACACAACCAAGAGTCTGGGGCTGTTGGGGAAACTTCTATGTGTTCCCAGGTCAGAAAAGCAGTAGTCTTGGCTGGGTTATAACACAGGCAGGCTCTCTGAATTCAAGGCTTAAATTTGCAGTCTAGCTGCTCTCCATGCACCATGTTCTGGGAGGAGTAGCTGCAAAGATTGAATAACTTAAACCAGCTTAATAATTCTCCCAGCTGTAGTGGGGGTGACCAGCTAAGGAGGAATCTTGGAAGAGGGAGAAATGGGAGTCAGATGCTTAGGAAGGCATCAGTGGCTGACTCATTGGACAAGCCCTTCAGTGTGGATCCTTCAACAACGGAAGGATACATCTTAATGAAGAGGCAATGGCCTACCATAGACAGTAAGAGTGGAGCCTCAGAAGTCAGACAGGCTGAGTTTGAATTCCAGATCTGCCGTTAACCAACTTTGGAAACATCAGCATCCTTACCTGTTATATCCCCATGTTCTTATCTATGAAGACAACCACAGCAAGTTGCTCCCACTATGTCTTTTTAGCTATCTCACAGAGCGAAGAGTAAAAGTACAGTTTCACTGGTTTGAGTAGTAAAACTTAGATTTGAAATCTGGTGAAGAAGCTAGGACTTTAGGAGTAAGATCTTAAAAAGAGAGACTTCAGGGAAGGGAGCTTAAAAGTCACATGCAACTTCCCTCTCAAAACTTACTTCTAAGTTAATAGTGCACAGAGTAAGGTTTCAATAACTCCAGGTAGAAACAGTGACTAGAAAATTAAAGAACCAAGGAAATAATTTAGCAGTTACAAAATGTACCAGAGGCAGACATTGGAGTACAAACCCTGCTTTGTGGGGCAGGGAGGCCTTGGTAAAACCCCAGGATTTTATTGAGGTTCCAAAAAGACCACACAGTGGAAATGAGAAATTATAGCCTAGCATATATTCTTTTTTTTTTTCCTGAATGTTGAGCTTTAAGCCAACTTTTCCAGTCTCCTCTTTCACTTTATTTAATTTTTTAAAAATTTTAATTTATTTTACTTTACAATACAATACTGTATTGGTTTTGCCATACATCAACATGAATCCACCATGGGTGTACATGAGTTCCCAATCCTGAACCCCCCTCCCACCTCCCTCCCCATACCATCTCTCTGGGTCATCCCAGTGCACCAGCCCCAAGCATCCTGTATCCCGTATCGAACCTGGACTGGCAATTCATTTCTTACATGATCTTATACATGTTTCAATGCCACTTTCCCAAATCACCCCATCCCCTCTGCCCTCTCCCACAGAGTCCAAAAGTCTGTTCTATACATCTGTGTCTCTTTTGCTGTCTGGCATACAGGGTTATCTTTACCATCTTTCTAAATTCCATATATATGCGTTAGTATACTGTATTGGTGTTTTTCTTTCTGGCTTACTTCACTCTGTATAATTGGCTTCAGTTTCATCCACCTCATTAGAACGGATTCAAATGTATTATTTTTAATGGCTGAGTAATACTCTATTGTGTATATGCACCACAGCTTTCTTATCCTTTCATCTGCTGATGGACATCTAGGCTGCTTCCATGTCCTGGCTATTGTAAACAGTGCTGCAATGAACATTGGGGTACATGTGTCTCTTTCAATTCTGGTTTCCTCGGTGTGTATGCCCAGCAGTGGGATTGCTGGGTCATAAGGCAGTTCTATTTCCAGTTTTTAAAGGAATCTCTGCACTGTTCTCCGTAGTGGCTGTACTAGTTTAGATTCCCACCAACAGTGTAAGAGGGTTCCCTTTTCTCCACACCCTCTCCAGCATTTATTGCTTGTAGACTTTTGGATTGCAGCCATTCTGACTGGTGTGAAATGGTACCTCATTGTAGTCTTGATTTGCATTTCTCTGATAATGAGTAATGTTGAGCATCTTTTCATGTGTTTTTTAGCCACCTAAAAAAAGCCCTAGATGATAGTATCTTCTTCAAGAGAGGGATAATTATTCTTTTCAAAAGATTTTAAAGTGTCAGATATTTCCTTGATCTTCTTAAAATGCTGGATTTCAGATTTTTCAGAGATAACATATATGAAAAATGTATGCTATTGGGCCAAAGAACTACATAGTATACACTCTTCATATATGCTATCTCTGAAAAATCTGAAATCCAGCATTTTAAGAAGATCAAGGAAATATCTGACACTCTAAAATCTTCTGAAAAGAAAAATTATACCTCTCTGGAAGAAGATACTATCATCTGGGGCTTTTTTTTTTCTTTTTTTTTTTCCTTATTTAATGTCTAGGATTAAACTTAAAAAATACAACACTATCTAAAATATACTACTGAGTGAATGAAAATCAAAGGAAAAAAATGACAATAGCTCCATGGGTGATTGTTATTGAAGTTACCAAAGGAAAAGGAATTTAAGATAAAATTTTGCTTTTTAAAAATAAAATGACTTTTTTGTTGAAAAATGAAAAACACAAGACAAATGTTAAAGTGGAAGAGATACTGGGATAAACGTGCTAACTAGGATTTATAATCTGCATATCAACAAAAGAAGAATGGCTACCATAAATGAAGCCTGAAATAGTGCCAAGTAAGAACAATCAGGGGCTTCCCTGGTGGCTCAGATAGTAAAGAATCTGCGTGAAATGCAGGAGATCCAGGTTCGATTCCTGGGTCATGAAGATCTCCTGGAGAAGGGAATGGCAACCTACTCCAGTATTCTTGCCTGGAGAATTCCATGGACAGAAGAGCCTGGCAGGCTACAGTCCAGGGGGTTTAAAGAGTCAGATACCACTGAGAGACCAACACTTCCACTTTTACTTCAAGAACAATCAGAGGGCTTCCTAGGTGACTCAGCGGTAAAGAATCTCTCTACCAGTGTGAGAGGTATGTGTTCAATCCCTGGGTCAGAAAGATACCCTGAATAAGGAAATGGCATCCCACTCCAGTATTCTTGCCTGGGAAATCTCATGGACAGAGGAGCCTGGCAGTCCTGAAGCTGGAAGGTTCCAGTGAAGAGATGAAGACCTTAAATATGTGTGTGACTGATGGATAAAGTAAAAGATGAGTGATGTAGGGAAGAGTTTTCTCAGCATTCCATGCAGTGGAGATGAGATGCAAGCAAGTTTTGATAATTCAAAAAAAGGAAGTTTAGAAGCATCATCTCTCACTCTCTTTGAAAGCTGAATACTGGAAGAGGGGATAGATAGCAATAAGGATGGAAATAAAGCAAGAAAGAGAGAATACTAAATGACCGAGGATGCTTGGCTACAAGATGGGACTTCTCACTTGTTGAAAAGATATGAGAAAAGAAAAGGAATTTTTCCCCTTTAGTAAAGATAGTTACCATATGTTTATAAAAGGGTGAGATTTCTTTTGATTTTACACCTTTTTAATCATTAACTGTGATAGACATGGTGTAATGCTTACTAATAAAACTTTTTTCTTTTTTGAAAAAACAAAAAAACCCCCACATTATTTAGTTTATATTTTCAAAATTCTTTTTTAAAAATCCCTTACATCTAAAGTCATAGGTAGTTTTCATTATTAAAGGTATCATGTGAAAATGTTTACAACTAATATTTTAATTCAAATTTTCCTTAATACAACTGAAAAAATAGTCCATCATTTAAAATTTTTATATGATGAGTTAATTTATTTTTCTCCTATATAGGAAAGTGGACAGTATCTTCTATGTTCTAATTATTATGCTTGGCCTGTATCGTCTCATTTACTTGTGTGGATTGTTACTGACACACAGGAGAGAATTATTCTTTGAAGTAGTAATTATTCATTGGTACAATTTTTAGTTACTTTCTACTTTATTTTGTCTTCAATTTTCTAAAATTCCTACAATTATCATGTATTGTTTTTAGGATGAGGAAAAAATAAAACCATAATGAAATAGAGTACCTTTTGCTTCATTCTTTTTTCCTAAGTTTTATTTAATTCAGCTTTGATTTATTTGAAAAGTTAAGAGCTCTTGCTAACAAAATATGCCAGTGGTGGGAGATTTATAAACACACAATACTAAGGCTTTCAACATTACTTACTTCTTCATGATACTTAATAAAGGCAAATATATCAAAATTTTTAAGCCATATAAAATGATTTAGGGGATTAAAAATAAATGCTTCTAATCCATCCATATGGATTTTAATTTAGCGTATCCAGAGATATGCCCAGAAAATATATGTATCTTTGGGAAGATCATATTCTTCAGGACACTGAGCAGCTGTAAGTGGCAGGGACCAGGGAGATAGGGGATACGTGCCAGACAGTCATATTATCTGAATCAACGCCAGTTTTTACTGATAGTTATTCCTGACATTCTAAAGAGGGAATTCTATAGTTTCTTATTGAACTAAATCACATTTCAAGAAATGCTAATATGACAACTAAAAAGTCAGTAGAATATTAACTTGAAAAAAAGCACAATTTCTGTCATCTTTCTAAAGAGATAAGTGCACAAATTATAACCTTACAGCTCAATAAATACATATAATGATTGGTGACAAAGCTTATTAAATTATTATTTGTGGAAGAGACTTTTAATGTTTTTATTTGTCCTGATATGTAGTAACTTTGGGGCATCCTGAGTCTGTCTGGAGGTCCCCATGGGCACAGAGGCCTAAAGTTCAAATGACTGTGGGGAGCTGAGGAACCAGAGTGGAATGGGAATGCTCCAACAGATAGATGAAGAGGGAGGAGGTAAGGGTTTGGAAGGTGGCACTTTAAAGAATTCATGGGGACTAAATGAAAGACTGAAGATAGTAAAAACAAGGTAAAAAGGAGGTGAAGGGGATGGAGAGGTCTTAGATTAGTCAGTTGGAGGAGATCTTAAGCTTTTCAAAGCCAATGAAGTTATAAATGATTGGTATTAAAATCATGCCAGCAAGGAAAAAAATGGACAGAGTTAGCATTATAATGGTAAGGATTTAAGAAGGGAAGTTTCAGTTCACTGAGAGCTCCTGTGATTTTAATTTATTATCCCTCATAGACAAAGAAGCCTGGGACTTCCAACCCAGTCTATTTTACAAACACAGTTCTCACAAAAGAGCCAGGCATTTCACCTCAAGCATCAGGATATAAACCCCTCCCTAGAAGAGCCATGAAGTCTTCCATCAAGGAAGATTCTTGTTCAGAGAGTTTTTAACCAAACAAGACTGGGACACTAATCTTGCCTCAGAGCATGCACTTAGAGTCTTAAGAAGCAGAATTTGTTCTTAGTCTGCTTCATTATGTTGTCATCTGAAGCACAAGAGTGGATTAGAAATTGGACTTACCAGCGGATCCCTGATCAGTCAGTCACATGTGAAGACAAAGGATTAAATGGTGTACACTTGGGGTGCTCTGTGAGAGGCCCAAGTCCACTAATGAATCTTATCCTGTCAAAATTTGGGACCATATTGTTTAAGAAATAATTATGCTTGTTAAAATGGTAAGGACGACTTTATTAAAGACTATTGCAATAATGGAGAGGAACCTGACTCACCTCCCACTACTAGGACAAGTGGGAATTTATGACCAAGTAACAGGATCACGGGGAGAAGGAAATGGCAACCCACTCCTGTATTCTTGCCTAGAGACTCCCGTGGACAGAGGAGCCTGGTGGGCTGCTGTCCATAAGGTCGCACAGAGTTGGACACAGCTGAAGCAACTTAGCATGCATGCATGGATTGGAGAAGGAAATGGCAACCCACTCCAGTATCCTTGACTGGAGAATCCCAGGGACAGGGGAGCCTGGTGGGCTGCTGTCTATGGAGTCACACAGAGTTGGACGTGACTGAAGCCACTTAGCAGCAGCAACAGGATCATGGAGTCAGTGGATGGAAACTGACTATGGGGAGGGAAATTCTTTATAAACTGACCTAAAAGAATTCTTGCTAAAAGCAGGCCAAGGACTTAGGCATCAAACACAGGGGATGAAGTACTTGATCAAATATCAAGGATGATCAGACACTAAGGATCCTAACACTGGGCTAGACAGGCTGATGATAAGATCACACCCTAGTCAAGACAAAATCTGAGAGCAACATGACTAAAGTTTATTTAAGAAGAGTCTTTGTCCAGTTCAAAAGATAGTGGATGGATAAATGGATGGATGTGTACATGTATGAGTATTGGATCAATGGGGCATTCCAGGTGCCACTAGTGTTAAAGAACCTGCCTGCCAATGCAGGCAACTTAAAGAGATGTGGGTTTGATCTCTTGATAGGGAAGGTCCCCTGGAAGAGGATGTGGCAACCCTCTCCAGTATTCTTGTCTGGCGAACCCCTTGGACAGTGGAGACTGGTGGGCCACAGTCCATTGGGTCGCAAAGAGTTGGACATGACTGAAACAACTTAGCATGCACACACATTGGATCAATGAATGCATGAAAGAAAAAGTTTCAGAAAACATTGATAAACAACTTATTTAGCCTTTTGGGGAGGAAAAAATGCTCATTATTAAAATTGATCTGTTGACATAAAGTGTTCTTATTTCATTTGACAAAAATAATTATTAAACCAGACAAATATGAAATGTCACCTACACATTTTCTGTCAAGAAAATAATTCCTGTCAGAGTCCTGTGAAACACTACAATTAGAGAAGATACACCTCTGAGCACAGCGAAATTAAAGATTGCAGCCATGGGAACATAAAAGGTATATTTCTTGAATCTCATTATCACAGCAAAATTGAAAAATAATTAATAACAACTACTCATTAGTTGTTGTATGTCATTCAGGATTCCATATTTTGACTACCTTTTAGTATTTTAGTGTTATCCCATACTCTGCAAAATAGCTTTTATTCAATTCCCTAGTGTGAATTTGTTATATCTCCATAGCCTTTTTTTTTGCCCCCAATTTAAAGAAAATGAAAGAAAGACATGAAAAAGGAAAGAACAACAAAAAAATATTCTTTCAAAATTAAAAGTCTCTCAAGCTTCTTTCAAAAAGAAAAAATAAGAGAGTGTAGGGAGAGGAGACAAAGAGAAAGGTCGGTTGGAAGAACAGTAGAAAAGAAAAAAAGAAAGAGAAATCCACCTACACTTTTTTCAAGTCAGTAAACTTTATTTTTCATCTAAAGTATGTGGCTTTTTCTCTGGCAGTCATAATAGAGGAATATGTTAATGACCTACTGAAAGCAGCGGATTAGTTTTGCCATTTTAATTATTTGTTTCCATAGTCACCCCTTTTAGCTCATTCATGAAAATTGATTGCTTTCTACAGCACTTATTATCCATTTAAGCCTACTGGTTTCTACCCAATCTGTTCTTTTGCATTTCCAGGTTCTGTTGAATCCTATGAAATACAGAGCATCCTGGAAGAACTCAGACTGGTGGCAGGGGTACAATGTACCAGCTGAAATCCTCATACCATTTGCTTGCAGGTTCCCCCTTCTCAGATGTCTAACGGTGAGTTTGAAGAGAAAACTTCCTCATTGGGGAGTCATGTGTTCCAAAAGATTTTAGAAATGACATGTGTTCTTATTTCTAGTGTCCTTAAACATTGCGTCTAATGTAAGGGAACAATAACCTGCCACCTAGTAACTGAAGATGAACTTAAGGGAAGCCTTTCATGTAGAAAACATGGCTTGCTTACAGTTGTTTTCTCCACAAAAAAAATAGTAATAATAATGGTAATAATAATGAAAACTAGGGATATATCCTGTTAAACATTATAATTAAGAAAAAATAATACTCCATCTACAAAGTTATCATGAAGACTTAACAAAATAAAGGAAACAGGAATAAATTTTAACCTGGCAAAGATGCAGCATACTCACTGCATGAAGATGCATGTAAGAATGGTGGCTTGGTTAAGGGAATCTGAAAACTGACAAGAATCCTGAAGACCCTGTACCACTTCCTAAAGTAGGTGATACGAGGTCAATGGGCTTCTCTGATGGCTCAGCGGGTAAAGAATCTACCTGTAATGCAAGAAATACAGGACAAACAGGTTCAATCCCTGGGTAAGGGAATATCCCCTGGAGGAGGAAATAGCAGCTCATGCAATATTCTTGCCTGAGAAATCCCATGGACAGAGGAGCCTGGAGGGCATGAGGCCATGGGGGGCGGGGGGGGGGGTGTTGTAGAAAGTCAGCCATGACTGAGCACATGCAAGCAGAGGTCAGTGACTAATTTGGGTATGGGATTGTTAGCCAATTAATATTGACATTTGTTGCATGCATTTTTCCATAGAAATCAAAGATACACAGACATAATCTGGTACTAGGTGTTAAGTAACAAGGTTCTGATATGTTGCATACATTTACTTAGAGATGTCTTTTATTAAATCCAAGATCTATTAATGATTAATTTTGCAACTATGATAAGGTTATTTGAAAAGTCAATAACTAAATTGCATCACTTATTCATAAATACTTGGTGATTTCATATACCTACTTAAAAATTCAACAAGAATACTGAGCTCCTCTTTGCATTTAGGAACTGGGATAGGGTGCCGCGGGTGTCAAAGTGATAACAGTTGCACTCCTGTCATTCCAAGTAGAATGATAAATTTATGAACAATTAAGTTCAACAAGAACAGTACTGCAATGATGGAAGAATGATGTGTTGTAGAAGCAGAGAAAATGAACCCAAAATTAATTGTGCTGTTCATTTTCCCAAAAAAGTATGCATTTTGGTAGCTTTGTAGCTTCACTGTAATTTTATTGCTTTGATTCAAGAACTATTTATTGAATATCTAGAAATTTAGCAGAGAACCTGATGAGGCAGATGCCTTCTCTGCCCTAATGAAGCTTCCATTCTTATGGGAAAGCACAAGCAATGAATATGAAAGCATAAGATAATTCAGTTTTCCTAATGACCTTTTTAAGAAAAATAAATAAAACAGTGGAACAGAGCTGCTAATGGATGGGCAGTACTCTAGGATAAATAGAGAAGGCTTGGTGGAAGGAGTGGGGCTTGAAGTCAGTGCTTGAAGATGAGAAATGAACTTTTTCCAATATCTTAGAATAGAAATAAGAAGAAAGAGCAAGAACAGGGGCCTTAAAGCTGGAGAGAATTTGGCTTGTGTAATAGTAAGATCCCCTTCATGAATCACTACCTTGTCATGGCCAAAGGGCTTATGTGACTTATGAAGCTATGAACCATGGTGTGCAGGGCCACCCATGATGGATCAGTCATAGTGGAGTGTTCTAACAAAACATGATCCATGAAAAAGGGAATGGAAAACTACCCCAGTATACTTGCCATGACAACCCCACAAAATATTAGGCAGGGAAGAATTGGACATGATTTGATGACTGAGCAATAGTAAGGTGTGGACTTCGTTGGTGGCCCAAACAGGAAAAAATCTGCCTGGAATGCAGGAAACTTGGGTTCAATTTCTGGGTCAGGAAGATCCCCTGGAAAGGAATGGCTACCCACTCTAATATTCTTGCCAGGAGAATTTCATGGACAGAGGAGACTGATGGGCTACAGGTCATGGGGTCACAAAGAGTTGGACTTGACTGAGTGACTAACACAAAAACAATAAGGTTTAGTGTCTAATCTGAACGGAACCATTATTAGAAAAATGTTCATAACAACATTATAAAACCTAGACAAGGAACTTTCAGGGATATTTTCACCCTTATGCTTCCCCTGCTCAAAAACATCTTTGGTAGGAAGATAGGAGAAGCAGCTCTTTTATACAAACCCCCTGCTATGCCTTGTGTCTTATTATATTCAAATCATTTTGTGTCTTTTATGGCAAATAAACTACATTTTAATAGATATTTATAATTCCATTAATGTCTTAAGATAGCTAGTTTGAGGAACAGTAAAAAAATCCAGTGGCCTGAAAAGACATTGTCAGACAGTATATAGATTTGGATGTGTGTCCAGATGAGGTAAAAGAAATGTGATCTCAAGAGAAAGACAAAGAATATTGATAGAATATAGCAAGAGATTGGAATCTCTAATTTACAATCCTGAATCTTGGTTAGCATTTTAATGAGGGTAATGCAAGGAGATCCAACCAGTCCATTCTGAAGGAGATCAACCCTGGGATTTCTTTGGAAGGAATGATGCTAAAGCTGAAGTTCCAGTACTTTGGCCACCTCATGTGAAGAGTTGGCTCATTGGAAAAGACTGTGATGCTGGGAGGGATTGGGGGCAGGAGGAGAAGGGGACGACAGAGGATGAGATGGCTGGATGGCATCACAGACTCAATGGACGTGAGTCTGAGTGAACTCCGGGAGTTGGTGATGGACAGGGAGGCCTGGCATGCTGCAATTCATGGGGTCGCAAAAAGTTGGGCACGACTGAGCGACTGAACTGAACTGAACTGAATGAGGGTATACAGGTTGTCAATCACATGAACTGCTGCTGGAGAACCCAGATCCAAGAAATCTGACAGAGGTCTGTTCTATGATCTTGTTGGCAAAGATTGCCTGAAAGCTGCAGTGACTGTGGCTGGTTTCTTTCATAGCTTATTAGAAGGAACTTGGAAAGTTTTATTAAACTTTGAGAGGGAGTGGGCAATGGAGAGACCTGGAGAATCACTGCATTCTAAGGACTGAAGCAACCAGTGCCCATGTCGTGGCAAAGATGAGGAATTCAAATTTTCCTAACTAATTTTCATGTTGGAATTTATTCAGGAATAGGTGGTGGATTCTATTTAAATAAATGGAGTAAGTTAATATGTAAGGAAACTATTGTAGTTGGAAATATTATAAGTAAAATTGGTTAACTCAATGGTCATAGAGCTTTGCCACTCCTCCACCTCCATTAAAATGATACAGTAGAAATAAATTTGATTTGTTTAAACAGACACGCACCAGTGTTGCTCCTAGAAAAGGAGTAGTATTAGTCTTTTGCAAGTCGTGTCTGACTCTTTGCGATCCTGAAGACTGTAGCCCACAAGTCTTCTCTGTCCATGGGATTCTCCAGGCAAGAATACTGGAATAGGTTGCAATTCTCTTCACTGGGGGGTCTTCCCAACCCAGGAATCTACCCTGGGTCTCCTTCAATCCAGGCAGATTCTTTTACCATCTAAGCTACAGGCAAAGCCCGCCCACAAGAAAAGAGAGGAAAATTTTTAGGAATATTCTGGCACAAGTCAGCTTTTGAACAAAACAAAACACAACAAAATGCTACATGTCAGTTAATCTCCCTGATGCACACTATTCACACTTCAAAGTAAGAGTTATAGAAATAAAATATTAATGTTTCAACTTGAAGGTTATTTCAGAAATCTGATAATTATGCACATTAATCACTAGATGCAATGTGTCATTTAATATCCTTAGGTAATACACTGTTCCATTCATCGAAAGAGATATGTGTCAGCAATTTCTAATTTTGATTTAATTAACATTTTGCTTAGTGCTTCTTAGACTTTGCCTGTACCAATAAATAAAAGCAAAATGTCAAATAATTCTTTTACTTCAGAAAAGTAGTTTGCAAATTTTCCTTTTTGTTAAAGGAAATTTGTTAATAATTTGAATCATTAAAGAAAAATATTATCTTCTACTGTTTGGCTATACAAAGCTTAAAATTGTTTAGATATAAAGTTTCAAATTATTCTTGAAAGAAGAAACATCTTTGAGCTAATTGTTCATATTTCATGATATGAATATATGGGTGTGTGCTGTGCTCAGTTGCTAAGTCACATCCAACTCTTTGCAACCCCATGGACTTCATAAGGGAGAAAAATTAAATTTATCTTTTATGAAAGACTACCAAGCAATATTTTTTAAACTATGTATGTGTGTATTTATTTGTCTGTGCTGAGCCTTAGTTGAAGCATGCAGGGTCTTTTTATTCATATATAGACTCTTAGTTGCAGCATGTGGGATCTCGTTTCCTAACCAGAAATCAAACCATGTCCTCTGTATTGGGAGCATGGAGTCATTGCCTCTGGACCACCAGGGCAGTGACCTAGGGAACATTTTTGAAATGTAGGACAATAAAATTGTTAATAAAGATAGTAAGGCTAAATAGTAAAAATACTTTCCAAAACTGAGATATAGAACATAGTTCTTATATCTGAAGAGTGTAACTACAAAAGAATCTATGTGTTGGTTTTTTTTTTTTTTTTTTTTTGAGAAGCTAATAGAAATAAGATCAAATCTTTGGAATAATAGAAGCAAAACAAAACAAAACAAAACAAAACAAAACCCTACCATAAATAAATGACAAAAGCCAAAATGTCTGATGGAAAATGAATTTATCATAGATAAAACCAAAGAAAATTTCACACAAAGGATCAGGTCTTGTTGTTCAGGACTCCTGACACACAAGATACACTTGATAAACACCTACATATGAATGGAAAGATGACAGCTCTAACATGCCCTAAAAAATTATGGCAAACCATTACTGTGTGCATGCTTTGTCTCTCAGTTGTGTCTGACTTTTTGCAGCCTCATGGACTGTAGACTACCAGGCTATGCGGTCCATGGAATTTTCCAGACAAGAATACTAGAGTGAGTTGCCATTTCCTATTCCATTTAAATGTTGCTACTTCATTTTTAATAGTAATTTTTGGCTGAGGTGGTAAAGAAACCACCTGCAATGCAGGAGACCTGGGTTCAATTCCTGGGTTGGGAAGATCCCCTGGAAAGGGAAAGGCTACCCACTCCAGTATTCTGCCCTAGAGAATTCCATGGATTATACAGTCCATGGGGTCACAAAGAGTCGGACATGATTGAAGGATTTTCACTTTAAATAAGTTAAAATTTACCAGTCTAAAATTGATTATCATGCTATTCAATCTGCAAGTTTCTGGTTATTTAAAATAATTTTCTTCTAAGAAGTGGTTGAGTATTTTTGCTTTCATAATTTATTAGGTTTGTTATCACATTGTCAAAGTACAAAGTGCACTGAAAATAAATATTTAAAATTTTATTAACTAAATATGCTACTTCTGGGACTCCTATTCATAAAATACTTTTGAAGAGTATGGAAACATGAAATTTCAAATGCTTAGTCCAATTAGTTGGGTCATTTATTCTCATGGATGCACATTATCACTTGTTACAAGCGCTTTACCCTTGTTTAGGTGCTTTACCTGAACATGAGACATTTATTATTGAAATGTTCAGCCTGGTTAGAGAACTGTTAAAAATGATTTGACACTGCCCAAAGTTTTCTTCTGTAGAAATCAGAAGGTGATTTTTTTTTTCCATTTGGAAGGTGGAAATTGTGGTTAGAAAAAAAAAATTGTGTACAGAACTTATGAATACATAACTTTGTTTTTACTTCAGTGTTTCAGACCTTTATTATTGAAATGGTCTTTTATTATTTATTATTGAAATGTTTCCAATAATTTATTGAGACATTTATTATTGAAATGTTCATCCTGGTTAAAGAACTGTTAAAAATGATTTGACACTGCCCAAAGTTTTCTTCTGTAGAAATCAGAAGGTGATTTTTTTTTTTTCAATTTGGAAGATAGAAATTGCTGGTTAGGAAAAAAAAAATTGTGTACAGAACTTATGATTACATGACTTTGTTTTTACTCCAGTGCTTCAGACCTGGGTGGTATCAAGTTCATAATAACCTAAAACTCAGCATCATTGGAATCTGAAACTAATGATTACAAAGAATGATGTATATTCTCAGAAATCAGTTAACAACCTACACTTTCTGCTGAGCATCTTCATCTTTGTTAAAAAGCAACATTTTATTGAGAAATTGCTACCTATTTCCCCCCTTTCCAGCCAGTTTTCTTACTTTTAAGTCATTGCCCTAAAATAAAAATGGAAAAGTGACACAAAGAATGCTGTGACAGTGCTTTGGTAGATGATTTGTTCTCATTTTGTTCCTGACTAGAAATATTAAAAGTTAATATAGAGGAAAAAGTATCACTATAAGTAAAGTCTGAGAGAAAATAATAGAAAAATGCATTTATATTATGATTCAGTTCAGTTCAGTCGCTCAGTCGTGTCTGAATCTTTGTGACCCCATGAATCGCAGCACGCAAGGCCTCCCTGTCCATCACCAACTCCTGGAGTTCACTCAGACTCATGTCCATTGAGTCGGTGATGCCATCCAGCCATCTCATCCTCTGTCGTCCCCTTCTCCTCCTGCCCACAATCCCTCGCAGTATCAAAGTCTTTTCTAATGAGTCAACTCTTCGCATGAGGTGGCCAAAGTACTGGAGTTTCAGCTTTAGCATCATTTCTTCCAAAGAAATGACAGGGCTGATCTCCTTCAGAAAGGACTGGTTGAATCTCCTTGCAGTCCAAGGGACTCTCAAGAGTCTTCTCCAACACCACAGTTCAAACGCATCAATTATTCAGCACTCAGCCTTCTTCACAGTCCAACTCTCACATCCATACATGACCACAGGAGAAACCATACCTTCACTAGACAGACCTTGGCCAGCAAAGTAATGTCTCTGCTTTTGAATATACTATCTAGGTTGGTCATAAATTTTCTTCCTAGGAGTAAGCATCTTTTAGTTTCATGGCTGCAGTCACCATCTGCATTGATTTTGGAGCCCCCCAAAATAAAGTCTGACACTGTTTCCACTGTTTCTCCATCTATTGCCCATCAAGTGATGGGACCGGATGCCATGATCTTCGTTTTCTGAATGTTGAGCTTTAAGCCAACTTTTTCACTCTCCTCTTTCACTTTCATCAAGAGGCTTTTTAATTCCTCTTCACTTTCTGCCATAAGGGTGGTGTCATCTGCAAATCTGAGGTTATTGATATTCCTCCTGGCAATCTTGATTCCAGCCTGTGCTTCTTCCACTCCAGCGTTTCTCATGATGTACTCTGCATAGAAGTTCAATAAGCAGGGTGACAATATACAGCCTTGACACACTCCTTTTCCTTTTTGGAACCAGTCTGTTGTTTCATGTCCAGTTCTAACTGTTGCTTCCTGACCTGCATACAGAGTTCTCAAGAGGCAGGTCAGGTGGTCTGGTATTCCCATCTCTCTCAGAATTTTCCACAGTTTATTGTGATCCACACAGTCAAAGGCTTTGGCATAGTCAATAAAGCAGAAATAGATGTTTTTCTGAAACTTTCTTGCTTTTTCCATGATCCAGCAGATGTTGGCAATTTGATCTCTGGTTCCTCTGCCTTTTCTAAAACCAGTTTGAACATCAGGAAGGTCATGGTTCATGTATTGCTGAAGCCTGGCTTGGAGAATTTTGAGCATTATTTTACTAGTGTGTGAGATGAGTGCAATTTTGCGGTAGTTTGAGCATTCTTTGGCATTGCCTTTCTTTGGGATTGGAATGAAAGCTGACCTTTTCCAGTCCTGTGGCCACTGCTGAGTTTTCCAAATTTGCTGGCATATTGAGTGTAGCACTTTCACAGCATCATCTTTCAGTATTTGAAATAGCTCAACTGGAATTCTATCACGTCCACTAGCTTTGTTTGTAGTGATGCTTTCTAAGGCCCACTTGGCTTCCCATTCCAGGATTTCTGGCTCTAGATGAGTGATCACACCATCGTGATTATCTTGGTCGTGAAGATCTTTTTTGTACAGTTCTTCTGTGTATTTTTCTTGCCACGTCTTCTTAATATCTTCTGCTTCTGTTAGGTCCATACCATTTCTGTCCTTTATCTAGCCCATCTTTGCATGAAATGTTCCCTTGGTATCTCTAATTTTCTTGAAGACATCTCTAGTCTTTCCCATTCTGTTCTTTTCCTCTATTTCTTTGCATTGATCACTGAAGAAGGCTTTCTTATTTGTGAAGTTCAAAATGACATCAATAATTATTATATATTTATGACATGGATAGAATGTATTTCTAGGTCATGTTACACTGGAAAGAGTTTGATTTTCATCAAACAACATTACTTTAAAAATCTAGCAAAATTAACCTTAAAAGTAACCTTAGCTAGAAATTCTCCAGACTCTAAGAGGAACTTAAATCCAAGAAAAATAAATGCAAGTTTATTCATTGGTTACATATGAAAAATATACTTTGTAAGTGGACATGGTAAAGATTTTGAATGCTACAACCTGAAACAAACTAAATACATTTTTTTCTGATATTTAGACCCACTTTCTACATTTCATAATTTAGAAATTGTAAGAGCCTTTTGCAAACTATGCCTCTAGCATTTCCTATTCGAGTCCATCTGTGCACAAGGTTATGACCTCACAAACAAAAATGAATAATTCAAAGTTAATGAGGAGAACCATAGGCCTGAGGGGCATTCCCTGTGTGATCTCCAAGGAGCTCACAGGCACTTAAGATATCTTCTTTGTAGTTCAAATTAATCTGCAAACATGCCCTTTGACATAGTCAATGCCAATTGTTTTTCAAATTTTATTAATAGTGTTAAATTAAGCACAGTGTATGCAATGTATCAAAAGATTTATATCATGCTTAAGTTAACAAAAAAGGTACAAATAAGATATCTTGTAATACATAAAACATTTATATATAACCTAACATCAATATTTACATTATAAATGAAGTGATTGTTTACTGAAGCCATCGTGCTTACCTTACTGACAATGGAGAATCTCTAAGTAATGAAAACATATTTGTTATATTATTTAAAACTTAAAAGCACTAGCATTACACCTAGGAAAGAGGATATTTCCAATTCATTATCAAAATGTATTTAGAACTGATTCTATGTTCAACATATTATTTGGTAGCTTGGAGAATAATATGATTCAAATTCATGAAACAAATCTGTGACATCTTACTTTACAAGAAATTTCTTCTTCAGTGCTTTACCAAGAATACATTGTTAAATGTCCATACCCCAGTACAACATAAAAAGTTAAAAAAAAAACTACAATTAAGAAACAGAACAGGAACAAAAGAAACCTCTTTTTCTTTAAGACTCTGAATTGGAAGTCAATCTCCCTTGAATTTCATGTACTATAATCACCAAGAATCTGAACATCTCTGCTGCTGGACCTAACTAGAGCATGCCTTGTTTCAAAAATTCTCAGCATACTACAGATTGCAAGCAACTAACTAGATGATGATGTTTAAATAAGGACTGTCACCTTATATGAAGTTTATTCAACAGATATTAACTTATTTTGAGTTTATGCAAGAACAAGGACAATTTCTTGGATGATGGAAGTATTATAAAAGCAATTGTAATGATGGTTTTACAATTGTATAAATTTTATACAAACTTATCAAGTTCCAACTATAGTGGAGGAATTTTGTTATGCAAATTATATGTCAATAAATCTAAATAAATATACATTGAGTTAAGGATAAATAATTGTGAAGGGTTTGAGGCTAGGTAAACATATTAGATAAATTCATAGGCAATGAAGCAAGAATAACAAAATAATAATGGGTTTATGGATGTTTACAGAAAATATTTTTTAAGTTGTTTCTATGTTTTAAAATTTTTGTAAAAACACTTTGGAAAACTAGAGCACAATTAGTAGCAAATATTACGGAAATTAGTACCATTTCATGGTTTAAAACAAAACCTGAAACACTACAATAAATCAGTTCTATTTAAAAAAAATCAATCTGTCTTCACTTTTTGATTTCTGGAAATACCCAAAGTTAGTAGAAGGAAAAATATCATAAAAATCAGAGCAGAAATAAATGACAAAGAAGCAAAGGAGACAATAGCAAAAAAAAAAAAAAAAAAAAAAAAACGACTGAAAGCTGGTTCTCTGAGAAGATAAATAAGCAAACCATTAGCCAGACTCATCAAGAAAAAAAGGGAGAAGAAACAAATAAACAAAATTAGAAATAAAAATGGAGACATCACAACAGATAATACAGAAGTACAAAGGGTCATAAGAAGCTACTATCAGCAACTACATGCCAATACAATGGACAACTTGGAAGAAATGGAGGAATTCTCAGAAAAGTATAACCTTCCAAAACTGAACCAGGAAGGAACAGAAAATCTTAACAGATATATCACAAGCAAGGAAATAGAAACAGTAATACAAATCTTCCAACAAACAAAAGCCTGGGACCAGATGGCTTCACAGGTGAATTCTACCAAAAATTTAGAGGGGAGATAACATCCATCCTACTCAAATTCTTCCAGAAAATTTCAGAGGAAGGTGCACTCCCAAACTAATTTGATGAGGCCACCATCACCCTAATATCAAAACTAGACAAAGATGCCACAAGAAAAGAAACCTAGAGGCCAATATCACTGATGAACATAGATCAAAAGTCCTCAACAAAATTCTAGCAAACAGAATCCAACAACATATTAAAAAGATCAAACAATATGATCAAGTGGACTTTATCCCAGGAATGCAAGGATTCTTCAATATTCACAAATCAATCAATGTGATATACCACATTAGCAAATTCAAAGATAAAACCATACGACTATCTCAATAGATGCAGCAAAAGCCTTTGACAAAATTCAACACCCATTTATGATAAAAACCCTCCAGAAACCCGGCATAGAAGGAACATGCCTCAACATAATGAAAGTCATGAGTGATAAACACACAGCAAACATTATCCTCAATGGTAAAAAATTGAAAACATCTTCTCTAAAGTCAGGAACAAGACAAGGGTGCCCAGTCTCACTACTACTATTCAACAGTTTTGGAAGTTTTAGCAACATCAATCAGAGAAGAAAAATAAATAAAAGGAATCCAGATTGGAAAAGAAGAAGTAAAACTCTTACTATTTACAGATGACATGATCCTCTACATAGAAAACCCTAAAAACACCACCAGAAAATTACTTGACATAATCAATGAATATAGTAAACTTGCAGGATATAAAGTTAAAACACAGAAATCCCTAGAATTCCTATACACTAACAATGAGAAAACAGAGAGAGAAATTAAGAAAACAGTCACATTCACCATTGCAATGAAAATAATAAAATACTTAGAAATAAATTTACCTGAAGAAACAAAAAAAACCTATGCATAGAAAACTATAAAATACTGATGAAAGAAGTCAAAGATGACACAAAGAGATGGATTGAAAGAATCAATATACTGAAAATGATATATTATCCAAAGCAATCTCTAGATTCAACACAATCCCTCTCAAGCTACTTTTCACAGAACTAGAACAAATAATTTCACAGTTTGCATGGAAACACAAAAAGCCTCAACTAGCCAAAACAATCTTGAGAAAGAGTGGTACTGGAGGAATCAACCTGCCTGAGTTCAGACTATACTACAAAGCTATGGTCATCAAGGCAGTATGGTACTGGCACTAAGACAGAAATATAGACCAATGAAACAAAATAGAAACCCCAGAGAAGAATCCGTGCACTTTTGGACAACTTATCTTTGACCAAGGAAGCAAAAATATACAATGGATAAAACAATCTCCTTAACAAGTGGTACTGAGAAAACTGGTCAACCACCTGTAAAAGAATGAAACTAGAACACTTTCTAACACCATACACAAAAATAAACTCAAAATGGATTAAAGATCTAAATGTAAGATCAGAAAATATAAAACTCTTAGAGGAAAACATAGGCAGAACACTCTCTGACATAAATCACAGCAAGATCCCCTATGACTCGCCTCCCAAAGTAATGGAAATAAAAGCAAAAATGAACAAAGGAGACCTAATTAAACTTAAAAGCTTTTGCACAATGAAGGAAACTATAAGCAAAGTGAAATGACAGCCTTCAGAATGGGAGAAAATAATAGTAAGTTAAGCAACTGACAAATTGTTAATCTCCAAAATATACAAGCAGCTCTTGCAGCTCAATACCAGAGAAATAAATGACCCAATCAAAAATGGGCCAAAGAACTAAACATACATTTCTCCAAAGAAAACATACAGATGACTAATAAACACATGGAAAGATGCTCAACACCACTCATTATCGGAGAAATGCAAAAACCCACAATGAGGTACCATCTCATGCTGGTCAGAACAGCTGCCATCAAAAAGTCTACAAAAAATAAATGCTGGAGAGAGTGTGGAGAAAAAGGGAATGCTCTTGCACTGTTGGTGGGAATGCAAACTGGTACAGCCACTATGGAGAATAGTGTCGAGATTCCTTTAAAAACTGGAATAGAACTGCCATATGACCCAGCAATCCCACTGCTGGGCATACACACTGAGGAAACAAGAATTGAAAGAGACACATGTACCCCAATGTTCATGGCACCACTGTTTATAACAGCCAGGACACGGAAACAACCTAGATGTCATTGGCAGATGAATGGATAAGGAAGCTGTGGTGTGTATACACAATGAAACATTGCTAGCTATTAAAAGAGAATACATATGAGTCAGTTCTAATGAGGTAGAGGAAACTGGAGATTATTATACACAGTGATGGAAGTCAGAATGAAAAACACCAATACAGTGTATTAACACATATATATGGAATTTAGAAAGATGGTAATGATGACCCTATATGCAGGATGGAACAATATTGTAATTAGCTTCCAATAAAATTAATAAATTTTTTAAAAATAAATATTGGAGTATTTAGGATAACTGGCTGATCCATGTCCATAGTAAGAATTGTAAAATATGAACATGGAAGATCTATATAAGATGGCAGAATAGCTACTAAAAGCAACTAGAGAAACTATAAAGAGATACCAAGTCAATTTGAAGAGGTCATAGTGACCAATTTGAGATTTTCGTGTCTATATGAAATTGTAATGGATATCAAGCTACTAAATATTAATGAGCTTTTAATAAAAGAAAAAAGTAAACTTTTGAGGATGGCAAGGAAGCAATCAATTCATATGAAAACTGAATAAATAAGAAAACATCTTTACCATATGAAGTGTATCATGTAGTAAGCAAATAACACATGCAAAAACATTTTAGAATCAGATGAGGAAACAGTGGAACAGTGTCAGACTTTATTTTTGGGGGCTCCAAAATCACTTGCAGATAGTGACTGCAGCCATGATAAAAGATGCTTACTCCTTGGAAGAAAAGTTATGACCAACCTAGATAGCATATTCAAAAGCAGAGGCATTACGTTGCCAACAAAGGTCCATCTAGTTAAGGCTATGGTTTTTCCAGTGGTCATGAATGGATGTGAGAGTTGGACTGCAAAGAAAGCTGAGTGCCAAAGAATTGATGCTTTTGAACTGTGGTGTTGGAGAAGACTCTTGAGAGTCCCCTGGACTGCAAGGAGATCCAACCAGTCCATTCTGAAGGAGATCAACTCTGGGATTTCTTTGGAGGGAATGATGCTAAAGCTGAAACTCCAGTACTTTGGCCACCTCATGTGAAGAGTTAACTCACTGGAAAAGACTCTGATGCTGGGAAGGATTCGGGGCAGGAAGAATAGGGGACGACAGAGGATGAGATGGCTGGATGGCAACACTGACTCGATGGACGTGAGTCTGAGTGATCTCCGGGAGTTGGTGATGGACAGGGAAGCCTGGCGTGCTGCGATTCATAGGGTCACAAAGAGTCGGACACGACTGAGCGACTGAGCTGAACTATGTTAGTAAAAGCACAATTATTTTAGACCAATATCATCTATGAGTGACATGTCTAAGTCCAAATTTAAAATATTTCATGTGATTTTTCTGTAATGTTCTAAATGCTCAAATTTATCTCAATTTGACTTAATCAATTTAAGATCAATTCAATCAAAATTTTAAAGTTGTTAATTGATTGCTTTTTAACCCAGATGGCAACATGGGGCTTAAAAGCACTACTGCATCTTCCCAAATAACTGATACGCTTTCATTTGGAAAATACATATAAAACAAACAACAACAAAAAAAACTTTTACATATTTTATATGTGAAAGCTGTATTTGTTATTGTTTTTCAGTAACCCTGTTGTGTCTGATTCTTTGCAACTCCATGGACTGCAGCATGCCAGGCCACCCTGTGCCTCATCATCTCCCAAAATTTTCCCAAGTTCAAGTTCATATCCATTGCATCAATGATGCCATCAAGCCATTTCATCCTCTGTCACCACCTTTTCCTTCTGCCCTCAATCTTTCACAGAATCAAGGGCTTTTCCAGTGAGTAGGCTGTGCACATCAGATTACCAAAATACTGGAGCTTCAGTTTCAGCATCGGTCCTTCCAATGAGTATTCAGGGTTAATTTCCGTTAAGATTGACTGGTTTGATCTCCTTGCTGGCCAGGGACACTCAGGAGTCTTCTCCAGCACCAGAGTTCAAAGGCACTGATTCTTTGGCCCTCTGCCTTCTTTACAGTCCTGGTCTCACAGCCATACATGCCCACTGGGAAGACCATAGCTTTGACGATATGGATCTTTCAGTCACCATCTGCAGTGATTTTGGAGCCCAAGAAGAGGAAATCTGTCACTACTTCCACATTTCCCCCTTCTATTTACCATGAAGTGATGGGGCCAGAATGCCATGAACTTAGTTTTTTTTTTTTTTTAATATTTAGTTTAAGCTGTCTTTCACTTTCCTCCTTCACCCTTATTAAGAGGATCTTTAGTTCCTCCTCACTTTCTGCCATTACAGTGATATCATCTGCCTAACAGGTTGTTGATGTTTCCCCGCCAATCTTGATTTCAGCTTGTAACTCATCCAGCCTGGTATTTCTCACGATGTGCTCAGAGTATAAGTAAGCAGGGTGACAATATACAGCCTTGACATGTTCCTTTCTCAATTTTGAACCAGTCTGTTGTCCATATCCAGTTCTAACCTGCAAACAAATTTCTCAGGGGAAAGATAAGATGGTATTACAGATGTTGCCATCTCTTTAAGGAGTTTTCCACATTTTGTTATGATCCACACAGTCAAAGGCTTTAGCATAGTCAATGAAACAGAGGTAGATGTTTTTCTAGAATTCCCTTGCTTTCTCTATGATCCAGCAAATGTTGGGACTTTGATCTCTGGTTACTCTACCTTTCCTAAATCTAGCTTGGACATCTGAAGTTCTTGGTTCACATAACACTGAAGTCTACTATGCAGGATTTTGAACATAACCTTACTAGCATGGAAGATGAGTGCAATTGTCCAGTGGTTTGAACATTCTTTAAGAATTGCCCTTTTTGGAAGCTGGGATGATAATTGACCTATTCTAGTCCTATGGCCACTGCTGGATTTTCCAGATTTCCTGACATATTGAGTGCAACACTTTGATAGCATCGTCTTTTAGGATTTTAAATAGCTCTATTGGAATTCTATCACCTCCACTAGCTTTACTGACAGCAGGGCTTTCTAAGGCCCACTTGACTTCACACTCCAGTATGTCTGGCTCTGGTTGAGTGACCACACAGTCATGGTTAACTGGGTCATCCCAATCTTTCTTTTTTCTTTTTTACAGTTCTTCTATGTATTCTTTCTATCTCTTCTTGATCTCTTGTATTTCTATTCAGTTCAGTCCAGTTAAGTTGCTCAGTTGTGTCAGACTCTTTGTGACCCCATGAATCGCAGCATGCCAGGCCTCCCTGTCCATCACCAACTCCCAGAGTTCACTCAGAATCACTTCCATTGAGTCGGTGATGCCATCCAGCCATCTCATCCTCTGTCGTCCCCTTCTCCTCCTGCCCCCAATTCCTTCCAGCATCAGAGTCTTTTCCAATGAGTCAACTCTTCACATGAGGTGGCCAAAGTACTGGAGTTTCAGCTTTAGCATCAGTCCTTCCAAAGAACACCCAGGACTGATCTCCTTCAGAATGGACTGGTTGGATCTCCTTGCAGTCCAGGGGACTCTCAAGAGTCTTTTCCACCACCACAGTTCCAAAGCATCAATTCTTTGGTACTCAGCTTTCTTCACAGTCCAACTCTCATATCCATACGTGACCACTGGAAAAACCATAGCCTTGACTAGACAGACCTTTGTTGGCAACGTAATGCCTCTGCTTTTGAATATGCTATCTAGGTTTGTCATAACTTTTCTTCCAAGGAGTAAGTGTCTTTTAATTTCATGGCTGCAGTCACCATCTGTAGTGATTCTGGAGCTCCCCCCCCCCAATAAAAAGTCTGACACTGTTTCCACTGTTTCCCCATCTATTTCCCATGAAGTGATGGGACCACATGCCATGATCTTCGTTTTCTGAATGTTGGGCTTTAAGCCAACTTTTTCACTCTCCGCTTTCACTTTCATCAAGAGGCTTTTTAGTTCTTCTTCACTTTCTGCCATAAGGGTGGTGTCATCTGCATATCTGAGGTTATTGATATTTCTCCCAGCAATCTTGATTCTAGCTTGTGCTTCTTCTAATCCAGCATTTCTCATGATGTACTCTGCATATAAGTTAAATAAGCAGGGTGACAATATACAGCCTTGATGCACTCCTTTTCCTATTTGGAACCAGTCTGTTGTTCCATGTCCAGTTCTAACTGTTCCTTCCTGACGTGCATACAGATTTCTCAAGAGGCAGGTCAGGTGGTCTGGTATTCCCATCTCTTTCAGAATTTTCCACAGTTTATTGTGATCCTCACAGTTAAAGGCTTTGGCATAATCAACAAAGCAGAAATAGATGTTTTTCTGGTACTCTCTTGCTTTCTCGATGATCCAGAGAATGTTGGCAATTTGATCTCCTATTTCTAATAGGTCTTTACAATTTCTGTCCTTTATTGTGCCTATGTTTGGATGAAATATTCTTTTGATATATCCAATTTTCTTGACTAAGTCTTGAAGAAAACTATTATTTTATCTTCTGTGAGTAAATTCATGATAGGCAGTATACAGATCAAATTTATAAATGGTTAAGGAAATTATATCAATACATGATTTAGATATTTGGATATTTTGGGCATATGTTTTACTTTTTTATCCAACTCTTTGTGTATGTTCAAAATAGCATTAATTGTCATTCAGACACATGCAACACAATTTTTTAAATGTTTAAAATTTATATATTTTCCTTGATTCTTCTAGTGGTTACCTTGAACTAATATGCTTTATATTAAAGTCTAGAGTAATATCTATTTTCACTGTCCCTCATTACTTCCTGGTATCATACTTATGTTCATTCCTATTTTTATTTAAGCAAATTTTTATTTATATTTAATAATATGTTTACTATTTTTATCATTACTTTTTGAATCATTGAATATATTTTGTATTGCTGAAGTATGTTTTATAACCATGCTCATTTCAAAGGTGTCAGTCAGAGTGTGATGAACAATTCTGAGTCTTTTCATTTCCAATATGAAGAATATGGTAGTGGTGGAGGAGACTGCATATCATAGAAATTAAAATTAACCATAGCTAAACAAGATTCAGGGAGTTTCTTCATGTTTCAAATATCGTAAAATACAATATGGCAGCTCCAGGATAGCCTTGGGGATTAAAATTTCTTCTATATATCTCGTTTGTCAAGCTTAAAATATGATTCCTCTCCTTTCTTTAAAGGGCCATGGCAGCTGTCAAAAATAGAGCACTTAAAACAAGAATTTGGAGGAAGAAACGAAGGAGTGTTTATCAAGTATTTGGTTTTCCATTAAGAAATATTCCTATCAACTATTAAATCTCCTTGGCCAGAACATAATTGTGCAGCCAAACTTACTGTAGAAGAGTCTGGGAAGTGGTGTCTTTTAAGTATGCAAGTTACCATTCTGAGCATAGTTGGAATTTTGTCACCAAAGAAGAAGAGTAGAATTAATACTAGGTAGACAACATCATTCTTTCACTGAGAATTGTTACTTTTTCCAAATTAGGCAGACTTACTGATGCTATCTAATCTTATTTTTTGCATAAATTTTGAAAGGATAACATGAGATGCTCCAAAACATATGAAAAGAAGAAAGATGTGCTTGTGGTAAGGAAGCATCAATAATATTTTCAATGACTTTGCTCAGGAGTCCTGTCTCTCCTTTATTAGGGAACTCTTTTGCTTTGTTGCTGATGCTGTTACTATTTAAGGTCTATAACATTGCCTGGGTAAGCATTTTTTCCAGCAAAAACTAATGGAATTAAGCTCCAGGGAAGCTATGAGTTCATCTGGTCATTAAACCACCGCATCCTCCCCCTTGGCCACAACAATGTACAAAAGGTACAGGAACACTCCCCCCATTTGTCAGGTTAAGATCTTCAAGACCCAGATAATCATGATGGTGAGATCATTCATCTATGGCCAGACATCCTGGAATGCGAAGTCAAGTGGGGCTTACAAAGCATCACAATGAACAAAGATAGTGAAGGTGATGGAAATCCAGTTGAGCTATTTCAGATCCTGAAAGATGATGCTGTCAAAGAGCTGCGCTCAGTTCAGTTCAGTTCAGTCACTCAGTTGTGTCTGACTCTTTGGGACCCCAAGAATTGCAGCAGGCCTGGCCTCCCTGTCCATCATGAACTCCCGGAGTTCACTCAGACTTACGTCCACTGAGTCAGTGATGCAATCCAGTTATCTCATCCTCTGTTGTCCCCTTCTCCCCCTGACCCCAATCCCTCCCAGTATCAGATCTTTTCCAATGAGTCAACTCTTCGCATGAGGTGGCCAGACTACTGGAGTGTCAGCTTTAGCATCATTCCTTCCAAAGAAATCCCAGGGCTGATGTCCTTCAGAATGGACTGGTTGGATCTCCTTGCAGTCCAGGGGACTCTCAAGAGTCTTTTCCAGAACCACAGTTCAAAACCATCAATTCTTCAGTGCTCAGCCTTCTTCACACTCCAACACTCACATCCATACATGACCACAGGAAAAATCATAGCCTTGACTAGACGAACCTTAGTCAGCAAAGTAATGTCTCTGCTTTTGAATATGCTGTCTAGGTTGGTCATAACTTTTCTTCCCAGGAGTGAGCATCTTTTAGTTTCATGACTGCAGTCACCATCTTTCTTCAGTGATTTTGGAAACCTCAAAAATAAAGTCTGACACTGTTTCCACTGTTTCCCCATCTATTTACCATGAAGCGATGGGACCACATGCCATGATCTTCGTTTTCTGAATGTTGAGTTTTAAGCCAACTTTTTCACTCTCCTCTTTCACTTTCATCAAGAGGCTTGTTAGTTCCTCTTCACTTTCTGCCATAAAGGTGGTGTCATCTGCATATCTGAGGTTATTGATATTTCTCCCAGCAGTCTTGATTCCAGCTTGTGTTTCTTCCAGCCCAGTGTTTCTCATGATGTACTCTGCATAGAAGTTAAATAAGCAGAGTGACAATATATATGCCAGCAAATTTGGAAAACTCAGTAGTGGCCACAGGACAGGAAAAGGTCAGTATTCATTCCAATCCAAAAGAAAGGCAATGCCAAAGAATACTCAAACTACCACAGAATTGCACTCATCTCACATGCTAGGAAAGTAATGCTTAAAATTCTCCAAGCCAGGCTTAACCAATACATGAACCATGAACTTCCAGATGTTCAAACAGGTTTTAGAAAAAGCAGAGGAACCAGAGATCAAATTGCCAACATCTGCTGGATCATGGAAAAAGCAAGAAAGTTCCAGAAAAACATCTATTTCTGCTTTATTGACTGTGCCAAAGCCTTTGACCCTGTGGATCACAATAAACTGTGGAAAATACTGAAAGAGATGGGAATACCAGACCACCTGACCTGCTTCTTGAGAAAGCTGTATGCAGGTCAGAAAGCAATGGTTAAAACTAGACATGGAACAACAGACTGGTTCCAAATAGGAAAAGGAGTGTGTCAAGGCTGTATATATTGTATATTGTCACCCTGCTTGTTAACTTCTATGCAGAGTACATCATGAGAAACGCTGGACTGGAAGAAGCACAAGTTGGAATAAAGATTGCCAGGAGGAATATCAATAACCTCAGATATGCAGATGACACCACCCTTATGGCAGAAAGTGAAGAGGAACTTAACAGCCTCTTGATGAAAGTGAAAGGGGAGAGTGAAAAAGTTGGCTTAAAGGTCAATATTCAGAAAACGAAGATCATGGCATCTGGTCCCATCACTTCTTGGGAACTAGATGGGGAAACAGTGTCAGACTTTATTTTTGGGGGCTCCAAAATCACTGTAAATGGTGATTGCAGCCATGAAATTAAAAGACGCTTACTCCTTCGAAGAAAAGTTATGACCAACCTAGATAGTATACTCAAAAGCAGAGGCATTACTTTGCTGACTAAGGTCCATCCAGTCAAGGGTATGGTTTTTCCTGTGGTCTTGTATGGATGTGAGAGTTGGACTGTGAAGAAGGCTGAGCACCGAAGAATTGATGGTTTTGAACTGTGGTGTTGGAAGACTCTTGAGAGTCCCTTGGACTGCAGGGAGATCCAACCAGTCCATTCTGAAGGACATCAGCCCTGGGATTTCTTTGGAAGGAATGATGCTAAAGCTGAAACTCCAGTACTTTGGCCACCTCATGCGAAGAGTTGACTCATTGGAAAAGACTCTGATGCTGGGAGGGATTGGGGGCAGAGGAGAAGGGGACGACAGAGGATGAGATGGCTGGATGGCATCACTGACTCGATGACATGAATCTGTGTAAACTCCGGGAATTGATGATGGACAGGGAGGCCTGGCATGCTCCAATTCATGGGGTTGCACAGAGTCGGACACAAGTGAATGACTGAACTGAACTGAACTGAATAATAACCCTAAACTGTGGGGCGTAAACTGTGGGCTTGGCCCTAAATTGTGGGCACTAACCCTGTTTGTCTACCTTCAACATGAATAAGGTAGTTCACAGCCTCAGGAATTTTCAGACTTCTTATATTTTCTACCTTAGGAAGAAGTAAAATCTAAGTTTTGGAGGACATTGTGACAATAGCGAATAACATGTGTGCTGTGTTCAGTCACTTCAGTCATTATGACTCTGTGATCTCGTGGACCATAATCCACCAAGCTCCTCTGTCCATGGGATTCTCCAGGCAAGAATACTGGAGAGAATTGCCATTTCTTCCTCTAGGAGATCTTCACAACCCAGAGATCAGACCCACATTACTATGTCTCCTGCATTGCAGACAGATTCTTTACCGTATTTTGAAAAATTCTATCAGTGATTTCTATATCTTTGTGTGTCAATATTTCTATCTCACATAGTGATTAAAAGTATCAAATTGTAGCTAAGTTTGGATGAGAGGTTAACAATTTTTTCCCATAAAGATCAGAAAATAAATATTTTCAGCTTTGTGGGGCATACAGTTCTATTACATCTACTCAACTCTGCCATTTGGAGAAGGCAATAGCAACCCACTGCAGTACTCTTGCTTGGAAAATCCCATGGACAGAGGACCCTGGTAGGCTGCAGTCCATGGGGTCGCTAGGAGTCGGATACGACTGAGCAACTTCACTTTCACTTTTCACTTTCATGCATTGGAGAAGGAAATGGCAACCCACTCCAGTGTTCTTTCCTGGAGGACCCCAGGGACGGGGAGCCTGGTGGGCTGTCATCTATGGGGTCACACAGAGTTGGACACGACTGAAGTGACTTAGCAGAAACTCTGCCATTGTAATATAAAAGTAATCACAAGAAATTTATAAACAAATGAATACAGCTATATTCTGATAAAAATGTATTTATAAAGCGAACAAACACAGATTTGGCCTTCATGCTGTATTTTTATGGCTACTAGCTTTAGAAAGTGATTAAATCCTAATTTGGAGGATATTCCATAAAGGGCTATCAGTGAAGGGGCATGTGAAAAATAAGAACAAATATGACTCCATTTTATTAATAGATATGTTCCTTGTAATTTAAACTTTGTGCTCTATTGCTTTTGCTACAAGCAAAAAGAATATTGCCTATACTCTGAAATATATATGAGAGCCTGTTCTCAAGGCTCTGACCTTTAAAGATATAATATTTTGTCATTCATACGGAGATAGAAATTTGCAAAACAGAAAGTAACATTTATCTTGTTGGAGATTCACAAGAACATTGTGTCCTGATCTACATAGACAGTCACAAGACCAAGGATTCTGACACCAAGAAGTTTGCAACAACCAATGACGCTCTCTCCCCTTTTGGTGTGAAAGAAGCCTGAATTCTTACTTAGATAAGTTGGTTCTTTGAGACATTAGTCCACCATCTTCTCTGTCAGCTGGTTTTTCAAGTAAACTTGCTATTCCTTGCCCCACTGATTCATCTGTCAATTTATTGGCCTGTAATGCAGTGAGAAATATGAGCTTGAATTTGGTAACAGACTTATGGTTGCTTTCAGTATTCATGGCATATAGGTTTCCCACTGCCTTGGAAACAAAGAACCAAAAATTCCCTGACTAAAAACCACAGGAATAGATATTCTTGTGGTTCTGGAGGTTGGAGGTCTAATATCAAGGCGTTGAAACAGTCAAGTTCTCTTTGATGGCTCTAGGGGAGAATCTTTTCTTTGCCACTTCCCAGCTTTTGTATTTTCCAGCAGTCCTTGGAATTTATTTCTTTGTAGGCATAACAGTATAATTTCTGCCTCTGTCATTTCGTTACTATCTTCTCTGTGACCAAATGTCCTCTTCTTATAAGGACACTGGTCATATTGAATTAAAAGCCTACTCTACTTCAAGTATGACCTTAATTAATTACATCTGTAATAACCCTATTTCCAAATAAGATTACATTCCAAAGCACCTGAGATTAGAACTTTAATGCATTTTTTTTTTGAGGGACACAATTCAATCCATAACAAACTGTAGTTTTATTTAAAACCAAGCAATCACCAAATTTTGTTGTCAATCACTATTTCTTACAGTGAGGCACTTCCCTCACATAAGACATCCAGAAATCAACTTAACCAATGGCAAAATGTGAAGAATTTTATTTTAAACAGGGACAGCCTAGTACCTCATGGACAGATGCAGATTTCTCAGTAATCTGCTTTGGAAAGTGGAGTTAGGTCAGTCTCAGTCAAGGCCTCTACGTCCCACACACTCCCAGTTCCTCTCTGTTCTACATACTAATTCCTAGCTATATAGGCTCTGGAAGGAAGCTAGAGAAAAGAAAGAGATTTATTTATCAACTCTAGTTAGGGCAGTGCAATGTAAGTTGAGCCTCATGTTTTTTGCTATTTTTCTCCTTTTGTATTTCCTCTATTCTTATCTCTCTCTGATGACTGCTTTCTGGTTGTTACCAAGTCCTAGCTCACTCTGCTTACTGCATGAGAGACCAGTGAGTCAGAGACAAGGTGTTGAGGTAAGGGATATGATTTTATTCAGAGAGCTGGGTGACTGAGAAGATGGCAGACTAATGTCTCAAATAACCATCTTTTTGGGGTATGGATGTTAAGTTCTGCTATGGATCAGAGATGGGGATAGGTGAGGAAACAACGTAAAAAGACCAGTTAATTCTTGCAAATATCTCCTAAAATAACAAGCCTCAGGTCAGGGGGGGGGTGTGTGTGTGTTAAGTTCTTTCTTCCTGCCATGGACAAGGTTATGAACAAAGGCATTTTAGCTGAACAGTCAGGCAGAGGGGTAGGATTCTCTGAGGCAGGCCATTGCCATGCCGTGCAAAGTCATTTCAGTTGTGTCCAACTGTACGACTCCATGGACTGTAGCCTGCCAGGCTCCTCTGTCCAGGGGATGCTCCAGGCAAGAATACTGGAGTGGGCTGCCATTTCCTTCTCCAGAGGTAGGCCATTATGTGTGATTATAATGACAAGCCTGGCAATAAGTAAATAAGGGTCAGAGTCAAAGAAACAGTTTCAACATGGAGTCAGGATTCTTCCTGCAACATGGCTACTCATGCATGTGGGCTCAGTAGCTCAGTCATGTCTTACTCCTTGCAACAAAATCGACTATGGCCCATCAGGCTTCTCTGTCCATGGGATTTTTCTGCCAAGGATTGCCATTTCCTACTCCAGGGAATCTTCCTAACCCAGAGATAGAACCTGAGTCTCTTGTGTCTCCTACATTGCAGGCAGATTCTTTCCTGCTGAACCACCTGGGAAGCCAATCACACTTCCTAATGGTTTAGGCTTTTCCTGTAAAAAGGGAGAGGAAGATGTATTAAAGGCCAATTAACAACTTTCTTGGTTAATCACAAAACTAAGAAAATAGCACTGGAATAAACAGAGCTCTATAGATAAAGTAGAGTCATTCAAACCATTTTTTGCCATAAAGAATTGTTGGAAAAGGAATCTAATTTTTGTGTCAGGTAAGGAGCTCCATGGATGGAGGAACCTGGTGGGCTACAGTCCATGGGGTCACAAAGAGTCGGACACAACTGAGCGACTTAAGAGTTACTTTCCTATGCTAAATGGCCTCAGATTGGTGCTCTATCATTCTTATTTTATCTTTTATTAATTTTTTTTTCTTTTTTCTTTTGCCAACCTTTGTATACAGATAAAACTAAACAAACAATAATTTGTGACCTATGGATATGAAATCACACTTAAACATCCTGTTTTTGTTTTTGTTTTGAATAACAGTTTTTTATTGAAATCCTAGCTCTCTGCCAAATAAGAAGCCCATTTTTTTTTTCCCAAGGAAATATCCTTCCCCTGTTATTCCCTTGAGCCGTTGGGCTTCCTTACCTGTGGTATGAGATTTTTTTTTTTTTTCCTAACATTTCTCCTTTCAACAGTCTGAGTCTTTAGCTCTTTCTTTTAAGAAGCCCTAGGAATGAGGGGGTTTCCTTGAGAGTTATCAGAGATACTCTATGCCATTCTGCAACCTGTTCACTGGCTATTGTCAGCCTGCTGCCTATAGGTTATTGACTATTCATTCAGTTGGTATTTGTATCACCATCAGTCTTTTGCCTGTATTGCTTCCTTCTTTCTGCCCTACTAGTTAAACAAACAAACAAAAAAAAAATCATCTCTCATGATCATTTCTTTCATAGGGTTTTCCTTGGTCTTTAGGAGACCCTATGACACAGAGTTCTCTCCTTTTACCTAAGACATCTGCTTTCAAAAGGTTTCAGATATTGGCTGGCAGAGTGGGGAGTAGATTTGGGTTGAGGAATGGCAAAGAGGAAACTCCCTTGTTCCTGGTAGTTCAGTTCTATTTCTTAGCCCCATCTACTCTCCCAGACTGATCTTCTGAATTTTTTTTTTTTCACCATTGCTCTGATATTCTCGTTTCATTGAATATAGCATTTTTTAATTTCTCATAATGCTTATCTTATTTGCCCCAGGGAAGCATTCAAATTTTCTTTCTTTAGAACATAGTCTCACAAACCTTGTATGCTCTAGCTTTCCTACTATAAATGAGCAGGCTTAACTATGTGATATCTGAATGAAACAGCTTGCTGGAACAGAATGTATATTGCTTCAGGAGAAGAATGAGATTCTGACTCTCACTTTGCCCGGAGCTGACTCCCTAGCTTGGGTAAATCTAGTGATCTGAGCCTCACCTCTGTTAAGTGAAAGGGTGGAACTAAGGGAATCTCAGGTCCCTAAATAAATGTGAATTTAGCTTATACTATGGAACTATTTCATTTTAATTGTTAATCTTGAATTCTTTCTTGAGCCCCATTCTGTTGTGTCCTCTTTTACAAGGAAGGGCTGGGCTACTCATACTTCATTGTTTATCTTCCATCAGAGTTTTTAGCTTACTTCATGGTTGAGTTATATGAATTAGAGAAGGTCCAGCCCCCATTAATATTTAATCATAAATTTATATATATATATATATATATATATATATATATATATATATATATATAGAGAGAGAGAGAGAGAGAGAGAGAGAGAGAGATCAATGGAAGAGCCAAAGTATAGTTTGTTAATTAATTAAGGAAAATACAGCTTACATTAACTATGACTGTAATATGATAAACAGTAGGAAAAACAGTTTTTTCCAAGAACAAACATTTTGCACTGACATTGTTTTTGTCCCCTCTTTCACCATGGACTGGGGGCCAGCACCAAATGCCATACTTTACTTGTATTCTGTGGGTGAATTATTCCTCTGGGACATGTACTTCATCTGAGGTCTCTGGTGGAGAAAGAAATCAAAAATCTTAAATCTGCAGAGGCTATATGAGTTTCAGGATAGTAGTAAGAGAGAAAAGGCAGTCACAGCTGTGCCGATGCCTCATTGCTTTGAATTAGAAGGTCTTTCGCTGTATAGGTTCTTCTTTAGAATCTTTTAAGTGTGACAGTATGAGGCAAGCAGATTGAAGAGTAACCCCAAGCTTAGTGTAGGAAACACTGGTGTGGCCTTTGTCTTAAAAGTAGAGGCATTTTAATAATCACTAGGGGGAGCTTCTCAACTTATGTTCTTCTGAGAGAGCACACAGCATGGGTCAACAGAGTCATTTGGCAGCTTGTATGTGACAAAATCTCAGCGTTCAGTTTATGGCATTGTATCAGATGTCATGTCCGATCACATGCCTTATTTAAAGAGTTTGTCTACTATATTCATTTCAAAATTTTCAGTATATGTCACCGAATATCATTCAGAATTATTTGATCCTTAGACAGTATTATGTTTGTTTTGTGTATTTTACTTTGAAGTCTTCCTAATATCAGAAATATCTTAACTTTTTTGTTGTTTTGTTTTGAAACCACTAGAATAGTTTATTCAGTTTTTGTCCTTTTCAATCAGTGAGAATGGGTCTGTCACTGCCGTCTGAGCAGTATTCAATTGTAACTGCCTCTGAACTCCCTGAACTCTGGCCAGCCAGTTATGATGTGTTCTGATTACTGAAGATAATTTCCTTTTGTTTGTGATAATGCTTCCATAATTGCAGTTATAAGTGAAAGGGCAGAACAAATTCCTTCTCAACTGGAAATCCACAGATTTTATTATCTTCTACTCAATCATATTCAATTTTGCTTCCAATGCTTTTCACACCATCAGTCACATAAATGAAGCTGCATGGTTCTGTCTTATTTTTACTCTCTGTTTTGATCTCTTTTGTCTAACACATTTGCTGTTTTCAGGAAAATTTCTCTTTCTTAGGAAGCAAGAAGCAAAGCTGGTCAGAGACACGATCATATGTCTAGAGGCAGACCAAATAAATGTTGGAATGCCAAACCCAAAATGGTTCAGTAGCTTATAGAAGGAATGTGGTTTTCTGTCCAGACTAAGGGAATAATTTTAAATCAGGTCATACTCCCCTAAGTCCTACCCTCTAATGTGATTACTTCAGAAAGAAGTGATCTGGATTATACTATTAATTACTGAATGAAATTCAAAAAAAAAAAAGTTCTGGAGAGAGAAGTTAGAAAATCTTATGGCTTCTTTGGCTGTTTTATTAAAAGTCTCTTTGACAAATTTTCTCACATTATGAAAAAAAATCATTGACATACTCTAAAGAAAGCAGTGTGACAAAGTAATGATTGTAAAAAGCTTTGAAAATGTTAAACCAGATTTAAGGTAAGAAATCATATGAATGCTCAAAATTTAAAACAGCCTCCATTATAATTCAAAAACTTCAAATCCTATATTTCTGAAGGTAATCTGGGATTTTTAGGTTGACAAATCTCTGCATTGAGTTTCCCATGAATAGGTTATTATCTTCAAGCAGAGAAGAAAAAAACATATTTCAATGTCTTTGTACTCTGGAATCCAGAAGTTCTTCTAGTGATCCAAATGTTTGAAGCTAGAAATAAAAATGAACTTGTCTAAAGGAAAATGAAAACTTCCTTAAAAATCCATCTAATCTACATGATTTAACTGCTTTTGTCAGCAATATGTTTCTTCATACATTTTTAATTATAACTTTTAAAAGACTTATAAAGGTTTAAACTCAGTAAATCTTAACTCTTATAAATATCAAAAAAGAAAAAAATAGACAAAATAGCCAACATTTAATGACTGCTTATTATATTATCAGTTTTCCAATAGGTACACAGAAACGTTTATTTGAAACAACTATATGAATTTGGGATATAGTAAGTAAATGGAAAATTAAGTTGTAAATGGTTTTATTAAAACATTTCCTCCTTTGAACTACTATATTTTCTAATAGTATTTCCCCTTAGAATTCGAGCAAATATTCCAGCCTCCTAAAACAAAACTATTATTTCTTCATTTATTTAGTAGATTTTTAAGATGTTACTAAGCAACCCTGTTTTTCAGAGTTAAAAAAAAAAAAAAGCAACCCTTACATAGATACATTAGGAATGTTGCCAAAACTTGGCATCTCTGAAATATGGAGACAGAGTTTGGGATGAAGTAGAAAGGAATACTTTGTTACTTTGCCAGACAAAGGAGGCCACATCAGGCTCAGTTCAATTCAGTTCAGTTCAGTTGCTCAGTTGTGTCCAACTCTTTGTGAACCAATGAATCACAGCACGCCAGGCCTCCCTGTCCATCACTAACTCCCGAAGTTCACTTAAACTCATGTCCATCGAGTTGGTGATGTCATCCAGCCATCTCATCCTCTGTCGTCCCCTTCTCCTCCTACCCCCAATCCTTCCCAGCAACAGAGTCTTTTCCAATGAGTCAACCCTTCGCATGAGGTGGCCAAAGTATTGGAGTTTCAGCGCTAGTATTAGTCCTTCCAAAGGACACCCAGGACTGATCTCCTTCAGAATGGACTGGTTGGATCTCTTTGCAGTCCAAGGGACTCTCAAGAGTCTTCTCCAACACCACAGTTCAAAAGCATCAATTCTTCAGCACTCAGCTTTCTTCACAGTTCAACTCTCACATCCATACAAGACCCTGGAAAAACCATAGCCTTGACAAGACGGACCTTTGTCAGCAAAGTAATGTCTCTGCTTTTGAATATGCTGTCTAGGTTGGTCATAACTTTCCTTCCAAGGAGTAAGCGTCTTTTAATTTCATGGCTGCAATCACCATCTGCAGTGATTTTGGAGCCGCAAAAATAAAGTCTGACACTGTTTCCACTGTTTCCCCATCTATTTCCCATGAAGTGATGGGACCACATGCCATGATCTTCGTTTTCTGAATGTTGAGCTTTAAGCCAACTTTTTCACTCTCCTCTTTCACTTTCATCAAGAGACTTTTTAGTTCCTCTTCGCTTTCTGCCATAAGGGTGGTGTCATCTGCATATCTGAGGTTATTGATATTTCTCCTGGCAATCTTGATTCCAGCTTATGCTTCTTCCAGCCCAGTGTTTCTCATGATGTACTCTGCATATAAGTTAAATAAGCAGGGTGACAGTATACATCAGGCTAATGCCCTCAATACTGTTTTCCACCCTGGAGAGGCTAGTGAGGAGTCTTATTGTGTTCAAGGAGCAAACCACAGTCAGCTCATGAGCATTCTTTTCATTGGTTAGCTGTGAGATAAGTGAAAGTCAGCAGCATCAACCTTCTGGTTCCTATTGGTCTGGAGTCTACATGCTTGTGGGGAGCACACAGTTAAAATTTCAGTATCTGGCAAGATAGTTCCAAGATGTGGCTCAAACTTTTATCTATAGTCCTTAAGAAGAACTAGGTCTTTGACTTTGTTTAATGACTAAAGTTTTATTATTTTGTCTTGCTTGACTGTTTCCTTTCTTTCCATGTTTTCTGTTTTTTAATTAAATGTGTTCTTTCTTAAAGTTTTTCCACAGACAAAAGGCAGGTAGACATTGGTAGGGTCTATTCTGGGAAGGCCATAGGATCCTGCTTAGTTACAGGAACCAATAAAAAGTATTGTAGTGGAGGCAGATAGGAATTTGATATGCTCTAAGTCTGGAATCTAATTGTGAATTCAGGTATATGCATAAAATTCATCAGTTAAAAAAGAGATATATCATTTAACATAGCTATAAAGGCATCACATTGAGGGGTTAATTAATGCTATTAATTACATCATTTTGCCAACAAAAGTCCATAATATCAAAGCTATGGTTTTTTCAGTACTCACATGCAGATTTGAGAGTTGGATCATAGAGAAGGCTGAGTGCTGAAGAAATGATGTTTTCAAAGTGTGCTGCTGGAGAAGACTCTTGAGAGTCCCTTGAACTGCAAGGAGATTAAACTGACCAATCCTAAAGGAAATCAATCCTGAATATTCATTGGAAGGACTGACAGTAAAGTTCTGATACTTTTTCCGTATGATGAAAAGAGCCGACTCATTGGAAAAGACCTTCATGCTGGGAAAGATCAAAGGCCAAATGAGAAGGGGGCAGTAGAAGATCAGATGGTTAGATAGCATCACCGATTCAATGAACATGAATTTAAGCAAACTCTGGGAGATAGTAAAGGACAGAGAAGCCTGGCCTGCTGCAGTTCATGGGGACACAAAGAATTGGATACAACTTAGTGACTGAACAACAGCAACAACAGAAAGTAGCTTAAAAGGCAAGCTTCCTTGTTGAGCTCTTATGAGCAGGACTTGTGGCAAAGGATGGTAGTATATCAGCCCTCCATATGGTAATGGTAGGTTTTCAATCAGAAATAGGGCATGATATGTACAATCTACTATGAACAAAAAAAGTGCTTCAGGGCTTATAGTTAAATTAATTATGCTCATCAGTACTGAATCCCAAACTATGGGAGAATCAGAAAGCAAAATATTTAGAGATAGATATTTCCCACTAAGACAATATCTAAGAGAAATAAAAGTAAAGCAATAAGGTACTGATGCATAACATTTTCCACTGAGCTTTTGCTTCAAACCTAATTGCCCATTCCATTTGTCTCTGTTTCAAAAAAAATGTATTTAAAAGTTAAATTTTTTTAAATGGAAGAAATGTTCAGTGAGTTGATTTACAGCCAATATTTCCTCCCCTTTTAATACTGGTTATAAAACTGTTACTTTTGTGTAAAATTATTAATCTATGCACCTGTACTTGCTTAAACTTCACTTAAAACAGTCTTTTTCAAGAGTATTTTTAAGGAAGTTTTAATTCCCTTACACACATACACTCCTGAACACCGGCTTCAAATCTCTTATTTCTCCAGGATTAGCTTTCATCAGTTTCTACTGGGTTCTAAGTCCGTTAGTCTCTGCCCACAGTACTGGGCTTCTGTTTCTATTTCCACATTCTTCAGAGGTCACTGAAGTAGGAACATCTAGTCTTTAAATTGGCAAGATTTCTTCTTTATTTTTTTATGGGGAAAATATTTTAATTTACAAATACAAACATTTTTTTTCTACAGTGGAAACTACCACATATAACCAAAATCCATAGGATTAGGTGGGCTTGGTAACTATAAATGGTTTAAAACCTCAGTAATAGCCCAGTCATTATCATAGTTCTTCAGGTGATAGTTCATTACCTTAATGCAGCTGGTAGTGACACGGATAAACAGGACTGATGGTTTTGTGAGAGAAAAATGAACAGTGAGTGAAAAAGTTTGGAAAGTTGCTGTTGACAGAGATTAAGTGGTCCTAAACCTATAAATATATATGTCGATATACGTATTTATTATAAGCTACTGCCAGTGTCTTTGTACTGCTCCCTCTAGTTCTCACAAATTAATAACTAGTTAAAGTTGATGTCCATATTTCACAGCATGTTTCTGTTTGCATAACAGACGCCAACAAATAATAGAGAAATATTTGGGGGATATTCAATTACCATTTTTATTATGAAGGAGAACTGAAATTTTCAGAAGAAGCTTCTCAGGGATCCTTTCTTATTGTAAATAAAAGATTTCTTCTTACTGGGATCCCAGGTAAATACAGATTTTCATAATGAGTATAAGCTTTCATCCTAATTTCAGTATGAACAGCATCACCAGGATACAAAGTCTGAACGAAGGAGACGCATGTTTTGCTCACCACATCCCCAGTGCCTAGAACAGGTCCTACTCATAGTAGGTGCTCACTTAGTATTAGTTGACTGTTTAACAAGTAACTCAAATATCTCCATGACTGAAGCTTAGGAGTGATATTTTTTAACTCATCTTCACCCAGAATCAGATAAATTACATTGAACATGGGCTTGGCTCTCACACGTAGTTGATGTTTGTGAATAAATCTGAGTGATAGAAAGAAGATGCAATGAGACCCAGTATGATGTAACTCTTGTTTCCTGTTGCTGACATTTTAGCGTAGAAAAAAAGACAATGAAGACATAGATTAAAAATAAAAAATAAAAACAGGGCAGATCATGAATGTGATGAGAGAAGTGTTGAATACAATGCTTAAGATTGTAAGAGATGCCAAACCTAAAAGAAAGACTTATTAAGTGGAGAAGCCCACAGATAGAAGGAGGAGTGTGCAAAGCATCTGAGGTAGGAATAAGCTTGGCAAGTCCAAAGTGCAAAAAAGAGGCTATGTGGTTGGAATAGAAAGAAAGTGAAAGAAAGTGAAGTTGCTCAGTCGTGCCTGACTCTTTGCGATCCCATGAACTGAGGTCTACCAGGCTTCTCTGTCCATGGGATTTTCCAGGCAAGAGTACTGGAGTGGGTTGCCATTTCCTTCTCCAGGGGATCTTCTTGACCCAGGGATCAAACTCAAGTCTCCTGCATTGCAGGCAGATGCTTTACCCTCTGAGTCACCAGGGAAGATCCCTGTGCTTGGAATGAACTGAACCAAAAGGGAAGTGATAGCAGATGACTTCAGAAAGCAAGCTAGAGTGAGATTATATAACAAATTTTTTACCATAACAATGATGAAATATTACTTATTTATCTTATGTGAAAAAACCTGGTAGCTCAATGGAAATAAAAAAAAAATGTTAAAGGATAAATGGGATATGGGCAAGATATTTGAAGTCCAGCCGTAAGCAAGGTGAGCCCTGTATGTATCTGGATGTGAGGATAATATAAAGTGAGGTTCCATGAACTCAGGCTTAGAATGGAATTTGGTTTGGAATTTAGCAGACACCAATTCATTAAGAGATCTCTTCAAGAAAATTAGAGATTCCAAGGGAACATTTCATGCAAAGATGGGCTCGATAAAGGACAGAAATGGTATGGACCTAACAGAAGCAGAAGATATTAAGAAAAGGTGGCAGGAATACACAGAAGAACTGTACAAAAAAGATCTTCATGACCAAGATAATCATGATGGTGTGATCACTCACCTAGAGCCAGACATCCTGGAATGTGAAGTCAAGTGGGCCTTAGAAAGCATCACTACAAACAAAGCTAGTGGACGTGATGGAATTCCAGTTGAGCTATTTCAAATCCTGGAAGATGATGCTGTGAAAGTGCTACACTCAATATGCCAGCAAATTTGGAAAACTCAGCAGTGGCCGCAGAACTGGAAAAGGTCAGCTTTCATTCCAATCCCAAAGAAAGGCAATGCCAAAGAATGCTCAAACTACCGCACAATTGCACTCATCTCACACACTAGTAAAGTAATGTTCAAAATTCTCCAAGCCAGGCTTCAGCAATACATGAACTGTGAACTTCCAGATGTTCAAGCTGGTTTTAGAAAAGGCAGAGGAACCAGAGATCAAATTACCAGCATCTGCTGGATCATGGAAAAAGCAAGAGAGTTCCCGAAAAACATCTGTTTCTGCTTTATTGACTATGCCAAAACCTTTGACTGTGTGGATCACAATAAACTGTGGAAAATTCTGAAAGAGATGGGAATACCAGACTACTTGGCCTGCCTCTTAAGAAACTTATATGCAGGTCAGGAAGCAGCAGTTAAAACTGGACATGGAACAACAGACTGGTTCCAAATAGGAAAAAGAGAACATCAAGGCTGTATATTGTCACCCTGCTTATTTAACTCATATGCAGAGTATATCATGAGAAACGCTGGGCTGAAAGAAGCACAAGCTGGAATCAAGATTGCCAAGAGAAATATCAATCACCTCAGATATGCAGATGACACCACCTTTATGGCAGAAAGTGAAGAGGAACTAACAAGCCTCTTGATGAAAGTGAAAGAGGAGAGTGAAAAAGTTGGCTTAAAACTCAACATTCAGAAAACGAAGATCATGGCATGTGGTCCCATCACTTCATGGGAAATAGATGGGGAAACAGTGGAAACAGTGTCAGACTTTATTTTTGAGGTTTCCAAAATCACTGCAGATGGTGACTGCAGCCATGAAACTAAAAGATCTTTATTCCTTGGAAGGCAAGTTATGACCAACTTAGATAGCATATTCAAAAGCAGAGACATTACTTTGCCAACAATGATCCGTCTAGTCAAGTCTATGGTTTTTCCTGTGGTCATGTATGGATGTTAGATTTGGACTGTGAAGAAAGCTGAGTGCTGAAGAATTGATGCTTTTGAACTGTGGTGTTGGAGAAGACTCTTGAGAGTCCATTGGACTGCAAGGAGATCCAACCAGTCCATTCTGAAGGAGATCAGCCCTGGGTGTCCTTTGGAAGGACTGATGCTAAAGCTGAAACTCCAATACTTTGGCCACCTCATGAGAAGAGTTGACTCATTGGAAAAGACTCTGATGCTGGGAGGGATTGGGGGCAGGAGGAGAAGGGGAAAACAGAGGATGAGATGGCTGGATGGCATCACTGACTTGATGGACGTGATTTTGGGTGAACTCTGGGAGTTGGTGATGGACAGGGAAGCCTCGTATTTTAAACCACCAGGGAAGCCGTGTACTATAGCCAAGTGGACACTGAAAAGGATTCTTATGATAAATCACCTGGACTCCATTAGTTGGAATTGAAAGGGTAAAATACTTTCCATTACCGAGAATGGGTACTGCTGTCAGGAGACAGGCATGTGAATGGTCCACCCGGTACTTTTCCTGTTGGTCCAAACTTCTAATTAGGTTTTGAACCAGTCTATGATTAGAATCACCACTGTAACATGAGCTGCCAAGGTAAAGATTTATGAGCTGCCTGAAGAGCTGGTCTTCAGGGATATCCTTAATCTTATTTTTCTCACTGAGTCTAAGCAGACCTCTCCCACAATGCAGTTAAAATCATAGATGGTAATGACGACCCTGTATGCAAGACAGCAAAAGAGACACAGATGTATAGAACGGACTTTTGGACTCTGAGGGAGGAGAGTGTGGGATGATTTGGGAGAATGGCATTGAAACATGTATACTATCATGTAAGAAACGAAGTGCCAGTCTATGTTCGATACAGGATACGGGATGCTTGGGGCTGGTGCATGGGGATGATCCAGAGAGATGATGTGGGGTGGGAGGTGGGAGGGGGATTCAGGATTGGGAGCTTGTATACACCCATGGTGGATTGGTGTCAATGTATGGCAAAACCAATACAGTATTGTAAAGTAAAACTAAAAAAAAAGAAATACCAGGAAAAATGAAGGAGCACATAACTGCACATGGAGATTTTCAACAAAAATCGTCATTGGTATCAAGTGCTTTGGCTTCTTTTCCAGTTTAGTAGTGATTAGTGAAGTCATGTGTAGAGAATATTTGCTGTATGTAAAATTTCTGAAGCTATCTCTAAATCAAGTTAATGCTAACAATGAGTAGTTTGCAAAGCTTAAATTAACTAAACCAGAAGAATGACTATTTGCATTGGTATGACAGGACCTCTGAATGGATATTTTTAAATTGTGATAGGCCTATCTTGTTTCATCATTAAATTTTCTTAGTCTATAAAAATTATAAAAATGGGAGCTTAGAGTTGTGACATTCAATCATTCAGTGATGCAATCCCTGAATACCTTCTTTGTACAAAATAAATTTCCTTATTAATATATGGACTATTAAAATGTTGATTTTGAATAAAATGGTATTTCTTATTAATGAATCACAATTGATCTTAAGAGTGACATAGCACAGAGTCAATGATACTAACATTCAAAGATATTCTTATTCAATATTTTTAGTTAGGCACAGTGTCTCCAAGTGATCCCCCATTCTTATCAATCTCTGCCATTAACAGGGACTGAAGACTACTTTAGAAAGATCATTTCTAAGGCAGATACATATGAAGCATATGTAAGTGACATAAAATAAGATTACAAATAATGGACATGGATATTAAAATACAGAATACTGTGAATATGTAACTTCACAAATTGACATAATTCTAAAAGGAACTTTAAATTAAAATTGAAAAGTTATGTGAATTGTGTATATAAAAAATTAACAAAAGGACCCTCCAAAAATGTTGAAGAACAAAAACAATCAATGAGTTCATACCTTCCCAAGGTCTTGATATAATTTGTATATTATGATTATAAGATGCATTCAACAGGTCATTGAAATAGAATAGAAAGCAGAAAAAATAATTCTTGTAATAAGTTAAAATTCACTAAACTTTTATCACATATCAGTGAAGAAATAAATAGACAAATAGTAACTTATTACAAAAATATAATCAAATATTTACTCCTGTAACTTACCAAAATAAATTTCAAGTCTTTTGACATAAATGTGTAAAGATTTATTTAGAATTTTTTTTAAATGTATGTAAACATGCATCTGCTTTCAGGATAGGGAAAGAAAACATCAGCACAATTGCCATGGAGTAAATTGCTGGTTAATTTATAAATTCAGGGCAATTCATTTCAATTAACTGGAATAAGTTGTTTTTGTTTATTTGTCTTTTGAAAACTTGACAAAATGATCATATATATATATACATATATATGTATGAAAAAATAAAAGTCTTTGAAGGTCTACAGCAATTTTGAAAATGAAGATCTAAAGTTTGGGGAAAGATATTTGCCCTTCTAGACATTATAAAGCAAAAATGATTAAAGCAGTGTTGTATTATAAGCTTATAAATGGACCTGATAAGAGAGAAAAATAGAAAAGTATAGGACTGCATCAAAAATAATTAAAGAAAATAACTGACTATACAGTTGATGGTGTCAAAAAATTTAACTTGCAATCCAAAGAAAAATAAAATTGAATTTCTACATCTCATATAGAAATAAACTTTAAATGCATTACAGTTCTAAATATGAATGTAATAGTATTTAAAAAATGTAAGAAAATAACTTTGTGAACTTTGGGTAGGGGAGGATTTCTTAAGAAAATCAAAGCATAAGATATAATGAGATAGATAGGTGAATTTTGCTTAATCAGTTTGAAGTTGTCTGTTCCATGAATATTTCACATAACATGAGCAAAGATGTAACATGAGAAAATATATTTGTAATATCAAAAAAGAGAAAATCATATAAAATCTGTTATATAGGAGTTTCTGTAAACGAGCAAGAAAATTAAGCAGTTCAATGGAAAAATCAAACTGAGAATGACAATAGAGAATTCATGGAATAAACCTCTCCCATTCAGAATCAAAACTAGGAAAGAAAAATGCTTAAATTCACTAATAGGTAGAGATATATTCAGTACAAATCAAATGATAACAAAACACTGCTTAATATCAAACTGTGAAAAAAAGGTGTTGGTGAGGATGTGAGGGGAACAGAGAAGACATATATTTGTGAGACTGTACCTGGGCGGCAATTCTCAAGGCAACTGAAAGTATAGATAATAAATTTTGTACTTATTCTTACAGTTTTTCCCTCCTTGGAACATTTCTGCTTTCAAATAGGGATAAAATCCAGGGGAAATGTGCTTCCAGCCTCTAGCCCCTGGTGGGATTCCTACTAGCTAGGATTCCTGAGTTTTGTCTGTCTGAGATAGAAGCAGCCAATAAGAGATTATTTCACTACAGTGGGCAACTGAAGCTTAATCCCATCGATAGACTCTGAAAAACTGCAGAACACACACCTCAGAATAATCTCAGTCAAGGGTGAGGGAGCGAGTGTTTATCCAGCCTTGTCCAGTGCTGCCCAGCGGATGCTAGTTTCCAGGCACTCTGGCCTGCAATGCACTTCAGCAGAGTGAATTCCCGTAGCACAAGGGCAAGCCCCATTAGTGAGAATTCAAGTGCTAGCAACACAAAAAAGATAACACCCTGTGAGGGGATGGGCAGAACACCAGGAGAATCTGCTACAGTGATCATTGAATGCGATTTAATACTACACTGTCATTATTTTTATTTACACACAACAATGTTGGTAGATTTCAAAGTCAGCTGAATGAAAGAAAAATATTGAATTTTTAAACAAAAACAAATAAATTAAAATATTGTGTATTTTCTGACTCACAAACACCAAAAAAAATATTAAGGAAGAAAAAAAATGTGTCTTATATAAGTTGATGACAATGTATCATAAGCTGAGGGGTATAATCAACATATTTTTGAAGTTATGAAAAAGTAAAATCATCTGTGTATGAAAATATCAGTGACAAAATGGGAAAATGCCACAAACATAGCAGATATTTTATATATTTTACCTATTAAAAAAATAAGAACATCAAAACTGGAATAACTCAGCAGAAAATTGAGTCAAAGACATGAAACGTAACATACGAAATTATGACTAGACTTACAAAAGAGAGAGCCAGCATGAAAAATTTGATTATTCAAATCAGTAATATTTTAAAAGGCAATACACACTGTTTCCAGGAATATGATCATGCTTTGATAAAAATCATAGTAATATTTTTGGATCTGTCTCATAAGGCAAAAAGAAGCAACATAAAGTAAGCAAATGGGACCTAATTAAACATAAAAGCTTTTGCAGATCAAAAAAACAAAAAACATTAATAAAATGAAAAGACAACTTAATAAATGGGGAGAAATATTTGCAAATGATATGACCAATAAGGAGTGAATATTCAAAAAATATAAATGCATTCTACAACTCAATATTAAAAATAAAAAGACCTGAATTGACATTTTCCCAAAAAGCTATACAGATGACTAGCAGGTACATGAAAAGATGTTTAATATCACTATTAAAGAAATGTAAATCAAAACAAAAATGAGATATCACCGAATACCTATCAGTATAGCTGAAAATAGAAATATAAAAAACAAAATCTGACAAAGATGAAAAAGAGAAATACTGTACAATGGTGATGGGAATGAAAGTTAATGCAGCAAAGAAAGAAAACAATGTGGAGGTTTCCTCAAAAAACTAAAAGTAGACCTACCATCAGTTCAGTTCAGTTGCTCAGTCGTGTCTGACTCTTTGTGACCCCATGAATCGCAGCACGCCAGGCCTCCCAGCCCATCACCAATGCCCAGAGTTCACTCAGACTCACGTCCATAGAGTCAGTGATGCCATCCAGCCATCTCATCCTCTGTTGTCCCCTTCTTCTCCTGCCCTCAATCCCTCCCAGCATCAGAGTCTTTTCCAATGAGTCAGCACTTTGCATGAGGTGGCCAGAGTACTGGAGTTTCAGCTTTAGCATCATTCCTTCCAAAGAAATCCCACGGATGATCTCCTTCAGAATGGACTGGTTGGATCTCCTTGCAGTACAAGGGACTCTCAAGAGTTTTCTTCAACACCACAGTTCAAAAGCATCAAATCTTCGGTGCTCAACTTTCTTCACAGTCCAACTCTCACATCCATATAAGACCACTGGAAAAACCATAGCCTTGACTAGATGGACCTTTGTTGGCAAAGTAATGTCTCTGCCTTTCAATACGCTATCTAGGTTGGTCATAACTTTTCTTCCAAGGAGCAAGCGTCTTTTAATTTCATGACTGCAATCACCATCTGCAGTGACTTTGGGGTCCCAAAAAATAAAGTCTGACACTGTTTTCACTGTTTCCCCATCTATTTCCCATGAAGTGATGGGACCAGATGCCATGATCTTCATTTTCTGAATGCCGAGCTCTAAGCCAACTTCTTCACTCTCCAGTTTCACTTTCATCAAGAGGCTCTTTAGTTCCTCTTCACTTTCTGTCATAAGGGTGGTGTCATCTGCATATCTGAGGTTATTGATATTTCTCCTGGCAATCTTGATTCCGGCGTGTGCTTCTTTCAGCCCAGCGTTTCTCATGATGTACTCTGCATAGAAGTTAAATAAGCACAGTGACAATATACATCCTTGACGTTCTCCTTTTCCTATTTGGAACCAGTCTGTTGTTCCATGTCCAGTTCTAACTGCTGCTTCCTGATCTGCATATAGGTTTCTCAAGAGGCACATCAGGTGGTCTGGTATTCCCAACTCTTTCAGAATTTTCCACAGTTTATTGTGATCCACACAGTCAAAGGTTTTGGCATAGTCAATAAAGCAGAAACAGATGTTTTTCTGGAACTCTCTTGCTTTTTCCATGATCCAGTGGATGTCAGCAATTTGATCTCTGGTTCCTCTCCCTTTTCTAAAAACAGCTTGAACATCTGGAAGTTCAAGGTCCACGTATTGCTGAAGCCTGGCTTGGAGAATTTTGAGCATTATTTTACTAGTGTATGAGATGAGTGCAATTGTGCGGTAGTTTGAGCATTCTTTGGCATTGCCTTTCTTTGGGATTGGAATGAAAGTTGACCTTTTCCAGTCCTGTGGCCATTGCTGAGTTTTCCAAATTTGCTGGCATATTGAGTGTAGCACTTTCACAGCATCATCTTCCAGGATTTGAAATAGCTCAACTGGAATTCTATCACGTCCACTAGCTTTGTTTGTAGTGATGCTTTCTAAGGCCCACTTGACTTCACATTCCAGGATGTCTGGCTCTAGGTGAGTGATCACACCATCGTGATTATCTTGGTCGTGAAGATCTTTTTTATACAGTTCTTTTGTGTATTCCTGCCACCTTTTCTTAATATCTTCTGCTTCTGTTAGGGCCATACGATTTCTGTCCTTTATCGAGCCCATCTTTGCATGAAATGTTCCTTTGGTATCTCTAATTGTCTTGAAGAGATCTCTAGTCTTTCCCATTCTGTTCTTTTCCTCTATTTCTTTGCATTGATCGCTGAAGAAGGCTTTCGTATCTCTTCTTTCTATTCTTTGGAACTCTGCATTCGGATGCTTATATCTTTCCTTTTCTCCTTTGCTTTTCACTTCTCTTCTCTTCACAGCTATTTGTAAGACCTCCTCAGACAGCCATTTTGCTTTTTCGCATTTCTTTTCCATGGGGATGGTCTTGATCCCTGTCTCCTGTACAATGTCACGAACCTCATTCCATAGTTCATCAGGCACTCTATCAGATCTAGTCCCTTAAATCTATTTCTCATTTCCACTGTAAAATCATAAGGGATTTGATTTAGGTCATACCTGAATTCTCTAGTGGTTTTCCCTACTTTCTTCAATTTAAGTCTGAGTTTACTCATAAGGAGTTCATGATCTGAGACACAGTCAGCAAGACCACAGTTCCTGGTCTTGCTTTTGCTGACTGTATAGAGCTTCTCCATCTTTGGCTGCAAAGAATATAATCATTCTGATTTTGGTGTTGACCATCTGGTGATGTCCATCTGTAGAGTCTTCTCTTGTGTTGTTGGAAGAGGGTGTTTGCTATGACCAGTGCATTTTCTTGGCAAAACTCTATTAGTCTTTGCCCTGCTTCATTCCGTATTCCAAGGCCAAATTTGCCTGTTACTCCAGGTGTTTCTTGACTTCCTACTTTTGCATTCCAGTCCCCTATAATGAAAAGGACATCTTTTTTGGGTGTTAGTTCTAAAAGGTCTTGTAGGTCTTCATAGAACCATTCAACTTCAGTTTCTTCACCATTACTGGTTGGGGCATAAACTTGGATAACTGTGATATTTAATTGTTTGCCTTGGAAATGAACAGAGATCATACTGTCGTTTTTGAGATTGCATCCAAGTACTGCATTTCGGACTCTTTTGTTGACCATGATGGCTACTCCATTTCTTCTGAGGGAATCCTGCCTGCAATAGTAGATACAATGGTCATCTGAGTTAAATTCACCCATTCCAGTCCATTTTAGTTCGCTGATTCCTAGAATGTTGACATTCACTCTTGCCATCTCTTGTTTGACCTCTTCCAATTTGCCTTGATTCATGGACCTGACATTCCAGGTTCCTATGCAATAATTCTCTTTACAGCATCAGACTTTGCTTCTGTCACCAGTCTCATCCATAGCTGGGTATTGTTTTTGCTTTGTTTCCATCCCTTCATTCTTTCTGGAGTTATTTCTCCACTGATCTCCAGTAGTATTCTGGGCATCTACTGACTTGGGGAGTTCCTCTTTCAGTATCTTATCATTTTGCCTTTTCATACTGTTCATGGGGTTCTCAAGGCAAGAATACTGAAGCGGTTTTCCATTCTCTTCTCCAGTGGCCTACATTCTGTCAGACCTCTCCACCATGACCCTCCCATTTTAGGTGGCCCCACAGGAATGGCTTAGTTTCATTGAGTTAGATAAGACTGTGGTCTTAGAGTGATTAAATTGACTAGTTTTCTGTGATTATGGTTTCAGTGTGTCTGTCCTCTGATGCCCTCTTGTAACACCTACTGTTTTACTTGGGTTTCTCTTACCTTGGTCGTGGGGTATCTCCTCACTGCCGCCCCTCCTGACCTTGAAATGTGGAATAGCTTGTCTAGGCCCTCCTGGTCCCATGCAGCCATTCTCCTTGGACATGGGGTTGCTCCTCTCGTCCACCACCCCTGACCTCAGACGTGGGGTAGCTCCTCTCGGCCATTCCTGTGCCATCACCATATGTTTCAGTAATTTCACTCTGAGGTAAAGGAAATAAAGAAACATTAATTCCAACATATACATGTGCCCCAAGGATTAGCAAATTAAACTTAAATGACCATTATGTCTACCACTGTGGCAAGATCTCTTAAAATAAATGGGGCAGCACTCATAATTAACAAGTCTGAAATGCAGTATTTGGTTGCAATCTCAAAAATGACAGAATGCTCTCTGTTCATTTCCAAGGCAGCCATTCAATATCACAGTTATTTAAGTCTTTGCCTCAACAACTGATACCAAAGAAGCTCAAGTGAAATGGTTCTATGAAGACTTACAAGACATTCTAGAACTAACATCAAAAAATAGATGTCCTTCTTATCATAGGGGACTTGAGTACAAAATGAAGCAGAGCAAAGGCTAACATAGTTTTGCCAAGAAAATGCACTGGTCATAGCAACCACCCACTTCCAACAACACAAGACATGACACTACACAAGGACACCACCAGATGGTCAATAGTGAAATCAGATAGATTATATTCTTTGCAGCCAAAGATGGAGAAGCTCTATACAGTTAACAAAAACAAGACCAGGAGCTGACTGTGGCTCAGATCATGAATTCCTTATTGTCAAATTCAGACTGAAATTGAAGAAAGTAGGGAAAACCACTAGACCATTCAGGTATGATCTAAATCAAATGCCTTATGATTATACAGGGGAAGTGAGAAATAGATTTAAAGGATTCAATCTGATAGGCAGAGTGCCTGAAGAACTATGGATGGAGGTTCACGACACTGCACAGGAGGTGGTAATCAAAACCATTCCCAAGAAAAAGAAATGCAAAAAGGCAAAATGGTTGTCAGAGGAGGCCTTACCAATAGTTGAGAAAAGAAGAGATTGTAAAGGCAAAGGAGAAAAGGAAAGATATATCCATATGAGACCAAAGTTCCAAAGAATAGCAAGGAGGGATTTTAAAAACCTGCCTCAATGATCAATGCAAAGAAATAGAGGAAAGCAATAGAATGGGAAAGACTAGAGATCTCTTCAAGAAAATTAGAGACATCAAGAGAACATTTCATGCAAAGATGGGCACGATAAAGGACAGAAATGATATGGACCTAAGAGAAGCAGAAGATATTAAGAAGAGGGGGCAAGAATACACAAAAGAACGATACAAAAAATGATCTTAATGATTCTGATAACCATGATAGCGTGATCACTCACCTAGAGCTAGTCATCCTGGAGTGTGAAGTCAAGTGGGCCTTTGTTCATCACTATGAACAAAGCTAATGAAGGTGATGAAATTCTAGTTGAGCTATTTAAAATCCTAAAAGATGATGCTGTTAAAGTGCTGCACTCAATATACCAGCATATTTGGAAAACACAGTGGTGGCCACAGGACTGGCAAGAGTTTGTTTTCATTCCAATCCCAAAGAAAGGCAATGCCAAAGAATGTTCAAACTACTGCACAATTGCACTCATTTCACATGCTAGCAAAGTAATGCTCAAAATTCTCCAAGCTAGGCTTCAAAATTAAGTAAACTGAGAACTTTTAAATGTTCGTGTTGGATTTAGATAAATCCAACAGCAGAGAAACAAGAGATCAAAATACCAACATCTGTCAGATCATAGAAAAGGCAAGAAAATTCCAGATAATCATCTACTTCTTGTTTATTGACTATCCTAAAGCCTTTGACTGTGTGGGTCACAACAAACTGTGGAAAATTCTCCTAGAGATGGGAATATGAGAGTACCTTGCCTGCCTCTTGAAAAACTTGTATGCAGGTCAAGAAGCAACAGTTAGAACCAGACATGGAACAACAGACTGTTTCCAAATTGGGAAAGGAGTACATCAAGGCTGTATATTGTCACCTTGCTTTTCTAACTTAGATGCAGAGTACATCATGAGAAACGCTGGGCTGGAGGAAGCACAGGCTGGAATCAAGATTGCCGAGAAAAATAACAATAACCTCAGATATGTAGATGACTCCACCCTCATGGCAGAGAATGAAGAGGAACTAAAGAGTCTCTTGATGAAGGTGAATGAGGATAGTGAAAAAGCTGGCTTAAAGTTCAACATTCAGAAAACTAAGATCATGGCATTCTATCCTATGACTTCATGGCAAATAGATGGGAAAGCAATGGAAACAGTGACAACTTTATCTTCTTGGGCTTGAAAAGCACTGCAGACAGTGATTGCAGCCATGAAATTAGATGATCACTCCTTGGGAGAAAAGCTATGACACACCTAGCCAGCATATTAAAAAGCAGAGGCATTACTTTGCAGACAAAGGTTTGTATAGTCAAAGCTGTGGTTTTTCAAATAATCATGTATGGATGTGAATGCTGGACCATAAAGAAGACTGAGTTGGGAAGAATTGATGCTTTTGAACTTTAGTGTTGGAGAAGACTCTTTGAGAGACCCTTGGACTGCAAGGAGATCAAACCAGTCAGTCCTAAAGGAAATCAGTCCTAAATATTTATCGGACATTCTGATGCTGCAGCTGAAGCTCCAGTACTTTGGCCACCCATTGTGAAGACCTGACTCATTAAAAAAGACCGTGACACTGGGAAAGATTGAAGGCAGGAGGAAAAGGGGATGACGGAGGATGAGATGGTTGGATGCATCACTGACTCAATGGACATGAGTTCAAGGAATCTCTGGGAAATGGTGAAGGATAGGAAGGCATGGTGTGCAGCAGTCCATGGGGTTGCAAAGAGTTGGACATGACTGAATGACTGAACAACAACAAATGATCATAGCAGCATTATTTACAACAGCCGTGATTTGTCCATCAGCGACTGAATGAGTTAAGAACGTGGTTTTATATATACAATGGAATACCACTTGGTCATAAAATAGAATTAAATTCTGCCATTTGCAACAATGTAAGTCAATCTAAACAGTATTATACTTAACAAAATTAGTCAGAGAAATAGAAATACTCCAAATTATCTCTTTTACATGGAATCTAAAGAAATAACAAAAATGACTGTATAACAAAATAGAAAGAGACTAATAAGCATAGAGAAGAAACTGGAGGTTACCAGTGGGAAGGAGGAAGCAGGATTGGCATTAAAAGATAGAAACTACTATCTATAAAATAGATAAGCAACAAGAATATATTGGCTAGCACAAAGAAATATAGACATTATCTTATAAAAACTTTAAATTCAATAAAAATATGGAATAACTATGCTGTAATCCTGAAATTAATGTTGTAAATCAATTGCACTTCAATAAAAAAAGAAAACTATTCACTAGTTCCAAGAATATGATCACAAAGGTCCTTCCATAAATTCTGAAAATAATAATTTGATATTACATTTCTAGAAAATATCTAAAAAATATTTATCAGGAGTCTTAAAAATTCACTTATCATTTAACTCTATATTTTAATTTTAATTTTAGGAACTTAATAGAAGGATAAAAATCAAGACAAGGCAATTTTGTAAGATATTCTCACTGTTATTTTTAATAGAGGAAAAGGAACATGAGAATTTAATTGAATACAAAGCCATGAGAAGATAGTGAAAAATATTTTTGTGTGTATAGATGTAGACAGTTCTACAGAATCTATGGTGTAAGAGCAGAGTTGGTCAAAGACCTGGTCTTACCCAAACCCCGTCTGCTGTCTTGTATGGAAATAATTTTGGCAATGGTTCACTGAACAGCTGTTTTATAGATTTTCTACTAAATGTCAAACTCTACCTTAGCTGTGGTGATAAAAAAATGATCGAGAGGAATATCATTCTTGTTTGCAGGAAACTTAACTCTTTGTCTATGAGAGGAGAAAGGTGGGTAATAACTGGATAAAAATGTAAACACCATATTGTATGTTTATTGGTCCCAGGAGGAAAATAACAGCTGATATGATAAAGAAAGAGCATAAGGCTAAGGTTAGGACACTGTTTAGACCCAAGAGTGTCCCCTTACTCTTCCCCAGAAATATCTTTGAGCCGAGAACATGATGACAAAAAAGCGATTGCTCTTTGCATTTTTTCTTTTTTTTTTTTAGGTTTCACTTATTTTATTTTATTTTTTTTACTTTACAATATTGTATTGGTTTTGCCATACATCAACATGAATCCTCCACAGGTATACACGTGTTCCCCATCCTGAAGCCCCTTCTCTCTTCCCTCCCCGTTCCATCCCTCTGGATCATCCCAGCGCACCAGCCCCAAGCATCCAGTATCATGCATCTAACCTGGACTAGCTGTGGTCAAATTAATATTTATGCTTCCAGCATAAAACAATTTTCATAGTATACCTTCAAAACATTCTATTTAATATTTATATGCAGTGTGAATCTTATAAAGCATCTTTAGAAAGTCATTTGGAAACAACTGTTTTGTTTTCTAAAATATTTTACTGAGTTTGAGGTCTGAGTAAATGAGTAAAATCTTTAGTTCTGGCAGTTATTAGTTTTCTGACCTTTTGCAAATGGTAACAATCTTTGTCCTCTGGTTTTTTTTTTTAATTTATGAAATGAGGATAGAATATAATATGTATTTTTGATAAGCCTAGTAGTTCTCATCTAAAGATGACCATGTACTAATCTTAGAAATCTGAGAAACAATTATGTTACATGGAGAAGGGGAACTAAGGGTACAGAATGGAATTAAGGTTGTTAATAAACAGGATTTAAAATGGAAAGGTCATCCAGATGCAAACAGTGTTCACAGGGTCCCTAGTAAGTGGAAAAGGGAGATGGAGGAGAGAAGGAGATGTGACAATGGAAGTGAGGTTGGAGTTATGCAATGGGAAGACTCAAGCTGCTATTGTTGGCTTTGAAAATAACAGCATGCATGACCCAAGGAATGATAGCAGGTTCTAGAGCTGAAAAAGGTAGGGAGACAGTCCTTCTTAGAGCTTCCAGAAAGAAGCCAGCCTTTCAACACCTTGACTTTAGCTCGTTGAAACCTTCATCAGTCTTCTGGCCTTCTGAAATGTAATACAATCTATTTACATTATTTTGAGCCATTACATTTACAGTAATCTGTTAAAGCAGACATAGAAAACTATACACTATTTTATACCACATGATTTTTGTGAGGGGCAAATTAGATAACATTGTAATATATTGGAAATTACTTTGGAAATAATGTTGAATATGAAATAATTATACTAAAGCAAAGATAAGTTGGAAATATGTATCATACAACACTTAAGAATAGAGGAGGACTGAAATATACCCATAATCCCCATCTATCTATGTTATTTCCTAAGCTGGTCTCCATGAAACTTTCAATCTATAATACTGCAATAGCCAACACTGAACATAAACCCACTTCTACCTTTAATAGCTATCATGTCTAAGGAGAGCAATCCATTCTACCAATGGAAATTTGGTTTAAGCAATAAGAAGTAAGGATAAATCAATAATAATAATAAAATACCACACAGTTTAGTAATAGAGTAAGAAAGTGATTTGTTAATTAGCCTTTGGATATAGTTCTTGTCAGCATAGGGTCAATAGTACTTCTACAGCCACGAGTCTACAGATAAAGCCAACATTGTTGCTGGCATAAGAGAGAGATGGGAAGAACCTGAGAACTCAGTTTATTGCTAAGAAAAAGAATGAATCAGCCAACTTCAGGTAATGTCATATAGCAAATGTCTTTACTATTAAAGTCAGGTTCACTAAAGCATCCTTACTGAGATCACTACCAAGGCCAGCTGATATTTGTGTCTGTTCACAAAGTTACTTTTCACAGATTTCCTTTGACATTAAATCTTATATTCATCAACCATAGCTGGCATAACACTTATCCAATGTTTACTGGATTTACTATACTTGTAGGTATGAGGCAAGTGTGGCATATGATTTTGAGAAACTGAACAGGATGGCTCTTAATGTCTGCCGGCAGACTTAATTTTGTTTATTCGATGCTTTCATTGGTGAACTGGACAGTATTACAATGCTGTATCAACAAAGAAGCTTTCCAAGACAAATTAGGGAAATGATGCATATGGCATAACAGTAAAATATTTATTGTAGTGTTTCAAAGAACATTCTGGAGAGATAGAAAATATGCCCTCCTTTTTTATGTATCACATGGATTGGAAATCCTGTGCATTTTTTAAAGTGTTAATCTCTCTCTGTTGTGTCCAACTCTTCGTGACCCCATGGATTGTAATCCTACAAGGACCCTCTGTCCATGGGGTTCTCCAGGCAAGAATACTGAAATAAGTAGCCATTCCCTCCTCCAGGGGACCTTCCAATCGAGGGGTTGAACCTGGGTCTTCTATACTGCAGGCAGAAGCTTTACCATATGAACCACCAGAAATCCAATTATATCACTATGCTTTTTATGTCCAAAGTAAATTTAGTATGGCTGTTTCCCATTTAGATCCACATATCATAACCAACAACCATGCCAATGCTAGCCACTTGAGACAGCTAAGTGAAATCAGGTCCAAAGGAAACAGGAAAAATTAAAGCACCTAGCAAGAAATTAAATGCATGATGAGTAAAAAATAATGTGAATTTCAAATTAAAAAATAAAATTTCTTTCAAAAGAAATCTGATATATTCTTTGACCTTAAGTAAAGATACAAATCTAGAGGCAGTAAAAGAAGGATGAAGTAAAAGCTTGGAGTTCTGTCCTTGTTGAGCTATGAGAGTTCAGACAATATTTTCACCATCTCTGGGTCTTGATTTCTTTATGTAAATGAAATTTAATATGTTCTTTTGTGTGTGTGATATACTCAAGACCTCTTTGGCTGTGTCTGTCTGTGGTCAAACCTCAAGCACATTAACTTAAATGGCTGAGTGCCGAGCATCTGTGTGTGTGAGCTCCAGACCTGGCAACCACACCAGCAGGATGTGTGGCTGGCCAAGCTGTGATCAAGGCTCTGCTTGACCGGCATTGATTTGAGCAGAGAGGTCTGATTTGGGTACTTAAGTTTGGATTTCTCATATTTCATGTCTGTGATTCACAATATTCCACTAGATGCAGAGGAATGTGACACTTCGTTCTCTAGAGTAAGTCAAATTCAACACAATAAGAAGCATTATTTTCAAATATATTTCTCCTTCATCCCTAGAGCTATAAACCCAACCAGCACTCAGAGAGATTGGTTAGTTTTCTTCCCATTTAGCTTTATAAAAAGTTTCATCAGAGGGACAGATTCCTCACATTACACATTACATTTAAGAGGAGATTCACAATTGTGGAAATAAATATTATTAAGCTATTAACATTATTAAGCCTTAAGAAAAAGAAGATCATGCCATTTGCAACAACATGGAAGACAATATGCTAAGTCAAATAAACCACACACAGAAAGAAAATACAAAACAAAACAAAACTGTGCAACTTCATATACATGTAGAATCAAAAAAAGCTGACTACTTATAAGAAGAGAGTAGGTAGCTGTGGGTGGCAGGGAGATGTAGGTCAAAGGGTACAAAGTAGGGATAATTATCTAGGGTAAGAGTAAGGATCTAGTGTAGAGTATGATGACTGTACTTAATACTACTTTATCGAATCCTGGTAACTTGCTAAGAGAATAGATTTCAGGTTCACTCATCCCTTAAAAATGATGACTATATAACAAGATGCGTTAATTTTTTGACTGAAGTAATCATTCAGGATTTCCCTGATGACACTCAGTTCAGTTCAATTCAGTCACTCAGTTGTGTCCAACTCTTTGAGACCCCATAGACTGCAGCACGCCAGGCCTCCTTGTCCATCACCAACACCCAGAGTTTACCCAAACTTATGTCCATTGAGTCAGTGATGCCATCCAACCATCTAATCCTCTGTCATCCCCTTCTCCTTCTGCCTTCAATCTTTCCCAGCATCAAGGTCTTTTCAAATGAGTCAGATCTTCACATCAGGTGACCAAACTATTGGAGTTTCAACTTCAACATCAGTCCTTCCAATAAACACTCAGGACTGATCTCCTTTAGGATGGACTAGATGGATCTCCTTGCATTCCAAGGACTCTCAAGAGTCTTCTCCAACACCAAAGCTCAAAAGTATCAATTCTTCGGCACTCAGCTTTTTTTATAGTCCATCTCTTATATCCATACATGACTACTTGAAAAACCATAGCCTTGACTAAAAGTAAAGTAATGTCTTTACTTTGGCAAAGTAATGTCTCTCCTTTTTAATATGATGACACTAGTGGTAAAGAATCTACCAGTGGAAGAGATTCAGGTTCGATCCCTGGGTTGGGAAGATCTCCTGGAGAAGGAAATGGCAACCCACTCCAGTTTTCATGCCTAAAGAATCCCACGGACAGAGGAGCTTGGTGAGCTACAGTCCATGAGGTCACAAAACAGTTGTACACAACTACTAAACAACAATAATCATTCAACCATGCCTATGTATATCAAATCATCATGTTTTATAGCTTAAGCATATATAAATTTTTATTTAAATGATAAATTCTTACATTTTAAAAGAACACATAAGAAGAGAGTCAGGATTTTGGAACACCCAGGCCCAGTGAAGCTTTACACCGCTTCCTGTGTGTCAAGGTTAGATCCTAACATACGCCCTGAAGCTGCCCTGATGTAAATAGAAGAGCAGAGGGACTGTGTCACAACCTCATGACTGTTCTAATCCTGTTTTCTCAGCTGCATTCAAATAGTTTTATATTTTTAAGTTATGACTGAATGGTTTCCAAGAATTCAAGATGGCTCTTTTTAGTTATTCTCCTTTTCAGTTTATAATAAAGTGGGATGATACAACTTCTTGAGCTCAGAGGGCCTGAGAATAAATACTGCTCCACCATTTATTAGATCAGGAACTTCAGGTAAATGGATTCACCTCTCAGTTTTCCTATCTGTAAAAATATAAAAATAAAATTAGGTGATTTCCTGAATTCTTACAAGGATATAGTCCACTTAAGGCCTGGCACATGTAATTATCTCTCAATAAATGTTAACTTTTACTATGATCTGTCTAGGTGGGATGTGCATGATAACATTTCAGTATGAGAATATAGCATTTTCATGTATGTGCATGAGAGACAAAATATGTGACATCACCATGAGGGAAAGAACCAGAATCATGGAATTTTGGCAGCATAAAACCTTACTTTTCAAGTTCGTGAGTGTTTTAAGTAGGAGAGACTAATGTGGTATTTTGCATTAGATTTTTGCATAATTTTGTGGTGAAAAAATGTACTGTCCATGCATCCAATTTGAGATCTGCTATCTAAAGTATTTTATAAGGACTTCATTGGTGGTCTAGTGGTTAAGATGCCACAATTCCAGTGCAAGGGTCCCCAGTTCCCATCCCTGGTTGGGTAACTAAGATCTGGCATGCTGAGTGGCCAATAAAGAAATAACATTAAAGGAATAAAGATTAAAAGAAAGTGCTTTATAAATAATCTTTCTCAAATACTATAATACCAGGCACAAGAATTACAGCTTTCAGGAAACTCTTATTGGCTTAGACTAGACTTGTGCCTCAAAAGGGAGGATGCCATAGTTTATTATAATTTTCTTCTTCTAACTTTTTCTCTTTATCTTCATCAACATTACATATGGTCTCTTACAGCTGCAGCTGTATAGATTTTGGCTGACTTACACTGCCATAGTCCATCTCTAATACTATTCTTTTCTAAGCTCTATTCCACTTGTGAAATCAACAATATTTGGTACCTCATATCAGCAGCATAAGGGCTTCTCCAGTGGCTCAGTGGTAAAGAATCCAGCTGCAATACAGGAGACCCAGGTTCAGTCCCTGGGTGGGGAAGAAACCCTGAAGGAGGGCATGGCAACCCACTCCAGTATTCTTGCCTGAAGAATCCCGTGGGCAGAGGAGCCTTAGGGGCTACAATCCATGTGGTCGCAAAGTGTCGGATACGACTGAAGTGACTGAGCACGCATGCATACATCAGCAGCATAAAGAAAGCTGAGAGCCAAAGAATGAATTCTTTCTAATTGTAGTGCTGGTGAAGACTCTTAGAGAAGCCCTTTGGAATGCAAGGAGATCAAACCAGTCAATCCTACAGGAAATCAACTCTGAATATTCATTGGAAGAACTGTTGCTGAAGTTGAAGCTTCAATACTTTGGCCACCTGATGAGAAGAGCCCACTCAGTGAAAAAGATCCTGATGCTGGGAAAGATTGAAGGCAGGAAGAGAAGGGGACGGGTGGCAGAGGATCAGATGGTCAGACAGCATCACTGACTCAATGGACATGAATTGAGTAAACTCCAGGAGATAGTGGAGTTTACTATCCACCAGAGGAGCCTAGTGTGCTGCAGCCCACAGGGCTGCAATGAGTTGGATACAACAACAACAATCAGCAGCATATCTTGGTTAAATTTCTGTTAATAAATACCATTGCCATAAAACTCCGATAAGTCCTGGTGCCTGGAACCTCTAGGGCCATGCTAGAGATTGGGCACCCAGGAAGAGTGGTGTGGTCCCTACATTGGAGAACACGTTCACATCTAATGAGAAAGAAGCATCAGGCAGATAGCATCAATGCCACAGAAGAAGTGTTGAAGAGAATGGAAGGTATGTAGTTTGGGCCCTCTGAGTTGAGGAGGAAATTCTAAAGGATACCACAAAGGCAGCCACCAAGGGCCACCAAAAAAGAAAACTTGGAACAGATCACATGGGAAAAGAAGATATTTTCACTAGATACTGGACTCAGTGTTTACTTCCCTTCCCATGGTCCTGAATTAGGCAAAGGGGTTTAGCTCCCAAGAGATTCTGCCCCAGGAATATTAGGGAAGCAAGTCAAAACAGGCTAGTCAAAACAGTTCCTGACTCAGTTCAGACTCAGGTCACAAATTCTTTAGAATGAAACCTCACAGACTATTTCCTTAGAGATTTTTGAACTAACTCTCCTAATATACAAATATGTTTATGCAAGGGCATTTGCTAATCCTGCTTGAGCTTGTGTGTGTTAACTCTGGAGTCACACTGTCCAGTTATCCTCTGCCTAGTTTAAGCCCTTTGAGCAAGTCATTTAAATAGTTTCTCTCTCAATCTGTAAAATATATCTGCAAAATGCGAAATAGAATGGGTGTCACTTGGGACTTGTGAGGATACAAGTTAGTACCTTTTTTAAATATAAATTTATTTATTTTAATTGGAGGCTAATTACTTTACATATTGTATTGGTTTTGCCATACATCAACATGAATCTGCTGCAGATGTACATGTGTTCCCCATCCTGAACCCCCCTCACACCTCCCTCCCCATCCCATCCCTCTGGGTCATCCCAGTGTACCAGCCCAGAGCACCTTGTATCATACATTGAACCTAGACTGGTGATTTGTTTCACATATGATAATATACATGTTTCAATGCCATTCTCCCAAATCATTCCCCCCTCGCCCTGTCCCACAGAGTCCAAAAGACTGTTCTATACATCTGTGTCTCTTTTGCTGTCTCACATACATGGTTATTGTTACCATCTTTCTAAATTCCATATATATGCGTTAGTATACCATATGGTGTTTTTCTTTCTGGCTTACTTCACTCTGTATAATAGGCTCCAGCTTCATCCACCTCATTAGAACTGACTCAAATGTATTCTTTTTCATGGCTGAGTAATACTCCACTGTGTATATGTACCACAGCTTTCTTATCCATTTGTCTACTGATGGATATCTAGGTTGCTTCCATGTCCTGGCTATTATAAACCATGCTGTGATGAAAATTGGGGTGCACGTGTCTCTTTCAATTCTAGTTTCCTCTTTGTGTATGCCCAGAAGAGGAATTGCTGGGTCATAAGGCAGTTCTATTTCCCATTTTTTAAGGAATCTCCACACTGTTCTCCATATGCAAACTGTACTAGTTTGCATTCCCACCAACAGTGTAAGAGAGTTCCCGCTCCAGCATTTATTTTTTGTAGACTTTTGGATAGCATCCATTCTGACCAGTGTGAGATGGTACTTCATTGTTGTTTTGATTTGCATTTCTCTGATAATGAGTGATGTTCAATATCTTTTCATGTGTTTGTTAGCCATCTGTATGTCTTCTTTGGAGAAATGTCTGTTTAGTCCTTTGGCCTATTTTTTGATTGGGTCACTTATTTTTCTGGAATTGAGCTGCAGGAGTTGCTTGTATATTTTTGAGATTAAGTATATGTCACTTGCTTCGTTTGCTATTATTTCCCCCATTCTGAAGGCTGTCTTTTCACCTTGTTTATGTCTTTCCCTTTGTTGTGCAGAAGCTTTTAATTTTAATTAGGTCCCATTTGTTTATTTTTGCTTTATTTCCAGGATTCTGGGAGGTGGGTCATAGAGGATCCTGCTGTGATTTATGTCAGAGAGTGTTTTGCCTATGTTCTCCTTTAGGAGTTTTATAGTTTCTGGTCTTACGTTTAGATCTTTAATCCATTTTGAGTTTATTTTTGTGTATGGTGTTAGAAAGTGTTCTAGTTTCATTCTTTTACAAGTGGCTGACTAGTTTTCCCAGCACCACTTGTTAAAGAGATTGTTTTTCTCCATTGTATATTCTTGCCTCCTTTGTCAAAGTTATGATGTCCATAGGTGTGTGGATTTATTTTTGGGCTTTCTATTTTGTTCCATTGATCTATATTTCTGTCTTTGTGCCAGTACTATACTGTCTTGAAAACTGCAGAGGAAGGTAAACTTCCAAACTCATTCTATGAGGCCACTATCACCCTAATACCAAAACCTGACAAAGATGTCACAAAAAAAGAAAACTACAGGCCAATTTCACTGATGAACCTAGATGCAAAAATCCTCAACAAAATTCTGGCAAACAGAATCCAATAACATATTAAAAAGATCATACATCATGACCAAGTGGGCTTTATCCTAGGGATGCAAGGATTCTTCAATATCTGCAAATCAATCAGTGTAATACACCACATTAAGAAATTGTAAAATAAAAACCATATGATTATCTCAATAGATGCAGAGGAAGCCTTTGACAAAATTCAACATCCATTTATGATAAAAACTCTCCAGAAAGCAGGAATAGAAGGAAAATGCCTCAACATAATAAAAGCTATATTGACAAACCCACAGCAAACATTATCCTTAATGGTCAAAAATTGAAAGCATTTCTCCTAAAGTCAGGAACAAGACAAGGGTGACCACTCTCACCACTACTATTCAACATAGTTTTGGAAGTTTTGGCCACAGCAATCAGAGCAGAAAAAGAAATAAAAGGAATCCAGACTGGAAAAGAAGAAGTAAAACTCACTGTTTGCAGATGACATGATCCTCTACATAGAAAACCCTAAAGACTCCACCAGAAAATTACTAGAGCTAATCAATGAATATAGTAAAGTTGAAGGGTATAAAATCAACACACAGAAATCCCTTGCATTCCTATACACTAATAATGAGAAAATAGAAAGAGAAATTAAGGAAACAATTCCATTCACCATTGCAACCAAAAAGTATAAAATACTTAGGAATATATCTACCTAAAGAAACTAAAGACCTATATATAGAAAACTATAAAACACTGGTGAAAGAAATCAAACAGGACACTAATAGATGGAGAAATATACCATGTTCATGGATTGGAAGAATCAATGTAGTGAAAATGAGTATACTGCCCAAAGCAATCTATAGATTCAATGCAATCCCTATCAAGCTACCAATGGTATTTTTCACAGAGCTAGAACAAACAACTTCACAATTTGTATGGAATTACAAAAAACCTCGAATGGCCAAAGCAATCTTGAGAAAGAAGATTGGAACTGGAAGAATCAACCTGCCTGACTTCAGGCTCTACTACAAAGTTAGTACTCTTAAGGCAGTGCCTGCCTGTAGTAACTTCCCACTGGTTGTTTTAATAGTGGTCTATACAATTTCATGTCATTGATGATATTCTTTGATGAAAGGGAAACAGAAGGAAGAGGGTAAGCTTCTTTTGCAGTGTTGCTTGCTGCCAGTCTAAGAAGACCCCTTTTATCCCATGAAAGATACTGATAAAAGACTATTATGACAGTCATTTTAAAATTCTTATTGCTCTATTATATATTTAAGCAAAATGGGAAACGTTCTATCTCCTACTAATTCATCATGAGTCTGGGGACAAATGTCTTGGAGCATCTCTGGCAAATGAACACTAACACATGATAATTTCTTTGAGTCACTGGATAAGAATGTCTATAAATTAAAATTACTGCATTTCTAGATTTGTTTGTCTTTGTTTTACCTCAGTATATTTGTTCCATTGGTTGATTAGCTGATGTCAAAATAACGAACCTGGGTCACCTGCATTGCAGGAAGGTATTTGTCACTCTGTCACCTGGGAAGCCCAAAGTAACCTCCCTTCTGTTTTAAGCTCTTTGTGGACCAGAGAACTCACAGAGAGGAGCTGACCCTCCATCTCTGGATCTCCTACACTGCCTTTGTCATGTGGATCTAGTAACGTCTCTGGGCTTTCCATGGAGAATCTCTCAATATTTCAATCTAATGGTAGCCCTTTCTTTCAAGCTAAGCTATTCCCAGACATAAGTGTTAACTGCCAAATATCTCTTTTTGAATAGGTCAGCCTGTAGCTGCCAAGACCTCAAGAGCTACTGTATCCTGGAAAGGCAGGACATTCTGTGGTTCACTACAGCCAAATAGAATTCTCAGCAGTAGAGACCACAAACTTAGTTCTTGACACAAAAATTAGCAATTTACAGTATCTGAGCTGATTCCCAAGCACTTGAGCAATTTTGTAAAATAATTTAAAAGAAATGTGCTTGCTAATATAATGAAAATAGCCATAGTCATCACTTTCTTTGTATTTCTAGAAACAAGTAATTAAATATGTATCTATATTATGTATAATGTGTGTGTATTATTAAAACCAAACTGATTTAAACAAACAACAGAAATTGTCTTTCAAGGTCATTATTTTCCCTTTCCTTTGCAATTCTACACTCATTCCATTGCTTAAAGTAGTTTTGAAGTTTCTATTTATGACATATTTTATATCTGTTTTCTAGCCACATTTATAAAAATTTTACATTTAAACTACATGGCTAAATACTCACTTATGTTTTCTTCATTTAACTATTAATTTATTCTATTACTTAAAAAGTCTTGATATAGGCTTTTACATATCAGCCCCAAATTTACACTGGAATTAGAGATACCAAGATGTAGATACTCCTATTTTTATAGACCGCTGGGCTACTAAAAGTAATGAAAGGGTCTATTTTTAAAATAAATCCCACTCAGAAGACAATGTGCCACTACTGAGAATACTCAGACAAATTTATCTCTGGAACTGATGCTGATTTCATAAATTCCAAAAATCCAAGGAGAAGCCTATTTAGGAATATCTAAACATTATACTCTCTCAGGATGACAATTGGGAAGTTAGTAAGTAAAGTTTGGAACTTTGCTCAAAACAACTATGATTTCTTTATAGCAGTACTTCACATTTGCACATGTATTATACATATAGCACTTAAAGCCCAAGGGATCTTTATACAACCTCTGAGATATAGAGCAAATCATCACATTTTCTTCATTTATTTGGTAACAAAAGATAATGGACTTAACCCCAAAGGATTAAACAAGTCAATGGTGAAACCAAAAATACAGCCTAAATATAGACCTGCAAAATACGTCTGGATCTTAAGGCAGAATCCCATATGCCTGTGCACAAAATTAGACTTGCATTCATTAAGGATTTAGAGACCACAAGTTAACAGTTATTCCTCTTATAAAGATGTCAGACTATCTGGATAAATCAACAAAATCCTCATGAATTTCTTATATGATGTCATATATAAGTAATCTTCAGTCAGCTTTAACATCTCAAAAAACAGAAACAGACTAGTGTTTACTGAAAAATTAATGTTACTTATGACATGTAGTTAAGGGCCAAAAATGGTAGGTTAGAGTAATTGCTAACCTTCAGGGAATAATTCAAATTACACATTCCAGATAAGAATGTATACTTAGAACATTCACTGAATAACAGTTTCTCATATTTGAACATGCTAGTGAATCCTGGAGCACAGAGAATGAAAAGGTGGATCTCATTAAGATACAGATTCTTATTCTGCGAGTGATACGTTGACTCTGAACTCTACTCTCTCTTTAGGATTCTGTTTACCATATTGTTCTATAGACCTATATATTGGCTTATAATATAGAAACTAAAATAATTAAATAGATCCAAAATAAGTCCAATATATTTAGAAACAGCTGCTCAGCTAATAGAAATAAGACTTAATATATATCAGGATCATTGGAACCCAGAAGCACTTAGTATTGGCCTCTGATTCAGCCTGTTAAACTGAAAAAATTCAAGCATGAGCCAGGAATACTTTGTATTAGCCATAAAGACTGTAAGTCCATAAGAGACATGAATATGAATGATTCCATGACAAAATGTACTCATAACACATTCAGTAGATTTATTGCTTGTACCTTACTGTCCCAGGCCAGCAGAACAGCCAAATCCTCTCAAAACACCCAAGAATAGTCATAGGAATATAAAGAAACCCACAACTCCAAGATAAAAATAGGCTTAGTTTCTCAAAAGAACTGAACAAGATTATCATCCCAGTGAGGTGGTTATAGAACTTGTGGATCTACTTTTTGTATGAATGATGTTGCCTTTACAGAGTTACATAGTTATATCCTTATATACATTAAAATAACTAGCATAATTTATTTGTCATGTTTATCATCTTTCCTTTGATCAGTTACACTTGTGACAGTTGCATTGTATTCTAATGTAGGCATTCCTAGAATTTAGACATTCATTCAGTAGAAATCTGCAAAATATAATGTCAAGAAAGCCAATTAAAATGTTTCCCTAGAGAACCAGATAACTTGTTTGGGAGTTTATATACCTTAGTATGGATCAGAATTCACTTTATACACCTTGTCAGTCTGTGAGGAAATCCTCCACACTGCTTACCAAACACTAGGCCTGGTACCTGGAAAATAGTAAAGATTCAATATCTAAGCTTTGAAAAGTCATTGTGAGTCATCCTAATTCAAGGAATGAGTGTATGGTAACTATATGTTGGTGATCTTTGGGAGGAAAGTACCTTCTTATAAAGTACTTTGGTATAAGTTCTAATTCCTCAGGGAATTAGTTCTGTTGTACCAAATGTCCCCTGAATCTGTTGGTGATGGTGACCAAGTTGGAAAGAGTGCCAATGTGAAAATAAATACTCTATTAGAAAAGATGGCAGCGAGGCTAGAAATGAGTAAACATGCAATAAGTTAGATGAAGAAGGTATTTCACATTGGAACTTTTGAAAGAATTACGCTTGCAGCCCAAATAGTCGTTCAGGTTCCCAAACCATTTTGAAATATGGGATTGCCTACTTTATAAAATGATCCATTTCATTACTTAACATTGTTAATTCTTACAAAGATTTTCCTTATAGTAGTCAAAATATGTCTCTTGGTACTCTTTAGTGCTAGCTCTGCTTGTTAGCATAGCTGAGAGCCAGCAAGTCTTTTAAATAATAGGCATCAATATTTGAAGACAGTTCTCTGAAACTTTCTCTCCTCTCACTGACTCACTTACTGCTGGAACTCTCTACCAAAGAACATAGCGTCTGAATCTTTCTCTTCCTTGGGATTTATATTTTATTTTGTCTGTCTGTTTTCCAAAGCCTAGTGCTATCCCCAGAGTGGCTAGAATATTGAACCTCTTTCAATATTCTTAGCTGAACATAAGATTCATATCTTTTTCCCAAGACATATATCTATAATGATAGAACTTCCTTGTATTCATCTCAATTTAGTCCATCATCCAAAAATGTGTGTTTTGAAAGTAAGGATAGATGAATGTTTTAGCTTACTGTTGTTATGTAAGTCTGGAAACCTTTAGGTGAACTGTATTAATTTGGTGAAAATTGGAAGTTTACCTGCTACTCAGAGTCTTAAATTACAGAGAATATTTTACATGCAATCCAGGTCTTCAGTGTATTTCTTCAAAATAGATAAATGAGAGACTTAGATTGAATACAGATTCCTCTGAAATTTCAAAAATGAGAATTTTAATTAAAAGCTTTGGGAAAAGAATTGTTAAGAAGATTTTCACTAGTTAGTCTTAAGAGTAGAAAACAACAAGAATCTTTTTGAATCATTAAAATCTCTATGAGTAACAACATAAGGAAGTAGTATAAAAATGTCTAAAGATATTGAGCACAAAATTACAATTTGCCTTAAAATTTTGTCAAGGTTATAATACCCCAAAGAATTAAGACTTTCTTGAGTTACTACAAATAATAGTGAAAGTGACCTATAAGATGTTACTTATTTACTGCATATTGCAAACATCCCATGATTGTGGAATGCTGCTGCTGTTGCTAAGTCGCTTCAGTCATGTCCGACTCTGTGCGACCCCATAGATGGAAGCCCACCAGGCTCCCCCATCCCTGGGATTCTCCAGGCAAGAAAACTGGAGTGGGTTGCCATTTCCTTCTCCAATGCATGAAAGTGAGAAGTGAAAGTGAAATTGCTCAGTCGTGTCCAACTCTTAGTGACCCCATGGACTACAGCCCACCAGGCTCCTCCAGCCATGGGATTTTCCAGGCAAGAGTACTGGAGTGGGGTGCCAATATTAGGCTTTTATTTAGCTATACTTAAGTCCTTCTTCTTAGACCTGCATGGAGTGGGAGATCCATCAAAAGTTTTTACACCTACCAATCACTTTCCCCAAGGTCCTTTTCGTGAGTTATATCAGTGGTTACTGTCCTTCTTTAGGTGTTATAATTTGATTATGAATCCATTTAAACTCAAAAGTCACAGCTTTTTACTTTGTACAGTGAGGAAACTCAATGAATCTGTGACACTGGTGAATATGTATTGTTTCCTTTATATTTATTCTTTTGAGTCAGGGCATCTTTCTCATTACAGAGATTTGGAATGACTTATTTTGGGCTCCAAAATCACTGCAGATGGTGACTGCAGCCATAAAATTAAAAGACTCTTACTCCTTGGAAGAAAAGTTATGACCAACCTAGAGAGCATAGTCAAGAGCAGACACATTGCTTTGCTGACTACGGTCCATCTAGTCAAGGCTATGGTTTTTCCTGTGGTCATGTATGGATGTGAGAGTTGGACTGTGAAGAAGGCTGAGTGCCGAAGAATTGATGCTTTTGAACTGTGGTGTTGGAGAAGACTCTTGAGAGTCCCTTGGACTGCAAGGAGATCCAACCAGTCCATTCTAAAGGAGATCAGCCCTGGGATTTCTTTGGAAGGAATGATGCTAAAGCTGAAACTCCAGTACTTTGGCCACCTCATGTGAAGAGTTGACTCATTGGAAAAGACTCTGATGCTGAGAGGGATTGGGGGCAGGAGGAGAAGGGGACGACAGAGGATGAGATGGCTGGATGACATCACGGACTCGATGGACGTGAGTCTGAGTGAACTCCGTGAGTTGGTGATAGACAGGGAGGCCTGGCATGCTGCGATTCATGGGGTCGCAAAGAGTCAGACACGACTGAGTGACTGAACTGAACTGAGCTGAATGTATTATAATAATCTAATTTGTACTGCTGTCACATTTTCAAGTGCTTGGGAGTTAGAATTCAAGCACAAATAGGGTTATACTAGAAAAGAATATTAATGGTTAAAACCTCACAAATGGAAATAAATAATTTTTCAAACTCAGATGAAGCATTAACGTTGCAAACAGCGTTACAAGGATTTTTAGCATACATTGGTGATAAACCTGAAGGGACTAAGGCCATACACCATCCTAAACAAAGATAACCCTCCCCATTCTCAAAGATTTTAGAGAATTGGAACTATGACAGTCCATAGGGTCACAAAGAGTTGGACAGAACTGAAGCAACTTAGTACACATGCATGAAACTATGAGCTGTTATATTCTGATATTCCTGCATTCAACATAAAACCCAAGGCAAAGTCATGGAGGCATAAAGATCCTTTGGGATGCTAGAAAACAGATTTTTCCATTAGGCCAACTCTTAAAATAAAAGCCACAAACTAGGTTCCCCTGTTCAAACTAGCGGTCCCCTTGTTCACATGATTGTCTTTTGATGAGTTACAGTGAGACTCTAAAAAATTAATTACTTGCAAACAATAAAACATTGCAGTATTTCACTTATAAATATCAGGATTCTTTAAAAAAAAAAAAAAAAAAAAGCTCTCAAACCTTAGAATACTGATTTCACATGCAACTATCTCCTGGAGCAGAGTAGGAGCTAAGTACTTTAGAGATGAAGCATTCAGTTGGCCATCCAATATTCTTTATTTCTTTCCTATTTCCCTCTCACTGTTAGGTAGGGTGAGAAGGGAAATAGCAGAGTCAGTTATAGACTACAATGACTGCATCTACAATGGGAAGATATTGGTCCAAAGTTTAGGGACAACAGTTTTAGAAGACACAACTTTTGCATACACTGAATTTGGAGCTGTCGTAAACCTGTGTGTGTGACCTAGAGCAATATACTTCCAATATGATTCATCTTGCTGCAAATGTTTCTCATTTAACTGTATCTCTCTGGTTCTACTTGGGAGAATAGAGTGAGCCAGCTTACAGCATCTCCTATAGAAGGAGGAGGAAGAATCCCAGCAACTTTGTAAAGCTAGCAGAACACCCCAAGTGTGGCTGAAGGCTGTGGCCATAGCACAGGGATTTTGAACTATTGGGAAATGGGAGCTGAGATTGTAAAGGAGTGGCCACAGGGTAGGGCAAATGGAAAATGATGTAGCAGGTATATTGTAGCAAGGTCAAAGACCAAGAAAGAAGAGGGTGAAGGAATTACATGAGTTTAGCTGTTCAAGAATTTGGCTGCAAAAGAAAAGCATGCTTTGGTGGCAGTTCAGGAGATGCTTGGGTTAGGTTCCAGATGCCCATCTTTATGCTGAGGGAATCTGCCAGTTGAACAGCTGCACTAACAGACAAAAACTAGACCATTCTCTTGGGTAGGCAGGAGGAAGGATAGACAGTACAGGGAATAAGCCGTGTATCTCTCATTCACAGTAGCACTTTCAATCCAATATTGAATCAATACAAAAATCAACACAAAAAAAAGTCAACATGTTAAAGGCAATTATAACTTTTTTTCTCAATGGTAAAAAAAAAATCCTAGCTTGTTTGTTTTTTCAAAGGAGAATAAAAGAGCATATTTTATTTGGGGAATCATTTTACTTCTGAGATTTGTAAAGATGAAAAGTACCTTATGGACATGTTTTACATTTAAACGAAATATTTTGCCTATTTGGCTGAATTATAGTAAAGGAGGAAAACAAAATGAAATCTGAAAATAATCATTGCTATAGCTGATAATATCAGTTATTTAAATAATTATATATTATGAATGAAGCACAAGGCATACATTATGTTATTTCTTCTCTGCAACAAATCTGCATGGTAGATGTATTAGTTCTGTTTTGCAGATAAGCTTAAGAAGGCATTCACTTGTCTTGTGAGTGGTGAAGTCATGTAATCAAAAATGGTCTGATAATACCACACTATATACACAGAAGGAGGATGATGAGAAAGTTAGGGCTGGTACATTGGTTTGTTTCAAAAGTTACTTTTAAATTTCATGGTTTTGTTAATAATAACACTGCATAGGCATGTGCTTGAATATTTTATAGGAAAAGTGAATATATATCTTTGCAGGTAATTCCATGGTTTAGTTATTTGTTAAACAATATGTTAAATAGTAAGTACAAATGTTCCTTTTGTAAAAATATCCTAATGAGTAGCCTATAGCGGTATTGTTTTAAAAATTTTGAAATTAGAATCTATAAGAAATGAGACTTTTTCTAATCTTATATCATGTATGCTTTTTTTTTTTTTTTTCCTAGCCTAACTAAGCCGTCTAAGACCTCCAATAAAATTATGGATAGAAGTAGTTGAAGTATGCATCTTTGCTTCATTTCTGATTTCAGAATTATTTTTTAGCATTTTATGATTGTGGTGACCCAAGAACGAAAGACCAGATAGCACCAAGGAGGGTCTTGGAATACAGAAACTGAAAAACCAGACCCTTATCACCCTTCTCTCCCCCATGTTGTAATTATTAATGAATTTCAGGTCCTCCTGAGTAGTGTAACCTGTCTCCCCTCCTATCCCACACAGGGAGAAGTTATTTGCCTTACTATTCCCTCATCCGGTATATGTGCCTCATCTAATCAGCAAATGACCCACAAGACCCCTACACCACTCCTTGTACCCTGGATATAAAAGTGTACTAAGGACCCCTGTTCAATGTCAGTTCTCCCTGGATCTTGCCTGCTGTTCTAACAGCATCTCTCACTCTCAGTTCAGTTCAGTTCAGTCATTCAGTCATGTCTGACTCTTTGAGACCCCATGGATTGCAGCACACCAGGCCTCCATGTCCATCACCAATTCCAGGAGTTTACTCAAACTCATCTCCATTGAGTCGGTGATGCTATCCACCCATCTCATCCTCTGTCGTCCCCTTCTCCTGCCTTCAATCTTTCCCAGCATGAGGGTCTTTTCCAATGAGTCAGCTCTTCGCATCAGGTGGCCAAAGTATTAGAGCTTCAGCTTCAATCAGTATTGAAGCTTCAACATCAGACCTTTCAATTAATATTCAGGACTGATTTCCTTTAGGATGGACTGGTTGGATATCCTTGCAGTCCAAGGGACTCCCAAGAGTCTTCTCCAACACCACAGTTAAAAAGCATCAATTCTTCAGTGCTCAGCTTTCTTTATAGTCCAACTCTCACATTCATACATGACTACTGGAAAAACCATAGCCTTGACTAGACAGGCCTTCATTGACTGTGCAGTACTGGAGTAGCTGCGAGCAAATACCCCACGTCTCCCACTCTGCTGCTGCTGTTAAGTCGCTTCAGTTGTGCCCAACTCTGTGCGACCCCATAGACAGTAGCCCACCAGACTCCTCTGTCCCTGGAATTCTCCCACTCTAAAAAATTTATTTCCCTTTCATTCTGTCTCATGTCTGGAAATTATTTTCCAACCCACACCGGGACGATGACAATTATTAAATGTGTTGTTTCCATAGGTCTTTGTAGACACCTTTAATTAGAGTAATGTTGTTCACCTTTCATAAAATAATGCTATAGATATTTCATAAACTATTTGCTATGTTCCTCAAATACTTTTACTGAATCTAATTAATAGACTAGAAACTTTTATTGACACTAATCTAATAAAATTAGTTTATGGATTACTGTTTTACTCAGCTATTACTAAACAACTTTCACTAATAAAACAAGTTAAGTTAATGATAATAAATTATATATTTTATATATTGATGCATTCAGTTGACTAAAATTTTGTTTATGGTATTTACATCTATACCCATACGCAATATGGTCCTGTGATTTTCCTTTAGAAACTCTTCTGTTGAGTTTTAATATCAAAATTATATAAGACTGTATTAATGAGGGTCCTACAGAGAAGCTTCCGTGGTTGCTCAGAGGATAAAGTGTCTGCCTGCAATGCAGGAGACCCGGGTTCAATCCCTGGTCTGGGAAGATGCCCTGGAGAAGGAAATGGAAACCCACTCCAGTATTCTTGCCTGGAGAATCCCATGGACAGAGGAGCCTGGTGGGCTACAGTCCACGGGGTCGCAAAGAGTTGGACACGACTGAGCAACTTCATACACACACACACATATAGAGAAGCAGAACCGATAGAAGGGGTGTGTGTGTGTGTGTGTGTGTGTGTATATATATATGTATGTATTATGTATGTATGTATATAGGGTTGGCCTAACAGTTACTCAGATTTTTCTGTTAAAATGTTATGGAAAATATATATATGGTCTTCCATGATAACTGAGTAGTAAAGATTCTGTTGGCAATGCATGAGATACAGTTTTGATTCTTGGCTTGGGGAGATCCTCTGGAGAAGAAAATGGAAACCTACTTCAGTAATCTTGCCTGGAAAATCCCATTAACAGAGTAGCCTGAAGGGCTATAATCCATGGGGTCAAAAAAGAGTTGCGACTAAAGGACACTTTAGTGTGACTAAAGGACACACTTAGTGACTAAAGGACAACAACAACAAATATGTGTGTGTGTATATATATATATGTATATAAAGAGAGATTTATTATAACAAATTGGTTCACATGATCATGGAGGCCAAGAAGTGTCACAATTGCCTCCACAAGTTGGAGACTTAAGAATATCAGTGATGTTGTTCAAAGTCTGGAGAGCTGAAGAGCCTAATGTAGATTCCAGTTCAAATCTGAGATCCTGGGAATCAGGACATGGAAGGCAGAAGATCATGTCCCAATTCACACAGTCAAGCACAGTTTTAATTCAACTTTCTTGACCTTTTTTTTTTGATTCAGGCCCTCCGTGGATTGGCTGGTGCCCATTCATATGGAAAGTGGCCCTTTGCTTTACTCAGTTCACCAATTCAAATGCTAATCTCATCCAGAAACATCCTCACAGACACACACAGATATAATGTTTAAACAGAAATCTATCTGACCACCCTGTGACTCAACCAAGTTGGCACATAAAATTGCCATCACAAAATTGAAAAACAAACCAAAAAAAAATGAGTTAATGAATATTCTCACCTTTTAGAATAGTTTTGTGAAAGTAGAATCTTGAGGTAAATCATTTGCCAGATGGACTGTTTTAATATTTGGTGAATATCACCAATAACACCTCTCTTTGCAACATATGTTTTACTAATTCAATTTATTCAGTTAGTATAAGACAATGGCTTGTCATTTTACAGCAGTTTTACTAGTTGTATATGTTAGTTGTAACTATTTTATTTGTTTTTCTAACTATACAAAAATATTGACACAAAGACACATTACACGTTTACAAGTTTAATGTTTGCAGTATCTGTATTCATGTCTCATTTTTAATTTATTCTATTTTAAGCCTTTTTTTTTTCGAAAGTTTCTTTTGGTAGGTAAGAAGATGGACCACTCATGAATATTTGTAAAAAATCACTATAATCTTTTCAATTCTCGCTGTTGTACATTTGTTTTATATTTAATATATCCAATTGAAACTCCAATTGTTCTTGGAGCATTTTTAAAAAGATTTCTACTGCCTAATAAACTGCCTTATAATCTTTGCTAAATATGTAGTGGAAAACTAACACTTTAACAGTACTGAAACTTCCAGTCCACAAAACCCACACATCTCCTTTTATTATGACTTCTTTAATTAAAAAAAAAAATCAATGTTTTATAATTTTCAACATAGAGATGTCTCATGTTGATCATGATCAATCTTTCAATCTTTTGTTAGACTGTGTTAGTATATTTCACTTAATACAGTGTTATTTTAAATATTTTTTAAAATGTCTAGATTGTAATTGCTTATTGCTAGTATGCTTGTATAATTGATTTTTATTAGCTTTTATTTATTCAGCTTAGTACTTATAACAGATTTGGGGGGATTTTCTACTTAGACAGCCATCTCTTGTCCTCTGCAAAAAAATAAACAATATTGCTTATTCATTTCTAATGTCTACCCTTTATTTTGTCTTTCTTACTTTGTTGTGCTAAAAGTCCTGGTGTGATGTTGAATAGGAGTGGTGAGAGAGGACAGCCTTGTCTTATTCTTGATTTGAGGGAAAATTTTTTCATTTTATTAATATTATATTTTATTCCTATAGGTTTTTTTTTAATTTTTATTTTTACTGTCTTTTACTTTATAATACTGCAGTGGTTTTGCCATACATTGACATGAATCAGCCTCGAAGGGGTTTTATAGACATCTTATATCAGATTAAAGAAGTATCCCCTGACTCTTTCTCAGACCTCACATATAAAGTGTTTTGTAGAGGAGACAGAAGAGGATATAGGAGAAGCTTCTTATTCTCTTGCAGGACTTCTATTCCCCTCTGTCATATATAAATCACAAGTGCACTTCTTAGGGACTTTTTTTTTTTAATCTCTCTCTGAGTGTTCTGTAAAGTTCAGGTAAAAAAAGTCTGCAGAAGAAAACAGACTCCCCAACACCTTTGCTTGCCTAGGAGTTTTACTTTGTCCCCTCAGCCTTCATGAACTATTTCAGTTTATTTATCCAGATAGTTGTCCAGTTGCATCTACTCCAGGTGCGTACATATATTCAAATCTTTCCTATCCCTGCTGTCACTGTCACTTCTGTATTTTGGTTGGTTTGGTTACTCTGTGACCTCAGCTGTCCAACAATTTTTAATGAAGTCATGATTTTGAAGTTAGTCTGATTCTCCTTAAATTGTAAACATGGAAACAACACTCCTTCCAGCTTTCTACATCCATGGACAGAAGCAACATTACAACACAGATTTATAATCTAGTATTTTTGACTCTTCTCAGAAGGAAAGAACATTCAGTTACTGAGCCTAGTATAGCCCATTGACCCTATAGGTTTGTGTATGATCTCCTGGTGCAGCATCTTTATAACAGGAAAATCTCTCCTTTTGCCAATTTTGATCACTTTGTTGCTGTTGTTATTTAGTCACTAAGTTGTGTCCAACTCTTTGCCACCTCATGGACGGTAGCCCAGCAGGCTCCTCTGTCCATGGGATTTCCCAGGTGAGAATACTAGAGTGGGTTGCCATTTCCTTCTCTAGGGGATCTTCCCAACCCAGGGATTGAACTTGTATCTCCTTCATTGGCACACAGATTCTTTACCACTGTGCTTCTCGGGAAGGACAAACTTAATATATCACTGTCATGGGTCCCCATAGAAAAAGGATGGGAATTGAGATTAGAGAGTTAATCCAGGAAAGAAGAAAATGTCAACCTGCATTTATGGATATCATGTAATTAAAAAGCAAATTACATGAACTTATTTACAAAACCGAAGTAGAAATGTGGATGTGGAAAACAAACTTATGGTTACCAGGGGGTTAGGCAGGAAGGAGGGATAAATTGAGAGACAGAGACTGACATACATACACTGCTGCTGCTGCTGCCTAGTCACTTCAGTCGTGTCCGATTCTGTGAGATGCTATGGAAGGTAGCCTGCCAAATCTCCAGGCAAGAGTACTGGAGTGGGTTGCTGTGCTCTCCTCCAGGGGATCTTCCCAACCCAGGGATTGAACCTACGTTTCCTGCATCACAGGCAGATTCTTTACCACTGAGCCACTAGGGAAGCCCGTACACACTACTATATATAAAATAAATAACTAATAGGAGCCTATTGTATGGCACAGGAAATGCCACTCAATGCTCTATAATGGCCCATTTAAGAAAATAATAAAAGTGGGTATGTGTAAATGTATTACTGATTCACTTTCCTGTATGCCCAAAACCAACACAACATTGTAAATCAGCTATGCTCCAATAAATTTTTTTAAAAAAGCAAATTGTGGTAATTTCTAAACCATTGATTCATTCTTAAAGTATGACTCCTAGAACAGCAGCAGAGATATCACTGAGAACTTGTTAGAAATGCACCCCAGATCTGCTGAATCAGGGGCTATAATCATGGGACCAGGTATTCTGAAGTTTAACATGTCTTTCAGCTGATTCTGATGAATACACAATAATTTGAGGACCACGGACCTAAATGATACCCTACAATCTATAATATATTTGATTATTTAACAAAATAACACAGCTCATGAGGAAAGCATATTTGTCTAATTAAGAGCATGTTCTCAACAACTTTGCAATCATGTAGCAACCTTAATCAGTTTGTGCTTATAGGCTCAAGAAACCCACACATATACATATCAACCAAATCTGAGCATAAGGAATGAAGTCAGTTCCATTTCATGGGGCTCTACTTTACCGCTCTGTGTAAAGTTTAGAACTTTCTTGTGTAAACAACAACATCCTACTCTGTAGCACAGAGAACTACATTCATCATCCTATGATAAACCATAATGGAAAAGAACATGAAAAGCCATATATATATATATATATATATATATATATATATGTCACTTTGTTATATAGCAGAAATTAGCATAGCATGGTAAATCAACTATGTCAATAAAATTTTGAGCAAGCAAAACAAACAAACAAACAAACAAAAAACACTTTCTCTTGCTCTGACATATTAAACCTATCTGCCCTTTATTAACATAGGACTTTCCTTTGTGAGTTCCTGATTTCCTTCTGTTCTGACTTGATATTCACTCCTGCCAACAAGGTCTGTAGGTTCTGGCCTTTGCATTCTGGCAGAACATCAAAACTGTTGATGCTCAATAGCTTAGCAAGGGAGTTTTCACAATTTGTAAAAAGCTGCAAGATTACTTCTTCAAATGGAAACTTGTAGGAATTTCTATCTATGAAACTAATATATGCAGAGCCTTTTCAAACATTTCAGTCTTTGAAACTGATGCATTTAGAGCCACTTTTAGAGAGTGCAACAGCAGAGTGGTCACAGAGGGGTACCACTGAGTCTTTTTTCTGTTTGTTGTGTTTCTCTCAGATGTGCCCTGCAGAAGTTTGGACTATATGAAAGCAACTGATGACATGATCACTCTGAACTGGGAGAGTTTGGAAAACAGAAAATCAAAATACATAGACACTGGTAATATGTCAAGCCCATTATATTCAGTCACTAAGATGTATTTTCCTTTGAAAGTCATCAGTTAAATGACTTTTTAAACTTTACATTAGGTGGGTTTTAAAAGGGGTGCTTAATTTATTGGGTCACAATCAATGAATACATAACCTTTTTGAAGAGATCCTCCAGGTGTGCTCTTTTCTACAGCAATGAAGGTAGCGAAGCTCTGGTTCACTTGTTTCATGAGAACTTTTGCAATCATGGTATCTACATACTCACATCAGATGTTCTTCATGCATATGATCTCCATGTACTACATGAAAGAGAATTACTAGTGAATTCCTGGGGTGCATCAACCTAAGGTAAATGAACAACAGCTTTTAATTTTCACTTGTATATTTTTTCAAAGTATCATTTGGGAAAGATAATGATAGCAGAACAAGCCTTAAAAGCTACCAGGAAAACAATGAATATGGCAAGGAAAATATGATGCTATTAATCATAATAAATCTATAGTCCTTTGTTTAAATATTCAGTGGGAAAAGTGCACGCAGTCTTCTTTCAAGCATTTTGATAAAAGCTATTGTTTCCTTTAGGGAAGCTAAAGAGTATTTATTATAGAGGAGCTTCCTTTTGCTTTCAGTCTCTAAAAGCACTGAGTAGAAAATATGCATTTAAAAGTCATAACAAAGGGTGAATTATCAAAACAAAGACTGGCTAGCTACTGATATTTAATTGTACTTTCAGGTATTTTAAAATAAATTCTTAATCAGTTTACTTTGATTCAAAAAAGTACTCATGTCTATCTACCTCTCCCACGTTGTCTGGGGGAAAATAACAGAGAAAACCTTACTAATTGTCTTTCTTCCATCGATGTAAACAAAAGCGCATTTAATAGTTTTGCCTACCTAAATAATTATATCCATAGATCACATTCTGCTTAAAATTACCGCAAAATTAAATCACTAGATAAAACTTCCCTTAGTATTGTCTGAGTCACCACTGTCCAAACATAGTGGCTCAGATAGGTATTCAGAAATCTCTATTTTAGGAGAGAGTTTATATAATGCAAAACATTTATCATCTTACTTAACTCGTGTATGACAGAGGGATATATTTTCTAAATGATTAAATAATAATGAAAGAGAGCTTCTTATAGCATCTCTGCCAGGCACATGACATCTTTGTCTTAGAGTAAGGAAACAGAAGTAAAATACAAAGAAAGATCAAAGACTTTGTAAGATTCGAAAAGAAATACTTTTCCAGGCCTCCACTCAGAAGTGCGTCATCTACATTCACTGAAAAAATATTGGGTTGGCCAAAAGTTCTGCTCAGGTTTTTTTTTGTAACACCTTATGGAAAATGTAGGAATATGAACACACTTGGTGAGAACACTGAATCAAGAATTCTTATTGCCCTTGGAAAACTGATAAATTAACTTTTTCAGTCTCAGAATGGGGTTTGTTTTCTCCAGAAAACTCTACATTTATGACATTTCCCAATTTAAGTCATGTCAGTGTCTAACCTGATAGATACGCAAAGAAAGGCATCAAGCAGTAACTTGTTGAAATCCAGGGAAGCCCTATGTCAGCAAGGAGAGTTAAAATGCTAAAATTTACTTCTCACCAGCTATCTATATTACACATGGTGGTGTATATATGTCAATGCTACTTTCTCCATTCGTCCCATCCTCTCCTCCCTTCACTGTGTCCTCAAGTCCATTCTCTGTATCTGTGTCTCCATTGCTTCCCTGCAGATAGATTCATCAATACCTTATGGCTGATTTGCAGTCCACAGCAGAAACCATCAGAACAATGTAAAGCAATTATCTTCCAATTAAAAAATAAATTAAAAAAAAAGAAGCTACATATTATTCCAGCTATGAAAAAAAAAGTGTGCAATGAACATTTCAATGAAAATAAACATTTCTTCTCTTTTAAGAAAGAAGAGCAGGGTCAAAAATGCTATCAATGGATACTTTTGCAATTAGCATTTTACTTAAAATTTGCTCCACACGTTTTCTGGTGAACAGGACTGATGTTGTCAATCAAAATACAACAAAATATGTTTTTGCCAGAAAATGAACATGAGACAAAAGCAAATACGGAAAGTCTGCACTGACTGTTTTTTTAGTACATCTTTCAACCCCTGATTTTACATGGAATCTTTTTTATTTTTTTAATTTTTACTTTATTTTACTTTACAATACTGTATTGCTTGGGGCTGGTGCACGGTGATGACCCAGAGAGATGTTATGGGAAGGGAGGTGGGAGGGGGGTTCATGTTTGGGAACGCATGTACACGGAATCTTGATTTTATTTCCATACTCAATTTCTTCTCCCATCAACCTTACTCATTCCTTGTCATTTTTATTTCATTCACCTGAACAACTCTCAGATCTACAACTGTGTGGAGAATATGAAGAGCAGTAAAACCCAAGGCTGGATCAGCTAAATAAGTCCTGAGACAGGCAACAGGGATACTTCTGATTGAAGACAAGAAACAGTAACATGGCAGGAAAAGCATACATAAATTGAGAGATCTTCAGTTCATGTGTGATTAGATTTCATTTATCACATAGTATTGCAAAAATCTATAAATTGATTTTCCATGGTGGGGGGGGGTGTGGGGTGGGGGGTAGGAACAGGTCCCACATACCTATGGACATCCATCATGTTATTTGTCTAATAACAATGAAAGTAAAAATGATAGTCACTTAAAGTTGTGTCTGACTCTTTGTGACCCCATGGACTATACAGTCTGTGGAGTTCTCCAGGCCAGAATAGTGGGGTGGGTAGCCTATCCCTTCTCCAGGGGGTCTTTCTGAGCCAGGAATCAAATCAGGGTCTTCTGCATTGCAGGCAGATTCTTTACCAACTGAGCTATGAGGGTAGCCCAAACTATTATAACAATAGAGAACATTTATTGAATTCTTGCTGTATGCCATCTACCAAATGGGAACAGCTATCCAAATCATAAAGGTGGCAGAATTAGAAGTGAAAAGTTGAGTACCTGGAGAAGAAAATCTGTTTTAAGAACCAGGATCTTGATCAAGCCTAGGTAAGAAACCTTTCTGTAATTAACAAAAGATGCCCAAGAGAAGACAGGTGGATTATCAAGACGATGCAGGCTTTTATGAGTTGTGTTATAAGACATGCACACATGGCACAAAAACTGTCAATACTAGCATATGATCAAAAGTAAGAGGAAGTCTGAGAGGAGAATAAAAAACAGCAGTTATAAGAACTCTATAGGTATTTCCTTAAATACTGACTTTAAGAAAATCTGGAAATAATATTATGCTCCTCATTCTACAGATGAGAGCCTCAAGCTAACTATGTGAAGGCCAGACCTGGAATTCAAATTCAGCTGGGCTTCTCTCCAAAGATAGTGTTTGACTTTTCAAATGATCTGCCTCTGGACTCCAACCAAGCAGAGATGCTGCTTCAGCCAGTCCTGGATAATGTCATCAGCCCAGTCCTGGCACAGATGGACTGTGGTAAATATCCAAAACTACACTGTAGTTACATATGTCACATTAGAATGGCAGAAGATCATATTTCTAGTTGCTACAGACCAGGTGGTTCAGTTGTAAAGAATCTGCCTGCAAATGCAGGAGACAAAGAAGATGCAGGTTCGATCCCTCTGTCGGGAAGATTACCTGAAGGAGGAACTGGCTATCCACTCTAGTATTCTTACCTGGAAAGTCCCATAGATAAAGAAGCCTGGGGGGCTACAGTCATGGGATCGCAGAGTTGGACATGACTTAGTGACTGAGTGTATGTGCATGCACTGACTGACTTGTTGGATTTACCCAAAAGATTATATAACTGCAGGGAGAAAATTCTGGAACCAGGTTTTCTGAATTGATGCAGAGTTAAGTATAAGAGTTCATCCTAGTAGTCATCAAAATGCAAACTCCTAATTGGAGATGACATTAATTAGGATTCAAGTTAGAGAGAAGTCTACTGTGAATAGTATCATTCCAGGCTGCTCAGGCTACAAACCTTGCAATCATCCTTATCCATTCCTTTTCTCTAAAACCATTTATTCAATCTCTGAGGAAATCATTTTGGCTTATCTTCAAAATACATCCACTCTATAGGTTGCCTTTTTGCTTTATGGGTGGTTTCCTTTGCTTTACAAAAGGTTTTTAGTTTGCTCAAGTCCCATTTGTTTATTTTTCCTTTTATTTCCCTTGTCTGAGGAGACAGATGCAAAAAAAAAAAAAAAAATGCTGCTGAGACTGGTGCCTAAGAGTTTACTACCTATTTTTCCTTCAAAGACTTTGTGGTTTCTGGTCTTACACCTAGGTCTTTAATCGATTTTTAATTTATTTTTGTATCTGGTGTGAAAAAAATATTCTAGTTTCATTATTTTGTGTGTGGCAGTCCAGTTTTTACAACACTACTTATTGAAGAGACTGTCTTTTCCCCATTATATATTCTTGCCTCTTTGATGTGGATTAACTGACCATATGTGTGTCAGTTTATTTCTCGTCTCTTTATTCTGTTCCATTGATCTATGCATTTGGTTTTGTGCCAGTAAATATCTTGAAAAATGAAAACATTAATTTGAAAAGATATGCACATCCCTATGTTTATAGCAGCATTATTTTAAATAACCAAGATATGGAAGCATCTAAGGACCCATCGATAAATTAATGGCTAAAGATATGGTATATATATATATATATATATATATATATATATATATATATATGGAATAATGCATGCTAAGTAGCTTCAGTCGTGCCCAACTCTCTGTGACCTCATGGATTGTAGCCCTCCAGCCTCTTCTGTCCATGGGATTCTCCAGTCAAGAATACTGGAGTAGTTTGCCATGCCCTTCTCCAGGGGATGTCCCCAACCCAGGGATCAAACTCCCATCTCCTGTAGCTCCTGCATTGTAGGCAGATTCTTTACCACTAAGCTACTAAGGGAAGCCCCACAATGGAATACTACTCAGCCATAAAAACAATGAAATCTTGGTATTTGTGGCATCATGGATAGATCTGGAGGGTAGTATTCTTACTGAAATAAGTCCGACAGAGAAAGACAAATACGGTGGGTCTTCACTTATATATGGAATCTAAAAAACAAAACAAGTAAAATACAAACAGACTCATAGACCCAGAGAACAAACTAGTGGTTTCCAGAAGAGAGGGTGTGGGGAAAGAGACCAAATAAGTAAAGGGCGTTAAAAGGTACAAACTACCAGTTATAAAGTAAATAAGTCACAAGAATATAATGCATAGCACAAGTACCCTCAATATTTTATAATAACTATATGGTGAAATAAGTGTGTGTGTGTGTGTGTGTGTGTGTGTGTGTGTGTTAGTTGCTTAGTCGTCTTCAACTCTTTGCAACTTCATAGCCTGTAGCCCACCAGGCCCTTCCATCCATGGAATTTTTCAGGCAAGAGTACTGGAGCAGGTTGCCATTTCCTTCTACAAAATATATGTGTATATATACATATATGTATACATATATATCTCCAAATCTGACCATTTCTCACCATCTTCACAGCTCCTGTTTTAAGTCACTTTGCCTCTTACCTGGATGAATGCAGTAACCTATTAACTGATCACCCAGCTTCCATTTTGCATGCTACTTTCTATTCTTCACACAATGTCCAATTGATCCTTCTAAACCTCAGTTGTTCCTTAGTTCAAAAGTATTGGCATTTCATCTCACTCAGAATAAGTCAGATCCTTATAATGGCTCATAGGGTCTGACATGATCTCCGCTCTCACCTCCTTTACTCTCCATCCTCATTTCTAGTTACTCTCTTTTTTGCTCCCTCTGTTCCAGCCACACTGGTCTTTGCCGTTCCTAATACCTGAGCCATTCTCCACTTTAGGGACTTGGGAGGAGGTGTTTCTTTTGCCTGAAATTCTCCTCCTAGATAGCACATGGTTACCTCCTTTACCTTATTCTTAATTTTATTTTTTTTACTTAATATTTTTTTAATATTCTTTACCTTATTTTTAATATTCAAGTGTCACCTTTTTCAGTAAGGTCTACTGTAATTACTTTATATACAGTTGCAACATCCCTTCATTACAAAGCTACTTGGGTGCTTTTGAATTATTATCTTGAGTCTTCTGTAATAGTGTTTTTTTATAGTGATCCAAGATAAATCATATACTTCAGGAATTTTAAAGAGGGATTTGAACCGGATCAACTTAACTATACTTCTTGACTATGCTTTTTGGCATTAACAGGTAAACATCCTGTTTGAAAAATGACACCCAGTGTGGAACTGTTCTTTATACTGCCTTTGGGAAACCAGTGATCCCATTTCTTATGGAATCCCATCATTCACCAAATTTATTCTTTTTTCCATAACATTCTTGTGAATAAATGCAAAATAAAATTACCATAACTAAATACATTAATTCATCAGTATAATAGCAGTATGATAACTTAGCTTTCAAAGTAGCCTTTCAGAAACAGAGAAAAATGTATTTTATTTCTTAGAAATTCTATAGGTACTAAAAATACATCATTGCTTTATGATTTTCTTCAATCATCTTGATTGAGAGAAGATATATATATATATATATATATATATATATATGTATATATATATATATATATATGTAGTAAAGAGGCCAAAATATTTTATGATAATGGAAATGAAATAAACACATTTTGATTGTTTATAGGAGTTCTGGAAGCTTCCAAGGCCATGCTAGAGTAAAAAGATAAAGTATTAACAAAAATGAAGAAGATCAAGTAGCTTTTATTTGACTGAACTATATTTTTATTTTGTATAACAAGAGATGAGTCTTTATTAATGGGTGTTTTCTCAACAGACCTCAGCACTGTAAGAAGGTTTCACTGCTTTTAGTTTTGTGATTTTGTGACTAGCTCTTTAAATATTGGTTTCCTTCCTCATTGACTTAAATTTAGATTTCCCTAGATTTGAAGGTAAAAGGGGGAGAAAATAAAGCTTGTGCACTAAATATGTTTATCAAGTCTTGAAGCTTCAGCAGTGCTTTTATAGTAAAGTGTAGAACAGCAGACTACACACAATCAGAAAAGTACTTTGTTGAATGATTCATAAGTGGTAACTTCTATCCTGAAGAAATCAGAATGACCAACTATACACTCATGAATGCACTAGTACATTTCAGTCAAGACAGTGAACTTAGTATTGATCACTCTCAGCCTCCATCCCTCAACACAGCCTTTGTCTTCAAACAGGGGCTTGGCTGAGGGTCTCAGGGATGAGGCCCTTCCCAGGCATCCCATCTCCCTTAGAAATCCACCCAGATGGCCCCATTAGGGCTTTTCTCTGGATGCATCCTTCTCTTTTAACCTAGTTCTTATCCCTAGTTTCACCTCAGTGACTTGATTTCATATAGTCCTGTCCTTGAATGCCTTCACCTAAAACAGACTGCAGTTATTCCTTACATGAGACCTTCTGACTAAAAAATACTCCCACCTATTGACAAGAATTTTTTTGGCAACTCAGGGTCTCTTCCAGGTGGCACTAATGCTAAAGAACCAACCTGCCAATACAGGAGACTTAAGGGATGTGGTTCCATCCCTGGGTCTGGAAGATCCCCTGAAGAAGGGCATGGCAACCCACTCCAGTATTCTTGCCTGGAGAATCCCATGGACAGATAAGCTAGGCGGGCTAGATTTCATAGGGTATCAAATAGTCAGACACGGTTGAAGTGACTTATTACTCATGCACCAGAAGGAAATTTTCAGAGGCCCAGGGTCTCAGCTTTCCTCAAATGGAAGGTGAGAGTACCTGGATCTCTTAGACCACTCTTTGTAAGATTCCCCAAATGCAGGCTTCAGAGCAAAGGAAAAAGGATTTCTCGTCAGAATTGTCTCACCTTATTTGTGACATTAACTGATTTTATTTCACTTTAGAATTTTAGAATCAGTCTCTTCAGTGGTGATTTGGCAGAAACTTTCAATTCTTACTCATCAGTGATCCTTAACTTACTGTTGCTATTTTTAAGTCACAGACTCCCTGTACATTGTTTTTGTTGTTGTTTAGTGGCTAAATCATGTCCAACTCTTTGCAGCCCCATGAACTGTAGCCCATCAGGGGATTTCCCAGGCAAGAATACCAGAGTGGGTTACCATTTCCTTCTCCAGTGGATCTTCCCCACCCGAGGATCAAACCCAGGTCTCCAGCACTGGCAGACAGATTCTTTACTGCTGAGCCGTTAGGGAAGCTGAGCATTGTTTAACAAAGTATTTTTCAAGTAGTATCAACAGACTTTTATTCAATGTTATATTAGTATAGTTTCCATGGATAAATATGCTTGAGAAATGTTGGGTTTAAACCAAATTAATACATTTACTTCAGATTTTAGAGTTTTGTTTGTTTTGCTAATGTTTCAAAAATCTACACACAATGATGTTTATAGAGCAATTCCCAAAGTTATTTGAACTAATAAGTATTTTTCAATTAATATAAGAAATGTTGAAAATACTCTTAGAAGATTTAATCATGCAAATATCCATCCTCATGTTGTTTTCAAGTTTACTTTTCTGGAAATCCCTCCTTAAATGATCTGATTTATAAAAACAAAATCAGACTTCTGTGCAAAGTTACTTTACAAAGCCAGCAATAGTATGGTAATTGATAGCTCATTGGTAAAGGATTCTCCTGACAATGCAGGAGGTGCAAGTTTGATCTTCTGGAGAAGATCTCCAGGAAGGGGAAATGTAATCCACTCCAGTATTCTTGCCTGGGAAATCCCATGGACAAAGGAGACTGGTGGGCTATAGTTCATGGGGCCTTAAAGAGATGGACATGACAGATGGACATGATATTCTATCATTTGAAGCAAGGTGGGTGGACCTAAAATTAGTATGCTTAGTAAACTATGTCAGACAGTGAATACCAATACTCTATAATTTCACTTATATGTGGAATCTAAAAAGAAAGAAAAACAAAGGAATATATATAGCAAAAGAACAGATTCACTGAGGGGAAAAATAAATAGTCATTATTAGTTGAGGGGTGGAGGGAAGGCAAAATAGGGATATATAAATAAGAGATACAAACTATTAAGTATAAAATCAATAAGCAGCAAGGATATATTATACAGCATGAAAAATTATAGCTAGTGTTATGTAACAATTTTTAATGGAGTATAATCTGCAAAAATACTGAGTCACTGGGCTATACACCTGAAATTGATATAATATCATAAATCAACTATACTTCAATAAAAAACTTGAAAGAATATATGTGTATACAAAGTTAAGCACAAAATACTGCTGTGACTCCATCATTTATAACCCATCTTTATTTTTTAGATTCAAGTACAAAATCCTCAAAAAAGCTTTTAATAACAACTTTTTGAGCTCATAAAGAACTCCAAAATCATTTTGCTGAACACTGTATTCACAAAAAACTTCTGTAGTTTTGCTTCCCCTATCAACAAAGCAGCTGAGGACCTAGATTTTTTTGTAACATTGATGCATGTTAGAATAGTGATACATTTGTATATTTTCCTAAAGTAGAACCACAGACAATTATATCAAAGTGTTAACAGTGAGTATGTGAAATATTTTCTCTAATGAGAATAAGGGAAGAATCAGGAATACAGAGAAGGGAGACTCATCGAGAGAGAGTGTGTTCCCATTGCTCAGATCTCGATGAAGAAGAAACAAATGACTTACTTAAAGATTCAATTCTGTCCACACTGTATTCTACTGGGGCCTCCAAAGTCCACCTGAAGCTTGAATGCTAACACAGGCTTCTCATGAAAATGCCTGCATCTGGTAGACAGTAGAGTTAGAAAGAACCATGGTTACTTATTTAACAAGTTATTATTTGATAATTTTAGCAGTTGCAAATGAATAATACTTCTCAAATCTCAAAGAATCAGAAAAGTACTAGTGAGAATAGAATCCAATCTAACTTCCTATGCAATATCGTTTTTTAGCAACTACTAAAGACTGATATTTTTACCTCCATTTATATTTCTAAATTAAATATGGCATGCAAACACATACAACATGGATTTGATGGTACATTCTGAGAACTAGAGAAAGCTATGCAATTGATGAATACTAGCTTATCTTCTTCTTCAGTTCAGTTCAGTCATTTAGTCATGTCCGACTCTTTGTGACCCCATGAATTGCGGCACACCAGGCCTCCCTGTCCATCACCAACACCTGGAGTTTATCCAAACTCATGCGCATTGAGTTGGTGAAGCCATCCAGTCATCTCATCCTCTGTCAGCCACTTCTCCTCTTGCCCTCAATCTTTCCCAGCATCAGGGTCTTTTCCAATGAGTCAACTCTTCGCATGAGGTAGCCGAAATATTGGAGTTTCAGCTTCAACATCAGTCCTTCCAATGAACACCCAGGACTGATCTCCTTTAAGATGGACTAGATGGATCTCCTTGCAGCCCAAGGGACTCTCAAGAGTCTTCTCCAACACCAGTTCAAAAGCATCAATTCTTCTGTGCTCAGCTTTCTTTATAGTCCAACTTTCACATCCATACATGACTACTGGAAAAACCATAGCCTTGACTAGAAAGACATTTGTTGACCATCCCCAAGAAAAAGAAATGCAAAAAAGCAAAATGGCTGTCTGAGGAGGCTTACAAATAGCTGTGAGAAGAAGAGAAGCGAAAAGTAAAGGAGAAAAGAGGGAAAGATATACCCATTTGGATGCAGAGTTCCAAAGAATAGCAAGGAGAGAGAAGAAAGCCCTCCTCAGTGATCAATGCAAAGAAATAGAGGAAAGCAATAGAATGGAAAAGACTAGAGATCTCTTCAAGAAAATTAGAGATACCAAGGGAAGATTTTATGCAAAGAAGGGCTCAATAAAGGACAGAAATAGCACGGACCTAACAGAAGCAGAAGATATTAAAAAGAGGTGGCAAGAATCCACAGAAGAAGTGTACAAAAAAAGATTTTCATGATCAAGATAATCACAATGGTGTGATCACTCACCTAGAGCCAGACACCCTGGAATGTGAAGTCAAGTGGGCCTTAAGGAAGCATCACTACAAACAAAGCTAGTGGAGGTTATGGAATTCCACTTGAGCTATTTCAAATCCTAAAAGATGATGCTGTGAAAGTGCTGCATTCAATACATCAGCAAATTTGGAAAATTCAACAATGGCCACAGGACTGGAAAAGGTGAGTTTTCATTCCAATCCCAAAGAAAGGCGATGCCAAAGAATGCTCAAACTACTGTACAATTGCAGTCATCTCACACACGAGTATGGTAATGTGCAAAATTTTCCAAGCCAGGCTTCAGCATTACATGAACTGAGAACTTCAAGATGTTCAAGCTGGTTTTAGAAAAGGCAGAGGAACCAGAGATCAAATTGCCAACATCCGCTGGATCATTGAAAAAGAAAGAGAGTTCTAGAGAAACATCCATTTCTGCTTTATTGACTATGCCAAAGCCTTTGACTGTGTGGATCACAATAAACTGTGGAAATTTCTGAAAGAGATGGGAATAACAGACCACCTTACCTGCCTCTTGAGAAACCTATATGCAGGTCAAGAAGCAACAGTTAGAACTGGACATGGAACAACAGACTGGTTCCAAATAGGAAAAGGAATACATCAAGGCTGTATATTGTCACCCTGCTTATTTAACTTACATGCAGAGTACATAATAAGAAACGCTGGACTGGAAGAAACACAAGCTGGAATCAAGATTGCTGGGAGAAATATCAATAACCTCAGATATGCAGATGACACCACCCTTATGGAAGAAAGTGAAGAACTAAAGGGCCTCTTGATGAAAATAAAAGAGGAGAGTGAAAAAGTTGGCATAAAGCTCAACATTCAGAAAACTAAGATCATGGCATCCTGTCCCATCACTTCATGACAAATAGATGGGGAAACAGTGCAAACAGTGGCTGACTTTATTTTGGGGGGCTCCAAAATCACTGCAGATGGTGGTTGCAGCCATGAAATTTAAAGACGCTTGCTCCTTAGAAGGAAAGTTATGACCAACCTAGATAGCATATCCAAAAGCAGAGATATAACTTTGTCAACAAAGGCCTGTCTAGTCAAGGCTACGGTTGGTTATTTAATTATTTTACTCTGGAGCCAAAAGTCAAAATAAAGTACATATATCATAAAGTAAATAAATAAATAAATAAAGTCTACAGTGACAATTTACAGTGAACAAGGAAACACAAAGAGTTATCAAAGTGTCTTTAAACATAGTCAATGGATAGAACATTGACATAGTCAAACAATCTGGGTTTAACTCTCAGAAATATCCTTTTTGATTAAGGTTCTGTGTTGTCATTTAAAATCACATACACATGTGCTGAATATTCAACTTGTTTGAATACAACCACTTTTCCTACTTTATCCTACTCTATCCTACTGTATGATCCAGATATATGAATGCCATTAATTAGGCTCCTAGTCACAAAAATGCTATTTGATTCTGACTAATTAAAACCATAAATATGAATATGGAATGTAGAAAAGAATAAAAATAAGTTTGGGAAAACACGAGGACTCAGGACTTCCCTTTTGGTCCAGTGGTTAAGAACACATCTTGAAATGCTGAGGATGCAGGTTCAATTCCTGGTCAGGGAACTAAGAGACCACATGCCTTGGAGCAACTAAGCCCAGGTGTAACACTAACCTGCTCTCTCCAGAGCTTGCACCACAACTAAAGAGTAGGTATACTGCAGCAAATGATCCCACAAGATGTGGCAAAGAACCCACGTGCTGCAAATTAGACCCAATGCATGCAAAGAAATAGATAAATAGATACATAAATAAATAAATATTAAAAGAAAAGAAAAGATCAAGATCCTTCCTTACAGGTTTGGATTGGAAGTGACTACATTTTGATAGCTTACAGTGAATAGTATCAGATTTGTGATCTCCAAAGAAGAGAATTTAGCCCCAGAGATGAGGTGTCAGTCACTCAGAGCTTCCCTGTGGAAAAGGCTTTATTAGAGTGGAAAGAGATAGAGAAAGCTTCTGACACAGGCATCAGAAGGGGGCAGAGTGTGCCCCCACTTGCTATTTTATCAAGGCCTTGTATACTTTTTCAATTGGTTATTATGAATAGAAGTTCTTACCAGATCCACTCTCACAACATACATCTTAACATAACAGGATTAGTCAGAAAGTTCTTGTAAAGAAGGAGAAGCATGTCCTTGAGCAAGATACATTGTTGTTACATAATCATTAGCACAGAGCTAAGAAAAAACATACCCGTGGACAAGATAAGTTGTTTTGTTGTGTCATCATTAACCCTGGGCTTAAAGAAAATTAGTCTTAAAGACTGTTGTCATAACAACTCAGAGTTTAAGAAAAAACATCTTATGTGACTAAGACAAAGCAATGTAGAAAAAAAAAATGTTTGTTCTTTTCTTCTCCTTGAGGGCCCTGGACTCCTGATCAACCTACCTAAGAATTAGTTCTCTCAATTTCTCTGCAAAGTCTGGAAGCCAAGCTTTGATTGCTTACATATTTTTAAAATTAATTTACTTTTCAATTTATTTATTTTTCATTGAAGGATAATTGCTTTACAATATTGTTTTGTTTTCTGCCATACATCACATGAATCAGCAATAGGTATACATAGGTTCCATCCCAACTGCCCTCCCAATTCCCACACCATCCCACCTCTCTAGGTTTTATAAACAGTAAATGCTGGATAGGGTGTGGTGGAAAGGGAACCCTCTTCTTGCACTGTTGGCAGGAATATAAATTGATACAGCCACTATGGAGGAAAGTGGAGATTCCTTAAAAAAAACTAAAAATAAAACTACTGTATGACCCAACAATGCCACTACTGGGTATTTACACTGAGAAAACCAAAATTGAAAAAGACATTATGGACCCCAACGTTCATTGCAGTACTATTTACAGTAGCAAGGAAATGGAAGCAACCTAGATGTTCATCGACAGATGAATGGATAAAGAAACTGATTCATACATACAATGGAATATTACTCAGTCATAAAAAGAAACACATTTGAGTCAGTTCTAATGAGGTGGATGAACCTAAAACCTATTATACAGACTGAAGTAAGTCAGAAAGAGAAAAACAAGTATTGTATATTAATGCATATATATGGAATCTAGAAAAATGGTACTGATGAACCTATTTGCAGGGCAGCAATGGAGATGCAGACATACAGACTTGTGGACATAGTGGGGAATGGGAGAATGGGACAAATGGAGAGAGTAGCATGGAAACATACACATTACCATATGTAAAATTGATAGTCAGGGGGACTTTGCTGTATGACTCAGGGAGCTCAAACCAGTGCTCACATATTTGAGAAGCACGTGAGTAACTTCCTTGCCAGGAGTAGAAAAAGGAAGTGTTAATGCAGAACATAAAGTGCCATAATGTTTATTCAGATTATCATATGTAGTGTTATGGTATAATGTACACATGAAGGGCATGGCATTGGTAGAATAATTTTCTGTGGTACATGTTCACTATGCTGCTGCTGCTGCTGCTGCTGCTAAGTCGCTTCAGTCATGTCTGACTCTGTGCAACCCCATAGACAGCAGCCTACCAGGCTCCCCCGTCCCTGGCATTCTCCAGGCAAGAACACTAGAGTGGTGATAGAGCGACTAAAACAGATTGTGACAATGGATGGCCACTTCTGATGACCCTAGAAAGAATACAGATGGAAAACAATAAGCTGATCACCATACTATCCATGTTCCCAGAACCAGGTGGGAAAATAAAACTTTATGCAAGCTTTGAAGTAGTCCTTTGGGTCCTATAACCTATGGGTAAATATGACTGAGGACCAAGCCCAAGATCTGATTTTAAGTGCATAATTTTAGCACCAACTGTAACAATGGAAAGGCCAACACTCTTATGGTAAGATAATGACACTATTGAGGAAGAAATTAAAGCCTAAAGTGAGAAAGGGTCATGGGAATATACCTAGAAAAGTTTGAGAATGTTGAAATCCAAAATTATTCTTTACTGTGAAAGAATCTCTTCTCTGCTTTCCCTACTTATGAGAGCGAGACTTCATTGTTCCACAAAAGGATATTATTCTTTTACAGTACTTTATTTCTTCTAGGCTTATAATGAGAGGTAAGAGAGTTCTTCATAGACCAGATGGAGAAGTACAAGGCTTGTATCAGAAACAGTTAGCTTACGAATTACAAGACTTATAGAAATAGATACTGACTTTCCTTTATTGTTCTCAACACTTCTGGTACTGTAATTGGTGAAGGGTTAATTCTGAATTCATGCTGGATCTAGTTTTGTGACTTTAACCTTGCTGCTTTTGTTATTGTAGGCATGCATAATGGCCTGCCTCAGGGAGATAACCTGACTGAGCCCAACCACCTGTGAAGGACTATAAGTGAAACTAACACACGCACCTCTTCCTTAGGCTTGACATTCCAAAAGATATTTGTAACGACTGAACAGTCTTTTTATTTTGTTTCCTTACCTCCCCCCCATATCTGGTCCATAAAAGAACCTGGCATCTAGGCCCCCAACAAGATGGTTAATTTGAAGCGTTAGCCTGCCATCTTCTGGGTCAGCAGGCTCCTTGAATAAAGTCCCTTCTTCGTCTCAAGCCTTTGTCTTCCAGATTCATTTTCCTATTATGTGGCAAGTAGAGCAAGCTTGGACCCAGTAACTGTTATACTACCATTCACTGACTTAAAAAAATCTCTTTGCTAGTTCCATAGGGGGGAAATAATATGCCAATAAAACATTGCTTTTGACTAGAGAACTGATTTTATCACACACACACACACACACACACACACACACACAATTCATATAGGGATCACAGCCATGAAATAAAAATTTACATATGTACCATTATCTGAAAGCAGCACCAGATAGAGTGGTGAAGTGACCTAGTGAATGTTTATTAAAGATCCAGCTGGAAGATCACACTGTGTGTAATTGGGGTACTCTGCTTATAGACCATGATATACGTCTTAAATTAGCAGGGAGTATGTGGTACTGCCTTCCCCACAGACAGTAGTAGATCCCTCTTAAGTGATTATTATTATTATCATTTGTATTTACCATTTCTTTCACTTGGAGTTTAGTTGGTATGAAGGGCCTAATGTATAAAGAAGGAATTATTTTTACCAGGAAACATAGACATTGTTTCATTCGTTTGGAAGTTAACACAGCCTGTTGGCAGCTTGTGATCTTCGTGTCATTGTACCAAAAGGCAGAGAAAGAGATTAATGGTCATGAGAATTTATTTGAATGTCTAAGAAAAAATAAGTTGCATTTATACAGTGGGTACAAAGGAGTGTCTGGAACTGAGATTCCTCTTAGTACTATCTTGCCCTACCGTCTTTTTCAGTGGAAAACTACAATGACCAAAAAGTCAAGAACAGGAAAGACTTAGAACATATAGAAATAAAATATTGGGTTATTCCAACTTGTCCAATGATGGTATAAGCAAGCAAAGTGTAAAGAGAACATGAAATAGTTATAGAAGAATTAAGATTGCTTGTTAAAGAAGGCCTTTTGACCAATAGCAAATGTGGCATCCATAGCGACGGCAAGGAGATCCAACCAGTCCATTCTAAAGAAGATCAACCCTGTGTGTTCTTTGGAAGGAATGATGTTAAAGCTGAAACTCCAGTACTTTGGCCACCTCATGTGAAAAGTTGATCCACTGGAAAAGAATGATGCTGGGAGGGATTGAGGGCAGGAGTAAAAGGGGACTACAGAGGATGAGATGGCTGGATGGCATCACTGACTCGATGGATGTGAGTTTGAGTGAACTCCAGGAGTTGGTGATGGACAGGGAGGCCTGGTGTGCTGTGATTCATGGAGTCACAAAGAGTTGGACACGACTGAGTGACTTAACTGAACTGATAGCGGTTTTATATCTATGTATCTATATATCTACATATCTATATATGGAGAAGGCAATGGCACCCCACTCCAGTACTCTTGCCTGGCAAATCCCATGGATGGAGGAACTTAGTAGGCTACAATGCAGTACATGGGGTTGCTAGGTGTCAGACACGAATGAGCGACTTCACTTTCATTTTCACTTTCATGCGTTGGAAAAGGAAATGGCAACCCACTCCAGTGTTCTTGCCTGGAGAATCCCAGGGACAGGGGAGCCTAGTGGGCTGCCATCTCTGGGGTAGCACAGAGTCAGACATGACTGAAGTGACTTAGCAGCAGCATACATATATATATAACCAACAAAAGAAACAGCTTTTTTCTGCTCCTCCATAGCCTCTCCCACCCTCTGTGCCACACTCTGTGCTCTGAAATGCATATCTTTTCAGATGCAGTTGTAGATTATTTTGTTCTCTGGTTGTTGGATGGGCTGGTTTATGTGACTCCCCAGCAAAAGATCATAGAACTGGTGAATGAAGGATGTTTATATCTCCAATTCTTTTCATGATAACTGATAGGGCCCACATGGGGGCTCATTGTTAAGATGGCTCACTGTGTTGACCTCACAAACAAAGAATAAACTCTCCAGGACCCTCGAGACTGACCAAATTGCCCAGACAACATTCTGTGTTCTCACTGGCGCCTACCTTCTCAAAGCTATGAGACCACCAGACTCCAGACCTCCAGCTACATGACCACAGGACTCAATTATAGGCTAAAAATTAACCATCCCTTCAGAGAAAGTTTCATTGATGGGATATAAGAAAGACCACATCAGAAAGGAAGGGCACTAGTTCTCCTTAAGGGCCAGGCATTCTTTCATTTCCCTCTAATAAATTTCCCTTTTGACTGACTGCCCAGCTCGTTCTTTTTTTCTCTGCACTTGTCTTACATTCTGGTGCCAAAACCTGGGAGGGAAGATCCACTGCAACTGGGTGGGCTCCTCTCCTGAACCCACCTCTGGTGATCCCCTCCCTTGAACCTTGCCAAGAAAATCAGATGAGCTCTGGACAGGACTCTCCACTTGTCTTGCTGGACTGATATCCACACACCGGTGCACATTTCATCCATCGGTTACAAGGGTGAGTGAAATCCCATTCTCTCGGATCCTCTCTCTATCACCTCATTTCGAAGTTTTAGTGATAAGCAGGAGGATCCCCACAGCCCTCACAACTTCAGCCTTGTGCGCCCTCTGACTTTGAAATATGGCACGCCTGCGGGGGGCGCTCCGCAGAAATAGAGAGGCAGCGGAACTTCCCTCAGCAAAGCCCAGGGGTCCCGAGGAGAGGTGAGCCTGCCGTCCGCTAACCCAGCCCCTCTGTGAGCCAGGAACAATCACAGGCGACAGGGGTTCCGTCTGAGCGGTTCCGGTTTATTGCCACAAACTCTTGGTTTATATAGGCAAGCAAGGGGGTTCTGCGAGAGACCTCCCATAGTTGCACCAATCACGTTAAAGGTCAAATTATAATATGCCATAGTTACACCAATCATGTTAAAGGTCAAATTATAATATGCCATAGTTGTACCAATCACGTTAAAGGTCAAATTATAATACGCATATAAGGTCAAGTCGTCATGAGCTAAACAGGAGTCTATGGTAGTCACGCACTGTCCACGTGTAGGGAAGTCAAGAGAGCCAATCAAACACTTTAACATAGGCTAAGCCCCTATCTCTTCCGCCAGACGCCATCTTGGCTTTCAACTGCAAAAGCTAGCCCCTTTTTTTTAAAGTTTCCCACGTAGGGCCCCCACAGATGCCCATTTCAAAGTAGACTGTTACTACTCTCTGAGAAAGTCCTGAGAATGGGGATGCCTTTTCCCTCGGACCTTTCTCCTCTCTTTCTCTTGCCCTTCTCTAGCCTCCCTATTCAGCAGCAATGGGAAATTCTCAATCCCAACCCTCAAAATCTACTCTTCTAAGATACCTTCTCCGAAATCTAAAAGCCTTGGGCTTTCAAGGGGAGATAAGACCAAAAAGACTTATTTACTATTCTAACACTGTCTGGCTGCAATACAGACTTGATAACAAGCCCCAAAGGCCAGAAAACAGAACTCCCGATTATGATACTCTATAGGACCTCAATAACTTTTGCCGCCACAATGGCAAGTGGTTAGAAATCCCTTATGTTCAGGCTTTCTTTGCTCTTTGCTCTTGAACCTCCTTCTGTGAATCCTGTTCTACTTCTCAAATACTCTAGGCCACTCTGGGCCACATCCTCCTCCTACAATGTCTCCCCTTCCTGTTCAGACTTTTCTTCTTCCTTTGACCCTTCTGATCACAGCCCACCCCCTATCTTTCCCAATCCTATTGCAGCTGCTCCAGATCCAGTTCCACAACCTCCACATTGCGCCCCATTCTCCCTCCCTCCCTCCTTCTCAAGCACAGGCCACTGCTGCAGCTCCCAATCCACCTGTGCTGGAGGTAAGCTTTGAGACCTCAGCCCCACCTTCTACCCCAGTGATCCCAAGGCTTTACCCCGACCTCCCTAGATCCCTTCTATACCCTGTTCGGAACAACTTCCTAAAACAGGAAACTTCACTGCAGGACTCCGCTCCTTTCTCTGCTCCACCCCTCCCTTTAGGGGAAGTAGCTGGAGCTGAAGACATTGTTCAGTTCATGTCCCATTCTCCCTCACCCATCTATCTCAAATTGAAAAGCATCTGGCTCCTTCTCCTCAGACCCTGATGATTATCTAAAAGAATTCAAGTATCTTACCCAGTCTTACGACTTAACCTGGCATGATATTTATATCATACTTTCCTCCACTTTTCCCCTTGGAGAGAAGGAACAAGTATGGTGAGCATCTCAGGCTCAGGCTGATGAAATGCACAGGACTGATGACACTAAGCCCATAGGGGCCACAGCTATGCCCCAGGAAGATCCCAGCTGGGATTATCAGGCACGGAGACCTGGACAAGCAGCCCATAATCACATGGTTGCTGGCTTCATCGTGGCCTGCAAAAGACAGGGCATAAAGCTATCAACTTGATAAGCTCCAGGAAATAATTCAGACTAGATGAAAACCCAGCACAGTTTCTAGCCAGTTTAATGGAAGTCCTACAAAAATATACAAAATTAGACCCCACTTGAGCAGAGGGCACCATTGTCCTTCGGTTCAGTTTAGTCACTCAGTTGTGTCCAACTCTTTGTGACCCCTTGGACTGCAGCACACCAGGCTTCCCTGTCCATCCCCAACTCCTGAAGATTGCTCAAACTCATGTCCATTGAGTCAATGATGCCATCCAACTATCTCAACTTCTGTTATCCCCTTCTCCTCCTGCCTTCAATCTTTCCCAGAATCAGTGTCTTTTCAAGACAGTCAGTACTTCACATCAGGTGGCCAGAGTATTGGAGTTTCAGCTTCAACATCAGTCCTTCCAGTGAATATTCAGGACTGATCTCCTTTAGGATGGACTGGTTGGATCTCTTTGCAGTCCAAGGGATTCTCAAGAGTCTTCTCCAACACCACAGTTCAAAAGCATTAATTCTTCAGCACTCAGCTTTCTTTATAGTCCAACTCTCATATCCATACATTACTGGAAAAACCATACCTTTGACTAGATGGACCTTTGTTGGCAAAGTAATATCTCTGCCTTTTAAGATGCTGTCTAGGTTGGTCATAGCTTTTCTTCCAAGGAGCAAGTGTCTTTTAATTTTGTGGCTGAAGTCATCAGTTACAAAGATCTTGGAGCCCGAAAAGATAAAGTCTGTACATTGTTTCCCCATCTGTATCACATGAAGTGATGGGACCAGATCCCATGATCTTAGTTTTCTGAAATTTGAGTTTTAAGCCAAATGTTTCACTCTCCTCTTTTACTTTCATAAAGAGGCCCTTTAGTTCTTCACTTTCTCCCATAAGGGTGGTACCATCTGTGTACCTGAGGTTATTGATATTTCTCCCAGCAATCTTGATTCCAGCTTGTGCTTCATCCAGCCCCGCATTTCGCATGATATACTCTGCATATAAGTTAAATAAGCAGGGTGACAATATACAACCCTGATGTAGTCCTTTCCAGATTTGGAATCAGTTTGTTGTTCCATGTCCAATTCTAACTGCTGCCTCTTGACCTCCATACAGATTTCTCAAGAGGCAGGTCAGGTGGTCTGGTATTCCTATCTTTTGAAGAATTTTCCATAATTTGTTGTGATCCACACAGTCTAAGGCTTTGGTGTAGTCAATAAAGCAGAAGTAGATCCACACATTCAAAGGCTTTGGTAGTCAGTAGTAGTCAATAAAGCAGAAGTAAATGTTTTTTTGGAATTCTCTTGTTTTTCGATTATCCAACATATGTTGGCAACTTGATCTCTGGTTCCTATGTCTTTTCTAAATCCAGCTTGAACATCTGGAAGTTCATGGTTCATGTACTGTTGAAGCCTGGCTTGGAGAATTTCAATCATTTGTTTGCTAGCTTATGAGACGAGTGCAATTGTGCAGTATTTTGAACATTCTTTGGCATTGCCTTTCTTTGGGATTGGGAGTTAACACCCATTTTATCTCCCAGTCATCCCCAGATATCCAAAAGAAACTAAAAAAGGCAGAAGAAGGCCCTTAAACCCCTCAATGAGACCTTTTAAATATAGGCTATAAGATTTTCAATAACCAGAAAAAACAGGCAAAGCTAGAGAAGCCCCTGTGAGATTCGGCCTAATACCACCTTTTAGCCACTGCCCTACATGGCTCCAAACCTCCATCAACAAACAAAGATAGGAAGCCACATGGATCCTGCTTCAAATGCAGCAAAGAAGGCCACTGGGCCTGCTCATGCCCACAGCCAAGGCCTCCTCCTCCATGTCCCAGCTGTGGCATAAAGAGATATTGGATCCCTTTAGGGGTCTGGAAATCCCTTCCTGGTCCTGAGCAGGAGTCCTCTGACCCAGCTCTGCTCAGCCTCCTCGGACTCACCACTGAAGACTAAAGATGCCCAGCACCTCAGGTCCTGACTCTCATCACCTCTGTGGAGCCCAGGGTAACTCACAGTGGCAGGAAAGTCCACTTTCTCATTGACATAGGAGCCACTTACTCTGCTATGTTCGCCTACTCCAGAAAAACCAAGGTCTCTCAGGTCTCTGTTATGGGGGTTGATGGTTTAATATCTACACCATGAATAACCAAGCCTCTACCTTGCACACTTCAAGATACCCCATTTTCCCATTCTTTTCTCAAAATCTCAAAATGCCCCACTCCCATTTTGGGGAGAAACCTCTCAAAATTCAGTCTCTGTTACTATCCCGAGTCCACCTTCTGATCTAGCCTGGCTGCTGCTCCTTAACCCCACCTCCTCTTCCCCCACCCTATTGCCCTCCTCATCCATAAATCCCATAGTCTGCAATACAGACAACCCATTTGTTGCCTCTTACCATACTCCAATTCATATCTGATTCAAAGACCCCTCTAAATTCCCCAGTCAACCACAATAGCCCCTCTCCCAAAAACATCAACAAGGGTTAAAGCCTATGTCGCTAAACTCCTATGTCAGGGCCTCTTGCACCCAATTCACTCTCCCTATAACACCCCTATCCTACCTGTCAAAAAACCAAATGGTTCCTATCACCTGGTACAGGACCTAAGACTTACCAACATGGCTATTATCCAGTAATTCCAAATCCCTATACTCTTCTCTCTCTCATTCCCTCTTTCACTACCTGCTTCACTGTTCTAGACCTCAAGGATGCCTTCTTTACTATCCCTTTTCACCCAGACTCTCAAGATCTCTTTGCCTTTACCTGGACTGATCCAGACAATCATTGCTCCCAACAGCTGACATGGACAGTCCTCACATAAGGGTTTCATGATAGCCCTCATTTCTTTGTCCAAGTTCTAGCATCAGACCTAACCTCGACCTTACTCTGAGTACTGTCCTCCAACATGTGAATGATCCCCTCCTTTGTAGTCCTTATTACACATTCTCAACAACACACTATACAACTCCTCAATTTTCTAGCTGATTGAGTATCTACCACCAAGGTTCAGCTCTCTCTTCCTAGAATCACCCTCTCAGAGTCCTTTTAACACCAACAAATTTCTATCGTATTACCAGCGATAGAAAGTCCCTTATATCCACCCTTCCACTCCCTGTATCAAAAACAGAGATCCTGTCCTTGGGGTTAGCTGGATATCTACGCCTCTGGATTCCTAATTCCACCCTCTTGGCACAACCCCTATATCAAGCCACCTGAGGATGTCTTTCAGAACCCCTAGAGCTAAAATCAAATATCCATTCAGCCTTTAACACCCTTAAGCAAGCAATTCTCTCAGCCCCAGCTCTAATACTTCCTGACCTTTCTTGCCTCTTTATACTTCACACTCCTGAGACACAAAATTGCCCTAGGAGTTTTGGGGAAACAATCAGGGCCCCTCCTTCACCCCTGTCGCTTATCTATCAAGGCAATTAGACGCCACAGTTTGAGGATGGCCAGCCTGCCTATGTAATCTGGCAGCAGCTACACCCCTCGCTCAAGAAAGAAAAAACTTACTTTTGGAGTAAGTAAGTAAGTTTTCATCCACTGTCATTCGTCCACCATATTATTTTAAGGACTTACTTTCTCACAAATCCATGACCCTTCTATCTTCTTCATGCATCCAACTAATTCATATTAGCCTTCTCGAATCTCCCGAGTTCTCCTTTAAATGCTGTCCTACTCTCAGCGCTGCCACCTTTATCCCTAATTCTTCTGAGTCCCCCATCCATACTTGCAAAGAGGCATTAGAAGACCTGATGCCCCATTTGTCCCACAATTCCTCAACCCCTTTAAGTAACCCTGACTTTATCTGGTATATTGATGGCAGCTCCTCTATGACATCAGAAGGAAAAACAAAATAACTGGATATGCAATTGTCTCTGACACTGAAATTATTGAATCCCACCCTCTCCCCTTGGGAACCTCTTCCTAAAAGGCAGAACTTATTGCACTAACTAGAGCCCTTATCCTCACAGCTAACAAGAGAGCAAACATATACACTGATTCTAGAAAATATACTTTCCACATCATACACTCAAATGCTGCCATCTAGAAGGAACGAGGGCTCCTATCTACTAAAGGCTCTCCCATAACTAAAGCCCCACTTATACTCCAGCTTTTAAACGCAGCTGACATGCCAACTGAAGTAGGCATCATTCATTGCTGAGGTCACCAGGTGGTCTCAGACCCCATTTCACAGGGCAACAACACTGCAGACAGAGAAGCAAAACAAGCCTTACTATGATCATCGACTCAACAACTTTTAGTAATCCCCAACATAAAGCTCCTTTACCTCCCCAAAGAAAAAACACAATTATTACAAGAGGGAGCACAACCACAAGGAGATTGGTTCCAAAAACAAGGCTGCTATATCCTTCCCCAATCTTAGGCCACACAGATGCTTACAGACATTCATCAGGCCCTACATGTAGGCACTAAACCTCTCTATCATCTCTTAAGACCTTTTATCACCTATTCTAACCTTCTTTCACTCCTACAACAAATCCCTCACTTGCATTATCTGCTCCTCAGTCTCACCACAGGGAGCCCTACAGTCCTTACACCATAAGGATCTCCAGCCTCGATGGACTGGTCCATCTGAGGTCATTCTAACCACACCAACAGCTGCTAAACTAGCAGGTCATTCCTCTTGGTTTCATATCTCTAGATTAAAGGGGGCCTCAGGAGACTCTCCATCTCTGCCAAGAAACATTTTCCGCTCAGATGCTCGTCACTACACCAGTACTGTTCTGGGACCCACTGGATCAAATTCCTGAAGAAACAGAACAGTCGAAAATGAATACTGATAAGTAAATCAAAATAGATGTATTGGTTACTAATTGGACTTGGATTTCCCCTACTTACCCTATTCACAATAGGACTTCACTCTGGGTCTCCCTCAGAATGGACTGTCATTTAAAAGTTTTCCCTGTTTTACCTACTTCTCCATAGTTCTCATTTTTGGGGGCATGGCCCTCCTCTTACTGTGATAAGCCTAGGTGAATTCATTATCCACTTTCCTTCACATAGTAACACAAGCCCTTATCTTTTCTGGAAACACCACTGCTACTGATCTCCCTTCACTCCTTGACTTTATAACTGATCTTTGACTCCAGGGAGATTTCATAGAGTTCACACCAATCCAGATTTATTTCTACACCTGGATTCTTATTTTTATCATTTTCTCCCCTTAGACATGAGACTTCACATCATGATTTTACTCTTACCTTCTCTTCTTTTACTTCAAACTTCACATTAATACCCTGCCTATAACTCACCCTGCCCCAAACCTTGCCTACATATTCAGAACTCTAAATCTGACGCATTGTTTACTCAATACCTCAAACCCAACCCTGGCCAGTGATTGCTGGATTTGTTTATCCATCTCCTCACCCAGAGGATCAGCACTCCCTATCTCCACAGATCAATGGACTCTCATAAACACTTCTGTTTATCACACATATAAGAGCAGAATATCTCTTTTCATCGTACATACATTGCTTATATTCGGTTGATCAAATTCACAATCCTGACGAGATACTGATCCCCCTCCTTATAGAGCTCACTTCTAATCATAAAGGACCACCACCACCTCTCACCACCACCTCTAGTGGTGGAGGGCCCACCACCTCTGACATTTGTCAACAACAGGTCTCTTTTGGTTTTTTCAGACGAAACTATAAACAATTCTTACTCCCAACTGGAAGCTATACCGCCATACCCCTACAATCACACTTCACATGTCCCCTTCCCTTCAGGCTGATCCATCTACCAAGTCTCTGGAAATGCAGGACATTCTCTTACTTTCTCATATGTGGATACTCCCTTCAGCATACGGTGTAAATACACCTCCTGTAGGGGCTACACTGGAGAGTTCACTGTCAGTTTCAGAGACTACTAGCAAGTTCCCAGAAAGACTCCTATTTGCTATCAGTTTTTTGGTGATGGACAGGGAGGCCTGTCATGCTGCGATTCATGGGGTCGCAGAGTCAGACATGACTGAGCGACTGACCTGAACTGAACTGAACTTACTTCTATTTGCTATCAGTTTCAGCTGTTGTCTTCTTACTCCTGCGATATTTTTCTTATGTGGAACTACACCTATTTATGTCTTCCCACTAATGGGACAGGAACATACACTCTGGTGTATCTGGCCCCAGATATTTTTATTGGTCCCAATAATCAGACCCTCCCTGCCAGGAGCCAGCGTGAGGAACACTGCCCGTGGCAAGGGTCATGAGGAAGGAGGCTCGGCATTACACAAAGGCAGGATTGAGCCTCAGGGGACCCCCTGTTCCCGAGCATCTACCCCCAAAACCAGAGTCTGCCTACTTTACTGCTTTATGTGCTCACCTACACTTCTGACTTTTGGGGGGGCTGTCCCCCACCACCTCTTTCGGAGAAGGAGTTAACTTACAGCTCCAAGTCAATAAAAATTTCTGGGCATGACAAGAGTGTTTCAATTTACAAACTCCTCTGAAGTTTCTCTAGCCTGTCTGAGCAGGTTCGTCCGGCCACATGTGATTGTTTACAGCCTCCCAACCATGAGAGGCACAAGATGCTGTAAACTTTCTAAATATAGATTCTTTTGAGAAGTTAGAAAATTATTAGTATAGTATAGTGGGTTGATTAGAAATTATATTGGTGAAGAGTTTTTCATTTGTTGAGCCAATATTTGCTGCTAAATCTCCATATTCCCTGCCTTTATAATGAATATAACTAGCATATAGGAGAAATAAGTATTAACCTTTGATATTAATCACGTTAAATCTTAGGCTAAGTAAATTCATTTTCTTGATTATCCCCCCCTGCACCCTCACCCTATAGGAATTCAACTTTATCTGGTGCCTTCGGAGGGTGGTGCTTAGTTTAAGAAAAAAACACCCCTGGAAAAAATAAATTTTCTGATTGACCGTTATCAGAAAGGGCCATAAAATGTCAGCAGGCCTCATGGCCAGAAGATGATGTAAAATCCCTAAGACCTTTGTATACTTTTATATGAAGCACCTGATTTTGACAAGGGTCAGGTCTGCTGACCCTGCGTGACTCTGTATTCATCCCTGTGTATAACAAAAAGTATATAAGCTAACCTGAAAATAAAGAAGATGGATCAGTTTATGGAAAGACTGATTCCCCCATGTCGTTCTTTCTTTCCCCTTCTGGCTGAATTCCCATCTGGAGTGTGGATACTCTCCAAGCCTGCTAATTTTGCCCTGGCTTCTAAGACCCACGCGAGAGGGAGCCCAAGGCGGGGCACCAGTGGCCTACATAAGTGGTGCAAACTCCTTGTCTTGGAGTTTTATTGGTATTCCACGTAAACCAAGTTATTCAGCCTCTTTTTCTCCACTAATTTTCCTACTACACTATTCTTTTCTAATCTCTCTTTATATTTCTAATTAAATAGCTTTTTCCTAGGATGCCGATTCTGTCTCCCCTTAGAATTACCCTGGGTCAACCGGGGCTGGACCCCGGCACCTCCCTATCCCACTAACTCACAACCAACCCAGATGGACAATTCAATTCATTCCTCTATTAATCAGTTTAGGAATAGTGGCTGGGATTGGGACAAGGATGGCAGGACTCACAACCTTTTTAAATTGCAATCAAAGCCTTTTAAAGACCTCACTGAGAGCCTAGGAGAAATAGCTACCAGCCTTATCATTACCCAAAACCCGCTGGTAGCCATTGTCCTCCAAAACAGAAGAGGATTAGACCTCACAGCAGAAAAGGAGGCCTATTCCTATTTTTGGAGGAAGAAATGGCAACCCACTCCAGTGCTCTTGCCTGGAAAATCCCATGGATTGAGGAGCCTGGAAGGCTACAGTCTATGGAACCGCAAAGAGTCGGACATGACTGAATGGCTTCACTTTCAATTTCACTTGCTGCTTCTATGCCAATAAATCAGGTATTGTAAAGGAAGTAGCAAGAAATCTGACAAACAGGGCTTCAAGAATATGTCAACACCTCAATTACTTCAGTAATTCATGGGAAAACTGGTTAAGCAATTGGATTTGGATGCCCTGGGTCCTACATTTTCTAGGCCTTCTCCTTATACTTACCCTTATTCTAACTTTCTGCCCACATTTAATGGGTCTTTTTTCAAAATTTCTTCAGGACCACTTCAAGCATTCAACAACAGAACTATCCATGAGCTACTTCCAACTCACTCAAATTATCAAAAACTTTGACCCCATACAAATCCTCTTGACCCACATTCCTGTCTCTTTGTATCTTACTCCCACGATGCCCTTGTCCCACAGGAAGCAGTTACAAAAGATTGACCTTTGGCCCTTATCATCAATCAAATGGCTAGGATGATAGGGCCCACATGGGGGCTCATTGTTAAGATGGCTCATTATGTTGACCTCACAAACAAAGACTAAAATCACAGGGACTCTCGAGACTGACCAAATTGCCCAGACAACATCCTGTGTTCTCACTGGCGCCTACCTTCTCAAAGATATGAGACCACCAGATTCCAGACCTTCAGCTACATGACCACAGGACTGAACTACAGTCTAAAAAATTAACCATCCCTTCAGAGAAGTTTTCATTGGTGGGATGTAAGAAAGACCACATCAGAAATGGAGGACACTGGTTCTCCTTAAGGGCCAGTCACCCTCTCATTTCCCTCTAATAATTTTGCCTTCTTCCTGACTGCCCAGCTCTCTCTCTTTTTCTCTGTACTCGTCTTACAATAACCTTGCAGTTGGTCATAGCATCACTTGTCTACCAAAGATCGTAACTCCTGTCCCACAGCCCCATCCACAGCTACAGTCTCTCTCTCTGAATACTTGTAACTGCTCTCCTTTCTTAACCACTCAAGAGTAGGGCAGTAATAACTTCCTGCCAGTCCCATGGTAATTACCCTCTTTGGTTGATTTGCTGAAACTCTGCTAGCTTCCTTCATAAACTGTGTTTTCTTTCAACTTTCCCCAACTATGTGCACTTATAATCTCACTTGAATCTATCGTGTTTGTCGAGACCAGCTGGACAAGAAGGGTTTCCACAAGCATGATACAGCGAGAGAATGAGAAATGAGACACAAGAATTCAGAGAAAAGCGAGGATCAGGGGACCAACACCACTTCAAGATGGGGGTGCTGAACTGAATCCAAGCCAGCTTTATTATACTTTCAGCCATGAATGAAAGAATATTCAGGGAGTTAAAGTATAACTCATGCGGCCTTCAGGGCCAAAGAACAAAATGATCATTAACCATTGAGTAATTAGGAAGCAGTAATCAATAATAAGTCAGAACTAAGACTAATATTCTTATCTATAGATTTTCTACCAGATATGTAAAACATGTGACTCTGAGATGCCAGCTGAGGAACAGTTTGAGGTAGGTTTTCCGAGCCCAAAGTCAAGATTATGAAATGTTCCCTCTGGACTTGTTCCAAGAGTCTCATGCCTTGTAGCATCCAGTTTATCAATCATTATAAATTTCATTTGCAACTCTTGCCAGGGCCTGCTTTTCTTTTATTCTTCCTGTCTCCTACAATGTTTTTTTATTGGGACAGTTAATTCTTTTATTTTTACTAGTAAAATTTATTTTCATAAAGAAGAAATTGCCTTCAACTAATATTCCTAATATTAAATTTTTATGTACAGTCCTTTTAGGCCAAAATACTTAATTAAACCAATTTCAGTTAGGTCAGAGTGAGCTAATTATCAGAGTGAGCTAATTATCAGATTTGGTAAGTAAAATTAAGGTTTTTTGGCAAAGACAGTTCACAACTTTCAGTGAACAGTTGCCTTCAACAAACATTCATACAAAAGTGGGTTTCTATAATGAAAAAAATTTAGTTTAAGCTTACAAGTCAGTAAGCTTTGAAACTAGTAAAATATATCATTTATAGTAAAGAATAACTTTTTGCTGTGCTTTTCAAACAGGCTTGGAAACTCATCTTTATGGTAGTAAATATGAAGTACAACTTGAATTGAAATTTTATTTTATTAGGTATATAAATATCTATTTCTTTCAAGAAAAGGGCAATGGCTAGATAAAAGCTTGTCTTCTCAGTGTTTCCAAGCATATCTTCTCATTTTTTTTCATTGCTCATTATTGGCTGAGACCTATAATTCGTTTCATTTTATTAACAAAACATAAAGAAAATGAGGCTTATAATTTTTTGTTCCAATATAAACATGAACAAATTACTTACTACTTTGCATTCAGTATTTTTATCTAAAAAAAGAGATTAATAAAATCTATCTCACAGATTTAAGTAAAGGATGATTATTTTTTACATGTAATAGTACTTAGGAAAATATTATGCACATAGTGGATTAACAATAGAAAAAGTATATATTTAAAGTAAAGTAACCAAAATTGGAATCAAACTGCCTCTGCACATTAATCTTTTTTATATTGAACAAGCTACTTCATGTCCCTTCAGCTCATTACTCATTTGCAAAAATAGGATTCAGTTTAGTTCAGTTCAGTCACTCAGTCGTGTCCGACTCTTTGCAACCCCATGAATCACAGCGCGCCAGGCCTCCCTGTCCATCGTCAACTCCGAATATACTCAAACTCATGCCCATTGAGTTTGTGATCCCATCCAGCCATCTTACCCTCTGTCATCCCCTTCTCCTCCTGCCCCCAATCCCTCTCAGGATCAGGGTCTTTTCCAATGAGTCAGCTCTTCGCATGAAGTGGCCAAAGTACTGGAGTTTCAGCTTTAGCATCAGTCTTTCCAATGAACACCAGGACTGATCTCCTTTAGGATGGATTGGTTGGACCTCCTTGCAATCAAAGGGATTCTCAAGAGTTTTCTCCAACACCACAGTTCAAAAACATCAATTCTTTGGCTCTCAGTTTTCTTCACAGTCCAACTCACACATCCATACATGAACACTGGAAAAATCATAGCCTAGACTAGATGGACCTTTGTTGGCAAAGCAATGCCTCTCTTTTTTAATATGCTATCTAGGTTGGTCATAACTTTCCTTCCAAGGAGTAAGCGTCTTTTAATTTCATGGCTGCAGTCACTATCTGCAGTGATTTTGGAGCCCAGAAAAATAAAGTCTGACACTGTTTCCACTGTTTTTTCATCTATTTCCCATGAAGTGATGGGACCAGATGCCATGATCTTAGATTTCTAAATGTAAAATAGGATTAATAATGCCTCATTCATAGCGTTAAATAATACAGCAGTTAAATGAGATTATTAATAAAAGTATTTAGTGTAGCTCTTTGTACGTGGGAAAAATGAGGACTTCAAAGGTATGGTTTTTCCAGTAGTCATGTATGGATGTGAGAGTTGAACCATAATGAAAGCTGAGTGCCAAAGAATGGATGCTTTTGAACTGTTGGTCTTGAAGAAGACTCTTGCAAGTCCCCTAGACTGCAAGGAGATCAAACAGTCAATCCTAAAGGAAATCAGTCCTGAATATTCATTGGAAGGACTGATGCTGAAGCTGATGGTCCAATACTTTGGCCACCTGATGTGAAGAGCCAAATCACTGGAAAAGACCCTGATGCTGGAAAAGATTGAAGGCAGGAGAAGGGGACAACAAAGGATGAGATGCTTGGATGGCATCAGCGACTTGATGGACATGAGTTTGAGAAAGCTCCAGGAGTTGGTGATGGGCAGGGAAACCTGGTGAGCTGCAGTCCATGGAATCAAAAAGAGTTGGATGCAACTGAACTGATGAGGATTTCAAGCCTGAGAGACAGCATCCCAGGTCACCCTGAGAGAACTGTTTCCAAGGTGATGGGGTGATGGGAAGGGGGAGGAGGAATTAGGTTATATTGAAGTCTGTAACAAGGGGCAGGTAATATAAATATTAGAAGATTACTCTTAATTAAGATTTTTTACATTTAACAGATTTGGCACTCTAACTTATATGCAGAGTACATCATGAGAAACGCTGGGCTGGAAGAAGCCTAAGGTGGAATCAAGATTGCCAGGAGAAATATCAATCACCTCAGATATGCAGATGACACCACCCTTATGGCAGAAAGTGAAGAGGAACTAAAGAGCCTTTTGATGAAAGTGAAAGTGGAGAGTGAAAAAGTTGGCTTAAAGCTCAACATTCAGAAAACAAAGATCATGGCATCTGGTCCTATCACTTTATGGGAAATAGATGGAGAAACAGTGGAAACAACGTCAGATTTTATTTTGGGGGGCTCCAAAATCACTGCAGATGGTGACTGCAGCCATGAAATTAAAAGACGCATACTCCTTGGAAGAAAAGTTATGACCAACCTAGATAGCATATTGAAAAGCGGAGACATTACTTTGCCAACAAAGGTCCATCTAGTCAAGGCTATGGTTTTTCCAGTAGTCATGTATGGATTTGAGAGTTGGACTGTGATGAAAGCTGAGCGTCAAAGAATTGATGCTTTGGAACTGTGGTGTTGGAGAAGACTCTCGGCAGTCCCCTGGACTGCAAGGAGATCCAACCAGTCCATTCTGAAAGATATCAGCCCTGGGATTTCTTTGGAAGGAATGATGCTGAAGCTGAAACTCCAGTACTTTGGCCACCTGATGTGAAGAGTTGACTCATTGGAAAAGACTGTGATGCTGGGAGGGATTGGGGGCAGTAGGAGAAGGGGACAACAGAGGATGAGATGGCTGGATGGCATCACCGACTCGATGGACGTGAGTCTGAGTGAATTCCGGGAGTTGGTGATGGACAGGGAAGCCTGGTGTGCTGCAATTCATGGGGTCGCAAAGTGTCGGACACGACTGAGAGACTGAACTGAACTGTGTATGGGAAGATGGAAGCGATCAGGTTTACTTACATTATTTCTTTTATATGCATCTCAGCTACCTGGGGCCAAATCCTGCTTTTTGATTGGTGGATGTGGTGGATAGCTTTCTCGTACTCTCTCCCATTCTTCCAAGTTCCTCACTGCTTGCCAGCGAGGAAGTGGCTCATGGGCAGCCTAATGGCTGATATTGTTTCAGCTGCACTCAGAAATTTGCATTTGAGTCTGGAATTCCTGGTGTCTGTGACATGACTTGTTTAATATTATAGCATGAAATATTTTATTTCACAGAAATATTTCATTTCACATATGCTACTCTATTGTGGCATCAAAGAAAAATTGCACTGGGCAAAGTTAAACAAAATAAAGACTTACCTAGGGCTATTGCATGGAGAAGGAAATGACAACCCACTCCAGTGTTCTTGCCTGGAGAATCCCAGGGCCGGGGGAGCCTGGTGGGCTGCCGTCTATGGGGTAACACAGGGTTGGACACGACGGAAGTGACTTAGCAGCAGCAAGACTGTTACAACAGGGCAGAGAGACTGCACTCAATTCCACATAAACAAAAAGCCTCTTTAAGCACTGGAATGAGCTAGAGGAAAAGTACTGGAGGACATTGGAGTGGAGGTTGATCAACTGGGACCACACTGAATTATTCTGAAGCTCAAACTTTCTTATCTGTGATTACCTCATCTGGGTTTGCTAATTTGTGCCATTGAAGGCTGCTTCTGCCCTTCTACAAATTGGGAAGAAGACATGCTATCTTCCTTGATGATTGTATTTCAAAGGGATGGCTTCCAGTTCTTGAGAAAATCATCTTGGGTTGTAAAACTGGTGAGCGGGTTGGGAGAAGGTTTATCTGCGTTTCAAAGAGGCAGAGAATTAATTTGCAGTTACAGGTCTTCTGATGTAACTGCCCTAAGAAAAGGGAGTCCAGGGAAAGAGAGTCAAGATAAGCCCTTCTGAAGCTTGAGCCTCTAAGGGGAACACTGAGACCATCCTTGTCAATTGTTCCAAATTTGCACACTTGGAGAAATTTTTTCTGAAGTTCAATTTATATTGATTGAAAACAGTGTTATTTTTAGGTACATGCTTTTGAAAGGGTTCAGAGAGAAAATTAGACCTGAGCAGGGTTTTATGAATGAGGTCTCACCAGAGAGAAATGTTAGGTAGTTAGAATAGGAAAAAGGAGTCCAGAATGGTGGTGGCTAAAAAACAAGGAAGGGGAAAGCCAAGAAAAATAGAACAAAGGAAGATCTGAGGACCTCAGGTAAAACAAACAGCACTCTTGGCTATCCCAATTTACATAGGGCAGGCCCAGGGGGAGGAGAAAAAGTCGTATAAAAAGAGGAGCCAGAATTGGGCTGGGGGCTTCTTTTCCCTTCACGTCTTTTTGGGTTGGCATGCCCTCATGCCTTGAGGATGTATTTTTCTTTACTTTCTAAATTAAACTAAACTGTAACACTAGTCCATTCAAGGGATGTAACACTGATCTATCCGAGGGCTGTAACACTGGTCCATTGTTTCAAATTTTTGTTGTGACAATACAGAACCAAGGAAATTACAACCTCCCCCAACAGAAGTAAAGGCATTTGTGGCAGAGATCAGTTCAGTTCAGTTCAGTTCAATCGCTCAGTCATGTCCAACTCTTTGCCATCCCACGGACTGCAGCACACCAGATCTCTCTGTCCATCACCAACTCCTAGAGTTCTCCTAAACTTATGTCCATTGAGCTGGTGATGTCATCCAACCACCTCATCCTCTGTCATCCCCTTCTCCTCTTGCCTTCAATCTTTCCCAGCATCAAGGTCTTTTCAAATGAGTCAGAGATAACACAGCATAAAAAGTCAGAGGCCTAAAACCCCTGGGAACGTGGATGAAGGAAGGTGGGATTTGTTTCACTTATTTCCTCATCTGTAAATGTGTGCAATGCATCTATCCACAGAATAGGCTTGTAAAGATATCAGAACACAGGCCCTAGAATGTAAGAGATGGACTAGAAATTTGTGTTTTCCTTTCTGCTAGTTTCTCCTTTTTCCTTTCTGTTTGGTTGTGAAGCTTCTCTTTTTTTAATCTGTTTCCTTCCTTGACTTCTACTTTATTTGCTCTATCTTTGCTGTAAGAAAGAACGAATTTTGTCACCCTACTTGTGATAATTAGTATCAATGTGTTTGTATTTCTACCCTACAATTAAAGTCTTTTACTTTTCTATGTGAATCCTAGTGGAATATTGCCTCAAACTATATGAAAAGGAAAACAAAACAAAACCATCACCATCAAAACCCAGTTCAGACTCATTTGCTAATAAGTGGTAGATCTTTGGATCATAAATCAGGCCCTGGAAGGCATCTCTATGCTCCTAACTAGGTCTGACATGGATATCCTCCCACCAGGCTTTTCCATTGCCCCTCGGGGCCTTGGGCTAAGTATGTGTTATGGTGATGAAATGACTTTCCATCACCGACACCTATTCCCCAATACTTACTCATTGTCCTTGCTTCCTCTTTGTAGTTAGAGAAGTTATCACCCTCCCCCTTTTCCTTTATTTAATTGTTCTAGACCTCTTTATTTTCTTCCTTGAAACTCTTGCTTTTTACCTTCTGTCCTCTTGACAAATCCAAGTTCCTTTGCTATACTTCAGACTTCTTTCTCATTCCTTTTTTAGACAGCAAAATATGTTAGACCTGTTAGGCAGTTAGAATAGGAAAAAGGAGTCCAGAATGGCAGTGGTTAAAAGATAAGGAAGGGAAAAGTCCACAAGAATAGAACAAAGGAAGGTCCAAGGATGGGAGTGAGGGCCTCAGGTAAAGCAAACAGCACTCCTGGCTAGCCCAATTTACATAGGGCAGGCCCAGGGGGAGGAGAAAAAAACATATTAGAAAAGGAGCCAAAATTGGGTTGGGAAGCCTCTCTTTCCTTGGCTTCTTTTGGGTCGGCATGCCCTTACGCCTCAAGAATGTATTTTCCTTTACTTTCTAAATGAAACTGATCTGTAACCCAGAGCTATAACACTGATCTGTCTGAGAGCTGTAACACTGGTCTGTCTGAGGGCTATAACACTGGTCCATCTGTTGCGTCAAATTTTTCTTGTGACAAGACAGAACTGAGGAAATTACAAACTCTCCAGACATCTATGGTGCCATAAAAGACTCACACCAAAGGAAGTCCACCCATAGAAATTGAAAGAGACTTATTAGTTTTTCTTTTTTCTTTTCCTCCCTGTCATCACTGTCTTTCAGATGGGAAATAGCCAATCTATTTCCTGGAAGACAACGATGAGATGCATCCTTGATAACTAGAAGCTGTTTGATCCTCTAACTCTAAGGAGAAGTCACTTAAAATTCTTTTGTGCCACTGAGTGGCCACAGTATCCTCTGGGAGACAAGGAACACTGCCTGAGGATGGGAGTCTGAATTACAGTACCATCCTGCAGCTAGACTTATTCTTCAAAAGACAGGGGAAATGGACAGAGATCCTTATGTCCAAATTTTCTTCTGACTAAGAGATATGAAGGAACTCTGTCTTAAGTATGGGATTGTTGTATGCCTTAAAAGTGAGCCTACCAAACAAATGGTGTTAGGCACAGAAAACCAGAACAAGAGAGGCTCCCAGTCCAACTTTGGCTCCTCTTTTTATATGTTGTTTCTCCTCCCCTTGGGCCTGCCTGATGTAAACTGGGCTAGCCAGGAGTGCTGTTTGTTTTACTGAGGTCCTCACTCTGGTCCTCCAACCTTCCTTTGTTCTACTTTTGCAGGCTTTTTCTGCAAAAAAAAAAAAAAAAAAAAAAAAGTATGTATTTTTGCGGGGTTTTTCCTGCAAAAAAATGCATGTATTTTTTAGCCACCACCATTCTGGACTCCTTTTTCCTATTTTAACTACCTAACATACCTTAACCTATCAAAGCAAAGATAGAAACAAAGTAAGAAAGCTCTCAAGAGGCTTAAAATTTTTTTTTTTTTACTCATATGTTCCTTCAAACAGGACATTTATCTTCGCAAAACTCTCATACTCCCTGTAAATGCACATAAATTTTTCTCAGACTCTGGGCCTTCACTCTTTAATCTTGTCTTTCAGGATATTTAGATAATCAGAGTTTCTCTGACATTACTGTTTATATATCATTCTGAAAGAGATGGGAATACCAGACCACCTGACCAGCCTCTTGAGAAATCTGTATGCAGGTCAGGTAGCAGCTGTTAGAACTGGACATGGAACAACAGACTGGTTCCAAATAGGAAAAGGAGTACATCAAGGCTGTATTTTGTCACCCTGCTTATTTAACATCATGAGAAACGCTGGACTGGAAGAAACACAAGCTGGAATCAAGATTGCCAGGAGAAATATCAATAGTCTCAGATATGCAGATTACACCACCCTTATGGCAGAAAGTGAAGAGGAACTAAAAAGCCTCTTGATGAAAGTGAAAGAGGAGAGTGAAAAAGTTGGCTTAAAGCTCAACATTCAGAAAACGAAGATCATGGCATCCAGTCCCATCACTTCATGGGAAATAGATGGGGAAACAGTGGAAACAGTGTCAGACTTTATTTTGGGGGGCTCCAAAATCACTGCAGATGGTGACTGCAGCCATGAAATTAAAAGACACTTCCTCCTTGGAAGAAAAGTTATGACCAACCTAGATAGTATATTCAAAAGCAGAGACATTACTTTGCCGACTAAGGTCCGTCTAGTCAAGGGTATGGTTTTTCTTGTGGTCATGTATGGATGTGAGAGTTGGACTGTGAGGAAGGCTGAGCACCGAAGAATTGATGGTTTTGAACTGTGGTGTTGGAAAAGACTCCTGAGAGTCCCTTGGACTGCAAGGAAATCCAACCAGTCCATTCTGAAAGAGATCAGCCCTGGGATTTCTTTGGAAGGAATGATGCTGAAGGTGAAACTCCAGTACTTTGGCCACCTGATGCAAAGAGTTGACTCATTGGAAAAGACTGTGATGCTGGGAGGGATTGGGGGCAGTAGGAGAAGGGGACGACAGAGGATGAGATGGCTGGATGGCATCACCGACTCAATGGACGTGAGTCTGAGTGAACTCGGGGAGTTGGTGATGGACAGGGAGGCCTGGTGTGCTACGATTCATGGGGTCGCAAAGAGTCAGATACGACTGAGCGACTGAACTGAACTGAACTGAATATATATATTATATATATAATATGTATATTATATATAATATATATATATTAGTTATATATATAATAGTAATATATATACTTATATATATATTAGTTACACAGTAAATGCTACTGTTAACAGGCATTGTGAACATTCTTGAACTATAACTTTTAAAATATAGAAACTATTCATTTTAAGCATCCAACCTATTATAAAATTGTACTGCCTACATGTTTATGTATAAGGTAACTTTTTCTCATCCAAGTGAAGGTTAGCAAAGACCTGTCTCAGTCTCAAGTGCAAATCATCATGAGTTGTGACATCAGTTATACTCTTATTTCTAGTTATCATAAGCTGACAATAGAATATAAAATTATATTTATAGTGACATACTAATGATTAACCTGGTGGAAAACAGGTTAAAATTGAATTTTAAATTCCTCCCTATTTTGTTGTTTCTGTTTAGCTGCTAAGTTGTATTTGAGTTTTTGCAGCCCCATGGAGTCTAACCCGACAGGCTCCTCTCTTTGTGGGATTGCCCAGCCAAGAATACTGGAGTGGGTGTCATTTCCTCCTCCAGGGGATCTACCTGATCTGCGTCTCCTGCATTGGAAGTCAAATTCTTTACCACTGAGCCACCAGGGAAACTCATCCCTAATTACAGACATACAGAACTGCTTTTTTGCAAAGCAGAGACTTCCTAAATATTATTTAATGTATTTTCAGAATGTTTCCAAGACACTGAAATATACTAAGTGCTTCTCCCCTGAGTTACTTAGGGTCAGGAGAAATCTCCTTTAAAACTCTCCCTGGTGCAGCCCATTCCATTCTTAGTTGATCTCAATTTTATACCAAGTTACAAAAATTAAAGGGAAGTGTTTAAGTGTTTTTTTCTTCAGGTGTATTTAGTCTCTGCTACACTAAGCTTCTTATGGTGAAAAGCAAAGAGGAACTCAAGAGCCTCTTGATGAAAGTGAAGGAGGAGATTGAAAAATCTGGCTTAAAAGTCAACATTCAAGAAACTAAGATCATGACATCTGGTCCCATCACTTCATGGCAAATAGATGGGGAAACAATGGAAACAGTGACAGACTTTATTTTCTTATACTCCAAAAGCACTTCAGATGGTGACTGCAGCCATGAAACTAAAAGTTTCCTCCTTGGAAGAAAAACTATGACAAACCTAGACAGCCTATTGAGAAAGCAGAGACATTACTTTGCCAACAAAGGTCTGTCTAGTCAAGGCTATGGTTTTTCCAGTAGTCATGTATGGATGTGAGTGTTGGACCATAAAGAAGGCTGAGTGCTGAAGGACTGATCCTTTTGAACTGTGGTGTTGGAGAAGACACTTGAGAGTCTCTTGAACTGCAAGGAGATAAAACCAGTCAATCCTAAAGGAAATCAACCCTGACTATTCATTGGAGGGACTGATGCTGAATCTAAAGCTCCAATACTTTGGCCATGTGGTGCAAAGAGCTGACTCATTAGAAAAGAAACCCTCATGTTGGGAGAGATTGGAGGTGGGAGGAGAAGGGGATGACAGAGCATGGTTGACATGGATGACAGAGATGGTTGGATGGCACCACAGATTCAGTGGACGTGAGTTTTAGCAAGCTCTGAGAGATAGTGAAGGGCAGTGAATCCTGGCATGCAGCTGTCCATGGGGTAGCAAACAGCCAGGAATGACTGAGTGAATGAACAGCAACAACACTAAGCTTTCAGAAAACAAGAGTATTTCCCTCATTACTGAGTCTCCCTACTAGCCTAAATTGTACGTTCAACACTGTATCATGGAGTTCAACCAAAAATGAGTGTATGATCACACAGCAGTGTCTCAAATCAATTTTAGATGATCATTCATTGTAAGTCAACATAGAAAAGTCAATAATCATAAGATATTCATAACTAGTATGATTTAAGTTATGAAAATAGATCACAGAGAAATGAAGCCAACTCTTTGAGGGTAATTATTATGAATGTAGTTTCTAGAGCAGACAGAGATCCTTCCTATCATAACCCATCATAAATCAATTGTGTGACCTTGGGGTAAAACAAATAAACAAATTATCTTCTCACTTGAAAAATGTGAACAGTAATGTATGCTGCATTGGGTTTTAAGAGTTAAGTGAGATGATATATGAAGAGCATTAAGTATATGATTGTGGGGCTTCCCAGGTGGCACTAATGGTGAAGAACCTGCTTGCCAATGCAGGAGATGTAAGAGATGCAGGTTTTATCCCTGAGCCAGGAAGACCCCTGGAGGAGGGACTGACAACCCACTCCAGTATTCTTGCCTGTAGAATCCCATGGACAGAGGAGCTTGGCAGGTTGCATTCAGTAGAATCACAGAGTTAGACATGATTGACATGACTTAGCTTACATGCATGCTGAGATAAACAGGAAGTAGTGAAAAGTGAAAGTTGTCAGATTGGTGTGATACAGAATTTCTAGCTAGGTGAAATATTAGAAACAGAGAAACTGAAAATCTGGGGAATAGCTGTAGAAGGAGTAGCAGTGCAATCGAAAATACTACCATAGAACAAATGGGCGAAATAAGTAAACTCGATAGGTATATATTTCAACTTTACATAGTAAGAGCTAGGGATATATACTAAGTAGTAATAAATATTAAGGTATAAATTTGGAGAAGATTAGTTAGACAATGTACTATTTGATGCACCTAAGAAAGCAATAGGATATGTTAGAATGTTCCCACAGAAAGCCCAGAGCAAACTATGAAACTCATGAAGTTTTGAAACTGCAAAAATGAGGAAACAATTTCATATTCAAAAACATTACTAATGAACATCCCAGATCGTTTAATAAACTTTTGCAAAATTAGTCTGCTCAAGCACCAGATTGTAGAGAGTCAGACATGACTGAAGCAACTTTACATGCATGCACATATACACACACACTCAAATACAGATACTATGAACTTTAGGATAGACTTCATGACTGAAGATGAAGATCTATTTAGGTAAAACATACTAGAAAACTGTCAATTAAGAGAATGTTGATAACTCAAGGATATTTCCAGTAGTGTGGTGCAGATCTTTGTCTTAGGAGATATGATATTTAATATTTCTATCTAGTTAGGTATTAAAACTCAAGGAAGGTTTACAATGTTTGTGGAGTTACAAACATATAAACAAAATAATGTATTTGTTGAAGTATAAAAATTAATTCAATAGGCTAGAGCATAAGCTTAAATGTATCTCTATCAATCTATCAACTATCTATAATAGTAGTAATACACATGGAGATTTCCATTTAGTTTCTAGAAATTTATTGCATTAGTCCAATGTGGGAACATTGCATGTGAAGGAGACCTAGGAAACAGTTTAGTCATGAGTGATTTGTAACTAACACAAAGCTACTGAAGTTACTTAAGGAAAATATCAATAATTATATGTACTTGATGAAACATTTGTTATTTCATGGAAACCAAAGACATGATTAAAATTAACAACCAGAAAGTTATTAGAAACCCAAATAGCCATCCTTCTCCATCTTTCATCTTTTCATCTTTCCATTGTCTCATTCATTCTTTTCTTGCATGATTGTTCACTCTGATTCTTCATGTGCCTAAGTTACTTCAGTAGTGTCTGACTCTTTGCAGCTCTATGGACCATAGCCCACCAGGCGCCTCTGTCCATGGGATTCTTCAGGCAAGAATACTGGGGTAGGTTACCATGCCCTTCTCCAGAGGATCTTCTTAACCCAGGAACTGAACCCGTGTCTCTTATGTCTCCTGCATTGGCAGGTGGGTTCTTTACTACTAATGCCACATACCAGGAATACCCACTTCAGTTCAGTCAATCAGTCAAGTCCAACTCTTTGTGACCCCATGAACTGCAGCATGCCAGGCCTCCCTGTTCATCATCAACTCCTGGAGTTTACTCACTCATGTCCATTGAGTCATTCATGCCATCCAATGAGGAATACTGGCTTCCTGTATTTTACAGTTTGCATTTAATTCATTTTCTTCATCTAAGCAAACCGACTACAAATCTCTTAGTCCCTATACCAAACTCCAGGTAGAAAAATAATAAGAATTGTACCAACCGGAAGCAAGTGTCGGCACTGGTTCAATTAACGGCAACCAAGGCAGCAGGCAAGATGGTAGAGTAGAATCATGACAGTTGGAGTATGCTGTTCCTACAGAAAAGGGGTTATTGAAAACTGGACAAATGTACCATTGTTTCTAAATCAGGGAACCAGTTGATTATATAGTCAACATGAAACAACAAATGCAGTGAAATGTTGCCCCAATGAAAGGGCAAGAGCAGAGATTCTTTGTGGGATTTCTCCACTGGCAAAACTACATCTGTGGTCCTGACTTACTTTAGGAAAGCTTAGACAAACAAGAGCACATTCATTGACTCAAGGATTAAATATTACTCAATTTTCTTTTTTTAATTAATTAATTTATTTATTTTAATTGGAGTATAATTACTTTAAAATATTGTGCTGGTTTTCACCATACATCAACATGAATCAGCCATGGATGTACAGGTGTCCCCCGCATCCTGAACCCCCCACCCACCTCCCTCTCCACCCCATCCCTCTGGGGTGTTCCAGCAACAGTTTTGAGTGCCCTGCTTCATGCATCCAACTTGCCCTGGTATCTATTTATATATGGTAATATACATGTTTCAATATTATCCTCTCATAGTATCCCACACTTGCCTTCTCCCACATAGTCCAAAAGTCTGTTCTTTACATCTGTGTCTCTTTTGCTGTCTTGCATACAGAGTTGTTGTTACCATCTTTCTAAATTCCATATATATGTGTTAATATACAGTATTGGTGTTTCTCTATCTGACTTATTATACTCTGTATAATAGGCTCCAGTTTCATCCACCTCATTAGTACTGACTCAAATGCATTCTATTTTGTAGCTGGCTAATATTCCATTGTGTATATGTACAACAACTTTCTTATCCATTCATCTGCCAATGGTTATCTATGTAGCTTCCATGTTTTTATGTCCTAGCTATTGTAAACAGTGCTGCAATGAACATTGGGGTAAATGTGTCTCTTTCAATTCTGGTTTCCTTGGTGTGTATGGCCAGCAGTGGGATTGCTGGACCTTATGGCAGTTCTATTTCCAGTTTTTTAAGAAACCTTGACACTGTTCTCCATATTGGCTGTACTAGTTTGCTTTCCCTCCAACAGTGTGGGAGGGTTCCCTTTTCTCCAAACCTTTTCTAACATTTATTGTTTGTAGACTTTTTGACGGCAGCCATTCTGACTAGTATGAGATGGTACCTCATTGTGCTTTTGCTTTGCATTTCTCTAATAATGAGTGACGTTGAGCATCTTTTCATGTGTTTGTTAACCATCTATATGTCTTCTTTGGGAAAATGTCTGTTTAGTTCTTTGGCCCATTTTTTGATTGGATTGTTTATTTTTCTGGTATTGAGCTGCAAGTGCTGCTTGTATATTTTGGAAATTAATTCTTGGTCAGTTTTTTCATTTGTTATTACTTTCTTCCATTCTGAAGGCTACTTTTTCACCTTGCTTATAGTTTCTTCATTGTGCAAAAGCTTTAAGTTTAATTAGGTCCCCTTTGTTTATTTTTGTTTTTATTATCGTTACTCTAGGAGATGGGTCGTAGAAAATCTTGCTGTGATTTATGTCATAGAGTGTTCTGCCTATGTTTTCCTCTAAGAGTTTTATAGTTTCTGGCCTTGCATTTAGATCTTTAATCTATTTTGAGTTTATATTTGTGTTAGAAAGTATTCTAGCTTCATTCTTTTACAACTGGCTGACCAGTTTTTCCAGAACCACTTGTTAAAGAGACTATCTTTTATCCATTGTACATTTTTGCCTCCTTTGTCAAAGATAAGGTGTCCATAGATGCATGGATTTATCTCTGGACTTTCTGTTTTGTTCCATTTATCTATATTTCTGTCTTTGTGCCAGGACCATCCTGCCCTGATGACTGTGGTTTTGTAGTATAGTCTGAAGTCAGGCAGATTGATTCCTCCAGTTTCATTCTTTTTTCTCAAGATTGCTTTGGCTATTCGAGGTTTTTTGTGTTTCCATACACATTGTGAAATTATCTGTTCTAGTTCTGTGAAAAATACTGTTGGTAGCTTGATAGGGATTGCATTGAATCTATAGATTGCTTTGGATATTATACTCATTTTCAGTATATTAATTCTTCCAATCCATGAACATGGTATATTTCTCCATCTATTTGTGTCATCTTTGGTTTCTTTCATCAATGTTTTATAGTTTTCCATGCATAGGTCTCTTGTTTCTTTGGACTTCCGTGGTGGTTCAGACAGTAAAGCGTCTGTCTACAATGAAGGGGACCTGGGTTTGATCCCTGGGTTGGGAAGATCCGCTGGAGAAGGAAATGACAATCTACTCCAGTAGATTACCTGGAAAATCCCATGGACAGAGGAGCATGGTAGGCTATAGTCCATGGGGTCGCAAAGAGTCGGACACTACTGAGCAACTTCACTTTCACTTTTGTTTCTTTAGGTAAATTTATTCTGAAGTATTTTATTCTTTTCATTGCAATGTTGAATGGAATTATTTCCTTAGTTTCTCTGTTTTTCCATTGTTAGTGTATAGGAATGCAAGGGATTTCTGTGTATTAATTTTATATCCTGCGACTTTACTATATTTACTGATTAGCTCTAGTAATTTTCTGGCGGTGTCTTTAGGGTTTTCTATGTAGAGGATCAAGTCATCTCTAAAAGTAAGAGTTTTACTTCTTCTTTTCCAATCTGGATTGCTTTTATTTCTTTTTCTTCTCTGATTACTGTGTCTAGGACTTCCAACACTATTTTGAATAGTAGTAGTGAGACTGGGCATCGTTGTCTTGTTCCTGACTTTAGGGAAAATGCTTTCAATGCTTTGCTATTGAGGATAATGTTTGCTGTGGGGTTGCTGTATATGGCTTTTATTATGTTGTAGTATATTCCCTCTGTGCCTGCCTTCTAGTGAGCTTTTGTCATAAATTGGTGTTGAAATTTGTCAAAGGATTTCTCTGCATCTATTGAGATAAACATATGGTTTTTATCTTCTAATTTGTATATATGGTGTATCATATTGATTGATTTGTGAATATTGAAGAATCCTTGCATCCCTGGTTAAAGCCCAGTTGGTCATTATGTATGATCTTTTCAATATATTGTTGTATTATGTTTGCTAGAATTTTGTTGATGATTTTGCATTGATGTTCCTCAGTGATATTGGCCTGTAGTTTTCTTTTTTTGTGTGGCATCTTTGTCTGATTTTGGTTTTAGGATGATGGTGGCCTCATAGAAGGAGTTTGGCTGTTTACCTTCATCTACAATTTTCTGGAAGAGTTTGAGTAGGATAGGTGTTATCTCTCCTCTAAATTTTTGGTAGAATTCACCTGTGAAGCCATCTGGTCCTGAACTTTTGTTTGTTGGAGAAGTTTTCATTACAGTTTCAATTTCCGTGCTTGTGATGGGTCTGTTAAGATTTTCTGTTTCTCCCTGGTTCAGTTTTGGAAGGTTATACTTTTCTAAGAATTTTTCATTTCTTCCAAGTTGTGCATTTTATTGACATATAATTTTTCATAGTAGTCTCTTGATCTTTTGTATTTCTGTGTTTCCTGTTGAAATTTCTCCATATTCATTTCTAATTTTATTAATTTATTTTCCCTTTTTTCCTCAATGAGTCTGGCTAATGGTTTGTCTATTTTATTTATCTTCTCAGAGAAACAGCTTTTAATTGTATTGATTTTTGCTATGGTCTCCATTTATTTTTAATTTATTTCTGCTCTGATTTTTATGATGTCTTTGCTCCTGCTAACTTTAGGGTTCTTTACTTTTTTTTTTCTAGTTGATTTAGGTGTAAAGTTAGATTGTTTATTCAATGTTTGTCTTGTTTCTTGAAGTGGGCTTGTATATCTATGAACCTTCCCCTTAGCACTGCTTTCACTGAATCCCATAGGTTTTGGGTTGCCATGTTTTCATTCTCATTTGTTTCTGTGCATATTTTGATTTCCTTTTTGATTTCTTTCATGATCTTTTGTTTATTTAGAAGCGTGTTGTTTTTCCATATGTTTGTATTTTTAATAGTTTTTTTCCCCTGTAGTTGATATCTAATCTTATTGCATTGTAGTCAGAAAAGATACTTGGAATGACTTCAATTCTTTTAAATTTACCAAGGATACATTTAAGGCCCAGGATGTGATCTACCCTTGAGAATGTTCTTTGTGCACTTAAGATAAAGGTGAATTCCATTGTTTTTGGGTGAAATGCCCTATAGATATCGATTAAGTCTAACTGGCTCTTTATATCATTTAAAGCTTGCATTTCCTTGCTAATTTTTCTGGTTGATCTATCCATAGGTATGAATGGGGTGTAAAAGTCCCCACTATTATTGTGTCACTGTTAAGTTTCCCTTTCATACTTGTTATCACTTGCCTTATGTATTGAGGTGCTCCTCTGTTGGGTGCATATATATTTATAATTATTGTATCTTCTTCTTGGGTTTATCCTTTGATCATTATGTAGTATCCATCTTTGTCCCTTATCTCAGTATCTATTTCAAAGTCTAAAAGCTTTTGATTTCTCCTTCATATCTGAATGAGATCCTTGCTGGGTAGAGTAATCTTGGCTGTAGGTTTTTCTCTTTCATCACTTTAAGTATGTCCTACCATTTCCTTCTGGCCTGGAGAGTTTCTATTGAAAGATCAGCTGTTATCCTTATGGGGATTTCCTTGTGTGTTATTTGTTGCTTTCCCCTTCCTGCTTTTAATATTTGCTTTTTGTGTTTGATCTTTGCTAGTTTGATGAATATATGTCTTGGGGTGTTTTGCCTTGGGTTGATCCTGTTTGGAATTCTCTGAGTTTATTGGACTTGGGTGGCTATTTCCTTCCCCATGTTAACGAAACTTTCATCTATTATCTCCTCAAATATTTTCTCATGCCATTTCTTTTTGTCTTTTTCTCCTGGGACACCTATGATTCAAGTGTTGGGGTATTTAACATTCTCCAGAGGTCCCTGAGGTTGTCCTTATTTCTTTTAATTCTTTTTTCCTCTTTGCTTCAGTTATTTCCACTATTCTATATTCCACCTCACTTACCTTCTCTTCTGCCTCAGTTTTTCTACTGTTAGTTCCCTCCAGAGTGCTTTTGAACTCAGTTACTGCATTATTCATTATTGATTGATTCTTCTTTATTTCTTCTAGGTCCTTGTTAAACATTCCTTGCATTTTCTCAATCCTTAACTCTAGTCTATTTACCGGTAGCTCCATTTTGTTTTCAAAATTTTGATCATTACTATCATTATTCTGAATTCTTTTTCAAATAGACTCCTTATCTCCTCCTCTTTTGTTTGGTTTGGTGGGTTTTTATCATGTTCTGTCACCTGCTGAATATTTCTCTGCCTTTTCATTTTGTTTAGATTACTGTGTTTGAGGTGCCCTTCTGCAGGCTAGAAGTTTGTGGTTCCTCTTAATTGTGGAGTCTGCTCCCTTGGGTGGGGTTGGACTAATGTCTTGTCAAGGCTTCTTGGTTGGGGGAGCTTGTGACTGTGTTCTAGTGGTTGGAGCTAGATCTCTTCTCTCTGGAGTGCAATGAAGTGCCCAGTAGTGTGTTTGGAGATGTCTACGGGTTTGGCATGGCTTTGGGTAGCCCATCTTTTAACGTTCAGTGTTGTGTTCCTGTTTTGCTGGATAATTAGCATGGTGTATCTTGCACTGGATCTTGTTGGCTCTTGGGTGGAGCATGGTTTCAGTGTAGGTGTGGACACTTTTGGGTGAGCTCCTATCTATTAGTGTTTCCTGGAGTCAGGAGTTCTCTGGTGTTCTAAAGTTTTGGAGTCTTGACTCCTGTCTCTGGCTTTTAGTCCTTCTCTTAGCCTCAAAACTTCTCCATTCATACAGCAAAGAAGATAAAACCACTAGATTTTTGTTGAAACAATTCTCCACAGCCAGGAACATCCAGAGAGATTCACAGAGATATATTGAGAAGAGAAGAGGGAGGAGGGAGATAGAGATGACCAGGAGGAGAAAAGGAAGATCAAAAGAGGAGAGAGCAATCTAGTCTCTAGTGCTCTCCACAACCTGGAACACATAGAGAGACTCACAGAGTTATGTAGAGAAGAGAAAAAGGAGTAAGGAGATAGAGGTGACCTGGAGTAGAAAAGGGAGTGTCAAAAGGGGAGAGAGTAATAAAGCTGGTAATCAAATCCCTAAGTGAAAATGAACACTGAAGATTAGATTCTCAGGGCTACATAATTGATAACAGATATCAAAAGCAAAGACTGAACACCTAGAAATACTCTCAGAAATACAATATAAAAAATACAAAGCATAATCAATCACAAAAATTTAAAGAAAAAATATATGGAATTTGTCTATCTTTTAGTCTGTATACCAAACTCTAGGTAGAAAAATAATAATTGTACCAGCCAGAAGCAAGTGTCTGCACTGGTGCAATTAACTGTAGCCAAGGCAGCAGGCAAGATGGTAGAGTAATCTTGACTGTTGGAATACGCTATTCCTACAGAAAAAGGGTTATTGAAAACTGAACAAATGTAACATTGTTTTCTAAGTCAGGGAGCCAGTTGATTATATAGTCAATATGAGACAACAGAATGCAGTGAAATGTTGCCCCAATGAAAGGACAAAAGCAGATATTCTTTTATTATTATTTTTTAAAGCCATCATTTATTTGAAAATATATGACACTCATCTATATATGTAAGTTCTGGTCTATTAAAACCATATATAATGAACTGTGAAGATTAAGTACTGCTAATTTGGTGACAAAATTAAACACTGAAGAATATGTGTGTTTTCCTGCTATTTGAGTTTTTTTTAAGGAAGTCTTTCAAATGTGAATATACATTTTATTCAACTGCATGTTGGAAAAATCTTTATACTACCTTTTGAGACCAGGATTAAACAGTTGGCTAAAATGAAAATGCTAAGTTTTTGAATTCCCAGTCACTCAGTCTTGTCCAATTCTGTGCAACCCCATGGACTATAGCCCACAAGTCTCCTCTTGGAATGGAAGAAAATTATAGCATATGAAGCAACTGATGAACAACTAATCTCAAAAATATACAAGCAGCTCATGCAACTCAATTCCAGAAAAATAAACGACCCAATCAAAAAATGGGCCAAAGAACTAAGTAGACATTTCTCCAAAGAAGACATACAGATGGCTAACAAACACATGAAAAGACGCTCAACATCACTCATTATCAGAGAAATGCAAATCAAGACCACAATGAGGTACCATTTCACACCAGTCAGAATGGCTGTGGTCCAAAATTCTACAAGCAATAAATGCTGGAGAGGGTGTGGAGAAAAGGGAACCCTCTTACACTGTTAGTGGGAATGCAAACTAGTACAGTCACTATGGAGAACAGTGTGGAGATTCCTTAAAAAGCCTGAAATAGAACTGCCTTATGACCCAGTAATCCCACTGCGGGGCATACACACTGAGGAAACCAGAATTGAAAGAGACACATGTACCCAATGTTCATTGCAGCACTGTTTATAATAGCCAGGACGTGGAAGCAACCAAGAGCAGAGATTCTTTGTAGGATTTTTCCACTTAAAAAACTACACCTGGACTCCTGACTCATTTTAGGAAAGATTAGACAAATAAGAGCACATTCATTGACTAAAAGTTAAAAATTATTCTTTAGCAATTTTCTTTAAATGCCTAGGCACGTATAGTTTCAAATTCTGTTTTATTCATGTACCAGAGTAAATGTATAAATAATGTAAGATGATTCTCTCAATTAATTTGATGAAAGAATTTCTTAAAGTGCAATTTCTTTGAGTTAAATTATAAATGAACTGTATATACAAATTAGAAGATAACCAACATGTTCACAAGAAAAATACAAAAGTTCTTCATTTGTTCTATTTTTTACATTCAGACTTTATATTCTTCAAGACTAAGAGGCTCCTAGAGGTTAAATATTTATCATTCTTTCCTTTTCTCAGGCAATAAACATAAGACATGGGGATCGTTGTTTTGTTTTTTGTTTTTTGTTTTTTTTTTGCGTAAATGCCTATTTTTGTCTTGATAGTCAAGATTGCATGTGGTATAATACTAGAAGAGGGCACTTACAGGAAAGTAATTCTTATGCAAATGTCATTTTTTCATTAGACAACTCCAAACAGAAAAAAAAAAATATGTAAATAAATTTCACCACTTTGTTAACATTAGAGAGGTTTAATTGATAAGCTTTCAACAGAAACTGAGATAATTAGTCTCTCAATGTGAATATAATATGGGCTTCCACCTTTCCTTTCCTTAATAATGATATTGTTGCAACACCAGAAACATATAAATTTGGAAACATATTGGTAGTATTAGGAATTATCTTCTAATTAGCTATCAAGTACTTGAGTCTCTGATTTCTGTGGATTGAGCTGAAATTTCTAGAACAGGAAGAAGAGATATTTTCATCCTACCATCTTACCCTACCTCCTGCCACAATTTCCAATCATTACATAGTCCACCTCTTCCAGGCATCAAAATAATTCCCTGGAAAACTGATGCTTTTTATTCTTTTGAACATTCAGAAAATAGAGTTAAGAGGAGTACGTGTGTGTGTGTGTGTGTGTCTATTTGTATGTTTGTGTGTATGTGTGTGTACTCACACACGACTGTTGGAGTTGGGAGGTGTTATGGATTATGTGTAAGTAATCAGTCATGTCAGACTCTTTGCGACTCTTTGGACTGTAGCCTGCCAAGCCAATCTGTCCATGGGATTTTTCAGGCAAGAATACTGAAGTGGGTTGCCATTTTCTTCCTCTAAGGGATTTCCTCCACCCAGGGCTGGAACTCACATCTTCTTTGACATTCTTTCACTCACTGAGCCATCGAGGAAGCCCTGTTGGGAGTTATGAGGGAAGGTGTAAAGAGAAATGTTGAAAAATAAATGCTAATTTTATGAAATGTTAATTTTCAACACATGGTACAATTCCTGACCACTTATTCCTGGCCACCACAGATGTCCTTCCATAAAGACCAAATTACTTATTGATTGGCATTTCTCCTTGATTTAGTGGATAAACTGATCTTGTGTGAGTCTGCTTTTCTTTGACAGATACCCAAGGTTACCTCTTTGAAAGAATCCTCAATATATAGACAAAATCATCCATCTTTTTTTTTTTTTTTTACTCAATCAGACCTTTGAACTACATTTTAGAGTTTCTCTTAAGTTATTTGCATACCAAGCAAGTATGAAATCTCTTAAAATACAGATTGTATTTCTCTCCTTCTATTCCTTAAGCATGTGTCTAAAACATAATTGATAACACCATATTACTTCCATATGTAACAGCATCACATCAAATCTAACAGTTTAAAACAATGCAAATATATAATCTTGCAGCTTCTATGGATCAGGAGCACAACTTAACTGGGTCTTCCACAAGGTTTCAATCATTGCATCATCAAGAGCTAGGTTCTCACCAGAAGTCTTTTCCAGGGAAGGATTTACCTCCAAGCTCATGTTGTTGGTGATATTCAGTTCCTTGCAGGATCTTGGATTGAGAGCTTCAGTTTCTTTCTGGTTATCAGCAGGAGGCAGCTCTCAGTTTCTTGCCATGTGGATCTTCCCAACATGGCCGCTTGCTTCCTTAAAGACAATAAAGGACAAAGTCCAAAGGCAATTGCTATGGTCTTAAATAATGTAATCGCAAAGTGCTGTTCTATAAACTTTGCCATATTCCATTGGTTTGAAATAAGTCACAGGTCCCTCACTCATCAAACAAGGGGTGTGAGTACAAAAAGGTGGGGATAACTAAAGGAACATTTATTAATAGAATGTGTTCATCACAACCACAGAAAGTTTTATTTTATTTATTCAATATTTTGATGGAGTGTGTGGAAGAGTAATATATTTGGATACAGATAAGAATAAAAAGAAGCATCTCCAGGAGTTGAAAATTTCAGTATTATTGTCTTTCTGTTACTCTTTTCTTTTGATTATTCTTTAATAAGGCCACCTTTGGTATTCTGTATATCTGTTTCTCTGCCTCACTCTCCCAGGTATAATGGAAAAATCTAAAAGATAATATTTATGTGTCTATAGAAAATTTGAGGGTAAAATAGTAATTTACTAAATAAAAAGTGCAAAATCTTATATATAGAGTGACTGTGGCTCCTAAATCTAAATAATAAGTCATAGGAAAAGATTAGAACAATATAAAAAGAAAAATCTATAGTAGTATCTTTGTAGTGTGGGGCCATGGGTGATCTTTGGCACTGTTGCTATTATTTTTCCTTTCTATTTTCAGTTCAGGTCAGTTCAGTTCAGTTGCTCAGTCGTGTCCGACTCTTTGTGACCCCATGAATTGCAGCACGCCAGGCCTCCCTGTTCATAACCAACTCCCAGAGTCCACCCAAACTCATGTCTGTCGAGTCAGTGATGCCATCCAGCGATCCCATCTTCTGTCGTGCCCTTCTCCTCCTGCCCCCAATCCCTCCGGGCATCAGGGTCTTTTCCAATGAGTCAATTCTTCGCATGAGGTGGACAAAGCATTGGAGTTTCAGCTTCAGCATCAGTTCCAATGAATACCCAAGACTGATCTCCTTTAGGATGGACTGATTGGATCTCCTTGCAGTCCAAGGGACTCTCAAGAGTCTTCTCCAACACCACAATTCAAAAGCATCAATTCTTCAGTGCTCAGCTTTCTTCACAGTTCAACTCCCACATCCATACATGACCACTAGAAAAACCATAGCCTTGACTAGATGGACCTTTGTTGGTAAAGTATTGTCTCTGACTTTTAATATGTGGTCTAGGTTGGTCGTAATTTTCCTTTCAAGGAGTAAGCGTCTTTTAATTTCATGGCTGCAATCACCACCTTCAGTGATTTTGGAGTCCCCAAAATTAAAGCCTGACACTGTTTCCACTGTTATATGTATGTATAATTCTTAACATAACAAAATGAAAGATAAATGTATTTATAAATAATTTTTTTTATATTTGCTGGATATTCCTGTTAGTTTGATGACGGTAAAGTGAAAATAAACCAGAATGTCTTTCTTAGTAGCACTTTTACTGGATGTGATCACATATAACACTTCTGGTAAACAGAAGCATCTCTAATGCATTTATGATTGTCATTGTATTTGAACAAAGATTGTACACTTAAGGATTACTATTCCAGGGTCACTGGCTTCCTGAGGTACCATACAATTCTTTCAGACTTCAAGCAACAAGAAACGTAACACATAACTTGGGGCCAATGAGCTATCTGATAACTCTATTTGCAAGTTAAATTTTTTTAAAAAGTTATTCAAAAATATCTTATTATCTTAAAAGTGGAAAATTTTAACAGTTTCAGGTCCTGAAAAGTTTTCTAAATTCTCTTCAGAAGCACAGTGAGTTCTATAGTTACTTCTCTGAAGTAGGGGAATTCTATCTGGTAGTAGACATATCAATTATAAGCACACCGCCAGTCATTCTATAGAAACCTTTTAATCCTGGATATGTCTGCAGAATTTACTATGGTTTCAAGCAACAAGAAATAACGCTGTTGCTGTCATGCTCCGCCTCCCTCAGAATGGTTGTAAAAAACTGATGTCATGGCAAATATATATTTTTATTTTTTTGTAGGCCTCAGAAAAGCTCAAAAATGATGGATAAAATAAATTCCACATGGACTATTTCTTACCTATTTCTTAAATTGAAATAAGATGTACTTTGTTACAATAGCAAATATTAACTACTGCTGTATTCATTTTCTTAACTTAGTAGGTGACAAAGGAAACTAAGTTCTGGTGTATTTTTCCTAATTTTAAAAATAGTAAAAGTTACACTCAGGTTCTGTTATCACAGTTTCATTGATATCAAAATGTCCTTAAAGTTTAAAACTTTTGATCTTTAATGGAAATTTTCGTGTGAATTTTTTTGTTGATTCTGTACCATTTTTTATCACATTACATCACAGCATGAATTAATAAGAAATATCTAAAAATACATTTATATTTGCATATACATACACACACATACACATAAATGTATGCTTTGGTTCTTAATACAGATCTCCTACAATCGTTGTAAATATGGGTTTTAGGATAATCTTTTGTTCTAATATTTAGTCTTTGGCCCCAATTTCTGACATAGAGCTCCTAATACCTTTGTAATTTCCTGCGGATAGGAGCATCTGACATCAAACTCTCAAATCCTTCAGAATTTCCTGGATGATTGGAATGACTTTCCTTGAAAGGAGGTAACTCCTGGTAGGTTCCTGGATGGAGGTGGTAATCAGAAAGACCAAGCCATGATTAGGAACTTGTAACTCTCAGTCTCACCGTGAGTCTTCCACGAAGAGGAAAGGGCTTGAAGACTGAGTCAATACCTACATTGATGAAACCTCCATATAAATCCAAATAGCACAAGGGTGAAGAACTTCCAGGTTCATAAACATATCCACCTAGTGCGAGAGTGGTGCAACCCAACAAAAGCTCTTGCAATTCAGGAATCTTCCAAACTTTGCCTTACGTATTTCTTCACCTGACTGTTCACTATATCCTTTACCAATCATATCCTTTACTATATAATAAACTTGTAAACATAAGTCAGTGTTTTCCTGAGTTCTGTAAGCTCTTCTAGCAAATAATAAACGTAAGGAGGGCACTCATGAACATATCTGATTTGTGGTCAATTTGTACAGAAGCTTTGGGTAACTTGAAGACTTACTATTTGCAAGCGGAGCCTGAAGTGGAGGGAAGTCTTGTGGGACAGAGCTCTTAAACTGTGGGATATAAGCTAACTCTGTTAGTGTCAAAATTGAATTGTAGGACAATTATACATAAACTGGTACTGAAGAGAATTGCTTGGCTTGAGCAAGTGTCAGAAGTGAAATATTCTGTGTGGATAATGGAAAAGAGATACACAGGAGTGTTCTTCCTATCACATTATTCCAATTTATAATTTTTTTCTTCATATGTTTTATTAAACATATTCAGCACTGAATCAACCAACATTTCTCTAATTCAGAACATTTCACAAAAATCAGAACCATTTTACCATTAGGAGGAACCAGGAGGAATATCTAGAATCTTTGAGATTTTTCAGGAGCCCAGGAAAGGTAAAAAGAAAAATATATATATAACTGCTAAATGTGTATAATACATAAAATAACTTAGCTATGTATAATATGCATATATATTATAAGTATAATATAATTAGCTTACCTGGTGGCTCATCAGTAAAGAATCTGCTTGCTCTACAGAAGACTTTGGTTCTATCCTCAGGTTGGGAAGATCCTTTGAAGAAGGAAATGGCAACACACTCCAGTATTCTTGCCTGGGAAATCCCATAGACAGAGGAGGCTGGCAGGCTACAGTCCATGGGGTTGCAAAAGTGTCAGACACTACTTAGCAATGAAACAGCAATAAAAATAATATAATTATACATATAAATATATACAGTGAGTGCCAGTGTGTTTATATACATATACATATATACTTTAAATTGCAAAAGAAAGCTGCAAAACTAAAATTAATGAATATTTAACTAAACATCCACAAAATAATTACTTAACAGTTTGTCAACTACAAAAATTGATTAGTGTTTATCAAAATTTAATTACTGTTAGAAAAAATTCCATTCGTTACCAGGAAAACTCAATGGTGACAGATTTTTCTGTGTTGTTTTCTGATGTATCTCAAGCTTCCTGAAATAATACATGGCACAGAGTAAAATGTTAATAAAAAGGGAGGGAATATATGTACATCTTCAGCTGATTCATGTTGAGGTTTGACAGAAAACAAAATTCTGTAAAGCAATTATCCTTCAATAAAAGAATAAATTAAAAAGAAAAAAATTGAATGAATGAATGAATGAATTAGTAGCAGTAAGTTTTCTGGCTTACATATTTCCCTATCACAATGTTTTCCAAGAAATCATAGACAGTGATATTCAAAAGGGAAAATTTAGAGCCTAACAATTTCTAAAACAACATTTACAAAAATGATCTCAAAATTTCTAGACAAAATAATTGCATATGTGGTCCACTGGAGAAGGGAATGGCAAGCCACTTCAGTATTCTTGCCTTGAGAACCCCATGAACACTATGAAAAGGCAAAATGATAGGATACCAAAAGAGGAACTAACCAGGTCGGTAGGTGCCCAATATGCTACTGGAGATCAGTGGAGAAATAACTCCAGAAAGAATGAAGGAATGGAGCCAAAGCAAAAACAACACCCAGTTGTGGATGTGACTGGTGATAGAAGCAAGGTCCGATGCTGTAAAGAAAAATACTGCATAGGAACCTGGAATGTCAGGTCCATGAATCAAGGCAAATTAGAAGTGGTCCAACAAGAGATGGCAAGGGTGAACGTCGACATTCTAGGAATCAGAGAACTAAAATTGACTGGAGTGGGTGAATTTATTTCAGATGACCATTATATCTACTACTGCGGGCAGGAATCCCTCAGAAGAAATGGAGTAGCCATCATGGTCAACAAAAGAGTCCGAAATGTAGTACTTGGATGCAGTCTCAAAAACAATGGAATGATCTCTGTTTGTCTCCAAGGCAAACCATTCAATATCAGAGTTATCCAAGTCTATGCCCCAAACAGTAACGCTGAAGAAACTGAAGTTGAATGGTTCTATGAAGACCTACAAGACCTTTTAGAACTAACACCCAAAAACGATGTCCTTTTCATTATAGTGGGCTGGAATGCAAAAGCAGGAAGTCAAGAAACACCTGGAGTAACAGGCAAATTTGGCCTTGGAATGTGGAATGAAGCAGGGCAAAGACTAATAGAGTTTTGCCAAGAAAATGCACTGGTCATAGCAAACACCTTCTTCCAACAACACAAGAGAAGACAAGACTATACACATGGACATCACCAGACAGTCAACACCAAAATCAGATTGATTATATTCTTTGCAGCCAAAGATGGAGAAGCTGTATACAATCAACAGAAACAAGACCAGGAGTTGACTGTGGCTCAGATCATGAACTCCTTATTACCAAATTCATACGCAAATTGAAGAAAATAGGGAAAACCGTTAGACCATTCAGGTATGACCTAAATCAAATCCCTTATGATTATACAGTGGAAGTGAGAAATAGATTTAAGGACCTAGATCTGATAGATAGAGTGCCTGATGAACTACGGAATGAGGTTCGTGACATTGTACAGGAGACAGGGATCAAGACCATCCCCATGGAAAAGAAATGCAAGAAAGCAAAATGGCTGTCTGGGGAGGCCTTACATAGCTGTGAAAAGAAGAGAGGCGAAAAGCAAAGGAGAAAAGGAAAGATATAAGCATCTGAATGCAGAGTTCCAAAGAATAGCAAGAGGAGATAAGAAAGCCTTCTTCAGTGATCAATGCAAAGAAATAGAGGAAAAGAACAGAATGGGAAAGACTAGAGATCTCTTCAAGAAAATTAGAGATACCAAGGGAACATTTCATGCAAAGCTGAGCTCAGTAAAGGACAGAAATGGTATGGACCTAACAGAAGCAGAAAATATTTAGAAGAAGTGGCAAGAATACACAGAAGAACTGTACAAAAAAGATCTTCACGACCCAGATAATCATGATGATGTGATCACTAATCTAGAGCCAGATATTTGGAATGTGAAGTCAAGTGGGCCTTAAAAAGCATCACTATGAACAAAGCAAATCGAGGTGATGGCATTCTAGTTGAGCTATTTCAAATCCTGAAAGATGATGCTGTGAAAGTGTTGCACTCAATATGCCAGCAACTTTGGAAAACTCAGCAATGGCCACAGGACTGGAAATGGTCAGTTTTCATTCCAATTCCAAAGAAAGGCAATGCCAAAGAATGCTCAAACTACTGCACAATTGCACTCATCTCACACACTAGTAAAGTAATGTTCAAAATTCTCCAAGCCAGGCTTCAGCAATACGTCAACCATGAACTCCCTGATGTTCAAGCTGGTTTTAGAAAAGGCAGAGGAACCAGAGATCAAATTGCCAACATCCGCTGGATCATGGAAAAAGCAAGAGAGGTCCAGAAAAACATCTATGTCTGCTTTATTGACTATGCCAAAACCTTTGACTATGTGGATCACAATAAAGTGTGGAAAATTCTGAAAGCGATGGGAATACCAGACCACCTGACCTGCCTCTTGAGAAATCTGTATGCAGGTCAGGAAGCAATAGTTAGAACTGGCCATGGAACAACAGACTGGTTCCAAATAGGAAAAGGAGTATGTCAAAGCTGTATATTGTCACCCTGCTTATTTAACTTCTATGTAGAGTACATCATGAGAAATCCTGGACTGGAAGAAACACAAGCTGGAATCAAGATTGCCTTGAGAAATATCAATCACTTCAGATATGCAGATGACACCACCCTTCTGGCAGAAAGTGAAGAGGAACTAAAAAGCCTCTTGATGAAAATAAAAGAGGAAAGTGAAAAAGTTGGCTTAAAGCTCAACATTCAGAAAACAAAGATCATGGCATCCGGTCCCATCACTCCATGGGAAATAGATGGGGAAATGGTGGAAACAGTGTCAGACTTTATTTTTTTGGGCTCCAAAATCACTGCAGATGGTGACTGCAGCCATGAAATTAAAAGACACTTCCTCCTTGGAAAAAAAGTTATGACCAACCTAGAGAGTATATTCAAAAGCAGAGACATTATTTTGCCAACAAATGTCTGCCTAGTCAAGGCTATGGTTTTTCCTGTGGTCATGTATGGATGTGAAAGTTGGACTGTGAAGAAGGCTGAGCGCCAAGGAATTGATGCTTTTGAACTGCGATGTTGGAGAAGACTCTTGAGAGTTCCTTGGACTGCAAAGAGATCCAACCAGTCCATTCTGCAGGAGATCAGCCCTGGGATTTCTTTGGAAGGAATGATGCTAAAGCTGAAGCTCCAGTACTTTGGCCACCTCATTTGAAGAGTTGACTCATTGGAAAAGACTGTGATGCTGGGAGGGATTGGGGGCAGGAGGAGAAGGGGACGACCGAGGATGAGATGGCTGGATGGCATCACTGACTCATGGACGTGAGTCTGGGTGAACTCCGGGAGATGGTGATGGACAGGGAGGCCTGGCGTGCTGCGATTCATGGGGTCGCAAAGTGTCTGGCACAATTGAGCGACTGAACTGAACTGAACTGAAAGCTACCTAAATATTGGTATGCTTAGACCTGAAGTTCCATTTCAATGGTACCCATTAGGGCATTATCCCTATAACAGCAGTACCCATTAGTTCTAAAAGGATCATCTTTCCAATCTTCCTCAGGATGCTAAGGAAACCAGCTATATACTTTTATTAGCACAGTGAAAGACAATGCTTTATAACTTATTTGTATAATGCAAAACACAGAATTAAATGTGATCTCACTATAGTTTAGTGGGTATTTGCCATGTGTCCGACACTATATAAGCCTTAGGTGTTACACAAAAATAGACTGAGGAATAGCTCCTGTCTTCAGAGTGCTGACTTTCAATTTGGGAAGATAAGAGAAGTATACACAAAAACTGTTCCCCTGTAATTTCTTTATTTTATTTATTTGTTTTGTTTTATTTAATCTTTATCCAAAGATTCTTTGGATCTACACAGAGAAATCTTCTAAGGACATCATGACAAATATGTAACTAATTATCAACATCTCATTCTATATTTAAAGACATGAAATTATGTAAATCTTACTATAATTAGTAATATCTGTCCACATTTTGATTATTGTGTGAATTTTTATTGTACATGATTGTTCCTGGCTATGTGAGCAACTTGCCTTCAGTGGGCATAGAAGAACCAAAAAAACTAAACTAAACAAAAAAGCGAAGTCAAAACAAACAAAATTTCTTCCCCATCTTATCCAGATCTCCATTGAGACAGAGACTAGAGATAAAAATTGCTCTTGGACAAGAAATTAATGGAGAAAGGCAATTGAAAAACTTGGATGTCTCTTTATGAATTAGCCAGTAAGAGACATTTGGCTTAGCAGTGAGCTTGTCTATTTACTCCCCACAGGACTAAGGAAGCACAGTGTACAAGTGCAAGGGGATATGGACTTTAAAAAGTAAAGGACCTAGCACTTCAAAGCTTCATAATGGGACAGACAAACTCCATTTTGGGAAGAGAGATGATTTCATAAGTATGAACTAGTTAGACGGAGAAGGCAATGGAACCCCACTCCAGTACTCTTGCCTGGAGGATCCCATGGGCAGAGGAGCCTGGTAGGCTGCAGTCCATGAGGTCGCAAAGAGTCGGACACGACTGAGAGACTTCACTTTCACTTTTCACTTTCATGCATTGGAGAAGGAAATGGCAAGCCACTCCAGTGTTCTTGCCTGGAGAATCCCAGGGATGGGGGAGCCTGGTAGGCTTCTATCTATGGGGTCGCACAGAGTCGGACACGACTGAAGTGACTTAGCAGCAGCAACAACTAGTTAGAAAACCAGATCGAGAGCTAGAGGCAATGAATATTGCCATGGACTCTGCTTTAGTTAACCAGTCTAGTGATTTTTAAAAATGTTTCTGACACATTCTCTTGGTGACTAAGGACTTCACCGCTTTTTGTTGTTTTAGATGAATTTCATTCTGAAATAAACATTATTTATGTGGGGTTCAAAGTACTCTAGTGAGATGATCTGGTCTCTGAGATTTAATGTTCTAAGGTGTGTGTGTATGGGATGGGGCTTGGTAGGGAATGTTTACAAGTTTGATTTGTGCAACTTTACCTCTTGGAAAATCTGAAAAATATTAAAATAAATTTGCAATCCATGCTAATCAGTGCATGAAGTTGGGTGAGAAACCTTTGAGGGTATTTGTTTGGTGTTCCCATGTACACGATGAACTGTATTGTGGGACCCACAGCCCCCAGATTCCTCATTGTTCTCAGAAATTGGATTGCTAAAAGTGACTGTACTGTGGTTAGTTCTCAGTTCTTTCTGACTCTTGTGACCCCATGGATGGTAGCCCACCAGGCTCCTCTGCCCATGGGGATTCTCCAGGCAAGAATACTCGAGTGGCTTGCCATGCCCTCCTCCAGGCAATCTTCCCAATCAGGGATCAAATCTACGTGTCCTACTTATTATTTTGTTAGAACAATCATCCAGCCTTGTCTCATTCCCAAGACATGTCAAAACTGTGTTTCTCAACCTGTCTGTACCTAAGAATCACCTGAGAAAAATGTTTAAAACCTTTAATTGCTTGATCACCCTCATAAAGATGGGACACAACTTAGTGACTGAACAACAACAAAACCTCCCCAAAGATACTGTTTTCAATTATGTGGATGCAAATTGGGCCTTTGCATTATAAAACAGAACCAGAGGTCAGATCAAGATGGCAGCTGACCTCCTCCCGTGCATGCATGCTCGTCACTTGAGTTGTTTCCGACTTTTTGTGACCCTATGGACTGTAGACCATCAGGCTCCTCTGCCAGTGGGATTCTCCAGGCAAGAATACTGGAGTGGGTTATCATGCCCTCCTCCAGGGGATCTTCCTGACCCAGGGATCAAACCCATGTCTCTTATATCTCCTGCAATAGCAGATGGGTTCTTTATTGCCCATTCCCATGGGAGAGTTTGATGCTGGATCTGTAGCAAATAGATCCTGACAGAAGACTCGATCTAGGGAATCAAAGACGGCTCAGAGGCCTGGGGTGTGGTCCAAGTAGGTAGAAGGTGACCATTGCCAGCGCTTCCTCTGGCAGTGCCTCAAGAGTGACTAGCATGCCATGGTCCATTTCCCAGCTGAGCAAATAATCCAGGTCTGCCTACCAGCCACAGCTTGATAATGGATCAGGGATTGACATCATCATGAAAGTCCAGATCTTTGGCAGCAGTGTGGCTGCCTCAAATCTTGAAGCCACAGCACCCTGTCCTGACAACCAGGTCCAGCCTCCCATGTGCTTTGGCCCAGCCCACACCACACCACAGCAATGCAGTGGACCTGGGACAACCACAGCAGGGGGAATGAGCCTCAAACAGCTACTCGTGTCATGCATCAGACCTCTGTGAGCGAATGGACATCACTTGTTTCAACACTCCCCTTTGTTAGTACAGGGAACCCACTCAAGAGGGATGGAGCCTGATTGAGACTGACCCTCATGGGTACTACTCCAACTAGGGGACAAATGCAGCTCTTAACAGAAGCAATAGCCAGGGAGCAGAGAGGAAGTTTTGCCTCACACGTGTACAGGTTTTAGATACCCCAGTAATAACCACACCTCATCCAAAGGTGATGGCAATCAGCACACCCTGAAGAAAGACATGGCCCAAATCAAATCCAGCCCTCACAATGATAACACTGAACATACACAGTATATGCAAGGACTCCTACATAAAACATCCCTTTGAGACCACAATAGATAACTTAGAAATGTTCCTAAATTCACAGGGACAGTTAAATAAAATGAAAAGGCAAAGGAACTACTTCCAATTAAAAGAGCAAGAGAAATCCCCTCAGAGAATAAATAATGAAGCAGAGATCACCAGTGTACTGGACAAGTGAGTTCAAAAGAGTGGTAATAAAAATGCTAACGAAATTCAGCCATATTATCAGTATAAATGCAGATCACTGCAAAAAGGCACTAGAAACTATAAAGATGAACAAATCAAAAATAAAAAATTTAATTTCTGAGATAAAAATTCTAAAAAATTTCCAGATTGCTAATTTCTGAGCAGTCTAGAAGCAAGGAATAGCTGATTAAATGATACAGAAGAACAAAAAATAACCTGGATAATAAAACAATGAAAATCACGAATCAAATGTCAGAAAGAAAAACAAGTGGGAAAAATGAAAACATATGAGGTCTATTTTATAATAAAAAATGTGCCAACCTATTCATAATAGCAGTTTCAGAAAGAACAGAGAGAGAAGGGGACCTAAATTGTATTTGAAGAAATTAGGGCTGAAAATTTCCCAATCCTAAATAAGGAAACAGATTATGAGGTACAAAAACAGAGGATTTCAAACAAAATCAATTTGCAAATGATTTGACCAGCAGGGGTTTAATACCCCAAATATACATTATATTAAATATAAATTTCATACAACTCAGTATCAAGAAAAAAAGAAAAAACAAACAACCAAGTCAAAACATGAGGAAGACGTGAAGAGATAATTGTACAAATAGGGACACGTAGAGGGCCAACAGTCACAGGATGCTTAACATTGATAATTATTAGAGAAAAGCCAGGCAAAACCAGAATGAAATATCACATCACGTTGGTCAGAATGGCTATCATCAAAAACCCCACAAGTGATAGATGATGGAGAGAGTGTCGGACATGACTGAGCGACTTCACTTTCCTTTACGGTACCCCGGAGAAGGCAATGGCACCCCACTCCAGTACTCTTGCCTGGAAAATCCCATGGGTGGAGAAGCCTGGTGAGCTGCCTTCTATGGGGTCACACAGAGTTGGACGTGACTGAAGCGACCTAGCAGCAGCAGCAACAGCAGAGAGTCTGTGGTAATTAATGTAAATTGGTGCAGTTACTATGGAAAATGGTATGGAGATTCCTTAAAAAAAAGTAAAGATAGAGCTATCAAACCATATGATTCAAGAATTCCACTAGGGTATATATTTGGAAAACAAAAAGTCTAATTCAAAAAGAGACATTAAAAAAAAAAAAGAGAGACATACCCCAATGTTCATAGCAGCACTATTCACAATAACTAAGATGTGATAGAAAACCAAGTGCTCATCAACAGAAAAAATTGGTTTATGATGTGAGATATATATATATATAATTATAAATATATACACACTTGCTTACATACACATATACAGACACATTCATATGTATATAATGGAATATTAGTCATAAAAAGAATGAAATATGGCCATTTGCAGCAATGTGGATGGGCCTATAGAATACTTATGCTTAGTGAAACAAGTCAAACAAAGAATAAAAACTATTATATGATACAACTTATATGTGGAATTTAAACAATAATACAAATGAATGTATATACACAACAGAAACAGATTCACAGGCATAGAAAGCAAACATGGTTACCAAAGGGGAGGTCAGGGAAGGAACAATTTAGGAGCATGGGATTAATAGATACAAACAACTAAAATCTGATAAGCAACAAAGACTTACTATGTAGCATTGGGAATTATACTCAATATCTTATAATAACCTATAATGGAATATAATCTGCAAAAAATAACCCTCTGAATATTGAAACTAACACAATAATGTAAATCACTAGAAAAAAAGAAAAAACAAAAAAAACAAAAAATCAAAGTAAAACACACACAAAAAAACTCAAGGCTTTTTAATGGGCAACCAGAATTGGGACTCATTGAATGTGTGTGTGTGTGTGTGTGTGTGTGTGTGTGTGCTCAGTCATGTCTGACTCTCTGCCACTCCATGGACTGTAGCCCACTAGGCTCCTCTGTCCCTGGAATTTTCAAGGCAAGACTACTGGAATGAGTTGCCATGTCCTTCTCCAGCGGATCTTCCAGATCTAGGGATCAATCCCATGTCTCCTGCATTGGTGAGCAGAAACACTGCACCACCTGGGAACCATTGGGTATTTACAATCAAGTTGCACCAGAGGCCAGGAAATTTCCATAAAATGATGTTTCAAGAGCGCTTTATTTTAGGAAGCTTTTCCTTGAGCACTGGGGAAAGACACAAATATGTGGTTTTATTCCCCGCCCCCCCCCCGCCCCCGCCGTATTGTAATTCTCTTTAGTCACTCCAGAACTCTAAGTACCAATACAGATTTGTCTGTTGGAATCACAGACCCCCAGCATGCTGTATATCCATAGCTACTGACTTCCCATGTGAAGGACATAGGCTTTCACAAACAGGACTTTCCCAAAAGCTCTAGAGAGTAAATAACCCCTCACAGAGTGAAGGGTAGCCCATAGATGAGGTAGGATTACTACAGATTCACGTATATAATCCTGAGAAGAAAATCCAGTGGAAAATTTAGGAGTGATGTTGTTTTAACTTTCTTGTCCGCAATATATAATAAAGAGATACCATCTTTCTTGGCAGCACAAATATGTGATATTTAAAGTTATCACAGCTTAGGAAAATTGTTTCAGAACATATACCATATAGAACTAGAAGAAGGTCTATTCTTGTGATCACATTGCCTAATATTCAGTTAGCATTGCCCCCTAGGCATCCTCCCTGGTAGCTCAGCTGGTAAAGAATCCACTTGCAATGCAGGAGACCCCAGTTCGATTCCTGGGTCAGGAAAATCCCCTGGAGAACGGATAGGATACCCACTCCAGTATTCTGGCCTGGAGAATTCCATGGACTGTATAGTCCATGGGGTTGCAAAGAGTCAAACATGACTGAACAACTTTCACTTTCACTAGGCATCTTCCTATCCACTCAAACTTAATACAGTCAATAATGAATTAAATTGCTTTTTCCTATCTTCTCTTTCAAGCCGAAGCAATGGAAGATCCATTTTCTCATGTGCAAAATGGGGGATTTGAATTAAGAGGCTCTCAAAGGGCCCTTCCAGCTCTGAAACTATAATTTGCTGGGCAATTCTCAGTTCATTGCTAATGGCTTTACAAGGCTCTAGAACTTTAAAATCATTACTTTTTTCCCCTGTCTTAATGGCATATGGTTCACATTTTTTTATCTCACCAAATAAAGCAAGCTGAGCATTTTCTTAAGTTACTGTGAGAGCAGAGACTGAGAAGAAGTAAAGTAGTGAAAGTGATGGTTGCTCAGTCACATCTGAGTTTTTGCGACTCCATGGACTGTAGTCTGCCAGACTCCTCTGTCCATGGAATTCTCCAGGCCAGAATACTGGACTATGTAGCCATTCCCTTCTCCATGGAATCTTCCCAACCCAGGGATTGAACCTGAGTCTCCTACATTGCAGTCAGATTCTTTATCATCTGAGCCATTAGCAAAGCCCCAATTACTTCACTTTGTTTGAAAGTGAAAGTGTTAGTGGCTCAGTCATGTCCAACTCTTTGCAACTCCATGAACTGCATCCCCCTGGACTCCTCTGTCCATGGAATTTTCCAGTCAAAAATATTGGAGTGGGTAGCCATTCCCTTCTCCAGAGGATCTTCCCAATCCAGGGACTGAACCAGGTCTCCTGCACTGCAGGCAGATTCTTTATCATCTGAGTCACCAGGGAAGAGGTAAGACATCATCAAAAGAGGATTACCAGTTTAGGTTATGTTCAGATCTCCAAGCATCACTGCCCTGCCTAAGCCCAGTGAGAGTGGCCAGGGCTATCTAGGGATCCATAGAGCAGAACTGAAGCAACCATTCTCAACTGTCCACACCATCTCATGCCTCCTAGCTAGACAAGGCAGTCTCTCTGATGAAAACTGTTTTCAGAATACTGAGTTCAGAAGCCTATGGCAATGGTCTTGCAGGAGTAGGGCCTCAGGTTTTACATCAGATGCACAGCAGGCTAAGCTATCTAACAGCAGGGCTCAATGCTGGCAAAATGGAGACACCATGCAGTCCTCAACCTACTCAGTGATGGAGAAGCTCTTTCCATAACCTCCATTCCTGCTTTCTCTGTGATCGCAGAGGATCCCAGGGTTTTATTTGTACATTGGAGTTTGAAATAAACCTGAATACAGGTCTAATGGGACACTGAAAGAAGTCCCAGAGTTCTAATATGTTTATTTTTCAAACATCTACTTCTGAAATAGGTATCAAAGTAAATAGCAATAGCTTTTATGTTCTCTGTTTAATCTTTCCTAGCTGGAGTGTCTCTTTACTAGAAGAACATTCTCTCCTCGTCCCTCTAGTTAATGCAAGGGATATCAAAATGGGTTGTTGTTTCCTTGAGATAGCTGTCAATTTGCACCCCCTCTTTTTTTTTTTTTTTGGCTTTTTGCCCAAATGCTAAAGAAATGTTAACTATTTTTTGAGAAGCATAACTTATAGTTCTCCCTATATGTTTATCCTTAAACTGTAACTGCCTTGAAGTTAGCATTGCATGGAATATGAAATATTCCTGAAAAAAACCTTACAATGAGAAATATAGCTGTCAAAAAATATAACTGCCTCACATTAGCTTGACTGAGATTCTCTTTTAATGGGCAGTTCATGTTGAAGTCAGATTAAAATGTGTTCTAGGTATGTATGGAACAAGAATAAAGAGGGTCACTTGCACACTTTGGATTCTTGTGTTTTTTCAATGCTAATGACATCAGTCACTTCATACTTTGCTCTTCATGATGAAACCAATCTGCTCACTTTAATATTAAACCACTTTAATAATTTGGTTCTTCCCTGAATCATCATTGCATGGATATTGTCTTCCTTCCCTACTCTTGTTTATGTTCACATACCTCTCAACCATTGAATGGCCCCCAAGAATCAATGTTTTTTTCTTTTTTAGTAATGTTCATCATATCAACTCATTCTTTATACTTAAAGAAAATTTTATTTTCCTCATTTCCAAACTCTGAGGCTGCAACATACTGCCCTTATCTTCTCCTATTTTGTTAATCTTTTTTACCGAATATTTAAAATGTGTAAGTCAACTTATTGTCACAGAGGCACAGCTTATTTCTTTAATCCTGATGGAGCATTGAAACATTTTTTTGTTTCCTTGGGTAAAACAAATTACAACCCAACCCTTTTTCTTCAAATAGCCTCTAGTTTTCTTACTCCATATCTTAGATTTTTTTCTTGTAGGGAAATATGTAATGTGATCTTTTTTTTCCCCAGAAGTCTTTTATTTCAAAAAAATAGAGACTTATAAGAACCCTGGAATTTTATCATCCCAATTTGCTGTTAGGCATCTCCAAGATCATGTTATCATTTATTGAAAACAATATATCTTTCTTGTTTTTATTGTTATTTTTTCATAATGTTGGGATTATTGATCTTAGTTATCTGTATAATCAGAATCTGAGGTACACATTAAATTATTAAACAATGAATGGACAACTCAAAACCTTGTTTTAACTGTTCCATTCTCTTTTCCCCATCCCACCTTGTAACATCTTGTAACATCTGTTTGTTTCCACATCACTGTAGTGATAGTACTGAACACTCACCTCCATTAAAGCACATATTACACTGTGGTCTTTCTGCTCTCTGCCTAACTCTGGGCTCTTACAAGATAATATGCATGTATTGTGCATTTTGACAACACACTATTGACATATTTGTTTTTGAACAGAATTAGTTTTTACTGTATCTTCATCATTTTAGCTGAAAGCATCCTTCCATTTTTTTCTGATCTTTAGAAGTGATCCACATCTTATTTATTTTGGAAGATCCTGATATAATCTGGATGGAATACATTAAAACAAACACTGTTCCGTGATAGCAGAGTCAGTTCTCATCGTTTTATATAATGCTTAGGTGCTCGCAGATTCCAGCTCTAGAGTTGCAATGAATGTACGTATTAATTATTTCAGTTTTTTTCAGTGTCAATCCTATTCCTGAATGAAAATGTGAAACTATGTTTAATACAAAATATTACTTTGAGCAAAATTTTAATTTGCCATTGATACTTTATCAAATGCACTTTGAAGTAATTTAAAGTAATTATACTTTCCCCAGAGCTATCAACAGGTGAACTCTTCAAAGCAGCACTTACTGTGATGTAATTAAGATATGAAGTTACCTAGTTACTTACATAAGGATGATGGTGTATGTATGAAGAATCTCTTCTCACTTTGCCTGAATGTATCCATTTAAAAATTATTGTCACCAGTTTCCATACTCTAGTTTGTGCTGTGCTGAGCCTAGCTGCTCAGTCATGTCTGACTCTTTGCAACCACATGGACTGTAGCCCACCAGGCTCCTCTGTCCATGGGGATTCTCCAGGCAAGAATACTGGAGTGGGTTGCCATGTCCCCTCCTTGCACTCTAGATTAGTCATTCCTATTTTCAAGTGCATTGGAAACTCTTCCATCAGGATTGAATTGCTTCCATGGAATTCTCCTGAATTTATAAATAGGCTCCACTTCCTTAGCAAGTTAAATCTAGACTCTAATAACAACAAAATCCCCTCAAGGAATGAAAGCTTTATGCTACTGAGAGGTATTTGCTCTTTTAATAGCACTTATTTTTATTATCCAGTTTTGCCTTCATCTCTAGAATCTCATCTTTAAACTCTCCAGAACACAGCCACTCTGCTACAAATGCCACTCAATTTAATACTAACAGTAATATTAAAAGCAGTGGATTACATAAAAAGACTTAAGCTTTTTACTGGGCACAACAGAAGTACTACAAAGAAAAGATTCAATTCCTATTGTCTGAGAGACTACAATCTGCTTGGGTAAGAAAAAGAGCAATGAGAGAGTTAAATGTTTAGATGTTTCGTCTGTGGAATGGTCTACTGAATCTAAATACATCTGGAAACATTTTGCTCAGGATAGTCTAGGTTTTGCTGTGGTAACAAACAATTCCAAAATATCAATGTCTTATATCAATCAATGTTTATTTCTTGCTTATGCAACATGTTTAACCTGTTGGAGGCAGGCTCTGCTGTTTTCAGTCTCAGCTTGGACTGATGGAGAATCCATCTTGTTGTATATGTTTCCCATAGCACCAGGGTAGGAAAAAAAGTTATGGAAATAAATCTCACAGTGGTTCTAAAAACCCAGAAACAATGCACAGTGTTGCCTTTCACTTTCTTTGGCTAATTTAAGAGGTAGTGTTATGCCTGATGATTATCACATGAGGAAAGGTGAGAAAAAAAAAATGGATGAAGCAATCAGTGAAGAATAGAAATTCCATAATCAGTTAAACAAGTCCATCAGCTCAGATACAAGGCCATAGTGATGCGACACATTGCCAAGGGTTTTAAATGGGTACAGGCTTATATAAATCCATTCAGCCATCCAGTTCTTAAGTCAGTTTATATAATCTAAGCTGCTTTATATAATCATAATGCCTTTTTATAAGGCATGATGGTCCAAAGGTCCCTGCCCATTATATATTTCCTTGCTATCAAGAATACATCAGGTAATGTGAGCACATTACCACTTATACTAAAAGCATGGCAAACTGCTTAAACTGATAATTTTCTGGAAATGTGCCAATAAGCTAAAGTTTAAGTAATGTATTTCAAAGTGACTGAAACCAACCGAAGTTTTCCTTTATTAACTGCTTATTAAATAAGAGCAAAGTGATAATTCCAAATGTGTTATCTTCCCTTAGGGACAGAGACAACTACAGAGTCATGGGTGATTTCATTGTCTCAGCCTACAGAAGAAGTATTACTGCCACTTGCTGCCTGGCTGCAAAAGTGTTGGGATGTGTGGACTTTGCTGAGCCTCTGAAAAAGTAGAGGATTAGATGATACTAACCATGATTCTACTATGCATGAACATCGTGGGCTTAGCAAGGAGAGAGTTCACTGACAAGTGGTGGCATCCTAGCATGAGTGTATGTTAAGCTGCTTCAGTTGTATCTGACTCTTTGCAACCCTATGGACTATGATATATTCTGCTTATTCTTATGAAAAGCTCTGCTTTCAATTTGTATTTAAATATAGCTAAAATGAAATTCGCTAATCTTTGATTTTGGTTGATGATCTATGTCTTAGTTTTCATATTTATTAAGTTCAGTTCAGTTGCTCAGTTGTGTCCTATTCTATGTGATCCCATGGACTGCAGCGCACCAGGCTTCTCTGTTCATCACCAATTCCCGGAGCTTACTTAAACTCATGTCCATTGAGTTCGTGATGCCATCCAACCATCTCATCCTGTTTTCCCCTTCTCCTCTGGCCTTCAGCCTTTTCCAGCATCAGGGTCTTTTCAAATGAGTCATTTCTTCGCATCAGGTGGTCAAAGTATTGGAGTTTCAGCTTCATCATCAGTCCTCCCAAAGAATATTCAGAACTGATTTTCTTTAGGATGGACTGGCTGGATCTCCTTGCAGTCCAAAGGGACTCTCAAGAGTCTTCTCCAACACTATAGTTAAAAGGCATCAATTCTTTGGCACTTGGCTTTCTTTATGGTCCAACTCTCACATCATTACATGACCAGTGGAAAAGCCATAGCTTTGACTAGATAGACTTTGCTGGCAAAATAATGTCTCTACTTTTTAATAAGCTGTCTAGGTTGGTCATAACTTTTCTTCCAAGGAGCAAGCATCTTTTAATTTCATGGCTGCAATCACCATCTGCAGTTATTTTAGAGCCCAAAAAATAAAATCTGCCACTGTTTCCATTGGTTCCCCCATCTACTTCATGGCAAATAGATGGGGAAACAGTGGAAACAGTGGCTGACTTTATATTTCTGGGCTCCAAAATCACTGCATATGGTGATTGCAGCCATGAAATTAAAAGACTCTTACTCCTTGGAAGGAAAGTTATGACCAACCTAGACAGCATAGTAAAAAGCAGAGATATTACTTTGCCAACAAAGGTCTGTCTAGTCAAGGCTATGGTTTTTCCAGTGGTCATGTATGGATGTTAGAGTTGGATTATAAAGAAAGCTGAGCACTGAAAAATTGGTGCTTTTGAACTGTGGTGTTGGAGAAGACTCTTGAGCACCCCTTGGACTGCAAGAAGATCCAACCAGTCCATCCTAAAGAGACTAGTCCTGGGTGTTCATTGGAAGGACTGATATTGAAGCTGAAACTCCAATACTTTGGCCACCTGATGCAAAGAGCTGACTCATTGGAAAAGACCCTGATGCTGGGAAAGAATGAGGGCAGGAAGAGAGGGCGATGAAGAGAATGAGATGGTTGGATGGCATCACCGACTTGATGGACATGGGTTTGGGTGGACTCCGGGAGTTGATGCTGTACAGGGAGGCCTGGTGTGCTGAGGTTCGTGGGGTCACAAAGAGTCTGATACGACTGAGCGACTGAACAGAACTGAACTGATGGGACTGGATGCCATGATCTTAGTTTTCTGAATGTTGAGTTTTCAGCCAACTTGTTCACTCTCCTTTTTCACTTTCATCAAGAGGCTCTTTAGTTCTTCGCTTTCTGCCATAAGGGTGATGTCATAGGCATATCTGAGGTTATTAATATTTCTCCCAGCAATCTTGATTTCATCTTGTGCTTCATCCAGCTCAGCATTTCTCATGATGTACTCTGAATATAAGTTAAATAAGCAGGGTGACGATATACAGCCTTGATGTTCTCCTATCCTGATTTAGAACCAGTCTGTTGTTCCATGTCCATTTCTAACTGTTGTTTCTTAACCTGCATACAGATTTCTCAGGAGGTCAGGTGGTCTGGTATTCCCATCTCTTGAAGAATTTTCCACAGTTTGTTGTGATCCACACAATCAAAGACTTTGACAAAGTCAATAAAGCAGAAGTAAATGTTTTTCTGGAACTCTCTTGTTTTTTCAATGATCCAATGGATGTTGGCAATTTATTAAGTGAAAAAGTCAAAACAAATGCTCACAAAATTCCTTTCCAAATATACTCTTTTGAGTTGTGAAAAAACAGTTCCATAAATATGAGTATATTGCTCTACATGCATTTTTATAACAGCCCAGTTTCTCAAGCAGAGCTCCCCAAAACAAGGAGAATGTACTGATGGAATGCCTAGCCATAATAAAGGCTCTGTGAATGCATCATTTCATGCATAGCCAACTAACATGAGGATGTTGATGAGTTTCTATTTTTGGGGGGGGGAGATTTGCAATATAAATAAACTGCATTTAAAAAAATTTAGGGGCTAAGTGGATTTTAAATATCATCCAGTCCAATTCTCTCACTCTAAAATAAGGAAGCTAAGGGGATTTTCCTAAGGTTATACCAGCTACTCACTCAGTGTGCATCCTGAGAACACAGGTCTTTCTTCATGTTCTGGAAATGAGGCCACAGATGACCTTTCTCCCTTCCAGCAGCACTGAGTCTGTGCTGTTACCAGTTGATCTCTCTGGTCTTCCAGCAGCACTCAAAATTTTGGTTTTTAATGTTAGATCCTAACTACAGTCACAAGGTACTTTATTCCACAGCATCAGTAAAGGTGGTTATTTTGCCTCTTATCTACATACTGAGAGACCACTACTAAAGTGGCCCACTCCATTGTTAATCAGCCCTATTACACATGATCATAGTTGAAAGTAAGGTTGTTTCCATCCTTACACATGTTGGTTTGGTCCTTCCCTACATAGTTACTGAAAATAATGTCAGTTGCTCTTTCAGCTGATAGACTTTACAGTACACAAAGACAGTGGGCATATTTTCCCTCCCCTGTCAAATGTTTTATTCCAGGCTTAATGTCCTAAACTTCTTTTCAAAATGCCTTACATTACATGCTTTTAGAGGCCTTCAGTATTCAAATCATATCATTCTAATCATGTTTCTTTTTGTAGAGATCTCTTGTATAAAGTTGTGCTCAGAACCAAGCATCATACACCCCTGTCTTCTGACCTGTGGAGCTTGAGATGACATCACCTTTCATCTTCTGAAAACTGACCTGGGTTTGTGTCAATTAATGTAATCTAGGTTTGCATTCGTTTTCTAGGTGGCCATGTCCCACAGTTAGCTCATCAGAAATCTGTATTACTACAGATTTCTTTTGCTGTATTCTTACTAAATTCTTTGTGTGTGGTTTTTGTTTTGTTTATAATTATTGTGATTACTTTTTCATTGTTCTTGAAGAAAAAAAGGTCCTGAATAAAAGAACTGAGTTACTATAGCTAATTAGCATCATTCCTGATTAGAAGGACAGAAGCCTTGAGGCAGGATCCCAAGTATAACCCAGTGAATATTGGTCAGGAAGATAAATAAGCCATCTTAGAGTGAATATGGAGAGAGAGGAATCAAGGAGGGAAAACTTTTCCTTAAGGCAATCATGTGCATGACAAGCATGTTTTCTCAGCTGTAGGCGCTTGTTGTAGAGTCCTTCCAGGTCACAGCTTCCTCTTCTCTGATGCCTACCACATCTCTAGTCCACAGTAATAGGGACCAAGTTTGTGCTGGTATTTACACTCACCATGCTTTTATTCACTGCAACCATATCCATTTGACTGCAGTTGATGGGTCAAGCTGCATATATCCAAAATCAGAATCCCTTTCCTAAGACTCTTGAATTCATATGAAGAGAGAGATTTCATCTCCCTCAGGTAGCTGACCTATAAAATGTAAACTTGAGAGATAATGGTGACTATACATTTTACTTTATCCCAAAGCCAAAACAGAGAAAACAAGTGGCCCAAAAGATAGAGATGAAGATGTGATGAAAAAGTAAGGATGAAGGGCAGAGAGAAAATGTGGATGTCATTTCAGTTCCTTGTGTATCCTTCCTTGTCTGAAGTTGGCCACATTCCCAGCCCTAGATGAAACAGTCATGCAGCCTTTTTATTGGTCCTTCTCCTTTTTCTCTAAAACTAGGTCCCATTTACTTCTGTTTTTGTAACTAAAACATAAGTACACAAAATAAGGATTTTCCTGTTTTTGTTTAGTTTTATCTCTCTGAAATTATATTACAGATATCATACCACTGTTTTACATTTATCTTTATTTCTTTCTTTCCATCTCTTCAGTTCAGTTCAGTTCAGTCACTGAGTCGTGTCCGACTCTTTGTGACCCCATGAATTGCAGCACGCCAGGCCTCCCTGTCCATCACCAACTCCTGGAGTTCACTTAAACTCAAGTTCATCGAGTCAGTGATGCCATCCAGTCATCTCATCCGCTGTCATCCCCTTCTCTTCCTGCTCCCAATTCCTCCCAGCATCAGAGTACACATATCTTTTTTTTTTTTTTAATTATCTCAGAAAAGAGCTTTGGCTTCAGCATTTTCCTTCTCTTGTCTTATTCTTCTTTATAATTATTTGTTATTGAATAGTCAATTTCATTTTTTATTTTTTTCATCATCCAAATTTTCATGAATTATTATTATTTTATCTTTTTATAGTTATGAAGCCATCCTCATTTTAGGAACATTTATGAGGACTGATTTCCTATTGTCTATAGTAGGTTTGTGTTTATCACTTTTACAGTACCATAGAGTTTAAAATGATGATATAGCTTCAATATTACACTGTCAATAATTTTTCTTTCTTGTTTATGAAGAGAATATGTTCCTTTCTCAGCTTCTTATCTAAGAAGTGAATAAAGGGAATTTATATCATATTTAAAAGACAGAGATTTAAGTAAATGAACTTATCACCTTAGAGCTAAATTAAATGAAGCCACATTTCCAAAGTTAAAATGTTAATTGAAAAATAATATTAAAAATGTTTTAATTGAAAAAATATATAAAATTAGTAATACTTCCAATTAGTTTTTATATTTATGGGGTCGCAAAGAGTCAGACATGACGGAGTGACTGAACTGAACTGAACTGAACTGAATGTTTATAATTACATGTTGAACTACAGGATAGGAATGTCTCATAAAGTGGAAGAAAAGCAGAAAGAAACAGCTGAAGCATTTACTTTTTAAACTTATTTTGTCACTCATTGCACTTTAAAAGTCATTCTTATAAACTGATGCTCCCCTATAATTGAATGAAAATTCCAGTAATCTCATGACTTCACTGTTGTCTTCTAGGTGATGAATGTGCAGATAGTCAATTGTTTGCAAGCAAAGCCCAATTTGGAACTTCATTCGATCAAATCTGCTAATCAATCTTCAATCTTTTTTCAAAGGCTGATTACAGGGCAGTCACCTCTATACTGTACCTCCAAACAGGATCAGTTCTCTTTCTTACTAGTCTTCTCACTATTCCAACTATAAGGATTATATTTTATATTTGCTAAGATGTCACATAGGAACACTTATCACAAGTCTTAATATGGAGGACACACACACAGAGTAGACTCACAGATCAGCAATAGGTTCCTCCAGATAAATCTTCTAACCAATCCTCCATCTCTGTAGTCTCCTCACCTAAGATAACTAACAGATTCCATATCCTTTTTTGCCTAAAAAACCCATGAGTCATGGAGATGCTACCTGTGAGTTTGTGTTACAGTCATTTTGATCTCTATTATTTATATTAGTGCTATCAATATGTTAATAAATATCAAAATAGAAGAGGAATCATACATTTTTATCATTTGATTGTACCAATAGCTACAAGTAATTTTTAAAATAAAAATAATCAAAATATTCCTCTTAAAACACTGGGTTCAAAGAGATATAATATAATATATTGAGATAATCTCTTATTGCTAAATATGTTTATTCCCAAAGGCTGATACTGACCCCTGTTCTTCTCAGGCCACGATGTTTCTTTGGTAAACTGATTCTATCTGTGATCTACCATTGGCTCAGTTACTTACACTAGAAGAGATAATTAGACTACATATCAGACTTAATTTTCTTTCTGTCTATGAGCTAACATGGATTTTATCAAATCTTGAAAAAGTCTTAATTATAAACTTATATTCCAAGATAACAATAAAGATGACACCTATGATTTATATGATAATATTGACCTCTAAGCTTTAGATTTTTTTTTCCTGTATTTTGACATAAGTAGGCATTTAATGTGGAGAAGGAAATGGCAACCCACTCCAGTACTTTTGCCTGGAAAATCTCATGGACAGAGGAGCCTGGTAGGCTGCAGTCCTTGGGGTCGCTAAGAGTCGGATGCAACTGAGTGACTTCACTTCGACTTTTCACTTTCATGCATTGGAGAAGGAAATGGCAACCCACTCCAGTGTTCTTGCCTGGAGAATCGCAGGGACGGGGGAGCCTCGTCGGCTGCCATCTATGGGATCGCACAGAGTCAGACATAACTGAAGTGACTTAGCAGCAGCAGCAGCGGCAGCAGGCATTTAATGCAATTCTTTCCAGAAGGTAGGTCTTGGATTGTGCCCTACTTTCCCTAAAAAGGCTAGGGTTTGTGAGACAGAATGACCAAAATTTTGCAGAGCAGAACTGAAAAGGAAGGCCATGATTTTCCATTTACTTACATGGTATTTTCCCTGTACTTCTTTACCTTGATTCATGTGCACACCACGAGCTTTTAAACAATTTGCCTTCCATTAAGTTAACCACCCAAAGATTATTTTCTCATGAAGTGTTGAGCTTTAATACATTAAACTTGAGTGAACCTGTGAAATCCTAGTCACCTCACTCTTAACCTCAATGAAGGCAGAACCCTAGGTTCACCCCCCCTCCCCACTCTCTGTCCCTCTCCTTCTCTCTGTCTCTCCCAGTAGCCTCACTGTCTACACTGTGTGGTCCCAGGCATGCCATGTTTTCCAGGATCTGTGGTCTTTGTGTTTTCAATGTTCTCTGATGGTTGCTGCTGAGGTGCACCTGCAATCATAATAAGACCCACAAGGGCTGGTCCAGTTACAGCGTTGTCTCTGGTTGGGAATGTGTCTATGTCTTTTCATCACAGGTAGCATGGGAAAGGTTCAGGTGGTGCTAGTGTTAAAGAACTCACCTGCCAATGCAGGAGACCTAAGAGATGCAAGTTCTATCCCTGGGTGAGGAATAATCCTTGGAGGAGGAAATGGCAACCTGCTCCAGTATCCTTGCCTGGAAAATTCCATGGGCAGAAGAGCCTGGCTAGCTACAGTCCATGGGGTCACAAAGAGTAGGACACAACTGACAGATAAAATCAAAATCAATAAGCAATGACCCAGTGCCTCAGGCATTCTTAAGTCAGAGAATCATTATCAAAATGCTGATACTGGCATAAAACAGTCAGCATGCATGGGTTAGTACACACATATATATTCCCTTGCTCTATTAGTTGAGAAGTCCTAGAAGAAAGCGTTCCCTAGAATTCCCTAGTAGCAATGAGCAAATCCAGTACCCAGATCTTGCTTTCTAATACCATTCTCCAGCTAAATTTAAAAAGAATTGGCTGATTCTAGGTCTGAGTCAATGACTATGCATGATGAACCTGGGAGACATCTTATAATGCCATAAAATAAGGAAGTGTTTCACACACACACACACACACACACACACACACACACAGAGTGATGGGAGTTTATATCAAATGGAAATAGGAACCAACTAAAAAAGCTCTCAGTGTCAAAGCTGGAGCAATTTGAGTAACAAAAGAAGTAAAATAATAGTGGATTATAACACAGATATAAAATAAATAAGAGTTCATATTAATATAGCTAAATGATGGGGGAAAAAAAAGAATTGAAAGATTAATGCCACATGTAGAATTCCAAGTAATTTATATACATGAACTACATAAGTTTATGCTGGAGCATAACTTCCCACTCTGTAATTTTACTTTGCACATAAATTAATTTTACACTTTAAAAAAAAAAAACAAAAAAAAGTAACTTTACAGAAGTCTGACAAGCACTATCTCAACCATGTGAGCAAAGTTATTAACATTGATAATGTATATTTACAGCCTGTGCTCTTGATATGGTATGACAAAAAGGTCAGTTTACCTCTGTGTTCTCCATCCCCAAAGTTCAGGATCTCAGTATACTCCTGAGAAAGCATAAAGAACTGCTGCTGCTGCTGCTGCTGCTAAGTCACTTCAGTCGTGTCCGACTCTGTGCAACCCCATAGACAGCAGCCTACCAGGCTCCTCTGTCCCTGGGATTCTCCAGGCAAGAACGCTGGAGTGGGTTGCCATTTCCTTCTCCAATGCATAAAAGTGAAAAGTGAAAGTGAAGTCGCTCGGTCGTGTCCCACTCCTAGTGAGCCCATGGACTGCAGCCCACCAGGCTCCTCCATCCATGGGATTTTCCAGGCAAGAGTACTGGAGTGGGGTGCCATTGCCTTCTCCTACCTTCTACGAAAACCTGGCCAGTACACCTCAATACTGTAAAAACACAAAAAGTAAGGAAGTACATAAGGTCGCTCAGTCGCGTCCGACTCTCTGCAACCCCATGGACCATCCTACCAGGCTCCTCTGTCCATGGGAGTTTCCAGGCATGAGTAGGAGTGGGGTGCCATTTCCTTCTCCAGGAAAAAGACAAAATACACACACACACACACACACACACACACACAACATAAAAACATTTTTAAAAACCCCACAAAAAAAAAAAAAGAAAGTCTGAGAAACTGCCACAGTGCAGGGAACCCTAATACAAGATTATGCCTAAATGAAATGTAGTATCTGAGTGAGGTTCTGGAAGAGAAAAAGTACATTAGGTAAAATCAAAAGTGATCGAATAATATATGGACTCTTGCTCATTGTATAACAATATGTAGTCATTACTTAGAATGAATGTACCACACTAAAGTAAATTAGGGAAACAATAGAAAGAATTACATGAAGCATATGGGAACTCTTTGTACTATCACTGCAACTCTTCTGTGAATCTCAAACTATTCCAAATAAAATATATTAAAAACACTGTCCTGTGCTGGAAAGAAGTTCCTTAGTATTGAAACCACTTACTGTGTGACTTTGTGTGACTTTGGACAAATGAATTTTGATTCCTCAGTTTTCTCAACTGTAAAATGCAGATAATAAGACCTAATCAATAAACTTGTTGAGAGTGTTAAGTAATTTAATATAGGTCAAAACTTATAGAAATGCTAACCATATACTAAGTACTGCATATGTTAAATTCCTGCTCCTACTACTGCCCTATACCATACCTACTCTACCATTCTGCTGCTATGAATCTACATTCTCCAGCAATGTTTTCTCTAATGGGAACCATGTTATATCCTCTAGCAAAATGTTTCCTGACCTGACAAAACAAAGAGTCATTTTATAGCTGTCTCACCTTCTAGGAGACATTTGGCAACGTCTGGAGTCATTTTTAGTTGACACGCTGGGATGGGTAGACACTTCTAGCATGTAGTAGGTAGAAGCCAGGGATGCTGCTAAACAACTAATAATGTACAGGACAGCCTATCACAAAAAGTAATTATCCCATCCAAAATGTCAATAGTGCTGAGACTGAGAAACCCTGACTAGTTCCTTCCTTTCCAAAAGGATCTTTAAGAAGGACAAAGAAAACTGAAGACCCTCATTTATATTTTTCAAGGATAGCCTGAGTCTTATAATTTAGCAGGCCATATGTTTTCTATAGATCAGGAGAACAAAGACCTTCTAAGATCCACGGTAAAACCTCACAAAGCAATAACCCAAATCAGCATATCTCAGTAAATTCATATGATTGCAAAACTAACCACAGTGTTTCCTTCTATTAAAGCATTTACTTTTTTTTTCTGAGTCAGAAATTGTTGGAGTATGCTTTTCGCAACATCAAAATGAGTTAATTATTAATAAAATTTATTCCAAAGAATTTGGGATATTACAATCACACTGAAAATCATAGGCATTGCTATAATTCTGTTGATTGGTGAGTAACTTATTTCATTGTTAAATAGGAAGTATCCTGCCTTTAGAAAGTATTAGTAAAGACAAAGTTCTTGTGTTACCAAACTCAGATAAAAAATACCCTGAACCCAGGATAGGCAAGGTGTGAATTAAGAGGCTGGAAGAAGGCTTGAGGAGCCATAGGAACTGCAGACACATTATCATCTCCTGGCTGGCACAATAGCCATAACAGAGCCTCTCTCCTGGCTGATGCAGCAGCTATAGCAGAAGCCATAATATAACCATAACGTAGCCAGAACATAACCTCATATAACATAACCATGATGTCTCTCCAACGGAGCCCCAGTGCAGCAGCACCCAGGGCCTTCATGGCAAAGCTCATACAGGCGTATGGCACAAAGTAACCCATGACCAAGCAAGCAAGCACCTTGTGACATGCAAACACAGTGCTATAAGTAATCTCAGCCATTACATAACCATGCAAAGTCATTGTTTACAGAACACGGGGCAAGAGGTCATGAGAGTGTGGAGCAAGAGAGCCTGACTGGTGCCATCTTGTTAATTTCCCCACAACAAGCATCTTACTTGGGCCACCTGATGTGAAGAGCCGACTCATTGGAATAGACCCTAATACTGGGAAAGATTGAGGGCAGGAGGAGAAGGGAATGACAGAATATGAAAGAGTTGGATGGCATCATTGACTCAATGGATGTGACTTTAAGCAAACTCTGGGAGACAGTGAAGGACAGAGAAGCCTGGTGTGCTGTACTCCATGGCGTTGCAGAGTTGGACTTGACTTAGTAACTAAACAACAACAAATTATTTTCCAAATTCTTTTCCTGTTTAGGTTATTACAGAATATTGAGCAGAGTTCTCTGTGCTATATAGTAAGTCCTTGTTGGTTATCTATTTTAAATAGAACTGTGTATATGTCAATCTCAAACTCCCAGTCTATCTCTTCCCTCTACCTTTCCCCCCTGGTAAACATAAGTTCAATATCTATTAAATTCATTTGCATCATATTCTTTTTTTTTAGATTCTGCATATAAGCAATATGAAATGTTATTTGTCTTCCTCTGACTTACTTAGCATGATATCATCCAGGTCTGTCCATCTTGCTGCAAATGGTATAATTTCATTCTTTTTATGGCTGATTAATATTTCATTTTGTATATGTACTGCATCTTTTACCATTCCTCTGTCAATAGACATTTAGATTGTCTCCATATCTTGGCTATTATAAACAGCACTGAAATGAACATTGGGGAACATGTATTCTTTTGTTTTTCTTTGGGTATATGGCAAGGAGTGGGAATGCTGGATCATATGGTAGTTCTATTTTGGTTTTTTTGAGGAACCTTCATACTGTTCTCCATAGTTGTTGTACCAGTTTAGATTCCATCAACAGTGTAGGCGGAGAAGGCGATGGCAACCCCCTCCGGTACTCTTGCCTGGAAAATTCCATGGATGGAGGAGCCTGGTAGGCTGCAGTCCAGGGGGTCGCTGAGTCAGACATGACTGAGTGAATTCACTTTCACTTTTCACTTTCATGAACTGGAGAAGGAAATGGCAACCTACTCCAGTGTTCTTGCCTGGAGAATCCCAAGGACGGCAGAGCCTGGTAGGCTGCCATCTACGGGGTCGCACAGAGTTGGACATGACTGAAGTGACTTAGCATCAGCAACAGCAGCAGTGTAGGAAAGTTCCCTTCCACACCCACTAGCAGGTCTGGACCAGTCTCTTATGAAGTCACTGCTTTTTTCCCTGGGTCCTGGTGCACACAGGACCTTATGTCTACCTTCCAAGAATTTCTGTTTCCCCCAGTCCTGTGGAATTTCTGTGATCAAACCCCGCTGGCTTTCAAAGTCAGATTCTCTGGGGTCTCCTCCTATTGCCAGACCCCAGGCGGGGAAGCCTGATGTTGGGCTCAGGACTTTCACTCCTGAGAACTTTTATGGTGTAATTATTTTCCAGTTTGTGAGATATGCAGGTATAAGGTTTGATTTTATCATGGTTACTCCCTCCCTACCATTCTATTGTGGCTTCTTTTTTTTCTTTGGGTGTAGGGTATCCTTTTGTTAAGTTCTAACATTTTTATTGTTGTTGATGGTAGTTCTGTTTTGGTGTTTTCATAGCTCATGTCCTTCTACACTGCCATCTTGCCAACAATTCAAGATTGTATTTTATAATTTCCAAGGTAACCAGTAAGTTAATGATACTAAAAGTGAAAGTGAAGTCACTCAGTTGTGTCCGACTCTGCGACCCGGTGGACTGTAGCCCACCAAGCTCCTCCATCCATGGGATTCTCCAGGAAAGAATACTGGAGTGGATTGCCATTTCCTTCTCCAGGGGATCTTCCCAACCCAGGGATCGAACCCAGGTCTCCTGCATTGCAGCCAAACTCTTTAACCTCTGAGCTACCAGGGAATGATACTAAGGACATAACCAAAACTAAAAAGCTAGTAGAGAACATAAAAGTGGAAAATTTTAAAACATAGCATTAATAGATCAATACAAAACATAGATTAAAAAAAATGAGAAGAGAAAAATGAAGGAACACAAAATGCAAAAGACAAAATAAAAAAACATATTAGAATGAAAGACTTAAAAATATTGATTTCACTAATTGAAATAAATATAGATAGAATAAAGAAAGATTTTAGTTAGGATTAAAAAATTAAGTGATTTTTTTATGGAAATTAGGAGAAAGAAAATAATAAAGAAACAAGTGCAGAGTCAATGAAATTTAAAATGTACTTTCAATAAGGAAAATTAGCAAAGTCAAAAGTTCATTTTCTAGATTATTATAATCATTTAAATATTTATTAAAATGTATAAAATAAAAAAGTCAAAATCACAAAGTGCTAATGTTAGAAATTTTTAAAATGTCATTAAAATTTAAAATTAAAATAATACTGTAGAAATATTGTGCATAGCTTTATTGTAATAAAATTGACAATTTAAATGCAATAGGAAAATTCTGTAAAACATTTTATTAAAATAAACAAAAGAACACATGTATACTTATTGAATGGAATTATTGTTAAATTCACTAAATAAAACAGACTTGTATTTATTGAACATTTTTAAATATATTGAATAAATTAAATAAATTGGGTTCATAACTAAATCTTCTTGCAACAGTAACTACAGGCCCAGATCTCTTCACTTATACATTCTATTATATTTTTAAGGAAGAAATGATACAGATCTTATATATTTTTGCTTTAGAAAATAGAGCAGAAGTAAATACTTACCAATGTATTATGTGAGTCCCATATAATTCTGATATAGGAACATTATAAAAATATTACATACTAACTTTACTCTTAGCAACAAAAGTAAAATAATTGCCAAAAATTTAGCAAAGCAAATCCAGCAATGTTCTTAAAATGTCCAGTAATATGAAGTTGGTTCAACATTAAATAATTCTTGTAACACACACTTCATTAACAGTATTAAGTGTGTATGTATAAATTTCAGTAGCCATAGAAAAAGAATTTGACCTATTTCAACACTCATTCACAATCCTAAAATCTTAGCAAATATGCAATAGGTGAAAATTTCCTCTATTTAATAAAGAAAATCTAGTGGAAAAATACATCTAATATTATACTTAATGACAATATATTAAGATTGGGAATAACACAAGGTCATCTCTTCTCACTACTTCAACATGGTGGTGAAAAACTTAGAACACTAAGGGAGTGCAAAACTTGCACAAAAATTGGAAGGAAAAAAGTAAACATAAATATATACATAATATATATGCATGCATGCTAAGTACCTTCAGTTATGTCTGACTCTGCAATCATATGGACTGTAGCCCTGCATACTCCTCTGTCCATAGAAATTTTCCAGGAAAGAATACAGGAGTGGGTTGCCATGTCATTCCATGATAATTATAAATAAATCTATATAGTGATGAACAAAGGAATAAACAGCTATGGATACTGAAGTTGGAGTGATTTCATTTTCACCACTCAATAAAACAGTTAAGAATAAACCTATGAAAAATTTAAAACATCAAGCTTGAGAGTCTTAAAAGCCCTCTCCCAAAAGGAAACTCAATTTTTCTACATTTTCTATCAATGTTTTTTCCCATAGGAAAGGCAACATATGAAAATAAATCCCAGGATTTTCTACAAACATAATTTATAACAGGCATGGCTTGTTGGCTTTAGAAAAGGCAAAGGAACCAGAGATCAAATTGCCAGCATCTGCTGGGTCATGGAAAAAGCGAGAGAGTTCCAGAAAAACATCTATTTCTGCTTTATTGACTATGCCAAAGCCTTTGACTGTGTGGATCATAAGAAACTGAAAAAGTCTGAAATAGATGGGAATACCAGACCACCTGACCTGCCTCTTGAGAAACTTGTATGAAAGGTTGTTGTTGAATCACGATGCCGGGATTCTTGGCCCCTCGGAGAAGAATTCAATCCTTCAATCCGGGGCAAGAGACGAGGCTTGATTGCTCAGAGATTTTGTGTAATAAAGTTTTATTAAAGTATAAAGGAGATAGAGAAAGCTTCTGACATAGGCATTAGAAGGGGGCAGAAAGAGTACCCCCCTGCTAGTCTTTAGCTGGATGTTATATAGTCACTAGCAGTCTGTTAATGAAAGAAAGGAGCGTCTTAAAACTTAGAATGTCACCAGGCCCCTCACCCATAAAATGCATTTTGTGATAATCTTGGCACCAAATGGTTCATCTTGGGCCATTAAATGATTAACTTGAATCTTGAAGAAGGGCAGATCACCATACAAACAGTTTCATTTACATAGATTACGGGAACAATATCTGAGTATAACATACTGGTTTGTCAAGTAGATTCTGAGCCAAAAGGCTGAACCAACTGGAAGACAGAGTTTGGGGTAAATGTATAGTACATTAGCATAGCTTAAGATAAACATTTCCATAAGAAAAAGGCATTGGTTAACTTCAGGTGTCACTATGGCAACACAGAATTTTAAGAGAAACCTCCTTTTAAATTTGTATAGAAAAGAAAAAAATATCCCTAGTTTGTTTGCTCCTGCTGCTTAAGAGAGATAAAAATGTCTGACACTTGCAAGCTATTTCCTCCCTTTGGAGACCCCTGGCCTTCCTGCCTGTTACCCTCTCATGTATGCAGGTCAGGAAGCAACAGTTGGAACTGGACATGGAACAACAGACTGGTTCCAAGTAAACGGAGTACGTCAAGCCTATATATTGTCACCCTGCTTATTTAACTTCTATGCAGAGTAAATCATGAGAAACGCTGGGCTGGAAGAACACAAGCTGGAATCAAGATTGCCAGGAGAAGTATCAATCACCTCAGATATGCAGATGACACCACCCTTAGGCAGAAAGTGAGGAGGAACTAAAAAGCCTCTTGATGAAAGTGAAAGAGGACAGTGAAAAGTTGGCTTAAAGCTTAACATTCAGAAAACGAAGATCATGGCATTCGGTCCCATCACTTCATAGGAAATAGATGGGGAAACTGTGGAAACAGTGTCAGACTTTATTTGTTTGGGCTCCAAAATCACTGCAGATGGTGACTGCAGCCATGAAATTAAAAGACACTTACTCTTTGGAAGGAAAGTTATGACCAACTTAGATAGCATATTGAAAAGCAGAGACATTACTTTGCCAACAAAGGTCCGTCTAGTTAAGGCTATAGTTTTCCCAGTCGTCATGTATGGATATGAGAGTTGGACTGTGAAGAAAGCTGAGCACTGAAGAATTGATGCTTTTGAAGTGTGGTTTTGGAGAAGACCCTTGAGAGTCACTTGGACTGCAAGGAAATCCAACCAGTCCATTCTAAAGGAGATCAGTCCTGGGTGTTCTTTGAAAGGACTGATGCTAAAGCTGAAACTCCAATACTTTGGCCACCTGATGGGAAGGGTTGACTCATTGGAAAAGACTCTGATGCTGGGAGGGATTGGAGGCAGGAGAAGAAGGTGATGACAGAGGATGAGATGGCTGGAGGGCATCATTGACTCGATGGACATGAGTTTGAGTGAACTCCAGCAGTTGGTGATGGACAGGGAGGCCTGGCATATTGCAATTCATGGGGTGGCAAAGAGACACAACTGGGCGACTGAGCTGAACTGAACTGGCTTGTTGGGTCCATTTGTTTTGACAACAATTTATTCTGCTACATGTTGTATTGAATAGATATAAAAGAAACATGGTTACGATTAAGATAGTTAACAAAAGTTTATTTTGTTTGCAATGAAAAGTGAAAGTGAAGTTGCTCAGTCGTGTCCAACTCTTTGCGACCCCGTGGACTGTGGCCTACCAGGCTCCTCCATCCATGGGTTTCTCCAGGCAAGAATACTGGAGTGGGTTGCCATTTCCTTCTCCAGGGGATCTTCTGACCCAGGGATCAAACCCAGGTCTCCTGCCTCGCAGGCAGACTCTTTCACCTCTGAGCCACCAGGGAAGCCACTGAACAATTAAACATACCTAAGACTTGCTAGCTCATTCTACCCACATTTGCTTAAGTGGACAAATGTGTAAACTACAATAATGATTTTCCTTTATTCACTAAAATAGAAATAAGATGTTTTTCAGGGATTCCTAATGATCTTTATGATTCCATATAATTAAATTTTTCTCCTTTTAACTAAAACTACTTTGTATTTTCTTCAGTCTGATATGTAATTTATAAGAATTGTTGTATTAATCCTTATCATTTGAAAGAGTTTTTAAAAATCAATTGTCTATATGTTTGAGGATTCAAAGTTAGTGATATGTTTAAAAGAGTAAGCTTTTTGACTCCGCGTTTTATTGTGATCTTCTCCAATGGGATAATTTTCTCCTGTTAATTTTGTTTTTTTTTTTTTTCCAAATTATACTCCTTCCAATACAAATCTTCTCAGCTAACCCAATGGGATTGACATTGTGTTGATAATTGCAGGAATTATTGAGGACTCTCATAGGTGTCTATTCCATATCAGAGTTCTTTCTTATATACTCAGTGTCACCTAGATGATTTTTCAAGCCTCATTTATTACATTTTTCTCAATTTAATGTTTTTATTAGTTCAGTCAGTTCAGTTCAGTTCAGTTCCTCAGTCGTGTCTGACTCTTTGCAAACCCATGAATCGCAGCACACTAGGCCTGTCTGTCCATCGCCAACTCCCAAGGTTTACCAAAACTCATGTCCAGCAAGTCGACCATTCAATCCAGCCATCTCATCCTGTCATCCCCTTCTCCTATTGCCTCTATTCCCTCCAGCATCAGGGTCTTTTCCAATGAGTCAACTCTTCACATGAGGTGGCCAAAGTACTGGGGCTTCAGCTTTAGCATCAGCCTTCCAATGAACATCCAGACTGATCTCTTTTAAGTTGGACTGGTTAGATCTCCTTGCAGTCCAAGGGACTCTCAAGGGTCTTCTCCAACATCACACTTCAAAAGCATCAACTCCTCAGTGCACAGCTTTCTTCACAGTCCAACTCTCACATCCATACATGACCACTGGAAAAACCATAGCCTTGGCTAGATGGACCTTTGTTGGCAAAGTAATATCTCTGCTTTTGAATATGCTATCTAGGTTGGTCATAACTTTCCTTCCAAGGAGTAAGTGTCTTTTAATTTCATGGCTGCAGTCACTATCTGCAGTGATTTTGGAGCCCAAAAACTAAAGTCTGACACTGTTTCCACAGTTTCCCCATCTACTTCCCATGAAGTGATGGGACCAGATGCCATGATTTTAGTTTACTGAATGTTGAGTTTTAAGCCAACTTTTCACTCTCCTCTTTCACTTTCATCAAGAGGCTTTTTAGTTCCTCTTCACTTTCTGCCATAAGGATGGTGTCATCTGCATATCTGAGGTATTGATATTTCTCCTGGCAATCTTGATTCCAGCTTTTGCTTCTTCCAGTCCAGCGTTTCTCATGATGTACTCTGAATGTAAGCTAAATAAGCAGGGTGACAATATACAGCATTGACATGCTCCTTTATCTATTTGGAACCAATCTATTGTTCCATGTCCAGTTCTAACTGTTGCTTCCTGACCTGCATACAGGTTTCTCAAGAGCCAGGTCAGGTGGTCTGGTATTCCCATCACTTTCAGAATTCTCCACGGTTTCTTGTGATCCACACAGTCAAAGGATTTGGCATAATCAATAAAGCAGAAACAGATGTTTTTCTGGAACTCTCTTGCTTTTTCCATGATCCAGCGGATGTTGGCAATTTGATCTCTGGTTCCTCTGCCTTTTCTAAAGCCAGCTTAAACATTTGGAATTTCACTGTTCACATATTGCTGAAGCCTGGCTTGGAGAATTTTGAGCATTACTTTACTAGCATGTGAGATGAGTGCAATTGTGCAGTAGTTTGAGCATTCTTTGGCATTGCCTTTCTTTTGGATTGGAATGAAAACCGACCTTTTCCAATCCAGTGGCCACTGCTGAGTTTTCCAAATTTGCTGGCATATTGAGTGCAGCACTTTCACAGCATCCTCTTGCTGGATTTGAAAGAGCTCAACTGGAATTCCATCACCTCCACTAGCTCTGTTTGCAGTGATGCTTTCTAAGGCCCACTTGACTTCACATTCCAGGATGTCTGGCTCTAAGTGAGTGATCACACCATCGTGATTATCTGGGTCATGAAGCTCTTCTGTGTATTCTTGCCACCTCCTCTTAATATCTTCTGCTTCTGTTAGGTCCATACCATTTCTGTCCTTTATTGAGCCCATCTTTGCATGAAATATTCCCTTGGTATCTCTAATTTTCTTGAAGAGATCTCTAGTCTCTCCCATTCTGTTGTTTTCCTCTATTTCTTTGCATTGATTGCTGAGAAAGGCTTTCTTATCTTTCCTTGCTATTCTTTGGAACTCTGTATTCAGACGCTTATATCTTTTCTTTTCTCCTTTGCTTTTCACCTCTCTTCTTTTCACAGCTATTTGTAAGGCCTCCTGAGATAGCAGTTTTGCTTTTTTTCTGCATTTCTTTTCCACGGGGATGGTCTTGATCCCTGTCTCCTGTACAATGTCATGAACCTCCATCCATAGTTCATCAGGCAATCTATCTATCAGATCTAGTCCCTTAAATCTATTTCTCACTTCCACTGTATAATCATAAAGGATTTGATTTAGGTTATCCCTGAATGATACAGTGGTTTTCCCTACTTTCTTCAATTTAAGCATGAATTTGACAAGAAGGAGCTCATGATCTGAGCCACAGTCAGCTCCCGGTCTTGCTTTTGCTGACTGTATAGAGTTTCTCCATCTTTAACTGCAAAGAATATAATCAATCTGATTTTGATGTTGACCATCTGGTGATGTCCATGTGTAGAATCTTTTCTTCTGTTGTTGGAAGAGGGTGTTTGCTATGACCAGTCCATTCTCTTGGCAAAACTCTATTAGTCTTTGCCCTGCTTCATTGCATACTCCAAGGCCAAATTTGCCTGTTACTCAGTTTTTCCTGACTTCGTAATTTTGCATTCCAGTCCCCTATAATGAAAAGGACATCTCTTTTGGGTGGCCCCGCAGGGCATGGCTTAGTTTCATTGAGTTAGACAAGGCTGTGATCCTAGTGCAATAGTTTTCTGCGGTTATGCTTTCAGTGTGTCTGCTCTCTGATGCCCTCTTGCAACATCTACCATCTTACTTGGGTTTCTCTTACCTTGGATGTGGGATATCTCTTCATGGCTGTTCCAACAAAACACAGCCACTGCTCCTTACCTTGGAGGAGGTCACCCCTCCTGACCTTGAACATGGAGTAGTTCCTCTTAGCCCTCCTGCACCTGTGCAGCCACAGCTCCTTGGAAGTGGGGTTGCTTCTCTTGAAGGCCGTTACCTATCTGCTAGATGTCATAGTAACTAACAGTCTTCCCTGGTGGCTCAGATGGTAAAGCATCTGTGTACAATGAGGGAGACCCAGGTTAAATCCCTGGGTTGGGAAAATACCCTGGAGAAGGAAATGGCAACTCCTTCCAGTACTATTGCCTGGAAAATCCCATGGACAGAGGAGCCTGGTGGGCTACAGTCCATGGGGTCGCAAAGAGTCAGACACAGCTGAGTGACTTCACGTTCACTTTCACCTGTACAAGTGTGATCTTGCTGCTTGATTTTAAAATGCCTTCGTTTTCTAAGTTGAAAAATGAGGATAATAACAGTCCTGTATCGTAGAAATATTTTGAACATTAAATAACATAATTGAAATGAGAAAACACATATAGAACACTTATAAGAGAATACTGAATATTTTTGGTGCACAAGAAATGCTTCTTACTGTTACTTTCTATTGCTACAACTAATGCCATCAAAACTTTTAAATTATTAGACATTTAAGAGAAGGGCTTTTGCCTTATTTATCTTTATATCCTCAGCAAAAAAAAAAAAAATGCCTAGTACATAATGGATGTAAAGTAACATTTATTGAATAAATAAAAACATGAGTGAATGTGATTACAAGGTCTATTTTCTACAGATTTTGTGTGTGTGTGTGTATCTTTTTTTGGACTCCTTGACAATAGGTGTCTTTACTATCACTATCATCATGATCATTGTTTCAAGAAGGCCTCCTTCCACACAATAAGCCATTCTTTTGTAGTTTCTCATATACTGGTTGTGAAGTGGTTTTATAACATGTAAAGGAATTGGGATCCCCAAAAGCTTATATACAGGAGAAAGTATTAGAAATTTACATTTTTAACTCCCTTGTCTTCTAAATCTGAAAGTACTGGAAAGTAAAATAAATCAGAAGGAGGTGGACCTTAGTGCATCGTAGAACATGAAAGTACCCAGAGGAAAATTATTTGGAATGTCTAAGAAAATCAAAGATTCCCAAGTTTCCCTTAAAATCTGCAGAAAAATCCAAAGAATACTCAGTTGTCACAGGTGTCAGAGCATTGCTTTGATGGTATGAAGTGAAAGTTTGAACTTTCTACATTGGTAAGTACTTGGCTATAGGACTCTGCCTGATGAAGCTGATGATGGAAACCCTGGAGAGGACCTATCCAGGTGAATTTAATTGCCTCCTTATGTCTTACAGGATCACACCACCCTCATTTACATATGAAAAAGCCTGGAAGCAGAGAAGCCACCCACTGTCCCCATGTCACCAGAGAACCATTGATGAAGTTCTGGTTCTGCAACTGAACTATCATTTTCTGCCAGTGGCCTCCACATGTGATACTTGACAGCATACCTAGTAGGAAACAATAAAGATGAATATAAAAGCTAAGTATACTCTTTTGTAGGGCTTCCCTAGTGACTCAGCAGTAAAGACTCCACCTACAATGCGGGAGCTGCAGGAGACCTGGGTTTGATCCTTGGGTCCGGAAGATTCCCTGGAGGAGGACACTGGCAACTCACTCCAGTACTCTTGCCCAGAGACACCATGGGACAGAGGAGCCTGGCAGGCTACAGGCCATAGGGTCACAAAGGGTTGGAAACTACTGAAGTGACTTGCAAATGGATATGGCTGGCATATCCATTTGCAAGGACTTGTGGATATGAGGGAGGAAAATGAAACTAAATATTATAATTGTTAGATATTAGTGAGGCACCAGAAAAAAATGCATACGCAATATTAAGAGCTCCCATGGAAAGCAGCATTAAATGAAAAGCAGCATGGGATGAAAAATAATTTCTACATGTAAAAATGTGAGTGAATAGACTGGAAAATAAAACTGAAAGGCATATCCTAGGAAATTTCACAATGAATTTTAAAAGTTTTGAAATTCCCATAACTTTTATCAAGGACAGATTCATAAACCCTAACATTCAAGTAATAGTTTTCAGGAAGAAAAGTAGTAAAAGGTGATGAGATAGCAAATTAAAGAAATGGTAAAGACATTTTGCATGAATAGGAATGCTAGTTCTCCTACTGGAAATGGATATACAATTTTATATAGGGCTAATGAAAAAGTCACACACCCAGATTTGAACTAAACAGATCCTAGTAATATTTCCACAGCTCCAAAATTAAAAGCGTACCTTACAAGCTCCTACATAGGAAAATCTGGTTTTCAATCAGAAAAGAAAACAGACTATCATTGGTCTTCTCAACACCACATTAGAACACACAGGAAAATATCTGCAGAAAAAAAAAGAAAGAGAGAGAAAGAGAGAAAGAGAGATCAGCGAACTAAAATGGCCTAGAATGGGTGAATTTAACTCAGATGACCATTATATCTACTACTGTGGGCAGGAATCCCTCAGAAGAAATGGAGTAGCCATCATGGTCAACAAAAGAGTCCAAAATGCAGTACTTGGATGCAATCTCAAAAACGACAGAATAATCTCTGTTCGTTTCCAAGGCAAACCATTCAATAACACAGTAATCCAAGTCTAGGCCGCAACCAGTAATGCTGAAGAAGCTGAAGCCAAGCGGTTCTATGAAGACCTACAAGACCTTTCAGAACTAACACCCAAAAACGATGTCCTTTCATTATAGGGGACTGGAATGCAAAAGTAGGAAGTCAAGAAACACCTGGAATGACAGGCAAATTTGGCCATGGAATATTGAATGAAGCAGGGCAAAGACTAATAGAGTTTTGCAAAAAAAAAAAAAATGCACTGGTCAGAGCAAACACCCTCTTCCAACAACACAAGAAGAGACTCTACATATGGACATCACCAGATGATCAACACCAAAATCAGATTGATTATATTCTTTGCAGCCAAAAATGGAGAAGCTCTATACAGTCAACAAAAACAAGACCGGAAGCTGACTGTGGCTCAGATTATGAACTTCTTATTACCAAATTCAGACTCAAACTGAAGAAAGTAGGGAAAACCGTTAGACCATTCAGGTATGACCTAAATCAAATCCTTTATGATTATACAGTGGAAGTGAGAAATAGATTTAAGGGCCTAGATCTAATAGATAGAGTGCCTGATGAACTATGGATGGAGGTTCATGACATTGTACAGGAGACAGGGATCAAGACCATCCCCATGGAAAAGAAATGCAAAAAAGCAAAGTGGCTGTCTGGGGAGGCCTTACAAATAGCTGTGAAAAGAAGAGAGGTGAAAAGCAAAGGAGAAAGGAAAGATATAAGCATCTGAATGCAGAGTTCCAAAGAATAGCAAGAAGAGATAAGAAAGCCTTCCTCAGGGATCAATGCAAAGAAATAGAAGAAAAGAACAGAATGGGAAAGACTAGAGATCACCTCAAGAAAATTAGAGATACCAAGGGAACATTTCATGCAAAGATGGGCTCGATAAAGGACATAAATGGTATGGACCTAACAGAAGCAGAAGATATTAAGAAGAGGTGGCAAGAATACACAGAAGAACTGTACAAAAAAGATCTTCATGACCCAGATAATCACAATGGTGTGATCACTCATCTAGAGCCAGACATCCCGGAATGTGAAGTCAAGTGGGCCTTAGAAAGCATCACTACGAACAAAACTAGTGGAGGTGATGGCATTCTAGTTGAGCTATTTCAAATCCTGACAGATGATGCAGTGAAAGTGCTGCACTCAATATGCCAGCAAATTTGGAAAACTCAGCAGCGGCCACTGGATTAGAAAAAGTCAGTTTCCATTCCAATTTCAAAGAAAGGCAATGCCAAAGAATGCTCAAACTACTGCACAATTGCACTCATCTCATGCTAGTAAAGTAATGCTCAAAATTCTCCAAGCCAGGCTTCAGCAACATGTGAACAGTGAACTTCCTGGTATTCAAGCTGGTTTTAGAAAAGGCAGAGGAACCAGAGATCAAATTACCAACATCTGCTGGATCATGGAAAAAGCAAGAGAGTTCCAGAACAACATCTATTTCTGCTTTATTGACCATGCCAAAGCCTTTGTGTGGATCACAAGAAACTGTGGAAAATTCTGAAAGTGATGGGAATACCAGACCACCTGATCTGTGTCTTGAGAAATCTGTATGCAGGTTAGGAAGCAACAGTTAGAACTGGACATGGAACAACAGACTGGTTCCAAATAGGATAAGGAGTATGTCAAGGCCGTATATTGTCACCCTGCTTATTTAACTTCTATGTGGAGTATATCATGAGAAACGCTGGACTGGAAGAACACAATCTGGAATCAAGATTGCCGGAAGAAATATCAATACCCTCAGATATGCAGATGACACCACCCTTATGGCAGAAAGTGAAAAAGAACTAAAAAGCCTCTTGATGAAAGTGAAAGTGGAGAGTGAAAAAGTTGCGTTAAAGCTCCACATTCAGAAAACAAAGATTATGGCATCTGGTCCCATCACTTCATGGAAAATAGATGAAAAAACAGTGGAAACAGTGTCAGACTTTACTTTTGAGGGGCTCCAAAATCACTGCAGATGGTGACTGCAGCCATGAAATTAAAAGACACTTACTCCTTGCAAGAAAATTTATGACCAACCTAGATAGCATATTGAAAAGCAGAGACATTACTTTGCTGACTAATGTCCATCTAGCCAAGACTATGGTTTTTCCTGTGGTCATGTATGGATGTGAGAGTTGGACTGTGAAGAAGGCTGAGCACCGAAGAATTGATGCTTTTGAACTGTGGTGTTGGAAAAGACTCTTGAGAGTCCCTTGGACTGCAAGATCCAACCAGTCCATTCTGAAAGAGATCAGCCCTGGGACTTCTTTGGAAGGAATGATGCTGAAGCTGAAACTCCAGTACTTTGGCCACCTCATGCGAAGAGTCAACTCATTGGAAAAGACTCTGATGCTGGGAGGGATTGGGGGCAGGAGGAGAAGGGGACGACAGAGGATGAGATGGCTGGATGACATCACTGACTCGATGGACGTGAGTCTGAGTGAATTCCGGGAGTTGGTGATGGACAGGGAGGCCTGGCGTGTTGGGATTCATGGGGTCGTAAAGAGTTGGACACGACTGAGCGACTGAACTGAACTGAATGTGCAAATGTCACCTGAAATCAGCAAGTATTCTTAACCTGGTCTACTCAATGTCAAGTGTTAATCATCAAAACAAAAAAAAGAATTTCCACTAAATCACATCAGCATGATTTTACCTTTAGAAATTTGGTTGACACTTAAAAGTTAAGGTATCGCAAACTTTGGTGTAACTTGCTATCAAGAAGTTAAACATCAAAATCCTAGAGGGCTAAAATAAATTTAATCTCAGGTTTGAGTATAACAAATATTTGTGGTGAATAATCAGTGAAGGAAATGTATTCAAAGAATAGCAGAGCAGAACTTCATGGGAAATGCTCAATATAACAAATAGAATGTTTCACAATATACCTTTTATAAATAGTCAAATCAATCTTTCAGCCCAACACTGTACATCCGCCTTTCAAATAAATTGTACAAGAAAGCTTCACTTCCTGAAGATGCATGATATAGCAAAGGTTCATGAACTTAAAATTAGAAACCAAAACAAGACAACAGAAATAGAGTTGTTGATCCCTTTTGGGAACAGAGTAGATGTCTTCTGCATCAAAGAAAACTAGCAATCTCTTCATGAGCAGAAGTCTCTGCTATTAGCAATAGGATGGAACCATGAGACGGTGAAAAAGGAGAATAAAATTTAGAGCCACAGAAATAAATGTGATTATAAAAGCAATTTATCTAGACTGACATGAAGGTGACAATTCTACTTCCTCCTAACAAAGAGGCTTCAACCCCAAAGAAACTGGGAATGATTGATTGACATTAACACATTCTTGTGCTGATGTTATCCCAGTAAATTATTTCTAATTTTTATCTCTATATATTTTGTCACTCTTCAAATTATTTTTTTTATTTAAAGATATTTGTACATTTTGCTGATGTTTTGTCTTTTACCAACAATGTTACATATTCGTTGTAACAAAATGAACACTCGCCACACAGTAGGTCCTTATTAGTTATCTATTTTATATATAATGGTGTGCATATGTTAATCTCTATTTCCCAATTTATCCTTCTCCCCTCTTTCACCCTTGGTAACCATAAGGTTATTTTCTGCACCTGTGACACTATTTCTATTTTGTAAATAAGTTAATTTGTACCAATTTCTTAGGTACCACACCTAAGCAGTATCATATGATATTTGTCTTTGTCTGTCTGACAGTTTCACTCAGTATGACGATCTCTAGGTTCATTCATGTACTGCAAATGGAATTATTTATGGCTAAGTAATATTTCAGTGTGTGTGTGTGTGTGTGTGTGTACACCACATCTTCTTTATCTATTCCTCTGTCAATGGACATTTAGATTGCTTCCATGTCCTTGCTATTGTAAGCAGTGCTGCAATGAACATTGAGGTCTACATAGCTTTTAATTTTTTTTTAATTTTTATTTTTACTTTATTTTACTTTACAATACTGTATTGGTTTTGCCATACATTGACATGAACACACCACGGGTGTACATGTGATCCCAAACATGAACGCCCCTCCCGCCTCCCTCCCCACAACATCCCTCTGGGTCATCCCCGTGCACCAGCCCCAAGCATCCTGTATCCTGCATCAGACATAGACTGGCGATTCGATTCTTACATGATAGTATACATGTTTCAATGCCATTCTCCCAAATCATCCCACCTTCTCCCTCTCCCTCTGAGTCCAAAAGTCCGCTATACACATTTGTGTCTTTTTTGCTGTCTTACATACAAGGTCATCATTGCCATCTTCCTAAATTCCATATATATGTGTTAGTATACTGTATTGGTGTTTTTCTTTCTGGCTTACTTCACTCTGCATAATCGGCTCCAGTTTCACCCATCTCATCAGAACTGATTCAAATGTATTCTTTTTAACGGCTGAGTAATACTCCATTGTGTATATGTACCACAGCTTTCTTATCCATTCATCTGTTGATGGACATCTAGGTTGTTTCCATGTCCTGGCTATTATAAATAGTGCTGCGATGAACATTGGGGTACATGTGTCTCTTTCAATTCTGCTTTCTCCGGTGTGTATGCCCAGAAGTGGGATTGCTGGGTGATATGGCAGTTCTATTTGCAGTTTTTTAAGGAATCTCCACACTGTTCTCCATAGTGGTTGTACTAGTTTGCATTCCCACCAATAGTGTAGGAGGGATCCCTTTTCTCCACACCCTCTCCAGCATATATTGCTTGCAGATTTTTGGATCGCAGACATTCTGACTGGTGTGAAGTGGTACCTCATTGTGGTTTTGATTTGCATTTCTCTAATAATGAGTGATGTTGAGCATCTTTTCACATGTTTGTTAGCCATCCATATAAATTGCAATTTTCTGAAGGTATATACCCAGGAATGGGATTGTTGGATCATATGGTAGCTGTATCTTTAATTTTTTCAGGAGCTTCCATACTGTTCTCCAAAGTGGCTGTGCCAATTTACATTTCCACTAACAATTTAAAAGTGTTCCTTATTCTCCATACTCTCTCCAGCATTTATTTTTTTTATAGATATTCTTGACAATGGTTATTCTGACTGATGTGAGGTAAACCTCATTGTAGTTTTGATTTTCATTTATCTACTGATGTTGAGCATCTTTCATGTGGCTGTTGGCCATCTGTATGTCTTCTTTGGTGAAATGCCTATTTAGATCTCTGCCTATTTTTCATCTAGATTTTATTTGTTATTGTTATTATTGAGCTGCATGAGGTATTTGTATATTTTGGAGCAATCTTTTTGGTTGCTTCCTTTGCAAATACTTTCTCTCATTCTCTGGGTTGTCTTTTTGTTTTGTTTATGGTTTCCTTTCTTGCACAAAAGCTTTAAAGTTTAATTAGGTTCCATTTGTTTGTTTGTTTGTTTTTCATTATTCTAGGAGGTGGCAAAAAAGATCTTGCTTTGATATTCTTTTCTGTTCTTCAGTTAGTACTAGCTAATTCACACTCCAAATCTTCTGATCAGAGAATTTTATGATTAGATGAAAACAGAATTACTGCCGGTTTTATTTTAAATAAAACTCTAATGCAGAATGAGCAATGTCTCATCAAAATGTCATGTTAAACTCTCTAGGCCTAGTTTAGAAGTAGACAGAACATAAAAGTTAACCAGACTTCTGGAAGAGAAACCAAGTTTGCAAAAGAAGCACAAAGCCCATCCCAACACACACCTACTCAATTACTCCTCCTTGCTCTTCACAAGCAATACTCATGGATTTGAGAACAGAACAGATTTAAATTAAAGCAAGATATGATCTGTTTATATCAGATTTTTAAAATATCAAGTTATTATTATACTTATGAATCATTCTACTTTTTAATATGTAGTTTAACATGAATTTTAATAAGGTAAGTAATTTTAATAATATTTGAAGTCCACAAACCCTAAATCCTTGTAAATTTTAAGTGTGAAACACAAGACTTAGGTTTATAAATCTTCTTGCTTGAGGACTGTCTCAATTATCTCCATGAGCAGTATTTGAAAACTTGTTTTTCATACAAGATGATTAGAGAAGTATGCCCATGGGAGGAAATAGAGATTGAGTTTGTTTCCTACTATTGGATTGGCCAAAGAGCGTCATTCAGGTTTTTTGTAAGATGTTATGGAAAAATCTGAACTAAATTTTTAGATAATCCAATACAAAACACAGTAAGCTAAAACAGAGACACTGTCTTACCATGACCCAAATAGCATCATTAATAAAGATCTCATAGAAAAATGTCCTCTGTAGTTTGATAGTATGAGAAAAATTCATAGACTGTGAAGACTCAAACAGGTCTAAGATTATAATTCAAAATCTGTAAGAGTGATTTGATACTTGCTTCTTTGGTAGTTTCACATGCGTCCACGTCTGTTTCCTTTCTGGTAAACTGGTAATGGGCTTCCTAGGTGGTTCAGTGGTAAAAGAATCCATCTGCCAATGTAGGAGACATGAATTGGATCTCTGTGTCCGGAGGATTCCCTGGAAAAGGAAATGGCGACTCACTCCGGTATTCTTGCCTGGGAAATCTCATGGACAGAGGAGCTTGACAAGCTACAGTCCATGGCATCACAGAGTCAGACATGACTGAGCAAGTAAGCACAAATTGGGGATAATGATTTCTATTTCACTGAATTATTGATAAAGACAGATAACAGCATAGCATGAAAAATGACTAGCACAATGTCAGGAAAATAATTTTCTGAGTATGTTCTAATTTCCTTCTAATTTTTAATTAGAAAACTTAAAAGGAAATTTCTAATTTTCTTCTTGTCTGTTTGCTAGTAGCAAGTAGCACGAGCACTATATTCAAAACTCCTATTTTTATTATTTCAGAAAAATCATTGTATTTTCTTTCTTCTAACCTGTAACATGAAACTTCAGCTTCTGTGCTAGGATTGTGGGGTTCAGAGTACAAATTTAAAACAAATTTCTTATGAGAAAAGATATCTGTGAGTGTGTGTGTGTGTGTGTGTGTGTGTGCACGCGTGTACATGCACATTTGTATATTGGGGGCGAAGTGAAATGATAGAGGAACAGAGGTTAATACAAAAAAAAAATATTATGTGGCATAAAAGACGAAGTTTCTATTGAAACTATATGGAAGAATTAAGGAGCATCATTAGGAAGAGAAGGGACCAGTACGAGAGCAAAAAAACAGAGTCCAAAGACCATAGCCTGAAAGAATTCCTTTTTCCTATTTGAATAAAGAGAGAAAACCTGTCACAGCCAACCTGGGTTTTGACGTTTCATCTAACGTATGCTGCTACTGCTGCTAAGTCGCTTTAGTCGTGTCCGACTCTGTGCGACCCCATAGACGGCAGCCCACCAGGCTCCCCCATCCCTGGGATTCTCCAGGCAAGAACACTGGAGTGGCTTGCCATTTCCTTCTCCAGTGCATGAAAGTGAAAATTGAAAGTGAAGTCGCTCAGTCCTGTCCGACTCTCAGTGATCCCATGGACTGCAGCCTACCAGGCTCCTCCATCCATGGGATTTTCCAGGCAAGAGTACTGGAGTGGGGTGCCATTGCCTTCTCCCATCTAATGTCTAAGGATTCCTATAATAAAATTCCTCTCAAGTTTTCAAACCAAGCATATTTTATTATTAAAAACAAACCACTCATGCTCATCATTTAACTTAGGCATATAAGCACGTTTGTTTGTGTTTTAATAGAGTGAGATTCAATTTGAGATGCAGATTAAGACATTGAAAAATGAACTTTAATTAAATTGTCAAGACAGGAAAAGAACAATATTCAGTCCATGCAAGGGTGTGGTGACACGGAAATTGCTATTCCACGCTGATAGACTTGTCTAGACTGATACAAAGTATCTGGAAATAAATTTATTATTATATATAAATACATTTTAAAATTTATAATATATCCACAATTTATTCCATTAACCCCATTTACCAATGTCTCTCAGAAGAATCGAAGAGATGCTTCAAATTGTTCTAAGAATGGGATATTTAACTGCTGGAGCAGTGCAACCCCTGTAAATTTGAAAACTGACCCACTAGCACTCTATTTGGACAGGGCCTAAGAGTGAAAGAAAGCGTCTGAGAATAGAATCAAAACTGAGGATGAAAGGAAAAGTAAAAGCAAAAAAGCAAAAAAAAAAAAAAAAAGATTTAAACCAAAGTGAGGAAGCAGCCTAGTCAGAGTATCTCAGAAAATAAGCTGCCATACATTTTTTCATTATAGAAATCAACAGAGGCGGAGTCTGTGAACTGATCAAAGCTTTCTTTAAATATGCTTTCATCCTAAAAGCTTGTGAAGTCTAATATTTGTGTGAAAATATAAGGTATAAAATTACTACAAGAAAAAAATACCAATAGCAATCTTACAGTGAAAGTATGCCATAAAGATATGCCCTTAAGCTAAGCTAAATTACATTTAAAAATGATTTTAAAAACATGAAAAAATATAACATAAAAGAAAAATTTGAAAAATTCGAAAAGAGGTGTCAGTAATCAGGAAAAATGAGAAACAAAAATTATTACTATTTAGAAAATAGCGATGAACTAGAAAGAATACAAAAGTGAAAAAACACTGATACCTCAAAAGACATAGAAGTTGCAAAGGAGCAACTTTTTTAAATAAAATAAAAGCTTCAAGAAAAATAAAAGTATTAGGAAGAAAGGAAAACATGAAAAATTGGAAGAGAAAGTCTAAATTAAAAAATAAGAGTTTTGGAGCTAAAGACTAAAGCAAAGTAATAAAATAAATTTCCCTAAATAACAATTTAAAATATATTTGAAACTAAAATTTAGGAGAGCATATCATAAACCCAAACTTGTTTGAACCAGAGTTATCGATACCACATTACATATTCAAATAAATTACTAGATTCTTAATAATTATAATAAAAATCAATTTTCAATCAAGAAAATTTAGTATTTGTTTTATATAAGTAAGCATAAATATTCACAAGGATTTCAAGAGCTATATACTTAAGCAACAAGAAAATGGAGAAAAATATTTAATGTATTTAAGGAAATAATTGTAAGCTAATGATTTTTTTGGGCTCCAAAATCATTGCAGACGGTGACTGCAGCCATGAAATTAAAAGACACTTATTCATTGGGAGAAAAGTTATGACCAACCTAGATGGCACATTGAAAAGCAGAGACATTACTTTGCTGACTAAGGTCTGTCTAGTCAAGGCTATGGTTTTTCCAGTAGTCATGTATGGATGTGAGAGTTGGACTGTGAAGAAAGCTGAGCGCCAAAGAATTGATGCTTTTGAATTGTGGTGTTGGAGAACACTCTTGGGAGTCCCTTGGACTGCAAGAAGATCCAACCAGTCCATTCTGAAAGAGATCAGCCCTGGGATTTCTTTGGAAGGAATGATGCTGAAGCTGAAACTCCAGTACTTTGGCCACCTCATGCAAAGAGTTGACTCATTGGAAAAGACTCTGATGCTGGGAGGGATTGGGGGCAGGAGGAGAAGGGGACGACAGAGGATGAGATGGCTGGATGGCATTACTGACTCAATGGACATGAGTCTGAGTGAACTCCGGGAGTTGGTGATGGACAGGGAGGCCTGGTGTGCTGCGATTCATGGGGTCGCAGAGAGTAGGACACGACTGAGCAACTGAACTGAACTGAATGATTTTATTTCTAAGAAAGTTCAGTTCAGTTCAGTCATTCAGTCGACCCCATGATTTGCAGTACGCCAGGCCTCCCTGTCCATCACCAACTCCCGGAGTTCACTCAGACTCATGTCCATTGAGTCAGTAATGCCATCCAGCCAACTCATCCTCTGTCGTCCCCTTCTCCTTCTGCCCCCAATCCCTCCCAGCATCAGAGTCTTTTCCAATGAGTCAACTCTTCGCATGAAGTGGCCAAAGTACTGGAGTTTCAGCTTCAGCATCATTCCTTCCAAAGAAATCCCAGGGCTGATCTCTTTCAGAATGGACTGGTTGGATCTCCTTGCAGTCCAAGGGACTCTCAAGAGTCTTCTCCAACACCACAGTTCAAAAGCATCAATTCTTCGGCGTCAGGCTTCTTCATAGTCCAACTCTGACATCCATACATGACCACTGGAAAAACCATAGCCTTGACTAGACAGACCTTTGTTGGCAAAGTAATGTCTCTGCTTTTCAATATGTTATCTAGGTTGGTCATAACTTTTTTTCCAAAGGGTAAGAGTCTTTTAATTTCATGGCTGCAATCACCATCTGCAGTGATTTTGAAGCCCAGAAAAATACAGTCTGACACTGTTTCCACTGTTTCCCCATCTATTCCCCATGAAGTGATAGGACCAGATACCATGATCTTCACTTTCTGAATGTTGAGTTTTAAGCCAACTTTTTCGCTTTCCTCTTTCACTATCATCAAGAGGCTTTTTAGTTCCTTTTCACTTTCTGCCATAAGGGTGGTGTCATCTGCATATCTGAGGTGACTGATATTTCTCCCGGCAATCTTGATTCCAGCTTGTGTTTCTTCCAGTCCAGCATTTCTCATGATGTACTCTGCATATAAGTTAAATAAGCAGGGTGACAACATATAGCCTTGACATACTCCTTTTCCTATTTGGAACCAGTCTGTTGTTCCATCTCCAGTTCTAACTGTTGCTTTCTGGCCTGCATACAGGTTTCTCAAGAGGTAGGTCAGGTGGTCTGGTATTCCCATCTCTTTCAGAATTGTCCACAGATTATTGTGATCCACAAAGTCAAAGGCTTTGGCATAGTCAATAAAGCAGAAATTGATGTATTTCTGGAACTCTCTTGCTTTTTCTATGAGCCAGTGGATGTTGGCAATAATCTCTCATTCCTCTGCCTTTTCTAAAATCAGCTTGAACGTCTGGAAGTTCACAGTTCATGTATTGCTGAAGCTTGGATTGGAGAATTTTGAGCATTATTTTACTAGCGTGTGAGATGAGTGCAATTGTGTGGTAGTTTGAGCATTGTTTGGCATTGCCTTTCTTTTGGATTGGAATGAAAGCTGACCTTTTCCAGTCCTGTGGCCACTGCTGAGTTTTCCAAGTTTGCTGGCATATTGAGTGCAGCACTTTCACAGCATCCTCTTGCAGAATTTGAAATAGCTCAACTGGAATTCCTTCACCTCCACTAGCTTTGTTCATAATGATGCTTTCTAAGGCCCACTTGACCTCACATTCCAGGATGTCTGGCTCTGGGTGAGTGATCACACCATAGTGATAATCTTGGTCATGAAGATCTTCTTTGTAAAGTTCTTCTTTACAGTATTCTTTAAAGTATTCTTGCCACCTCTTCTTAATATCTTCTACTTCTTCAGGTCCATACCATTTCTGTCCTTTTGAGCCCATCTTTGCATGAATTGTTCCCTTGGTATCTCTAATTTTCTTGATGAGTGCTCTAGTCTTTCCCATTCTGTTGTTTTCCTCTATTTCTTTGCATTGATCACTGAGGAAAGCTTTCTTATCTCTTCTTGCTCTTCTTTGGAATTCTGCATTGAGATGCTTATATCTTTCCTTTTCTCCTTTGCTTTTCACTTTTCTTCTTTTCACAGCTATTTGTAAGGCCTCCTGAGACAGCAGTTTTGCTTTTTTTTTTGCATTTATTTTCCATGGGGATGGTCTTGATCCCTGTCTCTGGTACAATGTCACGTGCCTCTGTCTATATATCTAAGAAAAGTGACTTTGTATTATAAAGGACACAGACAAGCTGTTATTAATATGTAATAATTCAAAGAATACTGTTCCCATGAGTGTTACCTAAGAAACCTATTAGAATAAACTACAGACAACTGAATGACTTAAGATGCATGAGCAGAACTGGCATTGAGTACTAAATATACAGTTGCCTATCGAGTTAAGATGAAACGAGGGCTAAGAAGAAAATACTAGTAGGAAATGGCTATCATTCTGTCAATTTGTTTATAAAGGCTGTCTAGCATTAAGGACTCCAATGCTGGAGGTAACTGGAAAACAAAGTCTTTGCTATCTGAACGGTTAAAATTGTCACCAGTCTTGAACTGGGCACTGTGCTGGTGAAAGAGGACACACTAACCATGTAATTACATATTTAACTTAGTGGCAAAAGGGAAATAGTAGATGTAAGAACTATGAACTGAGAAGGCTTTACTTTGAGCCATTTTGTTTTAGCTAAAGAGAGATAATGACAAGTTCAGGTGATTAATTATCAATCCAAGGAAAAATTTGAATACCAGAGTGACACTTGGCAGCATTTAAGAAGTATTTAATTGCCTGTCACTAGACAGTAGACAGATAGAAGACTAGGTTCAAAACTTAATCATAAAACTAGTGAAGCATCAAAGAAAATTGAATTTTCAGCCCAGTAGATCTCCTAGCCTAAGGTCAGAGTTCTAATAATAAAGGCATATTCCGCTGAGATTTGGAATAAAGATAATTGATTAGATGAAGTTGAGAACCTTGAAGTTTCATTTTTCCCCCAAACCCTGTTAGTAGTGGAGGTAAGTCACACTCCTTTGTTTGATGACTGTAGTTCTGTTTTAAAGGAGACTCTGGTTAGAGATCATGCAGAGGATTCAAATGAGTTAGGTGCTTTCAAAGTCAGTATTTCCACCTGTGCACCCTACATCCCAAGGATCTACCCTTATCTCCCTCCAAGTAAACAGACTAACATGCTTGTGCTAAGTCACTTAAGTCCTGTCTGACTCTTTGTGACCCCATGGACTGTAGCCCGCCAGGCTCCTCTGTCCATGGGATTTTCCAGACAAGAAGACTGGAGTGGGTTGCCATTTTCTTCTACAGGGGATCTTCTTAGCCTAGGGATCAAACCCACATCTCTTATGTCTCTTGCATTGGCAGGGAGGTTCTTTACCACTAGTGCCATCTGGGAAGATGAAACAGACTAATCACGAGGGTCAAATACTAGTACGGTGAGTACTGAGCTAACCATAGGACAAAAGAGACTATGCCAAAGGAAATGCAAGATCTGCTTAAAAGGCCGAAGAAAGCATGAAAGAAACTATCCTGAAGGCAGTGGACCAAGAAGTAAAGAACATAAGTTGGATAGCAATTGTATTGATATGGCGTATTCTCCTATGATCATGATTTAACACATTGGCAAGGCAGTGATCATACATTGCTAGGATGTCACACAGAAAGTCTGAAACTTGACGATCCACAAGAGTAAAGCAGAAACGCCAGAACTGAGTGACAGAAGAGGAAAGTATGAAATGACTTAAAGAAACGTGCCTGCTGTAGTGGTATACTATGTAAGATCAGAACAGCAACAATTCAGGAGATGCTGAAGCGGAATATTGGTGTAGTTGTGGTAGGATTTCCTCCAGAGCCAGGTTTTGCCTGTCTGCAGCTCATACCAGTAAAATGCTTGATACCTCTTTAAAGGAGACAGATGAAGTCAGGGACCTATCATACCTGAAGTGTTCCCATCATCAGTCAGTACTCCTCCTGTACAGGTCCTTTGATGAGACAACATATGAAGAAATTAGACTGAGCCTTTTCGGTGCTCTGCTAGAGGAACTCTCTCACTCACCCAGGAACTCTGTGTGGCCTTTCTGAGCCAGTGGCAGGAACCACACTTCTGTGGCTCTCTCACATCCAAGACATTTCCTCAACTACTGATGGTTGCCACTTCCACTCTCAACAGTGTTTTGTAAACAGTGAAAAACTGCTGCACATCCTTCCTTTGCAGCATTTCTCCTTTAAAAAAAGAAAAAGAGGGTGACTCACTTTTCTATTTTGTCCATTAAAAAAAAGGAAAACAAACAAAAAACTGAAGACTGGAATTGTTGGTTCATAAAGAAGACTGAACACTGAAGAATTGATGCTTTTGAGCTGTGGTGTTGGAGAAGACTCTTGAGAGTCCCTTGGACTACAAGGAGATCCAACCAGTCCATCCTGAAGGAAATCAGTCCTGAATACTCATTGGAAGGACTGATGCTAAAGCTGAAGCTCTCATACCTTGGCCACCTAATGCGAATAACTGACTCATTGAAAAAGACCCAAATGTTGGGAAGGATTGAGGGCAGGAGGAGAAGGGGATGACAGAGGATGAGATGGTTGGATGGCATCATTGACTCAATGGACATGAGTCTAAGCAAAGTTTGGGATATAGTGAAGGACACAGAAGCCTGGCAATCTGCAGTCCATGGGGTCACAAAGAGTCAGACATGACTTAGTGACTGAACAGCAACAACAACATGGTAGATCATCATTTTGAGTCTTTTGAGAAACTTCCATATATAGTGGTGCACTAATTTCCATTCCCACCAGCAAGGTACAAGCATTCCCTTTTCTCCACATACTTGCCCACATCTCTTATTGTGATCTTTGATGATAGCCATTCTGACAGGCATCAGGTAATATCTCATTGTAGTTTTAATTTGCATTTCTCTGCTGATTAAAGATATTGATTATATTTTCATATTCCTGTTGGCCATCTGTATGTCTTCTTTGGAAGAATGTCTGTTCAAGTCTCTACAGACTTTTTAATCTGCTTTTTGTTTTTTTTTTTATGTTGAGTTGCATAGGCTATTTATATCTTTGGATATTAACCCTTTATTGGTCATTATTTGCAAATATTTTCTCCCATTCATCAGGCTATATTTTGTCTTGTCAAAGGTTTCTTTTCCTGTGTAAAAACTTTAAAGTTTTAATTAGGTCTCATTTGTTCATTTTTACCTTTATTTCTTGTGCTTTAGGAGACAAACTAAAAAAAAAAAAAAAATGCCGCTATAATATATGTCAAAGAGTGTTCTGCTTATGTTTTCTTCAAGAAGTTTTATGGTTTTAGGTATTATATTTAGGTCTTTAATCCATTTTAGTTCATTTTTTTATATGGTGTTAGGGAGTGTTCTAATTGCATTCTTTTACATATAGCTGTCCAGTTTTCTCAGCATCATTTATTGAAGATTGTCTTCTCTCTATTATATAGACTTGCCCCCTTTGTCATAGATTAATCAACCATAAATATGTGGCTTTATTTCTGGCCTCTTTATTCTGACCCATTGATCTTTGTGTCTTTTTTTTTTTTTTTTTTTGCCTGTACTATGTTGTTGCAATTATTGTTGCTTTGTATTATAGTCTAAGGTCTGAGAATGTGATTTTTCCAAATTTTCCATGTGGTTACAGTTATGGTGGGGAAGGGCCACTGGAAACCTCTAAAACTTTCCACTTCCCCAGAAAATAATATTAAATATGAAACAACAACACATTTTTGAAGGAATAGATCATTTACTATCACCCTAAATTTTTTAAGATGACAGGTGTGGTAGTTCTTACCACCTCCATATAGTTCGGCAGTCTAACCCCTAAAATTGTGGACAGATTTATGGGTGACAGTAGCCTAATACTAGTAAAGACTACTAAGTAGTAGTTTCAATTGTAGAAGTTGTGAGAGGATGGTATCTTTCACAGGACATATGAATTTAACTTCCAACACATGCAGGTACTGATTTGGCTAAGATTACTTTTCATACCTATTCAGAAGGATAATGAGAAACTGTTTACATCACAAAATATGGAAAACAGTATACATTATGTTTTGGTCCTAGAGCTATATTAACTTTCAAAAGTAACTTGACCTTCTGATTTTTTCCCCAGATCATCACTTTGGTCCAGTTTAGTATTTATATCTCATTGACAGACAGTCGAACAGGAAATGGCAAAGGGCACAGAGGGCTTAGCAAGAAACTCAGGCTCCAGAGTGTGGGAGATAAACTGCATAAAGATTCAAAGATCAGCCATGTAAATGAAATTTTATGGATCTAGAAATCCAGGTCATACTGGGATGTGTAATCTAAAGTATAGGACAAAATATACTTGCATGACCCACAAGTAATAAACAGCATACTCAACAGTATCTTTTTCTTTTCAAATTTTTATTGGAATATGATTGATTTACAATGTAGTATTAGTTTCAGGTATATAGCAAAGTGAATCTGTTATACATATACATATATCCACTCTTTTTTAGCTTCTATTCACATATGAGCCATTACAGAGTATTGAGTAGGATTCCCTGTGCTATATAGTAGATTCTTACTAGTTATCTATTTTATATATAATAGTGTGTATATTTCAGTGTCAATCTTCCAATTTATCTGTCCCCTCCCCTTTAGCTTCCAGTAACCATAGGTTTATTTTCCACATCTGTAATTGTATTTCTGTTTTTGAACTTGCCTACAAAGCATATCCCTTTTTAAAAATAGACTTTATTTAGAGTAAGTTTAAATTCGTAACAAAGTTGAGTCACAGTCAGAGATTCCCATATACCTCCTTTCCCAAGTCATGCGTTCTTCCATTATCAACATTCCCTACCAGAATGGTGCATTTTTTACAATTGATAAGACTACACTGACACGTTATTATCATCCAAAATTGTTTTATATAAGGATTCAGATTGGTGCTATAAATTTTATGGGTTGGGACAAAGATATAATGATATATATCCAGCCAAGAGATGAGGAGACATTTGTCCTGACCTCTTATACTTGCTAAGAGAATGCAGTGGTCATAGCAAATACCCTCTTCTAATAGCACAAGAGATGACTCTACATATGGATATCACCAGAGAGTCAACACTTAAATCAGATTAATTATATTCTTTGCACCCAAAATGGAGAAGCTCTATACTGTCAGCAATTACAATACCTGGACCTGACTGTGGCTCAGATAATGAATCATTAGTGCAAAATTCAGACTTAAAGAAAGTAGGGAAAACCACTAGGCCATTCAGGTCTGACCTAAATCAAATTCCTTATGATTATACAGTGGAAGCGACAAGTAAATTCAGCAGATTAGATCTGATAGAGTGCCTGAAGAGCTATGGACAGAGGTTCATAGCACTGTACAGGAGTCAATGATCAAACTATCCCCAAGAAAAGAAACACAAAAAAGGAAAAACGGTTGTCTGAGGAGGCACTACAAATAGCTAAGAGAAGAAGAGCAGCAAAAGGCAAAGGAGAAAATGAAAGATACATCCTTCTGAGTGCAAAGTTCCAAAGAATAGCTAGGAGAGATAAGAAAGCTTTCTTGGCCACGTTGGGCCCGGCTGCGGCTTGAGAAGCCGCCTCGGAGAGCCGATTCAGGAGCTCGCGCCGAGGCGCCTGCCGTTGGGGCGGCGCGAGGGAAGCCAGTCCGCGGCGTGCGCTGCGGGCCGCCCCGCGGCAGCACCGGCGGCGGCTGTGGGCGGCTGTGGTCAGGCATCGCGGTGGAGCCTGGGCAGCGGCGCGTCCCGCCCAAGGGCGGCTCTGGCTGAGGGCCGAGGGGCCGGGGGAGAGCCCGGGGCAGCGGCTGAGGCAGACCGGCAGCGTCGGGGACCGTTGCCCACAGAAGAGCCGGCCAAGATGCTGGCGGAAAACCTGGTGGAGGAGTTTGAGATGGAGGACGAATCGTGGTACGACCACCAGGAACTCCAGCAAGATCTCCAACTTGCTGCTGAACTTGGGTAGACATTACTGGATGGAAACAGAGTTGGAGGATTTTCTTCAGCAGATGTACACAACCAATCAGGAGCAGTTACAGGAAACTGAGTATCTGACCAAGCAGGTGGAGCTTCTGCGGCAGATGAATGAACAGCATGCAAAGGTTTATGAGCAATTAGACGTCACAGCAAGGGAACTGGAAGAAACAAATCAAAAGCTCGTTGCTGACAGCAAGGCCTCACAGCAAAAGAGTCTGAGTCTGACTGAAACAATTGAATGCTTGCAAATGAACATTGATCACCTCCAGAGCCAAGTGGAGGAGCTGAAATCATCCAGCCAAAGGAGAAGGAGCCAGGGGAGGCATGTGTTATACTCCGAGCCCGTATCTCCGAACCGACCGAGAGAGCAAGTCCACCGCAGTAATGCAAAAACAAGAAGGGAGTTTATCTCTAGCGCGCTAGGGCTCAAGTCTCATCCCACACAAGGGAATCCGACAAGAGCCCCGAACAAAGGAGTATGGTGGCTTATATACAGGCAGTTCTTTGTCTCAGTTACAGGAATAGCTGGCATTACATGATCGGCCAGGCAGGATGAGCGCATATCCTGTCTCTTTCTGGTAAACATGACTCAGGTCCTAGAGCCCGTCGTTTGGTCCCTAACAGCATGACCAGGAGAAATCGGCCCCCAGCTTCTCGTCTTTGAAAGAGCTGTATGACCTCTGCCAGCACTTCGTGTACGATCATGTGTTTGCCGAGAAGATCACTTCCTTACCGAGTCAGCAAAGCCCCGATGAGGAAGAAAATGAGCATTTGAAGAAAACAGTGACAATGCTGCAGGCCCAGCTGAGCCTGGAGCGGCAGAAGCGGGTGACCATGGAGGAGGAATACAGGCTGGTGCTGAAGAACAGCGAGCTGGAGCAGCAGCTGGGGGCCACGGACGCCTACCGAGCCTGTGCGCTGCAGCTGGAGGCGGAGATGGCCGAGATGTGGCAGATGTTGCAGGCGGAGCATCCTTTTGTGAACGGGGTGGAGAAGCTGGTGCCGGACCCTCTGTTTGTCCCTTTCAAAGAGCCTGGCCAGCGCTTGCTGGATGAGATGCTCCTGACCGTGCCTGAAGTGCACAGGAAGCCCCTCAAGCGTAGCAGCAGCGAGACGGTGCTGAGCAGCTTGGCGGGCAGAGACATCATGAGGGGCCACGAGGAGACCTGCATCCGCTGGGCCCAGGCAGTGAAACAGAGAAGCATCTCCCTTCTGCATGAGGTGGACACACAGTACAGCGCCCTGAAGGTGAAGTACGAGGAGCTGCTGAAGAAGTGCCAGCAGGAGGAGGACAGCCTGTCCCACAAGACTGAGCAGACCTCCCGGGCTCCGGCCAAGGACCTGGCTGCCCTGCACGCCCAGCCCAAGCCCAGCACCCTGAGCTGGGACCCAGCCTCTGTCACCTCAGAGCCCATCAGCTCCCCCACTACCTCGACGCCGCCAGAATACAAAGCGCTTTTTAAGGAGATCTTTAGTCGCATCAAGAAAACTAAACAGGAAATAGATGAACAGAGAACCAAATACCGATCTCACTCCTCTCATTCCTAAGTGAACCACCAGCTCCACGGCTAACTGGCCTGTTTCCTGTTACCTCTCTCTCCCACTCACACAAGTGTGTGTCGACCCCAAAGCCTGATGTTGCTTCTGACGTTGGCCTCATTGCTTTGCTTAGGTATTAGTAAATGCATAGAGTGAGGAAGGAAGGTGGTTCCTCGTGGCAGTTGTATAATCCAGTTTGTTTAAGCTCCTCAGGAAATCCCATGACAGACTGGCCTCTGGCTGGCATGATGATTAGGTTGCAGTTCCTTGAAAAGCCCCAGAACCAGTGGAGGGAGGATCTGTGTCCCTGCAGAAATAGTCCTGGAGTAACTGTGGTATATACTATATATAATCTAGCATATATTATATAGGGGAAATGGCAGAGTTGAAACAAAGCTAATACAATTCCTGCTGCCTTCCTGCTTAACGTCTCAAAACTATGTAGAAGTCAGACGGCTGCCACATGAAAAGGTCTTTCACAAACACTTGGATACTGTGAATTCGTGAAGAATGTTCAGGAGAAAGCAGGGGTCCCATCCAAAGCAAATGGCATTACAAATACTCCAAGCCTTTGAGTTCGTTACATCTGCTACCAGTGGAACTGTGACTGACGGATAATCCTAATACATCTCAGTCCAGCTGAATACCAAATGGAAAGGGCAGGCTCTGGCTGGCCCAGTTAGCTTGTTAGCAGAGCCCTGGAGGGCCTTCTCCCCACATTCAGATGTTTGTACTCAAAAGCTGTAGTGGCTAGGATAGGCAAATCATTCTTTTCTTAAATTCACACTAAAGGGGCAAGATAGAAGCCTCACCCCCACTGTGTTGTCTGAGCTGGTTAGCCTGCTGGTCTCAAGCTGCTCCTACTCACTTCCTACCATTCCTGTACACGTTTGTGACTTGCTGCAGAAATGCCTATCTGCCACTTTGTGTTAAACAGTGTTGATGTCCTGACTGTGGAAATAACACTTGTCCTCTCACTTGCATACTTTTAATTTAAAACTATTTAAGAAAACTGAGGTTCCATTTATTGTATATATTTTTCTAAAAACCAAATAAAATTACCTATGAAAATGAAAAAAAAAAAAAAGAGAGAAGGCTTTCCTATGTGAACAATGCAAAGAAATAGAGAAAAACAGTACAATGGGACAGATAAGACACCTCTTCAAGAAAATCAGATACCAGGGGTACATTTCATGTGAACATGGGCACAATAAAGGACAGAGACAGTATGGACCTAACAGAAGCAGAAGATATTAAGAAGCAGTGGCAAAAATACACAGAAGAACAATACAAAAAAGGCCTTAATGATCCAGATAAGCACGGTCGTGTGATCATTCAGCTAGAGCCAGACATCCTGGAGTATGAAGTCAAGTGGTCCTTAGGAAGCATCACAGTAAACAAAGCTAGTGAAGGTGATGGAATTCAAAACAAGCTATTTCAAGTCCTAAAAGATGATGCTGTGAAAGTGCCACAATATGCCAGCAAATTTAGAAAACTCAACAGTTGGCACAGGACTGGAAAAGGTCAGTTTTCATTCAAATCCCAAAGAAAGGCAATCTCAAAGAAGGTTCAATACCACACAATTACACTCATTTCACATGCTAGCAAAGTAATGCTCAAAATCCTTCAGGCTAGGCTTCAAAAGTATGTGAACTGAGAACTTCCATATATTCAGGCTGGATTTAGAAAAGGCAGAGGAACCAGAGATCAAGGTGCTGACATCTGTTGGTTCATAGAATAAGCAAGGGAATTCCAGAGAAACATCAAATTCTGCTTCATTGGCTATGCTAAAGCCTTTTACTGTGTGGATCACAACAGACTGTGGAAAATTCTTAAAGAAGTGGAAATACCAGACCACCTGACCTGCCTTCTGAGAATTCTGTATGCAGGTCAGGAAGCAACAGTTAGAACTGGACATGGAACAACAGACTGGTTCCAAACTGGGAAAGGAGTATGACAAGGCTGTATTTTGTCATCCTGCTTTTTAACTAATATGCAGAGTATATCATGTGAAACACTGGACTGGATGTAGCACAAGCTGGAATCAAGGTTGCCAGGAGAAATATCAGTAACCTCAGATATGCCGATGACACCACCCTTATGGCAGAAAGTGAAGAGGAACTAAAAAGCCTCTTGATGAAAGTGAAAGAGGAGAGTGAAAAAGTTGGCTTAAAGCTGAACATTCAGAAAAAGAAGATCATGGCATCTGGTCCTGTCACTTCATGGGGCCAGACTGCCAATGCAGGAGGTATAAGAGATGCAGGTTTTATCTCTGGCCTGGGAAGACCCCTGGAGCAGGATATGGCAACCCACTCTAGTATTCTTGCCTAGAGAATCCCATGGACAGAGGAGCTTGGCAGTCTACAGTCCATAAGGTCACAAGAGTTGGACATGACTTAGTGACTAAACCGCCACCAGAAAATATAAAGAACGAAACAGACCTGAAAGATACATTAACTAAAGTTAAAAATATATTAGAAGGAATCAACAGTGGATTAGATGATACACAAGAATGGATCTGTGAAATGGAAGACAGAGTAATGCAAATAATCTTAGCTTTTGTTTTTTTCCTTAGCAAGAAAAGAAACAGAATTAAAATGATGATCTTTTTTAAGTTATTTCTGGGAAAACATCCAGCATACACACTTTCATATTCTAGGGGTCCTAGAAGAATGAGTAAGAAATAAAGAGGCAGATAACTTGTTTGAAGGAGTAGCGGCTGAAAACTTCCTTAACTTGGGAAAGGAAATAGACACCCAGTTTTAAGAAGCCCAGAGAGTTACAATTAAGACAAACAGGTCCAAGTCACTGTATATTGTACTTAAAATGTCAAAGATAATGCACTATACTCACTTTTATTTCATCTTATGTTTATCATTTCACAATATATGTGGGAATATATGTCTATTATTTCACAACATGTCACTACTGCAGAGTCATCAATTTCTCTGCACAGTTTTCTATTATATTGATGTGTTTTAACTCTTTTAAACAGTTCCCTATTAATGGACACTTAGGAAGTTTAAAATATTTTTCTTTGTGACCCCGTGGACTGTAGCCTACCAGGCTCCTCTGTCCATGGGATTTTCTAGGCAATAGTACTGGAGTGGATTGCCATTTCCTTCTCCAGCAGATTTTCCTGACCCAGGGATCGAACCCAGGTCTCCCACATTGTTGACAGACACTTTACCATCTGAGCCACCAGGGAAGTCCTTATTTTTACAAACAATACGGCAATATTTACTTTTTTTTCTCTGGGAGTACACCTGTAAAATAAATTCCTCAAACTGAATTTAGTGTGCAAAAATTATTAATTTATTTCTTAATTTTTTCTGATAAATTTTCTTATACATTTTCTGCCTTGGAGTGTGCACAAATTTTCCTGAGACAGCAATGTACAAAAGTTCCTGATATCCAAAATATTACAAATAGGGAGTATTATCAAATTTTTGGATTTTCACCTCACTAATGGGGAAAATGATATTTCAGTGCAATTTTACTGTCCATCTCTGTTGCTAACAAGGTTGGACATCTTTAATTATGTGAATGGATAAGTTGTTTCTGCCTTTTCGTGTGCTGCCTAGTCACATAATTTGCCCAGTTGTTTATGAGGTTATTGATTTTATCCTTATCAACACTTGTAAAATCTTTACAGATTTGAAATATTTGGTCTTGTTTGTGATAAGACTGCAAATAATTTTCACAGAAAGTAATTTATCTTGTGATTGACTAATCAGAAATTCATTGTAATGTTATTGAAATCAATCCTTATTTTGTTGATTCAGGATTTTGAGCCATAGTTAGAAAGCATTTCTTATACCAAAACATTTATTATTTTACATTCCTAACATTTGTATCATTATCATTAATCTCTTGATTAGTTGGACTTCACCCTCAAATATAATATTCCAGTAAGGGTTCATTTATGCTGTATTTTTTTATTTTCTAAATTCAATGAGTTTTATGCTTTCATATTTTTGGAGATTGTGTGTGGTTCAGAGGAAGTCTGAGATTAAATAAGTTACCTTCTTTCCACCTCTGATATTGGACAATTCTTATTTTTGCTACTTCTATAATGATATGCCTTTATTTTTATAGAAATATATAAAGTACAGCTTAATATTTCTTCATTAATTATATTAGTTGGGGGGAAGTAGTATTTCCTTTGCTCAGTAAACACACACACACACACACACACACACACACACACACACACACACATATATATATATATATATATATATATATATATATATGTACACTGAGCAACTGAACTGAGCTGAACTGAACTGAACTTGAGTCCTGGAGGCCAGAAGTCTGAATTCAAGTTTGCATCAAGGCAGTGCTGCTGTTGGAGGGTCTAGGAAAGAATTCTTGTCCTCTTCTAGATTCTAGTGGCTTCAGACTTGCCTTGGCATTCCTTGGCTCATGATTTCATCTTTCCAGTTCCTGCCTCTACCTCCATATCACCTTCTCGGTGTGTGGTTAGGGTAACCCAGATAGATTAAGGTAAACTCCTCCTGTCAACATCCTTAACTTCTCATGTCTTTTGCTGTATAAAGTCATATTGACAGATTCTGGAGATTAGAACTTGTCTCTTTTGAAGACACCATTGAGCCTGCTACATAGAGCTTGTATTATATGCCAGCACTCGTAAAGTGTAAGGATGGATTCAAACGGAAGAAAAACCACAAATGAATAAGTTTTAAAATATCGGCCAGTGATCAGTGCATGCAGATAATTAAAAGAAAACAATGTTATAGAGAGCTATCAGGTAACTACTTTAAATTAATTGTTCTAGACAGAACTCGTTGAGTCAGTAATATCTTAATAATATTAACAATCTGAATGACAAGAAAGGAGTTAAAAGTTCAAGTATCTGGGGAATGAGGATCCCAGGCCAAGGAAGCAGCTGATGTAAAGGCTCTAAAGCTTAAACGCTTTTGCCATTAAGTTTTACCAAAAAGAATATTAATTCTTTTTAGTTGATTAGCTTGCCATCTGAATTGATAAATGGAAATCTCTGTCTTAAAAATTAACATGTGCAAGGAAGAATGTGTGCCTGTACTTACACAGCATTTCTAATAAGTCAGTCAATAAAAAGATGTCTAAAAATAATAGAAAAAGAAAATCACATAGCTAGAGCATAATAGATGACAAAAAGCAGATATGCTTAGCAATGCAAACATGAACCATCTCAGACAGGGTAAAGGAGCTTGTAAATCAGGGTAAGGAGATTTTATGAAGACCCATGCTTATGTCAGACTTCATCTTACATCACATTTATTTTTCCTAATATATTATACAGTACTATGCTTCTCATTAGATATTTGCTACAATCTGATTTCCTTAAACAAATTAGCTTATTCCTAGCCCTTGATTTGCTATGCATTGAGATGAATTTTTGCAGAAATAATTTATTTCTAATTACTGTCACCTGAAGCACTAATATTAGCATAAAATGTGAAGTATCTGATTCCAATCATAATTGTAAAATTGATTGACTCATGTTCCATGTGTCAAATTCTTTTTAGTTGATTAGCTTGCTATCTGAATTGATAAATGGAAATCTCTGTCTTAAAGATTAACATGTGCAAGGAAGAAGGTATGTCTATACTTACACAGCATTTATAATAAGTCAGCCAAAAAAAGATGTCTAAAAAAAATAGCTGACGATAAACAGAATTTCCAAGGGTCACTATCACTTTGTGTTATATGGGCTTATTTTTTAAATAAGGATTGGCTTTTCACACTATTTTCTCTTTGCATTGCAATTTAGGTAGGGTTGCTTAAAGAACTCTCCTATGCCATCTTACAGTGCTTCTTGATGTGAAATTCCCAAGAGCTAAAATTATTGCATCTCACGAAACACTTTTCTGAAATATAAGCATCCTAGACAGGTAACATATTAACCAGTGAGTGTATCATCAATTAATCAGAGATTAGTAAGCCAGTCAGCTACATGCCTGACAGAATCAGCAGCTTTTGGCAGAATCTGACTGCAGTCTTTTTATGATTGGCTAGTAGAAACATGTTTGAACAAAATTTGAGTTTAAAGACTTTAAACAGGCAGGCTTCTGACCATTCTCCAGTGGACCTCTGGTCCTCTATCAACTTTCTGCTGCACTCAAATCACATATTTATGTTATTGCTTGGCATTTGAGTTTGTGACCTCTGCCACAGCACCAATACACTAATAGAAGGGGAAGAGACAGCACCTCAAGCTTGTGTGGCTGTGCAGTTGAAGAGGACAGGCCAGATATTATGAGGGTATCTTTCCAAGTCATCTTTCATAAAATATGCTCTCTTGATACTCTCATCCTATGCTGATGTCTCCCACCTGTATATGCATGCTCTCTTCTGAATTTTATTCCCATCCAACTATTTCCTGTACTTACATTTACATTTTACAAGCATTTCCAAAATCCCACTCTCAAACCTACCTCCCCTCCCATGTTTACTATGCTAGTTAAAAAGTAAACATTGCTTTACTGTGAGCCCCTTGAGGGGAAGGATACCCTTGTTATTTTTAGGCATAAGACCTAACTTTGGAAATAATGGAAATTTCTTTCTTTTTTTCCCTAAACTTTTCTTTTTGAAGATAGTTGACTCATAATAAGTTACAAAAATAGGAGAATTTTCATACAGGTTTTACCCATCTTCCCCTGTGATACATCTTAGTTGGCCAAAATACATTTTTAAATGTTAGATATCGACATTGGTATAACACTATTAACTAAACTAAAAACTTCATGTACAGTTCAGCATTTTCTACATACTCTCATTTTTGCTGTTTTTTAGAGTGTGGTGAAATGAAATTGTATCACATGAATAGATTTATCTAACAACTGCTGTAACCATGACACAAATTTGTTTCATTGCCAAAAAGAAATTTTCTTTTGCTTACCCTTTGTAATCACTTCAGTTCAGTCACTCATTCATGTCCGACCCCATGAAGCATAGCACACCAGGCCTCCCTGTTCATCACCAACTCCTGGAGTTTATCCAAACTCATGTCCATTGAGTCAGTGATGCCATCCAATCGTCTCATCCTCTGTCGTCCCCTTCTCCTCCTGCCCTCAGTCTTTCCCAGCATCAGGGTCTTTTCAGATGAGTCAGCTCTTCGCATCAGGTGGCCAAAGTATTGGAGTTTCAGCTTCAGCATCAGTCCTTCCAATGAATATTCAGGACTGGTTTCCTTTAGGATGGACTGATTGGATCTCCTTGTAGTCCAAGTGCCTCTCAAGAGTCTTCTCCAACACCACAGTTCAAAAGCATCAAATTTTCAGTGCTCAGCTTCCTTGACAGTCCAACTCTCACATAAATACATGACAACTGGAAAAACTATAGCCTTGACCAGATGGAACTTTGTTGACAAAGTAATGTCTCTGCATTTTAATATGCTGTCTGCATTGGTCATAACTTTCCTTCCAAGGAGTAAGCGTCTTTTAATTTCATGGCTGCAGTCACCATCTGCAGTGACTTTGGAGCCCAAAAAAGGTAAAGTCTGACACTGTTTCCACTGTTTCCCCATCTATTTCCCATGAAATGATGGGACAGGATGCCATGATCTTCGTTTTCTGAATGTTGAGCTTGAAGCCAACTTTTTCGCTCTCCTCTTTCACTTTCAAGACTCTTTAATTCTTCTTCACTTTTTGCCATAAGGGTGGTGTCATCTGCATATCTGAGGTTATTGACATTTCTCCCGGCAATCTTGATTCCAGCTTGTGCTTCTTCCAGTCCAGTGTTTCTCATGAGGTACTCTGCATAGAAGTTAAATAAGCAGGGTGACAGTATATAGCCTTGACATACTCCTTTTCCTATTTGGAACCAGTCTGCTGTTCCATGTCCAGTTCTAACTGTTGCTTCCTGACCTGCATACAGATTTCTCAGGAGGCCGGTCAGGTGGTCTGGTATTCCCATCTCTTGAAGAATTTTCCATAGTTTATTGTGATCTACACAGTCAAAGGCTTTGGCATAGTCAATAAAGCAGAAATAGATGTTTTTCTGGAACTCTATTTTGCTTTTTTGATGATCCAGTGGATATTGGCAATTTAATCTCTCATTCCTCTGCCTTTTCTAAATCCAGCTTGAATATCTGGAAGTTCACGGTTCATCTATTGCTGAAGCCTGGCTGGGAGAATTTTGAGCATTACTTTACTAGCATGTGAGATGAGTGCAATTGTGCAGTAGTTTGACCATTCTTTGGCATTGCCTTTCCTTGGGATTGGAATGAAAACTGATTTTTTCCAGTCCTGTGGCCACTGCTGAGTTTTCCAAATTTGCTGGCATATTGAGTGCAGCACTTTCACAGCATCATCTTTCAGGATTTGAAATAGCTCGACTGGAATTCCTTCACCTCCACTAGTTTTGTTCATAGTGATGCTTTCTAAGGCCCACTTGACTTCACATTCCAGGATGTCTGCCTCTAGGTGAGTGATCACACCGTCGTGATTATCTTGGTCATGAAGATCTTTTTTGTACAGTTCTTCTGTGTATTCTTGCCACCTTTCCTCTCTGTTAGGTCCATACCATTTCTGTCCTTTATTGAGCCCATCTTTGCATAAAATGTTCCCTTGGTATCTCTAATTTTCTTGAAGAAATCTCTAGTCTTTCCCATTTTGTTCTTTTCCTCTATTTCTTTGCATCGATCTCTGAGAAAGGCTTTCTTATCTCTCCTTCCTGTTCTTGGGAACTCTCCATACAAATGGGTATATCTTTCCTTTTCTCCTTTGCTTTTCACTTCTCTTCTTTTCACAGCTATTTGTAAGGCCTCCTCAGACAACCATTTTTCCTTTTTTGCATTTCTTTTTCTTGGGGATGGTCTTGCTCCCTGTCTCCTGTACAATGTCACAAACCTCTGTCCATAGTTCATCAGACATTCTATCAGATCTAGTCCCTTAAATCTATTTCTCACTTCCACTGTATAATCATAAAGGATTTGATTTAGGGCATACCTGTATGGTCTAGTGATTTTCCCCACTTTGGCTTCCCTGGTGGCTCAGATGGTAAAGCATCTGCCTGCAGTGCGGGAGACCCAGGTTCCATTCCTGGTTTGGGAAGATCCCCTGGAGAAGGCAATGGCAACCCACTCCAGTACTCTTGCCTGGAAAATCCCATGGACAGAGGAGCCTGGTAGGCTTCAGTCCATGGGGTTACTAAGAGTCAGACATGACTGAGTGACTTCACTTTCTTCAATTTAAATCTGAATTTGGCAATAAGAAGTTCACGAACCGAGCCACAGTCAGCTCCTGGTCTTGTTTTTGCTGACTGTATAGAGCTTTTCCATCTTTGACTGCAAAGAATATAATCAGTCTGATTTTTGTTTTGGCCATCTGATGATGTCCATGTGTAGGGTCTTCTCTTGTGTTGTTGGAAGAGGGTGTTTGCTCTGATCAGTGCATAATCAGACCCTTCTCCAATCCTAAACCTGACTACTTTCTCTCCATCAAGGCAATTTTTAATTTTGAAATAATTATATAAGTATAATCATACAGTGTGTAACCTTTTGAGATTTTTTTTTTTTTTCACTCACCACAAAGCCCTTTAGGTTTATCCTGGTTGGTGTTATATGTATCAAGTTTATTTCTTTAATAGCTGAACACTATTTCATAGTTTGTATGTGTCACAGTTTGTGCATCTGTTTACCCACTGAGAGACAATTGGTTTGTTTCCAGTTTTTGTCTCTTACAAAACTCCTATGAACAGAGCTTTGAATGAAAAAGTGAAAGTCGCTAGTCGTGGCTGACTCTTTGCTACCCCATGAACTACAGTTTATGGAATTCTTCAGGACAGAATACTGGAGTGGTTAGCCTTTTCCTTCTCCAGGTGTTCTTTCCAACCCAGGGATGGAACCCAGATCTCCCACATTGCCGGCAGATTCTTTACCAGCTGAGCCACAAGGAAAGCCCAGAATGTTGGAGTGGGTAGCCTATCCTTTCTCCAATAGATGTTCCTGACCCAGGAATCAAACTAGGGTCTCCTGAGCTTTGAATGAATAGCTATTTTTACTTTTCTAGAATAAATATACACACAAAAGTGATTCTTGGATAGTATGGCAAGTGCATATATAACTTCACAAGAAACTGTCAAAGTGTTTTGCAGACTGGCCATATCGTTTCCCATCCCCACTAGCTTAAGAAGGCACTAGTTGTTCTGCATCACTGTTAGCACTTGGTATTTTCAGTATTTTTGGTTCAGCCATTTTGTTTGGTAGACATATTATCTTGTCATGGCTTAAATTTGTGCTCTAGTTTGGCTTATGATTTGATCATTATTTATTTACTTATCTCACATCTGCATGTCCTTTTAGGTAAAATATATTTTTCTTTTGTATTTAGGATAGAATTCTTTTGACTTCTTACATGTTTTGCAAGTATTATTTACAGTCTGTAGCTTAAGTTTTCATCTTCTTAATGGGATATTTATAGAAAATATATTTTTAATTTTGAAAAAAATGTACTTTATCATTTTTCTTCTAGATTGCATCTTTGGTGTCATGTTCAATAACTCCTCACCTAACTCTACATCACAAAGATTTTCTCCTAGATTTTCTTTTAGATTATTTAGGATTTTATATTTTAAATATTTTATTCATTTTGTGTTAATTTTTTATATGGAGTGAAATTTAAGTCAAATTCAAATATTTATTTTTACATAATTTATTAAAATTCTGCCCTTTCTTCACTGAATTATTTTTGTTCCTTTGTCAAAAATCAGTTCAGTACATTTGTGTGGGTCTATTTCTATATCATCAATTAGTGTGTCTGTCACTCCTCCAATACAATATTACCTTAATCACTATGGCTATATATGGCCTTAAAATTGGGTAGTTAGAATCTTTCAGCTTTATTCTTTTTTAAAGAAGTATTTAAGCTATTCTACTTCCTTTGCCTTTTCATAAGAGTTTTAGAATTAACTTGTCTATATTGCAAAAAGACAGTTGCTGGAATTTAAATAGAAATTCATTGAGCATATATATATATGTGTGTGTGTGTGTGTGTGTGTGTTAATTACCATCTTTACTTACTATGCTGATTCTTCTAATACATAATCGTGATATGCCTTTATGCTTGTTTAAATATAGTTTAATTTATTTCCTCAACGCTTAAAATTTTTAGTACATGGCTACTATGAATTTTTTAATCTGTACATTATTTTATTTTTTGGAGCGATTTTAAATTATATTGTATTTAAAATTTGGGATTTCCGTGGTGGCTCAGTGGTAAAGAATCCACATGCCAATGCAGGAGATGTGGGTTCAGTTCCTGGATGAGGACAATCCCCTGGAGGGCTAAAGTCCATGGATCACAAAAGAATTGGACACAACTTAGTAACTAAACAATTACAACAATGTAAAATTTTATTTCCACTTGTTCACTACTAATATACTTATTGACTTTTGTGTGTTCATCTTGTATCATGCTACAATATCAAACTCTTATTAATTCTAATTTTGTTATAGATTGTTTGGTATTTGCTACATAGATAATTATATCATCTGGAAATATTTATTCTTTTTCAAGTTGTATGCTTTTATTTTTATATTTGCCTTATTACACAGAATAAGACTTCCAATATTATATAAAATTGATGAGACAAAATATTATTGCCATCACCTTTTTTTAAATTTAAAAGAAAGCATTTTGATTTCACCATCATTTCATTTAGGACTCTTTTATAGACAATTTTTTATTTTTTTCATTTTGAGGATGTTACCTCCTATTTCTAGTTGACTGAGAGTTTTTATCTTGAATGTGTGTTAGATTTCATCAAGTGATTTATTTTGAAACAATTGATAGGCTCATGTGTTTTTTCTTCACTAGACTATTAAAAATAGTGTGTATATTTATTGATTTTCTAATATTGAACCAGTTGTGCATATCTGGAGTAAATCTGACTTGGTCATGGCACATTATTCTTTTTATACATTGATGAATATGATTTAAATAACACTAATACCTTGGTACAATCCACAGAGATTCTGACTTAATTGGTTTCAGATATATCCTGGGCATTGAGAGTTTCAAAAGCTCCCGAGGGAATGATAATGTTATTCCAATGCAGGAACTACTAGTTTTGAGCCACTGCTTAACCTAGCTTTTATGCAAAGAAGTTTTTTGACTTATGTGTTTTATAGTAAGGGGAAGAGAGCTAACCTGTTGGAAAGAGCTTCATTTGCTCTTATAAATGAATTATAAACAGAACCCATAAGACATACTTCTGATGATGAAGTTAGACTCTGAAATAAGTAATCCTCACATGTAAACATATTTTATACAAAATTGTGAATCAATATTTTGCATACCTGAAACATATAAAATACTGTAAATCGGTTATACCTCAATTAATATGTATTTTTTATTTCAACATAAGATGTGGTATTAATTCAATTAAAAGCATATCTATTAATTTGCTATTTACATCTGTGTCTCCATAATAACTACCTCAAACACTGAGACAAAGAGTACCTTACAATGCATATTTAATGAACTTTCAGACTTGCAGTGACAAGAAGATTAATATCGATAATAATAATGGCAAAATGAAGTCTTACATTTACTTTGAAATTCTATTTGCAGTATAATTTTATGCTCACTAAATTGTTTAATAAATAAAATAAATAACTACATTAAAATCAGAGTATAATATAGCCAGAAAGCATAAAATGCTATGGGGATTCAAAGACTAAATATATTATTATCAGTAGGATAACCAAAGCTGAACTTATATAGTGGCCTTATAAAAGGAGCTATATGAGAAAGATCTTGATAAATGTGCAGTAATTTAACAGATGAAAGTGGAGAGTAGAATATCAGATATTTTGAACAACACACATAGAGGCATAGATATGTTCAATAAACATGGTTCAATAGATGACAAGACGGATGAAATATGTACCATATTTGGTAAATTCTATTAAGATGCATTAGACTCTGGGAAAATCCAGTTTGGTAGAGAATGCAGCATGGTAGAGAAGTAATGTCAGATAGGTAGATTAAGAATGCTTGCTGATGAAATTTGAATGCCAAAATCAGGAGCATTGATTTAGTAAAAGTAGAATTGCTGAAGTTTAGTGAGCTAGATGGGACAGAATCAAATATATATATATATATATATATATATATATATATATATATATTTTTTTTTAAATAAAGAATCTACCAGAGGTGGTTGTATATGCTTCAGATAAAGAAGACAATTCAGAAGCAGTGAAGCATCAATGTTATTAAAATAGTCTAAGAAAAGGGGATGCAGATATGAATTAAAGAATCAGTGGTAGTAATACAAGCAACAGAGTTTGTGAAAAGAGGTCATCAGATTTATAGGATCAGATGATTAAATATATGCAACAGGAGAACAACAGGGTACTCCAAATATTTAATTCTTGATTGTCTGAGAGAACAGTAAGGCAAGTAATAACAATTTTATTTAGAAAGGTATAACATGCATTTCTATGTATTAGTTTTATCCCTTCATATAAATGTAATTCTATTTATCTCCTCATGCAATGCAGGAGGCCTAGGTTTGATCCCTGGATCTCAAAGATACCCTGGAGGAGGACATGGCAACCCACTTCAGCACTCTTGCTTGGAGAATCCCCATGGACAGAAGAGCTTGGCAGACTATAGTCCATGGGATTACAGAGTTGAACATGACTGAGTGACTAAGCACAGCACATTTATCTCTTCAGCTTTATATTTACTCCCCTTCTCTTCAGCATGTTTCAAATACACAAAAACGTGCATTCCTGCCTCATGACTTGGATATCTTATTTTTGACAAAGGAGGCAAGAATATACAATGGGACAAAGACAGCCTCTTCAATAAATGATGATGGGAAAATTGGACAGCTCTGTGTAGAAGAATGAAATTAGAACACTTCCTAACACCATACACGAAGATAAACTCAAAATGGATTAAAAAGCTAAATGTAAGATCAAAAACTATAAAACTTTTAGAGGAAAGCATATGTAGAACACGAAATGACATAAATCAAAGCAAAATCCTCCATGGCCCACCTCCTAGAGTCACGGAAATAAAAACAAAAGTAAACAAGTGGGACCTGATTAATCTTAAAAGCTTTTTCACAACAAAGGAAACTAATAAGCAAGGTGAAAAGACAGCCCTCAGAATGTGAGAAAATAATAGCAAATGAAACAACTGACAAAGGATTCATTTCCAAAATATGCAAACAGCTCAAGCAAATAAATCCCTTAAAAACATACAACCCAATCAAAAAGTGGGAAAAAGACCTAAACAGACATTTTTCCAAAGAAGACATACAGATGACTAACAAACACATGAAAAGATACTCAGCATCGCTCATTATTAGAGAAATCCAAATCAGAACTACAATGAGATATCACCTCACATGGTCAGAATGGCCATCATGAAAATGTCTACAAACAATAATTGCTGGAGAGGGTGTGAAGAAAAAAGAACAGTTTTGGACAGTTGGTGGGAATGTCAATTGTTACAGCCACTATGGAAGACAGCATGGAGGTTCCTTAAAAAACTAGGAATAAAACCACCATAAGACCCAGCAATCCCACTCCTAGACATATGCCCTGAGGAATCCAAAATTGAAAAAGAGACATGTATCCCACTGTTCATCACAGCACTATTTATAATAGCTAGAACATGGAAGCAACCTAGATGGCCATCAACAGATGAATGGATAAAGAAGTGGTGGTACATATACACAATTGAATATTATTCAGCCAAAAAAGGGAACACATTTGAGTCAGTTCTAATGAGGCGGATGAGCCTAGAACCTATCATACAGAGTGAAGTAAGTCATAAAGAGAAAGATAAATATTGTATTCTAATGCATATATATGGAATCTACAAAAATAGTACTGAGGAATTTATTTACAGGGCAGCAATGGAGAAATAGACATAGAGAAGACTTATAGACATGGGGAGAGGGGAGGAGAGGGTGAGATGTATGGAAAGAGTAACATGGAAACTTACATTACCATGTGTAAAATAGATAGCCAATGGGAATTTGTGTATGGCTCAGGAAACTCAAACAGGGGCTCTGTATCAACCTAGAGGGGTGGGTTGGGGAGGGAGATAGAAGGGAGTTTCAAGAGGGAGGGGATATGTGTATCCCTATGGCTGATTCACGTTGAAGGTTGACAGGAAACAACAGAATACTGTAAAAAAAATCCTTCAATAAAAATTTTAAAAAATTAAAATTTAAAAAAAGAAAAAATAAATATATTAATGAAAAATATCACTAAAAAATAACAATGATAAAATACAAGTGTCCATTCTATTTTAGCAGTTAGAGATACAGTTAAGTTCAGTTCAGTCACTCAGTTGTGTCTGACTCCTTGCCACCCCATGAACTGCAGCATCCCAGGCCTCCCTGTCCATCACCAAGTCCCAGAGTTTACTCAAACTCATGTCCATTGAGTCAGTGATGCCATCCAACCATCTCATCTTCTGTCGTCCCCTTCTCCTCCTGCCTTCCATCTTTCCCAACATCAGATTCTTTTCAGATGAGTCAGCTCTTTGCATCAGGTGGCCAAAATATTGGCATTTCAGCTTACATATAAGAAAAACTGCACAACCTAAATATAAGGTGTTTCTTAAATACAGATGTTCCTTAAATTTTATTACTTATATAGGTGGATATTTTGTTAATATTCATGTATTTTAACTATGAAAATATATATAGATGTATCATCTCTATGTGTTTATGTTTTGTGAAGAAAATAGGAGTTAAACTATAAAGCTTCAATACAGAAAGCAGAATAATTACAAAACATCACTAAAACATATGAGAATATAGTTTGCTATTTTCCTATTTAGAATATTTTTTTAATTATTCTAGCTTTAAAAAAAATCAATATTCTCCTGGCTAGAATCTACTAAAATATCCATCTATATGAAAAACAGAGAAAGTAGAAATTAGTATAGAGTATTCCAATGACAATTTGAAAATCTGTATAAATTGCTTAAAATTTTTTATAAAGAGGTTAATAATAACTATCCTGTTAAAGAGAATTTTTCAAAATTTGATACTGTTATCCAAATAGGGTTTTTTGTTGTTGTTGTTAAATTGAAACAGTGCCAGACTTTATTTTTGGGGGCTCCAAAATCACTGCAGATGGTGACTGCAGCCATGAAATTAAAAGACGCTTACTCCTTGCAAGAAAAGTTATGACCAACCTAGATAGCGTATTCAAAAGCAGAGACATTACTTTGCCGATTAAGGTCCGTCTAGTCAAGGCTATGGTTTTCCCAGTGGTCATATGTGGATGTGAGAGTTGGACTGTGAAGAAAGTTGAGCACCAAAGATTTGATGCTTTTGAACTGTGGTGTTGAAGAAAACTCTTGAAAGTCCCTTGGGCTGCAAGGAGATCCAACCAGTCCATTCTGAAGGAGATCAACCCTGGGATTTCTTTGGAAGGAATGACGCTAAAGCTGAAACTCCAGTACTTTGGCCACCTCATGAGAAGAGTTGACTCATTGGAAAAGTCTCTGATGCTGGGAGGGACTGGGGGCAGGAGGAGAAGGGGACGACAGAGGATGAGATGGCTGGATGGCATCACTGACTCGATGGACGTGAGTCTGAGTGAACTACAGGAGTTGGTGATGGACAGGGAGGCCTGGTGTGCTGCGATTCATGGGGTCGCAAAGAGTCAGACACGACTGAGCGACTGAACTGAATTGATGGACATAAACTTGATAGATAACAATAACTCACCAAACATCACATTACTTATTAGAGAATTGTCCAACTGTAGAGTTAAGCAGAGTAAGGCTTATTTATCTATGAAATGAAATACTATGCAAACAATTAATTTAATAATGTGTTCAGTATTAATCATCTGGGCTTCCCTGGTGCCTCAGATGGTAATAAATCTGTCACAATGTGGGAGACCTGGGTTCCATTCCTGGTTTGGGAAGATCCCCTGGAAAGGGAATGACTACACACTCCAGAATTCCTGCCTGGAGAATTCCATGGACAGAGGAGCCTGGTGGGCTACAGTCCATGGGGTTGCAAATAGTCGGACACAACTGAGCATCTAATACTTCCACATTTTTCATGCACCAGGCATTGTTAATTGAGCAGTGAACCAAAGACCCTGTGCTCCTAGAGTTTTGTGGCATGTGTGTGTATTTTTGTGTGTAAAATGAGGGAGAAATAGATATTAAGGGAATAAATAAATACCTCTTATTTCCCTAGCTCTTTATTGCCCCTCCACACTTCCCTCTCCACACTGGTAACCAGGAGTAAGAAGTAAAACTATTAGATGTAAACTAAGCTACAAGGATGTCTTATACAAAATGGGAAATGTTATCAAAATTTTATGATAACTATAAAAAAATTTATGATAACTATAAATTTAGCATCTTTAGAAAGCATGAATCACTATATTGTACACCTGTAACATGCAATATTATATATTAACTATATTTTAATTTTTTAAAAAGAGATTAGGATCTCCAGGAAAAAAAGTAGATTTGTCTCTAGACCATAGAGTAAAATTCTACACGGAGATGCTACTTAGCAGTATAGTTTCCTTCCTTTGTTGCTTGAAAACATAAGCAGCAGGCCCAGTTGATGCACAGCCTCATCATTCATCAGACACATTCTAATATTAACTATAATGTAGATATTCTCTCTAGACATTGTGTGTCTTGGCCTATAATATTGCTAATAGAGATATTGATCAAAATCCATAAAATAGAAACCTAGTACATTTGTTAATATCTGGCATAGAAAGTGTCTAGAGGATGGGGACCATGGTTGCTTCTTTTTGAATACTTCAATAGGATGTGGCTCCTATTCTCTGGCAAGAATACTGGAGTGAGTAGCCCTTCCCTTCTCCAAGGGAGCTTCTTGATCCATGGGTCAAATCAGCATTTCCTGCATTGCAGGAAGATTTTTTTCTGTCTGAGCCACCATATACATATATATGGGCTTTCCAGGTAGCGCTAGTAGTAAAGAACATGCCTGCCCATGTAAGAGACACAAGAGACATCAGTTCAATATCTAGGTTGGCAAGGTTCCCCTGGAGTAGGACATGGCTACTCACTCCAATATTCTTGCCTGGAGAATCCTCATGGACAGAGGAGCCTGGCAAGGTACAGTCCAAAGGGTCGCAAAGTCAGACACAACTGAAGCCACTTAGTATGCACCCATGCATAGCCACTCCCTTCCCTAGGGGATCTTTCTGATCCAGGGATGGAATCCAGATCTGCACTACAGGCTGATTCTTTGCAGTCTGAGCCACCAAGGAAGTCCCTATGTTTCTATCTCTCTATATAGATATATATACAAAATATTTAAAATTTCTGGATTGAACTTTAGAAAACTAAGCATAAAATACAAAAATGAAAAAAAAAAAGTTTCCCTGTTCCTAATAGGATCTGCCCTTACAAAGCCTACTTCAAATGTAGTGAAAGTATGAGTCACTCAGTCGTGTCCAACTCTTTGCAATCCCATGGACTGTAGCCACCAGGCTCCTCTGTCTGTGGAATTCTCCAACAAGAATGCTGGAGTGGGTTGCCATTTCCTTCTCCAAGGGATTTTCCTGACCCACGGATTGAACCCATGTCTCCCGCATTGCAGATAGACTCTACTGATTGAGTCACCAGGGAAGCCCTTTCAAATATATGCCCATTGCACTTCCACACAGTGTTTTCACCATATGGGAGATGTGAGTTTACTCTGAGCGGAAGTTGTAAATTTTTTTCTTGTCAAGCTCATAGAGGGATATGGGCACAAGACAGAAAGAGAGGAAAAAGGGAAGCCTAAGATCTCACATATACAGTAGGTATAATTCTAGGTTCCTTAAGGGTACATTCATCAAATCATCATGTTGTACATTTTAACCTTACATAATATGTCAATTATATATCAATAAATTTGGGAAATTAATGGATTTACAAAGTAAAATAGAAGTTGCTGTTTTTTTGTTAAAAACATGTCAATATCTAGTTCTTACATCTTTTCCTTTCATTGACATCAAATTTTACAGAAAGACTCAATTGTTCTAACTATAATGATAAATGTAAGCCTCCACATAGATATCAGACATCACTATGTCTGTCTATACTTGCTAGGAGCTTCTGAAACTGTTTCTTCACATCTTTTTGTGAATTCATCCATGAGAAGAACCTGCGAGTACAACTCTAAAAGAGTTTTGCAGATATAAAAATTCATTCAAATTTAATCTTTAACTTTTTAAAAAACAGCCAGCAAAAGCTCAGATAAAGACCTGTCTTTCCATAGGAAGCCTGCTCTTTATGCACTAACAAATCAGATTCAGAGCCCTGGAGTATGACTACTTCCTTGCAGCTAGGACAATGTATGAAGTTATGTCTAACATCATCTAATGAAACATTCCATCAGTGACTAAAAGCAGCAGAGTCCCTCTCATGAAAGCCACGTTACAAAATGGAAATGCCAATCTTGCGAAAAGGCAACTACTCTGAGGCAAAAAAGGACCCTTAATAAGTAATGTTCACAGGAGAAAAAGAAACAAAATAAAAATTTCTGCTAAAGCAAGTTTCCATGTCATTCAACCAATAGAACACAGATTATAAAGATCATTGAAAAAGCAACAGATTCCACATGCCATGAACCAACTAAGCCCATGAGCCACAACTATTAAGCCCACGAGCTACAACTGCTAAAGCCTGCTTGCCTAGAGCCTTGCTCTGCAACAAGAGAAGTCATCACAATAAGAAGCCTGAGCACCACAACCAAGAATAACCCCCATTCACCATAATTAGAGAAAACCTGCATAAAGCAAGGAAGAACCAGCACAGCCAATAAATAAGTAAATAGAAACACTGTAACCTTAAAAAAAATAGACTTTCTTCTGGTAAGCAAAATATTATTTCTGTTAAATACCCCATTCAATATAGCAACTATTTCAGAAGTAGAGCTTAACAGAGAGGAGGAAATGATAGAATTTTTCTTCTAGAATTTCCCTTTTTCTATGCTTTTTAAGTCAATCTATTGGCCAGTGCCTATCCCACTCTAAATCTCATTAGCCAAATTAACATACTTTTGGGGAACAATGACCATTTCTCCACTCATTCAATCATTCATCTAACATGTTGGTATCAAGCACTTCTTATACTGCTCCATAAACTGAAGATAGAAAGTCTATGATATCATAACCCTTGAGGCATAGGGAACTCACTATCTAGTATGAAGTTTTGCTTGTCAAAAACACATAGCAGTATAGTTTTATTTAGAAGGAAATATTTTCCCAAAAATTCAGAGATTAAGTATCTTTGAAATATTACCTATTTTGTGATCTATTACATTACCATGGGGTCACAAAGATTCAGACATGACTGAGAAACTGAAAAACAACAAATTACATTACCATTCAAAGGATATCTTTAAAATGAAATGACACTAGATAATATTAGGAAAGCACATAATATCAAAACTACATATACAGATATACAGATAATATCATTATGAAGAATTATATCTTTTAATTTATGTACCAGTTGTGAGAGACAGGGAGACAGAGAAATATGCTAAACACTGTTTTTTTCATGAGGTTACTGGACCTTTTATTCTAATCCTGGAGATAATACAAAAAGGGTAAATTACAGTATGATCATAGAAGCATACATTTTTAAGAAATATTGGTTATCTGAAGTTATCAGATTGTAACATATCATTATAATACATCAGAATTAAGTATCATTTGCCCCAATAATTCAAGGATGATTGAATATCAGAAAAGATATCAGTGTAATTGGCCACAGATATAAGCAGTGAACTCATGATTACTTTAATAGAAGCAGAAAATCATCTGAGATGGATCAGCACAAATGGAAAACAGAGATTATAATCATAGGGGCATTTCATGATCTGGTAAATCTCTTAAAAAAACCCAATAAGATACACTTCACTTTTAAAAGGCATTCAAATGTAGACCTTGTTAAAAGATAGAACAAGACAAGGATGACCATTATTACTTATATTGTTTAACAGAGTACTGAGGTCCTGAAAAATATCATAGGAAAAGAAAATAACATGTAAGTTTTGAAAATTAAGATATAAAGTTACTATTTAGAGATGATAAAATTAAAAAATCCAACAGCTTTAATAGCTTATTGGAATTAATTTTAGTGTATTTCCTGAAATAAGGTCAACATATAAAAATAAATACCATTTCTAAACTCAGGCAATGACAAACTAGAAAATATATCCAAAAGCAAGATAAAGGTAGCAGTAAAAATATTAAAGTATCTACGAATTAACAAAGAATATATGAGAGATATGGAAAGTATTACAAAATTCAATTTTATTACAGAAAAGAGCTTCCAGATTAATGGAGAGAAAATCTATGTTCCCTTATAGGAACATTTCAAATGCTCATAATATAAGCAATTCAAGTGTACAAGATTGTTGCAGAATGTACTAATCAGAAATCCAGCTGGATTTTCTAAAATAAATGTAGTGAATACATTTTCTATTGTATATGAAAATGTAATGGAAAGTGCTTAATGATGGTTACATAAAATTAATGATATCTTCTTAAATGAAGGACAATATGAACAAAGCTAACAGACAGGAGATATACTGAGATGGGAAACATGCAGTGTCTACTACTGACAGACAAACAGTATCTGAAATATATCTGCTGCTGCTGCTGCTGCTGCTGAGTCTCTTCAGTCATGTCTGACTCTGTGCGACCCCAGAGAGGGCATCCCACCAGGCTCCCCCGTCCCTGGGATTCTCCAGGCAAGAACACTGGAGTGGGTTGCCATTTCCTTCTCCAATGCATGAAAGTGAAAAGTGAAAGTGAAGTTGCTCAGTCGTGTCTGACTCCTCTAGACCTCATGGACTGCAGCCTACCAGGCTCCTCCACCCATGGATTTTCCAGGCAAGAGTATTGGAGTTGGTTGCCTTTGCCTTCTCCATATCTAAGCACCTATAAATCAACCAGAGAAAAACAGAATTCTAAAGTAACTAAATTAACACAAGATAATCTAAGTGCTATCCTCTAATCTATTCATGATTAGAAGAATAAAACCAAAATAGCTAACATGTTTGGCAAAAGTTACGGTCCTATGTTGTCATGTATTAGTAGAGATGTAGCAATATAAGATATTTATTATTTGAGTTTTACTTTTGATGCTATTCTAATAATTATTCACATTAAAATTATACATATTCTAGAGCCCAGTAATCCAACTGTTGAAAAATATTTCAACTATATCTGTAAGAGGATATATTCAAAAACACATATTTCCTCAGTATCTGTGTTAACTCCAAACTAGGGGTAAAATAGGAGTCCTTCAGAAAAATGTGGAGGGGGCATGCTATGAATACTTGGAACTCTCAAAGTTGTAGATTCAACAATATATATAATACAATAAGAATATAATTTTTTGAAAATACAGTGTTTGGAGGAAAAAGGAGAAACATCTATAATATGCATATTTTATGCTATATTGTGTTTGGAATAATATAAAGAAAATACTTGTCACAGATACTTGAGAATATCACCTATGCATAAGGAGAGGAGAGTCAACTGGGAAAATGATGATGATATGCCTTAAACTAAAGAATATTATTAGCACAATCCTCTGTATCCAAGAGTCAAAAAGAAAAAAAATACTCTGTTAAGTAAAGAAGTAAATGCAGTCTACAATAAAAGAAAACAATAATTATAGTAAAATATGATAAATTAGGTAATATATAAAAAGTGCTCTATAAAAGTATAGATACAAGAGATAACGTATTAGGAAGCCAATAAAGCTTTCTGAATAAATTGTTAATTGGCTGTTGCAGGTTGAGTTCACCAAGATGAAATGTTCAGGGAAAACATTCAGAATGAAGGAAAAGACTATTAGAAGAGTCAAAATGTGAAAGAATGATATGTTTTTTAATTAGTTGAGATGAAATAACATATTTGTTGTTTTTTCAATACATAATATTTTTCTCAGAATATGATAAAATAAAATTTAGATTAAGCTATTTTTCATTTATCTTAACAAAGCATGGCCAATATTTTCTATAAAAAAGATAGATTCACATATAATTAATTTAATTTTAACAATCAACTCTAAAGTTATTATTCTTTGTAAAATACAAATCAAATTATCACTCCATTAATTTTTCATAATGAAAGTTTACTTTCACATCTCAATGATGCCATGTTGCATAGCAGATGCTTTCAAAGATTGAAAAATATCACCACTTGTGAATCTTCATTTTCTACCTCAACCATTCACTTAAGAAATTCAAACCACAACATTTTCAGATAAATAAAAGTGCCTTGCCTTTGCCTCTCTGGCATACAAATACTCTTAATATTTCCAGTGTGCTTGTTCCTGTTGCTGTTGGTTTTTCGCTTTATATCCTCACTGTTTTTAATTCCTAGACCGTTTCCTTCTACTTTTTCTGACTTTCAAATTCATACATCAATCCAGACCTCTCCTCTGACCCTCAGATCCCAGCTCTTCTCTGTGTAGCTTCACCTACCAAACACATGAGCTTCTCATTATAACTGCACAAATTATATATTACCTCTTAACATTTCTTAATTGCATTTTCTATTGCAGATAACTTTATCTGGTCAAAAACCTTAGAGCCCTCCATTCACACTTCTTATTCAATCTGTCAACACACCCAGCATACTTTGGCTGTTAATTACTTGTTCATTCAGTCCTTTTTCTCTCAGTCTTTATTGAGCCCCTCTCCAGGTTAAACCTTCATTATCTACCAGTTGGAGAGAGGAATTAAGTGCTTACCCTGCTTTTCATTGACCTCTCAGATCTGTCTTCAGTGAGTCTTCAGAATGAGCTCTCTGAGAAACAGTCTGACTTTATCATTCAACTCTTCAGCACTCTTCAACTCCTGAGAAATGCCATTCAAGATCATTCAAGTCATTCAAGTCTTTCACCTGCAGAATAATACAGTTGATTAAAGCAATGGCCTTCAAACTTTTATGTTGTACAGGCCTGTTAGTAAGTATCTTAAACATAGGCTCATAAGTATATATTTATTTATAATTATATGCGCATAATTGCTAATGTTCCTCTCGGCCACTGCCCCTGAGTTTGGGCGCGGGGTAGCTCCTCTCGGTCACTCCTGCACCGTTGCATCTGAAAGAGATGGGAATATTAGACCACTTGACCTGCCTCTGAAGAAACCTGTATGCAAGTCAGAAAGCAACAGTTAGAACTGAACATGGAACAACAGACTGGTTCCAAATAAGAAAATGAGTACGTCAAGGCTGTATATTGTCACCCTGCTTATTTAACTTATTTGCAGAGTACATCATGAGAAATGCTGGGCTGGAGAAAACACAAGCTGAAATCAATATTGCTGGGAGAAATATCAATAACCTCAGATATGCAGATGACACCATGCTTATGGCAGAAAGTGAAGAAGAACTAAAGAGCCTCTTGAAAGTGAAAGAAGAGAGTGAAAAAGCTGAGTTAAAGCTCAGCATTCAGAAAACTGAGATCCTGGCATCCGGTCTCATCGCTTCATGACAAATAGGTGGGGAAATAGTGGCTGACTTTATTTTTGGGGCTTCAAAATCACTGCAGATGGTGACTGCAGCCATGAAATTAAAAGATCCTTACTCCTTGGAAGGAACCTAGACAGCCTAGACAGCATATTAAAAAGCAGAAACATTACTTTGTCAACAAAGGTCAGTCTAGTCAAGGCTATGATTTTTCCAATAGTCATGTATGGATGTGAGAGTTGGACTATAAAGAAAGCTGAGTGCAGAAGAATTGATGCTTTTGAACTGTGGTGTTGGAGAGTCCCTTGGACTGCAAGGAGATCCAACCTATCCATCCTAAAGGAGATCAGTCCTGGGTGTTCATTGGAAGGACTGATGTTGAAGCTGAAACTCCAGTACTTTGGCCACCTGATACGAAGAGCTGACTTATTTGAAAAGACCCTGATGCTGGGAAAGATTGGAGGCAGGAGAAGGGGACGACAGAGGATGAGATGGTTGGATGGCATCACCAACTCAATGGACATGAGTTTGGGTAAACTCTGGGAGGTGGTGATGGACAGGGAGGCCTGGCATGCTGCAGTTCATGGGGTCGCAAAGAGTTGGACATGATTGAGCAACTGAACTGAACTGAACTGAATTGCTAATGCTATTCATATTGCAGAATATTCACCAAAATGTGAGATTAAATGAACAGAAATAGAAGCATGGCTATTTTTCTGGCACTGGCCTTCATATTGTATACTCCTGAGGAGTTTGTGGACCCACTTTGGTGATCTCTGAGTTAAATAGTTTTATTAATAAAACCAAGGACACAGTTTTGACAGCTGTTTCTACTAGTTAATACCCTTTTATATATAGCAACAGACTCTGTCCTTCATCTATGTCAGGCATGTTCAAAACTTGCAATTGGATCAGAGTACCTTGGGATTTGGAAAAATTTTAATTGTCCAACCATATTACCTTCAAAATGTAATATGGAAGAGCACAGGATCAGTGGAAATTTATGTCCACAGGTAAAAACCAGGTAATGCACAGTGCCTCAGAAATGCATGCATCATCTTCATACATGAATCATTACACAGTGACTCTAAACTAACTTTAAGTCCTTTATGTCTTTCCTTAAAAATTGTCCCCTTTAGCTAGGTATTGGACTTACTTTCTTCAAGTGCATCTGAAGCTTTCTCCTGGCTTAAAACTTTCCCTTGGACCAATTACCTACCTGAAAACTTTTCCTCTCTCACTTTTCTGACTACATGTGCACTGATATACCATTATATAATATCTCTCATCTTTTCCTGATTACATCATTATGCTCTTTCTCTTCTCTGAGTTTCAGTATTTTCTGTCCAGCTGTCTACTGGACAATGTATTCTTGTCTTATCTCAGGTTGCCATGAAAATAATACCATTAACTGAGTAACGTAACAGCAGAAATTTATTTACCCATAGTTATAGAGGCTGGAAGTCCAAAATCAGGATTCCAGCAGGGTTGAATCTGATGATGGCTCTTTGCTGGTCAACTTTTCACTGTGTCCTCACATGGCAGAGAGAGAGAAAGTGCTTAAGGGCTCTTCTTATATGGGAACTAATTCCAAATTGGGAATTGAGGCTTTAACACACACATTTTGAGAGAACACAATTTAGTCCAAAGCATTCCACCTCTACCCTGTCCAAATTAACTTGTCCCAGAGTCTTTTTTTTTTTTTAATTTTAAAATCATTAATTCTTACATGTGTTCCCAAACATGAACCCCCTTCCCACCTCCCAGAGTCTTAACTTGTTCCAACTTTAACTCTAAAGTTTAAGTCCAAAGTATCATCTAAATATATCATCTAAATTGGATAAGGGTGAAACTCTAGGTGTTATTTACCTTCAGGCAAAACTCCCCTTCAGCTATGAACCTGTGAAACCAGATAAGTTATGTTCTTCCAAAATACAATAGTGAGACAGACATCAGAATATCTATACTTTTGAGAGAGTTCATCCTTAGGTAGGTTGATAAGAAGTCCAGGGACCTTGAGGAGGAAGGGGTCTAGGGACCTCAAGAAGGAGACAGGTGTCTGGGGTTCACAAGGAGGAGAAAAGGACAAATTTTTTTTCCTACATTGCTTTGTCTTAGTATAACAATGTATCTTGCTCAAGGACATGTTTCTCCTAAACAAGAATCTTTTGACTAATCTTGTTATCTTAAGACCTATACTGTGGGAGTGGATCTGGTAATACCTTTCCATAGTCAGTTCCAAACTTGTTAATTTAAGGTGTATGCTGTTGGAGTGGGTCTGATAAAAGTATATAAAGCCTTGATAAGACTAGCAACAGGGGCACTTTCCGTCCCTCTTCTAATGTCTGTGTCAGAAGCTTTATTTGTCCCTTTTTCACTTCTGTAAAACTCTGCTACACAAAAGCTCTTGAGTGATCAAGTCTGGAACCTGGTACCAAAGCTAAATCTTCTTCGGAGATCACGAGTCTGACATTGTTCACTGTAAGCTATCACTTTCCCATTTCAAAAGAGAGAAGTAAGAAGGAAAAGGAGGGGTAATGGGTCCTAAGCAAGTCCAAAATTTAGCAAGACAAATTCCACTGGATCTTAGAACTCAAGAATAATCCTCTTTGGATCCATGTCCTCTATTTCAAGCCCACCGAGGCATGTCACCGTCAAGTCTCTTCCTGAAGTCCTGACCCCACAGCTTGGCAGGAAGATCCTATATGTTTTCAATTAATTGAATGAGGTTCACCTACATTAGTGAGGGCAATCTGTTTTACTCAGAGTACTAATTGAAATGTTAACCTCATCCCCAACCAAACTCACAGACACACCTAGAATAAAGGCTGACCGAATTTCTAGATACTCTATGGTGGCCCACTCAAATTGGCATTGAAATTTGCCATCACACACCTGATGCCCCAAGTGACTTGTGACTGGATACAGTTGCACATTAGAAGGTCATAGTTTCAGGTGGAAGGCAGGAGGGAGGTTCAGGAGGAAGGGGACGTATGAATACCTATGGCTGATTCATGCTGATATATAGCAGAAACCAACACAATACTGTAAAGCAACTATCCTTCAATTAAAAATAATATTTAAAAAAAAGAAGGTCATAGTTTCTGCTGAATGGGTGAGAACCTCCAGAGTATAAGGCTTTTGAGTCTTTCCCAGTCCACTCTGAATAAAAGCCTTCACTCAGTAATATGCTTCACTGAGCCTTATGACACTGGTCATTAGTTCAAATTCTAACTTATCCCATCTATTGTCATTCTCCACTTCATCCTTCAGAACCTCAGCTTTGGCTTTTCTCCCCTCTCTGTTCCTCTGGCAGCCCTAGAACTGGCATCTAGTTAGGTCCATGTCAGTCCTTCACTGATGAAGCTCCTACCTCTTAAGCACTGGCCCCTTTGGTGATTACACTGTGAATGCAATGTTGAACAGCACTGCATTGCTAGAAGATTTGGCTATTTAACTAATACATTACTTTTTCTTCCCAGGATTATAGAGATTATCATATTTTATGTCTTCCCCCCACAACTATACTATACTGCTGTGGTCTATAAAATGCCAGATAGTGATGCCTGAGTTTACACCTCAAGTATTTCCCACTATGTACACCATTTTCCACCCTTTCTACCACTAATATAACTTAGTCTTTTAATATCTGGGAAGCTGCCTCCAAAGGCAGATCATTATGTCCAAGATTTCATTCTCAGTTTTGAATGACCAAAAATTCCATTTTACCAAGAACTGAGAATTTATAAGTCTCTCTGGGATAAATTCAAGCTAAACAAGCTCAAGGGAAAGGATGTGCATAATCAGAATTATATTATATTAATTTATAATAATTAAAAAAAAAACACTTCTTTCAAGTAGACTAAATGTCTACATTTAATGGTTAGCATAGTCTGTCTCTGTGGAACAGCTATATGGATAGGCAAAATCTGAAGATTGCTTGATGAGCGTACAATCTAAACACCCAGAAGTAGACCATCTAGCACTGTCCTCCTCAAAGATATTTAGAGGCATAGTTTCCTGTTCTGGTGATAGATATTCCTTGGACTACAAATACTCATACTTTTGAGCAATAATACTCTTTCCATGGATAATAACATGGCAGAATGATCAAATAACCTCTTACAAATGTCTTTTATTCTGTATCCTCTTTTGTTTACATATTTATTTCTTTAATACAATATGTTGGACTGCAATATGTTTTCAATTAATTGAATGAGATCTCATTTTATTGTAACCTTGCTATTGCCAAAGTCAAAATAGCACTAAAAATGGGGTGCTTTAAATGATAATGGTGAGTATCACAGTAAGACAAAATTCTATGGACCATTTCTTGTTTTACAGGTGGGATTTCACATAGTTTACTTTGTTTACAAAACTTACTATAATTAACAGCTTGAGTTTATTTTCACTAGCAACACATTGTTTTTGAACTCTTAATTAAAAGATACTTCAAATGCCAAATTGAAGAATTGCAAGTTTATATTCTCTTATAATTTTGGTTGCTTACATGAAAATCTTTCTTAAAAAAATAGACAACTGTCTTCATAAAGATGGATGTAGATATCCCTGTGGATAGAACTAGGGCTTTTGTTTGAATACGTGTCTTCCTCTACACCAGGATATGAAGCTTGAATGAAGAATCCTCCTGCCAAAGTTCTAGCGACACAGAGTATGGAAGTATTGCTTTGGCCCTATAACACACACACACACATATATATATATATGGCATATATATATGGCAGTTCAACAAAATTAGTTAAACATTACCCACAAGATAAACAAGCTTAATCGAGTCTCTGTGAGCATATCTTTAAAATATTGTCACAAAAAAAGTTCCTCAATTATATTTGATATTCTAAACTAATTTAATTTTGGAAAACATCTCCCCAAAATGATAATTTAAATGAGGATGATCTTGAGCCATCCTTTATGAGGTTAGAAAATAGGTAAACTTGTCTATTGAATTGGCTCCTGTGTTTGACAATTAAAGTTGGGTCATGACAGCAACTTAAAGATCCAGATGCTCATCAAGAACAAACCCTGGTAACAATCATTACTTAAGTATCAACTGAAGTGTTGTTATTCAAGAAGGTCAAAGAGGAATGGTTTTACATTTTTAGATTCCAAAGGGCAGATGTGTGGGGCTACAATAAGTGAATAATTAATTTGATGAAAATTCATCATCATTATGGCCTCAGTCCTACCATCTGGTCAAGACTGTCTTCAACAAATCTAATCTTCACAAAGAGACATCATTTACTGTGATGAGTGGTTGAAAGAGAAGGGATTTGAATAGTAGAAGACCATTTCCTAAATGGGAGTATGCGATATGTTCTTATCTGTATGAAAAGCCATTTTTCTCTTTCAACCATCTCTCTTTGCTTTTTCCCTGCATCCTACAGTTTTTAGTGGTTAGAAACTAAGTCTGGACATTCACTCCGTTTAGCAGACACTCATTATGCGCTTACGGTGTGTTTTCTCAGAGAGAAAATACATAGCAGCACACTTAAAGTTTCAGTTTTACTTTATTGATACCTGTTCAACTCTTAAAAAAAAAAAAAAAAACTTCCTAGGGTATAAATGATTTATAATGTGTTAGTTTCTGCTGTACAGCCAAGTATATTAGTAAGCTGAGAATTTGTGTAATCATCTAGATTATCAACTTGAAAAATTTTCCAATTAGTTCTGTGGGGAGACTTGAAAATTATTTTTAATCCAAAACTACCATCCCACTGCTGTGTAATCAGGCTAGGGGATCCATACAAAAGGTTCCATAGTTATTATCTCCTGTTGAGGACAGGCATAAATGCTGTACCTATCTCTTCTCATAGTTTGTCATAATTTATAAAGTGCTACTAAGGTGATAAGACATGCATAAATTAAGCATAGCAGTACAAGTTTGCTTCAAAGAAATAAATAAAATGTCTTTTTTTAAAAAAAAATTTAAAAAGATTAAATTTTTAGGTCTATGAAAAAGATATGGTGCATTCCCTACTTTACTTTCATATACATACTTGTATGAGGCCTAGAAATTACTATAACATCATTCAAGTTTCATTTTGTGATCCTATTTAATATAAATAAATAAGCAAACAAATTTCTTTTACCATGTAACATATCTGCAATCATGTTGAAGGTAAGCATCATGAATCAAAACTGAAAACTGGAAAACTAAAGATAGAAAACTTTTTTTTTAATCACAGAATAATGATTTTATGCTTTTGTTTATTTAAGAGAAAGAAGGTAAAGTGGAAGCAAGCTTTCCTACAATTTCCTTCTAACTTCTATTTGCTCTTTTAAAAGAAATGCTAATCTTCTTTCTCAAGATTGCTTTGGCTATTTGAGGTTTTTTTGTATTTCCATACAAATCTTGAAATTATTTGTTCTAGTTCTGTGAAAAATACCACTGGTAGCTTGATAAGGATTGCATTGAATTTGTAGATTGCTTTGGGTAGTATACTCATTTTCACTATATTGATTCTTCCAATCCATGAACATGGGATATTTCTCCATCTATTAGTGTCCTCTTTGGTTTCTTTCAACAGTGTTTTATAGTCTTTAATTTCTTTAGTAAGATATATTCCTAAGTATTTTATTCTTTTTGTTGCAGTGGTGACTGGAATTGTTTCTTTAATTTCTTTTTCTAGTTTCTCATTATTAGTGTATAGGAATGCAAAGGATTTCTGTGTGTTGATTTTATATCCTGCAACTTTACTGTATTCATTGATTAGCTCCCATAATTTTCTGGTGGAGTCTTAAGGGTTTTCCATGTAGAGGATCATGTCATCTGCAAACAGTGAGAGTTTTACTTCTTCTTTTCCAGTTTAGATTCCTTTTATTTCTTTTTCTGCTCTGATTGCTGTGGTCAAAACTTCCAGAACTATGTTGAATAGTAGCAGTGAAAGTGGGCACCCTTGTCTTGTTCTTGACTTTAGAGGAAATGCTTTCAATTTTTCACCATTGAGGATAATGTTTGCTGTGGGTTTGTCATATATAACTTCTATTATGTTGAGGTATGTTCCTTCTATTCCTGCTTTCTTGAGAGTTTTTATCATAAATGGATGTTGAATTTTGTCAAAGGCCTTCTCTGCATCTATTGAGATAATCATATGGCTTTTATTTTTCAATTTGTTAATGTGGTGAGTTACATTGATTGATTCACGGATATTGAAGAATCCTTGCATCCCTCGGATAAAGCCCACTTGGTCATGGTGTATGATCTTTTTAATGTGTTGTTGGGTTCTGGTTGCTAGAATTTTGTTGAGGATTTTTGCATCTATGTTCATCAGTGATATTGGCCTGTAGTTTTCTTTTTTTGTGGCATCTTTGTCAGGTTTTGGTGTTAGGGTGATGGTGGCCTCATAGAATGAGTTTGGAAGTTTATCTTCCTCTGCAATTTTCTGGAAGAGTTTGAGTAGGATAGGTGTTAGCTCTTCTCGAAATTTTTGGTAGAATTCAGCTGTGAAGCCGTCTGGACCTGGGCTTTTGTTTGCTGGAAGATTTCTGATTACAGTTTCAATTTTTGTGCTTGTGATGGGTCTGTTAAGATTTCCGATTTCTTCCTGATTCAGTTTTGGAAATTTGTACTTTTCTAAGAATTTGTCCATTTCTTCCACGTTGCCCATTACTTCAGGCTCTACTACAAAGCCACAGTAGTCAAGACAGTATGGTACTGGCACAAAGACAGAAATATAGATCAATGGGAACAAAATAGAAAGCCCAGAGATAAATCCACATACATATGGACACCTTATCTTTGACAAAGGAGGCAAGAATATACAATGGAGTAAAGACAATCTCCTTAATAAGTGGTGCTGGGAAAACTTGTCAACCACTTGTAAAAGAATGAAACTAGATAACTTTCTAACACCGCACACAAAAATAAACTCAAAATGGATTAAAGATCTAAATGTAAGACCAGAAACTATAAAACTCCTAGAGGAGAACATAGGCAAAACATTCTCCGACATAAATCACAGCAGGATCCTCTATGATCCACCCCCTAGTATTCTGGAAATAAAAGCAAAAATAAACAAATGGGATCTAATTAAAATTAAAAGCTTCTGCACAACAAAGGAAAATATAAACAAGGTGAAAAGACAGCCTTCTGAATGGGAGAAAATAATAGCAAATGAAGCAATTGACAAACAACTAATCTCAAAAATATACAAGCAACTTATACAGCTCAATTCCAGGAAAATAAACGACCCAATCAAAAAATGGGCCAAAGAACTAAATAGACATTTCTCCAAAGAAGACATACGGATGGCTAACAAACACATGAAAAGATGCTCAACATCACTCATTATTAGAGAAATGCAAATCAAAACCACAATGAGGTATCACTTCACACCAGTCAGAATGTCTACGATGCAAAAGTCAGCAAGCAATAAATGCTGGAGAGGGTGTGGAGAAAAGGGAACCCTCCTACACTGTTGGTGGGAATGCAAACTAGTACAACCACTATGGAGAACAGTGTGGAGACTCCTTAACAATTCCACTGCTGCGCATACGCACCAAGGAAACCAGAACTGAAAGAGACACATGTATCCCAATGTTCATCACAACACGGTTTATAATAGCCAGGACATGGAAACAACCTAGATGTCCATCAGCAGATGAATGGATAAGAAAGCTGTGGTACATATACACAATGGAGTATTACTCAGCCATTAAAAAGAATACATTTGAATCAGTTCTGATGAGATGGATGAAACTGGAGCCGATTATACAGAGTGAAGTAAGCCAGAAAGAAAAACACCAATACAGTATACTAACACATATATTTGGAATTTAGAAAGATGGCATTGATGACCCTGTATGTGAGACAGCAAAAGAGACACAGATGTGTAGAGCAGACTTTTGGACTCTGTGGGAGAGGGAGAGGGTGGGATGATATGGGAGAATGGCATTGAAACATGTATACTATCATGTAAGAAACAAATCACCAGTCTATGTCCAATGCAGGATATAGGATGCTTGGGGCTGGTCCACGGGGATGACCCAGAGAGGTGTTATGGGGAGGGAGGTGGGAGGGGGGTTCATATTTGGGAACGCATATACACCCGTGGTGGATTCATGTCAATGTATGGGAAAACCAATACAGTATTGTAAAGTAAAATAAAGTAAAAACAAAAATTTAATAAAGAAATAAAAGAAATAGATTTTCATAGTAATAAATCTCTTCAAGAAAGAAATGTACACACAACAATGCTGTTGCTCCTGAATTCTTCAGTAAGAATTGAGGGGGGGTATAGACACTTAACTTCAACATGATTGCAAACATGTTATATGGTAAAAGAAATTGTTTGCTTATTTATTTATATTAAATAGGATCACAAAATGAAACTTGAATGATGTTATAGCAATTTCTAGGCCTCATACAAGTATGTATATGAAAGTAAAGTAGGGTATGCCCCATATCTTTTTCATAGACCTTAAAATTTTATCCTTTTTTAATTTTTTAAAGGCATTTTATTTATTTCTTTGAAGCAAACTTGTATTGCTATGCTTAATTTATGCATGTCTCATCACCTTAGTAGCACTTTATAAATTATGACAAACTATGAGAAGAGATAGGTACAGCATTTATGCCTGTCCTCAACAGGAGATAATAACTATGGAACCTTTTGTATGGATCCCCTAGCCTGATTACACAGCAGTGGGATGGTAGTTTTGGATTAAAAATAATTTTCAAGTCTCCCCACAGCACTAATTGGAAAATTTTTCAAGTTGATAATCTAGATGATTACACAAATTCTAAGCTTTACTTGTAGCCATGACCTTGGCAAATTTACAAGATAAACAGAAAAAATTAAAATTATGGTGTAGTTCAGCTTATTAAAACTTACCTTTCCTTAACAGTAACATACTGGACCTCAATTTTCGTTTAGTCATTGTCTTCAAAAACGAGCATGCAAAGGACTCATGCGGTGATAAGAACAAGGCAAAAAAAAAAAATGGTATGACTAATGGATAAGATTCTTAACACATCCAATTTCCTCTCACTGCCTCCCTCTTTTTCTCTGTGCTAGCCTGAGTACAAGAGTGGCTATATTTAATAATCACAGTTTGGGATAGATGATGGTGGTTGAGCTGCCATTCTTTTAAAATCTTGAACTCATGAGTCCTTTAAAAATGAAAGGATAATTTGAAAACTTGAGGGAATTTAGGTAGTTGGAAAATCGGTGATATTAAGCAAACTGATGAGGGGGAGCATATCATTTAAATCATTGACTGAGGTCATTTTAGCTTGCTAAACTGAAAGCTGTACAGATTAGCACCGTATTTATCCACTCAGAAAGGTAACATTGACATGGATGCCCCTTAAACAACCCAAAGGGGAACTAAGCAGTAACCAGATATAAGCTTTAGTTAGCAGGTCCTTTTTACAGTAGCATATTTAGTTCTTGGTGTTACTGGAAAGAAATTTCTTCTTAAAAATAAGAAACTAGAGTTCATTCTATCCTACTGGCCCTAGTCAGTAAATTAATTGAGCCATCAAGTACTGTAATCCATTCCAAACTAAACTATATTTTAAAAATTAGGATTTAGTGGCTGTACTAGTTTGCATTCCCACCAACAGTGTAGGAGGGTTCCCTTTTCTCCACAACCTCTCCAGCATTTATTGCTTGCAGATTTTTGGATCGCAGCCATTCTGACTGGTGTGAAGTGGTACCTCATTGTGGTTTTGATTTGCATTTCTCTAATAATGAGTGATGTTGAGCATCTTTTCATGTGTTTGTTAGCCATCCATATGTCTTCTTTGGAGAAATGTCTATTTAGTTCTTTGGCCCATTTTTTGATTGGGTCGTTTATTTTTCTGGAATTGAGCTGCATAAGTTGCTTGTATATTTTTGAGATTAGTTGTTTGTCAGTTGCTTCATTTGCTATTATTTTCTCCCATTCAGAAGGCTGTCTTTTCACCTTGCTTATATTTTCCTTTGTTGTGCAGAAGCTTTTAATTTTAATTAGATCCCATTTGTTTATTTTTTCTTTTATTTCCAGAATTCTGGGAGGTGGATCATAGAGGATGGAGAACAGTGTGGAGATTCCTTAAAAAATTGCAAATAGAACTACCTTATGACCCAGCAATCCCACTGCTGGGCATACACACCGAGGAAACCAGAATTGAAAGAGACACATGTACCCCAATGTTCATCGCAGCACTGTTTATAATAGCCAGGACATGGAAACAACCTAGATGTCCATCAGCAGATGAATGGATAAGAAAGCTGTGGTACATATACACAATGGAGTATTACTCAGCCGTTAAAAAGAATTCATTTGAATCAGTTCTGATGAGATGGATGAAACTGGAGCCGATTATACAGAGTGAAGTAAGCCAGAAAGAAAAACACCAATACAGTATACTAACACATATATATGGAATTTAGGAAGATGGCAATGACGACCCTGTATGCAAGACAGGGAAAGAGACACAGATGTGTATAACGGACTTTTGGACTCAGAGGGAGAGGGAGAGGGTGGGATGATTTGGGAGAATGACATTCTAACATGTATACTATCATGTGAATTGAATCGCCAGTCTATGTCTGACGCAGGATGCAGCATGCTTGGGGCTGGTGCATGGGGATGACCCAGAAAGATGTTATGGGGTGGGAGGGGGGAGGGGGGTTCATGTTTGGGAATGCATGTAAGAATTAAAGATTTTAAAATTTAAAAAAAAAATAAAATAAAAATCAATGATGCTAAAAAAAAAGAAATAAAAAAATAAAAAAAATTAGGATTTAATAAAAGAGAGAAAATTGCAATCTTGCACTGCCAGAGAACATTAGAAATATACATTCCTCCATGATTCTCCAAATATTTTAAGTACTTCCTTTTTATTATTTTGGAAAAGGAAATGGGAAACCACTCCTGTGTCCTTGCCTGGAAAACCTCATGGACAGAGAAGCCTGGTGGGCTGCAGTCCATGGGGTCACAAAGAGCCAGGCAGGACTGAGTGAACTAACACTTACTTTTATTATTTTACAACAAGTAGCTCAGTTTGCATTTATCAGTTGGTACTTGATGGGTGTTGATGTCCCTTGTGACACATGACAGTTTAAAAGTTGGGAGACCTAATTCTAAAGCCTCATCCAGATTGCTGAAATTACAGTAAAATATTAAGTTACTGAATACTGAGTCACCATAGAAATACATAAATAACAGAGAGAAAGAGAAAGGGACAGAAAAATGGGGTTTGATTGAGAAACCAGACCATAAAGGATATAATGATGAGCCCACAGGCTATGGTTTCCAAGAAGGGGTGATGTTGCTGAAAAGCTGAATTTACAGAAAAAATACAGAGCCTATACTTCCCCTACACTCCCTTCTTTAGAAAAAGACAAGCTATCTGAATTTTTGTCTATTTTCTTTTTTGTTTTGCTATTGTCCAAATATCGCAATCCCTGCTTTTCTAAACAGTATTCTATAGATTCTTAAATTTAAGCAGCAAGCACACAGTCAGTTCCATTCAGTTCAGTCGTTCAGTCGTGTGCAACTCTCTGCAACCCCAGGAATCGCAGCACGCCAGGCCTCCCTGTCCATCACCAACTCCCAGATTCACTCAGACTCACGTCCATCAAGTCCGTGATGCCATCCAGCCACCTCATCCTGTGTCATCCCCTTCTCCTCCTGCCCCCAGTCCCTCCCAATATCAGAGACTTTTCCAGTGAGCCAACACTTCGCATGAGGTGGCCAAAGTACTGGAGTTTCAGCTTCAGCATCATTCCTTCCAAAGAAATCCCAGGGCTGATCTCTTTCAGAATGGACTGGTTGGATCTCCTTGCAGTCCAAGGGACTCTCAAGAGTCTTCTCCAACACCACAGGTCAAAAGCATCAATTTTTGGCACTCAGCTTTCTTCACAGTCCAACTCTCACATCCATACATGACCACTAGAAAAACCATAGCCTTGACTAGATGGACCTTTGTTGGAAAAGTAATGTCTCTGCTTTTGAAAATGCTATCTAGGTTGGTCATAACTTTTCTTCCAAGAAGTAAGCATCTTTTAATTTCATGGCTGCAGTCACCATCTGCAGTGATTTTGGAGCCCCCCAAAAAGTAAAGTCTGACACTGTTTCCCCATCTATTTGCCGTGAAGTGATGGGACCGAATGCCATGATCTTCGTTTTCTGAATGTTGAGCTTGAAGCCAACTTTTTCACTCTCCTCTTTCACTTTCATCAAGAGGCTTGTTAGCTCCTCTTCACTTTCTGTCATAAGGGTGGTGTCATCTGCAAATCTGAGGTTATTGATATTTCTCCCGGCAATCTTGATTCCAGCTTTTGCTTCTTCCAGCCCAGTGTTTCTCATGATGTACTCTGCATAGAAGTTAAACAAGCAGGGTGACAATATACAGCCTTGACATACTCCTTTTCCTATTTGGAACCAATCTGTTGTTCCATGTCCAGTTCTAACTGTTGCTTCCTGACCTGCATACAGGTTTCTCAAGAGCCAGGTCAGGTGGTCTGGTATTCCCATCTCTTTTAGAATTTTCCATAGTTTCTTGTGATCCACACAGTCAAAGGCTTTGGCATAGTCAATAAAGCAGAAATAGATGTTTTTCTGGAACTCTCTTGCTTTTTCCATGATCCAGCAGATGTTGGCAATTTGATCTCTGGTTCCTCTGCCTTTTTTAAAACCAGCTTGAACATCTGGAAGTTCATGATTCACATATTGGTGAAGCATGGCTTGGAGAATTTTGAGCATTACTTTGCTAGCATGTGAGATGAGTGCAACTGTGCAGTAGTTTGAGCATTCTTTTCCATTGCCTTTCTTTGGAATTGGAATGAAAACACCTTTTCCAGTCTTGTGGCCACTGCTGAGTGTTCCAAATTTGCTGGCATATTGAGTGCAACACTTTCACAGCATCATCTTTCAGGATTTGAAAGAGCTCAACTGGAATTCCATCACCTCCACTAGCTTTGCTCGTAGTAATGCTTTCTAAGGCCCACTTGACTTCACATTCCAGGATGTCTGGCTCTAGGTGAGTGATCACACCATCGTGATTATCTGGGTCGTGAAGATCCTTTTTGTACAGTTCTTCTGTGTATTCCTGCCACCTCTTCTTAATATTTTCTGCTTCCGTTAGGTCCATACCATTTCTGTCCTTTTTCTAGCCCATCTTTGCTTGAAATGTTCCCTTAGTATATCTGATTTCTCAAAGGGATCTCTAGTCTTTTCCATTCTGTTGTTTTCCTCTATTTCTTTGCATTGATTGCTGAGGAAGGCTTTCCTATCTCTTCTTGCTATTCTTTGAAACTCTGCATTCAGATGCTTATATCTTTCCTTTTCTCCTTTGCTTTTTGCTTCTCTTCTTTTCATAGCTATTTGTAAAGCCTCCCCAGACAACCATTTTGCTTTCTTGCATTTCTTTTCAATGGTGATGGTCCTGATCCCTGTCTCCTGTACAGTGTCATGAACCTCATTCCATACTTCATCAGGCACTGTATCTATCAGATCTAGACCCTTAAATCTATTTCTCACTTACACTGTACAATCATAAGGGATTTGAGTTAGGTCATACCTGAATGGTCTAGTGGTTTTCCCTACTTTCTTCAATTTAAGTCTGAATTTGGCAATAAGGAGTTCATGATCTGAGCCACAGTCAGCTCCTGGTCTTGTTTTTGTTGACGGTATAGAGCTTCTCTCTCTTTTGCTGCAAAAAATATAATCAGTCTGATTTTGGTGTTGACCATCTAGTGATGTCCATGTGTAGTCTTCTCTTGTGTTGTTAGAAGAGAGTGTTTGCTATGATCAGTGCATTCTCTTTACAAAACTCTATTAGCTTTTGCCCTGTTTCATTCCGTATTCCAAGGCCAAATTTGCCTGTTACTCCAGGTGTTTCTTGACTTCCTGCTTTTGCATTTCAGTCCCCTATAATGAAAAGGACATCTTTTTGGGGTGTTAGTTCTAAAAGGTCTTGTAGGTCTTCATATAATTATTCAACTTCAGCCTCTTCAGCATCACTGTTTGGGGCATAGACTTGGATAACTGTGATATTTAATGATTTGCCTTGGAAACGAACAGAGATCATTCTGTAGATTTTGAGATTGCATCCATGTACTGCATTTCGGACTCTTTTGTTGACCATGATGGCTACTCCTTTTCTTCTGAGGGATTCCTGCCCAATGTAATAGTTATAATGGTCACCTGAGTTAAATTCACCCATTCCAGTCCATTTTAGTTCTCTGATTCCTAGAATGTCAACGTTCACTCTTGCCATCTCTTGTTTGACCACTTCCAATTTGCCTTGATTCATGGACCTGACATTCCAGGTTCCTATGCAGTATTTTTCTTTACAGCATCCGACCTTGCTTCTATCACCAGTCACATCCACAACTGGGTATTGTTTTTGCTTTGGCTCCATCCCTTCATTCTTTCTGGAATCATTTCTCCACTGATCTCCAGTAGCATATTGGGCACCTACTGACCTGGGGAGTTCCTCTTTCAGTATTCTATCATTTTGCCTTTTCATACTGTTCATGGGGTTCTCAAGGCAAGAGTACTGAGGTGGTTTGCCATTCCCTTCTCCAGTGGACCACATTCTGTCAGACCTCTCCACCATGACCCACCCGTCTTGGGTCGCCCCATGAGCATGGCTTAGTTTCATTGAGTTAGACAAGGCTGTGGTCCTAGTGTGATTAGATTGACTAGTTTTCTGTGATTATGGTTTCATGTGTCTGCCCTTTCATGCCCTCTTGCAACACCTACCATCTTACTTGGGTTTCTTTCACCCTGGATGTGGGGTATCGCTTCACAGCTGCTCCAGCAAAACGCAGCCACTGCTCCTTACCTTGGATGAGGGGCATCTCCTCACCGCTGCCCCTCCTGACCTTGAACATGGAATAGCTCCTCTAGGCCCTCCTGCTCCCACGCAGCCACCGCTCCAAGCACACAGTAGGTACCTGAAAATAGAGAAAGACAATCCTTTGCAATGGTCAAGTATTAATAGTTCTCACTTCAAAGTATTAAAAAATACATTTCCAACTAACATACTAGTCTTCACTGCATTGTTCATAGACCAAATTTGACCCTGGCTTAATATTATTCCAGACTAGCCAAGCCTTCATATTCCCCAAGTTGGACATCTTGATAATTATGCAATAAACCAGAAACCTAAGTAGAAGTTGAAGATAGCACTTCTATCCCTCCAAACCAACTGTAATGATGGTTCTTCACAGCACTGCCTAAACCAGTGGTTCTCAAAATGTGATCCCTGGACTAACAGCATCAGTATTGGCTGGAACCTGTATGGCATACAAACTTTCATGCCACATCCTGGCTCTCCTAAAGTAGAACCTCCGAGTTTTAACAAGCCTCCAAGTGGCTCTCTCTGATGCATGTTCAAGTTTGAGAACCACTGGCCTAAATCACACAAAGTTGATAATAAATGAACTATTATTAACTGAAAGATAACTATGCTTATGTGGTTTAAAAACTACCTTTGAATATAGTCTCAAAAGAGAATCTTTTTTTTTTTAATGACATGAGCAATGAGGAGATTGAGGATTGGGTGGGAGAGATTTAGTTTGACACACAAATGGCAAAGAGAGGTCCTCAGAGGAGATGTGGAAGAGAAAAATAAGATGGCAGGGGAGGCCACTCATGATGATACAGAGAAATTTTAAAAAAAGGGTGGGGGGGGAATAAGATAAAAGTGAGGTTAATTTTCCTTCCTTTTTGGTTAAACTCTGGAAGTTTTCAGCCACATAGGGGCGTCAAGTGGCTAGTCTACACATTCCTATGGATATCCTAGAGTTGGAGACTAGAAATGATACCTCAGCTGAGACACATTTGAGTTTGCCTGACTGCCTTCAAGACATGTATTGTGTTATGGCTGGGCTAGCTAGTTCTAGTATGAGTTAAGACTTTGAAGACATTTCCAGAAGAAGTATGTCACATGCCCTGAATTTAAAGGCAAATGTACTCCATAGTCTTGCAGGCCAGTGATGGCTGACTTGAACATCCCTAGTCTCAAATGAGGTGAAAAGGCTTTTAAATATAGGGTCTCCATGGAATAGATATCAGCTATTTATAAGCTACAAAGTGCTTATCAAGTATATTCAATAGTATTCTCTTAGATAAACTCTTCAGTGTGAAACCAGAGTGCGTGAAACCAGAGTGAACAAATCCACAATATATGTAATATTTCTGGAAGAATTTGTAAAGACAGAAAGCATGAACTGTATAAAACTGTCTGAAATCATTGATTGAAAAAATTTATAAAAAGTATATGAGCACTTAATTAAAATCATAAAAATAATGTGCCTACTTCAACATATGCAGCAGTTATTTGATGATATGTGCTTTGGTTTGTTTTACCTCTCTCTACAGATTTTCTACTTTTCAGAATCTTTTTTCTGTCAAATGAGTTTTTGTGGGCTGATTTCTTTTGTGAAGAATTTTCCTTTTACTAGAAATGGAAAGAAGCCTTCCAGAAATCAATGAGGTCCTGATTAAGGAAAATTTTCTAGAAGTGAAGACATCAACAAAATAGGAACCAAAAATTATATGATGAATTTCCAATGTCCAAAGGTGAAAATGTTGCAGGTTTAAGAAAAACCTGCAAAAACAGCTACAAGAAGATTGGTACTCAGTTAATGAACTGTGAAGACTCACTTAGCAGAGAAAATTGAAGAAGTATCGGTGTTAAAAGAGTTCCTAGAGGCCTGACTGGAGGGCTTCAGGCAGTGGTTAATTGCCATGTTCCAGAGGGAAGTAAAACAGGCAACTCAACTGGCTGCTAGAAAGAAGTAGTAAAGTTGCTCCCCGCCCCCCCCCCCACACAAAAACACATAACAACCAAGAAATAAAAACCCCAAACACTTCTCCTTTCCCTTGGAATTGTGTTATGTAGTCACTATCTCAGACATAAATCTCAGAATCGTTATATACCATATTAAAATCAGGATCATGTGATGCATCAGAAGATCTCTGACTCCCAGCTCTTTATCAGCCTGAGTGGTGGCTGTGATTTGAAATCAAACCCAGGGCCCACTCCTGGATAAATATATCCCATCCTATGCAAAGACATGCAGGTCCCAGTGAGCCTCAAGTCCTGGATTCATTCATCCAATGGAGATTTACTGAATGTCTAATGGGTGTTAAGCCCTGGCCTGGGTCATGAGGGATCACACATGAACAAAGTTATGTACAAAAACTCTGGAAGAGACAATGACTATCTCTGCTGGCGCCTGAGAGTGTAAGAGTACCCAGGAAGTTTTCATGAAAGGAAGGAAGTATGTGATAAGTCTTAAAGGAAAGGTTTTCTGTGGGCAGAAGGGCAAATATTGGTAAAGTGGGCCAATTTTGAGAGAAACTACTTCCCTGAATTTCTCACACTGAATCACATATAAACAGAATGACTATGCACCTTGATTTTCTTAGGAGAATCCAAGATGATCTCTATCCTAATGAGATTATAATTGTGTCCTTTAAATTTCAAAGAGCTTTATTTGAACAGCTTTATCTGTCAAATGGAGGCTTCCCTGGTGGCTCAGATGGTAAAAAGTCTGCCTGCAGTGCAAGAGACCAGGGTTTGATCCCTGGGTTGGGAAGTTCCCCTGGAGAAGAAAATGGCAACCAACTCCAGTATTTTTACCTGGAAAATCCCATGGGTGAAGGAGCCTGGAAGGTTACATATAGTCCATGGGGTTGCAAAGAGTCTGACATGGCTGAGCGACCTCATTCACTTTTATCTGTCAAATATAAGACCCCTTGTTGAGAGTTAATTTTTACACCAAAATGTAAATGAGGACATAATGATTGACTGCTTTCTCATAAATGTAACTTAATCACATGTGTGTATGAAGCAGGTTTTTAGATTCCCATTGATATGGCTGAGGAAGTGATGTAGAAGTGGATGAGGATGTTTGTATACTTAAATATTGTACATTGATGAGTACACATATCATGCCTTGTGGTGTTTTGTGTGATGAAAACAATGAAAGATCGTAAAAAGGACAGAAAGTCAAGCTAAGGAAATAGTGCTATTTTATTAATATATATGGTGCTCAGAGTGGAGGAGGCAATGGCAACTCACTCCAGTACTTTTGCCTGGAAAATCCTATGGGTGGAGGAGCCTGGTAGGCTGCAGTCCATGGGGTCGCGAAGAGTTGGACACGACTGAGCAACTTCACTTTCACTTTCTTGCATTGGAGAAGGCAGTGGCAACCCACTCCAGTACTCTTGTCTGGAGAATCCCAGGGACAGTGGAGCCTAGTGGGCTGCCATCTATGGGCTCGCACAGAGTCAGACACGACTGAAGCGACTTAGCAGCAGCAGCAGCATGGCACTCAGGGAAGACCTTGCTCAAAAGGTACAATTTAACAAGAAACCTGGGAGGCAGGGGAATATCTAGGGGAGATGCGGCCAGGGTAGAGGAAACACCAAGAGCAAATACTCCCAGATGAAAGAAATCTTGTCATGTTTGATGAAGAACAGGCACCCAGGTAGCTGGAAAGGAGAGAGTGAGGAGGAACGTGGTTGTGGATGAAGTCAGAGACAACAAAGAACCAGGTTGTGGTGGGCCTTCTAAGTCACTGTGGGTAAATCTGGGTGTATTTCTGAGGGATTTGGGGATCAACTGGAGGACTTCCAAGCAGTGCAGCATAGAACCTGACTCAGATTTCAAAGGAAATGCTCTAGCTGATTAAAGTGAAAGGGTGGGGAATGCTTAGAACACTCAAGCATTTTGATTAATATTTATTCACTTGGAAGTTCAACTTGAATCACTCTTCATTTTTTTTTTTAATGGCATTGTTTTATTGGATTGGTCAAGAAGTTCATTTGAGTTTTTCTGTAATAGCTTATGTGGGGACCCAAGTAAACCTTTGGCCAACCCAATATTTCAATATTCTCTTCATTAAAACAAGGACAAAAACTATTTGCTTATTCTAGTATAACTTATTTCATGCCTTTCAAGGGACATAAACTTGTAATAGAACATTTATATTTTCATATTCTAATATCAGGGTGTCAGAACATAATAAGTGCCTGGTAAGGAATTAAAGGACATTTGATCACTAACTTAAATAAATAAAATGAGTCATTCTTCCATGCACTCTTCCTCCATCCTTTTATGAATAAACATTGCTGCTTCAAATTCTTGCCCTTGAGATTTCAATATCTCTCACTTTCTATGCCTTCTCTGTATCCAGGGAAACCACTGAAAGCCTATCTCATTAGACTGCCCTATATTTTAAAACTATTCCTTGCTTCACCTCCCATCACAATGTATCTTCTTTATGGCCTGACAAGACTGTGAAAGTTTGTGGTATTATCATACTTGGAAGTTAACAAGTTAGCCTGACTCAGTTTCATGGATGCTGATAGAAAATATGAGTTACTGGGTTGGAAACAACAGACTTCATTACAGCATAGCAAGTGGCATAAGTGTGATGGTTGCATCAGATTCTTTTGACCCTCAAGTCACATGAAGATGATATAAAGTAACCTGGGTGGATGCTATACACACAATGGGGTTTTGTTGAGAAGCTCCAAGTTGAAGAAACCTGTCTTTGCCATTGAGCTACAAGGAAACCTTCCTGACCTTTGTTCTGATGAAACACGTCATCTTTACTATACTGGACTGAAAGCATGAGAAACATTATCTCCCAAGGCAATTTACTATACAAGCTTCCCTGAAAAGATTGTCCAGAACAAAGCCAGCCACCTTCATTTTCAAGACATGCAGGAATCTAAGAGACCTGTGAACGAGTGTTTCTCAACATGACCTGAAGAGTCTAGTTGCTGCTGCTGCTGCTGCTGCTACTAAGTTGCTTCAGTCGTGTCTGACTCTTCGCGACCCCATGGACTGTAGCTTACCAGGCTCCTCCGTCCATGAGATTTTCCAGGCAAGAGTACTGGAGTGGGGTGCCATCGCCTTCTCCAGAAGAGTCTAGTTAGATGAATGCAATTAATGACACGGTCAATGTTGGGATGCTAATGAATAATTATTGATTAATACCAGGGACACCTGTATCTTAACAAGGGGTTCCCAGACCTTGAAAGGAATAGAATAAATCTCTGGTGCTGAGACTCCTGAATAAATGTGGTAAGGGGAAAGAGAGAAAGAGGCTTTTTTAAAAATGTTTTTTGATTTGGAAAATTTAAATAGTCACTTTGTCAGTCGAAGACTACTAAGAAATCATGCCTTCTACTAGGAAGCTCATTATATGAAAATATCCCATTGATATCCAGGAAGCAAAAATTTTCCTATTATTCATTATGGCAATTAATTGGTTCAGTAGAACAGCAGTTTTCCTCAAATTGTAAATACCTGCACTGCACATTTTTTTTGAAAATCGCTTCCTAGCATATATTTGTATATTTCAGTTCAGTCCAGTCTCTCAGTAATGTCCTACTCTTTGTGACTCTTGCGATGCCAGGCCTCCCTGTCCGTTAGCAACTCCTGGAGTTTACCCAAACTCATGTCCATCGAGTTGGTGATGCCATCCAGCCATCTCACCCTCTATCATCCCCTTCTCCTCCTGCCCCCAATCCCTCCCAGCATCAGGGTCTTTTCCAATATGTCAGCTCTTCTCATGAGGTGGACAAAGTATTGGCGTTTCAGCTTCAGCATCAGTCCTTCCAATGAACACCCAGGACTGATCTCCTTTAGGGTGGACTGGTTGGACCTCCTTACAGTCCAAGGGACTCTCAACAGTCTTCTCCAACACCACAGTTCAAAAGCATCAATTCTTCGGTGCTCAGCTTTCTTCACAGTCCAACTCTCAAATACATACATGACCACTGGAAAAACCATAGCCTTGACTAGACGGACCTTTGTTGGCAAAGTAATCTCTCTGCTTTTTAATATGCTATCTAGGTTGGTCATAACTTTCCTTCCAAGGAGTAAGTATCATTTAATTTCATGGCTGCAATCACCATCTGCAGTGATTTTGGAGCCCCCAAAATAAATTTAGCCACTGTTTCTACTGTTTCTATATTTGCAAGTACCTAAATATTGGCTCTGTGTTGCTTTCCTGCTGTAGTATGTTTCATTTTACTTAATATTTACAAATAGCTGGTTTCTGATGCAAGTAGTTTCTAGTTTATTTGTAAGTAACTCATTTTCACGTAATGGTTGTTAAAGAAAATCAAAGCTTAGTGGAAATAATTTCATGCTCTTAAAAAAACTCACTGAAGTAAAACATACTATTCACAAGGCGATTTAAGTAAATTCTGAGATATTCTCACTATAGTGTAATTTTAAACAAGTGGTACTAATCATTAACTAGATATCAGAGAGATTGAAAGGAATTTCTCAGAATTTTATATATAGAGATTGGATGGTTTCACCATATTCTCTAAGTAATGACCTACCATAAAAGTAAAATTTGGAGATATTCCATTACTTAAAGTGTCACATTTCAAAAATTATCATTAATTAACACTTTTTACTTCACACATCAGTTGTACAACATAAACTATCAAAAGTGGCATATCAAGACACTGAAAGAAAGAAAAACTATCATACTACTTATTGTACTGTATGTGCTTGATATGTGCTATATATATAAACATAAATATTTTAATGTATTATCCCATTTGATCTTTCAAAGGAACCTGAAAAGATATCTAGTTTATGATTAAAGAAACTCAGATGCAGTAAGTTGTTGTTTCTTTCTCAAGGAAATGGAAATATTTAGATCAGATCCAAAAGTTTGCTATTTTATATGATCAAGCTAGATCAGGTAACCATCCTTCCAATTTATAAGGTCACAAAAAGAAGCCAGAATTTAGGTTCCACTGACTTTCCTGGGGCCTATTTTATAAACCCTTATTTTCAAATCCTTGGTTTTCTCTTTCCTATTAACTGGCAAAAATGTAGGCATGTATCTGCATTAAGATGTTAAAGAGAAGAGAAGTTTTCTTTTCCTTCTTTTCTTCATTGAAATTCAGAAAAGAGCCTGGCACTTCAGATTAAAGAGGGTCATCTCCTGTTGAGGTTAATTGGATACTCTGTATCTGGTTCTAAAAATTCATCAATTAAAAACAATTAAGAGAGCGTTAAAAGAGATTAGGAACAGTTATCTACTTGGGGACAGTTCTATGTAAAAATGCCCTTACTGTTAATTTCATATCAATGAAAGTTAGATGAATATGTAATTGAGCGCAGTAGCACATCCAAGTTGAAAAGCCCAAATGGGTCTTGGAGGGTTGGCAGAGTTAGAAGGATTATATTTTTTAATATAAAGTACAATAGTAAGAAAAATGAGTTTCATGCCAAAAAAAGCCTGGTTAGTGATCAATGTATACAACCACACAGACCTTGTCATCATGAGGTCATATGAAGACAATGATAGTGATAAACAGCTTCTAAAGGAGGTCAGTATAATGTTCACTCCCTCTTTACCACAGGAATGGAAATGAACAATAAAATTATTCAAGGAGACAACTAAACCCTGTCTTAACTAGACTCAAATGGTTCTTTCAACCAGGAACCCTCACATTACTTCTGATGGTTTGCAAGAGGCCAAGCCAGTGATTCAAGCATGACCCCAAGAATAAATCCAAGCATGTGATTCTACTTGAATGCAGAATTCCAAAGAATAGCAAGGAGAGATACAAAAGCCTTACTCAGTGATCAATGCAAAGAAATAGAGAAAAACAAATGGATGGGAAAGAAATAGATATCTCTTCAAGAAAATTAGAGATACCAAAGGAACATTTCATCCAAAAAATGGGCACAATAAAGGACAGAAATTGTATGGACCTAACAGAAGCAGAAGACATTAAGAAGAGGTGGCAAGAATACACAGAAGAACTATACAAAAAAAGATCTTAATGATCCTGATAACGATGATAGATGCTGTGAAAGTGCTGCACTCAATTTGCCAGCAAATTTGGAAAACTCAGTGGCGGCCACAGGACTGGAAAAGGTCCAATCCAAAAGAAAGGCAATGCCAAAGAATGTTCAAACTACCACACAATGGCACTCGTCTCACAGGCTAGCAAAGTAATGCTTAAAATTCTTCAAGCCAGGCTTCAACAGTACATGAACTTCCAGATGATCAAGCTGGACTTCGAAAAGGCAGAGGAACCAGAGGTCAAATTGCCAACATCCATTGGATCATCAAAAAAGTGAGAGAGTTCCAGAAGAAAACATCTACGTCTATTTTGTTGACTATCCCAAATCCCTTGACTTTGTGGATCACCACAAAGTGTGGAAAATTCTTAAAGAGGTGGGAATACAAGACCATTTGAGACCATGCTCAGGTTTCTGCCTCCTGAGAAATCTGTATGCAGGTCAAGAAGCAACAGTTAAAACTGGACACGGAACAACAGACTGGCTCCAAATCGGGAAAGGAGTATGTCAAGGGTGTATAATTGTCACCCTGCTAATTTAACTTATATGCAAAGTACATAATAAATGCTGAGCTGGATGAAGCACAAGCTGAAAGCAAGATGGCTGGGAGAAATATCAATAACCTCAGATATGCAGATGACATCACCATTATGAGAGAAAGCGAAGAACTAAACAGCCTCTTGATGAAAATGAAAGAGAGTGGAAAAAACCAGCTTAAAACTCAACATTCAGAAAACTAAGATCATGGCATCTGGTCCCATCACTTCATGGCAAATAGTTGGGGAAACAGTGACAGACTTTACTTTTCTGGACTCCAAAATCACTGCAGATGGTGACTGCAGCCATGTAATTAAAAGACGCTTGCTCCTTGGAAGAAAAGCTATGACCAACCTAGACAGCATATTCAAAAGCAGAGACATTACTTTGCCAACAAAGGTCCATCTAGTCAAAGGTATGGTTTCTCCAGTAGTTATGTATGGATGTGAGAGATGGACTATAAAGAAAGCTGAACCCTGAAGAATTAATGCTTTTAAACTGTGGTGTTGGAGAAGACTCTTGAGAGGCACTTGGACTACAAGGAGATCCAATCAGTCCATCCTAAAGGAAACCCGTCCTGAATATTCATTGGAAGGACTGATGCTGAAGCTGAAATTCCAATACTTTGGTCACCTGTGGAAGAACTGATTCACTTGAAAAGGCCCTGATGCTGGGAAAGATTGAAGGCAGGAGGAAAAGGGGATAACAGAGGATGAGATGGTTGGATGGCATCACTGACTTGACAGACATGAATTTGAGCAAGCTCCCAGAGTTGCTGATAGATGGGGAGGACTAGTGTGTACAGTCCATGGAGTTGCAAAAAGTCAGACACGACTGATAACTGAACTGAACTGAACTGAACTATATGACTGGAAATCCCAATGCTTAGTTATCTCTTGGGACCAGACAATACACAGTGTTTGTAGAAACCCACATTATGTTTATCCACAATGAGAGACAGAGAGAAAGAAAAACAGAGAAAAAGAGACACAGATAAACAGAGAAAGAGAGTCAATTGGGGAGTATTAAGGAAGGGGCTTCTCTCATTAACACATTAGATGAATTGAAACAGTGAAAGTCAAAGTGATCTGTGATGGGGAGAGTGTAGCGCTCAGATATTGAGGTTTATGATGATGATCATACTCTTCATTTCACAGCACGTTCTCATCATTGGTCCATGTGTCATTCCTCCATTTGTTTTATTTCACTTTTTGTTCCTCATTATCAAGCCCCATGAAAGCGTTAGTGGCTCAGTCGTGTCTGACTCTTTGCAACCCTATGGACTACAGAGCACCAGGCTCCTCTGTCCATGGGATTCTCCAGGCAAGAATACTGGAGTCAGTTACTGAGCCCTCCTCCAGGGGATCTTCCTGAATCAGGGGTTGAACCCAAATCTCTTATGTCTCCTGCATTGGCAGCCGGGTTCTTTACCACTAGGTTCCCCTTGAAGCCCATATATGCATATATCTTTATATAATAAGTAGCACTGTTTTATATTGGATTCCCAAGTAGCTCAAATGATAAACAGTCTGCCTGCAATGTGGGTTGAACACATTATAGTCAAGATAATAAGTATCTGAGACAGAATTTGAATCTGGTTCAGTGGGATTCCCTGGTGGCTCACACAGTAAAGAATCTGCCTGTAATGCAGGAGATCTGGGTTCAATCCCTTTGTTGGGAAGCTACCCTGGAGAAGGGAATGGCAACTCACTTCAGTATTCTTGCCTGGAAAATTCCATGGACTTAGGAGCCTGGCAGGCTATAGTCTGTGGGGTCGCAGAGTCAGACATGACTGAGCAACTAACACTTTCAGTGGGATTCCGATCCAGATTCTTTTCTCTACAACATTCTGCTCAGCTAGCTAACTAAACTCCATGATGAATTCGGTAATCTTGAATATAGGGACCATTAGGGTACAAACACATTCAAACTTACTACAATACTATTCACTATAGGCTTATATTCTGTAAAAATATTCTTATTCAGTACCTGCTGAATTAATCAGGGCAATGTACCAAAATCTCATGAAGTACACAGAATAAAGATATATTTATCAGTTACATCACAGTCCAATGCAGTTTGGCAACTCTCCTTGGTAGCTTTCCTCCACAAGATGATTCAGAGATCCAGTCTCCTTCCATTCTGTGATGTTGCCATCCCAGACTTGAGACTTCCCAGGCGTTAATAGTAAGGAAGTGAGAGCTGAGACAATCATTCATGAGTGTTATAACCAGTGAGTACATCACTTCCACCAAAACACTAGGATGCAGACCCAGGCATATGGACCCAACCTAAGTGCAAGGGAGCCTGAGCTATGTAGCCTTCCTGTTGAAAGGTTGTTGTTGAATCATGATGCCGGGATTCTTGGCCCTGAAGGAGAAGAATTCAATCCGGGGCCAGAGATGAGGCTTAATCACTCAGAGCTTTTGTGTAATAAAGTTTTATTAAAGTATAAAGGGGATAGAGAAAGCTTCTGACATAGACACCAGAAGGGGGCAGAAGGAGTGCCCCCCTGCTAGTCTTCAGCTGGATGTTATATAGTCACTAGCAGTCTGTTAATAAAAGAAAGGAATGTCTCAAAACTCAGAATGCCACCAGGCCCTTCACCCATAAAATGCATTTTGGGATAATCTTGGCACCAAATGGTTTATCTTGGGCCCTAAAATGATTAACTTAAATCTTGAAGAAGGGCAGGTCACCATACAAATAATTTCATTCACACAGATTAGAAGAACAATATCTAAGTATAACATACTGGTTTATTAAGTAGATTCTGAGCCAAAAGGCAGAACCAACTTGAAGACAGAGTTTGGGGTAAATGCATAGTACATTAGCATAGCTTAAGATAAACATTTCCATAAGAAAAAGGCATTGGTTATCTCTAGGTTTGAGAATAGTTAACTTCAGGTGAAACCAGGTGTCATTATGGCAACACAGAATTTTAAGAGAAACCTCTTTTTAAATTTGTATAGAGAAGGAAAAAAATATTGATAGTTTGTTTCCTTCTGCCACTTAAGAGAGATAAAAATGTCTGACACTTGCAGGCTATTTCCTCCATTTGGAGACCCCTGGCATTCCTGCCTGTTACCCTACTGTCTGCTTGGAAAGAGACAAATGAAATTGAATTTGGTAAGCTCATAGCACTGTCTCTTCCACACCATTTAAGGGAATTTATTTCTTCAAGTAGCAAAAGCACCCAATGAATTTTATGGAAAGGTCAAAGTTATGATGTGTGCCGGAAGCCAGCGTGAGGAATCCCACCCGTGACAAGGTCATGCGGCAGAGATCTGATGGGCAAGGCGAATCAGATCTCAGGGTGTCCCCTTGGTATTTCCTGAGCATGTACTCCCAAAATCAAAACTCTGCCTGCCTTTGTACTCTGCTTTTCCACTCTTCTGGCACACTCTGGAAAAAGTCAACTCGGGGCTTTAGTCTTCTGCATTTGAAAGGGATGTTTCAGTTAAACCCCCTCTGATAACTCTCTAGCTTGCCTAACAGGTTCCCCAGGACCTCTTACAGCTTGTGAATTGCTTACAGCCCCCCAAACATGAGAGGCATAAAACTTAAAATCATCTTAAAGATACAGAGCCTTTTCTAAAGGCCAACAATCATATTGGTGACAGATTTCACTGTTGACTCAACGACTGCTACCAGGCCTCCATATTCTTTATCTATTAGGCACCTGGGAGGATGTTAATCAATGTAAATGGGATATGGAAAAGGATATATATTAGTTTTGATGTTAGCAACACTAGACTTTTGAGTTAATTACTTTTCTTTTATGATAAATCACTGTACTCCTTTTACTTGTTATAAATTGCTGTATCTTTGCTATGTAAGAATGTAACTTTATTTAGTGTTTTCTGAGAGTGGCACCAGACTTTGGGAAGATCAACACAAATAAGTCTTCTGGTTGACAAACCCTTATCAGAAGAAAGGCTGTAAACTGTTAATTGGCCCTTTTGGCGGGAAGATGATGTAAATCACCTAAGACTTGTGTATACAACTAGGTATGCAGAGAGAAAAGCCTGGTTTTGATAAGAGTCTGGGCTGCTAACGCTGCATAATTTTGTATTACCCATTGATCTCTATATACAATCAAAAAGGTAAGGCCTTTCTAGACAATAGAGGTGGGCCAGTCATTGGAAGGACTGGTTTCCCCTGTGTCTCCTCTTTACTCTAATTTCAGGCTGAATTCCCATCTGGGGCACAGAGGCTCGCCATGTCTACTTACTTGCCCCGGCTTCTAAGATCCTTAAGAGAGGGAGCCCAAGGCAGGGCACCCTCCAATATTTAAACGGACACCGGTGGCCTAACATAGATGGTGCAAGCTCCTTGTCTGGAAATGTATTGGCTTTCCACGTAAACCAAGTTATTCAGCTTCTTTTCTCCACTTAATTTTTCTACTACACTATTTCTTCCTAATCTAATCTTATATTAATAAATAAATAAGTTTTTTCCTTGCCAACGCCATCCCCACTTCGAATTCCCTGGATCCACCGGGGCTAGACCCCAGCAGATGGGGACATTAGGTTACAGATCACAAGAGTAACATGTTTTTCAATGCAAAACTTGAAATATTAGAAGAAAATCTTCCTGAATGTTAATGGAAGGAGCTCAAGCAGGCAGTCCTGAATATCAAATAGCCCAGTAAGGAAAATATCAAAAAAGAAGTGATCAAATAAGGTCAGAAGCCAAGCTTGGAGATTGCTAAAGAATATGGGTAGAAGAGTGAGTGGGTGTAAATGGTTTAGGATTAAAGGGATGTAAAAATATCATAGCTTACATTCATTGTTTACTATAAGCAAGAGTTATTAATCCCCATAACAACCATATAAGGTAAGTTGTATTATTTTATAGGTGATGAAACTGAAGTCCAGAGTTTATGTAATTTACCCATAACACCACAGTTAGTTGGAGGCAGAGCTAGGATTCAAACCTAGGCTAAGTCTGGGTCCAGGGTCTACACTTTTAACCTTTCTTCTTTATTGCCTCTCTTAAAGACAAACACTGCTGGCTGAATTTCCTCTTTTATGTGATACTTGGTTTCTGAATGAAGTGCAACTGTTCTGAAGAAAGCATAAAAGGCTGGATGTTGAAGTTTCAATGTACTTTATCACCCACTGATTCATCAGGCTATGTTGCAAGTTTCTTTTTCCTGATCTCATTTCCTCTTTACAAAGTAATTGTTTATTTAAAAAGCTACACAAACCAATAGATAACACTACTCCATACCGCACTTACAGACATCTGCCTTTGCCATTCCAGCTCAGAGAAAATCCTACTTCTAAATTCCTGCAGAGTAGAAAGTTCACAGCTTCCTTGGTAATCTGTCACAATATTTTGTAATCTGCAGGCAGAGTAGATATATGGCATTTGAAATGTATAGGAAATCAGAAATTTTTCATCAAAATTCTGAGAAGCCCAGTAAATTCAGAATAGCATATGAACCAAAATGGCAAAATGTATGCTTTCTGCAGACCCTTCGCACTTAAAAAGAAGTTGACAAATAAATCTGGGTGTTATCTTTTTCTTTTCCATTTTATCTATTTCAAATGCAAAATTATTACAGACTGGAGAAGAAAAAAACTACTGATTTTTTTTTTTTTTTAACGAAACTTCTTCCTTGGCCCTTTGTGGTCTGAACATCTTTCAAGAAAAATTTGAATAGCCCCTGAAAGCAGGGGTAACATTGATAATGTTTAATGGCCTGTATGGATTTTCCTGATGGCTAAGCAGGTTTCAAGCTGGTTTTAGAAAAGGCAGAGGAACCAGAGATCAAATTGCCAACATCCGCTGGATCATCGTAAAAGCAAGAGAGTTCCAGAAAAACATCTATTTCTGTTTTATTGACTATGCCAAAGCATTTGACTGTGTGGATCACAAAAACTGTGAAAGAGATAGGAATACCAGACCACCTGTCCTGCCTCTTGAGAAACCTATATGCAGGTCAGGAAGAAACAGTTAGAACGGGACATGGAACAACAGACTGATTCCAAATAGGAAAAGGAGTACATCGAGGCTGTATATTGTCACCCTGCTTATTTAACGTATTTGCAGAGCACATCATAAGAAACGCTGGGCTGGATGAAGCACAAGCTGGAATCAAGGTTGCCAGGAGAAATATCAATAACCTCAGATATACAGATGACACCACCCTTATGGCAGAAAGTGAAGAGGAACTAAAGAGCCTCTTGATGAAAGTGAAAGAGGAGAGTGAAAAAGTTGGCTTAAAGCTCAACATTCAGAAAACTAAGATCATGGCATCTGGTCCCATCACTTCATGGGAAATAGATGGATAAACAGTGGAAACAGTGTCAGACTTTATTTTGGGGGGCTCCAAAATCACTGCAGATGGTGATTGCAGCCATGAAATTAAAAGACGCTACTCCTTGGAAGGAAAGTTATGACTAACCTAGACAGCATATTAAAAAACAGAGATAGAGACACAGATGTGTATAACGGACCTTTGGACTCAGAGGGAGAGGGAGAGGGTGGGATGATTTGGGAGAATGACATTCTAACATGTATACTATCATGTAAGAATTGAATCGCCAGTCTATGTCTGACGCAGGATGCAGCATGCTTGGGGCTGGTGCATGGGGAGGACCCAGAGAGATGTTATGGGGAGGGAGGTGGGAGGGGGGTTCATGTTTGGGAACGCATGTAAGAATTAAAGATATTAAAATTTAAAAAATAAAAAAACAAAAAACAAAACAAAACAAAATTAAAAACAGAGACATTACTTTGCCAACAAAGGTCCATCTAGTTAAGGCTATGGTTTTTCCAGTGGTCATGTATGGATGTGAGAGTTGGACTGTGAAGAAAGCTGAGCGCCAAAGAATTGATGCTTTTGAACTGTGATGTTGGAGAAGACTCTTGAGAGCCCCTTGGACTGCAAGGAGATCCAAGCAGTCCATTTTAAGGAGATCAGTCCTGGGTGTTCATTGGAAGGACTGATGCTGAGGCTGAAACTCCAAAACTTTGACCACATGTGAAGAGTTGACTCATTGAAAAAGACCCTGATGCTGGGAGGGATTGGGTGCAGGATAAGAAGGGGACGACAGAGGATGAGATGGCTGGATGGCATCACCGACTTGATGAACATGAGTTTGAGAAACTCCGGGAGTTGGTGATGGACAAGGAGGCCTGCCGTGCTGCAATTCATAGGGTTGCAGAGTCGGACACGACTGAGTGACTGAACTGAACTGACCTAACTGAAGCAGGTAAAGAAGCTGCCTGCAATGCAGGAGATCGGTTTTGACCCCTGGGTAGGGAAGGACTCTGGGAGGTGGAAATGGCAGCCACTCCATTATTCTTTCCTGAAAAAGCCCAGATAGAGGAACCTGGTGTGTTATAGTCCATAGGGTCACAAAGAGTTCTTTGAGCACAGCACAGCAATGACACGTATAGTCACATTGATCAATGGATATCAGCCAATCAGAAGGAACTAGGGTGGTGAGAAGAGCCCAGTTGTCCTGGTATTGACCAACTGAATGTCAGTCCTACCCTTTACCTTATTCCATAGTGTTCTGGCAGGCAGGCTAAAGGAGAATGTGATCTCCTACAGATTGCCCTTGTGCTAACATACACACCAAGGGCTACATGCTAGCCTGCCTGCCCTCCCTCCCCCCCCCCCCCTCTCTCTCTCTCTCTCTCTTTCGCTGTCTCTGTGTCAGGCACAGTTTAAAATCTGAGTATTTCTGGCTTTCCATGGAATGGTATAATTTGCATTTCAAACTCTTCTGATTTATATTATATAGCTGAAATTCTTGTTATACTTCAGTGATTTTTTTGGAGATTCACTTATATTGGATACATTTCTTCCCACTCTAAAAAAATTATCATTAATTGGACCAAGGTGGTTCTGCAGACTTACCATGGGGCTCAGTGAAAAATGAGCCTTATCTTCACTAGATTATTTAGTTACCTGGTTCTGCTCTCTTGGTTTATTGCAAGAGATTGATTTTGAGGATATAGAAGGTGATCCCAGCATCTACATCCCCTGACCCCACCCAATATTTCTTACATCCCTCCTTAATCATAATCTTAGGTCTTTGTGCCACAGTTAAGGCCCCATCCCATTTTCTACTTAGGCTTTCAAGGTAGTACTAGTGGTAAAGAATGGTCTCCCAATGCAGGAGACACAAGAGACCTGACCCTTGGGTGGGGAAGATTCGCTGGAGGAAGGCATGGCAACTCACTTCAGTATTCTTGCCTGGAGAATCTCATTGACAGAGGAGCCTGGTGGGCTACAGTCCATAGAGTTGCAAAGAATCGGACATGACTGAAGAGACTTAGCTTGTATTTTCTACTCTGCTCATTGGAACTGGTTATCTCTTAACACAGACTCTTCATTGTCCCCTGTTTATTTACCCCTTCCTCCTTTTAGTAGAACTCCAGTTTTAGCAGGGAACACAACCAGTTAACCTTCTTGAAGACTGCTCTGGTATCAAGATATAAACATCTAGCTGTGGCAAGTGGGGAATACTCTCTAATTGCTGGCTTCTTATTGTGGTGGCTTCTCTTACTGCAGAGCAAGGGCTCTAGGGCACAGGGGCTTCAGTAGCTGTGGTTCCCAGGCTCTAGAGCACAGGTTCAATAGTTATAGTTAATACAGGTGGTACATGGGCTAAGTTGCTTGGTGGCATGTGGGATCTTCCTGAATCAGGCGCCAAACCTGTGTCTCCTGCATTGGCAGGCGGATTTTCATCACTGAGCGACCAGGGAAGCCCCCAAAATGTTTGTGTTTTTTTAATATAAAACTGTGGATATGATTCTAATGACATAGCCTCCACCATATAGATAAGGACAACACTCTTCAGAATTGGGGTGCCTCAAGGGACATGGGGTCCTAAAGATCCCACAAAGCAGAACCACCTATCTGCCCTAGATCACATTCCTTTTTCTCAATTTTATGTAAGATAGAATTAAATGTCTTTCTTATTTGAGCTACTGTATTGTGGGGGTGTCTTTCTATACGAGCTTCATGTATACCTGACATCAGAATATATGAAATACCCAAAGATCATTTCTAAGCTAAATGTAAATATATTGACAAATGTGGGAGACCTGGGTTGAATTCCTGGGTTGGAAAGATCCTTGGAGAAGGGCATGGCAACCCACTCCAGTATTCTTGCCTAAAGAATTCTATGGACAGAAGAGCCTGGAGTGCTACAGTCCATGGAGTCTCAAAGAATTAGATATCACTGAGCCCTGTTTCATTTTGATTGTACTGTGCTGTAAATCTCACTGTTTCTTTTTTCACTAAAACTTGAAATCTAACCATGTTGTATGCATACTTGGTATGCTGATGTGTTGATTCAAATTACTGCAGAGCATACTATAAAAATGCAGTGGCCACATTTTACTTACTCTTTCCGCACATGAAATACACCTTCAAAATAAGTAGTTTGCCTCTACACCACACTGAATACAAGCAGAACAAATATTCTTGTTTATGTTCCTTAAAATATGTGTGTGAATTCATTGGCTTATATATCCAGAAGAGCTATCACAGGGACTTAGATTACACGCATTCTTATTTCTACCAAATATTAGCATACTGATTTCTGAAAACTAATTTTTCCCCCAAAATGTGATTTATTCCAACTTACATTCCCACAAGATGGGCATAAGAATTATCTTTGCTACAGTTCTTGTCAACAATTGCTGTTTCCCACCTTCTTATTTTTATGAATCCAATAGGTGTTCATGTTATCTCATTTCAGTTTGAGTTTCTTAAGTTTATTACTGAGTTTTAGTATCTCCAAACACTTTTTAACTACATGTTTCCCCATCCACAAGTTGCCTGCTAAAATTTCCTTACTGTTTGACTCCTTTAATTTTCCCATTAGATATACTTCCTTATTGGGCTTCCACTGTAGCTCAATCAGTAAAGAATCTGCCTGCAGTGCAGGAGACCTGGGTTCAAACCCTGGGTTGGGAAGATCCCCTGGAGAAGGAAATGGCAAATCACTTCAGTATCCTTGCCTGGAAAATATGGACAGTGGAGCCTGGTGGATTGCAGTCCATGGGGTCACAAAGAGTTGGGCACGACTGAGCGACTAATACTTTACTTATATTTAATACTTATACTTCCTTATTATCACTTGGTTTTGGAAAGATTCCATATATAAAACAGATAAATTCCATTTTGGTTTTGAAGAATGCAAATATTTTTTCCTACATTGGTCAGTTCAGTTCAGTCACTCAGTCGTGTCTGACTCTTTGTGACCCCATGAACTGTAGCATGCCAGGCCTCCCTGTCCTACACCAACTCCTGGAGCTCACCCAAACCCATGTCCATTGAGTCAGTGATGCCATCCAAACATCTCATCCTCTGTCGTCCCTTCTTCTCCTGCCCTCAATCTTTCCCAGCATCAGGGCTTTTTCCAATGAGTCAGCTCTTCGCATCAGGTGGCCAAAGTATTGGAGTTTCAGCCTCAGCATCAGTCCTTCCAATGAACACCCAGGACTGATCTCCTTTAGGATGGACTGGTTGGATCTTTTTACAGTCCAAGGGACTCTCAAGAGTCTTCTCCAACACCACAGTTCAAAAGCATCAACTCTTTAGAGCTCAGCCTTCTTTATATTCCAACTGTCACATCCATACATGACCACTGGAAAAATCATAGCCTTGACTAGATGGACATTTGTTGGCAAAGTAATGTCTCTGCTTTTTAATATGCTGTCTAGGTTGGTCATAAGTTTCTTTCCAAGGAGCAAGCATCTTTTAATTTCATGGCTGCAATCACCATCTGCAGTGATTTTGGAGTCCAGAAAAATAAAGTCAGCCATTGTTCCCACTGTTTCGCCATCTATTTCCCATGAAGTGATTGGACCAGATGCCATGATCTTAGTTTTCTGAATGCTGAGCTTTAAGACAACTTTTTCACTCTTTTCTTTCACTTTCATCAAGAGGTTCTTTACTTCTTTCCTTTCTGGCATAAGGGTAGTATCATCTGCATATCTGAGGTTATTGATATTTCTCCCAACAATCTTGATTCCAGCTTGTGCTTCCTCCAACTCAGCGTTTCTCATGATGTACTCTGCATGTAAGTTAAATAAGCAGGGTGGCAATATACTGCCTTGACGTATTCCTTTTCCTATTTGGAACCAGTGTGTTGTTTTATGTCCAGTTCTGACTGTTGCTTCCTGACCTGCATACAGGTTTCTCAAGAGGCAGGTCAAGTGGTCTGGTATTCCTATCTCTTTCAGAATTTTCCACAGTTTATTGTGATCCATACAGTCAAAGGCTTTGGCATAGTCCATAAAGCAGAAATAGATGTTTTTTTGGAACTCTCTTGCTTTGCCATGATCCAGCAGATGTTGGCAATTCGATCTCTGGTTCCTCTGCCTTTTCTAAAACCAGCTTGAACGTCTGGAAGTTCAAAGTTCATGTATTGCTGAAGCCTGGCTTGGAGAATTTTAAGCATTACTTTACTAACATTTGAAATGAGTGCAATTGTGTGGTAGTTTGAGCATTCTTTGGCACTGCCTTTCTCCTACATAGTTATCTATCTATTAATTCTGCTTGTGTAGTCCTTCATTGAAAGCTTTCATCTTAATATTAACAAATCAATGTTTTACCTTGTGATTCATGCCATTTGGATCTTCCAAAAAAATAACTCCTCACTCTTAAGTCATAAAAATACTTAAGTATACATAAAGATACTATGTGAAAGTGAAAGTGAAGTCACTCAGTCGTGTCCGATTCTTTGTGATCCCGTGGGCTGTAGCCTACCAGGCTCCTCCCTCCATGGGACACTCCAGGCAAGAGTACTGGAGTGGGTTGCCATTTCCTTACCTAAGTATATAAAGATACTCTCACAAATTTTCTTCCATTAGCTTTATACTTTTACTTTTTACATGTAAACTTCTTTATATATAGTACGAAATAAGAACCTCACTTTGATATTCTTCATATCTGAGCCAGTTTCCCAAACTTTATTCAATTTTTGTAGCATTAGTTTTACCATTAATGGATTTCCAATTTTTATGTAGTTCTCTTTCCAAGATTAGTATTCTGCTCTACTTTTCTGTTTTTTCTGTTTCTGCTTCAAATCAGTCTGTTATAGAATATTCTGTTAAAGAATAGTGTTATAGAATGCTATTGTCATAGATTTTTGAGTAAATTATTTTATCTGGTTGTGCAATTCCTCATTCTTTGTTTAAGTTTTTCATTGACTTACCTATTTGTTGTACATTATTCTTTTATATAAATCTTAAAATATATTTGTTAAGTTTCTAAATTATCTACTTGGGATTTTGATTAAGATTGCTTCAGTTATAAATGAGAATGAATATCCCTATATTAAGTGTACCCATCAATAACAGTACATTTCTGCAAGTATTCTGATTTTAGGTGGTATAGTAAAGTTTGTCAAACTGGTATAAATGTTATCTTGTTTTGATTATATTGACAGTTAATTTTCTACCTGTATAAAGGAATAATACAACCAAGCCTCATTAACATCCTGCATTAGGATGAATTATGTTTCTCCTCTAACATATATTAACACCCTTGTTGCCTCAGAGTATATAATTCTCTGAGAACATTTTAAAATATTGAAATACTATGTTTCCTATCTTTTTACAATTTCCATGTAAAGGAAGAGTTAGAGAGGCAAGATTGTTTAGAAGAGCAAAGTAGATCCTTATGAAAAAGTTTTACCATGGAGTCTAGGCTTTAGAGGAGTTGAACACCAAATTTAAGAGGAGAAAAAAAAAAAGTTCAAAAGAAAGATCCCTGTAAAATAGCAAAAGTTATCTTACAGCTTACAGTTAGTCATTTGATGGTAGGAAAAAAGTAGGTTTTTTTCAAATATATATGATATTTGCAAAGGCTTTTCCACATTTTGACATCATTAATGTGAAAGTCATGAATAAAATTGTTTATTAAGAAGTCAGTAGCTTTCAGGAAAATCTCAAAGTTTAATGTATTCCGGAGACTAGAACTATGTAAACTGTTCTTTCAGTTTATTTCAATGTGAAAAGTTCCTTGTTTACCCTATGACTGTGGTGTGTGATGTGAACACTGGCATGATAGAAGTAAGGTGACCTATCAGATTTGCTTCCATACAGAAAGGCACAAACTCAATGAACAGCCGATCAATTTTAAACCAATCATTCTTAATTACTGATTTTTCATAAGCATGACTAGTCCTATTTATTTCCAAAGTAGCAGCAGTTTTATATTTTTCTGTTTATAAAATGTATTTTTCAGAGCTCTTCTTAGGTACTCTGAAATAGATTGCCTAATTTAAGCCTGATGGACCTCTTCACTGAATCACTCATGATATAGAGACCAATGAAAATTAATTTCTTAGTTCATCTAGTATCTTCTAGACTTCCTACAAGCCCATATTGACTTCTGAGAATAAGCTGAGAAATTATGCTCAGAGAAAACACAGATAAACAGCCAGTATTTGTTTCATCCTGTGTCATCAATCATTTTGTCTGTATAGGTCCTTCCAACTCCAAGGATTTCTCCCACTGATGATTTACTTCTCTGGCTAAATTATTTCCTTATTCATAGACCCAGTCTTTGCATCAAGCTGCCCCTTTTCCACCCCTTCTCATCTGTTGAAATAGAATCAATCATGAAACCATAAATTTCTTTCGTATTAACCAATAGGATCAATGCATTGTAGCAAAGTATAAGTCTAACAGTCCAGGTACAATTATTATTTTTATTATTGCAATATAGTTGATTTACAATATTATGTTAGTCTCAGGTGTACAGAACAATGATTCATTGTGCCACAGTTCCCAAAGTGAAGTACCCATAGTGATGTTTGTAATCAAGATGTGATAGAGCAATGGCTTTGGTCATTTTGAGGTTGTTTTCAGAGGTTCCATATAGTAAGACAATGTGATTTTGTCTTTTGGTTATACAGATTTTTTTTCTGTTTGATATACAGCTCTAGAAGTGTTCTGGAAGGTGGGAGAAAGTTGTGAAGGGATCCCATCTATTAATATATTCTGGATTTGGTCTCTGGTTTAGAGTGTTGGAAGTGAGGGGAGTTCTTTTTAAAGGTGAAGTAGGTAAAATTAAATAAGTTAAATATTTTTCCTAAATTCATATATCTAGCATGAGGTTTAGTCAGAACTTGAAATAAAGTTTCCAATTTTCAAAAGTATAATCTTAACTAAAATTTTGGAGATTTTCTTTGCCAAAAAATATTTAGAATTTAAATACAGTGTTAATTTCCAGGTCACATTTCTTGATAAAAAGTATGCCTTAATTTAATTTGCCAAACTTTGGGGATAGGGAAAATTAGTGGTTAAAAGGAAAATTTCATGTCCTCCAAAATTATAGGTCAATTTATTTAGATTTTTCTGGTAGTTATATTCACAAGAAATTTTGGAATTTAATTATTCAAATGGATATTTTAGATGAGAAGGTGAGTATCATTCATGATCAGGTCATAGATCTGGTTGCCTATTCGTAGCTAGTCTTTTATGAAACTTTCATCTATTCCTAGTGACAAAGGGCAGAACAACTTCCACATTTTTAAGCAAATGCTCTAACCAACTCATTATCATTTCCCAAACACTTGGTCCAGGAGCATAAGAGAGTAGGTCTCAGGTGGATGGCATCACTCACACTTTCATGCAGTATCAGTACTCACAAGAAGGAAGGGATTACAGCACTCACCCCAGGGGCCTGTGAGTCTACTATGGTGCTAAGTCAGCTGCTTCTAGTCACCAATTCTGATGAAACATGGCTGCATGTTTGAAAAGTGGGGATTATTACATAGAGCTGAAAAGAAAAAGTGCCTCAAGATAGGCATTCCTTCATGAGGTGGGGTATAATTGAGATTCCTATAAGTCACTCAGGTGTCATCTGGTCACTTGGGTCACATATCCAACTTGCCAACTAAACACTCAACCCTGCTAATTCAAAATTTAGAACAACTTTTACATCAACATAAAAAAAAAAAAAACAACCCAGAACCCTTTATGAAGGAAGGAACCCTTTATGCTTTATGAACCCTTATGCTTCTACCAACTTATTCAAGGGTGTAATTATCAATTCTAGAAAGTCACAGAATAGGGGGAGTTAAATCCAGAAGAAACTTCTCCCAAAGTTTCCTCCTCCTGAGGGTTCTTGTTATTGGTGTTCATGTGATGTCTGACTCCTTGTGATCCCATGGACTGCAGCACACCAGGCCTCCCTGTTCCTCACCATTTCCTGAAGTTTGCCCAAGTTCATGTCCATTGCATCGGTGATTCTATCCAGCCATCCCATCCTCTGATGCCCTCTTCTTATGCCCTCAATCTGTCCCAGCATCAGGGACTTTTCCAAAGAGTTGGCTGTTCACATCAGGTGACCAAAATACTGGAGATTCAGCTTCAGCATCAGTCCTTCCAATAAGTATTCAGGGTTGATTTCCCTTAAGATTTACCAATTTGAACTCCTTGCTGTCCAAGGGACTCTCAGGAGTCTTCTCCAGCACCACAGTTAGAAGGTATCAATTCTTTGGTGCTCTGTCTTCTTCACAGACCAGCTGTCACAGCTATTTGTGACCACTGGGAAGACCGTAGTCTTGACTATATGGACCTCTGTCGGCGGAGTGATAGCTCTGCTTTTCAACACACTGCCTATGTATGTCATAGCTTTCCTGTCAAGAAGCAGTCTCTTCTGATTTCATGGCTGCAGTCGGCATCAGCAGTGATTTTAGAGCCCAAGAAGAAGAAATCTGTCACTACTTCCACTTTTCCTCTTCCTTTTGCAAGGAAGTAATGGAGCCAGATGACAAGATCTTAGTTTTTTCTGGTTTCTTTTTTCTTCTTTTTTTAATATTTAGTTTTAAGCTGGCTCTTTTACTTTCCTCCTTCACCTTCATCAAGAGACTCTTTAGTTCTTCTCTTTTTGCCATAAGAGTGGTATCATCTGAATATCTGGGGCTTCCCTGGTAGCTCAGATAGTAAAGAGTCTGCCTGTAGTGTGGGAGACCCAGGTTTAATCCCTGGTTCAGGAAGATCCTCTGGAGAAGAAAATGGCAACCCACTCCAGTACTTTTGCCTGGAAAATCCCACGGATAGAGGAACCTGGCAGGCTACAGTTCATGAGGTCGCAAAAAGTCAGACAACTGAGCAACTTCACATCCACATATCTGAGGTTGTGGATGTTTCTCCTGCCTATGTTAATACAGCTTGTAGCTCATCCAGCTTGGTATTTCTCATGATGTGCTCAGCATATAGGTTAAATAAACAGGGTGACAGCAGACAGCCCTGTTTTTCTCCTTTCTCAACCCCAAACTAATCAGTTTTTCCATACAGGGTTCTAACTGTTGCTTCTTGACTGGCATACAGGTTTCTCAGGAGACAGGTAAGGTGGTCTGGTATTCTCATCTCTTAAAGAGCTTTCCACAGTTTGTTATGATCCACACAGTCAACCTTGCAAAACTGAAGCCTACTTAAAATGCAGGTAATGAGTTTTTACAATCTGTATTTATCAAACTGCATCAATTACTGTGTGGCTCATTGATTTTTACTTTGAAATATGCCAAAGAGCATATGATATTCAAATAAGTTATATACTGAAAACTAAAATCAATACCAAAAGTCCCCTGGAATCAGGATTGCTGGGAGAAATATCACTAACTTCAGATATGCAGATGACACCACCATTGTGGCAGAAAGTGAAGAGGAACTAAAAAGCCTCTTGATGAAAGTGAAAGAGGAGAGTGAAAAAGTTGGCTTAAAGCTCAACATTCAGAAAACTAAGATCATGGCATCCGGTCCCATCACATGGCAAATAGAACGGGAAACAGCGGAAACAATGGCAGACTTTATTTTTGGGGGCTCCAAAATCACTGCAGATGGTGACTGTAGCCATGAAATTAAAAGATGTTTACTCCTTGGAAGGAAAGTTATGACCAACCTAGATTGCATATTGAAAAGCAGAGACATTACTTTGCCAACAAAAGTCCACCTAGTCAAGGCTATGGTTTTTCCAGTGGTCATGTATGGATGTGAGAGTTGGACTGTGAAGAAAGTTGACTGCCAAAGAATTGATGCTTTTGACCTGAGGTGTTGGAGAAGACTGTTGAGAGTCCCTTGGATTGCAAGGAGGTCAACCAGTTCATCCTAAAGACCAATCCTGGGTGTTCATTGGAAGGACTGATGCTGAGGCTGAAACTCCAATACTTTGGCCACTTCATGTGAAGAGTTGACTCATTGGAAAAGACCCTGATGTTTAGAGGAATTGGGGCAATAGGAGAAGGGGACGACAGAGGATGAGATGGCTGGATGGCATCACCAACTCAATGGACATGGGTTTAGGTGAACTCCAGGAGTTGATGATGAAAAGGGAGGCCTGGTGTGCTGCGATTCATGGGGTCACAGAGTTGGACACAATTGACCAACTGAACTGAACTGAATTAATTTTTAAATGACTTTTTTAGAGCTACACTTGGTCCAAAAAGGCAGAAAATACGATTCAACAAATATTTATTGAGTGTATATTATCTAAGCAATGGAGACACAGAAATGCATAAGTTAAATGTAGACTTTCCTTTAACAAAGCATGGAATTGGTGTTGGGGCGTGGGGCTTACATTTACAAAATAGCTAACTAAATAAATGAATAAGTTAATATTATGGTAATTTGAAAAATTTTTATGAGATGGTATGCTGGGGAATGCATAAGACCACTTTAGATGTGGAAAGAAGGCCTCTGTAAGAATTAATTGACCAAAGGATGTGTCTGGGGGAAGATCCAGTGGCAGACCTGGGGCAAACCTGTCTGTCTATCTCTCCAGAGAGAAAAGTCCCAGGAAGGGTGCTTGATGTGTGACATCGTCAACCAAAGAAGGCCATTGGCTGGAGCAATGCGCTATGGAGATAACCTAAAGTCAAGTCTGGGACGATCGACAAAGGCTGTAATGTGAAAGGAGATGAAAAATGATGACTCGAGTCTCTAGAGTGTAAACCTAAAAACAGGTCACTAGTGTCCGGCCCTTTGCCTCCCTATGTACCAGCTTGCTCTGGGGTGAGCTCCATCTCTGGGCTGCTAAACTTCCCAGCTGCAGAGTGTGTTGTTCTCTGAAAACATCATCTTCATTTCAACTGCACAGTGAGTAGGTAGCAGTATCTTTATGTCAGTCTTCAGGAAAAAAAAAATAATAATAATAAAAATCACCTAAAGGAACAGAGTGTAAGGTCTGGGAAATTCCTGCTTTAACCAGCCCAGAAGGACTTAATCAAGGAGCCTGGGGCATTTCAGCTTCCTGTTAAGGCACAGATATGCCCTAAAGTTCAGGACTCTAACACCTTCCATTCTGGTGCAACCCAAGATAACAGAAGCCCTGAGGAATTCAGCTCCTTCTTGGTGCTGACCAGGACACTGGCAACACAAATCCCTGTTCAGAAATGCAGCACAACGGCATTCACATTCAAGATGAAAACATTCTGCTTTTTAGCCACAGCAGCCAAAACATTTCTTTGGTTACAATTTGTAGAAGATGAGAACCAAATTGTTAGTGCAAACACTGAAGCATTACAAAAAATGCCTTCCAAAAAGGGACTTTTTGTCTCCTTCCCAAATTTGTAAGACAGTGACAGAGGTAGAGGCAGATGTTTTCTGCATAAATGTTTCCTCTCACCAATGCCTCACATGTGCCACACACATTACGCTTCAAATAGCATACATGGTGAAAGCGCAAGGGGAAAGTATATTCTTTATTTCTGTAGGTATCTTTTATGCTCTGTTACCTGTTGTTTACATAACTAAACAGATCAAAAAGGATTATTTCTCATTCTGAAAAGAAAAGAATCACAGAATGCACTTTGTGCATTTGCCATCAGAAGTCTAATATCCGCTTTTTAGTTTTTATACATGGCAGGAACCAAATGATGGTGACTCTGACTAGACGAAACACACAATATCTGAATTCAGCAGAAATCTCTTCCGCCATACAAATGTTCAGTTCAGTTCAGTTCAGTTCAGTTGCTCAGTCATGTCCGACTCTTTGTGACCCCATGAATCGCAGCACGCCAGGCCTCCCTGTCCATCACCATCTCCCGGAGTTCACTCAGACTCACGTTCATCGAGTCAGTGATGCCACCCAGCCATCTCATCCTTTGTCATCCCCTTCTCCTCCTGCCCCCAATCCCTCCCAGCATCAGAGTCTTTTCCAATGAGTCAACTCTTCGCATGAGGTGGCTAAAGTACTTGAGTTTCAGCTTTAGCATCATTCCTTCCAAAGAAATCTCAGGGCTAATCTCCTTGAGAATGGGCTGGTTGGATCTCTTTTCAGTCCAAGGGACTCTCAAGAGTCTTCTTCAACACCACAGTTCAAAAGCGCCAATTCTTTGGTGCTCAGCCTTCTTCACAGTCCAACTCTCACATCCATACATGACCTCTGGAAAAACCATAGCCTTGACTAGACGGACGGAGTCTATAATTCAATAAACTATAAAAATGTAAATATGCTCCATTCCTAAAGGGACTTGGTTGAATGGTACACAATCCCTATTCCTGTGTATCAGTTCAGATCCTTTTTATACTTTCCTCCTTTGAGATCCCTCACCCTAATGCTCAAATTATTAAACTCATCACAGTGGAGCTATCCATTAGTTTCCAGGGTAATTTTATTTTATTCAGCATAAAAAGATACAGGTTATAAAAGTCATGCAGAGTTCACAGTTATTATTCAGTATCTCTTGTGAGTTATAAAGTACTTTATAATTGCTTCTTGTTAATTATGAGATTAACTTTTAAGAATACAAGAACAAAGGCAAAAAAAACCTGGAAGTCATCTGACAAATACCAAAAGTATAAAACTATTTAGAGGATTTTAACAGGTAGAGGAAGGTAATTATCTGTACATTTGTAATAAGAAGGGTAAAATCAAATTTGTAATAAGATGTTTACCTTCTGACCACCAAGAATCTACAAGCTATGTATTTTGTTCTGATTATCAATTCAGTTCAGTTCAGTTGCTCAGATATGTCTGACTCTTTGAGACCCCATGGACTGCAGCATGCCAGGCTTCCCTAACCAACACCGACACCTCGAGCTTACTCAAACTCATGTCCATCGCCTTGGTGATGGCATCCAACCATCTCAACCTCTGTCATCCTCTTCCCTTTCCACCTTCAATCATTCCCAGAATCAGGGTCTTTTCAAATGAGTCGGTTCTTCATACCAGGTGGCCAAAATATTGGAGCTTCAGCTTCAGCATCAGTCCTTCAGATGAATATTCAAGACTGATTTCCTTTAGGATTGACTGGTTGGATCTCCTTGCAGTCCAAGGGACTCTCAAGAGTCTTCTCCAACACCACAGTTCAAAAGAATCAACTCTTCCCCACTCAGCTTTCTTTATAGCCCAACTCTCACATCCAGACATGACTACTGGAAAAACCATAGCTTTGACTAGATGGGCCTTTGTAGGCAAAGTAATATCTCTGTTTTTTAAAATGCTGTCTAGGTGCATCATAGCTTTTCTTCCAAGGAGCAAGTGTCTTTTAATTTCATGGCTGCAGTCACCATCTGCCGTGATTTTCGAGTCCAAGAAAATAAATTATCTCACTGTTTCCATTTTTTCCCCATCTATTTGCCATGAAATGATGGGACCAGATGCCATGATCTTAATTTTCTGAATGTTGAGCTTTAAGCCAGCTTTTTCAGTTTCCTCTTTCACTTTCATCAAGAGGCTCGTTAGTTCTTCTTTGCTTTCTGCCATAAGGGTGGTGTCATCTGCATATCTGAGGTTATTGATATTTCTCCTGGCAACCTTGATTCCAGCTTTTGCTTCATCTAGCCTGACATTTCACATGATATACTCTGCATGTGTTAAATAAGATGGTGACAATATACAGCCTTGACAGTATTCCTTTCTCAATTTGGAACCAGTCTGTTGTTCCATGTCCAGTTTTAACTTTTGCTTCCTGATCAGCATACAGGTTTCTCAGGAGGCAGGTCAGGTGGTCTGGTATTCCCATCTCTTTCAGAATTTTCCACAGTTTATTGTGATCCACACAGTGAAAGACTTTGGCATAGTCAATAAAAGAGAAGTAGACGCTTTTCTGGAACTCTATTGCTTTTTGGATGATCCAAAAGATGTTGGCAATTTGATCGCTGGTTCCTCTGCCTTTTCTAAATATAATTCGAACATCTGGAAGTTCACGGTTCACGTATTGCTGAAGCCTGGCTTGGAGAATTTTACTTTACTAGTGTGAGATGAGTGTGATTGTGCGGCAGTTTGAGCATTCTTTGGCATTGCCTTTCTTTGGGACTGGAATGAAAACTGACTGACCTTTTCCAGTCCTGTGGCCACTACTGAGTTTTCCAGATTTGCTGGCATATTGAGTGCAGCACTTTCACAGCATCATCTTTTTTTTTGAAAATTTTTATTTATTTATTTATTTATTCATTTTTTTAATTTTAAAATCTTTAATTCTTACATGCATTCCCAAACATGAGCCCCCCTCCCACCTCCCTTCCCATAACAACTTTCTGGGTCATCCCCATGCACCAGCCCCAAGCACACAGCATCATCTTTTGAGATTTGAAATAGCTCAGCTGGAATTCCATCACATCCACTAGCTTTGTAGTGATCCTTCCTAAGGCCCACTTGACTTTACATTCCAGGATATCTGGCTCTAGGTGAGTGATCACACCATCGTGGTCAACTGGGTCATAATGATCTTTTTTTTTATAGTGCTTCTCTGTATTCTTGCCACCTCTTCTTAATATCTTTTGCTTCTGTTAGATCCATACAATTTCTGTTCTTTATTGTGCTCATCTTTGCATGAAGTGTTCCCTTGGTATCTCTAATTTTCTTGAAGAGATCTCTAGCTTTTGTCATTCTATTGCTTTCTTCTATTATTTTGCATTGATCACTGAGTAAGGCTTTCTTATCTCTCCTTGATTTGTTTGGAACTCTGCATTCAAATAGGTATATATTTCTTTTTCTCCTTTTCCTTTAGCTTCTCTTCTTTTCTGATTCTCCATATAACATTATAAAATAGTTTTCCTTACATTGGAAATGTTGTAAAAGAGAAAATTAAGTCATAAATTGATTTTCCCTTCTACAGTAAATTCCCAATAATCTGCTATATTAAAGATAGCAAAATAAGTTACATATTTGTGTTCTACCTGGGGAAACAGAGGTAGAAGGTAAATATTTCTTTTATCTACCTGAATCCCTTAATAAAAACAGAGGGCAGCTTAAAAAAAAAAAAAACACAGCCAAAAGCAAAAAAAATGATATCTACAGTGATATTAGGCTCAAATGGAAAAAGGAAGCTACTAGTTTAGTTAAATTTTTATTATCCAAATGAAACTTTAAATAAAAAAGGAGGAAACTAAGGGCTTTCCTGGTGGCACAGATAACAAAGAATCTGCCCCCAGTGTGGGAGACCTGGATTCAATCCCAGAGTTGGGAAGATCCCTGGACAAGGGAATGGCCACCCACTCCAGTATTCTTGCCTGGAAATCCCAAGGATAGAGGAGCCTGGCAGGCTACAGTCCAAGGGGTCGAAAAGAATCAACTAGAAGGTTACCATTTTCACTTGCAAGAGCATTTTAAGGGTACTGGACTACCATAAAAATTACCATTGGAAAAAAAAAATACAGCCCTTCTTGTTAAAATGCAAAAACAATTCAAGAAAGCTGATAAAATAGAAAACTTAGGGAAAGAAGATTACCAAAGAAGACTACTAAATTCTACTAAAATAATATATTTCCGAGACGAGATTAAACATATATTTATATATAATCTTAAATAAATACTAACATTAAAAATGAAAGGGAGAGGGAGAGGGTGGGATGATTTGGGAGAATGGCATTGAAACATGTATAATATCATATATGAAACAAATTGCCAGTCTAGGTTTGATGCATGATACAGGATGCTTGGAGCTGGTGCACTGGGATGACCCAGAGGGATGATACAGGGAGGGATGTGGGAGGAAGGGTTCAGGATGGGGAACATGTGTATACCCACGGCAGATTCATGTTGATGTATGGTAAAACCAATACAATATTGTAATTAGCCTCCAATTAAAATAAATAAATTTATATTTAAAAATTAAAAGTAAAAATAAAATAAATAAATTTCTTTGTAGAATTAAAAAAATAAGTAAAAATGAAAGGATAAACTACAGAATGTTTTTATGGTTAGCTGTAGAGCAATTCAGAAAATAGATTAGAAAAGATCTTGTTAGCAGCTATGCTTCATTATTTAGTTTTTAATTGACTCCAAAAACATTAATGAATACAAATAAGACAAAATTAAATTTGAAAAGCCATCCCTAAAATTATTAACTAAAACAAATAAATCCAAATGTTTCTCTAGTTTGTAGCATAACCACACAGAAAGCACCTTTTCCATTTGCCTTTAAAACTGAGTAATTGGATGTCATCTCTAAAGAGACATACCCTAAAGGCAAGCAAGGTATTAAAAATTACCTGTTTCAATTATCATATTATTGCTGGCAACACTGGCATTTTATTCTGAGAAAATCATGTATGTAACATGGGATAAAGTAAATGAACATGTGATATTCAAATTCACTCTTTCCCAGAGTGGCTGTCATTTAGCACACAATGATGCACTCTGAGAGGAATAACCAAAATAGCCTTACATGGTAGACACTAATGTCTGGATAGCCAGAAGACACAGCATATCCCACCAATTCAGGGAGGGTTCAAGGTGGGAGAAAGGAGAAACAGATGTAAAATAGAAGGGATTAAGTAAAAATTCTATAGTGTCATTTTAATTTGTAAATACTTGTTCTTTATTAGTTTGTTTTTCAAAATACACGCATTCAATTCCTTTTCTCTGTCCACTGGAGAGGCTGGAAATAAATATAAACTAACTATTATGAGTACCCTTAGTGTGTAGATTAGATTTTTTGAACATTATTTCCCATTGAAAGAAACAAGAGATTTTTGGAGTAAGGGCTAATTTCAACACCAAGACATAAAATACACCAGATGCTTTTGTTATATCAAACAGCAAGGAATCCATCAAAGTTTTCTAGGGCTCTATCTGTGAGATTCAAAGGCAATTTGAAGAGTTTCCCATTGGCCAGAATTGGGATATCTTGATTAATAGTAATAATTGAAATGTATTGGGAACACCAAATATGCTTAAACTTATTAATTCTTTGAGATACCAGAAACAGAAAGCAAAATAGTTGCTACTGATAGATGTTAATAAACTAACTTATTATATTGAAAATGGGTAAGTAAACAAATTAGGCATATAAATGTTAGCATAAGCTGACTTCCCCATACCAATTGTTCCACTTAGTGAACAAATAGTAAAAAAGATATTTCTCTTTATAGAAACATTTCAGTGAATAAATGAAAAAAGTTAGATTTTACAATGTTCCCTTTTCACAGCTATCAATAAATGAATTGATCGAGAAAACTGAGCATCAAGAATTCCTGACATCACAAAAAATAGAGATAATCAGACATTATATGTTTCATAATAGAAGACAAAACTGACATTTTTTGAAGAAACAGAAACAAAAACAAAAAAACCAATAATGTGGAACCTAAATCCTATTAGATCCAGCCACTAATTTATTAAAAAAAAAAAAGACAGAAAATACAAAATATGTAACTATAGCAATGCAGTCAGCCAAATCCAGACTGTTCAAATTCTACAGAACAAATGATAAGGTTTCTTTAACAATAGATTGCAAGGGAAAATAGTTACAGGAGAAAAAACCTATAACACAGAAGAAAATTAAGAATCACAGTAACCAACTTCAATGTGTGTAACTTGTTTATGAAGTGAAGTATGAGTTGTTAGTCGTTTGGTTGTGTCCAACTCTTTGCGACACCATGGACCATAGCCCACAAGGCTCCTCTGTCCATGGAATTCTCCCGGCTAAATAACTAGAAAGGGTTGCCATGCCTTTCTCCAGAGGATCTTCTCAACCCAAGACTGAACCCAGGTCTCCTGCATTTCAGGCAGATTCTTTACTGTCTGAGCCACCAGATATCCTGATTTAAACAAAGAAAAAGATAATGATATTTATGAAACAATTGAAAATATGATCATTAATATTAAGAAATTATTAAAAATTTTAGTATAACATGATTTTTGTCAAAATAATAAGCTTTTATTTCAGAGTTATATATGCAAATATTAGGGGTGAAATCATGTATTTACTTCACAATATGCAGTGTAGCAGGAGTAAGAGGCAGAGAAGTTAGTTAGTGTCAGTACAGAACAGACAACACCAGCCAAAATTTAATAATCATGAAAATAAGTTTATTTGCTGTTGGGGATTTACCATACCATCCATACTATCTATTTTATATACTTTTTTATGTTTAATAGTTTCCATTAAAAAGATTAAAAGTACATGAGCAGGAAGTATAAAAAGCAATAAAGTTCACTTTTCTTTGTAATTTTCTAACTATTCTGAGACTTAACAAGTGTGCCTTAGGAAGCGTCACTACAAACAAAGTTAGTGGAGGCTATGGAATTCTAGTTGAGCTATTTCGAGTCCCAAAAGATGATGCTGTGAAAGTGCTGCACTCAATATGTCAGCAAATTCGGAAAGCTCAGTAGTGGACACAGGAGTTGAAAAGATCAGTTTCCACTCCAGTCCGAAAGAAAGGCAATGCCAAAAAATGTTCAAACTATCGCACAATTGCACTCATCTCACACGCTAGCAAACTAATGTTCAAAATTCTCCAAGAGAGGCTTCAACAGTGGGTGAACTGAGAACTTCCAGATGTTCAAACTGGATTTAGAAAAGCAGAGGAACCAAAGATTAAACTGCCTACATCCGTTGGAGCATCAAAAAAGCAAGAGAGTTCCAGAAAAACATCTACTTCTGCTTTATTGACTATACCAAAGCCTTGGACTGTGTAGAACACAAAAAACTGTGGAAAATTCTTCAAGAGATGGGAAAACCAGACCACCTGACCTGCCTTCTGAGAAATCTGTATGCAGGTCAAGAAGCAACAGTTAGAACTGGACATGAAACAATAGACTGGTTCCAAATTGGGAAAGAAGTGCATCAAGGATTTATATTGTCACCCTCTTATTTAACTTATATGCAGAGTACATCATGCAAACTGCCAAGCTGGATGAAGTACAAGCTGGAAACAAGATTTCCAGAAGAAATATCAATAACCTCAGATATGCAGATGACACCACCCTTATGGCAGAAAGTGAAGAAGAACTAAAGAGCTTTTTGATGAAGTAAAAGAAGAAAGTGAAAAAGCTGGCTTAAACTTCAACATTCAGAAAACTAAGATCATGGCATCTGGTCCCATCACTTCATGGCAAATAGTTGGGGAAACAATGGAAACAGTGACAGACTTTATTTTTGGGAGCTCCAAAATCACTGCAGATGGTGACTGCAGCCATGACATTAAAAAGCACTTGCTCCTTGGAAGAAAATCTATGACCAGCTTAGGCAGTGTATTAAAAAGCAGAGACATTACTTTGGTGACAAAGGTCCATCTAGTCAAAGAGGTGGTTTTTCCAGCAGTCATGTATGGATGTGAGAGTTGAACTATAAAGAGAGCTGAGCGCTGAAGAATTGATGTTTTCGAACTGTGGTGTTGGAGAATACTCTTGAGAATCCCTTGGACTGCAAGATACAACCTGTCCATCCCAAAGGAAATCAGTCCTGAATATTCATTGGAAGTACCGATGCTGAAGCTGAAGCTCCAATACTTAGGCCACCTGATACAAAGAATTGATTCACTGGAAAAGCCCCTGAATGCTGGGAAAGATTGAAGACGGGAATAGAAGGGGATAACAGAGGATGAGATGGTTGAATTGTATCACTGACTCAATAGACATGAGTTTGAGCAAGCTCTGGGAATTTGATGGACAGGGAAGCCTGGCATGCTGCACTATTGTGTCACAAAAAGTCAGACACTACTGAGCGACTGAAATGGCTGACTGATTCTGAGACTACATTACCTGGGCTTCCCTGATGGTTCAGTAGCAAAGAATCAACCTGCAATGCAAGATACATGGATTGGATCCCCAGGCTGGGAAAATGTCCTCAGAAGGGAAACGGCAACCCATTTCAGTATTTTTTACTGGGAGATCCCATGGACAGAGAAGCCTGGCCAGCTACAGTCCATGGAGTAGCTAAAGAATCTAACAGCACTTAAACAAACTACATTACCTATACTGTGTAAAATAGCTACTTACTTATACTATATGAAAATTGACAAATGTGAATAGTGACGGCTAATTCACCTACAAAAAGGCAGCTTCTCAGGTGGAAAAAAATGAGAATGGAAATTGACATTCATGTTGTAAGATATTAAATAAGTCAGAAGTTTCTGAAATAAATATTTTTTCTGATGTGAAATTTATCTGATACATTTTCTCATCATGGCCCCTCATGGTGACAGCTGTATCTCAATCTCCTATAAATATTGGTTAAATTATGTAGTTGACTAGGTCCTAAACCAAACAAAATAGCAACCTTAACAAAAGGAATTTGGTAAACATAGAGGGAGTCCGTCTTAAACATACAATGCAGTGTCTTTTGGACTAGTATAATGAAAACTCAATCACCCTTTGTGAAATGGAGATGAGATTCAGAAATAGAGATTTGAAAGTATATTAAGAGATTACACTGCAGCATTCTAGATGTTTAGTGTATTTTTCTCTTACCATTACTTACAATTGGAGCCACCAGACCTAGGACAGAGAAGCTCAAATTTCTCATTTATGCATAAGCATAGAAATTATAAGAAAACTGGGAAAAATTCATATTAAATATTAAATGCATATTTACTGAATATAATTAAAATTGTCGAAGAATGACCATATCTTGGTAACTCAGCTGGTAAAGAATTCACATGCAATGCAGGAGACCCCAGCTCGATCCTGGCTTGGGAAGATCCCCTGGAGAAGGGATAAGCTACCCACTCCAGTATTCTTGGGCTTCTCTGGTGGCTTAGGTGGGAAAGAATCTGCCTGCAATGCAGGAGACCTGGGTTCAATCCCTGAGTTGGGAAGATCCCCTGGAGCAGGGCATGACAACTTACTCCAGTATACTTGCTTGGAGAATCCTCATGGACAGAGGAGGCTGGAGGGTTACAGTCCATGGGGTTGCAAAGAGTTGGACACAACTGAGCGACTAAGCAAATGATTAAAATTGTTAGAGAATGACCATATCTAACTTCAAGCTTTACCCATCATTCTCTATTGCTGAAATTCCATCATTCAGTCATTTATTGATTTATCCATGAATCGATTAACATTTATGTAGTTTCCTATGTATCAGAGAGTGATTTCTGTGTTACAGCTTTAATAATTAATAAGAATATATGTTATTTTGAATACTGAACAAGAGAATACTGACAAACAAGCAAATAATTATAAAATAATTTGATAAATTTATGACAGAGATATGCAGCTTATTAGAAAATAATAGTAAACATAACTACTTAGTAAATGAGTATACCAAGGTTTCCCTAGTGGCTCAGATAGTAAAGAATCTCTCTGCAATGCGAGAGACCTGGGTTTGATCCCTGAATCAAGAAGATCCCCTGGAGAAGGAACAGCTTCCCAGTCCAGTATTCTCGCTTGGAAAATTCTATGGATAGTATAATCCATGGGGTCACAAAGAATCAGACATGACTCTTTCACTCAGTAAGTGAAAGGAAAAATATGAGGTGTTTTAGGTTTAGAAATATAATGAACAAAAGGTCTGTGCTAGATATTACCTAGGGTGGTTAGAGAATGACAGGGATAATGATACAACAGCACAAAATTATTTTGCCATTAAAATGCAAAATATACTATAAGTAACCTTATTCAATCTGCCGAGTCATTGTATCAGTTCAGTTCAGTTCAGTTCAGTCACTCAGTCATGTCCGACTCTTTGCAACCCCATGGATTGCAGCACGCCAGGCCTCCTTGTCCATCACCAATTCTCGGAGTTCACTCAAACTCACGTCCATAGAGTCGGTGATGCCATCCAGACATCTCATCCTTTGTCGTCCCCTTCTCCTCCTGCCCCAAATCCCTCCCAGCATCAGGGTCTTTTCCAGTGAGTCAACTCTTCACATGAGGTGGTCAAAGTACTAGTCAAGTGGGCCTTAGAAAGCGTCACTACGAACAAAGCTAGTGGAGGTGATGAAATTCCAGTTGAGCTATTTCAAATGCTGAAAGATGATGCTTTGAAAGTGCTTTACTCAACATGACAGCAAATTTGGAAAACTCAGCAGTGGCCACAGGACTGGAAAAGGTTAGTTTTCATTGTATCAGGGTTGGAGATTTAAATCATTTTCATTAGTCTGTAAATTCTCCATGAGGATAAGTACTATTCTGGCTTTGCTCACCATGATATATGCAGCATCTAACACATTTTCCAGTACATAATATGTGATCAGCAAAATTTTTTGACTAGCGATATGGCCGAATAGACAGATAAATGGTGAAATGTCTAGTTATTTTCAAAAAGACTACAATCAGCATTTACAAACATTAAAGCTTGCCCTTCTCTTGGTTTGTTTCTTGCCACAGAGCCCTAAGTGAGGGTTGTCCAGAGAGTTTAAATTTGGTACTGACTTTTGAAACAAACACAGACATTTAAAAAAATAACTAAGGAGCATCTTAAAATTGATGAGATGGACTTCAAGAATTACCGAGAAAGGCCTTCCTCTGCTGAACCCTGACTTTATCGGCCCACAAACTCTCCAGGGAAATGTTGACACATGTATCCATTCATTCATTCAGTATCTGTTCAGCGCCTACTATGTGCAGACACTATTCTAAACACTGGAGATTCAGAAACAGATTTTCACAGACCACCTCCAACCCCCACCACACATAGACACAAATACATATACACACATACACCTGTCCCCATAGAATTTATATTCAAGTCAGGGGAAACAGATAATGAGTGAAATATAACTTTTTCATCTAGCGATGTGTGCTGTGGAGAAAAATAAAACAGAGAAGAGGCAATGACAGTAATGGTGAACTGTGGCCTTACCATCCATCAGACTGCATTGGGAAGAGAACCTCTGTGGAGGAAGAGATAGACTGGTGTCCAGCGCATCTCAAATACTCTTATAACCAGGAAAGAGGCCATAAAGTTAGAACTACTGCCTCCAGAAAGTTAGTGATGGTCAAGCTATGAGGGTTTATTTGGGTGGAGGAAGGTAAAGTTGGAGACAGGGGGTGCTTAGACTGTGCACTCTTCGCTCCGGGTGCTGAGGTAAGAGGCGATCACATCCGAGGCATTGCCAGTTCCTGGACCACCTGCTGACTCTTTCCAGCCCAGTGTAGGGGTTGGGTCAGTTGGTAGTCTCCAGACACATTCAATGAAGATATTATATTTACCCTAAAAATTAGAGATGTTAGAGAGTCTAAGGAATCATGAATGTCAAGTTAATTAACTCTTAGGGCTTTGGGATAATAAAAATAAAATCCAGGTTGCAAGCTTTCAATCAATATAACTTATGAATTTATCCTCATTCTGATTTACTTAATAATTATATAGCTATATGTTTCTATCAAATCTCCATCTTAGAATCATTAATGACATATACAGATAGACAAAGAAATACTGTTAACAAGAACTATATTGAGATACACTAATATGGAGCACTCTCTTTCAGACCAATGAATTAGTTTTACTGATTAAAAGTTTACAGCCCTGATTTGATTTTTATTGCCCCAAAGTCTTAATTAGCTTGACATTCACGATTCCTTCTGATTCTCTAATATCTCTTTATGTGTCTTGAGGTAAATACAACATCTTCATTAGAAGAACACACAGACCTGTGATTTGAGCCTATGATCAATGCAGGACCAAACATCTTTCCAAAGACGCAAGGATTCTAAGAGACATCAGCTTTTATATGGATACCACAGAAACTAATTAAGCAACAAATCAGAGCGTGTGTCCAATCCTCCTTGACCCTTTGCCAAATAGACAATAAAAATAGGGTTTATAAACAAAACTTGGACAATATTAAGTGGTATCCACTCATTTCAAAAATGACAAATGCTAAGAATTCCCTGGTGATCCAGTGAATAACATTTGTGCTCCCAGTGTGGAGAGCCTGGGTTTGATTCCTGGTCAGGGAACTAGATTCCACAGGCCGCAACTAAACTAAGAGCCCTCATGCTGCAATAAAGGTTCCACATACCACAACAAAGGTCAAAGATCCCCCCATGTTGCAACTATTTACTTGGTGCCAAATAAGTAAATATCAAAAAATAGCAAATGCTAAGAAACTTTGTTTGTATAAGGTAGAGTAGGACCTAGATAACTAACATTCAGACTGGAAGATAAAATTACTCTGTGTGGCAGATTTAATAGTGTTGCAAAAAATCTGGACCTGTCACTTAATGTGTGTGTGTGTGTGTGTGTGTGTGTGTGTTCAGTGTGTTCAGTCATGTTTGACTCTTTGCAACCACGTGGACTGTAGCCCACCAGGCTCCCCTGTTCATGGGATTCCCAGGCAAGAATACTGGATTTGGTTGCCACTTCCTACTCCAGCTGATCTTCCTCACCCAGGTATCCTGCATCTCTTGTATGTCCTACATCTGGTGGGTGAATTCTTTACTATTGTGCCATCTGGGAAGCCTCACATTTTAATGTAGTATGTGATAAATAGCTGTGAAATGAGAAATACAGGTAAGTCAAGTATCAACTTTCAGATGAAGAAGGGCCTAGCTTGGCTTGAGATTTTTAGAGTAGGTTTGAGCTGTGCTGTGCTTAGTCACTCAGTAGTATCCAATTCTTTGTGACCACATAGACAGTAGCCAGTCAGGCTCCTCTATCCATGGGGAGTCTCCAGGCAAGAATACTGGAGTGGATTGCCATGTTCTCCTCCAGGGGATCTTCCCAACCCAGGGATCAAACCCAGGTCTCCTGCATTGCAGGAGGATTCTGTACCAGCTGAGCTACCCAGGAAGTCCCAGAGTAGTTTGGGAAGAACTTAAATCTTTGAAAACTTGATAGATGGAAACAAATAGAAAAGGATTTCAAATAGGGTGAACTTGGTGAGAAAAACCAGGGAGGTGATAAAGTAAACTGCTCTTCTTCAAATGTACCCATTAAGGAATGGGGGATTAAAAGGATTTCAGCAAGACAGCAGTGGGATGGGTTCATGGCGTTAGATTTGTGAACGGATAACATAACTCAGCAATCTTATAAAAAAAAAAAATGGAAAAGAAACATTCCATCCCCAAAATAGGTTTGCTTCTTTCTCTCTCTCTCTCTCTCTTTTTTTTTTTCTTTCTTTTTGCAACACAACCAAATCAAACTTTAGGGCAAGTAAGAGACAGAATGTTCTCTGCTATGTTTTGAAAAGCCAATTCCCTTTGCGGTCTTCATATTTTTAAATACAACTAGAGGGAAGTGCCATTCTCTTAGATCTTGCTAACAGGCCATTTTAGATGTCTTCTAGACAGAATACTGTCTTTAGAGAGATTCCTGCTGGGCCTGTGAAGTATTCAAAGGCACTTCCTTCCCCCAGCACTGTGTTTCTGAAGGAGGGGTTCAATGTGGCTCACATGCTGGACTTGTTTTCCCTCTCCCAGGAGAGAAAGGAAAGTCTTACAAACCAATTAAACACATAGAACGTAGTCATTTCACCAGGAAGATGAGAAACTGCAGGCAGTGCTCTGACATACCAAGAAATGTTTTGAAGATAGTAAATGTCTCTGAGGACGAAGCTGATGAGCAGGAATGCTGGCATTATTTATGCATCTCTTTTGTTCAAGTTTTATGTAACAACTAAAAGCACCCACAAAACTGCAGGTGCATCTTGTGCAAGGTTTGTTTTCAGTGAACATAATGAAAGCCATGTTTAGGGCTATCAGGAAATTGGAAACCTTCAACTTGTTTTGGTAATTAAAAGGCATGTTTTTCAGAAATTGCAAGAATCATGCTTAGGTGGGTGAGAATTGACTAAGCAGGCAGTGGTTCGGCTGGTTCATAAAAGAGAATACAAGCTAGGACTTCGTGTACAAGATATCTTATATCTTGAATACTAGATAGTACTAGGACTTTGCATAGACTATGTCACTTAGAGGCCATAACACTCTGTGGTTATTATAAGGAAAGTGGTTTTTATAAGAAAGGTGATACCTAAAGAAGCTCAATGAACTTATCCAAAAACACCAGGACCAATCAGGGACAGAGGCAGAACTCAAGCCTAAGTGTTTTGGTCCAGACCTAGCACATTCTCCGCTAAGCCCCACCACCTCTCTGTCTTATTGATAGTTCTGAAATGAGCAGGAAAGTTCCTAAATCCCTTAATTGTCATTTTTGCTTTCCACCTTATCTTGTCAAGTGATGCTGATGTCCACCTGCCTGAGATAACTAGACGAGGTTTAGAAACTGGTCACCATAAAAGGTCACAGGAGCAACCTCCAGAGATAATGCAGTGAGTTCTTTCTGGAGAAGCGCCTTCCTCAGGACCTGTCCAGCAGGTGAGAAGGCCCCCTTTGAAGTCCTCCACCCTGCATCCAGTGAGTGCTTGCATGCTAAGTCACTTCAATGGTGTCTGACTCTTTATGACCCCATGAAACCCATAGCCCATCAGGCTCCTCTGTCCATCGGGATTCTCCAGGCAGGAATACTGGAGTGGGTTGCCATGCCCTCCTCCAGGGGATCTTCCCAACCCAGGGATTGAACCTATATATCTTTTGTCTCCTGCCTTGGCAGGTGGGGTCTTTATCACTGGTGTCATATAGGAAAAACTTCAGCACCCAGTAAAGACTTTTAAAACATCAGGAAGATGTTTCTGAGGCTATACCAGAATTAGATAACTTAGAAGCAGGTACCAAAGAGGAGGCTATCAAAGAATTCATGGGCCTTAGCAAAGACTCAGAAACTTTCACAGCACGTGATAGGACAAGATTCACCTTGAACAGACAGTTTTCTCTTTCCCCTTCCCAAATTGACATTCAGTAATAAAAGAACACAGTGCTGTTCCATGTTCTTGAATCAGGAATATTTAGATGTAATCTTGATGTGCTCGGAAGAACTGAGAATACAAGAGTGAAAAAATTTAAAGGAGCTCATAGGAGTACTTTTAACTTTCTGCCACAATAGTAGTGTTGATGTTCAAATAAAAAACAAAATAGACTAATAATGGATTGGTGGGAAAAGGTTGTTGATTCCACAAATTTATATTTATTAAGCACCTATTTGATGTTTGCTGTTATAATCTGCATCATAGAAGATAGGAAAGCAGTTGATCCATAAACAACTCTGACTTAATTGAAGATGCATATGTTATATAAAATGATATCATCAAGATAAATAGTTACATATTGTCTATATACTCCATTTTGGAAATTTAGAAATTGCACAGAATGTGACATCAAAGTAAGCCAAATAGCATAAGGACCATAATGTAATTTCTACTATTTTCTCATAAATTTTAGTTTCCTTCATTTAATGGGTGAATACCACTAAGCCCAGCTAACTGGACTCCCCAGGTGCCTCAGTGGTAAAGAATTTGCCAATGCAGGAGATGCAGGTTCAGTCTCTGGGTCAGGAAGATTCCCTGGAAAAAGAAATGGCAACCCACTCCATTATTCTTACATGAAAAATCTCATGGACATGGGAGCCTGGTGGGCTACAGTCCATGGGGTCCCAGAAGAGTTGGACACAAGACACAACTGAATGGCCAAGCATGCACGCACCAGGCTACCTACACTGAAAGCAGTGGCTCAGCTTTCCGCAGGTTATGCACTAGTGATTATAAATCTCTGAAGGACTTAGATATGCTACATAATGAATTTCTGTTCTTTCTATTTGAATCTTTGTATGATCACCTCTACTATCTCAGCATGATAAATCCTTCCTGTTAGATTTATCATAAAATGAAAAAACCTGACATCCTGATGACTCCTTTTGTTCTTTCTCAAAGTTCTCCCTTGAAACTTAATGAACCTGCAATTAAAACATCTGCATTTAGTAGATAATCCTTTAAGGCTCAACACTACCAACTTACATAGAACTAAATATTTTTAAATAATATTAGTAAATGTGTTAGAGTTCTCACAAACTCAGTCCCAAGAGTGGTCAGATATGCAGACTGCACAGGCATTTGCTTGCCCTGCAGTAACAGAGGGGCCACCATGTGCTTGGTGGCTCCAGCAGTGCATCCGTTCTTCCTCTCTCTTATATGAAAATGAACCAGGAGGGTTTCTTTTTCTTGTTTCTCTTGTATTGGGTTTATATGTTCATCTCTATCAGAAGCATAAAAAATTATGGTGTCTATACCACACTTAATATGAATTGGAAATGCTTTCTTCTAAACATATTTTACATTTAGAAACTATAAAGTAAAATGAAAGGAAGGGCCATATAGGAAATGGACACCTAATGTGAGTAGAAAGAGGATTCTCTAAGAGGCTTAACTGCATTGGAAACCAATACTGATTTTGGTTAAATCAGATGTACGCTTGATGCTAACTGCAGTAAAATGATAAATAAATTCTGAATAATAACATCCCATCACAGGACTTAATTACTCATCTGCATGCTCTAGTGAACAGCTCATGCTCCAACACCCTCTGACTTAATAGTTTCCTGAAGTTTTACTCACTTATTCAACATTTATTGCCTAAAATGCACCATACTATTTTCTGAGTGCTGGTAACAACTGTGAACAAAATGGACAAAATTCACTCAGGGATTTACATTCAGATTTTAAAAACATCCTTTAAATTTGAATTTCACTGTAACATTTTTTATAGTGCAGATATATCATGGGCTTCCCTGATGGCTCAGTGCTAAAGAAAGTGCCAATGCAGGAGAAATGGGTTTGATCCCTGGGTCGGGAAGATTCCCCTGGAGAAGGAAATGGCAACACACTCTATTGTTCTTACCTGGGAAATCCCATGGACAGAGGAGCCTGGTGGGCTACAGTCTATGGTGTTGCAAAAGAGTCAGACACAACTTAGAAACTAAACAACAGCAAGACTTATCATAGATATACCTAAAAGCTGCAGGGAAGTTTTGCTTACAGATTATAAGTAGTCCCTTTCTATAGGCTACTTTCACAAGTAGTAAAATAAATAAAATGTTTTATCATTTACAAATATAACTTTGCTCCGAATGAGCAAATGAACTCATTGCTCTGTTCCAGGACAATTACTCCTATCATTAAGGAAGTGCAGTCCGATCTCTCCACTACCTCCCAAAGCAAACATTTAATGACTTTAAGCAAAGAATATTCTCATTCTGGTCTCTAGAAATTGGACAGAAACACTACAGTCATTCCTGTCATCTTCTTTCTAATGTATTGTAGATACTGTATCCAAACATTAGTTTGCTGAAATGACCAGAATGGAGACATAGTTGTCAGTATGAATGACTGATAAGTGAAGAAAAACTTGCAGAATAGGCTTTCTTAGTAGGTTGAGATAGGAACCTTGGTTCCCTCCACAGTAGTGAAAATGAAATATTAGGCAGACAGGTGTTCCTATTCAGGATTCTTATCAATAAGGAATAAAGGCCAAGTTCAAGTCTTGTATGTCATCCTGCTAAGCATATGACTTTGTGCAATTTGCTTAATGTCTCAAAGCCTTAGTTTCCTCACCTGTAAAATGAACACAATATATACACTTACTTGTTATGAATGTCAAAGGGAGTATTGGCCTATGCTTATGTTACTGATTTTGGTTGATCCCTGTAGCTCTAAGAAAGGGCAGTCTTAAAAATATTTCTACCTCTTCTCTAACTTCTTGCTCATCAATGTAAAAAAAGAATAAAAACATGCCAGTCGAACATAAGGAAAACCTTTATATACTGTCACATTAACTCTGAGCTTTGTCACTGCATTAAAAAAAAAAAAAAAAAGAGGAAGTGTCCTGGAGCTTCTTTCTTCTGCTATTCTAATCACTAGGGAAGGCTTTTATCTTGTTGGCCCAGGAAGCAAGCCAGACCTTCTAAAGGCCTAGTTGGAGGTCTACCTGACCACCTACCCACCCTTGTATCTTTTCTGGAGCTATCTAACATTTGGGACATTATGTATTTAATGAAACCATGTGGATTCTGTACAAATAAAGGTCATTTCTGTATGATGACTTCCTGTATCATTGTCTCAAGATCCAAATGTCTCAAGATCCAGCCTGGGGGAAAGAGAGACACCTCCTTTCCAATGAAACCATAGCCACAGGCTGCCACACAACTTTACACAAAATAGAATCAACGCTATACTTTGCTTTCATCTGGCACTATGCATTGACATCTCCACTTGTGAAACAACATAGAACACTAAAGTTGCCTAAATTCCCATCAAGGAAGAGTGTATGAAGTGTATGTATATGAGTTCAAAGGCAAGAATCTAGTCCCTACAAGAACTGGTGAGAGTAGGTGGGCCATCAATCCTGGAATTGTTGTAAAGGCAGAAGGCCAGGAAGGGAGAGCCTTGTTGCTTAAATGGAGCTGCAAACTGTGGTCTTGGCACCAGAAACAATGCAAGATCCTAGCTCTAGCAACTTGGGCTGGAAAAGAAGAGCAGAATTAGCTATAAGATTGAGATGCTGAAGAGAATCCTTTTTGAGGCAAGATAACATTAGGTCCAGACTCTTAAGTTAGGGATTGTTTGACACTCTCTGGAGGCATTTAGGAAACAGGAAAGTGCCATAAATTTGGCAGGTGATTAATACTGATTCAAACTGATTCTGATTTAAAATAACTCTTAGTCTATTCAAATGGTCTTGGAAGATTTAACTCAGTGCAGTGGTTTTCTTTAACAGTCATTTTATATCCTATACAAAATATCATTTTGGGTAGATCAGTATTAGGATGTCACATACTTCATGGGGCCAACTATGAGATGCAATTGGACAAAAGCAGTCAAAGGCAGGCCATCTAATAAAACTTGTTAGATTAAGAGAAAGGGAGGGCTGTATATCACACAAGGCAGCTGCTAGTTGGCCATCAACAAGGGCCTCTTCAGGACGTGGTTCCTCAAGAAGATTTAGAAATCAAGGTTTTTGAGAATTTTTTAAGTAAGGCATTAAACAATTTTTAATATTAGCAACTAAATTTAATTTTCTAAATTCGTGATGGAATATCAGTGGTTTCAGAGTAAAGCTCTGAGGTTGTTATGGGACAGAGGAAACATTATTTTTAATTCATGGCTCACTAGTCAATAAGAATGAAAATCAAATATGACTTGGCTTGCCTTTTTCTATCAGATATAATTTCAGCTAAATGACTTTATCAGCTTTTAAATGAACAAGAACAGATATACCTCTTAATAAAGTCATTTGAAATATATATTGCACCTATGTTATCATGTTATAACTAAAAAGGAGGGGAAGTAGAAATGGGAAGGTGATCAGAGGAAGCAAGTTTGAAGATAAATGAAAACAAGTAAGAGGGAGGCAAATAGAGAGTAAGAAGCCAGAAGTAACAAATGGTGCCGGAAAGAAACACATCCTGGAAGAAAGAAGCTGTTCACATGCAGGGAAAACACATAGAGAGAAGTTAGAGGAATTCTGAATTGACAGCAATTGAGAATTTCACTTTGCTACTTCATAAATTTTTTTTTGCTACTTTATTAAATTATGAAGTTTACACTACAGAATTAAAAAAAATATTGGAGTATGGTTGATGTACAATACTGTGTTAGTTTCAGGTGTAAAGGAAAGTGAATCAGTTATACATATATTCACTCTTCTTTTTAACTAATTAATTTTAATTGGAGGCTAATTACTTTACAGTATTGTAGTGGGTTTTTCCATACATTGACATGAATCAGCCATGGGTGTACATGTATCCCCCATCCTGAACCCCCCTCCCACCTCCCTCCACATCCCATCCGTCATGGCCATCCCAATGCACCCACCCTGAGCACCCTCCATCATGCATAAAACCTGGACTGATGATCTATTTCACATGTGAAGACGCTTACTCCTTGGAAGAAAAGTTATGACCAACCTACATAGTATATTCAAAAGCAGAGACATTACTTTGCCGACTAAGGTCCGTCTATGACCCAGATAATCATGATGATGTGATCACTCATCTAGAGCCAGACATCGTGGAATGTGAAGTCAAGTGGGCCTTAGAAAGCATCACTATGAACAAAGCAAATCGAGGTGATGGAATTCCAGTTGAGCACTTTCAAATCCTGAAAGATGATGCTGTGAAAGTACTACACTAAATATGCCAGCAAGTTTGGAAAACTCAGCAGTGGCCACAGGACTGGAAAAGGTCAGTTTCCATTCCAATTCCAAAGAAAGGCAATGCCAAAGAATGCTCAAACTACCGCACGATTGCACTCATCTCACATGCTAGTAAAGTAATGCTCAAAATTCTCCAAGCCAGGCTTCATAAATACGTGAACCGTGAACTCCCTGATGTTCAAGCTTGTTTTAGAAAAGGCAGAGGAACCAGAGATCAAATTGCCAACATCTGCTGGATCGTGGAAAAAGCAAGAGAGTTCCAGAAAAACATCTATTTCTGCTTTATTGACTATGCCAAAGCCTTTGACTGTGTGGATCACAATAAACTGTGAAAAATTCTGAAAGAGATGGGAATACCAGACCACCTGACCTGCCTCTTGAGAAATATGTATACAGGTCAAGAAGCAACAGTTACAACTGGACATGGAACAACAGACCGGTTCCAAATAGGAAAAGGAGTACGTCAAGGCTGTATATTGTCACCCTGCTTATTTAACTTATATGCAGAGTACATCATGAGAAACGCTGGACTGGAAGAAATGCAAGCTGGAATCAAGATTGCCAGGAGAAATATCAATAACCTCAGATATGCAGATGACACCACCCTTATGGCAGAAAGTGAAGAGGAGCTAACAAGCCTCTTGATGAAAGTGAAAGAGGAGAGTGAAAAAGTTGGCTTAAAGCTCAACATTCAGAAAACGAAGATCATGGCATTCGGTCCCATCACTTCATGGGAAATAGATGGGGAAACAGTAGTAACAGTGTCAGACTTTACTTTTGGGGGCTCCAAAATCACTGCAGATGGTGACTGCAGCCATGAAATTAAAAGACGCTTCCTCCTTGGAAGAAAAGTTATGACCAACCTAGATTGTATATTCAAAAGCAGAGACATTACTTTGCCAAATAAGGTCAGTCTAGTCAAGGCTATGGTTTTTCCTGTGGTCATGTATGGATGTGAGAGTTGGACTGTGAAGAAGGCTGAACGCCGAAGAATTGACGCTTTTGAACTGTGGTGTTGGAGAAGACTCTTGAGAGTCCCTTGGACTGCAAGGAGATCCAACCAGTCCATTCTGAAGGAGATCAAGCCTGGGATTTCTTTGGAAGGAATGATGCTAAAGCTGAAACTCCAGTACTTTGGCCACCTCATGCGAAGAGTTGACTTATTGGAAAAGACTCTGATGCTGGGAGGGATTGAGGGCAGGAGGTGAAGGGGATGAGCAATGATGAGATGGCTGGATGGCATCACTGACTCGATGGACGTGAGTCTGAGTGAACTCCAGGAGATGGTGATGGACAAGGAGGCCTGGAGTACTGCGATTCATGGGGTCGCAAAGAGTCAGACACGACTGAGCGACTGAACTGAACTGACTGAACTGAGTCAAGGCTATGGTTTTTCCAGTGGTCATATATGGATGTGAGAGTTGGACTGTGGCTGAACGCCGAAGAATTGATGCTTTTGAACTGTGGGGTTGGAGAAGACTCTTGAGAGTCCCTTGGACTGCAAGGAGATCCAACCAGTCCATTCTGAAGGAGATCAACCCTGGGATTTCTTTGGAAGGAATGATGCTAAAGCTGAAGCTCCAGTACATTGGCCACCTCATGCGAAGAGATGACTCATTGGAAAAAACTCTGATGCTGGGAGGGATTGGGGGCAGGAGGAGAAGTGGACAACCGAGGATGAGATGGCTGAATGGCATCATGGACTCGATGGACATGAGTCTGAGTGAACTCAGGTAGATGGTGATGGACAAGGGAGGCCTGGCATGCTGTGATTCATGGGGTCGCAAAGAGTTGGACATGACTGAGTGACTGAACTGAACTGAACTGAATATATATGTTTCACTGCCATTCTCTCAAATCATCCCACCATCACCTTCTCCCACAGAGTCCAAAAGTCTGTTCTTTACATCTGTGTCTTTTTTGCTGTCTCACAAACAGGGTCATCGTTACCATCTTTCTAAATTCCACATATATGGGTTAAGATACTGTATTGGTGTTTTCCTTTCTGACTCCTTCACTGTGTACAATAGGTTCCAGTTTCATATATTCCCTCTTTTTAAAGATTCTTCTCCCATGTAAGCCACTACAGAATATTGAGTAAAGCTCCCCCTGCTATATAGTAGGTCCTTATTAATTATCTATTTTATATATAATATTGTGTATATCTCCATGAGGGCAGAAATTGCATCTGCTTTTTTCATCTCTGACTCCTCTTCACTTAGCACACAATGATGCACTCTGAGAGGAATAACCAAAATAGCCTTACATGGTAGACACTAATCTCTGGATAGCCAGAAGACACAGCATATCCCACCAATCCAGGGAGGGTTCAAGGTCACTGTATTACCCTGATAGGCTGCCATAGCAAAGTACCATGGGCTTAAACAAGAGAAATTTGCTTTCTCATAGTTCTGGAAGCTAGAAGTCCAAGATCAAGGTGCTGTCAGGGTTAGCTTCTAGTGAGATGTATCTTTCTGGCTTGCAGACAGCTGCCTTCTTATATGTCCTGAAGTAGCCTCCTCTGTGTTCATGCAGGGACAGAGGTCTCTGGTGTCTCTTCATCTTATAAGGATACTGATTCTATCAGATTAGGGCCCTATACTTATGACCCCTTTCAACCTTAAATGAGGTTTTATTTCCCTAAAAAAACTGTCTTCAAATATCATCCCATTGAGTGTTAGAACTTCAAAAACACTGGGGGACCACAATTCAGTCTATAATATCCATTGTATCCTTCACTGTATTCTATTCATAGGGTTCTTTAATCACAAGTACTAGGCACAGACCATGACTAATTTAGACAAAAAGGAGCATACTGAGTGGATGTCAAGGACTAAGCTGACTTTGCACAAGCCTGTGCACACTAGCGTTGGGCACTGAGTAACTTACGTGATCAGAATTCATGGCCTTATTCAACAATCTCCAAGAATTGGAAGAAATGAAGAACCAGACTTTGGATGGCCAAAAATCAGAGAAACTCCAGAGACTTTAAAAGCTGGAATTAATAGAGTCTCTTCAGGGTGTTATCTTGAATGAACTCCAGTCATTTCATTCTTTGTAGACCTCCAGTCACGATAAAAGTTTGAAGGAGAAAGTTTGCTCTCAAGTTATGCACATCTCTCTTTGTAAAGAGAGGTCAAGAAGCTTGATAAACAGTTCTACTGAGACTTTCTTCAGTGGATCTAGGATGGTGCCAAGGGCAAAATCAAAGTGCTAGTAACAGAGACAGGAGGAAAGGCCTCTGGCAGGCAAAGTTATGACAAGCAAAAGGTCCCATTCCAGAAGAAAAGGAGCCCTGCTGCCAGGGTGTGGGGATTGGAGTTCAAACTCTGCCATAGGTTCACTGGCTTTGTGACTCTGCTCAAGTTCCTTAACTGATCTGTGCCTCAGATTCCTCATCTGTAGATGAAAGAAAGTTCTAGACTCATCTCATGCAAAGGCTGATTTTCCTCATAAAACTTAGAGCAGTACCTGACTCACTAAGTACTCAAAAAACATTAGTCAATTATAATTTTATCTGAGACTTAAGGTCTATATTCATGATCTAATGTATATTCTGCTGTAGAAAATAATTTCTAAACCATTTTATTATGTGATTATTATCAAATATAAATCTTTCCAATTTGATTCAGATTTAATTTGACTGAATTTCTCTCTTTTTCACACACTCTCACACACTCACTCACACAACAGGCACATGCTGATGTAGGTCTCCTATAGTTCTTCCTAAGTGTATTATAAGAAAATATGCTTATGAAATTGCTCTTGGTAAAATCATCATTGTGAATATTCAAACTTGCTCAAAGGCCAGAGATCAAAGCATATGATAAATGCAGCATTTAATAGGTGAGGAGGAGGCAGTCATAGAGTGAAGGTAGGTGTTAGTAATGGTTGTATAAAATTATCTTTATTCAACATCAGGCAGAGTGAATAAATATAAAATTAATGAAATGTTTACATGGTACAAAATTGGGAAAGACTGCAAATGTTGGAAAAGCCTAAGAACGAATAGTAGTAAAGCCATAAAAAGGAAAATAAAAACAAAGAAATTCAAGTAAGCAACAGTGGAACATTATGAAGAAATTAAATTAAATTGAGACAGTAGACTCCTAAATTATGACACTTATTACAGTGCACTTTGCGAATTTTTTTATATAATCATCTCCGCTGCTCAGGCAAAAGCACTACGAGACATTAACTCATTTAATTAAAATATTATGGGTACCAGATAGTGTTATTCAGGGAGATGTACAAATGAACAGGTTCACATCCTAGCTAATGATTACAAGGATTCAATTTCACTTATCTTTTTACGTCTAGCATTTAACACACAAACCTGGAAAAGAGAAGAAGACTTTTTTTCAAGTGATAGATAGTTAACTATAAAAGGAATACTCACAGAAAATGTATCTAAAAGGAAAACTAATAATAGCATGCATTGATTGAAAGCAGATCCTGCTTTCAGTCCTTGGGCTTCATTTCTCATTTCATCTTTGAACAGATGCTGACACTGTACCCTGTATTATATTATAATAAGGAAACTATAGGTAAGTAATTCTTCCAAGAGTTTTTAGGTTACTATAAATTAGCCACTTAATGCAAAGAGCTGAGTCATTTGAAAAGACCCTGATGCTGGGAAAGACTGAGGGCAAGAGGAGAAGGGGGACGTAGAGGAAGAAATGGCTAGATAGCATCACTGACTCAATGGATGTGAGTTTGAGCAAACTGGGAGATAGTTGGAGTTGCAGAGAGTGGGCACGACTTAGCAACTGAACAACAATATAAGCAGTGAAACTGAGATTCAAACTGGTGTCTGATCTGGTACTTTTAAATCCTCACAGGTCATTTTAATTTGTAGGAGGTAGGACACATCAAAGAGGAGCTTTATTTAACTATGTGAATCTCATGAATTTTTACTGAGTACACAGAGAACTCTCATGCTTGAATTCTTGGTTCTTTTGGTTAAAGAAACTGTAAAAAAAAAAAAAAAGTTCTACTGGCCATCAGCATTAGTGATTATTGCACATACCCCTCATCCAAAGTAAGGAGCAGCGGCTGTGCTTTGCTGGAGCAGCCGTGAAGAGATACCCCACGTGCAAGGTAACAGAAACCCAAGTAAGATGGTAGGTGTTGCAAGAGGGCATCAGAGGGCAGACACACTGAAACCATACTCACAGAAAACTAGTCAATTTAATCACACTAGGACCACAGCCTTGTCTGACTCAATGAAACCAAGCCATGCCTGTGGGGCAACCCAAGACGGGCGGGTCATGGTGGAGAGGTCTGTGGTCCACAGGAGAAGGGAGTGGCAAGCCACTTCAGTATTCTTGCCTTGAGAACCCCATGAACAGTATGAAAAGGCAAAATTATAAGATACCAAAAGAGGAACTCCCCAGGTCATTAGGTGCCCAATATGCTACTGGAGATCAGTGGAGAAATAACTCCAGAAAGAATGAAGGGATGGAGCCAAAGCAAAAACAATATCCAGTTGTGGATGTGACTGGTGATAGAAGCAAGGTCCGATGCTGTAAAGAGCAATATTGCATAGGAACCTGGAAAGTCAGGTCCATGAATCTAGGCAAATTGGAAGTGGTCAAACAAGAGATGGCTAGGGTGAACACCGACATTCTAGGAATCAGTGAACTAAAATGGACTGGAATGGGTGAATTTAACTCAGATGACCATTATATCTACTACTGTGGGCAGGAATCCCTTAGAAGGGATGGAGTAGCCATCATGGTCAGCAAAAGAGTCCAAAACACAGTACTTGGATGCAATCTCAAAAACTACAGAATGACCTCTGTTCGTTTCCAAGGCAAATCATTCAATATCACAGTTATCCAAGTCTATGCCCCAAACAGTGATGTTGAAGAGGCTGAAGTTGAACGGTTCTATGAAGACCCACAAGACCTTTTAGAACTAACACCCAAAAAAGATGTTCCTTTCATTATAGGGGACTGAAATGCAAAAGCAGGAAGTCAAGAAACACCTGGAGTAACAGGCAAATTTGGCCTTGCAATGCATAATGAAGTAAGGCAAAGACTAATAGAGTTTTGCCAAGAAAATGCACTGGTCATAGCAAACACCCTCTTCCAACAACACAAGAGAAAACTCGCCACATGGACATCACCAGATGGTCAACACCGAAATCAGATTGATTATATTCTTTGCTGCCAAAGATGGAGAAGCTCTATACAGTCAACCAAAACAAGACCAGGGGCTGACTGTGGCTCGGATCATGAACTCCTTATTACCAAATTCAGACTCAAATTGAAGAAAGTATGGAAAATCGCTAGACCATTCAGGTATGACCTAAATCAAATCCCTTATGATTATACAGTGGAAGTGAGAAATAGATTTAAGGGCCTATATCTGATAGATAGAGTGCCTGATGAACTATGGAATGAGGTTCGTGACATTGTACAGGAGACAGGGATCAAGACCATCCCCATGGAAGAGAAATGCAAAAAAGCAAAATGGTTGTCTGGGGAGGCCTTACAAATAGCTGTGAAAAGAAGAGAGGTGAAAAGCAAAGGAGAAAAGGAAAGACATAAGCATCTGAATGCAGTGTTCCAAAGATTAGCAAGAAGAGATAAGAAAGCCTTCTTCAGTGATCAGTGCAAAGAAATAGAGGAAAACAACAGAATAGGAAAGACTAGAGATCTCTTCAAGAAAATTAGAGATACCAAGGGAACATTTCATGCAAAGATGGGCTCAATAAAGGACAGAAATGGTATGGACCTAACAGAAGCAGAAGATATTAAGAAGAGGTGGCAAGAATACACAGAATAACTGTACAAAAAACATCTTCATGACCCAGATAATCATGATGATGTGATCACTAATCTAGAATCAGACATCTTGGAATGTGAAGTCAAGTGGGCCTTAGAAAGCATTACTACAAACAAAGCTAGTGGAGGTGATGGAATTCCAGTTGAGCTATTTCAAATCCTGAAAGATGATGCTGTGAAAGCGCTGCACTCAATATGCCAACAAATTTGGAAAACTCAGCAGTGGCCACAGGACTGGAAAAGGTCAGTTTTCATTCCAATCCCAAAGAAAGGCAATGCCAAAGAATGCTCAAACTACCGCACGATTGCACTCATCTCACATGCTAGTAAAGTAATGCTCAAAATTCTCCAAGCCAGGCTTCAGCAATACATGAACCGTGAACTCCCTGATATTCAAGCTGGTTTTAGAAAAGGCAGAGGAACCAGAGATCAAATTGCCAACATCCACTGGATCATGGAAAAAGCAAGAGAGTTCCAGAAAAACATCTATTTCTGCTTTATTGACTATGCCAAAGCCTTTGACTGTGTGGATCACAATAAACTGTGGAAAATTCTGAAAGAGATGGGAATACCAGACCACCTGACCTGCCTCTTGAGAAATCTGTATGCAGGTCAGGAAGCAACAGTTAGAATTGGACATGGAACAACAGACTGGTTCCAATTAGGAAAAAGAGTACGTCAAGGCTGTATATTGTCACCCTGCTTATTTAACTTATATGCAGAGTACATCATGAGAAACGCTGGACTGGAATAAACACAAGCTGGAATCAAGATTGCCAGGAGAAATATCAATAACCTCAGATATGCAGATGACACCACCCTTATGGCAGAAAGTGAAGAGGAGCTAAAAAGCCTCTTGATGAAAGTGGAAGAGGAGAGTGAAAAAGTTGGCTTAAAGCTCAACATTCAGAAAACGAAGATCATGGCATCCGGTCCCATCACTTCATGGGAAATAGATGGGGAAACAGTAGAAACAGTGTCAGACTATTTTCCTGGGCTCCAAAATCACTGCAGATGGTGACTGCAGCCATGAAATTAAAAGACGCTTCCTCCTTGTAAGAAAAGTTATGACCAACCTAGATTGTATATTCAAAAGCAGAGACATTACTTTGCCGACTAAGGTCCATCTAGTCAAAGCTATGGTTTTTCCTGTGGTCATGTATGGATGTGAGAGTTGGACTGTGAAGAAGGCTGAGCACCAAAGAATTGATGCTTTCGAACTGTGGTGTTGGAGAAGACTCTTGAGAGTCCCTTGGACTGCAAGGAGATCCAGCCAGTCCATTCTGAAGATCAACCTTGGGATTTCTTTGGAAGGAATGATGCTAAAGCTGAAGCTCCAGTACTTTGGCCACCTCATGCAAAGAGTTTACTCATTGGAAAAGTCTCTGAGGCTGGGAGGGATTGGGAGCAGGAGAAGAGGATGCCCGAGGATGAGATGGCTGGATGGCTTCACGGACTCAATGGACATGAGTCTGAGTGAACTCTGGGAGATTTTGATGGACAGGGAGGCCTGGTGTGCTGTGATTCATGGGGTGGCAAAGAGTCAGACACGACTGAACGACTGAAATGAACTGAACTGAACACTTTCTTAGCAAGATTTGAGTGGAAACATATCAAACACGCTCCCTGCTTCTTTTTTTGAGCTAGACTCACCTTTGTGAAATATTTACATTGATTGTCTCAGTTGAACATAACTTTGTAAGGTAGGTAGTGAATAAGGGAAGGAAAATCTTTTTCTTATCCTTCTCCTTTACAATTTGTAAACTGAGGTTTGAGATTTATCCAAGGGCATTTGAGGAAATATGTTTTCTTTATAATCACCGTCCCCACCCAGGCTTCCCTGATACATTTTCCTAATCTTCCTTTTGCCAAAAATTCGCTCCTTCCAGAGAGGTTTGGTTTTTTTCCCATGACTTGTTCATGTCTGTTTGCAAAAGGCAAAAAAAAAAAAAAAAAACCCTACTTCAAAGTGGTTGTAAGACCTTCTTAAAGGGTATATAGAATAATGTGAAGCTAAGTTCTGATGTACACCATAAATGCTGAAGAGAACAAACAAAAATAGACCTCAGGAAAATAGTCTGAAATCAATGAGCAGAATCACTCTGGAAATCAATATCACCAAAGGAGATGAGCAGCTAAAAACTGCACGCAAATTGGACTTGCACACATGATGTAATATAGTACCCAAACAGTCAGTGATTTTTCAAATCTGTGTATAAAGAGACATTTGATCCTATGTTAGGAATATAATAGCCTTTTTCTGCAATGCTCTGGGGAGACAGTGTCTGATAATACTGTCTGAGGTAATATAACCCTACGAGGAGTGCAATAGACAGACAACAGAAATGATTGGGAAGAAGAAACATTAAGCTCCACGTTAGGCTAAGGAGCTTAAATGTGTTTGGATTGCTGATGTAGTGACAAAGAGACCCATGATTCTGAGCTATAATACACTTCTCCGAAGAAAAATAGATGTTATTTAGTATAATTTGTATGGGTTCTTAAAAACAAGACAGCTCACCACTGAGGGCTTAAAAAACTAAAGCTAGATCCATGCCTCTAAAAATGGTATTTGAAATACACAAACAATGAAAGTGTACCTTAATTTTTAAATTAGCCTCGTGGCAAAATTCTTCTTGGTTCATTCACTCAGTGAACTTGGATAATTGCTATGTGCCAGGCAATGAATTAATATCAGGGGCTGAGGTAGAAAAATGAAGACTTTACATGAAAGAGCTTATATTTGATCCAAAATGCAATTGTAAACAACCGCTCTATTAAAAGGTGATATATCTTAAAACACACTTATCTGCTTCATGATGAAAATAAGCACTTGGAGGAAGGGTAAAAGTTTCAATGAGGCAAAAAGAAGTAGTATTTTAAGATGAATTTCAGGTTTTCTTCCATTTCAGTTTATAACATAAAGTTCCCATGTTATTGTATACTTTTCACAAACATTTCAAAGGCTGAAAATCATGTCCTGGAGTGAAAGTGCTCACACCCTACTGGCAGAAAGGGTATGGAATAGGCATTGTGCCAGGCTGGGTGCTGAGAGTAAGCCATGCCACTCTGTGTGGGCGCCTCTGGAATGTCAACCCCAACAGGGAGGAATGTCACACTTCTCTTAGCTGAGACGAAATTTAGGCCCAGATTTGAACTTGGCTCACGAAGTCCTCATGTATAGATGTGAGAGTTGTACTATAAAGGAAGCTGAGTGCTGAAGAATTGATGCTTTTTAACTGTGGTGTTGGAGGAGATTCTTGAGAGTCCCTTGGACTGCAAGGAGATCCAATCAGTCCACCCTAAAGGAAATCAGTCCTGAATATTCACTGGAAGAACTGATGCTGAAGCTGAAACTCCAATACTTTGGCCACCTGATGCGAAGAGCTGACTCATTTGAAAAGACCCTCATGCTAGGAAAAATTGAAAGTGGGAGGAGAAGGGGACAATAAAGGTTGAGATGGTTGGATGGCATCACCAACTCAATGGACATGAGTTTGAGTAAGCTCTGGGAGTTGGTGATGGAAAGGGAGGGCTGGTATGCGGCAGTTCATGGAGTCACGAAGAGTTGCACACAACTGAGCAGCTAAACTGAACTGACTTAACACCAATTCCATGCTTTGACTTCCATTGGAAGAGAATAAACACTTGCCCCCATATCATGAAGTAGGAGTTCATAGCTTGATGGCTTCTGTGGCCTGGCATTGAGGCAGTGGATCATCTGCACTAAAGCTGAAGCTGATGCTCACAGGCTAGAAGTGGGCATAGCAGGTGTGTACCTGTGGCTGGGGCCTCATCAGGGGCCCATCCATCTCCATCATCCTGCCATATCCTTCAGGCCTGGAGTGTCATTGTCTTCACTGTTTACCTGTGGGTTGCTGTGACCCTTTCCACATGAACCCTAAAAAGGAAGGGGTAGTTAACAAGTTAATATTATTTTCAAGGTTATTTTATTTTTTGATTGGAGGAAAATTGCTTTACAATGTTTTATTGGTTTCTTCTGGACAACAATGTAAATCAGTCATCAGTAAACATAATCACCTCCCTCTTGGGCTTCCCTGGTGGCTCAGTGGTAGAGAATCTGCCTGCCAGTGCAGGAGATGGGTTTGATCCCTGGTCAGGAAGATTTCCTGGAGAAGGAAATGGAAACACACTTCAGTAGTGTGGCCTGGGAAATCCCCTGGACAGCGGAGCCTGGCGGGCCACAGTCCATGGGGCCACAGAGTCTGTCACAACTGACCAGCTAAACAGCAACAACATTTCCCTCTTCATACTGCCCCCTTTCCCCTCATCCCACCACTCTCTCTGCTCTCTGCTCAGTCACTTTCTTTTTTTTTTTAATTTTTATTTTTATTTTATTTTGCTTTATAATACTATATTGGTTTTGCCATACATTGACATGAATCAGCCACAGATGTACATGAGTTCCCCATCCTGAACCCCCCTCCCACCTCCCTTCCCATATCATCTCTCTGGATCATCCCCGTGCACCAGCCCCAAACATCCTGTATCCTGCATCGGATATAGACTGGTGATTCGTTTCTTACCTGATAGTATACATGTTTCAATGCCATTCTCCCAAATCATCCCACCCTCCCCCTCTCCCTCTGAGTCCAAAAGTCCGTTCTAAACATCTGTGTCTCTTTTGCTGTCTTGCATACAGGGTTATCATTACCATCTTTCTAAATTCCATATATATGTGTTAGTATACTGTATTGGTGTTTTTCTTTCTGGCTTACTTCACTCTGTATAATCGGCTCCAATTTCATCCACCTCATTAGAACTAATTCAAATGTATTCTTTTTAATGGCCGAGTAATACTCCATTGTGTATATGTACCACGGCTTTCTTATCCATTCATCTGCTGATGGACATCTAGGTTGCTTCCATGTCCTGGCTATTATAAACAGTGCTGCGATGAACATTGGAATACACGTGTCTCTTTCAATTCTGGTTTCCTCAGTGTATATGCCCAGCAGTGGGATTGCTGGGTCATAAGGCAGTTCTATTTGTAGTTTTTTAAGGAATCTCCTCACTGTTCTCCATAGTGGCTGTACTAGTTTGCATTCCCACCAACAGTGTAGGAGGGTTCCCTTTTTCTCCACACCCTCTCCAGCATTTATTGCTTGTAGACTTTTGGATTGCAGCCATCTGACTGGTGTGAAATGGTACCTCATGGTGGTTTTGATTTGCATTTCTCTGATAATGAGTGATATTGAGTATCTTTTCATGTGTTTGTTAGCCATCTGTATGTCTTCTTTGGAGAAATGTCTATTTAGTTCTTTGGCCCATTTTTTGATTGGGTCATTTATTTTTCTGGAATTGAGCTGCATAAGTTGCTTGTATATTTTTGAGATTAGTTGTTTGTCAGTTGCTTCATTTGCTATTATTTTCTCCCATTCTGAAGGCTGTCTTTTCACCTTGCTTATAGTAGTGTCCAACTCTTTTGTGATCCTATGGACTGTACCCCCCAAGCTCCCCCATACATGGAACTCTCCAGGCAAGAATACTGGAGTGAGATGCCATGCCTTCCTCAAGGGGATCTTCCTGACCCAGGGAGTGAACCTTCATCTCTTATGTCTTCTGCATTGGCAGGGAGGTTCCTTACAACTAGAGCCACATAGGAAGCCCATTCCACCTCTTTCAGTTCAGTTCAGTCACTCAGTCCTGTCTGACTCTTTGTGATCCCATGGACTGCAGCACTCCAGGCCTCCCTGTCCATCACCAGTTCCTGGAGGTTACTCAAAGTCATGTCCATTGAGTCGATGATGCCATCCAACCATCTCATCCTCTGTTGTCCCCTTCTCCTCCTGCCCCCAATCCCTCCCAGCATCAGGGTCTTTTCAAACGAGTCAGCTCTTTGTATCAGATGGCCTAAATATTGGAGTTTCAGCTTTAGCATCAGTCCTTCCAATGAATATTCAGGACTGATTTCCTTTAGGATGGACTGGTTGGATCTCCTCTAGGTCATATATTTAATAGTAATAGTAACACAAATAGCAGGTCCTGTTTTAACTTTCATGAGCTAATTCATTTTATTCTTAGAATAACTTTATGATGGAAAAGTGATATTGTTCCCCATTTTATAGATGAGGAAACTTAAGGTTTAAGATCAGTTGAAATTTTCTAAGATGGGCTGCCTGAGACCACTCAGCAGAGCTGTGATGGAACCAATATAGATATGGAGCTTGCTTTTCTTTACTATGGTTTTATTTGCACATCAGGACTACATCTGCTTAATTAATATACTGAGTGTCCAGATTGCCACTAACAGAGTATATACAATATTGGAGCCCAAAGTCCTCTTTCAGTACAAGTTCATTGAACCAACAACCTGTGCTCTTGTTAAGAAAGCTCTGACATGGCTGACATGGCCTCAAAGGAGAAAATTGCTTGTCCTCACCTGTTCTCATTAATTCTCTGCCTGTTGGATAGGCTGAAAGCAGGGTGTCCCACACAGTGGAAGTAAACATATGACACTGAAAAAACTGAGAAGTGGGATAAATCCAAGGAAAGTCCCTGATGAGGTCTCAAAAGGGAAGTCACAGATGTCAGAGGGACATATGACAGCAATGTCAAGGAATTGAGATAATAAAAGCAAACTGAGGAATGAGCCAGGAGCCAAATAGGGACTGAATCATAACCCGTATGAAATGGTTAGGAATACAAAAGAGCTGACTCATTGGAAAAGACGCTGATGCTGGGAAAGATTGCAGGCAAAAAGAGAAGAGGGTGGCAAAGGATGAGGTGGTTAGATAGCATCACCAACTCAATGGACATGAATTTGAGAAAACTATGGGAGGTAGTGAAGGACAGGGAAGCCTGGCATGCTGCCATTCATGGGGTCACAAAGAGTCAGATACGATTTAGCAACTGAACAGCAACAACAAAAAAGAGGCACTGATCAAAACCTACAAGCTCTCTTATTCCTCTTCTCATCAGCATAATGATAGTGGAGGACTCCTTTGCTCTTGCTATCTCTCAGGCACTACTTTATGTGCAATAATATATTGAATATTGATATTTGTATGTATTAGTCCCATCAACAAGCCTACAAGCTAAGTATTCATATTTCCTCATGTGAAAGTGAAAGTCACTCAGTTGTGTCCGACTCTTTGAGACCACATGGACTACACAGTCCATGGAATTTGATGCCTAAATTGATAAAATGACATTTCCAAGATGATTCAGCTGCTGTGTGACAGAGAGATTCAAAGTTATGTTGGTTGATTCCAGAGTAATCATTGTATATCACATTTTCTTCTCAGTGACTGGATAGAATAAATCAATTGCATTTGTCCACAGTCATTTCATTGGTTTATCTGATTGTCTGGTACATACAACCAGAGGGAAATCATTCATTTGCTTCCTGCAGTAAAACTGGAAGAAGAATATGAAATATTCTATTGCCACCACCAAAAACAAAGAATCTTTTTAATTTTGAAAATTTATTGATTTTTATGTTTAACTGTAAATGGCTTGGCTTTTTTTTTTAATGTCAGGCTTATTGAGATATAAAAACAGTTTATGTAGTTATTTTATGGTCTCTCACTGACTGAGTCTTTGAATACATCTGCAATCCCATCACCGCTCTGCATTAGAAGAATCTAAAGTTATTCTCTAACATATTAAACAGCACTACAAGACATGTGGACAGACCTCATCATGTGAAAAAGTCTCCCTCTTGGGAACCTTATCTAACCATATTATTGCCAGGCATCTATGCTGAAAATATGGAAGACATACTTAAATCTATTCAAGATCATTAGTAATCAACTTCCATCATTACTTTCAGCTTCACTGATACATTTAAATCATTTTCTCCCATCTAATTTTACAATCCTACAATCCTAAACAACTGACTAGTCTACCCAATCAACATAACATTTCAATGGCAACCAATGTTGATTCCATGGGAAGGCTACAGACCAGAAGAGTCTTAAGATCAAGAAGATTAAGGAGGGATAATATCTGTTATAATTCTATATTTTAAGCACAAGGTCATGACCAACATGATCCCAATGAACTCTCAATATTTACACAATCGTCTCAAGTTATCTTCATTTGTTTTCAACTCTGTCCTTTCTTAGAGCCCAGTCCCCAAGCTTGTCTTATCTACAGGACTCTGAAAAAAAGGAATGCAAACAGCCTACTTGAGAAAATAAATTATTCCAAGTTACAGAAACTTTAAAGAAAGCTTTGAATAAACATATAAGGCAAAGTGTAAGGCAAAGCCTTGCCAAAATTATCAGAAAAAAATTAGAAAATTTGACTATGGAATACCTTCATATGTCTTCATGAAAGTGACTCTTCAGCCAGTTAGAATATTATAACATTCTTATTGAAATTTCAAGTGTGCAGTTACACTATGCAAAGGACTCCAACACTTTGGATCTTTAAAGAGAGTGTGGTCAATAACCACATGGAACAGTTGTAAGTGCAACAATTCAAATTACCCTACTCAGGGAATCTTGATTGCCCATATCATAATAAAGCCCAGGATTTGTGTCATATGAAGAATGCCCAACAAAGAACTCCTTGGAAATTAGAAGGTTTTTGCAACATTCTGTCACAAATAAACATATTTCATTGTGGTTTGTCACTAAACCATAAACATATTTTTCAAAACATTTTCTCATGAAATTCTTTAACATATACCCTGAATACTTTAAAATTTAGTTATCACTGAGTGATATTACTGAACACTATGTACTGACTTTAAAGTGGGCTCTTCATAGAGATCTTTTCTACTTACACTGACTCAGGGTAGCACAAATGATTCTTGAAATACTTAATCTTATCACCAAAAAACTGATTTCCACAATAAACATATACTAACATTAATGAAGTATACCTTCCCCAAGAACCCAGGTGCTTTCAAGAGATATCAATATCATTCAAGTAACATTAGAACATATTTAAAAATAAAAAAATATATCTTCACTCTAAAAGCTATAGAGATTTAGCATTGACTAAATGTGCTGTCCTTAAGCAACTTATAGGAATCAAAGTGATTTATACCAAGTGAACCCATTCTAAAATGAAGGCTGTGTGTGCACATGTTCAGTTATGTTCAAATATTTGTGACCCTATGGACTATACCCAGCCAGGTTCCTCCATCCATGGAATTTTCCAGGCACGTTTACTGGAGTGGGTCTCCATTTCCTTCTCCACGGGATCTTCCCAACCCAATGACTGAACCTGTGTCTCTTGTGCTTCCTGCATTGGCAGGTGGATTCTTTACCACTGTTCCAAAAGGAAGGCTACAGGGACCAGAAAGAAAAAAAGGCATGTTTATATACTATTGCCTTTAGTAATGGTTCTAGGAACATGGGCCTATTTAAGCCCCAAAGAGATCTAACCATTGACAAGTTTTCAGAGGTCTGTGTATCAGTATCCCCCATCCAAAAGCCTGAATCAAGGAATTGGAAAGTGCTCTCTGAGGAGGACTCAGAGGGAGAAATAATTTTTTAAAAAGTGAAAAATCCCTATTGATGTCATTCTGTCTGATCAGCTGTAACACTAATAAATATGGATGGCATTGAGAAGTGAAGATCAGGTTTTTACCAAAAAACATCTTAGGCATAATTAGCTGGGTTTCATAGTGCTGTCAGTAAGAAATAAGAATAACCTGGTCCCTTTCATGAGAAGAAAGCCACTAGCAAAATAAGACATGATGAAACTGAAGAGAAATGCTATAATATATCAAATCTCGGCCTGGGTTATACAGGAAGCTGGAAAGATGCCTTCTGAGGTACAACCTTACTGAAGACAGTCAGGAAGCTTTTAATAGAACAGAAACTACTGGAATTCCTCTCTCTCTATGGGGCACTCCACTGCACAAATTGATATTTTTGAGAAAAATAAATATTGAGTTTGAAATTAAAGAGAAAGGAAATGGACGAAAGGCATGAGTTTTGACTATATATCACAGGAGTGGAAAACAACAGACAGCCCTAAGGCAGCCTTTCACCAAGGTTCTGCCTTAGGGTGTAAGCATCAAGTGAACTAGTAGAGATCTGAATTCCAATCTGTTTTATTATCTGATGTATTAATATTCTCAGAAACGTCATGGAGAGAAAAAGGCTTTTCTCACAATTCCAATTACAGTATTACTGACCACAGTTAAAATCTCACTTTAGTGTTTAACACAACCTATAGAAGAGCCCAAGAGCTTTGAGCCTCCCTAAATTTATTACAATTTTACCACAACAAGCAAAGATTATGACCCTGCTTAATGGAGAAGAGTCTCAGTCTTTGGATTTCTTAGCAGTGGCAGTTTTCCAGAATGTCAAGAAAGTATTAACTTCCAATCGTCTCTGCAGTGTTGACATTCATTAGCTTTGCTCTCTTCAACTGAAATTTCACCTTATAGTCAGCTCAGTTCAGTCACTCAGTCGTGTCCAACTCTTTGTGACCCCATGAATCACAGCATGCCAGGCCTCCCTGTCCATCACCATCTCCCGGAATTCACTCAGACTCGCGTCCATCGAGTCAGTGATGCCATCCAATCTTCTTATCCTCTGTCATCCCCTTCTCCTCCTGCCCCCAATCCCTCCCAGCATCAGAGTCTTTTCCAATGAGTCAACTCTTCCCATCAGGTGGCCAAAGTACTGGAATTTCAGCTTTAGCATCATTCCTTCCAAAGAAATCCCAGGGCTGATCTCCTTCAGAATGGACTGGTTGGATCTCCTTGCAGTCCAAGGGACTCTCGAGAGTCTTCTCCAACACCACAGTTCAAAAGCATCAATTATTCGGCCCTCTGCCTTTTTCACAGTCCAACTCTCACATCCATACATAACCACAAGAAAAACCGTAGCCTTGACTAGACGGAACTTAGTTGGCAAAGTAATGTCTCTGCTTTTGAATATACTATCTAGGTTGGTCATAACTTTTCTTCTAAGGAGTAAATAGTAACGATACCCGATGTGTTAAAGGTTTATATCATGAAAGGACGGTGTATTTTGTCAATTGCTTTCTCTGCATCTTTTGAGATGAAATGATTATTACACTTCACTTTATTAATGTGGCATATCACATTTATTTATTTGCATGTCTTCAACCACTCTTGTAGGCTTCCCAGTTGTCTCGGTGGTGAAGAATCCACCTGCCAATGCAGGAGCCCCAGGAGATGCAGGTTCTATCCCTGGGTCAAGAAGATCCTCTGAAGGAAGAAACGGCAACCCACTCAAGAGTTATTGCCTGGAAAATCCTATGAATAGAGGAGCCTGGCAGGCTACAGTTCATGGCGTCACAGAGTCAGACAGGACTGAGCATGCAAGCAGCAGCAGCTGCAACCATTCTTGCATTTCAGAGATAAGTCCCACTTGATGGTGATGTATGATCTTCTTAACGTGCTGTTGAATTAAGTGAAAGTGAAGTCGCTCAGTCGTGTTCAACTCTTTGCAACCCCATGGACTGTAGCCTACCAGGCTCCTCTGTCCATGGGATTTTCCAGGCAATAGTCCTAGAGTGGATTGCCATTTCCTTCCCCAGGGGATCTTCCCAACCCAGGGATTGAACCCGTGTCTCCCGCATTCTAGACAGACGCTTTACCGTCTGAGCCACCAGGGAAGTCTGCTGTTGAATTAGGTTTGCTAGTATTTTGTTGAGTACCTTTACATCTGTATTTATCTGTAACCAGTAGCATTGATCTATGATTTTCTTGTCTTGTGGTGTCTTTATCTGGCTCTGATATTAAGATAATGTTGGTCTCATAAAGTGAGTTTGAAAAACTCTTCAAGAGTTTGAAAAATTCTTCAAGTTTTTAGAAAAACTTGAGAAGGATTGATGTTAATTCTCTAAATTTTTGATAGAATTCACTAGTGAAGTCATCTGCTCCTGGACTTTCAGTGTTAGGAATTTTTTGATTACTGATTCAGTCTCCTTACTTGTTATTAGTCTGTTCAGATTGTCTCTCCCTTCTTGATTCAGTGTCGGAAGGTTTTATGCTTCTAGGAAATCATTTATTTCTTCTAGGTTGTTCAAATTGCTGGCATATAATTGTGCATGATGGTCTCTCATGATCCTTTGTGTGTGTGCTGTCACTTGAGTCTGAGTCTTTGCAACCCTATAGGGTGTAGCCTGCCTTGCTCCTCTGTCCATGGGCTTATCCTGGCAAGAATACTGCAGTGAATTGCTATTTTTTTCTTCACTCTCATGATCATTTACATTTCTGATATTCATTGTAATGTCTCCTTTTTTATTCATTTTTTGCTTTATTTATTTGGCTCTTTTTTTTGAGGTAGTCTAGCTAAAGATTTGTCAATTTTATCATTTCAAAAAATCAGCTCAGCTTGCTTTATCATTTGTAATGTCTTTCTAGTCTCATTTTCATTTATTTCTGCTGTGATCTTTGTTATTTCCTTCTTTCTGCTAACTTTGAGCTTGGTTTGCTCTTTTTTTTCTAATTCCTTGAAGTGTTAAATCAAGTTGTTTATTTGAGATCTTTTTTCTTTTTAATGTAGGTGTTTATTGCTATTAGCTTCCTCCTTAGGGTTTCTTTTGCAGTCTCCCATAAGTTTTATGGGGACTTCCCAGGTTGTTCGGTGGATAAGGAATCTGCCTGCAATGCAGGAGACACAGAAGACAAGCCTTCGATCCTTGGGTCAGGAAGATCCCCTGGAAGGGAGCATGGTAACCTGAAGAATCCAGGACTACAGTCCATGGGGTCACAAAGAGTTGGACAGGACTAAGTGACTGAACGTGCATGCATAGGTTTTAAATGTTGTGCTTCCTTTTTTTGTTAAGATATTTCTTCATTTCCTTTCAATCTCTTCTTTGACCCATTTGGTTTTTCAGGAGGGTCATCAATCATGCTTAGTCACTCAGTTGTGTATGATTCTTTGTGACCCGGTGGATGGTAGCCCACCAGGCTCCTCTGTTCATGAGACTCTCCATCAAGAATACTGAAGTGGGTTACCATTTTCCTTCTCCAGGGGATCTTCCCAACCCAGGGATTGAACCCATGTCTCCCATGTCTCCTGCATTGGCAGGTGGGTTCTTTACTTCTAGCGTCACCTGGGAAGCCCCATTCAGGAGCATGTTCTTTAACATCTTTTATGAATTTTAACAGCTTTCTTCTTATTATTTACTTCTAGTTTCATAATCTTATGGTCAGAAAAGACACTTGGTATGATTTCAGTCTTTCTAAACTTTCTAAGACTTGTTTTATGACCTACAAGTTGATACATTTTGGAGAATGTTCTATGTTACTTGAGAAAAATATATAATCTGCTGCCATTGGACAGAATATTCAGTTTATGACTGTTAGTTAAATCTTGTCTAAAGCATGGCTCAAGTCCAATGTTTCCTTGTTTTATGTTCAGATGATTTATTCTTTGTAGAAGATGAGGCATGGAAGTTCCCTTTACCAATTTGCTATATACATTCATGTTTTCATGGTACTAATCAGTATCCTTTTGAAGAGTTCCTTCTAGGAACTTGTAAGGCAGGTTTAGTGGTCATAAATTTTCTCTGATCCTGTTTTGAGGGAAAGTTTTATTTATTCTTCAATTCTGAAGGACAACCTTGGTTGTATTACAATAGGTAATCTAGTTGACAGGTTTTGTTTTGTTTTGCCTTTTCACACTCTGAAAATATCATCCCATTCTCTTTGACTTCAGTTTTATGCAGCTTTATTGTTATGTGTTTTTGAGAACATTGTTTTAGATTAAAATTTTGAGATAACTGACTAGCTTTAATGAATTTGGATGTCCAGATCTCTCCCCAGGTTAAGGAAGTTCTCAGTCATTATATTTCTGAATAAGTTGTCTATTTCTTTCTCTTACTTTTCACCTGAGACAACAGTGTTGTACACATTATCTTTTTCTACTGTTCCAAAATTCCCATAACCTTTCTCCTTTCTTTTTATATTTTTTTCTTTTTGATCTTCCAATTAAATAATTTCAATTGACCTGGCTTTTAGTTTTCTGATTCTTTCCTTTGCCTGTTCAAGTCTATTGTTGAAGCTCTCTTTTGCATTATTTAATTTGTTTATTGTATTTTTCAGCTGCAGTATTTCTGTTTGATTCTTTCTGTTTTCCCCCTGTTGAACTTTTGTTTTTGTTCTTGCATTATTCTACTCCGATTGTAATGTTGTTTACTGGTATTCTCTTGTAGCACTCTGAACATCTGTAGAACATTTATTCAAATTCTTTGCTGGGTAATTCTTAGAACTCCATTTTTTTGGTGCCAGGTACTGGAGATTTACTGTATTCCTTTGATGGAGTAATATTTCCCTGATTATTTGTGATCCCTTAAGTCTTGTGTAGTTTTCCTAGCATTTGAAGCAGTTACCTCTTTCAGATTTTACAGATTAATTATGGTAAGGGAGGGTTTTCACCTGTAGGTGGGGACATGACGGATTCTGTTATAACACAGTGTGGGTCTAACAGTGCAAGTGTCAATAGTGGAAGTATATGGTGGTATTGGGTCTAGGGGTGATATGATGTCACTTTGGCTCGGTCCCTCTGAGTCCACTGTATTGGAAATTGTGTGGTGGCTTTTGAGAAATGCCAGGGTAAGAAGTGGCTACAATTGCTGTTAGAGTTCTAACTGGCACCTCTATTCTGATAGCTAAGGATGAGCGCAGGCAGCAGTGGTGGCCAGAGCCAGTGGTGTGCACCTACTCAGCTCTGGAGGCCAGCTACCAGATCCTATGTAGTGACAGTGGCTAGTTGCAAACAGACTTGTAGTGATGGGGGCAGAACTAACTATGGGCTCACTGCCAGTGAGGTTCTGGTTATTGGCCTACTGTTCCATGACTGCACACTCTCCCCTTTGGTGTGTATAAAGTATTAATATCTTAGTTACTCAAGAACTACTTTTTCTACAGTTCTAAATAAAATGAAAAATAAATCATGGCTAATATGAAATTTCAAGATATTTATTGCAAATTTGTGGTATCTCACTAGTGACATCTCAAAATATCTGTTGACTTTTAATTTTATTTTCATTGCTTATTTAGTAAAATTTTCACAATTATTATTCAAAATATACCTCCTTCTTGTTAAACTGTGAGTCATTCAGCCAATTCTTTGAAAAGAAGAAAAAAGATCAAATATCCTTTTCCTTTCTAGTGTTTTCTATTATGTGATATAAATATCACCCTTTCCCACTTCCCCTGAGATACTCAGATTAAACCCCTGAATGAATTCCTTTCTAGATTTTTCTCCCCCATTCTTCATTGTCTGCATAATTTTCTAATCAATTACTCAAGCCAAAAACTTGGGAATAATGCCTCTTACTTTTTCAATAATCAGTGTCTAATATTTTAGCATTTCTTGCTGGTTTTATTTAAAAACATATGTCCCCAGTTTATCTATATCTGTCCATCTCCATAGATTTCAACTTTGTGCAACCTAGCATCTCTTGATTGAAGGAAAAACTTCCCAGCTGGTGTTCCTGGTTTCATTCTTGTTTTGTTCTATCAGTCACTTGTCATTCAGAGAAATACATAATTCTTATTGTAAATATCATATGTTGAAAGAACAGTTCTTTTCTTTGGTGGTTAGCATAAAATTCTAATCTAGTATCATGACATTCAGAGTCCCACATGGTTTCTCCAGTCACTCTTCCACACGGTCTACTTCTCCAGTCTACTCTTCTGCACTGAAGTCTTCCCACTCTCCCCTCATTCACTCTTTCCCAACCTTATTAACCTTCTTTTGGTTCAGAAAGCATACTAAATGTGTGTGTGCCTGCTAAGTTAGTTCAGTCATGTCCAATACCATTTGACCCTATGGACTATAGCCTGCCAGGCTCTTCTGCCCATTGGATTCTCCAGGCAAGAATCCTGGAGTGTGTTGCCATGCTCTCCTCCAAGGGATCTTCCTGATCCAGGAACTGACCCTGCATCTCTTACATTTCCTGCATTGGCAGGCAGGTTCTTTACTACTAGAGCCAACTGGGAAAATTTAGCAAACAAATGTGTAACAACTGACAATCTGAGGGACTGAATTAAAGCATGTATGATCAAATATTCCTGCCCAAAGTCATTGGATATGTAATGAGATAATATATATTTTATAGTAAGAGAACTACTCAATATTTTCCAGAATTAAATCTTACTAAAAATAGTCTGTGGACCCTGTGATTACATTTTGTTTTTTGTTTGTTTGCTTTGAGGTAGGCAAGAAGCATAGACATTCAGGAAGGAAAAAAAAGAGTCAAACCTTATGCCACTGACAATGAAACAAGTGTTTTTATGAAAAAAATGCTACCAAAAAACTGTAGCTTTTACCATTGTCTGATCCAAGAATCAACATCTGTAATAACTGGTGAATTTATTTAAAGGATAAAGCTTTGTGACATTCTTATAATTCAGTAGGGCATCACAGTTCAGCTGAAATAGAGCACAGTCATTGTGTTCATCTCTACTTTGCTTGTTTTGATACAGAAATTTCATGCAAGTGAATACAATGGAAAAAAGCCATTTCAAAAACACTTGACATGTATACAACAAAGATGCCCTAAAGTGTTTCCGTCAATTTTTAGAACCCCAGCATATTAATTTATAACAAAACATTCACTTCTGAATTGATAGTACAAAAGCAATAGCAAGAACTATTGCTCCAGAAACATATTCTTTTACAAATAATGAAGATTTATTGTGTCAAAGTTATCATTCCATGTTCCTGGGAAAGCATACCCTATTAAAAAAAAAGATGTCAAGCTCTTTCAAAATTGTATTGCTAAATGCCATGTGTTGAACAATTTTATTAGAAAACAGTTTTAAGCTGTACTTGTTTTAGAATTTTTTTATATTTTTTTAAATAATTAAAATTGTCATGAAAAGTTATTAGAAGAGAGAATGCTACATACTCAAACAGTTCCACTAATTTTTAACATTTTCATTCTAAAACTATATACATATTTAGATTATGTAAATATAATTGCTTTCTCTGAAACATTTAAGACTAGGTTAAATATAATATTCCCTTTTACCTTTTAATATTTCATGAGGTTTTCCTTTAGGAATGAAGACTTTACATGCCATGGAACACATAAAGCACAAGAGACTACCTCTCCCACTGATTCACTGATTACAGCTGTACATCCTAAACAAAATACCAAAACCAAAATCCTAGACAAACAAACAAAAACTACCTGAGGACTCAAAAAGTTAAAAACAACAGGCAGATAAAAAGAAGATAAAACCTTGAGAAACAATTAACACCAGTACTGTTCCTGAGTTATCTTTTCATATTTGTCTCTCCTTTGTTTCCCAGCCTTGACCCAAAGAAGATCAAGTAGCTAGAGTTATGAAGCTGTGCAGTGGATACAGATAGCAAAAAACTTTAAGAGAAACTGGCTCTTGCTGGGCATAGCAGGGTGTGGACAAAGAATGTTGCCTGCCATTTCAATAAACAAAGAATGCTGTTGCCATTAAGCCAATCAGAAACTGCAGATAATCCCAACAGTGGGGAATTCAGGATGGAGGAAAATTAAAATACTGGCCCTAGATAGATAAGATGCATATCAAAAGAAAGATTTCAATAAACCTAGACTTCTACACTTTCCCATACAAAGCAAAATATTAAAACCAATAATTTGAAATGTTTGATTCTGTGATTAGAAGTAATATTTTTGTTTTTGACTACAAGTTATTATTGTTATTATTATTATTTGCAAAGACTCCTATATACCCCGGCCTCACGTCTTTGGAACAGTTTGGCAGAGGTATATGAGAGGCTAATTTCTGGGCTATAATCCTCAGTAAGATCACTGAATGAAATATAACTCTCAAATCTTAGGTTGTCCATTTTGTTCACTTGGCAAGGATAAATTCCTTTTTTTCTTTTCTAGCTCTGTTGCAGTGTCAAACAATTCTAAGAACACATGTCTCCTTTAGTATTGAAAGTAGAGTCATGGGTACATAAAATCCCAAAGTCAAACCTGTATTTCTGGCCAGATCAACAAATAAAAAGGGTAACTGTTGCCAAAGAGAATATGGTGTGAAATTTCCATTATTTTTTCTCTATTTTCTCTCAAATTCTTCCTGAAGGTGATCCCCAGTCAGTCAAATGTAATAGTTCAGGAGGCTAAAACTATGAAAGAAGCCTAACTTTCAAGCCAGAAGAACTGGGAAGAGAGACCTCGTCAGCCATAAATTGTAGGTGAAGTATTGGAGAGGACAGAACTGGCAAGGAATCTCATGATTATATGTATGAATCAAGGCAAGTGTAGGCAGGCAGGGTAAGGAGTACCCAGAGGAAAAGGACCAGAGCCCTCTTTGATATTAGAGAAGCCATTTTAGTCTTAAACCATTCTGTGATCTAAGTTGGGCCATAACACTTGCTCTTTACCAGGCCAGGAAAACAACCATCTTGAAGACAACAAATCAGTTGTAAAGACTCTCACTTCTATTGGTATTCTGAAGGTAAGGTTAGCCTGAAGCACTTTCTTTAGCTATTTTTCAGGATCCAAAATCCCCTAAGGACTAAAGATTGATGATGCTGACCTTTGCTGACCCTCATGACTTTAATCATCTACTCTGTCAACCTTTGCCTCAATTCTATGCTGAATTTTCCTTTGCAAAAGCCTCTCCATGAATATGCATACATGACCCAAGTCAAGTCTCTTCATAAATATACAAACACCCTTAGCTTGAAATTTTCCCAGTTTTGCTGTTTGAGGAGACACTGCTTGAGAAATATACCTGGTATTTTCCTTACTTGCTCCTTTATTGGAGAGGACAGACCTGGGAAGGAATCCTTTCTTCTCCTAATAATAATAATAAAGTATTACTATAGTAATATATCCCAATGTCAAACCTGTATTTCTGGGCAGATCAACAAAGGAAAATGGTCACTATTGCCAAAGTTAATAAATCATTTCTTATCCCAATCTTGGCTTGATTGTGTCTTTTAGCTCTACAGTCAGCAAGCAGCAAGCCTAGTTTTCATTTAACACCAGTGATGTGTTAAATTTGAACATACGTGAAAAAGGCCCACAGAAGCATAGAAAAGACTTTGAGGACCAGTGCCATGAGTGACATAAATGGAGCAACCTTAAGTGCCACAGCAACTGCTTCCAAAACATCACCGACAAAAGAATCAATGCTGGCAAAACCAAGAAAGAGCTTGCAGCTGAACCTCAGCATGTTAACTGCCCGGTACAGTCACAGCAGCACCAACAATAAGTCAACATTCTCCAGAGCAATTACGACAAAATAGCCTTATGTGTGTCCAGTCAAAGCAATCAAAAATTATCTTACATAAAAAGACCCAGGGAAAAGACACCTCTTGTGGACACAGCGTGGGAGGGAACGGATGCAATAAATTGAGAAGGTGGCATGGAAACACATACATTACCTTATGTAAAACAGATATCCAGTGGGACTTCACTGTGTGATGCAGGGAGTTCAAACTGGTGCTCTGTGACAACCTAGAGGGCTGGGATGGGGTGGGAGATGGGAGGGAGGTTCAAGAGGGACAGGAAATGTGTATGCCTGTGGCTGACTTATGTTGATGAATGGCAGAAACTGGCACAATATTGTAAAGCAATTATCTTTCAATAAAAAAGCACTCCGTCCTCCAAAAAAAAAAAAAAAGATCCAGGGAAATATGACCTATAAACATGATTAACTCCCAAAGTAAAAGATAGTCAACAAGTGACAATCCTGAGAAGACACACATGTAGGATTATCACACAGACTTTAAATCTGTTCCCCCATATGAGGACCAGTGGCCAGTTCATCCTAACAACCAATCAAAATTTGAACAGACTAAAAATAGACAAATACTTTTGAATCCCCAAAAGAGAGGAAAATCACCATGAAACAGTGTCAGGGTAGGAAAACCTCAACTGTAATTGATGAACTGATGGAGGCTTGATGTGGATAACGCTGAGAGTTAAAAACTCCAGGGGACCCAGTCACAGCATGTCCTTACCATTCTGTGAGATTCTGCCCTAGGAACTTCACCAGGTTCCTATAGAAAATTTTGCAGAGAAATCCTTTAGGACTTCTGATAGCAGAAGGAAAAGAAGTCACCCTAAAACATATGATGGTACTTTTTGTTCTTAACAAAGCCTACCCTCAGGTAATACAGCCTAAACTGCAGGTGTCATCAGAGTGGAACTGACCTGGGGAAAAGGAAACAACTTCAGTTCACCGGAGTCATTCTATCCCACCTATGGGGAGTTCGAGGGGAGCTGAGAGACAGTTATGAAATTCACAGTCCAGAGGCACAGACTCATTAAAAGGTCGGGACCTAATCATAGTACTAAAGAACTACGTAGTACTAAACTTCCCCTCCCCTACTCCTCACCACAACATTACGGAAAGCCTATTTTCAGCAGTTTCTTTGACCCAGTACATCATACCTAATTATTAAGTAAAAACTTATGAAATGCACCAAAAGGCAAAAAGTACAACTTGAAGAGACATAACAAACATCAGAACTAGACAAGGCATTGATGGTGAAATTATCAGACCAGAAATTTAAATGACCATGATAAATATGCTAAGAGCTCTAAAGTTTAACAGCGTGTAAGAACAGATGGGCAACGCAAGCAGAGTGATGGAAATACTAAGAGACCCCAAAATGCTAGAGATAAAAAAAAAATCATTGCCACAGATATGAAAAGTATCTTTGATGAGTTTATTGTCGATTAGACACAGTTGAGGAAAGAATCTCTGAGCCAGAGGGCATAATAATAGAATCCTCAAAAACCAAAAAGCAAGGGGAATAAAGACAGAAAACAACAATACAGAACAGGATATCCAACGACTGTGGAACAACTATAAAGGTGTAACTTTATGGGAATGGTAAAAGGAGAAGAAAGTGAAAAGCAAACAGAAGAAATATTTGAAACTATGACTGAGAATTTTCTCAGACTAATGTTAGATACAAACTGCACTTCCTGAGAGCTCAGGGAACACCAAGACAAATGCCTTAAAACTATACCCAGGGATATTATTTTCAAAGTACAGAAATTAAAAGATAAACTCTAGAAAGAAGCCATACTTGTGTAGGGAAGAATAAACAAAAGATTACAGTCACCCTCTCCTCAGTAATTATTCAAGCAAAAAGAGAGTGAAATAAAATAGCTTAACAATTTGAAGATTATAAATATCTCTTACAGTCAGCCTCCATAAGAGAAAGTGTAAACATCATATGTACTTAAAATAAATTTAAGAGACACAGTAGTCAGCAGACAAAAAAAAAGAAAAAAAGGAAGACTAATTAGAAGTTTTAAAATAAAAATATATTGGCTGAAACAGGAAATTCAGTAAATGAACTCCCTCATAGAACAGTGACAACAGGGGAAAAGTTATTGATTTTGAAGATAGAGCAACAGAATTTTCCAATTAAAGAAATAATAGTTAAAATGTTTTAAAACATACCAAAGGCTTGGGACAATTTTAGTAACAAAAGGCTTATCATTCATGTTATTGGAATCCTAGAAGGAGAGGAGAGATTGTGTGGGAAAAAATATTTAAGTCATATCTAAAAATGTCTCACATTTGTTAGAAGATATTAATTCAGAGATCTCAGAAACTCATTAAACAGGATAAACTCAAAGAATGCCATGCCAAGACGTCAAAATTAAAACATGGAAATCAAAGATAATGAATGAAATCTTAATTCATTGCATGTAAGAAAGCATATTATGACTGAGATAATTGGAACTTTCTTGCCGCAAACAGTGGAGGCTAGCGGACTATAGAAAGGCAACTTTAAAATGCTCAAAGAATACAAACCAGAATAGACAACCCAGAATTTTTATCCATCAAAATGTTTTCCAGCAATAAGGATGAAGTAAATACATTACAGGTGAAGCAAAACTAAGTTGTCAGAACTACTCTAAAATATGCAAAAGAAAGTTCTTCAAGATAAAGGGAAATAATACTAGATAAACTCTGAACTCTGGGAATGAAAAAAAAGGGCAAGTAATAGAATGAACACAAAGGAAAATATAAAGGACATATTTTCTTTCATTTTATTTAAAGTATGTATGGTGGATGAAAGGAAAATTAGACCATTTCGGTGTCATTATCTATGTGTATAGATGAATACACATAAAAACTTCAACATGAGAGCAAAGAACCTAAAACGAGAGTGCACATCTTCACATTTTGATTACACATTCAGAAAAATTAACTGGCAAAATGCTTTCATCTGACTCACATTCCATGTTGCAATTTTCATAATGATATATTTTGTAGCAATTTTACCTGCAATATCAGATCAGTTTAAGATCACATGGTACATGTAGTCACATCTCTTTAATCTCCTATAGTCTGGAAGCATTTCTTTTCCTTGCATTGATATTTCATACATCGAAGGCTTACAGTATACTGGCCAATTATTTTATAGACTGTGCTTCAATTTTTCTATTTATCACCTTATTACTAAGATTTAAAATATGCACTTCCAGTTTCTGGAATACTAGATAAATCATATTATGACTTTTAAAAGCCGTCTCTTTGGAGGCACCTCTTGCCTGGGATGTTAATTTTGATCATCCAATCAGAGTGTTTTCTAGTTCCCCACTGAATAGTTATTCCTGTTTTGTAGCTAATAAGCAATGTATAGGCAGATCCTTTGAGATTATGCAGCTATTCTGAATTTCATCAAACTTTGTTCTTTTTTTAAGTTTAGGTGATTTATTGTAAACACAATTACCCTAGTACTCCACCATACAGGCTAGCCCCATAGATTTAAATTGTGTGTGCTCAGTTACTAAGTTGTGTCTGACTCTTTGTGACCCCATGGACTATAGCCTGCCAGGTTTCTCTGTCCATGGGATTGTCCGGGCAAGAATACAGGACAATACAAGATTGTCCAGGCAACCCACTGGAGTTGCCAGTTTCAGCTGAGGGATCAAACCCACATCTGCATATCTTGTGTCTCCTGCATTGGCAGACAGATTCTTTACCACTGAGCCACCTGGGAAGTCCTCTTAGACCTAATAGTCATTCATGATTCTTTAAATCTTTAGAATCATAATTTCAAAATAATAATTTTCCAACTCTGCCACTTCTTCTATATTTTTCAATCAACATTCTATTGTAAGAACAGACATTTACCTAAACTAACTATCCAGCTAGTTTCTATTGCAGATTCATAAATGTGTACCCTACTTTAAGCAAACAAGCAAACAGCAACAACAAAAATGACATGCTTGTTTTCTGGCCTAAGAGGAAATTCTCAACTCATCTTGGGCCTTCCCTCCACCCAGTCCTGGAACTAGCCATTTCTCTAAGAATATATGGTTTCCTAGGATGGGAAATGGTATTTATAAAACAGCATTAGGGTGCTAGGGATTCTCAATGCTATTATGGCATCAGTATTTCTAGGTCTTATCTGTTGGCAGAGATAAGATATATACAGGGATTTTATTTTGGTTTGTTCCTCTAACCTGAGATTATTTAGCCAAAATATTGTGTTCAATAGCTACTTGAATTAGTTCTCTCCTCTACACACTCAGTTTGGCAATATTATTATTACTCATTTACAATACAGTGGGATTTACTTACTCTGTTTGCCTTCATTTCAGAATTTCTTCTTTTTAAATTTAGTTTTGAATGCTTAAAGTATGAAAATGATTCCCAAATTAATCAAAAAGTATACTCAGAAAAGGGTTACTCCTGCTAACTTTCTCATTATCTATTCTCTAATCTAAATTCATAGGTTGCCAGTCTCACATGATTCTAGTTATCCATTTTGTGTTATTTTTTTACAAAAACGAGTAGACTCATGTAGGTTTTATTTCTCCTTCTCACAAATGGAAAAATGCTACATATATATGTGTGCCTTACTCTCTTTAGTATATTACATGTTACAAAATATAAAGAATAAAAAAGTTTTTCCCTACATATTATGGCTTTTACAATGTATTTGGTAAATCATTTCAATCAGTTTTCACTCTTTTTTTTTCACAGCCTAACAGTACCCTTACGAGTATATGTATCATAGTTCATTCAACAATTCCACTATGTTTGGATATTTGAGTGGTTTATATTTTCCATTTTCAAATGATGATTTAATGAATAACCTTGAAGAAAACCTTTTTTGTATTGTTGGAGGCAAAGTTTTAATTTCCGGAAAAGATATTGCTGAGTCAAAGGGCAAATTGATACACTGATTTTTTAGACATTGCATGTTCATAGAGGTTGTACTGCTTTCTTCAGAGCAAACTGAGTGACTATGTCCCTGCAGCTTTGCCAACACTGCCAACAGATTGTTGTCAAGCTTTCAGAATTTGTTCACTATTTCAGTTCTCTTATAAGTAAAGATGAACACTTGTTCATACACTTAAATATTCAAAAATTCTCTGCATGTATGCATGCATGTGTACTGCTGTGTGTGTGTCTCAGTTCAGTTCAGTTCAGTCACTCTGTCGTATCTGACTCTTTGTGACCCCATGGACTGCAGCACACCAGGCCTCCCTGTCCATCACCAACTCCCAGAGTTTACTCAAACTCATGTCCATTGGGTCGGTGATGCCATCCAACCATCTCATCCTCTGTCATCCCCTTCTCCTCCCACTTTCAATCTTTTCCAGCATCAGGGTCTTTTCAAATGAGTCAGTTCTTCCCATCAGGTGGTCAAAGTATTGGAGTTTCAGCTTCAGCATCAGTCCTTCCAATTCAGGACTGATTTCCTTTAGGATGGACTGGCTGGATCTCCTTGGAGTCCAAGGGATTCTCAAGAGTCTTCTGCAACACCACAGTTCAAAAGCATCAACTCTTTAGAGCTCAGCCTTCTTTATAGTCCAACTTTCACATCCATACATGACCACTGGAAAAACCATAGCTTTGACTAGACAGGCCTTTGTTGGCAAAGTAATATCTCTGCTTTTTAATATGCTGTCTAGGTTGGTCATAGCTTTTTTTCCAAGGAGTAAGTGTCTTTTAATTTCATGGCTGCAATCACCATCTACAGTGACTTTGGGGACCAAAAAAATAAAGTTTGTCACTGTTTGCACTGTTTTCCAATCTATTTGTTATGAAGTGATAGGACCAGATGCAATGATCTTTGTTTTCTGAATGTTGAAGCTTTAAGCCAACTTTTTTTTAAGCCAACTTTTCCGCTTTCCTCTTTCACTTTCATGAAGAGGCTCTTTAGTTCCTCTTCTCTTTCTGCCATAAGGGTGGTGTCACCTGCATATCTGAGGTTATTGAAATTTCTCCTGGCAATGTTGATTCCAGTTTGTGCTTCATCCAGTCCAGTGTTTCTCATGATGTACTCTGCATATATATATATATATATATATATATATATATATATATATATATATAAAAGTTAAATAAGTAGGGTCACAATATACCGCCTTGATGTACTCCTGTCCTGATTTGGAACAGGTCTGTTGTTCCATGTCCAGTTTTAACTGTTGCTTCCTGACCTGCATACAGGTTTCTCAAGAGGCAGATCAGGTGGTCTAGTATTTCCATCTCTTTAAGAATTTTCAAGTGTTTGTTGTGGTCCACACTGTCAAAGGCTTTGCCATAGTCAATAAAGCAGAAGTAGACATTTTTCTGGAATTCTCTTGCTTTCTCGATGATACAACGATGTTGGCAATTTGATCTCTTGTTCCTCTACCTTTTTTAAAACCACCTTGAACATCTGGAAGTTCAAAGTTCACATACTACTGAAGCCTGGTTTGAAGAATTTTGAGCATTACTTTACTAGTGTGTGAGATGAGTGCAATTGTGCAGTATTTGGGCATTCTTTGGCATTGCCTTTCTTTGGGATTGGAATGAAAACTGACCTTTACCTGTCCTGTGGCCCTGCTGAGTTTTCCAAATTTGTTGGCATATTGAGTGAAGCACTTTCACAGCATCACCTTTTAGGATTTGAAATAGCTCAACTGGAATTCCATCACCTGTCTATCTTTGTTCGTAGTGATGCTTCCTAAGTCACACTTGACTTCATGTATGTGTCTATGTATGATTATAAGTCTATTCTTGTGAGTTTCCCATTTTCCTTTCAAGTTTTTTCTCACATTTATTTTTTATTATATTTCATATTTTAACTCTGTATAAGTGATGTACATTGTAAATATATTTTTCCAGTTTGTCTTTTGCCTTTTGACTCCCTTATTAAGTGTGTTTTTAACAAATACATTTATTATAAATATTTATACATGTATTTATATTAATATTTATATTATATGAACATAAATATCTATAAGGGTGCTCCAGGTGGCTCAGTGGTAAAGAATCAACCTGCCAATGCAGGAGATATGTGTTCAGTCCTTTGGTTGGGAAGATCTCCTGGAGAAAGAAGGAAATGGCAATCAACTCTAGTATTCTTCCATAAGAAATCTCATGGACAGAGGAGCATAGTGAACTACAGTCCATGGGGTTGCAAAGAGTTGAACAAGACTGACCAACTGAGCACATAAACACAAATGTCTATAAAATCTAAAATAATAATATTTTTCTATTGAATATTAATTGTGATACATAGTTTAAAAATATATCTCTAGATTCATAAAAGCTTTCCCCTTTTTAATATAGTCTCAGATTTTATTTGGCTTTGATGACTTTGGCAGTTTCGAGGAATATTGGTTGGATGTTGTCAAGATGTTCCTCTATTAGAATGAGTTTAACATTTTTCTCTTAGTTTAATTTTGTCTGTTTTAGGGAGGAATAATAGAGAGATCATGTATCATTTTAACCTCTTCACACCATATTGTTTCAGTATGAATTACCAGTGTAATTCATGATTGCCAGGCTGAGGTACTACTGGTTGGATTTCTCCACTGTCAGTTACTCTTTTACTCCCTCTCTATAGATTTTTTCCCTCTTCCAAGAGTATAGTCTTTGAAAACAGTTGTTTAAGTAGCGAAGTGGGGATTTATGCTTCCTCTCCTTGAGCATAGAGTGTCAACATAGATTATTTAGAATTCTTCTACACAGGCGATAAAACTATTCTCTCTCACATCTTTGTTTACTCAATTATTTATATGTATAAGTAAGGGGTTATGGATATTCATTTTATACTTTGTGTTATTATCCAGTATTATTTTATCTTTTTCCTCAGATTGTTCTATCATTGGGAGCTCTTTAAGTTGGCTTCTGTGTACCTGTGACATACCCATGATTATGGGTTTCTATTTTTTAGCACTCTGTACTTTCTGATGGAACAAGATGCTCCAGGTCCATCTTACATTTTCTTGCAGCAGTTTCAAAATCATTCACTTTTCCAAGCCCCACTTCTGATTTATTTTTATTGAATAATAATTTTAGAAACCAAGATCTTTCCCTTAGAAACGAGGTGTGCTCATTGCTTTGAGGTGCCATTGCTTCTAGCCTTTTGAGTTGACAGACTAAGGAAATCTATATGTGTGTGATTCAATTTTTTATTAAGATATTTTTAGAACAGTTTAAGGTTCACAACAAAATTAAAAGGAAAGCACAGAGAGTTTTGCATAACCCCTGCTCCCATACACGCGCAGCCTTTCTTTACTCATTATCAACATCTCACACCAAAGTGGTGTTATGTATGTTACAACTGATGAACCTACATTGACACATCACAATCACTTAGGAGAAAATGGCGACCCATTCTAATACTCTTGCCTAGAAAATCCCATGGGCAGAGGAGCCTGGCAGGCTGCAGTCCATGGGGTTTCACAGAGTTGGACACAACTGAGTGCACATATACTAGTCACCTAAAGGCCATACTTTACATTAGCATTCAAACTTGGTGTTGTACTGTCAGTTTAGACAAATGTATAACGACATGTATCAATTACCATGACATCATACAGAGTATCTTCCTTGCCCTAAAAATCCTCTGTGCTCTGCCTAATCATCCCTGCTCATCCCAAGCCCTCTAGCTACCACTAATATTTTTAGTGGTTCCAATGTTTTGTCTTCTGAAGAATGCCATGTATTGAAGTCATACAGAATGTAGACTTTTTATATTGACAGCTTTCACTCAGATGGTGATTGCAGCCATGAAATTAAAATGCACTTACTCTATGAAAAGAAAGTCATGACCAACCAAGACAGCATATTGAAAAGCAGAGACATTACTTTGCCAACAGAGGCCCATCCAGTCAAGGCTATGGTTTTTCCAGGAGTCATGTATGCATGTGAAAGTTAGACTATAAAGAAAGCTGAGCACCAGAGAATTGATGCTTTTGAACTGTGGTGTTTGAGAAGACTCTTGAGAGTCTCTTGGATTCCAAGGAGATCCAACCAGTCCATTCTGAAGGAGATCAGTCCTGGGTGTTCATTGGAAGGACTGATGTTGAAGCTGAAACTCCAACACTTTGGCCACTTGATGTGAAGAGCTGACTCACTGACTTCCCGGATGCTGGGAAAGATTGAGGGCAGAAGGAGAAGGGGACGGCAGAGGATGAGATGGTTGGATGGCATCACCAACTCAATGGTCATGAGTTTGGGTGAACTCTGGGAGTTGGTGATGGACAGGGAGGCCTGATGTGCTGTGGTTCATGGGGTCGCAAAGAGTCAGACACTACTGAGTGACTGAACTGAACTGAACTGGAGGAGTACAGTTGCTGTTGGATTGGATAGTAAGAGTATGATCAGTTTTCTAAGAAACGTCTAATGAGAGTTCCTATTGCTCTACATCCTTGCCAGCATTTGAGGTTATCTGTACTCTGTATTTGGGCCATTCTAATAGGTGTGTGGTGATATCTCATTAATGTGTAAATTTATATTTTTCCTTATGACATATGATGGGGAACATCTTTCTATTTCCTTGTCATTTGTTTGTCTTCATTGTGAGATGTCAGTTTTTGGCCCATTTCTTTTTTCCCTTAAAAGATGAAAGACATGAAACTTATTTCTTTTTTTAATGAGAAATTTATCCTATAGATTAAATGACAAATTCTGGCTTTTTGGCTCACATTTTATTTGGGTTATTGTCTTAATACTAATTTTTAAGAGTTTTATATATATATATATGTATATATATATATATATTGGATAACACTCCTCTATCAGATGTGTGTTTTGGAAATATTTTCTTCACATCTATAGATTGTCTTCTAATTGTATTGACATTGTCTTTTGTAGAGCAGAAAATTTAATTTCAATAAAGTTCAACTTACCAATTATTTTTCTCATAGATTGTTTTTCTGCCATTATATCTAAAAAGGCATATCCAAGGTTGTGGCTCAGTTGGTAAAGAATCTGCCTGCAATGTGGGAGACCTGCATTCCATCCCTGGGTTGGGAAGCTCCCCTGGAGAAAGGAACAGCTACCCACTCCAGTATTCTGGCCCAGAGAATTCCTTGAACTGTACAGTCCATGGGGTTGTAAAGAGTCGGACACGACTGAGAAGCTTTCACTTTAAGGTCATCTAAGCTTACTTCTGGAGAAGGCAGTGGCAACCCACGCCAGTACTCTTGCCTGGAAAATCCCATGGATGGAGGAGCCTGGTAGGCTGCAGTCCATGGGGTCGCACAGAGTCAGACAGGACTGAAGCGACTTAGCAGCAGCAAGCTTACTTCTATGTTATTCTTCAGAAATTTTCTAATTGTGTGTTTTACATGTAGATCTCTAATCCATCTTGAGCTAATTTTTGTGAAGTGTGTAAGTTCTGTGTCTAGATTCATATTTTGGCATGTGGATGTCCAGTTGCTTCAGCACCATTTGTTGAAAAGACTATCTTAGCCCCACTGTTTTGACTGCTTCTTTGTCAATCTGTGATTCAATTTCAAAAGAAAAATTTATCTTAGGTCATTTTGTGTAAACAATATCCTGAAATAGAAAGGTGTCCCATGTTAATTTTCTTCTATTTGCAAAAAATAAAAACAAAAACAAAACTAGGTAAATCAGTACTTTCCTTATGTTATTCACCCCTACTCCCCAAAATTAGAATGGAACTATGTACTGGAACTAATAAAATTCTGAAACTGTAATCCATAACCATGGATATTTAAATGGCTGGACTGATTAAATCATTACTACTGATCACAATTTATCTAAAATAAGCAATTCTCCTGAAATTTAATGTAGAAAAATAAGTGAATACAAATAACATTCCACTTATAGCTTTTCATTAGTTTCATTTTTCAGAAGACTTTACTTGACAAAGGGTATGATAATAAAATGTTTGAAAAACACACATTATTTTAAAAAGCTTAAGCTATTTTGTACTCTCAATAGATCTCTTTTAAACCTTTACTTTGCTTATATCTTTTTTTTTCTCCTGGGAGACCAGTGGACCTCTTAAAACTATAATTATGGCACATTTAACTAGTTGTATAATTTAACATATTAATGATACATATTTAACTAGATGTATAATTAACTAATGTAAACGTGATGAAAAGATTTCCTTAATTTTTATGTGAAATGAAACCATATTCCTTGTAAAACTTGAAATATATCATTTATAATCCTGTCATCTACTGGTATTATCTCTCAATTTGATTAAAGACAGAAAAAAGTCCCCAATCTATATGTTTTAGACAATTATCTTGGAAGGAAATCAATGTCTTAAAGACGAGCTTCAGAGTAGGGTGTAAATATCAATAAATCCTTTTCTTCTTGATTCTCAATATAAACTGGGATAAATTTGACTACTGTTCTGGCAAACAGGAAGCAATATTATTTTCCACATGAAAAGGCACATCTTCCTGCTAACCTCTCTGAGTAGATACATTGCTATCTAGTAACTTACTCTAGATAGCCAAGGTATGGAAGAATATATATCCTTGGAAGCACTTCATTTCATGACGATGTTCAGCATTTGGGTCCTAGTTTACCGACATCCCCAAAGTGTAAATGACAGCATAAAAAGGACTGTAGGAGATTTTAAAGACAAAAAATTTAGACAGACCCTACTTCATAGTCTTTTGGGAAATAAAGAATGGAAAAAAGTCAATGACAAAAGTCTGAGCAAGGAAAAGTTGGAAGTGGTGAATTATGGATGTGGATACCATTGAAACCAAGTGCCCCTAAGACTGAGTACCTTTGCTGAATTTATGATTATGTATCCAAAACTCCACTACCTTTCTTTTCCTGAATTTATTCCTCCAAGACTGAGGAGTATAAAAGAAAAAGAGGAATTGAAACCATATACAAGTCTCTCTGTCCCTGTTCTTTGAAGTAAAATGCTTTTGCCTCCTTGAGCCTCAAAAGAGTGGTTCAAGTGTTAATTATTGGAAAATGTGAAGTAAAAATTAAGAATAGCACTTGAGCTGAGATAGTGGTTACAATTTAGATTATAAAACAGCCACAGTAGAATCATGAAATTCATAGTTCCCTGAAAGATATAGATAAAGGCTTGGCATACATTCCTGAGTTGTTTTTACATGAAGAAGACCACCATCATATGAAAACTGCTGACAAAAAGCACGTAGACCCTAGATTGGTTGAAACCAGAAAGTTAATGATGCCTGAAGTTTCACATTGATGCCAACCCATCTGAGAATTGTGCATGCACTGATCATACACCCTGCAGACACCTCACTCACACTGTCTATAAAACCTCTTCCCTGAAAATCATCAGTATGTTTGGGTCTGTTGAGCATGAGCTTCCCATTATCCTTGTGTGGCACCCTGAAGTAAATCCTATATTTTCTTTCACCACAACCTGGTGTTGGTAGATCGGCTTTACTGCACTTGGACGAGTAGACCCAAGTGTGCTTCAGTAACACCACCACCAAAATTTTCCCCTCCAAGGGAGATGTATTTTGGTTCTTCATCTTTCTTCTTACATACACCTTTCTTCCTGTTGCTAAGTCACTTCAGTCGTGTCCGACTCTGTGCAACCCCATAGATGGCAGCCCACCAGGATCCCCCCATCCCTGGGATTCTCCAGGCAAGAATACTGGAGTGGGTTGCCATTTCCTTCTCCAATGCATAAAAGTGAAAGGTGAAAGTGAAGTCGCTCAGTCGTGTCTGACTCTTAGCGACTCCACGGACTGCAGCCTACCAAGCTCCTCCGTCCATAGGATTTTCCAGGCAAGAGTACTGGAGTGGGGTGCCCTTGCCTTCTCCTACCTTTCTCCCTAAAAAACAAAAACTTCCACTCTCTGTTGTCCTTCTTCCTGCCTCTAAGAAATGAAGGCAAGTTGGAAGGACATCTCACTTTCAAGCAAAAGCAGACAGTCTTTCTAGACTGCTGCTTTGAATCAGAAAGTCACACAGATGTGATTTCTGCTTTTCTAAGTGGCATTTGGAAAAGGAAACAGAAAATATAAAGTGAGGTATTTTCAGACTCTTCTTAATGTGCTTAGTTTCCCAAGGAATTCTAATTTACCTGAATCCAGTGAACATGCTTTCCTTAATTTAGGATATCTGTAGCCACTTTAATAAGAGGCTCCCCATCATCATTGACAAGTAGTTTCTTCTTCTGCCATCAGTGTAGAGACTAGAAGTTTCTTGTCCCCAAAGACTATGTTTTAGAGACATTAAATGTTTCCTCTTGTTTCTTACAGTTATCCTTTTAAAGAAGTGTCTTACAACATAGTCAATCTTTGAGTAATTGTATTAAAGAAGGATTGCCTTTGATATGTGTAGATCTGTGATCACAAACAATGACGAACAGAAAAAGTAAACACAGAATTTCCTGAGTGGGTATCACATGTATTAAAAGGTGAAAGTTAGAGTCACTCAGTCATGTAAGATTCTTTGTGACCCACTGGATTATACAGTCCATGGAATTCTCCAGGCCTGAACACTGGATTGGGTAGCCTTTCTCTTCTCCAGGGAATCTTCCCAACCCAAGAATCAAACTTGTCTCACTTGCATTGCAGGAGGATCCTTTAAGAACTGAGCTTCCCAGTTCAGTTCAGTTGGTGAGTTGTGTCTGATTCTTTGCGACCCCATGGACCAGCACACCAGGCTTCCCTGTCCATCACCAACTCCTGGAGTCTACTCAAACTCATGTCTATTGAGTCAGTGATGCCATCCAACCATCTCATCCTCTTCCCCGCCTGCCTTCAATTTTTCCCAGCATCAGGGTCTTTTCAAATGAGTCAGTTCTCATCAGGTGGTGAAAGTATTGGAGTTTCAGCTTCAGCATCAGTCTTTCCAATGAATATTAAGGGCTGATTTCATTTAAGATGGACTGGTTGGATCTCCTTGGAGTCCAAAGAACTCTGAAGTCTTCTCCAACATCACAGTTCAAAAGCATCAATTATTCAGCACTCAGCTTTCTTTATAGTCCAACTCTCACATCCATACATGACTACTGGAAAAACCATAGCTTTGACTAGACGGACCTTAGTTGGCAAAGTAATGTCTCTGCTTTTGAATATGCTATCTAGGTTGGTCATAACTTTAATTCGAAAGAGTAAGCATCTTTTAATTTCATGGCTACATTCACTATCTGCAGTGATTTTGGAGACCAAAAAAATAAAGCCTGTCACCGTTTCCACTGTTTCCCCCATCTATTTGCAATGGAGTGATGGGACTGGATGCCATGATCTTACTTTTCTGAATGTTGAGTTTTATTTATTTATTTTTTACTTACAAAATGTATTTATACATACTTTTCTGTTACCTAAACAAAATATTCCATGTTTAATCAGTTACATGTCAATCATTCTCACAAAGTGCATTCCAATTGTTTGATTCTATTTGCCTCTAGTTTGTGTTTCCTCATGTCCATGTTCTGTTTTTTTTTTTTGCTCTTCTCAGCAATTTCTTTTGAATCTATCTTGTGCATTTCCTGCATTAACATTGGCATTGATCAGAGAGGTTTTTTTTGTTTGTTTGTTTACTTTACTTGATTTTACTTTATAATACTGTATTAGTTTTGCCATACATCAACATGAATCTACCACGGGTGTACACGTGTTCCCAATCCTGAACACCCCTTCCCATACCATCACTCTAGGTCATCCCAGTGCACCAGCCCCAAGCATCCTGTATCCTGCATCAAATCTAGACTGGTGATTCACTTCTTATATGATATTATACATGTTTCAATGTCATTCTCCCAAATCGTCCCACCCTCTCCCTCTCCCACAGAGTCCAAAAGACTGTTCTATACATCTGTGTCTCTTTTGCTGTCTCACATACAGCAAAAAGATGGTTATCCCTACCATCTTTCTAAATTCCATATATATGTGTGTTAGTATACTGTATTGGTGTTTTTCTTTCTGGCTTACTATTCTTTTTGATGGCTGAGTAATACTTCATTGTGTATATGTACCAAAGCTTTCTTATCCATTCATCTGCTGATGGACATCTAGGTTGGTTCCATGTCCTGGCTATCATAAACAGTGCTGCAGTGAATATTGGGGTACATGTGTCTCTTTCAATTCTGGTTTCCTCAGTGTGTATGCCCAGCAGTGGGATTGCTGGGTCATAAGGCAGTTCTATTTGCAGTTTTTTTAAGGAATCTCCACACTGTTCTCCATAGTGACTGTACTAGTTTGCATTCCCACCAACAGTGTAAGAGGGTTCCCTTTTCTCCACACCGACTCCAGCATTTATTGCTTGTAGACTTTTGGATCTCAGTCATTCTGACTGGTGTGAAATGGTACCTCATGGTGGTTTTGATTTGCATTTCTCTAATAATGAGTGATGTTGAGCATTTTTTCATGGGTTTGTTAGCCATCTATATGTCTTCTTTGAAGAAATGCCTGTTTAGTTTCCTTTGTTGTGCTGCTGCTAAGTCACTTCAGTCATGTCCGACTCCGTGTGACCCCAGAGATGGCAGCCCACCAGGCTCCCCCGTCCCTGGGATTCTCCAGGCAAGAACACCGGAGTGGGTTGCCATTTCCTTCAATGCGTGACAGTGAAAGTGAAAAGTGAAAGTGAAGTCACTCAGTCGTGTCTGACTCTTAGTGACCCCATGGACTGCAGCCTACCAGGCTCCTCCATCCATGGGATTCTCCAGGCAAGAGTACTGGAGTGGGGTGCCATTGCCTTCTCCCCTTTGTTGTGCAGAAGCTTTTAATTTTAATTAGATCCCATTTGTTTAGTTTTGCTTTTATTTCCAGTATTCTGGGAAGTGGGTCATAGAGGATCCTGCTGTGATTTATGTTGGAGAGTGTTTTGCCTATGTTCTCCTCTAGGAGTTTTATAGTTTCTGGTCTTACATTTAGATCTTTAATCCATTTTTAGTTTATGTTTCTACATGGTGTTAGAAAGTTGTTCTAGTTTCATTCTTTTACAAGTGGTTGACCAGCTTTCCCAGTACCATTTGTTAAGGAGATTGTCTTTAATCCCTTGTATATTCTTGCCTCCTTTGTCGAAGAAAAGGTGTCCATAGGTGTGTGGATATATCTCTGGGCTTTCTATTTTGTTCCATTGATCTATATTTCTGTCTTTGTGCCAGTACCATACTGTCTTGAAGACTGTGGCTTTGTAGTAGAGCCAGTAGATTCCTCCAGTTCCATTCTTCTTTCTCAAGATTGCCTTGGCTATTTGAGGTTTTTTGTATTTCCATACAAATTGTGAAATTATTTATTCTAGCTCCGTGAAAAATGGAGAAGGAAATGGCAACTCACTCCAGTGTTCTTGCCTGGAGAATCCCAGGGACAGGGGAGCCTGGTGGGCTGCCATCTATGGGGTCACACAGAGTCGGACATGACTGATGCGACTTAGCAGCAACAGCAGCAGCAGCTCTGTGAAAAATACCGCCGATAGCTTGTTAGGTATTGCATTGAATCTGTAGATTGCTTTGCATAGTATTCTCATTTTCACTATATTGATTCTTCTGATCCATGAACATGGTATATTTCTCCATCTGTTAGTGTCCTCTTTGATTTCTTTCACCAGTGTTTTATAGTTTTCTATATATAGGTCTTTAGCTTCTTTAGGAAGATATATTCCTAAGTATTTTATTCTTTTTGTTGCAGTGGCGTATAGAATTGTTTCCTTAATTTCTTTTTCTATTTTCTCATTATTAGTGTATAGGAATGCAAAGGATTTCTGTGTGTTGATTTTATATCCTGCAACTTTACTGTATTCATTGATTAGCTCTCGTAATTTTCTGATGGAGTGTTTAGGGTTTTCTATGTAGAGGATCATGTCATCTGCAAACAGTGAGGATTTTACTTCTTTTCCAATTTGGATTCCTTTTATTTCTTTTTCTGCTCTGATTGCTGTGGCCAAAACTTCCAGAACTATGTTGAATAGTAGCGGTGAAACTGGGTACCCTTGTCTTGTTCCTGACTTTAGGGGAAATGCTTTCAATTTTTCACCATTGAGGATAATGTTTGCCATATATAGCTTTTATTATGTTGAGGTATGTTCCTTCTATTCCTGCTTTCTGGAGAGTATTTATCATAAATGGATGTTGAATTTTGTCAAAGGCTTTCTCTGCATCTATTGAGATAATCATATGGCTTTTATTTTTCAATTTGTTAATGTGGTGAATTACATTGATTGATTTACAGATATTGAAGAATCCTTGCATCCCTGGGATAAAGCCCACTTTGTCATGGTGTATGATTCTTTTAATGTGTTGTTGGATTCTGATTGCTAGAATTTTGTTAAAGATTTTGCATCTATGTTCATCAGTGATATTGGGCTGTAGTTTTCAAATGGGTACTGATGATTGGTTTTTTGAAGATACAAAATTAATAACAAATACCAAAAAGCAAAGATTAAAAATCTAGAGTAGAGGTTGGATTTTAAAAAATACAATATTAAAGAAGAGAAGAAGAAAAAAAAGTCACAAGAATTATTAATATATATATATGAAGTTTGCTTTAAAAATATGGTCTTTTTTTGAAAAGTAATAGTAGGTTATAAAAATCAAAATTAAAGGAGTAATAGAGGACTAAAAATTTTTAAAAGGTTTAAAAAAGAATAAGAAAATAAAAAGAATGATTGTAAAAATAATAAACATATATCTAGGACTTTCTCTGGTGTTGTTGTGGGCAGTGTGGGGTCAGTTCATTTTCAGATAGTTCCTTGATCTGGCTTGTATTTCTCAAGATCTATAGGCCCCTTCCTATGTAGTCAGTACTAATAACAGGGTTTTAATCTATTGCACCTGTCACTTCCAAGGCGATTCCCTCCGTTTTAGCTTCTTCTGTTTGCTGGTCTCTTCGGTGTCTGATTTCTGCCCTGACACAAGGGGCTCTGTGGTGGATACTTTTTTTAGGCTCACTTGTTCAGTCACGCTATGGGGAGGGAGGGACACTGCAAACAAATAACACTGGCGTGTGCTCTCAGTGTCTCAGCCACACTGGGCCTGCCCCCACTCATGGCGCACACAGTTCAGGCCCTAGGTTGCTCCACTGGGAACCGTCTGAGGAGGGCCCTGGGCTGCATGCACCTCCCAGGTATAGCCATTCAGGCTCAGGCACTCAGGTAATCCTCAGAGGTGCAGACTCGGTTGGACCTGCGTTTTGTGCCCTTTCCAGGGACGAGTAGCTCCGGTGTTTGGCAAGTGTGGTCACTGCAGCTTATCGCCTCTCCTATCCCTGCTGCTCAGTTTTCTGGGTGTACAACTGTCACACCTTCTCAGGTGGATAATGACTGTCCAGAACCCCAAGAAGTCTTAGTTAGCGAAGAAGCCTGTTTGCAATTTGGTAGTTAATGTCTCTCTGGGGCTGCTATTGACCCCTTCCAGCCCTTCTGGCTCTGGCTGCCTGTCACCAGAGGGCTTGGTCGGCAGCCAGCTAATTCTGTTCCATCCTTTGTTCTGTGCGCGGTCCTGGTGGTGTTATATGTTAAAGGTTTTCGCGTGGTAGCTATCCCACACTCTGGTTTGCTAGCCCAAGTTAGTTCTCTCTGGTTACCCTTGGGGCATCCTTAAAAAGCAATGCAGCCCATACCTCCCTGCCCAGCCCCTGCTTGCTAGTGGTGGATGCAGGCATCTGCACTGCTTTTCCGCTGGGGGAGTTACCGTTGAATTCGTAATCTGTGGGTTTTAATTATTTATTTATTTTTCCTCCCTGCTATGTTGCCCTCTGTGCTTCCAAGACTCGCCACAGACTCAGGAGTGAGAGTGTTTCCTGGTGTTTGGAAACTTCTCTCTTTTTAAGACTCCCTTCCTGGGACAAAGCTCCCTCCCTACCTCTTTTGTCTCTTTTTTTGTCTTTTATATTTTTTCCTACCTCTTTTCGAAGACAATGAACTGCTTTTCTGGATGCTTGATGTCCTCTGCCGGCATTCAGAACTTGTTTTGTGGAATTTACTCAGTGTTGAAATGTTCTTTTATGAATTTGTTGGGGAGAAAGTGGTCTCCCCATCCTATTCCTCCGCCATCTTAGGACTGCCTCTGAATGTTGAGTTTTAAGCCCTCTTTTCACTCTCCTCTTTCACTTTCATCAAGAGGCTCTTTAGTTCTTTACTTTCTGCCATAAGGATGGTGTCATCTGCATATCTAAGGTTATTGATACTTCTCCTGGCAATCTTGATTCCAGTTTGTGCTTCCTCCAGCCCAGCATTTCTCATGATGTACTCTGCATATAAATTAAATAAGCATGGTGTCAATATACAGCCTGGGTGTACTCCTTTCCTGATTTGGAACCAGTCTAAATGTTGCTTCTTGACCTGCATACAGATTTCTCTGGAGGCAGATCAGGTGGTCTGGTATTCCCATCTCTTTCAGAATTTTCCACTGTTTGTTGTGATCCAGTGAAAGGCTTTGGCATAGTCAATAAAGCAGAAATGGATGTTTTTCTGAAATGCTCTTGCTTTTTCTATGATCCAACAGATGTTGGCAATTTAGTCTTTGGTTCCTCTGCCTTTTCTAAATCCAGCTCGAACATCTGGAAGTTCACGGTTCACGTACTGATGAAGCATGACTTGGAGAATCGTGAGCATTACTTTGCTAGTGTGTGAGATGAGTGCAACTGAGCTTTTACTTCCTACCAATAATACGCGTAGTGATCTAGCCAGCTGTCACAGACCTCCATTTTTTCCCTCTTAACCCCACAGCTATTTCAGGTTGTTTATACTCTAGAATTTTATTTCTCTTTATCCCATTCTTTCTCTTCACCTGTATTTTCCTGTTTCTGAGGAAGCAAGATTATATCTGGACTGGTTCCCAAGTGTCATTTGCTGATACTAAGTCAAATTTCCTTTCTGTCTTGTTTAGGGGGATGTGGAATATATAAAATGAGTTAATGTTTTCCTAATAGCAAATATACTATGTAAAATATTATATTTGTTATGAGCAGATTCACACATTATATTTTTAAATATAACTTTTGTTGTAAATAATACAACTAAAATTAAAATATATAATAAGCTGATTTTTAAAAAGAGTGGTATTAGTTATATTTTCAAGTACTAACCAAAAGTTAGTTGCATTGGACAAAATATAATTCAAGGGGAAATCTGTTAACAGAAACTCATAGACATATATTAATTAAAAAATCTGTGATATGAAACATGCATTATACATTTTTCAGACAAAAAAGGAAAATTTCACAATTGTTTTTGAAAATCAGTATCATAGACTCCATGTTCACTGACTAGAATTCACTGAAGTTAGAACTCAAAATGAATGTTGACTAAAATATATTGGATGCTAAAATTTCAATTTTAAATAATTTATAACTTCAGGAAGATAAAAGAAAATTTTAAAATATGTAGGCCATGAAGTTAAAAAAGTCCAAAATTCTACATGGAAAAATTAAATATTAAATGTATTTAATGAACAAAGCTCTTAATTCTAGGGTAGACCTATAATCAGCAATAAGTTATATCCACATCATCACTGTAAGGAAATAATTATTATTTAAAATGGTAATTGAAATATAAATAAATAAAAGCAAGATAGTTCACTATCTTATGATTTTTCAGCAGATTGAAAAAGTCTATTAATAAAACTGGCAAGTCTGATTAAGAATCAATGCTTTTGACTTTGTAGAACCTACATTCTAAAGTGGATTCTGCAAAATAGTAGTAAATGAAGTCGGTTCTAAAGTAGTAAGAAAAGTAGGTTCTAAAGTAGCAGTAAATAAAACATGTATCTGGTAAGCAGTACTTCGTTTACGTGCACTCCTCCTCACCCTAACTCCTCATTGTCCTTGCCCTTGGACAAGCACAGGGAGAGTAGAAGAGCAAAGCGATTGTATTTGTCTCATCAGTTTCATGTGAAGTTTACTTGTCATTATTTTACAGCAGGTACTTGTGTTGAAAGTACCTTTAATTCTTCCTACCTGTATTTCAGAAGGTGGGGTTGGCATAAGCTCTGCAGTTCTCTACTGAATAGCCAATCCCTCAAAATACTCAACATTCAAAGAACTAAGATCATGTTATCTGGTCCCATAAATTCATGGCAAACAGATAGGGAAACAATGGAAATAGTGACAGACTTTATTTTCTTCGACTCCAGAATCACTGCAGATGTTGACAACAGCCATGATATTAAAAGATACTTGCTCCTTGGAAGAAAAGCTATCACAAACCTAGACAATGTATTAAAAAGCAGAGACATTACTTTGCCAACAAATGTCTGTCTAGTCAAAGCTATGGTTTTTCCAGTAGTCATGCATGGATGTGAGCATTGGACCATAAAGAAAGCTGAGCACCAAAGAATTGATGCTTTTGAACTGCAGTGTTGGAGAAGACTCTTGAGAGTCCTTGAATAGCAAGAAGATCAAACCAGTCAATTCTTAACGAAATCAGTTCTGAATATTCATTGGAAGGAACAATGCTGAAGCTGAAGTTCCAATATTTGGCCACCTAAGCTGACTCATTAGAAAAGACCCTGATGCTGGGAAAGTTTTAAGGGAGGAGGAGAAGGGGACAACAGAAGATGAGATGGTTGGATGGCATCATTGACTCAATGGACATGAGTTTGAGCAAGCTCCAGGAGATGATGAAGGAAAGGGAAACCGGATGTGCTGCAGTCCATGGGGTCACAAAGAGTTGGACAAAAACTGAGCAACTGAATAACAATAAAAAATGCACCCAGATCATTCCTCTTTTGCCATTCAAGTAAAGGATACTGGGGCCAAGTGTTAGGGCAGCACAATAACTGCATGATGTACAACTGTGCTCTCCAGGAAGCTGTTGTTGCCAGGTTGCAACAAAGGAAATAGGGCACTGGAGTTGATGCTAAGTGCCAGTTTTACAGTCATCTTACAGAGTAAGTTTAGGTTATGGAAGCTCAATAATAGATAATAATAATAGAGAACAAATCTGACTCCATATTGAATCTATTCCTTTAGCTCTAACCCTTGGACTCTGTTGCCTATGCTTTATCATGCTGGCTCTGCACATTTTGTAAAAGAATGTTGGCTAAAGCATGAAATATACATGATAGCCCTTTTGCAAGTCTTTGCATCCATGGCTGAGCTTGAGAGGTGTAACACTTTCCCATTCTTATGCAGTTGCAGAACAGAGAATAACATCTATCCTGATGGAGGTTTACAAGAACATCATGACCAGGCTTGCATAGACAGCTGTAAAAACAAAGGATTCTGTTTTTATCCCTGCAGGGGTCTGGCTGGCATCAAGAAACCTGCAACAATGAGCTCCAATCCCTTGCCTCTACACCTCACCTCTTGATTCACTGGCCATCTTGCATTGAGCAATATGAGCTCAGATTCAGTAATCATATTTCTTCAATGGTCTTGTATTTTGTATGTCTTCTTTTTCCTCTTTGACTTATTCTATTAGTTTTATTTCATTATATTTTACTGAAGTGTTTGTCTGCTACTGAGTGCAAATGAAAGAAAACAAAACTGGTCTGGTCCCTTACTCCAGGTAATTTGAGACACACTGCTTCAGAATATCTGATGGTTTCTCTGGCAATATTTGTAGGTTCTTAAAAAAAAAAAAAACAGGGGGAGCAAATGCCTAGCATCTTCTAAGTGAAATAGCAGCTTCAACTGCAAATACATGTGACCTACCGTTTACTTGGGGCACTCAGAACTCCCTTTCCACTCTCAGTGACACTTCTCAGCCTTCACCCTTCAAAGGAGCCTTCATTCACACCACAAATCCATTGCTGCAGGCATGGCTCTGGGTACCAGAATTCAGCAGTGAATAAGGCGGATGTGACCTTGACCTTGGAGACTTTACTTCAGTGGAGATATTAGCCCCCTGACACTACCGCTCTTAGACTCTCCTTCTCCACCTAGTTTCCAAAATCTGCTCTCAGAAAAGAAACTGATATTGATCTTAGTTTTAAAAATAAGTGAAGTGTTACTCTCCTCAAGGATGGCTCTGGCGAATCATTACTTCTAACTATGTGATGAGAGGTTGAGGTATTAGGATAGTGAGGTTCAGGATGAGGTGGGGAGAGTGTCTTGATAAAAGGAAATAACAGCACACACACAAGTTCGATTTATCTGAACTAAGCCCAGAGTCATTCCTTCCTCCCCTAAATTATATCTCTCAGCATTCACCTCAGACTCAAGGACCATGGCCTTAACCTGGAATGACCTTTTCTCATCAATTAATAGTCAAGTCAGTATTTGCCCTTTATGAGATCTATCATGCCATGGCCTTAGAAGACTTTAATTCAAAATTTAAGCTACTGTATCAAACACAGCAATCACAAATATTTTCATTCACTCCCTTTAATTGAAGAGGAAAAATCATGTTTGTTCCCATCCATTGTCAGTTTCTTCTTAACTCACTAGGAAGACCTTTTGCTAATAACATGTCAGGAAATATACCTCCCAGAAGAGCTTTGTTCTTTTGTGGCTACTGAAGGGCCTCTTAACAAAGAAAATAAAGTGGATGTCTAAGTGCAAAACATTCATTAAAGCGTTTTCCAACCATGTTTTATACGAATAAAAACTGATTTGGCTACAGAGAAAGACTGGGATGTCAAGAACTTCATTTCAGGCAACAATTTTGTTACTGGAACAAGCCTCAGTTTTCTACACCTTGGTTTTGCTCAGAAGATGTAATGCAAGATAAGTTAAAAAATTTTCCAATGCTGTTATCTCCCCTGTGCTACTTCAATTGTAAGTACAGATAACAACAGGTCTGATTTTTTTTTTCTTTCATTTCCTTGGGCACCAAATCTCCCTCTCACCACACACAATGCCTTTCATTCTGTGCCTGGCTACTGTAGCCCTGCCTGCTTCAACTGTCTGGGAGATCTGAACAAATAATCAAGGGGTTTGTCTCTTGGGAGAAGGGAATAAACTCTTATCTTTAAACTCAGGCTCTTGCATGTCTTACAAGGAGCGACTGAAGGGTTTTCTCATAGTCCAGGGGACCTCAAGAATGAAAATCTCATGTATAAGATAGCTAGCTAGTGGGAAGCTGCTGTATAACACAGGGAGCCCCGCCTGGTGCTCTGTATAATCTAGACGGACTGAAATGGAGGGGGCAGAGGCTCAACAAGGAGGGGATATACATATATATCTCCAAAGTTGTGTATGGCAGAAATCAACACAACAGCAATTATTCTCCAATTGAAACAAAAATAACAATAATAGATTTTGAAAGGAAAATAAAAGAGTGAAAGTATCTGAATATAGCGTCATCTTACACTGTACCAATTCCATAAGTAGGTGATTACTTCATGAGGAAGGACTTTATAGGAATAACTACAGCTATACTTCCCTAATGGCTTGGCATTAAAGAATTTGCTTGCCCATGCAGGAGCTGCGTGTTTGATCTCTGGGCAGGGAAGATTCCCTGGAGTAAGAAACGGCAACTCACTCCAGTATTATTGACTGGGAAATCCCATGGACAGAGGAGCTAACGGGCTATCATCCATGGGGTCACAAAAGAGTAGGACCTTAACAACAAAAATATCCAGGCATGCACCCAGCACACAGCTGTCCTTCTCTAGAAAGTGCAGAGCTTGATTTCATATAATGCTCTGGCAGCCCCACAAGGTGTCAATTCTGCCTTCACATTACTCCTGTTTCTTAAGACATTTCACAAGAGTAGGATTTTGTGTTCTCCTTGCATTGTGCTGTGCTGTGCTAAGTTGCTTCAATAATATCTGACTCTTGTGAGCCCATGGACCAAAGCCTGCCAGGCTCCTCTGTCCATGGGATTCTCCAGGCAAGAATACTGGAGTGGGCTGCCATTTTCTACTCCAAGAGATCTTCCCAACCCAGGGACTAAATCTAAGTCTTTTATGTCTCCTGTATTAGCAGTCAGATTCTTTACTACTAGTGCCACCTGGGAAGCTCCTTGCATTAATTGTTGCCAAATATCACTTTAAAATATGCTTCAGCATTTGAAACATAGAATATCCAAGACAAAGGAGACAGCATGTGACCACATGATAGAGTAAAATGTATCCAATTCGAAGACGAAAAGACTCAAAATGGGTGTTATCACTTTGCTTGGGTCTCAGGTTTCTCAACTATAAGGCAGGTTTGGAAACTGTCCCCAGACGTTTTATAAAAATACAAGGAACAAAATAAGGAACTGTGCTTTGAAAAACATGGAGTCCTCTACGTCAGTGGTTCTCAAAACTCAGCTGGTAAAGAATCTGCCTGCAATGTGGGAGACCTGTGTTTGATCCCTGAGTTGGGAAGATCCCCTGGAGAAGGGAAAGGCTACCCACTCCAGTATTCTGGCCAGGGGAATTCCATGAACTGTATAGCCCCTGGGGGTCACAAAGAGTAGGACACGACTGAGCAACTTTCACTTTTTCGAACTTTAGCGTGCATCAGGATTTGTTCCAGCTGGCGCTGGTAGTAAAATAACACACCTTCTGATGAAGGAGAAGCAAGAAAACTGAGTTTGATCACTGGGCCAGGAAGATCCCTTGGAGAAGGAAATCGCAGTATTCTTGCCTGGAGAACTCCATGGACAGAGAAACATGGTGGGCTACAGTCCGTGGGGTCACAAAGACTTGGACATGACTGAGCACACACAAACAGAGACAATTTGTTCAAACACCAACTCCCCAGTGTCTGACTCAGTGAGTACAGGGTAAGTCTGGAGAACATGAGGCTGATGCTGCAGGTCTATGTAGCACACTTTGACAATAACTGATGAAAATTGGTTTATTTGAAACTCCATTCATGGCTTCAGTCTCATCCTTTTTCCTTGCCCATCTCTGCTTTAAACAAATAAGTTGGGCATGTTTTCTTTTTTATATCTTTGCCAATATTGGGTAAATATTTCATTTGAAAGGAAGTTGAAAACTATCAGTTTTTAAAAGTTTATATCAAAATTGTGAAGCATTGGACTTGTACATCTAACTTAACAAAAGTGACATGGGGTTTATAAATTACTTGAGTACTTTGATCGATGGAGAATCTAAAGTAAATGTTAAGGATTCAAAATCTGGAAGTTTCAAGAGCCCATTTGATTAATCTTTTTACTTTCCCAGATACTTAGAAATTCAAAATTTTTCTATACAGGACTATTGAGGTACTCATAGATTTAAATCTGAAGGAATTTATAAGAGTAAGCTTTTAGTATGACCATAACATTAATATTATGATATAAATCTAGGTGCCAACTTTTAATATAATTTATCCTTTCTAGGTTTTTGGAGGGGATATTAGTGAGTAAATTGAGATTTTATTAGGGAATTGAAGTGTGTGTGTGTGTGTGTGTGTGCATGCGCACGTGCACATGCTCAGTAATGTTGAACTAACTCTTTGTTCAAATCTTATGTGGGATTCTCTTAGCAGATACTACTTACTAATTTAATTTGTTGAAATTAATATGAGAAATTAACAGTAAAGCAAGATTGCACTCATAGATTTTAATACTATTTCCTATGGAAAGAACTGATCTCCTTGCATAAATAACTATTGCCATATATATAAGAAATAGACAAGTTGAGCCTAAGATATCATTTTTTGCCAGAAAGGAAGAAAATTTTCAGATAGTTAGTGGAACCATGACACATTAACAGGAACCAACTCAAAGCACCTCACATTAGCCATGCTTGTGATCATCAGAAAGAATATTCACTGAAAGTAATTAACATGCATTATACATAAAACTTTGTGTTTATAATGATTTAAAAAAAAAAGCCTTATTGGTCCATAATGCTGGCTACTGGGGCACCAATTCATTACTTTGAAATAGAAAGTAAAGGAAAATGGCCAAGCATTCATCCTATAATTTCCAAATAACTTGTATTTCAAAGTTATCACTAAATGAGGGAAAATTGTTCTTTATAGAAAATGTTTAGTAATTGTAATCAGCTTGTTCATATCATTTCTATTTCTTCCTGATTCAATATTGGAAGGTAGAACTTTTCTAAGAATCTGTCCCTTCTTCCAGGTTTTCTATTTTATTGGCAATAGTTGCTATATAGTCTCTTATGATCCTTTGTATATCTGTGTTGTCTGTGGTAACTTCTCCTTTCTCTTTTCTAATTTTGTTGATTTAATTTTCTCCATTTTTTTCTTGATGAGTCTGGCTAAAGGTTTACTAGTTTTGTTTTTAAAGAATCAGCTTTGTTTTATTAATCTTTGCTATTGTTTCCTTCATTTTTTCCCATTTATTTCTTCTTTGATCTTTATGATTTCTTTGCTTCTACTAATTTAGGTTTTTTTGTTGTTGGTGGTGTTCTTCTTTCTCCAGTTGTTTTAGATGTAAGGTTAGTTTGTCTATTTCATGTTTTTCTTGCTTCTTGAGATAGGATTGTATGCTGTAAATCTCCGTCTTAGAACTACATTTGCTGCATCTCATAGGTTTGGGGTCATGGTATTTTCATTGTCATTTCTTCCTACATAGTTGGCAATAGTTGGAATTTTCTGACTTCCCTTTTTATTTCTGCAGTAACCTTTTCATTATTTAGAAATGTATTCTTTAATCTCCATGTGTTTGTACTATAAGCAAGGTGAAAAGTGGGAGAAAATAATAACAAATGAAACAACTGACAATGGATTATTTCCAAAATATACAAACAGCTCATGCAACATATTACTAGGAAATCAAACATCCCAGTCTAAAGATGGGCAGAACATCTAAACAAACATTTCTCCAAAGAAGACATACAGATAGCTACTAAACACATGAAAAGATGCTCAGCATCACTCATTATTAGAGAAATGTAAATCAAAACTACAATGAGATATCATCTCACACCTGTCAGAATGGCCTTCATCAAAAAATCTACAAACGATAATTGCTGGAGATGGTGTAAAGAATAGAGTACCTCTTGCACTGTTGATGGGACTGTAAATTAATACCTCCACTAATGGAAGACAGTATGGAGTTAAAAAACTAGGAATGAAACTATCATATGACCCAACAATCCCACTACTGGGCATATACCCTGAGAAAACCATAATTGAAAAAAAACACATGTACCCCAGTGTTCAGTGCAACACTATTTACAATATGTAGATCATGGAAACAACCCAGGTGTCCATTGACAGAAGAATGATAAAGAAACTGTGGTACATATATACAATGCAATATTACTCAGCCATAAAAAGGAATGCATTTGAGTCAGTTCTGATGAGTACATGAACCTAGAACATATTATACAGAGTAAAGTAAGTCAGAAAGAGAAACACCAATATATAATAGCAGAGTCAGACAGGACTGAGCGACTGGACTGAACTGATTAACATAATTATATAGAGAGAATCTATATAATAAAAGTGTATATATATAATAAAAATATATATATAAATATATATAAAGGTGGTACTGATGAAACTTTTGCAGGACAGTAGTGGAGATGCAGACAAAGAAAACAGGCTTGTGAACATGGGGCACAGGGAAGGAGAGAGTGGGATGAATGGAGAGAGTAGCATAGAATCATATACACTACCATATTTAAATAGATAGCCAGTGGAAATTTACTGTTTAACTCAGGGAACTCAAACTGGGGCTCTGTGACAACCTAGAGAGGTGGGATGGGGTGGGAGGTGGGAGGGAGTTTCAAGAGGGAGGGGACATGTGTGTATTTATGAACGCATTGATGCAAATTGATGCATGGCAGAAGCCAACACAATATTGTAAAACAATTATCCTTCAATTAAAAATAAATAAATTTTTAAAAATGTTCAGCTCCTTAAAAATGCAGAAAGAATTACAAAAATTGAAAACCACCAAAGTTAATAATAAATCCAAGGAACAATCATTAAATGGATTCTAAAGCCATTAAGTGAAATGTTAATGAAGAACTTTATAATGGAGAAATCAGGCTGACCCCACCTGTACCCACTAATTAACTTTAGCATTCATTAAAAATGGAAAAACAAGATACTCTGTACTTAAGAGGTACTTCAAAAAGAAGTTGAAAGCATCTATCTAGAAATATTCTTGCCAAATAATATATCTGAATCTAATCACACCCACATATCTAACTACCAGCTTACAGGGAATAGAGAAAAATTTAATAAAATCAAATGAAACAATTAGCCAAAAGTGGAAACTGAACCATTCTATTGGACAAGAGAATAGCTTTCTCCAACACACCATTAGCATGAATGTTTACACCACACAGAATTTGAAAAGAAGTATAATCATATATGTTAGAAACAGTTGGGAATATTTTACTATAGACTAGATGTTGGGTAATATTAAGGGGATATTATTTTGTTGTGTATGATAAGGGCATAGGGATCATACATAGATGTATGTATATGATGTAGATAATTGTGTATATGTATACATTTTATCAGTTATATATATATCTGTTGAAGATTTTTCCTGGCAATGACATGATATCTGAGATTTGCTTTCAAAACATTTAAGCAGAATAAAATGTTCACAGAAAGAAGAAATAGTTGAAATAGATTGGCAAAATATTCATAATTATGGAAGCTGGGTATAAGAATATAAAGATTTAATGTGCTATTATTTCCACCTATGTGTAGGAGTGAAATTTTTTTCCCCAACAGTATGATATAATAAGAAGTAAGGGAATTCCCTGGTGGTTCAGTGGCCAAGATTCTGTACTCCCAGAGCAGGGCCTGGGGCTCCCATCCTGGTCAGGGAACTAGATCCCAGATGACGCAACTAAGAGTTCCCATGCCACAACTAAAGATCCGACATGCCAAAACAAATTTCAAAGATATCACATCATGACTAAGACCAGGTTCAGCCAAATAAATAAATAAGTATTTTAAAATAAAAAGTAGAGAGACATAACCCCATGCTGACATAAGGAACCAGAGGACTCTACCTGTGCTAGTACTAGTGCTAAGTCACTTCAGTCATGTCAGACTCTTTGTGACCCCTTAGATTGGAGCCTTCCAAGCTCCTCTGTCCATGAGGGTTCTCAAATACTTTGGTCTCAAAAGCTCAAAGAAACTATTGAGGATGCCAAAGAGCTTCTGTTTATGTGGGTTATATCTATTGATATTGAATACAGTAGTGATTAAAAATTTTTTTAAATTATTTATAAACATTTCATAATAGCAATTGCCCAATTCAGACTGAAATTGAAGAAAGTGGAGAAAACCAATAGACCAGGTATGACCTAAATCAAACCCCTTATGACTATACAGTGGAAGTGAGAAATAGATTTAAGGGACTAGATCTGATAGACAGAGTGCCTGGTGAACTATGGATGGAGGTTCATAACATTGTACAGGAGACAGGGATCGAGACCATCCCCAAGAAAAAGAAATGCAAAAAAGCAAAATAGCTGTCTGAGGAGGCCTTACAAATAGCCGTGAAAAGATGGAAAGTGAAAAGCAAAGGAAAAAAGTAAAGATATACCCATTTGAATGCAGAGATCCAAAGAATAGCAAGGAGAGATAAGAAAGACTTTCTCAGTGATCAATACAAAGAAATAGAGGAAAACGACAGAATGGGAAAGACTAGAGATCTCTTCAAGAAAATTAGAGATACGAAGGGAACATTTCATGCAAAGATGGGCTCTATAAACAACAGAAATGGTAGGAACCTAACAGAAGCAGAAGATATTAGAAGAGGTGGCAAGAATACACAGAAGAACTGTACAAAGAAGATCTTCATGACCCAGATAATCATGATGGTGTGATCACTCACCTAGAGCCAGACATCCTGGAATGTGAAGTCAAGTGGGCCTTAGAAAGCATCACTATGAACAAAGCAAATGGAGGTGATGGAATCCCAGTTGAGATATTTCAAATCCTGGAAGATGATGCTGTGAAAGTGATGCACTCATTATGCCAGCAAATATTGAAACTCAGCAGTGGCCACAAGACTGGAAAAGGTCAGTTTTCATTCCAATCCCAAAGAAAGGCAATGCCAAAGAATGCTCAAACTACCACACAACTGCACTCATCTCACATGCTAGTAAAGTAATGCTTAAAATTCTCCAAGCCAGGCTTCAGTGATACATGAACCATGAACTTCCAGATTCCAGAGGAACCAGAGATCAAATTGCCGACATCCGCTGGATCATGGAAAAAGCAAGAGAATTCCAGAAAAACATCTATTTCTGCTTTATTGACTATGCCAAAGCCTTTGACTATGTGGATCACAATAAACTGTGGAAAATTCTGAAAGAGATGGGAATACCAGAACACCTGACCTGCCTCTTGAGAAACCTGTATGCAGGTCAGGAAGCAACAGTTAGAACTGGACATGGAACAACAGACTGGTTCCAAATAGGAAAAGGAGTACGTCAAGGCTGTATATTGTCACCCTGCTTTTTTAACTTCTATGCAGAGTACATCATGAGAAACACTGGGCTGGAGGAAGCACAAGCTGAAATCAAGATTGTCGGGAGAAATAACAATAACCTCAGATATGCAGATGACACCACCCTTATGGCAGAAAGTGAAGAGGAGCTAAACAGCCTCTTGATGAAAGTGGAAGAGGAGAGTGAAAAAGTTGGCTTAAAGCTCAACATTCAGAAAATGAAGATCATGGCATCCAGTCCCATCACTTCATGGCAGATAGATGGGGAAACAGTGGAAACAGTGTCAGACTTTATTTTTTGGACTCCAAAATCACTGGAGATGGTGATTTGCAGCCATGAAATTAAAAAATGCTTATTCCTTGGAAGAAAAGTTATAACCAACCTAGACAGCATATTAAAAAGCAGAGACATTACTTTGCCAACAAAGGTCCATCTAGTCAAGGCTATGGTTTTTCCAGTGGTCATGTATGGATGTGAGAGTTGGACTATAAAGAAAGCTGAGTGCCGAAGAATTGATTCTTTTGGTAACTGTGGTGTTGGAGAAGACTCTTGAGAGTCCCTTGGACTGCAAGGAGATCCAACCACTCCATCCAAAGGAGATCAGTCCTGGGTGTTCATTGGAAGGACTGATGTTGAAGCTCAAACTCCAATACTTTGGCCACCTGATGTGAAGAGCTGATCCATTGGAAAAGACCCTGATGCTGGGAAAGATTGAGGACAGGAGGATAAGGGGATGACTGAGGATGATATGGTTGGATGGCATCATCAACTCAATCGACATGGGTTTGGGTGGACTCTGGGAATTGGTGATGGACAGGGAGGCCTGGTGTGCTGCGGTTCATATGGTCAAATAGTCAGACACGACTGCGTAACTGAACTGAGTGATAATACCATTATATGTTAACATAAATAACAAGCTTTCTTAAAAAAAAAACTTCCTCCCCTGCAAATAATTTCATTTTTCTAGATTCCCATCAGTTTAGTCACTCAGTCGTGTCCGACTCTTTGCAAATGCTCAAAATTCTCCAAGCCAGGCTTCAGCAATACTCGAACTGTGAACTTCTAGATGTTCAAGCTGGTTTTAGAAAAGGTAGAGGAACCAGAGATCAAATTGCCAACATCTGCTGGATCATCAAAAAAGCCAGAGCGTTCCAGAAAAACATCTACTTCTGGTTTACTGACTATGCCAAAGCTTTTGACTGTGTGGATCACAATAGATTCCCATATATATGCATTAATATAAGGTATTTGTTTTTCTCTTTCTAACTTAGTTTACTCTGTATGACAGACTCTAAGTTCATCCACATCGCTACAAAAGACCCAGTTTCAGTCGTTTTTATGCCTAATACTCCATTATATATATATATATATATATATAATATATTATATATTATATATATGCAATATATATGCTACCTCTTCTTTATCCATTCAACTACTCAGATGTAGATAACTGAATTGTGGACATGATGGGCAAAGAGAAGGTGGGACAAATTGAGAAGGTAGGATTGATATATGTATACCACCATGTGTGAAATAGATAACCAGTGGAAGCTGCTGTATAGCACAGGGAGCTGAGCTTGGTGCTCTGTGATGACCTAGAAGGGTGAGATAGGGGCATGAGAAGGAGGTTGAAGAGGGGGGATATGTATATACATATAGCTGATTCACTTTGTTTTACAGCCAAAATTAATACACGTTAGAAGAGCAATATTGCTTTACATATTTTCAGATTTCTTTAATTTTTGGCTTAATGTAAGAAAAATGGATTCTTGTCTGTTTTGTCATTCAATCTATTGCTTATCTTGTGTTGAGTCAAATCTGTGAAAAAAAATGCCACCTTAAAAAAATATGCAGTAGGAAAAACGTGTGTTTAGTAATCTTTTCAGATAATTTCCCTGGTGGCTCAGAGGTTAAAGCATTTGCCTGCAATGTGGGAGACCTGGGTTCAATCCCTGAATTGGGAAGATCCCCTGGAGAAGGAAATGGCAACCTATTCCAGTATTCTTGCCTGGAGAATGCCATGGACGGAGAAGCCTGGTGGGCTACAGTCGGATACGACTGAGCGACTTAACTTTTCACTTTCACTTTCAGATAATTTCAACTATCCTTTTGTGATGTTACACCAAAAATTAATAAGTATCATTCCATAAATATTAGTTGCAATATAGAATCTGAAACCCTGGCAACAAAATTTTCTTACTCTTTTACATATTCTATTACAATAAAATGCATTGGTCCATCTTGCACATTAAATGAATATTTATTCATGCATGATTTTGTAATGTCAGGCATTGGTCATTTAAAAAATTAATTCACTGTTATACAGAATGTCCAAATGTTAATATGTTTCATAACATGATTTCCAAAAATCACATTTGTTAATATTACCCCAGATATCAGAAAATTCCTTAAGTATCAGGAAACTGTGAAGTTCATAATGGTGCAAAGAAATTTTTAAAATTTTTATTTTTAATACTCAAATTTTATCATTAACAACAAATAGTTTTAATTTTTGTTCTTGAAATAATGGGTCATTTAAATATGGGTCATTTTTAAATAAACTTGTCATTAAAACAAAAAAAGTTTGCCTAATGCTCAAGTCTGTATTGTTTGCCTATCATTTCTTCTTTCACTTAAAAAATTTATTCTTTCAGTTCACAACCAAACAGTTGCACAAACGCACTTTATTTTGAGGCAACCATGCTACTTTGGAAATCAACAGGAATACTTTTCTCAAATTACCCATTTTGTTACACAGTCTAGTGAAGCATGATATATGCAAGATTAGAGGGTTTATGAAATTAATACATCCTCTTTTCCATTAAGGACACTCTTAAGTGAAATTATTCACGTACCATAAAATTTTAAGTATGAGTGAATGATAATGAAGTACACAAAGACCACTATAACAGTCTCATGCCACTACTTTGATTCTGGTAAAGACATCTGCTGTTTTGTCCACCATTGCTTCTCCACCATCAGTGAAAATGTCAAGACAGTATAAAAATCAAATAAAACCTTACTATTATTAATAAAGTAGTTTTGATTACATAGTCCCCATGAAAAGTACTAATCTTGTCAAATTTCCATTAGATAAACTTCTGTCATATAAAATATACAAATGAAAGAATCATTAGTAGAAAATGCTAAAATAAATTAAAGGTTCATTTTCTAATCAGTCTTTCCTGCCTATCAATAGTTAAACAGAAATGTTTAGGCTTATAAAGATTTTTCTTAAACAAAACTTTGCTCAAGAACTTTAAGCTTGAGAAGAATTTTTTGGAAATTTTATTTTTTTAATATAAATTTATTTATTTTAATTAGACTCTAATTACTTTACAATACTGTATTGGTTTTGCCATACATTGACATGAATCTGCCATGGGTGTACATGTCTTCCCCATCCTGAACCCCTCTCCCACCTCCTTTCCCATCGCATCCTTCTGGGTTATCCCAGTGCACCAGCACCGAGCATCCTGTATCATGCATGCAACCTGGACTGGCAATTCGTTTCACATATGATAATATACATGTTTCAACACCATTCTCCCAAAACATCTCACCCTTGCCCTCTACCACAGAGTCCAAAAGACTGTTCTATACATACATCTGTGTCTCTTTTGCTGTCTCGCATACAGGTGATCGTTACCATCTTTCTAAATTCCATATATATGTGTTATTATAGTGTATTGGTGTTTTTCTTTTTGGCTTACTTCACTCTGTATAATAGGCTTCTTGATCTACCAAACCAATCTGAAAAATTTATTATTATGATGGAGAAAGGATTCTTTGACAAGAACAAGACACTTCTTCATAGATTTGAGTTGTATATTTCCAGCCCAGCCATTATATACCTAGAAAAGCTCTGATATACTCACAGCTTGTGGTTCAATGGCCTGAGTTTTAACTCAGGAACATGTACAGTTAGATCAAAAAGTAAATTGGATCCCAGTGGCAATTTGTGGAGAAAGAGAGTTTGCAGATATAGAAGCGAGCTCCTTCTTTCTTTGAGTTCCTTTTCTTTATAGAGAAGACCTTTAAGCTTTCCTTAAATTGTCCATTGGTTATTTTGAATTCTTCTCTTTGACAACTTTCTTGTCAACTCTCTGGGCTGAAATATAGACTGTAGTTTTGTACTGTCATTTCTTCTGTTTTGTAAATATATTCTTATTCAACCTCTTTAAAAACTGACATGAAAAGAAAAAGTATTGAAGAAACATGATATTTAATATATAGAAAGAGCAATAACAAGAATTCCTCTTCATAAAGAACTTCTAGAAGTTAGAGACAGGAGGTCTCTGACAACCAAAGTCTTTTTAGTTTCCTCTAAAGGTGTCACAAAATAAGCAGAGACAAAGGAAGTAAGAGCGGAAGGACAGATGTGCAAAACATAAAATAAATATGTTGAGGTTGAGTGTTTGCAAGCAATTATACGTTTTATATTTGACAGATAAATTGAAAGAGCTATTATTTTCAGAAATAGGCATATTGAACCCAAATACTCTTCCAGTCTAAATCCAAATGCTCTTTATTTTGTTTCACTCACTAACTCACTCTGAATAGATTTTCTACACAAAGCTTTATGGTTTCCTTGGTAATAATATAATTACCCAGTAAACATAATGCATTTGTATTAAAGACTAAATATATTTCCTTGCATATTAATTAAGGATTCATTTATTATTTCTTGTAAAAACAGAAAGATTTGGGCTCTCAGGCCCCACACTGTCTGCATTCCTAATGACAGCAGAAACCAAATTGGCATATTCACACAGACAAATTCCCTTAGTGATGTGTTTTATTTAGTAAGCAGGAATATTTGCAAATATAACTTTCAAAGGTATATGCACCTTTGCAGAAACATTTTTATTCTAACATTTGTAAAGACACAAATATATTATGGTTAATACAAGTGCATTGTTTACTCAATATATTTTGTCCTCCTTATTAACTTAAAAGAGTTAAGCACAAACGCCAAGAAGGGATTTCAGTTGAATGGAATCATTTGGTAAGGGCTAATTACTTATCCTGGTTAGATGCTTAGCAAAGCTTACATGGAGAGGGTACTTTCCTCAGCACTTTTTAGATGGTTACTGATCTTTAATGATCACTCACTTTTTCTTTTCTTTTCTAGGATCTTCATCATCAAAATGAAACTATTCAAATATACCAAGTTTGAAAAGCATAAGATGCCTAAGAAAATCCTTTAGTCATTTTCTCAGAATTTCCAAACCCACTAAGGTCCGTCTAGTTAAGGCTATGGTTTTTCCAGTAGTCATGTATGGATATGAGAGTTGGACTGTGAAGAACGCTGAGCGCCGAATAATTTATGCTTTTGAACTGTGGTGTTGGAGAAGACTCTTGAGAGTCCCTTGGACTGCAAGGAGATCCAACCAGTCCGTTCTGAAGGAGATCAGCCTTATTTCTTTGGAAGGAATGATGCTAAAGCTGAAACTCCAATACTTTGGCCACCTTATGTGAAGAATTGACTCATTGGAAAAGACTCTGATGCTGGGAGGGATTGGAGGCAAGAGGAGAAGGGGACAACAGAGGATGAGATCGCTGGATGGCATCACTGACTCAGTGGACGTGAGTCTGAGTGAACTCCGGGAGTTGGTGATGGACAGGGAGGCCTGGCGTGCTGCGATTCATGGGGTCGCAAAGAGTTGAACACTACCGAGCAACTGAACTGAACTGAAGTGAAGCAGAAATATCCTGCTTTCTGTTCTATTAGTTCACCTATCTCAGGTGTCAACTCCTTCTAAAGTCCCACAGCAAGAACAGCAATAACCAATCACAAAACTCCCTTCACTCAGTAGTCTGAGTGTTGCTTGTTCTCTTCTTATTGATTAATGTAGTTAAGCCCTACAAGTCTTATTTTCTTTCAAGTTGTTGCTATGGATGAGGCTTATGAGCTACATGTTTCTCTAATAAGAATTTTTAGTACACAAAGCACTTAGCTAGGTGAGAACCACTTGGGAAGCCAACTTAATGCAGAGATGTTTATAGAAGACAAATTTCTAGGAGTAAGACAAGGCATAAGTATTTCTAAAATATCCCCAGATAATTCTGAAATATTCCTGGTGATTTCTTCAGTAGAACATTCAATGCTTTCTTGAGTCTTATATTTAGCTAAGAACAACTCTTCATGAATATTGTTGAGTTCAGTTCAGTTCAGTCACTCAGTCCTGTCTGACTCTTAGCAACCCCATGAACCTCAGCATGCCAGGCCTCCCTGTCCATCACCAACTCCTGGAGTCCACCCAAACCCACGTCCATTGTGTTGGTGATGCCATCAAACCATCTCATCCTCTGTCATCCCCTTCTCCTCCTGCCCTCAATCTCTCCCAGCATCAGGGTCTTTTCAAATGAGTTCACTCTTCACATCAGGTGACCAAAGTATTGGAGTTTCAGCTTCAACATCAGTCCCTCCAATGAATACCCAGGACTGATCTCCTTTAGGATGGACTAGTTGGATCTCCTTGTTGAGAAAACCTAGAATTATTAATCTGAACAGTGCACTTAGCTTTTTAGGCAATCTATATCAGATTATGTTTTCTAGACAGCATTTAACATTTACTTTGGATGCATTTCCTTGTTGTGTGTGTGTTAGTCGCTCTTTTTGTCCTACTCTTTGAGACCCCATGGGCTGTATTTCACCAGGCTCTTCTGTCCGTGAAATATTCTATGCAAGAATACTGGAGTGGGTTGCCATGCCCGTCTCCAGGGGATTTTCCCAGCCCAGGGATCGAGCCCAGTTTTCCCACATTGAAGGCAGATTCTTTATCGTACTGTATATGAGGCAATATAAGAACAGGAAATGGGTTTATCTTGCTAAATACTGTAGCTACATTCTTTAAGGCAATGTCAAACACATAGAAGGTACATGATAAAGTGTTTCTTATGATAGAGCATTAGCTTTTACATAATGGACCATTACCCTTTCACCAACAGTGAGCTTCTATCCAACAAAAAATTTAAAAACTGTTTCTAAAGCATATCCCAAACTTTGTGATTTGCATAATAGCTTGTGAACTGCACAAGTGCCATCCATTTGTAACTACTTAATGGTGAAATTGAACTTAAAGTAGACGTTAACAGTTGTTCTACCTGTACAGCAAAGCTACAGTTTATGTAAATTAAAAATAAGACAAGATTCAGTCACTCATTAAATCTTTCAGAAAAATCATCCCACCAATATTTTTGTGAAGTTTGATCTAATCTATTCCTGCCATTATGGATGCTTTTATGTAGCATATGGATGAAAACTTTGCAAATGGATTTAAGAACTATCAAGAGACTGCCTTGGGATTTTCATCATCTCTCATTATTCCTGAGTACTGAAATGGCTAATATGTTTTTTTCTCATCTTTAGTGTTAAGTTTTTATTTTTTATTACATTCTTCTAGATCCTGAAAATAAAATCAAGTATCTGTCTTTATAATACTTATAATTATAAAGCCAGTAACTGACACCTGTTTTGCAAGGTGAATGGGATGAATATTCACTCTACTTTTAAGTAAATTTTAATAGGGATTTTAATCTTATAATCAAGATTTTCTTTGCATGTTGGAAAGTCACAGGTTTTTTAATTTAAAAAATGTGATAAGGTACCCAAGTTCTCCAGAAATCCCTTTATATGTATACTGTATCAATATAATGGATAAGATCAGAAATGTATCTATGATGAACATAGACATTATTAATTCTCTTTAAATGTAGTGCGGCAAGGACTCTAGTTTCAATTTTGCATATAAGCTTGAAATCTGTCACTCTGTCCCAGCAAAAATTGAAAGCTGAACAAACTTATAAACTAGCAATTCTTCCTGGTCCTACCAGGATGGGAAGACATAGGACAAACCACTGTCCCCAGACTGAAGAGCCAGACCAATGAATACATAAATTATACGATGCAAAACCCAGGTGTGTACTAAGTACAGAGAATGAATGAGGTAAATATTTTAAAAGTGGGAAAGAGTTGTACATGTTCAAGTATATTTAAAACAATAAGTACTATAATACAGCAGTCTCCAACCTTTTGGGCCCCAGGGACAAGTTTCATGGAAGATAATTTTTTCCACTGACTAGGGGCAGGGGAATGGTTTCAGGATGATTCAAGCACATTACATTTATTCTTCATTTTACATATTATTATTATTATTATTATTATTATTACATCAACCCTATTATTATTATTACATCAACCCTATCTCAGGTTATCAGACATTAGATCCCAGAAATTAGGGACCCCTGCTGTAATAGAACAGTATATAAAACTTTCTGACAGTCAAGAGTAGGCAGGAAAAACTATACCTAACTTGCAGTTTTGTGGATTTTGATGTTTTAGATGAAGTTTGGAAAGGAAGTAGCTCTCTATAACAAAGAAAATTTTGTCTCTTTGTTACACTTCTAGTAAACAACTAACTGGCACAGAAGTATTATTTGTTGAATGACAGTGGATAAGAGAATCAACCATCCAAACAGTTCAGTTCAGTCGCTCAGTCGTGTCTGACTCTTTGCGACCCCATGAATCACAGCATGCCAGGCCTCCCTGACCATCACCAACTCCCAGAATTCACTCAGACTCACCTCCATCGAGTCAGTGATGCCACCCAACTATCTCATCCTCTGTCGTCCCCTTCTCCTCCTTCCCTCAATCCCTCCCAGCATCAGAGTCTTTTCCAATGAGTCAACACTTTGCATGAGGTGGCCAAAGTACTGGAGTTTCAGCTTCAGCATCATTCCTTCCAAAGAAATCCCAGGGCTGATGTCCTTCAGAATGCACTGGTTGGATCTCCTTGCAGTCCAAGGGACTCTCAAGAGTTTTCTCCGACACCACAGTTCAAAAGGATCAATTCTTTGGCTCTCAGCCTTCTTCACAGTCCAACTCTCACATCCATACATGACCACAGGGAAAACCATAGCCTTGACTAGACGGACCTTAGTCGGCAAAGTAATGTCTCTGCTTTTGAATATGCTCACTAGGTTGGTCATGACTTTTCTTCCAAGGAGTAAACATCTTTTAATTTCATGGCTGCAGTCACCATCTGCAGTGATTTTGGAGCCCAAAACAATAAAGTCTGACACTGTTGCCACTGTTTCCCCATCTATTTCCCATGAAGTGATGGGACCAGATGCCATGATCTTCGTTTTCTGAATGTTGAGCTTTAGGCCAACTTTTTCACTCTCCACTTTCACTTTCATCAAGAGGCTTTTTAGTTCCTCTTCACTTTCTGCCATAAGGGTGGTGTCATCTGCACACCTGAGGTGATTGATATTTCTCCCGGCAATCTTGATTCCAGTTTGCATTTCTTCCAGTCCAGCATTTCTCATGATGTACTCTGTGTATAAGTTAAATAAGCAGGGTGACAATATACAGCCTTGACATACTCCTTTTCCTATTTGGAACCAGTCTGTTGTTCCATGTCCAGTTGTAACTGTTGCTTCCTGACCTGCATACAGATTTCTCAAGTGGCAGGTCAGGTGGTCTGATATTCCCATCTCTTTCAGAATTGTTCACAGTTTATTGTGATCCACATAGTCAAAGACTTTGGCATAGTCAATAAAGCAAAAACAGATGCTTTTCTGGAACTTTCTTGCTTTTTCCATGATCCAGCAGATGTTGGCAATTTGATCTCTGTTTCCTCTGCCTTTTCTAAAACCAGCTTGAACATCAGGGAGTTCATGGTTCACATATTGCTGAAGCCTGGCTTGGAGAATTTTGAGCATTACTTTACCAATGTCTAAATATCAGATTATGGCTGAAAGACAGACTAATCAAATTGATTAACTACTACTAATATTTTTAATTACTTACTGGCCACATATATGAGTATCATTATGCTTTTTAGAGCAGCTCATCCAATGAACTCCTTACAGAAAAAGAATAGCCCCAAAATTTAATTTTCATAATCTGCTAAAATTAATCTGTATTGGAAAAGTCTTATACATGCAGTTGTATTATATATACTATAATCTATTATCATTTATTATAAGCATATACTCTAATTATATAATACAGATATATTGTAATATAGATATATTTTATAATATATATCAGGAAAAAGCCTTATACATATAATTGCATTAGAAAAACTCCTTTAGGTGCAGGGTTTCCTTAAGGTGGATCTTAGGTTAGTATCCCAGGCAACCTTGTTTTTATGCTAGTAAAACCATAACTCTCTAAATAAGAAAAAAAATTTTGACAGTCATTATCATTTAGAAAAATGGATAACAGTCCTGGGACAAAAAGGGAGAGATGGGATCTAATCTACCAATGCTCTAATAATAAACGTGGCCTTAAACAAACCTAGCTTCTTTAGTTCACCTTTCTCTGTCTACAATATAAGGAGAAGGACTACACAGTGTCTATGGCCTCTTTCTACATCTAATATGCCAAAACATTGATAAGCATAGATTAGAATCTTAATTTTCCATAAGTTTCTGAGGTACACTTTCAACTTCTTTTTATATATAATATATATGCACTCTGTGTGTGTGTGCATGTGTAGAGTGTCACATTTATTTTCTCTTTCTGTTATAGTATTACAATACTATAACAAATTTAGTTTGGAATTTCTTTGACAGGTGCATATTTCACTTTGATATGTGAACTGCCCATTACAAAGCAAGATGTAAAACTGATTCACAGGTTTTGTGTGGCCTGAGCCAATAATCATGTCAGCTGAGCTTACTGTTAAAACCACCTCCATTTTCTAGTTTGTGTGTGTGTGTGGTTAACAAACTAGGAAGACAGTCAAGGGCTTCCATGGTGGCTCAGATGGTAAAGAATCTGCCTGCAATGCAGGAGACCCGGGTTCGACCCTGTGAGTCAGAAAGATTCCCTAGAGAAGGGAATGGACACCTACTCCAGTATTCAAGTTTGGAATTCCACAGACAGAGGAGCTTGGCGATCTACATTCCATGAGATCGCAAAGAGTTGGATATGACTGAGTGACTAACACACCCAAGACATTCAAGGATCAATAAAATCAAAACCAACAGCCTGAAAGAAAACGCAGTCTCAGGAAACTTGTCAGTGGAAGTCTTAACTTTACAATTGTATTTTTTTTTTGTTTGTCTGTTTAAGAACTATTAGAAGTCAGAAATATACACTATGGAGATATGTCTGTTTCATGAAAATTCCTTAGCTTTATTTTCATAGAAAGAAGTAGTCCAAGTATTCAAGTACAATTATTTTAATCTAGGGCAGATGATATTTTCTCAGGGCACAACTTGTACTATTTTCTTCCTCTTGTGAAGTCTGTATGCAGGTCAAGTACCAACAGTTAGCACTGGACATGGAACAACAGACTGGTTCAAAATTGGGAAAGGAATATGTCAAGACTGTATATTGTCACCCTGCTTATTTAACTTATGTCCAGAGTGAAAGTGAAAGTGAAGTTGCTTGCAGGGGTCCAGCCCCGGTGGATCCAGGGTAATTCAAAGGGGAGATGGAATCGGCGTCCTAGGAAAAAGCTATTTAATTAGAAGTATAAAGAGACATTAGAAAGGAATAGTGTAGTAGGAATATTAGTGGAGAAAAAGAAGCTGAATAACTTGGTTTACATGGAATACCAGTAAAACTCCAAGACAAGGAATTTTCACCACCTACATAGGCCACAGGCGTCTTTCCGTTCTCCTGAAGGAGAGGAGGCACTGAGGCCTCCCTGGTCAGATCTTAGACGCCCAGGCAAAATTAGCAGGCTTGGTGAGTACCCACGCTCCAGATGGGAATTCAGCCAGAAGGGGAAAGAAAGCATGACACGGGGGAATCAGTCTTTCCAGAAACTGATCCTTTGTCTTTATTTTCAGGTTTGCTTATATACTTTTTGTTATACATAGGGATGAATACAGAGTCACGCGGGGTCAGCAGACCTGACCCTTTTCAAAATCAGGTGCTTGATATAAGATTATACAAAGGTCTTAGGGGTTTAACATCATCTGGCCATGAGGCCTGCTGACATTTTATGGCCCTTTCTGATAATGGTAAGTCAACCAGAAAGCTTATTTTTTCCAGGGGTGATTTTTTCTTAAACCAGGTGCCACCCTCCAAATAAAGTTGCATTCCTATAGGGTGAGGGTGTAGCGGGTTACAATCAAGAAAAGGAATTTACTTAGCCTAAGGATTGACATGATTAATCTTAAAGGTTAATACTTATTTCTCCTATATGCTAGTTATATTCATTATAAGGGCAGGGAATATGGAGGTTTAGCAGCAAATATTGGCTCAACAAATGAAAAACCCTTCACCAATATAATTTCTAATCAACCCACTAATACTATACTAATAATTTTGTAGCTTTTCAAAAGAGTCTGCATTTAGAAAGTTTTAAAGCATCTCATGCCTCTCACGGTTGGGAGGCTGTAAACAATCACAAATGGCCGGACAAACCTGCTCAGGCAGGCTAGAAAACCTTCAGAGGAGTCTGAAGGTTGAAACACTCTTATCACGCCCAGGAATTTTTATTAACTGGAGCTGCAAGTTAACTCCTTCTCCAAGAGAAGGGAACAGCCCCCCATAAAGTCAGAGGTATAGGTGAGAGCATAAAACAGTAAAGTACGCACTCTGGTTTTGGGGATAGATGCTCGGGAACAGGGGGTTTCCTGAGGCTCAATCCCGTCTTTGTGTAATGCCAAGCCTCCTTCCTCATGACCTTTGCCATGGATGAAGTTCCTCACGCTGGCTTCCAGCAGTTGCTCAGTCGTCTCTGACTGTGACCCCATTAATTGTAGCCTACAAGGCTCCTCCGCCCTTGGGACTTTTCAGGCAAGAGTACTGGAGTGGGTTGCTGTTTCCTTCTCCAGAAGATCTTCCCAACCCAGGGATCGAACCCAGGTCTCTCATATTGTAGGCAGACACTTTTATCGCCTGAGCCACCAGGGAAGTATGCAGAGTACATCATGTGAAATGCCAGGCTGGATGAAACACAAGCTGGAATCAAGATTGCCAGGAAAAATGTGAATAACCTCAGATACACAGATGACCCCACCTTTATGGCAGAAAGTGAAGAACTAAAGAGCCTCTTGATGAAAGTGAAAGAGGAGAGTGAAAATGTTGACTTAAAACTCACCATTCAGAAAACTAAGATCATGGCTACTAGTCCCATCACTTCATGGCACATAGATGGGGAAACAGTGAGAGACATTATTTTGGGGGACTCCAAAATCACTGCAGATGGTGACTGCAGCCATGAAATTAAAAGATGCTTGCTCCTTGGATGAAAAGCTATGACCAACCTAGACAGCATATTAAAAAGCAGAGACGTTACTTTACCAACAAAGGTCTGTCTAGTCAAAACTATGGTTTTGGACCTCCTTGGACTGCAAGGAGGTCCAACCAGTCCATCCTAAAGGAAATGAGTCCTGAATATTCATTGGAAGGACTGGTGCTAAAGCTGAAACTCCAATACTTTGGCCACCTGATGTGAAGAACCAACTCATTGGAAAAGCCCCTGATGCTGGGAAAGATTGAAGACAGGAGGAAAAGGGGATGACAGAGAATGAGATGGTTGGATTGCATCACTAATTCAATGAACATGAATTTAAGCAAGCTCCAGGAGTTGGTGATGGACAGAGAAGCCTAGCATCCTGCAGTCCTTGGGGTTACAAAGAGTCAAGAACGACTGAGCAATTAAACTGAACTGAATAGAACAGAAAAGGGTCTTCCTTGAAAAATATAAACAATGTGAAAATATACAAAGTAAAATGAGAATATCTTAAGCAATTCTTTCAGGCCCTCTGCTATGTAATAATAGTCAGAGGCTGAGTGTGCTTCCTCTCAGGCTCTCTGTATGTGTAGATCTGTCTTCATGCATGCATAAATTTTCACTTTTAAATTCAATCACCGTAGGCATGCTATGCATTCTGTGTAACATGACTCACATGTGTATCTAGTTGGTATGTTTAGGCTAATCTCATTGTCTTTAATTGATATAAAATATTCCACCTTAGGATATGCTACATATATTTTAACATTTGGACATTGATGGAGGCTCAATAACTCTTTGTGACCCATTGGACTATATAGTCCATGGAATTCTCCAGGTCAGAATACTGGAGTGGGTGGTCTTTCCCTTCTCCAGTGGATCTTCCCAATTCAGTGATTGAACCAAGGTCTTCTGCATTGCAGGCAGATTCTTTACCAGCTGAGCTATCAGGGAAACCCCTTGATTGTGTTCATTATCCCTCTAACACATACAGCAGTGGAATGGATATCATTTAGCCTATTTTTCTGCAGATGTGTTGATATTTGTTATGTGCTTAACTCTATGTGATGTATATTTTCCATATACACTGGAAATTACACTTGAAAATAATTTCATTAATTCTCATTCTTGCTAATAGCTTTTTTGTGTGTGTGCACTCCTGTTTTTGTTTCCTCAACAAACTTGACATTTTCAAGCTTTCAAAATTTCTCCAAAGCTTGGTTGTGGTGGTTTACTTGCTAAGTCATGTCCTGCTCTTGCACACCACACCTCTGTCCATGAGATTTTCCAGGCAAGAATATGGAGTGAGTTGCTATTTCCTTCTCCAAGGGATCTTCCCAATCCAGAGATTGAAACTAGGTCTCCTGCATTGCATGTGCTCTCCGGTGTTGCAGGCAGGTTCTTTACCAATGAGCGACCAGGGAAGCCCTGTTACCAACATTATAGACTGGGAAAATCTACAAAGTAACCTCACTTGTATTCTCTTTGTCTTGCACTCTGTTTGGTTCCTGACAAAGGTCCATCTAGTCAAAGCTATAGTTTTTCCAGTAGTCATGTATGGATGTGAGAGTTGGACCATAAAGAAAGCTGAGAGCTGAAGAATTGATGCTTTTAAACTGCTGTGTTGAAGAAGACTCTTGAGAGTCCCTTGGACTGCAAGGAGATCAAACCAGTCAATCCTAAAGGAAATCAGTCCTGAATATTCATTGGAAGGATTGATGCTGAAGCTGAAACTCCAATACTATGGCCACCTGATGCGAAGAACTGACTCCCTGAAAAAGACCCTGATGCTGGGAAAGATTGAAGGCAGGAGGAGAAGCAGATGGCAGAGAATGAGATGGTTGGATGGCATCACCAACTCGATGGACATGAATTTGAGCACACTCCAGGAGTTGGTGAGGGACAGGGAAGTCTGGCCCACTGCAGTCCATGAACAGTCAGACATGACTGAGTGACTGAAATGAGCTGAACTGTATTCTCTAATACTATTAAGAGTCAGCATAACTTTACACGTTTTCCTTCATCTTTTTGTGAACACGTGATGGTAGCTTTTCTACATTTTTCCTTTGGTCTGCTTGTCTTTTCATTGTCTGCGTGTACTCTACACGGAAATCCTTATCAGTTAAAAGTATTGTACATATTTTCCTCTAGTCTGTTATTTGTGTTTTAACTTTGCATGTGGTGCTCTATTGCACTCAAGTATCTTATCTTCATGTCATGTGACCTGGTAGTCTATTCCTTTGTGGATTCTAAGTTATGCCTTACTCAGAAAGGTAGTTTTCATTTTAAGCTGATTTTTAAAGTCTGTTTTATTTTCTTTAATTTTGTTTTCTTTTGTTTTACATGTGTTTTATATTTGGTTCCTTAATTTATCTAGAATTCTGGTTTGGAAGAGAACAATGCAGTGGTTTAACCTGCTTCCCCCTGCCCCATTGCTAACCTATTATCACAATATCATTCATTTAATCATTTCGTTTCCCAAACCCATCTTACAAATGTAATTAGCAATGCTACCTATTTTAAAAATTAAATGTTAGATATAAATATATCTTTCTGACTTTATTTATTTTCATGTACCAATACAATGTTTTAAGTTACTATAGCTTTCAGATATGTTTACATATATGGTAATACAGCACCCTATAAACTCTTCCTGATTTTTTTTTTTTTTGCTTTGCAAAATGTTGAAACTATATTTTTTTCAAATTGATTGGAATATTATTCAAAGTTTATAAAAAGCCTGTCTATAGAAATGCAATTATTCATGTTTGGCATTTAATATAAAGACTTGTCATAGATGACTGATTAATTGATTTGAACATATTAATGAGAAAAGTTTTATAGTTTATACCATGAAGGACCATTTTTTAGCATCATTCCTATGTGTTTTACTGATTTTCTTGCAAAAGTAAATAAAATTATTTTCTTCTATTTCTGTAAAATTTCTGGCATAAGCAGAAAAGTTCTACTATTTTACATGTTGATCCTCATTTGGTTAATAGGTTCTTAGTAGATTCTTTTGTTATTTTAATTTTTAATTTGCTTGCTTACATTGTATAAGGAGATGATAATAATCACTTCAAATAGTTACAGGCTTTAATTTTTTTTTCTGTTTCTGTTGCTTGTCTCCAGTGAAATATTGATTAACAGCAATGAAAAGGGGTACCTTTATGTCATTCTACAGACTTTGGGACTATTTCTATTCTGATCATCGCATATGAAGCTTAGTATAGTTTTGATTCTGTCTTTTATGTTTTTTCCCCGTAATTGGTTTTTATTTTTTTTAATTTAAATTAATTCATTTTAATTAGAGGCTAATTGCTTTACAATATTCTATTGGTTTTGCCATACATCAACATTAATGTTCCCCATCCTGAACAGGTGTACACATGTTCCCCATCCTGAACCGCCCTCACACCTCCCTCCCCGTACCATCCTTCTGGTTCATCCCAGTGCACCAGCCCCAAACATCCTGTATCCTGCATCAAACCAACATTGAAACATGTATACATGTTTCAGTGCCATTCTCCCAAATCATCCCACCCTCTCCTTCTCCCACAGAGTCCAAAAGACTCTTCTATACATTTGTGTCTCCTTTGTTCTCTCGGATACAGGGTTATCATTACCATCTTTCTAAATTCCATATATATGAGTTAGTATGAAATTAAAAGACACTTACTCTTTGGAAGGAAAGTTATGATCAACCTAGATAGCATATTGAAAAGCAGAGACATTACTTTGCCAACAAAGATCCGTCTACTCAAGGCTATGGTTTTCCCAATGGTCATGTATGGATGTGAGAGTTGGACTGTGAAGAAATCTGAGCCCTGAAGAATTGATGCTTTTGAACTGTGGTATTGGATAAGACTCTTGAGAGTCCCTTGGACTGCAAGGAGATCCAACCAGTCCAGTCTGAAGGAGAACAGCCCTGGGATTCCTTTGGAGGGAATGATGCTGAAGCTGAAACTCCAGTACTTTGGCCACCTCATGTGAAGAGTTGACTCATTGGAAAACACTCTGATGCTGGGAGGGGTTAGCGGCAGGAGGAGAAGGGGACAACAGAGGATGAGATGGCTGGATGGCATCACTGACTCGATGGACGCAGGTCTGAGTGAACTCCGAGAGTTGGTGATGGACAGGGAGGCCTGGCGTGCTGTGATTCATGGGGTCGCAGAGTCAGACATGACTGAGCGACTCAACTGAACTGATACTGTATTGTTGTTTTTCTTTCTGGCTTATTTCACTCTGCATAATTGGCTCCAGTTTCATCCATCTCATTAGAACTGATTCAAATGTATTCTTTTTAATGGCCGAGTAATACTCCATTGTGTGTATGTACCACAGCTTTCTTATCCATTCATCTGCTGATGGACATCTAGGTTGCTTCCATGTCCTGGCTATTATAAACAGTGCTGCGATGAACATTGGGATACACGTGTCTCTTTCAATTCTGGTTTCCTCAGTGTGTATGCCTAATGGTGGGATTGCTGGATCGTATGGCAGTTCTATTTCCAGTTTTTTAAGGAATCTCCACACTGTTCTCCATAGTGGCTGTACTAGTTTGCATTCCCACCAACAGTGTAAGAGGGTTCCCTTTTCTCCACACCCACTCCAACATTTATTCCTTGTAGACTTTTGGATCGCAGCCATTCTGACTGGTATGAAATGGTACCTCACTGTGGTCTTGATTTGCATTACTCTGATAATGAGTGATGTTGAACATCTTTTCATGTGTTTGTTAGCCATCTGTATGTTTTCTTTGGAGAAATGTCTATTTAGTTCTTTGGCCCATTTTTTGATTGGGTCATTTATTTTTTTGGAATTGAGCTGCAAGAGTTGCTTGTATACTTTTGAGATTAGTTGTTTGTCAGATGCTTCATTTGCTATTATTTTCTCCCATTCAGAAGGCTGTCTTTTCACCTTGCTTAGTTTCCTTTGTTGTGCAGGAGCTTTTGATTTTAATTAGGTCTCATTTTTTTATTTTTGCTTTTATTTCCAGTATTCCAGGAGGTGAGTCATAGAGGATTCTGCGGTGATGTATGTCAGAGAGTGTTTTGCCTATGTTCTCCTCTAGGACATTTATAGTTTCTGGTCTTACATTTAGATCTTTAATCCATTTTAAGTTTATTTTTGTGTATGGTGTTAGAAAGTGTTCTAGTTTCATTCTTTTACAAGTGGTTGACCACTTTTCCCAGCACCACTTGTTAAAGAGATTGTCTTTAATCCATTGTATATTCTTGCCTCCTTTGTCAAAGATAAGGTGTCCATATGTGTGTGAATTTATCTCTGGGCTTTCTATTTTGTTCCATTGATCTATATTTCTGCTTTGTGCCAGTACCTTACTGTCTTGATGACTCTGGCTTTGTAGTAGAGCTTGAAGTCAGGCGGGTTGATTCCTCCAGTTCCATTCTTATTTCTCAAGATTGCTTTGGCTATTCGAGGTGTTTTTTTGTAATTCCATACAAATTGTGAAATTATTTGTTCTAGCTCTGTGAAAAATACTATTGGTAGCTTGATAGAGATTGCATTGAATCTGTAGATTGCTTTGGGTAGTACACTGATTTTCACTATATTGATTCTTCCGATCCATGAACATGGTATATTTCTCCATCTGTTAGTGTCCTCTTTGATTTCTTTCATCAGTGTTTTATAATTTTTTATATAGGTCTTTAGTTTCTTTAGAAAGATATATTCCTAAGTATTTTATTCTTTTCATTGCAATGGTGAATGGAATTGTTTCCTTAATTTCTCTTTCTATTTTCTCATTATTAGCGTATAGGAATGCAAAGGATTTCTGTGTGTTGACTTTATATCCTGCAACTTTACTATATTCATTGATTAGCTCTCATAATTTTCTGGTGGAATCTTTAGGGTTTTTTATGTAGAGGATCATGTCATCTGCAAACAGTGAGAGTTTTACTTCTTCTTTTCCAATTTGGATTCCTTTTATTTCTTTTTCTGCTCTGATTGCTGTGGTCAAAACTTCCAAAACTATGTTGAATAGTAGTGGTGAAAGTGGGCACCCTTGTCTTGTTCCTGACTTTAGGGGAAATGCTTTCAATTTTTCACCATTGAGGAGAATGTTTGCTGTGGGTTTGTCATATATAGCTTTTATTATGTTGAGGTATGTTCCTTCTCTTCCTGGAGAGTTTTTATCATAAATGGATATTGAATTTTGTCAAAGGCCGTCTCTGCATCTATTGAGATAATCATATGGCTTTTATTTTTCAATTTGTTAATGTGGTGAATTACATTGACTGATTTGTGGATATCGAAATTCCTTGCATCCCTGGGATAAAGCCCACTTGGTCATGATGCATGACCTTTTAAATGTGTTGTTGGATTCTGATTGCTAGAATTTTGTTAAGGATCTTTGCCTCTATGTTCATCAGTGATATTGGCCTGTAGTTTTCTTTTTCTGTGGCATCTTTGTCAGGTTTTGGTATTAGGGTGATGGTGGCCTCATGGAATGAGTTAGGAAGTTTCCTTCCTCTGCAATTTTCTGGAAGAGTTTGGGTAGGTTAAGTGGTAGCTCTTCTTGAAATTTTTAGTAGAATTCAGCTGTGAAGCCGTCTGGACCTGGGCTTTTGTTTGCTGGAAGATTTCTGATTACAGTTTCAATTTTTGTGCTTGTGATGGGTCTGTTAAGATTTCCTATTTCTTCCTGATTCAGTTTTGTAAAGTTGTACTTTTCTAAGAATTTGTCCATTTCTTCCACGTTGTCCATTTTATTGGCATATGATCGCTGATAGTAGTCTCTTATGATCCTTTGTATTTCTGTGTTGTCTGTTGTGATCTCTCCATTTTAATTTCTAATTTTATTGATTTGATTTTTCTCCCTTTGTTTCTTGATGAGTCTGGCTAATGGTTTGTCAATTGTATTTATCCTTTCAAAGAACCAACTTTTGGCTTTGTTGATTTTTGTTATGGTCTCTTTGTTTCTTTTGCATTTATTTCTGCCCATTTTCTTAAGATTTCTTTCCTTCTACTAACCTTGGGGTTCTTCATTTCTTCCTTCCCTAGTTGCTTTAGATGTAGAGTTAGGTTATTTATTTGACTTTTTTCTTGTTTCTTGAGGTATGCTTGTATTGCTATGAACTTTCCCCTTAGCACAGCTTTTACAGTGTCCCACAGGTTTTGGGTTGTTGTGTTTTCATTTTCATTCATTTCTATGCATATTTTTATTTCTTTTCTGATTTTATGGTTATTCAGTAGTGTGTTGTTCAGCCTCCATATGTTGGAATTTTTAATAGTTTTTCTCCTGTAATTGAGATCTAATATTACTGCATTGTGGTCAGAAAAGATGCTTGAAATGATTTCAATTTTTTTGAATTTCCCAAGGCTAGATTTATGGCCCAGGATGTGTTCTATCCTGGAAAAGGTTCCATTTGCACTTGAGAAAAAGGTGAAATTCATTGTTTTGGGGTGAAATGTCCTACAGATATCAATTAGGTTTAACTGACCTATTGCATCATTTAAAGTTTGTGTTTCATTGTTAATTTTCCTTGTTAATTGTTGTGTTTCCTTGATATGTTTTCCTTGTTTACTTGATCTATCCATAGGTGCGAGTCAGGTATTAAAGTCTCTCACTATTATTGTGTTATTGTTAATTTCCCCTTTCATACTTGTTAGCATTTGTCTTACATATTGCAGTGCTCCTATGTTGGGTGCATATACATTTATAATTGTTATATCTTCTTCTTGAATTGATCCTTTGATCATTATGTAGTGTCCTTCTTTCTCTGTTTTCACAGCCTTTGTTTTAAAGTCTACTTTATCTGATATGAGTATTGCTACTCCTGCTTTCTTTTGGTCTCTGTTTGCATGGAATATCTTTTTCCACCCCCTCACTTTCAGTCTGTATGTGTCCCCTGTTTTGAGGTGGGTCTCTTGTAGACAACATATATAGGGGTATTGTTTTTGCATCTGTTCAGCTAGTCTTTGTCTTTTGGTTGGGGCATTCAACCCATTTATGTTTAAGATAATTATTGATAAGTATGATCCCGTTGCCATTTACTTTATTGTTTTGGGTTCGAGTTTATACACTCTTTTTGTGTTTCCTGTCTAGAGAATATCCTTTAACATTTGTTGGAGAGCCGGTTTGGTGGTGCTGAATTCTCTCAGCTTTCGCTTGTCTGTAAAGCTTTTGATTTCTCCTTCATATTTGAATGAGATCCTTGCTGGGTACAGTAATCTAGGCTGTACATTATTTTCTTTCATCACTGTAAGTATGTCTTGCCATTCCCTCCTGGCGTGAAGAGTTTCTATTGAAATATCACCTGTTATGCTTATGGGAATCCCCTTGTGTGTTATTTGTAGTTTTTCCCTTGCTGCTTTTAATATTTGTTCTTTGTGTTTGATCTTTGTTAATTTGATTAATATGTGTCTTGGGGTGTTTTGCCTTGGGTTTATCCTGTTTGGGACTCTCTGGGTTTCTTGGAATTGGGTGATTATTTCCTTCCCCATTTTAGGGAAGTTTTCAACTATTATCTCCTCAAGGATTTTCTCATGGTATTTCTTTTTGTTTTCTTCTTCTGGGACTCCTATGATTTTAATGCTGGGGTGTTTCATATTGTCCTGGAGGTCTCTGAGATTGTCCTCATTTCTTTTAATTCGTTTTTCTTTTTTCCTCTCTGATTCATTTATTTCTACCATTCTACTTCACTAATCCTATCTTCTGCCTCCGTTATTCTACTATTTGTTGCCTCCAGAGTGTTTTTGATCTAATTTATTGCATTATTCATTATATACTGACTCTTTTTTATTACTTCTAGCCCCTTGTTAAACCTTTCTTGCATCTTCTCAATCCTTGTCTCCAGGCTATTTATCTGTGATTCCATTTTGATTTCAAGATTTTGGATCATTTTCACTATCATTATTCAGAATTCTTTCTCAGGTAGATTCCCTATCTCTTCCTCTTTTGTTTGGTTTGATGGGCATTTCTCCTGTTCCTTTACCTGCTGGGTATCTCTCTGTCTCTTCATCTTGTTTATATTGCTGAGTTTGGGGTTGCCTTTCTGTATTCTTGCAGTTTGTGGAGTTCTCTTTATTGTGGAGTTTCCTCACTGTGGGTGGGATTGTACAGGTGGCTTGTCAAGGTTTCTTGGTTAGAGAAGCTTGTGTCGGTGTTCTGGTGGGTGGAGTTGGATTTCTTCTCTCTGGAGTGCAATGAAGTGTCCAGCAATGAGTTATGAGATGTCAGTAGGTTTGCAGTAACTTTGGACAGCCTGTATATTGAAGCTCAGGGCTGTGTTCCTGGGGAATTTGCATGGTATGTCTTGCTCTGGAACTTGTTGGCCCTTGGGTGGTGCTTGGTTTCAGTGTAGGTAGGGAGGCATTTGATGAGCTCCTATTGATTAATGTTCCCTGGACTCAGGAGTTCTCCAGTGTTCTCAGGATTTGGACTTAAGCCTTCTGCTTCTGGTTTTCAGTCTTATTTTTACAGTAGTCTCAAGACTTTTCCTTCTATACAGCACCATTGATAAAATATGTATGTTAAAGATGAAAAGTTTCTCCACATTGAGGGACACCCAGAGAGGTTCACAGAGTTACATGGAGAAGAGAAGAGGAAGGAGGGAGTTAGAGGTGACCCGAATGAGATGAGGTGGAATCAAAAGAGGAGATAGCAAGGTAGCCAGTAATCACTTCCTTATGTGCACTGCACAGTCTGGACTGCTCAAAGATGTTCATGGAATTATACAGAGAAGAGAAGAGGGAGGAAGGAGGCAGATGTGGCCAGGAGGATAAAAGGAGGGAATCAAAAGGAAAGAGACAGATCCAGCCAGTAATCATTTCCCTAAGTGTTCTCCACCATCTGGAACACACAGAGATTCACAGAGTTGGGTAGAGAAGAGAAGGGAAAGAGAGGAGACAGGTGACCTGGTGGAGAAAAAGGAGAGTCCAAAGAGGGAGAGAGCAGTCAAGCCAGTAATCTTGCTCCTAAGTAAAAATGGGTACTGAAGATCGGGTTCTTAAAGGTACAAAATTGATAACAAATACCAAAAAGCAAAGATTAAAAATCTAGAGTAGAGGTTGGATTAAAAAAAAAAAAAAAATATATATATATATATATGAAGTTTGCTTTAAAAAATAGGGTCTTTTTTTGCAAAGTAATAGTAGGTTATAAAAGTGAAAATTAAAGTAGTAATAGAGGACTTAAAATTTAAAAAGAAAAGAAAAGAGAAAGAAAAGAATGATCATAAAAATATTAAAAATGTATCTTGGACTTTCTCTGGTGTTGTTGTGGGCAGTGTGGGGTCAGTTCATTTTTGGATAGTTCCTTGTTCTGGCTTATATTTCTCAAGATCTATAGGCCCCTTCCTATGTAGTCGGTACTAACTACAGGGTTTTAATCTACTGCACCTGTCACTTCCAAGGTGGTTCCCTCTGTTTTAGCTTCTTCTGTTTGCTGGTCTCTTCAGTGTCTGATTTCTGCCCTAACACTGCGGGGGGGGGGGGGGGGGGGGGGTGGACACTTATTTTAGGCTCACTTGTTCAGTTGCGCTGTGGGGAGGGAGGGACACTCCCAAATAACACTGGCGTGTGCTCTCAGTGTCTCAACCACACTGGGCCTGTCACCACTCATGGCGCATGTGCCCTCCCTGCCCACACTGCTCAGGCTCTAGGTGTTCTCCAGGAAACCATCCGAGGCCGGCCCTGGGCTGCTTGCATCTCCCAGGTCTAAGCCGCACAGGTTCAGGCAGTCGGGTAATCCTCAGAGGCACAGACTCGGTTGGGCCTGCGTTTTGTGCCCTTCCCAGGTTCGAGCAGCTCAGGTGACGAGATGGTTGGTGAGCACGGTTACTGCTACTTATCGCCTCCCCCATCCCTGCCACTTGGTTTTCTGGGTGTATAACTGGCACACCTTCTCAGGCGGATGTTGACTGTCCAGAACCCCAAGAAGTCTTAGTTAGCAAAGAAGCCTGCTTGCAGTTTGGTAGATAATGTCTCTCTGGGGCTGTGATTGCCCCCTTCTGGCTCTGTCTGCCTGTCACTGGAGGTGGGTGGTCTGCAGCAGGCTATCTCTGTTCAGTCCTTTTGTTCTGTGCATGGGCCTTGGTGGTGTCTTAGGTTAAGGCTGGCTTTTTTCATGGTAGTTATCCCACAATCTGGTTTGCTAGCCCAAGTTAGATCACTCAGATTGCCCTCAGGGCATTCAGGCCCAGTCCTTACTGTAAGCAATGCAGCCTGTGCCTCCCTGCCCAGCCCCCACTTACTAGTGGAGGGTGCAGGCATCTGTGCTGCTTCTCCACTGGGGAGTTACTGTTGGGCTTGTAATCTGTGGGGTTTAATTATTTATTTTTCCTCCCTGTTATGTTGTCCTCTGTACTTCCAAGGCTCGCCACAGACTCGGCAGTGAGAGTGTTTGCTGGTGTTTGGAAACTTCTCTCTTTTTAAGACTCCCTTCCTGGACAGAGCTCCATCCCTACCTCTTTCGTCTCTTTTGTCTTTTATATTTTTTCCTACCTCCTTTTGACGACAATGGGCTGCTTTTCTGGCCTGATGTCCTCTGCTGGCATTCAGAAGTTGTTTTGTGGCATTTACTCAGCATTTAAATGTTCTTTTGATGATTTTGTGGGGAAGAAAGTGGTCTCCCCATCCTATTCCTCCGCCATCTTAGCCGTAATTTTGATTCTGTCTTTTAGCAGAGAGAGATATTCTGCTTATGTTCACAGCTTACTGAAAGTTAATTTTTTGATTATATGTAAACAAATCTGATTATATGTAAACAAAAGCTGAAAGCTTTTGTATTAAAACTTCTTAAGATTTGGGAATAAACTCTATATTACCTGGATGTTGTCTGTTATCTCTTGAAGCACACTGCTAGGCACTATCCCCAAAATAAACTAGTCTAATAATGAACTGGCATCATAAGGAGCCAAAACCTTTGCTTAGTCTATGTGAAGAGCCAGAAAGAGATTATGTTCATATCTCTTACTCGCCAGATTTTAATTCTGTTGAACACATGATGTTTGTAATAGAATAGTATTATTGTGCTGGTGAGATACAAAAGCAAAGGCAGTGCCAGTTAACTGAGACAACCAGCTATTTCTGCCTAATAGGTCAATTATGAGTACTCTACTTTTGGAAAGCTAATTTTCAGCTAACTCAGATGTCAGCGAGGCTTTTCCTAAAGATTTTTACTTTTTAGATAAAGAGTAGGTAAAACAGTGAAGTGATTTTTTTCACCCTTCTCCTGTGTTCCTTGAAGATTCATTTAATCCTTGCCTATACGTTCAGTTCCTCACCACAGTCTAACAATCCCAGAAGGGAGAATTAGAAGAAATTCTACATGGGCAGTTCATCATTAGTAAGCCTCAGTGTGAATCCCTTATATATTTGTTACCTTTTAATCCTTTCAGTGGGTGAGGGACTACCCTAAAATAAAAACCTATCTGGGTCTCCTATGCTTCCATTCACTAATACGATCTCCTATGCTTTTATTCATTCATGCATGTATTCATCCACTGGACAGGGAGTTATCGAGCAACTGTGTTCATCCAGGACTGTCCCTTGCTGCTAACGACAAAGCAGGGAATAAGGCAAGAGCATTATCCTCATTACATTTGCATTGAAATAGGAGGGGCAAATGCAAGTGGACAGAAACATAGAATAATAAAATCAAGTAAATGATCAAGATTGAGAAACAACATTAAAAAATAAGCAAAGTAACTCAAAAAAGATTGAGGAAGACCTATTTCAAAAGGTGACATTTGAGCTCATATCTGAATGGCAAAAAGTATTGGCCATAATATCCTTATAAAAGATGTTTCCTACTAAAAGCAACACTTTGAGCTAGAGACATAAAGGGAGAGATGAACTTGATAGACTGCAGAACAGAAATAAGGCAAAGTTGTATCAACACGATTTGATTTCCTCCCTGCTAGAGGCTGCCTATTGCCTTCTGGTGGACACCTCAGAAGCTATAATTTATTTTAAGTTCAGATTGACCCCTACGTTTCCAGATTGGAGTACTATCCACAGCCCTCCTTTTCCTCATGATGCCTTCTGCCACTATCAGCATACTCCTTACAATGCTAATTCTGATCAATTGATATATCTAGCTCCATCACTGTGAAATCCTTGATCTTTAATGGAAAATTCTGTATTATTTTCGCTATGCTTTAGAACTCAGTTGTATTTGAAACACATTATATACTAAAGAAAATCTTACATATTATTTTGTATTATAATCTATTGATATCAATGGCAAATAATACTAGAAAAACACAGAGGAAGAGTGGGTAGCACCAGAAAATGTAACTTAGACAAATGAGATTATAAATTTTCTGCAAAAAACTTTTATATTACAAACTCTGTACCCATCTGTTAAGTACATCTGGATTGCAGTAACTATGAGACATTGACCAAGGGTAACTGAAAATACTACATCTGGGAAAGCACTCATGTAAACACAATGAACATTTTGTAAGGTATAGCTAACTTTATAAAGTACTTCTTGGTCCAGAACAGTCTTGGAACTCTTTGCAGAAATATTATTACAATATCTAGGAGAAAACGTTAAAAGATAATAAAATATATTAAAAAAATGTCTGTTTAGGGATGTTATTTACAAAAATACAGCAGTTATCTGAAAAAGGGACAGCTCCTTTTACTGAGGAAGGTGAAGTGGGATCTGCCTCTGATGGATTTATCTATTGGCTAATTGACTTCAGCTAAAATTTCTCAAAATGGTTAATTTATTTTGTTTATATCACAGGCTGACTTTTACCATTTACTTGAATAAATGGTTTTATTTAGCAAAACATCATTTGTTAAAACTGTATCCTCTCCAAATGGTTTTCACAGTTGTCACAGCACCATCCTCCCATATCCTCTGATGTTTTCTCCAATACTGCCAATTGTTGCCAATATTTTGAAACTATGCTCATTCTGAAATCAAATAATGATGAATATTTCCCTTCAACTAAAACACACAAAACAAAGTGTACAAATGAAATAAATTGGCTTTAAAAAATACATCTATTTAAGTACTCTAGGCTGAGGGAAAGAAATGCAGATCATGTCAGAAAACTAGATGTTATAGCCAAATCAATCATGGATAACATTACATAAGCTTGAGAATACACTATCAAGTACGTTTACTTCAATCCACAATAAAATACAATATATTTTACATGTTTCAGATCTATTTTGCAGCATAATTTGGGGCATTAACAAAGGATTAAAATTACTATTGTATTTAGTAAGGTACATATAATAACAGCTAATGAAGATGGACTGCTTACAATAAGCTATGTACTTTGATAAGAGTTTTGCATGTGTTACTTCATAAGCAAACATAATAGACAAGGTACTTTTGTTATCTCTAAAATTCACAAACAAGGATGCTGCAGTTTAAAGTCTGTTATTAACTTGCCCAAGGTCATGGAGCTAGTAAGAAGCTGAGCCAAAATTTCAGTCCAGTGTGATTGATGAAAGAGCATGCCCTTAACTGTTCGTGATTATAGTAAATTTCCCCTGGCTTCATACCCTTTTATCTAATTTCCCATATAACACATTGCCCATATTTGCAGGAGAGTTTGTATGATTTGAGGGTATAGAAAGTAGCCAAAAAACAGAATGCATTTCTGGGTGTAGCTAACTAATCTCTTCAGAAATCAAAAATGCAGCACCCTCTTGCTACCTACGCTTCCTGGCCTTGACAATAGGAACAGATGGCATGCCTGAGACTACACAGTAGCACATAAACATTCTGGCAGAGAATAAATGAGAACATATGAGTGAAAGCAGCATCACCACCACTTGAGGACCAAGTCTATTCTTTTTTCATTTTTCTAACAATTTATTAGCTACATGAAGACATTATGAATGATACTTTCTGAAGATTTGGCAGATTTTGGCCATAAACACCTTCATAAAAGAATGTGTATTTAGACTGAGATTTGATGAGAACTTGTTTGATGGACCAAGCACTTGTTATGTGACTTGGCTTTTTATACAGTTTATGAAGTGTACAAAGCACTGAGATAGATTAAGGAGAAAGAATGTAAACCCTTCCTCTCTGGAAATACAGAAAATATATCAATATGTTTCTTTGCTAAGGATCAGACATATTCATCCTTTACATGAATATCCACTGGATTACATATATGTATATATACATATATGCCAACACTAAAATACAAAGGGGCTTCCCTGGTGGCTGCGATGCAAGGGACACAGGAGACATGGGTTCAATCCCTGGGTCAAGAAGATCCCCTGGAGGAGGAAATGGCAACCCAGTCCTGTATTTTTGCCAGAAAAACCCAAAAACAAAAATCGAAAGGATCTCTTTAGAAATGCCTAGTTCAAGATCTTGTTCTCTTCTACATTCCACAGCAACCAGTCAATATAAAAGCGGTACTCATTGCCAACTGAAAGTGAAAGTCACTCAGTCGTGTCTGACTCTTTGCAATTCCATAGACTGTATAATCCATGAAAATCTCTAGGCCAGAATACTGGAATGGTTAGCCTTTCCCTTCTCCAGGGGATCTTCCCAACCCAGGGATCGAACTCAGGTCTCCCACATTGCAAACGGGATTGTTTACCAGTTGAGCCACAAGTGTGTCAGATTGCATTAATTCTTCTAGTTCCAGTAATGCGTTCAACATGTTGGAGAAAGCTATATAAAAGTAAGTAATTTCTATACTGAAAGAACAAATAATAATACTTTATTTTTTCATATTTTATCCACCTTTTCTTTCTGCTCAGAACAAATGGTGTTATCCAGTTTATCAGAATCTACTTAATTGTACCTTAGCATTATTTAACAGTTTCTCAAGGCTCTTACATCTTTTTTGTAAAAAGAGGATCAAAACAAACGAGTCAAATTTCAATGAAGATTCTAAAATTTGCACTTCTTTTCCAAGAAGACTTAAAAAATGAACAAGGAGAGGGCAATGCTTAAGTACCTTGAAAGATCTACAGAACACCCACCCGCCTCTAAAGTAATTAACTGACACTGTGGAATAATAGAGAGAATATGAATGAGACATATTAACTTCCTTTTCAGTTCTCTAGCATAAAACTTTCTATTACATGTAACTATATTTCAACTAATAGTTGCATATTTAAGATTTCATTTTATTACTTTAGGTTTCTGAAATGTGCAAGACTATTATGCATATATTATTATAAAAATGTGTTGTGATATGATATGTTTTTTCATTTGAAAATTACTAATATAAATTAAAGAAAATTGAAGCTAACATCCCAAACCAAAGCTCCTTGGACTGAATTATTTGGTTACTTGTTAATTTGAGGATCAAAACTCAAATCAAAAATACTGTCTTAACTTCACTAGTATATTTACCTTCAGGCAATGGCACCCCACTCCAGTACTCTTGCCTGGAAAATCCCATGGATGGAGGAGCCTGGTGGGCTGCAGTCCATGGGATCGCGAAGAGTCGGACATGACTGAGCAACTTCACTTTCACTTTTCACTTTCATGCATTGGAGAAGCAAATGGCAACCCACTCCAGTGTTCTTGCCTGGAGAATCCCAGGGACGGCGGAGCCTGGTGGGCTGCCGTCTATGGGGTCGCACAGAGTCGGACACGACTGAAGCGACTTAGCAGCAGTAGCAGCAGTTTTACAAGGAAACATCTAATCATCTCAATAACATGAATTTAACTTAAAGCCAAGTAATCAAGACATAAAAATATCTTTCTAGAATTATATAACCATATGTTTTAGTAAGAGTGAAGATAACAGGACATGATAAATGTTTTCAAGAATACCTACTAAAATCAGTGCTAATATTAATTAATCAAAAGTATCGCTAGTTTTACACGACTAAGAAAACTATCTTAAGAATTTCATACATGTGTCACATGTTCTTAAACAATATTCCTGTTTGGAATGGCTTCCCAGCCGGCAACAGTGGTAAAGAATCCACCTGCTAATGCAGGAGACACCAGGGATGTGGGTTCAATCCCTGGCTGAGGAAAATCCTGGTGAAGGAAATGGCAACTCACTCCAGTATTTTCGCCTGGAAAATTCCATGGACAGAGGAGTCTAATGGGCTACAGCCCATGGGATTGCAATGAGTCAGACATGCACACAAATACTTAAAAAGTAGCACTTTGAAATATGCTTGTAATCATGACTAGGTCATATCCCCAAATCACTCCCTAAATTTAGTGTAATTCTGATCAAATTCTCATTACATTAGACTTGTCTCTGTGCAGTACATGTGATGGTTTTTGATAAATGTATTACTGTTATTTAGTCCCCAAGTCCTATCTCTGAGAGAAAAAAAAAGGCTTCCCCACATGGCACAAGTGGTAAAGAATTAGCCTGCAATGCAGGAGATGGCAGAGATGCGAGTTCCATCCCTGGGTCAGGAAGATCCCCTGGAGAAGGAAATAGCCACCGCTCCAGTATTCTTGCCTGGGAAATCCCTTGGACAGAGGAGCCTGGCGGGCTACAGTCCACGGGGTTGCAAAGAGTCAAACACGATTGAGCAAGCACACACCTACTATTATAGTACTATATCATACTGAATAGTTTTACAGTCCTAAAAATCTCTTGTATGACACCTATCCTGCCCCGACAAATTCCTGGCAACCACTGATGTTTTCACTGTCTCCACAGGCTTGCCTTTACCACAATGTCATATAGTTGGAATCATACAGTATATAACTTTCTCACAGTAGATCCTTTTATTAGCAATATATATTTGAGATTCCTCGATGTCTTCTTCTTAAATTGATAGCTTATTTATTTGTATCACTGAATAATAGTTCACTATCTGGGTTCTTATTCATTCACTTACTGAAGGATATCTTTTTCTCTTTTATGCTTTGGCAATTATGAATAGAGATGCTCTATCTATTCGTACACAGGTTTGTAGGTAGACAAGTTTTCAACTCATTTAGGTAAATACCAGGGAGTGACTGCAGGATCCTATGGTAAAAATATGATCACTTTAGTAAGAAAGCACCAAACTACCAGCTTGCATTCCCAGCAACAGTGAGCTAAATTCCTGTTGCTCAACATCCTCATGAGCATTTAGTGTTATTAGTGTTTTAGGTTTTAGCCTTTTTAATGAGTATAGTAGCATCTCATTGCTGTTTTAATTTATGATTCTCTCATAACATATGATGTTAAGCATCTTCTCATGTGCTCAGTTTCCCCTTATGTATCTTCTTTCATGAGATGTTTTTTTAGATCTCCTCACTCTTTAGCTGTCACTTTCAATAGTTTTTTTTCATTTTTTCTTTCAGTAGTTTGATATCCTTGGGTGTTGTTGCTTATACGCATTCAACTTAAGGTTAACTAAGTTTCCTGAATTTATAGATGTACTTTTCATCAAATTTAGGAATTTGGAAGGCATTATTATTTCAAACTGAAAGAGGTCATGGCAACCCACTCCAGTATTCCTGCCTGGAGAACCCCTCCATAGGGTCACAAAGAGTCAGACATGACTGAATGACTTAGCACAGCACATTATTTCAAATAATTTTCTCATTTCTTTCTCACTTAATTCAGAGACTCTAGTAATATACATTTCCATTTCTGAAACTGGCCTATACAATTCTGAATATTTTTAAATTTGTCTCTGCCTTGGCAATGTTTTCATATGTCCTGAAATTCATTGACATTTTTGCTCATCACCAATCTGCTATTAGGTCCATCCAGACATTTATTTCAGATATGACATTTTCTGTTCTAGAATTCCCATTTGTTCCCCCATTTAAAGTTTCTACTGATGATCTGAGATTTTCTCTCTCTCTCATTTATTAGGGGCAAATTTTCCTTCATACCCGTGATCTTAGATGCAATAGCTGCTTTAATAATCCTTGTCAGCTAATACTGCTGTATCATCCCAGATTTCATTGTCTTTTCTCCAGAACATAAATAACAATTTCCTACTTCTTTTTATTTGGCGGGGTATATAGTAGATTTTATCCACAATCTTGTGAGGTATGCATTATATTAATAGACACTCCAGACTTTGTTACATTTCTCCAAAGAAAAACTTTGTTCAGGGAGCTATCTTGTCTTAACTCAGATTCAAACTGGAAATAGTCTTGTCTGTAGTGAGTGGTTATTGAAATTTTACCTCCGATCTTTTAGTTTAACTGGGCTGCTTGAAATATTTCTAGTATCTGTGAGGTTCATGGGTCATACAGATATCTGTGTAGAGACTACACAAATAATTTTGGTCTTCTCTTTTTGTCTCCCTCCCTTCCATTATTTCTACCCTCATTTTTCAGTAGCAGTAATTGTCTGAAAGTCTATCCTCTGAACAATAAAGGTGTTTTTTGTTTTATTTTTAATGCCTTTTAGACCTGTCTTGGTCTAAAAGTCATAAGCTCGCATGGTACAGTTTCCTTCTTCCCATGTGGAACCCAACAAGTATCTGCTTGCTTTTGGCCACTTACCAGTGTCCCAAAATTGTTGCTTTTTATATTGTGTCCAGAGTTCAAAGTTGTTATCTGTAGGAGACTAGGAGACTTGGTCCAATAGGAGTTATTTTGCCATTATAGGAAATTGAAAACTTTGAAGCAAGATTTTTAGTACCAGAAAAGCACCAAAAAACAAAGGAAGAATTATTTCCAAGAATGTTAATGTGATTAAAAGTTATAAACAGCCCCAAACTATATCCACTGCAGCTACTATTCTCATAACTGACTAGAAGCACCCCCAATCCAATCCACCCCCAGTTGTAGTAGGGACTCAACAACTCAATTGCTTCCAGGAATATCTCTAAGGACTCCAGACCTCTTATTTTATTTTTAAAAGCAATATCATATTATAATGTTTAATAACCATAAAAGCACCATTATATAAAACACTTAATACTTCACAAAATAGTCAGAAGAAACTGTTGGCAAAAAAATAAATAAATAAATAAAGCAAACATCCTACGTGATTTTATCTGTCATGGTCTCACACCAAATTAATCTGATTCCAATCTGTTAATATTTAATTTAGATTCATACATTTGACACTAGTATGAGAGTTGTAGTAGGATTTGGTCTTCAATCCACATAAAACAACAAGACTCCTCCTCTTAAGATGAGCATTATTCTTCCAAATCTCCATATAAGCTATATCCTGGGATGCTCCATCCTTTGTATTCCCTAAACTTTGGGACAGCCAATTGATCATATGCATGTTTACAGGCATACTTTAAAAACTGCTTAATTATTCCACTTAAATATTGGTATTTTCTAAAGGCAGACTTGTTTTATTTACAGCCAAAAGTTTTTCAGGTTTCACTCTGTTCAATAAAGTGGTAAACAATCTGCGTAATAATGCAGGAGACTAAGGTTTGACCCCTGGGTCAGGAAGATCACCTGGAGAAGGAAATAACAACCAGCTCCAGTATTCTTGCCTGGAAAATGCCTTTATGTAATGAAACTGATTTTCCTCAGCAATTGGTATAGCTATTAAGAAGGCTTTTAACAGACATTTCTAACAATGATATTTTGCTAAAATAAAAGATTAATTTCCCAAAATGTCTCCTTTGAAGGACAATATTCCTTAGTGTGTACATATTCAGTTTAAAGGAAAAAACAATATCATCATTACAGCCGCACAGCTCAGATTTTTGGATACATGGATGATCAAAGTAGCAATCACACTAAACTTTTTCCCCCCTCCTGCTTCTCCCTGACCTTTCTAATCTTCCTGATGCAGATGAATTTCCTGAAAAAAAAAAATATATATATATAGATTGCTTCAGAAAATGTGGTACTGAAGCTTTATACTATAAACATTTCAGTTCATTAGTGAACCTTTGTGACTGTTCATGTTCTTGGCTGTGTTCTTAAGTTTCAGCTTCAAATTAATTCTTTACCCAGAGAAAGGGACTGTGTTTAATCAAATCAGCAGAATTCCCAGCATCAGATCCCTTTAACAAACACTTGTTGAAGAGAAATTTAATGACCTCTACTCAAAAACTTTCAAGTTTGACTATTTACACTAAAATCAGAGCTCTGACTACAACTGAACGAAGAATAAATACCAGAAATTGAAGTAAAAACTGATTTTGGAATATTATGGACGCTTGTAAGAGAGACCGTTAATAGCTATGGTGACAAGCACCCCTTCTTTTAAGGAGCTCTCATTAGTGAAGCCACAATGCGGCCCTCGTTTTGGAAAGTCCGTCTTCAGAAGGACAGGCAAACCACATGTGTATCTTGGTTTCTGTTGGCTCTGCTTGGTTTTGGGCATGCAGCACACTATAAAATCATATTGCTACTGTTCTTTCATTTATAGTATTTTCTCTCTTGGGACTCGATGAATGTGTCTGGCCTAATAACTAACAACATCCATTTCCAGCCTGAAAATTATTTTGTTGGATCTGAAATGCATTGACTGCCTAGAGATTCATTTGGCATCATCAATAATAATGTGGGATATGCTATTCCTCATTGTTTTTCTTGTTCTGGTTCCATTCATGAGCTTCCTCCAGGAAGTCAAGATTGAACTCAAAGACATTATCTTCCCTGAAAAAAGAAAATCTGTGCCAAAAATCAGAGCCCTGGAAAAGTCCTGCTGCAATTGTCTAGCCAGTGCAGTTTTCCCAGAACCATGAGGAGGAGGTAAAGATGTTTCTGAAAGCTGTGGTGTCCTGAGGTGCCCTACAGGTGGAGGTTGGGGGGAGAGGGGAGTGTTTGTGGCCTCTCATCCATAGAGTGGGGACTGGTTGCAAGAGTGTTGTGTTCCTTTCCCTTGAGACCCAGACCTCTTATTTTAGCACACACTTGTTCATTTTCAGAAGAAAAAAAGACCAAGTCCACGTTATAAAATGCTATTTTATAAAATGCTAAATGGAAGAAAAATATACACCTGAACTGTTTGGAAGAGAAGCAGTAAAATGCTGGACAAAGCAGGCATTTTTTTAAAAAAGATCAGGGAATGTAGAAACAAATTGGGGATGTTATGTAATTGGCAGTTATTATTTAAACACATGGAGAAAGGAAATGGAGATTTAAAAGCTTTGGGGATTGTAAAAAGAAAAATATACATTTAAAAATAAACAATGCATTTTGAATGATGAGAGTACAGTAATTTACTTCATTTTAATATAAGGGGAAACACTAGAACAAAAAATAAGTTTCCTTTATAGGGACAAAATACACATGACACATTCACCATGGCTTTGTGCTCAGGTCAGACTCAATTTAACATCCAACTATTATATAAAAGTAGAGTAGCTATTTAACGGAGAAATGGGAAATGACATCCATCTGTCTCTTGCTTGTGGTTTTTAACTAGTATCTGTTATCCTCAAAAGGCCAAGATGAAATGGTCTTGGCTAGAGGTTTTCAAAATATGGGCAGCAAAGAATTCTTCCTTCAGATTAAATCTTATTCCAAAGACCCAAATTTAAAATGGCTAAAATTATTGATCTGTCAGTTAAAGATGGTATACAAGCCACTGGTCATGGTCCTGGATCCCTCTCTCCACATATTCAACAACTGCTGAGTGTCCCCCAACACCCAGTATCAATTAAGCCTCAGTGTGACTCTGCACAGTCATTCATAAAGGGTAATTGAAATGTGGGTAGAACATGGAAGGAGAGATTGCTGCCTCAAGGCTTTACAAAGATATATACTAAAGGTACCTTCCCTTTCTGTTTTTAAAGGTGTTTATAGAAAAGTTATGACCAACCTAGATAGCATATTGAAAAACAGAGGCATTACTTTACCAACTAAGGTCTGTCTAGTCAAGGCTATGGTTTTTCCAGTGGTCATGTATGGATGTGAGAGTTGGACTGTGAAGAAGGCTGAACGCTGAAGAATTGATGCTTTGGAACTGTGGTGTTGGAGAAGACTCTTAAGAGTCCCTTGGACTGCAAGGAGATCCAACCAGTCCATTCTGAAGGAGATCAGCCCTGGGATTTCTTTGGAAGGAATGATGCTAAAGCTGAAGCTCCAGTACTTTGGCCACCTCATGCGAAGAGTTGACTCATTGGAAAACACTCTGATGCTGGGAGGGATTGGAGGCAGGAGGAGAAGGGGACAACAGAGGATGAGATGGCTGGATGGCATCACTGACTCGATGGATGTGACTTTGGATAAACTCCAGGAGTTGATGATGGACAAGGGAAGCCTGGCATGCTGTGATTCATGGGGTTGCAAAGAGTCGGACACGACTGAGTGACTGAACTGAACTGAACTGAATAGATGGGGAAACAGTGTCAGACTTTATTTTTGGGGGCTCCAAAATCACTGCAGGAGGTGACTGCAGCCATGAAATTAAAAACCGCTTACTCCTTGGAAGAAAAGTTATGACCAACCTAGATAGCATATTCAAAAGCAGAGACATTACTTTGCCAACTAAGGTCCGTCTAGTCAAGGCTATGGTTTTTCCAGTGGTCATGTATGGATGTGAGAGTTGGACTGTGAAGAAAGCCGAGTGCCGAAGGATTGATGTTTTTGACCTGTGGTGTTGGAGAAGACTCTTGAGAGTCCCTTGGACTGCAAAGAAATCCAACCAGTCCATTCTGAAGGAGATCAGTCCTGGGATTTCTTTGGAGGGAATGATGCTGAAGCCGAAACTCCAGTACTTTGGCCACCTCATGCGAAGAGTTTACTCATTGGAAAAGACTCTGATGCTGGGAGGGATTGGGGGCAGGAGGAGAAGGGGACAACAGAGGATGAGATGGCTGGATGGCATCACGGACTCGATGGACGTGAGTCTGAGTGAATTCAGGGAGTTGGTGATAGACAGGAAAGCCTGGCATGCTGCGATTCATGGGGTCGCAAAGAGTAGGACACGACTGACCGACTGAACTAACTAACTAATGTAAAATATATCTTTATGAATCCATGATCTCATAATTTGTCTATTTAAATCATATAATTAATACCTACTTTACTATGTACCAAACTGTAGCCACATACTCTTTACACAAGATTTATGAACCTACATGATAAGCATTTCTATTTCTAATTGAAGATTCATAAATGAAAGCTCAGAAAAGTTAAATCTTTTGCCTGAGTCAAAAAAATAAAATAAACAACAAAGCCAGTGGCAGATCCCCTATGCCAAATTTGGACTCTCTGATATAACATGTTGCCTTCTAACGAAATTTTTCTAGAATAGCATCTTATCATCTTTAAACATAAAAAATAATATTATCTAGCATAAATTAATGAAAGGCAGAATTTTTCCTCTTTTAAGCATTTGAGCCAAGTTGTAAATAGATACTTGCAGTGTCTAAGTTGTTAACATAAAATATACATATTTAATTACTTGATGTCTTCATGAGTGAGATTTTTCTTTTCCAATTAAGAATCACTGATGGAAATCCTGCTTAGATATTAACCAAGTGACAGAGGCAAAGGGTAACACTTTTAGAGATAATTGGTAAATCAGTATTAAGAGTGGCTTGTTTGGCTGTTTTGTTGACCTGTCAATCCACTGAACAGAATTTTAAATCTTTTCTGTGTATTATGACTGTCTAAAAGAAATTTTGGATTTTCTTCATTCCATTTTAAAATTACATTTAATTAATTCTGTTATGATAGCACTTAAATGACAGAATCACATTAATGTGATTTCCAGTTTATCCTTTGTAATTCAAATATGATTGATTTCTTAGTAATGAGATGAAAAATAATATTAGTATTAGGCAAGTTTATTAAAAGCTTCTTGATCTTATAATAATTTACCCCAGGGTAAGATGTTAGTGGAGCATAGAGAACAGAATTGTACACATTAAATCATGGACACGATTGAAGAAAGATCTTGTTCTAATAACAGAATCTTGAGCTACAGATTTTATCCTGATTTTCTCCAAAAGGTCCAAAAGACATTTACAAGAGCACTCATTCACCCAAAATAGAAAAATCCATATATTTCATGGTCAATTTGGATTATCCCTGTCTCTATACTAATATCTCTAGGAAGATAGAACACTCTAATCCATTGGTCAAAGGGGTAATTTATTGAAATCATCTGCTAAATGAGGACTATATTAAGTGTGTTTATGTGGCCCATTGGCTGTGTGACTAAACAAGTAGTTGTTACTCTGGCCCCTGAATTAAGATGAGAATAAATAAAATCAGCAACTGAGAGAGTTTCATAACTCTCTGTCCTGTGGTTAACATGGTTGAAAGAGCCAAGTGGACGATTATGATCCTCACTTCTCCTATTAGGATTCTCCAGCTGAACAGAAGATGATAGATACATGCATACATACAGAAATAGGATTTATTATAGTAATTGACTCACATGTGGAGACTGAGAAGTCCTACAGTATCCTGTTCATAAGCCGGAGAACAAGGAAAGTTGATGGTATACTCAATATAAGCCTGAAGGCCTGAGAACTGGGGGGAACAATAGAATAATTTCTGGAGTCCTAAGTCCTAGAAGGGTTTCCATGGTGGCTCAGTGGTAAGAAATTTGCCTAGGAATGCAGAAACACAAGAGACACAGGTTGGATCCCTGGGTTGGAAAGATCTCCTGGACTAGGAAAAAGCAACTCATTCCAGCATTCCTTCCTGAAAATTCCATGGACCTGGTGGGCTATAGTCCATGGAGTCACAAAGAGCTGAACACGACTGAGCACACACAGAGACACACAAATCCCAAGAACCAGCAGTTTTGATGTCTGACAACAGGAAAAGACTGATATCTCCGTTCAAGAAGAGAGAAGAAATTCACCCTTTCTTCAAATTTTATCTATTTCAGTCTTCAGTGGGTTGTCTGATGCCTACCCACACTGGTAAGGGTGGATTTTCTTTACTTAGTCTACTCAGTCAGAAGCTAATCTCTTCCAGAAACACCCTCAAAGAAAAAAACACCCTTACATACCCAGGAAAAGTATCTTACCAGGTATCGGGGTATCCCGTTCCCAGTCAAGTTGATTCATAAAATTAACCATCACATATTTCATTTCAAAAAAGTAAAACAAATCACAATATCACATGTCTGGCTGAGTCCTGGAGATTAGTGCCACCAGTGAAGACAATATATATAGAAGTGATAATTCCAAACACATCATGAGTTAATGTACCTGTTGTCTTGAGCAGAAGATAGGTAGATCTTAGAGAATGAGTGGACTGTCATAAATTCAACTACTTAGCAATTCCACTTGCTGATGGTATTTTATATTATATGCATTATCATTTTGCATTTTATATATTTAAACATTTTATATTTATAAACATGTATTATTTCTCCATCTCAAAGGTCAGTAAACACCAGTCTTTGTGTTAGTTTAATAAGAGTAATATTATATCTTCATTAATTTGCTTTAGTGGCTCTTTACCTCTCAAATCCTTTTATCTTCTTCTCAAATCTGTATGAGGCTTTGCAACCTTGATTACATAAGTCTGATAGAACCTGGTAAATAGAAAACAGCAGGTCTGCAAGATGACGTGGTAAGTTCCTATTGCCAGAAGGTGGGAGATGATTCTGATTAAAAGTCAGGGTCCTGATACCTCAGTAATGTTCTGGGGAATTTAGAAGCCTGGAAAATTCAGGATATTCATTTTAGTTTGAAGAACCTCATACGCTTTACCACTATGAAAGAGACACCACATATGATACATCCTTTTGTATTTTGCAGAAAAATATAATTGTCTAGGGTGTGCTGCTCTGGTTCATTTATTGAGTAGCTCAAAATTCTACTATTAAGAGAAAAATAGAAAACAGTAGATATTTTAACTGATTTGGGCTGTATGACTATATATACTTTTTTTTTTAAACTAGGACCTTATGACTATGAAATTCAGCATTATTCATAGTACCTGTGGCATACCTGGAAGTTATGTGGCATTTGTGATGAGACATGACATGGAGAATTCTATGTTTTGCATAAAGCCAGGTTACAAGTAATTCCCAAGTAATTATTTTCCCTTAGAGAAATAATTATTGGCTTGCTGCTGAACCCTGTAGAGATTGAATGCCTGATTATAGAGCTAAGTACCACAGTAATTTGAGCTGCCCATTGTGAACTGGGAGTTATCAAATGTTACAAAGCAGAAAAATCAGGCATGTTCCTTGAACTAAATCATAAAATGTTATTGTGGACAGTATCTGAAAGCACAAGCGTGTTACTTTCACGAGCAGTTCACGCTCCCACTGTGTCCACTGCTCCCTCAAACCACAACTGCTGATAGAGGGACACTCTGTCAGTAAGAGCCAAATGATTTCCTGAAGACCTTACATAGCACTCTGGCAACAGGAATTCAAGAGTTGAGGAACTTCAGCTCCACTCACAAGTTGAATTATATGGCATCTAATTCTTTTAGCAAAAGAGAAGATGGCTAGAAAAGACAAAGATGAGGATCTACATGAGAAAGTGGTGAATAATGGTTTGGACAGAAAAGAACTTGGAAAAATTGGTATCAGGAGTGGGTTTCTAGGATGTTTTGGAAAGAAGCATGTGCATGGAACTTTTGGGATGCATTCAGAGTGCAAGGATGTACCCTGTGAATGTTTACCGAAAGGCTCCCAGTGCAATGGGAACTCTGAAAACTCTGGATTCAAGGATTCCATGACCTTGATGGCAAGGTCAGAGACAGTGTAACAACAAATATTTCCCCACTCCATGGCCCCACTGGGTCCCCTTTCTGCTGAGTATTCAATTTTCCAGCACCAGTAAAAGAAAGTAAAATTATTACTTCCTAGGGAGCTAGCTAGCTATCCGATTGTGGACTGAACATTAGACCTTTACCATCATGAAAGGAAGAATAATTTTCCCTAACTGGACCAAATATTTACTCTAGATTAGCTTTTCCTTCCATTTGTGACATGCTTTTCCCATCAGTCCCACCTCTGGGTTTGCTGAATGCCTTATGCACAGCATTGTGGCTGATCAAAGAGCTAATTTCATGCAGACAAATTAATTAACTTATTAAGCTTAATACTCATGGAATTTACTGCTAACTGTGTACCTTATCACCCCAAATCAGCTGACCTTACAGAAAGTTGAAGCTGTCTGAATGGAAATAAGATGGAAGATAACATTTGATAAAATCAGGGTGCTGTCCTATGTGTGTATTCCCTGGACCAGACCTGGAATATAAAAACAAAGAATAGAAGCAGGTTGTATACCTCTCACTCTCATACCTAGTGAATCCCTCAAAGTTAGTGGTTTCATTTATGGCTTTATGTCCAACTCTCTTGTCTTAGAATCCCCCCAGGAGATTTTATAATACACAGGTAAGTTCTTCTATCAGGGGACTCTACAATAGTTTCAATGAAGTGGGGCTGTTGCTTCCATTTGTCCAGCTCAAGCTCTTCTTATTGCAAAACAAAGATGCAAAATACAGGGTTATTGATCTCTTCAAGGGAAAAAAAAGTCTGCTTGAAGTAAGGCTGTAATATTTTTAAAATCCGAAGTCTTACCTAGGGTTCCTCCTAATCTAACAGTAAAACTTAGTGGGAGACTCCAGAAAGTTCAGAAATACCACAGAAACATCATAGAGATAAGACCACCAATTAGTTCTCTTCCCCAGAAATTGTTGTTTGATTCACCTCATCATGAAAACAATCTCAGTCACCTGAAATACTGGCTCAGAGCAAATGAAATATGTAATGATTCATAGGGTCAGAAATCATAAATACTAGTGATGGCCTCGTGACAACTGTACATGCTTAATGTCTTCATCTGGGTGCCCTAGAAATATAACTTAAGGAAAACTTCATGTGCTAATATTTTGGGATTGATGTTCAATTCAATGATGCAATAGTGAACTGTACAAACATTTTGAGGCAAATTTCATTGTGTAGGTATATATTTTAAATTTGTTCAGTTGTGATATACTCTAATTCTTTTGTCTTCTCTTGTTTCTCAAGGGTTTAATTATTTGAATACAGAATATAAAACAAAGCAAAAATTCAGCTGTGTTACTGCTAGTGTTGCTCAAAGGCATATTTCTACTGTCTTCCTCAATATTTCATCAAAATATCCCTGACTCCATTTTATAGAATATTTTATTTACACTCTGCTGTGGCTGCTTTTTTATTTTTTTTAATACACTTTTTCTTTATTTTTAAGACAATTTATTTTAAAATAACTCTCTTTTCAAATTCATTTCATAAAATAATGCTAATTTCTTTTTAAAAATTATTTACAATTTCCCACCAAGGAAATTCCACTTTGGAATATCTTTATTCCAATTTTAAAGCAATCATGATATATAGATTTATCCCTTGTAAGTTTAGCTTGTTGTTGTTCAGCCACTAAGTCGTGTCCAACTCTCTGTGACCCCATGGACTGCAGCACACCAGGCTTCCTTGTCCTTCACTATCTCCCAGAGTTTGCTCACTCATGTCCATTGAGTGACATGATGCTTCACTGAAAGATGCTTCCACCTCAGATGCTTCACTAAAAGATATCTAAATTAGAAAGAGTGAAATAAGAATGATCCATTCTTAATTAAAGCCAAAATGAGAGAACAAAAAATTACTTTAAGGCAACAGTAAGTTGCCTTAAGTAAGTACTGTAAGTGTGAAATGTGGTGTCTACAATTTAATTGTCAAAGATGTATATGAATTCAAGCTAGTCAGTAGATTGCACATGTAAATTCTCTTCCCACAAGCATTAGGGCAGGACAATCTGATAGTTAAAGGGAAAGGCACAATAGGTGGGCCCACTTATTTGTGTCATCTTGCCAATCTCTGCCATTGTACTTTTTTTCTTGATGATGAAATATTACCATTGTTGCATAAACTGTTTTTTCTGCTTTCCTCGGACATTTCCTAATAAACCATTAGCCTGCCTCAGATTTCTGAGTAATACCCCAAAATGAATAATAGACCATACTCTATCTGCATGGCTTTTTATGATTATTCTTTATTTTAGATGATGGCTGTTGTGTGCATTATTTTAAACTAGAGATGGAAGCAATGTGGAATAAATTAGTGAATATTCCTTTTCTATTAAAACAGCTTTTAATTAAACAAATATTTACTAAGATTCTGCCTTTGCTTTCCAATATTCTAAGTGTCAAAGGTAATAAATTTTATTCTTTGGTTGTCTTTTCACAACTTATATGTCTTTTCACATATAAGAAATGGAAAATCTTGTAATAAAGGAAGAAAACTTAAGGAAGAAATTTCCATTTATTAATCCTCTAAATTAAATCAATGCCAAACCTTCTCCCTTGTGAGTTTAAGGACATAATATGTACCTTGCTGGTATCCTTTATCATCAACCCAAGATACTTTTGGGTGTAAAATGGAATGCTTTAATAATTACTCTAGGAAAACCAGGACTATCCTAGGCAAAGCAGGAAATATAGTTACCCCATAATATATTTTTTCTTCCAAAAACTTCATTTTGTTCACTTTTTAAGAAATATTGGAAAAAAATGGGAAAAAATTCATTCTACTAGTCTTTCTTTTCCTTAATTTTTTCCCTTACATGGCATTGCAACAAAAATTCTTACTGTTCTGTTGTTGTTATTCATGGACCACTTCTTTAACATATTTGAAATGCATAAAATATATAGAATTATAAAATAAAACTTTTTATTTTGAGATGCAGGAACCAAAATATTATTAGAAAATGAATTTGTGGTGTAGTGATGTATACACTGTTTTATAAACACATTCAATTATGAGATAGAGCAGGTAGTTTAAAATAGTTATAACAGTATTTTGAGTTTTATGTTATAAAAATACTTATAATTTCTTCTGGTAACAAAATCATAGATACCACTAATATTACTGAAATATGTTGCCTAGGTAATAAAGGAAGAGACCTAAATTTCAATTAGGTATTAATGACTATAAACATGCATTTCCTCCCTTCCAAATTAGAGGATCTCTTAAATAATCTAACACAAGTTAAGGATACTTGGCTTAGAAAGCCAATATAGTAAACTATTTTCCCAGTTGAGTCCTTATAATTATTACGGCCTTACAAATTAACTTTCCTAGACGTTGTGTCTTTACTTTTTAAATCACAGGAAAAAAAGTAAAAGTTATGCAGACATGAGTTTTACATAACATTTTACTAAGATATTGTATTTATAGCAGTGTTCAAGAGCAATATGATTCTGAAAATAAATTATGTGACATCTTCCATTTATAGATTATACCCCTCATTTACCAAACTGCAATAAAGTGGATGTTATTTTTTGTTTAATCTTTTTTTCTTTTTTTTCCTTATTGAGCTACAACTATTATATAAGTGGTTAACAATAGGACTCAGATCTGTATCAATCAGGGTTTCTAATTTTTTATAGTATTGCACATTTTTCTGAATTTAAATGACACAATGCTTTGCTTTTAGTGAAACTTCATTGTTTATGTCAAATGGTAGTGAACTATTAATACAATGGGTCAACTATGGTTGCATTTCAAATAAAAGTACCCTTGGTACTTCTAGATGGAGTTATTTAAGATCAGAGCTGCTCATCCTTATTTTCAGAAATGTATTCAGTGCAATTAAAGCATGAAATTAAATCACACTTGTTCCTTGGAAGAAAAGCTATGACAAACTTAGACAGCATATTAAAAAGCAGAGACATCACTTTGCTGACAAAGATACTTACATTCAGACCTATAGTTTTTCCAGTAGTCATGTATGGATGTGAGAGTTGGACCATAAAGAAAGCTGAGCATGAAAAAATTGATGCTTTCAAACTGTCTTGCTGGAGAAGACTCTTGAGTGTCCCTGGGACAGCAAGGAGATCAACCAAGTCAATCCTAAAAGAAATCAACCCTGAATATTTATTGGAAGTACTGATGCTGAAGCTGAAGCTCCAGTACTCTGGTCACCTGATGCCAAAGAGCAGATCTTTGGAAAACACCCTGATGCTCGGAAAGATTGAAAACATGAGGAGAAGGGAATGACAGAGATGAGATGGTTGGATGGCATCACCAACTCAATAGACATGAATCTGAGGAAACTCCAGGAGATGGTGAAAAACAGGGAAGCCTAGTATGCTGCAGTTTATGGAGTTGCAAACAGGCAGGCATGTGTTCGCAACTGAACAACAACAACAAAGGATGAATAAATTCTGTTCATCTAATAAATTTGCAGTATTTTTTATACCATCTTAAACATCCTCAACCTATCAGCTTTTTAAGAAGCAAATGATCCACATTTCAGTTTATATACTATAATGAAAGAAAAAGCAGTTAAACTGAATACTCTTTGCCTAAATAGACATGGAGAATGGGATAAGGGAAGGCTGAAGCAGCTATATAAATGATAAAGCAAACAAGGTGTGATACCTATGATATTATTTGGTTTACAGTGTTCTCTTTCAAACTAACTTTAACATATGCTAAGTACATAGAAAAGGCAAAGAAAGAAAGAAAAGCAACAATAACACTCTCATAATATTTCTCAAAGTCCTAGAATAAGTTTCCTCCATGGAGTCAGTGGAAAAAATTGAAAAACCCACTTTTGGCCAAAGTGCCCTATGTTGTTAGAAAGTGTGCTTTTTAACAGAAAGTAGAATGTGTGTCTTTTTACTTTGCTTTCTGACTGTTACTGGGTCATACAATAACCTTTGAGCATACAAAGTTTTAACCAACATGTTATTCTTGAGATTTTTTTTCTAAAGAATTTAGAGGGCCCTTCAACCTCTGCTGTCCCCAATCAGAAGCCCTCTTTTCCTGTTCAGTCTAGAGAATTGACTGGATAGCCAACACAGCTTCAATAAGGTCAGAGAAACAGCTGGAACTCAGGGACATCAGGAGCTCAGGGGCCAAACACCAACAGGACCACATTTTCATCTGTCTCCACTGCTTTCTGCTTGCCCCATTTCTTCTCTGAGACTAGCATCTTTTCTGAAGATCTGGAAACATAGGCCTTCACTCTTTCCATAGTTCATAACTCATATGATTGTCACTCTAACACATTTTATGCATCAGATATCAAAGATTATTATTTAACATTATCTTTTGACACAGTTCTACTCCAAAACTTTCTGTGGAAGGACTCAGGTTAGCCTTGCTTTCGTCAGGGCCAACTGCTGTGCAAAGCAACTCTGACTATCCAGACAAAACACAGCAAATGGCACCCCCATTGGAAAGATACGTTTGGAGGGTACAAAGAAGAAATTGCCAAAAATAAAAAAGCTGCCCTTTTAAAGTGAGCAGTACTTTAAAAGATAGTACAGTATGTGCCCACTGTCAGATATGCAATGTAAGAATGATGATGTAACGGTGATAAGTCAGAATGTTTTTAAAAGCAGGTTATACTATACACTATCAAAAACTAGAAAGGACCTATTGTGTAGCTAAAGGAACTGTGCTCGTATCTTGTGATAAAATATAATGGACACAACAAAGGAAACTATAAGCAAGGTGAAAAGACAGCCTTCTGAATGGGAGAAAATAATAGCAAATGAAGCAACTGACAAACAACTAATCTCAAAAATACATAAGCAACTTATGCAGCTCAAGTCCAGAAAAATAAATGACCCAATCAAAAAATAGGCCAAAGAACTAAATAGACATTTCTCCAAAGAAGACATACGGATGGCTAACAAACACAGGAAAAGATGCTCAACATCACTCATTATCAGAGAAATGCAAATCAAAACCACAATGAGGTACCACTTCACACCAGTCAGAATGTCTGCGATCCAAAAGTCTACAAGCAATAAATGCTGGAGAGGGTGTGGAGAAAAGGGAACCCTCCTACACTGTTGGTGGGAGTGCAAACTAGTATAGCCACTATGGAGAACAGTGAGGAGATTCCTTAAAAAACTGGAAATAGAACTGCCTTATGACCCAGCAATCCCACTGCTGGGCATACACACCAAGGAAACCAGAATTGAAAGAGACACATGTACCCCAGTGTTCATAGCAGCACTGTTTATAATAGCCAGGACATGGAAACAACCTAGATATCCATCAGCAGATGAATGGATAAGAAAGCTATGGTACATATACACAATGGAGTATTACTCGGCCATTAAAAAGAATACATTTGAATCAGTTCTAATGAGATGGATGAAACTGGAGCCGATTATACAAAGTAAGCCAGAAAGAAAAACACCAATACAGTATACTAACACATATATATGGAATTTAGAAAGATGGCAATGATTACCCTGTATGCAAGACAGCAAAAGAGACACAGATGTGTAGACCGGACTTTTGGACTCTGATGGAGAGGGAGAGGGTGGGATGATTTGGGTGAATGGCATTGAAACATGTATACTATCATGTAAGAAACGAATTGCCAGTCTATGTCTGATGCAGGATACAGGATGTTTGGGGCTGGTACATGGGGATGACCCAAAGAGATGTTATGGGGAGGGAGGTGGGAGGGGGTTTCATGTTTGGGAATGCATGTACACATGTGGTGGATTCATGTCAATGTATGGCAAAACCAATACAGTATTGTAAAGTAAAATAAAATAAAAATATAAATTTTTTTAAAAAATGAAATAAAATACATTTAAAAAGGTACTAAAGTGCTTTAGAAAATAAAAAATAAAAATAAAAAAATAAACTGTACATAAATGGTAAAAAATAAATAAATAATAAATAAAATATAATGGAAAAGAATCTAATAGATACACACACACACACACACACACACACACACACATATATCCAGAGAAGAGAATGGCAACCCACTCCAGTATTCTTGCCCGGGAAATCCCATGGACAGAGGAGCCTGGTGGGCTACAGTCTAAGGGGTTGCAAAAGAATCGGACATGATTTAGTGACTAAATAAAAGCAACAACAACACAAGTGTATATGTAAAACTGAATCACTTTGCTATATATCTGAAACTAACACAACATTATAAATCAACTATATTTCAATATTTTTTTAAGTTAGAAAACTAAAGTGAGTTTACATTTTCATTTATATTGGCCTGCATGCCATGAAAAGGAAGAGTTTATCATGATTTTTAAGAAAGATTACAACGAAATAAAAATGATTCAAATTATGTACTGTAAAAACTCATAGAAAGCAAATAAAATAGTAATAGAAAGTTTTGTGAGAGTTCTTAAACTACAGCCCAAACAAGTGTGCATAATATGTGTGTAATATATGAAATACAAAGAATGCAAATAATATAGTAAACTTGGAAATTCATTTTAAAAAATTAAAGTTTTCTTCTCAAGCAATCCCTATGTAAAAAGAATGGATGGCATATTAAGCCACAGGACAACATTAGTAATTTCCTGAAAAAGTAAATCATATGAACTATAATATTTCTCCACCATACAATAAACCAGAAACCAGAAACAATGGGATAATAAGCAATTAAAACTTAAGAAAAAACTGTTAAATGCTATTATATTACATAAAATTCAAAATTATGATTCCAGAATTTTACAAAGTAGCTAAAATTAGAATATCATGTTAGATCTTATGGGAGATGAAAACACCAAACTTAAAATCATTACAGTCAATATTTTAATTTTTAAACAGAAATAAAGCAAATATACTGAATGTTCAACTCTGAGAAAAACAAAACAAATATAAATAAAGGATAACATAATAAGACCCAAAGAGGAAATCAGTAAATTATAAAATGGAATACAAATATAAATGAATACAATAAATTATATTTATGAGAAGTTAGCAATAACCCCTGGCAATTCCAAATAAGAGAAAAGACAAATGCAAGAAAATCAAATTAGGAATGAGATAAAAGATAAAATGACCTGCATAAGGAGACAGCTTTTGTAAGAGTGTATAGGAAATTTATCCCTGTATTTCTCAAGGCACAATTTTCAGCTCTTCTATTTAAGAATTTCCTGGAATATTAAAGGTACAAAAGTTTAGGTCTATCAGAATTAGAGCTAATGGGTCAGAATATTTGGAGAAGAAGCCAGGAATCTGTATATCTATCAAGTCATACTTATTCACATTAAAGTAAGAAAATTACTGCTCTCCTCTAAAAAATTTAAGTTTCTATTTGTCTATAAAATTGCATTACAAAAATTGAATAAATAATGGTTAAGACATGGAAATGCCTCAAGAATTATCTTCGTAAACTATCTGAGCAAAATGCCCTTAGAATGTGGCATAAGATGTTAATAAATATTATAAATAACTGCTCCAGTGCATTAAAAAGAAGACAGAAGTCAACAAAGTTTAGTTACAAGACGGTTTCTGATATCAAAACAGGGTAAAAACAGTATACCAAGCTACCCTGACCAAGTTCATTTTAGACTGTAACACAAGAATTCTAAATTGTTAAGAAATAAAATTCAAAAGCACATTAAAGGAATTAGCCACAACAAAAATGTGCGCCTTGAAAAAGAATTGATCATTTAATAAAATAGTATCCTGTGCAGGATAAAAACAGTAGAAAACATCATAAAAGAAAATATTATAAATTTAGCTACATAAGATGGAAAATAAATTAGGAAAAACATGAACCATAGCTGGGAATATAAGTGTAGTAAAGATGACAAAATGGTTTAGGGACTCAATAAATATGAAAATTTTAATAAAGAATTCAGGAAACACTGCAATTGAAATTTTGGTGTGGAGAAAAGCACGAAAATCCAGATGAAATATACAAATGAGACAATGGTAATATAGTATTCAAAGTATTACATATTTTTAAAGGATAATAAAGCTGTTAAAATATGAAAATCACCCTCCAGCTAGCAAAGATTATGAAGATCCTGATTGATAGTAATATAGTAATCTACCTCAAGCACAAGCTTGAAAGAAAGATTCTGAAAAAAAAAAATGTATTCATCATGGAAAAATTCTTTTATTAGGCACACCCATGTGAAACCAGCTCAGAAGGAGTAACTAACCTGGGCACCCAGCGGAATCTGTTTTCAGGAATGGTGATGGTGGAGCTTTGGAGTCCTGTCCGCAGCGTCATTGGAACTGCTAATGTGTCTGTACTGGGCTAAGCGACCTCCATGGGGTTTCCTTCCTGAGCAACCTCTGTGGTATAGTTAGGAGATTGTTCCTGTCTTCATTTTCTAAGATTAACTCTCAGACATTACTTTTTATCAGAGACAATCTTGAGTGAATTCTGTTTGTTGCAACTAGGAGCACAGATTGATTCAGAAGCTTGTACGATGAACATTGGGGTACTGCTGCTACTGCTGCTGCTGCTAAGTCACTTGAGTCGTGTCCGACTCTGTGCGACCCCATAGACGGCAGCCCACCAGGCTCCCCCGTCCCTGGGACTCTCCAGGCAAGAACACTGGAGTGGGTTGCCATTTCCTTCTCCAACGCGTGAAAGTGAAAAGTGAAAGTGAAGTCGCTCAGTCGTGTCTGACCCTCAGCGACCCCATGGACTGCAGCCCACCAGGCTCCTCCATCCATGGGATTTTCCAGGCAAGAGTACTGGAGTGGGGTGCAGTATCTCTTTCAATTCTGGTTTCCTCAGTGTGTATGGCCAGCAGTGGGATTGCTGGGTTGTATGGCAGCTCTATTTCCAGTTTTTTAAGGAATCTCCATACATTTGAATCAGTTCTAATGAGGTGGATGAAACTGGAGCCTATTATACAGAGTGAAGAAGTCAGAAAGAAAAACACCAATACAGTATATTAATGCATATATATGAAATTTAGAAAGATGGTAACGATGACCCTATATGTGAGACAGCAAAAGAGACACAGATGTAAAGAACAGACTTTTGGACTCTGTGGGACAAGGCGAGGGTAGGATGATCTGAGAGAATAGCATTGAAACATTTATATTATCGTATATGAAATAGATCACCAGTCCAGGTTCAATGCATGAGACAGGGTGCTCAGGGCTGGTGCACTGGAATGACCCTGAGGGATGGGATGCGGAGGGAGGTGGGAGGGGGATTCAGGATGGGGGACACATGTACACCCATGGCTGATGTCAATGTATGGCAAAAACCACTACAAAATATTAATTTAAATACAATTTAAAAATGAATTTTTAAGAAAAAAGCTAGTATGTGTTGCAGACAGCTGAACTTGGAGGAGGATATATCTAGAATTATTTTTCCTGTTTGGTTCTGAGGTGGTAAGATTATAACTTATACTATAAACTGTTAACACTGTCTGGCCCAACAGATGGCTCATTACTCTCACCTGTGGTCACCTGGCTTTAAGTGCCCATTGATGGAAAGACTTTGAAAGACCCAGTATCCAATTCTATAAAGCACTATGATGACCATGAGGGCTGTGAGATGGACCAATGGCCTTTAAGTGCATTAGGATGCTCCAGAAATAAAATGACAAATTCAAAGTTCTATTTTTTTTCAGGCAGTCAGAAAATCAGGAATTTTCTGTGATTGTGCGAAACAAATTTCTTATTGCTGGTAGCCACAGGGCTGAAAGTGCAATAAATAAAAGTTAACATGCAATCATTTGACTTGACAATTTATAACATCAGTTGAATTGTAACTTTGACAAATCTTTTATGTAAATGTTAAAAATGAATAATTTACCAAGAACTGGCATAAGGACTCATGGAAAGCTATACATGGTTTAAAGCAATAGTTCACAACCTGAGATGTGGCCAGCCCCAGGGAGTTTCCATAAGCATTTGGAGGTGCTTTCACTGGTGGATGCTACTAGCATTTATCACTTGAGTATGAATGACTTTAAATGACCTAAAACATGTGGGAAAACCCTGCACACACACACACACAAAACAGTCATCTTGCCTCAAATATACTTAGTACTCCCACTACATTTGAATGGTAAGTACTCTTCAGCCTGACTGAGCCCACTTTGTCTACAAAACCATCCCCTGGTCTCCTGGCAGTTACAGTTGTTTAGCCTTGCTTGAAGACCACCCATAGACAACCCTACCAATATATTCACCTGGAAACATGAAACAGAATTAAGTCTAGCTGTGTTATCAGGAAAAGATATTAGCAGTGCTTTAAAACTTTCTATCTCACTTAAGAGTATTAAAACTATTAATAGTGTTAATAGTCCCAAAAAGGTAATCCGAACTTGGAATGGGTCCTCCATAGTCACCAACACACTAGCTCCAACTCCCTTTCTATTTCCCATCTTTAGTGTACTGTCACATTGTCCTAGTTCTAATTCCAGTCAGCAAGAGAAGAGTGAACTCCATTCTATAAGGAACTTTTCAGAAAGACCATGCAACTTATACCTCTCATTGGCAGGACTTGATTATGTAACAAAGCCAGATGAAAATGGAAGGGTACTGTTTTCCTTAAGGCATATGGTTGTTTCTATAAAAAGTGGGTCCTGAGATTAATGTAGAAAGAGAAAATGAGTATCAATGTAGTGGTCTGCAACACAAAAGCAATTCAAGACTTCCACGTCCCTTCCCAAGTTATCCTTTTTCATAGACTCTGGAGTGTAAAGGATTATGCACCAAGCAAAATTCAATATGTTACTTCCTAGTCAATATCAGTTAGCATTTGTAAAAATGTATGAAAATGAGATCCAATGGTGCTAAATACAGAGAAACATTGTTACATCTGGCTGAATTTACTGAGATAGATGTATTGACCAGAAATTTTATATTCAGTTTGCTCAATGAGGTACATAGAAGTAGTTTTAACCTCCGCTATCATCTTAGTGAAGTATGGACTTCATGGTATACTAGACTAAACAAGTTTAAAATGCAAGAAATTCCTTTTTATACTAAAGATAAAAGAATCCACAAGTTTATGGAGAAAAATGTTACGTAAATATATTATGTGAAATTTACTGTAATTTGAAGGTAAGAATACCAAGTTATGACCAAATTAGTACCAGTCATAATCCAGAAGATAATATTTGGCCATAACACAGAAAAATACACTGGATCTGAAAGGCTTCTAAATCTTTGAAAAGTATCACAGTGGCTAACTCTTTTATGACAAGAATATTAATAGAATTGCTGGACATTTAAAATGGGCTTGTTAATTTCAAAGATGATGAAGGTATTGTGGACTGGCAGAGGTGAAGTTGTACTACTTAACAGAATTGGGCATGCTTACCGTGATACACTGCAGGAGAGAGTGGTGGTTAGAATGATGGTGTTTAAAGAAATTATTGATACCATCTTTCTAAATTCGATATATATGCATTAGTATACTGTATTGGTGTTTTCCTTTCTGGCTTACTTCACTCTGTATAATAGGCACTGAGATGACCCAGAGGGATGGTACGGGGAGGGAGGAGGGAGTGGGGTTCAGGATGGGGAACACCTGAATACCTGTGGCGGATTCATGCTGATGTATGGCAAAACCAATACAACATTGTAAAGTAATTAACCTCCAATTAAAATAAATAAGTTTACATTTTTTTAAAAAAAGAATTTATTGAAAACATTATTGAACATGAAATGTGTAAGTTCAAATAGATGCAAAGTGAACTAAGGTCTGTGTGCTTTGCATAAACAAATACATTTTAAGTCTAATGACAGAGAGGTAACATTAACATCAAAGCAACAGAGCCCGGCCACTCCCCAATCCCAGATCTGAGTCAGGTAAAGACTAAGAGTCACTTTCATATAGAATGGGAAAGAAGACTTACAATGATATCCTGGTCTATATGGTAAATTTTTCTTTTATCTTTTTTCAATGCATCTTCTGCCTCTAACTGTGAAATGGGAAAATAGGAAATACTTATATTATTCCAAGGTGCTTCATCTCCATGCTTACTGCTCAAAGTATGGCTCATATAAATTGTGTGGTCTATCTGCTTAGTTCTGTGAATCATGAGTATGAGAAATGCCCACCAAACTCATTTTTTTAAAGTAATGAGAAGTTTAGAAGGTAGCAGACCAGAGTGTTGTATTTCTGGGAACTACCTTTAGGCAAGAAAAAGAAGGTGGCAAAAGAAAATGTCAGTGGTTTTTTTTGTTTGTTTGTTTTTTCAGAAGTCTTTTGCCAGATTTTTCTCAGGAAGTAGAGTCCTAACATCTGATTCCCATTAGCCAGAACTATGTCACATAGTCACAGCTGCAGAAAGGCTAGGAATTTGAGCACAATATGGCCAGTCTCTAGCAGAAAACAGCATGACTGAAGCAGGCTTGAATGGTTATTCAGGCAGGCAAATCTTCTTAGCTCAATTGTGATATGGAAATTGATCAAATTCCATCTCATTTGGGGCCTCACAGGAGTCCATGCCCATCTTGTGATAGCCCTAGTTTCTAAGGATGCAGTATAAAAAGCTAAATTTAGGAAATAGTATTGACTAATGAAGAAAAGCTTACAATTTTAGAGGACTTCCCTGGTGGTTCAATTGGTAAAGAATCTGCCTGTAATGCAGGAGACCTGGGTTCAATCCCTGGATTGAGAAGATCCCCTGGAGGCAACCCGTCCCAGTATTCTTGCCTGGAGAATCCATGGACAGAGGAACCTGGTGGGCTGCAATCCATAGGGTCACAAAGAGTCGGATAACACTGAGTGACTAAGCACACAGCACATGAGAGGCCTCTTGAGGGGGAAAGAATTAGGGGCAAATTAGGAGGTTGGGATTAGCATATATGAGCTTCCCTGGTGGCTCAAATGGTAAAGAGTCTGCCTGTAATGTGGGCGACCCAGGTTTGATCCCTGGATTGGGCTGTCCCCTGTAAAAGGGAATGGCAACCCACTCAAGTATTCTTGCCTGGAGAATCCCATGGACAGAGGAGCCTGGCGGGTTATGGTCCATGGGGCCACAGCTGAGGGACTAACACCAAGCCACTAAGATTAACATATACACACTACTACATATAAAATAGATAACCAACAAGGACCTACTATGCAGCACAGAGAAATCTCAATATTCTGTAATAACCTATATGAAAAAAGAATCTGAAAAAGAAGATAGATATAGACATAGATACAGGTATATCTGAATCACTTTGCTGTACACCTGCAACTAACACAATATTGTAAATCAACTATAGTTTAGTTGCTAAGTCATGTCTGACTCTTGCAACCCCATGGACTATAGCCCTGCAAATTACTCTGTCCATGGAATTCTCCAGGCAAGAATACTTGAGTGAGTTGCCATTCCCTTCTACAGGGGACAGCCCAATCCAGGGATCAAACCTGGATCGCCCACATTACAGGCAGATTCTTTACCATTTGAGCCACCATGAAGCTCATATATGCTAATCCCAACCTCCTAATTTGCCCCTAATTCCTTCCCCCTCAAGAGACCTCTCATGTGCTGTGTGCTTAGTCACTCAGTGTTATCCGACTCTTTGTGACCCTATGGATTGCAGCCCACCAGGTTCCTCTGTCCATGGATTCTGCAGGCAAGAATATTGGAACGGGTTGCCTCCAGGGGATCTTCTCAACCCAGAAATCAAACCCAGGACTCCTGCATTGCAGGCAGATTCTTTACCAGCTGCAAAAATCAACTATACTCCGACTAAAAAAAAAAAAAAAAAAAAGAGAAAGAAAGAAAGGCCTCCTGAGTGTCCCCTCTTTATCAAAATAATACACCAAAACCAATACCACCTCTTTGGGGGAATCACCACCAAAGACCAAAGAAAACAAGAGTGATGATTCCTATCATATCACCATTTACCTGGACTGTCCTGTGTAGACAGAGGACTGTTGGAAGTAATATTTGATTAGCATAGTTTAATCAGGTGGTGAATGCAACTGCAGCTGCTCTTCCAGATGGAAACTCTCTCTTGCAGCAAATCACCATGGCTCTGAATACCTGGAATATATTTATTTGTCTGGACTTTTTTTTTAATCACTTCTATCACAGTTATCAGGAAACCCCAGAAGTGATTTACTTTCACATGGACAGATGCACACATCCAGCATCCCACAGTGGGGCTCTGCCAGCTCATCATCACTGAGACACAATTTAGTCCACGGGAACCTCAGTTACCTCATCACATCCAAGGCATCATTGTGAATCTACACAAGTGAGAACACTGTGCTCAAATAACATGGTGAAAATGGAACTTGAGACATCTTTGAAAGACACACGTCTGAAAGCAGGAGATAAATGGTATTTGCCACTTAAGTAATGGGAATGGCCCAGAGCCCCGAGACATGATGGAAGATCCCCTTTTTTCTTAGAAGGTGCTCTCCGAAATGCAGAGCTGGATACAAAAAAGGTGAAAGTAGTTTATTTGGAAAGTGATCCCAAGAAACAGAAATAAGGGGGAAAAGGAGAGTAAAACAGGAAAAAAGCAATAGCCAACTTATTGAGACTTGTCAATTCCACCCAACCTTGTGAACTGCAGAGAATGTACCTCAGAAGTGTCCACCTAAGGGAAGACAAGAGGGTGATTTATTCATCAGCTCCATCTGCCACTAGTCAAAATTTGTAAGTTTCTAAACTGTGACTGCATGAACCCTGAATGGGTTTCCACAGGGCCCCATACCACATCCTCATAGCTGCCCAAGGATAGGAAGTAAGAAATATATAGTTAACATTGGACTTTCTGTGTAGCAGTACAATATGCCTCAAACTTTTCTGCTTGAGCATATATTCCACATTTTTATATGCTGCCCATAGAGCATAATTCCTCTGTGCTTCCAGACTGCCCATACATAAACACCCCGTTAACACCAAGTGAGGCTCTGCAAGTCTCCCACGCCAACACATCAGGAGCACCCAGAGATAAGAAGCAAGGACTGTGCAAATGCAGCTGAGGCAATGGAGTGTTTGCTGCCACTGGTTGCGAAAGCCATATCAAAAGCAAAATGCAGGCTGAGAGAATATGAAGTGATGTAATTGAAGTTTCAGATAAGTGTTCCACAAAGCATTTGCCTTGCATACTCCAAAGCATGATACTTGAAACTCTTAGGACTTTCACAGTAACAAAAAATCCATTTGGATATGTTATTGCAACCACTTGCTGAATGACCCAAAGGCTGCCAGTTTTGACTATGCCCTGAACAAAAGAAGGCTCTCTGGTATGATTGGTATTACTACACAGATGCACTGTTCTTGAAATATTTATGGCAGATTGTGATGATGGGTAATGAATTTTACAAACCTCAGTAGGAAATTAATAGCAGATGTCTCTAAAGTTTGAAAGTAAATAATTTCCTCTTGAGAGGAAGCTTTTGTCTTCCTTTGAGCTCTAATGAGATCAGAATACCTAACTCTAAAATTAAAGACACCATGAGCCTGAGCTGCCTTTCAGGAACTGAGTAGCATCTGATCAAGCCATAAAATTTGGGGTCAACAGCAGCATGCCAATTGGATTTTGTGTATATGAAATTGAATGTAGGTAGGTGCACAAGTGTGGAGAAGGCAATGGCACCCCACTCCAGTACTCTTGCCTGGAAAATCCCATGGACGGAGGAGCCTGGTGGGCTGCAGTCCATGGGGTTGCTAGGAGTTGGACATGACTGAGCGACTTTACTTTCACTTTTCACTTTCATGCATTGGAGAAGGAAATGGCAACCCACTCCAGTGTTCTTGCCTGGAGAATCACAGGGACAGGGGAACCTGGTGGGCTGCCGTCTGTGGGGTCGCACCGAGTCGGACACAGCTGAAGCGACTTAGCAGCAGCAGCAGCAGCAGGTGCACAAGTGATTTCCATAAGCAAGTTTCTCCTGTAAATTTTGGCTCTGCTCTTCCTTTACCATACCTGCCTCTACCCTCAGGTCAATCTCGTGGAGTTCTCTACAATCAGATGATTCAGAAGAAAGCATTTGATCCTGTTTTCCATATTGCTGAGCAGTACACACTGACACTTTATTGAAGTAGGTTTTGGGAGAAAGTCCCACTTGTGTGACTCTGAAGGGCATAGGAGATAAGAAGTAGTCATGATAAGCAGAAATTCCAACAGTCATTCTTATGATTCATCGATTCCTTTATAATGGCTACTAGTTTGATGAACAATCAATTGTTTAGAATAAACAAGATTAGAGGATGGAAGACAACGATGTTTGAGGACAGCTTATGTAGATAGAATGGGTCTTGGGTGTTAGAATATTTTCACTAATGTGTTTGCTAAAAATGTCTCCACTGCAAATAAAGCTTTCATAATCAAGCAGATTTAATGATCAGCTCTGTGAATGTCAGTCTGGCTCACTGGGCAGCCAACTCAATGATTTTTCGTTAAGCTTATTAGCAAGGAGTACATGTTGGTAGGAACAGATGTCATGTGTAGGCTCAATGACATGAAATTTCTCTTTCCAAGACTCACCTGGTTGTTATCAGGATTGAATATTCAATTTGCCAGTGGCTGGATTTGCCCCTGATCCTCTGATAAGTAACAAACCCTAAGGGGATCCTTCGACCAGCTTGTGGAAGATTAATTATACTAGACACATTTTTGCTTCATGAATGAGGTAGTAATTTGTCCTCCCTGGAACAGACACTTCATATAGATTTGGATTTTTTTTTTCTTGACTTACCAATCTTCTGACAGTAATACCATCTGTGGGTTTTATTTAGTTCTGTATCAAACATCATAACATCCTAATGCAGCATCTTTAGGGCCTAGGAACTTATTTTTCAGCAAAACAAGTAACTAACCTTTAAGATATATATATATATATATATATATATATATATATATATATATATATATATATCACTGCTTTTAATGTTCAAATTGCATTTTCTCCCTAGGAAACATCTTTGTTATCTTTTTAAGAGATATTTTCTGAATTTCAATATGTTGCTTAACCAAATATAAAGATGTGATAAAGGTACAGAGCATGTTAAAATATATGTTGAATTTCCTTGGCCCATTGAAAAGTTATCTTTTCAAAGGTAATGAAATGTAAAATGATAGGATTGTAGGATGTCCCAGAAAACTCTTAGCTATCTCCAAACACCAAGATATCATAAATTTCCCACTGGGATTCTGATGCATAGGCATGAGTCTCCTCCATGGTCACAAGTATCTTTTGAACACCATTTCCTTAAGATGGATTCTATGGTAATGTAATGGAGAGAGCTATAGAGTGATATAGATGCTGTTAAATGCATTTTTTTATAGGCAGCACATCTGATACTATTAAAATAAACAGCTTGCATGTGATCACTTAAAGAGACACAAAACTTGGCCTCATTGGCTTAGAACACTGCAAACATGTAAGGTGAGATTACAAGCTGGGGAACACCCATGTTAATGAAAGTCATTATTTTATTTTCAGATAATATTAATTAACTATACTGCCAAGAAGGAGAAATAAAATTAGAACTTTTTTTCTCATGTCTACTATTTTTAAACTAATAATACACATTCTATTTTTGCTCTCTCCTCTCTGAAGGGTATGGGGGAGCGAGTGGGCATGGTAAGTCAAAAAAGGTGAAAATTATTTGTGCCATCTGTTGGTGAAAAATGTTGATTTGATTGCAAAGTCTATTCCTTTCAAACTTCTAATGGCAAAAACTTGGAATTGTTCATTCTTTTATAATGATTTTACACTTTTATCAGTATAGCCTGCTGTTTATATGCTTTAACTATATCTAACCTTTGTATACTATTTAGAAAACCACCAGATGCCTTTGAAGCATATATTAATAAAAGCAAAGTAGGATTATTCATATTCACAAGCTAAAAACTGAATAAGCTTCATTGTTTTCTCATAATGCAGTTGATTCAGTCCATTTAACACACGTTTTACCTAGCCAAGTGTCTGCTACTTCCCAAGCTTCTGTAGGTTGTTTTGTTAATTTATCCAAAAGGGACTCTGAAATTGGTTACCGGTTCACTAAATAAATGATTCTATTTCCTTCTCCAGGACATCAACATAACAACAATAACAAAAAAAACACCATACCATTTTCTGAAAGGAGCCAGAACTGGAAGTGGCTGGTTGAGATGCAGAGGAATAGCTACAAAGTGGGGGGAAACACTAGATATCTTTCTGCACTAGATTATAAAACTCCCAGAGTAATAGGTGATCCTGTCAGACTAGGGTTTCAATCCAAGCTCTGCCATAACTTACTATCTTGAGGTTGGGAAGATGTTTATCCTTTTGGACAACTAGAATGTATCTTTATATGGAATATAATGAATCTTAGCCCATCAGCTAAGGTAAACAAAATAATAATACATGTATTAGGTCCTAATCCACATGCATGCATCAGTTTATGGAGCAAAAATCATTGGATTCAAATTCTACACGCTGATGTTTGAGGTTGATATCACTGTCAGTCCCTTTGATAGTAACCCTTATAAGTATTTGACTACTCTGTCATTAGATTCCAGTGATATTGTATTGACAATTTGGACCAAACAATTCTTTGTTTTGAGAGGTCTAGTCTGTCCTCTGTAGAAATTTAGCATCATCTCTGGCCTCTACTCAACAGATGCATATAAAAGAGAAAGAATAAGAGGAGCTAAGAATGACCTTGATGGTTTCCAGGCTAGGGAATTACTATTACCTGACACAGAATTACTATTACTTGACACTAAGCGCAGGCGGCTGCAAGAGCCGGCGCACTAAGCACGCAGGGGGATGCGAGAGCCGGCGCATTAAGCGCAGCGGAGAGGAGCTACCCTGCTTCTGGGGTCAGTGGCAGCCGGGAGGAGCTACCACGTGTCTGAGGTCAGGGGCGGCGGCTAGGAGGAGACACCCAGTCTCCGAGGTCAGGGGTGGCCGGGAGAAGCCACCTCGGGCCCGAGGCCAGGGCCAGTGACCCTGAGGAGCCATCCCGAGCCCAAGGCCAAGGGCGGCACCTGGGAGGAGCCACCCATGCCCAAGGCCAGGGCCTTCGACCAGGAGGAGCATCCTGAGGAGCGGTGGCTGCACAGGCGCAGAAGGGCCTAGAGGAGCTATCCCACGTTGAAGGTCAGGAACTGCAGCGGTAAGGAGATACCCCCCATCCAAGGTAAGGGAGCAGCAGCTGTGCTTTGCTGGAGCAGCCATGAAGAGATACCCCACACCCAAGGTAAGAGAAACCCAAGTAAGATGGTAGGTGTTGCAAGAGGGCATCAGAGGGCAGACACACTGAAACCATACTCACAGATAACTAGTCAATCTAATCACACTAGGACCACAGCCTTGTTCAGCTCAATGAAACCAAGCCATGCCTGCGGGGCAACCCAAGACGGGCGGGTCATGGTGGAGAGGTCTGACAGAGCGTGGTCCAGTGTAGAAGGGAATGGCAAGCCACTTCAGTATTCTTGCCTTGAGAACCCCATGAACAGTAGGAAAAGGCAAAATGATAGGATACCAAAAGAGGAACTTCCAGGTCATTAGGTGCCCAATATGCTACTGGAGATCAGTGGAGAAATGACTCCAGAAAGAAAGAAGGGATGGAGCCAAAGAAAAAACAATACCCAGCTGTGAATGTGACTGGTGATAAAAGCAAGGTCCAATGCTGTAAAGAGCATTATTGCATAGGAACCTGGAATGTCAGGTCCATGAATCAAGGCAAATTGGAAGTGGTCAAACAAGAGATGGCAAGGGTGAATGTCAACATTCTAGCAATCAGCAAATTAAATGGACTGGAATGGGTGAATTTAACTCAGATGACCCTTATATCTACTACTGTGGGCAGGAATCCCTCAGAAGAAATGGAATAGCCATCATGGTCAATAAAAGAGTCCAAAATGCAGTATTTGGGTGCAATCTCAAAAACGACAGAATGATCTCTATTCGTCTTAAAGGTAAACCATTCAATGTCACAGTTATCCAAGTTTATGCCCCAACCAGTAACGCAGAAGAAGCTGAAGTTGAATGGTGTTATGAAGACCTACAAGACCTTTTAGAACTAACACCCAAAAAAGATATCCTTTTCATTATAGGGGACTGGAATGCAAAAGTAGGAAGTCAAGAAACACCTGGAGTAACAGGCAAATTTGGCCTTGGAATGCGGAATGAAGCAGGGCAAAGACTAATAGAGTTTTGCCAAGAAAATGCACTGGTCATAGCAAACACCCTATTCCAACAACACAAGAGAAGACTCTACACATGGACATCACCAGATGGTCAACACCGAAATCAGATTGATTATATTTTCTGCAGCCAAAGATGGAGAAGCTCTATACTGTCAACAAAAACAAGACCAGGAGTTGACTGTGGCTCAGATCATAAACTCCTTATTACCAAATTCAGACTCAAATTGAAGAAAGTACGGAAAACCGCTAGACCATTCAGGTATGACCTAAATCAAATCCCTTATGATTATACAGTGGAAGTGAGAAATAGATTTAAGGGCCTAGATCTGATAGATAGAGTGCCTGATGAACTATGGAATGAGGTTCGTGACATTGTACAGGAGACAGGGATCAAGACCATCCCCATGGAAAAGATATGCAAAAAAGCAAAATGGCTGTCTGCGGAGGCCTTACAAATAGCTACAAGAAGAAAAGTGAAAAGCAAAGGAGAAAAGGAAAGATATAAGCATCTGAATGCAGAGTTCCAAAGAATAGCAAGAAGAGATAAGAAAGCCTTCTTCAGCGATCAATGCAAAGAAATAGAGGACAACAACAGAATAGGAAAGACTAGAGATCTCGTCAAGAATATTAGAGATACCAAGGGAACATTTCATGCAAAGATAAAGGACAGAAATGGTATGGACCTAACAGAAGCAGAAGATATTAAGAAGAGGTGGCAAGAACACGGAAGAACTGTACAAAAAAGATCTTCACGACCCATATAGTCATGATGATGTGATCACTAATCTCGAGCCAGACATCTTGGAATGTGAAGACAAGTGGGCCTTAGAAAGCATCACTACGAGCAAAGCTAGTGGAGGTGATGGAATTCCAGTTGAGCTCTTTCAAATCCTGAAAGATGATGCTGTGAAAGTGCTGCACTCAATATGCCAGCAAATTTGGAAAACTCAGCAGTGGCCACAAGACTGGAAAAGGTCAGTTTTCATTCCAATCCCTAAGAAAGGTAATGCCAAAGAATGCTCAAACTACTGCACAATTGCACTCATCTCACATGCTAGTAAAGTAATGCTCAAAATTCTCCAAGCTACGCTTCAGCAATACGTGAACCGTGAACTCCCTGAAGTTCAAGCTGGTTTTAGAACAGGCAGAGGAACCAGAGATCAAATTGCCAACATTTGCTGGACCATGGAAAAAGCAAGAGAGTTCCAGAAAAACACCTATTTCTGCTCTTTTGACTATGCCAAAGCCTTTGACTGTGTGGATCACAAGAAACTGTGGAAAATTCTGAAAGTGATGGGAATACTAGAACACCTAACCTGCCTCTTGAGAAATCTGTATGCAGGCCAGGAAGCAACAGTTAGAACTGGAAATGGAACAACAGACTGGTTCCAAATAGGAAAAGGAGTACATCAAGGCTGTATATTGTCACTCTGCTTATTTAACTTCTATGTAGAGTACATCATGAGAAACACTGAACTGGAAGAAGCACAAGCTGAAATCAAGATTGCCGGGAGAAATATCAATAACCTCAGATACAAAGATGACACCACCCTTATGACAAAAAATGAAGGGGAATTAAAAAGCCTCTTGATGAAAGTGAAAGAGGATAGTGAAAAAGTTGGCTTAAAGCTCAACATTAAGAAAATGAAGATCACAGCATCTGGTCCCATCACTTCATGGGAAATAGATGGGGAAACAGTGGAAACAGTGTCAGACTTTATTTTTGGGGGCTCCCAAATCACTGCCGATGGTGACTGAAGCCATGAAATTAAGAGACGCTTACTCCTTGCAAGAAAAGTTATGACCAACCTAGATAGCATATTCAAAAGCAGAAACAGTACTTTGCCAACAAAGGTCTGTCTAGTCAAGGCTGTGGTTTTTCCAGTGGTCATGTATGGATGTGAGAGTTGGACTGTTAAGAGGGCTGAGTCCTGAAGAATTGATGCTTTTGAACTGTGGTGTTGGAGAAAACTCTTGAGAGTCCCTTGGACTGCAAGGAGATCCAACTAGTCCATTCTAAAGGAGTCAGTCCTGGGTGTTCTTTGGAAGGCATGATGCTAAAGCTGAAAATCCAATACTTTGGCCACCTCATGCAAAGAGTTGACTCATTGGAAAAGACTCTTATGCTGGGAGGGATTGGGGGCAGGAGGAGAAGGGGCCGACCGAGGATGAGATGGCTGGATGGCATCATGGAGTCGGTGGACGTGAGTCTGAGTGAACTCCGGGAGATGGTGATGGACAGGGAGGCCTGGCATGCTGCAATTCATGGTGTCGCGAAGAGTCAGACACGACTAGTGCCTGAACTGAAGTGAACTGAGGAGTCAAGGTAGCTTATGCTTTGACTGCAGATCATTCTCTGGTCTACAGTGGGGTATAGCAATCAATATCTCTCAAGGTGTACCTGCACCTTGAGAAGATTTGTGATTTTACTGACCTTGAATGACAGAAGGCTCATGTCCAGTCGGAACAGATACTAAAAGTCATGTGATTTCTTATTGTTGTTGTTTTAACTCATCCTTCTTGGAAACCAGAACAAAGAAGGTTGTCATTTCATGATTATGGGCTCTTGACTTTAGAGATGGGTGTTCACCTGCCTGAAGACATACATTCAAGCCCATCTCTCTGCCAAACCCCTCATCATGCCCTATATGAACTTATAGTCACTCTGCCCATATCGCAGGTGGTTTTTCCATTCTCCCTCCCAAAACAGAGAGTATATCAACAAGTTCTGACTGTTACCGCTCTTGAGAATCTCTTGTCACTTCTATCTTCATCATTTCCCATCTTATTTTCCTCTATAATGTGTTCTATTGTTAAATGCCAGCTCCAGGATAAACTTCCAATTGTCCTAAACTTTGATCAACATCCTCTAAAATATTCTTGAATGAAATAGAAGTTGACCATTTTCTAGAATTCACTATATTCCAGTTCATCTCTTACCTTTGCTCAAGAAAGACTCAAGATTTTCCAATGGCTCCAACTCTCTAAAAGATGAGTAAAACACAATTTCTTGCCCCACTAAACCTTTCAGATGAAACTCTGTCTTTTTGTACAGAGATGCTGACAAAAAGGACAGAGCACTACTCACACCAACCATTCTTTGTTTACCTTCTTGCTGGTCTCTCTCTAGCTACTTTTCATCACATTTTCCACTGTATCTCTTATAAAAAAATTTTTCATGTAATACATATGTATTTCCTTATCTCCTTAATCTCAGGGAATATCTCAATTTTTGCTTTCTACAAGTAAAACTGTTCACCCAGATACATGACATATACATACATAAATATTTTTTTGAATCATCATACCTGAGAAATGTATTTTAAAAAAATAACTTACTTCAGAAAAATATATATATTTTCAAAAACTTTACAGTGGGAATTGTTGACTAAAAATATATATTCATAATCTAAAAGTTGAGATCTATATTTTATTTGGCAGGAATTTTTAGGACTTCTAGCCTGAAAGGCAGTATCTCTGGTCACCCTGAGTGAACTGTTCAAAGGAGGCAATGGGGGAAACCAAGATATATAGAATTTTTGTAACGTAAGTCAGGTAGTCTAAACATCAAAAGATTATTGTTAATAAAAGAAAACAAGATATCTCAAGTTAAGGAATTTAGCATGTTTTTACGTATGGAAAGATTCAAGAGTTAGGGTTCACTGAAATCATTCCTTTGATATGCACCTCAGACATGTCAGGCTGGTGTTCTGTGTTTTCACATCCTGAGTTTTTTTCAGAGCTCACTGTTGGGGTTGGCTGCAGTTCTGATGGCTGCTAAATGGCAAACATTCTTTCCTTTCTTTTATTTTCTCAGGGCTCACCAGCTCATCATGCTTATGGCTGCAATCGCTGATAACTCTGAAATTCTTTGCTTACTGATAAGGCACCAATATTCCATTTCTCAAGCTCAGTTCAGTTCAGTTCAGAGTCACTCAATCTTGTCCAACTCTTTATGACCCCATGATCTGCAGCACACCAGGCCTCTCTGTCTCAGGCTAAAGACACCTTATTACAACATACTCAAGTATTGACACAGAGCCTGAGATTGGGCAGCTGATCAGTAATTGTTTTCTCATGAAGACTAGATGGGAGAGGGGTGGTGAATGAACTCACAAGTCACTGAAGACATGAAGTAAGGTAATTTTCAAGGACATAATGAAACCAATAACACTCTAAACTTCAATTGCTCATTAATTTTCAGAAATTTGGCCATAGTCAAGGGAAATTAAGACTCTACTTCTTAATGGGCAAAAGGAAATGAGTAAAAAGCAACTTTTCATGGAGAAAAGGTCAAGATCCAGGCCCCTGCTGGAAAAATAAAGCATTTATTTGGATGCCCCTCATCATTGTCAGATAGATGCATATCATGTAACTGCTTGCACATAACTATGATCCTGACTCAACAAGAAAATGAACCATTTAGAGTGTATTATGTCTAGCATGGATCCAATTAGAATACACTCCACTATTCACACAAATTCTATATCTTATTACTCAAAAAAAATTCATTTTCATTTCTTCAAAAATAAGACAAATGAACTACTAAATGAAAGTCAGCAAAGGGAATGCCCACTTATTAATATCACATGTGGTTTTAACTTGGGAGTTACAGGACCCTTAGGTGAACTTCACTAAAAAAATTTGACAAGCTTCCATGTAGATCTTTCGACTGACCAATTTTATGATCATTTTCATAGCAAAATTTTATGTTATTAAAAATGCAACAGCATTCAAATTTTACTATTTAAAACAAATTTTATATTACCATTCAGGGTAACTAAAATGTATAAATATATCACTTTGTAAGCAAAGTGGGAATACCAGACCACCTAACCTGCCTCTTGAGAAATCTGTATGCAGGTCAGGAAGCAACAGTTAGAACTGGACATGGAACAACAGACTGGTTCCAAATAGGAAAAGGAGTACGTCAAGGCTGTATATTGTCACCCTGCTTATTTAACTTCTATGCAGAGTACATCGTGAGAAACGCTGTACTGGAAGAAACACAAGCTGGAATCAAGATTGCCAGGAGAAATATCAATAACCTCAGATATGCAGATGACACCACCCTTATGGCAGAAAGTGAAGAGGAATGAAAAAGCCTCTTAATGAAAGTAAAAGAGGAGAGTGAAAAGGTTGGCTTAAAGCTCAACATTCAGAAAATGAAGATCATGGCATCTGGTCTCATTACTTCATGGGAAATAGATGAGGAAACAGTGGAAACAGTGTCAGACTTTATTTTGGGGGGCTCCCAAAACACTGCAGATGGTGACTGTAGCCATGAAATTAAGAGACACTTACTCCTTGGAAGAAAAGTTATGACCAACCTAGATAGCATATTCAAAAGCAGAGACATTACTTTGCCGACTAAGGTCCATCTAGTCAAGGTTATGGTTTTTCCTGTGGTCATGTATGGATGTGAGAGTTGGACTGTGAAGAAGGCTGAGCACCAAAAACTGATGCTTTTGAACTGTGGTGTTGGAAAAGACTCTTGAGAGTCCCTTGGACTTCAAGGAGATCCAACCAGTCCATTCTGAAGGAGATCAACCCTAGGATTTCTTTGGAAGGAATGATGCTAAAGCTGAAACTCCAGTACTTTGGCCACCTCATGCGAAGAGTTGATTCATTGGAAAAGACTCTGATGCTGGGAGGGATTGAGGTCAGGAGGAGAAGGGGACGAAAAGGATAAGATGGCTGGATGGCATCACTGACTCGATGGACGTGAATCTGAGTGAACTCTGGGAGTTGGTGATGGACAGGGAGGCCTGGCGTGCTGGGATTCATGGGGTCGCAAAGAGTCGGACACGACTGAGTGACTGAACTGAACTGAACTGAAGCAAAGACTAAACAAAAATTTTAAACTAACTACTAAGTGACAGAAAAGGTTCTACAGCAAACAAAATAAAGAAAACCCTTGCTTCTTTCATTCTAATTTAGACAGACAACCAAGCTTCAAATGTATCAGTCAGTGCAGTACATTAAAATTAAACTCTCACACTGTTTCCACTGTTTCCCCATCTATTTCCCATGAAGTGATGGGACCAGATAGATAATACTATGGGTTCTCTTTACCCCTGATATTCTTGACTCAGCTCTCTTTTTTTTTCTTAGCCTAAGATTTCTCTTCACATAAACAAATGAAAAAAGTAAAACAAACACACACACACACAACTCTTAGTTTCATTGATTTTTCTATTGTTTTTCTGTTCTCTAGTTCATTTACTTATTCTCTAATTTTTATTATTATTTTTTCCTTTTGCTAATTTTAGGCTTACTTTGTTATTTTTATAATTTCTTCAAACATGAATCTAGGTGGTTTACTTGAGAAATGAAATTTAAAATGAAAATTTTCATTTTTAATGTAATTGTTTGTTGTTATAAACTTTCCTCCTATTATTCCCTTTGTTGCATCCTGCAAGTTTTACTAGGTTGCATTTTCACTTTTGTCTGTTCTCAGTATTTTTTGAATTCTCTTTTGATTTTCTCTTTGATGCAATGTTTTTTTAGAGTGTGTTGTATAGTTTCTATGTGTTTGTGATTTTGATTTTCTTTCTGCTATCGATTTCTAGCTTCATTTCACTCTGGTCATAAGTCCCTTGATATATTTCAAACTTCTTTACTTTTCTATGATTTGTTTTATGGCCTATTATGTAATCTATCCTGGAGAGTTTTAAGTGTATGTTTGAGAAGAGTGCATATTCTGCTCCTAAAAAGTTCTAGAAGCAGAATACACACACACACACACACACACATGTATGTATATATATATGTATGTATATATATATGTTATGGACATATCAATTATGTCCATTTAGTCTATAGTGTTGTTTAATGTCAGTTTCATGATTGGATTTCTGCTTGGATATTCTGTACAGCATTGTAAGTATTGAGGACTTCCCTGGTGTCTCAGATGGTAAAGCATCTGTGTACAATGAGGGAGACCCAGGTTCGATCCCTGGGTTGGGAAGATACACTGGAGAAGGAAATCACAACCCACTCCAGTACTGTTGCCTGGAAAATCCCATGGACGGAGGATTCTGATAGACTACAGCCCATGGGGTCACAAAGAGTTGGACACGACTGAGCGACTTCACTCACTTCACTATCAATTGTTCCCTTTGATTTTTTGTATTTGTTTTATATATTTAGGAGTTCTGACATAGGGTATGTATATATTTAAAATTGTTATATGTTCTTTGAAGTAACTCTTTTTATCAATATATAGTGAATTTCTTTGTCTCTAGTGACAGTTGATATCTTAAAGTCCATTTTGTGTAATATAATTATATACACCTTGTTTTTGTGATTTATCACATTCATAGAAATTTTTTTTACCCTTTCACTTTCTGTCTATATGTCTGTGGTACACCTTTATATCTACAGTGAGTCTCTAGTAGACAGTATAGCAATGGATTATTTTAATCCATTCAGCTACTCTATGTCTTTTAATTGGGGATTTTAATTCATTTACATTTAAAGAAATTGTTGATTGATAAGGACTTACAATTGTCATTTTCTTAAGTGTCTTCTGTTATACAGACCTTTTGTTCTTGCATTTCTCTCTTAATGTCTTATTTTTTGATACTTTTAGTGGCAATTTTGTTTGATTCTTTTCTCTTTATTCATTTGCCTATTTCTCATAGTTTTTCCTTTGTGGTTGCCATGAAAGCACAGAAATTAAAATGGAACTGTTGTGAAAAATTATTCACCCAAAAAATGGTATCTTGGGAGAATGGATATATTCCCAGAGATAGACAATCTACCAAGACTAAAACAAGAAGAAATAGACTGCCTGAACAATCTAATAGTAACAAGAATACTGAATAAATAATAAAAAAGCTTCAGAAAAAAGAAAACCAAAGGACCAGATGGCTACATGTTTATATTCTACTAAACATCTCAAAAAGAACTAATATCAACATTTAACTCTTTCAAAAAAAAGAACACCCCCCAAACTCAATTCATTAAGACAATATCACCCTGATTCCAAAGCCAGGCAAAGAACATAAGGAAAGTACATTCCAGTATCCCTGATAAATATTGATGTAAAAATCCTCAAAAAAATACTAGCATATTGAATTCAACTGTACTTTAAAAGGATCACACACTGATCAAGTGGGGTTTATCTCTTCAATGCAAGTATGGTTCAACCAATGAAAATCAATAAGCGAGATAAACCGCATTAGCAGAATTCAAAACAAAAACACACAATCATCTCATAGATTCATAGAAAGGATTTGAAAGAAATCCAGTATCCTTTAATGATAAAAAAATCAACAAAACAGATATATAAGGAACATTCCTCAATACAATAAGGGCAACATGTGAAAAATCCAGAGTTAACATCATAATCAATGAGGAAAAATGAAACATTTATCCTCTAAGATCCAGAACAAGGCAAGAACAAGGCCCACTACCACAACTTCTATCCAACACATTACTGAAAGTCCTAGAGTAATTAGACAAGAGAAAAAAAAGGGGGTATCTTAATCAAAAGAGAAGTAAAATCATTTCTGTTCGCTTATCTCATGATTATATATGTAGAAAATCTAAGAATCCTTCAAACCCAAGACTCCTTTATCACCCAAAAAAGTGATAAAGCTAAATAAATAAATTAAACAAAGTTCAGTTCAGTTCAGTTCAGTCGCTCAGTCGTGTCTGACTCTTTGTGACCCCATGAATCGCAGCACACCAGGCCTCCCTGTTCATCACCAACTCCCGGAGTTCACTCAGACTCACGTTCATCGAGTCAGTGATGCCATCCAGCCATCTCATCCTTGGTCGTCCCCTTCTCCTCCTGCCCCCAATCCCTCCCAGCATCAGAGTCTTTTCCAATGAGTCAGCTCTTCGCATGAAGTGGCCAAAGTACTGGAGTTTCAGCTTTAGCATCATTCCTTCCAAAGAAATCCCAGGGTTGATCTCCTTCAGAATGGACTGGTTGGATCTCCTTGCAGTCCAAGGGACTCTCAAGAGTCTTCTCCAATACCACAGTTCAAAAGCATCAAATCTTTGGCGCTCAGCCTTCTTCACAGTCCAGTTCTCACATCCATACATGACCACAGGAAAAACCATAACCTTGACTAGATGGACCTTAGTTGGCAAAGTAATATCTCTGCTTTGGAATATGCTATCTAGGTTGGTCATAACTTTTCTTCCAAGGAGGAAGCGTCTTTTAATTTCATGGCTACAGTCACCATTTGCAGTGATTTTGGAGCCCGCCCGAAATAAAGTCTGACACTGTTTCCACTGTTTCCTCATATATTTCCCATGAAGTGATGGGACCAGATGCCATGATCTTCGTTTTCTGAATGTTGAGCTTTAGGCTAACCTTTTCGCTCTCCTCTTTCACTTTCATCAAGAGGCTTTTTAGCTCCTCTTCACTTTCTGCCATAAGGGTGGTGTCATCTGCATATCTGAGGTTATTGATATTTCTCCTGGCAATCTTGATTCCAGCTTGTGTTTCTTCCAGTCCAGCATTTCTCATGATGTACTCTGCATAGAAGTTAAATAAGCAGGGTGACAATATACAGCCTTGACATACTCCTTTTCCCATTTGGAACCAGTCTGTTGTTCCATACAGGATACAAAATCAACATGCAAAAATCAGTGGTGTTACTGCATACCACCAATAAACAATCAGAAAAAGAAATTAAGAAAACAACCTCATTTGTATTAGCAATAAAGAAATACTTAGGAATTAACTAAAAAGGTGAAAAAAATTATGTACTAAGGATTGTAAAAGAATGTTGAAGGAAATTTTAAAAGATACATATAAATAAGGAAAAAATAAAACATGCTCATGACTTTGAAGAATTAATATTGTTAAAATATCAATAGTACCAAAACCTATCAACAAATTCAGAGCAATCCCTATCAAAATCCTAATGACTTTTTTTTTGCAAGAATATATAGAAAAAAAACACAACAACAACACTAAAATTTATAAGAACCACAAAAGATCCCAAATAGTCAAGGAGAAAGAAGAACAGAGTTGGAATCACCAGAAGTGCTTACTTCAAACTATACTACAAAGCTATAATAATCAAAATAGTATGTATGGCACCAACATAAAAACCAGCCTAAGTATAGACTAATGAAACAGAAAACTCAGAAATAAAGCTACGTGTTTATTATCAATTAATTTTCAACAAGATACCAAGAACAAACATGGGTAAAGGATAGGCACTTCAAAATTGTCCTTGGGAAAACAGGATGGCCACAAGCAAACAAATAAAATTAGGTCTCAGTGTCACACCATATATAAAAATTACCTCACTCAAAATGAAAGGTAAGAGTTTTACAAAGGAGTTGCAAATCTCCTAGAAGAAACTGGAAAAATATTCTTGACATTGGTCTTGGAAATAATATTTTGGATATGACACCAAAAACATAAGCAAAAAAAAAAAAAAAAGACAAGTGAGATTATAACAAGCTAAGAAGCTTCTGCAAAAGTGAAAGTGAAAGTGAATTTGCTCAGTCTTGTCCAACTCTTTGTGACTCCATGGACTATAGCCTACCAAGCTCCTCTGTCTGTGAGATTTTCCAGGCAAGAATACTGGAGTCGTTTGCCATTGCCTTCTCCAGATCTTCCCCACCCAGGGATTGAACCCAGGTCTCCAGCATTGCAGGCAGATGTACAGCAAAGGAAATAATGAAATTAAAAGCAACTGTTAGAGTGGAAGAAAATATTTGCAAACTATGCATAAGATGAAGGATTTCTTTCCAAAATAGGAATTTAAACAGCTCAATACCCAAAATGAAAATAACTCAATTTAAAAATGGGCAAACAAGAATTAAAGATTTTAAAATTTAAAAAATAAAAAACTAAAAAAATAAATAAATAAAATCATTAGAGGAATAGATAAAATAAATAAATAAATAAATAAACCAAGGAGTCTTCCTTAAAAAAAAATAAAAAATAAAAATGGGCAAACGAACTAAGTAGACACCTCTTGAAAGAAGAAATTCAAATGGCTAACAGTATATGAAAAGGTTCTCAACATCTCTAAGCAGAGAAATGCAAATCAACACCATAATGAGATAACACCTCACACCAGTCAGAATGGCTACATCAAAAAAGAAATAACAACTTTGGAGACAATGTGGAGAAAAGGAAACCCTGTACATTGCTCATAGGAAAGTAGATTAGTGCAACCATCATGGAAAATAGTATGGAAATTCCTCAAAATATTTATGCAGCAATCACATCTCGAGGTATATATGTAAAGGGAATAAAATCACTATCTTCAAAAAGGTATCTGCATTCCTATGTTCACTGCAGCATTATTCATGAGCTAATATGTGCAAACAATTTTGGCAACTGTCTATAGATGTTGTTCAGTCACTAGGTTATGTCCAACTCTTTGCAACACCACCAACTGCAGCACGCCAGGCTTCCTTGTCCTTCATCATCTCCCAGAGTTTGCTCAAACTCATGTCTATTAAGTCATTGAGGCCATCAAACCATCTTGTCCTTTGTCATCACCTACTTCTCCTGCCTTCTATCTTTCCCAGCATCAGGGTCTTTTCCAATGAGTTGGCTTTTGCATCAGGTGGCCAAAGTATTGGAGCTTCAGCTTCTGCATCAGTCCTTCCAATGAATATTCAGGGTTATTTCCTTTAGGATTGACTGGTTAGATCCCCTTGCAGTGCAAGGGATTCTCAAGAGTCTTCTTCAACACTACAATTCAAAAGCATCAATTCTTCGGTGCTTGGCCTTCTTTATGGTTCAATTCTCACATCCATACATGACTACAGGAAAAACCATAACTTTGACTATACAGAACTTTGTTGGCAAAGTAATGTCTTAGGCTTTTAATATGCTCTCTATGTCGATCATAGCTTTTCTTCCAAGGAGAAAACATCTTTTAATTTCATGACAGCTGTCACCGTCCTCAGTGATTTTGGAGCCCAAGAAAATAAAATCTTTCCTCTTTCCATTGTTTCCTCGTCTATTTGCCATGAAGTGATGTGACTGGATGCTGTGATCTTGGTTTTTTGAATGGTGAGTTTTAAGCCAGCTTTTTCACTCTCCTCTTTCACCTTCATCAAGATGCTCTTTAGTTCCTCTTCATTTTCTGCCATAAGGGTGGTGTCATCTTCATATCTGAGGTTATTGATATTTCTCCTGGCAATCTTGATTCTATCACGTGATTCATCAAGCCAGCATTTCACAAGATGTATACTCTGCATATACATATACATACATAAGTTAAATAAATAGGGTGGCAATATACAACCTTGATGCACTCCTTTCCCAGTTTGGGGCCAGTCTGTTGTTCCATGTTCAGTTTTAACTGTTGCTTCTTGACATACATACAGGTTTCTCAGGAGCCAGGTAAAGTGGTCTGATATTCCCATCTTTTGAAGAATTTTCCACAGTTCATTGTGGTCCACACAGTCAAAGGCTTTGGCATAGTCAATAAAGAAGAAGTAGATATTTTTCTGGAATTCCTTGCTTTTTCTATGATCCATGGGATGTTGGCAATATGATCTCTGGTACTTCTGCCTTTTCTAAATCCAGCTTATAAATCTGGAAATTCTCAGTACATGTGCTGGTGAAACCTATCTTGGAGGATTTTGAGCATGACCTTGCTAGCATGTGAAATGAATGCAGTTGTGCAGAAGTTTGAACAGCTTTGACATTGCCCTTGTTTGGGATTAGAATGAAAACTGACCTTTTCCAGTCCTGTGGCCACTGCTGAATTTTCCAAATATGCTGGCATATTGAATGTGGCATTTTAACAGCATCATCTTTTAGAATTTGCAGTAGCTCAGCTGGAATTCATGAGTTTGAGCGAGCTCTAGGGAAGCCTGGCATGCTGCAGTCCATGGGGTTGCAAAGAGTCAGACATGACTGAGCTACTGAACCACAACAGCTGAAATTCCATCACCTCCACTAGCTTCGTTCATAATGATGTTTCCTAAGGCCCATTTGACTTCATAGTCCAGGATACCTGGCTACCAGGATACCTGAGTGATCACACTATCGTGGTTATTTGGGTCACCAAAATCTTCTTTGTTTAATTCTTCTGTGTATTCTTGGCACCCCTTCTTAAAATTATTTTCTGCTTCTGTTTGGTCCATATTATTTTTGTCCTTTGTTGTGCCCATCTTTGCGTGATATGTTCCCTTGGTATCTCTAAAGTTCTTGAAAAGATCTCTAATCTTTCCCATTCTACAGTTTTCCTCTATTTCTTTGCATTGTTCACTTAGAAAGTCTTTCTTATCTCTCCTTGCTATTTATTAGAACTCTGCATTCAGATGGGTCTATGTTTCTTTTTCTCCTTTGCCTTTCATGTCTCTTCTCAGCTATTTATAAGGCCTCCTCAGACAACCATTTTGCCTTTTTTCATTTCTTTTTATTGGGGATGGTTTTGATCACTGACTCCTATATAATGTTACAAACCTCTGTTCATAGTCCTTCAGGCACTCTAACTATCAGATCTAATTCCTGGAATCTATTTGTCACTTCTACCATATAATCGTAAGGGATTTGATTTAGGTCATATCTGAATGACCTAGTTGTTTCCCTACTTTCTTAAACTGAAGTCTGAATTTTGCAATAAGGAGTTTAGGATCTGAGCCACAGTTAACGCCCAGTCTTTTTTCTTTTTTTCCTTTTTTTTTTTTTTTTTTGCTGACTGTATACAGCTTCTCCAACTTTGGCTGCAAAAAACTATAATCAATCTTATTTCACTATTGGTGGTGTCCATGTGTAGAGTCATCTTATGTTGTTGGAAGAGTGTTTTCTATTACCAGTTCTTTCTCTTGGTAAAACTCTGTTGGCCTTTGCTAACATTTTGTACTCTGCTACTTCATTTTGTACTCCAAGGCCAAACTTGCCTGTTACTCCAGGTATCGCTTGACTTCCTACTAAGCATCTCTTAGTACTTCCTACTATTTCCTACCCATTCCAGTCCCCTATGGATTTCAAGTATGGGGACTGTATAAAAAAAATTATACCTATCTATTTACCTATCTCTCTATGCACAATGAAATACTATTCAGCCTTAAGAATGAAGAAAATCCTGCCATTTGAAATAACGTGATGAACCTGTAGGACATTATGTAAACAAAATATCTGCATGCAGAAAGAGAAATGTTTCATGATCTAACTTATATGTGGAATCTAAATTAGCTAATCTCATAGAGGCAGAGAATAAAATGGTAGTTCCTAGCATCTGGAATTAAGAGAAAATTAATGATGTTGGTCAAAAGTTTCAGTTTTACAAGATTAATAAATTATACAAATCTGCTGTAGGCACAGGGAGCTCAACTCAGCACTCTGTGATGACCTAGAGGGGTGGGATGATGAGGGTGAGAGAGAGGCAGAAACTGATACAACATTGTAAAGCAATTTTATTCCAATTCAAATAATCTAATGTACAACATGGTGAGAACGGTTAACAATATATCATTCCATACTTGAACTTTAGAAAGATGGCTGATCTTATGTTAAATCTCAACACACACATATATGCACACTGATAACTATATGGGGGTAATAGACATGACATTTATTCAATATGTTATGATTATAGTGATCTTTTCATGATATATATGTTTCAAAGCATGAAGTTGTACTCTTTACACACAATTTTTATGTGTCAAAGATATCTCAATAAAGCTGGTTTTTTATTAAAAAACCAAAATTATATTAAAATTTTATTGGTAAACCAGGAATGAAAAGGTACTATGGAAAAAAATAAAGCAAGAGGGTTAGTGTGTAACATGATCCTAACTATTGTGGTGTATGAACAACAAAATAGTCATTTATGTCAAAAAGACCTAAAATGGGGCCAGGAGGCCATCAGCAAAGTATAACTCACACAATCCATACCTGGAGGCAAAACTTCTGACCTGGCCTTCCACAAACCACCTGGAACTCAATTTTCTTTACTCCATGGAAACTGCAGCTTAGCAACAATCTGATGCTGTTAAGTAACTGAATGCCCGCTGACACCAATCACAGTTCTGTAAAACAACCCATGTAAATTTTGGAATGTCTTTGTCTCTTTTCTTTATACACCCTCACAATTTTCTGCTTCCCTTGGAGAACACTTGAGTTTCAATTCAAATCAGTACCTTCCAAATTGCAATTCTTAAAATTTCAAATAAACTACTCTTTTATTTGAAACGTTCTGCATTTTTTCAGTCAAAATTACTAAATTAATCTATAGTTTGGAATCCATATTTATTGCAATTAGAAACTTTGAAAGAGCTTTACCTTTTTTCCTGTTTTGATATTATGTTTCTATTTCATGATATGATTGCTTCATCAGCTTAAAAAGTGAAATACCAAGATTATATATTTCAGTCATTAAGAAATTGCTAGCAAAATACCTAGACCTAACATAAATTGGCCAAATAGTTTAGCAACTGCTCTTTTTAAAACTTTGCTCTTTCACCCCATGCTGAATTCAATTTGCCATTAATTGCATTCTGTCAACCTTTGAATTGGATCAGGTAGCCTTTATTTTGTGAGCCATAGTGCTATTTTGTGGTACTGTGTGCTGCTTACTACTTGCTACCTTCTACCCTAAAGGCAACTGCGGTTTCAGGAATGAATTAACATATCAATTAATTTATATTCAAAGTATAAAGTCCTTTGAGTATTTGAATCCAGTTGCCATCCTTACTGAGCAAGTAAAATAACTATAGTCTCCAGGCTAAACTCTCCTGACTGGATGTCTTTCTCAGAGGAAAGAATCCCCAGTGCCTTCTGTTGATAAGTCTGGGAGTGGAAGCACTGCTATACCTGGTTAATGCATCCATGGGAAGACCATGAGTCTCTGCTTATATGACTGTGCTCTGTATATTCTGGCCCAAGAATTAACAAACAAGGAACACATTGTGCCCCAAATCAGAAGTTAAGCTTGGAAAGAATATAAAGCTCACCTGGTTTTACCTCTATGTAACAGATATTTTGTACTATCTTTGTTAGGGGAAGCACACTGATTGAAACCGCCCACCCTGGCCAGGCACCATAGTAACCATTTGCATGAGTTGTTTTATGACAGGAGATCCTGATAAGGAATATGGAACTAATAAGCCACCACCAATAGGAAGAGTTCAGGAAAGGTTAAAAAGAGACACCGCATGTCTGTCCACTTCCCAGAATCCCTCTTGCTAGCATCCATCTTAGCTGAGTGATGCATACGCCTCCAAGAAAGACTCTGAATTAGAATGATTGGCCAAAGACCACCCAGAAACTAATCCCATCACCATAAAACCTGAGACTGCGAGACACGCAGCAGAGTAGTTCTCCTGGGTTCCCTTACCCTACTGCTCTCCACCCGGGTGCCCTTTCCCAATAAAATCTCTTGCTTTGTCAGCACATGTGTCTCCTCGGACAATTCATTTCCAAGTGTTAGACAAGAGCCCAGTTTCAGGCCCTGGAAGGGGTCCCCCTTCCTGCAATATCTTGACCAGTTTGAGGCCCTGGGTTAGAAGCCAGACAGTCCCCTTTCTTGAGCAACTGCTTAAGTCCACATCGCACAATGCCAACCACATCTCTTGTGGGGCTTGCACACTCGGCACTGTACAGTCACCTTAATGACCCCAGGACTAGGTACTAGATGACTAGAAACAGTGCCCCAGAACCAGCTAAAATTTTTATTAGTCAATCCTAAACTTGCTAACCCTTCCTTACCCTTCCTTCCCAAAGAAAATACAATAAAGGCATTTGCCCAAGCTCCCCCTCTCCCTGTGCTTGTGAAAGACCCCCCAGCTCCACCCTGAGCTTCCCCTGAGTGGCCCTGAATGGCGTCCTGTGTTACACCCAGGGAGCTATGAGAAACAGAACCTTAAAAATCTAGTTCTTCCCTCGTGAGCAGCATCTAGTCTCAATACACCTTACGCTAGTTAATATGACTAAAACAACCTCCTTATCTTCCCAAAGAGAAAAGAAATGTATGAAAAAGAGAGATAAATCACCTGGATTTTCACCAATTTATTAAACTTGGGTCTAAAATTCAGGTTGTTGACCACAGTCTTCTAATCCACAATGTCTTTCTTCAAACTTAAGATGAAAAGCAGAGATTACCAGAGAATAACAATATAATAAAATAATCATAATATCCCTAATGTACTGAGCAGCTAACTACTAAAACTTATTACTGTGTTTGGCAGTATACACACACAGTAGCTCTTCAGGGAATATATTAAAAAACTCGATTTGCACTTGAGAAAACTGATACTCAGAGAGGGAATTGGTTCAGAACAATTGGCTATGCTTCATCATCATATATAATTCAAATGTTGAAATTTCCAAATCAATGCACTAGTCATCACCTTCCACAAAGGATGAGATATTAGAATCAAAACTTCCTCTTCCTTCACTGCTGCAAGAGGGAAAATCAAGGCAGGGAGGAGATAAAAGATAGCTGTGAGTTTTTAATGAAAGCGCAAAGGGAAATTAGCATAATCTTTAGTGAGGAGACTATGTACTTTCTACCCTTTCCTATTTCCCTTTCTTTTATTTAGACATTTCCTACACTCTAGGTTTTCTTCATCTTTTTTGAATGCCTATAATGTGCCAGACACTGTTCCAAGTATTTTACATATAATTCTCACAACTCAATGATATATTTTAATTAACCCATTTTACAGATGAGAAAATTGAGGTGTTCAGCTACTAATCCAGGCAACATGGCTCCAGATTCTACCATCCCTGCCACTGTACTAAACTTCTTTCATATGATGCATGCTCATAAATCTGCTGTACCTGTGCATTTTCCCCAGTGAAATATTCAGGAAAGCCTATTATTCATCCTTGGTATCTGAGGAGGGGTGGGGCATAGGTTTCAGGACCTCCTCTTAAAAACCAGAATCTCCAGATGCTCAAGTCCTTATATAAAATAGAATAGTGTTTATATATAACATATACACATTCTCCCATATACTTTACATCATCTCTAGATTACTTAGGCAGTTAGTACAATGTAACTACTATGCAAATAGTTTTCAGCCTGAGGCAAACTCAAGTTCTGCTTTCTGGAAATTTCTGGAATTTTTTTCTGAATATTTTTGATTCAAGATAGATCGGATCTGCACATACAAAATCCACAGATACGGATGTTTGACTGTATGCATAATTCTACCACACTTACCCCTTATATCTTATCATAGCCCCATATGTTCTGCATTCTGAGGGGCAGGTTGGAGACAAGGCACTTCATGAACTATTATTAGAATCTGGGCTATAACTAAAGTGGAAACCAAGGGAATTTTTTTCTAGAACCAGATTTCCTGGAGGAATGGGGAGGCTAACTTTGCATTAATGCATTTTCTCTGCTGTAAGGACTCTCTGGAAGGACTATACTGCATTTTCTCTCTGGAAGGACTATACTGCACATTCCAAGATCAAACTCTATAGTTTTAAGGATTGGATTGTGGCAGATCGGTGGGTATTTGACTTTTCATGGGAGACTTAATGAAGACTTAGGAGGAAGGCATGTGGTATGATGGGAATCAGGAGCCAGAGTTGGTGTGTCCGCTTAGCTTTACTTCTTCAGCTTCACTTCACTTATGTAAGCAGCTGCTTTCTCCTCTGAGTATTTAAATTATTAAGAAACAAAAAATCACAGAGCATCTGGAGGACTGAAAGGCAAGAACCCACTATGCAACCTAATGGCTATTGGAATTATCTCTTTGACCTAAAGGAGAAATGGAATTGTGCCAGAGAGAAAAACAAGATGATGAATACCAAGACAAGGAGGGCATATTCTCTCAAGCAACATCAAAGACTTTCCAGGGATTATTGCTTTGACCCAGATGCATACAATGCCCAATCAGTTAAGGGTTGAACATCTCATGAAGCCAACTCTTCCATAGGCAGATGTCAGATATATTGTGGGTTCAGTTCCAGACCATAGCAATAAATATCAAAATAAAGCTGTTACACGCAACTTTTTGGTTTCCCAGTGCATATAAAAGTTATGTTTATACTATCAGTTCAGTTCAGTCACTCGGTAGTGTCTGACTCTTTGTGAACCATGGACTACAGCTTGCCAGGCCTCCCTGTCCATCACCAACTCCTTGAGTTTACTCAAACTCATGTCTGTTGAGTCGATAATGCCATGCAACCATCTTATCCTCTGTCATCCCCTTTTCCTCCCACCTTCAATCTTTCCCAGCATCAGGATCTTTTCAAATGAGTTAGTTCTTCGCATCAGGTGGCCAAAGTATTGGAGTTTCAGCTTTAGCATCAGTCCTTTCAATGAATATTCAGGACTTGATTTCCTTTAGGATGAACTGGTTGGATCTCCTTGCAGTCCAAGGGACTCTCAAGAGTCTTCTCCAACACCACAGTTTAAAAGCATCAAATCTTTGGTGCTCAGCTTCCTTTATAGTCCAATTCTCACATCCATACATGACTACTGGAAAAACCAAAGCTTTGACTAGATGGACCTTTGTTGGCAAAGTAATGTCTCTGCTTTTTCATATGCTGTCTAGGTTGTTCATAACTTTTCTTCCAAGGAGCAAGCGTCTTTTAATTTCATGGCTGCAATCACCATCTGCAGTGATTTTGGAGCCCAAAAAAATAAAGTCTCTCACTGTTTCAATTGTTTCCCTTCTTATTTGCCATGAAGTGATGGGACTGGATACCATGATCTTAGTTTTTTGAATGTTGAGTTTTAAACCAACTTTTTTCACTCTCCTTTTCACTTTCATAAAGACATGCTTTAGTTCTTCTTGGCTTTCTGCCATAAGTGTGGTGTTTGTTATCTGCATATATGAGGTTATTGTTATTTCTTCCAGCAATCTTGATTCCAGCTTGTGCTTTATCCAGTCCAGCATTTCTCATTACGTACTCTGCATGTAAGTTAAATAAGCAAGGTGACGATATTGTAGTCTAAAAGTGTACAATAGCACTATGTCTAAAAAATAATATACATACCTTAATTTAAAAATACTTTATACCTAAAAAATCTAAACATCACCTGAGCCTTTAGGGAGTCATAATATTCCTTCTGGTGCAGGGTCTTGCCTCAGTGTTGATGGCTGCTGACTGGTCAGGGTGGGTGGTTGTTAGTGAAGACTGAGATGGCTGTGGTAATTTCCTTAAATAAGAACCCAATAAATTTTACTATATTGATTGACTCTCCCTTTCATAAAAATGAAAGCATTCTTCTGTAGCATGGAGAGATAATTGATAGCATTTTATCCAAGTAGAACTTCATTAAAATGGGAGTCAGTTGCTCAAATCTTGCTGTTGCTTTGTCAGCTAACTTTAGGTAATACTCTAAATCCTTTCTTATCATCTCAACAATCTTCATTGCATCTTCATCAAGAGTAGATTCCATTTCAAGAATTGGAATTCTTTGCTCATCCATATGAATCAGTTCCTCATCCATTCAAGTTTTATCATATTTCTACAGCAATTCAAACATCTTCAGGCTCCTGCTCTAATTCTAATTCTCTTTCTATTCCCACCACATCTGCAGTTACTTCTTCCACTAAAGCCTGTAAACCTTCAAAATTATCCATGAAACTTTAAATTACTTTCTTCCAAACTCTTGTCAATGTTGATGTCTTGACTCCTTTTCAAGAACTGCAAATGTCTTTCATGGCATCTAGAACAGTGAGTACTTTCTAGAGGTTTTCAAGTTGTTTTGCCCAGATATATCAGAGAAATCACTATCTATGGTAGCTATGGCCTTAAGAAATGCATTTCTTAAATAATAAGACTTGAAATTTGAAATTACTCTTTGATCTGTGGACTACAGAACGGATGTTATATTAACAGCATAAAAACAATATTAATTTCATTATACATTTCTATCAGTACTCTTGAGTGATGAGGTTCATTGTCAGTAAGCAGTAATATTTTGAAAGGAATCATATTTTCTGAGCAATAGATCTCAATATTGGACAAAAATTTTTCAGTAAATCATGTTGAAAAATAAATGTGCTGCAAGCTAGGCTTTGTTGTTGTATATATAGAGCACAGGCAAAGTAGATTTAACATAATTCTTAAGGGTCCAGGACTTTTGGAGTGGTAAGCGAGCATTGGCTTCTACTTAAAAGTCACCAGCTGTGTTAAGCCCTAATAAGAGACTCAGCCTATTCTTTGAAGATTTGAAGCAAGGCATTCACTCCTCCCCTCTACCTATGAAACTTCTTTCAAGAGAAGACATAAAAACTTGTTGTTTAGTGTAGCCACTTTCATTAATTATCTTAGCTAAATCTTCTGAATAATATGCCTTACCTTCTATATCAGCACTTATAGCTCCATCTTGCACTTTGGAATTATGATGATGGCTTCTTTCCTTAAGCCTCAAGAACTTACCTCTGTTAGCTTCCAACTTTTCTTCTGAAGCGTCTTCATCTCTCTCAGCATTCATAGAATTCCAAAGAGTTAAGAGTCTTGCTCTGGATTAGGCTTTGGTTTAAGGGAAATTTATGGCTGGCTTGATCTCCTATGCAGACCACTAAATTTTTCCCAGTATCAACAATACGATTGTTTCATTTTATTATCATTCGTGTGTTCACTGGAATATCTATTCCTTTAATTTCCTTCGAAACTTTTCCTTTGCATTCATAACTTGACTCTTTGGCACAAGATACCTAGCTTTTGGCCTATTTTAGCTTTTGGTCTGTCTTCCTTGCTAATCATTTCTACCTTTTAAAAATTTAAAATGGGCAACATGAAACTCTTCCCTTCACTGGAACACTTCCAGACCACTCTAGAGTTATTAATTGACCTAATTTCAATATTCTTGTGTCTCAGTTTATGGGGGGGCGGGGCTGAGGAGAGGAAGTAAGATGAGGGAATGGCTGGTTAATGGAGCAGTCACATCACACACAGCATTTATCAATTAAGCCTGGGGTCTTACATGGGAATGTTTTTATTGTGCCCCCAAATAAGTGTAATATAACATTAAAGATCATTGATCACCAAAACAAATATAATATTGAAGAATTTTTGATTATTGCCAGAATTAACAAAATGTAGCACAAAGACACAAAGTGAGCAAATTCTGTAGGAAAATAGCACCAATAGACTTGCTCAATGCAGGGTGACCACAAACCTTCAATTTGTAAAAAATGTAATACATATGCATATATGCAATGTAAAACAAACTGTTATAAAACAAGATATGCCTGTTCAAATGCCCTTGATATTTTTCCTCTACAGTTTTTAGTCCTTTGAGGGGCTAAAAGAAGTATCCTAATATCAAATGAGTCCTCCCCATCAATAAAAAGATAACAATTTTATGCAAAAATATTTTAGTTCTGCCTACCTCAAATATATTCCAAGGCAGAAGTCTGCAAACTACATCCCACATACCAAAACAAACCACTATTTATTTTGGTATATAAAAGAAATCCATGCATAGCAACACCTGTTTAGTCATCAATTGCTTCTTCTGACAGCAGAGTTGAGAAGTTGAAACAGAAACAATATGGGTCATGGAACAAAAGTACTTACTTTCTGGCCCTTTTCAGTATAGATTTGCTGATTTCTGTTTCAAAGAGTCTTAAAGTTCAGCAGATGTCTGCAAAACCTGACCTCCTAAGCCACAGAAATTCAAGCATGTTTATTCCCCCATAGTTTAAGGGTATCTTCAAGATCAAGTATACCTCAAGGGAACTGATGTTCTTTCCGCTACATCAGGCTTCTAACAAGCACATCAGTTGATAACTTTCTCCTTGCAGTATGCTACATGGTTCTTACATCAAGATCACCTCAGTACTGGTGAGGGATGCCAGAACTAGATTTATAAAAAGCAAATCATCACAAAAATATCCCCAATGAGTCCTGGGATAGCACAAAAAATCATGTAAACTTTCTTAAACATCTTAGGTAACTCATTTCAACTACTTTGAAGCAATTTGTTATATGCAAAGTAATGAAAATTTCCAGAATTTCACTCAACAAACAGTGTTGTGACAAAATTGTATCAAGTGGCTTAATTACCAGAAGTTATTATATAACAATGTAGCAAACTTTAGGCAAGTAGACTAAATGTAGACATTAAGAATTTCTAAGGAACCAAGGATAGGAGACCCCTTTATATCATACAAGCTACTGGCTGATAAATTCATTTTCTATTGGTTATACCCTCTGTTTCCTAGTACTCCACCACAACCACAAGATCTTAGAAGAAACCAATGATTATTTCAGTTCTTCCTTAATCAGGCCTGCATTTCTCCTCTGCTCTTTAACACTCCTATTCATTTTTCTTCACCCATTTCTGTGTTAGCTAAGATTTCCCTGGAAAGCAATTGAACTGGGACTTGATGTTCCTTACCTATGGGCTCTCAAACCCCAAGACAAGGAGAATTCCAGAAACTCAACCTGATGTCTTTGGCAAATCTACACAAAATCTCTTTTATTATGAACAGTTACCATCTTGTCTTTTCTATTCCTTATTCAATCTTTTATCTTCTATGGAATGTTATGGTGTAGTCAAATCCCAGATGTTTCTTTCATGTAGTATTTTTTTAAAGTTCTCTATTAATATCCAACTAGTTAGGGCATAACATCCATTTAATTGATCAAAATAAGCTTTTTCTTAATGAAATAAAATGGAATTGATACAAATAAGGCAGAAAAAAAGACAATGTTATAGTTCATGACACTTGTACAGATAACACACAGTTATCTATATCATTGTACGTGTATATATGTTACATTTTATATGCTATATATATATAATATAATACTGTAATAATGAACTTTCTCTGTGTGTGTGTGTGTGTGTGTGTGTACATATATAAACAAATTTCTGTGGGCTAACACACACAAAAAAAATTGTAAACTACTGTTTAAATGTCTTTCTTGTCTTCCCTACCTCATCTTTCAAAGTTCTTCCTTTAGTAAATGATTGCATTTATAAATGATTCCTTCCTTTTGTAAATGATTTATCTTTAAGAATCCATTCAATTTTTGACAGCCAAAAGAACCCCTTAAATTTGCTTTTCTAATTCTTTGTTTAATTGTCCCATCAGCTCAATTTAGCTCAACAATTGTTATCTCTGGTTTTGGCCCAAATGCAGGAGGAAATTTTTACAATGTGAAAAAAAAAGCCACTGTAAGACTAGAAATGTAATTACTAATTTATGTATTTATTTATATCTGCAAATTGATTGTCTTATTATAAATCTGAAAATGAAATTGTTTTAACATTTATAAATTTCTCTAATTCATTATATACAGGCATATTCAGATCATTACTTTTAAATATCTTGGTAAATTGTTCTTTGAAATTGAAGTAATATTTTTGAGGAAAAAAATAAATAAAATTCCATGAAAATGAAAAAGAGCACTATTCCCACTGAAGCGGACATCTGCCCTCAGTCTCAGCTACTGTAAACAATGGCAATGACACTCTCCCTCAAATAAACTTCATTACATTCTGGGGAAAAGGTAACATGTGGTTTATGAAGCAATGCACAACTAAGACCCTGGCTTTTATTAATATTTTTTATCATTTGCTCTTATAACTCCACCAATTAACTGATTTGGCAAAACTGTACTTTTAAAAAATTCATCAGTATTCATTTTCTACCAATTTAAAGAGCCCATTTTGTTTTGTTTTGTCTTTTCTTTTTCAAATAGTTCATAATATAACCATGACTTATATCTTTGTATTTTCAAGATGTATGCTCGTCATTCATCAGTGGTGATATTGAATCTCATCCTCTTTGAATGTGAGTTGAACTAGATGATTTTCAGGGGTTTTTTTCAGCTTAAAAAATCCTTAATCTGGTCCATAAGACACTGTATCAAGAGGTTTCACCTGTCTCATGAACAGTATCTGATGCTGTACCCCCACCTGGTTCATGATGCTCTAGTCTCACAGGTAGGCCACCAGCCCCGAAAGAGATCAAGATGTTCCCTAACTGAGGTTCTTGCCCATGTTCTTCTATCGAACATTCTCTCTCTGCTGCAGTTTCTAGATCCATCAGATCTCACCCAAAAACCGCCTCCTAAGGGATACTTTCCTAATAGTCTTTGGGAATACTCTCCATCATAAGACTCTGTCAATTGTTTCCTTGCACATATCACTATACAGATATGTTGTATCTCTTCTTATTTAACATTTTGTCACTGGATTATAAATTCCATGAGGACAAGAAATTTTCTATACTATCCTACAGTATCCTTTATATGTTCACCAGAAGGCTCAGCTTTTAGTACAAAGAATATTCATGTGTTTTTGTTTGAATAAGTGATGAAAGAATCACCGAGTTCTTTTAACCTAATTTGTTAAGCTTTTGAAAAATATTGCTTAAATTGTTCATTCTAACATGCTTGTCTGCTGCTCTGAGACTCAGACTGCATGCTTTACAATAAGCCATGGTATAGGAAAAGGATTTTGAAAATTGTCTCTCTGTCTTATAACATCCAAGGATCCAATGTCAAGAGCTGACTCCATCACCATTCATTTCCCAGTCATCAAGTTCTCAATTTTCTCTTTCTATCATCAGTTCATTTGTAGTCTTTTCATTAATACATTTATTTATTCATGTAATTGGTGAGCACTTGCCAGCAAGAACTATAGCAGTTGGGAAACCAGACAAAAACCCTATCTTCATGAGGTTCCACTCAAGTAAATTCCTACACATAAAATTTACTTCAAGAGTAAGAGCACATTTCTTTCACCTTTATTTTCATCAAAGCATCTGATATGATGCCTTTCTTTCACATAACGAGTGATCAAGAACTGCTTTTACATTAAAATTACCAACTGTAACAAAACAAAACCAAGGACAACATTAATCCTACAGAAGGAACTGGCCACTCTCAAATGGGGCTTAGAAGGTGATGGCTTTGACTTTTCCTGTCTCCACTTCACTCTGAATTCACCTCTTGCCTATACACAGAAATTACACATCTAATCAAATACAGGATCCTGGACATTCATCTTCCACTATGACTGTCTTTCTTCATTCTGAACATGACCTCCCATTCTCAGTCTCAATAACAATGATGTCCATCTACCCAATTCTTTCCCTTCCCAGATTTGTTGCCAGATTTGTTTCTGAGTCCTACTGTTAATTACTTCAGTAGCTTCCCCAAATGCCTTTAGTATCTTTCCACTGCTCATCAAATTGTGTGTACATCTTACTTTGTTGGACAACAGTCCTTACAGTATAATCTGAAATGATTTTTTTTAATTTATACCCCACCATTTTACTTGGGAATTTTGATTATCCAGCCAAGTAAAACTGCTTTCCCCAGACCTCTAAGAGCTGAATTCTGATGGCACACATCCTTACACATACATATTGCTTTAAATCTCTATTGAAAAAACAGTGACTGTGCTCACTAAGAAGACAGATACCTGTGCTGCACTGTTGAGTTAATAGCCTAGCTCCACTCAATATTACCTGTGTGGCCTTTGCCAACTTAGTTAATCTTTCCGAACCTAAGTTTCCTCTCCTAATGCATGGGATAATAACAATACCTTCTTCATAGAATCCTAATTAGGATTAAGTGGATTTGTATATGCAAAGGTCCTAGAACAATGAGTGGCAAATATATATATATATATATATATATATATATATATATATATATACATATATATATATATATTCTCAAAAATCAATGTGCATGCTTGCTCAATCACTTCAGTTGTGTTTGACCCTTTGCCACCCTACAGACTGTAGCCTGCCAGGCTCCTATGTCCATGGGATTCTCCAGGTAAGAATATTGGAGTGGGTTGCCATGCCCTCCTAAAGGGGATCTTCCTGACCTAGGGGTCAAACCCATGTTTCCTGCACCTGCTGCATCACAAGTGGATTATTTATGCTGAACCACTGGGCAAGTCCACCAAAATCAATACTTAGTACCAAAATTCTAATTTCTCAGAAATAGGAAACCTTTTGAGACTCCTAAAGTTAACTTGATCTTTCTTTCCTTTGCACTTTTTCTGGTATTCTGTTGACATTTTTCTCTTAATTATATCATGTTTCACACTTTCAAGGTACTTGTAAGTATATCTGAATTTCATCTATTAAAATGATTAGCTCCTTAAAAGTAGATAATCTATGTAACTCGTTTTTTACAACTGGTTTCTAAAATAGTGGCTGGATACATACTTGGAGGCTAGAAGTGAATTTTTTTGTTAGCTTCACTGTAACTGGATAAAACAAACTAGTAAACATATTAAAAAATAGAGATATCACTTTGTCAAAAAAAAGGTCCATATAGTCAAAGCTATAGTTTTTTCACTAGCTGAATACATTTGTGAAAGTTGGACCATAAAGAAGGTTGAGCATTGAAGAATTGATGCTTTCGAGTTGTGATGATGGAGAAGGCTCTAGAGGATCACTTGGACTGCAAGGAAATCAAACCAGTAAATCTTAAGGGAAATCAATCTTAAAAATTCATTGGAAGAACTGTTGTTAAAGCTAAAGTTCCAGTATTTTGGCCACCTGATACAAAGAGCCAATTCACTGGAAAAGACCCTGATGCTGGGAAAGATCGAAGGCAAAAGGAGAAAGGAGTGACAGAGGATGAGATGGTTAGATGGCATACTGACTCAATGGACATGGATTTGAGCAAACTACAAGAGACAGAGGAGGATAGGGAAGCTCAGCATACTGCAGTCCATGGGGTCACAAATTATAGGAAACTACTTAGCGACTGCAATGCCGGAGACCCTGGTTCAATTCCTTCGTCAGGAAGATCTGCCAGTGAAGAGACAGGCCACCCACTCCAGTGTTCTTGGGCTTCCCTTATGGCTCAGCTGGTAAAGAATCCTCCTGTAATGCGGGAGACCTGGGTTCTATTCCTGAGAAGATCCCCTGGAGAAGGGAAAGGCTACCCACTCTAGTATTCTGGCCTGGAGAATTCCCTGGACTGTATAGTCCATGCAGTCTCAAAGAATCGGACACGACTAGCGATTTTCCTTTTAATTCACTTCACTCAGGGGCTGAATAACTACACGTACTTGGAGATTAAAACTGAATTTTTTTGTAAATGTCAATGCAACTGGACAAAACAACTTGCTTTATTTGTTAATAAATTTTCTGTTTCCTATACCATATCTACAAATATTTTAAATCAGTGTTTATAAAACTTTGCATTAGGGATTCTTAAAACAAAAACTATTCTTATAATGATACCAAGGCATTTGCATTTTTATTTTCATTCTCTTACAAGTATACAGTACAGCTTTCCTATGACTTAAGGACATGTGATAACATGACAAAGCTAAGCTGTCACATCAGTCGTGTCCCACTCTGTGTGACCCCATAGACGGCAGCCCACCAGGCTCCCCCATCCTTGGGATTCTCCAGGCAAGAACACTGAAGTGGGTTGCCATTTTCTTCTCCATGACAAAGCAATACACTAAATGCGGAACCAGATATAAGAATCCAACTGTCTTCTCTTAAACCAAAGGTTTGAAGAAGCCTTTATATCTTGTGACAAAAAAACAAAAAACACACAGCTCCAGAGAGAACAAAATTCTCTAGCTTGGATAATTTAGTGGCCTGAAAAACCATCTTCTGGTAATTACTGCTGATAAAACAAGCCTTGAAGACAAAGTTGAGCAGAGAGAGTAGTACTCAAAGAATTTACTCAGGAAAGGTGTTCTTTAGTCACAGGGAAAGAGAGGGGAACACTTCAAAGAAACAAAACTGTGGAAAATAATCAGTGTCATTTCAAAATGCTCTGCTTGTACTCAAGTTTTATGTCTGTAAGTCATTTTAGCTCAAATTTTCTAAGACATTGTGCACAATGCAAAAGCAATGAGTTTGAAGTCAGAAGGTTTGAACCTTGGTTCTATTTAGTGATCAAGCCCATAATAATCTTCAACTCCGTAAGTTCTATTGGTAATTCAAAGCAATAATAATAACTACTACTATTCATAGAGTGTTTGCCCTTTACTAAAAGCATTAGTATTCATTTGATCATTAAAACTCCCCAAAATAAGACATGAATTACTATGTAAAACTTACAAATAAGGAAATTTAGTTTTAAAAACAAAGTAAGGTGCCAAAGTATAAAAAAAACTAATAAACAGAAAAACTTAATTAGGGTTGGGAGCCCAGAAGTGGGAACAATCATAATTCACAAGTATAGCAGGGCCCAGCAGGAAGGAGAAAGACTCTTCCTGGCAAGGGCTCAGCCAATGAAAAGATATAGACTCTTCATTTATTAAAGCTCTCCCAGAAAAAAGCGATCAAGATGGCGGAGGAGTAGGTGGACGTGGACTACATCTCTCTCCACAGATACATTAGAAATACACCTTCAGACACAGAAGTGCATGCAGAACACCAGCTGAAAGCGGACAGGGGTACCTGACCAGTGGAAAAGAATATTTAGAACCACACAAAACTCGATAAAACAAAGAAACTAGGAAGAAAAACAGAAGTGTTAGTGGGATTGGACCTGTCCTCAGTGGGTGGGGGAACTGAAGCAAGGGTCCGATCCCCACATCGGGGCAATGTCTGAGTCAGAGGAAAAACAGTTAAGGCTGAAAGTGAAATAGTTGATCTGTGGCAGCCTAAATGGAATGGGAATCAGACAGTCCTTGCTGCAGCCATATATATCCCAGACAGGAAGGCAGGTTCCCCTGGAAGGTGCAGCAGATAGAAGCTGGAATTTAGGGATTGTGGAGCAACCCCAAGACAAGAGCTGCTATTGACTGCAGACAGATGGATCAAGGGGATGTGAGGGAGGAGATTGTGGTGCAAAATGCCAGTGGAGGAAAGCCAGGCAGCCATGGAAGCAAGGATATATTGCTAAGTCATGTGTAGGGGGTAAAGCCATCACCATAGCTTCTCTCTCCCCACATGCCAGCATCAGCAGCTGAACAATAGAGAGGCTGGACAATCAAATACCTGATGTACTGAACTACAGAGTAGGACCCCTACCCAGGGTACTTCTTTAAGTGACTAAAGTGTCAAACTACAGACTAGGACCCCATCTAGGGAACCCCTTTAAGTGCCTGATGTGCCAATCTACAGAGTAAAACCCCAGCCAGGGGGAGCCCCTCTATGTGCTTGACATGTCTAACAACAGAAAAGGACCTGAAGCAAGGGAGTCCTCTAAGCACCAGAATGGGCAGAGCTATGGAGAAAGACTGGCCAAAGAGGCCTTCTGATCACCAGCTGCAAGAGGCTCAACAAAAGACTCTGCACCTTCATGCTCAACTCTGACTAGGGCAGAGCTGCCACAGGCAAAAAAAAAAAATCTTGCATTTATACCCGCAGGGTAGCTTTGGTCATGTCTGGACTCTTTGTGACCCTGTAGACTGGCCTGCCAGGCTTCTCTGTCAGGGATGGTTCTCCAGGCAAGAATACTGGTGTGTATTGGCCAATACTGGTGCCATACCCTTCTAGAGCACTGTATTTCCTGCTGCCCTAGCCGTCAACTCCCCTGAGTACCTGGTGCTGTCAGAACCCCTGAAACCCAAGCAGCTGCACCACCTCCACACTTGGCCTTCACAGGGGCAAACCCTAGTCCTCCAGGGCAGCCTCAGGAGCAAACCCCAGTGGATGACCCACATGCAGAAGTAGAAATAAAACAACAGTTGAAACCCAGGGCACTATGGCTGAGGAAAAAGACCCAACCCTCCCCCCCCCCCACACACACACACACACCACCACCACCACCATCTGTACAATCTGCAGATTAATACCACATGATCAACTAGGCAGCCTCTGTGTCTATGGAATATACAAAAGGGCACTGAGAGCTCTCACAAAAGATAAAGCACTAGTTCTTGATAGCTGGTGGACATTGGAGGCAAGAACACAGAGGAGTAGAACCAGATCAGAATCTCAGCTGCCCCCACAACAGGTCCAGAGATCAGAACAGTGTTAAAGGGCATCATAGGGAGATGAGGTGGAATGTGACTCCCAGTGAGGAAAAGGACTCTGACAGCAGTGACTCAAGAAAAACATTTATTATTCTTATGTTTTGACTTCTTCTGTAGATACTTTTGAATTTTTTTCTTTTTCTTTTTCTTTTTCCTTTTCTTTTCCCCCTCTGTTGTAGTTGTTGATTATAATGGCACTACATTAAGCTTTGAGCTATTTTTTTAAGTAAATTACATTTTTTGCTGTTGTCATAAACTTCTGCCTCTACATCAGGCTTCTGTAGTTCTATGGAGTTTTCCTTTCCTTTTTTTCCTCCTTTTTAAATTTTAATTCTTAATTATTTAAACCTATTATTATTTTTTCTACTTTTATTCCTTTGCTTGCCTTTCCTACTATTCTTTTCCCCTTGCAGCTGATCTTTAATGTATATAAACCTTTTTTATCTACCTCTATTTAACTTTGGATATCTATTCTTCCTTTCTTTTCTTTCTTTCCTTTTCTTTCAACATATTTGTTAGTCTTATTTTAATTGGTTTATTCCCCAATTGGCACCTTGCCTTAGCTTTGTTTTCCAGTTTGTGCCTTAGTTAGTTTTGTTCTTAAACAGTAAATATAATTTTTAGTTTCTTTTGATTGCTGGGTCAAAGTGCTATACTTTATTTTTGTTTGACTGTTTTGATTTTGCTTATGGGTGTATATGTAATGTGTATATTCATTCACACTTTTTATTGTTGTTATAAACCTTTGGCTCTACATTGGGTTTTTGCACTTCTGTGGAATTTTCCTTTTTTTGTTTTTCTCCCTTTTTTTTCTTTTCTTTTTTTTATAATTTTAATTTTAATTTTTTAAACTTATTATATTTTTTCTACATTTATTCTTGTGTTTCCTTTCCTATTTTTCTCCCCTTGCAGGTAATCTTTAATGTATATATCTTTTTTTTTTTTTGCTTCCTTTTCTTTCCTTTCCTCTCAACATATTTGTTAGTTTTGTTTTCATTGCTTTATTCCCCACTTTGCATCTTGCTTTAGTTTCGTGTTCTGGTTTGTGCTTTGGCTATTTTTGTTCTTAACTGATAAATATAATTTTTTATTTCCTTTTTTCACTTGGTCAGTCTACTGTGCTTTATTTCTGTGGGAATGTTTTGACTTTGCTTATGGTTGTAAATGTATATGTGTATATTCCAATTTTTCAATTATTATTTGCCTGCTTTTGTAACTGCCATTTGTCTGGGGCTCATCTTTGGATTCTTGTTTTAATCTCACTTAATGCCATAACAAACCACTTGTGGAATCTTCATTCCTGATCAGAGATCAAGCCCTGAGCCTTTGGAGTGGGAGCATTGACTTCAAGATCCTAGACTACCAGAAAACTAACCCTATGGAGTATCAAACAGTGAGAACTCACACAAAGGAAACCACTTGAATACAAGTCTCAGCATCACCCAACCACCAGTAGCACCTTGTGCAGGATGCCTCATCTAAACAACAAACAAAACAAAAGTACAAGCCAAATTATCAGGAAACAGGATTACACCTCACTCAGTCTTGCCCATCAGAGGGAAAACAAACAAACAAACAAACAACAGTAAAAAAATCTCAGCACAAATCTCACCCTATTTGAAGCTTACACAAGCCACTGGATCAACCTTAGGAGGGCAGAAACCAAAAGGAAAAAATAATTTAATTTTGAAGTCTCAGAAAAGGAGACATCAAACACAATAAGTTAAAAATAATAATAATGATGAAAAGGCAGAGAAATATACCCCAATGAAGGAACAAATTAGAAACACAAAAGTCCTAATAATGAAGAGAAAATAGGCAAAATACCTTAAAAAGAATTCAGAATAATGATAGTAAATATGACCAAAAAACTTGAAAACAAAATGGAGAAAATGCAAGAATCAATTAACAAAGACCTAGGAGAATTAAAGAACAAACTACAGAGACAAACAACACTGTTTGTCTGTTTTATTTTTACTGAAACTAAAAATACTCTAGAAGGAATCAATAGCAGAATACATGAAGCAGAAGAATGAATCAGTGAGCTGGAAGATAAAATGGTGGAAATAACTTCTGAAGTACAGAATAAAGTAAAAAGAATGAAACTGAAGATAGTCTCAGAGACATCTGGGGCAATATCAAGCACACCAACATTATAAGTATAGGGGTCTCAGAAGAAGAAGAGGAAAAAAACTGGTATGAGAAAAATTTTTTAAGAGATTATAGCTTGAAATTTCCCCAACATGGAAAAAGAAAGAGTCAGTCAAGTCCAAGAGGCACAAAGAGTCCCATACAGGATTAATCCAAGGAGAAATACACCAAGACACATACTAATCAAACTAACAAAGACTAAACACAATGAAAGGAAATGGAGAAGCAGCAAGTAACATACAAGGGAAGTGAAGTGAAGTGAAGTCACTCAGTCGTGTCTGACTCTGCAACCCCATGAACTGTAGCCTACCAGGCTCCTCTGTCCATGGGATTTTCCAGGCAATAGTACTGGAGTGGATTGCCATTTCCTTCTCCAGGGGATCTTCCTGACCCAGGGATCGAACCCTGGTCTCCTGCATTGTAGACAGACGCTTTACCATCTGAGCCATCATACAAGGGAAACCCCATATGTTTAACAGCTGATCTTTCAGCAGAAACTCTGCAGGCCAGAAGGGAATGGCAGGATATTTTTTAAGTACTGAATGAGAAAAATCTACAACCAAGATTACTGTACACAAAAAGGATCTCATTCAAAATTGATGGAAAAATAAAAAGCTTTTCAGGCAATCAAAAGTTAAGAGAATTCAGTACCACCAAATCAGCTCTACAACAAATGTTAAATGGACTTATATAGTCAAGAAATACAAGAGAAGGAAAAAGATCTACAAAATCAACCCCAAACAATTAAGAAAATGGCAATAGAACATATATATCAATAATTAATTTAAATGTAAATGGATTAAAGGCTTCAACCAAAAGACACAGACTGGCTCAATGCATACAAAAACAAGACCCTTATATATGCTGTCTACAAGAAACCCTCTTCAGACCTAAAAACACATATAGACTGAAAGTGAGAGGATGGAAAAATATGTTGCATTCAAATGGAAAGCAAAAGAAAGCTAGAGTAGCAATCCTCATATCAGACCAAATAGACATTAAAATGATGAAGATTCCAAGAGATAAGGAAGGATTATCATTATATAGTGATAATGATCACAGGATCAGTTCAATAGAAAGACATAACAATTGTACATATCTATGCACCCAACATAGGCTCACCTTAATACCTAAGACAAACACATACATAAAAGGAGAAACTGACAGTAACACAGTAATAGTAGGAGACTTTAACACCCCAATCACACCAATGGACAAATCATCAAAGCAGAAAATAAATAAGGAAACACAGTCTTAAACGATACATTAGATGAGATGGTTCTCACTGATATCTTCAAGACATTCCATCCAAATGCAGAAGAATCCACCTTCTTCTCAAGTGCACATGGAATATTCTCCAAGATAGACCACAGCTTGGGTCACAAATCTAACATCAGTAAATTTAAGAAAATTGAAATCATATCAAACATCTTTTCTGAGCACAATGCTATGAGACGAGATATCAATCACAAGAAAAAAAAAAAAACGAAAGAAATAGAAATACATGGCAATTAAACAACATGTTTCTAAATAACTAGCAGGTTACTGAAGAAATAAAAAGGAAATCAAGAAATTTCTAGAAAGAAATGGCAATGAAAACGCAACCACTCAAAACCCATGGGATGCAAAAAAAAGCAGTCCCAAGAGGGAAGTATATGGCAATACAATCCTACACCAAGAAACAAGAAAAACATTGAATATACAGCCTAACATTTCACCTAAAACAACTAGCAAAAGAAGAACACACGCACACACACACATACACACACAAATTAGTAGAAGGAAAGAAATTATAAAGATCTGAGCAGAAATAAATGAAAAAGAAATGAAAGACACACCTGTAGCAGATTCATGTTGATGTATGGCAAAACCAATACAGTATTGTAAAGTAAAAAAAAAATAAAATAAAATAAAATAAGTAAATAAAAATAAATAAATAAAGATTAGTAAAACTAAAAGCTGCTTCATTGAGAAAATAAACAAAATTGACAAACCTTTAGTCAGACTCATCAATAAGAAAAGAGAGAAGAATCGAATTAACAAAATTAGAAATGAAAATGGAGAGGTTACAACAGACAAGGCAGAAATACCAAGGATTATAAGAGAATATTATGAACTACTATATGGCATTAAAATGGATAACCTGGAAGAACTGGACAGATTCTTAGAAAAGTTCAATCATTGAAGACTGAACCAGAAAGAAACAGCAATTATTAATGAGCATCTATCAATTAAATATAAACACTGAAATTGGACCTGTGTTCAAAAATCTCCTAAAATCAAAAGCCAAGGACCAGACAGCTTCACTGGAGAATTCTATCAAACACTTACAGAAGAGCTAATGCCAATCCTTCTAAAACTCTTTCCAAAAGATTGCAGAGAAAGGAAAAATTCCAAACTCACTCTATGTGTCCACCATCACCCTGATACCAAAACCAGACAAAGACAACACAAAACAAAAAGTACAGGCCAGTATGACTGATGAAAACAGATGCAAAAGTCCTCAAAAATTTTAGCAAACAATATTCAGCAACACATCAAAAAACTCATACACATGATCAAGTTGGATTTATTCTAGGGATGCAAGGATTCTTCAATATAGGCAAATCAATCAATGAGATATAGCATATTAACAAATTGCAGAGATTCAGTTCAGTTCTGTTGTGTCTGACTCTTTGTGACCCCATGAATGACAGCATGCCAGGCCTCCCTGTCCATCACCAACTCCCGGAGTTCACTCAGACCCACGTCCATCAAGTCCATGATGTCATCCAGCCATCTCATCCTCAGACGTCCCCTTCTCCTCCTGCTCCCAATCCCTCCCAGCATCAGAGTCTTTTCCAATGAGTCAGCTCTTCACATGAGGTGGCCAAAGTACTGGACCTTCAGCTTTAGCATCATTCCTTCCAAAGAATTCCCAGGGTTGATCTTCAGAATGGACGGGTTGGATCTCCTTGCATTCCAAGGGACTCTCAAGAGTCTTTTCCAAAACCACAGGTCAAAAGCATCAATTCTTCAGCACTTAGCCTTCTTCACAGTCCAACTCTCACATCCATACATGACTACTGGAAAAACGATAGCCTTGACTAGACAGACCTTAGTCGGCAAAGTAATGTCTCTACTTTTGAATATGCTATCTAGGTTGGTCATAACTTTTCTTGCAAGGAGTAAGCATCTTTCATATCATGGCTGCCATCACCATCAGTGATTTTGGAGCCCAAAAATATAGTCTGACACTGCTTCCACTGTTTCTCCACCTATTTCCCATGGAGTGATGGGACCAGATGCCATGATCTTCGTTTTCTGAATGTTGAGCTTTAAGCCAACTTTTTCACTCTCCTCTTTCACTTTCATCAAGAGGCTTTTTAGTTCCTCTTCACTTTCTGCCATAAGGGTGGTGTCATCTGCATATCTCTTCAGTTCAGTTCAGTTCAGTCGCTCAGTCATGTCAACTCTTTGCGACCCCATGAATCGCACCATGCCAGGCTTCCCTGTCCATCACCATCTCCTGGAGTTCACTCAGACTCACATCCATCGAGTCTGTGATGCCATCCAGCCATCTCATCCTCGGTCGTCCCCTTCTCCTCCTGCCCCCAATCTCTCCCAGCATCAGAGTCTTTTCCAATGAGTCAACTCTTCACATGAGGTGGCCACAGTACTGGAGCTTCAGCTTTAGCATCATTCCTTCCAAAAATCCCAGGGCTGATCTCCTTCAGAATGGACTGGTTGGATCTCCTTGCAGTCCAAGGGACCCTCAAGAGTCTTCTTCAACACTGCAGTTCAAAATATTCAATTCTTCGGCACTCAGCCTACTTCACAGTCCAACTCTCACATCCATACATGACCACAGGAAAAAACATAGCCTTGACTAGGCAGACCTTAGTCGGCAGAGTAATGTCTCTGTTTTTGAATATACTATCTAGGTTGGTCATAACTTTTCTTCCAAGGAGTAAGCGTCTTTTAATTTCATGGCTGCAATCACCATCTGCAGTGATTTTGGAGCCCAAAAAAATGAAGTCTGACACTGTTTCTACTGTTTCTCCATCTATTTCCCATGAAGTAATGGGAGGTTATTGATATTTCTCCTGGATATCTTGATTCCAGCTTGTGTTTATTCCAGTCCAGTGTTTCTCATGAAGTCCTTTGCATAGAAGTTAAATAAGCAGGGTGACAATATACAGCCTTGATGTACTCCTTTTCCTATTTGGAACCAGTCTGTTGTTCCATGTCCAGTTCTAACTGTTGCTTCTTGACCTGCATACAGACTTCTCAAGAGGCAGGTTAGATGGTCTGGTATTCCCATCTCTTTCAGAATTTTCCACAGTTTATTGTGTTCCACACAGTCAAAGGATTTGGCATAGTCAATAAAGCAGAAATAGATGTTTTTCTGGAACTCTCTTGCTTTTTCCATGATCCAGCGGATGTTGGCGATTTGATCTCTGGTTCCTCTGCCTTTTCTAAAACCGACTTGAATATGTGGAATTTCACAGTTCACGTATTGCTGAAGCCTGGCTTGGAGAATTTTAGCATTACTTTACTAGCCTGTGAGATTAGTGCAATTGTGCTCTAGCTTGAGCATTCTTTGGCATGGCCTTTCTTTGGGATTGGAATGAAAACTGACCTTTTCCAGTCCTGTGGCCACTGCTGAGTTTTCCAAATTTGCTGGCATATTGAGTGCAACACTTTCACAGCATCATCTTTCAGGATTTGAAACAACTCAACTGGAATTCCATCACCTCCACTAGCTTTGTCCATAGTGATGCTTTCTAAGGCCCACTTGACTTCACATTCCAAGATGTCTGGCTCTAGATTAATGATCACACCATCATGATTATCCAGGTTGTGAAGATCCTTTTTGTACAGTTCTTCTGTGTATTCTTGCCACCTCGTCTTAATATCTTCTGCTTCTGTTAGGTCCATACCATTTATGTCCTTTATCGAGCCCATCTTTGCATGAAATGTTCCCTTAGTATCTCTAATTTTCTTGAAGAGATCTCTAGTCTTTCCCATTCTGTTGTTTTCCTCTATTTCTTTGCGGTGATCGCTGAAGAAGGCTTTCTTATCTCTTCTTGCTATTCTTTGGAATTCTGCATTCAGATGCTTATATCTTTCCTTTCCTCTTGGCTTTTCACTTCTCTTCTTTTCACAGCTATTTGTAAGGCCTCCCCAGACAGCCATTTTGCTTTTTTGCATTTCTTTTCCATGGGGATGGTCTTGATCCCTGTCTCCTGTACAATGTCAAGTACCTCAGTCCATAGTTAATCAAGCACTCTATCTATCAGATGTGGGCCCTTAAATCTATTTCTCACTTCCACTGTATAATCATAAGGGATTTGATTTAGGTCATACCTTCCCTGCTCTCTTCAGTTTCAGTCTGAATTTGGTAATAAGGAGTCCATGATCTGAGCCACAGTCAGCTCCTGGTCTTTTTTTGGTTGACTGTAGAGCGCTTCTCCATCTTTAGCTGCAGAGAATATAATCAGTCTGATTTTGGTGTTGACCATTTGGTGATGTCCATGTGTAGAGTCTTCTCTTGTGTTGTTGGAAGAGGGTGTTTGCTATGACCAGTGCATTTTCTTGGCAAAACTCTATTAGTCTTTGACCTGCTTTATTCCGCATTCCAAGGCCAAATTTGCCTGTTACTCCAGGTGTTTCTTGACTTCCTACTTTTGCATTCCAGTCCCCTATAATGAAAAGGATATCTTTTTTGGGTGTTAGATCTAAAAGGTCTTGTAGGTCTTCATAGAACCATTCAACTTCCGCTTCTTCAGCATTACTGGTTGGGGCATAGACTCGATTACTGTGATATTGAATGGTTTGCCTTGGAGACAAACAGAGATCATTCTGTCATTTTTGAGAGTGCATCCAAGTACTGCATTTTGTTGACCAACTCTTTTGTTGACTATGATGGCTACCCCATTTCTTCTGAGGGATTCCTGCCCGCAGTAGCAGATTTAATGGTCATGTGACTTAAATTCACCCATTTCAGTCTATTTTAGTTCACTGATTCCTAGAATGTCGACTCTTGCCATCTCTTCTTTGACCAATTCCAATTTGCCTTGATTCATGGACCTGACATTCCAGGTTCCTATGCAATATTGCTCTATACCGCATCATACCTTGCTTCTATCACCAGTCACATCCACAGCTGGGTATTGTTTTTGCTTTGGCTCCATCCCTTCATTTTTTCTGAAGTTATTTCTCCACTGATCTCCAGTAGCATGTTGGGCACCTACTGACCTGGGGAGTTCCTCTTTCAGTATCCTATCATTTTGCCTTTTCATACTGTTCATCGTGTTCTCAAGGCAAGAATATTGAAGTGGTTTGCCATACCCTTCTCCAGTGGACCACATTCTGTCAGACCTCTCCACCAAGACCCGCGCGTCTTGGGTTGCCGTGTGGGCATGGCTTAGATTCATCTCAACTGATACAGAAAAAGCATTTATCAAAATTTCAGCACCATTTTATGACTAAAACTCTTCAAAAAAAAAAAAAAGGTCATATAAGGAATCTACCTCAACGTAGTAAAGGCCATATATGATAAGCCTACAGCAAGTGTTACTCTCAATGGTAAAATGCTGACAGATTTCCCCCTAAGATCAGGAACAAGACAAGGGTGTTCAATTTCACCACTATTATTCAACATATTTCTGGAAGTCCTACCTACAGCAATCAGAGAAGAAAAAGAAATAAAAGGAACCCAGATTGGAAAAGAAGAATTAAAGTTCTCACAGTTTGCAGATGACATGATACTGTACATACAAAACTCTAAAGGTAGTATCAGAAAATTATTAGAACTAATCAGTGAATTTAGCAAAGATGCAAGATACAAAATCAATACACAGAAGTGAAGTTGCTCAGTCGTGTCCAACTCTTTCGACACCATGGACTGTAGCCTACAAGGCTTCTTAGTCCATGGGATTTTCCAGGCAAGAGTACTGGAGTGGGTTGCCACACTTGCATTTCTATATACTAACAATGAAAAATCAGAAAGAGAAATTAAGGAATCAATCTCATTCACCACTGCAGCAAAAAGAATTAAATATCTAGGAAATAACTTAACTAAGGAGACAAAAGAACTGTACACAGGAGATTATAAGACACTGATGAAAGAAGTCAAAGATGGCATAAACAGATGGTGAGATATTCCACATGCCTGGGTAGGAAGAATCATTATTGTGAAACTGACTATACTCCCAAATGCAATCTACAGATTCAATGCGATCACTATCAACTTATCAATGACATTTTTCACAGAATTAGCACAAAGAATTTCACAAATCATATAGAAGCACGAAAGAACCCGAATAGCCAAAGCTGTCTGGAGAAAGAAGAATGGAGCTGGAGAAATCAACCTTCCTGACTTCAGATTATACTACAAAGCTACAGTCATCAAGACAGTATGGTACTGGCACAAGAACAGAAATATAGACCAATGGAACAAGATAGAAAGCCCAGAAAAAACCTATGTACCTGAGTACCTTATTTTTGACAAAGAAGGCAAGAATATACAATGGGGTAAAGACAGCCTCTTCAATAAATGGTGCTGGGAAACCTGGACAGCTACATGTAAAAGAATGAATTTAGAACACTTCCTAACACCATACACAATGATAAACTCAAAATATTAAAGACCTAAATATAAGACCAGAAACTATAAAACTCTTAGAGGAAAACATATGCAGAACACTCAATCACAGAAATCAAAGCAAGATCCTCTGTGACTCACTTCCTAGAGAAACAAAAATAAAACCAAAAGTAACAAGTGGGACCTGAGTAAACTTCAAAGCTTTTGCACAGCAAAGGAAACTATAAGCAAGGTGAAAAGACAACAGTCAGAAAGGGAGAAAATAAAAGCAAATGAAACAACTGACAAAGGATTAATTTCCAAAATATGCAAGCAGCTTCTACAATTCAATGCCAGAAAAACAAACAACTCAATCAAAAAGTGGGGGAAAGACCTAACCAGGTATTTCTCCAAAGAAGACATACAGATGGATAACAAACACATGAAAAGATGCTTAACATTGCTCATTATTAGAGAAATGCAAATTAAAACTACAATGAGATATCACCTCACATTGGTCAGAATAACCATCATGAAAAAGTCTACGAACAATAAATGCTGGAGAGGGGGTGGAGAAAAGGGAATCCTCTTGCATTGTTGATGGGAATGTAAACTGATATAGCCACTATGAAAGACGATATGGAGATTCCTTAAAAGACTAGAAATAAAACCACCATATGACCCAGGAATCCCACTCGTAGGCATATACCCTGAGGAAACGAAAATTAAAAAAGACACATGTATCCCATTGTTCACTGTATCACTATTTACAATAGTTAGAACATTGAAGCAACCTAGATGCCCATCAACAGATGAATGGATAAAGAAGTAGTAGTATATATACACAATGAAATATTACTCAGCCATAAAAAGGAATGCCTTTGAGTCAGTTCTAATGAGGTGGATGAGCCTAGAACCTATTATACAGAATGAATTAAGTCAGGGAGAGGAAGATAAATATCATGTTCTAATGTATATATAAGGAATCTAGAAAAATGGTACTAAAGAATATACTTACAGAGCAGCAATGGAGAAGCAGACATAGAGAATAGACTTGTGGACATAGTGAGAGGGGAGGAGAGGGTGAGATTCATGGAAAGAGTAACATGGAAACTTACATTACCATATACAAGACAGACAGCCAACGGGAATTTGCTGTATGGCTAAGAAACTCAAGCAGGGGCTCTGTATCAAACTAGAGGAGTGGGATGGGGAAGGAGAAGTGGGGGAGTTCAAAAGGGATGGGATATATGTATCCCTATGACTGATTCATATTGACATGACAAAAATAACAAAATTCTGTAAAGCAATTATCCTTCAATAAAAAATAAAAATTTTTTAAAAAGCCCTTCCAACTTCTTTTCATCTCTATAAAAATGTTTCTTTCCCTATGCCCTATAGGGACTTTCAAGAATCTCACCATTGCTGTATAATCCAAATTGCAGTCCTCTGCTTATCCTAAATAAACCCATCTTTATTAAAGAAATATCTAGCAGTCTATTTGTTTCAGGTCAACAAATGGGTCACAGAACTCTGGGCATAGATTTCAGTCTAACTCAAAAACTCTTATTTTCATTATAAAATTATTTGTAAGAAAGTAATTTGTAAACTATAAAAATGTACCTAAATGATTATTGTAAGTTTAAGCTTTGGGGATTTGGCTTGTGTGATCTCATTTTCTCTCAGAATATGTTTATTGATGTTTATGCCAGTGATTTTGTTAATGGAAAAATATGTGTGGCATATACAAGACTTGGAGAAAACTTCAGAAAAGGGAACTTTCCTGTATGTGTGCCATTAATCCTGAGTTTCTCCAAATTATTTCATAATGGAAACCTTTTTCCATAACATTGACTTCTATATCAAATCATTAGTGTATCATAGAGTACATATGTAACTGTATAGCTCTTTGTGGTGCCATCCTACGACAGACACTACCCACCATGGACTCCGCCTACCTCTTCTTTATAGAAAAGCTCTAGCCTCTTCAGTTCAGTCGCTCAGTCATGTCTGACTCTTTGCGACCCCATGAATCCCAGCACGCCAGGCCTCCTTGTCCATCATCAACTCCCGGAGTTCACTCAGACTCACGTCCATCGAGTCCGTGATGCCATCCAGCCATCTCATCCTCTGTTGTCCCCTTCTCCTCCCACCCCCAATCCCTCCCAGCATCGAACTGTTTTCCAATGAGTCAACCCTTCACATGAGGTGGCCAAAGTACTAAGTTTCACCTTCAGCATCTTTCCCTCCAAAGAAATCCCAGGGTTGATCTCCTTCAGTATGGAGTGGTTGGATCTCCTTGCAGTCCAAGGGACTCTCAAGAGTCTTCTCCAACACCACATTTCAAAAGCATCAATTCTTTGGCGCTCAGCCTTCTTCACAGTCCAACTCTTACATCCATACATGACTGCTGGAAAAACCATAGCCTTGACTAGACGGACGTTTGTTGGCAAACTAATGTCTCTGCTTTTGAATATACTATCCAGGTTTGTCATAACTTTTCTTCCAAAAGTAAGCATCTTTTAATTTCATGGCTGCAGTCACCATCTGCAGTGATTTTGGAGCCCCCCAAAATGAAATCTGACACTGTTTCCACTGTTTCCCCATCTATTTCCAATGAAGCAATGGGATCTCCTAGGCCTTCCCAAATTCCAAAGGACAAATTTAGTCAGAGAAATGAGAAAATGAAGAAATAAAGGAAAACAGTCAAGAAAGACAAAATAATAACAGCTTGCCTGTCACACAAAGTTACAAACTTTTAGTTCTTTTTCAAGGGCTATAGATAGTTTCCTGAGCCACGTCTCTGAGTTGTTCTGCAGATACTGAAACTCCCACTGGGTGGAATAAGTTAATAGCATGCTGACCACCAGAAAATAGACTCTAGGCTTATTGGAACCAGAAGGCTGATGACATTAACTCCTCAAATACCAGCCTATTACCTAATCACTAATCAATCAGAAGAATATCCAGCTTATCTGGCACCCTACAATCCTCTCTCTTGCTTATCTTTGAAAATCCTGTCCTAAAAACAACTGGATTTGAAATAGCTCAACTGAAATTCTATCACCTAAACTAACTTTTTTCCTAGTGATGCTTCCCAAGGCCCACGACTTCACATTCCAGGATGTCTGGCTCTAGGTGAGTGATCACACCATCATAATTATCTGGGTCATGAAGATCTTTTTCTGCAGTTCTTTGGTGTATTCTTGCCACCTCTTCTTAATATCTTCTGCTTCTGTTGCATCCATATCATTTCTGTGCTTTATGGAGCTCATCATTGCATGAAATGTTCCCGTGGTATCTCTAATTTTCTTGAAGCGATCTCTAGTCTTTCAGTCTGTTGTTTTCCTCTATTTCTTTGCACTAATCGCTGAGGAAGGCTTTCTTATCTCTCCTTGCTCTTCTTTGGAACTCTGCATTCAGATGATTATATCTTTCCTTTTCTCCTTTGCTTTTCACTTCTCTTCTTTTCATGGCTATTTGCAAGGCCTTCGCAGAACATTTCTTTGCATTTCTTTTCCATGGGGAAGGTCTTGATCCCTGTCTCCTGGACAATGTCATGAACCTCTGTCCATAGTTCATCAAGCACTCTGTCTTTCAGATCTAGTCCCTTAAATCTATTTCTCACTTCCACTGTATAATCATAAGGGATTTGATTTAGGTCATATGTGAATGGTCTAGCGATTCTCCCCGCTTTCTTCAATTTAAGTCTGAATTTGACAATAAGGAGTTTATGATCTGAGCCATAGTCCACTCCCAGTCTTGTTTTTGCTGACAGTATAGAGCTTCTCCATCTTTGGATGCAAAGAACACAATGAATCTGATTTCACAGTTGGCCATCTGATGATGTTCATGTGTAGAGTCTTCTCTTGTGTTGTTGGAAGAGGGTGTTTGCTGACCAGTGCATTTTCTTGGCAAAACTCTATTAGTTTTTGCCCTGCTTCATTCCGTATTCCAAGGCCAAATTTGCCTGTTACTCCAGGTGTTTCTTGACTTCCTACTTTTGCATTCCAGTCCCCTAAATGAAAAGGACATCTTTTCGGGGTGTTAGTTAAAAAGGCCTTGTAGGTCTTCTTAGAACCATTCAATCCAGCTTCTTCAGCATTACTGGTCAGGGCATAGACTTGGATTACCGTGATATTGAAAGGTTTGCCTTGGAAACGAACAGAGATCATTCTGTCATTTTTGAAATTCCATTCAAATACTGCATAGGAACATGGAATGTCAGGTCCATGAATCAAGGCAAATTGGAAGTGGTCAAACAAGAGATGGCAAGGGTGAACATCGACATCTAGGAATCAGTGAACTAAAATGGACTGGAATGGGTGAATTTAACTCACATGACCATTATATCTACTACTGTGGGCAGGAATCCCTCAGAAGAAATGGAGTAGCCATCATGGTCAACAAAAGAATCCAAAATGCAGTACTTGGATGCAATCTCAAAAATGACAGAATGATCTCTGTTCGTCTCCAAGGCAAACCATTCAATATCACAGTTATCCAAGTCTATGCCCCAACCAGTAACGCAGAAGAAGCTGAAGTTGAAAGTTTTATGAAGACCTACAAGATGTTTTAGAACTAACACCCCAAAAAGATGTCCTTTTCATTCTAGGGGACTGGAATGCAAAAGTAGGAAGTCAAGAAACACCTGGAGTAACAGGCAAATTTGGCCTTGGAATACGGAATGAAGCAGGGCAAAAACTAATAGAGTTTTGCCAAGAAAATGCACTGGTCAGCAAACACCCTCTTCCAACAACACAAGAGAAGACTCTACACATGAACATCACCAGATGCTCAACACCAAAATCAGATTATGTTCTTTGCAGCCAAAGATGGAGAAGCTCTATACAGTCAACAAAAACAAGACCAGGAGCTAACTGTGACTCAGATCATGAACTCCTTGTTACCAAATTCAGACTCAAATTGAAGAAAGTAGGGAAAACCACTAGACCATTCAGGTATGACCTAAATCAAATCCCTTATGATTATACAGTGGAAGTGAGAAATAGATTTAAGGGCCTAGATCTGATAGATAGAGTGCCTGATGAATTATGGACTGAGGTATGTGACATTGTACAGGAGACAGGGATCAAGACCATCCCCATGGAAAAGAAATGCAAAAAAGCAAAATGGCTGTCTGGGGAGGCCTTACAAATAGCTGTGAAAAGAAGAGAAGTGAAAAGCCAAGAGGAAAGGAAAGATATAAGCATCTGAATGCAGAATTCCAAAGAATAGCAAGAAGAGATAAGAAAGCCTTCTTCAGTGATCAGTGCGAAGAAATAGAGGAAAACAACAGAATGGGAAAGACTAGAGATCTCTTCCAGAAAATTAGAGATACTAAGGGAACATTTCATACAAAGATGGGCTCGATAAAGGACAGAAACGGTATGGACCTACCAGAAGCAGAAGATATTAAGAAGAGATGGCAAGAATACACGGAAGAACTGTACAAAAAAGATCTTCACGACCCAGATAATCATGATGATGTGATCATTAATCTAGAGCCAGACATCTTGGAATGTGAAGTCAAGTGGGCCTTAGAAAGCATCACTACAAACAAAGCTAGTGGAGGTGATGGAATTCCAGTTGAGCTGTTTCAAATCCTAAAAGATGATGCTGTGAAAGTGCTGCACTCAATTTGCCAGCAAATTTGGAAAACTCAGCAGTGGCCACAGGACTGGAAAAGGTCAGTTTTCATTCCAATCCCAAAGAAAGGCCATGCCAAAGAATGCTCAAACTATCACATAATTGCACTCATCTCACACACTAGTAAAGTAATGCTCAAAATTCTCCAAGCCAGGCTTCAGCAATATGTGAATTGTGAACTCCCTGATGTTCAAGCTGGTTTTAGAAAAGGCAGAGGAACCAGAGATCAAATCGCCAACATCAGCTGGATTATGGAAAAAGCAAGAGAGTTCCAGAAAAACATCTATTTCTGCTTTATTGACTATGCCAAATCCTTTGACTGTGTGGATCACAATCAACTGTGGAAAATTCTGAAAGAGATGGGAATACCAGACCACCTGATCTGCCTCTTGAGAAATCTGTATGCAGGTCAAGAAGCAACAGTTAGAACTGGACATGGAACAACAGACTGGTTCCAAATAGGAAAAGGAGTGCGTCAAGGCTGTATATTGTCACCCTCTTATTTAACTTCTATGCAGAGTACCTGATGAGAAACGCTGGACTGGAATAAACACAAGCTGGAATCAAGATATCCAGGAGAAATATCAATAACTTCAGATATGCAGATGACACCACCCTTATGGCAGAAAGTGAAGAGGAACTAAAGAGCCTCTTAATGAAAGAGAAAGAAGAGAGTGAAAAAGTTGGCTTAAAGCTCAACATTCAGAAAACGAAGATTATGGCATCCAGTCCCATCACTTCATGGGAAATAGATGGGGAGAGAGTGGAAACAGTGGCTGGCTTTATTGTTGGGGGCTCCAAAATCACTGCAGATGGTGCTGCAGCCATGAAATTAAGAGATGCTTATTCCTTGGAAGGAAAGTTATGACTAACCTAGACAGTATATTAAAAAGCCAGAGACATTACTTTGTCAACAAAGGCCCATCTAGTCAAGACTATAGTCTTTCCAGTAGTCATGTGTGGATGTGAGAGTTGGACTATAAAGAAAGCTTCATTTCAGTTCAGTTCAGTCACTCAGTTGTGTCCAACTCTTTGCAACCCCATGAATTGCAGCACGCCAGGCCTCCCTGTCCATCACCAACTCCTGGAGTTCAATCAGACTCACGTCCATTGAGTCAGTGATGCCATCCACCCATCTCATCCTTGGTCGTCCCCTTCTCCTCCTGCCCCCAATCCCTCCCAGTATCAGAGTCTTTTCCAATGAGTCAACTCTTCGCATGAGATGGCCAAAGTACTGGAGTTTCAGCCTCAGCATCAGTTCTTCCAATGAACACCCAGGACTGATTTCTTTTAGAATTGACTGGTTGGATCTCCTTGCAGTCCAAGAGACTCGCAAGAGTCTTCTCCAGCACCATAGTTCAAAAGCATCAATTCTTCAGTGCTCAGCTTTCTTCACAGTCCAACTCTCACATCCATAGATGACCACTGGAAAAACCATAGCCTTGACTAGATGGACCTTTGTTGGCAAAGTAATATCTCTGTTTTTTAATACACTATCTAGGTTGGTCATAACTTTCCTGCTGCAATCACCATCTGCAGTGATTTTGAAGCCCCCTAAAATAAAATCAGCCACTGTTTCCACTGTTTCCCCATCTATTTCCCACTAAGTGATTAGCCCCGAAGAATTGGTATTTCAAACTCTTGTGTAGAAGACTCTTAAGAGTCCTTTGGACTGCAAGGGGATCCAACCAATCCATCCTAAAGGAGATCAGTCCTGGGTGTTCATTGGTAGGACTGATGTTGAAGCTGAAACTCCAATACTTTGGCCATCTGATGCAAAGAGCTGACTCATTGGAAAAGACCCTGTTGCTGGGAGGGATTGAGGGCAGGAGGAGAAGGGGACGACAGAGGACGAGATGGTTGGGTGTCATCACTGACTCAATGGACATGATTTTGGGTAATCTCTGGGAATTGGTGATTGACAGGGAGGCCTGGCATGCTATGGTTGATGGCGTCTCAAAGAGTTAGACATGACTGAGCAACTGAACTGAACTGAAAAGCCATGGAGGACTTTAGATCTTTGTTTAACTTTAGCCTCACATACGCCTTGGTTGGCCTTGCAATAAACACTGCAGTTCCCTCCACTTCATCCTGGTGTTAGTAGATTAACTTTGCTGAGAAAAGGTGAACAAATCCAAGTTTGATTTGGTGATGGCTTGGATAGTAAAGAATCTGCCTGCCAATTCAGAAGATGCAGGAGGTGCCTTTCAGTCCCTGGGTTGAGAAGATACCCTGGAGAAGTGAATGACTACCCACTCCAGTATTTATGCCTGGAGAATTCCAAGGAAAGTGGAGCCTGGTGAGCTATACAGTCCATGGGATCATGAAATGTCAGACATAACTGAGTGACTAACATGCTTCCCCATGTGTTTAAAAGCTTTTAGAAACATTTTTTTTTTTAATGGATATATACCTTTTCATCAAATGGCTATAGCATGATTTGCATAGCCTTTCCACTTCATGGAGATAGAATTTGTTCCCAAGATTCAGCTTCTCTAAAGAATTCTAAAATGAACATGTTTGAGTAGTTTTCCTCTGTATGTGACAAAAATTCTCCTCATGGTTTTTGAACAATCTGAAGACTGTTTTGTAGCAGTAGATGAGAGTGATCATTGCACTGTGTCCTTACTTGTCAGTGCTGATTAATCTCACTTAGCAGCAAAAAATTTTCATTATTTGTTAGCCTTCAAAAGTATGAACTTATTATTTTTTCATTTCATCTTTTTTCTAAGTTTTGAATAGCAACTTCTTTGTGGCTTTTTTTTTTTTTTTGGTCAGCTTTATGAGATTTAATTAACAAACAAAATTGCAAGATATTTAAGGTGCAGTGTGATGATTTGATATGCATATATATTGTAAAAGGTCCCATTCCTCATCATTAATCAGCACATCTATCACTGCACATATTTTTTTTTTCTTTTTGGTTAGAACACTTAAATTCTATTCTCTTAGTAAATTTTAATATTACAGGGCAGTGTGATCAACTATAGTCATCACATTACCACATTAGATGGTCAGATTTTATCCACTTTATAGTTTATATAGTATTACCAGACTCACCCTATTTCCAACTCTGACAACCACTTTTTTACCATTAGTGTAAATCTGACTTTTTTTTTAAATTCCACATATAAATGATATCATACAATATCTGTCTTTTCCTATTTGGCTTGTTTTACTTAGCATAAAAAAGTTTGTGGAAGGCAAATATTGTTACTGTTGTATTTTTGTTATTTGTTGTTGTTGTTCAGTCACTAAGTCTTGTCCAACTTTTTGTGACCCCAGACTGCAACACACCAGGCTCTCTATCCTTCTCTGTCTCTGAGTTTGCTCAAGTTCATGTTCATTGTTACAATAGTATCCATTATATTACAGTATCAATTTGAATTTCCTTTGTGTAAATAGCCTACCTTATTCCTATTTGTTTATTGAGATTGAAGTTTTCTAATTGATTCAAATGAGCTTTATATATATTAGTAAATTTAACTCCTTTTCTGTCACATGTATGTGCAAAATAATTCTTGTGTATTAATTTCTTATTTCATTTTAATTTATAGAATATTTGCATATTAAATTGATCTATATTTCTCATTAAGTTTTTTTTCTATTGTTCCATAGCTACTCCTTTCCTGTATATATTTTAAATCTAATCATTCAGTAATTCTTCTGTCAGTATGAAAAGAAATAAAATAAATGCAGGCAAAATCTCCAAGGAAAAGCAACGATATCAACCACTTATTAGGTTACTTTGTAGGTGCCAAATAGTATTCTGGAGCTTGCATTGCAGAACATAATCTGATATTATTGTCCCCAGGTAACTTAAATTCTAAAGGAAAAAAAGGACAAAGTGAGTTAAATTCATTACTAAATTTAGTGTAGTTTTGTTGAATCTTCAAATGTAACACAAAAATATTACACTTTCAAATATGCTATTTAATAAGATCCCTGAGAAATTTTGCATATAGATCATTCTCATTATTCATTCAGTAGTTATATTCTATAAATTCACCACAAACATGAATTAGCAAACACCTAATAATCATTCCCAAAGAAATACTGGGTCAGGTTTTTGAAAATCTCTGGTCACAACATTTTTGTCAAAAAATCAATACTTAACCTTGTTTTATATGTCTCCATTTAAAGATGCTTTACTTAATACATTATTGATTCATTAATATTTAATTCACAGCTAAGAGCACTATAACTTAGGCCTGAGTATATATTATCAAATACATGTTCTATTTTTTTTTTTTCCATAAGGCACTGTACAGTCTTCTTGTACTTAGGAGCAATAGATAAGAGATTTCCATTATTCTTCAGTAACATTTTAAACAGTTAAATCGTGGTTAATCAAATAAAAGCACAAAATGGCACTAAATAGATGACCAAAAAGGACACATTCACAGTTTGAGAACTAAAACAAAAAGACAGTATCAACTTGCTGAACTTCAGCTGAGAATGTGAATATTGGATGATTCAAATTTTTTGCCATTGTGCATACGCACCAATGACCACAAAAGCATGGTATTTATTGATTTCAGATTGCAAAACAAATCTTATTGAGTAGATGAATTAAAAAATATTGAATGAATGAATAATTAGGATCAATTGATTACTCAACTTTTATCTAGTCACTTTATTGAATTCTTGTATTAACTAACCAACATTTTCCAATTGATAATCTGATTTTCTGTGTATATTATCATGTATAGTAGAAATAATGATATTTTTTCTCATTCTTCCCATTGGCATTTAAAATGAAGTTTTATTCCCTTATTTAAGGGAATAAATTTCATCATTATTTTGATCTTATCAACTAATTTTTAACTCTTTATCCATTTTTAGGAAGCCTGAATAAAAAGTCAGTGTTTCTCTAAGTTATTGACTTACTCCCTGCAAATGTAATTCTAATATGATGGTACAGTTTGCTTTTCCTTTTACCCAAGGTCATGTTCTCTGGAGGAGGTGGGCAGCTCGCATTTTTGCAAGAATTTTTCAGCTTCATGCATGACTTGACAAGATGTCCATCTTGAGCATTCACATGCAAGCAGAAATACCAGAAAATATCACAAATTAAAAGGAAAAAACTGAGTGTTTTCCAGTACTGTTGTCAGCATTGATAATGAAAAGTAAAATCTACTTGTGAGGAAGTTACCTGCACAACTGTGCTGGAGATGACAGGATCTGAGATGGCAGTGCCAAGGTTTCCATCATGTTAACAGAATGGTGCTCATTGGCTGTGACAGGTGTTATCGAAACTTCAAGTAAGTCTGTCAAATGTAGATCCCTTTTCCCCACATGTCTGCTATTTTCATTCTCATCTTTGTTATCAGCCTCTCCCACAATTATCTTTGTCTATTACCTTCATGTACATAGCCAAGGTCTCACTAACAACCAATTAAGGAACTCCATTGCCTTTTTCATCATTTCCAATAAGCATTTAGAAATTACTCCCACCACATAGAAGGAAATTTCTCCCTGTACCCAACTTGACTTCTGTGACTGATTTTATCTAATGATAAAATTACTACAAGGCATATTAACAGGGAAAAATAAATTAATTGAATTTGTACACAAGTAGGTGTCATAAAACAGGGGCTGAGAAGTGACCAAAGCAGTCAGCTTTTATGCTTTTTAAACAAAGAAACATAAATTTGTAAAGAGTTAATAGAACAAAAAACTTAGGGTATGGGTGCTTAATTATTGAAGACTCTAAAAAAAAAATTGGTTTGGTGTAACAAATTAAGAGTCCAAAAGCCTGTTCTTTACATCTGTGTCTCTTTTGCTGTCTCGCATATAGGGTCACCATTACCATCTTTCTAAATTCCATATATATGCATTAATATACTGTATTGGTTTTTTTTCTTTCTGACTTAAGTTTGTATAATAGGCTCCAGTTTCTTCCACCTCATTAGAACTGACTCAAATGCATTCTTTTTAATAGTTGAGTAATATTCCATTGTGTATATGTACCACAGCTTTCTTATCCATTCGTCTGCCAAAGAACATGTTTGCTTCCATATCCTAGCTATTGATTCTTCCATTCTTAACACTTTCTGTCTTTGTTCCTACAACCAACACCTGGTCAACATATTTGAGTTCAATTGGAAGCATTTCTATTTGCAGTTATTAATATTTAGAGCTACAGTAACACTCCAGTTATTTCAAAATTTTTATATTTCAGATTCAATTGCACAGTAATTATTTGAGGAAAGAGACCAGATTTTCTATTATATCATGGTTCTCATGGATATTACAAAGTATTACACATAAAATAGTCTAATTGTTGACTAAATGAATGATGTGTTAAAACATCCAATGATGAATTTCTAAATGTTCCATTCTTTTCAAAATGCCATTTGAAATGACACTTAAAAGTAGGCATTAGGTTGTGTGTGTTTCTTTAAGAAGATTTATATCTAGGCATACTTATCTTAATAGCATGTTATGATTCATTTCAGCAATACTCAAAACATTTTTGCATAGAACTATAATTAAAGACAAAAAATAATTGATCAATATTTTTACTTTGAGTGAGAACTAAAGAAAATTGAACAACTATTTATATCATAAGTTTTATGGACTGTTTTGAAAGTTCATTTTTTCCTTTCATTCAATCTTTCAAAGTTCTTTTTTAATTACCAAATTTATTTATTCAATAAACATTGATAAATTACTTAAACTCTATCATTTTCCTCATCTGTAAGACTGTCAAGCAAAGAGGTTTATACACAGTTAAGACAGAGGTTTGACTTCAAAATGTTCATCATTTAGTAAGGAAATAGGGTAAGAGGGGAGAATTTGCAGAACTTTTGATCCATAAATTCAATTTATTAGAATTCACCTAAAGGAAATAATATCAGGTGCATGCAGATATTTTTATTTCATACTGTAAATGTATCCACTTTAAAGTCACTAGAATGTTAATCAGAATATCTTGACCATTCAGAGAAATAACTAAATATTAACTAAGATATAAATTGTAGAATATAAGATCTTTCTTAGATTTAATGTTTTCCTCTATTCATTCTAAAAAGCATGTTGATCAAACCCAATGGCTTTAATTTATAGGTCCATACCTGAATAGAGTATATTGCATTACTAGTGGATGAAATGACAAAATAGGGATAATTTCAGGTTTAAGGTAGGGAGATCTATTCTTGTCCCAAGTTTAGCTGAGTCTATAGGGTAATATTTGCCAATTTAAGACAGGTATCCTTCATAACTCAGCAAAATATTCTCAAAATCTATTCATGGTTGATTAATTGTGTTCTAAGTTCAAATTCAAAAGTATATTCAGATATTAAAGGCAAAAAATGTAAATAAAATTAAAAAGAAAAGATCAATTTTAATAAGAAAAAAATTAAATTCTGAATAGTCAAAAATTTGAGCAGCTTATGTAAATGGACAAATAAATCAGGCAACTTCAAAAAAAGTAGTAGAAAGTGTATTAAAATATAATTAAAATGTCTGAGTTCCTTAATAATGAGATAAATGTAAATTGATATGAGAACACAAAACGCAAACATGAAAATGTGAAAAACACTATCCAATGCTGGTAAAGATGCAAGAAAGCAGGGTCTTTTGTTGACTAGAAGGCATATAAACTATTATAAACAATCTTAAGAACAATTTGACAACTTACAAAAAAAAGGCTTCAAAATGTAGATTTGAGGCCTATACATCTTACTTATGGGCTTCCCTGGTGTCTCATACAGTAAAGAATCTACATACAATGTGGGAGACCTGGATTTGAACCCTGGATTGGGAAGATCCCTTGGAAAAGGAAATGACAATCTGCTCTAGTATTCTTGCCTGGAGAATACCATGGACAGAGGAGCCTGGCAGGCTACAGTCCATGGGGTTGCAAAGAGTCAGACATGACTAAGCAACTGACACAGAGATACAGCAACGGAGATCTGGAGAAGAAGCTTCTGGAACAACAAACTAGTTGGAACATCTACATGGTAATTTTAATGAATTTCTGGATGTTGAATGTTGAGTTTTGAGAGTGAGAAACTCCTAGGGCCACTGTCTTAGGGGACCCCTCCAAGATTTTATGATTTTTCCTCAAGGAACTCTATCAGTTCCTCACAGTGAGAACATAAGGTTGTCTCTTGGCTGACATAGAAAGAGGGAGCAGTAGCCATTGTGAAACAAGCCAAAAATCCTCCCCATAATGAAGGCTCACTCTCAATAGTAAAGGACTTTGTCAGAGTTCAATTCTGAAACTCTATCCCATCAGGAAGAAGGAATTCTCCATTCCTTCCCCTCAAGACTTCATATCTCAGCTAAGAGGGGAATGAAAGAATAGTCAATAGGGATGAGAGCTGCAAGGAAATAGATTGAGAACATTGCAATCAGAGAAGGGAGTAGAGGAAGGAGAGAAGAAATCTCCATCACTAGATTTATGAAGGTCACAATCCCAAGTAAAGGCCTGAAATTTAATCAGAAGGTTGTAAAACACTACCTCTTCCACATAACCTACCTAACATGGTTCCAGTATAATATTAATAACAATGTTTTACAGCTAAACAAATTATAAAACATATGCTTTCTGAGAAGGAGTACTTAGGCAAGACAAAAGTCAGGAGGGGAGACAAAAAAAAAAGACAGCTGAGGAAATATAAGCCAATGATGCCTATAAGCTACATTAAATATTAAATATAGCCTAACTCCTATCTAGGTTAACAGCAGTCCTCACACAATACCTATTGCCCCATTTCCTAGTACCTGAAACAGTAGGTCCAGCTTTCAACAAAAAAAGGAATGCCAAAAGGTAAGGAAAAATACTTTGAAGAGAAAATATAATCATCAGGTTAGAGTCAGATATGACACAGATGTTGGAATAATCAGTGTCAGGAATAACTGACATTCTAATGAAAAAATAGATAATATAAAAAACTGATGAATAATGTAAGTAAAGAGGTAGAAACTCTAAGTCAAAAGGAGATGCATAAGAAATCAAAACACAGTAATAGGAATGAGGAATGCTCAATGGGCTCATCAGTAGATCCAACACGATTGAGGAAAGGATCAATGAACTTAACATAGGTCAAAAAAAGTTCTCAACTGAAGAGTAAATTTTTTTAAAAGGATGAAAAATACATCTTAAAGATCACAAGCTGGTATATGATTTTGGTTTGGTGTGTGTTAATGAGTTGACAATGGTTATTTCTAAATTGGCAGTGATATTATTAGTGATTTTTCTGTCTTTTTCATGTATATCTTTAGCGTCTTTAATATACCCACCTTTGACAATACCATCTATTCAAATTGTTAAATAGGTACCATTTCATTACAGCTGATTATTGATAATTGGATTAAGTGTTATGACATTTATTATTATTTTTGTTAAAAGATACTAATTTGGCTACAGAAGCTGAGTATATGGAAACACGCATAGTGACATGTACAGAAGTTTTGTTTGCAAAGGAGGAGAAAGTTCTTGTGGAGAACATACAAAGAAAGAATAAAAAGGAAGAAGATGGAGCATTTGATCTTCCTATAGTGTCTGGGACTTGGTTTGATCTTCTATGAGTAAGGCCTAAGTGGGGAGAGTGTATTAAAATGGTTCATTTTGTGAAGTTATATATTTGCTCAGCTATTTTTAGGGTGTATGATACAAAATGCAACATGAGCTGGAGAGAAAGCCTCCCAGTCATATAACCCAGGTTTGGCTGAGAACTGGAAACTTGGCAAGCACTTGTAGTCTGCAGTCCCTTAGAGGGAGTGTCACAGCTACTTCAAGCAACCCGTTTTGCCACAAATGGGAATGTGCTGTGCATTGAACTGTACGAGAGTATGTTTGCTGCGGAATTTCACCATTTAAGATCATCATCTCTGGAGCCAGCCTGACTGGGTTCAAAACTTGGCTTTGCTACTTAATGGTTATGAAATCCAGAACCTGGTTGTGCATCAGATTCCTCACTTGTCAAATGGGGAAGTTAATAGTACTTATGATACATGGTTGCTCTGAGGATACAATTAAATGACCCATACCAACCATAACATAACACCTCACATAATAACTACACGATGAATTACCATCTACAATGCTTTTAAGTGATAAAATGGCCTTGCATACAGATGTTCTAGTCCTTTCCGGGCATCAAAAAGTGGCTGAGAGAGGATAAGACTGAGATTCTGTCTTCTTGCCATTAGGAACTGCAAGCCAGTAGACATTTGGGTTATCTTTTTTTTTTTTTTAGTTTTTTATTTTTTAAATTTTAAAATCTTTAATTGTTAAATGCATTCCCAAACATGAACCCCCCTCCCACCTCCCTCCCCATAACATCTCTCTGGGTCATCCCCATGCACCAGCCCCAAGCATGCTGCATCCTGCGTCAGACATAGACTGGCGATTCAATTCTTACATGACAGTATACATGTTAGAATGTCATTCTCCCAAATCATCCCACCCTCTCCCTCTCCCTCTGAGTCCAAAAGTCCGTTATACACATCTGTGTCTCTTTCCCTGTCTTGCATACAGGGTCGTCATTGCCATCTTCCTAAATTCCATATATATGTGTTAGTATACTGTATTGGTGTTTTTCTTTCTGGCTTACTTCACTCTGTATAATCGGCTCCAGTTTCATCCATCTCATCAGAACTGATTCAAATGAATTCTTTTTTACGGCTGAGTAATACTCCATTGTGTATATGTACCACAGCTTTCTTATCCATTCATCTGCTGATGGACATCTAGGTTGTTTCCATGTCCTGGCTATTATAAACAGTGCTGTGATGAACATTGGGGTACATGTGTCTCTTTCCATTCTGGTTTCCTCGGTGTGTATGCCCGGCAGTGGGATTGCTGGGTCATAAGGTAGTTCTATCTGCAATTTTTTAAGGAATCTCCACACTGTTCTCCATAGTGGCTGTACTAGTTTGCATTCCCACCAACAGTGTAGGAGGGTTCCCTTTTCTCCACACCCTCTCCAGCATTTATTGCTTGAAGATTTTTGGATCGCAGCCATTCTGACTGGTGTGAAGTGGTACCTCATTGTGGTTTTGATTTGCATTTCTCTAATAATGAGTGATGTTGAGCATCTTTTCAGGTGTTTGTTAGCCATCCGTATGGCTTCTTTGGAGAAATGTCTGTTTAGTTCTTTGGCCCATTTTTTGATTGGGTCGTTTATTTTTCTGGAATTGAGCTGCATAAGTTGCTTGTATATTTTTGAGATCAGTTGTTTGTCAGTTGCTTCATTTGCTATTATTTTCTCCCATTCAGAAGGCTGTCTTTTCACCTTGCTTATATTTTCCTTTGTTGTGCAGAAGCTTTTAATTTTAATTAGATCCCATTTGTTTATTTTTGCTTTTATTTCCAGAATTCTGGGAGGTGGATCATAGAGGATCTTGCTGTGATTTATGTCTGAGAGTGTTTTGCCTATGTTCTCCTCTAGGAGTTTTATAGTTTCTGATCTTACATTTAGATCTTTATCCATTTTGAGTTTATTTTTGTGTGCGGTGTTAGGAAGTGATCTAGTTTCATTCTTTTACAAGTGGTTGACCAGTTTTCCCAGCACCACTTGTTAAAGAGATTGTCTTTACTCCATTGTATATTCTTGCCTCCTTTGTCAAAGATAAGGTGTCCATATGTGTGTGGATTTATCTCTGGGCTTTCTATTTTGTTCCATTGAGCTATATGTCTGTCTTTGTGCCAGTACCATACTCTCTTGATGACTGTGGCTTTCTAGTAGAGCCTGAAGTCAGGCAAGTTGATTCCTCCAGTTCCATTCTTCTTTCTCAAGATTGCTTTGGCTATTCGAGGTTTTTTGTATTTCCATACAAATCTAGGAAAAACACCATTAATCACAAAGAACTCAAGATTGTATAATTCAAAAAAGTTATCCAAATTTTTAGTTCAAACATATTATTAACTCTCAATATTTTCACTTCTTCCCTATAATGTTTATCCTTCAAAATGGAATGTACAAAATAAGAATGAAGATTGTCTACAAATCTGGATGATATAAACAGAAGAAGCACCAGAATGGAAGTCAGGAAGTATGGATTCTAGTCTTCATTCTGAAGTCATCCTTGGGGTAAGTGACTTTAAAACTGTAAGGCTTAGTTCTTTTAGCTGAAAACTAAGGATACTGAAATATATCTTCTTGTAGAATGAAGTATTATACCGTGAAAAATCTCTGGCCTGACTTTCAGAAAGATCAGGATGTCACTGTACTGCTTGATCATTTCACTCCAAGGATGCACTTCATCTCTCAGCCTGTACACTGTCAGAATACTGAGAGTATCTGAAATAGAATGGCTTTAGATATTTTGTTGACAAATTAAAACATGGTATAAATAGAGGTAATCAAACAGTCAGATGGGACCTATTTTTTATCTTTGATTTGATTGAACTTACCACGTTGAATAAAGTTGCTTTAATACTTTGCTTCAGTTCCTATATTAAATATGAGAAAGTTTTAAGACATCATCTACATCAATTCTACTATTTTACATATTAGAAAATTACCCTCCTGCATTGGTGGACAGATTCTTTACCACTGAGCCACCTGGGAAGCCAGTTTATTTATTTGGCTGCACTGGGTCTTAGCTGTGGTATGAGGGATTTTCTGTCTTTGTTATGCCATGTGGGATCTTTAGCTGTGGCACGGGAGTTCTTAGCTGTGGCATGTGGGATCTAGTTCCTTAACCAGGGATCGAACTCAAGCCCCCATCATTAAGAGTGTGGAGTCTCAGCCACTGGACCACCAAGGAAGTTGAAAGGGAACTGTATTCTTTTTCATCTTACTTCTGGCTAATATGGTTAAGTTTGTCTCTTCAAGACCAATCTATGCTATGTAGTATAAATTAATTCTTTGAAAGAACTCAGTTATTAATTTGAAAAACATACCCAAATTTATTGAGCATCTTTACATACATATTTTGCATATTCTTTACCCTTTATTCCTATAGCTCAGGAAACATCTTACCCATTTTCAAAAACCCCAGTAAGTCATTGTAAAAGGGCACATTTCCCTTTTTATAGGTCAAAAAATGTAGAAGTAAGTAACTCTACCTAAATTGTAATATAATGTCAGTACAAGAAGTATTTTCACAGAATCTAACATAGGTATAAAGGAAGAAAAAAAGTTCTTAAATAAATAATTGCATGTGATTCTAATAGTTGGAGGTTTCTGAAACTAGTCAGCCTACCTTTAAATTAGCGTGGGGCCCTCAACAGTCTTTTCTATCTTCACTGAAGTCAGGACTTGAATATATCTGATGATCAAATGATCAGGACTACCCTTTGATAAATAGAAAATATTATAAAAGATTTTATAAAACTTATTTTATCTGAGAAGTATCACTAAGGTAGCAAAGTTAGGATAAATACCCCTAAAGGTGGTGAGTTTCTGCTGGGTGTGAGAATTATCTGCATTTTTAAAGTGATGAAACTACTGAGCTTATAATGACTTATCTTTATTTCAAAAGTGCATTCCCCCCATTTCTGACGTTATGCAGCCTTGATCTCCTAACCTTTTAATCTGTCCCACCATTCTCTTTATTCCCTTTCTACTGTAGCAGCAGCAGGCCTACATTTCTGACTGTGTAGGAATTAGAAGCCCACATCAAGCTGCGTGATATGCTTGAGTGACAAAATAATGGAACGATCCCAGGGACTCTGGAGTCATGGAAGAGATATTTATTGCTTAGCAACCCAGACTGATGTCAAGAGTTTTGCTAAATGCAGATGGTGAGTAGGACTGTTGAAAATCAAAATTACTTGCTATAATTTTTTTAATTGTTCTTGACAAAAATATTAATTAATTTACCCATTTATTTGATGGATTGATATAAGAGCTTTCTGGCCAAGCACTAAAGTGGCAATTACAGTTAGGTAAAGGACCATAGAAATAAAAAAAAAAAGCTCAGGAGATAAAAACACCCACAACTTCTCCTGGAGAATAATCTGCATCTCTGAAATGATATTCAAGTGCATGTCTCTCCTCATTGTTGCTACTCAATCTAGAAAGTGAAATGGTCTTTGAAAGCACATTGAAAATAATGATATGTTTCTTAAAAACTATATTTATCAACAGTACACGTTTAGTCCAGACATGATACTTACTATTCCAAAGGCTTGGGGCCTTTGTTTGCAGGAAAAGCAAATAATTGTATTGCTAAGGAGAGTTTCACTGGTTCTTGAATTAATTTCAAATATGCCATGGAGATCCAAATATGAAACATTTGTTCAAATGAGAAGTATACGTCCAGTTTGTCATAATAAAAATCATATGTGCTGCTATGAGGAATGATTATTGTGATGACCTACTTTATAAGTTTTCATATACCTGTAAGCCACCATAAAAACTGAGAAGAAGCATTTATTGTTGATATTTTAGATATGACATTTTAAGGATAAGCCACCATAAGATGGAAGGCTCCAATATGAGGGTGGTATTCCTTTCTCAATCATGAACATGAGAATATTTTCTATTTTCTAGTTAGCAGGATGATAACATTAGGAAAACAACAGACAATATTTTGAGTAATTACCAGTATAGTTCAGGCCAGCAATAAAAGGAGATGTTTTATCTCAAAAAGTAGCTGGATACAAACAAATCAGAATACTCAATTAAAGCTGATTTCCTTAAAGAGCTGGACACAAGAAACAGGAAAAGAAAAAGAAAAAGAAAAAAAAAGAAACAGGAAAAGAAACAGACATAGAGTAAGACCACATTTTCTGTGATTTTTTTTCCCTGGCTTTTTTCTTTCTCTTTTTATTTTTTCTTATTTGTTTCATTTGATCTCTATCTTTCTTTCTTTTTTTAATTTTCTTTCAGTTTGTTTGTTTAATCAGGATTTCAATTTCTTTTTCAATCAGTTTCAGTGCTTTGAACATCTCTCAAGAATTTGTCCCTTTCATTAATGCATCTCATTGGTTAATATAGGATTATTCCGGTATTCCTTTACAATCCTTTTTTTTTTTTTAATTTCTATAATACCAGTAGTAACATTCCCTCTTTCATTCCTGATTTTACTAACTTGAGTACTTTCCCTTATTCTTGGTCATTCTAGCTAAAGGTTTGTCAATTTCATTAATCTTTCAAATAACAAATTCAAGCTTTCATTGATTTTCTGTATTGTCTATTTTATTTATTTTCACACCAGTCTTCATTTTTTTCCTTCTTTCTGTGTGATTTAGGCTCAGTTTTCTCTTCTTTTTCTAGTGTCTGATGGTATAAGCTTGTTGAGCTAACTTTTTTTCTTCTTTTTTAATTTAAGCACTCATAGCTACAAATTTCCCTAGAAGCATTCAGTTCAGTTCAGTTCAGTCGCTCAGTCGTGTCTGACTCTTTGCAACTCCACAAAATGCAGCACATCAGGCTTCCTTGTCCATCACCAACTCCCAGAGCTTGCTCAAACTCATGTCCATTGAGTCGGTGATAGCATCCAGCCATCTCATCCTCTCTTGTCCCCTTCTCCTCCTGCCTTCAATCTTTCCCAGCATCAGGGTCTTTTCCAGTGAGTCAGCTCTTCACATCAGGTGGCCAAAGTACTGGAGCTTCAGTCCTTCCAATGAATAAAAACATTATTTTCTTTCAATCCCAAAATTTCAACATGCTATGTTTACATTTCCATATATCTCTAAGTATTGTCTAATTTCCCTTGTGATTTTTCCTTTGACCTACCGATTATTTAGGAGTGTGTTGCTTAACTTCCATATACTTATAGGTTTCTGAATTTTCTTGTTAGTTCCAATTTTGTTCCATCACGATCAAAGAATAGTCTTTGTATTACTTTAACCCTTTTACATTTATTGAGATACAGTCTATCCTGGAGACTGTTTCATGTGCACTTGAGAAGAAAGTATATTTCTCTGTTGTTGGATAGAATGTTTCATATCTGCTAGGTCTAGTTCATATATAGCCTTCTTCTATACTAATATTTGTTTATCTTTTGCCTAGCTATTTTATCCCATATTGAAAATGGTACATTGGAGTCTCTAATTATTACTGTTCAATGGCCTAATTCCCTTTCAATTCAGTATTGCTTCATATACCTTGCTACTGCTAAGTCGCTTCAGTCGTGTCCAACTCTGTGCGACCCCATAGACGGCAGCCCACCAGTCTCCCTTGTCCCTGGGATTCTCCAGGCAAGAACACTGGAGTGGATTGCCATTTCCTTCTCCAGTGCATGAAAGCGACTTCCCTTTCACTTTTTTTTTTTTTCTATTAGTATTTGTTTATTTTTTTTTCTTTATGAGTATTAACATTTTATTTTATTTATTTATTTTTTTAAATTTTAAAATCTTTAATGCATGTAAGAATTAAAGATTTTAAAATTTAAAAAAATAAATAAATAAAATAAAATGTTAATACTCATAAAGAAAAAAAAAATAAACAAATACTAATAGAAAAAAAAAAAAGTGAAAGGGAAGTCGCTCAGGCATGTCTGACTCTTCGCGACCCCATCCATGGACTACAGTGCCGGGAGCCAGTGTGAGGAATCCCGCCTGTGACAAGGTCATGAGGAAGGAAGCTGACATACGCAAGGCGTGCTCAGACTTCAGGGACCCCTCTGGAAATTCCTAAGCATGTACCCCAACAAAAATCTGCCAGCTTTTGTGCTCTGCTTTTCCACTCTTCTGACATTTTCTGGAAAAAGTCAATTCAGGGCTTTAGTCTTCTGCATTTGAAAGAGTGTTTCAATCCAAAAAACCCTCTGATGGCTTTCTAGCCAGCCTGCAGGACTCGTACAGCTGCGCATGTGATTGTTTGAGGCCTCCTGACTGCAGGAGACACAGGAAGCTTAAAACATCCTAGGAATGTAGGGGCTTCCGAAGAGTCAAAATCTTTAGAATAGGACTGATTAAAAGTTTCATTTGTTGAGGCAATGCTTGCTGCCAAATTTTCATATCCTTTATTTTTAGATATAGTTGGTATATAGAAATGCAAGTAGTAGACCTGGTATTAGCAACATTAGATCTTTGAGTTAAGTACCTTCTTTGTTGTGTCCCACTGCACCTTTGTTCTATAGAGATGTAACTTTAATGCTTTAAGGAGATGCATATTAAAGAAAAACACTTAGGGGAAATGAAATTAACATTCATTAAGGAAGAGAGCCAAAAAGTGTTAACAAGCCTCTTGGCCAGAAGATAATGTAAATCACCTGAGACCTTTTGTATACAAAATGATGTACAGAAAGAGTCTGAGTTGCAAACGCTACATAATTTTGTGTTACCCATTGATCTCCCTGTTTTCTCAAAAGTATAAAAGTCCTTCTGAACAATAAAGGATGGGACCAATTTCTCAGACCAGCTTCTGGGACCAGTTTCTCAAACTAGTCTCTCGGCCTGGTTTCTTGGGAATCTGGCTCCCCCCGTGTCTTTCTCTCTCTCTTCTTCTCTCCCTTTCCCTCCCTCTGCTCTTTACTTTAATTTCAGGCTGAATCTCCACCTGGGGCACGGAGGCTCGCCAGGTCTACTTACTTGCCCTGGCTGTTAAGACCTGAGCGAAAGGGAGCTTAAGGCGAGGCACCCTTAGATATTCAAGCTGGCACCGGTGGCCCAACGTAGATGGTGCAAATTCCTTGTCTGGAATTTTATTGGTCTTCCACGTAAACCAAGCTATTCAGCCCTCTTCCTCCACTTAATCTTCCTACTACGCTATAGTTTCTTAATCTAATCTTGTATCAATCAATAAACAAGTCTTTCCACGCCCACCCTTCGAATTCCCTGGATCCACCGGGGCTGGACCCCGGCACTGCAGCCTACCAGGAATTTTCCGGGCAAGAGTACTGGGGGTGCCATTGCCTTCTCCATATACCTTAGGCTCTGATATCAGAGGTATATATGTTTTATTTGTTTTCCTTCTTAATGGCTTGTCATTATTTCATTATTATAAAAGTGTCTTTCTTTACCTCTAGTAACAATTTTTGTTTTAGAGTGTAATTAGTCTGCTATTAGTATAACTACTCTAGCTTCTTTTTAATGTTTGCCAAGTATATCTATTTTCATTCTTTTCTCATATATTTGTATTTTTAAATCTAAAATGATGTCTCTTACACCCAGCATAAAGTTGGATGATTTTTTTATAAAACTCTATTATGCCAATATTTTCCTTTTAGTCATAACATTTAATCCTTTATACTTTAATGTGATCACTAATAAGATAGAATTTGTCTGCCATTTTATTTATTTCTTTATTGTTCTTCTATCCCTCCCAATGGCAACCCACTCCAGTATTCTTGTTTGGAGAATCCCAAGGATGGAGGAGCCTGGTAGGTTACAGTCCACGGGGTCCCAAAGAGTCAGACACGACTGAGCGACTTCACTTTCACTTTCACTTTCTATCCCTCCAATATCACCTTTATTCAGATTAAGTGGATATTTTCCAGTATGCAATTTGATTTCCTTGTTGTTTCTTTTACTATATATTTTGTAGTTATTTTCTTACAAAACATGGTTATCCTGGGAATTAAAAGTAACAGTTTATAAAAATTTAGTTCAGGTTATCACCAAGTTAATTGAAATATCATACAAAAATTTTGCTTCTATACAATGCACTTTCTTTCCCCTCCTTTGTGTTCATATACAAATTACATCTTTATATATTGTTTACTACCAACACAGACTTACAGTGGTTGTTTATGCAGTTTTATTTTAAATTGGTTTTGAAAGAAAATGACCAAAGATACATTTACATTTTTTAGAAAATATTTACCTATGTGATAACCATTATTGGTGCTCTTTATTTCATCATTTGGATTTGTATTACTATCTACTGTTCCTTCATTTGATACTGAAGGATTTCCTTTATGATTTCTTATAGTGGACTAGTGGAGGTCTGCTAACAATGAAAGCTCCCCTTATGGTTTATCTATGAATGTTTTAATTTCTCCTTTATTTTTAAAAGATAGTTTTGCTGGAGATAGAATTATTGGCTAAAGGTCTTTTTCTTTGCTGTTGTTTCTATTCACTGTAGTTGTTTGTTATTGACTGTTCTTCACTTATCTTTGAAGTATGTATTCTTTGTCATGTCTCTGAAGTGTCTGTTCAATTGTGTTAATAGTCAGCTATGTAAAGAACCCTATGCATGCATTCAGCCTTCTAGATCCTCAAAAATATGTCTTCCTTATGGTCAGTTCATTTTCCAGATTATCTTAACCTGTTTTGGTTAGCCTATTGTTTGCTCCAACTGTTAACCACCATCTCAGGCAATCAGAATATTTAACAATTTCCTCCAATGGTTTTTGAATGTCCCAGAGAAAAGGCTGTTCTCACTAGGTGAGTTCCAAGTCAGGTCAAGTAAAAATAGACTTGCCAGTAACAACCGTCAGACGAAACAATGAGAATTCTCTGAGAATGGGTCTTTGGGGGAGCTCCAGCCCCATTGTGCACTTCTCCATGCTGTCAGGCTGCTGGTTTTCACCATGATTATGTGTTATTTTCTTTTAAAGCTACCACTGAGCTCGGTAGGATGGTATGGGAATAGGGAAAGTTAAAATGCCACAATACTTCCTGCTTTTACTGAAATTCAGCTGTTTTTACAGATTCTGTCAAGCCTCTGGTTAATTTCTAGAGTTCTCAAAAAAAACAACTGACAACTTTTGCATTGTTCTTCTTTTATGGAAGGGAGAATATTCAGAGGTCCTCATTTCACTATGCTTGCAAATATTTCTTGCTTAGTTTAGATTTGTTTGTTTTGTAATGTTTTTAAGCATAGCATCAAATCACACAAACTTCAGCTTACTCTATTTCTGGAATCTACTCTATAACTAAACACTAAGGACAATAATGAGCACCACAATAGCTAGCATCTATCAAGACCTTAGTTGCAAATATCAAGATCTTTCATAGTTGTAAATATTTTTATGTTTAATAAGTCTTTAAAAATTATTGGAGTATAGTTGATTTATAACATGTTAGTTTCAGGTGTACAACAAAGTGAACCATATATATATATAAAATGAATCTTTTAAAAGCACAATTCAGCAGGCATTCTCAGTATTGCCTTTTACAAGTGTAGAAGCAAAAGCATGGGTGACTTGCCCATCACCATACAGTAAGTGGTAGTCAGGAATTAACCTAAAATAGCCTTTACTCTCAAGTCCTTATGCTTATCACACTAAAACTAAAAACTGAAGCTTCGTAAAAATATCTTAACAAAGTTACCTGGCTTTCTTATATAGAACGACTTCCTAGAATATAAAGGGAGAAGGGAGAAGAAATATTTTTTATTTAAAAGTTGATTTGGACAGCTATTCTCAGATATGGTGTTTCCCTAGTAGCTCAGCTGGTAAAGAATCTGCCTGCAAGGTTTCCACCCCGGTTCAATTCTTGGGTTGGAGATCCCCTAGAGAAGGGATAGGCTACCCACTCCAGTATTCTTGGGCTTCCCTGGTGGCTCAGGAGGTAAAGAATCCACATGTAATGCAGGAGACCTGGGTTTGACCCCTAGTTTGGGACGATCCCCTGGAGAAGGGAATGGCTACCTACTGGAGTATTCTTGCCTGGAGAATCCCATGGACAGGGGAGCCTGGTGGGCTACAGTCCATGGGATTGCAATGAGTCAGACACGACTGACTGACCTTCACTTTCACTCTCACATATATTTATAAAAGATGTCCAGACTGCTTATAAGAAAATAATGCATCAGTAGGACAGAATGAGGACTGAGTTAGAGCCTCTCTGGTAACCAGGGCAGCGTATTGCACCATTTTGTCTGCTAAAGCACCAATATGTAGAAGTAACTATAGAAGAAGGCAGATACAATCCCTCACTTTGGACGTTGCTTACTGCTTACTTGTAGATTTTTAAAATTAGATTCTTTTAACCACTTATGAGATAGAATCCATTCTTTCAGGCAATAAAATAGAAACTCTAATAGGTAAACTCTTGAATATATGATAGGCAATGTTCTATATACCTTACATTCATTGACATTTTCCCCATCACAACAATCCTGTGAGATAGCTATTATTATTTTTATTCCCATTTTACAAATGAGAAAACTGAGGTAGAGAGAAATTAAATAACTTTCCAAACTCAAGTGGAAGAGCTGAGATCTGAATGCTAGAGAGTCTAGCTATAGACTGATTTTTTTTTACCATTCCAGTAAACTCTAGAGGATTGCAAGATCACTTCCTTGGGACCACAAAATGCCACATGAAAAATTTTGTTTTTTTTTAAGCATTAAAGACTATATTAAACTATAAAATAAAAATTTCAATCCAATAAGGTTAGTTTTATGTCAGGATGCCTTTTAAACATGTCTTGATTGAATGATGCACTTCGAAACAAAATTTTAAAAACACTATATAAAAACTTCAAGCCCTCTCAAATCCTCCATTACTCAGGGGCTATTTCTACAAAGGACATCAGTTTTTTTGATAATTTTTTATAATTCAGGAACAAAATTTTCCATGTGTCAGAGAAAAGAAACTCAGGCATGAACAGGGTAAAGGACTTTCCCAAGGTCACTCAGAAAGCTGGGGATAGAACTGAGTTGCATGGTAAGGTCTCCACTCAATTCCTCCCGCATATTCCTGCCACAGTAATTCACTTCATAAACATAGTTCCAATGCACAACAGAGTACTGCCACCACTGAACTGACTTATGCAAAACGCTAAAGCTTTCTCACAGCACAGAAAAATGCAAGTCAAATGCATGCCACTGACAAAATCATATAAAGTTAAGTACATATTTTCCAAAACAGAAGAATCCATGATTCATTTTCAGATAACCAGAATGTAGGAGACTGCTGTTCTCTTCCAGTAATCCCATTTCCTTAAATGGAGACTTCTTGTAAGTTTCACTTTTGTTCACTGTTTTGGTTTTAAAATTACAGCAGTTTTCCATTTCCTAGACTGATACTCGATATATTTGAAACATCCTGTTCCCTTCCTGTGGCCATTTTGACCTTCACTGAAATTATGAAATATTTCAAGCTCCCCTGAAGCTTTGATATCCTTTTAGTCTTATGGAAATCTTACTTTTAGAAGCTGTTTCATTATTATTTCTATCAAATTTTAAACTCAATCCCACCTCCATTCAACCCTTAGATTCTGGGCTAGCTAAGCAATATTGCATCTAGGCTGACTTTGATCATTGTAAGTTTCTTCAGAATTCTATTTTGGTTCCCTGATGACTTTGCATATTGATTTCTTTCAATAGAGTGCTCTTCTCACCATTGTTTTATCCAGTTAATCAGTCAACCTTTGGCTTTCAGCAGTTGCTCCCTTTGTGAATATATTCTTGACCTTGCGGCTTCTGTTCATCACTGGACTTTCATGCCACATCATAATTCATTTATCACTTTGCCATTTAGCTGTATCTCCCAAACCACATGAGAACTCCTCTGAGGGAAAGGACTGAGATCGACTTGGCATATATTCATGGCATCTGATAAGCACTAAGAGTGCAATATCTGCTTAGAATTAATATATTGGTGAAATCAATTTAAAAACTTATCTGTTTGGAATAATGGAGTTGTTGCCAAGTTTGACCTTGTAAAACTCCAAGTTACAAAATATTTAATGAAACAAGACTATGTTTAAGTGAATAGTTCTTTTGGTGCCAAATATAGTAAATAAGACAAATATGTAGAGAAATTAATTTCTAATAAGTCATAATTCATATACATTGTAAACCAGATCATTAATTCAAAATCTGGTTTTTAATGTTGCTAATCTCTAATAATGAAAAAGCTAGTCTAGGCTTCATAGGTGGTGCTAGTGGTAAAGTGGTAAAGAATCTACCTGCCAATTCAGGAGCCATGGGTTCCATTCCTGGGTCAGGAAGATCTCCTGGAATAGAAAATAGCAAACTGCTTCAGTATTCTTGCTGTGAAAAATCTCTAATGTGACATACACAGAGATAAAAACTTTGATTTCTTGGGCAGGTAGCTTACCAAAACTGTTTATTTCACTTGCATTCGAAAATCTTAATACTTGTTGAGCAAGTAATTTTTTTCATTATGTGTTATTATTTTGACAAACAGAATGATATTCTAAAATAAAAAGTTGCGCAAAAGAAATTTTGTTACAATTATTCATTATCATTCCATTTTCCAGTGGTGTACTGTATATGATGAGAGCATTTATAAAACAGGAGAAAAGCAAAAAGTTAAATTTAAGTATATTCGACCCCATAAAGAATTTTGAAATTTTTTAGTATCTGCTACCAATCTGCTTGAAGTGTGCAGGTCTTACCAGTAAGAGTGTAAAAAAAGAAAAAGAAAGAAGAAAAAGGCAAAATGCAAAATAATCTATTGCTGTCATGAATTCAAGGTTTGTCAAGTTACTGGGAAAATTGTCCAAGCATATGAAGAGTTTTAACCTCACAAGTAAAACTACATTGTTCTAGAACAAAGTGTCATCCCATGTGAAGTCAATTTACTCTCCTGAGGTATCTGAATATTGTTATTCAGGGCACTGAGAGAAGAATAAACATACTTAAAGCTGTGTGGAAGAGATAATTTACCTCACTCACATGAATATTTTATTTAAAAGAATAGTTTCATCATTTCACTAAAGAAACAATTTATTTTCTATATCTACTGCTTTACATGCTTTTTTTATTCAGTAGGTGATTATCAGCACATGAAAAAAATAGATGACATTATCACATTTTACTTAAAAAAATTTTTATATGCTCAAAATAACCTGTTAGGATACTTGTAAGTATATTTTTAAAAAGAAAAATGCAAAACTACCTGTTCAGGGAGAAAAAGCTTACTTTTTCTTGCTTGAGAAGAGTAAAAGTTTAAGTAACATGCTTTAAAAATTACATATGATCAGCCATTACCCAATCTGGTTTTCTTAGTACCTTTGAGCATTTAGCATATTTTTCTGTCTTCTCCTCATATTTATTTAGCATTTATATTTTAATCTATAATTATAATTAGGGCTTTTTACTTCTATATTATGTATCTACCTACAATATGTTGTAATACATATGCATTAGTAGTCAAATGAATAAATAAAATGTAATTATTTTGCTTCTTTTACTGATCTTACTCTCTGCAATCACAACTGCTGTTATTACTAATAATTATTATTATTATTTTCTCTCTCACTACAAAAAGCAATCATATGAATTCTGTATTATATTTCCAAAAATCCAGAGATGTAGCTGAAATAAGTGACAGCAAGCTTTTTCACAGCAAGTGAAATGTGCTCAGTCGTATCCGACTCTTTGCAATGCCATGGATTATACAGTCCATGGAATGAATTCTCCAGGCCAGAATACTGGAGAGGGTAGCCTTTCCCTTCTCCAGGGGATCTTCCCAACCCAGGGATCAAGCCCAGGTCTCTCTCCCGCATTGCAGGTGGATTCTTTACCAGCTGAGCCACAAAGGAAGCCCAAGAATGCTGGAGCGGGTAACGTATCCCTTCTCCAGTGGATCTTCCCAACCAAGGAATACACAATTCAAATATTATCTTGATGAATAGTTCCTCAATGTTTGAAATCTCTTTGAAAATAAAAACGAGTTATGTGTCAACTTTGAAACAATCATTTTCAGATTTTTCCTTATCCTCCAGAATTTCAGATGTAAATCCAAATCCTTCTTTTATTTGCTGTTATGAAGACATAGATCTATCTTCAGACACAAGAAACATGGCAATAATAAATCCCCTAGAGGAGGGCATGGCAACTCACTCCTTATTGTTGCCTGGAGAATCCCATGGGCAGAGCAGCCTGCCGGCGACAGTCCATAGGGTCACAGAGTCAGACATAACTGAAATGAATTATCAGACACGCATGCACACACATTATTAAACTGCTCTAACTCCACCATTTTCCATGGAATCTTTCATTTTAAAACCTCATTATTCTTTGTATAACTCTAAGACATCACTGAGTCGATGGATGTGAATCGAGTGAACTCCGGGAGCTGGTGACGGACAGGGAGGCCTGGCGTGCTGTGATTCATGGGGTCGCAAAGAGTCGGACACGACTGAGCGACTGAACTGAACTGAACTGAAGCAATTCATATGACACTAGCAATAGTTTAGCCTATATATGTTTACATGCATATGCTTATATTACTGTAGATTTTATTAGCATTTGGATTTAAAGGCATGAAGAGTCTTTCATACCTCTGATATTTATATCTTTTTTAAAATAGCTCCCATGAATTTATTCTATTTACCTATTTATGCTTTCTTAACGGAAAGCCATAACTTCTTTCCAAATGAATTTAACATTTTTGTTCTTCATCTGCCTCACCCAGAAGGCAGAGACAATGCCTAACATTTATTTTATAACTAAGTATCTCCTTAACCCTACCTGGGAGCTGATTAATCTGAGCTGCCTACATGGAGACATTTATCTGACTTGATAGGAGAGTTTCCATAAGCAGAGCATCTTCACTGTTGTTGCATAAGAAATGATGCTATTTGGGCTGGTGGGGGTGGTGAGCAGTGGAAGAGTTGAAATAGTTGGTGACAAATATTGGCTGCTGCTGGTGAGGGAGCCTTAAGGTAAATACTCAGATGCCTTCAGCTAGACAACAGCTGAAGAGGAGAGGACTTGTGACAACTGATTCTCTGCAATGTCAGTCATGATATTTGCACCTGCTCTCACAACAAGTATATAAAATAATCCATAATTTCAAATCTATATTCCAAAAATTAAAAAATGAGTTCTAGCTCTCCTCCCTCACAATTCAAATGATCTTGTGATGTAAACCATATTGATAAAAAATGGGACTTCCAGGTGGCACTAGTGGTAATGAACACACCTGTCAATGCAAGAGAAGTAAGAGATGTGGGTTTGATTTTTGGGTCAGGAAGATGCCAAGGAGGAGGGCAGGGCTACCTACTCCAGTATTCTTCCTTGGAGAATCCCATAGAGGAGCCTGGTGGGCTACGATCCATAGGGTCGCAAAGAGTGAGACTCGACTGAAGCAACTTAGCATGTACACATGCATGCCTAAAAATATATTAGAAAATTTCCACAGCAAGCTACATTTACTAGTATGTTCATTCTTAATTTCTATTCTTAAAAATGATAGTTTGTTCAGCTGAAGTTGAAGACAACCAATATATGGTTTAGACTTGAGAAGTTATCAGAGGCCAGTCACATGTACAGCAGATGGCAGCTTTGAGACCTCCCATTGCAAAGGAGATTTGTCACAAACCAATATTTAAGGTGACCATATAGGCACAAAGAACAGTGGCATCCAAAATTTTACCCTTTAGGTGAGGTGAACCTGAAGCATTTTGTCTGGAACTTTTAAATTTCATGTGGTCATAGTAGAAAGGAGCTTAGGATTGAAAATAGGAATTCACAGCTGATATATCTGTCAGACTCTCAGACTTACTCACTCATCTCACAGGCAGAACTCTTAACAGCCAGGAATTAAGGACTTAGCCAGAATATAAAATATTTCTCTACTGGAGAAATGAAATCAGATCAGAGAAAAGATCCCTGCCTATCTGGCCATGTCTATATCAATAGAACATTGTCACAGGTCTTCACTCAGGTGCCTGGTCCCCTTTTTAGTGTCTCACATTTAAATATAAATACTAAGAGTAATCACTGTTTGAGGAATGCTTTTAACTCAAGAAAATGTCTAAGATAATAAAAGAACAAATAAAAGTAAGGGAGGGAGCAAAAGAAATTGTTATTAGAATCCTCAGGGCAAGAGGTGGTGAGAAAAATATTCTATCCACAAAACAAGAAAAAGTTTTTAGTTTTCTATTGTTGCATAATAAATTACCACAAACCTGTGGCTTAAAACACTGCTGCTGCTGCTGCTGCTGCTGCTGCTGCTGCTGCTGCTGCTGCTAAATCGCTTCAGTCATGTCCAACTCTATGTGATCCCAGAGACGGAAGCCCACCAGGCTCCCCCATCCCTGGGATTCTCCCGGCAAGAACACTGGAGTGGGTTGCCATTTCCTTCTCCAGTGCATAAAAGTGAAATGTGAAAGGGAAGTCGCTCAGTCGTGTCTGACTCTTCGCAGCCCCATGGGCTGCAGCCTACCAGGCTCCCGCATCCATGGGATTTTCCAGGCGAGAGTACTGGAGTGGGTTGTCATTGCCTTCTCCAGTGGCTTAAAACACTACAAACGTATTATTTCACAGCATCTCTTTTCAGAGTCTTATATGGTTGCAACCTCACTTGAGGTTCAGGTCCTCTTCCAAGCCAACTTATTTTGGTGAAAGAGATCACTTCTTTCATGGCTGTAGGACTGAGATCCCACTTTTTGCAAGCCATAACCCAGAACTATTCTCACTTCCTAGAGACCACCCTTCAGCTACTTGCCAGGGTAATCCCCAGAAGCATGAATTTTTCCTGTCTCCAGCAAGGAGTACAGCTCTCTGACTTCCTCTATCACTGTTATTTGAACCCCCTTTTGAAGAACTTAACTAATTATCTCAAGCTCACTCTTTATAATCACCCTTTCAATTAACTCAAAGTCTACTGATTGTTGTTGTTGTCATTGTTCAGTTGCTAAGTCAAGTCCAATTCTTTGCAACCCCATGGACTGCAGCATGCCAGGCTTCCCTGTCCTTCACCATCCCCCAAAGTTTGCTCATATTCATGTCCATTGAGTTGATACTGGTTAACTACCTCATCCTCTGCTGCACCCTTCTCCTTTTGCCTTCAATCTTTCCCAGCATCAGAGTCTTTTCCAATGAGTTGGCTCTTCACATCAAGTGGCCAAACTATTGGAGTCTCAGCTTCAGCATCAGTCCTTCCAATGAATATTCATGGTTGATTTCTTTTAGGATTGATTTGATCTCCCAGGGACTCTCAAGAGTCTTCTCCAGCACCACAATTTGAAATTATCAATTCTTTGGTGCCCAGCTTTCTTCATTGTGACTAGTGATCTTAATTACATGTGCCAAATTCTTTCACATAATGTGATATAATCAAGGAAATAATATACCATTATATTTATAGTTTCCTCCCACACTCAAGAAAGGATAATTATATAAGGTACGAATATGAGAGGCCAAGAAGCTTGGGGACCATATTAGAAATCTGCCTACCATGCTTTGGAAAAAAAATCAGAAAACAAGTAATAACTATTTATAACATAAAATATAATTGCTAAACATATTTCAATAGAAAGTTTGAAAGAATGATAAAGAAATAGAAATTCAGAGAGAGACAGAGACAGAGATGAGAGAAGAGAAAGAGAACTAAACCATGAGCAAAAATCAACACTCAGGGAAATTATTTAGAAAATTCAACATTCAACAAATTGGAGTTTTATAAGAAATAGGAAAAAAAAAACCAACAACTCAGAGCAAAAGAGTTAAAGAAAGCAAGCAAAAGAATTTTCCTAAAGTAGAAAATATACATTTCTAATCGAATTGACCTACAGTACCCAGCAAGCAGGCCTTCCCAGATGCCTCAGTGGTAAAGAATCTGCCTGCCAATGTAGGAGATTCAGGTTCAATCCCTGTGTCAAGAAGATAACTTGAAGAAGAATATGGCAACCTACTCCAGTATTCTTGTCTGAAAAGTCCCTTGGATGGAGGAGCCTGGTGGGCTACAGTCCATGGGGTCGCAAACAGTTGGACACCTTTTAGCAACAGAACAACAACCCAGCAACAGAGTAAAACCAGATTCATAGTAGAACACATCAAGCAAGACTGATATTTCTCATAAGCAGCACCACATGTTAAAAGCCACTGGAATAAGTACTTTAAATTTTGAGGGAAAATGCTTTTCAGACTAAAACTTCACACAGCCAGACGTTCATCACATGTCAGGCTAGAAGGGCATCAAGGAATTTTCAGGTCCGCCAGGGTTCTAAACACTTATCTCCCAAGATACATTTTTTTGAGAAGTCCTGAAAAACATTCTTTAGCAAATTCATGAATCAAGGAAGGGAAAGGTGGGATTCAGGAAATATGGGATCAAATGAAGAAGTCAGTGAAGGGATTTCTCAAGGTGCATGTGCTCAGTCACTTCAGTTATATCCGCTTCTTTGCCACCCTTTGGACTGTAGCCTTCCAGGCTCCTCTGCCCATGGGATTCTCCAGTCAAGAATACCGGAGTGTGTTGCCATGCCCTCTTCCAGGGGATCTTCCCAACGCAGGGATCAAAGTTGCATCTCCTGTGTCTCCTGCAATTCAAGTAGATTCTTTATCCCTCAAGGTAACAGGTTGGAATTGTTAGAGAACAGTAGTTTATGGAAAGGTAATGGAGAGCTACAAACCTAAATTTATAAATTAAAAATATTAAGATAGCAAACTGGGAATTTGTAAGCTAGGGAAATTATTAACAATAAAAAACACATATTTATGCATTACCTTGACTCTAGAAGAAGTATTTACATAAATATAATGATGAAAGCAAAGATCATTGATTTAATTCCAATTACTAGAGAGATAAGTTGGGAGAAATAAAGGGAGTGGTAAGATTTCAAAGAGCTAAATCTTCATCTTTACTATATAAAATCAAAAGGTAGAATCGAAAAATCATCAACCAAGAAATATTCTTAGAAAAATATTATTTGAAAACGTATCTACAAAAACAGCTGACTCAAAACTGCTTGAAGGATAAGACTAAAATGGGAATGGCTCTTTCTCATTACTAACTTTCTGTTATTATTTGACTTATAATAATGTGCTTATATATTTTTTAACTTCTTAACCATATAGAACATCTCCTGTAGCTGTTGATTGTATCATAATTATATTTCAGGTTATCTTTTAAGGGAAAAAAGCACTATTGCAATGTTTTGGTGAATAAACACAGAAAGCTAAGCTTTTAACATTTAGAACGTTAGTCTGCCCAACGATCAACCTAACAAATTGAAACTTCTTGAGTTCTACTTTTTTCTAGTGCTAATTATGGCTTGTGTATATTTTTAATAACTATGTTAAGAAAAACCTACATGTGTAGCACTGTGGCAGTATTAAAGCAATTTAGTTTATCTGATATTAGCTATTTTTCAACAACTATAATGAAAGTAGAATATTCATTAAATATACATATTTATTATTGATATCAATATTTATTGTTTTACAGATTAAGAAATTGAAGTTCATGAATTAAGTGAATACTCAGAATTATGTTTTTTCTTAGAACCAATCTTTTTACATTAGTATCATAGTATCTAACATTAGTAACATAGTATCTAAACATTTCTTACCACACCATGCTTTTTCCAGGATTGTATTATATATTTTATTTTATTTGGAATATCTAGATCATGTCCCATCTTGAGTCAAAGTGTTGTGCTTTTTTATATGATGTTTTTAAAAATTTCAAATATATAACACTGTGTGCATCCACTAATGTCATTGTGAAAATCAATTTCCTTGTTATATAACTGTAGGTAGGAAATATGTTTATATCTGATATATATATTATATATATATACTGTTATGCATCTATAATTTTACTTCTACTTTGCTAAAAAAAATACATGAATATATATTTACTTTAGAGAGATCTTCAATGCATTAGAATGTATTCCGGGCCTCTTAAAAAAATGCAAACAGCAAAAAGATCCACTATGTAAATCAAGAAAATAGGAGGCAAACATTAGCTGACTGACTTTTCCTTCAGCCCTTCCATGCTTCATTTCAGAAGACTCCCCACCTTTCACTCTGTCTTCAGAATATACTAAGTCACTGGCACTGAGAGTTATTGGTTCTCTTTCTAGAGAGCTGCCAGATTTGAGATTTCCTTTGGATTCATTTTCATTTCTCAAAAGAACTCATCCAGGAGCTAAGAAAGAAGAGAGATAAGAAGGAGACTTCAGTAATAGAAAATGATGACTTCAGCAGAAAGGAACAGTAGTTAATTCTTTTTCAAACAAAACCTTCATGAATTTGAGGTGGTCATAAATGTCTCCTAGTGCCATACAAGGCAAATAAAACAGCAAACACATAGTGATTCCAGGATGGATCCCAGAAGGACAATTCAGCTTATCATGTGACAACGTTCAGTTCAGTTCAGTTCAGTCACTCAGTCGTGTCCGACTCTTTGCGACCCCATGAACCGCAGCATGCCAGGCCTCCCTGTCCATCATCAACTCCCGGAGTTCACTCAAACTCATGTCCAACGAGTCGGTGATGCCATCCAGCCATCTCATCCTCTGTCATCCCCTTCTCCTCCCACCCCCAATCCCTCCCAGCATCAGGGTCTTTTCCAATGAGTCAACTCTTCTCATGAAGTGGCCAAAGTACTGGAGTTTCAGCTTTAGCATCATGCCTTCCAAAGAATACCCAGGGCTGATCTCCTTTAGAATGGACTGGTTGGATCTCCTTGCAGTCCAGGGTTATATTAGGGAGGCAGAAAATTTAGAAAATCTATACAGGAAGCTCACCCACATCCTCAGGTTCTTTGAACTATTTTTTAGATACAAAGTACATATATACCCAAAAATTGGCACCATAAAGGAAGTGGGCTTGCCAATTTCATAAAGAACAGATGAATTAATGTTGTTTTATTTTAATTAAATGTATGTGATGTAACTCTGGCAATAATTCTTGTCCGGTATCTCAGCTATTTACAGGAGTGTTGAGAAAAGTAAAATATGCCAACACAGCCATATTATGTGAAGCTAATTACTTGGAAAATAGTTGCAAACAACAATGACAAATTGCAATGGCTCTAGTGCCATCTAGAAAACTTTGTTTATCTGCGTTTTGACAGCTATTTATCTAATAGCTAATAAATATCAAGCAAGCATAATTCCTGCTCTCAAGAAGTTGTCTACTGAAGTTGGAAGGATGATACATTTTTAAAAACACAATTGTATAAAGCATGAATGGGGGTGGTTACTTTGTGCTGGCATAACTGAACAAAGCATATGTCTTAGGCTGAGAACATGGAAGTCGTCCTAGTAGAAGTGGCCTTGAGCAGAATTTTTGAAGATGAAGTAAAATAGAACTCAATTTCAAATTGGGTGTAAGAGAACAGAATGGATAACTATTAGGACTGTGTTTAATGAGCAAAACAGAAAGTCAACTAGCAAGGCTTAAATTGATAGGATTTTTTTCCATGACAAATACTCTTTGAGTAGAAAACATAAGGCTGGTGTCTTTGCTCAAGGAGTTGGTGAAGGATTCAGGCTACTTTTAGCTTCTTTCTTTGCCAGTTATAATGGGTAGCTTTTGTTCTCATGGGTGTAAGAGGACTGTCCTAATTTCAGCTATCATGTCTCCATTTTATTCAGAAAGAAGGGGAGAAAGGCAAAGGAGAACAGAAGCGTGCCCCTCCATCTTCCATTTTTACTGAACAATAGCCTTTCTCGAATTCATATCCAGTAGACCTTAGCTGTTTTATTATGGACAAAAACTTGATCACATGCCCATCCTCAAAGGCAAAGAAGGAGAATATTTTTAACTTGGCATATTGCTTCACCAAATAAAAATGAAGATATTCTAGGAAGGAGAAAATCTATATTGTACAGGAAACTACCACCAGGATTTCTGCTTAGAAGATAGCCTAGTTGTATTTTGTCCAATTCCATCACTAATTACTAAAAACTTTGGACTTTATATATAAGACAAATTCAAGACTCTGAAAGGTGAAGAGAAGGCAGACTGTCTAGGGACGTTTGAGGAACAAAATGGTGATGACTTCTCTAGATTTGATTTTTGCCTCACATATCACAAACTTGGAGCTGAAGAATACTGCAAATGGCAAACCAGACATGCCAACAAGTAGAGAAAAAAAAGGAACCATCAAAAGCCTTTAATCAGAAAACCGGGAAAGGAGAACTGAGAAAAGAGCAGCCTAGTAAGTCAGAAAACTTTCAGACCATCACCACTCTACTTCAGCCAAACACTGCGAAAAAGTATCCCCACCTACAGACATAAAAAACAAAGGCTGAGTGAAGATTCTAGATTACCACCCTTGTGGATCTCTGAGGATGAACAAAAACATTTCCAGTAAGCGATGTAGAGAAGGTCATGTAGGAAGGTGGAACTTATATTTCTTACCTTCTCACCGCTCCCTGACCACCATCAGTAAAGACCACATGGGAAGCCTAGCTTTCATATGATTCCTCCTCTGCTGAGCTAGCGTCTGAGGAGGCCTAGTGGAAAGAAGGGACTTGCAATATCTCCCAATGGTTAAAAAGAAAACTCACCAGGATGTCAATGGAGACCCATTGGTAAGCCAGAACTCACACACCTACCTGACAATAAGAAGGAGCAGTGTCTTTCTTCTGGGTGTCGATTTGGGCCACTAGAAAACCTATACTTCTATCTCCACTGGTTATTAATGAGGTAATAGTCCCTTCGCTTTCCCCTGCTGGAATGGTAGCAAAGGAAGTTAGTTGAAATAACAGTTCTAAATAAGTTCTAATGTCTCCTAATATGAAAATGTCCACATCATTAAAAAAAATAAATCACTATACCAAGAAACAAAAGATATTGAAAATGAATTTAAAAATCACCAAGAGGACAGAGATGATAGAATTATCTGAAAAATTTTAAATTACACCATGAGCGAAAAAGAACAGAGAGAAAGAAAGAAAGCCTCAGCAAGAAACAGTCTCTGGTAAGAGACAGAAGCTACAAAGAGAACAAAATGGATATTACAAAACAAAAAATACAACTGAAATAAAAAGTTTGGTGCATAGGCTCAAAAGCACCAGTTGCAAGGGAGAGTAGTTTGGAGTGTTAGTTTAGATTATTTTATTTTCTGTGTGTAGATTTTTGATTTGTGGTTACTGTGAGAGATATAGAAGGATCAGCTGGCCAAAATATTAACTATGGAACCCCAGACCCGGTAGCCAGAGACTTAAGGACCTTGGTCCACCCAACAGTGAGCTAGAACTAGCCCCAGAATCTCTCTAGGGCCTTGGCCCCACCACCAGGACTGAAGCCAGCTCTAGGAATCCTGGACCCTGCCTCCCCATGCCACTAGTAGGTAGACATCAGCTCTTGGACCAGAACTTCAATCCCACTCACCAGCAGGACAGCACCTGACCTGAGACCCTATGAGTCTGGGCCCTGCTCACCAGCAGCCCAACCTGAGCTCTGAGACACCTTGTGAGATACAGGACCAGCCCCCTTGTGGGCGGGGCTGGCTCCCAGGGTTTCTGGCTGCAGGACTCTGGGAGTCTCAGGGCTAGTGCAGGCTAACTGGTGGGCAGAACTGGATCCCAGGGTCTCAAGCTGTAGGTCCCTGGGGACACAGAGTTGGTGTGTCTGCCCTTGAGTGTGTGGGGCCAGAGCCCAAAGGGCCCCCTGGGACTGCTGGTGGATGGGCTGGGCCCTGACATGGCACATTGTAGGGCAATAGTAGTCCTGAGGCTGATGTCCACAGGCTGGTGGGTTAGACTGGGGTCCAAGTGATCTCAGGACTTGGACCCACCCACTCATCCTGGGGTTAGTTTCTGCCCCAAGTGGGTGGAGCCAGATGCTAGTTCTCTGCTGTATCACCTTTGTGTCCCAGAACTGGTGTTGGCAGGCTGGTAGATGGGGCCAGGTACAGGAGGTCCTGGGGTTGATGTCTTCTCACTGGAAGGTCAGGGTTAATTGTCTTTAAATACTTGAAGGACAGTCATGTAAATGAAGGGGGAAATACCAGAAGTTGCACTTAAACAATGACATGGTAGAGAAGCACTGTTAGGTTCAATATCAGAAAGAATTCTATAAGAATAATTGAACAAGTTTCCCCTGAGAAGGAACTACCCCATTACAGAAGAGTTGATGAGGCCATTGGTGAGCATTAGCCAAGAGTGTTAAAAAGGAAACTCCTTAAGGTCTGTGAGATTAAGTTAAATGACTTCCAATTATTTTCTATAACTCTATGAGTTTAAGACAAAAATTACTGATACATTTTCACATATGATTTCACTCAATCCTGTTTGCCAAAGATAAATTATATTTGGCACAAATTAAGACAAAAACCTGTAATATTTCAATGTAAAAGTATTAATTGGGTCACTGAAGATTCAAATCTATTGCCTGGATTTCATAAAACAATGTTCCAAAAAACTAATTATTCTCATCTCTGAATGGGGCCATATTTCTTATCCAAGACTTATTGGCTACTAAGACTCTGGGATATAATTCATGATAAAAAGTGACCTATTTCTGTTTAGAAAGGTATAATTTTCTTTAATATCGTGTTTCATACAGCAAAGTACTCAAAGATGCATAGCTGCTTCTACAAAGCTCAATTAAAAAAAATGGTAATATTGTTGAAATGTGGAAACAGAATATGTTTTTCCAAACAATTCTTGAGAAAATTCATATTACAAATTATATATGGCTTATGTTCTATAGCCAGAAAGTACTTGCCTTCATTTTAAAAATAAGGTGTTTTGAGAAAAGCAATCACACTTATAATTAGGAATAAAGATATAGCCTGAAATATTAACAACTATATCAACAATAACAAAAAATGTGATCTTGAAATATTCAAGACTCAATATCCAGCATATTCAGAGCAACAGTAAATGCTATATAAACACTAGTAGAGTGAGTGACATGAAATCTCACACACAAATTGTATGACAACATAGGATTTCAGTTTTCACACCATTAAATCTGATTCCACAAATGGACTTTTAACCAAGTTAAAGTCCAGAGCCCTTAGGTAAACATTACTATTTATGCCTTTATAGTAAAGAAATATTAAATCACATCTCAAGATGCACATTATGAAGAGATAATTCTTAGAAATAATATCTTAACATTTTTAAGAGGAAAATACTAAAAGAAAAAAAAGACTGAAATAGGTGGCATTTAACTTTTTTGAAATGTGATTTTTAACATGTTATTACCAAGAGACTCAAACTTTGGCTAACCACTCTCTGGTAAAGAAGTTATATTCCTTCATAAAGCCTTAGAGACACATTTTCTAAGATTTGTGAGATGTTTGGTGAAGTATTTGGGGAAATAAGTGAGTAAACCAATATTTTCCTCTTAAATCTTTGAAGCACAAGAAAAAATATACCTGTTTAGTATAAACGGAAGATTTAGGAAATACATGAGAAAAACCAATATGTGCTCATGAGACTGTTTTTATCAAGGAAGGATCTTCTGAGAAGCATGTGACTGCAGAATTTCTTCCATCCACTTTCTTGAGAAAATTGCTTCATGCATGGCTGACAAGCTGATTATATAAAGATAGAAGGAGACAGTAAGAAATGCCTTATTGCTTTTGTAAATAACTGAATTAAGAAGCAAGACACTTTAAAACTCAAGGCAATTTTGTTCGATGAGAAAGGCCTAATTTGGAAGGGAAGAAATATGATACTAACTACCCAGGTGATTTGGGGTGAAACACAATATCCTTGTCACCAGGACAAGTCATATCATAAGTTCAGTTCAGTTCAGTTGCTCAGTTGTGTCCAACTCTCTGTGACCCTATGGACTGCATGCGGCACACCAGGCTTCCCTAACAATATCCTTGTCACCAGGACAAGTTATATCATCAGGATTGCTACTAATGAGTGTCCTTGAGGTGTTGGATGCTTTACTCAGTTACCTTTTTTAGTCTGCTGTACCTGAGCTAATTATTTAACTTCAATCTTCAATTTCCTCACTGATGCAATGATAGTTGTGAAGATTAAATAGGACCAAGTACTTAGCACTTAGCACAGGGCCTGGCATCTAATAGCCATGTGATAAATGGCTTTTTAGTGTTATTAACTCTTGACTCATACTCTATATGTAGGCATTTTTTAAGGATGGAGGTCACGGTGAGTTAATGGAATAGATTAGGAAACAGAGGCATGACACTGTTACATAAATTTTGTAAATGGGCTGACATGTTTCATTTGGCAGACAATATGATATTTGGCCCACAGAATGTTTTTCTTTTCAGATTTGGAATTATTTTTCAATGTATAGGGAGGAGGGAGGGGGGTTCAGGATGGGGAACACATGTATACCTGTGGCGGATTCATGTTGATGTATGGCAAAACCAATACAATATTGTAAAGTAATTAGCTTCCAATTAAAATAAATAAATTTATATTAAAAAATAGATGGCACAAACCAATTGCAATTTCCGGCTTTTATTGAAAATGTAAAATATCTGTTCATTTTAGGCCCATGTGTGTGCTTAGTCACTCAGTCATGCCCAACTCTTTGCGACCTCATGGACTCCAGGCAGGAATACTGGAGTGGGTTGCCATTTACTCCTCCAGGGATCTTCTGAACTCAGAGATCAAAATCGGTCTCCTGCATTGCAGGTGGACTCTGTGTCCTCTGAGCCACCAGGGAGCCCAATATTAGGCCTACCAACCCAGATGGCAACCATCAGGCTTAAGATGGAACTGTTCTTTTCAGCAGAGGTTCTCAAGTTTGGCGTGGTTTTCACTTTTATTATCTTCACAACAATGAAAACACAATGAATACAATTTATTATTTTGCCTCAGAAAATTGTCCACCAGTATTATTATTTTTCTTAGATTTTTTTCTGTAGGATTTGCAAATCTGGTGGTACCCTCCATTTGCCTGAACTACCCAGGTAAGTAAAATAAGTGGCTCTATTTTTATTTTTTTAATAACTGCCATACTGTTTTCCAAAGTGACTAAACCAATTTACATTCCCACCAACAGTGTGCAAATTTCCCCTTTTCTCCACATCCTCACCAGTGTTGTTATTTCTTATCTTCTTGATAGTAGCCATTCTATTAGGTATGGTGTGATAACTCGTGATTTCCTTGTTGAACACCTTTTCCTACTTGTTGAGCACCTTTTCACACCTATATTTCCCTATTGGCACTTTTTGTACCTGTTTGGATATCTTCTTTTGAAAAATGGCTATTCTGTTCCTCTGTCCATTTTTCACTTGGATTGTTTCTTTTTATTGTTGGTGTTAAATTATATGATTTATTTATATATTTTATATACTAACCCTTTTTCAGATATATATTTTGCAAATATTTTTCTCCCATTAAATAGGTTTATACATTTCTTTTATTATTTTTTTACTGTGCAGAATGTTTTTCTTTGATATAGTCCCACTATTTGATTTCTGCTTTTATTGCTTGTGCTTTTGGTGTCATATTAAAAAAAATCATTGACAAAACCAACATCATAAAGAATTTTCCTCACTTTTTTTCCTATTTGTATGTCATATTCATTTTCTTTCATCAAAGTCTTGTAGTTTTCTCTTTTCAGACTTTTCATTTTTTTGCTTAAATTTATTCCTATTATATTGATTTTGATGTTTTTATGAATCACACTGTTTTTATTTTTTCTGATATTTTGTTGCTGATACGTACTGATTTCAGTTTGTTGATTTTATATCTTGCAGGTTTACTAAATTCTTTGATTAGTTTCAATAGTTTTTTAGTGAAATCCTTAGGATTTTTAATAAAAGATCATACCATATGTATATAAAGATAATTTTACTGTTCCTTTCTGATTTTGATGCCTTTTATTTTTTTATTTTATTTTTATTTATTTTTTATTTTTTTACCAGATTATTCTGGCTAGGAATTCCAGGACTATGTTGAATATAAGTTTGCCTTGTTCCTGATCTTAGAGGAAGAGCTTTAAAACTTTCACACTGAATATGATGTTGGCTATAGGTTTTTCATATGGTCTTTATTATGTTGAGGTATGTTCCTTCTGGGGGCTTCCCTGGTAGCTCAGATGGTAAAGAATACACCTGCAATGCAGGAAACTCTGGTTCAGTTCCTGGGTCAGGAAGATCTCCTGAAGAAGGGATAGGCTACCCATTCCAATATTCTTTGGCTTCCCTGGTGGCTCAGACAGTAAAGAATCCACCTGCAATGTGGGAGATCTGGGTTCCATCCCTGGGTTGGGCAGATCCCATGGAAGAGGGCATAGCAACCCACTCCAGTCTTTTTGCCTGGAGAATCCCCATGGACAGAGGAGCCTGGCGGGCTACAATCCATGGGGTCACAAAAAGTCAGACACGACTGAGTGATTAAGCACAGCACATGTCCCTTCTGCAACCAATTTGTTGAGGGTTTTTATTATAAAAAGATAAATTTTGGTAAATGCTTTTCTGTGCCTATTGATAATCATATGGTTTTTACTTTTATTTTTTAATATGGTAGTTCACATTTATTGGTTTATATATGTTGAACCATGCTTGAATTTCAGAGATAAATCCCACTTGATCATGCTGTATGATCCTTTTAATGTGCTCATGAATTTGGTTTGGGTAATATTTTACTAGGAGCTTTTGTACCTATATTTAGGAGAAACTTCAGTCCTTATTATTCTTTTCTTGTAGTGTCCTTATCTGGCTTTGGTATCATGATACTATTGGTCTTATAAAATGAGTTTATGGGTGTTCCCTCTTCCTTTTTTTTGGAAGAATTTGAGAAGAATTAGCATTAATTCTTTAAATATTTGGTAAAACTCACTGCTTCTGGGCTTTTCTTTGGGGAGAGCTTATGATTCTGATTAAATCTGCTTACTAGTAATTGTTCTATTCATATTTTTATATTTCTTTCTGATTCACCCTTGGTATTTTGTACGTTTCCAGAAATGTATCTATTTCTTCTAGATTATGCAACACTTTGGCCTGTAAGTATTCAGGGTAGAATCTTATGATCCAATATATTTGTGTGATATTAGTTGTAATATCTCATCTTTAATTTCTGATTTTCTTTATTAAGACTTTTTTCCTAGGCTAGCTAAATTGTTGTCAATTTTGTATATCTTTTTTACAAAAGCTGCTTTTGTTTCACTGATCTTTATTGTTTTCTTATCATTTATTTTTTTATTTCATCTCATTTTTGTTGTCTTTATTGTCTTTATGTCTTTCATCTCATCTTTATTGTTAACTTTCATTAACTTTGAGCTTAGGTTTTTCCTTTTTTTTCTCATTCTTTGCATTGTAAATTTGGGTTGTTTATTTAAGATCTATTCCTTAATATATGTATTTATCACTTGTAAACTTTCATCTAAGCATTACTTTTGTAGAATTTCATAGGTTTTGATGTGTTGCATTTGCATATTCATTTATTTCCAGATATTATTATTTCCTTTTTTATTTCTTCTTTGACTCATTAGCTGTCAGGAACATGTTGTTTAATCCCCATATGTTTGTAAGTTTTCCAGATTTTCTCCTATTGATTTCTAGTTTCATACCATGTGGTCAGAAAAAAAAAATACTTTGTATTATTTTAATCTTATTAAATTTACTAAGACCTTTTTTGTGACCCATAATATGATCTGTCCCAGAGAATGCTCTGTGTGGACTGGGGGAGATATGTGTTCTGCTGCTATTGGATGGAATGTTCTGTATATCTGGTAGGTCCGTTTGCCCTAAAGAATGGTTCAAGTGCAGTTTCCTTTTGACTTTTCTGTCTGGATTATCTGTCTATTGCTTCTAAGTGGGATATTGAAACTCCCTACTATTTCTGTGTTTTTATGTCTTCTTTTAGACCTATCAGGATTTGCTTAATATATTATGTGCTCTGATGTTAGGTGCATATGTATTTTGAAATGTATCTTAATGAATTGATCCTTTTATCATCATATAAAGGCCTTCTTGTCACCTGTTACCTTTTTCAGGTTAAAGTCTACTTTTGTTTGAAATAAGTATAGCTATTTCACTTTTATGGGTTTCCAGTTGCATGGAATATGTTTTTTATTACTTCACTTTGAACCTATGTGTGTCCTTAAAACTGGAGTGAGTCTCCTATAAGTAGCATGTATTTGAGTCTTATTTTTTATTCTACCCAGCCATTTGTGTTTTTTGATTGAAGAATTCAGTCCTTTACATTTCAATTAATTATTGATATGTAAGAACTTAATAACATCAAATTGCTTTCTGGCTGTTTTATAGTTCCATTGTTCCTTTTTATCTTGACTGCCGCATACAGTGGTGGAGTGGTGATTTTCTGTGATAGTATGCTCTGATTCCTTTCTCTTTTTTTCCAAATTTTAAACTTTTTTTTTTTTTGTATTGTGGTATAGCTGATTAACAATATTGTGGTCGTTTCAGGTGAACAGTGAGGGGATTCAGCCATACATACACAGGTGCATGCATGCTCAGTCACTTCAGTCATGTCCAACTCTTTGTGACTCTATGGACTACAGCCCACCAGTCTTCTCCATCCCTGGAATTCTCCAGGCAAGAATACTGGAGGGGGTTGCCATGCCCTCCTCCAGGGGATCTTCCCAATGGAGGGATCAAACCCCAGCATCTCCTACATTGCAAGCAGATTCTTTACCACTGAGCCACCGGGGAAGCCCACATATACATCTATCCCTCTTTTTCTTTTGTGAATATATTGTAGGCTTTTGCCTTATGGCTATCACGAGGTATACATAAAAAAATTAGATATAACAGTCTATTTTATGCTTTATAGAAACTTAACCATGATCATATATAAAAACTCAGCCATATTATAACCCCTTTCATGTTGTTATTGACACAATTCACCTCATTTTATATTTTGTATTTATAGCAAATTATAGAAGCTATAGTTAACTTTAATATTCTTTTCTCTTAGTCTGCATACTTTAGTTAAGAGGTTAACACATTATCATATTACAGATTACAGTTTTCTATGGCATACTTTATATTTACCCTTACAATGTATTGTATATTTTCATATGCTTTAATCTTATTAATTAAGCTGTATATCAGCTTGAAGAACTTCTTTTAGAGTTTCTCATAAGATAGCGTTAGTGGTAAAGAATTCCCTCAGTTTTTATCTGTTTAAAAAAAGATTTGTTTTCTCCTTTCTATCTGAAGAATAATCTTGCCAGATAGAGTATCCTTGGCTGGCTTTTTTTTTTTTTCTTTTTTCATTTCAGCAATTTGAATATACCGTCCTATTCTCTCAACTAGTAAGGTTTCTGCTGAGAAATCTGCCAACAGGCTAATAGAGGTGGCTTTGTAGCTTATAAACTATTATTCTTTTGCTGCTTTTAGGATTTTTTCAGTCTTTGAATTTTGATAATTTCATTATGATATGTCTTGGAAAAGATTATTTTCATTTGAAATAATGAGATAATCCATTACTTTCATGAACTTCAACATTTCACTATTGATGCTCTCTGTTGTATTCTTTATTTCATTCACTGAATTCTTTAGCTTCAGAATTTCTATTTGGTTATTTCTATTTCTGTCTCTTTATTAAATTTCTCAATTTGCTCTTGTAGTGTTTTCCTGATTTTGCTGAGTTATGTTTCTGTGTTTTCTTTTACATAATTGAGTTTGCAAAAAGCAGCTATTTTAAATTCCTTATGGGTTAAATGACAGATCTCCATGTCATTGGGTTTGGTTACTGGAGGAATATTATGATCTTTTGATGACATCGTATTTTCTTGATTTTTCATGTTTCTTGGAGTTTGGCTTTGATGATGTCACGTGAAAAGCAGCAGTCACCTCCTTTAATCCTTATCAGTTGCTTTCAAGTAAGAGTTACTTTCCATTACTCCTGATATATAGTCCCTGACTTTCTCCTGCAACTGCATACAGATACACCTGCTCCATGCTTCTTGCCCCCTCTTGTGGCATAAACCTTAAATTTGTGTGCATTCTAATGCACCAGGATGGCTGCTGGAAACTTCTATTTTCTTTTCCTGAAGGTGGTACTGCAACTCAAGATTGTGGGCCAATTTCTCTCTCGTCCACAGACCTTGTCCTATTTTCTGCACGTGTCCCCTGTACACTTGAGTTCACTTCTACTGCCACACTGAGGAGTGTGCACAAGGGGCTGTTCCTTCTTGTCATCTCCATTTTCAAGAAATATAATTTTCCATCCTGTCACTTTCAGTCTTTGTGTGTCTTTAGCTCTGCAGTGGGTCTTCTAAGCAGAATATAGATTGGCTTTTTTAACCAAATTATCCACGCTATATCTTTTGATTTGAGCATTTATCCCATTGACGTTTAAAGTGATTATTAATAGGTAACTACTTATTGCCATTTTATTACTTGCTTTCTGTTTTATTTTTATTTTTTTAGTTCTTCTCTGTAATTTTTTCTTTTAGTTTCTTCCCTTGTGGTTTGATCATTTTTTAAGTGGTATGCTTGTGTTCCTTTCTTTCTAGGTCTTATGTACCTACTGAACATTTTTGATTTGTAGTTACCATGGAATTCATATATATTAACCTATAACTATACTTGTTTTAAACTGGCAGTCATTTAACTTAAAACACATTCTAATAGATATACATTTTTTTAATTCTCTTGCATCACATTTTGTGTTTTGATGTCATATTTTGCATCAAAATATGCTTATGCTTTATGCTTATGCTTTATGCTTATCCCTTCAGTGCTTATTTTAGAAATAATTGATTTTACAAGTTTTTGTTTCTTAATCTTTGTAGTAGCTTATTTAACCATTTGTTCCTCAGCCCTTAATATATATGTGTCTTTCCTAGAGGAATTCTTCCTTTCCTATAGCTTTATACTTCCCACTTAGAGAAGAATTTTTAACATTTATTTTATGGTAGGTTTACTATTGATGAACTCTTAGCTTTTGCATGTCTGAGAAGTTCATTTGGTATTTAAATTCTAAATGATAATTTTGTTTGGTAAGATATCCTAGGATGCAGGATTTTCTACTTCATCAGTTTAATTATATGTCACTCTCTTCTGGCCAACAAAGTTTCTACAGAAAAATAACCTTTATTTATTTATTTATTTATTTATTTATTTATTTATTTTACATGATGCTCTGCTTTGATTTTGCTACCTTTAGGATTCTGTCTTATCTTTAACTTTTGCCATCTTAATTATATGGTTTGGTCTGATGATATCCTCTTTTGGACTCTCCATCCCCTAGATATGATATAAAGACATACACACACACACACACACACACACACACACACACATATATATATATAGAGAGAGAGAGAGAGAAATTTATGTTGTTTAAACCATCTAGTTTATGGTATTCTGTTATAGCAACGGGATCTTACTAAGAGAATTGTACTATAGAAACATATGTGTTTATTTCATTTCTATATTGATTTATTCTACTTCCCATCTTTATTTGGCTAATATATTCTCTTTTCATATGAGTCATACATACTTTTCCTGGTCCTCATGACAGAAAGACATCCTGGGATGTGAAGTCAAGTGGGCCTTAGGAAACATCACTACGAACAAAGCTAGTGGAGGTAATGGAATTCCAGTTGAGCTATTTCAAATCCTAAAAGATGATGCTGTGAAAGTGCTGCACTCAATATCCCAGCAAATCCGTAAAACTTGGCAGTGGCCACAGGACTGGAAAAGGTCAGTTTTCATTCCAATCCCAAAGAAAGGCAATGCCAAAGAATGCTCAAACTACCGCATAGTTGCACATGCTGGCAAAGTAATGCTCAAAATCCTTCAAGCAAGGCTTCAACAGTTAACTGTTAACTTACAGATGTCCAAGTTGGATTTAGAAAAGGCAAAGGAACCAGAGATCAAATTGCCAACATCTGTGGAACCATAGAAAAAGCAAGAGTATTCCAGAAAAACATCTACTTCTTCTTTATAGACTATGCCAAAGTCTTCGTGTAGATCACAACAAACTCTGGAAAATTCTTCAAGAAATGAGAATACCAGACCACCTTACCTGCCTCCTGAGAAATCTGTATGCAGGTCAGGAAGCAACAGTTAGAACTGGACATGGAACAACAGACTGGTTCCAAATAGAGAAAGAGTAGGTCAAGGCTGTATATTGTCACCCTGCCTATTTAGCTTATATGCAGAGTACATCATGAAACGCTGGGCTGGAGGAAGAACAAGATTGCTGAGAGAAATATTAATAACCTCAAATGTGCAGAGAACACTACGCTTATGGCAGAAAGTGAAGAAGAACTGAAGAGCCTCTTCATGAAAGTGAAAAAGGAGAGTGAATAAAACTGGCTTAAAACTAAACATTCAGAAAACTAAGATCATAGTATCTGGTCCCATCACTTCATGGAAATAGATGGGAAAGCAATGGAAACAGTGACAGACTTTATTTTGGGGGGCTTCAAAATCACTGCAGACGGTGACTGCAGCCACGACATTAAAAGACACTTGCTCCTTGGAAGAAAAGTTATGACCAACCTAGACACCTTATTAAAAAAGCAAAGATGTTACTTGCCAACAAACCTCCTTATAGTCAAAGTTATGCTTTTTCCAGTGGTCATGTGTGGATGTGAGAGTTGAACTATAAAGAAAACTGAGCACAGAATTGATGTTTTTGAACTGTGTTGTTGGGAAGACTCTTGAGAGTTCCTGGGACTGCAAGGAGATTCAACCAATCCATCCTAAAGGAAATCAGTCCTGATTATTCAGCGACTGAACTGAACTGAACTGAACATGAGAGAAAACATAGTTTTATATACACCTTTAGTATTCTTGCCTTAGTTCACTTCAGTCGCTCAGTCATGTCCGACTCTTTGTGACGCCATGAACCTTAGCATGCTAAGCCTCCCTGTCCATCACCAACTCCCGGAGTTTACCCAAACTCGTGTCCATTGAGTCGGTGATGTCATCTAACTATCTCATCCTCTTGCCTTAGCACCTGACTCTTTTACTTTCATATTCAAAATAAGAAAAAACTCATTGCCCCAGTTTTTGGTGCCCACCTCCTGAATGAATCAAGAGTGGCCAGAATTTGGGTCAGTTGATAACATGGTAGCAACAGTTACAATATATGTATAAATTTTTTCCAGAGGGAGAAAGGAGATAGGACAGATTATCTGAAAGGAGGATAAGGACCATTTCCAAAAGAGAAAGTTCAGCTAGAGAAAGCAATAGATCATCTATGCATTAGTATTACAAGCACTTTTCACTGAGACCAGTACGTAAAAGTATTCAATTAATGCTGGTTTTCTTCATTCTTTATTCAGAGATTTTCAGTGACGTCAAAAATGGCAACCCACACTCCAGTGTTCTTGCCTGGAGAATCCCAGGGACGGGGAAGCCTGGTGGGCTGCCGTCTATGGAGACTCACAGAGTCGGACATGACTGAAGTGACTTAGCAGCAGCAGCAGATTACCTTAGCAGATTTCCATATTTTTTGTGTTTTTGTAAGTTTGTCAATCAAGGAATGCATTCTTAATTCCTTAAACGAATTTAACTTTTGTTGTCCCTTATATTCCATTCCTCACTTTCTCATCTCCAACTGAGCAACCACAGGTAGTTTCTTTGGCGAAAGTTATACAGGGATTTTCCTCAAAGAATCTGCATAGTGTGCTGGAACTGAGTGTAGTATCTGAGGTCCATATAATTTGTAACCAAGTTCTATTAATGTTCTAACCAGGTAAGTCGGGTTTCTCTATAGTTCAACAGTATCCATTTCACACAGTCTTTCAAATATCAAGAGATGACTATGAAAGAACATTGTCTGTGGTCAAGTGATATTCAGATGTTTGCAAGAGGCAGCAGGTCCCTAAGGTGAAATACACCATGGCAAGAAAAACTTGGAAAGTTTGAAAAGTGTGCTATAGAAGAAAAGGACAAAGAACTCTATATGCAATACAAAACTTTCTTCTGAGAAATAAATGGGATTTCAAAAATAAACATAACTCCTCCTCTGTTTTTGTCCAATGTAAAGAAATATGAAAATAAGCCAAAATTGCCTTGAGAAAACCATACGGTTAAAATAAAATTATGCTGACTCATCAGCTTCCTTCCCATTTAACTTAGCAAGAATGAGAGACACTGTCAGTGAGGAAAATTCGTTAGTTCTATTATTCTGAAGTTTTATTGTGGTTATCCCTTAGAGAAGTCATAGCACTAACAGCTGGAAAACTCAGGACAAGTCACTTATTCTCTTGGGGTCTTATTAAGTCACTAGCCACTGTGGTCACTGATTTTCAGCACACTCTGAAAGAGTTCAGGGTGGAGATCAAGAATGAGATACCTTGTTCTCTGGAAAAAACTGGCGGAACAAGTTTTCAGATAATTAGATGTTTTCAGGAGAAGATTTTATGTGTCCAAATTGCTGCATCTTCTCATATCTAGAAAAGCACTAAATTTATTAACAGAGACATCTGTTCCTCATAATTACCAGTGAAATTCTGCAAAAAATATGTGTTTAATTGCATGCATCCCCTCTTCACCAAAATCACATATATACTGACTTTCTCTGCCTCTTCAGATTAGTTTCTCAGAGTTATCTGAAATGCTGTCCCTTGGTCTATAATCCTTATTTTGTCCCAAATAAAACCGAACTCAGGATGAGGTTGTGACTTTTTTGTGCTGTGTTTTTTCTTTTTTTTAGTCAACAAGATAAAAGCAGGAAATCAATATCTATATTATGGTAGTAACATCTGTAGTATGCATACTTAACAATTAAATTTTAAAATAATTTAATATGAGTTGGGATAAAATTTTCTATTTGAATAATCAGTGTTGTTCCAAACAAAACCCAAGTGTTTCTGAAAGCAAAATATATTTTAAAGATATATAATGTAAAATATATCACTAGACTTCAAATGCTAATTTTGAAAAAATAAGCATATAAATTGAATTTAATTTATATTTCTAAATTACCAAAGTCCACTTTGAATTAGAATTATGTTCAAAATTTATCTTTCAGAATTATCATCTAATAGGTCTTTACATTCAAGACATTTTCATTTTAATTTCCATGTTTTCTTTCTATATGATAAATGAGGTGATTACAGAAGGTAAGCAGTATTTTCATAAAACTCTTTAGAAAATATACCTTTACAAAAATCAAACATCACTGTGATAATGATTCATAGCTTAAATGTATCCACTTAATCTCCATGAAATTAAGGTTCTCATATTTTCATGTTTTGATACTTAGTTATGGTTTCTAAACAGAGATGTGTTTAATTTTGAAGTGACATAATGTGGTCCATGAATTTTTTCAGTTGTAGCAAAGTGAAAATGAAGTTAAGAGTGAAGTCGCTCAGTCTTGTCCAACTCTACGTCCCCATGGACTATAGCCTATTTCGCTCCTCCGTCCATGGGATTTTCCAGGCAAGAGTACTGGAGTGGGTTGCCATTTCCTTCTCAGAGGATGTTCCTGACCCAGGGATCAAACCCAGATCTCCAGCACTGTAGGCAGATGCTTTACCGTCTAAGCCACAAGGGAAGTCCAAAGTGAAAATATACAACATTTAATATGAAAGAACATTATTCTGTGAAGTTAGTGAAGTATTTTTGCTGGACTTTATCCAGTTATTTGTGAGAAACTACCCAGAGTCCCTTCAGAAAAGCAACATTATCTTTCAAATGTCCTTTTATAATTAAAATATAAATAGCACTTATGTATAAGAGATATTTGTATTCTATAAACAAATAAAAATATTTGCTTCGCCCTGCACTGTATTACTAGTGGACAAGCAATGTATGTATTTAGAACACAAGGAAAGCAAGCAATATATTATACATATAATGAATTTAATATTTCAAAGATGGGAAAATACATCTCTATTTTCCTTTTAAGCACCGATGTTAGTGTACAGTATCAAATGTGTGTGTATATGGATGTGATGAAAAGGGAAATGAGACAGATATGTTTTCTGTGCAAAGTTCCAGGAAACTGCTGACCTTATTCTCAACCATCCTTCCTTTAAGATTTCTTGCTTCTTGTCTCATTCATTTTCTTTAAACCCTGCCTTGAAATATGAAAACTATAGTTTCATAAAATAAACTGTCATAAAAATATGTATTTTATACTTTACAATTTCAGAAACCATTGATCACCACAAAATACAATACAAAAAGTTATAAACATCTAGAAGCAGCAGAATATCTTCTCAGCAATCTGTGAAGACCACTGGTATTTTTCACAAATAAAAGAAGAGAAGATGATAGTGATATATTTAGCTGATTTCATGTATACTATTAGCTGAAGGCAGTGCAGTCCTAATCATGCTTTTGAAAGGCAGGTAGACTATTTTTTAAATTTTTACTTTGGTGATTTTTTTTTAATTTATTTTTTAATTGAAAGATAATTGCTTTACAGAATTTTGTTGTTTTCTGTCAAACCTCAGGATGAATCAGCCATAGGTATACATATATTCCCTCCATTTTGAAACTCCCTCCCATCTCCCTCCCCATCCTACCTCTCTAGTTGATACAGAGCCCCCGTTTGAGTTTCCTGAGACATACAGCAAATTCCTGTTGGTTATCTATTTTACATATGGTAATGTAACTATCCATGTGACTCTTTCCATACATCTCACCCTCTCCTCCCCTCTCCCCATGTCCATAAGTCTATTCTTTATGTCTGTTTCTCCACTGCTGCCCTGTAAATAAATTCTTCAGAACCATTCTTCTAGATTCTGTATATGTGCATTAGAATACGATATTTATCCTTCTCTTTCTGACTCACTTCACACTGCATAATAGGTTCTAGATTCATCCACCTCATTAGAACTGACTCAAATAGCTTTTAATAGCTCAGTAATATTCCATTGTGTATATGTACCACCACTTATTTATCCATTCATCTGTCGATGGACATCTAGGCTGCTTCCGTGTTCCGGCTATTGTAAATAGTACTGCAATGAAAAGTGTGATACAATGTGTCTTTTTCAATTTTGGTTTCTTCAAGGTATATGCCTAGGAGTGGGATTGCTGGGTCAGATGGCGGCTTTATTCCTAGTTTTTTAAAGAATCTCCATACCATCTTCCATAGTGGCTGTATCAATTTACATTGCCACCAACAGAGCAAGAGCATTCCCTTTTCTCCACACCTTCTTCAGCATTTATTGTTTGTAAACATTTTGATGATGGCCATTCTGACTGGTTTGAGGTAATATCTCATTGTGGGTTTGATTTGTATTTCTCTAATAATGAGAGATCTTGGGCTCATTTCATCTGCTGGTTAGCCATCTGTATGTCTTCTTTGGAGAAATGTCTGTTTAGGTCTTTCCACCACGTTTTGATTGAGTTGTTTGTTTTTCTGGCATTGAGTTGTATGAGCTGCTTGTATATTTTGAAAATTAATCCTTTGTAACTTGTTTCTTTTATTATTATTTCCCTCATTCTGAGAGTTGTCTTTGTACCTTGCTGATAGTTTCCTTTGCTGTGCAAAAGCTTTTAGGTTTAATCAAGTCCCACTTGTTTACTTTTGTTTTGATTTCTGTTACTCTAGGAGGTGGGTCATAGAGGATCTTACTTTGATTTATGCCATTTAGTGTTCTGCCTATGTTTTCCTCTAAGAGTTTTATAGTTTCTGGTCTTATGTTTAGGTCTTTAATCCATTTTGAGTTTGTCTTTGTGCATGGTTTTAGGAAGTGTTCTAATTTCATTCTTTTACATGTAGCTGTCCATTTTTCCCAGCACCATTTATTGAAGAGGCTGTCTTTGCCCCATTATATATTCTTGCCTCCTTTGTCAAAAATAAGGTACCCATAGGTGCATGTTTTTGTTTTTGTTTTCCCTGGGATTTCTATCTTGTTTCTTTGGTCTATATTTCTGTTTTTGAGCCAGTACCATACTGTCTTGATGACTGTAGCTTTGTAGTATAATATGAAGTCAGGAAGGTGGATTCCTCCTGCTCCATTCTTCTTTCTCAAGACTGCTTTGGCTATTCAGGGTCTTTTGTGTTTCCATATGAATTGTGAAATTCTTTGCTCTAGTTCCATGAAAAATGCCATTGGTAATTTGATAGGGATCTTATTGAATCTGTAGATTGTGTTTGGTAGTATAGTCATTTTCACAATATAGATTCTTCCTTACCCAGGAACATGAAATAGGTCTCCATATGTTTGTGTCATCTTTGATTTCTTTCATTAGTGTCTTATAATCTTCTGTGTACAGTTCTTTTGTCCCTTTAGGTAAGTTTATTCCTAGATATTTTATTCTTTTTGTTGCAATGCTGAATGGGATTGATTCCTTAATTTCTCTTTCTGATTTTTCATTGTTAGTATATAGAAATGCAAGTGATTTCTGTGTATTGATTTTGTATCCTACATCTTTGCTAAATTCACTGATTAGCTCTAGTAATTTTCTGACACTATCTTTAGGGTTTTGTATGTACAGTATCATGTCATCTGCAAACAGTTAGAGCTTTAATTCTTCTTTTCCAATCTGGATTCCTTTTATTTCTTTTTCTTCTCTGATTGCTGTAGCTAAGACTTCCAGAACTATGTTGAATAATAATGGGGAAAGTGGGCACCCTTTTCTTGTTCCTGATCTTAGGGGAAATGCTTTCAGTTTTTCAACATTGAGAATGTTTGCTGTAGGCTTGTCATATATGGCCTTTACTATGCTGAGGTACGGTCCTTCTATGACCATTTTTTTTAAGTCTTAATCATAAACAGGAGCTGAATTTGTCAAAGGCTTTTCCTGCATCTATTATCATATGGTTTTAATTTTGCAATTTGTTAATATGGTGTATCACATTGATTGATTTGCATATATTGAAGAATCCTTGCTTTCCTGGAATAATCCAAACTTGATCATGGTGCATGAGCTTTTTGATTTGCTGCTGAATTCTGTTTGCTAAAATTTTGTTGAGGCTTTTTGCATCTATGTTCATCAGTGATATTGGCCTGTAGTTTTCTTTTTCTGAGTTGTCTTTGTCTGGTTTTGGTATCAGAGTGATGGTGGCCTCATAGAGTTTGGAAGTGTTTCTTCCTCTGCAATTTTTTGAAAGAGTTTTAGAAGGATAGGCATTAGCTCTTCTATAAGTATTTGGTAGAATTCTCCTATGAAGCTATCGGGTCTTGGGCTTTGTTTTTGGGAGACTTTTGATCACGGCTTCAATGTCAGTGCTTGTAATTGGGTTGTTAATAATTTCTACTTCTTCCTGGTTCAGTCTTGGAAGATTGAACTTTTCTAAGAATCTGTCCAGTTCTTCCAGGTTATCCATTTTATTGCCATATAGTTGTTCAAAATAGTCTCTTATACTCCTTGGTATTTCTGCATTGTCTGTTCTAACCTTTCCTTTTTCATTTCTAATTTTGTTGACTTGATTTTTCTCTCTTTTTTTCTTGATGAGTCTGACTAAAGGTTTGCCAGTTTTGTTTATCAACTCAAAAAACCAGCTTTTAGTTTTATGAATCTTTACTATTGTTTCTTTCATTTCTTTTTCATTTATTTCTGCTTGAATCTTTACGATTTCTTTCCTTCTACTAATTTTGGGGTCTTTTTGTTCTTTTTCCAGTTGTTTTAGGAGTAAAGTTAGATTGTCTATTTGATGTTTTTCTTATTTCTTGAGGTAGGATTGTATTTCTATAAACTTCCCTCTTAGAACTGCTTTTGCTGCAACCCATAGGTTTTGAGTGGTGTTTTCATTGTCATTTGTTTCTAGATTTTTTTTAATTTCCCTTTTGATTTCTTCAGTAACCTGTTGATTATTTAGAAATGTGTTGTTTAATCTCCATGTGTTTGTGTTTCTTAGAGTTTTTTTTCTTGTAATTGATATCTAGTCTCATAGTGTTGTGGTCAGAGAAGATGCTTAATATGATCTCAATTTTCTTAAATTTACTGAGATTTGATTTGTACCCCAATATGTGGTCTATCCTGGAGAATGTCCCATGTGCACTTGAGAAGGTGTATTCTTCTGCATTTGGATGGAATGTCCTGAAGATATCAATGAGATCCATCTCATCTAATGTATAATTTAAGACTTGTCTTTCCTTATTTTCTGTTTTGATGATCTGTTCATTGGTGTGAGTGGGGTGTTAAAGTCTCCTACTATTATTGTGTTACTGTCAATTTCTCCTTTTATGTCTGTTAGTGTTTGTCTTATGTATTGAGGTGCTCCTGTGTTGGGTGCGTAGATATTTACAATTGTTATGTCTTCCTCTTGGATTGATTCCTTGATCATTATGTAGTGTCCTTTGTTATCTCTTGTAATCTTCTTTATTTTAAGGTCTATTTTGTCTGATATGAGGATTGCTACTTCAGTTTTCTTTTGCTTCCCATTTGCATGAATTATATTTTTCCATCCTCTCACTTTCAGTCTATATGTGTCTTTAAGGTCTAAAGTGGGTTTCTTGTAGACAACATATATATGGGTCTTGTTTTTGTATCCATTCAGCCAGTCTGCATCTTTTGGTTGGAGCCTTTAATCCATTTACATTTAAAGCAATTATTGATATATATGTTTCCATTGATATTTTCTTAATTGTTTCGAGTTAATTTTGTAGATCTTTTTCCTTCTTTTGTATTTCTTGACTATATAAGTCCATTTAACATTTGTTGTAAAACTGGTTTGGTGGTACTGAATTCTCTTAACTTTTGCTTGTCTGAAAAGTTTTTTCTTTCTCTATCAGTTTTGAATGAGATCGTTCTGGGTACAGTAATCTTGGTTGTAGATTTTTCCCTTTCAGTACTTTAAATATATCCTATCATTCCCTTCTGGCCTGCAGAGTTTCTGCTGAAAGATCAGCTGTTAACTGTATGGGGTTTCCCTTTTATGTTACTTGTTGCTTCTCCCTTGCTGCTTTTAATATTCTTTCCTTGTGTTTAGTCTTTGTTAGTTTGATTAGTATGTGTCTTGGTGTGTTTCTCCTTGGGTTTATCCTGTATGGGACTCTTTGTGCCTCTTGGACTTGATTGACTCTTTCCTTTTCCATGTTGGGGAAATTTTCAACTATAATCTCTTCAAAAATTTTCTTGTGTCCTTTCTTTTTCTCTTCTTCTTCTTCTGGGACCCCTATAATTTGAATGTTGGTGTGTTTGATATTGTCCCAGATGTCTCTGAGGCTATCCTCAGTCCTTGTCATTCTTTTTACTTTATTCTACTCTTTAGAAGTTATTTCCACCACTTTATCTCCTGGCTCACTGATTCACTCTTCTGCCTCAGACATTCTGCTATTGGTTTCTTCTAGAGTAGTTTTAATTTCAGTATTTGTGTCGTTTGTCTCTGCATGTTATTCTTTAATTCTTCTAGGTATTTGTTAATCAATCCTAGCATTTTCTCCATTTTGTTTTCAAGACCTTTCATCATCTTTACTATCATTATTCTGAATTGTTTTTCAGATAATTTGCCTATTTCCTTTTCATTTATTTAGACATCTGTGTTTCTAGCTTGTTCCTTCATTCATGTAGTATTTCTCTGCCTTTTCATTATTTTTTTCCTAGTTATTTTGTTTGAGGTCTCCTTTTCCCAGGCTTCAAGTTTGAATTTGTTCCTCATTTAGGCTTCTGCCCTCCTAAGGTTGGCCCAGTGGTTTGTGTAAACTTCATATAGGGTGAGATTTGTGCTGAGGTTTTCTTTGTTTGTTTGTTTTTCCTCTGACATGCAATGCTGAGTGAGGTGGTAATCTTATCTGCTGATGATTGGGTTTGTATTTTTGTTTTGTTTGTTGTTTAGATGATGTTGTTTAGATGTTGTTTAACATCCTGCTCAGGGTGTTGCTGGTGGTTGGGTGATGCTGGGTCTTGTATTCAAGTGGTTTCCTTTGTGTGAGTTCTCACTGTTTGATACCCCCTAGGGTTATTTCTCTGGTACTCTAGGGTCTTGGAGACAATGCTCCCACTCCAAATGCTCAGGGCTTGATCTCTGGTCAGGAAAGAAGATTCCGCAAGTGGTTTGTTATGGCATTGAGATGAAAACAAATATACAAAAATGAAAAACTAATGATAAACCCCAGACAAATGGCAGTTAAAAAATCAGGCAAAAAATAATTAAAATAATGGAATATACACATATATGTATACACCCAAGAGCAAAGTCAAAACAGTCCAACAAAAATAAAGTACAATAGATTGACCCAGCAACATAGGAAATCAAAAATTATATTTGCCACTTAAGAACAAAACTAACTAAAGCACAAACTGGAAAACAAACTAAAGCAAGGTGCCAAGCGGGAAATAAAGCAATGAAAACAAAACTAACAAATATGTTGAGGGAAAGGAAAGAAAGAAAAGAAATAAATAATAGACATGAAAAGTTAAATAGAGGTAGATGAAGATTTATATACATTAAAGATTAACTGCAAGGGGAAAAGGACAATAGGAAAGGCAAACAAAGGAAAAAATATAATTGGTTTTAAAAATTAAATGTTAAATTATTTAAGAAAGAAAAAAAATGGGGTGGGGAACTCCCCAGAACTGCAAAAGCCCAACATAGGGGCAGAGGTTTATAACAATAAAAATGTGACTGAGAAAAAAAAATTTAAAAAATAAAAAACTCAAAAGCTTGGCAGACGCTTTACCGTCTGAGCCACCAGGGAGGCCTGGTGGTATTAGATTTCATAGTGCCATTAAAATCAACAACTACAACAGGGGCAGGTGGGGGTGGGGGCAGGGAAGAAGGAAAAAAGTCCAAAATAATCTATAGAATAAGTCAAAATATAAGAATAATAAATGTTTTTCTTGAGTCACTGCTGTCAGAGTCCTTTCCCTCACTGTGAGTCACAGCCCACCTCACCTCCCTAGGATGCCCTCTAACACTGTGTTGACCTCTGGACCTGCTGTGGGGCAGCTCAGATTCTAATCTGGTCCTACTCCTCTGTGTCTTGCCTCCAATGTCCACAGTTTTCAGAACTAGCATGTTTTCTTTTGTGGGAGCTCTCAGTGACCTTTTATATATTCCATAGATACAGAGTCTGCCTAGTTGATGATGTGGATTTAATCTGCAGCTCGTACAGCTGGTGAGAGGGTTTTGAGTGTTATTACTTAGCCACACTGTCCCTGGATTTCAATTGTGGTTTTATTTCGACCTCTGCATGTGGATCGTCCACTGGGGTTTGCTCCTGAGGCTGCCCTGCAGGACTTGGGTTTGCCCATGTGAGGGCCAGGTGTGGAGGTGGTGCAGCTGATTGGGTCGCAGGGGTTCTGGCAGCACCAGGAACTCAGGAGAGTTGGAAGCTAGGGCAGCAGGAAATACAGTGCTCTAAAAGGGTATGGCAACCAGTACTGACCAGTATTCTTGCCTGGAGAGTCCCCCCTCCCTGACAGAGAAGCCTGGCAGGCCACAGTCTACAGGGTCACAAAGAGTTGGGCACTATCTATGCCACCCTGAGTGCATGCATAGGTGCAAGACGTTTTTTGCCTGTGGCAGTTCTGCTCCAATGAGAGGTGAGTGTGAAGGTGGGGCAGCTGCTTGATTTGGGGGGACCCTGGTAGCATCAAGTGTGCAGGGACACGGACTGCCTCCACTCCAGGAGTTGTGGCCCTATCTGAGTCTTTTTTTGAGCCTTGTAGCTGGTGATCAGAAGGCCTCTTTGGCCAGTCTTTCTCTGTAGCTCTGCCCATTCAGGCACTTAGAGGGCTCCGTTGCCTGGGGTCCTTCTCTGTTGTTCAGTGCATCAGGCACATAGAGGGGCCCCCATGGCTGGGGTCCTACTCAGTATATCCTTGTGTCAGGCACTTAAAAGAGCACCCTGGGTAAGAGTCCTACTCTATAGTTCAGTGTGATTGTTCAGTTGCCAATGCCAGCGTGTGGCAGGCGGGGGTGGGGGGGGGGGCGGTGGGGGTGGGAGAAGAGGCTATGGTTATGGCTTCACCCCCTACACATGACTCAGCAGTATCGCCTTGCTTCCATGGCTGCCTGGCTTTCCTCCACAGTCATTTCCCACCACAGTCTCCTCCCTCACATCCCCTTGCTCTGTCTCTCCACAATCCACAGCAGCTTTAGCCCTGGGATTGCTCCACAATCCCTAAATTTTAGCTCCCAGCTGCTGTACCTTCCAGGGGACCTGTGTCCCTGTCTGGGTTATGTATGGCTGTGGCAAGGACTGTCAGCTTCTCATTCTGTTTAGGCTGCTACAGATCAGCTGTTTCACTCTCAGCCTTATATGTTTCTCCTCTGACTCAGACAATTGCCCTGATGTGGGTGTCGGACTTCTGCTTCAATCCCCCACCTGCTGAGGGCTGGTCCAGTCATACTAACACTCCCGGTTTTTCCCGTAGTTCCTTCATCCCACTGAGTTTTCCATAGTTCTACATATTCTTTTTCACCGGTCAGGTACTCTTGTCTGCTCTCAGCTGGTGTTCTGCATGCACTTCTGTGTCTAAAGCTGTATTCTTGATGTATCCATGGAGAGAGATGTACTCCACATCCACCTACTCCTCCACCATCTTGTCCTCCCCTCTTGGTGTGACTTTTGACACAAGAATAATAGTTTCAGATTCATGTTTGTGTTTCCCTTAAAAATCAGAATGTCTACTTTTCCAAAGATTATAACAATTTACATTAATTTACATACTGATCTCCCCCATACCAAGAGGCACGACTCCTTAAGACATAAAAATCAATTACATGGATGAATTAAGATCTTTTAAAAACAGATTTTTTTTACACTACTTAAGCACTTGAATGGGGAAACAGTGGAAACAGTGTCAGATTTCATTTTGGGGGGCTCCAAAATCACTGCAGATGGTGACTGCAGCCATGAAATTAAAAGACGCTTACTCCCTGGAAGAAAAGTTATGACCAACCTAGATAGCATATTCAAAAGCAGAGGCATTACTTTGCCAACAAAGGTCCATCTAGTCAAGGCTATCGTTTTTCCAGTGGTCATGTATGGATGTAAGAGTTGGACTGTGAAGAAAGCTGAGTGCCAAAGAATTGATGCTTTTGAACTGTGGTGTTGGAGAAGACTCTTGAGAGTCCCTTGGACTGCATGAGATCCAACCAGTCCGTTCTGAAGATCAGCCCTGGGATTTCTTTGGAAGGAATGATGCTGAAGCTGAAACTCCAGTACTTTGGCCACCTCATGCAAAGAGTTGACTCATTGGAAAAAACTCTGATGCTTGGAGGGATTGGGGGCAGGAGGAGAAGGGGATGACAGAGGATGAGATGGCTGGATGACATCACTGACTCGATGGACATGAATTTCAGTAAACTCTGGGAGTTGGTGATAGACAGGGAGGCCTGGTGTGCTGCAATTCATGGGGTTGCAAAGAGTTGGACACAACTGAGTGACTGAACTGAACTGAACTGAAGCTGATAAGTAAAAAATGATATCTTAGTACAGCTGACCCTGTTTTCTCTTCACTAAGTTAAGATTCAGCTATCTGTTCAGTTCAGTCACTCAGTCATGTCTGACTCTTTGCAACCCATGGACTGAAGCCCGCCAGGCTTTCCTGTCCATCACCAACTCTTGGACCTTGCTTAAACTCATGTCCATCGAGTCAGTGATGCCATCCAACTATCTCATCCCCTGTCATCCCCTTCTCCTCCTTCCTTCAGTCTTTCCCAGCATCAAGGTCTTTCTGAATGAGTCAACTCTTTGCATCAGGTGGCCAAAGTATTGGAGTTTCAGCTTCAGCATGTCCTTCCAATGAATATTCAGGACTGATATATTTCCTTTAGGATTGACTGTTTAGTCTCCTTGCAGTCCATGGGACTCTCAAATCTTCTCCAACACCACAGTTTGAAAACATCAATTCTTTGGCACTCAACTTTCTTTATGGTCCAACTCTCACATCCATACATGACTACTGGAAAAACCATGGCTTTGACTAGATGGACCTTTGTCAGCAAAGTAATGTCTCTACATTTTTAATATGCTGTCTAGGTTTATCATAGCTTTTCTTCCAAGGAGCAACCATCTTTTAATTTCATGGCTATAGTCATCATCTGCAATGATTTCAGAGCACAAGAAAATAAATGCTGTCACTGTTTCCATTGTTTCCCCATCTATTTGCCATGAAGTGATGGGACCAGATGCCATGATCTTAGTTTTCTGAATGCTGAGTTTTAAGCCAGCTTTTTGACTGTCCCCTTTCACTTTCTCCAAGAGGCTCTTCAGTTCCTCTTTGTTTTCTGCCATAAGGGTGTTATCATCTGTATATCTGAGGTTATTGATTCCAGCTTGTGCTTCATCCAGTCTGGAATTTCGCATGATGTATTCTTCATATAAGTTAAATGAGCAGGGTGACTACATAGAGCCTTGACATACTCCTCCCCCAATTTGCTACCAGTCTGTTGCTCCATGTCCAATTCTAACTGTTGCTTCTTGACCTGCATACAGATTTGTCAGGAGGCAGGTAAGGTGGACTGGTATTCACATCTCTTTAAGAATGTCTCACAGTTTGTTGTGATCCACACAGTCAAAGGGGATCCACACTACTGTTTGGTGTAGTCAATAAAGCAGAAGTAGATGTTTTTCTGGCACTCTCTTGCTTTTTCTATGATTCAACAGATGTTGGAGATTTGATCTCTGGTTCCTCTGCCTTTTCTAAACCCAATTTCAACACCTGAAAGTTCTTGATTCACATACTGTTGAAACCTTGCTTGGAGAATTTTGAGCACTACTTTGCTAGCATGTGAAATGGATGAAATTGTGCAGTAGTTTGAACATTCTTTGGCATTGCCTTTCTTTGGGATTGGAATGAAAATTGACCTTTTCCATTCCTGTGGCCATTGCTGAGTTTTCCAAATTTTCTAGCATATTGTGTGCAGTATTTTAACAGCATCATCTTTTAGGATTTGAAATAGTTCAGCTTGAATTCCATCACCTCCACTAGCTTTGTTCATATTGATGCTTCCTAAGGCCCACTTGACTTCGGACTCCAGGATATCTGGCTCTAAGTAAGTGATCACAACATCGTGGTTATCTTGGTCATGAAGATCTTTTTTTGTATAGTTCTTCTGTGAATTCTTGCCACCTTTTCTTAAATCTTCTGCTTATGTTAGGTCCATACCATTTCTATCCTTTATTGTGCCCATCTTTGCACGAAATGTTCCCTTGATAACTCTGATTTTCTTGAAGAAATAAAAAATAACATACACATCGCAAAAAAATATACACTAACATCACTAGCCAGTAGGAAATTCAAATTAGAAACACAAGATATTACCGCGTATCTATTAGAATAACTAAAAATGATAACACCAAATGCTGGCACTCATACCTTGTGATAGGGATGTGAAATGGTACATCCATTCTGGAAAATAGTTTGGCAGTTTCTCACAAACCTAAACATACACCTGCCACTTGACCTGTTGATATACTCTTGGGTATTAGCCCAGAGAAATGAAAACTTACATTAATATAAATGTTCATGTTGTCCATAGCACATTTACATTTGTAACAGCCAAACATTAAAAACAATAGATGAATGGTTAAAAGAAAAAACCATGGGACGTCTTTAATGTGGAAAACAAAGCAGTCAGAAGGAACCTATTGGTGCATGCATATCTTGGATGAATCTGAAGGTGGTCATGCTGAATGAAAAAGCCTATCTCAAAAGCTATATATGACTTACATATATAACACATATATAATGTTTCCACATATATACCATTTTCAAAATAATATTTTACAGGTGGAGAGCAAATTAATGATTTCCATATTGCACTAATTTTACACAAATACATATAAAACTGATGATATTTAAACAGGTCCTGTAAATTATACCAATGTCATTTTCCTGGCTTCAATATTGTAGTGTATTAAAAGCTATACAACATGTTACTGAGGCTTCCCTGGTAGCTCAGCTGGTAAAGAATCTGCCTGCAATGCAGGAGACCCAGGCTGGATCCCTGGGTTGGGAAGATCCCCTGGAGGAGGGCGCAGCAACCCTCTCCAGGATTCTTGCTTGAAGAATCCACATGGACCAAGGTACCTGGTGGGCTACAGTTCAAGTCAGACATGACTGAGAGGCTAAACACAGCACAGAACAGCACAACGTTACCACTGCGTAAACTGGATGGATGGAGCAAGGGGCCTTCCTATACATTTTTTGCTACTTTCAGTGCATTGAGAATTGTTTATATATTGTCATATAAATACAAATGTACTTGATTATTATTTTATATATACTTATTAAAATCAACTTCAAAATGGCAATATGAAGAATTATGTTTATACTATAATACTGTTTTGTGGAAAAAGGTGGAGGGGAAATTATATATTTGCTTTTGCTTGCATGCACATAAAGGAGCTCCAGAACTATAACATGGATAGTGAGCCCTTTCCCCCTAGGGTGGGGAAACTGTAGCAAATAGGAGGAGGTTGTAGAAAGGTGTATATTTGTTTTTTTACACTTTGAACTATCTTAATCTATTTCTTATTTTAAAAAATAAATAATCACTATTCTAGACATAAAATTAATTACAATGACCATGGACTGTCTCCAATCATTCATTGGAAAGAACACAACACCAAAAAAATTTAGATTATGTAATCTTGGACTTAGGGCAAGTATTCAAATTTAATGACTTCTACTTTATTAAAATTTTACTTTAATGTTATTTCTCTTATCTGTCGATTTAGGGAAACTGGACCACTGCAAAGTGCTGGGCTTGAAAATAACACTCAGAAAAACAATGCACTTGTTCACACCAATTTTACCCAGGTGCCAAAATGAATCTCTTTCGGATTTGCAGTCCTGTGGTTTCAGCATGTGCAAAGCATTGTTCTTCAGGATTTCAGAAACAGGAAAAACAAAGAGATCCCTTAAATAACCTCCACAAATTGAAATAGAATATGCTTTGGCTATTCGAGGTTTTTTGTATTTCCATACAAAGCTTGAAATTATTTGTTCTAGTTCTGTGAAAAATGTGGCTGGTAGCTTGATAGGGATTGCATTGAATTTGTAAATTGCTTTGGGTAGTATACTCATTTTCACTATATTGATTCTTCCAATCCATGAACATGGTATATTTCTCCATCTATTAGTGTCCTCTTTGATTTCTTTCATCAGTGTTTTATAGTTTTCTATATATAGGTCTTCAGTTTCTTTAGGTAGATATATTCCTAAGTATTTTATTCTTTTCGTTGCAATGGTGAATGGAATTGTTTCCTTAATTTCTTTTTCTACTTTCTCATTATTCGTGTATAGGAATGCAAGGGATTTCTGTGTGTTGATTTTATATCCTGCAACTTTACTATATTCATTGATGAGCTCTAGTAATTTTCTGGTGGAGTCTTTAGGGTTTTCCATGTAGAGGATCATGTCATCTGCAAACAGTGAGAGTTTTACTTCTTCTTTTCCAATTTGGATTCCTTTTATTTCTTTTTCTGCTCTGATTGCTGTGGCCAAAACTTCCAGAACTATGTTGAATAGTATCGGTGAAAGTGGACACCCTTGTCTTGTTCCTGACTTTAGGGGAAATGCTTTCAATTTTTCACCATTGAGGATAATGTTTGCTGTGGGTTTGTTATAGATAGCTTTTATTATGTTGAGATATGTTCCTTCTATTCCTGCTTTCTGGAGAGTTTTTATCATAAATGGATGTTGAATTTTGTCAAAGGCCTTCTCTGCATCTATTGAGATAATCATATGGTTTTTATTTTTCAATTTGTTAGATGTCCATCAGCAGATGAATGGATAAGAAAGCTGTGGTACATATACACAATGGAGTATTACTCAGCCGTTAAAAAGAATTCATTTGAATCAGTTCTGATGAGATGGATGAAACTGGAGCCGATTATACAGAGTGAAGTAAGCCAGAAAGAAAAACACCAATACAGTATACTAACACATATATATGGAATTTAGGAAGATGGCAATGATGACCCTGTATGCAAGACAGGGAAAGAGACACAGATGTGTATAATGGACTTTTGGACTCAGAGGGAGAGGGAGAGGGTGGGATGATTTGGGAGAATGACATTCTAACATGTATACTATCATGTGAATTGAATCGCCAGTCTATGTCTGACGCAGGATGCAGCATGCTTGGGGCTGGTGCATGGGGATTACCCAGAAATATGTTCTGGGGTGGGTGGTGGGAGGGGGGTTCATGTTTGGGAATTCATGTAAGAATTAAAGATTTTAAAATTTAAAAAATAAAAAACTAAAAATTAAAAAAAAAAAAAAAAAAGAAATAGAATATGCTTTTCTGTGCTTTAGTGTTCCTTGGGAAATAGACTTGGGTGGTACTAGTTGTGCATTTCCCAAAAAAGAAAACAAAGAACAAGAAAAATGGGAAATTGCAAAACTCAAAAGAATTTTTGGAATCAGTCAAGAGCAAATGAGGGGCCTTGACAAAACTGCATATGCAGCATGTAAGCACAATTTATTAATGGAGTAAATGTAAAATGCCAGGCACCAGAAACTAACAGAAATCAATAAGTGTCAATGTGTATAGTACTACTATGATGGAAATCTCTCCATTTTTATTCATCTGCTACAACAGAGAAAAGTAAAAGTTGGTAACTTAGGCCAATGAAATACTTAACATACCCTGAGGTTATTCACCTTCAAAACTGCAATTATCTTCTATGTTAAAGGGCCATTTTTCTATGTATCTAAAATTTATGCATCAAGTTCAGTTTAATTCAGTTGCTCAGTTGTGTCCAGCTCTTTGTGACACCATAGACTGCAGCATGCCAGGCCTCCCTGTCTATCACCAACTCCCAGAGCTTTCTCAAACTCATGTCCATTGACTTGGTGATGCCACCCAACCATCTTGTGTTCTGTCATCCCCTTCTCCTCCTGCCATCGATCTTTCCCAGCATCAGGGTCTTTTCAAACAAGTCAGGTCTTCACATCAGGTGGCCAGGGTATTGGAGCTTCAGCTTCAGCATCAGTCCTTCCAATGAATATTCAGGACTGATTTCCTTTAGAATTGACTGGTTGGATCTCCTTGCAGTCCAAGGGACTCTCAAGAGTTTTCTCCAACACTGCAGTTCAAAAGTATCAGTTCTTTGGCCCTCAGCTTTCTTTATGGTCCAACTCTCACATCCACACATGACCACTGAAAAAACCATAGCCTTGACTAGAAAGGTCTTTGTCAGCAAAGTAATGTCTCTGCTTTTTAATATGCTGTCTGGCTTTGTCATAGCTTTTCTTTCAAGGAGCAAACATCTTTTAATTTCATGGCTGCAGTCACCATCTACAGTGATTTTGGAGCCCAAGAAAATAAACTTTGTCACTGTTCCATTGTTTCTCCATCTATTTGCCATGAATGATGAGACTGACTGTCATAATCTTAATTTTTTGAATACTGAACTTCATGCTAGCCTTTTCCACTCTCCTCTTTCACTTTCTTCAAGCAGCTCTATAGTTCCTCTTCACTTTCTGACATTAGGGTGGTGTCATCTGCATATCTGAGCTTATTAATATTTCTCCCAGACATCTTGATTCCAGCTTGTGCTTCATCCAGCCTGGGATTTCTCATGATGTACTCTGCATATAAGTTAAATGAGCAGGGCAACATTATACAGCCTTGACATACTCTTTTCCTAATTTGGAAGCAGTCTGTTGTTCCATGTCCAATTATAACTGTTATTTCTTGACCAGCATACAGATTTCTTAGAAGGTAGGTAAAATGGTCTTGTATTCCCATCTGTTGAAGAATTTTCCACAGTTTGTTGTGATCCACATAGTCAAAGGCTTTGGCATAATCAATAAAGCAGAAGTAGATGTTTTTCTGGAACTTTCTTGCTTTTTCTATGGTCCAACAGATGTTGGCAATTTGATCTCTGGTTCCTCCGCCTTTTCAAAATCCAGCTTGAACATCTGGAAGTTCTTCAGTCATGTACTGTTGAAACCTAACCTGGAGAATTTTGAGCCCTCCAGGCTGCTCTGTCCGTGGCATTCTCCAGGCAAGAATACTGGAGTGGGTTCAGTTCAGTTCAGTTCAGTCGCTCAGTCGTGTCTGACTCTTTGTGACCACATGAACTGCAGCACGCCAGGCCTCCCTGTCCATCATCAACTCCCGAAGTTCACTCAGATTCACGTCCATAGAGTCAGCGATGCCATCCAGCCATCTCATCCTCTGTCGTCCCCTTCTCCTCCTGCCTCCAATCCCTCCCAGCATCAGAGTCTTTTCCAATGAGCCAACTCTTCGCATGAGATGGCCAAAGTACTGGAGTTTCAGCTTTAGCATCATTCCTTCCAAAAAATCCCAGGGTTGATCTCCTTCAGAATGGACTGTTTGGATCTCCTTGCAGTCCAAGGGACTCTCAAGAGTCTTCTCCAACACCATGGTTCAAAAGCATCAATTCTTCGGCAGTCAGCCTTCTTCACAGTCCAACTCTCACATCCATACATGACTACTGGAAAAACCATAACCTTGACTAGACGGACCTTAGTCGGCAAAGTAATGTCTCTGCTTTTGAATATGCTATCTAGGTTGGTCATAACTTTTCTTCCAAGGAGTAAGTGTCTTTTTATTTCATGGCTGCAGTCACCATCTGCAGTGACATGGAAACATATAAATGTGTTAGCAACTGGACAATCTAACATTACTGGGGAAAGGCAAGGGTCTTGAGTTTCGGTGGCAGCAACCAAGTGAGACCAGCAGGTCTATTGGAAGGGTGCTTTGAAGTGAGGAAATGTCTGGAAATAGTTTCCTTTTTTTGTGCACACTTTCTTCCACTGAGACCATTGTCATTACTAATATATCTTCCAAGTTTGCGGACATTCAAAGCAAATAAAGAATGATAACAGCTGACCTCACTTGCCTGAGCTCTCATCCCCATACATACCAGTTTGGCCCACACTCTCATTCCCCTACAGTTTCTTTCCAAATGTCCCCTTATTAAAGAGGACTTCCTTGGCAGCCCTCACTAAAAGAGCACACTGCTGCGTACCATTCAGTTTTCTTCCCAGTACTACTACTACTACTTCCTGTTTTATATTTACTTGACTATTGTCTCAATCCCCCTCCAGAATGTCAGCTCCATGATGACAGGGATTGGGCAGTTTGATTCACGTCTGTGTACCCAGTATCTGGAAAATCAATGACTCAGTAAGCACATCTTCTTAAACCTTATAAGGATTCTGTAAGTAAATAAAGATGCTAAACAAAATTGAGTTCCCCAAAGTCACTCATTTACTCAAGGGAAATTTTATGACTCAAAGCTGTGTCTCTGAGTTCTAATTTCTATTTTCCCTGAATGCCACACAGCTTCTCATATTGATATTGTGAATTTCTTTAAATCTGGAAATTCTCATCAAGTCTTTGTGGAAATGGGACAATGGGAAGAGTCAGTGTCCAACAGAAGCATGTGCCTTTTTAATTAGTTTGTTAAAGAATTCCCCTTTAAGGGGAAAAAATGAAAACATTTTTTTCTCCCAGAAACATACAAAGTATTTAAACATACTTATAATGAGGAATGCTTCCCAGGTGGCTCAGTGGTGAAGTATCTTCCTGCCAATGCAGGAGGTACAGCAGAGGCAGGTTCAATCCCAGGGTCAGGAAAATCCCCTGGAGTAGGAAATGGCAACCTATTTCAAGATTCTTGCCAGGAAAATCCCATGGACAGAAGAGACTGTCAGGTCACAGTCCATAGTGTTGCAAAGACGACTAAACAACAAATAATCAGGAATAATACAGATACAAAAAACGTGTCACTTCTCAGGATAAACCTAGATGTTAATGCAGAAACATTAGTAAATCTATGAAATTAACCATAACCATTTAACAAGTTAGTGAACATTTATAGAGTTTCTTTTATAGCTTAAAATCTCTGCTAGGTCATGGAGTTACAAAGATGAATAAATAATAATTCATGTCCTTAAAAATGTTAAATCCACTTAAAGATATAGACATGTTAGTAAAAATACAATATAATGGAATCAGAGGCCTTTTGTAAGTTGGTATGAGAACAAAGAGAATCAGTAATCAGTTCTGCATAAGAGTACCAAGCAGAAAAACTGCTGTTTGAGCTGCATCTTAGAAGATAAGTAGACATTCCCCGGTCCAATATCAATAGAGGGAGTAGCAAATATATGGACCAGGAACATGGCATCTATATTCCAAAGGCTAGGGCATTTGCTATCTCTGGGCATCAGGTACATGAGGAGGTACAGCTGGAAACGGAACTGTCAATAAACATAGCAATACCATTTCAGTGTTCTTGAGATTCAGTGAGATGATGTATATAAAACCATCACCATAGTGCCTCACTTAGTACTGAAGAAATTCTGGCACTTGTCTTGGAATGGAGGAATTGAGATTTTTATATATCCATAATTCCAAAAAAAAATGTTGTTTGGTACCAAAATAAATCCATTGTTTATCCGGATACCCATGTATTTAGAAATGGCATGCATACTGTTTACACAGATCAGTATTCAAAACTAGAGACTCCAAGTGGCAATCTCTTCTGTTGTTTTCAGGGAGAACCGATATATGTGACAGGGAGTTTAAGAAGTAATGAAACAATCCTGTATTTAATTAGAACCAGCCAAGATATGCACTTCACTTGCTTCGATAGCAGGTTGATTTTACAGAGAAGAGGGTGTGAGTTTGGTTTCTTTTTCCATTACTCATAACTTCAGTCCTTAGGGAAATGACAAGATAATTTAATTCTTAAACACTCATTTGGGAGTGTCAATGATAAATGATCGGAAATATTGCTGCTGCCAACACACTGCTTTTCTTATTGGTTCTCACCTCTGTACTTTCTTTTCTTCTCACCCAGCCCCAAGAAACGAACTTGATATTGGACTGATAAAGCTTGTCACAATAAATGTAATCTTCTGTCAAAATCATTTTCTTTCCCCCTGCTCATTGTTTCCCCTTAAGAAAAAAATCTTCAGCTTGATACTTGCACAGCAACTTCATACTTCTGTATAATTGAAAGTCAACAGTAATTAATTCCATTGTTTGTGCCAGTCAGTACAAGAAACTTGTAATTTTCCTTGTCACTGCATCTTACAATCATCTAATAAGCAGCTATAAAGCTGGGCTATTGAATTACACAATAAACAAAAATTTCCCATCATTTAACATTTGTTCAGAGACTGTGCTGTGGGTCCACGAGAGCAGAAAGAAGAGAAATGTGCACTTATCCCATGAATTCAATCAATGCAAACCACAAATTTTAATCAATTATTTAGGCTACCAAAATCTGTTGTTGTTGTTATTGTATTAATGCCTAAATCATTTGGAAAGAATATCCTAATCTTGCATGAAAGCTTGGCCTTTGTTGACATCGATGTGCCTAACAAATGGCAATTTTGTATTCTAATTTAGAAATTGTTTATTTTGCAGATGAGTAAAGAAAGTTGCTTGGGGTACTTATGTTTGTCACTCAGGTCTGAAAGAATGTAAGGACTACATTAGGAAGAACAGGGATTAGGAATCTATCTTTTGTGCCAGAATGAGGCCATATGCCTGTAAAATTTTACTGTTTTTACCTCTGGACCCATGAATTTTCAATCCCCGTGGCTGCAGCCAAGATTCCCACCAGGTCCTTCCTCACCACAATTCCCATTGAATGTCAGGGACTCAATGGAAAGCACTGAGCAGCCAAAAGCCAGAATAATGCCTTCCTTCTGGGAGGACCGGCTCTCCCACCCTGGCTCCTGCCAACCATCCCTCCAGACCGCCTTAGGCTTTCTTCCCTGTAGGCTCGTTTAGTTCACCATAAGCTCATACCTTCAGAAAAATCTTCCTTCACCATCCTGTGCAAAAGTGCAGTAGGCATTTCAAGATGGAAAACAATGATCCCATGAAGGACCAATGTGTGGAAATTTGTATTTAAAACATTTAATGACAATGGAAGTGCAATGGTGCAGAAAGAGGAGAAAATGAGGTTAACTTTGCTTCCTGGTGCTAAATATTGGGCTCTTAAAGTACCATGACTTTTCGTTGTGACCTTTGATGCTGAAAATCTTCTTAGAATGTATTAGCACATTTTTCTTCTTGAGTAAGTAATATCATGTAGTCATTTTTGATGATTCAGCATCTCATAGTATCTTATTAAGAACAGATAGGCAGATTCTCTCTTAAAGTAACACATTTATTTTTCAATTGTATGCTCTTAACTAAAAGACTTTTAGGAAACCACGTGGGTGAAAAAATATTTTTCAAAACATTACCCTGCAAGGTGACATATTAATTCATTTATTCATTCCTCACACATTCACTTACTGCTCACTTAAGTAGTTCCTGCAAAGTGTGAAGCCCAGTGCCAGGCCCTAGAGTTCATGATGAACACTGAAACCTCCAAAAAAGGAAGAATGTACAGATCAAGTTCACAGTATAATCTCCTTAGATGCTGTTGAACATTCCAGAAAACCCATCTGTAGACATACAGCAGCAGCATATTCATGGCATGTTGTAGAAATTCTGCAAACACAGCGCAACTACAAGAAAAATATCTCCATCTGGAAGAATCAAAAGCAGTTTCTCAAAGGTAAAGGCCAGTGAACTGGGACTTAAAGGATGAGGAGAAGGGGACTGGCATTTCAATCACATTTTCCAATAACCCTATATTGTCTTGCTCTTCATTAACAATTATTCTTAACTTTCTTGAGAGGTCTCATAAAGAATCTAATAAAAATGTTAAATATGTATAGATACACACACATAAGACCTTTTTATCAGTGGACATAGGTTGCTTTCATATTTTGGCTATTGTAAGTAATATTGGAAACAGACTGGTTCAAAATTTGGCAGAAGTATGTCAAGGCTGTATATTGTCACCCTGCTTATTTAGCTTATATGCAGAGTACATCATACAAAATGCCAGGCTGGATGAAGTACAAGCTAGAATCAAGATTGCCTGGAGAAATAAAAATAAACTCAGATATGCAGATGACACCACCCTTATGGCAGAAAGTGAAAAGGAATTAGAGAGCCTCTTGATGAAAGTGAAAGAGGAGAGTGAAAAAGTTGGCTTAAAACATTCAAAAAACGTGGGTGTTTTGATCATGGCAAATAGATGGAGAAACAATGGAAACAGTGATAGATTTTGTTTTCTTGTGCTGTAAAATCACTACAGATGATGACTGCAGCCATGAAATTAAAAGATGCTTGATCCCTGGAAGAACAGCTATGACCAACCCAGACAGCATATTAAAAAGCAGAGACATTACTTTGCCAACAAGGGTCCATCTAGTCAAAGCTATGATTTTTCCAGTAGTCATGTATTGTTGTGAGAGTTGGACGATAAAGAAAGCTGAGTGGCAAAGAACTGATGCTTTTGAACTGTGGTGTTGGAGAAGACTCTTGAGAGCCCCTTGGACTGCAAAGAGATCAAACCAGTCAATCATAGTCATTGGAAGGACTGATGCTGAAGCTGAAACTCCAATACTTTGGCTACCTGATGCAAAGAGTTGACTCATTTGAAAAGGCCCTGATGCTGGGAAAGATTGAAGGCAGGAGAAGGGGACGATGGTGGGTGAGATGGTTGGATGGCATCACAGACTCGATGGACATGAGTTTGAGCAAGCTCTGGGAGTTGGTGATGGACAGGGAAGCCTGGCATGCTGCAGTCCATGGGGTCACAAAGAGTTGGACACAACTCTGCAGTGACTGAACTGAACCAACTGAAGTAATACTACAATAAACATAAGGGTGAATTGTTATTGTTTAGTTGTTAAGTCCTGTCCAACTCTTTTGAGATCCCATGGACTGTAGCCTGCCATACTTCTCTGTCAATGGAATTTCCCAGGCAAAAATACTAGAGTGTGTTGCTGTTTCCTTCTCCAGGAGATCTTCCCAACCCAGGGATCAAACTCCTGCTTAGCAGGTGAATTCTTTACCGCTGAACCACCTGGAAAGCCCTGAAGATAAGGGTGAATATATCTTCTCAATTTAGTGTTTTTGTTTTCTTCAGAAAGATACCCAAAAATGGAATTGCTGGATTATAAGATAGTTTTAATTTTTTGAGTAACCTCTACACTGTTTTCCATTGTGGTCCTACTAATTTACATTTTGACTAACAGTATACAAGGTCACCCTTTTCTCCATATCTCTGCCAACATTTGTTATTTCTTGTCTTTTTGTTGAGAACCATCTAATGTCTTTTTTGTGAGGTTGTAGTTCATTGTGGCTTTGATTTGCATTTCCCTGATGATGAGTGATGTTGAGCATCTTTTCATGTGGCTGTTGGCAAGCTGTATGTCTTCTTTATAAAAAATGTCTATTTAGGTCCCCAACCCATTTTTAATAGGGTTGTTTGACTTTTTGATATTGAGTTGTATTAGCTCTTTATATATTTGGATATTAATTCCTTATCAGCTAATTCAGTTGTTGATGTCTTCTTCCATTCAGTCAGTGGCCTAGCTGTTTTGTTGATAGTTTCCTTTACTGTACAGATATCTTTTAGCTTAGTAAAGTCTCATTTATGTATTTTTTTTCCTTACCAGAAGAAACATATCAAAAAAAGTATTGCTAACACAATTATCAAATCACATACTGCCAATGTTTTCTCCTGGGAGTTTTATGGATTTAGGCCTTACATTTAAGTTGTTAATCCATTTTTAGTTTCTTTCTGTATATAGTGTGAGAAAGTAGTCCAGTTTGATTCTTTTGCATGTAGCTTTTCAGTTTTCCCAACACCATTTATGTAAAAATCTGTGTTTTCCCCAATGTGTATCATTGCCTTCTTTGTCATAAATTAATTACTTATACATGTGTGGGTTTATTTCTAGTCTCTTCAATATGTCCTTTTGATTTATGTGTTAGTTTTATGCCAGCACCATACTGTTTTAATTTACTATAGCTTTGGAGTATTGTTTTAAATCAGGGAGTATGATATCTCTAGCTTTGTTCTTTCTCAAGATTTCTTTGGCTATTTGGGGTCTTTTGTGTTCCCATAAAAATTTTTGAAGTGTTTGTTCTACTATATTGGTATTTTAATAGGAAGTGTATTGAATTTGTAGATTGCCCATGGTCATTTTAATAATACTAATTCTTCCAATCCATAACACAGTATATGCTTCCATTTGTGTCAATTTTCATTTTCTTTGACAATGTCTTATAGTTTTCTAAGCACAAGTCTCTCACTTCCTTGGTTAAATTTACTCAAGTATTTTATTCTTTTGATACTATTATAAATGGGATTGTTTTCTAAATTTCTCTATCTAATCACTGTTAGTGTAAAGAAATACAACCAATTTTTATATGTTAATCTTGTATCTTGCAACTTTACTGAAATGTTTGTTGTTTCTAATAGTTTTTTGGTAGAGTCTTTAAGATTTTCTATATACAGTATCATGTTATCTGCAAACAGTGATGTTTTATGTATTCCTTTCCAATTAGGATTTCTTATATTTTTTGTGTCTGATTACTGTGGCTAGAACAAACATTCAGTACTATGTTGAAAACAAGTGATGAGAATGGACATCCTTATTTTCTTCCTGATCTTACAGAAAATGCTTTCAGCTTCTCAACATTGAACATGATTTTAGCTGTGGGTTCTTCATATGTGGCCTTCATTACGTTGAGATATGTTCCTTCATTACCCACTTTTTGGATATTTTATCATAAATGGATGTGGAATTCTGTCAAAAGCTTTTGCTGCATCTATTGAGATTATTATGTGACTTTTATCCTTCCTTTGGTTATTCCAGTGTATTGAATTAATTGATTTGTGGATATTGAATCATCCTTGGGTCTCTGGAATAAATTCCACCTAATTATAGAGTATAAGCCTTTTCATGGGTTGTTAAATTTTGTTTGCTAATATTTTGTTGATTTTTGCATCAATGTTCATCAGTGATATTAGTCTGTTTTTGCTTGCTTCTTTGTTTGTTTTTTTGGTGTCTTTATCTGTTTCAGTATGATGCCTTTGTAGAATTAGTTTGGAGGCAATTCTTCTCTAATTTTCTAGAACAATTTAAGAAGAATTTTAAACTCTTCTCTGTTAAGGTAGAATTCACTTTTGATGCCCTCTGTTTCTGGATTTTGTTTGTTAGCAAACACTTGATTATTTATTTAATGTAATTACTGGTAATCATTCTATTTATATTCATTTCTTCTGTATTCAGTCTTGGGAAATGTGTGTTTCTAGGAATCCATCCATTTTTCCTAGGTTGTTCAACTTTTAGCCATTAATTATTTGTAGTAATATCTTTTATCCTTTGTATTTCTGTAGTTTCAGTTATAAGTTCTCTTTCATTTCTGATTTTATTTATTTGGGTCCTCCCTTTTCTTGATGACTCTGTCTAAAGCTTTATTAATTTTGTTCATATTTTCAAAGAATCAGTTCTTAATTTCAATGGTTCTTTCTTCTGTTTATTTAGTTTCTTTATTTCCACTCTGATCAATTTAACTTTCTTTGTTCTACTAATTTTAGGTTTTGTTTTATTCATTCTTTTCTTGTTTATTTTAAGTATAAATTTAAATATTTATCTAAGATTTTTCTTGTTTCCTGGGGTAGGCTTGTTTCACTATAGTTTTCCTCTTAGAGTTGCTTTTGATAGCTCTATAGATTTTTGAACATTGTGTTTCCATTTTTATTTATCTCAAGGCATTTTTTTAATTTCTTTTTGATTCTTCAGTGACACATGGTTGTTTAGTAGCACATTGTTTTGATTCCACGTGTTTGCTTTTTCTACTTTTCTCCTATTGTTGATATCTGGTCTTATGCTGTTGTGGTCAGAAAGGATGCTTGCTGTGATTTCAGTCTTCTTAAATTTACTGAGACATGTTTTGTGGCCTAGCATGTAATCTATCCTGGAGAATGTTCCAGATGCCCTTGAAAAGAATGTGTATTATGCTGCTTTGGGATGGAATGTAGCATATATATTTGTGTGTGTGTGTGTGTGTGTGTGTGTGTGTGTGTGTGTATAAAACAAGCCAAGCCATAGGACAATATCGTGACAGTGGACTTTAAAGGAGAGAAGTGCATGGCGGTGAGACACCACTGGAGAGAGGCCCATGAGTGTCAGCAGGGCTGCAAAAATGTCAAGCCAAGGTATTTCTTCACATCCACCAGAAATGGGAAATAAGCAGAAGAAAATCACTGCTCCTGAGATGGATTGCAAACAAGTTGTTTTCCTCAGAAAAATTTGAGCTTTTATGACATTTTTTTATGACAATGTTCATACAATTACTCAAAATACTAAAATAATTTAAAAGAAAATGTTTCTTAAAGGCTGCTATTTTATATTCATGTTTTACATGTTTGTTTTGTAAAGCTAAATAAGATATCTTTTAACTAATTATCTATAATTTTCCAATATTTTCTTATAACCATCTATACAAGTTACACTACATTTGTATGAGAATATGAGTATTAAACATAACACTTTATAAGGTAAAAATAAGAAGGCTTCAGAGATTGTTTTTCCCAGATAGAATGGATTGAGTCTATTAAGCACTAAAGAGGAGGATATTGGTAAAAAATTGTTAGAGACATTACTATGCCAACAAAGGTCCATCTAGTCAAGGCTATGGTTTTTCCAGTGGTCATGTATAGATGTGAGAGTTGGACTATAAAGAAAGCTGAGCACCAAACAATTGATGCTTTTGAACTGTGGTGTTGGAAAGGACTCTTGAGAGTCCCTTGGACAACAAGGAGATCCAACCAGTCCATCCTAAAGGAGATCAGTCCTGGGTGTTCATTGGAAGGACTGATGTTGAACCTGAAACTCCAATACTTTAGCCACCTGATGTAAAGAGCTGACTCATTTGAAAAGACCCTGATGCTGGGAAAGATTGAGGGCAGGAGGAGAAGGGGATGACAGAGGATGAGATGGTTGGATGGCATCACTGACTAGATGGACATGGGTTTGGGTGGACTCTGGGAGTTGGTGATGGACAGGGAGGCCTTGCATGCTGCAGTCACAGGGTCGGACATGACTGAGTGACTGAACCAAACTGAACTTATGCTAAAAGAAGTGAAAAAATGAATATTTTGCAAACTTCCAGCCATTTAAAGAAGCAGAATTATTTCTTTAATATGTATTATTTGTGGGTTTCTAATTAATAACATTAATAATTGATTCTTTTTCTGAGCATGTTAAGTTGATATGGATTGAGAACAGTATATTTTTCATGACCAAAGCCTATTACAAAATATTAAGGCCACCTTAAGTAGTAAAACTTTAAGATAAGGTTTTCTTCTAAAGTGGTTTATAGAGTTGAGATGAGAGAAAATTCTATACTAATAAATCAGTACTGTTTTGTGTATACACGTATATATGTATATATATGTGTGTGTGTGTGTGTGTGTGTGTGTGTGTGTGTGTGTGTAGATGAAATTGAAAGATGGACTGGTCTAATTCATCTTGACTGATTGGTACAATAAGATTGTTCAGTAAAGCATTAATGGCTGGTTTCTATTACAAAAGTTAAAACAGACTAAAGAGAAGAAATGCCTTGAATTTTTCATCTTAGTTTTGAGTAGGCTCTATAGACAACTTCTGATAGATTGCAACTGTAAACTTAGTTAAAAACCAGGTTCTCCTTCACAAAGAGATTTTTTAAATCTGATGTGAAGATATGCCACAGGAGAAGTCAGGAATGTGAAATTGATCTGAATGGCATGTATATGGATGTTTTTGCCATTTGTACTTACATAACAATTTGATATATAAAACCAATTCATTTTATATACCAAAGTATTATTTTTTAAGTTATACAAATGAGGAGCTGCAGTTTTCAATATGAACTTTTCCCGATAAACTCTGTTCACATCTTGAGAATAGTCTATTTTGTCTGATATAAGTATCACTCTGCTAGGTTTTGTTTTTGTTTTTTCATTTCTATTTACATGAATACTTTTTCGTACTCCCACTTTTGGTCTGTGTGGGTCTTTAGATCTGAAGTGAGTCTCTTGTAAGCAGCATATATATTAGTCTCATTGTTTTTGTTTAATCAACTCAGCCACTCTATCTTTTGAGTAGAGCATTTTGAGTAGTCCGTTTATATTTAAAATAATTATTGGTAGGTATGTACTTATTTTCACTTTCATGCATTGGAGAAGGAAATGGCAACCCCCTCCAGTGTTCTTGCCTGGGATGGGGGAGCCTGGTGGGCTGCCATCTATGGGGTCTCACAGAGTTGGACACGACTGAAGCAACTTAGCATGTACTTATTGCCATTTTGTTTATTGATTTCTGCTTGACTTTTTAGTTCTTTTCTGTTCCTTTCTTCTTATTTTGCTTTCTCCCCTAATGACTTGATGTGTGTTTTGTCTTATGTTTGGATTCTTGTCTTTGTATTATGTATATCTGTCAAATAGTTTTGATTGATGGTTGCCATGAGGTTCATGTATAATAACATATATATGTATATATATATGTGATTATTTTAAGTTGATGATCTCTTAAGTTCATAAACATTCTAAGTACCCTTCATTTTTATTATCTCCATGCTTAATGTTTTGGCATCATTACTTCACATTTTTTGTTTGGTGTATCCCTTTACTCACTGTGGATATAGATGATTTTACTATTTTTATCTTACAACCTCCATCTGATTAATAGCTTTATGAGTGGTTGATCTACTACTTTACTATATGCTTGCATTTATTTATCAGGTTTTTGTTGTAATTTTCGTATTTCTAGTTGTGGGCTTCTCAGCTTAGAAAAATTATTTGAACATTTCTTATAATGCCAACTTAGTGGTACTGAACTCTTGTATATTTTTCTTGCCTACAAAATCCTTTATCTGTCCTTTCAGTCTGAATAATAGCCTTGCTGGATAGAATATTCTTGTTTGTAGATGTGTTTTCTTTTTCACCACTTAGAATGCTTTGTGCTACACCATGCTGGCATGCAGATTTCTCCTTAAAATTGACTTACTGTCTTTTGGGAATTCCCTTGTATGTAACTAGTTGCTTTCCTCTTTGTCCTTTTAAGGTTTCCCCTTTATATTTAATTTTTCATTTTGATTATAATGTATCTTAGTGTGAAGGCTAGGTTCATCTTGCTTGAGACTCTCTGTGCTTTTCAGGCATAGATAACTGTTTCCTTTCTCAGATGAAGTATGTTTTCAACTATTATTTACTCAAATAAGTTCACCACCTCTTTCTCTTTCTTCATTGGGACCTCTAGAATGTGAATGTTGATATGCTTGATATTGTGCTAGAAGTCTCTTAAATTATCTTTATTTTTAAAAAATTATTTTTTCTTTTCAAACGTGGGTAGTTTTCACTACTTTGTCTTTAATGATCCATTTCTTGGCATCATCTGATTTACTTCTGCTTCCTTCTAATGCATTTTTAATTTTGGTTAATGTATTCTTCAGCTGTTTAATTCTTCTTTATAGTTTCTAAATATGTGTTAAACTTCACACTGTATTCACCAAGTTTTCCCTGAATTTATTGTGCATCTTTATGATCATTACCTTAAGAGATCATAAAGAGATCATCCAACTCTTTACTGGATAGATTGCTTATCTCTGCTTTGCTTAGCTCTTCATCTGGAGTTTTGTCTTATTCTTCTGTTTGGAACATATTCCTCTGTCACCTCATTTGGTGTAATTCTCTTTGTTTATTTCAGTGTATTTGGTAGATAAGTTACATTTCCTAATCTTGGAGAAGTGGCCATATGTAGAAGCTGTTCTGTAGGGCCTAAAACTTCACTTCCCGTTAGTCACTAGAGTTATATCCTCTAGGGGCGCCCTCTATCCGGACTGCAGGCACCTTTCTATAGTGGCAGAGCCAACTACTGCGCATGCGCTAGCCACTGGCTAGCTGGCTGTCAGGACCTGCCTCATTCAATGGCTGCTAGCCCACTGGTAGGTGGGTAGGTAGGTGGGTGGGTAGGTGGGTAGGTGGGTAGGTAGGTAGCTGGATCCTGGGACAGCTTCCTGAGGGACTGGTGGGTCCTGGAGCTGATGCCAGCAAGCTGAAAGGTGGGCCCAGGTTCCGGTATGACTGGCTGCAGGCCCAGGGGTCCCAGGACAGTTGTTGGCTTGCTGTTAGTTAGGTAATCTCCTGGTACCAACTAGCTAGAGGAAAGACACTAAAATGGAATGTCTTTGTGTTAGAATGAGCATCCTAAATTTGCTGCTGCCAGCATCTCTGTCTCCAACACGTATCCCAGTGGCCTCCTTCCTCTCTTAGATCAACAAATGTGTCTGACTCAAGTCCCTTTAAATTGCTGCCTCGTCCCTGGAACTCAGAGCATGTGAGATTTCATGCGTGACTTTTTAAGGGCTGACTCTCTGTGTCCTACAGCCCTCTGGATTTCCATATGCAAGCCTGCTGGCCTTCAAAGCCAGACATTCTTGGGCTTTGTCTTCCTGGCTGCTGGACCCCTGGTCTGGAGAGCTGATATTAGACTCCTAAGCCTCACTCCTTGGGGATAATCTGTGCAATTATGATTATCTTCTTGTTTGTGGGTCAGCTACCTGGGAGGGTCTCGATTATATTTTCTCTCTGCCCTTCCTACCTGCCTTGTTTTGGGTCCTTCTTTTGATCTAAAATAGGTCATAGACCTCTTTTCATAAAGGCAGGGGAGGGATCTCCTTTGTGAATGAAAATAATCTAGCCAGTCCATCTGCCCTGCACTGTTAGCTTGTAGCTGTTGCTATAGCAAATATCTGTGTTTTATGAATACCACTGAGTAACATGAGCAGTCAAAGATGAAAACAGACTTGATTAAATGCAGACTAAGTGACCTTTAAAATTATTTTCATTGCCTCTGGACAATGGTTTGGGTTATTGTGGACAAATAGCTACTCAGTATATATCTGTGGTATTTGGAACTGCACCTATATGAGGTCAGGAAAGCACACTCTTTGTGTCTGCTAGAGTATTTTCTCTTAGAAGTATACACTGGCCAGCCACCTTTAGTGTGGAGAAACCCACAGTGAACATTAAAACGCACAGCAAGTTAGCGTGTCTGCTCTCGGCTGCATTTTTCTAGCTGAGTAGAGTGACATATTTACCATCCTAAATTATTTTTTCTTCCAGCAAACTTGAATGCTTCTGGTATTTAAAATAATCAAAAATCTTACAGAAGTATACAGTACAAGGTGCAAGCATACTGTTAATGAAAACTATTTTAAAAAGATAAGTTTTATTTTAAATAATCTCTTAAATTTCACTCTTCCCCTGGGGCTTTTACATGACTACTTGTGACATGTTGCTGCTCATTTTTGTCTTTCTAGAAATATTTGAGTCACAGTTCAAAAGTAGTCTTTTCTCATCCTCTAATATTAAAAAGTCACGTTATTTTAATGTTCTGGGCTCCAACCATCCACAACACTCAGAAACATTTACATTAAGGTGTAAAGGACTCACAGCTAATAGAATATGACAAAACTTCAAGAAGTATTTTTATTTTAAAATACAGGAAGTGAGTCCTTAATAGATGAACATTGGGCAGGAAACAGGGTATGTTTTCTAGAATCTCTTGAATGTCAGCATACAATTGATTTCGAGATAGTATCAATAAAACAGTTTCCAAACCAGAAATCTGTCCATATCTCACTTTTAACAATAAAAGGGATTTGACTAACTTGGAAGAATAGCAAATAATATCAAATCCTAGCTCCTAAGGACAGAAAAGGAAGCAAACAGAGTAGAATACTGAATTCCCCTGACAATCACATTGCTCCAAGAACCGTCTCAGATGTCTGCATTATTATGTAATACCATCTTCTTAAGATCTTTTCAAGAGGGACATATTAGCCCTATTTTAGGTATAGGAAAACTGACATTTACAGAAACTGAATAGCATGATCCAAATTGCATACTAATAAGGAACAAAAACAGAAGTTTAAACAGTTTTTCTGCCTCCAAATTCCAGGGTCTCTGGATAGACACCTGGTTGATTTTGTCTGAAGAGAGGGAATCTAGTCAACAACTACCATGTTTTAAGCACTCTCTGGACTGAGCAGTGCCACATGGCAGCTTGTTTAATCCTCATTACTAAGCTGTGGATAAAATACCATTCACCCTACATTAATACTTGAAGACATGAATGGTCAGTTCACTAAAGGTTAGAGAACTGGCCAGTAATAAACCTGAAATTTGAACCAAGGTCAGCCTGGATCTGGATTCTAATTCCAAGTTTACCAAAATTTCTATGTCATATATCTTTGTCTCAACTAAAAATGGATGTGTGTGTGTGTGTATGTGTGAGTCACTCAGTCATGTCTGACTCTTTGTGACCCCGTGGACTGTAGCCCATCCGGCTTCTCTGTCCAAGGAATTTTCCAGGATAAATACTGGAATGGATAGCCATTCCCTTCTCCAGGGGATCTTCCCGACCCAGGTATTGAACCTGGGTCTCTTGCTTTGCAAGCAGCTTCTTTACCATCTGAGCCATCAGGAATAATCAAGCACAGAAGGCAAAAACTATTTTGAGCAGAATTTTCTCCAATTTATATGTATAATTTTTATTCAAAACAGAGGAGATTCTACAGCCCTACACACTCACTGTTGTAGCTACTTGCTGCTGCTGCTGCTAAGTCACTTCAGTCATGTCCGACTCTGTGCAACCCCACAGACAGCATCACACCAGGCTCTCCCGTCCCTGGGATTCTCCAGGCAAGAACACTGGAGTGGGTTGCCATTTCCTTCTCCAATGCATAAAAGTGAAAAGTGAAAGTGAAGTCGCTCAGTCGTGTATTCTTCGCGACCGCATGGACTGAAGCCTACCAGGCTCCTCTGTCCATGGGATTTTCCAGGCAAGAATACTGGAGTGGGCTGCCGTTGCCTTCTCCGGTAGCTACTTGATGAAAGCTATTTTTTTTAAAATATTTAGTCTAAGTGTTTCGGTTTTAAGACAGTTTTGTGACTACCAAATTTCTGTCTCCAGGATTTACTGGGCTTTGTTGTTTGTGGTAATGTTTTAGAATTCTGGGGGTGGGAGGAAGGTGGAGATAGAGACAGGAGAGGAAAAGAATGGAAACTCCTGGCAAAGAAGGACTTTACTAATAGTACATCCAATTAAAAAACAGAAAATATAGTATTAATTTAGAAGTTTTATCTATATAATGAGAAAAAACTCTAATACCTGAAAACATTCTCTTACTTGCCTGAATTTACTTTTCACTCAGAAATTTGACTCCATGTAAAAATAGGCATATGTCTCAAGTACCCAAGTTTTTGACATATGTATTTCTCAGTAACTTTCCATGAAAGGGAAATACCTCCTGCCATGCATTACTCATCACAGTCAAAGCATTTATATTTAATACTGCCAAATCCAACAGTTTAAATGTACATTTTTATCCATACCAATTCCCTTGGAAGAAGTCAGGGGGCATGGTGTGTTTCCCGGCTCTGTGTGTGTGTATGTGTGTGTGTGCGTGTGTGTGTGTGTGTGTGTTAACAGATGGAATCCAAGTGGGTTTACTAAGTGAAACAGATTAGGATAAAGGAAATTGTGCTGCCTTCCACATGCTCACAATTGTTGTTTCTTTCTTTTAATTGTTGTTTTATCATTTGCCTTGTATTTTTAACCAATTGTTTTTTTTTTGACAAAAGACAAAGCCCTTATTTGGAAGTGATGTAAAAACAAAGGACTGAATCTGAGAGTCATGCTTTGCTGATTCGGACCCAGAAGTAAGCTGTTTGTTTTAGGACAGACAGGATTTGAAGCATCTGGGAGATAGCATGTGAGAGGAAGTATTTCAAAACTTCTGAAGCTGAGACATGAATACAATGTAAACAAGTCAAGAAAACATAATGCATTGTACTTTAAAAAAATACATTTTCTCATCTGTAAGTTTTACATTGATGTGTGTGTGTGTGTGTGTGTGTGTGCGCATGTGCACACACATATATATATCCATCTTTAGGAAACAATAGATACTCTGTCACTAAGTTCTTGTACTCAAAGTGTGGTCCATTGATGAACATCACTGGTGTTTCCTGACCGCTTGTTGGAAATGCATCATCTCAGGCTGCTCCACAGATGTACTGAATCAGAATCTGTATTTTAACCAAGCCCCCACGTAATTCATATGAGCATTAAATTTGAAGAAGCACAACTGTGAAAGGCCAAATCTACTTGACTTTCCATATTATTCAGGGACCCCCTTCACACCCAAAGATCCTGCATGCGCAAACATGGCTCTAAGAGCCGTGTCTACATATTCTCAGTGGCTCTCACTCTGGGCACACATTAGAATTACCCAGAGAAAATGCTTTAAATAAAACTATCAGGCCTTACTCCAGATAACATAATTTGATTAGTCTGAGACAGGGTCTGAACAAAGTTCTTTTTAAAGCTCTCCTGATAAATGAAATATGGAGCAAAGGGTGAAAACAATTGCATTATCCTGTTCAACCTTTACCTGCAAACATAAAGGTGTGTAAGATTACATTTATAGAGGAACTTGCTCATGGTTGCCAAAAATGCATTTAAACTCATTTTTTCTGATTTCAAACACTAGCTCTTGCATTTTAAATCAACCAAGTGTTAGGGGCTTCAGGCCAACCAGTTCTAAACTCCCCATGTGTGATTATTCCAACATGCTATACTCTGGGAGAAAGCCTCTGAGAAAAAGGAGAAAAGACAGTGGACTCCAGGACGTTAAAGCTGGGCAAGATAGGGTTAAAAAGATGACGAACCACACAAGTGCTTCTCCACAAAAGTAGACCAGCCTAGTGTTGAACTCATTGAGAATATTCAATGAGCCAAGAGTGGGCTGGCAAGTCACAGGGTGATCTGTGAATCTATACTCACTTTCCCAAACTGGATTAGCACATGAGGAGATGCAAGAGATGTGGGTTTGATCCATGGGTCAGGAAGATCCCTTGGTGAAGGAAATGGCAACCCACTCCAGTACTCTTGTCTGAAGAATCCCATGGACAGAAGAGCCTGGCAGGCTACAGTCCATAGGGTTGCAGAGTCAGACACGACTGAGAGTAAGCACAAGCGTGTAAGTGTTACAAGAGACAGTCAGGTGTGTTGACCCAAGTACCCTGGGCACCGCCTCTGGACCAAGTAACCTACCCTTTATGGGTTGCTTTATCACTGTAGCCCATCACCACATTTGTGAGCAAGAGATCTCCTGAAATTTCAATCGGTTATCAGCCCTGGGATTTCTTTGGAAGGAATGATGCTAAAGCTGAAACTCCAGTACTTTGGCCACCTCATGCAAAGAGTTGACTCATTGGAAAAGACTCTGATGCTGGGAGGGATTGGGGGCAGGAGGAGAAGGAGACGACAGAGGATAAGGTGGCTGGATGGCATCACTGACTTGATGGACGTGAGTCTGAGTGAACTCCGGGAGTTGGTGATGGACAGGGAGGCCTGGTGTGCTGCGATTCATGGGGTCGCAAAGAGTCGGACACAACTGAGCGACTGAATTGAACTGATCCCAACGTGAGATGACCAGTCAGAGGCTAATGTGTGGAATGTTCCCACAGTGTCAAGGAGGATGTGAGTCATGCCTTTGTGCATCATTTAAACAAGCCATGTGTAGATTCTTTTAAGCATTTGCCATAAATGGCTCCCTATATCGCCATCTGTTCACTTTAGGTACAAGAAATATTATAAGATCATTCTTGTTAAATAGATTTCCAGTTTGCTGTTTTTAAAAGAGTTTCTGTTTTGTTTTGTTTTTTTTTTTCTTCCTCCTATCTTTGGAAATATGTGCAAACAGGAAGAAGTGGACATTTTCTTTTACACACTATACTAGGAATAGTGTTAAGACAATCTCTCTGTCAGCTGGCCCAATTCTAGGGACTAGGTCTCTCTCAGGGAGTGCTGGAAATCCTAGTTTAATCCTAAGATGTGAATGTTGACTTTGAAAGTCTTATTTAACTGACAGATGTGTGAAATGGCACATAGAAAACTCCCCACTGGGGACGGTGAAAATGTAGAGAGTAACAGTTAAGGAAAATGGCAACGATATAACCTCACTGGCTTTCTCATTATATATGATCAGTTTTCTGACACAGAAATTTATTTTGTGATACGTAAGATTGTACTCATGTTTATATATGCCTGTTTTTAAAGTAAATGCCAAAATTACACAGACTTGAAAGTCTGCCTCCTGGGAAAAACTGACATATAAATACAGCTTATTTCTGTGCAAAAAAAAAAAAAAAAAAAAAGGCAATGTTCTCTGTAAATGGTAGTGTTCTACCTTTGAACTATGGATCTATTAACTTCAAGCCAATGCCATTTTGAACGGAAAAAAGAAAACTATGATGTGAAAAATCATGACAAAAGATAAGTTTAAGTAAGTAAGTAGCTCTATTTTGTATGTAAATCCTTTATATTTTAATCTCTGACTTCACTCGATGGCGCAATAATCAAAGGTCACAACGTTTTAAAACACTAATTTTGTAGCATTTTTTTTTTAGGACAAGTGGAGAATAAGTTTGTAAATATGAAGAAAATCTTTAGTTTTATTATAGGGATCCTCTGCCTGAATTTGCAGCTCTGAAAAAGCTTCTATTTTAAAATAAATGATAAACCCCACCTTCCATGGTTCATGGATCTCCATGTTCACGAAGCCTGGGGAAGCTGATACCTTTTGCAGTGTCCAGGAAGAGGGAGTCCGATTGTGCGTACTGAGCACCTGCGGCCTCCGCACAACTCAGAGGCGCTCTGCCCCCTGGTGGACCGTTCAAGCACAGGTTTTGAGAAAAGATTTGGAGCCATCATTTCTCACATCCTTTTCCTAACAGCCTCTTCTCATCTGAAAACTCAAGTAGATGTCCCACGCTGAAAGCTTTTTTTTTTTTTTTCATTCATTGAGGCCAAAAATTTCCTTTGGTTATAATATAAAAACCCAGGAATGCCTAATCAGTCCATCACAGCTAAAATAAGAACCGTATGAGATCAACCCTTTATCATTGGTTATCATGGCTTTGCACAGGTGAGAAAAAAGCAGAGAAGTGGAAAATGAGATGCTGAGAGAAGACACGAATGTGGTGAGGGCCTTTGGACACTAGAAAACAATTGGAAATCTCTAGACAAGAAAGAAGAAAGAGGGTTTAAAAATCAATGAGAGGATGTGACAGGAAATGAAATATTTTGCAATTTCCTCTTGGACAGGAGAGCCACCGCAAACCATCTCTCCTGCTCTCTTTGGGCCTCTTGGCTGCACGTTGCCAGCCCAGAGGATAAGCTTGAAAAGTTCCAAGCCTCACTTGCTTCTAGTTTAGCCACGTTTTCTTCCATTTGGGCTAGCTTGATTTTCTTCAGTCCAAACTCTCTCAAAAAGCCTTCAAGTTTTTCTCTGCTGCAGGTGTCCTGCATCCACAAAAAGGGCAATGACAAAATAACTGCTAGAGAGGAAGTACCATCTGCTGAGCGATAAAAAGTGTCAGGGATCTTGATAAATGCTCTATGTGTATAGGCTCTAAGCCTTTGCAACAAATTGCAAGTAGGCTGCATTTGAGGAGAATCACACAGCAATAACATGCTCTATTTGCAATTCAAACCTGGAGCTTTCTGATTCAAAAAGCTTTATTTTCTGCCTGTACTCTGATGCATGGTCTCCTCCTCTTAGGTCTCTGCCCGCCCCACCCACCCCCGCCTCTGCCCCAAGCCTGCTTCTAACTCAGCTTCTCCTTTTCTGTTTTCTGTATTTGAAGTACCATGGACTGCCTTGGAATCTCATTCTCTAGCCTGAAGTCTAAACATTCCTTCTAAGAATGCTGATCTGGAAAATTCCAGGGATCATGGAATTGACTTAAACTCTTTGCAGACTATGTCTAATTCCTTTTAAATCCTTCCTACACGTATAAACTAAATCCCACATATTGTGTCCATGCTTGTCAGTCCACCGCAATATCATTAGTCATCATTAGTCTCTCTTGAAGGCTCAAGCTCCTAAAGGCAACCCAGAATCCCATGAAGCAATCTTTCCATAATCATAGAATTACTTCCCAATGCATTGTAGAACACAAAAGGACTTTTATTTCATTATTTTCCTAAATTTCACTTTCAATTACACATTTTTGAAAGGTGGAAAAGGCAATTTGCAGTTACAGTAACTCCATCAAATGCACATACTCTGAGATTTTGCAGCTTGAGTAAATTATAGTCCACTCAGTGTTTCCTGGATCAAGAAGATAAAACTAACATAATAGACAGGAAAAGTGAAGAATATTGTTCTGTAGGAAATTTGTTGAAGTCAATAACCATTCATTCATAGGTACAGTGTCCATTTTTTTAAAAGGAAGCTCTAAAATTCCTAGAAACACAAGACAATATTGGCATTTGGAGATGAGTATACATTCATATATTTTTGTGAAAAATTGTGCAATTCAACAATATGGAAAATGTTGTTTGCTACCACAGCCAATGAAAATATATTTTCATTTCTATGTAAGTTAAATATTTCCATCTCCCATATAATGTTCTGTAAAAAGTCATATGTTTAGTTTATGAAACAATCTATGCTATAGGCAGCAGTAACTGAAAAGAAGCTTAACAGTCTTAACTACATACCCCTGGGATGAATAATACACTTTGCATAACCATGTGCAATGCTGGATGAGGAGTCTAGATTTCTTATAACTATAAGGGTTTGCAAGCTTCTACTTCATACAATATGCTCCCAATCCAGTTGATTCAGCAAAGGAGTCAAGCAAAAATTTAGGTAGGTCATCTATAAATGGCAAACAACCCGTCTAAATTGACCACATTTTGTTAATATGAGGACAAAATCATTGCAGATGCCCTATAAAGAAATCATTTGTAAGTGACTATTGGTTTCAATTAATTTTGCTCTCTCAGGCTCCTAGAAGTTGGCTTAATTGCTTCTTAGGCCGAAGAAAATGCCTAACCAAAAGATAAACAGTAACATAAAAATAAATTATGTGCTCTATGCACAGTCCTCTCGGTAGTAAGCTAGATCTCTCCATAGGAGAAATGTCACACAAAACAAACAGACATTGGGGATACAGCAAAAATATACGATTATCTAATGCCTAAAATTTTCTCTTACTCCAGTGACAGGTGTCAGTGTTGATCAAAATTTTCTTTTATACTTAGTTTACATGTAAACCTTTGAATAGGATATTTTCAAGAGTCATTATGCCAGAGTAAAGGTCTGCACAGCAGGGAAGCAGTGTACTTCAGCTCAATACATCTATTGTCTGACAGTCTGGACTGGGAAGCTTCAAGCAGGGAGTGAATCCATTTTACAAAGACAACTTGCTTCTGCAGACAAAAAGTATCAACTGCAGAAAGCTCTCTAAAGAACAAAGTGAGAATCTTCTTTGGCATAATAAATGTTCCACAGACACGTTTGTTTTCCATGCAGGTAATCCTTTGGGGCTACTCCATTTTATTTAGAGCATGCATTTTTCATCTTTTAGTGTGTAATCTTGCCCTGTACTAGGGAGTCCTCAGAGTGAATTTGAGATAACAACTAAGTATTTTTGAAATTTGAAACAGAGATAAATTTAAAGCACTATTGATATTATATTCATAGAAGTATCAAGTCAATGACAAATTTCCAAGATTCAAAAGCTTGTTAGTTTCTGGGTGCCCAGGAAGTCTGAGGGTTGGTTCCATGAGTCACAAGGAACCAGGTTCAATTTTAGCTTCTCTAAGCTTTTTGAAATCCCTTACTTGTCTTTCTAATAATTTTGTTCCTACTCAGACTTCAATAGCAAGGGGAAAGAAACAAGTTTTTATCTTTAACATGGGTTTTAGGAGTTTTACTATTTTGAAGACTTTTGGAGAAAGGAGCTAGTTCTCTTGGTTACTTTTCATGTTAGCACACAAAGGAATTACAGATGGGAAGGAGAGTGCAAATGACTAGCAGAAAAAAGTCTCATGCATTTAAGATTTTTTTACAAGTCAAAATATACATCCTCCTGTTGACACCCATTCCTTAATTGTATAAGAACTCTTCCTATCTCAGTCAATTCCGTGGCTCACTCGATTGGGATTAAAAATACTTACCTTGCAAATTATATCATCTCATCAGTTTCATCAGTGGCATTAAGAAGAAATATAGCAGCAGCTTGGGCTGAGTCACCCATCATATCCTCCATTTCTGGGGATTTAAATGTGTAAAATGACAGGTACATGAAACTAAGAGGAAAAAGAAAGCAATCTGCAGACTTTGGCACTAGCACACATAACATTTTGTCTGAGTTGTTAGGAGTGTGGTTTGACAATCACTACATACGAATTAAAAAATTATAAAGCTGCAGAAAACAAACAACCCATAGGTGTTGGTTTTCCGTTTAATACCCCCCCATCTCCCATTTTCACCCACCCATCCCATATAGTTTCAATTATAATAAAAATAGAGATCTTAACATCAGAATTTTGCTGTTAACTCTTCAAGGTTTCTCTGCACTATCCAAGCCACACCGGAATCCGCAAGTTTCTCCAACCAAGTTTAAATAAACAAAAAGTGAATGAAGATCGAAGGATGCCAAAGTAACTGTTCTTAAAGGAAGCTGAACACAGAGTTCTCCCCAAAAGACAAGGTGTTAGTGTCTAGTTCAAGTACTGCCAGGTTGTATGCAGCTCTGTCTCAGACAGGCTCCAGACAAGAACTACAAGCACCTCTAGTTCTAGAGGGCCTCATCCATGATACCAAAGCAGTGCAGGGCTCCCTTTTCCATCGTTGGTTTTCTAAAAGTTGCAGCCCCCTTGCAATGCGCTGCTGAAGAGTCAGTGCTGAAACGGGTTTGCAGGGAGGAAGTGAGCCTTCTCCTCAGCCAGGCAGCTCTATCCTTAGTTTGAACAATTCTCCTTTAGAGCTCTCTTAGGGCTGTCCTGGTTTACTCAGGATCCACAGCCCTTGCTCAAAAGAGACAGCCTCGTTCCGACCCAGTAACAGTGAACGAAGAGTCGACCTACCTGTGGAACCAGACACAGCATGGTCCCCTGAAGGGGGCTTAGGCGACTCCACTGTAATTAACAAGTCAGTTCGTGCACTTGAAGCCTATGAGTTTATGGAAAGCTTGTTTGAAGTCCTCGTTGGACATGGTGTAGATGATGGGGTTGATGAGGGAGTTGAGATAGCCCAGCCACGTGAAGAAGTCAAAAATGGCCTGGTGGAACCAGCAGGATGTGCAGATCGGGATGACCAGGGAGATGATGAAGAAGGGCAGCCAACACACGATGAACGCGCCCAAAATGATCCCCAGGGTCTTGGTGGCTTTGCGCTCCCTAGCGGCCATGAGTTTCTTCTTCTCCAGCAGGGCGTCGGAGACGCGCACTTTGACTTGGTTCACGTACACAGGAGACCCGGATTCGCTGGGTACCTCCGGAGCCCGCGAGTTAATCGAGGTGACCGAAGACGTGGACCCGGGGGAGTCGGTAATCAGCTGGGCTCGGGTCAGACGCTTACCGGTTCTGTTGGGCGTCTGTTTCAAAATCCGGGAGCGGGCTTCCACGTAGATGCGGCCATAGAGGGCGATGAGGAGCAGGGTGGGGAAGTAGAAAGCGCCCACCGTGGAGTAGACGGTGTACAGGACGTGGTCGGTGTTCACCACACAGTTCGACATCGCCTCAGCTTTGGCCTGCCGCCAGAAGAAGGGCGGCAGCGAGATGCAGATGGAGAAGACCCACACCAGCGCGATCATGACCGCGGCCCTCTTGGGAGTCCTTTTCGCCGAGTACTCCACGGCGTCCGTAATGGCCCAGTAGCGGTCCAGGGCGATGACACAGAGGTGCAGGATGGAGGCTGTGCAACAGGTGATGTCCGACGACAGCCAAAAGTCGCAGACCACCTGGCCCAGCGTCCAGCGGCCGGTGACCGTGTACATGGTACTGATGGGCATCACCAGGATGGACACGAGCAGGTCGGTGACCGCCAAGGAGGCGATCAGGTAGTTGGCCGGGGTATGCAGCTTCCGCGTCCGGTACACAGTGGCGATCACAAAGGCGTTGGAGAGCGTGGTGGCCAAGGTGAAGAGCGCCAGCAGCAGGACCACGACTACTTTCCAGGGCAGGGCGATGAAGTCCTGGTAAATGTACTCCTCGGCGGCGCTGCAGTTGTGGGAGGGACCAGCCGAAAGGTTGGCTTGAGAAAGCCCAGTCTGGGAACTCGCGGACGGCGGCTGGGGACACTGAGTGGCCACTGCCTCCATGTCTCTCCTCGCCCGTGGCCCAGGAGCGCAGCTCTGGGGCATGGAGCGCACGAAGATGAGGACAGGAGGACCGCGGAGGAGACCGCAGTCTCGTCCACCCCGGGAGATTGTCCGTTCCCTGGAGGGTTCCTTAATTACGCCTCCACCCAGGTTCCCAGATCAAGCGAGAGGTCAAGGGCGAGGCTGGCTGGCTGGCCCGTTCCCCGCACCGCCAGTGCGCGCGGCGCTGCCGCCGCGTCTCTGGCCGCTCCCCGCTAAACCCCGTCTCAGCCTCGGGCTGCCGAGGACTGGTCCAAAGAGCCACACTCCCCTCCGGCTCCCACCCGGGCGTCTAGAAAGTGGAGAGCTTGGTTTGGTTTGGGGAGGGAGCATTGGCAAGGTGGGATCTCTTACCCCAACTGCTCGGGGCTGAGCGTCTCCTAACCCGGGCGCTCCAGGTTCTGCAGACTCGACCCGCAGGAGTTTGCTGGCTGTCGAGACCAGAGCTTGCAGGCCAGCGAGGAGTCCGGGTGTTGCATTCCCGCCCTCCTCCCCAGGCTGGGGCAGTTTCCTGCGGCGGCCGCAGCCGCCCAAGCTGGGTGGAGTGAAATCTGGGCACCGCGCGGCGCCGCGCCTCGCGCCGGAGCTCTGCCCTCCCTTCTTTTTCACGCGCTGGCCGCTCCGGCGAGCTGCCCCGCGGAGACGGGGGTCGCCAGAGGAGGGACTCGGGGGCTCGGGCTGCGGCTGCTCGCACCGCGCGGCTGGAGTGCCACCTCGGTCCCCCGGGCACCGCGCGGAGCCTGGCAGCCGGGCGCACGGGTCTGGGGAACCTGGCGCCCAGGGCTCACGGGGAAGGGGCAGGTGTCTGGGGGGAGCTCGAGGGACGCGCGGACGCCAGTCCAGGAGGACCGTGTGAGTGGCAGAGCAGATGGGCTCCTTTTATAGAGTCCAGGTCCGGTCCGCCAGAGCCGCGCAACTCGTGCAGCTCGGCGAGTGCCGACGCCCGCGCCCCATCACCTTCCCTTTTTTCTCTCTCCCTCCCTCCTATCCTCCCGCCCGGTTCCCTCCCCGCCAAGGAAGCTCCCGCCGGGTCCTACCGCCTTCTTCTCCACTTTCCACCCCCTGGACCCTCTCCCAATCCGAACCACCCCCTGACACCGCCGTTCTGGCTGGAATGGGGGTGAGGGTCTCCTGTGCTTGCCTCTCTCTTCTTCCCAACTTGCTGCCGGCCCCTCCAGTTAGACCCGCACCCTCAGCCGCGGGCACTCGCACCGCCTTACTAGGCTCTTATCAGATCCCTGATGAGACTCCCACCTACGGCAGCAACCCCCCTCCCCTCAACCCCCCCAGGGCCGGCCTAGAGCTAGGTAGAGCCAACCCCAGGCTCTTACCTCTCCGCTCGGGAATTTTATCCATCCTCGCGGGCCACACCCAAATTAGAAGGAGGCGCCAGTAATATCGCCTTAGAAGGAAATGGCCCATCCTGCATTTTATACTTCGGGATTCAAGTCAGAAACCCTCGGTACAATGCAAACTAATTTTTCATATCTGATTGTAGGAATCTGTGCTTTCAGGGTAACCCCACCCCTTTAACTGTGAGTCCAACAGGAAAGCAGAGAGGAGGGAAGGAAGGGAAAAAAACTGCAAAAATGTAAAAGTATCACAAACAGAAGCATACTGTGAAATTAAACCGACCGCTCAACCTTCGCACTCCAGCCGCGTGGCTGTGGTGCCTCTGGAAAACAGTTTGCAGTGCTTCGAAAGGAGGTCATCAAATAAGAAAAAGAAAAAAAAAAAAAAAAGGCTCTGGGAGCAAGACCACCAAGAGCACCAGCACTATCCCTGCGTCTCCTTGGGTTGCAACAAATACATTGGCTTATCAGCCACGTGTGGCGCCAAGAAGTACTAGTGTCTAGATCCCATGACCTGGAGCAGTTGCTTGGTACACCGTCCCTCCTCCAGCCCTCACAGAAACCCAGGTAGAGTAGAAGTACAAGTCCGAGAACATCCAAAGAAAAGCACCAGGAAAAGGCCACCGCATTCTCGGCCGTGGGAGCTGAGTTCTCATGAGCTATAGCGAGTTCCAAGCGCCTAGCTCCGTGTTTGGCAGTTAGAGTGCATTCAATAAAAGCGATCTTATCATTGAACTTCTTGGGATAAATGTTAGCGTATTTTAAAGAGAATTCTTCAATTTGGAGCCGAACATTATCTGGCCCATCTGTTCGGCTTAGTAGAGTCACTGAGATCCTCTGAAATAACTTCTTTTTTTTTTTTCCCCCCAAGGTGATACAGTCCTAATCTAAGTTCCGTTGATTCACCCGTCTCTAAGAAAAACAACCAGACGACAAAAAAAAAAAAAAAAAAGATCTAGACATCTAGGGTATAAAGGCCAGTGGGGCAGACCCAGACCAGGTTTCAAGCAGTTTGCATTCTAGAAGAGGCAGACAGGCAGTAATAACGTGAACAGTATGTAATTAACATATTTCATGTAGCATTATTATGAAGAAAACGAAACACATGCATGTATTGAGAGCGAGGGTACTTCTTTAGGTGGAAACTCTCCAAAGTCATCCTCTGGCTGCAGTCTAGGCTGCAGCTGCCAAGCTGGGCATAAAGGCACAACCTTCTCTTTCCTCTCTCCTGTTCTCTAGCGCCCAGCACTGCTCGGGTAAATTTAAGCTTCATTTGCACCGCATTGCAAGGGGTCTTGCCCATCCTTCCATCCCATCCACCCATGTCCGGCCCCTAGCGAGTTAATTATTTTGCAAACTGCAACGCTCTCTTAGAAACCGCAGCAAAGGAAAGAGAAGCAGGCAAGCCTAAACCACTAGGTGGGGGCGTTGGTCAGGATGGAGCAAAACTCTGTGTGTGTGTGTGTGTGTGTGTGTGTGTGTGTGTGTGTGTGTGATGAGGCGGGGAATTGGGGGCGGGAGTATGGATATGTATTAGGGGATCGGGCTAAGGTTAGAGAGAACTGCTTGAAGGGATTCAAGGAGGAGAAAGAAGTCGAAGAGGAATGTTAGAGGCGTTCAAGCAGCCTTTCCTTTTGCAACTTAATTGCTCTTCCTCCGGCTTGGCTTTGGCGACGTGGGGGACCTGTGGCTTTCTCCAACCACGCTTTCGCAATTTCGCGAGTCCCGGACCCTGAATGCAATCTGCCACCACTGGGCGGAGTTTGTTTTTCTCCCTGTTTGGTTAAGAATTGAGTGAACACACCCAGCCATCACATAGATGGTATTTTGGCAGAGTTTAGTGCAGGATTATGTTTCATAACAGGGCTCCCTCGTTTCACCCACCCTTTTTTTTTGCGCTTACAAACATATAATATATAGATATTTGCACATGGGCGCATGTTTGTGAAACATGCCAGAGGCCAGGATCTTTAAAAATCGCTTAAGTGGGTCGCCCCTGCAGAAGAAGGTCCCCTGGAGGCCTCGCAGTCCCCAGCCGCTCTGGGCAACGTCTCTTCAAGTTTGAGGGAAATGCAGCCGATACAGCTGGAGCGCCAAGGAGGGAATCGCGTTGGAATACAAACAGCGCAGCAAAGGTTAGTTAGGTGGAATGGACCTTCTGTTTGGCCACCCGGCACTAAAACTGCGAATCAGCGTGCTCCCCTCATCAACTCCAGGCAGGTGACTTTTCAGCAGAAGCTGGGGAGGTGGAGGATAATGCTGGAACCACAGCGACGCCCGTGATCAGACACGAAGCCCGCCTGATAGGGCAGACGTGAGCTGCGGAGACCAGAGAAACGCCCTTCCAAGAGACCTCGCCTATGCTACTGCGAAACGCCAGGCGCCTTCCTCCAGGGTCGCGGCGCAGCGCTAACGAGACCGAACGCCGGGAAGAGAAGCCCGCCCCACCTCCGCACCCGCGGTAGAGCTTGATGCAGCGCAGCAGCAACTCTGGTTTGGCTGGAAGCCAGCCAGCCAGAGGGTCTGTGCGCTTCCAGCATCCCTAGACTCCTTCAGGCATTTCCCAGAAAAAGACTTCAGCTCCAGGGCGCAGGAGCAAAGAACTTGTAAATTTACCTTTGCTTTACAGGGAGGAAAAAAAAAAAAAAAGCCAAAATTCTCAAGCTCTTCTTGCTTTGCCCCAT